>NC_060119.1:213367679-216193929 GCF_021461395.2 Schistocerca americana | reverse complement strand
AGCTATTAGTCTTTTCTGGCAGCTTCAAAGACATTTAATCAAAATATCTTGACATATTCGTTCTTCTTTACTTTTACTATTAGTTTCTACGTCATGTAATACGATACACTGCGTCAAGTAAAGTAACATGATACATGACACATTTATCATGTGTCTCCAACCATAAGTACCAGTGGCCAACAACGTCTATGAACTCGTTTTCCACAGACAACCTGTAACAACGATGTTGTGTCTCCAACCATCAGCTAGCAACTAAGCGAGAACCAGTTCGTCGATGTTGGCCACTGATGAATCGTGTATCCTATTGGAGTCAACCCTCTAGCGTCAGTGAAGACCCGAAGATGGTGTACTCAACCATCGAAGCTTGTAGCCACATAATAAATAATATCGTAACGATGGCAGTAGGTACTCCATTTTATTACATAAGGGAACGGCCGAAGTCCCTCAAAAACTCCAATCAGAAGATGGAAATACAAAACATTTCGGGGGTGGATTTGTTCGTATTGGGATGACATCATGTATCATGTTAGTTTACGTGACACAATGAATTACGAGGGGCGTTCAGAAAGTAAGCTCCGATCGGTCGCGAAATGGAAACGACTATGAAAATCCGATAAAGCTTTGCACAGATGTGTTGGGTAGTGTCTCTAGTATAACCCCAGTTAGCATCACGTCGCTCTTCTCATTTCTGAGCTCGCAGTGAGTGCGTAAAGATGTCTAGAAAATAGTGTCTGCCGCCAAGTACGAGGGCCTGGTGAGAAATTTCGCCTGAAGCTATGCAGCTAACATTACATAACTGTCGTGCTGTTTCGTCTTCACGACAATTCTCAGCCGCATTCTGCAGGGGCAATGAAGATGCTCCTGCATCGTTTTCAAATGGAAATGTTAGATTACCCACAATACAGTCCGCAATTGTCTCCCCCTGAGTTTCATCTCTGGTCACATGAACCGCTGTCTTTGAAGACAACATTTTGACACAGACAACGAGGTGTAGGCCAGCGTGGAGAATTGGCGGAAAGCACTGGCGGCTGCCTTCTATGATGAGGCTATTGAAAAGTTGGTACAACGCTATGACAGAAGTCTAAGTCAGAACAGCGACTACGTAGAGAAGTAGCTGAAAGGCGTAGCTAATAGTTACAAGTAAAACATTTCTGATGTTCACTGTGGTTTCAATTTGGCAATCAATCAGAGCTTACTTTCTGAACAGGCCTCGTATATTACGTGATATAGGTACTGATACTAACAAGTAAAGAAGCACGAATATGTCAAGGTGTTTTGATTTAAATATGTTTTAAGTTGCCAGGTAAGTTGAAAAGCTAGTTCTTTTTTCTGCAGCCCTGACTCTGCCCTGTGCCCAGAACATATTCTCCGTTTTTACACTTTTATAGGAGCATTTTTCATTTTGGTTTAGAAAAATATACCATACCTCAGCTGACTATTACGGGAAGGTTTCTTAGTCTCTGTTCACACTATATTTATTACAAAGGAGAGCTAGCACAGTCCCTCCAAACAGAAACACAAATTATCACATACGAGCACATAAAACAAGGCAACTCCGTATAACACTGTAAGTCACCGCTGAGCATCCACAGTGCAAGCAGAATTGCGTGGGATCTTTCGAATCAAAATTAATTGATTATTACACGTATAACGTAGATTGTATTTTTCGATCCTATGTCGAGGTGATATGGACTCAAGTTTATGATAGATGGAGGAGGAGCATAGGTGTTGTAGGTGTTTGACGAGTTGGGGACCTTCATAAGCCGGCACAGGATAGGGAATGCTGGCCTGTTGCTGTGGCTTGTCGGTAAATCTGTCTGAAGCTTGGCAGTTTTCAGAGATATCTGCCCGGTGGTTACAGTTAAACTTTACCTACTTGATCCAGTGTAGACAGGAACCTATTTACCATACGGGTACTCAATTTTACAGGAATGATGTTGAGACCTTGCGTTGCGGAATTTGTGTTGTTGGTACTGGTACAGCGACGTAAGGTGCCAACACAAACATCAGTGTGTATTAAAATATGTGGAGTTTAATATATTACAGTGTATTCTCAAAATGTCGACGATACATGTATGTGAACATATATAATCAAAGTGTAATGCAGCCTGAAGATGACGCCACTTTTCTGTCGAAACTAGTAATTGGACTTACACACGTTGTTGGGTCGATGTCTGTTTATATACGTATTTTGATGAAAGGCTAGACCGCTTGATTTTAAGACCTTTATTCCAATTACTAATTTCGACGGAATCGTGCTGTCATCTTCAGATTGGCATTACACCTTGCGTATATATTCACATATATGTGTGTTCAATATTTTCAGAACAAAAGGTAGAAAAACTAAAAAAAAAACCGCACGTTGTTTGTCATTTATAAAATAGAGTGCTCCCTGAAGGGCGCTCAGAGTAAAAGTACTGCACCCATAGCACCAGTAGAGTTTACACGCTATGTCGACGACCTCACCTGGACTCACATTCGATTAAAGGTCTTAAAATCAAGCGATCTTAGCTTCCACGAAAAACGTACAGTGTGCACTACAGTTGCAGGCAGTATACTTAAGCCTGGATAAGGTGAGCGGGGCTTTACTTGTAAAGCTGTTTTATCAAAACAAGGCAACACTATTGCTGCACTTCACTTGTATCGACGCATATATGCGTAGGAATACGGAAGATACTCTTTCTGGCGCCGGGTTCGGCCACTCGAAAAGTGTTGAAACAATGGTTAAATGGTATCCAGAATGACGTGGATACAGATGGTCGTTATAATCTGTGCAACCTGGAATGTAAACATAGTACGCAGTTAACAGATTTTACCGTCTTATGTTAAAATTAAAATTTCGTTCTTTCCATGGTTTATTTTTTAATACCCTTTACCATGTCCTTACAAATGCTTCCACAAATTTCAATTGTTCTATGGTGACCTGATTTTCATAAGGGCCCTTTTCAGTAGCGAAATTTAAATTATAAGGACGTCCTCTTCAAAATCGAGAGAGCAGCGTATCTGTGAGCGAAACATTCCCCCTCCCACCCCCTTCCAGATGCGATCAAACACCCATTGCAGTCGGACGCGAGTGGTGATTTTTGTTTTCGGGGGTGGGGGGCGGGGTCATCAGTCTTCTAACTGGTTTGACGCGGCTCACCATGAATTCCTCTTCTGTGTCAACATCTTCAGAGTAGCACTTGCAACCTGCATCCTCAATTATTTGCTGGGTGTATTCCAGTCTCTGTCTTCCTCTACACTTTTTGCTCTGTACAACTCCTTCTAGTACCATGGAAGTCGTTCCCTCATCTCTTAACATATGTCCTATCATCTTGTCCCTTCTCTTTGTCAGTGTTTTCTACATATTCCGATTCTGCGCAGAACCTCCTCATTCCTTACCATATCAGTCCACCAAATTTTCAGCATTCGTCTGTAGCACCACATCTCAAATGCTTCGATTCTCTTCTGTTCTGGTTTTCCCACGGTTCATGTTTCACTACCATACAATGCTGTACACAAGACGTACATTCTCAGAAATTTCTTCCTTAAATTAAAGCCCATGTTTGATACTAGTATATTTCTCTTGGCCAGGAACGCCCTTTTTGCCAGTGCTAGTCTGCTTTCGATGTCCTCGAGCCTCCGTCCATCATCGGTTACTTTAATGCCTAGGTAGCACAATTCCTTAACTTCATCTACTTCGTGGCCATCAACCTTGATTTCAAGTTTCTCGCTGTTCTCATTTCTACTACTTCTCATTACTATCGTCGTTCTTCGATTTGCTCACAATCCATATTCTGTACTCATTGCAGTGTTCATTCCATTCAGCAGATCGTGTAATTCTTCTTCACTTTCACTCAGGATAGCAATGTCATCAGCGAATCGTAATATTAATATCATTTCACATTGAATTTCAGTTCCACTTCTGTACCTTCTTCGATGCACAGGTTAAACAGTAGGGGCGAAAGACTGCATCCCTGACTTACACCCTTTTTAATCCGAGCTCTTCGTTGTTGCCAGTCAACTCTTGTTATTCCCTCACGGCTCATGTACATATTCTATATTACCCTTCTCTCCTCATAGACTACCCCTACTTTTCTCAGAATTTCGAACATCTTGCCCCATTTTACATTGTCGAATGCTTTTTCCAGTAGACACATCCTACGACAATGTCTTGATTTTTCTTTAGTCTTGCTTCCATTACCAAACGCAACGTCAGAATTGCCTCTCGGGTGCCTTTACCTTTTTTAAAGTCAAACTGATCGTCATCTAGCCCATCCTCAATTTTCTTTTCCATTCTTCTGCATATTATCCTTGTAAGCAACTTGGCTGCATGAGCTGTTAAGCTGATTGTGCGATAATTCTCGCGTTTGTCAGCTCTCGCAGACTTCGGAGTAGTGTAGATGACATTTTTCCGAAAGTTGGATGGTACGTCACCAGACTCACACATTCTGCACACCAACGTCAATAGTAGTTTTGTTGCCACCTCCCCCTGTGATTTTAGAAATACTGATGGAGTGTTATCTATGCCTTCTGCCTTATTTGATCTTAAGTCCTCTGAAGCTCTCTTAAATTCTAACTCTAATACTGGATCCCCTGTCGTTTCTAAATCGACTCCTGTTTCTTTGTCTATCAGATCATACAAATCTCCCCGCTAACAGAGGCTTTCCATGTATTATCTCCACATATCCGCTCCCCCTGTGCAGTTAACGGTGGAATTCACATTGCACTCTTAATGTTACCAATCTTGCTTTTTTTTTTATTGTCACCGAATGTTGTTTTGATTTTCCTGTTCGCTGAGTCTGTCCTTCTGACAATCATTTCTTTTTCGATTTCTTCACATTTTTCATGAGGCCATTTCGTCTTAGCTTACCTACACTTCCTGTTTGTTTTGAGCACTTACAGTAACTGTCTCGCACATTTTCGTACAGTGATTGTATGGCGTACCATTGTGCATGTAAATAGTTTTGACATACGAATTTTCTCTCACTTGGAGAGAAATATACCATTCCAGAGATAATTTCCATTGCAATAAACCATGTCAGATATTTTTCCATAACGACTAACTGGAACAACTGAAGTACTTTGAGCATCATAACTGCTGCGATTGCTCATTTACTTTCTCAAGTTCGACCTAATTGATTTAGTGGCATAACATGTGGAACACAAAAATTAAGAGATAAATAAAATATTTAATAATGGTCTAATCAATGATTCAGTAATTTCTAGTGTTAGTTTACTCAAAAGAAGGAAATACTTCTTCAAGTTTTAAATGTGGATGTTGACCTTATATGAGCTGCTCACGATCAACATTTTCTTTAGAGCACTTTAATTAACTTTTGCGTTTCGTTTTTTTTTTCGCGTTTTTAGTGATTTACTTTCGTAGTCTTTACGTAATTTTATTCTGAACCAACAACACGACTCATTTCATATTTGCTACTTTACTGCCAATAAAATTGAATGAATTCTCTTGTTTGCAGTTTTATTGCTTGTGGGTGTTACGGTAATGAAAATGTCACAGTATTGTACAGTATGACATGCAATTTTTCAATACAGTGGTGCTGTCACTCTGTTTATCTAGTGGACAACATAAAATCAATTTCATTTAATGTAACCGCGGGAACAATGAACAAACGAAGAGCACGGAGAATCAGTAGCAGTCGTTTATTGCTCCCCGTGTTACGTGACACACATGAAAACCTGCTGTGAGTACCCTGATTGATATATCATGCCATGAGCAGTTGTTAGAAACTTTTCTCGTTTGCTGCCGCTCCCCCATCAGAATTGGCCTAGAGCGGACACGAATTATACTGATAGATTTAATTTAGATTATTGGGATATGGAACGAAAAATTTTATTAAGCAAGTCCACTGATAAACTCTTATTACCGTTCGAGTTGGCGCAGTGGTTAGCTCACTAGACTCATATCTCGGAGGACGACGGTTCGACCTCCCGTCCAGGCATCCTGATTTAGGTTTTCCGTGATCTTCCTAAATCACTTCAGTCAAATTGTGGGATGGTTCCTCTGAAAAGGTAAGGGCCGATTTCCTTCCCCATCCTACTCTAACCCGAGGGACCGATGCCAATGCTGTGACGTCCCCTTCCCCAAATCGACCAATCAAACTCTTTATTATAAAATGTGCTCTGAAACTGCTACCATATCGGAAAATTCATTCCACTGAACACCTTAATTATTCTGAAATGGTTTTGCAGATAATGTTGATAAAAAAATGGTTCAAATCGCTCTGAGCACTATGGGACTTAACTCCTGAGGTCATCAGTCGCCTAGAACTTCGAACTACTTAAATCTAACTAACCTAAGGACATCACACACATCCATGCCCGAGGCAGGATTCGAACCTGCGACCGTAGCAGTCCCGCGGTTCCGGACTGAGCGCCTAGAACCGCTAGACCACCGCGGCCGGCACTGCTATTTCGTTGAAAGATTCTCTTCAGTCGTCATTGGTCCTGTTCTTGCCGGATCTTTTTACGGCCACAGCGATGGTGGAGATTTAATGTTTTACCGATTCCTGATATTCACGGTACACTCGTGAAATGGTCGTGTCGGAAAATCCTCTTCTGTACCTTGGAGAAGCCGCGCGGGATGAGCCGAGCAGTCTAGGGCGCTGCATTCATGGACTATGCGGCTGGTCCTGGCGGAGGTTCGAGTCCTCCCTCGGGCATGGTTCAAATGGCTCTGAGCACAACGGGACTTAATATCTGGGGTCATCAGTCCCCTAGAACTTAGAACTACTTAAACCTAACTAACCTAAGGACATCACACACATCCATGCCCGAGGCAGGATTCGAACCTGCGACCGTAGCGGTCGCGCGGTTCCAGACTGAAGCGCCTAGAACCGCGCGGCCACAACGGCCGGCCTCCCTCGGGTATGGGCGTGTGTGTTTGTCCTTAGGATAATTCAAGTTAAGTAGTGTGTAAGCTTGGGGACTGATGACTTTAGCAGTAAAGTCCCATAAGATTTCACACACATTTGAACATTTGAACCTCGGACATACTGTGTCCCATCACTCTTGCGCCGACTGTAACACCACGTTCAAACTCACTTAAATCTTGATAACCTGCCGTGGTAGTAGCGGTAACTAATAATAAGTACACTAGTCAATTGTTGTCTTATATAGACGTTGCCGACCGCAGCGGTGTATTCTGCCGTTTACATATCTCTGTATTTGAATACGCATGCCTATAACAGTTTCTTTGGCGCTTCAGTATATGTTTGCTTACTTGATATTTGCTTCGTCACACCAGTTCCTGTCAGTGTCAGTGGGAAACTATAAAACTCTATCAATAAATAATTTAAAATGTATTTCTGGTAGACAACAGTAATTTCTAAATGAAAAAAAAAAAAAACGAAACTGAGATGAGAAACAAAGGAGAGAAAAAAAAGCAAATGAAACGGAATTATCGCGAGCTGTCCACTTTAATTAAAGAAGCCCCATCATAGATTTTTAACTAGTCTCAAATTCATTCGCTTATGTCGGCACTCTGTTTTTGTGTCTAGCTAAGTACAGCATTTGCCGGCCGGCCGCGGTGGCCGTGCGGTTCTGGCGCTGCAGTCCGGAACCGCGTGACTGCTACGGTCGCAGGTTCGAATCCTGCCTCGGGCATTGGTGTGTGTGATGTCCTTAGGTTAGTTAGGTTTAAGTAGTTCTAAGTTCTAGGGGACTTATGACCTAAGATGTTGAGTCCCATAGTGCTCAGAGCCATTTGAATCATTTGAACCAGCATTTGCCGACGGATGTTTTATATTTACTCATCTTTTAGTACTAGCTTATGGATACGCATGATACAACTTTAACTACGTTGGGAAGTCGCCAATTGAGAGGTCACCTAACTTTCTGAGATCATTATCCTTGAACAGCATCAGATACTAACCAATACCTTAAATAAAGTGTAACACTGTATTAATTTCTAAATTCAGATAAAAAATTGGATCCTGTTACTTTTAATATGACGTAAGACAACTAATATTTAGTTAACATCGAAACAGATATGTTTTTTTGAAAGAACACAGCCCCAATTTTCTTTAAAGAGCTTCTGTGTAACTGTGGCTCAGCACCATTAAAAAGATGCATTAACTTGAATTGGAACCAAGTAATAATTGGTCAGTGAGAGAGTTGGTACTTTTTATTTCTTAAAATCACTTTTTATATGCTGCTTTCTCTTAGACAACTTACTCATAGGTCGTAACTCATGCTCCAGTTTCATTTGATTCCCTTCTTTCAGAACCACAGTCAAGAACCTGAACCACAATCTAAACCTTCTCTGTTTTTGTTTTATAGAAAGTTTTGTTTTCCATCCACTAACTCGAGGGTCTAATTACACCACCGCGACCACATAGTGCTGTAGAACCTCTGCGGAATCGGAAGACTACTGCACGAAAACTTCAAGATGCATACAAAAATAACACATATCTGTGGCTAGAGCAGCTTTCCATCTATCGATCCGTAATACGCGCCATCGCATGGTTAGAGAGCGCAGCACTAACGGGCAAGCGTGTCAAAACTTGGCGTACAATGGAGAAACGTGTGCTTTTGAAATTACTATGTCAGCAGTGTAGGTTAAGCTACGATTTGGTACTAAAAATCAGATAAAATCACCAAGAGAAGAAACGACCAACAGGTAGTGCATCAAATTCCGTGCAACTGGCTGTTCACGTGGTGCAAAGAATACTGGACGGATAGTATTGTCAGCAGAGAAGGTGTGGCGTATGTGGGAATCGTTCGCAAGAAGCCAGAATGTGTTGACGACGTGTGCGAAAGGAGAACTGCAGATACCGCAGTCAACTGTCTGGCTCATTCCATACAAAGTTCTGCTTGTAGAATCATACCGACTGCATTTGTTACTCTAGCTATTTGGGACAACGAGCTTCGGCTTGACTTTTTCGATAAGGTGCAACGCCTGCTATAGGAAGGTGCTTTGTCGAAGCCATATTTCATATGTCTGAAGGCGTGGACCGTCACAGTATGTAGATCTGGGATAAAGAACATGCACACGGGATTGTGGAACACATTCGTCATTCACCAAAAGTTTCCTCCCCTTGTGCTACGTACTCTTCAAAATCTTATAGAACAATTTTCTTCGCAAAAAAGTAAAAAAAGTGACTTGTTTCCTGTACCTGAATATGCTCCAATAATGACTACTACTAGAACTGCAGTAACACAGTGGAAACTTCATACTGTAACAAACCGGTGGCCCACCACACTTTATTTCAGACTTTTATGATTACCTCAGTGCCGAACTGCCTTAGTGTTGGATTGGACGTGTTTCCCATCATGACTCTACTTTCTTCAGTGACCCCTCCAGTCACCTTATTTAACTTCACATCATTTCTTCTAATGTTGGTTATCTGGAAGACGGTTTGTTCCTGCTTCCACTACCACTTAATCTGCAATATTGGCAAAAAAGTATAATTAATGCAATCGCTGATACCGACTGTGACATGTTGGGCTGTGCATGGCAAGATTTTGGGTATGATGTTGAAATTTGCTGTATAACGGACATGTAATGTGAGTTAAAAGCTGTCTGTTCCCTCCATGCCTCGTAGTTTTTGCGCCGTCTGTCTTCTGAAACCCTGTAGGTACCTATGAATAACCCTGTATGTTAGTAGCTTATTCTAGTTGATACTAATAACAAATGTGCAAAATTATCGTATCTGTCTGTTTGTCTGCCGGCAGGGGTAGCCGAGCGGTTCTAGGCGCTACAGTCTGGAACCACGCGAACGCTACGGTCGCAGGTTCGAATCCTGCCTCGGGCATGGGTGTGTGTGATGTCCTTAGGTTAGTTAGGTTTAAGTAGTTCTAAGTTCTAGGGGACTGATGACCTCAGAAGTTAAGTACCATAGTGTTCAGAGCCATTTTTGTCTGCTTGTCTGTTCGAACACGTTTCTCCAAAATCGCAACACGAATTTTCATGGTGTTCCCGCAAGTAACTTGAGAATAGCTTAGGATACAATATAGGGTTTATGTCTTCAGAATCAGATCACTAACAAAAAATATACCGTGTTTTAAAGTCTTACTACAACCATCTTGTCTGTCTGTTTGTCCTTTTAAGCATGCTAATCAACAAAAGTAGTAGAGTAATTTTTATAAGGTATTCGCAGGTAAGTTCAGCATTGCTTGGGACATTGTACAGGTGTAATCTCATTAAAATCGGATCACGGAAAAGTAAGATATCGGATTTTAAAGTTTTATCCGTAGTAATAATGTAAAAGAGAAAGTAATCCTGTTAGGTTTTCACGACTAACCTGCTGAACCGATTCGATGACATTTGCTATGGAGATAGCTTGAATCCTGAAGAAGAACATGGATTGCTTTAGAAACTGTGTAGTGCAAGATACTTACGATCTGAAGAATTTTACGCGAATTGGGGAAACATATTTGCCCTTTGAAAAACGTGTTTAGTCTTTGACTTTTGAACTTCCCTATGCTAGTGAAAATGGTTTTATTTATTGGTATGTGCCATGTGATACCACTCAAGTAATGCATACAATGCTTATACAGTCTTCAATGTGTTTAATCCACATTTCCACATTATTTGTTGCATAATATAGGAGCCACAAGTTGCCACATAGTCGCGAATGCAATCAGTGATCCAGGTGATGTCAAATGTTTTTTATTCCAGTCTGTCATGACGATTACATTGATCGGTTTAGTCATGGTGCAGAACAGATCTGAAGATGGTCATTACTGTGTGAAACCGGTCATCGTCGAAGGACTTTATATTGTCATCAAAGACTGGAATAGAAAACATTTGTTAATATAGGAGTTTCATAATGTATAGCTACTCCGGCAGCACGATGCAAATGCGCACTCCTACCTCTGCCCATTAGAACACATTGCCGACAGCGGCGCTGCACATGCCAACTCGCCGTACGTTAGGACAGTTTAGGAGGGGGGAGAGTAGGACGCACATCACGAGCTTTGCTTATCCGAACATGAAGACACATAAGGGCTGCTAATGTTATTGCACGTACAGTAGGTTACATATTCACCATTACTCACTGCAACAATACTACTGATATGGGAAGGCAGCCCAGGATAGGAGCTAGTCTTTACGTTAACGAACCTTTCAGCAACGAGACGAGACCAGCTTTTATCCTTCAGTCCTAGCTGCAGATACCAAACATGTGCCTTTATTGAAAGTTTCATCCTAATGATCACTTCCATTCTTCTATAGACAACCGGTTAACTTTTTTCGGTAGTTCCAATTCAGTAAGTTATGAAGTTTATTTCGTAGGAAAGAGTTACTGGCCAAAGTGAAGCTCTAATGGCGGGTCTTGAGTCACGCCTGGGTGCCTGCAATTGTTAAGAGCATTGCGTGCAAGCAACATATTTCCGGTACACAGCTGTAGTACGCCAGGAAGTGTCAACGAAAACTCCGGTGGAGAACGAAATATTATTTCTGGAAATACGGTGTAACTAGCCCACGATTGCGTGGTATCCATTCATCTAGAGGTCTAGTACCGCAGGCATGGGAGTCCATTGTTAGGATGTGGAAGAGATTTGGAAGCCTTGTGATGAAAACAAGGCTGAGGTCATTGATAACATTCTTCCGTAATTTTTAGGGGGGGGGGGGGTGTATAGAATCTATGAGACTGGAAATGTATCTGCGGACTTTTGGACGAATATCATCCAGACGATCGCGAACGTATCGTAGCCAGATAAGTGAGTAAACTATAGCACAGTCAACAACTCATGCTAACAAGAATAGTATGGGAAGAAAATTGAGGATCTGTTAAATCATTTGCAATTTCCGAAACGCGTTTGACTCACTACCACATCTACAGTATTGTCAAAAGTACGATCATATGGGATCTCGAATGAAATTTGTGACTGGACTGAGGATTTTTTGGTGGCGAAGACACAGAATGTTATCTTATTGGAGAGTCATCATCAGTTGTAGAAGTAACCCCAGTGTTAACCTAGGAAGTATGTTGGGACCTTTGCTATTCATGTCGAACATTAATGACCTTGCGGACAATATTAGTAGTAACCTCAGACTTTTACAGATGATGCAAGCGAAGAATTGTCTTGAAGAAGCGACATAATTATTCAGCTATGTTTTGATAAGATTTCAGAGTGGTGCAAGGACTGGCAACTTGCTTTAAATATTCAGAACTGTAAAATTGTCCACGTCACAAAACTAGAAAAACGCAGTATGCTATGACTATAATATCAACGAATCACATCTGGAACCGGACAATACATATAAGCGCCTGCAAGTAATAATTTGTAGAGATAAGAACTAGACCGATATTGCAGGGCAGTCATAAGCAATTTAGGTGGCAGACTTCGGTTTATTAGTAGAATAATTGGAAAATGCAAGCAGTCTACAAAGGACATTGTCTACAAATCTCTCGTACGAACTATTCTAGAGCATTGCTCCCAAATAGGTCTAAAAGAGGATATTGAACGTATACAGAGAAAGGGAGCGCTAATGGTCGCAGGTTTGTTTGATCTGTGGGAGAAGTCACAGAGATGCTGAAGAACCTGAACTGACAGACTCTCGAAGGTAGATGTAACGACGCAATTACCCAGACAAAGTCTACTTACCTAGTTTCAAGAACCGGCTTCAAATTATAACTCGAGGAATATATTACAGCCGCCTCAGTTGTTGCTCAAGTAAGGAACGCGACTACAAGATTAGATTAAATACAGCACACACAGAGGCATTTAAACAGACCTTCACTCGCCCCCTACGTGAATGGAACGGGAAGAAGCCCTACTAACAGAATGGCATGGACTCTCTCTCATGCAATTCACAGTGGTGTGCAGAGTATATATGAAGAAACGCACCAAGCAGACAGTTCTTACATTACCCTTGACATTGGAGGGAAGATTTGAAAATATCAAGACACCTTTACTGGATTCTGAAACTTAGAAAAAGCGTTCGAGAGCATCAGCTGGCGGAAGCAATTTGGAATCCTCAGAAAAATATAAGGTGTAAGGGAAAGCATGTAGTATATAATACGCACAAGAATCAAGAGGGAACAGTAAGAATGAAAGAACAAGGAAGAAATGAGTAACTTAAAGAAGACGATAGGCAGCCTTTGTCCCCTACAGTTCATTCGCTATATCGAAGAAGCAATGACTAAAATTCAAAGTGAAAAAAAATTGACAAATTTGATTCGCTGGTGATATTGCTATATCCAGTGCAAGTAAAAAGAATTGCAGACAGGACCTGTTGATGAGAATGAGCTGTCTGAAGGGCTCATACGGTGGATTGAGAATATGTTAAAGAAAGACGAAAATAAAGACAAATGAGATTAGAATTAACTTGACATTAAGATTATGGACTTCGAAACAGACGATTTGAATGAGTTGTGCTACCTTGGAAACAAAATAACGCACGACGGATGCCGCAAGGATGATATAATAGACAGACCACCACAGGCAAAGTAGGCACTCTTCGGTAAAAGAAGTCTGCTTGTATCAAACATAGGTCTGAATTTGAGGAAAAAATTTCTGAGGAAGCAAGTCAGGAAGACGGCATTGTATGGAAGTGAAACGTGGCTGCGGAAAAACTGGATAAGAAGAGAATCGAAACTGACGAGATGTCGTGTTGTAAGTGGGACTTGAAAATAGACTAGGTGTTACGCCTTTAGCATTACTTCCCCTCTTACGGTAATTTTCGTCACTGATAACTGGTTTTGCAATTCCAGCTTGCCCCGTTACTCCTTGGTTGTGGAGCATCGTTTTCATGATAACAGGCTTCACCAGTGTGACATTTAGTTCTGCAGTGACTTTTGCAGCTATCGTTCTATCGCTTTTCGTCATAATCCTCCTCAATTGCCACCTGTTACGATTATTCAGCACACAATTTTGTCGCATTGTGATTTAGCCTGCCGGCCAGAGTGGCCGAGGGGTTCTAGGCGCTTCAGTCTGGAACCGCGCGACCGTTACGGTCGCAGGTTCGAATCCTGCCTCGGGCATGGATGTGTGTGATGGCTTTAGGTTAGTTAGATTTAAGTAGTTCTAAGTTCTAGGGGACTGATGACCTCAGAAGTTAAGTCCCATAGTGCTCAGGGCCATTTTTGTGATTTAGCGGACGATTTCTCCGCTTTCCATGTATGCGGTATACATATTTTACACGGTGCCTCTTGAAACCCAATGTAACTTCGGCTCCAATGGTTTCTGAAGCACCCACCATGCGCACACTTGTAGTTTGTCTACGTTAGAATTTACGTAACTCCAACGCAGTGCACTCCTACACAGAAAGCTTTTATGACCATGACTGACACTTTCTACGCATGGAGGACATTTAATCGGTGCCGTCGGTGGCCAAATAAAATGGCTCTGAGCACTATGGGACTTAACATCTGAGGTCACCAGTCCCCTAGAACTTAGAACGACTTAACCCTATCCTAAGGACATCACACACATCCATGCCCGAGGCAGGATTCGAACCTGCGACTTTAGCGGTCGAGCGGCTCCAGACTGAAGCACCTAGAACCTCTCGGCCACAACGGCCCGCAGTGGCCACATACAACAGTGTGAGCGGCAGGTTTGGCTAGCATCTATATTTGTGTTCAAGTATGCATTTCTCGCGATCTTTCAATATTTTTGTTCAACACCGGCATATTCTGTGGAAATCGTTGCAATCCTGCTATATAGTTTCCCTAGTCAAAGTCAGTTCAAAAATTGTATCAGTATAGCTGTAAGCAGGCTGTTTATGTGTTTGTATGGTGGCAGCGCTATGTAGTGCTCTGAATTAATAACTCTGACAGCGATGTGCGCACTCTGTAAGAGACTCTGGGGTTGGTCGCACTGGCAGTTGGAAGTTAACACTCAGCAATGATGGCAGTTGGAGGTGAATCGCCAGCAGTGATGGAAGTTGGAGGTGAACGGCCAGCAGTGTTGGAAGTTGGGAGTGAGGAGTCAGCAGCGATGTAGGTTCGAGGTTAATAATTAGCAGTGTTAGACGTTTGAAGTACTAGCGCGAGTGGACGGTGTGAATGTAAATCCGGCACGGTGAATAACTACTAATGATTATATCATTTTTGAACTGGTTGTCACATTCTTAAGGTAAATACATGCTCTGCAACAAAATCTTTCCTTTGCTAACCACATGCCTGTAGGTAGTTAGAGCCTTCAGTAGTTCAAACGGCTCTGAGCACTATGGGACTTAATTTCTGAGGTCATCAGTCCCCTAGAACTTAGAACTACTTAAACCTAACTAACCTAAGGACATCACATACATCCATGCCCGAGGCAGGATACGAACCTGCGACCGTAGCTATCGCGCGGATCCAGTCTGTAGCGCCTAGAACCACTCTGCCACTCAGGCCGGCCCTTCAGTAGTCAGAATCTTTTATTTAGCTGGCTGTATTGGCGCTTGCTGTATTCCAGTAGTTCGTGTAATGAAGATTTTTGTGAGGCAAGTGACTTATGAGACGTATAGGTTATTGTTAGGTTTTCTACCAATTCAGGGCCAATCTTTTGTATTAATTATTTGAAGTCAGATTATCATTTTTTGAGCAGTTAGATTACGTTGCGCCAGGATATTGTGGGTCAGTGTTGATATGATAAACATAAATATGGTTCAAATGCCTCAAATGGCTCTGAGCACTAAGGGACTTAAGTTCTAAGGTCATCAGTCCCCTAGAACGTAGAACTACTTAAACCTAACTAACCTAAGGACATGACACACAGCATGGATGTGTGTGATGTCCTTAGGTTAGTTAGGTTTAAGTAGTTCTAAGTTCTAGGGGACTGATGACCTTAGAAGTCAAGTCCCATGGTGCTCAGAGCCATTTGAACCATGACACTCATTCTTGCCCAAGGCAGGATTCGAACTTGCGACCGTAGCCGTCGCGTGGTTCCAGACTGTAGCGCCTAGAACCGCTCGGCCACCTCGACCGGCTAAAAGTAAATAAAGAGGAAGTAAAGACAGTACGTTCAGTTTCACTCAGCAATTTAAGAACATTGAGTAAGCATGCAGCAGTTGAAGTAAAAACTTAATAAAGAAATTTCATGTTCTCAGTAATTGTAATTTAAGTAAAAGCATTATTTTTTAAGTTAAGAAGTTTCATAGCATAAAAAAAGTCTGCAGTAGCAAGTTAATTTATATTGTTTAAAAATTTTGTTCTAGGGAGAAAGGCTACACTGATACTGTCTCGTTTTTTAATTTTATTCATTGCCTGTGTAATGTTAATAATTCGAAGCTTGTGCGGTTAAGCTTCGTATCAACATGCGTAAAACATTGCAGTTTATTGTATTTGAAGATAATATGCGATTAAAAGGAGATCGCTAAGTCGATAGGGTTATTGTTTACATACAAAGAGTTTCGGATTCGTTTACTGAGCCAGCGATGAAGATTTAATATCTCAATTTACAAATTATTATATCCGTAACGCAAATTCTGTGTTGAGAATGTAACCAACGAACTAACGAGTCTGCGTTGATTACGGTGCATGCGATCTCAAAAGCCGCAAGAGTATATGAACATCGAATATGTTTACGGAATGCTTGATTCTCGGTAGCAGAGTTAGCTGATGGCGGTATATGAGTGCTTGGTTTTCATTATGTGGCAGCGATGCTAGACATCAGACGGCGTGCGGGCAGCCACAGCGCAGCTGTTCCACGCGCGAGCTGGCTGCGGGCAGACCACAAACACCTGTTCCAACATACGCCACAAGGCACGCGTGCTGGGGCCCACTGCGGCCGAGTTCTCACTTCCTCCGACAGCCTCTACATGATTACAGTTACCAATAAACTGGAACACGTTTCCTGACCGGCTTGGAGGAAAGCTCACACGATATAATATACAAGAATAATTCCCCAAACAAGACCGCGGTCATGGTGGAATTTTGCAAATAAAGTCCAGTAGATACTAGTGAGGCGAAACATTAGGAACTGCTGCTTAATAGCGTGTTAGTCCACCTTTAGAACGCAATAAACAAGCTATTCTTTGAGTCATGAATTCGACAAGTCCTTGAGCCGTTTCTGGAAATACACTCCTGGAAATTGAAATAAGAACACCGTGAATTCATTGTCCCAGGAAGGGGAAACTTTATTGACACATTCCTGGGGTCAGATACATCACATGATCACACTGACAGAATCACAGGCACATAGACACAGGCAACAGAGCATGCACAATGTCGGCACTAGTACAGTGTATATCCACCTTTCGCAGCAATGCAGGCTGCTATTCTCCCATGGAGACGATCGTAGAGATGCTGGATGTAGTCCTGTGGAACGGCTTGCCATGCCATTTCCACCTGGCGCCTCAGTTGGACCAGCGTTCGTGCTGGACGTGCAGACCGCGTGAGACGACGCTTCATCCAGTCCCAAACATGCTCAATGGGGGACAGATCCGGAGATCTTGCTGGCCAGGGTAGTTGACTTACACCTTCTAGAGCACGTTGGGTGGCACGGGATACATGCGGACGTGCATTGTCCTGTTGGAACAGCAAGTTCCCTTGCCGGTCTAGGAATGGTAGAACGATGGGTTCGATGACGGTTTGGATGTACCGTGCACTATTCAGTGTCCCCTCGACGATCACCAGTGGTGTACGGCCAGTGTAGGAGATCACTCCCCACACCATGATGCCGGGTGTTGGCCCTGTGTGCCTCGGTCGTATGCAGTCCTGATTGTGGCGCTCACCTGCACGGCGCCAAACACGCATACGACCATCATTGGCACCAAGGCAGAAGCGACTCTCATCGCTGAAGACGACACGTCTCCATTCGTCCCTCCATTCACACCTGTCGCGACACCACTGGAGGCGGGCTGCACCATGTTGGGGCGTGAGCGGAAGACGGCCTAACGGTGTGCGGGACCGTAGCCCAGCTTCATGGAGACGGTTGCGAATGGTCCTCGCCGATACCCCAGGAGCAACAGTGTCCCTAATTTGCTGGGAAGTGGCGGTGCGGTCCCCTACGGCACTGCGTAGGATCCTACGGTCTTGGCGTGCATCCGTGCGTCGCTGCGGTCCGGTCCCAGGTCGACGGGCACGTGCACCTTCCGCCGACCACTGGCGACAACATCGATGTACTGTGGAGACCTCACGCCCCACGTGTTGAGCAATTCGGCGGTACGTCCACCCGGCCTCCCGCATGCCCACTATACGCCCTCGCTCAAAGTCCGTCAACTGCACATACGGTTCACGTCCACGCTGTCGCGGCATGCTACCAGTGTTAAAGACTGCGATGGAGCTCCGTATGCCACGGCAAACTGGCTGACACTGACGGCGGCGGTGCACAAATGCTGCGCAGCTAGCGCCATTCGACGGCCAACACCGCGGTTCCTGGTGTGTCCGCTCTGCTGTGCGTGTGATCATTGCTTGTACAGCCCTCTCGCAGTGTCCGGAGCAAGTATGGTGGGTCTGACACACCGGTGTCAATGTGTTCTTTTTTCCATTTCCAGGAGTGTATGTGGCAGCAGATGTCTAGTTAGGCTAACAGTTCGCATAAATCCCGTAAATTAATGGCCGTTGTTTGTGTGCGCGCAGTTTGCGCCCAGTAGCTCTATTGAGATGAGATCAGGCGAATTTGGTGCCTAAGACATCAAAGTCAGATCACTTTAAGGCTCCTCAACGCACTGTAGCACAATTCAGGACTTGTGGAACGGACAGTTATCCTGCTAGAAGATACAGTCGCGTTGGGTGAAGATGCCAAGCACGATGGGATTTAGGTAAGAAATGGAGCAGTACGATATGAATGACTGAGACATTCCAAATGGCAAGTGCAGCCCCCTAATTGGAAAGGTTTCCCCATCTTTCACTCCCACAGGCTACTTTCCTTCGCGAAGTATGAGAGCTGTGTGGGTAAATGAATCTGTGAAGTGTAGGTGACTGTAATGTGTGTGAATATGTGTAGAACAGTGTCGTGCTCGTGACGAAAATGATGAGAGGAAACAGAAGGTGAAACCCTTTGCGTGCGCCTAAGAGCCTATTTCTCTCGAAGAGCACCATAACATCCCTCCAACAGACTGATCACCATGAACAGGGTCGCATGAACTGACGTCATGGGACATTCCGGGGAAATTTTGGACTGAATCCAGGACATTCGACCCCAAAGGCTGGTTGTCATAGATTGACGACGCAATGACTTGTACATCGTTAAGCTTAAGGCTTAGGAAATCAGAGACACATTTCGGAGAGCAGACAAAAGTGGTAGCGTTTATATTACCGGAGGTCAACATACGCTAGAGCCTTGCAAATTGCAGATGCTCTGAGCAGATGTCCAAAGAGAGAATATTTACTTCAGAAAAGTAACTGGTAACTGCATCGCCGCCTAGACGCTGTTCCAAGGCGCCAAAGTAGAAACGATCACGAAAAGGCGCGTCTTAGCAGACGCAGGAAGCTTGATAGCTGCCCCCGAGAACCGTAATGTCAGTAAGTTTGCACTGGTTTGATAGCCACACCAGCGGTTCTCATTGACGCAAGGCCTCTGAGCCTGTCCAAGTGACGTAAAACACTCTTATTAAAGTTAAAATCTTCTGGGTTGTTAGGTCGCGCCATATTTCCTCCTAAAATATTCGACATCTCGACCCCTTTCCTGTGATCTTCTTCAGTATGTTTCGGTCACCACTATTGCTGTAACCAGTGTCGCGTTCTCTTATAAAAGGGAGACTTCCCGCGTTTGTACTGGAGAAGTGGGAGTATTGGTTAAAATACTTGTGGCTACCGTTGGTGGGCCATCGTCATAGGCTAATATTCCCGCGCCGACGCGGAAGGAGGGGCGTTGTTGGCTAAACTCTTTTGGATACTATTGGTCGCCCATCGTCAATGGATAGAAAAGCACTATTCTACACATACGCTGGAGAAGGGTTATTGATTGAAATTCCTCCTACTGCCATTGGTTGGCCTTAATCATTGGCTAAATGCGAAACGGACAAATATTGTTGTCCACCGAGGTGACTTGCAGCGCGTTGTATGTATTGCTCGCACACTGCCGCCGACTATTCACTTTCTCGATGGCGGGGAGCCACGATGCCGGAAGCCTATAGCCGCCCTCTCTATTGAAATTACATGCATTCTTGGAAATTTCATCCGCTTCTTGGACTTTTTTCTATAAATGTTGGTTTCTTTTGCCAGCACACTTACGTTATTAAAATCGATGTCAGAGCCGCAGTTCTCATGATGTTCCGCAACTGCCGATTTTACACATTGTTTTAGCCGTTCATGTCCCTTAATGCTTTTTTTTAAACTTGTGCCCGTTTCGCCCATATACACTTTTCTGCAGCCACATGTCACTTGACAGACGTGTGCATTTTGGAGGCAAATAGGTGTATTCGTTTCCCGCCGGAAATTTTTTTGTGTAGTTGAGTAAAGAAATATGTTTGGATATCATTTTTCTTTAGAATTCTGCTAATGCGGTCAGTGCCCCAGAAACGAACGGTAACATAGGGGCGTGAGGAGGTGATTCCAAGTCATTCTTATCAGCGTGATTAAAAGCCTCTTCATTGTCCTCCTTAAGAAATCCAACTCCGATCCCAAGTTGTCGCCATCGCTGATACGGAAGGCACGTGAAGACAGAGTACTGAACAGTACTTACTTCTGGGCTGAATGGCGGTGCGAAGTGGCGTCTGAATATTTGTTTGTAGTGTTCGGCATTCTAAACGCTCCGTGACCTAGAGTGTTATCAGATCTTCTGCATACCAACACAACAAGGAACCGGAGACCAATTTCGCTCTCAACGTCCACGTTATCGTCTACGTAGCGGAATCAACAAGAAGGCTTCAAAGGCTTAATGCCTGTTGCTAAAAATGTTCCATAAAAATGTAAGCTGCAACTGGCGATATGGGTGAGCCCATAGCAAGGCCGTCAACCTGTTCGTAGAATTCATCATTGTATATAAAATAGCCCGAACGAAGACATAATTTAATTAGCCACAAACATCTGGAGCAACTTTCTCTTTTGTGATCTCCTTTGTATCTGGTACGGGGACGTTAGTAAATAACGATGTCACATCGAAGCTAGCAAGAATGTCACCTGCAAATATATTCATTGGCGTTAATTTCTAAAAAAATATCTCGAATCTTTGACAATAGTATTTGTTTTACCAACTAGATGTCACAGTTTACCAGATAAATGACGTGCTAAACAATAAAAATTTTGTGAATTAACCCCACTGACGATAGGCCTCAAAGAAACCGATGCTTGGATAGCCCATACATTCCGAGTGAGAAAGGTGTTAGAGGTATTAAATTCTTTGTGAAAGAGCTGTCCAATCTGGAGTTTTATATGAGGTTCTTCACTTTCGGAACGATTCTGTTCGTCGGATCGCTTTTTCGCTTGCGATACACAAGATCAAATGGTTCAAATGGCTCTAAGCACTATGGGACTTAACATCTGAGGTCATCAGTCCCCTAGACCTAGAACGACTTAAACCTAAGTAACCTAAGGACTCCACACACATCCATGCCCGAAGAAGGATTCGAACCTGCGACCGTAGCAGCAGCGCGGTTCCGGACCGAAGCACCTAGAACAGCTCGGCTACAGCGGCCGGCTACACAAGATCAGCTAGTAGTTGTTCCATCTTCCTGTGATAATCCACAGCGTCCAAAATAACAGTAGCATTCCTCTTACCCGATTTCGCTACAGCGATGCTTCTGTTTTTCATGAGTTCGTTAAGAGATTTCCTTTCCTGCGCGGATATGTTGCTTTCGAGAGGTTCTATTTCTGTAGAACTCTCGACACATCTTGTCTTACTTCTTCGGCCTGCACCTTCGGAAGACGAAACAAGGATATTTCGATTACACTTATGCTTTCTTCAACAGGTATTCTCTTCGAAGTAGTTCAGAAATTCAGATTTTTGCCCGGAACTGAAACAGCTGCTTCATCGAGTACTTCTGGGGAGAGATTCACCACTACTCGTTTCGGATCCACAGTGGCGTCTTCCTTGTGCACTTTAACGGAAACTCTCTTTTTGTTTCATAGAACTGAAATCCGAAAACCTTGTTGAATGATAAAACGTTACTCTGTCCATTTGATCCCAGTCCTGGGGCGATAAAGGTGCCGCCACTGAAAAATGCAGACCAATTAAAACGGCGCTATCATAACTGAAGCCTCTGCGTATTTGCTGGATTCTTTCATGAAGAAATGCTTGGGTCGCCCTTTGGCGACAACTCACGCTCCCCAGGACTGGAGTAATTTGGGCAGAATAACGTTTGACGATTCAATAAAGTTTCCGGATTTCAGTGCTATGAAACAAAAGAGATGTTCATGAAGCTAGCTGTTAAAGTGCACAAGGAAGACACCACTGTGTATCCGAAATTTTGTACATAAAATGCTGCTAGTTTTAGCGCTCACCCCACGTGCTCAGACACTGACCTCTACTGTGATTACGTAGGCTTTTCCGGCGTAATAAGTCATGACAGTCCCTTCGGGTTTGCTGCCGGATCCTAAAATCAACTTGACTCGATATTTCGGCGATCCAACTGGTTCTCAGCGGGACTCATCAGCAGAAGCAGCATTTTCCTGGAGATGGCGACGGGTTGGATCGCCGAAATATCGAGTCAAGTTGATTTTAGGATCCGGCAGCAAACCCGAAGAGACTTTAAAGACTGACCTCTATTGTGTAACTAGTCTTTGCTTTTTCTAATGTTTGGAGTTAGCCTTCAGTGTAACTTTGATTACAAATAAACGATGTTAATCAGACCCCCGAATGTTCTTGAGGCTCCCACTGCGAGCATCTTATCGAGTCATAAAACCCGGTCATCTCGTAGGTTCCTTTTGTCGGTGTTTGGTGGTACTGCAAACAACCTACTTTCATTGACAGTAGGTGTTTCTGCATTTGCTCCAAACCACTCGGGAATTGTAAACTGCTCTATAATCCTTTGTCTTTGCTCTATCCTGCGTTACAACACGATGTATGGTGATCAGGGAATTTATGCCACCATCCCTCTTCCCCTCTACAGTAAAGGCAAAGGGAATACAGTCAACAGCACGCAACATGGTCAGACGGTCATCCGTTCAAGTACAAGGTACGCCCATCCGTGCTTAACTGCGATTAACTGACGCGTCCACCTCGGAACGGGGATGCAGGTAGTCCGCAATGATGTTCACACAGACCACAGCTGTCATGGTGCATTAGTTACTGCCACAGGTGAATGTTCTGCAAACCGGCATGTGTCCATAGGGCTGTGCATGTTTCGTGCAGCTGTTCGCCTGGGTTATGACGTGGCCAGTCACACGCCACCGACCTGGTGTAATAAAATACGTGATTCAGCCGACCACATGACACGCTTCCATTGACGCATGGTACGCTCTCGATGCCTCGGTGCTCACTACAGTCGTGGGTAATGTCGATAGGTCAACATGACAACAGGTGGAGGTTTTTCTGCAGGGTCACATTTTCAACAGTGTGCGGTGATCGGTGTGATCCGAATCGCTTTTGCGTGCACCACCATTGTCAACGATCGGCGTCTATGCTGTTTCACAGAGCGGGGCAGCCTCTGACTGCCATGATCTGTGGTGAGGCGCGTACGTCCAAATACACTGCGACCTGTTCGTAAATCAGCGTCATCTATATATGCAGACGACAGCAGTACGCAAGGAGCCGACCAGTTTTACTATTTCCGAGGTATTCGTTCTCATGACCCGGGTCATCATAATCTGCCCTTTGTCAAAGTCTCTTACACCACTGGATTTCTCTATTTCTGGCCCTTATCGACGTGAGAATGATTCCTCATTCGTGTCTGCTCCGTATATACACTTTTCTTATCGCGTGACGTGCCCACATCATCACCACGCGGCTTTGTATCACTGTGCGTCGTGCTCACGGTATTTTAGCTCAAGAGGGTATCATTGTGTTTATAACGACGTTTCGACTACTACCATAATCAGATCTGTAATTAATAGCCGGCCGGAGTGGCCGTGCGGTTCTGGTGGCTACAGTCTGGAACCGAGCGGCCGCTACGGTCTCAGGTTCGAATCCTGCCTCGGGCATGGATGTGTGTGATGTCCTTAGGTTAGTTAGGTTTAAGTAGTTCTAAGTTCTAGGCGACTGATGACCTCAGGAGTTAAGTCGCATAGTGCTCAGAGCCATTTGAACCATTTTTTATAATTAATATTGCCAGACAAGAAAATAAAAAAAATTAAAATGTTACAAATTTCAACCATTAAAATTTGGAGCTCGTAAAAGAAGGTTCAGTGCTTGTTGAAGAAAAGAAAAATGTGCCTCAATGTATCAACTAGCAGTTCGGCTCGCAATATGGCTAAGGGCCTTTAATCTTTGGTAAAGGACCTCCGCTTCTGCATGGCGTGTTTCAGACCTTTCTCCACATCCCTGTTCTTTGCTGTCTTCTCTTCAGTCGACTGGGATTAACATGTAGTCGTTTTTAACTCCTTTCTTTGTTTTCGTGTTATACAGTTCTGACATGGGCGCGTATGACCCTAGTCAAATAGCTCTGAGCACCATGGGACTTAACTTCTGAGGTCATCAGTCCCCTAGAACTTAGAACTACATAAACCTAACTAACCTAAGGACATCACACACATCCATTGCCGAGGCAGGATTCGAACTTGCGACCGTAGCGGTCGCGCGGTTCCAGACTGTAGCACCTAGAATAGCTCGGCCACTCCGGCCGGCTGACCCTAGTCGTTTTTGCGTCCTAAAACGAAACAAAACAAAAGAAACTCTGCTCATACGATTTCAGAAATACATGTGCTAGACGAGGATTGGCGCTAATGGGGAAAACTTTGCCCTAATAAGCTGACCAGAGGAAATGTTTGCCACCCGTAGAGAAACCATTGCGAACATAATTAAATATCGTGTAAATTCCGCCCCTAGACCTGATAACCGCCAGGATTCCGTTAGGAAGTGAGTCCATTAGGTTGTGCAGGCACGTCGCATCCAGGTTAAGCCACTCGCTGATGATTTCATGCGCAATGACACCAAATTTCGGCGACGCTGATGGCGGCGTTTTACCCGCTGTTCCAACATTTCCCATAAATCTTTTATGTGGGTCAAGTCAAGTTAGTTTGCAGGACAGTCTAGATGTGACAGGATGAGGGGTTGTTCAGAAAATTGGTCAAATATGCTCCTGCTCAATGAACTTCGCTGTTGTCGTCTTGCCTGTGTGAGCAATGGCCTTTTGCGAGGTGACCGACTACAAATGTTAATGTCATGCGGATCCCGTTGAAATGTTCTGTCGCTAACAGTTTGCAAAGGACCTTTATTCACTGCCTGAAGCAATCCTCGTCAAGTTTGGAAGCGATTTTGATACTCAAAGGGTAAAACGCGTCTTCGGTCCCTCTCAGGCAGGATATTTTCCTGACCACAATTCCGACGTCGTGTTTCGTGACCACATGTGTTACCCTCACTGCTTGTAGGCACGTTGATTACAGTCCTTCGCGAAATACCAACAAATTCAGCAACTTCACACATCGTATGGCTGGGGGCACAGCCAAACCCTATTTCCCCTTTTTAAAGTGTGTCACATACTTACGTTTACCCATGTTTACGTACAATGTTCGCTTGAAACGTAAATTTCTCCCTGACCACTACTGCTTTATGCTCCAGTAGAGACAGTGCGCTGACTGTTAAGCACGTGAATCGATCGCTCCCCATCCATAAAGGGTTAAAAATTCATTTGTGTTTGCGTAATGGTGTTAATACTTTTTTGTCTGGTGAGCTTATTTGAGGCAACTGCGTTGGAAATAGAGACGCATGGAGTATCACTCGTCACATAGCATGTAGTGGCTCGCAAATTATAGATAGAAATAAAAACAATTCTGTGATCCAACAGAAGCGTACTGCCACAGTGTTTCTTGTACAACACTCCAAAAAATCCGATGACGCTCCTCTGTCCTAAGTTACATAGTTTGACAGGTTATTGAACTTAGAATGCTAAAGTTAAAGTAACAACTTGCAGAGAAGAACTATATCATTAGGCCACTTCGAGAAGCCTGCTGCAAAATGTCGACAGTGGAGCAATCAAAACTGATAATTTACAGATGCTTCCATAGGTCACTTCCGTGAAAGAAACAAGACATCTGTGTACGTTGGCTCTTAGCCTGACACTATGTGTAATACGTGTTTGAGCTCTGCTTCCGCAAATGTGTGTTTACCACGTCTGACTACCATGCCAAGTACTCGGGTTCGATTCCTGGTGCTCTCATAGGTTTTTCGTAATTAGTCGGATTCGAGTGGGGTTCTATATGCTTCGTGATGGCGATTAAGGAGGTACTTGAATAGGAGGTAGAAGGTTCAAGGTTTGGAAACCGGAAAACACGGGAGACAGATACGCTGTCCCCATGCGTTTCTATACCGCAACCTAATGACTCCACAGGACAGGCGGTCAGTCGGCGTCCCGCGGTCCGCTGTGCCTTACATGGAGTTTAGTTTTAGGATCTTAGTGCCTATTTTTGTAAATAATTTACAGTTTCGAATTTTCACTCATCTCTAAATGTCGGTACAATCACAGTCGTATTAGAATCTTCGACGCCTAGCTGACAGAAAGCAACGAGGACGTGATGAAAATAATTCGTCCGAACTTTTTACGTGAAAACTCTTAAAACGTTTTAAATAAAGCAATCATTATTAACATTCTACATCTCGATTCTTCATGTATACGTATTTGCAAGCCTCTGCCGCTACAGGGCTCCGAATTGTCGCATGTAACATGGCGGTGTGTAACGTAACTACGTTGTTGATTGAGCTGTAATCGAGTTTCAATTTCAAAGAGATCGTCCGTATTTAAAGCATCCTCTCCTTCAGGATGACAATGCCGAACCACACACGAGAGCTACAACATCTACAACAATCCGAGGCCTTGGTTTCACTGTCATTGATCATCATCCGTACAGTCTCGGCTTGGCCCCATCCGATTTTCATCTGTTCCGAAATCTGAAAGAAAATCTTCGAGAACTTCACTTTATTAGTCATGACGCGGTGCACGCAGAGGTCAAAATCAACAAACATTCTGTAGCGTCGGTATAAAAAAAACTAGTCACCTTTTCGGAGAAATGTAATCGTCGCGAGGATGACTATGTTCAGAAATAAATATGTTGACATTAATAATAAAGGCGTAGAATGTTAGTAACGTTTGTTGTATTTGAAAATCTTTAAGAGTTTTCCCATAAAATATTCGCAGGCATTTCTTTTCAGCACGCCCTCTTACTTCTTTAATGTTGTAGATAGCTTTTCAGTATAATCTGACCACAGGAACTACTAAAAGAAAAAAATAAATCCAAGTGTCAAAATGCTTTTAGTGCGGCCAAAAAGGGACGACTGGTTGACGGATAATTTTATTTCTTGCCGTGTTTACTTTTTACGTTTTTGCGTATTTCATATGTAAAATAAACACCACTGCATCTACAACCTGTGGTTGTCGTTCTTGTTAACACAGTAATTCACCTAAACTAGTTCCAAAACCTAAATATCTAGGTGTCCAGACAGGCTTTAACAAAAACTCTCAGGACTCTCAGGAAAAAGTCTGCAGATGAGATGTCATGTTCAAACACGCGAACACTTTGTCACTGATGAATAAAACAGTATTTTTCATACTTCGGGAATGGCATGGTGGGATGGAAGTCCTGGTCCAGTGCAAAAATTTGTCATATGATTTCAAGTTCACACTGTGTAACTGGTACTGGAAAAAATTAGATACTCCACGTATCATTATGTCTATTCAGCAGTGATGACGATTGTTCCCATATTTGACTTTCTGTCAGGCATTAAAACTTCGCTTATGTTGGCTGAGTTAGAATCAATGACCAGAGCAAAGTAGGTTGTCATGTCATTTACATTTAAAACTTGATAGTATACATATTTAAGAAAATCAAGATACGAAATGAGTCACATGCTGTCGTTGTTAACCATTCGCGCACTACTAAGCTGGAAAGAAGAGCTATTGAAGCATGGCACTCGTAATATATTCCATGGTTCTTAAAATCACGAATCATTCCTGTTGTGTTTGGGCTTTCGAAACTATTCTACTAGGAACGGATACGACATCGCGCATTATTGTCAAAGAATTCTGTTAAATATTCACAGGCCAGTGATTTCTTCTTCGTTGCTTCCCTCAGGCACTACAAATTGCGAATGAATGATACAACTAAAACGAAATGAACGATCTTTTTTGTGTATCGTTTGGTGTTGCGCATGCCTGTTTTACTGCTGGTAAAGGGCGCAAAGCGAGCAGAAAAACTGGTCATGGTGACGGCACCATCGTGTTTACACCCCAGAGACAGGGAGGGGAGGAAATAACAGAGTACACTCCAGTTTTTTTGAAACCGGAGCACCGCCACAACAAACAAACACTGGTCGGCACTTTTGTTCGGCAATAGTACTCTCATACAATTACTTATCCACAACGAAATGTGAATGTTCAATATGAATAAAGCATACGCAACTTTAAATCTGATACTTCTTGATTTTGTAAGAAAGTTCATTGTATTTTCCTTGGGCAGCAAAAAAAATCGTATACTTTCTTTGCTAACCTTGAAGTCCAGTTCTGTGCTGTAAGAACTGTAAAGTTTCAGCAGAGTCGGCTATTTCTTTGTACTGTCCATATCATTACAGAAATTGCTGCTAATAACGCATTGTCCATGTCGAAGATAGAATGTTTACTTTGTGAACTTTGCTTCTTCTAGTATTGGGTGGATTCATTGAACTGGTCCTGTACTAACCGTTTTATAGGGAGAGGAACCGTTTCAGTGAGTGATATTGTGACTGTGGACATTAAGTGGACGTGACGTCACAAGTCATCTGTGTGTTAAGGTTACATGCACTGGAAAGAGAGAGAAACTTGTATGTCTATTATATTTCATGTCTGTATGCCTACAGTGTGTGGAAGCAAGAATGACTGTATCGTAGAGTTTAATTTGAAATTGTCGCGGGCATGTACAATAACATGATAGTTCTGCTGACTTGAGATGGTGAAGGGAACAGGCAAAGAGGTCTGACTACGCCCATGGGGTACGCCATGCAAAACGTTTTGTATGACAGTCCGCTGTATCGGTCGAAAAGTTCTAGTTGCGTCCCCTCCCCCTCCATCACCACTCCCCCCGCCAACCAGTATAAGCCCACGGACAACTGGGAGCGCTTTTGTGTTCCCAAACTCTAGCAGTTCGAGTGAATATAGGCGATTGCGCTTTGGCAAGTACTCCGTACAGTCTACGCATGCTGCTATTGGACTATTTACTTAAAGCGAGCGCGAAGTTTTGTGTGATGAGCCAAGCTCGTATTGCTATTTTGCGCATAAGTACATAAAACTATTGGTTCAGTGAATAGCACACGGTAGCCCACGCCATATAAATACATATATCTCCACATAATTTGTCGGTTATATCCTTTAAACGATTTTATAAACTACGCATGGAAGTAGATGTCCACACGATAGATCTGATGAAGCATGATATTTTTGTTTCATTGTCTATGTGCACTGATGATTGAGTGATTTCTTTCGTCGTTCCTTCTCCGTTTCGTACATCCTGCCACCTGCTCTCTGGCCACGTAAATTACGTGCACTTAGATGAATCAGTGTTGTGTCTTTGGTACGCATAGACCACATGTACTAGTAATCAGTACGATTATAAGACGATTCGTGTCTATTATTATAATTCTTTGTTCTATTGCATATCATGTTGAGCTACCCACATTCATAGTTGGTTTGCAACAACCGTAGTGAAGAAACGACAGAAAACTTCCTTTAAAATATTATGCCTGAGTAAGATCCGTTCAAGCTAAGGTTTATTGATATCGGCTTGTCAATGCTTCCCCTTCAGGACAGGTTTAAGTAATGTCTACTTAAGGACTATTAATAAAAAGGAAGCCTCGTGAAGCTCTGTGCGTCTGTTTGTACCACAACGTACACCGCTCCTGCTTAGTCGCTGTGTTATGCTTTACACATCTTACAGCCCTAAAGGCACGGAAATTTTATCGCAACAGTATTTTATTAGCGGATGTTAAATCTAGCTTATCTTACCCGGATATTTAAATCAACTGGGCTATCAGTAGAACATTATCACAACTCATAAATCTGGCAGAAAAACTAAGCACACCTCACACAACTTGAATTGCACTTCACTCGGCAACCTGTCCATTTTTCCATAATTTCTACGTAACTGACTTTTTCAACTTCAACAGTTTTCTCGCACATTCAACCGCCTTCTCTGTCAGCACTGTTACTCCTTTCTCTCTTTCATAATCAATAAATGTAATGATATTAACTGTCGGCCTGTGTGGCCGAGTGGTTCTAGGCGCTTCAGTCTGGAACCACATGACCGCTACGGTCGCAGGTTCGAATCCTGCCTCGGGCATGGGTGTGTGTGATGTCCTTAGGTTAGTAAGATTTAAGTAGTTCTAAGTTCTAGGGGACTGACGACCTCCGATGTTAAGTCCCATAGCGCTCAGAGCCATTTGAACCATTTGAAATGATATTAACATCGAGCTGCCACATATGGCAACAGTGGGATTATTTCGCGATTACTTCTCGTGGTTGCACCGCGGGGTAACACTGTGGACTACATTGAAATCGACATGTGACAACTTTTATACACACAACCACCGCCTCCACGATTCGATTTGTCGTCTAATACGAGGGTTGTCCAGAAAGTAAGTTGCGATCCGTCGATAAATAGAAAACGCAATGAAAATCAGAAACATTTTATTTGCAAGAGGTAGCTACAGTTTGCAGATTCTTCTTTACATAGTCGCCGCTCTGACATAAACATTTGTCGGAGCGTTATACCAAAGTTCTAACACCATCGTCATAGAAGGCAGCCGCCTGTGCTTTCCGATAATTCTCTACCCTGGTCTGTAGCGCGTAGCCTGCGCCCAAGTGTTGTCTTCGTATCCGGCGTTTCATGTGAACAGAGGTGATACTCAGGACGAGCCAATTAGGGCTGCGTTCTGGGTGATCGAACACCTCCCATCGAAAAGGCTACAGGTGCGTCTTCACTGCCCCTGCAGAGTGCGGCTGAGAATTGTCACGAAGAAGGAAGTGTGTGGCAGTTGTGTTAGGTGGGTTGCATTCATTAAGGCGAAGCCTCTCAGCGAGCCCTCCTACTTGGCGGGAGACGTCATTGTTCTAGGCATCTTTACTCGCTCGAAGTGTGCTCACAACTGGAAAGAGCGACTTGATGCGATCTACGGTCATACTAGAGACACTACCGAACACATACGTGCAAAGCTTCATCGGGTTTTCACTGTGGTGCCCACTTCGCGACAGATCTGAACTTACTTTCTGGACAACCCTCGTACTTGTTGACATTTTCAACTGAAGCTGTGGCGTTACAGTGTTTCTGCTCACCTGCCGTGCGGCATCAGTCTCGTATTTCTCGGACTTCGAGACTGTGTAAAGAGAATGATCTTGATCGAATTCTCATTTACATCGAACTGAACTAGTTATTATGCGTCACATGTTTATTTAGCTTTGTGTCTAGTGCTGAAGGCAGTTCAGTACCGATGAACAATCACAAGATACACGAAATGAGCATTAAAGGACCACCGAAATAACATCTCTATCCTTTCATCTTGCTTCACACGCACGTACACTACATACAGACCGAACTGTCTAAAGCTGACCTATTCGTGGAGACTCCATTTCGACTACATTGCTTCCTATGTACAGTTCCTCCGGAGGCCACTACCCTAAGACTGGTATCGATAACTGTGAAAAGAGCTTCGGGCACCTTCTTAAGATCTCGTGAATGATCGGTTTCACAATATGATCTCTACTTAGTATTAGCAAGTTCCTTTCACAGAGAATTTCTGTACCGCTCTTTAAGCTCACTGAGACTTCCCGTGGATCTTGTGTTTATAAATAGGAATATATTCATGCCGTTTGCTGCAGTGGCTGAGACTATTGCATATGTTGCGATAAGCACTTGCAGTGTCGGCTCGTCCTTTTTGTTCAGTGGTTCAGTGAACCCTTCAACTCGTCCTTACCACTTTTTGTTTTTGTATATGATTGATACTTGCTAGAGTCTGGCTAGTTAGGAAAATTTCGCATCGGACATTAATAAGAAGCCAGATACAGAGGGCAAACTTACTTCTAAGACAAATGCACCGGTTGAAATGGTTCAAATGGCTCTAAGCGCTATGGGACTTAACTACTGTGGTCATCAGTCCCCTAGAACTTAGAACTACTTAAACCTAACTAACCTAAGGACATCACACATATCCATGCCCGAGGCAGGATTCGAACCTGCGACCGTAGCAATCGCGCGGTTCCGGACTGTGCGCCTAGAACCGCTAGAGCACCGCAGCCGGCAAATGCACCGGTAACTAAAGTTCTGACCGTGAGCCTACGACGCATGCCTTGTATGTTCTACCACACCATTCAATGACTTTGTCCTTTCCAAAAAAATTCACATAATAACGAAGAGATTGTCATAAGAGAAAGCTATTGTGCGACATAGTTAATTCATTCCATTTTAAACTCGTAAACACGTCCCAATTTGTTCTGGTTGCACTCACTCTTCAATTGCAGCCACTCATTTATCACGGGCTTTTATGAGTATACCACTACCGATTCACTACTGCACGATCGCCTTTTCATTTACGTAATAATTCCTCCGATACGAAACTTAAGTCTGATTTTCAAAATTCTCACACTGCGCACACACATACGCGTCAATATTCGTGCTATAACTTTGGAGCGACTTTCGACATTGTTTCAACAAAATATTTCTGTTTTGAACAGTCGGGAACTGCTTTGCAGGAATTCTCCGGCTTTAATGACAACATTCAACATCATCCCTAAATTAATTCACTTTTTTTTACGTGCGAAACACTGAGCAGGAGCTCCCAGGACCTGACGCACAGTCTTTTTCAGACTCGACTGACTCACTCCTTCGCGCCAAATGTTCTCCAGGCGCCAATCTCTCTCTCTTCTAGAGGGAGGGGGCACCCCCGTCAGCGATGCCACTGCGCTTTTGTAGAATAGTTAACGGTAGATTCGAACTTCCAAGTATACGATCGCTATCTGTACTCTTGTAATCCCAGGAAAAAAGCTGAATTAGCTGATTATAGATGTTTGTATGTAAACAATTATTATTCGTTTATTTCTCGTATTACATCATTTTATCTGCATTTTCGAAGTAGTTTTATCGTATGAAAAACTTTTTAAGTCGTTCAGAGAGCACATATACGGACCGAAATTTGGCTCAGGCTCGGGTGAGATTCAATTTCTCCTGTGAACATCTTTGAGTGGGCTTATGAGCGTTCTTTCAGCAGGGAGGAGCAAGAGAAAACGTCGCTAGTAATATGTGCATTTGTGCTGGTGGAAGATCAGCTCAAACACAAGTAAGACTCCGAGGGAAACCCGCGAACTGATCAGAACTGTAGGGCTGCAGCTCACAACTGAAGTAGTTAGCACGTGTGTCTTCAGTGTAACGGAGTGATTCTCTAATAATCCCTTCACAGTGCATTCAGTTACTTTTTGCCCTTCAGTGTTCTTATAGAAGTTGGAGTTTTCTTTTTTTTCAAAAAGAAAAGAAATTTCTCCGCATTAAGCGTGAGAGACAAGTTCGAAATCAAGATGCTTGGTAGGCCTATGGCTCAGCTCGAATTAAAATAAGCGCTTAGAAATCGAAGTAAGACATGTTGAACTTCTTTTAATGTAAACATATCTATAAAAACATGATAGAATTACCCATTGCATTTTTTAAAAATGATCTGTTTCGCTTCCCGTGCTTGCTGCTTCCTAAGGGTAAAAGATACAAGCTGGACATGTTCTGGTGCGTGTCAGATCTAAGTCATCTGAAACGGAATGTTAAGAGACACGAGGAATCTATTGGACTTACGAGTGCCTATTTAGATTTATCTCCCCTTGGAAAAAAGCCAGAAATAAGGCAACAGTCTAGCTCAGCTTTTAGACAGGCAATAGAAAATGACAGCGTGTGGTAAAATCGCTGTGTTCTCTCCAGAATAACTGACTGTTTTAAATTTTGGGAACTTACCTTATGTGAATTTGAAGAAAAAGCAGAATGTAACAATTCTGCAGTATTAAGAGGGCTTATAACTTTCATTTCAGCTTTTGGTGCAGTTGAAAAAAAAAGAAGGGCACATGAACGTGCTACAGTGTTTAAGGGTACATCGAAGATACACACAATTGTTTGCTAAGTTTATGCTGTATGTGTGTCATGAGGAGTTTAATACAGAAATAGCTAAGACAGATTTTGTGTCTGTGATAGCAGACGAATCGTTTTATATATCTTTTAAATTTAGTTGATTCTAATATTTCAATACCCATTAAACTGGAGAGCCGGCTGAAAAATTTTGGATATTTTTAGATCTATTTGGTAATGATGGTCCTCCTTAACGGTTTCCATTAAGAATTTCCTCGGCGTTGTTGTCCAAGAACAGAAAGAAAGTGTAACGTCTCAAAGTTATGACGATACTTGAGTCATTCGCGGCCAACTTGCGGGGTTACAAACAACTGTAAGAGAAGAGTATTATTTCGTGTATTATGTGCATTTTTATGAACACCAATTGAACTTAATTACTGTCCAAGATATAAGAAAAAATAAACAAGTAAACTGTTTTTCATTTCTGTAAACGTAGCAATATTCATTTCTTGTTCACCCCGAAGAGAGGTTGTTCAAGATGCAGCTGTGAAAAATAAATTTCTGAAAGAAATCTTTGTGTTGTTGTGTAGTCCTACCCATTTGTAAATAAAGCTAAGTTCAAAACAGAACTAGAAATCACATATTCCGGAGATGCTTTCGAAGAAACGAAAATTGTAAGAGCCCTAGTTTGGCTGTCTGCGCTTTCCATGTTACAGATTAGTAAATGATCCACAGACTTTCAGATTTCAACGAGAGAGTCATAGATTAGAGACGAAAAAAGGAAAGGAATGTGGACGTCTAAGAAATATATCTCTATAGGATATTCAACAGCATGAAAATCGTCAGGCTCGTTGTAAGGTAATTTTATAGATACGGAAATATTTTAAGTAATTTAGAAAATAAAATTATTGGGAATGGCAAATTGTGTAAAGCAGTAAAAGCATGAAGCTCTAGTCATTATAGACACCAGTTGCCACTGAGCACTTCCTTCTCTTGACGTGAATTCTCATGTGGACCAAGTGTCGCTTCCACTTCTGCCTACTGATCCGCTGACAACGGTAGCTCGCCTCGTGTGGTCGCTTTTGAATGACGGGCTAGCTTGCACTGAAGACGAATTGAGGCAGAGCAACACGTTTTAATAAAAATTATCGAAAAGGAAAGTTTCTTTTTCTGATGAAAAAGTTCCAAAGTTCTATAGTGTCTCGTGTCACGCGCACTCATTACCCACCCCTAATTAGAAGCTAACTCCAGCTTTCGCCTATTGCCACGCAGACGGCGGTTCAAACATGTTTGCCGGGTTGCGTGTGCGTGAGGCGCAGCGCGTGAATCTGCCAGCCCGAGGCTTACTGCGTCTCCTCTCGGGCGCGGGACCGCCTTGTTTTATGACGCTTATCGGAAACCAATTCATCGGCGGCCGTTGCTGCCCCATCAGCCTCGCCATCCGTCAAGCGATCGCGCAGCCTGCCAAGATACCGATCTGCCACCTGAGCGAGATTGTCAGTTCTCTGCGCAACGGACGCCACACACAAAAAAGAGAAACGTGATAAATAAACAAAAGAATGAGGTACAAATTAAAACGGAAAAAAATACTCTCTATAAACCGGGAATTTATTCCACTTGCCGAGCTCGCGTTATTGGATATCAGGCAACCGGAGGGTGTATATTATTTCTGTCCGCAAACGCTCGTTGTAATTGATGCTGCTTTCTGTTTTCTCCATTACCACAACGCAAACATTTGGGCGGAGGGGAGGGGAGGCGTAAAAAGACTATTGGCTCGCGGGGTTCTCTTCAGCATAAACGGAAATCTATTTCACAGGATTAACACCGCGTACTGATGAAAGCGGAAAATTAAAGGGTCGTGTGATGCGGAACGTCAGATTAGTCTTTTCGCTGTCCATTAGATAAAGTCGGTAAATACCGGTTCATCTATATTTTTCGCTGTGTGTAGAAATTCGTGTGAAGAGATCATAATGCAATGCTGTCGGTGCTAAAATTTTGTTCGTAAGTTACGAGGGCTGTTCGGAAACTAAGATTGGATCGATCTCGAAATGGAAAATAATTTATTCGCAAAATAATGAGCATTTATTCGCAACAGTTAGCTACACCTTTCAGCTACCTCTCTAAATAGTCGCTGCTCGGACTTAGATATTTTTCGTAGTGTTGCACAAACTTTCCAGTATCCTTGTCACAGAAAGCAGCCGCCTGTGCTTTGAAAGACACGATACAACATAATACAAAAATCGATCGCATTACATGATTTACTACAGCTCAGTTTTTTCGCCATTTCCGTGACGCATGCAGATGGATAAAACGAACGAGTGATCATCCGTGCTGCACTACTTTGTATATATTTAATATCTTAATCCAGTTTGATATGGGAACTACATACTTGAGCACCGTTTTAAGAGGTGCCGCACAGGTGTAATGTAAGCGACTTCCATTGTTGATGGATTGCGTTATCTCAGTGAATTGCCGATGAACCACAGTATGCTATCAGCTTTACCTGCTATTCAGCCTATGTGGCCATTCCATTTCATACTGCCACTAACTACTACACACAGGTATTTGCATGATTTCATTGCTTCCAATTATTAATTGTTGGCATCGTAGTCACAGGATACTACGTTTTAGCCTTTGTGATTCGCAGAGTTTTTCATTTCAGGCCATCTAAAGGAAGTTTCCAATTTCTTCACCACTTTGAAATTTTATTACGATCTGACTATATATTTCTGCAAGGTTCTTAAGATACTTTTCCCAGTAGGCCTACTTCATTAGAGACTTCCGTATCATTAACCAGAGACGGAGGTTTTACTGATTTATACTTTGTAAACTTATAAGGTCGACTTTGTCTAAGGAATTTTATCTATGTTTGATAAACTTCCTAGGACAGTAAAATATGTTTCGGTCAACAACGCAATAAATGTAAGAAAATATAAAAATGCCACAGATTTATTTTGTAATGATGCCAGCCGTGTGCATCCTGCTGTTGTGGCTAGCAGTATACTGTATTTTAATTTTTTTCGAGAGAGTTTAACGAGACATAAAACGAGGAAGAAGGCGTGACTGAGGAATTTTCAGTAATGTAGAACACAACAAACAGAGCGCATCCGCTGACCACTACCCACGTCCTTCCAACTGAGGGAGGGGAAGCTAGCCATTGTCTTGCGTAAGGTGTCAGTCGGGGGAGTTGCAACCCCTCTTGTCACTTTGGAAATGCAGTGCTACAAGTCCGTTGCGCAGAATGAGTAACAAACACTTGCTCGAACCTAGGGGTATAGTATTCTTAACACCATATCCAGGAAAGGAAGAATCAGAGTAAACAGACGTCGAAAAACTATTTGTTTGCGCTTTATTACGGAAAGAATATTTAACGAAGTTCACGAGTCACAAACTCGTATCAGTTGTTCGCAGTGTCCTTAACTACAGGCGAAATCATAGACTGCCACAGCCTATCGAACAGCCCTGACTGTGTCGAATGATTTTTCAGTTTTTCGAGACATGATGATCGGGTCTATACTAAGAATATCTGCTGTACAAAGATGATTCTTTATGTGGTCACATAGACATTATCCAGTGGACTGATGTCGGGGGAATGTATAGGTCGCGGAACTAGTCCTTAGCCCCGCATTCATCTGTTATTGGGGGTCTCGAACAACAAGATTGTAGTGTGCTGGAAATATGTCATGTGTACACCACATGCTTCCTCTTATTTGCGGGAGTACATCTTTAATCTGAAAGACTGTTCAGAATAAATTCGTGGTTGACAGCTTCGGTAACTACTAGAAACTACCGATATGTCATACATTTGCCTACAAGCCTTCTGTTGGTGCTGGTGTCTAGCCTCAATTGTAGCGCGAAGACTTTTATTCGCCTAGTAAATTTTGTAATTCACTCTCTTCGAAATGCTGTCTGCTTTGTAAACATGACAAAAGATAGAAACACGGATTGACAGTTTATAAAAAAAAATTATCAGCATACTTCCTATTCCGTGACAGTCAAACGAAAGATGCTGCACGCTTGTTGGTAACAGGATTGAATGTAGGCGTACTGCCCATGAAATATCTTCCGTGTGGTGTCATTATTTTATGGTGATGTATCGTATGTTGAAATGTGACTCTTCCTCGGCAACTAACAAAATTCCTTCTTCATGGCCAGTGGTACAAGAGGATACAGGGCTACGGGATCCACCGTTTTTGGTGCTCGACAAGGCATTGATAAACGTAGGGAAAGGTTGAAAAAAATTAGTCTGCATATGTTCTCTGATACAGCAGCGCTTGATCGTGACCATTACGACCATTATTATACTGCCTACACACCAACTGGATATCCTGAGAGTGTTGAATGGCACACGTATTAGTTAACTCACCATTATTGCAGACATGAAATCTTCAAGACAGACTAAACTAAAATGTAAATAATGTCAACGGGTCTTCATTTCGACGTATTTCCGCCAAGTGTGTGATGAGTGCATAAAAACTCTGACTTATACCGATAAAGTCTTTCGTTTAGGCCTAACAAATAATGCATTGTAATCTGACATGTCTGGCCGCTGGTTGCGTGTGTTTGTGACGTGCTGCAGTTCGACAGTGGAGTGTGCAAACTGCCTACCACACGTACCAACACTGAAACGTTATACAAGGTAGTGCACACCTTGTATAATATTGAACGATCAGATTGCTAGTTACAGCAATTGAAATTCTCTGTGATCTCAACGCTGTATTAAACATAAATGAGACTTCTGCTCATTAATCATTTGTAATGCAAATGGAGGACATTTCCTACAGCATATGTAAAATGTTCCAGGAAGGGGCGCCTGTCTCTACAGCGAAAGGCCACCACAGTGGGTTCACAGTTCAGTTTGGAAAAGAAATCGGGCATATTTATACTGTAATTAAATTTGCTTAACCTGGACTGTTGCAGGATAAAAAAGAGTAAACGCCTGAGATTTTAATCTATTAATTATTTTCTCAAATTACTATCACAATTCAACAATGTGCAATTAATTGTTTGTACTAACAGCGAATATCTATTCGTGTATTTATCTCAAATGATTGCTTACTTGACACACAAAGTAAATTATATGACCTCAAAATGAATTTTACAAATTTAATTCCACAACACATACACGTTGTTCTTTGCAAAAGTACAATGCATGATTGCTTGAGTGAAGCTCATTAGGGAAAGACTGTACTGTTAGTGACTGGTAAATACCTCAAACAATCTGGATGATTGTCACGGAACCACAATTGGCTTTTCAAGTATGTGCGGCTCGAAAATGCAAGTCAAAACTCATCGAGTATCCAAATAAGAGATATCTCTCAATAAGCAACACATATTATAGAATAGACTTTGAAGAGGCGTTAACGCTAAAAAGACCGCTTGCTCAATGAACTGTGCAAAACTGCACCATGGTGCAACCAGGCATCTCTCTCTCTCTCTCTCTCTCTCTCTCTCTCTCTCTAGATATGACGTCCCGGTCACATGTCTCCACGTCATCGCTTGTATTCTCTGCATTCCTCTTCACTCCAAAAAAACCGGTTGCTTGAAGCGGAGGATTCACAGCTCCCACCGTAGTCACGAGCTAGAACTTTTCTGAGTGTACCAAAATGCATGGTAAGTCTGTTAAAACTTCTCCACCACTGCTTACTGTACATCCATTAACTGACGAGAGGTTGGTACACTGTATATTTTGCGTGCTCACTCACTGATTCGGACATTCACGCCACAGTGCCTATGTTATTGACCCTTATGACTGACCCACAACATCCGAAATATAAGACTGTGAAATTTTTCCATGCTGGAGATGGAAAAGTTGGTGTTCTGTGTCACAAATTGTTGATTAAGAGAGCTCTTCGTCGAAAGAAATTTAACGTAAATATTCACTGATAAGGATTTGTGACTATTATCGGTCTTATACTTGAACGGGTTCCTTTTTTTTTTAATTTTATAATGGATCCGACCAAGCAAGTATTTTTGATGCACCCTGTAGTCTGACGCCTAGAGAATCCGAATGGGATATGTCTTGTCAGTACCTACAACTTGACTACAGAAGGTGTAACTAAATTAGCTTTCCCAAGTACCTGTAACATGACAGTGAAGCAATATTTTCAACAAAACGAGCTCTGCTTTCTTACATAGCACCTCATTTGAGTATAACAATACGTGCTCTTCAAACAACTAATTCATAAGCAACGCAGGTAGTTTGCAGAAATTATATTACTTTGCATTCTACGATTTAAAGATGCACATTATCACATACGCCGTAACCCAGAGATCTTTACATTGTTAAGTATGAATGTGAAAATGTTGCATTGATTTGTTGTCAAAATGTGTCGAACATTCCACCCAAAACCGTTTTAATACAAATTACTCCCAAATAAAATCTAAGGCGGTAATTTATGAAGGAAAACAGCAGTTGCTGATTACACAAAAATACTGCGATGGGGAACTGGATTACCACAACAGTGGTGATACATCTCACAGCCAACTTGACAAGAATTTGTCGAAGAAAGCAACGAAGGAGATTGGCACGACACAAAAAGCGGCATTTTTCAGACTTCGTTTGGTCAGTGTTACATAAGCGAATTTAATGACATGGAGAAACGAATCCCTCATAAACGAAAAATCTTCGAATGCCCACTTGACACATTTCAAAAAATCAGTATAGCTAAGGAATCTGGGAACATACGTTACTGCCCCGTCCTACATGACGCTTTCATAGGGAACAGAAGAGACGTTTAGACTAATTGCACTCTACACATGGGGTTCAAGCACTTATATTTCGTTCACGCCATACACGAAAGGAACGGAAATAAATCGTTCTCTAATGTAAATATTTCAAAGTGGTCCCAGAGTGTGGATGTCTATGTACAAATGCGCACTCGAAAATCGGAAGCCCGGTGTTGCTCTTTCGGAGTATACTGAAAGAGTAAAATGTTACGTTATACAGTCTCCGAAATGCTCCTCTTCTGCACACAATACACAGTGCTGTAAAATATGTTTATACCTTTCCGTATTTAGCGTTTCCTCAAGTTCAATGAGGAAAATCTAACCACGAATGACACTCCCATACAGTAACGCCAGTTCTCCCATACTCCACTGTTGGAGCTATAAATGATGGCAGGTACCATTCACCAGGATTTTGCCAGACCCAAACCCTTCCATTACGTTGCCACAGGTTACAGCGAGATTGATCACTCCAAATCAGTCGATTCCAGTCATCCAGCGTCCAATGGCGTTGCTCTTTGCACCACTTCAAGCGTCGCTTAGCACTGCCTACACAAACTGTGATTTTCCTGGCGGTGGCGGCCAGTATTTCATTTGCTAGAAGCTCGCCTTGATGTAGCTTAATACACGCGAAGTAGCATATAGTACAAAAGTGGAGTGAGGTACAAGCGACAGATGGTCAGGTATGTATAATTCCCGTGGGACAGCCCGCTAACTGTACTGAATTTGCTTCTGATTGGTCGGCACATTCGGGTGCTAGGCGCCAAAACGCCTAACTTCTCTTATTAATTGTCTATATACGGTTCATTGTATTTAATCCAGTTTTCTGTATGACAAACTCTCAGGGTTACCGTACGGGTCTACCGTTTTTGTTTATTAAATTTCACTAGTTTTGAGAAACACGAGAGTAACGATATTGCAACCGAAGTGCTTCGGACACCTTCGGGTTGCTTTGGCGCGCCCGGAAGACGAAGCACTTCGGCTGCACTAGTCGGACTGCTTCGGGAATTCTGAAGGTCCGGTCACGAAACTGTGTTTCGGGTGTTCTTCAGCCGGACGTGTATCTCTATTTCGGACGGACATGCAGTACTCTGTATCGGAAGTTGTCAGAGAAGTTGCCGTACTATTAAAAAAGCTATGTCGAGTATTGTAGAAGACGGTGTAACAGTGTAAAAAGTGGTATTTTAGAACATAAACAAACAGGATACATTAACTACAGGTGTCGCCTACCATCATTGTCAGTACTACAGATCTTGCCCTCTGTAGATACAGAGACTAACTTGGGCAGGTGGCATTCCACAAAAAAAGGCACCAACACAGGTTCAAGTTCGAGATGACAGCATAGCAGCCTCTGGCGAAGAAAATCCCACGACCGACGAGCTGTCTTTTGCGCTGGGGACACAACTTTAGAAGACTACAGTTTGGTGTAAAGAACGGTTATCGACTCTTATTCAATCTCTACAGATCTCTCCAGCTACCAGATCTGACTTCCAACACGACAACATGTAATGTTATAAAATGTGTGGCTGTGAGAAGCTGCTCGACCGTTGTACACCATTTCTCTTAACTCGCTACTCCCACTCATTGTTCTAGCTGGACTGCTGGTAGGACTTCGGACTTTCATGCGATTTTACACTACCATTCGCAATAGTCGACACTCCATGGTCGTTAGCTCACGAAGTCCAGCTGAGTGGCTCGATTGAAGAATTTTTAGCAAACAGAACACAGCATGTTGTTCTCAATGGAGAGACGTCTACTGACGTTAAAGTAACCTCTGGCGTGCCACAGGGGAGTGTTATGGGACCATTGCTTTTCACAATATATATAAATTATGTAGTAGATAGTGTCGGAAGTTCCATGCGGCTTTTCGCGGATGATGCTGTAGTATACAGAGAAGTTGCAGCATTAGAAAATTGCAGCGAAATGCAGGAAGATCTGCAGCGGATAGGCACTAGGTGCAGGGAGGGGCAACTGACCCTTAACATACACAAATGTAATGTATTGCGAATACATAAAAAGAAGGATCCTTTATTGTATGACTATATGATAGCGGAACATACACTGGTATCAGTAAAATATCTGGGAGTATGCGTACGGAATGATTTGAGGTGGAATGATCATATAAAATTAATTGTTGGTAAGGCGGGTGCCAGGTTGAGATTCATTGGGAGTGTCCGTAGAAAATGTAGTCCATCAACAAAGAAGGTGGCTTACAAAACACTCGTTCGACCTATACTTGAGTATTGCTCATCAGTGTGGGATCCGTACCAGGTCGGATTGACAGAGGAGATAGAGAATATCCAAAGAAGAGCGGCGCGTTTCGTCACAGGGTTGTCTGGTAAGCGTGATAGCGTTATGGAGACGTTTAGCACACTCAAGTGGCAGACTCTGCAAGAGAGACGCTCTGCATCGCGGTGTAGCTTGCTGTCCAGGTTTCGAGAAGGTGCGTTTCTGGATGAGGTATCGAATATGTTGCTTCCCCCTACTTATACCTCCCGAAGAGATCACGAATGTAAAATTAGAGGGATTCGAGTGCGCACGGAGTCTTTGCGGCAATCGTTCTTCCCGCGACCCATACGCGACTGGAACAGGAAATGGAGATAATGACAGTGGCTCGTAAAGTGCCCTCCGCCACACACCGTTGGGTGGCTTGCGGAGTATAAATGTAGATGTAGAAGTCTCCCGGGTCTGTGAATGTTCATCCGCGTTTCCACTTCACAATCACATCACCAATAGTCGATATGAGCAACTGTAGAAGATGATGATGATGGTGATGATGATGATGATGATGTTTGGTTCGTGGGGCGCTCAACTGCGCGGTTATTAGCACCCGTACAAATTCCCAACCTTTGCTTAGTCCAATCGCGCCACTTTCATTCATGAAACAATGAGGACAACACAAACACCCAGACATCTCGAGGCAGGTGAAAATACACCCCTGGAAATTGAAATAAGAACACCGTGAATTCATTGTTCCAGGAAGGGGAAACTTTATTGACACATTCCTGGGGTCAGATACATCACATGATCACAATGACAGAACCAGAGGCACATAGACACAGGCAACAGAGCATGCACAATGTCGGCACTAGTACAGTGTATATCCACCTTTCGCAGCAATGCAGGCTGCTATTCTCCCATGGAGACGATCGTAGAGATGCTGGATGTAGTCCTGTGGAACGGCTTGCCATGCCATTTCCACCTGGCGCCTCAGTTGGACCAGCGTTCGTGCTGGACGTGCAGACCGCGTGAAACGACGCTTCATCCAGTCCCAAACATGCTCAATGGGGGACAGATCCGGAGATCTTGCTGGCCGGGGCAGTTGACTTACACCTTCTAGAGCACGTTGGGTGGCACGGGATACATGCGGACGTGCATTGTCCTGTTGGAACAGCAAGTTCCCTTGCCGGTCTAGGAATGTTAGAACGATGGGTTCGATGACGGTTTGGATGTACCGTGCACTATTCAGTGTCCCCTCGACGATCACCAGTGGTGTACGGCCAGTGTAGGAGATCGCTCCCCACACCATGATGCCGGGTGTTGGCCCTGTGTGCCTCGGTCGTATGCAGTCCTGATTGTGGCGCTCACCTGCACGGCGCCAAACACGCATACGACCATCATTGGCACCAAGGCAGAAGCGACTCTCATCGCTGAAGACGACACGTCTCCATTCGTCCCTCCATTCACGCCTGTCGCGACACCACTGGAGGCGGCCTGCACGATGTTGGGGCGTGAGCGGAAGACGGCCTAACGGTGTGCGGGACTGTAGCCCAGCTTCATGGAGACGGTTGCGAATGGTCCTCGCCGATACCCCAGGAGCAACAGTGTCCCTAATTTGCTGGGAAGTGGCGGTGCGGTCCCCTACGGCACTGCGTAGGATCCTACGGTCTTGGCGTGCATCCGTGCGTCGCTGCGGTCCGGTCCCAGGTCGACGGGCACGTGCACCTTCCGCCGACCACTGGCGACAACATCGATGTACTGTGGAGACCTCACGCCCCACGTGTTGAGCAATTCGGCGGTACGTCCACCCGGCCTCCCGCATGCCCACTATACGCCCTCGCTCAAAGTCCGTCAACTGCACATACGGTTCACGTCCACGCTGTCGCGGCATGCTACCAGTGTTAAAGACTGCGATGGAGCTCCGTATGCCACGGCAAACTGGCTGACACTGACGGCGGCGGTGCACAAATGCTGCGCAGCTAGCGCCATTCGACGGCCAACACCGCGGTTCCTGGTGTGTCCGCTGTGCTGTGCGTGTGATCATTGCTTGTACAGCCCTCTCGCAGTGTCCGGAGCAAGTATGGTGGGTCTGACACACCGGTGTCAATGTGTTCTTTTTTCCATTTCCAGGAGTGTATGTGACCCCGTTGGTAATCGAACCCGGGACCGTGTGCTCGGGAACTTTAGAAGAGCTGAAATGTCCCTGATGCCTTAGTTACTCAGGGGCATCCAATGACTAGTCGACATTCGAAGTCACTGAGCCGTTCTGCTGTTGCTGTCTATCCACTGACAACACAATTCTCTCCGCCAACTTTTAAACTTGGGTGTCCGCCTATAGAGACATGTAATGGTCAGCTCCGCATTACATAGTGGTATACGAATACATTTTATATAGTGCTTTGCGTGACACAATGGCAAATACTGTCTGTCAAAGGCCTGAGTGCAGCTGTCCGCATACAGTGAGGTCATGAAAGTCATGGAATACCGATACGGACGTATAGAGATAGCGGTAGTATCGTGTACTTTGCATTCAGGAGAACCATGTGAAAATGTTTCCGACGTGATTATCGCTGCACAACGGGAATGAACAGAAACTGTTTCTGGTGTTGCCCAGCAGCAGCCACGAGCCGTGGCGGGACCGGTGCCAGTAGTATCTCTGACATGAGTACGATCGAATTCCTAGTACAGAGGTTTGTCTTGGGGCTTGGACCGGCTCGGGATATAAGCGAGTGCCGACCGCGAGTAAGAAGAACAACGCTTTGAGAACGGAAGGCGGCGGTGCGCGAGTCGGCGATTGGCTGGCGGGCAGAAGCGAAGACGGCGTGCCTGAGGCCGGGCGTCGGTTATCACGTGGCTATACTGGAGGCGGCGGGCGTTGGCCGGGGCTGAGCATTCTCCGGCAACCTCGTAAGCTGTGGATGTGCCCGCTTCCTTGGAAGGACACGCTGTTACGGTGTCGCGAATGATGGTCTGACATCTTCGCAAAATCACCCCAGTATCAAGACACCCAGTTAAGTACTCTAATTACTAAGAGCGCTTAGTTAACTGTGATTGTGGTCGCTCTTGGTATAGTAAGACGTTGCTGGACGAGTGATGTTATGTGTGTTCGATTTCATTTGATGCCTCTTACTAAGCGTGTGTTCTGCTTCCGCTTAATATTGATGTATTTGCAGGATGTTAGTTCATTAGCTATTATTAGCATGATTAGATGGGTAGATCACATAACTAATGAGGAGGTACTGAATAGAATTGGGGAGAAGAGGAGTTTGTGGCACAACTTGACAAGAAGAAGGGACCGGTTGGTTCAGAAGGATGAAGGTTGCGGTAAGTACTGGGAGATGAAGTAGCTTGCACAGGATAGAGTAGCATGGAGAGCTGCATCAAACCAGTCTCAGGACTGAAGACCACAACAACAACGTCGGTTAATCCATGTCAATATGTCCTCTGTGGGCAATGTGAGTTTTTATTTCGAAAGGTCACCGTGTTGAGCTTTGCAGGCCCACTTAAGATGGCCAATATGTGTGTCATTAAGTTTTAGTGAGTGTCGGTTCTCGTGAGCCAGTTCATTTCCCACTCTTAGCGTTTGTTTATTAGGTACTGTATCACTTAAAGTACTTGCTAGTGAAATTACTTGTTGTTTAGCCTTTGTTTTACAGTGTTAATTTACAGGTCAATATTGAATGTTAAAGTTAAGAAAAGTTTTTTGGCCTCCTGTTGTCGGGTGGTGGTCTGTGTTTCAGTGATCTGCGACAGCGGGCAACCGAAGCGCAGAGCTTCCCTTTAGGTTACAAGTTTGGCTTACGGGCCGTGGACTTCGCCTGAGCTCGTGAGTTCCTCTTCGGTAGCGTTTGCTGCGTTCACATTTCGGTGGCCTACTCCATGTGGGGTTGCAAACGGAGCCACGTCTTGGTTGAAAGTTAAGTATTACTTCTCTCAGTCGGCTCCACTGTTCATGGTTAAACTTGGACCTTACAAGCTTGGGCCTTGCTCGTGTTGTTACACATTTATGATGGTAAGAGTTGTAACTTTCTATGGCCTAAAAGCCCATCTTACCAGCCAATGGGCATTTGAATAATTTCGTGGTTCGCTCTACAAGTTTCTCTAGTCCAGTAATTTGCAAGATTCCCCAAGTTACGTTTTAATAAATATGTTCTAAGTATTGGTGTTAAAATTGAGGCTGTGTGCCCATTGTTACTTTACATGTAATTTAAAGTATTGGAATTAAAAGGGTCTTCAATAACGTGTCTTAACTAGAGTTGTTTTGTTAAAGTTATGGTCAAATTGAACCTTAGTGGCGTATGTCAATTTTCATGTGAGATTGTTATTGGTAGTTAACAAACACACTGGAATTGAAATGTTCACTTTATTGGGTCAGACCTTCCACTCCCTTTAGATTTAAAGGTTAAATAAAGCAGGTGTTAAGTAAAAACGTTCCAAGCTGTACAACATTTTTCAAAGGAACACGCCGACATTTGACTTTTTTATTGTTTATTTAAGTACAATCCAAGTTTAGGCCTTTTATGCCATTTTCAAGCATTTGATTTTAGGTCTTTAACATTTATTACTGTACACTTAACATGTTGTCATGTCCGACTCTGCCCAATGTTTTTCTTGATTTATGGCCAACTTTGAGCTTGACAACATGTTAAGTGTCCTGCAATATAAGTTACAAATATAGAATCAAATCCACGAAAATGACAGAAAAGGCCGAAACCAGTGTTGCACTTAAGTAAACTATAAAACAGTCAAATAATGGTGTGTTCCTTTAACAACAAGAAGGAATTAACAGACTTTGAATGCAGAATGGTAGCTGGCACTAGACACGTGGGACATTCCATTTCAGAAATCGTTAGGGAATTCAATATTCAGAGATGCACAGTGCCAAGAGTGTGCTGAGAACACCATATTTCAAGCATTACCTCTCACCATAGAAAACGCAGTGACCGATGGCCTTCACTTATCGACCGAGAGCAGCGGCGTTTGCGTAGAGTTGTCAGTACTAACAGACAAGCAACACTGCGTGTAATAGCCGCAGAACTCAACGTGGGAGTATGACGAACGTATCCGTTCGTGACAGTGCGACGAAATTTGGCGTTAATGGGCCGTGGGCGGAGAAGACAGAAGCTAGTGTCTTTGCTAACAGCACGACATAGCCTGCAGCGCCTCTCCTGGGCCCGTGACCATACCGGTTGGACCCTAGACGACAGGAAAATCGTGGCCTGATCAGACAAGTTCCGATTTCAGTTGGTAAGAGCTGGTGGCAGAGTGCGTATGTGACGCAAATCCCTCGAAGTCATTGACCCAAGTAGTCAACAAGGCATTGTGCAAGCTGGTGGTAGGTCGTGTTATCATGCAGTGGATTGAGTCCTCTCGCCCAGCAGAAACGATCATTGGCTGTAAATGTTTATGGTCGGCTACTTGGGAGACCATTCGCAGCCATTCATGGGCTTCATGTTCCCAAACAACGATTGAATTTCTATGGATGATACAGATGTTGAACAGCAGTCTGGGCAGTTCCAGCGAACGATCTGGCCAACCAGATCGCCCGACATGAATCCCATCGAGTATTTATGGGGCATAAGTGAGAGGTCAGTTCTACATCTACATCTACATCCACACTCCGCAAGCCACCTGACGGTGTGTGGCGGTGGGTGCTTTGAGTACCTCTATCGGTTCTCTTTTCTATTCCAGTCTCGTATTGTTCGTGGAAAGAAAGATTGTCAGTATTCCTCTGTGTGGGCTCTAATCTCTCTCATTTTATCCTCATGGTCTCTTCGCGAGATATACGTAGGTGGGAGCAATATACTGCTTGACTCCTCAGAGAAGACATGTTCTCGAAACTTCAACTAAAGCCCGTACCGAGCTACTGAGTGTCTCTCCTGCAGAGTCTTCCACTGGAGTTTATCTATCATCTCCGTAACGCTTTCGCGATTACTAAATGATCCTGTAATGAAGCGCGCTGCTCTCCGTTGGATCTTCTCTATCTCTTCTATCAACCCTATCTGGTGCGAATCCCACACTGGTGAGCAGTATTCAAGCAGTGGGCGAACAAGTGTACTGTAACCTACTTCCTTTGTTTTCGGATTACGATTGCTTAGGATTCTTCCAATGAATCTCAGTCTGGCATCTGCTTTACCGAAGATTTATTTTATATGGTCATTCCATTTTAAATCACTCCTAATGCCTACTCCCAGATAACTTGTGGAATTAACTGCTTCCAGTTGCTGACCTGCTATATTGTAGCTAAATGATGAAGTATCTTTCTTTCTATGTATTCGCAGCACATTACACTTGTCTACATTGAGATTCAATTGCCATTCCCTGCACCATGCGTCAATTCGTTGCAGCTCCTCCTGCATTTCAGTACAATTTTTCATTGTTACAACCCCTCGATATACTGCAGCATCATCCGCAAAAAGCCTCAGTGAACTTCTGATGCTATCCACAAGGTCATTTATGTATATTGTGGACACCAACGGTCCTACGACACTCCCCTGCGGCACACCTGAAATCACTCTTACTTTGGAAGACTTCTCTCCATTGAGACTGACATGCTGCGGTCTGTTATCTAGGAACTCTTCAATCCATTCAGACAATTAGTCTGATAGTCCATATGCTCTGAAACGTCCCCTTAGAAAAATTATTGAATTACTATGCTGGTAAACCCCTTACGTTATTTGATTTTCAAATAGCTGAACGGAACTGAACGTACTCAGACATTTCTCTCTTTATATATATATCAGTTCATGACATCTGATGGACACACGTCCAGATCATCCACTCTCAAAACTCCGTCATCTCACTCGCCCACATCCACCACTGCTGGCGGCTCACCTCCAAATGCGAAACGCTATGCGCTGTTAACAGCCAAATGCCCAACACTACAATAGCAAATTCCAACAACGCAAACCAGCCACAGACTACACACAGCACAGTCAGTGATTTTCATATAGAGCGCTACATGACGTTACCAACATAAAAATCCAAACAGCCTACTTACAGCTCTTACTTTGTTCATTAAACGACTGTGGGGAACTGTATCAAACGCCTTGCGGAAGTCAAGAAACACGGCACCTGCCTGGGAACCCGTGTCTATGCCCCTCTGAGTCTCGTGGACGAATAGTGCACAAAATCCTAGGAGGTCCCACGCTATATACACCTTGAAATTGTGTCACCTGTTCAAGAATACCAACATAACGACAGGGAGAGCGGTGTGATGACCTGAAGTCCCTCCTATCCGCATCCTCCTCTGAGGACGACACGGCGGTTGGATGGTCCCGGTAGGCCACTCGTGGCCTGAAGACGGAGTGCAGTGTAGATGTGAGAACATGCACTTGATAATTAAAGTCCTGGTGTTGTCCTTATTGACGAACTTCAAAGAGTGGGCCTTCAAAAATTGTCATCGTTTGTAGCTTTTGGATCAGATGACCGCAGGTCAGGCTACTGGCGTATAAGCCCCACTAAAAACGCTGTTATAATTTGAGATACTGCAAGAACGAGACATATTAAATGCCCAGCGACTTCCCATTGCGTATCACGTGCTGTACGTCATGCTCCATCATATTTTTGAGGTAGTCATAGTGGTGTCATCCGGGACCGTATCTCCCATTGTAGCGAACCAGAGCGTGCCTGGCCCAGCCCAGCCCACGTGGTGCCGTGCCGCTGAAGCCACCGCAGCCGGCGTCGCGTGGTAGGGCGACCGGCTGGCTGGCGTGGTGGAGACGGCGCGGCACGGAGCGGTCGAGAGCCCTCCAGTTGCAGCGGTCGATACTGCCAACCTTGAAATATTCAGCAGCAGCAGCCGACGTTGCGTGCCAGCCGTGTGCACCCGCCGCAGCGCCATCTACCGGCCGACGGCCAAACTACGCGCCACCATCGCGACCTATTATAAGCTTTAGAATTTTCTGGGAAAAAATTAACCTCCAGCACCAAATTATTAATGCTTGTATGTTGATGACTTAGGTTTAGCAGCCTTCCTTTTGTTCATTTCAAATCAGCAGCTAAGTAAGCACATCGGGCAGAAATTACTCGCCCACAGGACACATCGTCCTAATACCTACATCTACACCTACATTTATACTCCGCAAGCCACCCAACGGTGTGTGGCGGAGGGCACTTTACGTGCCACTGTCATTACCTCCCGTTCCTTTTCCAGTCGCGTATGGTTCGCGGTAAGAACGACTGCCGGAAAGCCTCCGTGCTCGCTCGAAATCTCTCCAATTTTACATTCGTTATCTCCTCGGGAGGTATAAGTAGGGGGAAGCAATATATTCGACACCTCATCCAGAAACGCACCGCCGGCGGAAGTGGCCGTGCGGTTAAAGGCGCTGCAGTCTGGAACCGCAAGACCGCTACGGTCGCAGGTTCGAATCCTGCCTCGGGCATGGATGTTTGTGATGTCCTTAGGTTAGTTAGGTTTAACTAGTTCTAAGTTCTAGGGGACTAATGACCTCAGCAGTTGAGTCCCATAGTGCTCAGAGCCATTTGAACCAGAAACGCACCCTCTAGAAACCTGGACAGCAAGCTACACCGCGATGCAAAGCGCCTCTCTTGCAGAGTCTGTCACTTGAGTTTGCTAAACATCTCCGTAACGCTATCGCGCTTACCAAATAGCCTTGTGACGAAACGCCGCTCTTCTTTGGATCTTCTCTATCTCCTCTGTCTACCCGACCTGGTACGGATCCCACACTGATGAGCAATACTCAAGTATAGTACCATACGACATCGCCTCCAATCTTGAAAGTGAGATTCAGTTCGGCGAGGCAAAGAGTATCGAGACTTGGGACTCACTCTGAGGATGGACGGAAGATAGGCGGCCGAAATATCTGTTGAAGGCGTAGTATATGCACGGCTGCATGCCCGAAATTAAATGGAGAGTACATCTACATCTACATCTACATGGATACTCTGCAAATCACATTTAAGTGCCTTGCAAAGGGTTCATAGAACCACCTTCACAATTCTCTATTATTCCAATCTCGAATAGCACGCGGAAAGAACGAACACATATATCTTTCCGTACGAGCTCTGGTTTTTCTTTTTCGTGGTGATCGTTTCAACCTATGTAGATCAGTGTCAGCAAAATGTTTTCGCATTTGGACGACAAATTTGGTGATTGGAATTTCGTGAGAAGATTCCGTCGCAAACGAAAAACACCATTCTCTTACTGATATCCAGCCCAAATCCTGTATCATTTCAGCGACACTCTCTCCCATATTTCGCGATAATACAAAATGTTCTTCCCTTCTTTGCACTTTTTCGATGTTCTCTGTCAGTCCTATCTGGTGAGGATCCCACACCGTGTAGCAGCATTCTAAAAGAGGACGGACAGGATTAGTGTAGGCAGTCTCCTTAGCAGATCTGTTACATTTTCTAAGTGTCCTGCCATTAATACGCATTCTTTGGTTAGACTTCCCCACAACATATTCTGTGTGTTCCTTCCAATTTAAGTTGTTCGTAATTGTAATTTCTAGGTATTTAGTTGAATTTACGGCCTTTATTTTTGACGGATTTATCGTGTAACAGAAGTTAAACTGATTCCTTTTAGCACTCATGTAGGTGACCTCACACTTTTCGTTATTTAGGGTCAACTGCGAACTTTCGTGCCATTCAGATACCTTTTCTAAATCGTTTTGCAATTTGTTTTGTTCTTTTGATGATTATTAGTCGATAAACGACTGCGTCATCTACAAACAACCTAAGACGGCTGCTCAGATTGTGTCCCAAATCGTTTATATAGATAAGGAACAGCAAAAGGCCTATAACACTACTTTGGGGAACGCCAGAAATCACTTCTGGTTTACTCGATGACTTTCCTCCAATTACCACGAACTGTGACCTCACTGACAGGAAGTCGCAATCCAGTCACGTAACTGAGACGATATTCCATAAGCACGCAATTCCACTTTAAGCCGCTTGTATGGTACAGTGTGAAAAGCCTTCTGGAAATCCAGAAATACGGAATCGATCTGAAATCCCTTGTCAATAGCAACCAACATTTCATGCGAATAAAGAGCTAGTTGTGTTTCATAAGAATGATGTTTTCTAAACCCATGTTGACTGTGTGTCAATAGACCGTTTTCTTCGAAGTAATTTATAATCTTCGAACACAATATTTGTTCCAGAGTCCTGCTGCTTATCGACGTTAATGATATGGGCCTGTAATGAAGTCGATTACTCCTACTACTTTTCTTGAATTGTGGTGTGTCCTGTGCAACTTTCCATTCTTTGGGTACGCATCTTTCGTCGAGCATATGGTTGTATATGACTGTCAAGTATGGAGCTAATGCATCAGCATACTCTTTTGATTCGTATACAAACTGGACCAGAAGACTTGCATTTATTAAGGGATTTAAGTTGCTTCACTACTCTGAGGATATTTACTTCTACGTTACTCATGTTGGCAACTGTTCTAGATTCGAATTCTGGAATATTTACTTCGTCTTCTTTTGTGAAGGCATTTCGGAAGTCTTTGTTTATTAACTCTGCTTTGGCAGCACTGTCTTCGATAGCATCTCCTTTGCTATCGCGCAGAGAAGGCATTGATTGTTTCTTTCCGCTAACATACTTCACATACCACCAGAATCTCTTTGGATTTTCTGCCAGGTTTCGAGACAAAGTTTCTTTGTAGACACTGTTATAAGCATCTCGCATTGAATTCCGCACTAAATTTCGAGCTTCTGCAAAAAAGCGCCAATCTTGGCGATTTACCTTCTGTTTGAATTTGACATGTTTGTTTCGTTGTTTCTGCAACAGTGTTCTGACCCGTTTTTTGTACCAAGGAGGATCAGCTCCGTCGTTTGTTAATTTATTTGGTATAAATCTCTAAATTGCTGCCGATACTATTTCTTTGAACTCAAGCCACATCCAGTCCACACTTATATTATTAATTTGAAGTGAGTGGAGATTCTCTCAGGAAGGCGTCCAGTGAATTTTTATCTGCTTTTTTCAGTAGGTATATTTTTCACTTATGATGACTGGGTGTTGTGTGATGTCCTTAGGTTAGTCAGGTTTAAGTAGTTCTAAGTTCTAGGGGACTGATGACCATAGATGTTAAGTCCCATAGTGCTCAGAGCCATTTTTTTTTCACTTATTTTTGGAGGATTTGGGGATTACAATATTCAGTCTCGCTACGACAACCCTGTGTTCACTAATCCCTGAATCCGTTTTCATACTCGTTATTAGCTCAGGAGTGTTTGTTGCTAAGAGGTCAAGCGTGTTTTCACAACCTTTTACTATTCGCTTGTGCTCATGAACTAAGTGCTGGAAATAATTTTCAGAGAATGCGTTTAGCACAATTTCGGATGATGTTTTATGTGTGAGCCGGTGGGTTTCTAGCGCCAGGCGAAATCGATTCTTACTTCCATGTTTGATCGTTGCCCCTGTGCCTTGTTCTCTTTTCGTCTTTGAGGCAGGCTATTTATGGTGGCGCGCGTGCGCAAGTCGAGGAGAGTTGGTCCGCGCATGAGCCGAGCCAGTCTGTGACGTGACGTGACGTGACTTGCTTTCGATGTTGTCGTTGCAGGGAGTTGGCGACACCATGTCACGTGTATGCCGTGAGGACCAGTTGAGTTGGAGCAACGAAGAAGCATAGGCTGCTGCCGGAAAGTATTAAAGTTGTATTGATTAACACGGTTGGCCAGTGGCGACCAGGATTTGCTAATACCTCGAGAGCTATGTGGGTGGATGGCTTGTGAATTTCACACGAAGAAGAAAAATTAATCGCCAAGCTTTCGTGTGGGTTCCTCCTTCTATATATAGTGAATATTATTGTGTACTTAAGGACTGTTGACTGTTGCAGTTGCTCGCGCTAGTGGCCAGCAAACATTCACTGCAGTGGTGGCGAGGCGAGTTATGTTCTGGAACAGCCATGAAATTATGTTACTAAAGTGGATGGAAATAGCGCCTCGCATTTCTAAGATTGGATTTGGTGCTTAGTGGCACGCTGAAGGTAGCTGCTTCACTTGAACGTCATTTCTTAATTCAGTTATAGATTTATAATTTTTTGGTTTTACGAATAAGTGGTAGTTGCTGTTTCTAAATAATTTCTTGTGTGTGTGGAAGGTACAAGTGGCCATGATAAATATAGGTCACATTATGTTTTATGGTTGGGTAGAGACCGTGTGTATTTTGGTCCGTGGCCATAGGGACCGTGCTTATTGCATTAGCGACCTATTAAAGTGACATTAGTTTTATACCTACCTTAAGGTTGATTGTCACGTTAGATACTGCACGTTTGATTTATGGGGTGTCAGCCATCCAAACGTATATAGCCTATCCTTTCGGGACACCATTAAGTTCTTCGAAAAAATTTCTGCTGAGCTTATCTCCGGCTTCAGCCAGCTTTCAGTCCCCGTAACGATTTCAGCATCAGTGCTTTCTATTAGGTTGGGGCGCCATCCTCCTGGATAGGTCAGCGTGTGAACTGACACATCTTTTCACGTAGTATCTAGATTTTTTTTTTTTTTTTTTTTTTGTCAGGGGAAGCTAAGCTCCTTAATTTTGTTCATTGGTTAACCTGTGATATGTTTATATTAAGGTATCGCCATTCTCTATATATATTTGTGTAGCTTGTATATACTACAGTATCTGCCGCTCATGTTTTCCTGTTTTCAGAAACGCGTATAGTGGTCCACCCGAGCAAACCTCGCCCCGCGAGCTTGCAGTGTGACGGAAATCTCAGGATTTGAACTCAGTTCCGTCCGGTTCCCGTTAACGCCGCGCGATTTCTCTATTCCATTCAACGAGAGGCTTGCTTTAGGTAGAAGATTTCCCACTGCCCAATGTTCAATCGTGTGTTTGTGAAATTGTAATAGATTAACGTTTGCTCGCGTCCATCACATGTTCATCAAATTGAAGTTTTGCCTAAGGCTTGCATAAAGTCTAGAATCTTCTGGACGTTGAGTGTAGCAGAATGCTAAGTGTAAACAGAACAATTAATAGTACCCTTCAGGTCAGATAACATCAAATTAATTTTACCTTTTCAGTAAGTTTAAAACTGAGTGAGAAAGGCGATAGCCGACATTGTAAACATTTCATCTATTATTTTGGTTGTTGTTACCGGCACGTAAAGGGTCCATTGTCACAAGTGTGACGGATAGTATTATAAATACTAATTGTGGATAGGGCCTTGATATGCAAATGTTGTTAATTGATCATTACTGCCGATGAATTCATGTGTATGTGTAATCAATAAAGAAATGTTGGAACTACAAACTGGTTGTGTTACTGGTATACAAGATTATAGTGTGCAATCGCCACACCAACGCGTACCTTCGGAGTTAAGCATGTATGTTCGCCAACATGTCGAGGGTAAATTAAAGTCACCACCAACTTTAATCATATGAGTCGGATACGTGTTTAAAATCAAACTCAAGTTTCCTTTGAACCTTTCAGCAACTGAATCATCTGAATTGGGAGGTCGGTAAAAGGATCCATTTATTATTTTATTCCGGTTGCGAACAACGACCTCTGCCCATACTGACTCACAGGAAGTATCTACTTCAATTTCGCGACAAGATAAACTACTTCTAACGGCGACAAACACATCACCGCCAACCATATATAGCCTATCCTTTCGGGACACCATTAAGGTCTTCGAAAAATTTCTGCTGAGCTTATCTCCGGCTTCAGCCAGCTTTCAGTCCCCGTAACGATTTGAGCATCAGTGCTTTCTATTAGGTTGGGGTGCCATCCTCCTGGATAGGTGAGCGTGTTAACAACAGCGCAACGTCCTTTAATTTAGTCTTGGTGTACAATATTATTTTGTTTAAATGTTCCTTCGAAGGAGGTACATCGTAACGTAAAAAAGAACTAATTCTATACTGCTCACTCATTTCTTCACACAGACCGCTCTGCACTATGCATTCATTTTCAGCAGATGTCACAACGAAGACTATAATTTTCGTTCCATTTTATGTATCAGAACTTTCCTTCTTGCCAGCCTGAAAAAGTGACTGAGTGCCCCTCCATAATTATATAGATGCTACGCCTCGTATTCCTAATTATTACATTTCAATTGCTGAAATCTTACACTTAACAATATCAGAAGTCACTCTGCACTTCCATTTGGATTTCCCTATGGTTGACCTCCACGAGGTAGCGGGAATATTTTAATTAAGTCGAATGGACGGTGACTTCTACGGGAAATCTAGAATGTGACACAACTAACACACCCACAAATTGTCGACCAGGATGCAGTGTCACGACTCCATCAAATGACTACACTTACTGGCTATCTAAGAGTTTTACTTTTATGAAACTAACATAAATTTTTCGCCTGTGTCTAAAAGATCAAGAGCAGAAAAGAAAACCAGAACATATGATGCTGGACACACAAGAACTGCTGGAGCCACAGTCTAGAGGGCTAAGCCATTATAGAAGAATGGAGACAAGAGTTCCCCCTGATAAGACCTCAATCCTTTTGTTATAATGTTTAGTGTTTTGGGCTTAGAGCTGAAATTACGTGAACCTACAACCGACACACATATCTAAGATCGGCAAACGATCCAACACCATAAAATCCCTTTAATGTAACGCTAAACCTACTGCCTCCAAATCTAAATTTATCATCTCTATTCACTCCACTGGTACAACAGTCCAATAAATCCCTAAGTACTTTCCCACGAATGAAGAAATAATACATGTCGTTACAAACATTCTTAGAGCTACTTCACAGAATCACACTCGCTACCTGCTACCTCTGCAACAAAAATGTCACTGACACATAGTCTGATGGCAATTTCCATTTCATTTTCTCCTACCTAGAAATCCCCTTCCATCCCCCTACTCCTACATGGGGCAGCACCTGCAAACGTAATACATCTGATCCCCACCACAAGAACAGCCAGGTATTGTTCAGTTACCCCGAAGTCAAATCTTCCAGCGTCGGACAACTGGACAATTTCTTGCTCCTACCCATTCCTCCTCATCAGCTTCCCATCAATATCTCAGCTCCACTTTTCTTCCAGAAGTACCATTACAGTTGTTTACCAATAGACTGTCTCCAATAGAACCTCAGCTGATCGAGCACCAACGTCCTCAAGTTACTGACACCTCGATATTCTATCGCCATTGTAGTTATTCGTTCTCACTTCAAGAAACCTGTTTTTGTTATAGAAATCTACATGTTTCAATGTTTCGAAGTTCGTTTTGTTCAAACAGGAGAATAAAAAATAATGGAGGAAAATATGTAATAATAGATGCATAATTTAAGTGCTCAACGATCCAGTTCTCAATATATTTGACCATTGTAACTAACTCATTCCAGTCTGGTCTCACTATCTTCAGTATATTCCATCCTTACGACCCTCTTCTTCTTCCGTGACTACACAGTACCGTATCACTTCCTAGTTCGAGTTGTTCTTGTCTGCCTATCATTGCTCATGATGCTGAGACGAACTCCCGCACGTTCTGTTAACAAGTTTACATATCAGCCATTGTTCAGGTACAGATACATTTAGATTCAGAAAACCATATTTACTAGTGGTTGTAAGACGTGCGACTGTCCACAGCGCGACTGAATATTGCGTGGTGGCATTGTGGGGACGTGACTCAATAAGCAAAGTACGAGGCAAAGACAAAACTTTTGTATGAATTTCATCCATAGTGGATGCTGTCGAACTCCGTGACTGTTCCTTTATGGGGTTGTAGAAAAATATCCGCTACCAGTCACAATAAAAGGTTATTTTGCACGGAGAAATGGATACAACCCAGATGTAATTGATAAACTTACCAACAAAATCAAAAAGAAACAATGCACACTTACTAAATCAGATTCACAAGAAGGAAAAAACACATTCTCCTGCATACCATTTATAGGTAAAATTTCATACCAAATTGCCAACCTCTAACAGAAAACTGGTATTCAAATTTCTTTCAGCACTAACAACAAGCTACAACAGCACATCATCCACAACAGTAAGACAAACAACCAATGCCACCAAAAATCAGATATTTACAAACATTTATGTTACAATTGCCCACAGTTCTACATAGGCCAAACTGTAAGGAGTTTCACTATAAGATACCATGGGCATACGGATTCCTTCCGGCTAAATAATTTTGATAAATCCACCTTTGCAATGCACCTAAAAGACCATGGTCACTCAGCCACAGCCATTACAGAAAACCTACAAATACTACACACTGTGAACAAAGGAAAGAAAATCAATCTGCTTGAAAAGCTTGAAATTTATATACACAGCTCCAACTCACCAGACCATGTTCTGAACGAACAAGTGGAACTTGAACACAAATCCTACCTTCACATATTTCATGAAATATTCAAAAACAGAAAATAATTATCCTCTGAGATAATAACAAAGTAATATTCTATGGAAATTCGATGTAACAGACATACAACAGTCCAAGGGTCATTACCATATTTTGAAATAGTCATATTGTAAACACAAGCTGTAACTGGCATTCTATAATGTGTAATAGCTTTCAAAAATTTCATATGTGGAACATTATTGTACCTCCTAGCTCTAAGTTCTCTGACAACAGGGTGGCTCAAAGTTCTAGCTGTCATTTTTTTTAGTTTCTAATAGCTTTGAGTAATTTCATATATATAACAACATTGTACTTCCTAGATCTAAGTTTTCCATCAAAAATGTGAATCAAAAAAATTTCATAATGTGTGTCAAGAAACGTCGCAGTTTATAGTAGCTTTTTAAATTTCTATATATGCAACATCTTTGCACTTCCTGTGGCTAAGTTCTTTGACTAGAACCTACACGTTTCTGTGTGAGCAACATCTTTACATCTGCTACATCTAAGTTCTTTGACCACAGCCCACATGGGTGTATGTAAACATAGTGTATTTCACGAGTGCACGAGTGTAATATGAAGCTATACTTTAAAACTGATATATGGAAGTGAAAATGACCATAAGTGTGTAACTAAGTGGCAAAACTATCACCACAGCATAACTGTAATAATGGTGCTTCATCTTTTTGTAAATACAGATATATTTTCGTCAAATGCTGCATTACCACTTACAATTGTCCCACTTGTATTTGCGTAGTCACCAGCAAATAATTTTTTTGTATTTATACAGTGATCTCCAACAGTACAAACATGAACATGAATGTATAAACACCTGAAGATGGGCGCAAGCCCGAAACCGGTCGTGTGACGAATAAACAACCTTTTATTGTGACTGGTAGCGGATATTTTTCTACAACCTCAAAACTTTTGTAATTTCTCGCCGTAGGGCTTGGTAACACTGCTATAATTCTACACAATTCTACATAGCGTTAGTAGGTGTTTTGTAGCAGACCTCAAAACATGCAGCTCCATTGTCGATCTGCACCAAGGAGGAAATGAGGGAAGTGATTCGCTTTTTGTTTGCGGCAGGTATTAAACCTGAGGAAATTATTCGTCGAATGCAAGCGCAGTATGGTGACAGCTGTTTATCACGAAGCAAGATCTTTGAATGGATAGAGCGCTTCAAACAGGGAAGAAATCTATGAGACGATGCAAGATAGGGCAGACCATCAGCCTGCCGGAGTGGCCGTGCGGTTCTAGGAACTACAGTCTGGAACCGCGTGACCGCTACGGTCGCAGGTTCTAATCCTGCCTCGGGCATGGATGTGTGTGATGTCCTAAGGTTAGTTAGGTTTAAGTAGTTCTAAGTTCTAGGGGATGATGACCACAGCAGTTAAGTCCCATAGTGATCAGAGCCATTTGAACCATTTTTGAGCAGACCATCGACGTCAACAACTGAGGATAATTTGGAAGTCGTCGTGGGTAAGGTGATGGAAAACAGACGAATCAGCGTAGACGAAATCGCCAATACTTCACACATCAGTCATGGTTCAGCGTATTTCACCTCGCACGACAGGCGAAATTTTCGAAAAGCGTGTGCAGAGTGGGTACCGAAAGAACTGTCAGCGCAGCATAAGGTGGAATGGATGCATATCCCTTGTAATCATTTGGCCCATTATCATCGCGAGGGAGTTGGATTTTTACAGCAAATCGTTACTGTAGACGAAACGTGTGTATATTATCACGAAGCAGAAAATAAGGCGGGAGCATGTCTTGGAAACACCCATCATCGCCAGAAGTTAAGAAATTTAGACGTCAGTCATCAGCTATTAAGTTTGTGCTAATACTGGTCTGGGACATGGAAGGTGTGGCAGCCCTTCATTTCAAGAGACGAAACTGTGAACAGTGAGAACTATTGTGATATATTGCAAACTAAACTGAAACTTGCAATCAGGTCCACACATAGCAGACAACTACGAAAAGGTGTCATCCTGCAGCACGATAACGCTCGACCATATTCTGCCAAACGGAAGGCCGAAACAATGAAAGAGTTCGGACTCGAACTGCTCGAACATCCGCCGTACAGCCCTGACCGGCTCCAAGCGATTTCCATACGCTTGGACCATTGAAGGAAGCGCTCAGGGGAAGAAGACTTGCAACCGATGCAGAAGTCATTGATGTGGTGCGAAACTGGTAACAGGTCCAATGAAAAAGCTTTTTTTTTAAGACAGATTAAAAAACTTGCGAAACGTTGGACGAAGTGGGTTGAAGTGTTTCAGTTTCCTGTCATTAGAGTAAATATTCCTTTTTTGAAAAGTCACTTTACGTTTTGGCTTCCCATCGTCTATAAGCGAACCGAAAGTAAATGGAGAAACATTTAGTGACTATATGGGCCACATAAGAGGAAATGCACTGCCATAAATGAATTTGACAAAGGGAAAATTTGTCGGGCCCGACAACCGCAAATGAGAAGCCCGGAAACTGCCGACAGCTCTATGCCTTTCCCGAGGCCGATGGCACTTTCCAGTATGACGACTGTCCATATCGCAAGGGCGGAATCATGGTATAGTGGTTTACGCAGCACGACTTCGACTTGACGTTGATGTCTTGAACACCAAATTCGCCTGATCTGTATCCGACGGATCACATTTGGGTAGCAATCGAGAGCCCGATCAGCACTCAGAAACTACAGGCCCTCAGTTTACAGGAAATGTGTCACCTAGAACGTAGGTGTTGTGTGGTGTCTAAGCTACTATCGCTGCAAGACATGAATTCCTTGCAACTAGATTCAGTAGAAATATCCCGTAGAAAATTTTACGGTGCAAACAGAAATGGATGAGTTGGGCAAGAGAGACCACTACTGACTAATTCTTAAAACGTTGTCACCCCAGAGGACCTTGGTCAGAAAATAAGGTATACGACCAGAAGAAGAATGATTCTACCAGCCTGTGAACTGTACTTAAAGTCATACATCTCGTAGATTTTAGGATGCCTCAGGAGAGGAGTATTTGCGATGAAGGACAGCAATTGGCAGACATCCAGTAATATTCTGCAGTTGTTTTCGCATTGAAAATTCATCCAGGTGGAAGATAACGAAGGTTTTCCGAGTGTTCTCCATGTCAGCGTAGAGATTATGTTTTAGTACCAGATTCCAAAATGACAGTTTCCAGCTTTTATAGCCCGAACCTCCTGTTCATGGATAATATTTGTATTCAGAAGGCATCCTACGATTATTCTAACTCACAAAATTCCGCAAAGTGATTCAACACCCTTGAACTGTAGGTGAATTACTATAAGAGACTTTGGTGTAGGTTGACCGGTCTGTACTTTTTTTGACATACTGTTTTCTGAAGCAATGATGAGGAGTATGATACAAGTATCAGCTTGCTAAGAAGCCTTGCTTATTTACTGACTAGTCGTCAATTCCTTTATTCACAATTATTTATTGCGCATTTCACGCACCATTAAGAGAAAGGCGATTCTGCGTAAATTGCATTGTTGATGAGCAGTTTCAAAACTTTTATTACGCGTGGGACACTTTCTGTGTTTCAAACGAGAAATTTATTTGTCGTCTGACGTTATGACAATAGGTTGCCTACTTCAACAATGCGGCTCAGCCGAATCTTGACTAACGTAAGTCTCTATGCTGATGGACAAGCGAAAGTTTACTAAGGATGCAGCTTAATACCGTAAAATATATTCTCAGTTGCACCATTGTTAAGGGAAGTGATTGCACAATGATTACAACTATGGTATAATATCTAGGCAAAAAAACTTCAAATCCATCTCAGATCACCCATCGTCTTATTTTCATACTTCATTTCCTGTTTCATTTCAAGTCATTCTTTAACTATCTGAGGAAAACGAACTTCATATCCTTCTCGGGTAAAGCGTTCATTTGTTTCTAGACTGAATCAATTCTTTTATTATCATTATTTTCTTTCTCTCTGCTTGTACATAGTTCTAATATTATACATAAAAAAATTATCGACACGACACCACCTGAAATTAATATTTTTGGTCATAAATTTCTATTAATTGCACATAATTTTAGCTTACGGATCACCGATCTTAATCTGTTGTTAATAACGTTTTTGATACGCCTGACTATAAGAAGAAAAGTTTGATTGAGCGATACAGAATACTGCAGTGTAAATTTATGAGCGAACGCTTGTTGCCGGCCGCGGTGGCCGTGCGGTTCTAGGCGCTCCAGTCCGGAGCCGCGCTGCTGCTGCGGCCGCAGGTTCGAATCCTGCCTCGGGCATGGGTGTGTGTGATGCCCTTAGGTTAGTTAGGTTTAAGTAGTTCTAAGTTCTAGGGGACTGATGACCACAGCAGTTGAGTCCCATAGTGCTCAGAGCCATTTGAACCATTTTTTTGGAACGCTTGTTAACGGTATAAGCATAACGTTCCCATCAGACTTTGACGCAGCATGGCAATTGTGCTGAACATCTAAGCCGAATGAGATGCTCCTGACATGGGATTAGTATGTGGGATGTGAGAGACTATCAACTTGTCTTGTTTGTTGTTGAATGGAGGAAGCTTGTGTAATTTCCTCCAGCGGAGATGACACCTGGAGCAACTTACGCTACTCTGAAGATGCCAATTAAAACTGTGAAACACCACGTACCGAAGAAAATTTCCTGTGAGTAGGAAGGCAATTACTGGATTTGGTAGCGAAGTTAGCTGAGTTGCCCTTTGTGGGTGTTATAAGGCGAAGAGCATTGGGAACTTCGTGTACAATACGTTTTTGTATGCTTTGATAAAATGAACATCTCATGAATATTTACGTCAGTTCTTCTCTGAGGTCATTAAGTAGTTGACCAGGTGGACCATCAGAAACTGAAGCTCAGTGTTTGGTTTTATACAAATAGTCTAGTCAAATACCAGATATACCTTGCAAAAGGTGGGGTAGAAGAGTTTATTTTTTCAACTCGTTCATATGACGGAAAGATTAGAAAACCGAGTTTTGCCAACAAAATTTAGCGTGGGAAAACTTTCTGCAGTCAAAAAACTTGGAAAATTTCGGCCTTTTTTCAGTTTTTTCAAAATATCTCAGTTTTTTGCTCCTATCGCTTTAACGTCTATTTTTTTTATAAAGAGCACAAAATTCTCTACAAATTTGACTCTTGCCATTTTTTTCTACTCCCAATATCTAAGGCGCTACAGCGCCTCAAAAAACATCAATTTTTCAAATTTTGAGCATAGTGGCAAGATACCTTATTTTTGAACACTATTTTTTCAGTTTCTGTTTGTGTAGTATAAACACATTATACATTATGTTATATGTTGGAATTTACCACCTCACTTTCAGGTATTCAATTTCTCTGTATGCAACATGAGGATTGCTGGGCACCCAACTATTGTGATTCTTACATCACTACCTGAAGTTCACTATGGGCCACCTCAGCCCTGGTATTTGTAAAACTGTAAATATAAAAATACATCATTAAGAGACATAAACACACACACACACACACACACACACACACACACACACACACACATGCACACAAAATAAATTGTCTCAGGAAACTGAACTATTATTAGCTGCAATAGGCAACCTAACTAGGTAGGTAATTATTCTTGTGTATAAAAGCCACACAGTTGACATTTAAAATAAGTAGCTTTATTACAATAAAAATGCATTGTCAGTTACTAAAAAATGTTGACAGTTCTGGGTGTGTAATACTTGTAATATCGCACTCTACCGCACTTGAGACAGATATAAGCATCACTTCCAACGTTTTGATGGGCCAACTTCCTCAGTGTCACCAGAAATACCTTGAGTTACGGATTCAGGGTCTGTACATAAAGTTGATCCCAGATCGACCTCTTCTTTAAACAGCGAGTCAGCCTCAGCAAATTTGTTGCTTCCTTCAGCGGTTTCCTCAACATCCTCCTTAACGTCTTTTTCACTGTCTTCATATAAAAATTGACCCCATTACATTTCATGCAAATTGAAGAACATTTCAAACCCGCTTTTCTACAGGAGAACGCTCCGCCACAGTTCAGCTTGCATGAGCATGAAACAATGTGAAGAAGTGCTTCAGGTGCTGTATCTTGGCTCATTATAACGGGTATTGGACCGTGGTCACTGTGATTCCAGCCCCATTTCTCAGGAGGTTTCCAGTTTCCCATCCAACTTTGGACTTGTTGGTAAGTCCGCAACGAATGATGTTGTGCAGCATCTTGTGTAAATGGCAACCGTGCAATATTCAGTTTGCTTTTTGTGGCAGACTTGGCGAATAGCTGGTACCGCAAATGGTCTAGTGTGTGGGAACTGCTGACACTCCACTATACAATGCGATAGTAACCTGTTCGCCTGCTGTTATTATTTCTTCATGGGTAGCATGTGGTTTATTGAACGTGCAAAGCGCTGAGGTTAGGTGTTCATTTTTCGCAACAATATTGCAGCACTTAATTTTTCCTTGACCAAAAAAAGCGGATGTTGTATCACATCTGTGAGTGAACAGAATACAATCTTACAGATTCTGGTATGACAGACTCTACATCACATAAAAAATTATCAGAGGGTTGGTACTGTTTTACATCGTACACTACTGATCTTATATTTATCTAATATGATATTTGCAGCTGCTTTGACGATTTGTAATCTTTCTTGCTGAGGATCTGAATTTCTTTTGGTGTACCAATTTTCACTGAGTAGTTGGTGCCCAACATTCTTGAAACATACGACTGCTGGCTTTGAAGCTGTTTCAGCTATCACCACATCGCCACCATATTTCTGGAAATGGCGAGCCTTGACACTTCGAATATCAGGACGAGGTGATGTGGGTATTTGCTCTAACAGATCGTCCATAGAAAACTGATATTCTTCCGTATTGGTTTCCAGGTAGGCAAATATAGCCTCCATGCCTTCATCTACTTGTTTTGCAGGTCGGGAACCTCGTTTCTGCCCAGTAGCTGAAACACGGTGAAAAAACTTTCTGTCGCAAAATCTGTGGTAACACCCATCTGCAGCAACCAAATCATTTGCATTTTGAATCCGCTCTATCACTTGTTGACCAAATTCATCACCACGTCGTTTAGCCTGTTCTAATACTGTCGGTTGCACTTTCAATTTCATTACTTTGTAAACAAAATTTCGTTTGGCATATGGCAATCTTAACTGCTTGGTTAAAAAGTCATCAGAATTCCCTTTTGGACATAAGAAGCATTTGTCTTTGAAATTGAACTGACCTTTTTCCTGCGACCGACGTAGCACGCCTGTTGGTTCCTGAGGATGTCGAAGGCTAGCTGCTATCATTCTCTCATTAATGTACTTCTTGTAGCATGCTTCATGCACCATCACTTCACTGAGCGTTTTCAAAAAACGGGTGTGAGCAGACTCCCTGCGTTTAGCACTACAATCGATAAGTGTGCTCAGTCCTTTCTTTTTCACATTGCGTCCACTACTCACCACAGTTTTTTCGCAAATAAAACACAAATTCATGTCAGACATACTCATTTTCAGCACCACAACATATAATGAATGGAAGCGACTCCAAACTGTAGGACCTTTATTGTTGTGTGCTAATAGCTGTCAGTGCGCTGTGAACAATCACCAGAGATAATCGCCTTCCGCCCGCCAACGCTATTGTCCGCTAAAGAACAATTTCTACATACTTTTTCTTATAACTGATCATTAACGTAGAAAATGTACGGCACCTGTATGTAATCGTATTACATATTGTAACACAAATAAACTTCACGCAGTCCGACGTGAATGTGTTCGTAGTTACTGAATATGATGCTGTTTGTCCTGGCCCTGCAGCAAAGTGAGATGTTAAATTCCAATGAATAACATGATGAGTAATTTGTTTATACTACACAAATAGAATCTGAAATAACAGTGTTCAAAAATTAGGTAATTTGCCACTTTGCTCTAAATTTGAAAAATTGGTATTTTTTGGCGTGCTGTAGCGCCTCAGATCCTGGGAGTAGAAAAAAATGGTAAGAATCAAGTTTGTCGAGAATTTTGTGCTCTTTAAAAATAAAAATAGACGTCAAAGCGATAGGAGCAAATGAAACTGAGATATTTTGAAGAAACTGAAAAAAGTCCGAAATTTTCGAAGTTTTTTGACTGCAGAGAGTATTCCCAAGAGAAATTTTGTTGGCAAAACATGGTTTTCTAACCATTCCAACAATATGAGCGAGTTAAAAAAATAAAACCTTCTACCCCACCTTTTGCAAGGTACAGGCTTTTTTCTGACAGTTTCACTGGACTAAAAGGCGATATAGTAATAACTTATTTGAATATATTAAAATTTAAAATCGTGACACTACCATATTTTCATGTATTGAATACTTCCGTTAAATACATCTATGTAGATCTAAGTGTTCGTTAGAGAAACGATTCAGCTGTTATTTCATATCAGCCACATGTTGATGTAATCTTCTGTCTGAAGACCGGTTTGATACAACTCCCTCGCTAGTCTATCACGTGTAACACTCTTAATGTCTGGAGATTACTGGAATCTAAGCCGATTTGAATAAGCTTACTATTCCCCAATCTTCAGAACCCTCTTTAATTTTAACCCCTCAAATTTCACTATACATCAACATGACGATCCCTCAGTGACTCGAGATGTGTCCTAATAACCAGTTCCTTGTTTTCATCACGTTGTGTTCTAAATTTCTTTGGCCTCCAATTCGAAGAAGAGGCTGGAGGAGATTATTGTTTAATGTCCCGTTGACAACGAGGTCGTTAGAGACGAAGAATAAGCTCGGATTAGGGAATATGGAGAAGGAAATCGGCCGTGACCTTCCAAATTTTCTGTTGAAAAGCCTTTCTGAAAACCAAACTGACATATTGTCAGTACTACATTTTCAAAAATATGCGCTGCTAATCTTGAATACATTACGTTTCAAGAATTTTGGATCAATTTGTCAGAAGTGAGACTGGTTGGTAGTTGTTAGCGTCAGACCTTTCCCATTTTTTATGCACTGGTTTAACAATAACGTATTTCAGTCTACATGGAAAAGTGAGCTACTACGTATGTGGCAGAGAACCCTATTTATCTGGTGAGAACAAGTTTTTAGTACTCCGATGGAAATGCCATCATGTCCATGTGAGTCTTTACTTTTGACTGAATTTATTATTTTGCTTATTTCAGCAGTAGAGGCGGATTGAATGTCAGTTTTATCAAATTGCAAAGGTATTGTCTCTTCCATATACTGCCTTGCACTTTCTAATGAATAGCTGGATACTATTTTCTCTGCAGCACCTGAAAATTATTATTAAACATGTTTTCTACTTCTGACTTTTTGTTACCAAATTTTCATTGAGATAGGAACCAGTCTTCCTGTGCTCTCGGTTGCCCTGTTTCCCTTTTAATAATATTTCAAATTGTTTTAATTTTATTATCAGATGTGCTAATTTCAGACGTAATGCACATACATCTGGACTTCTTAATAACCTTTCTTAATCCAGTACGGTAGTTTTTATTATTTTAAATTACTCATTCTAGCTATCAGATACATTTACCTTTCCTGTTTACAGGACTTTTTATCCCTATAATAAGCCATGGCGTTTTAGATGGTTTCTTGCAATTAAATTTCATTGTGTTCTTAGGGAAACTGCTCTCAAATATACTCATGAAGGTATCATAAAATACGTTAAATCTGAAATTAGCATCTGGTTCCCTGTACACTTCATCCAAATATAAATGCTGCAAGTTTTTCCTAAAATTTTCAATTGTTAGATCGTTAACTGAATGCACAATTTTAGACTACTGTTTTGCATTACTGTATGGAGCTATGTCAGATACCGTAACTAGCTGTGCATCACGATCAGACAGGACATTCTTAACAGGTAAAGTGTTTGATTGATTAAATTTATCTTGTTTTGTAAAACCATTATCTGTTAAAATGCTCCTTTGCTGTACCACCTGAATAGGAAAGTGAATAACTGACGTCAAATTGAAAGCACCAAGCAATATTCGTGATCAAGCTTTTTATCAGACTCTTTCAGATAATCTACATTGAAATACCCACAAACAATAATTTGCTTCCCTCTGCCTGAGAAATAGCACAACAAAGAATCCAAGTTTTTCGAAAATAGCTGAAAATTTCCCAATGGGGACCCATACACAGGAACAATTATAAAACTACCATGATTTAGTTTGAGCTGACATGCACATACGTCTGTATGTTGCTCTGCACAAGGTTTCTTAGTTTCTGAATTTTTCACACTAAGACAGATTTTGACATATATGGCAACTCCTCCTCTCTCCATAGTGTCTCTACTTACACGTACTTAAAGCTTTTATCCACGTACAATTACATTTTCCATGTCTTTGACTACGTGATGTTCAGAGAGGCATAGTACATCTATTCCAACCTCAGTTTCTAAATCTTCTAAACAGACAAGAAGGTCATCTAAACACACGTATGTCATCTACTTTCTTTTAATCTCCTGATATTCTGATGCAGTATACTAACATTATTTTTCACTATTCTTTTACGGGAATCTAGTGGTATTGTAACATCTCCAGTGCCATCGTCTCTGAGCTTCTCATTAAGGTTAATTTCATTTAATGTTGAATCACTGGGCACTAAGCCTAAAACAGAGGTACTCCCATGAGTTTCAGAATCCCCCCTTAAAGATATTGCTGACAGAGCTGTTCAAATGGGGTTGATCATACCGCCTGAAAACAGGAACCAAGGCAACGTTTGTATGGCTCATTGAAGATGCTATTTTTACCTGGTCACACTCAAAATTGTAGCCCTGATCCCTATGAATACATTTTCCCGCTCCACCCGCTACAACAACATGATACTGCTTTGTAAAACCCATGCACAATGATCCTACATCCTCTATCACGTGGTAAGATATGCGCTGGGCTTGACAAAATTTGTGACCTGGTACCTGTACCCTATTTTTTTCTGCGAGATCTGGCCCACGTCTCTTCCATTGATACTATCTAACAACACAACTTTCCTCCTACTTTCTACTTATTTTGAAACAGTAGGTTTCCTGGTGAAAGTCTGTTGAGTGCTGAGTACACATACGTCCACCTGAGCCTCTTCCTTATGTAGTCCAATCTGTTGCATTCAGCAAGAAACTTATCATCGAGGTATTTTCGTACCATATGACGAAAGTACTTCACAAAAATGTTTGATCAACTCCTCAGTATTTTGTACAATTTTAGCACTAATACCTCTGATCTTCTCTTCAGTACTGCTCTGTTTATGCAAGTGCTTAGTATGTTCCTTTAAAACTCTTCTTGTTATAATGGAATTAATTGAATACTCTTCATATGAGACGAGGCCATTATTTAAATAATGACAGATGTATTGTTGTAACCCTAAAGTGTTTGAACCCTGTAAGTATTCATGTATTGTTTTGCACTTCATTGGAAAAGATTTTGTAACATTTTTGTACACTACATGTATTTTCTGAATCTTTGGACAAAATCCGTGAAGATGGTCTGTGAATGAATCGGGTCGATTTTCTCGTATTAATAAAAAGCAGGTGATGGTCAAAGATTACTTGATGGCTGTTAGTAGTTACCTTCCGAAAATATTCGAAAATAATATAGTTTCAATGTAGCAGACGTCAAGTAATCGTGTTGAATGAGGATCCGCAACTGAACATCGCAGTAAATATGAAGATAAATCATTTTAGTAGTAAAAGGCTCTCATTTTTTCCAATATTAGGACAGCTTTCGAGCTAACAAATAACTATCATCAACTGTAATGTTAATGACGTTTTGCGCCGCCGAGCACCGCGAGGTAGGGTAGACCGATGGCTTCCACCAAAAGAAAGAGCGGGCACGGTAGACGTCTCGAAGTCAGGGTTCTTAGATCGTAAAAACGCAGCAAAAGATCTAACTTCACACCCAACATCACATTTGACGATGGGACTTTGTCACCACGAAACCGGTCCTGATATCGAAAAAGAGAAAGCTTTTTACAGCTAAAGCGATTTATCCCTATGTCTGCTGGTTGACGATAGCAATGATAAGGAGCTTTGTTAACCATACTGTAGTAAAATTACTGATAGGGTAGCGTAAGTTTGTAGAAAACAAAAAGTAACTGTGGCTGTTTCCACGACCGGCGACCTGGGTAGTATTTTAAAGACTAATATTGGAAAAAGAAATCTTTTTCCACATGTCAGGTGTCCATAGAACTACATGCCCGGACAGCGATGCTTGCCTTGTGAGACAAACTGATAGGCGGCTTGTAACCAGGTTTAGCGAATATGTCGCTTTATATCGTTAAAATGCGGCAGAAAGCTCTAGCTTCGCTGGCTATCTTCTTGAAAGTGTATACAGTGCACTTTTTTTGTCCTGACAGACGAGCATGCTCTATCCACGCGAGAGGGTAGACATATGGACCTGTTGGAGGAGTATGAAATTTCTTACCTCAAGCGTCGTCCCGTAGGACACTGTTTTATGAGGAGATGGCCACGAGAAGCTCCCAATTTGGGGAACTGAAAATCATTGGGATTCGGCTATTGTGGGCCAGTTGCAACAAATGCTCTGATCCGATAATAACGACATATTTACGGTTACAATCCTTCTAGGTCGCTTGTGAGTTTCTGGGGACAAATATGATATTTCCTACATTATTACATTACACAGTTTAATAGTTTTAACTCCAAACTGTGTAAATAATAAGGTATTAGCAAATTAATTGGGAAATGAGAAGACGTTGTATAGCCCAATGATTTCAGATGCTTCTGACATACTGCTGTGCGTACCATAAGTTATAACACCATTGTTGTCTTTCTTAATTCCTTCAAATATACACAGAATGTACCACAGCTTTATAGAATTTTAGTAACTTCGGTATCTGAACATGATCTTTTGCATTTTTTAAACTCTGTTGAGTTGTAAAGTGCGCTGGAGTGCAACTGGTTAGTTCTCACAATTATCACTTTAAAACGTTAGCCACTGTTTTTAGTTACGACCACCTTATTCACATCTTGTACATAAGATGTGAAAGTAGAAAAAAAAAAAATAAAAAAAAAAAGATGAAACATACGAACTGTAAAAGAGTGTTATCAAAAGCTGTCAACTCATCGCCACATGTAAGCAGGAGTTGATATGACGGACACCAGCCAGATCGGTTGTAACTGTAAACAGGGGTCTCAATTGTGAACTCAGATTTTGTGACGAGTAGTCCATTTGGGACTACGTGTATATATATAAGCGATTGTAATGTTTTAAATTACGCTCGTATGTATGTATGAATGTATGTATTGAACTGGAGACCGAGAAACGACGGACAGGCTTCGTCCCCGCCGGATCCCTCAGTGGTTCACAACCCCGCAACAGGCTACAGCAGTCCACTCACCCCACCGCAGCCCCACACCGACCCCAGGATTATTGTGCGGTTCCGCCCCAAGTGGACGCCCCCCTCGGAAACGTCTCATTCCAGACGAGTGTAACCCGATTGTTTGCGTGGTAGAGTAATTCTGGTGGACGCGTACGTAGAGACAGAGTTTGCACAGTAATCGCCGGAATAGTGTAACTAAGGCGGAATACAAGGAACAAGCCTGCATTCGCCAAGGCAGATGGAAAACCGCTGTAAAAACCATCGACAGACTGGCCGGCACACCGAACCTCGACACTAATCCGCCGGGTGTATTCGTGCCGGGGGACCGGCACGCCTTCCCGCCCGGAAAGCAGTGCGTTAGACCGAACGGCTAGCCGGGCCGGCAAATTACGTTTACTTGTGTGTACTTTTTCATTTACTCACGTTCAAAAATTATACGATTTTGTACATAACAAACTTTGCATGTTATCTTTTGTAACTGGTTATTTATATGTCTTTTAACACCGAAGACGGCCTCACAGTGACCTGAATCTTGATTTTTTTAAAAAATATTACTCATAACAGATGGTTGTTGTCTTCACGACTTGCAATAAAAGCAGTCGCTAGGCACATTTGCTTCCGCATGGAATCGAAGCTGATAAGGAGAAGAATATATCACGGACAGGCGATTTGCCAAAGCGTTTTATTTATATGCTTTGTAGTGCGCCACTGATGTGATCAATTTGCGTGTAAGGGACTGATTATCTGGAAGAAGGACATGGATGCGGCGACATCCACCGAAGAGACAAACAAGTGAGCGCATAAAGTGAGCCTGATGATGACACGAAATAAATGAATCAACCGATTTGTAGCAATTTATTCGATTCCTTTTACGATCAAAGTTTACGTCTACGTTTCATAGATGTTCAACAGCGTATTCCCTCCACCGGACGCTCGGGAAACAGGCAGGCGGTATTCAAACTCCCATACCATACTTTTGCGAACATGTCTGAAATTACTGCATTCACTTCTATTGTCATGAGGCGCCACAGGTTACCCAGAATTCTTGGAAGGTGGAGGCACATAGTCTGTTTCACAATCTAAAAAAAAAAAAAAAAAGTCAGTTACCCAGAGATCGGCGATCTCTGCGTCCAGTGGTACACTAGTAATTCCGAAGGCCCCTTACGGCCGATGCATGGCAGCGTTAGCTCACTATGAAGAAGTGTGAAACTCAGCTTACCATTTTCTCACAAGATATACTGTGAAAAGTAGGCAAACTCCATATTTTCAGATTTCCAAAAAGCGTTTGACACGGTGCCCCAATGCCGACTTCAGCGAAGATATGAGTGTACGGAACAGGTTCCGGGTATGGAAGTGGCTCGAAGACTTAGTAAGTAATAGGACCCAGTGCATTGTCCATCAGAGAAATGGGTATCGTCTGGAGTGCCCCAGGGAAGTATGACAGGACAGCTGCTACTCTCTACAAACATAACTGATCTGGCGAACAGGGCGGGCAATAATCTGCGGTTGTTTGTTGATGATGCTGCGGTGACGGGAGGGTGTCTTCGTTGACTGGCTGTAGGAAGAGACAAGATGATTTAGACAAAATATCTGATCCGTGTGGTGAATGTTAGGCAGCCCTAAATGTCGAAAAATGTAATGTAGATGAGCAGGAAAAACAATTCCATAATGTTCGAATACAGCATTAATAGTGTGTTACTTGACACCATAAGGTCTGTTAAACACGTAGCTTAACGTTGCAAAAGGATATCAAATGGAACGAGCATGTGGGGATTGTTGTAGAGAAGGCGAATGGTCGACATCGGTTTATTGGGAAAGTTTTAGGAGAGTGTTGCTCATTTGTAAAGAAGACCGCACATGGAACACTAATGTGGCTAATTCGTGAATACTGTTCGAGAGTTTCGAGCGACCAAGTCGGATTAAAGACCGACAGATTCGCACTTGAGAGCCGAGCTGATGTATTTGTTGCCGGTCGGTTCGATCAACACGCAAATGTTACGGGATGCTTCGGGAACTGAAATGGGAACCCTGGAGGGAGGGCGATGTTTTTTTCAAGGAATGCTGTTGAGAAATTTATCTTTCGCTCAATCTGCAAGTGGAACAGGAAAGGAAATGACTGCTGTTGGGTCATCGTACCCTCTGATGTGCACCGTACGCTGGCTTGCGGAGTACGTACTTAGATGTAAAAGAAGATATGGCTGGAGATGCCAATGCAGTGGTACTCCATACCTTAGAAAAAATGGAATTTCCCGTATTATCTCGCAACTGTGGCAAAAGCCAAATTACAATGTTTCCAGGTGAATGATTGCTGTGACCACCTTCTTCGCATAAGACCGTAAGTCTACTCTTGGAAAACGGGGAAAGACGCATGAAGCACTGGAGAGTCTCTCTGATGGTCGACGGTAGTATGTGGCTACTGTGTTCCCCACATTCATTCGTTGTACCGGCTCACCATCCCACGTACATGGAACGTAGCCGCACCACTAAACACTACACGTGAGTGGAAATTATCTTCCACCTTCCGGCCCAGAATTATTTCACAAAGCTCTAGACATTCTTATTTGTCACAGCATGAATCGCGTATTATTAGAAACATAAACGTCGCCGTGTAATGCACCTGAGAGAAAATCGGGAATTGGTTAACTCTTAACTGGTACCAAGATTTGGCTTATGCGGACTAAATACAAGACGTTATTGAACACGCTCAACGTCTTGCCTGAGAACAGGGGGCTGACGTATGAGTACCCAGCCCTCAACTACCACCACCCACCGGCCCGTCCACATACACACACACACACACACGCACGCAGGCACTTACACAAACAACCATTGTCTTCAAACTGCTGTTGCTATAGTCGAATACTTTGAACTGTGGGAGGCGCATACCAGCACTCGCGACGAAAATCAGGCTGGACAGTTGTAAGTGAATTGCGCCTGTTGGAAGGGAGATCGCAGAACGTCGTTTGTTGCTGTCTTATCGCGGTTTCGACTTGAGTTGACAATGGGGAATGATCGAGTGATAGAGACAGATAGCTGCACAAGGAAGACCCTAACGCAACCGTTGAACCGGAGACTTACGAGTGGTACCGAAGTAAACTTTTAATTTCGATGCGTAAGATAAAATTCCTCTAAACTAATTATCTTCGTGTAGAAGATATAGTTCTCTGTAATGATTTGGATCTTCTTGAAACACCTTGTGCGACGGGAAAGAAGCTATGTGGTGTTGACACCGATTGGTGTCCGGATGGCTCCACGTATTTGTCAGTGGCAGTGTGACGATTGCCGTCTGTAGGAATGACATTCTGTACGGATACGTGTTCCTTTTTCTTTCTTCATATGTCGCTGGGATCTCTAGATACGGAACCTAATGACAGCTCACACATCCCTGGCCGAATGGGGAGGTCCCTGAAACAGGAATACCTCGCACGTGTATTGTCGGCAGCTGAATTTGAACACGTTTTTATTAGGTCAATCTCTTCTCTGTCTGTTCGGTGCTAATTTTGCTATTGATTTTAAGATAATGTCCTGATGAGCAAGAGATGCGAAACTTTCAATATAGGTGAGAATTGGATGATAATACAGTATTAGCTCGCTTTTGTATGTGGCTTGGGATGGTGGGTACTTTGTTTTTCTGTATGTTTGTCTGTTAGGTATGTATTTTGCATTGATTTAAAATTTGCATCCCGATGAGCTAGAGGCTTGAAACTTTCAACATAGCTCAGATCAGGATGACAATGCAATATTAATGCAATATTAATTTTTCTTCTCCAGTGAGGTGCGGATGGTACCGATGGTACATCCGACTTTTCCTGTTTCAGTCGCGAATGTTTCACGGTAAGACCGATTGCTGGTAACCCTCCGTGTGAGCTCGGTTCTCTCTAATTTTTAGGTCCACTGACCTTTCGGAAAAATATACGTAAGAAGAAGCAACATACTGGTTGATTCCAGTGAAGAGAATCTTATATAAACCTGAAATTTACCATGTGTGTCCGTTGCAGTCTCACAAAAATGTTTGAAATCGGTTGAAGAATTTCACCCAACCAAGACTAAAAAGCAGAATATCGTTACAGCGCGGATATTCCTGACTCTTCCCAGGATATATTCACCGTTTTTGTGGTATGATAGGAGCTTTTTTCATTCTGGTAATTATTTAAATAAAAATACTTTTTAATATAACATGTTTTTAAAACGAACTACAAACTATAAAATTGTCTTGTAGTGTTATACAGAGTCCTAACCCCATACAGATACTCCCGAAATTTCATGCATCGCTGGTCTATTGCATGCGCCTCACGTTTTCCGTTTAAAATTTTAGAAGTATTGTCTAATTACCGAAAATTCTGTACTACAGATTTTCGGGACTATCTATATGGGGTTAGGAATCAGTGTGTGGGGCTAGGAAAACTTCTTTATATGTCATAGTTCGTTGTAAAACGTTTTGGATTAAGAAAAATATTTAATTTCTTTTTCATTTTTCACGGCTTCCCCTAATGTTCAAGTTGTGCTGCTTCAAATCTCGTTGAATTTTACAACTCATACGATTTCAATCAAACGGCAGTGAATAGCAATTTGAAGACAATGGTACTAAATTGGGAATATTGGGAAGGGAAATTAATTGTACAATATTTACAATACGATCAAGGAACAAGAACATCGTCCGGAGAGGCTTTGAAGGCCCAACGGTTCTGACCGGTCGTCGCGCCTTCCTCAGCCCTTAGGCGTCACCGGATGCGGATACGGAGGCGCGTATGGTCAACACACCGCTCTCCCGGCCGTTGTAATTTTTCACGACCGGTGATACAATCGACGATAAAACACCAAAAACTTCGAAAAAAATGAGAACCCCTTTTTAAGTTGTTCATGGAATCACTAGTCAACTTCTATGTTAGTTTAGCTTTTAGTGTGCGACATAATGGGAATAGAACGCTTACAGAGAAGACAGCATGTGTTAACGACAGGTACTGCGGACCTTCTAAAAGAATCTCTGGTTCAGAATTTAAAGTGTAGGCCAGGCGTAGGATCTGGGGCCAGAGTCCAGAGTCGCTGTTTGCGAGCTACGCGGCTAGGTGGAATGTATAGCGGCTTGTGCCAGAGATGGTGGTCTCGACTATTGCCCGGACTTGAGGTACTGGACAAGCGTTCAGTAGACCCTGAGCGCCTAAAAAACACCGGGTTCAGAAAAAAAATGAGTCTGCCACTCCCAGCATTCCAACTTTTGTGTAAGCTCTACAGTAACTAGCTGAGTACCATACGTTGCCCTGGTACGTATTCATTTCAGTCCTATTAGTCCATTTCCTACTTCCCATTCTCTGTATCTGCCCTACCCCCTCTCTGACTACCTCCTACTCTCTCCTGTCTGTCCATCTCTCCACCCGACCCCACTGTCCCCTTCTCTCCACCTCCTCCAGCCCTCTCTGTCCATCTGCTGCTCCCACCTCTCTCTGCCCATTTCCTCCTCTATTTCCTATGACAATCTCTTCTTTCTCTCTCTCTCTACCTGGCCATGTTCTCCTCTTTCCTTTCTCTGTTCATCTTCTACCCCCCCCCCCCCCCCTCTCTCCATCCATCTCTCCTTCCCACGTATCTCTGAACTATGTGTAGTGGTACACACAGCAGCTTATGTGAATACTGCCTGCTTAAACAGCGTGACGTTATGCATGCTGCGACAGTTTTATTACACGAACGGCGAAAATTTAGTAAGCGATAAACTTTTTTCCTTTCATCATTTTGTGTTGTTTGTCAGCGATAAAAAATTCGTAAGGATCTGAAATTATGTGTAAAGTTCGTTTAAATTCACTAAGTTCTCTGGCTTTCAAATAAAGGACAGTACACTTAGTAGCTTTATAGTATGCAATGTGTACATTCTGCAACAAACAGTGTGATGGTACGGGGTACACACACTATAGGTTGTATAAGCGTTATATTCAATACTTTGAATCGTATCAAACAAGAAAATCATTTTCACATGTATGATAAAGTCCAAAAGTCAAAGGCAAAATAACTTTTTAAAAGAGTAAGTACTTGTCTTCAGTTCGCGTAATATTCTTCAACTCAAGACGTATGTTATGTTACATATTTTCGAAAGTAGTCTATGTTCTTCCTCAGATCCCGTAGCGCATATCAAACAAGAAAAGCATTTTCACATATATGATAAAGTCCAAAAGTCAAAGGCTAAATAACTTTTTAAGAGAATAAGTACTTGTGTCCATTTCTTTTGTGTCACACATTTTCTAAAGTGGACTATGTTCTTCCTCAGGGTCGAAGCTATATCCTTACCAAATTTTGAAATTACAGTGGAACCCAGACCTTTAACTGCTTACGGGCGTTGATAAATATCAACGGGGACAGTTGAAAATGTGTGCCCCGACCGGGACTCGAAGCCAGAATCTCCTACTTACATGGCAGGCGTTATATCCCTCTGAGCCACCGAGGTCACAGAGGATAGTGCGACTGCAGGGGCATATCTCTGTCACGGTCCCCGTAAGGCCCACATTCTCAACTTACTGTCCACACACTACATTTGTAGTGCCCCTGCACACTATACTCATTACTCGCGGCTGTCAATCTACCGATTCCCGTAAGAGTTCGGGCAATGTGAGGGCATCCGCAATGAAGAAGATCATTGGCTGGTTAGTTTTACCTATATGAATATGGTATCTATTCTCGTAGCAGGAATGATAGATTATATATTTCTAAAAATCTTGAAACTTCCGTGACAAAAGTAGAAACCATTCCTACGTACTTTTCAGATCATTAAAGTGTCTTAGCATGCATAAATCTAAGAAGACAGCTAGTTCGTCGATTCAAGAATCAGTGGAATTTGAGCATTTCATTGTTAGTAAATTATGATTTGGAATACCTGATTAAAGAAGCATGAGCAATATGCATGCGTGCTCGTAGTAGATATGCCACTGCTATCGATTAGTGGGTTAAAATGCCGAAGCCAAAGTTGAGAAACGTTGTTATTCAATACAGTGTCCAGAGCGCAAGAGAAACGAAATGCACTATAGAATATTACTACTCCGTTTTCAGAGATCTATATGATCAGGTATCATCAGGTTCCTCATTTCGGATGGCAGACATGAAAAAAGTCAAAGCAAAGCTACTTAATATCAGGAGAAATCAAACGGAAGGGTTGAAAATAAAATCGAAGGCAAATTCGGTGTCAGGAGACGAAACTCCTTCCCTGTATGATTTAGTGAAACATACGAAAAACGGAAGAAGTACTTTTATTGATGAAATTCGAATAAAAAAGGTACGATACTCAGAACCCAGCAGGATATCATAGAGGAGATTTATCGTTATTATTGCTAGTTATATTCTGTAATTCTAAGTAGTGATGCTTCCTTGGAACAATTCCTTGACATCCAACCCCACAGCTGACAGAAGATGACAAGGAAAATTTTCTCGTGGTAGTCAGCGAGGAGGACGTGTATGAGACACTTTGTGCCTCACCATCAAGAATATTCCCAGGACCGGATGCTCTACCAGCAGAGTTTTATACCCGTTACTGGCCAATAGTAGGTGCGAAAATCACGGACATTGTAAATGAGGTTATTCAGGGTAAAATGATTCCGGCTGAGTGTAAGGAGAGTAAAATTGTCTTGTGCCAAAAAGTAATGGAAAAAAAGATCAAAATAATTTTCGTCCAATTTCAGTGTTGAATTATTACAATAAATATATAAATATATAAAATATAAATTAACAGCTAGAATAATAAACAAGAGAATTTCATGCCTTACAGATAAAATTATTATTCAACATCAGAACTGCGCTCAAGGCAGAACCATTTTTCAAAATCTATTATTGCAATAATTTCTGAAACAAACATAAAGTGTGCTTTATTCTTCTTAGATTTTTATGAAGACTTCGATGTAGTTAATCATGACTATCTTCTACAGACGTTGAAGAAAACAGGTTTCAACGATGGGGTCATACAGTTGATAAAGAACGTAGCAACTGGAATAAATGCAAAAATGGCGGTGAAATGTCAACAGTTCAGGCCGATACAAGTAAAACGAGGTGTTTCTCAACTCATGCATCCTTGCTAAAGCTTATTTTACTGCCCAGCTGTTTCCAGTACCGAGAATAATAGCGAGGAGAATAATGTCTAACATCACAAACTTTTTGTGGAGAGGTAAAGTGGACAGAATACCTGCTAAAATAGCCACTTTAGATCCTAAAAATGGTGGAATAGGAGTATCTGATATAGCGGGTAAAGCCTCTGCACTTTTTATCGAAAGGCAAGTTAATTTAATAAGAAACTCGCGAGAAAGCATAACCAGCCAACTTTTCGAGATCATTAAACCTCGAAGCCTGCTTCCACTGATTGACGTCCAGAATATCAACAGTTGTTTACAGCATGTGAGGGTTTTCTACGAGTTCAGTTATGTAAGTGCCGAAATCAGGCAATCATGACACTTAACATCAAGAACCATAATGCGGGAACGAAAGAAAAGCGAAGGAAGGAACAAAACAGAACGACAGTTTCCAAACATTGATTGGACAGAGATTTGGAAAAAACATTAGTTCTAATGTGCTCACCTTGAATATAAAAACACCATGGTACAAGACAGTTAACAACATAGTTAGCACTAATGAAAGACTGCACGCAGTCGGACTATATGGAACAAATGTATGTCAACAATGCCATCTAAATTACACAACAATTCATAGATACACTTGCAGCGGTCACATGAATTGTTGGAAGTGGATCCGAGAGCAAATAGCTCTGATTACAAGGATATCTCTTGAGGATATACCGTTCTCATTGATACACAGGCCTGACGCACGGTATTTCCAAAAACAAAAAATAGCGCTGTGTACTGGCTGCTGGGAAATTTTGTTAATTACCTCCTCAACAAACTAGGATTCGAAAGCACTATAGAGTTCAAGGTACACATTCTGTCTGAATATCACAAAATTAGAAGGTATTCGAATCACAAGAAACAGTTCGGTAATATGTTAAAAATTATATTTGAAAGAATGGGCATTGGTTAATATATAAAAAAGACTGTTTTTACAGCGCTGTATTGTAGTTACCTTGAGGATATTATTTGCATTTTTACTGTACATTTTTTGTTTGATTTTTCTACTTCAGAAAGTACTTTTGAAATTTTATTAGCTAATGTACAGGACGTATCTGACAGTCTGTGTGTCTAATAGTGTCAAAACACATTATTGGTTTACAGTATAAATATGAGAATTGACAGTTTTTGTGGAAATGTCTGTATCGATTGGTTAAAATATAAGGCTGTATCTGATTTAATGTAATATTAAATGGCTGGCAAATTGCCCTGTTAGTTTTTGCAGTGTGATGTGTAAGTCAGTCTTCCAGTGAAAGATTTATTAAATAGATCCGATCACTGCAGATAATTAACATTCCATTAATGTCCAGAAAGTGTAGTTGGAAGGCTAGACAACTTTATAACATCTCTTTTCCACCATTCTCAAGTATTTAAGACATTGTCTAATATGATTATTAAATTGTTTTTATGTGTGATGGGCATTAATCTTCCATATTCTGTAAAAGTTTTGGTGACTTCCATACAATTGTGTGAAATGCTCATAGCTAGTCTGACCGAGCTGAGAAGGTTAACGAACAGCTTCTTTGCATAGCCTGTCTCTCACGGAGACAATTTCCTTGTGTACCTTCGTATATTTAAATCATCCCAAAAACTTGCTGATGTCCTTCATAAATTGCTATTTATGCTTCTGTAAAGATTGGAGTACATATAATTCAAAGTGCAGTTTTATATTCATTCATGTTTGAAGAAGTTTGAATGTCTTTAAAAAACTTCTCTTGGTGTTCAAATTAATTCTTTTTGGTAATTTAGTCAGTAACACAATCTTGTTGGTATTTCTTTACATCAGAATAATTGCAATGATAAAACTGTTTTTGTTTAAATCATTTCATGTGTTGCATCTGTGCATGGTTAGTACATGTACTCAGTATTTGGAATGTGTAACATTGTTCCTTAAATAAATGTTTTTTTTTAAAAAAAAAGCGGATAGAGCGTCTTATATGTAAGCAGGAGATCCCGGGTTTAAGTCCTGGTCGGGGCACACATTTTCAACTGATCCCGTTGATATTCATCAATGCCTGTAAGCAGCTAAAGGTCGGGATTCCATTGCAATTTCATTCTTAGAGAGTTACAAGATTACCAATGGTATCTGTTCTTTCGGTCATAATTTCGGATATAATTTTGCAAATACATTCAGTGGTACTTGAGAACACTGCGAAACATTCTGCGATTACAGTTTGTAATAAAGTAGTAAGAAATTAAAAGTGCATTCCTGATATGAGGCTGAACAGCGAAAATGTAGTAAGGGACAAACTTTTTCCCTTTCACTATTATGTGTAGAGTGACTGCGAGAAAATTTCGTAAAACGTTTGAAATTATGTGTAAATATTCTTGAGCCACTGATTGCTCTCGTTATCATATGCTCGATGACTAAAATCTAGATATCCGCGCGTCGTGGACTACACTTCTTTTTCAACCTCATCCTCACTCTTTTCACAGGCAGATGGTTCTTACCTCTCCTGTCATTCTTTCCGGCCAGTTAGTGGTACGTGTACCGAGTTTGGCTGAAATAGGTGGTTTAGGAGGTATGGAACATACACAAATGCATATATTTGTATAATGTATATGAATATCTTTTCTTTCGTGATTCAATTTTGATGACCTATACGGTGCCTCATAATACGCTCCAGTTATCTCGTGAAATCTCATGTTGTTGTTGTTGTGGTCTTCAGTCCTGAGTCTGGTTTAATGCAGCTCTCCATGCTACTTTATCCTCTGCAAGCTTCTTCATCTCCCAGTACCTACTGCAGCCTACATCCTTCTGAATCTGCTTAGTGTATTCATCTCTTGGTCTCCCTCTACAATTTTTACCCGCCAATCTGCCCTACAATACTAAATTGGTGATCCCTTGATGCCTCAGAACATGTCCTACCAACCGATCCTTTCTTCTAGTCAAGTTGTGCCACAAACTCCTCCCAATCCTATTCAATACCTCCTCATTATTTATGTGATCTACCCATCTAATCTTCAGCATTCTTCTGTAGCACCACATTTCGAAAGCTTCTATAATGTTCTTGTCCAAACTATTTATCGTCATTGTTTCACTTCCATACATGGCTACACTTCATACAAATACTTTCAGAAACGACTTCGTGACACTTAAATCTATACTCGATGTTAACAAATTTCGCTTCTTCAGAAAAGCTTCCCTTGTCATTGCCAGTCTACATTTTATGTCCTCTCTACTTCGACCATCATCAGTTATTTTGCTCCCCAAATAGCAAAACTCCTTTACTACTTTAATTGTCTCATTTCCTAATCTAATTCTCTCAGCATCACCCGAATTAATTCGACCACAATCCATTATCCTCGTTTTGCTTCTGTTGATGTTCATCTTATATCCTCCTTTCAAGATACTGTCCATTCCGTTCAACTGCTCTTCCAAGTCCTTTGCTGTCTCTGACAGAATTACAATATCATCGGCGAACCTCAAAGTTTTTATTTCTTCTCCATGGATTTTAATATCTACTACGAATTTTTCTTTTGTTTCCTTTACTGCTTGCTCAATATACAGATTGAATAACATCGGGGAGATGCTACAACCCTGTATCAATCCCTTCCCTACCACTGCTTCCCTTTCATGTCCCTCGACTCTTATATCTGCCATCTGTACAAACTGTAAATAGCGTTTCCCTCCCTGCATTTTACCCCTGCCATCTTCAGAATTTGAAAGAGAGTTTTCCAGACAACATTGTCTAAAGCTTTCTCTAAGTCTACAAATGCTACAAACGTAGGTTTGCCTTTTCTCAATCTAGCTTCGAAGATAAGTCGTAGGGTCAGTATTTCCTCACGTGTTCCATTGTTTCTACGGAATCCAAACTGATCTTCCCCGATGTCGGCTTCTACCAGTTTTTCCCTTCGTCTGTAAAGAATTCGCTTTAGTATTTTGCAGCCGTGACTTATTAAACTGATAGTTCGGTAATTTTCACATTTGACAACCCCTGCTTTCTTTGGAATTGGAATTATTATATTGTTCTTGAAGTCTGAGGGTATTTCGCCTGTCTCATACATTTTTCTCACCAGATGGCAGAGTTTTGTCAGGACTGGCTCTCCCAAGGCTGTCAGTAGTTCTAATGGAATGTTGTCTACTCCCGGGGCCTTGTTTCGACTCAGGTCTTTCAGTGCTCTGTCAAACTCTTCACGCAGTATCATATCTCCTATTTCATCTTCATCTTCATCTACATCCTCTTCCATTTCCATAATATTGTCCTCAAGTACATCGCCCTTGTATAGACCCTCTATATACTCCTTCCACCTTTCTGCTTTCCCTTCTTTGCTTAGAACTGGGTTTCCATCTGAGCTCTTGATGTTCATACAAGTGGTTCTCTTCTCTCCAAAGGTCTCTTTAATTTTCCTGTAGGCAGTATCTATCTTACCCCTAGTGAGATGAGTCTCTACATTCTTGCATTTGTCCTCTAACCATGCCTGCTTAGCCATTTTGCTCTTCCTGTTCATCTCATTTTTGAGACGTTTGTATTACTTTTTGCCTGCTTCATTTACTGCATTTTTATATTTTCCCCTTTCATCAATTAAATTCAATATTTCTTCTGTCGCCCAAGGATTTCTACTAGCCCTCGTTTTTTTACCTACTTGATCCTCTGCTGCCTTCACTACTTCATCCCTCAAAGATACCCTTCGTTTAATAGTTTTGGAGATTTGCGTGTTCAAAGACAGACTTCACGATTTTACAGAATGATTTTTTTTTTCAGATATCACAGTAAAATGTAAAATGTATTGAGAGAAAACCGACGTGGAGGAAGTTACCAGCCGGTCACTCGGTGGCAGAAAAACCGCTGTGCTAACTGGTCGGGAGATGACGCTGTACTGCTCCCGCAAGGCACTCCTATTCACGAGGACTTGCGGCCGAAGGCCGCTGCATACGGGTAGATATGTCTCTGTCAGATCGTCCCGCAACATTTCGTAAAGTGTTGCACTTCATTTGCTTCAGTCCTGTTGCGTTGGTCGTTCCAACAAGTAAACTATTCGTGGCGTAACAGTTTTCAAATGTTTCAAATGGCTCTGAGCACTATGGGACTTAACTTCTGAAGTCATCAGTCCCCTAGAAGCCAGAACTACATAAACCTGACTAACCAAAGAACATGATACACATCCATGCCCGATGTAGGATTCGAACCTGCGACCGTAGAGGTCGCGCGGTTACAAACTGAAACGCATAGAAGCTCTCGGCCACACCGGCCGGCCGTAACCGTTTTACTGAATGTAATGTTAGAGTACAAAATAAACGGTGTTAAAGTGAAGTTATGTGTGCAAATATACTTTAAATTCACTGATATAGAATTTAAAAAATTATTATTCAGTTTCCAGTCCAGAGAGAACTTTAATTCTGGGTTGGGAGCTCCTGGTGATCACGGCCTTTCCATAGTCCTTGCTAATGTATCTTCACATGCTGTTCATGGAGGTGCGACACAGATCTGAAAGTAAAGGCGGCTGCTGATTGTGGTCGTGCAGTGTACAGCTGATCCCAGCCCACTGGTTACAGCAGGTCGCAGATTCCACACGCACAATAACGGGTAAAATGCGATACTTTCCTGTCGCAGTGCAAAAGTGCAAAGTGAGACTGACCACCCAAATTCAGGTTCTGTGCGGTCTCCATGAGTCTCAGGCTAATTCCTACATGGTTTATCTGATATAAGTATGGTCCCTTTCCTTCATCACCCAACCCCAATTCGTCGTCCATCAGACATTAAATCCTAATATTCGTTCCTACTTTCACTTATAGATTGACGCCAAGATACGTATGAATAATATTCCTCTCGTCTGAACCGAGAACAAAAGACATTTCTGTATGCTACTTGAGGTGAGTACGTTTGCATTATTTTGAAAGACTGGACATTTCCTATTAATGAAATATTTTGGAAGAAAGTGCTCATGTTTGCAACGCTTGTTAACAGCCCCACAACTTATAAACAGGGAAGTAACAGTCTGACTGCGATCGAAAATAAAACTAAACATTGGAGAAAGAGCTGATCACTCGTAAGGCAGATGGTGAACTGTGATTAATTACAAGAAACCACAAAGGAATTAGCTTACCAAGTCCAATAATTGAATATTGATCATCAGTTTGGGTTCCGTACCAGATAAGACCAGTGCGTTTTGTTATAAATTCTTTTAGTAAACACGACAGCATCGCTCAGGAAACTCCAGTGGCAGACGCTGAGAAAGACGTCCTTTGCATCACGATGTAGTTAGTTACAGGTTCCACACATCATGTGAACGATTCTTTTATCGGAAGGATGTGCAAAGGATCAGTTTACCCGATATGTATCTGACATTACAGTTAACATTAATGAACACATTATTTTTGGTCCTACTAATGACACAACACTTTAAAACCTGTGTTTATTTTTACCTTTCTTAGGCTAAAATTTTTAAATAGATATTCGTGCGTGGAACAAAGGGGATAGTCCAGCAGAAATGATTTTAGATTATATTTGTAGCTTTCTTTGCTTTGTTTCCTGTCAGACATTTTACGTTACGCTCCCTTCTGAACCACTCACTGCTTTAATGATCTGTAATAAAGATCGTTTTTCCCTTTAGTGATGGAAATATCGATATCAGTGCCCTTATCAAACTGTGCTGCATTATTTATGATGAGTTCCATTAACGGATATCTGTATTGTGATAATGAAGTTAAAATACCCAACTACTTGAACAACTATCTACGTGACGACTGTGCGTGAACACGATATGTTATTCTTACTGTTTGCTCTTGCGCAATCAATAATATGTTTCAAAGCGATTAGTTACGCCAGAAAACTATACTATAAGAGAATAGCCAGTGAAAATATGCAAAGTATGTCAGGCAGTTGATGCTTTCGTTTAGAAGACTAGCAATTATTCTAAGAGCAAAAGTAGGTGTATTTATAGGTATGAGAAACTCAGTAATATGTTTCTTCCAGACTAGATTTCATCAGTATATAAACCCAAAAATTTGGAGCACAGTACCCTATTTATCGACTCATGTTCCAGCACTATATCAATTGTTGCTATGACTTTATTGTACAGAACTAAATATATCTTGACTTATCAAAATTTAAATTTAGTCCTTAACAGAGGATCTCTTAACAGATTTTTCTAAAACAGCATTACATACGTAATTATCAGATTCTTTTACGTTACACAAACAAAACATAAGTGAATCTGAAAAAAATTTTATCCACCACGAGGTCTAGCCGTGCCGGCACGGTAGTTCAGCGTGTTCGGCCAGAGGGTTAGCTACCCTCTGCAGCAAAAAACTGAGTGAACTGATCAACGACGAACTTCAACGGGCGTCATCGGACGTTGGCCCTGAAAAAAATGCAACGAACAATGCTGAACAAAATGAGACTAAAAAAAAGTGGAGCGTCTTTGTTTAGTGATTAAGACGTCTTCGGTCCCGGGTTCAAAACTCTCCAACGCTTACGTTTTGATTAATAATCAGCATTGGCGGCCGAAGCCGTCCGGCATACAAAGTCACGCTCATCGTGCCAATGACCTCGTGACCGAGGGTGGAGGAGCGGACAGAGGTTCAGGTCACTATCTGTTTTCCTTCGGTGGGAATCTGCTCCTAAAGGCGGAAGAAACAGCAATGATCACGGCACGAGGGTTTACTCGCATTCCATATTATGTACTCATCAGACTGTTCATTCCTTCAGCAGATCATATAATTCTTCCTCAGTTTCCCTCAGGACAGGAATGTCATCAAGCGAATCGTATCTTAGATATCCCTTCACCTTGAATTTTAATTCCACTCCTGAAACTTTCTTTTAATACCATCATTGTTTCTTCAATGTACAGATTGAACAGTCGGCGCGGAAGACTATATCCCTGGATTAAATGCACGTAACGAGTATCCACTGGACATGTGGCCTGTAACTGAAAAAAAATGTCATGATGACCTTTCCATTGGCAAAACATTCCGGTTTAGTCCCTCATTAGCATCTCCGGGATGGGACCATGAAAATAGCATGAATAACCAATGAAAGGATAACGTTCTGCGACTCGGGGCGTGGAATGACAGAAACTTGAACGTGGTAGGGAAGCTAAAAAACCTGAAAAGGGAAATGCAAAGGCTGAATCTAGATATAGTAGGGGTCAGTGAAGTGAAATGGAAAGAAGACAAGGATTTCTGGTCAGATGAGTATGGGATATTATCCCATTATTACAGCAGCGGAAAGTTGTATAATGGGAGTAGGATTCATTATGAATAGGAAGGTAGGGCAAAGAGTGTGTTACCGTGAACAGGTCAGTGATACGGTTGTTCTTATCAGAATAGACAGGAAGCCAACACCGACAACGATAGTTCAGGTATACATGGCGACGTCGCAAGCTGAAAATGAACTGATAGAGATTCTATATGAGGATATTGAAAGGGCAACATAGTACGTAAAGGGAGATGAAATTCTAATAGTCATGGGTGAGTCGAATACAGTCGTAGGGGAAGGAGTAGAACAAAAAGTTACAGGAGAATATGGGCTTGGGATAAGAAATGAGAGAGGAGAAACACTAATTGAGTTCTGTAATGAATTTCAGCTAGTGATAGTGAACACTCTGTTCAGGAATCACAAGAGGAGGAGATATACTTGGAAAAGACCGAATGATACGGAAAGATTTCAGTTCATGGTCTGACAGAGATTCCGAAATCAGATACTCGGTTGTAAGGCGTAAGGAGTAGATATAGATTCAAATCACAATATAGTAGTTGCGAAGAGTAGGCTGAAGTTTAAGAGATTAGTCATCAAGAATCAATACGCAAAGAAGTGGGATACTGAAGTACTAAGGAATGAAGAGATATGCTTGAAGTTCTCTAAGGCTGTAGTAGTAGCAGTTAAGAATAACCCCGTAGGCAGCACAGTTGTAGAGGAGTGGACCACTCTGAAAAGAGCAATCACAGAAAGAAAAACATAGGTACAAAGAAGGTAACTGCAAAGAAACCATGAGTAACAAGAGAAACAAGAGTCTATTTAGAACAAAAAGGGGATTCCAGAATCAGAATTTAAGAGAGCGTTGGAGGACTTAAAATCAAATAGGCAGGAGTGATGGATGACATTCGATCAGAATTTCTAAAATCATTGGGGGAAGTGGCAACAAAACGACTATTCATGTTGGAGTGTATAATGTATGAGTCTGGCGACATATCATCTGACCTTCGGAAACATATTATCCAAAAATTCCGAAGACTTCAAGAGCTGACAACTGGAGAATTGTCGCACAATCAGCTTAACAACTCATGCATACAGGTTGCTAACAAGGATAATATATAGAAGAATGAAAAAGAAAATTTTGGAGGTGTTAAATGACGTACAGTTTGGCTTTAGGAAAGGTAAATGCGCCAGAGAGGCAATTCTGACGTTGCGATTGATGATGGATGCAAGACGAAACAAAAATCAAACACGTGGTTAGGATTTAGGGTCCTTGGAAAAGCGTTCGACAATGTAAAATGTTGCAAGATGTTCGAAATTCTGAGAGAAATAGGGGTAAGTCGTAAGGAGAGACGGATATTATGTAATAAGTACAAGAGCCAGGAGGGAATAACAAGAGTGGACGACCAAGTTCGAAGTGCTCTGATTAAAAACAATGTAAGACAGGGATGTAGTCTTTCGCACCTACTGTTCAATCTGTACATCGCAGAAGTAATGATGGAATTAAAAGATATGTTCAGGGGTGGAATTAAAATTCAAGGTGAAGGGATATCTACAACACGATTAGTTGATGACATTGCTATCCTTAGCGAAATCGAAGAAGAATTACATGATCTGCTGAATGGAATGAACAATCTAATGAGTACAGAGTATGGATTGAGAGTAAATCAAAGAAAGACGAAAGTAATGAGGGGTAGCACAAATGAGATCAGCGAGAAACGTATCGTGAGGATTGATTGTCACGAGGTAGATGAAGTTAAGGAATTCTGCTACCTAGGCAGGGAAATTACCAGTGACGAACGGAGCAAGGAGGACATCAAAATCAGACTAGCAGTGGCAAAAAGTGCATTTCTGATTAAGAGACGTCTACTAGTATCAAACATAGGCCTTAATTTGAGGAAGAAATTTCTTAGAATGTAAGGTAGTGAAACATGGAATGTGGGAAAACCGGAACTGAAGAGAATCGAAACATTTGAGATGCGGTACTATAGCCGAATATTGAAAATTAGGTGGATTGATAAGGTGAGGAATGAGAAAACCTTCTAATTCCTCACCTTATCAATCCAATGTGCAGAATCGGAGAGGAGAGTAATAAGTGGAAAACACTGACAAGAAGAAGGGACAGGATGATAGGACATCTATTAATGCGTCAGGGTATGATTTCCTTACTACTAGAGGGAGACGTACAGGGTAATTCTGTAGAAGAAGAAAGAGATTAGAATACATCCAGCAAACAACTGAGGACGTAGGTTGTAAGTGGTGCTGCCGGCCGAAGTGGCCACGGCTCTAGGCGCTACAGTCTGGAGCCGCGTGACCGCTACGGTCGCAGGTTCGAATCCTGCCTCGGGCATTGATGTGTGTGTTGTCTTTAGGTTAGTTGTTCCATAGTGGTCAGAGCCATTTGGTCCATTTGTAAGTGGTGCTCTGAGATGAAGAGGTTGACCGAGTACGTGTTAAATAACGACTGGACCATATTTGCTTTCATAAAATATTTAGAGGCTTGGGGTCTTCATGGAAACAAAGTTTCAATGGGTTGCTTGCTCCTACATATGTCTCGCGAAAAGACCACGAAGGTGAAATCAGAGATATTCGAACTCATTCTCCACTGGAAATCGTTAATTCCCGCAAACCATTCCCGACTGGGACAGGAAAGATTGGAAATGATGGTGGTATACAACGTATCCTCCACCATAGGCAGTAAAGTGGCTAGCGGAGTAGGTGTACAAGTATAGGTTTGCAGCGAGTGGGTAGCACACGAGTTACAGAGCAAATATTCAGTTTTTTGTGCTCATCGTATTCACAAGGAGGAGCAGAATACGAATAACGAGGCAGTACTGGCTCTACGACTTACGTTAGAAAATTTCTGAAAAAAAGGCAAATCTAGGTTAACAGACTTTGTAGATTTATGGAAAACTTTTGACAGCGTTGGCTGGAGTAAAATATTTGAAATTTTATATGAAATAGGAAGAAAACATAAGGAGCGAAACGCTAAGTACAACTTGTACAGAAATGAGACTGCAATTAAAATAGTCGAAGGACATGAAAGGCGAGCCGAAGCTGAGAAGCTAATGAGAAAGGGCTGTGGTCTATCAATGACATTATTCAATATGTCCGTTGAGAAAACAGAAAAGGAAAACAAAGAGAAGTTTAAAAATGGAACTAGAGTTCAGGGAGACGAAATACGAATTTTGATGTGAGCCAATGAGTTTGTAATTCCGTCAGAGACGGGAAAGCCCTTGGAAGATCGATAGTGCGGAAGGCTTAGTGTCTAGAAAACAGGTTATAAAGTGAATATAAAAAAAACTAAAATAAAGGTATGTTGTCGAATGAAGGCGAGATAGTGCCGGCCGCGGTGGTCTAGCGGTTCTAGGCGCCCAGTCCGGAACCGCGCGACTGCTACGGTCGCAGGTTCGAATCCTGCCTCGGGCATGGATGTGTGTGATGCCCTTAGGTTTGTTAGGTTTAAGTAGTTCTAAATTCTAGGGGACTGATGACCACAGCTGTTAAGTCCCATAGTGCTCAGAGCCACTTTTTTGAAGGCGAGATAGAGGGAATTAAATTGGGAAATGAGGCACTAAAAGTAATAGCTGAGTTTATCTTTTCGGGGAGAAAAATAACTGACGACGTACGACATAAGGAGGATATAAAACGAAGACTGGCAATAACCATTAATGCAATTCTGAAAGGCTGGTAGCTTATGATATGAGCTTTAAGATGGCCATCGGTTGAAACTGTCTAATTAAACGGATAATTAAAAGAATACAGCCTACTTTGACCATGTTTTCATTCTCAAAACACGTTACGGCTGTGGATTCCCAAAAATATAAAATTTTAAAATGCGATATGTATTACCAGCGATGTATTAGAATGTGAAATGAAGCTGGTAGCATAAGATATGTCTTTGAAAATGACCATCGGTTGAAATCAGCCAGTTGCACGGATAATAAGAGTAATGTATTGTATTTGGGCCATGTTTTCATTCTCAAATTCTGAAAAACATAAATTTGTTGACGTAAAATGCATATTTAAATGTCAGGAAGTCTTTTCGAAGGTATTTGTCTGAAGTGTAGTCTCACACGAATGGGGAATTTCCACGTTAAACTTTACAGGCAACAGAAGAACAGAAACTTTTGAAAAATGCCTCAGAAGAAAGCGGAAGATAAAACGGACTGATGGCATAACTGATGGAAAGTTACTGAATGTGAGGAGAAGCGAAATTTGATTATAATTGTATTACAAAGATTGTTCAGATGAAAATCTACGAAACGTCGTAACAACCAGACCTTACTTTTCAATAAAGACTTCAGCAATCCACAGTGTTGTTCCGTACCTTTTCTTTTGAACAGCCGCATAAAAGAAGTGAGAAGTCGATAGGACACATCGTGAGGCATCATGGAGGGGGCCGGTGGAGGGTAAACTTTATACAGAGAATAAAATTTGACTACAGTAAGCAGGTTCAAATTAATGTCGGTTGCAAAAGTTACGCGATGTTGAAGGGCCTTGCGCCCGATATATTAGCGTGGGTATCTGCATCGAAACAATCTTTGAACTAAAGCCCAAAACACCACCAATACGGTGCTCAACTACAAGCGTAGTTTTTATTATCTAAGGCTTGTGTTTTAAGATATTAAAAGCTGCTCACTTCTAAAGAAAGCCGATTTGCCATGTGCATTACTTGCTACATGCTTTCCTATTTTAACTATCTCCTTTCGATACTGCAAAAATCGTTACTTCTTCTAGGGTCTCTTGTCCAAGTTTAAAATTCAGGCCAGTCAGCATGTTCACTTATTGTCCACAACATGGCCTTACTTTTACCCTTTTATGCACATGTTAAACATTACTTTGCTCACCTGCAACACTGCAGTGTCGTCATCTAATAGTATTTTCCATCTGTGAGAAAGTTACTTAGCTAGTTAGTTACTTAGTTACAAGTTCCTTGGATCATTTTACGGAATAGATTGTGACTCTGTGGAACGAGTTATTTTACATTCACATCGCAAATTAAATGTTAGGTAAAGTCTGACAATTATTGCACTCTGAAGAAAACGTAAATTAGTTACAAACTACGGCGTGCACACACTTTATTGAACACATAAACATCACAATAGATGTTAGGTTATGACATGTACGATATGTCTGCCACCATCGGCGATGATGTGGTGCAAACGAATAGCGAAGTTCCGCATGTCCAGCTGAAGTGGCGGAACATCGATGCTGTCGAGGAACTCCTGAATGGACGTTTCCGACTCAGCGATAGTTTTGGGGTTAAAGCTGAACACATTGTCTTTAATAAACCTCACATAAGGAGTCGCATATGAAAGATCCTGAGAAAATGACGGCCAATCGAGGCCCATGCCAGTGGCCTCTGGGTACCCCAGAGCCAGAATGTGTTCCCGAAAGTGCTCCTCCAGGTCATCAAACACTCTCCTGCTTCGATGGGGCACAGTTTCGACATCTTCTCGAAATCAGGGTCACGTTGGATCATTAGGACGAAATCATCTTCCAAAATCTTCAAGTAGTCACCGTGCCATCAACGAATATCGCACCTATTATTCCGTGACGACACTGCACACCACATAGTCACTTCTTGAGGGTGAAGAGTTTCTCGATCGTGAAATGCGGATTCTCGGTCCGCCAAATTTGCAAATTTTGCTTATTGACGAAGCTATGCAAATGAAAGTAGGCTTTGTCCCTAAACCAAACCATACCACGCATCCGATCATTCCCCGCGGCCAGCTGTGCATTTTGAACGTCCTAACGCAAACCGTTCAGAAGTTATGACGATTTAATTTCACATAGTTCTATAATCGTCACCCTGTATGTTTTCACATATCCGTTTATTTCCAAAGTTTATTTTGCTATCACTGGCTAAGTGATCAAAACTTTTTGTTGCAGCAGTTTGCATCCGTTTTTGTGCTAAAGAAAACCTCATTTTTACGTCTGGTATTATAATTATAGGCATCATAGTTCCTACTGAACTGTAGTGGATTATTTACAAGAAACTTGATGAGGGAATAAATATGCTGTGAAGCCGTATTCAGAACGCCAAACTCCTTAAAAGATTTCTGCAAGATGGTCGTAGGCAATCACCAAATATTCTCACAACACGTTTTTGCGCAATGAAGACTTTCTTTCTTTAAGATGAGTTACCCCAGTACATTAATTTATACGACATTACTGAATGAAATTACGCTAAATACGCCAACTTACTGATTTGTCTCTACCCAAGATTTAGAATGATTCTAAGTGCAAATGTGGCTGAACTAAGTTGTTTTAAAAGTTCCAAAATATGTCTTTTTCAATTTAAATTCCCATCAATATGTACACGTAATAATTTTTAAATTTCCTAGTTGTTTATTATTTTCTCACAATGTGTTACATTTATTACTGATGTAGTACACCTAGATGTGCAGAAGTGAATAAGTCGTGCCTTTTTAAAATTGAGGGTGAGAACTTTTACAGAAGACCTGTCAATGATGCTTTTAAGAACTTTGTTTTCCATTTCTTCTGTTTCTGTATGTACGCTTGGATTGATTGTGATACTAGTGTAAACAATAAGAGAAACTAATTCGTTTTTTGTATAGTAGACGGAAGTTTATTAACGTATATGACAAACTCCAATGTCAACATGGTTTTGAGCAAGCGCCATGCGTTTTCTTGTCTCTCTCGTGATATTCTGTCATTCCTGATTACTCTAGTCAACTTCGTATGAAGAGAATGGAATATGAAACTTCCTGGCAGATTAAAACTGTGTGCGGGTCCGAGACTCGAACTCGGCACCTTTGCCTTTCGCGGACAAGTGCACTACCAACTTTTTTTCATTTTTTTTCTGTACCAACTTTTTTTAAGGTGGTTTGAAGCTGAGAAAGAATTCAACGCTACTCATTTTTTTTTCACTGTCAGATTTATAACCTTTACTGACATACATTTTGTTGTACTACCGCTCAAATAGTGTCTACAATGTCCAAATGTTGAAAAATAGTGGCTAATTAGAAAATTAATTAAGTAAGGAAACGAGTAAAAATGAAAATGTCCAAATGAAAGACATGAAGACATCGCGTATAGTACAAATACAAAACAAACATGCTCCTGTAGCAATGAAATGAAATTCGTGTCGGGGGCGACACTGCTCACGACCCAACGTTCGATAGAGCAAGAGAGCCATCTATCGACTCGTTCTCCAGACGTTGGTGTAAGACTGGGTCGTATTCTCGAAATTAACTAAGGGTCCGTAAGTGTGATCAATGTCTATCTCGGCTTCTTCGTCTATCTCATCTCTCACCCGTCACACCCCATCTGGCCGGTGGGTCGCTAAATGTAAGTCGCAAGTAATTAGCGAAGTCTTGCCTATATTTCTTATGCTGTTGCAGCTTCGTGTGTCCATCCAGGAGAAAATGCCAAAAAACATTTTGTCCTTACCAACTGAGCTACCCAAGCACGACTCTCGTCCCGTACTCACAGCTTTACTTCTGCCAGTACCTCGCCAATGGAATATCCTTCCAGTAATGAACTTGACTGCGCATTGTTTAACAACGTGAAAGGTATGTGCTGAAATTCGATCAGGATAGAGCCAGTGAAAAATGTCGATAGTTCCCAACCGCAAGGTTGGACGAGTAGTACATCTTCGAGTAGTAAGATCTTTGACAGCTAACAGAGCTAGGTGCACGCGGGAAAAGTTTGAGTGGTGGTGAGGAGATGCGCAGAGACAGCAGACGTGTTTCGAGTCGGAGCTAGATGCCTGCAGGATGCAGCCGGGTCGTGACAGCATCAAAGTAAGAATTGGCGCTACGCACATAATAAGCTATATATTGAGCGAAACTCGGCACATACCTGGGGAAACTAGAAAGGATAATTAATAAAATAGGTTTTCTTTGGTTAAATAATGTCTAAAAGCTAGATAGAAATCCCATTGTTGATGCAAATAATCGTTTTGTGAAACTTTCTTGTAAACCCATGCTATAGAAGTTTTTTTAGTTTTTCACATGTGCCTTAAAAGTTTGAACAATAAATATTTTTTTAGATAAAATTAGAGTTTCATTTCACACCTTATGTCGTTCTCCGCATCCTGTGCTTGCACTGAACCAAAAGGTACATTAAAGTAAAGTTCTCATGAGTAATGCTAATAATTTCATGCATCAGAGTAAAATAATCTATATGCCATTGCACAGTTGGCAAATTATTCAGATCAGGACGGAATTTTTATTAAGTAACAAACAGGGCCAAAATGAGTAAAGTTATCTAGAATGACAATTTTATGCCATTGCACTACGGCTGAGTTGAATATATGTTTTATTATCGGCTAAACGGGAAGGAGTGCACGAGATAAGTCCACAGACGCAGTCACATGCAGGTTGGTGACTTTCATTTATTTTTACCACTAATCTTTCATGCAGTCAAATGTGTATTTTGAGTATTAATTTTCCAACAATACTTTCATGCAGTCAGATAAAGTTCAGTTCAGTTAAATACGCAGTCAAGTTTTATTAAAGACTGAAGCAGTCACATGCAGTTCAGTCAAGTTTAAATAGAGAATTTTTATTAACAACACTTTCAAACGGCCATCATTTTACTGCATTGTACATATTGAAAAGCCTTCAGGCGATCTGCAAACGGCGAAGGATGAGACAAATAAAGAAATGAGGCAACTCTTTAGAGTCGATGGCAGCCAGACTACGTTTCCAAGACGTACGAGATTGGTGATTTCGACGAAAAACGCTGATTGCTGCTAAAAAAGTCGGAAGAAACAAGAAAAATAGATACCACGGAACATTACGGCCCCTTCTCTGCTCCGCCGAGATATACACGCGCACAGAAAAACTCATTCTCGGCGCACTGGACCAGTCGTAAGCCACAATGAGTGCGCCCTTTGCTTTGGACTGGGTGCAGTGCTGACCGGACACAGTAATTCGAGCGGGTTGCAGAACAGCGCTACCATAACGCCGGTTGTGAAATATACGGGCGGGGGTCGGGAAGTACAACGAGGCGGCGGCCGAGGCGGACCGCTTAGCGAGGCCTGGGGAGTGGGGGTGGGGAGTGGGGGCGGTCGTAAATTGGAGGGACATTTATTCAGATGGCTATCTCGGGCAAGCGTTAAATTAAGTTCCATTGTTCCGGACCGGAACGCCAGCGCGGCGGCGAGGACCTCGCGGGCGCGGAGAGGCTCGGTGGGGATTTTTAATGCGCCCATCGACAGATACCGATCGTCTGAATTGAATGGGATCGATGAAGTAATTGGTTTACGCGGGATTAGGGAAGAGCGGCCGCGTCTCGGACCCGCTCAGCTACTTACGGCCTGTCGCGTCCCGGGGACATTCAAGGCAACAGCGAGTGACGGCAAGGAGGTCCCTCCTGCAGCTTCATTCACGTTTATATCCCTGAATTAGCTGCAGGACGTACCTAGGAGGAGTATCGACGTTTAGTTGTAAGCGATGCCGATATTTTATTTAGATTTAACAACATTAACGTACGAAAATTTCCAGATATTACAATTCCGTAAACGAGGAAAACACAAAATTTCTGTTTCAACTTCGTGACGATACTGTTACGTAGTTTCTTTCACTTCCTCAATAAAATATTAATTTCCGGCACCGGACAAGAAACGATCAATTTGGAATTTTTGCACCACGCTGGAGGAAGGATGACAAGTGGAGCAAAATTGTTTTACAATGAAATGAACACCCTTAGCTGCTTACAGGCGTTGACATACGTAAACAGGGACAGATGAAAATGTGTGCCCCAACCGGGACTCGAACCTGGGATCTCCTGCTTACATGGCAGACGCTCTATCCATCTTTTTTTTTTTTTTAAATTCATTTTGTTCGATATAGTTCGTTGCGTTTGTTCTGGCGGGCGTCACAAGACATCTGTTCAAGTTGTTCGTTGATTCCTTGACTCAGTTTTTTTATTACAGAGAGCGCTCAGCTCTCTGATCGAACACGCTGAGCTACCGTGCCGGCGTGAGCCACCGAGGACACAGAGGATAGCACGACTGCAGGGATTTATCTCTGGCACACCTCCCGCGAAACCCACATTCTCAACGTATCGTCCCGCACTACAGTTGTAGTGCCCCCGCCCATTATACTCATTACTCGCGGCGCGTTGCCGATTCCCGTAAGAGTTCCGGCAATGTTTGTGCATTCGCACAGACGAAGAAGATGGTCAAGAGGCCGGTGAACCTGAACTATATATATACTAAGATGGTATCTGTTCTTTCGGACATGTCAGAAAGAACAGATACTTTCTTAGTATATATAAAATTTTTGTAGTAATGCGATATGTAAAATTTTGGCACATGTAATCGACATAAAAATTCTCTACCACTGCAGATACCATGTATACGCTGACGACATTCAGTTATATATAAGTGCAAAGCCAACAATGCTCTGCACAGGCGTTCCCCAAGGTAGTGTTATAGGCCCATTGCTGTTCCTTATCTATATAAACGATTTGGGAGACAATCTGAGCAGCCGTCTTCGGTTGTTCGCAGATGATGCTGCCGTTTATCGACTAATAAAGTCATCAGAAGATCAAAACAAACTGCAAAACGATTTAGAAAATATTTCTGAATGGTGCGAAAAGTGGCAGTTGACGCTAAATAACGAAAAGTGTGAGGTCATCCACATGAGTGCTAAAAGGAATCCCTTAAACTGCGGCTACACAATAAATCAGTCTACTCTAAAAGTCGTAACTTCAAGTAAATACCTAGGTATTACAATTACGAACAACTTAAATTGGAAGGAACACGTAGAAAACGTTGTGGGGAAGGCTAACCAAAGACTGCGTTTTATTGGCAGTACACTTAGAAAATGTAACAGACCTACTAAGGAGACTGCCTACACTACGCTTCTTCGTCCTCTTTTAGAATACTGCTGCGCGGTGTGGGAACCTTACCAGATAGGACTGACGGAGTACATTGAAAAATTTCAAAGAAAGGCAGCACGTTTGTATTGTCGCGAAATATGGGAAAGAGTGTCACAGAAATGATACAGGATTTGGGCTGTAAATGTTACAAGAAAGGCGTTTTCCGTTGCGACGGAATCTTCTCACGAAATTCCAATCACCAACTTTCTTCTCAGAATGCGAAAATATTTTGTTGACACCGACCTACATAGGGAGGAACGATCACCAAGATAGAATAAGGGAAATCAGAGCTCGTACGAAAAGATATAGGTGTTCATTCTTTCCGCGCGCTATACGAGATTGGAATAATAGAGAATTGTGAAGGTGGTTCGATGAAACCCCAGCCAGGCACTTAAATGTGATTTGCAGAGAATCGATGTAGATGTAGATGTAGACGTCCAGCATGTAAATGCCGATTTACTTGCTCTGTCAGTGTTGGCGCAGAGCGTAGGTTTCATACTTAGGGGAAGCTGGATGACTGCGAACTAATGAGGGAGTACTGAATGAAACAAAACCATGTAACGTTACGAATACTGTTCATTACTGAAAGTTGCGTTAAGCGAATCAATCGTAAGTTAGCATAATCAAAGTAGATAAACTTTCAATACAAAGTCAAATATTAACAAAATATAAAAACCCTTGGCGTCCGGAATTAGCCCACAGAGCGTGGGGTAATTACGGATGGTGTGTGTCACGTTACCACGGACATAGTTCAATCATCACGTAAGCCATAGGTTAACTCTCTTCGTACTTTCACGGTTCTTGCAGCTTTCGTCGGCCGATAAATGACATTTGTAGCATTTCATCCGCTCTTCAGAGAGAAGATCTTCAAACCTTTGTTCACAAATTAGCCAATAACGCTCACTCTCAGTCGGAGCTCCTTGACTGAAAATTTTCTTTTGCGTGGTGTGTCCTTTTATTGAACCTTCATCTTAATGTTATCATCCGCAAATTATTGAAGGTTCGTCACGCCTTACTTACTTTTTGAGCCACGTACAGTATTTTCACTTTCTTTCATTTGATCGTTATTCTTTTTTTATCCGCAAATTATTGATGGTTCGTCACGCCTTACTTACTTTTTGAGCCACGTACAGTATTTTCACTTTCTTTCATTTGATCGTTATTGTTTTTTTTCTTTCTTCTTGTCCTCAAATACACTGAAGCGCCAAAGAAACTGGTATAAGCATGCGTAATCACATAGAGAGATATGTAAACTGGCAGAATTAGGTGCTGTGGTCGGCAACACCTATATAAGACAACAAGTGTCTGGCACAGTTGTTAGATCGGCTACTGCTGCTACAATGGCAGGTTGTCAAGACTTAAGTGAGTCTGAAAGTGTTGTTATAGTCGGCGATGGGAGACAGCATCTCCGAGGTAGCGATGAGGTGGTGATTTTTCCGGTACGGCATTCTCACGAATGGACCGTGAATATCAGGAATCGCGTAAAACATCAAATCTCCGACATCGCTGCCGCCGAAAAAACATCCTGCAAGAACGAGACCAACGACAACTAAAGAGAATCACCGTTCCACATGACAGAAGTGCAGACCTTTGGCAAATTGCTGCAGATTTCAATGTTGGGCCATAAACAAGTATCAGCGTGCGAACCAGCAAACGAAACATCATCGATATGGGCTTTTGGAGCCGAAGGCCCACTCGCGTACTCTTGATGACTGCAAGACACGAAGCTTTACGCCTCGTCTGGCACAGTCAACGCCGACACTGGACTGTTGATGACTGGAAACATGCTTCCTGGTAGGACGAGCCTTGTTTTAAATTGTAACTAGCGGATGGACGTGTAAGGGTATGGAGACAACCTCATGAACCCATGGACCATGCATGTCAGCAGGGGACTGTTCAAGCTGGTGGAAGCTCTGTAAGGGTGTGGGGTGTGTGCAGTTGGAGTGGTATTGGACCCCTGATACGTCTAGGTTCGACTCTGAAAGGTGACACGTAGGTAAGCATCTTGTCTGATCACCTCTGTTCATTCGTGTCAGCCGGCCGGTGTGGCCGAGCGGTTCTAGGCGCCACAGCGTGGAACCGTGCGATCGCTACGGTCGCAGGTTCGAATCCTGCTTCGGGCATGGATGTGTGTGATGTCCTTAGGTTAGTTAGGTTTAAGTAATTCTAAGTTCTAGGCGACTGATGACCACAGCAGTTAAGTCCCATAGTGCTCAGAGCCATTTGAAGCATTCGTGTTAACTATGTATTCCGACGGACTTGTGCAATTCCACCATGACAATGCGACAACCCATACGGAAAGAATTGCTACAGAGTGGTTCCAGGAACACCCTTCTGAGTTTAAACACTTGCGCTGGCCACCAAACTATCCAGGCATGTACATTATTGAGCGTTTTCTGACATTTTCTCTACATTCAGATATGGAAGTTTGCGAACTTTAGAACGAACAGTATCTTGAAGTGAAACTGATTTGTCCAAAACAGCTGCAGCAGTTACTGGCCTCTGCTGCACATTTAGTGTCGGTACTAGGCATATCTGCGTATGAAGTGTCACTGCTCTTAGCAGATTTTATGTCAATGCTACCTGTGCATCTGGTGTCACTGATGTCACACCTACGAAATATTCATCAAATTTAGAAGTGGTTATTGGTCAAATATCAGCTGTCCGGAAACCGTTATTGCTTTCTCTATACCCTTGACGCGACTGAAGATTTTCGTAATCCGTCAGCCTATATTTGAAGCCATGTTCAAGTCACATTCCCTGTATTCTAAAGCCTTGAGAAGTCAAAAAATGCCAGACCCAGGTGCTGCATACGATATCTGTATTTGGTGGAGGGAATAACAATATTCTCTTATTCTGCCAACAAAGCAGATAACAGGCAGGACTAATGTGACCTTAAGTGCCTGTCTAAAGCAAGTAGAATTGGTTCCGCAACAGATGGCTTAGCATAGGAGATGAAGCGGTTGCAGCCCGATTCGCTATCTGCTGCCGTCATATCAGGACTGCCTCCACACAATAACTGAGCATTCATTCATATGCTCTTAAAAACAAAACAAAAAATGGTGGAACGTACTTTCTGAAGCACTAAATGCAAAAACGACTTTTGTTGTAGTGCCTCTTTCACCACTTGTTGCCATGTCCACATGTCTCTAGCCCTTTGGTGCTGAAATCCTTGAATTTCTCTGGACATTCGAAATGCCTCTCTCGTCAACATCGTTAATACAGTTAGCATCAAAGTGGTATTTTGTTCGCAAATCTTGCAAGTAGTTGAAGTACATTTTCACTTCCGGTTCATTAAAAGTTGTAATTCTATCGACAGAAATAGAATCAAGTTCCCATTCCTAAATATTAGGAAGCTTCTTTCTAAATCCGTAGAACTAGTCGTTCCATGTCATTAGGCACGTTTTTTTTAAATTATGCTTAAATTATTTTCTACACAAATTTAAAAGCTATGTTCCGCACCGTCTCTATGGTTAACTCATAAACTAGTTTACTGCATTTCAAGGTGTATTCTGCCAATTCCCATTTTTTGTTCTTCGGAAAATATAGCCTTACATTCAGGTTTTGGTTGCTGTATAACTTCTTTCTTGAGATGATAGTGTGTGAAGGCAAAGGTCCCGAGTTCGAGTCTCGGTCGGGCACACAGTTTTAATCCGCCAGGAAGTTTCATATCAGCGCACACTCCGCTGCAGAGTGAAAATCTCATTCTGGAAACATCCCCCAGGCTGTGGCTAAGCCATGCCTCCGCAGTATCCTTTCTTTCAGGAGTGCTAGTTCTGCAAGGTTCGCAGGAGAGCTTCTGTAAAGTTTGGAAGGTAGGAGACGAGATACTAGCAGAAGTAAAGCTGTGAGTACCGGGCGTGAGTCGTGCTTCGGTAGCTCAGATGGTAGAGCACTTGCCCGCGAAAGGCAAAGGTCCCGAGTTCGAGTCTCGGTTGGGCACACAGTTTTAATCTGCCAGGAAGTTTCAGCAAAACAACTGATGATGGCCGAAGTAGGGAGGGTATAAAATGTAGACTGGCAATTGCAAGACGTTTCTGAAGAAGAGAAACTTGCTAAGATTGAATTTGGATGTAAGTCTTAGGAAGTCTTTTCTGAAGAAATGTGGAGTGCAGTCATGTATGGAAGTGAACCATGGACTATAAACAGTTTAGACAAGAAGAGAATAGAGACAACTGAATACAACTGAGACAAGAAATCTGTGGCACACCTCGTCTAAAAGTTGCGTTTGTGGATAGGACGTAGTGTGAGACATCAAGATATCACCAATTTAGTACTGGAGGAACTGTGTAGGTTAAAAATTATGAAGGGAGAGCAAGACATGAATACAGTAAGCAGATTCAGAAGAAAGTAGGTTGTCTTAGTTATTTGGAGACGAAGAGGGATGCACAGATGAAGTAGCATGTAGAGCTGCATAAAAAAAGCCTTTGCACTGAAGACTATAACGACGAACAACAACAATAACGTCGATGATCGTGTGTATTGCACGATACAGTTTGAAATTCGCTCCCTATATGCCAGAATAGCACCCCTCATGTAGTTAGTTCATTATCGCATACAACCATAGACTCACAAAATTGTACACCACAAGAGACGATTTTACTTATTTTTTTAAGCAAATTTATATAATTTTAAGTATAAAACGTACTTGAACTTTTTGACTGACCAGTGAATGGCGCCTGTTCGTCATTGGAATTACAACGCTCAACTTCATCACTGTCAATTACACAGTAAACTCAAAATGTTCAGATTTGTAGTCGTTTCACTCTAGCACAAGAACCCACCAATTCATTTTTCTAGGGATTTTTATTTTAGGCAGATTATAACGGTTGTTCGACCGATAGAGAGCCTATAATAACTCAAAATATACAAACGTTTGGTCTTGGGATTCAATCCTCATTATCCTGAGATAGGTAGCTGCCCAATGTTTTTCTTTCATTCTTAATGGGCGTCAATCTTGTGTCTCGTTTGATGCGGTCCATTGCGATTCCCTCTAGTGTGGCGATCTCTCGATCTCAGCCTAAAGCCAACGCAGAATATCATCAGTTATTTGCTGTAAGAACAGTAATCGGAAAGTTTTAATTTTGTAACCGAAACAATCAAGCTGAGACCACTCTTCAATCCACCACATTTTTTTTTTTCACCGTTGTGTGACTTGATAATTACCTTAATATCAGAACTCTGCAGTTTGGCTTTTAAGGATACGTTCTGCTTCGGAACACTCGTCGTCATCATTCAGCAATTTTTTGTTAGGTGATACTTTCTCCTTACGAGTCAATGTGTGTCGTTTCGGGAGAATACAGTGGGTAAAGCCAAATTTCGTAGTGAAAAGAAGCAGAATGGGAGACTACATCTTGCAATAACACACTCTTGGAGAGCATCCGGCAAAGCTTCGTCTTAATGTCTCGTAACCTCGTCAGGAGTTTTCAGTACTATGTTCCAGAGCCTCTTTGGCCTCTGTGGCGCTCAATGTGATTAAGATTATTTCCATATGTAGCTGTACGATGTGAAGTGCTCAAGAAGTTCACCACTAACTGAAAGCCCTACAGATGTCCTTTATCCAAAAATGCATATCAGTTGGTTGATAATGATGATAATTTCGTCTAGTTCAATGGACTGGTGAAGGCCTTTGAATAAGATTACACTTTGGCAAATGGCGTGTCCCAAAATTTATGATTAATCCTACCAGGAAAAGGGGACCCTTAGTGTAAGACGGAATCCGGATTGCTTGCCTTTGCTGGTGAGTATTCACAGCGTCGCGAAGTGAGAGGCTGGCTAAAGACAGGCTGAAAAAATCCAGAGTTCGACTGGATTTAGATCCCTGTCGATTTCCAGGCGCATGTTTTACCGCTAGGCCACTAGTACCTACAAATGGCTGCTGGATCCAAACGAAATGATAGCAATACATACTATTTTGAAAATAATTTAGGGTCTTCATTAAACCATAATCGGACCCTCCTCCCCCGGGAGTAGTTTCTCCCGTTTTGGGAACGACTGGCAGATACAACGGGACCCGTACTGGAGCAGTTGGCGCGGGGTACCGACGGCTGGCGCAGAGTCTGCAGTCTGAGCACGTGGCAGCGGCCTATTGTCTGCTCGTTAGCACCACGTGCCCAGTCTGGGCTGACGCGCCAGCCACTCTGGCCACCAACGCGCTGGAGTGCTGTCGCCCGACTGTCTGTTCCTCTGACGTGTTTACCACCGACCTCACTGAGGCGACTCAAATGTGAGCCATAGGTTCCGCCTACAGCCACTTACCAAATTGCAGATATATAGCCTAGGGATAGCTCGTTCAATAACCAGAGCACTCATAAACGCGGCCAAAAGAAGGAGTGACATCACAACTCTTGAACACAGGAGTGCTTTGTCATCTAACGACTTACCTGTAACGAGGCATAGAAAACGAACGTTTTCGACGGGAACAAGGCATCGGGCCGGGATGTGATCCCTACTAGATCTGACATTGATTGCACCATGAATTAGCGCCTTCCCTAACTTGTGCTTACGTTAAAAAAAAGAGATGGAAAATCTACGACAAATGAATGCTTGAACGTACATGCAGATCCTATGCATTCCCTCAGGCTGCATTGTTGTGTTTAACCACTAACGGCACTTGTGCAATGTCGTCAACACGTTGCAAGTGTCATTAGTGGTCAGGACAGTATTCTGTGTGGTTGTGAGTGCATCGTGTCAGAGACTTTTGAATTGGAGCGGGGCAGATTATTGTTGCTCGGATGGTATGGGCCTGCGTAACTACAGTAGCCCAAATCTGTGCTGTTTCAAGAGACACCGTATCGAAGATTTATACTGTATACAGGGAAAGCGAAAAACATCTACTAAGTTAAAATGTGGACAAACGATTGTGTTGAATGGTGGTGGCAGACGGTCATTGAAGAGGACTGTGACGAAAAATTAGATGGCGACAGCCGTAAAAGTCCATGAACCACAGAATGTCGCAATCCCCAAACCTGTCTTCATCAAAACAATACGAAAGGAACTACATAAGCAGAGGGTTTCAAGACGTGCTGTAATTCCAAAACTACTTGTGTCTGCAGCTCGTGGTCCAGTGGCTAGCGTTGCTGCCTCAGGATCCCAGGATCCCGGGTTCGATTCCCGGCTGGGTTGGGGATTTTCTTTGACAGGGGACTGGGTATTTGTGTTGTCCTTATCATTTCATCATCATCATCATTCGTGACAGCGGTTCGATTGGACTGCGTGAAAAACTGGACTCGGTAAAAATTCTGACTTTGTACAGGCGCTGATGACCGCTCGGTTGAGCACCCCACAAACCAAATATCATCATCATCAAAACAACTTGTGAATGAAGAAAATGCCCCTAAGAAGGGGCCGTGGTGCTGAAACCGTACAATTCGTTCTGTGGAGCAATGGAAGAATGTCATTTTGTAGGATGAGTGTTGTTCACACTGTTTCCAACTTCTGACCGAGAATACGTGACAAGTGTCAAACATTGCAGGGGTTCGGTGATGATTTGGGCTGCCATATCATGGTATTCCGTGGGCCCCACGGATCCTTGGCAAGGTCACATTGCTGCCAAGAATTATGTGACTATTTTGGCTGGTGCAATGTTTGTTCCCCGGTGGTGACGCTGTGTTCGAAGACGACAGAGCCACAGTTATTACCGATCGTATCATGCAGGACTAGTTTTGTGAGCACAGGCATGAATTATCGAATCTCCACAGCCATCAAAGTCGCCATATAACAACATTGTAGTCTGGTTTAGAAAGAGTGATCCCTTATTGTTATTCACTTCCATATTCGTTAGCTAAACTTGCTATTATTTTGAAGGAAGTATGGTATCAGATTCCCTTGAAAACCATATAATACTCGTGCTTATCCAATCCGAGACGACTGGAAGGCCGGCCGAGGTGGCCGAGCGGTTCTAGGCGCTACAGTCTGGAACCGCGCGACGGCTACGGTCGCAGGTTCGAATCCTGCCTCGGGTTTGGATGTGTGTGATGTCCTTAGGTTAGTTAGGTTTAAGTAGTTCTAAGTTCTAGGGGACTGATGACGTCAGAAGTTAAGTCCCATAGTGCTCAGAGCCCTTTGAGCCTTCTGAATGACTGGAAGCTGTTTTGAATACTTGTCGGATACTTAAACCGTGTGAGGCATGGTAAGGTGTTGCGTTCTTGCTGTTTCGATAACTTTGTGCACCCTGCAGACCGGTGTAAACAGTACGGTAAAGGGTCCTTTCCATTGTGCCTCGTATTAGCGTTTGTAACCGTTCTGTTCACGTAAGGAGAGCGTGAAAAATGACTGCTTTAGTGCCCCCGTACGTCCTGTAATCAGTCTATTCCCGTCAGCGTGGCCCCTGCAGGACCTATGAACTGATATTTTGAGTCGTTAGTGTTTAAATGGTTTGATGCGCCCCCTCCCAGACGCACACACACGAATTTCTTTCCTGCGCCAACCTCTTAATCTCCGAGTAGCACTTCCAACCTACGTCCTCACTTAATTGCTAGGTGAATTTCAGTCTCTGTCTTCCTCTACACCTTTCGCCCTCTACAGCTCCCTCTAGTATCATTGGAAGTCATTCCCTTATGCTTTAACAGATGTGCTATCATCCTGTCCCTTCTCCTTATCAGTGTTTTCCACATATTCCTATCCTCTCCGATTCTGCACAGGACCTCCTCATTCCTTACCTTACCAGTCCACCTAATTTTCAACGTTCATCTGTAGGACCACATCTCAAATGCTTCGATTCTCTTCTCTTCCGGTTTTCCCACAGTCCATGTTTCACTACCATACAACGCTGTACTCCAGACGTACATCCTCAGAAATTTCTTCCTCCAATTAAGGCCGCTATTTGATATTAGTAGGCTTCTCTTAGCTAGGAATACCTCTTTTGCCATAGCTAGGCTGCTTCTGATGTCCTCCTTGCTACCTCCGTCATTGGTTATTTTACTGCCTAGGTAGGAGAATTTCTTAACTTCATCTACTTCGTGACTATCAATCCTGATGTTAAGTTTCTCTCTGTTCTCGTTTCTACTGCTTCTAATTACTTCCGACTTCCTTCGATTTACTCTCAGTTCATGTTCTATACTCATTAGATTGTTCATTCTATTCAGCAGATCATATAATGCTTTTTCACTTTCATTGAGGATAACAATGTCGTCAGCTAATAGTATCACTGATAACTTTTCACCTTGAATTTTTATTCCACTTCTGAACCTTTCATTGATTTCCATCGTTGCATCTTCCATGTAAATATTGAACAGTGGGGGCGAAAGACTAAGTCCGCGTCCTACGCCCTTTTTAATCAGAGCTCCCGTTGATGTATATTACGTCTCTCTCAACAGTTTACCCTTATTTTTCTAAAAATTTCAACAATTTGCAACATTTTACATTGTCGAACGCTTTTTTCAGGTTGACAGACCCAACGAAAGTGTCTTGATTTTTCTTTAGTTTTTAGATTATCAAGCGCAAACTCAGAATTGCATTTCTGGTACCTTTACCTTTCCTGAAGCCAAACTGACCGTCAGTTAACACATCCTCAATTTTCTTTTCCATTATTCTGTATGTTATTCTTGTAACTTGGATGTATGCGCTGTTAAGCTGATTGTGCGATAATTCTCGAAGTTTTCAGCTCTTGCAGTCATCGGAATTGTGTAGATGATTTTTTTTCCGAAAGTGAGATTTTATGTCGCTAGGCTCATGCACTCTCCACACTAACGTGAATAGTCGTTTTGTTTCCGCTTTTCCCAATGATATTGGGAATTCTGATGGAATATTATGCATCCCTTCTGCCTTATTTGATCTTAGACCTCCAAAGCTTTCTTAAATCCTGATTCTAATACTGTATCCCTTATCTCTTCTAAATCGACCCCTATTTCTTCTTCTATCATATGAGACAAATCTGCCCCTCGTAGAGGCCTTCAATGTACACTTTCAACCTGTCCGCTATGTCTTCTGCATTTAATAGTGTAATTTCCGTTGCTCTTTTAATGTTACCAACCTTGCTTTTAATTTTACCGAAGGTTGCTTTTACTTTTCTCTATGCTGAGTCAGTCGTTCCGACAATCATTTTTTTTTCTATTTCTTCACATTTTTCATGCAGCCATTTTGTCTTATCATCCTGAATTTAGTATTCATTTTATTACTCAGCGACTTTTATGTCTGTATTCCTGAATTTCTCTGAACAATTCCATACTTCCTTCCTTCATCGATCAACTGAAGTATTTCTTTTTGTTACCTACGGTTTCTTCGCAGTTACCTTCTCTGTGTATATGTTTTCCTTTACAACTTCCTTGATTGCCCTTTTTACTGATGACCATTCCTCTTCAACTGTACTGCCTATAGAGCTATCCTTCATTGTCCTGTTTATAGCCTTTAAGGATTTCAAGCTTATCACGTCATTCTTTAGTACTTAGGTAGCCCACTTCTTTGTGTATTGATTCTTCCTGGCTAATTTCTTAAACTTCAGCCTACTCTTCATCACTAAGGCATTTTGATCTGAGTCTGTATCTGCTGCTGGGCACGTCTACAATCCTGTATCTGACCATGATGTAATCTAACTGAAGTCTCCCCGTACCACCCGGTCTTTTCCAAGTATATCTCCTCCTGTTGTGATTCTTGAACAGAGGTTTCGCTATTACTATCTGAAATTTATTACAGAACTCAATTAGTCTTCCTCCTCCCCCATTCCTTGTCCAAGGCCTATATTCTCCTTAACATTTCCCTCTACTCCTTCCATGACTATTAGACTTTCATCTCCCTTTAGGTAATGTATTACCCTTTCAATATTCTCGTATACTTTCTCTTTCTCTTCATCTACACCTTGCGCTGTCGGCATGTATACATGAACTGTCGCCGGTGTTGTTTTGCTGTCGATTGCGGTGTTAACAACCCTATCACTGAACTGTTCACAGTAATACACACTGTGCTCTACCTTCCTATTCATAACGAATCTTACTCCCGTTATACCAATTCCCACTGCTGTTGATATTACCCTATACTCATCTGACCAGAAATCCTTGTCTTCTTTCCATTTCATGTTACTGACTCCTGCTATACCTAGATTGCTATTCCTAGATTTTCACGTTTTATAGCTTCCCTACCACATTAAAACTTCTGACGTTCGAAGACTGGTCTCGCAGGACCTTATACTTTCGTTGGTTAGTCAATCGTTTTCTCGTGGTCATCTCCCGCTTGGCAGTCCCCTCCTGGGGGTCCGAATGGGGAACTATTCTGGAACCTTTTGCCAATGGAGAGATCGTTATGACACTTTTCCAGTTACAGGCCACATGTGCTGTTGCTACACGCTATACTTCTGTAATGGAGTGATTTCCATTGCTTTCAGGATTGTCATCCTGTTGGTCATTGCTGATTCTTCCGCCTTCAGCGGCAGTTTGCCACGCCAAGGACAAGAGAGCTTCGGCAACTGGGGTGATGCAACACTTTTTTTGATTTGTATATTTGTATTGTTTTGCGTTTGTGGTGATAATTTACCCTTTTTCTTTTACAACGTAAATAAAATTTTCCAGGCATTTTTTTATGTTTAAAATCTGTTTCTTCATTAAGGATGTCAACTGTATATGAATGTAAATTTCCATTTCCTCGAAAATGTTCATTATATGTCCCTTGGGTAATTTGTGAAGCATTTTTAGGGCATTTTCAGTATTTTCTGCCTTACGTTTTGGGCTCTTAAATGCAAATAAAATGTAGACTGATTGCTTTCGCAGTTTCGTTTATTTTCTTTAAATCTGATTCCAGAACTCCTCTCCGTTGGTCCTGTGCAGTGTTTGTTACAGTTGTCAGAAGAAAGTATTTGTTACAGTTATCAGAGTAAAGTTTGTAAAGTGGAGAAGTGGAAATATTTTTTTAATTCGGCCCCCATAAAGTAACACCTGCAGTTTTTCACGTCCAGGCGCTTACTAACTTCCTTGTTACACTTGTAGCAAAAATAAAATATGTCAAAATTTTTCTTGTTCATGAAATTTTCTAGGAATTATCTGCCGAGTCGTAACGTTGCGTTGTCACAAAGTTTCAACGACTTCCCTACTCGTCATCTTCCGACGAAGTATCGGTTTTAATTTCCGGTTCGCTACTATACAACCGCTGGGCTGTGGACGCTTCCGCCGAGGCCACAACGGGTGGCTTAGTCATGTGTCTCGGAAGAGATTTCGAAGTGGGTGCTGGTTGCGGTGGACGGTGGACTGGAGAGTGCGTGATCCAGCTGGGAGGGGGTGGAGGCGGGGTGGGGTGGGGGGGGGGGGGGGCGAGGTCCGAGTTCGGCGCCTGGTGCTGCATGTCTATTCCAACAGCCACTTTCACATCAGAGCGCCCTTAACGTATTTTTACGAACGCCACATTCCCGCTGGATGCCGTTGTCCTGGTTGACAAGATCGTTATCTATTCTTGTTTCCACCGTCTCTTGATGACCGAATCCGAGAATCTGTTGGCACAGCCCAGCACCTCTGTCTGTTCAGAAATAAACCTGTGTCATTCAATAATGCTGTGCTCTGTCACTGTAGGTTTATCGCTTTCGCCGAAACGAACGTTTCCCGTATGTTCTGAACAGCGCTGCAAGACGCATCGCTGAGTCTGACTAATGTACCGTTCACTCGCAACTGATGTTGTATACTCCAGTCACCCGTAGCTGTACTTCATCTCTCACTGACAAAGAACATTCTTAATTTTAACACTTCAGCGGAAAATGGTTTTTATGTTGTGCTTTCTCGTTATCTGTGCTGTTAGTGACCCTGCGTACGGAATAAATGTATGGTGCTTTGTGTTTTTTCTTTTTTTGGATTGTTTTGTTTATTATTATTCTTCTTGCTTCTACATCTACATCATACTCCACAAGCCACCTAATGGTGTGTGGCGGAGGGTACTTTCGGTACCACTTACTGATCCCTCCAACCCTGTTCCACTCGCGAATAGTGCGTGGGAAGAATGATTGTCGGTAAGCCTCTGTACTGGCTCTAATTTCTCGAATTTTCTCCTCGTGGTCAATACGTGAGATATATGAGAAAGGAAGTATTACGTTGTCCGTCTCTTCCTGAAAAGTTTCAATGGGTAATCTCTCCGTGGTGCACAACGCCTCTCTTGTAGCGTCTGCCAGTGGAATTTGATTAGCATTTCCGAAACGCTCTCTCGACAGGTAAGCGATTCCGTGACGAAACGCCCCGCTCTTCGTTGGATCTTCGCAATCTCCTCTATCAGTCCTATTTGATAGGGACGCCAGATAGACGAACAATACTCAAAAATCGGGCGAATAAGCGCCTTATAAACCATTTCTTTCGTGGATGAGTTACATTTCATTAAGATTCTTCCGATGAATCTGAGCCGGTATCTACTTTTCCCACTGTTGCTTGATTGGGAAGCACGAATTACCTATCTTTCTGAGTCGCCGCCATTGAAAATGTTTCCAGCCCCTTTCCCATAATTGTGGAAAAAGCTAGATGAATGAACGATTTAGAGTAGTAACTGCCGACCCGTGTCATCAGCCACATAAACTGCCAACTTACAAATGGTGCCTAAGTAAACTTGGCAGTTCTGTGTGCAAATTAAAATCCATCCCAAGATTCTCTCCCATTGGTGTAGAACACAGGTAGACAACCGGCAGCCCGCGGGCCGTATCTCAACCGCTGTTGCTTTCAGTCTGTCCTGCAGGAGAAATTCGCGAAGTTACTCGTAACTGTTTGTCAACTGGGATTGCCTATCTCATTGCAGTATTTTATTTGTCTAGTTTCTTTCACGACAGCTGTTGTAAAACGTCGAAAGCCAGGACATAATGTTCGCGACGAGTAAATATAAATACCTGAAATGGGATCAACACAATGTGGTGTCGTTTCAAGCGATACCACCAGAGGCGGCCGTCGCCGGTAGTTGGTAACACATCACAAGATTTTGGCGGATGCCGACAGCGGTCACGCTGGAAAACTCAGCAGTCGATGATGCATGCTGCATGGTCCGGCCTCCACCGGCTGCCGACAATGGCGACAGCTGTGGACTGGATACAAGACAGCCAAACAGCCCCAGTCGTTGGCCGTGGGTTTGGGGTCAGACACCACGTCCCCGGCCTAGAGAGACTGTATAGGGAGAGAGTGGCTAATCGGACGATGCGGCTGCCATTTTTCTGCCAAACTGCGGGCGGGACTTTTGAATGACCAGTAGTGGAGTACACACTCACCGAATCAAAAGCACAAGACAATATGGCGAATTCATTCGTTAAATGCCTTTGTTTATAAGAATAATGTGTTATAATAATTTTCACACAGCCAATTTCCAGGTCTGTTTTCAAATTTAGCTATGTATATTGCAAGTTGTTTTGTATGCAGTAAAAAGCAAAAACGACTTACTTCGCATAGATAAGAGTACTTGGTTGGTTTCCACAAGGCTCCTGTTTGATTTACGTCAGCCCTGTTGACTGCGATTGCCCACTGCTTTCGTCTTTCTTCATTGCGTGGAAATGCTATCATGCGAAATCCACCTTGAAACAACCAAATGAGCACAACCTGGCATCGTTTATGAACGTCTGCAGAACGAAATACAAATGTCAAAAAGAATACTGTATAATTACTAACGTGTTTACTTCAAACATGTAGGCCTACCGACTTCATCACAAAATGCTTCATTATTTCAACTCGTATTTATGATCGCAAACGCCAATTACGAACTAAAATCGATATACAACTAAATCGAACATGCATGCACAACGCATAACACGTCTCTCAATATTTCAAATACCATTTAATCGTTTCCAAAAGTCCTCTGAACACCAATTCAACTCAAAAGCACCGTGAACACAGGAAGCGCGAGAGACGTTTGGCGCCATTTTTCTGCCAAAGCTAATCAACCAATCACGGACAACTTCACCTATGGCCACTCTCTCTGTATACAGGCTCTCTACCCTGGCCCGGTTGTTGGCCGGGGGTCCTGCTTCCTGCGTCCTGCTTCCTCTACTGGTTGTTTAGTGTTGATGTACGTCTCCGTGAGCATTCGACTACGGCAACGGATTGTACTTTGGGAGCCGTCTAACTTAGGTATGTATAAGTTTTGGCCGTGCGGTCTATTGCACTGCTTTCCGGGCGGGAAGGCGTGCCGGTCTCCGGCACGAATCCACCCGGCGGATTAGTGTCGAGTTCTGGTTTGGCGGCCAGTCTGTGGATGGTTTTTAAGGCTGTTTCACATCTGCGTCGGGGAATGCGGGCTGGTTCCCATTATTCCGCCTAAGTTACACTATGTCGGCGATTGCTGCACAAACACTGTCTCCCCGTACGCTTACACCATAATTACTCTACCACGCAAACATTTGGGGTTACACTCGTCTGGTGTGAGACGTTCCCTGGGGGTGCGCTGGGGACCGAACCGCACAATAATCCTGATTTCGGTGTGGGTCGGCGGTGGGGTGAGTGGGCAGCTGTAGACTGTTGTTTGTTTGTGAACCACTGAAGGCTACGGCAGGGACGAAGCCTCTCCTTCGTTTCTACCTCCCCATTTCAATACAATACAATACCACACAATGCAACATATTCGTTTACAGATGTGCGGATTAGTTATTTACTCTTGTGCAGATCTCTGATGGTAACAGGTCGCTGCTCCGCTATCCCTGTACACATATCATCCTTTTTTGATAACCCATGGAGAGGTACAACACATAAACTGAATGTACTCTCAAAAACGCGTATTTTGAAGTAAACTTTGTTGGCGAGGAGTGTACCATTCATATTTGTCAGTTATCTAATAAACATTAACCTTATGAACGCTGTAGTGTCGACTTCATCCGCTAGGAGCGGTCCTCTCGAGTCACGTGACGAGAAGGCCCATGAGATTGAGTAATCAAGTGAATCAGGACGACGGATCACCAAAGGTTTACCATGCCTGGTGCAGAAGATATAGTATTGTGAAATAAGATGAATCTTTTTGAAACATCTAGTAGTATGTAAGGACGATCTCAGTTGGGAAACACTCTAAAATTGTTGCAATTGAGGCTGAAGCTAACAGCCCCAAAGGTAATATTCTCTACTGATACAAACGCAAATTACTTGCTGAGAGGCAGATATTTTGAACAGTTTTTGAGGCTTCTATGGGCCAGGCGAGCCAATGAGCCGAGTACAAAGTTCCGCTAAGCTACACTGTGACCGATTGGTGTCAATAATTAACAGCTCTCCGTTTTAAAGATACGACAACGGATTCGTCTTGCAGGTAATTCATTCTTCTGTGTGGCCACTAGTCAGTCATTTTTCAGGTTTCATCCATAATTCAAGATGTTGGCTTTTAGGACGACATGTTTGCAGACTTCTTTGCTGTGAACGTCTCGTTTATTTAAAGGTGTCCAATGAAATTAACCGCATTTCAGCACTGTAATGAATCACTGGTAACAGATGAAAATTTATGCCGCGACGTGGCTCGTACCCAAATCTCCCACTTTACACAAACTGACAGCTCCACTTCTTTTTTTGGGGGGTGCGGGGCGGTGGAGGGGGGGGGGGGGGGTGTTGACCTATCTCCTCATCCAACTAAGTGTGTCTACAAAAATAGTCTGCCCCGTAAAAGTTCGCGAATGTGGCCCAGTAATGTCAATGTCGGCGCAGGGTGTGGTACTGTAGCCGGCCGGAGTGGCCAAGCGGTTCTAGGCGCTGCAGTCTGGAACCGCGCGACCGCTACGGTCGCAGGTTCGAATCCTGCCTCGGGCATGGGTGTGTGTGATGTCCTTAGGTTAGTTAGGTTTAAGTAGTTCTAAGTTCTAGGGGACTGATGGCCTCAGAAGTTAAGTCCCATAGTGCTCGGAGCCATTTGAACCATTTTTTGTGGTACTGTACTTGAGACGTGTCCACAAGTCACCCAGTTCGACAGCATCGTCCGGAAGAGGTTGTTGATAGCCATGCCACTGATCATGTAATGGCGTGCCACTTACTTGATGGAAAGTAGGTCGCGTCAGGATGTATCAGCATGGTAGGAGAGGGGTTGTTTGGGGATACTGGGAGGCAGAAAGCCACGATCTTCTGTTTGAGGGTCCAGACAGCTGCTGCTGCCACACACTCGAAACGCTGTAAATCCGTATATTCGACATTGCATTTGAGACACAGGGGTGAGTTCACCAGCGCAATGGGATGCAGTTTCTCTAATGTAGTACGTTTGCCGTTGACGATAAGGTACCACGTCGCGGTGGTGTCAGTGGTGTGGTATGGTTGATATATCGCTTTCAAACTGTAGGACCCTAAAGGCGAAGATTCAGCCATGATCAACGGCATGAGGATGCAGAAGGCAATGGAAACCTCTGCATTAAAGACACATGTGTCCTGTAATTAAAAAGTATCGTGACGATCTCTGCATCGGCAAAAATTTCGGAATAGACCTCCATTCTGATCTTCAGGGGTACTGCCAAGGGGAAAGTGTCCATGAGAAAATGATTGAACAACCAATGAAAGAGTCTCGTTCTAAGAGACGGTGCGTGGAAAGTCAAAAGCTTGAACTTGGTAGGGAAGCTACAAAAACTGAAAAGGCAAATGCAAAGGTTCAATCTAGGTATAGTAGGGATCAGTGAAGTGAAATTGAAAGAAGACAGGAATTTCTGGTCAAATGAGTATACGGTAACAGCAGCAGCAACAGGAAATGGTACAATGGCAGCAGAATTCGTTATGAATAAGAATGTAGAGCAAAGAGTGTGTTACTGCAAACAGTTCGGTGATACTGTTGTTCTTATCAGAATCGACAGCAAACCAACACAGACAACGGTAGTTCAAGTATTCCGACTTCCCAAACTGAAGATGAAGAGATAGTGAAACGTAAAGGGACATGAAATTCTAATAATCATGGGGAATGGAATGCAGTTGTAGGGGAAGGGGTAGAAGAAATGGTTACAGGAGAATATGGGCTTAGGACAAGGAGTGAGGGAGGATAAAGACTAATTAAGTTCTGTAATAAATTTCAGCTAGTAATACCGAATACTTTGTTCAAGAATCACAAGAGGAGGAGGTTTACTTGGAAAAGACCTGGCGATACGGGAAGATTTCAGTTAGATATCGTTATGGTCAGACAGAATTCCCAAATCAGATACTGGACAGTTTGGCGTACCAAGGAGCAGATGTAGATTTAGATCAAAATGTAGTAATGAAGAAGAGTAGGCTGAAGTTTAAGAGACTAGGCAGGAAGAATGAATACACAGAAGTATGGGATACGGAAGAACTGTGGAATGACGAGATACGCTTGAAGTTCTCTATGGCTACAGATAAAGCAATAAGGAATAGCAGTAGGCAGTACAATGGAAGAGAAATCCACATCTCCAAAAAGGGAAATTACAGAAGTAGGAAAGAAAAACGTAGGTATAAAGAAGGTAACTTCGAAGAAACCATGGGTAGCAGAAGAAATACGGAGTGACAATTATTGAACTATATGATATAAAATCGCCATAGCTTCTGAACGGTTTGCTTTAGGACGTTCAAACGCACGGTCGGCCGCGAGACATTATGGGAATTTGTATGGTCATTTGGATGTGTTGGTCAATAAGCAAAACTGGCGCATTTGGCAGACTGAGAATTCGCATTTCGCTATCGAGAAGTTTCTTCACCCTCAACCGATGACTGTGTGTTGCGCAATGTTCAATCTAGGAACAATCGGTGCGATATTCCTTGAAGGCACAGCGACTACGGAACGGTACGTGAAGAATTTGGAAGGTGTTTTTATCCGCGTTATCCATAGTGGTCCTGATTTCGACAGGCTGTGGTTCGTGCAAGATGGAGCTCGACCTCATCCAAGCAGGAGACTGTTTAATGACCTGGAGGAGCACTTTGGTGATGGCATTCTTTCTCTAGGGTACCCAGAGGCCACTGGCGTGGGCCTCGATTGGCCGACGTATTCTCCGTTTCTGTGGGCTGTAGTAAAGACTAGGTGTATAGCAGTAATCATAAAACCATTGCTGAGCTGAAATTAGGCATTCAGGAGGTCATCGACAGCATCGATGTTCCGAAACTTCAGCGGATCATGCAGAATTTCGTTATTCGTCTGCGTCACATGACCGCCAGTGATGGCAGGCATATCGAACATGTCATAACCTAAACCGGAATATCTGTAGTGACGTTTACATGTTGAATAAAGTGGGTGCACGCCGTAGTTTGTAATTAATTAACGTTTCTTTCGTATAGTTCAATAATTGTCACCCTATACTTCAGTTGATCGATGAAAATCGGAAGTACAGAAACGTTCAGAGATATTCAGGAATAAGAACTAGAAGTCTCTAAGGAATTAAAGAAATTGGAAATGCAGAGAAGCTAAGTCGAAATGGCTGCATGAAAAATCTGAAGAAATCGAAAAAGAAATGAATGTTGGAAGGATTGGCTCAGCATTTAGGAAAGTCAAAACAAGCAGTTCTGTCGTTCCGGTTGATAATGGAAGCAAGACTTAAGAAATCCCAAGACACCCTCACACTATTTGTCGACCTAGTAAAAGCGTTCGACTGTGTAAAATGATGCAAGATTTTGGATAATTTGAGAAAAAAGTGTAAGCTATAGGGAGAAACGGTAATACACGATATTATGCACAAGAGCCAAGACGGAATAATAAGAATGGACGACGAAGAATGAAGTTCTCGGATTAAAAAGGGTATAAGACAAGGATGCAGTCTTTCGCCCCTACTGTTCAATCTCTACACCGAAGAAGCAAATTTTGGAAATTTGAGGTATGGTCTTATGGGACCAAACTGCTGAGGTCATCGGTCACTAAGCCTACAAACTACTTAATCTAACTTAAACTAACCTACGCTAGGTACAACACACACACCCATGCCCGAGGGAGGACTCGAACCTTGATGGGTGGAGCCGCAATTATCGTGACAAGGTGCCCAGCGCGGCGAAGAAGCAATGATGGAAATAAAAGAAAGATTCAGGAGGAGTTAAAATTGAAGGTGAAATGATATCAATGACACGATTCGCGGATAACACTGCTATCCTGAGTGAAAGTTGAGCAGTGCTACATGATCTGCTGAATAGAATGTACACTCTGATGGGTATGGATAGAGAGAAAATCGAAGAAAGACGAAAGTAACGAGAAGCAGCGGAAATGAGAACAGCGAGTAACATAACATCAGGCTTGATGGTAATGAAACAGATTAAGTTAAGGAATTCTGCTTCCTAGGCAGCAAAACAAACAATGAAGGACAAGAAAGGAGTACATCAAAAGCAGACTAGCAGTGGCCACGAGGGTATTCCTGACCAGGAATAGTGTACTAGTATCAAACACAGGCCTTAATTTGAAGAGGAAATTTCTGAGAATGTACGTTTAGAGCACAGTATTGTATGGCAATGAAACATGGAGCCGGCCGGTGTGGCCGAGCAGTTCTAGGCGCTACAGTCTGGAACAGCGCGACTGCTACGGTCGCAGGTTCGAATCCTGCCTCGGGCATGGATGTGTGTGATATCTTTAGGTTAGTTAGGTTTAAGTAGTTCTAAGTTCTAGGGGACTGATGACCTCAGATGTTAAGTCCCATAGTGCTCAGAGCCATTTTGAAACATGGAATGTAGGAAAATCGGAACAGAAGAGAATCGAAGCGTTTGAGAAATGGTGCCACAGACGAATGTTGAAAATTAGGTGGACTGATAAGGTGAAGAAAGAGGAGATTCTGCGTAGAACTGGACAGGAAAGTAATATATGGGAAACACTGAGAAGGATAAGGGACAGGATTATAGGACATCTGTTACGACATCTGTAAGACATCAGGGAATGACTTCCATGGTACTAGATGGAGAGGAAAGTAATATATGGGAAACATTGAGAAGGATAAGGGACAGGATGATAGGACATCAGTTACGACACCTGTAAGACGTCAGGGAATGACTTTCATGGTACTAGAAGGAGCTGTATAGGGCAAATATTGTAGAGAAAGACAAAGATTGGAATAAATTCAGCAAATAATTGAGGACGTAGATCGAAAGTGCTGTTCTGAGAAGGTTGGCACAAGAGAGAAATTAGTAGCGGGCCGCATCAAACCAGTCAGAAGACTGATGATTTAAAAACAAAACAAAAAAGGCAAGGTGGGCACCATCGAAGAAGGCGGTAGATGTCGCACATGGTCATTTTCCTGGTCCTTGGGAGCTCAGTGCATATGTAGCTGTATTCCAAATTGAACCGGCCGAGCCGGCCGCGGTGGGCGTGCGGTTCTAGGCGCTGCAGTCCGGAACCGCGGGACTGCTACGGTCGCAGGTTCGAATCCTACCTGGGGCATGGATGTGTGTGATGTCCTTAGGTTGGTAAGGTTTAAGTAGTTCTAAGTTCTAGGGGACTGATGACCTAAGATGTGGCTCAGAGCCATTTGAACCGCTTATTTGAACCGGCCGATGTGTGACTGTGTGATCTATTAGGGAGAATATATGCCAACGACGTCGGCGGGCGTCTCGAAATAGGTGCCAACTCGGTGATCAACATTCCAGTGAAACTAATATCCTGGCTTTTCCATAACCGGAGAATTGTATTGGTGTAATGTGCAGTGGTTCCAGCTATCATATTAGCCATAGCTAGGCCGCCAGCCCGCTTCGGTAAGTTGATGTCATCATACCGGAATACCTCTTATCTCCAGATGAGTGGTTCCACAGCAGTGGCATAAAGCACGGTTGACAGTGGCAGCCCTGCCGTACTGAGTGTTCGATCCGTGGAGGTTCTGTAAGTCTTCCGTCGATGAGAAACTTGGACGTTGCGCCTCGATAGAGCCGCGTGAACGTCGGGGAAATTGTCACCGGTCCATCGCTGCGTTGAGGAGTAGATGACTGGCATGGTCAAATGCTTGTTTGAAGTCGATGAAGATTAAAACGCCCGGCAGCCGGAAGTGTGTTACCGCAGCGACACAGAGAACACATCACGGCATTCACTGGATGTTATTATCGCCACCAAAGGATGTTTGTTCATGAACACAAATTATGGTAACGTATGTTTGTATCGCATTGCTATAAGGTATGTGAAAATCTTGAAATCTGAATTTAGTAACTTGTTCGACCGGTAACTATCCAGCCGTTTTCCTTCACTGGTATAAGAAAGCCTTCCATGAACATTAGTGGCTGGAATGCCGCGACGGACAAAATTTGCCAGCACGTGTCTCTCCATCGTGGCAGCAGCCGATCTTGAAAGATTCTGTATAAAATTGAGCGGTAAACCATCTGGGCCGGGAGACCCGGTATGTGATCCTTTATCCACAGCTACAAGGATATCGTCGGTGGTCACTTCCACACTGACGAGGACTGTTGCGTAGTATACGATGGATCTCCTAGGGAACCTCTGCAGTAGCCTTTGCACCAGCCGGTAGTGTCTGATTCAGACGTCCTTAATGCGCTATGAAGGCAATGGTAACTTGCGGTGTCAGGCATCGTCCATCAGGTAGTCTACGATTGACATCAAGGCCTGTCGATGTCGTCGAACATTTCGAAAGATATGATGCATAGAATGTTCTTCAGCGCTAACCCTGCCTTGGTTGCGTGCTCGTAGAAAGGCTCCTTCCAGAAGGCATCTGGTGAAGGTCAAATTTTTTTGCCTTGATGCGCTGCGCTCCTTTTTGACGGTCCGGGTTGGGGGCGAAGGTCCATGAGGTCGCGTAGAGCGCGACAGCAGAATTCTGCTGTGTGGTGGTTCCACCGGACTACCGTGTTGTGTCAAGCTGCGGCGGATGGTCAATTGGACGCACAGTATCCACCACTGTAATGTGGTCTCGTAGCGCATGATGTGTTTCACACAAGTATACCACATGTCCGTGAAGTGTTGCCGACATTCAGGGTCTCACAATAGCGCGGCATTGAATTTCCAAGGTCTTGCACTGCGCCATGTAGATTGTCTACGTAGGTTCTTAGTACAGATGTAGATATCATGATCCGAAAAGGCAGACGGCTAACGTTCCAAGTCAAGAAGTTCGGTTTTAGAGCGTCAGCGATATATACACTCCTGGAAATTGAAATAAGAACACCGTGAATTCATTGTCCCAGGAAGGGGAAACTTTATTGACACATTCCTGGGGTCAGATACATCACATGATCACACTGACAGAACCACAGGCACATAGACGCAGGCAACAGAGCATGCACAATGTCGGCACTAGTACAGTGTATATCCACCTTTCGCAGCAATGCAGGCTGCTATTCTCCCATGGAGACGATCGTAGAGATGCTGGATGTAGTCCTGTGGAACGGCTTGCCATGCCATTTCCACCTGGCGCCTCAGTTGGACCAGCGTTCGTGCTGGACGTGCAGACCGCGTGAGACGACGCTTCATCCAGTCCCAAACATGCTCAAGGGGGACAGATCCGGAGATCTTGCTGGCCAGGGTAGTTGACTTACACCTTCTAGAGCACGTTGGGTGGCACGGGATACATGCGGACGTGCATTGTCCTGTTGGAACAGCAAGTTCCCTTGCCGGTCTAGGAATGGTAGAACGATGGGTTCGATGACGGTTTGGATGTACCGTGCACTATTCAATGTCCCCTCGACGATCACCAGTGGTGTACGGCCAGTGTAGGAGATCGCTCCCCACACCATGATGCCGGGTGTTGGCCCTGTGTGCCTCGGTCATATGCAGTCCTGATTGTGGCGCTCACCTGCACTGCGCCAAACACGCATACGACCATCATTGGCACCAAGGCAGAAGCGACTCTCATCGCTGAAGACGACACGTCTCCATTCGTCCCTCCATTCACGCCTGTCGCGACACCACTGGAGGCGGGCTGCACGATGTTGGGGCGTGAGCGGAAGACGGCCTAACGGTGTGCGGGACCGTAGCCCAGCTTCATGGAGATGGTTGCGAATGGTCCTCAGGAGCAACAGTGTCCCTAATTTGCTGGGAAGTGGCGGTGCGGTCCCCTACGGCACTGCGTAGGATCCTACGGTCTTGGCATGCATCCGTGCGTCGCTGCGGTCCGGTCCCAGGTCGACGGGCACGTGCACCTTCCGCCGACCACTGGCGACAACATCGATGTACTGTGGAGACCTCACGCCCCACGTGTTGAGCAATTCGGCGGTACGTCCACCCGGCCTCCCGCATGCCCACTATACGCCCTCGCTCAAAGTCCGTTAACTGCACATACGGTTCACGTCCACGCTGTCGCGGCATGCTACCAGTGTTAAAGACTGCGATGGAGCTCCGTATGCCACGGCAAACTGGCTGACACTGACGGCGGCGGTGCACAAATGCTGCGCAGCTAGCGCCATTCGACGGTTCCTGGTGTGTCCGCTGTGCCGTGCGTGTGATCATTGCTTGTACAGCCCTCTCGCAGTGTCCGGAGCAAGTATGGTGGGTCTGACACACCGGTGTCAATGTGTTCTTTTTTCCATTTCCAGGAGTGTATATTCTATCGAGTCGGCTGGCGGAGTGGCTGTGAGGTGTGTGTGTCCCGTGCGGTCACCGTGTACCACTCTCCAAGTGTCGACGAGACAAAGGCAGCGGACGAGGAAGTGAAGTTCCGAGCATGTGGTGAAATGTGGCTATCGGTCTGTACGCCCGAAAACACGGGGGAAATCTCCGTCTACGGCGCGTAGTATGTGACGAGAAGTAAAGGTTTTATGTCTTCTGCGTACAACTGGGAGCTACCCCTGCGTTTATCTGTGTCGTATTGGGCATAGAGATTTATGATACGGATTCCCTCAACTGTCAGGGCCACCCCTCGCGCTGCTGGTAGATACATGACATCTAAAACTGTAATCCCGCGCCTGTGTGTTCCATATCCGTCAGGGCAGCGTACGTCTCGTATCCATAAGACCCGGACGAAACTGCTGTCCTCAGTTCTTGTAGCAGGGCGATGTCGATGTCCGCTGCTCTTAGCGTATCGCGAAGCAGATGAAGTTTAACGTGGGGGGGGGGGGGGGTCGATATTATTGGTGTTGATGGTAGCTACTCCGTACGCCTGGTGGTTCGGTATGCTGTCAACATGCTCGTAGCTGATGAAAGTTGTCGTGGGAGTCCACAGAGGTTGGAGGGGTCGCCGTGGGAATATCCCCCATTTTAGTATTGATGTAACGGAGGAACAGATCTCATTTCCAAGTAGAGTGGAGGTGGCATCTGCCCATGAAAACATTGGCGAGAGGTGGCGCCGCTGGCGGAGTCGGCTCAATCGCTTCGGCCTGCTTTCTTCAATGGTTTCTGGGCCCGATTCTTGCTTACAATCTCTGTTGGACGGCTCACCGTCTTGCGAAGGACGCGTCTCTGAGGCAGCGATAAGAGATGTATCGTTTAAACTGTCAGATTTATGCGCCACCTCTGCGTCCGGCGAAGGTGACACAGTTGCTCATTCTGACGTCTTGCGACGTTTCATGCGGCGTTTACGCGACTTCTGCTTCCGGCAATGTGCATCGGTGTCTGAGGAAGGAAGAGATTCGCGTCGTTGCGGCTGCTATGATGCGGTCTTCAATCTCCGTAACACTCTAGCGGGTATTCTTGTGAACGACGAGCGTAGGTGTGTCCGGTTGTAAATCATGTTAGCATGCGGCGCTGCTGGTGGCAAGATGCTGTGACGCCCGCGGCTGTGTTGGTCCTGAGAGATGGTCAAGAACTGCGACTAGTTAGGGTTGGACGTGCAGTGCCGCCGCCTAGGTGTGTGAAAAGGCGGTTGTTGTTTGGTCGGTGTTCGTGTCATCGTGCCGTAGTTGTGTGATGCGACGCTGCAGGCATTCATTATGGACGTGGCCTTCTTTGTGGCCTTCTTTGCCACAACCGGAATATATTGGAGGTTATCTGTCGTAAATAATCACTGGTCCGCAGCCGCCTACAGAAATATATTATGGGACGTGCTGTTTAAAGTCTGTTCGGTCTTGTATCACATACTTAAGTACCAGACACGTCATAAATTGTGCCCATGTTTCGACTTTTCCATGTGGGCTTAGCACCGCGATGACTTCGTTTTCCTGCCCTCGACAGGATCGTTCGAAGACCAAGTACTGCGTGGTCATCTCCAGGCCCGATATTGCCGTCGGAGCGACGAAATTTTTTGCCGTTTCGCTTCCGATGGATATCTTGTTGCAGGCAGAATCTGAAGTCATCTAAACGACGCTGCTAACAATCGATGGGTGAATGTTAATGAGATCGTCACGGGGTATCTTCACATCATCACCTAAGGAGTGCTCGACGACCAGTGCTTTGGATCGTGCGAATTCATTCAAAAAAGTGAACTTAACAGTGTTCTTCCTGTAAGAGTTAGCCGTGATAGGTTGTTCGACTTTCAAGCGCAGTGACGCAGAAGTAAAGAAACACTTTGCGCGAGAAGCGGCAGGGACGGCCGAGCGCGGCCCGCGCTGTCGCCCTGCCAAAGGCAGACAGAACAACCTCGACCCCCCCACCCCCCCCCCACCCCCACCCCCCCAAAAAAAAGTTCCCAGTCTCTTACATACACACATCAAAAATGTTTTGCGTCACTCCGGTTCCAAGAACTCCTGAAGATATACATTGACTAAGGATATTGTATTACAGATACAGACTGTCCAGAGATGTCACTAAACCCGACCAGAGATGTTAACAACCTTGCATGAGAAGCGCCTATTAGATGGAGGGTCCGACAACCGACAGTTCCAGTCATTCCACCAGGAAGGAGGTACACGGCTCGTGTTGTCTGTAGTTCAACCATGTCTACACGGTCAATACCGCGGTTCGATCGCCTCCGCATTGTTACTTTGGGCCAGGAAGGGCTCTCAACAAGGGAATTGTCCAGGGCGTATCGGAGTGAACAAAAGAGATGTTGTTCGGGAATGGAGATAAAGAGCGACAGCAACTGTCGATGACATGCCTCGCTCAGGCCGCCCAGGGGCTACTACTGTAGTGGGTGACCGCTACCTACGGATTATGGCTCGGAGGAACCCTGACAGCAAAGCCACGATGTTGAATAATACTTTTCGTGCAGCCGCAGGACGTCGCGTGCAATAGGCTGCATGATGCGCACCTTCACTCCCGACGTCCATGGCGAGGTCCATCTTTGTAACGACGATACCATGGAGCGCGGTACATATGGGCCCAACAACATGCCGAATGGACCGCCAAGGATTGGCATCACGTTCTCTTCATCAATGAGTGTCGCATATGCCTTCAGCCAGTCGTCGGAGACGTGTATGGAGGCAACCCGGTCAAGCTGAACGCCATAGAAACACTATCCACCGAGTGCAGCAAGATGGAGGTTCCCTGCTGTTTTGGGGTGGCATTATGTGGGGTCGGCGTAGCCGCTGGTGATCATGGGAGGCGCCGTGACGGCTGTACCATACGTGAATGCCAACTTCCGACTGAGAGTAGAACCATATCGGCAGCATACTGGCGAGCCATCCGTGTTCATGGAGGACAATTCGCACCCCCATCGTGCATCGTTATGCTCCAGGATAACGACACTGCTCGACTACAGTGGCTATCATGTTCTCCAGACATGAACATTACCAAAAATGCCTGGGATAGATTGAAAAGAGCTGTTTATGGACAACGTGACCCACGAACCACTCTGAGGTATCTACGCCGAATCGCCGTTGAGGGGTGGGTCAATCTGGACGACGAATACAGGCATGCATCGATGCAAAAGGACGTGCTACTGGGTATCAGCAAACTAGGCCACAAACTCTGAAGGCCTCGCTCTATGGTGGTACCGCATGCAATGTATGGTTTTCATGAGCAATAAAAATGGCGGAAATTATGTTTTACGTTGATCTCTATTCCAAGCGTAGCTTCACCTACACACGTACCTTGCACGCCAATTCAGATTTCCGCATAGATCTATTCTTTCAGTGCGGATGCACATCAAGCATGATCTCTTGCGGACATCCTAAATGGTCGGTGAGGAGTTCATCGGTAGGTGACGCTACTCTAGTAGTATGTAGCACGCTCTAATTCATCAAGTTACCTTCCATTACGAATGTTGAATGCACTGAACGACTGCGATATGACTTTCAAAATGATTGAGCACAACAATCAGTCGTCCTTCCTTTCAGGCTTTATTAAAACAAATCTAGATTTCGGCTAACACCTAGGCACTAGAAATGCACCATTTCAGAGTCTCACTACATGTTCTAGTACGACATTCCCCTCTTGTTCCAGCTTCTGTCACAGTTAAAGCAAGAGTAGTCTAGAATTAGCCGTGGCAGAGCCAGAACAACGGCAACTGGTGAACTAGGACGTGCTGAAACTCTGAAATAATGCAAAATTGTTAAGGCTTTCGTGGCCACTTGTTGACAAACTGCCTATTGGCTTCTGTCTCGGGTTCTTCGGCCCACCTTCTATATGCTGGCTCAGATTGATTATTTGAATGTCCAGTTACGTGCCATGCTAAAGCACGTTTGTTCTGATATCAGGAACGGAACAGTTTTTCCCATCGATCTTTGCAGTAAAGATCTTACAAGTAGCTCTCGAGAGAAAACTAATTAACACCGTTAATAGACTCTAGTTACGACTGGTAATTCTTATTACAACAATTTGGCAGATGCAGAAGTACAAAAGTCTGATTTTTTTTCTATCTATAAATGGTCCCTGAGTAATTACTTCTCGAGACACATATGTGCATCTTGCACATAATCGTGATCACTTCGAGACGGCCCATAACGCTCTTCAGCTACATTGTTTAGTACCACTTCAGCTTGGTTTGCCATTATTTTGTGCACCTAAGGAACATCTCTCTAACAGAAGTGTGCGTGCACAGCCTGAGTGTTGTCACATTATTTATTTAATTTATCAGTTGTCATAAAACGCTGATATAGGCGTTGTAACTGAAATGTTATTCTTCTCAATATGGAAAAAATCACATTCACATACACATGAAGTCTTCAAAAAATTGGATCCAAACAGTAGTACAAGAGACTGATGTAGAATTAACTTCTCTAGAGAACTGTACTCGTGAGAGAACAAGAATTGTGTTTTTGCGTCACCATGCTTTCTATTTTATTTTCCATACTACACTCTGCTGTAGTACAATTGTGTTATAGTTCTGCTAACCTTAGGACATCACACACATCAATGCCCGAGGCAGGATTCGAACCTGCGACCGCAGCGGTCGCGCGGTTCCAGACTGTAGCGCCTAGAACCGCTCGGCCACCCGCGGCCGGCTGCGATGGAGAAATAAAATTCTGCCACTTGCTGATTACCAGTTTATAAGCCCATTACAGCTTTCCGATTTTTGTATGTGTCATGAACGCTGAAAGGCACGTCATATTTCGTCACAGCATTTTTGACGATGGAATGGCAAAGGCTGATTCGTCCGCGCCTGGCGTAATCAACTGTCTAAGCGGGTAGCCGAGGATGCATTCTGGGGCTGAACGCTCGACATGGAACAGTCTGGAACAGAGCTGGAGATAACAACAGTGCGGTCGAGTGTCAGTTGCTCCGAAAATTAATTGACAGAAATGCCACTCACCAGTAAATAGCTATGTAACAATTTAGAGAAGTTAAAATTCGAAAGCACGTGCGCTTTCTGTCAGCGAGAATGAGTGGCGGAGTGTGCTTAATGCATGAACTGTCTGTGGCGGTGACAGCACGAGGATAAGTGTATAACAACATACACTTAGGGAGTTAAAGGCATAAGTGCAATATAGTGTGCTCCTCTTATATCTGACGTCCTAACCTATGACACTATTTTGAGTTTACCACAACAAGAACCGATAACAGCGCGGCACTAGTTACTAAAATAATTTTTAGTTGTGACAGTACTTTTATGTATTATGTTTTTCGTAATGTGCGGAAATAAGTATGTGGAAAAAAAGTCTCTATACTGCAGTTGAATAAGTTTTTTTTCCTACATAGTTGGTGCCACAGTTACTAATTTACAGCAAACAATTCCATTTTCTACCTTGGCTGTATTACAGTCACAGTCGTTTTCATCACATTATTAGCTGATTACGGTGATGTGCCACTTTCAAGTGCTTACTCGTAACTGTTTTACTTTTCCTTGTATGCAGACGACCCATAAACGTCGTCTGGAGACGATAATTCCGAACACACTGCGCTGCGTCTTTTCCTGTGTCACTTTCCAACTCCTGTCTTCATTGTTGGTTAACATTTCGTGCATGTGGAAATTTTCTGTTACACATTGGTGCTCTTCGTTTTTGGTGTTTACTTGCTGTACTGCCATAGCTTATACAATGCTGGCCATTAATATTGCTACGCCACGAAGATGACGTGCTACAGACGCGAAATTTAACCGACAGGTAGAAGATGCTGTGATATGGAAATTATTAGATTTTCAGAGCATTCACACAAGGTTGGCGCCGGTGGCGACACCTACAACGTGCTGACATGAGCAAAGTTTCCAACCGATTTCTCTTACACAAACAGCAGTTGACCGGCGTTGCCTGGTGAAACGTTGTTGTGATGCCTCGCTTTGGTCGAGATCCAATGACTGTCAGCAGAATATGAAATCAGTGGGTTCAGGAGGGTAATACAGAACGCCGTGCTGGATCTCAACGGCCTCATTAGCAGTCGAGATGACAGGCATCTTATCCGCATGGCTGTAACGGATCGTGCAGCCACGTCTCGATCCCTGAGTCAACAGATGGGGACGTTTTCAAGACAACAATCATCTGCACGAACAGTTCGATGACGTTTGCAGCAGCGTGGACTATCAGCTCGGAGACCATGGCTGCGGTTACCCTTGACGCTGCATCACAGACAGGAGCACCTGCGATGGTGTACTCAACGAACCTGGGTGCACGAATGGCAAAACCTCATTTTTTCTGATGAATCCAGGTTCTGTTTACAGCATCACCATGGTCGCATACGTGTTTGGCGACATCGCGGTGAACGCACATTGAAAGCGTGTATTCGTCAGCGCCATACTGGCGTATCACCCGGCGTGATGGTACAGGGTGCCACTGGTTACATGTCTCGGTCACCTCTTGTTCGCATTGACGGCACTTTGAACAGTGGACGTTACATTTCAGATGTGTTACGACCCGTGGCTCTACCCTTCATTCGATCCCTGCAAAACCCTACATTTCAGCAGGATAATGCACGACCGCATGTTGCAGGTCCTGTACGGGCCTATCTGGATACAGAAAAAGTTCGACTGATGCCCTGGCCAGCACATTCTCCAGATCTCTCACCAATTGAAAACGCCTGGTCAATGGTGGCCGAGCAACTGGCTCGTCACAATACGCCAGTCACTACTCTTGATGAAAAGTGGTAACGTGTTGCAGCTGCATGGGCAGCTGTACCTGTACACGCAATCCAAGCTCTATTTGACTCAATGCCCAGTCGTATCAAGGCCGTTATAACGGCCAGAGGTGGCTGTTCTGGGTACTGAGTTCTCAGGATCTATGCACCCAAATTGCCTGAAAATGGAAACACATGTCAGTTCTAGTATAATGTATTTGTCCGATGAATACCCGTTTATCATCTGCATTTCTTCCTGGTGTAGCAGTTTTAATGGCTAGTAGTGTAGGACTAATAACAGTAAGATTCCATAATAGCGGTTTCCAGTAGAAGATTCAGTTTTCGTTTGTAGCGACACGCCTAGTTACAAGCTAACAGGTGTAGAAACGTAGTTTGTCAGCTGATTTGAGCGAGCGAGCGAGCGCAGGACTAACTTCGTGACGTACGCGCCGCGGCCTGTCTTTCTCGTAGGCCTCGCGCAGGGAGACAAGGAGCTCGGTTAGTCGTTATTGGGCCATTATGAGATGCCGGGCTTTGTCTTACTTCGTTCTGCTGAAGTTTATATGGGTAGATCGGTTTACTGATGAGGAGGTACTGAAGAAAGAAGAAATTAATGAAACAAATTTAAAAAGGTATCCGTTGATATGACACATACTGAGGCATCAATGAAGTGACAGCATATTAACGCACATGGGTGTAAGAGAAAGGGGGAGGATGTAGTTAGACTCATAGCGTCAGACAACAGCTTGACCGTAGTAAACAGGTTCAGTGGATGTACCGGGTGGTTGTAATTAAAGTGCAGCTGCTCACAGAGTTCTAGTGCTGGCTATAATCGTCGTATGCAACGAAACTTGTTAGATATGCTTATGTGCTACTGCAGAATCGATTTGAGCTGTAAAGAATTAGTTGCAGTTTAGGTCACCAGGGGCAAATCCGGCGCTGTCCTCTATCTGTATGACAGTGTGACATTCACGCCTCACAACGTGAGTAAACAGTATGGCTATCGTGAAGAGAGACCGTGCGCTGTCAGTGAAACTGTTTCATGTGAACTGCAGCAATTACTCCCCGCTGTCTCACCAACTGCGACGTAATCGCATGTACAAACAGTGATCCAATACCATAAAATGCTTTTTTATTCCAGTCTCTGATCACAAATGAATTCTTTAGACAATGACCGGTTTCAGTCTGTAACGACCATCTTCAGATCTTTTTTACGCCATGTCCTAAACTGGTACGGCTATAATGGCTTCGTCTAAACATATAAATATAATCAGCATAGCATCGTCACAAAGATTTAAAATATGGTGTATGTGACGATGCTATGCTGATTATATTTATATGTTTTGACGATGCCATTATGGCCGTACCACTTTAGGACATGGTGTAAAAAAGATCTGAAAATGGTCGTTACAGACTGAAACCGGTCATCGTCTAAAGAATTCATTTGTGATCAGAGACTGGAATAAAAAAGCAATTTACTCCCTGCTGCACTCAGGAAGTATCGCCGACTGAAAGGTCTAGGAAGAGACCCTATGTCATTAAATGGTTTAAAGGAGATCATAATGCAGTTCGAAAACACGATTGAGCTTTCTGTGGCACATGCAAGAGCGACCTATTGACAACGTTCTGTTGCTGTAACTGACCATGCAGCACGTAACCCGTATAGTATTGCAGTGTCACGAGAACTGTCAATCCACTGGTCAACAGCACGGAAGGTTTTGTGGTCTATTATACACTGGTATCCGTACAAGATGCAGACGGTGCAGCAACTGAAACCTCATGACCCGCAGCAAAGTTATGAATTTGCTCTTCGTTTTCTGACACGGATCGAAGTTGATGACATGAGACCGTGAGATATTGTATGGAGTGACGAGGCACAGTTTACACCACGGAGTGCAGTACATACACAGAACTTCCGAATTTGGGAACCGTTAAATCACGTATTGTGCATGACGAGCAATTGCACTCGCTGTACTCGTATGTGAGTGTGTGTTGTGGATTCACGAGCATCTTTATTTTCGGTCTGTTCTTATTTAAAGAGAATATACCAAGGGAGTGTGTCAAGTGCACCGTGACGTCTGCATGTTACCGAGACTTCCTTGTACAGAACGTCGTTCCTACTTTGGAAGAACGTAGCTGTGTGAAAACCACTGTTTCCATGCAAGATGGGGCAACAACTCATGTAGCTCGCCCAGCAAAAGATCAGCGTAATGGAACCTTCCGCGAACGTGTCGTCTCCATACGTTTTCCACATGCGTGGCCTGCAGGATAACCTGAGCTATATACATGTGACTTCTGGCACTAGGCATACCCAAAATAAAGCCACGGACAAGTTCAGTCTCTAGCTGATCTGAAGGCCAGTATACAGAAGCATATTGCTCAGGTACCACCGGACCTGGTGTGGCCAACAGTTGATCATGTTATTCTACTGATGCTGCACCTCCTCGACGTCTACATCTACATCTACATCCATACTGCGCAAGCCACCTAACGGTGTGTGGCGGAGGGTATCTTGGGTACCTCTATCGGTTCTCCCTTCTATTCCAGTCTCGTATTGTTCGTGGAGAGAAAGATCGTCGGTAAGCCTCTGTGTGGACTCTAATCTCTCTGATTTTATCCTCATGGTCTCTTCGCGAGATATACGTAGGAGGGAGGAATATATTACTTCTCGGTGAAGGTATGTTCTCGAAACTTCAACAAAAGCCCGTACCGAACTACTGAGCGTCTCTCTTGCAGAGTCTTCCACAGGAGTTTATCTGCCATCTCCGTAACGCTTTCGCGATGACTGAATGATCCTGTAATGAAGCGCGCTGCTCTCCTTTGGATCTTCTCTATCTCCTCTATCAACCCCACCTGTTACGGATCCCACATCGGTGAGCAGCATTCACGCAATGGACGAACAAGTGTACTGTAACCAACTTCCTTTGTTTTCCGACTGCATTTCCTTAAGATTCTTCCAGTGAATATGTCTGGCATCTGCTTTACCGACGATCAACTTTATATGATCATTCCATTTTAAATCACTCCTAATGCGTACTCCCAGATAATTTATGGAATTAATTGCTTCCAGTTGCTGACCTGCTATATTGTAGCTAAATGATAAGGGATCTTTCTTTCTATGTATTCGCAACACATTACACTTGTCTACAATGAGATTCAATTGCCATTTCCTGCACCATGCGTCAATTCGTTGCAGATCCTCCTGCATTTCAGTAGAATTTTCCATTGTTACAACCTCTCGATATACTACAGCATCATCCGCAAAAAGCCTCAGTGAACTTCCGATGTTATCCACAAGGTCATTTATAAATATTGTCAATCGAAACGGTCCTACGACACTCCCGTGGACATACCTGAAATCACTCTTACTTCGGAAGACTTCACTCCACTGTGAATGACATGCTGCGTTCTATTATCTAGGAACTCTTCAATTCAATCACACAATTGGTCTGATAGTCCAGTCCATATGCTCTTACTTTGTTCATTAAAAGACTGTGGGGAACCGCACCAAACGCCTTGCGGAAGTCAAGGAACATGACATCTACCTGGGATCCCGTGTCTATGGCTCTCTGAGTCTCGTAGACGAATAGCGCGAGCTGGGTTTCACACACGATCGTCTTTTTCGAGAACCGTGCTAATTCCTACTCTTACTGAACAAATTGTGTACGCGGCGGTTAATAATGAATATTATTTTTTCCTCACTTGTTTCGCATTCTTGCCCCACGTCCCGTTCCTAATCTATTAAACACAGAAACATTTCTAGACGTGTTTATTGCATTCACAGTGCTAGATTTGCACCTGGCGTCCAAAATTGGAAGTAACGTTTTTCCAGCGTAAATCGGTTCCGTATTAACGCATTAGACTGTCTAACCAGTTTTGCTGCCTTACGGTAATTACCGCCCACATTGGTCCTCTATGAGCATAGTTATGGCGTATAGCCAAGCGACGGCACGCCAGTCGGGAACGATGGCGAAGAGACGGCTGTGAGAAGACGTCAGACAACTGGACGCTGACCGACCGCTCTCCAGGATGACAACGCGACGGCAACGGTCCCTATGTGGAGAGGACATACACTACTGGCCATTAAAATTGCTGCACCACGAAGATGACGTGCTACAGGCGCGAAATTTAACCGACATGAAGTAGATGTTGTGATATGCAAATGATTACCTTTCCAGAGCATTCACACGAGGATGGCGCCGGTAGCGACACCTACAACGTGCTGACATGAGGAAAGTTTCCAACCGATTTCTCATACACAAACAGCAGTTGACCGGCGTTGCCTGGAGAAACGTTGTTGTGATGCCTCGTGTAAGGAGGAGAAATGCGTACCATCACGTTTCCGACTTTGATAAAGGTCGGATTGTAGCGTATCACGATTGTGGTTTATCGTATCGCGACATTGCTGCTCGCGTTGGTTCCTCCTGCAGATCCTCGCGTTGGTCGAGATACAATGACTGTTCGCAGAATATGGAATCGGTGGGTTCAGGAGGGTAATACGAAACGCCGTGCTGGATCCCAACGGCCTCGTATCACTAGCAGTCGAGATGACAAGCATCTTATCCGCGTGGCTGTAACGGATCGTGCAGCCACGTCTCGATCCCTGAGTCAACAGATGGGGACGTTTGCAAGACAACAACCATCTGCACGAACAGTTCGACGGCGTCTGTAGCAGCATGTACTATCAGCTCGGAGACCATGGCTGCGGTTACCGTTGACGCTGCATCACAGACACGAGCGCTTCCGATGGTGTACTCAACGAACCTTGGTGCACGAATGGCAAAACGTCATTTTATCGGATGAATCCAGGTTGTGTTTACAGCATCCATGTTTGGCGACACCGCGGTGAACGCACGTTGGAAGCGTGTATTCGTCATCGCCATACTGGCGTATCACCCTGCGTGATGATATGGGGTGCCATTGGTTACAGGTCTCGGTCACCTCTTGTTAGCACTGACGGCACTTTGAACAGTGGACGTTACATTTCAGATGTGTTATGACCCGTGGCTCTACCCTTCATTCGATCCCTGCGAAACCCTACATTTCAGCAGGATAACGCACGATTGCATGTTGCAGGTCCTGTACGGGCCTTTCTGGATACAGAAAATGTTTGACTGCTGCCCTGGCCAGCACATTCTCCAGATCTCTCACCAATTGAAAACGTCCGATCGATGATGGCCGAGCAACGCCAGTCACTACTCTTGATGAACTGTAGTATCGTGTTGAGGCTGCATGGGCAGCTGTACCTGTACACGCCATCCAAGCTTTGTTTGACTCAATGCCCAAGCATATCAAGGCCGTTATTACGCCCAGAGGTGGTTGTTCTGGGTACTGTTTTCTCAGGATCTATGCAGCCAAACTGCGTGAAAATGTAATCACATGTCAGTTCTAGTATAATATATTTGTCCAATGAATACTCGTTTATCATCTGCATTTCTTCTTGGTGTAGCAATTTTAATGGCCGGTAGTGTAAGATCCGCGACCGACTGGTGACGGCACAGCTCAACAGCAGCTTCAAGACTTGTGACGGATAGCAGCGCCAACACCAGATCACTTCGCTCGAACTCTGTATGTTGCACAAGACTTGAAATTGTCTATACTGAAGAAGGTTGATTATTTCGTATGTTACATTTGTTTGCGACACACCTGCGTAATTTCAAAATTTAAGTACTGTTCTTTTGTAATAAAACTCATTGATACGATTTGTTTGATTTTTTGTCTAGCGAATCGAGTATGTAGGCTTCCTAGACACCACAAGTTGCTGCGCTCGGTATGTTAAAGTAGTTATGCAGGCCTGAAGAAGCTTGTATGGGGGAAACTAACTCTTCAGTTCAATTATTTTTTTAACGAAGCGCTGACCAACGGAATTTTCCCAGACAAAGATAATTCAAACTTCACCTATTCAGTTATTACGCACAATTCACACGCTCAACGCAATCTGACTGCTATACATTGACAACATGATTTTTTAATAATTAACACAAAAGAATAGCTCTGAATTGCAGTAAAGAATAATACCAATCCAAAAATTGCCTAAACTCATTTCGATCACGAATCCCGATAGTGCAAACCCCATTACTTTTCGTAAGTCGCTCACACCATAAAAAATCTTCGTAACACGAAGTACAGCAATTACAGCAAGTAGCAACAACAGCCAGTTAAATAAAAAGATTCTAACTGCTATAGACTCTAACAACTAGGAGTCATATGATAAGCAAAAGAAAGATTTTGTTTGAAAACAAGAAATATATTTAGAAAATTGTATGTTATTCATGTGACATTCAGTTCCAAAAGTTTTATAGTTGTCAGCAATTCCACTAAGCAAACATTATCAACCATACATCCATTATCATATATTTCCTTGCATATTTTCCTATAAGAAATTTCATCTCACTTTAGATTGCTTTTCCTACCAACACAGTCTCCACTAAGAAAAACAAGTCCGTACACTTCCCTAGCCACTCGCTAACTGCTAGTCCGTCCAACCACAGAATCTCTTGCCGAGGGTGCACAGTGCTGACAGCGATATTAACACAGTCTATAGCGCTGCCGACATACAAACAAGCTACTTACATGGGATAGAACAGAGCTGGGGGAGCTGCATCAATAAACCAATGACTGGCGGCAAGGTTAAAAACTGTTACTTTCGATGTGCTTGTGAAAATTCACGCCATGTTTCTATCGTCATTCGTGAAAACTATATAGACTTTGCGAAATGGTAAAATCGTATGAGTCTTTCTTCAACACCGTTTATTTCGAATATCAACTAGAATAGGTAGGTATTATTAATTGCTGAGTATTACTAATTTCGTTATTAACTACTGAATTTCTGATTTATGTAATCTTCTTCATAAGGTACATACGTAGGTGTTTCATGAGGGTGAGTAAGGAAACGACCGTGATGATTAGGCTCAGAATCCGTGTTGTAGAGAGTAGGCGGTTTCGGAAAGTAACGAGGAGTAGACACCGATCAGGGACCTGGCAGAAGTGATGCTTGCCTCTAAGCTGTTCTGACATCAATGTTGCAGCTGATAACACATTACAGTTTATGTCATTTTGACTCCTCGCAACGTGCGATGACAGTGTAGCGAGTGCACTGTGTTGCCTTTAGAACTCACAACAGCAGAGCCGAGCCACCGTCAAATGCAGGACACGTGGTTTAATGCCGCTCGTGGCTGGCGTTAATGCCTCACCACGCGGTGCAGTGCTGTCCATGCCTCGACCTGAACTCAGCGCGGCCGGCGGTTTAACGCGTCTGCTATGGACAGAAATTACGTAGGCGTACAGCTCACGCCAGGCGTCCGATTCTAACCGACTCTGGCGAGTATAGTTTGCCACTGCCAGTGCCACTGCCACTGCCACTACGAATTACATCCTGTTGTAACTTTCCACCTACAATGTGCAGCACAATCAATCTATTGATGTTAATGGTGGTTAAACTCTGTGGTTGTGTTTAAAAATGAACGGTCGAGATCGCAATAATATTTCTTTAATAACCGGTTTCGGTTTATCTACAAGCCATGTTGAGAATTTTTTGGCCCCCTATGAATCACGAAAAATCCGAGGAGCAGCCGGAACCAGCCATTTTTTTTTTTTTTTTTTTTTTTTTTTTTTTGTGTTGGTCTCCAGTCCTGAGACTGATTTGATGCAGCTCTCCATGCTACTCTACCCTGTGCAAGCTTCTTCATCTCCCAGTACCTACTGCAACCTACATCCTCCTGAATCTGCTTACTGTATTCATCTCTTGGTCTCGCTCTACGACATTTACCCTCCACGCTGCCCTCCAATACTAAATTGGTGATCCCATGATGCCTCAGAACATGTACTACCAAGAGATCACTTCTTCTAGTCAAGTTGTGCCACAAACTTCTCTTCTCACCGATCCTATTCAATACCTCCTCATTAGTTATATGATCTACCCATCTAATCTTCAGCATTCTTCTATAGCACCACATTTCGAAAGATTCTATTCTCATCTTATCTAAAATATTTATCGCCCATGTTTCACTTCCATACATGGCTACACTCCATACAAATACTTTCAGAAACGACTTCCTGACACTTAAATCAATACTCGATGTTAGCAAATTTCTCTTCTTCAGAAACACTTTCCGTGCCATTGCCAGTCTACATTTGATATCCTCTCTACTTCGACCATCATCAGTTATTTTGCTCCCCAAATAGCAAAATTCCTTTACTACTTTAAGTGTCTCATTTCCTAATCTAATTCCCTCAGCATCACCCGACTTAATTTGACTACATTCCATTATCCTCGTTTTGCTTTTGTTAATGTCCTTCTTATATCCTCCTTTCAAGACACTGTCCATTCCATTCAACTGCTCTTCCAAGTCCTTTGCTGTCTGACAGAATTACAATGTCATCGGCGAACCTCAACGTTTTTATTTCTGCTCCACGGATTTTAATACCCATTCCGAATTTTTCTTTTGTTTCCTTTACTGCTTGCTCAATATACAGATCGAATAACATCGGGGAGAGGCTACAACGCTGTCTCATTCCCTTCCCAACCACTGCTTCCCTTTCGTGTCCCTTGACTCTTACAAACTGCCATCTGGTTTCTGTATGAACTGTAAATAGCCTTTCGCTCCCTGTATTTTACTCGTGGCACCTTCAGAATTTGAAAGAGAGTATTCCAGTCAACATTGTCAAACGCTTTCTCTAAGTCTATAAATGCTATAAACGTAGATTTGCCTTTCCTTGATCTAGCTTCTAAGTTAAGTCGTAGAGTCAGTATTGCCTCACGTGAACCAGCCATACAGGGCCAAAAAAATTCTGGAATGGCTTGTAGATAAACCGAAACCGGTTAATAAAGAAATATTATTGCGATCTCGACTGTTCATTTTTAAATACAGAATCAGGTCGCTGTTCCCTGTGTACTACGTTGTCAAAATTTATGATCTGCGGCTGTGGACTGAATTACTTGAAGAAATACAAAAGTCAGCTATTTATACATGGTGATTCAATAGCCTCAACCTATGTGTTTTAAACAACGCACAATGCGTTCAAAAATTACACACGAGATTTTCGTATTGTCTCACTCGCTACGTGCAACCTATTAGTCCTTCAGAAATAGTGAACAGGACCTTTGTCTAGGAATACGATATTGAAGTGCCTTTGTTATTGCATGTATGCATGTCTGAAGGAACATTGCACCGTAATTCGGAATAGCACAGACACTGCAATGTCGAATTTGTCTGCCGAACCCGGGTAAGCGACTTTCGTGTAAAACGTCTCGCTTGTAAGGGAACATACATAACGGATGCACGAGTACGGGTTGTAGATAAATGGTTGACGACATATGGAAGTTTGGGCCTTTCCTTGCGTCGTGCTCGCATATCCAAATGGTGTTCGGATCGAGTCTACGTCACACGCGGCCTGCGATCGACAGTTGTCGACGCTGAGATGTGGCCAGCAGCGTTTACGGACCACCTATAATTCAATTCTTTTATCTTGGCGGTTCGCGCACGCCCGCCCAGAAGCGGGAGACTGCTGCGTTGCCAGTTGCACGCGCCAACAGAAGCAGCTCCATAGTATAGTACAGTTCGCAAACTTACCTTCCGGGGGGAGCGCGCAGTTTATGAAGTAAAGCCACCACGGCCGCATTAACCCTTTCGCTGCTACAGAGACGTGCTCCCCGCATTCCGGGCTGTACCCGATTTTGTCATCACTGCACTGCTCGTCTGTGCAGACACATGGTGTTTCGACTGCTTTGACACAATTTATCATTCGATTTCACAAAAACTATTCGGCCAAAAAATTTGATTTTTGCACATCTTCTTGACTGATACCTTCCCCCCATAAATGACGTAATTTTGTTTGGATATTCAACGTATTTATTGTGCAGCATTAGATGTAGTAAACCATTGCACGAAATTTTGAAGAGTTTGCAGAGGTAAAAATCCATAGCGTATACTTTCCATATGGTCGATTTTAGTTGCCACTATAAATTTCAAAAAATTACATTCAAACGAATAAAATTCATGAAGCAAGACACTTCGATATTGTTTTTAAATAAAGAAAATATTAAGCATCGAACAAGATTTGAACTCACAACCTTTCGCTTGGCAACCAAAAACTATAACCACCACGCTAACGCAGCTCTTCTATCTATAAATCTCCGGCAGCACTTAAAAATGGTACGCAAAATACCGACAAACACTGCTGGTATGACTATGAATTGCTCACGTTTCGTCGAAGCACAATAGGAAATAAACAATTACCGCTGTTCTTTATTGCGAAAAAGCGGTTAGTGAGAATGATACGAACACCTTTCCTCGTTATCGCCTGAATTGGAGGCTTATTGCATGTTTGTTTTAATTAATTAATAGAATATGAAGCAATTGGTATAAAGAATGCTTTTTCCAAACTTTCTATAAAAGAAAGTCTGCTATCAAGACATTGCTTTTCTTCAATTATTTTATTTATGACTGAACGTTTCTGAAACTGAAGACACTCGTCCGTGATCTGCACTGCAGTCGAGCTCTGGCAACGTCGTTCTCTGTTCATTGGTTCACTGTGTTTTGTGACGTCAGATGCGCAGAACGAACCTATACTCGGCCGCCGTCGTAAATGACGCGCACTTTAGTATGTGTGTACTTTCGCCCTCCCCCACCAAGGCGTTAGACGAAGTAGAGGACCGTAGCGCCTCTATGTGGCCCTTACCGATGAGGTAAGTTGCAGACGCGAAGTTGAGTCCACATGGAGCAGATGCCACCGTCGATTACCCGCCTACGGTTCCGTACTTCAGTGGTGATTACGGTGTGACAAACCCGTCTTGTGCCGCACATTAGACAGCTATGGACGAGATAGAGCGCGCTCACGTACCGCGACCAGTGATTTCTACTACACTGCACTCCGCGAACTGGCTGTGCAACTGCTGTCGCCGGAATGACAATCGGCAGAGCACCACGTCAACGCACAGTTACTACGTATCACCGCCGAACGTCTCGCGGGTGTGGGCGAGGACAACTGACGATGTTAGTGGAGAACGACCTTCCCTCAACCATATCATTCAAGATAGGACAAGACGCAAGAGGCAGCTCATTAAGGAAGATGGACGAGGAGCTGAAACGCAAATGGACATCGTGCGAGCGTTTACACATTCATATACACTTCTACACGAACGAGAGTACAGCATGGACGTAGGAGTCAGGGAAATCCTATCTGACCTACCTGTCTCTCGGAACCCAGAAGATGATGCTACGCTCTTGCCGGAGGTGATTTTGGAAGAACTACCAGACGCTATGTTGCGCGGTGCACCCAACAAAAGGCCAGGCCCAGACGGACACTCTTTTGAATTTTACAAAAGGTTTTTTGATCGTATGGGCCCAATATTTTGCCAGGATCCACAGAGAACTCCTGAAACCCGATTTTAAAGTACAATCTGCATTTACTGATGGTCTCTTGATTCCGGTGCCCTAAACCGGAGTTGGCTGTCGCCCACTTGATTTACGACCATTGACACTGTTAAACACCGGTGGTCACGAGAATGTACTGTCGTAAGAGGACACATGGAACTACTCATGGGCGGGGCCATCGTGTGTGCTGTGTCACAGCGCACGGGGTACGCTCGCCCTTATTGGTGCTGAGCGTCCTGCGTGATAAATCAATGGTAACACCTGGTGGTCACGATAATATACGTGTATGATGTGGTAAAACCAAAATCAAATTGTGTTCTAGAGGATATGAGAGCGTCTTCGGAATAGCCGGTGGCGAACATGCGCGACTGCAGCGATATACCATATCGCCCTCGCTGATTCCAGAGATGTTGCCTGAGCGACGCGCAGCAGCCGGCCGCTATTGCGAAGAATCGACAGCATCGATGATTATTACATTAATTGCTAAACGTTGGCGTGGCGTTGCGTGTTTGTTCGTTTTAAATGGTTCCTGTTGTACAACGAAAAGGGTTAGTTAGTTCCCGGATAGACCTCTCACCGGCCAAGTGGTGGTTGTTGTTGTTGTTGTTGTGGTCTTCAGTCCTGAGACTGGTTTGATGCAGCTCTCCATGCTACTCTATCCTGTGCAAGCTTCTTCATCTCCCAGTACCTACTGCAACCTACATCCTTCTGAATCTGCTTAGTGTATTCATCTCTTGGTCTCCCCCTACGATTTTTACCCTCCACGCTGCCCTCCAATACTAAATTGGTGATCCCTTGATGCCTCAGAACATGTCCTATCAACCGATCCCTTCTTCTGGTCAAGTTGTGCCACAAACTCCTCTTCTCCCCAATCCTATTCAGTACCTCCTCACTAGTTATGTGATCTACCCATCTCATCTTCAGCATTCTTCTGTAGCACCACATTTCGAAAGCTTCTATTCTCTTCTTGTCCAAACTACTTACCGTCCATGTTTCACTTCTATACATGGCTACACTCCATACAAATACTTTAAGAAATGACTTCCTGACACTTAAATCTATACTCGATGTTAACAAATTTCTCTTCTTGAGAAACGCTTTCCTTGCCACTGCCAGCCGGCCGCGGTGGTCTCGCGGTTCTAGGCGCGCAGTCCGGAACCGTGCGACTGCTACGGTCGCAGGTTCGAATCCTGCCTCGGGCATGGATGTGTGTGTTGTCCTTAGGTTAGTTAGGTTTAAGTAGTTCTAAGTTCTAGGGGACTGATGACCACAGCAGTTGAGTCCCATAGTGCTCAGAGCCATTTGAACCATTTGCCACTGCCAGTCTACATTTTATATCCTCTCTACTTCGACCATCATCAGTTATTTTGCTCCCCAAATAGCAAAACTCCTTTACTACTTTAAGCGTCTCATTTCCTAATCTAATACCCTCAACATCACCCGACTTAATTCGGCTACATTCCATTATCCTCGTTTTGCTTTTGTTGATGTTCATCTTATATCCTCCCTTCAAGACACCATCCATTCCGTTCAACTACTCTTCCAAGTCCTTTGCTGTCTATGACATAATTACAATGTCATCGGCGAACCTCAAAGTTTTTATTTCTTCTCCATGGATTTTAATACCTACTCCGAATTTTTCTTTTGTTTCCTTTACTGCTTGCTCAATATACAGATTGAATAACATCTGTCTTACTCCCTTCCCAACCACTGCTTCCCTTTCATGTCCCTCGACTCTTATAACTGCCATCTGGTTTCTGTACAAATTGTAAATAGCCTTTCGCTCCCTGTATTTTACCCCTGCCACCTTTAGAATTTGAAAGAGAGTATTCCAGTCAACATTGTCAAAAGCTTTCTCTAAGTCTACAAATGCTAGAAACGTAGGTTTGCCTTTCCTTAATCTTTCTTCTAAGATAAGTCGTAAGGTCAGTATTGCCTAACGTGTTCCAGTGTTTCTACGGAATCCAAACTGATCTTCCCCGAGGTCGGCTTCTACTAGTTTTTCCATTCGTCTGTAAAGAATTTGTGTTAGTATTTTGCAGCTGTGGCTTATTAAACTGATTGTTCGGTAATTCTCACATCTGTCAACACCTGCTTTCTTTGGGATTGGAATTATTATATTCTTCTTGAAGTCTGAGGGTATTTCGCCTGTTTCATACATCTTGCTCACCAGATGGTAGAGTTTTGTCAGGACTGGCTCTCCCAAGGCCGTGGTGGTAGTGGTGTATATCAAGTCTGAGCGTAAAGCGTTTCACTGCGTGGTGTAGTGAGACTACTCAGTTGACACCTAAGTCTTGGGAGAGAGCACGGAACTTTGTTGATTATAATTGTGGAAACAGTTTCGTTCGTAAAATTTGCTGGGGTGAGTCCCGCGTGAGCCTTATTTAACTGAGAGATTGATTTCTTCGGTGCTGAGTTTTGTGGTATCGGTCTGACCGATATACCGTCTGCACTGTATGTTGAGTGATCGCGACGCTCCGAGAGGTAATTGGGTTGCTTGTCGCTTTCATTGAAGTGGTTTGGGTATTGTGCGTGTGTGTATCGAGAAGGGAAAGCCACGAACACGTGTTGGTAGCTGTATTTTCAAGACCACTAGCTTGCAGCAGACAGCGAATTGGGTCATAGAACGACGAACTGTTTCACTATACGGTGATGGTGTGCACGTATCACTGAGTAGACAAGCGATAGTAAATTGAAGGAACCATTTAACGAGCTACACGTAGGTAAACCAAAACTTGATTCATCATGGTGACGGGTGGCCGATTTAAATGTTAAGGAACTTAGCGGGTCGCATGTGGTCAACGCCTAAAGAGGTCAAGATTTGCTTTTAAATTGTAACTTAAGGTTAGTTGAAAAGTGGCGGTGACATTTAGGATTTTTGTTTTATTTTTTTATTACTTGTTTCCGTATTGTGGGGAATGATAATATATTTGCTGGCACTCGTTCACTGGTGATAACCAACGTCTATTGAGATGCCTAGAAGGAAAATAAATCCAATTTTATTGGGGTTAAAAGAAACCTTCCAGTCTATTTCATTGGTATCTAGTGTGAATATATCTATATAATTTTCGGAAGTATAAACGAGTGTAATTCAGAGATATTGATACAGTGGAGTCGATATCATATGTAATGTGGTATTTTTAAATGTACTTCGTAAAAGGTTCTTGAAAGAATGAAATTATAAATAATCTACTGAAAGTAGATCTTCTCAGTATTAAAGAAAAGATTTCAATCAAGGAAATAAGTTTTCTAAATGATGAATAAGTTTAATTGAAGTAATTGAAGTATTTATGGAAAGGGCAAAGATTTTGCTACTAACAAAGATTCGTTATTCAGTGACGCATACGAAGTCTCATCACTTGCATATTATCGCTGCGTCGAGTTGGAAAAACATTTAAGGCAGAATTAAAAATGTTTTATTTCCTAACAGTAGTGATGGAAGTGTCGATAAACAAAATAATCATTTCAAGACAGTAGACAGATTGGTATTTTAGTACAAGTAATAAAATAGTTCCGAGTTTATGTCGGAGAGTACGCACTGCGTTGTGAAAAGCTCGTTGCGAAAGATAACAATTGCTAGTTGGATGTCGCATTTATCATCACGCAAGATAATCAGGTACTGAAATTAAAGTAATTTGTTGCTCTGACGAGGTCAGTATCGTAGACAACGAGAGTGGTTCATTAAATAGGCCCATTTATTCACTACTGCTTAACTTCAATAACCATTGGTGTGTGAATATTATTAAGTGATTATTCGTAGTTCTATCGTGGCTTGGTACGATTTCGAGGTCGTGTCTAGGCAGGCTGTCGTTCCTATTATTTGGCAGACAGGCTGTTTGCATGGTCAACGGTTGAGGTGGCTGCAATATTAATTGTACTAACAAGGGAACCTTCCCATCGCACCCCCCTCAGATTTAGTTATAAGTTGCCACAGTGGATAGGCCTTGAAAAACTGAACACAGATCAATCGAGAAAACAGGAAGAAGTTGTGTGGAACTATGAAAAAAATAAGCAAAACATACAAACTGAGTAGTCCATGCGCACATGCAACATCTAGGATAGTGTGAGCTCAGGAGCGCCGTGGTCCCGTGGTTAGCGCGAGGAGCTGCGGAAAGACAGGTCATTGGTTCAAGTCTTCCCTCGAGTGAAAACTTTAATTTTTTTTTTTCAGATAGTTATTATCTGTCCGTCCGTCCAACGCGAGCTAACTGCGCCGTAGTATGGGGACGTTACACCTAAACGGAAAAATTTGAAAACGTTAAAAACATATTTTGACAGAGCACAGGGAAAACTGTGCGACTGTGAAACTGTTGCATTCATTTGTTGCAGTTTATGTGACAAACTCTTATGTGTTCATCTCTTTTTTGGGAGTGATTACCACATCCACAAGAGAACCTAAATCGGGCAAGGTAGAAGAATCTTTTTACCCATTCGCCAAGAGTACAAGTTAGGTGGGTCGACAACATATTCCTGTCATGTGACGCACATGCCGTCACCAGTGTTGTATAGAATATATCAGACGTGTTTTCCTGTGGAGGAATCGGTTGACCTAGGACCTTGCGATTAAATGTTTTCGGTTCCCATTGGAGAGGCACGTCCTTTCGCCTACTAATCGCACGGTTTTGCGGTGCGGTCGCAAAACACAGACACTAAACTTATTATAGTGAACAGAGACGTCAATGAACGAACGGACAGATCATAACTTTGCGAAAATAAAAAAAGTAAACTTTTCACTCGAGGGAAGACTTGAACCAAGGAACTCTCATTCCGCAGCTGCTCACGCAAACCACGGCGCTGCTGAACTCGCATTATCCTAGATGTTGCCCATGTTGCGCAAGGACTACTCAGTTTGTATATTTTGCTTATTTTTTTTCATAGTTCCACACAACTTCTTCCTGTTTTGTCTGATCTGTGTTCAGTTTTTCAAGGCCTATCCACTGTGGCAACTTATAACTAAATCTGAGAGGGGTGCGATGCGGAGGTTCCCTTGTAAGGCTGATTTCGTGTCCGATTAGTTCATTGCCAGTGTGACTGCGGCGCGGGCTAGATTCTTGTCGTCGTTAGAGGCTCCTCTCCAACTGGAATCTTCTGCAATCGGGTAGCTTTCCGCAGTCTTAACATCTATTTAAAAATAAGAAACTGTACATAATTAAAGGTGTGGTGGTCGACTGGTGGCTTAAGTACTTTGCGCAACAGAATACTCTGCAATAACACAATAGAGACGTTGGTACAGTACGATTCCTTGTCATTGTCAATCGATCTTGGGTACTGCCGGTCACGGACCAGTATACGTGTTCGGCGTATAGCTGTGACGCATCTTACCGCAACTTCAGCAGCGATTTCAGCAGCAATTTGCACCACAGTGACACAACGAGTTGTTACAAGTCGGTTAAACCAAGGACAGCTTCGAGCTAGAAGCCCTGTGCATTCCACTAACCCCAAAACACCCCCACCCCTGACTGCAAATTTGTACGTCCATCTGGTTATTCGACCTGTTGTGCTACTATTCATGAACAGCATTCCAGGGGTACTTTCCTACAGGATTATGTCCGTCCACACACCGCTGTTGTAAGGCGAAATTCTGTACAGTGTATCGACATGTTGCCTTGTCCTCGTTCACCAGATCCGTGTCTAACAGAGCACATATGGGATATCATCGGACGACAGGTGGTGTGTCATCCACAAACAGTGTTAACCGTCTCTGTACTGACTGCCCAAGTCCAACTGGGGTGGAACTCCATCCCACAAACCGACATCCAGCACCTGTACAACACAATGTATGCACGTTTGCATGCCCGTATTCAACATTCTGGAGGTTAAACAGCATTTCACATCTGTAACAGTGTATCTCGCACTTACATTAGCCTTTGATCTTGCAATGTTTTCGTTTATATTAATTTCCGAAATTTCATTACCCTACGTTAATTATTTTAAGGTGTTGCGATTTTTTTCCGCCAGTGTATTACACACACAAACATTTACACGATTTCCTCCTCTCCCCTCCCCACTCACCCCCCCCCCCCCCCCTCCACCCATGTTGATTAACTAACGACCGTTACGGCAATAAGGGCATCCGACGCAAAGGTAAATTAAATAAATTTGCAGAATTATGGGAGCAGTTTAGCCGTACAGTGGGTTAAAGGCTGCATGACGATGGAAGATAACCAATAACTAGAGGTCTATGTCGTCAAGAGAGGTGCCAGAAGTATGCGTGCTTCATCCTCGAGGGTTTGACCTTCACGCTCATTCGCAGGCACTAAAGACTTGTGTACGATGCGAGAATACACATATTTTCCGTATATCTTGTATTTTCTTGCTGCTAGAAAAAAGGTGACCGGGTTTCTGGTAAATCGATTATTTTAATATGATTTCACTCATTAAATGTGTAGCCAACGTCCTTCACTTTACACAGAATATAGCAAAAATATGAAATAGAAAAACACTTGTTAAGGTTCGGGAAAATGATATTTCTTTTGTTACGAACTGGCTTCTGGATTCTTAGGCCTTCCATAGTAAACTACGAAAAAAGATTGGCTCTGAGCACTATGGGAATTAACATCTGCGGTCATCAGTCCCCTAGAACTTAAAACTACTTAAACCTAACTAACCTAAGGACATCACACACATCCATGCCCAAGGCAGGATTCGAACCTGCAACCGTAGCAGTTGCGCGGTTCCGGACTGAGCGCCTAGAACCGCGAGACCACCGCGGCCGGCTCTACGAAAAAAGAAAACGCGTAAAATCATACCACTTTTGAACGATGGTCAGCGACAACCAGTCAATAGTTACAAAAAATTGTGCATCGCCCCGTATCTCGGCCAAGTAAGTCTGCGATAAAGTGGCAAAAAAGTTAAAGTCTCGTAACTACAGAATTTCGTTTCATGATACTAACAACATATCAAAATTCTCTATATGTCCATCTTTATAGCGATGGTCGCGGGACCTGGCTGTTCGATAGAGTATTCAAATTAAACGCCTTTCAGCCGTCAATTTCCAACCTTATTTTACTGGGCAACAACTTTCAGCGTTCTACTACATCATCTTCAGGGCCTGACCGACGTGTAGGAATAATCTCCCTGGCTGGAAACAGTTAGCGAGTGATGTTTGAAGTGGTTACTGTAGCAAATATCTACCAATGCTAGTATTGCTGGCCTCTGTTTCGATCACAAGCGAGGTAGATTATTCTTACACGTAGGTCAAGGGCCTGAAGATGTCGTAGTAGAACGCTGAAACTGGTTGCATAATTAAATAAGGCTGAAAATTGACGGCTGAAAGGTGTTTAATTTGATATCTATCAAAATTGTTGTTGAATAACAAAAACTAACTGGAGCCCTTAGCATGGAGTGGTGTGTATAAAAGCACTTGCAGTCACTATGGAAACGTAATGCTGTTCAGTCAGGCAGAGCTGTGGCACCTACGATATATAAGCACAAGAGAAGCTGGAAATTACGGAAGGAAGGTTCAACTTTAACCCATCAGTTTTTTAACAGAGAACCACTCATATGATGTTTTACACTCTTTCAAGAAAAGCAGAGACATGACCCTATTGGAATACTGAAAATCAAGAAACATATGACACAGATACAGTATTAAATCACCAGACTCAGTTTCCTTTTCTCCTCTGTTAAATTACGAATGCTATATTAAAACTGAATATTTAACTGTACTTTTTATCTGATGTTAAATCAATCTCCACAAAAATAATGTTGTTTCATTTTTCTAGTTAATACACGAGGGCGCTGTAAAATGTAATACCTCTGAAATTTTCATGTCAACACTCTTGAACCTTTTTAAATAAAACAGACTTTATTAACATTCTACATCTTTATTCTTCATATTTTCTTCTCAACACCGTCATCCAGGCGACGAACTTATTTCTTCCAAGAAGAGACCAGTTTGTTGATACCGTCACCGAACAGTGTTACGAATTATTGACGGAGCTACAACCTCACATATGCTTGCAGCGCTCAATCACTATCAAAGTGAAGTCCTCGATGTTCTCTACGTTTTGAAAAGAGATCAAAATCGGATGGGCCAAGTCAACGTTGTATAAGGCTGATCGATGACAATGAACCCAAGACGTCGTATTGTTGCAGATTTAGCATCGCTCGTGAGCGGTCTGGCATTGTTATGCTGAAGGAGAGAATACTCCATGTGTGGGCGAACTTTTCGAATTCGTGGTTTCAGTTGTCTTAGTGTCTCGTAGTATCACGTAGAGCTTATAGTGGTGGCTATATTTTACTTTTATTTCATTATTTACCTGATCTGATTAAGGCCATCAATCCTTTCTTACACCGGACCGGGGTTTCGCAGGTACAGTACATTTCTTGCATCATAGTTGCCTAAGAGGCAACAGTTTTAATATGACAGATAGTATTAAAACGATATGAATTTCTGTAGTCGCACTGTGAATAAATAGGCATGAATTCCAATGCTCAGCACCTTCAACATACCGCAACACTGTGAGCACGACTTTTCCTGCTGATGACAAGGCCTTCATCTTTTCAGGCGCAGGTGATCCCATATACTATAAGGGATATCCGGGCTGATAGAGTAACTCCATTGATGCTCTCTTGTTTTCGGGTTCAAAATGGTGAACCCAGCTTTCATCTCCTGTTATAATGTTGTTCAGGACCCCATCACCACCCGCCGTTGTGGCCGAACGGTTCTAGGTGCTTCAGTCCGGAACGGCGCCGCTGCTACGGTCGCAGGTTCGACTCCTGCCTCGGGCATGGATGTGTGTGATGTCCTTAGGTTAGTTAGGTTTAAGTAGTTCTAAGTCTAGGGGACTGATGACTTCAGATGTTAAGTCCCATGGCGCTTAGAGTCATTTGAACCATTTTTTGAACCCATCACCCTCGAGCTCAAAACGCAGAAGAAATTGTTTATATATGTCCAGTCTCGTCAGTTTGATGTCAAGAGAGAGCATTCGAGGCACCCACCGTGTTTACAGTTTTCTGTACCGCAGGCCTGCACTAATGGGCTGTAGGTACTCTTGCAATGTCCCACACTTACCTTAGAGCTTCGTTATCCGATGACTTTCTCTCATGAGTCCACCAACTGGATTCCTATGAGTATCGTCGGTTGGCACACGAGCTTTGTCACACACGTTGCGGTGAACACCATGGTTTCCTGTATTACGGGCACGATGAATACAACGACGCACATTACTGACGTCGGGTCAATTATCTCCGTACAAAGCTTTCATTCTTCTAGGGAATTTCATTGGCGGCACGGTGTCCGCGGTTAGAAACTCCATTACAGCATGTCCTTTCTCACCCCCTGACGGAGTTACGTTACACAGCTCCAAGTTACAAGCTACAATTCGGATCCCTGTGGCAACAGAGGCTTGCAAATTGCGTCTGCAAAGCGGGAAAGTCGACCGAGTAATATGACTTTTAACCTCGAAGCTATTTCGACATGCCATGAAAAATTAATCGATTTCAATATAAAAACTCTGCATATCATCAGTTTTGTGTATTGTGTACAAATAATATCCGTGTAAGTCACATGTCATTTTAATTTTGTTTTCAACATTTAGTTATCACTTGGAGATGGCCTAAGAGACTTAAAACCGGTTCGTGATCAAATAAATACAATTCTCCGGAGTATTAGGAAGTGCATCCAATTTAATATTATTCATATTCGTGCTGTTTCCTTTGCTGACTCTCAGAGTCATGCATATTTCGATGCACTCTGTAACTCGTCACTCACGCACAACGAAACGTTAACCTAGGGCGTCAGAAACTTTATGTCTTGAACGTCCTTTCAGTTGCACTGAAGTGGGCTGACTGCACTAAAGTTACGGTCACGGCGAAAACATTTTAAGTGCTTGTATAGGGCGTACAGAACGGAACAGAGCTAAACCGAAATAGGACCTTGTAATCTGCAGGAATTCTTCGAATCCATACAAATTTTCAACACTCCTTAGAACGTTTCATGCAAACGCGTGATTTCACCACACAACATTTTGACGAAAACCGGTAACACCATTTAACTTGTAAGCTCGAATTGACAATTACTGGATGAATTTCCTAGTGTTGACAAATCAGAAGCTGTGATCTGTTTTCCTTAGTAAAAATATTCTAAAGCTAAAATCTCGTAAACATTTCTTTAGTTACAACAGCCGGTTTCGACAGGCATTGCTGTCATCTTCAGGTCTCCAAAATTTTTTTTTATAAAACGTGTCCACTTTGAGTTGCAACTGATGCCAAGTTGTGGTGTTAGTGGATAAAATGTAGCACGTTATACAAAGGTTTGTCCTAATAAAACATTCAAAATAAAAAAGGTGACAATCCTTTGTGTAAAGTCGTACATGTTATTCACCAACATGACAACTTGACCTGGGATTCCAACTAGAAATGAGTACGTTTTCTAACGAAAATCCGCGCGGGGGATTAGCCGAGCGGTCTAAGGCGCTGCAGTCATGGACTGTGCGGCTGATCCCGATGGAGGTTCGAGTCCTCCCTCGGGCATGGGTGTGTGTGTTTGTCCTTAGGATAATTTAGGTTAAGTAGTGTGTAAGCTTAGGGACTGATGACCTTAGCAGTTAAGTCCCATAAGATTTCACACACATTTGAACATATTTTTTTGTAGTGAAAACTTTTGAAGACCTGAAGATGACCTCAATGTCTGCCGAAACAGCTTGTTGTGAATGAAGAAATATTTACGCGATTTTTGGTGCAGAAAGTTTTACCTAGATAAATATTGAGAATACACACAAATATTTCCGTAGATATCCGTATCCGTGCAAGCTTTTATCCGGAAAGCATATATCAGTGCGAATATCCGCAGAGGTCTTCATCCTCGCAGTCCTGTACCAGTAAGAACGCCTGGTATTTAATCTGACATCGAGAAGAAATACCAAGCGTGTCACGGTGGAACACAAATGACAGCGAAGGAACTGGGACCGTCTGCAGGGGACAGAACGGCGGATGTCGGGTCAGCGAGGCGCAGCTCCGACATATCCCATCCTATCCCGGCGTATCCGGAAGCCATCGGGCCGCGGTGATGGATGCCTGCGGGATCGGGACAAAGATCCGCCTCCAAAGTGGCCGGCGCGGCGGCAGGGGGCGCTCAATTGACTGGAATTCATGGAATATCGATGCGCGCTCCAGCCGGCTGGAGGCTGCGCTGGGGAGGGGGTGGGAATAAATGTTTGCGCAGCGGGTGGGAAATATTGTGACGGCGGCGCACGCCCCGGCGCAGAACACTCGCCGCCGGCAGATAAAGACGTCACGGGCGCGCGAGAACAAGATGTCTGGCCGTGACCGCGCCACCGCCGCCCGCCTGGGGGCAGATCGGGGGCGGAGCGGCTGCTTCCCGAGGCAGCGCCGTCTCTTTCTGCGAGGAACACAAATCTGTTCTCTGCGCAGGCTAGCCTCCCAAGTTTGTACGAGGACGCATCAGTTATTGTGACAGTACGATTTTTTTTCTGTGTTGGAACTTCTAAGTTTTTTAACTTTATTTATCTGTAATGTGACGAAAATTTAATAGTCATGGGTGATTGGAATTCGGTAGTAGGAAAAGGAAGAGAAGGATACGTAGTAGGTGTATGTGGATTGCGGCTAAGAAATGAAAGAGGAAGCCGCCTGGTAGAATTTTGCACAGAGCACAACATAATCATAGCTAACACTTGGTTCAAGAATCATAAAAGAAGGTTGTATACATGGAAGAAGCCTGGAGATACTGCAAGGTATCAGAAAGATTATATAATGGTAACACAGACATTCAGGAACCATGTTTTAAATTGTAAGACATTTCCAGGGGCAGATGTGGACTCTGGCCACAATCTATTGGTTATGAACTGTAGATTAAAACTGAAGAAACTGCATAAAGGTGGGAATTTAAGGAGATGGGATCTGGATAATCTGACTAAACCAGACGTTGTACAGAGTTTCAGAGAGAGCGTAAGGGAACAAATGGCAGGAGTGGGGGAAAGAAATACAGTAGAAGAGAAATGGGTAGCTTTCAGAGATGAAGTAGTGAAGGCAGCAGAGGATCAAGTAGGTAAAAAGACGAGGGCTATTAGAAATCCGTGGGTAACAGAAGAAATACTGAATTTAATTGATGAAAGGAGAAAATATAAAAATGCAGTAAATGAAGCAGGCAAAAAGGAATACAAACGTCTCAAAAATGATATCGACAGGAAGTGCAAAATGGCTAAGCAGGCATGGCTAGAGGACAAATGTAAGGATGTAGAGGCTTATCTCACTAGGGGTAAGATAGATACAGCCTACAGGAAAATTAAAGAGACCTTTGGAGAAAAGAGAACCACTTGTATGAATATCAAGAGCTCAGATGAAAACCCAGTTCTAAGCAAAGAAGGGAAAGCAGAAAGGTGGAAGGAGTATATAGACGGTCTATACAAGGGCGATGTACTTGAGGACAATATTATGGAAATGGAAGAGGATGTAGATGAAGATGAAATGGGAGATATGATACTGCGTGAAGAGTTTTTCAGAGCACTGAAAGACATGAGTCGAAACAAGGCCCCGGGAATAGACAACATTCCATTAGAACTACTGACAGCCTTGGGAGAGCCAGTCCTGACAAAACTCTATCATCTGGTGAGCAAGATGTATGAGACAGGCGAAATACCCTCAGACTTCAAGAAGAATATAATAATTCCAATCCCAAAGAAAGCAGGTGTTGACAGATGTGAAAATTACCGAACAATCAGTTTAATAAGTCACAGCTGCAAAATACTAACGCGAATTCTTTACAGACGAATGGAAAAACTGGTAGAAGCCGATCTTGGGGAAGATCAGTTTGGATTCCGTAGAAATGTTGGAACACGTGAGGCAATACTGACCCTACGACGTATCTTAGAAGAAAGATTAAGGAAAGGCAAACCTACGTTTCTAGCATTTGTAGACTTAGAGAAAGCTTTTGACAATGTTGACTGGAATACTCTCTTTCAAATTCTGAAGGTGGCAGGGTTAAAATATAGGGAGCAAAAGGCTATTTACAATTTGTACAGAAAGCAGATTACAGTTATAAGAGTCGAGGGACATGAAAGGGAAGCAGTGGTTGGGAAGGGAGTGAGACAGGTTTTTAGCCTCTCCCCAATGTTATTAAATCTGTATATTGAGCAAGCAGTGAAGGAAACAAAAGAAAAATTCGGAGTAGGTATTAAAATCCATGGAGAAGAAATAAAAACGTTGAGGTTCGCCGATGACATTGTAATTCTGTCAGAGACAGCAAAGGACTTGGAAGAGCAGTTGAATGGAATGGATAGTGAACTGAAAGTAGAATTAAGTCGGGTGATGCTGAGGGTATTAGATTAGGAAATGAGACACTTAAAGTAGTAAAGCAGGTTTGCTATTTGGGGAGCAAAATAACTGATGATGGACGAAGTAGAGTGGATATAAAATGTAGACTGGCAATGGCAAGGAAATCGTTTCTGAAGAAGAGAAATTTGTTAACATCAAGTATAGATTTAAGTGTCAGGAAGTCGCTTCTGAAAGCATTTGTACGGAGTGTAGCCATGTATGGAAGTGAAACATGGACAATAAATAGTTTAGACAAGAAGAGAATAGAAGCTTTCGAAATGTGGTGCTACAGAAGAATGCTGAAGATTAGATGGGTAGATCACATAACTAATGAGGAGGTGTTGAATAGGATTGGGGAGAAGAGAAGTTTGTGGCACAACTTGACTCGAAGAAGGGATCGGTTGGTAGGACATGTTCTGAGGCATCAAGGGATCGCCAATTTAGTACTGGAGGGCAGCGTGGAGGGTAAAAATCGTAGAAGGAGACCAAGAGATGAATACACTAAGCAGATTCAGAAGGATGTAGGCTGCAGTAGGTACTGGGAGATGAAGAAGCTTGCACAGGATAGAATAACATGGAGAGCTGCATCAAACCAGTCTCTGGACTGAAGACGCCAACAGCAACAATGTGAATGGTCCAACGAAGCCCTGTGGGATTTCATATGTTGTCTCAATGTCTTCATCTCGGAGCAGCACTTATAATATCATCAATATTTGCTGGCTGTTTTCGAGTTTCTCTCTTCCACTAAAATTTTCTTCCTCATCCACTACGGATACATACCATAAAGCCTTAACTAAAAAAAATGTCGTGTGAATAGTGCCCCCGTCCGGTAGACAGTTCGCCGGTTGCAAGTCTTTCGATTTGACGCCGCTTCGGCGGCTTGGGGCTCTATGGGGATGAAATAATGAGGATCAGGACAACACAACACCGAGTCCCTGAGAGGAGAAAATCTCCGACCCAGCCAGGAATCGAACCCGGGCACTTAGGATTGACGGTATGCCGCGCAGACCACTCAGCTACCTGGGGCGGACAAGCCTTAGCTCATGTTTCATTATCCTGTCACTTTTACCAAATATTTCTTACCTTCCATATCGTGAAAAGAATATCATTTAGTGAACAAACTTTGACCTTACCATGCACTGGACTAGATTTACCTTGCAGGTAAAACCCACCGTTGTATTGTCAATAGGGCGAAATCGAAAACGTAAAGGCAATTTTGGCAATATGTCAGTAGACTGTGCCACAACTGGTTTTCCTTTTTATTAAAAAAAAAAAAATCTGTATTCAACCAGTGATATTCATACATAATAACCCACCAGCTTATACATTAGTGGGTCTTAATTACTACAGTACAGTTATTTACATTGCAACATCATTACAATTACAAATTTTCTACCTTCTACCTTGCTACAGGATGTGAGAGTGTTTGTTTCCTGTTTACATTATCTGTAAATATGTCCGCGCGGGATTAGCCTAGCGGTCTAAGGCGCTGTAGTCATGGACTGTGTGGCTGGTTCCGTCGGAGGTTCGAGTCCTCCCTCGGGCATGGGTGTGTGTGTGTGTTTGTCCTTAGGATAATTTAGGTTAAGTAGTGTGTAAGCTTCGGGACTGATGACCTTAGCAGATAAGTCCCATAAGATTTCACACACATTTGAATTTTGTAAATGATGAAACTTCCTGGTAGATTAAATCTGTGTGCCTAACAGAGACTCGAACTCGAGCCTTTGCCGTTCTCGAGGAAGTGCTCTACCAACTGAGCTACCCAAGCACAACTCAGCTGGTAGAGGACTTGCCTGCTAAAGGCCAAGGTTCCGAGTTCGATTATGAGTCCGCCTCACAATTTTAATCTGCCAGGAAGTTTCCTATTAGCGCATACACCACTGAAGAGTAAAAATTTCATTATGCGTAAATGATGTCTACAAGGTGGTCATAAACAGCTTGAAGTGCTTGTAACGGAGTTTCAAAAAATGGCTCTGAGCACTATGGGACTCAACTGCTGTGGTCATAAGTCCCCTAGAACTTAGAACTACTTAAACCTAACTAACCTAAGGACATCACACACATCCATGCCCGAGGCAGGATTCAAACCTGCGACCGTAGCGGTCGTGCGGTTCCAGACTGTGCACCTTTAACCGCTCGGCCACTTCGGCCGGCACGGAGTTTCTGGAAAGGTTGTGATAAGAAATAACTTTTAAGAAAAAAATTCGATACGTTACGTCGAGTTAATTGGAATTTGAAGTTAGCCAATCAAGCCGTTGCGCTAATGGCAATGCTAAATAAATGGGAGACGGCGCAATGTACCGAATTTTTTTTCCTTAACATGAAACCTTTACAGCCTTTTCATATTGTTTCTCATCGCTTTGCTTTAATGGCAAGTAACTCAGGCACGGCGAACCGTACCGAAATTTTTTCCTTAGCGTAACTCCTTTACAGCCTCTTTTTTTTCTTTTTTCTTTTTTGAGCCCTCAGTTTTCTCACTGGTTTGATGCGGCCCGCTACGAATTACTCATCTGTGCCATCCCCTTCATCTCAGAGTGTTACTTGCAACCTGTGTCCTCCGTTGTTTGCTGGGTGTATTCCAATCTCCGTTTCCCACTGCAGTTTTTGCACTCTACAATTCCCTATAGTACCATGGAAGCTATTCCCTGCTTGTCTGTGTTTTCCATGCATTCCTTTCCTCTCCGATTCTGCGCAGAACCTCCTGATTCCTTACCTTATCAGTTCACCCAGTTTTTAACATTCGCCTGTAGCAACAGACATCAAACGCTTCCATTCTCTTCTGTTGAGGTATTCCCACATTTCCCTACCATGCACTGCTATGCTCCAAACGTACATTCTCAGAAATTTCTTCCCCAAACTAAGGTCTGTATTTGATACTACTTGGCTACTCTTGACCAGGAATGCCCTTTTTGCCAGAGCTAGACCACCAATTACTATGTTTTTAAGTTTCTCGCTGTTCTGGTTTCTGCTACTTCTTGTTACTTTCGTTTTTCTTCGATGTAATCTCAATCCATATTCTGGACTCATCAGACAGTTCATGACATTCAGCAGATCATGTAATTGTTCTTCATTTTCACTAAGGATAGCAATGTCGACAGCGAATTTCATTGATACCCTTTCATCTTGAATTTTAATTCCACTCTTGAACGTTTCTTTTATTTCCGTCATTGCTTCTTCATTGTGTAGATTGAACAGTAGGGGTGAAAAACTGCATCCCTTCCTTACACCCATTGTAATCCGAGCATTTCGTTCTTCGTTTCCCACTCTTATTGCTCCCTTCTTGATTCTTATACACATTATATATTACCCGTCTTTCCCTATAGCGTATTCCTATTTTCCTCAATATTCTAACGTCTTGCACCACTTGGCATTTTTGAACGCTTTTCCCAGGAACATAAAACATTTGAACGTGTCTTTAGTCTTGCCTCCATTACCAACCGCAACGTCAAATGATTCAAATGGCTCTGAGCACTATGGGACTTAACATCTGAGGTCATCAGTCCCCTAGACTTAGAACTACTTAAATCTAACTCACCTAAGGACATCACACACACCCATGCTCGAGGCAGGATTCGAACCTGCGACCGTAGAAGTCGTGCGGTTCCGGACTGAAGCGCCTAGAACCGCTCGGCCACAACGGCCGGCCAACCTCAACGTCAGTGTTGCCTCTCTGGTGTCTTTTCCTTTTCAAAGCCAGACAGATCATCATATAAGACATCCTCAATTTTCTTTTGCATTCTTCTGTATATTATTCTTGTCACAACTTGGATGCATGAGCTGTCAAGATGACTGTGCGATAATTTGCGAACATGTCGGCTCTTACTGTCTTTAGAATCATGTTGATGATATATTTCCGAAAGTTAGATGGTGTGTCTCCAGACTCATACATTCGACGCACCAACGTGAAAAGTCCTTTTTTTGCCACTTCCCTCAATGATTTTGGGAATTCTGATTGAATGTTATTTATTCCTTTTGTCTTGTTCGATTTTAAGTTTTCAAAAGCTCTTTTAAATTCGGATTTTAATACTAGATCGCCTATCTCTTCTATATCGACTCCTGTTCCTTTTCTTGTCATGTCGTGAGAAAGTCTTCCCCCTCATAGAGATCTTCAATGTACTCTTTCAACCTGTCCGCTATTTCCTCTGCATGTAATGTGGAACTGCCATGGCACTCGTGACGTTACCATCCTTGCTTTTATTTTGACGTCTCAATATGGTGAGGCAGTGCTTCCGGCAATCACTTCTTTTTGATTTGTTCACATTTTTCTTGCAGCCATTTCGCATTAGCTTCCCTGTATTTTCTATTTTTTCATTCCTATGTCATTGTATTTCTGTATTCCTGAACTTGCCAGAACATTTTTGTAATTACTTCTTTCATCTATCAGTTGAAGTATTTCTCCTGTTACCTACGGCTGCTTCGGAACTACCTTCTTTGTACTTATGCCTTTCTTTCCAATTTCCGCTATTGCCCTTTTTAGAGATCTCCATTCCTCTTCATCTGAACAGCCTGCTGAGCTATACTTTATGGCACTATCTATAACCTCCGAGTACTTCAAGCGTGCCTCCTCATTCCTTAGCACTTCCGTATCACACTTCTTTGCACACTGAATCTTCCTGACTAGTAGCCGGCCGGAGTGGCCGTGCGGTTCTAGGCGTTACATTCTGAAGCCGAGCCATCGCTACGTCAATACATTAGGACTACCGGACGATTGAGGTGCTTGGACTCTAATGTCTGATGCCAAAATATCTGAAAAACATCCGGTAAATAACTCAACCTCTACGCCGGAAATGCCGGACGAAATGGCGTGGCTTGGTCCTAAGTTCCACGACAGAACACACAACCACGAAACTTCTAGCGCGGTGCAGGCCGCGGTGGCCGAGCGTTTCTAGGCGCTACAGTCCGCAACCGCGCAACTGCTACGGTCGCCGGTTTGAATCTGGCCTCGGGCATGGATGTGTGTGATGTCCTTAGGTTAGTTAGGTTTAATTAGTTCTAAGTCCTAGGCGACTGATGACCTCAGAAGTTAAGTCTGTGATCTGAGTCTGTTTCTGTTCCTGGGTACGCTTTACAATCCGATATCTGATTTCGGAATCTCTGCCTGACCATGATGTATTTTACCTGTAATCTTCCCGTATATCCTGGCTTTTTCCAAGTATACCTCCTTCATTATACTTCTTGGACATAGTATTCGCTATTACTTGCTGAAATTTATTGCGGAAAAATTTACTAGTCTCTTAATCTTCAGCCTACTCTTCATCACTACTAAATTGTGATCTGAGTCTGTTTCTGTTCCTGGGTACGCTTTACAATCCGATATCTGATTTCGGAATCTCTGCCTGACCATGATGTATTTTACCTGCAATCTTCCCGTATATCCTGGCTTTTTCCAAGTATACCTCCTTCATTATACTTCTTGGACATAGTATTCGCTATTACTTGCTGAAATTTATTGCGGAAATCTTTTAATGTTTCTCCTCTCAAATTCCTAGTATCAAGCCAATATTCTCCCGTAACCCTTTCTTTTACTTCTTCACCTACAACCCCATTCCAGTCCCCCATGACTATTAGATTTTCAATTCCCTTTACGTACTGAATTACCTGTTCAATATCCTCCTATATTTTCTCTATCTCTTCATCTTTGGCTTGTGACGTAGGCATGAATACCTGAACTATTGTTGTAGCTTGTTTGCTGTCGATTGTGATGAGAGCAGCACTATCACAGAACTGTTCACAGTAACTCACTTTCTGCCGTAGCTTCCTATTCATAATGAACCCAACTCCCATGATGATAGTACCATAAACTCACCTAACCAAAAATACTTGTCTTCTTTCCATTTCTTTTCACTGACCTTCACCGTATCTAGATTGACTCTTAGCACTTCCCACTTCAGATTTTCTACTTTCCCTACCACGTTCAATCTTCCGAAACTCCACGCCCTGACTCGTAGACCGTTATCCTTTCGTTGGTGATTCAATCTTTTTCGCTTGATCACCTCCCCCTTGGCAGTCCCCTTGCGGAAATCCTAATGGGGGTTGAGTCCAGAATCTTTTGCCAGTAGAGAGATCATCATGACACTTTCTCAACTACACAGTATGTGTCTTTAATGTCTTTGTATACTACTAAATGAGTAAAATGTCCACTCCGTCAGCTAATAGTAATTGCAGGCTGCCTAACAGATTCCAAGGGCATCTCAAACATGACCGTATGTCATTTAATTATTGACAAAATTTGAGAAATTAGAACTGAATCAAAACCTGCTCCTTATGAGGTGTAACCTTACATGAAATACTGAACACAGTAGGTTAAGTATTAAAGTTAGAAAATGCGTATATGAGATGAGACAGTGTAACTCATAGCTTGCAAACTACGTAGGGTATATTCATGTATCATTTGAGAATGTGAGCTCTTGGCGACTTCCAAAAACTTTGTACGTAATATGAAACTTTTTCTCATTAATACCCCACACAAAGGAATGGAAGGAAAAAAGCTGGTCACTGTTCATGCAGTAAAACTTCTGCAACATTCATGACAGTTTAGTTATTTACCTATTTACTATCAAATCTATTTGAATACATTTTGCAGGCGTGTACTACTCAATGTACCTGCAAAATTATACCATCGTGCAACACATAGTTCAGGATATATAGCGCTTTGACAAAAACATGGAGAAACCAAAAACACAACTCATTACCATGTCTAACACAGTTTACGAAAAGTGTTAGCTTTCAAAATAGCTTCCAGTCGCTCGGAATGCATTAACACAAGTCCTTTACGATTTTCAAGAGAACCTTAAACCACTCTTTCTGCAAAATAATGGAAACTTCAGGTAACGATGGTGGAGGTGGATAGGGATCAAGTACCCTTCTCACCGAGGTAGATCACTAAGCCTGAATAATATTGAGATCAGATGGCTGTAATGCCTAGGGGATACTCTAAAATTCCTCCTCGTGCACGCAAAATCAGTCCTTGATTATGCGAGCTGTATGAACAGGAACCGTATTATCTTTTCCGAAAAAAGTATCATCGTTAGGGAACAAACATTGTACAATGGAATGGAACTTAACAGCCAGAATGGTGACATAATCCTTGGCAGTAATGTGACCTCGTCGAGAAACAACGGGGCTGATGGAATACCACGATATGGCAGTCCAAATCATCACCGAAAACCCACCATGTCTCACTCTTGGGACGTTATTCAGCCACTAGTTGGAAACAGTTTGAAATACCACTCACCAGACCAAATGACATCCTTGCATTGCTCCACAGTACAGGTTTTTTTGGCTACGTCACAACGTTTCACTGTCACTGACACTTGCAACACTGATGAATAGCTCTGGCATCCCAGCTCAGCAACCGTTCCCTGATTCTGATGCTGACATGGTCAGCGAGTGCGACATTCAGTTCTAAAGTGACTTTTGCAGCTGTCGTCCGTATATTTTTTGCCACAACCCCTCTTCAGTGACCGTCCGTCACGATCACTCAACGCACAATTTCGTCCACGTTTATCTGCTTTCCCTGTAAGCAATATGATTCTTCGATGAACTGCCTTCTGAAATACCAAATACTTCGGCCGCCCCGGTTACGGAATCACACGAACACCAGCTATCTGTCCAGATACGAACGCACTTAGCTCCAACACAATGTTCTCTCAACTACACAAAGCACTGTATGGACCACGGTTAACACTTGAAACCTATTGAGAACGTTGAACAGGGGGTTCGTGGCCAAATGCCCTGAAGAGCCAAAGAAACTGGTACACCTGCCTAATATCATGTAGGGCCTCGCGAGTACACAGAAGTGCCGCAACACGACGTGGCATGGACTGGACTAATGTCTGAAGTAGTGGTGGAGGGAACTGACACCATGAATCCAGCAGGGCTGTCCATAAATCCGTAATACTACCAGTGGATGCAGACCTCTTCGGAACAGTGCGTTGCAAGGCATCCCAGATAAGCTTTATAATGTTCATGTATGGGGAGTTTGGTGGTCATCGCAAGTGTTTAAACGGAGAAAAGTGTTCCTAGAGTCACTCTGTAGAAAATATAGACGTGTGCGGTGTTGCATTGTTCTGCTGAAAATGCGCATGTCCGTCGGAATGTACGATGGACATGAATGGATGCAGGTCATCAGACAGGATGCTTACATACGTGTCACCTGTCACAGTCACATCTAGACGTATCAGGGGCGCCATACCAGTCCAACTGGACGCGCCGCACCGCACTACAGAGACTCCACCAGCTTGAACAGTCCCCTGCTGACATGCAGCGTCCATGGATTCACGACGCTGTCTCCATACCCGTACACATCTATCCGCTCAATGTAATTTGAAACGAGACTCTCCGACCAGGCAACACGTTTCCAGTCACCAACAGTCCAATGCCAGTGTTGACGACCCCAGGCGAGTCGTAAAGTTTTGTGTCGTGCAGTCATCAAGGGTACGCGAGTGGGCCTTCGGCTCAGAAAGCCTATATCGATGACGTTTCGTTGAAAGTTTCGCACGCCGACACTTGTTGATGGTCCAGCACTGATATCTGCAGCAATTTGCGTAAGAGTTGCACTTCTGCCAGGCTGAACGATTCTCTTCAGTCGTCGTTGGTCCCGATCTTTTAGGATCTTTCTCCGACCGTAACGATGTCGGAGATGTGATGTTTTGCCAGATTCCTGATGTTCACGGTAGAATCGCGAACTGGTCGTACGGGAAAATCCCCACTTCATTGCCACCTCGGAGATGCTTGTCTCCCATGTTCGTGCATCGACTATAACACGACGTTCGAACTCACTTAAACCTTGATAACCTGCCATTTAAGGGGCTCCGGAAAGGCTCAAAATCATGAAAAGTTCAATTTTTACTTTTTTGCGTTTTCTGAATCTGCAGACTACTACCTTTTAATAGATATATAATTTATTCAATTCCGAAGACTGCAACTATTTTAAAAAATTTTTTGAAATGTGTTCTACATGGGCGTGACCCACTGTGGCGCTGTTAAACTGCTGTCAAATGGTGTTATTATTAACGTCCGTGTTCATCAGGTACATTTTAGTGATGTGAGATAAAGTATGTGTTGTGGCTAACCTGTGATGGTTCAATATATATCGCTGGTGTGATTGTCGATTGTTTCATGTTTATTTACTCTGTCGTTATCTCGAAAATATTCGTAATTAATTCTGTTTCTTGAGTCTCTGTTTTGTTGAAGTATAATAATGAGTAAAAGTAAAGTTATTAGAAATCCTCTGAAGGCTTTTAAGAAAAGGAGAAATGTTGGAAAGCCAAAGGTATGTGTTATTACTGTAAACAATAAAGACGATAACCAAGTGAGTGAACCTAACCTCTCAAGTACACCTGCCCATAGCACTCAAAGTGGGAAAGAAAATACTTCACAGAAGAAGCTTGGTTCAATGAGTGAAAAGTATGAATGTTTTATGGGCGAATCGGATGTGAATGAAATATTTGATATGTCGGTTCTCAAAGGAATTTTTTCAAACTGTGTAAGATGTATTCATTGTAGTGAAGTTGGTCAGGAACTCTCCATAATAATGCACGTAGGACTTGCTAGTGAAATACAACTGAAATGTGATAAGTGTTCATACATGACCACCTTTTGGAACAGTGTTGCAGTAACTGCAACTGAAGAAAATGGTAGCAAAATCTACGAACACAACAACGAGCGATGCTTGCTTTAGACAAGGAACGCCTTCGGGCTGCAGACAGGGCTGTAAAGAGTCTAGAAATACAAGCAAGAGTAAACAGGAGGAGGAACAAGAGGAAGCTGGAGGAGGAGTTTGCAGAGGATGACGATAATCCATCCTATGGACCTGGAATGCACTAAAAAGTTAATCCAATCTTTGTAGCTCGATTCCCAAAACTTTTATTTTCTCATACTAATTACATGTTTTCTAAGGATCTTCCAAACATATTTGTTTCAAACTTTCAGTAAATGTTACACAGTACCTTCTGCATAATTTAACACAGCCTTTTTCCAAAAAACTGTATATTTTTTAATATATAAATAAAAATTGCAAAAAAATGTTGTGAGTTTTCATTACAATTGAAAAAAATCATCTTTAATAACTGAACTAAAATTTTTTTAAATCCCTGTGTTAAGTTGTAGCCCATATTCCAATAAATAATCTGTAAAAAGTTCAACTTCCTACCTCAAATACTTTGTGAGGAAAGATGTAATTTATAAGCCTTATTTTAACATTGCAAGTATAGGGCGTTCCGGAGCCCCGCAGCAGTAACCGATCTAACATCTGCGGCAGACACTTTTTGTCTTATATAAGCGTTGGCTCTTTACATATCTGTGTATTTGAATACGCATGCCTATACCAGTTTCTTTGGAGATTCAGTCTACTACAGTGCAACCTGGGCTAGCATTTGCATTTCTAGCGGTGTTTCCACATTTTATTTCTATCCTCTGTATACCGTCATAGCCGGCCGAAGTGGCCGTGCGGTTCCAGGCGCTGCAGTCTGGAACCGGGAGACCGCTACGGTTGCAGGTTCGAATCCTGCCTCGGGCATGGATGTGGGTGATGTCCTTAGGTTAGTTAGGTTTAACTAGTTCTAAGTTCTAGGGGACTAATGACCTCAGAAGTTGAGTCCCATAGTGCTCAGAGCCATTTGAACCATTTTTATACCGTCATAAACAATTACGAGTGTGAAAAAGCAGCTTTACTGAAAACAGAACGATAGTTATCTTGACCATACTATTCAAGTGTTTGATAATGGGAGAAATTAGGCACTTCCTGAAACTTTAAAGATTTGTTGAAGCGTTTTCCTCCATTCATGAATCGGAGGTGGGTGGCTACTGGTGGTTCATAACAACGTGAGATGTAACAGATAAAACTTGCATCGTCGTGATTTAGAACTCGCAAGACGGTATCAACACACATAAAGATGCGATATTGCAGGGCCTGTGTGATTCCATGTACCATTCAAAGTTCCTTTGGACATGTGTGCGTGATAGTTTGGGTCCGGCGTTGAGTCGTGCACAGATAGCCAAATGGAGAACGACCTTCCCTCCACCATAGCATTCAAGACAGGAGAAGACGCAAGAGGCAGCTCATTACGGAGGTCGAGACGGAGGATGGACGACGAGCTGAAACGTAAATGGACGTCCTAGCGTTCACAGTCATATAAACTTCTCTACGAGCGGTGGTACAACATGGATGTAGGAGTCAGGGAAGTCCTATCTGACCTACCCGTCTCTCGGAATACACACAATGATGCTAAGCTCTTATTGGATGTGTCTTTGGATGACATACGAGAGGCTGTGTTGCGCAGTGATCCCAACAAAACGCCAGGCCCTGACGGACACCCTGTTGAACTTTATTTTTATTTTTTGATCTTATGGGCCCATTTTGGGTCAGGATGCATAGAGAACTCCTCAACCCCGATTTTCAAGTACCATCTGTATTCATTGAGTGTCTCTTAATTCCGCTGCCCAAACCTGGAGGACGCTTTTGCCCACTGATTTTCGCCCATTGACAATGCTGAACACCGACTACAAACTGTTGACACGCATCCTCCGTGAGAGGCTCAAATCTACGGTAATGGCTGCCACTCACTCTGATCAAACCTGCCTCGGAAGTGACACTAATGTGATTACGACTTTGAGCACCTATAGAAACGTGTTGGTGCTGATACAAACATGCCGCCTCCACGGCGCTCTTCTTGCGCTGGAGTTTGACCATGCTTTCGATCGCGTCGAACATGGTTTCCTGCGTGCAGTTATGGAACACATCTGTGTCCCTCGCATGACGACATCCGTTGTGCTTCGTTTGATCCATGGGGTGGTCACGACGATTATGGTAAACGGCTATCGGTCCACCTCCGTCCGTGTCAACAAGTCCTCAGAAAGGGTTGTCCTCTTCCTGCCATGTTATTCGCCAGTGCCTTCCTGACTCCAACAGTATGGGGCGGTGGCAGGCAGTGTGATCAACCTCTGCAAAATCACGCTACGTAGAGGTGGGACGAGGCATGCTCGCAGAACTGGATGTGCCCCTAATAAAGGTCCCAGTTCTCACATGTTTAGGGATATCGCTCCACCGACAAATACAACGTACGGCGGCCTTTACGTATCGTATGGTCTTACGACGACTCCGCATTGAGGCCCGCCTCAACAAATTCACATAGTTGACATTTGCCAACGCGCTCAATACGCTAATGTGTATATAGCTTCTCACCTTAACGTTTATGCCCACGTTTTACCGATGACAGACACGATGGCTTCCAGGATACAGGCAGTGTTTCGACACGTGGTGAACGCTGGTACCGTTTTTAAGATTCATTTTGTTACTCTTACATTACGCTTCCATAATGGAAAAAATGGTAGAAGCCGACCTCGGGGAAGATCAGTTTGGATTCCGTAGAAACGTTGGAACACTTGAGGCAATACTGACCCTACGACTTGTCTTAGAAGAAAGATTAAGGAAAGGCAAACCTACGTTTCTAGCACTTGTAGACTTAGAGAAAGCTTTTGACAGTGTTGGCTGGAATACTCTCTTTCAAATTCTGAAGGTGGCAGGGGTAAAATACAGGGGGCGAAAGGCTATTTACGATTTGTACAGAAACCAGATGGCAGTTATAAGAGTCGAGGAACATGAAAGGGAAGCAGTGGTTGGGAAGGGAGTGAGACAGGGTTGTAGCCTCTCCTCGATGTTATTCAATCTGTATATTGAGCAAGCAGTAAAGGAAACAAAAGAAAAATCGGAGTAGGAATTCAAATCCATTGAGAAGAATTAAAAACTTGAGGTTCGCCGATGACATTGTAATTCTGTCAGAGACAGCAAAGGACTTGGTAGAACAGTTGAACGGAATGGACAGTGTCTTGAAAGGAGGGTATAAGATGAACATCAACAAACGCAAAACGAGGATAATGGAATGTAGTCGAATTAAGTCGGGTGTTGCTGAGGGAATTAGATTAGAAAATAAAACACTTGAAGTAGTAAAGGAGTTTTGCTATTTGGGAAGCAAAATAACTGATGATGGTCGAAGTAGACAGGATATAAAATGTATACTGGCAATGGCAAGGAAAGCGTTTCTGAAGAAGAGAAATTTGTTAACATCGAGTATTGATTTAAGTGTCAGGAAGTCGTTTGTGAAAGCATTTGTACGGAGTGTAGCCATGTATGGAAGTGAAACATGGATGATAAATAGTTTAGACAAGAAGAGAATAGAAGCTTTAGAAATCTGGTGCTACAGAAGAATGCTGAAGATTAGATGGGTAGATCACATAACTAATGAGGAGGTATTGAATAGAATTGGGGAGAAGAGGAGTTTGTGGCACAACTTGACTAGAAGAAGGGATCGGTTGATAGGACATGTTCTGAGGCATCAAGGGATCGCCAATTTAGTACTGGAGGGCAGCGTGGAGGGTAAAAATCGTAGAAGGAGGCCGAGAGATGAGTACACTAAGCAGATTCAGAAGGATGTCGGCTGCAGTAGGTACTGGGAGATGAAGAAGCTTGCACAGGATAGAGTAGCATGGAGAGCTGCATCAAACCAGTCTCTGGACTGAAGACCACAACAACAACAAGGGGTGTGCTGGACTCATTCACGTCAAGCACAGAGCGTTGGTGCTGTACCTAAGCTCAACGCGGCGACTGGCTTTCACCAAAAGACAGTCTTCCTGGAACCTGATAGCAGATGTGTCGTTACACACGCTGTGCCCACCAGTGCCTGATGGACATTAACCGTCTTTGCTGTCACATATTAGGACGTTTTACGCGGAACTCAGCTATATGTTTGTGGTATGCCGGAGACACGGTATCCGACAGCAAAGATGTAATACAGTGTTTCATGGCTAACGACAGTGTACGACGCCACCTCGAGGTCGACTGGACGCGGGTTTGGCGAGCCATCCACGCGCCCTTCCTGTCAACTTCAGTGCGGTCGACGTGGTATGTGGTCACTATCGAAAAATTTCCGACCCGACGACCCAGTCACCTAACTGACGGCCCTACGTGCCCCTGTTGCGCAACGGTAGACACGAACACAGACTGAACTGTGGCCCCTCACGGGCGTGCTGTAAACTGATCCGCCAGATACTGGCTTTCCTGCTACGCCGCCCCTATGTTTCGATTGTGCACCTGGACCTCTTCCATCCCGACGCCGTCTATTTTCAATGACCCCAATGGACGCGGCCAGTTGGGTACAAGGAATAGCGATACACTACATTTATGGTGCGCGTAAGAGGTAGGAAGGAAGAGGCATCGTGGCTAGGCGTCGGAATTCGACATCTACCTGACAAGCATGGTCACAATCGACATAATTCTAACTAACACAAGAATCTTAAAAAAGACGAAGTAAATGCAAAGTGGTTAAAATCTTGTATTAAATACAATTGTGTGAGTGCAGAAGACTGACAACTTTTAAAAAGCCTCGGCCTTGCACCTACATTTAATGTAATTGATCTCCTTATAACCAAAGTTTCCATATTTTTGCACCGAGCACGCAGAAGTGCCTCAACACGACGTCCCATGGTCTCGGCTAATGTCTGAAGTAGTGCTGCAGGAAACTGACGCCATGAATCCTGCAGGGTTGAACATAAATCCGTAAGAGTACGAGGAGGTGGAAATCTTATCTGAATATCACGTTGCAAGTATTCCAGGTATGCTCAGTAATCTTCATGTCTGTGGAGCTTGGTTGCCAGTGGTGTTTAAACTCAGAAGAGTGTTCCTGGGACTACTCTGTAACAATTCTGGACATGCGGGGTGTCGCGTTGACCTGCTGGAATTGACAGAGTCCGTCGGAATGCACAATGGACATGACTGGACACAGGTGATCAGACAGAATGATTATGTGCGTGTCATCTGTCATAGTCGTATTTAGACGTATCAGGGGTCCCGTATCACTCCAACTTCATACGCCCCACAACATTACGCTATTTGATCATGGCCCAGTGCTGAAATATGCGCCAATTTGCGAAAGGGCTGCACTTCTGCCACGTTGAACGCTTCTCGTCAGTCATCGTTGGTCCAGCTCTTGCAGGACCTTTTCCCGGCCGCAGTGCTGTTGGATATTTGATGTTTTACAAGATTCCTGATATTCATGGTACACCCGTGAAATGGTCGTACTCATTTTATCGCTACCTCTGAGGTACTGAGTCCCATCTCTCGTGCGCCGACTATAGCACCACGTTCAAATTCAGTTAAATCTTGATAACCTGTTATCAGTAGTAACGGATCTAACAACGGCGCCATACTCTTGTTGTCTTATACAGGCGTTACCGCCCTCAGCGCCGTGTTCTGTCTGTTTACGTATCTCTGTATATGAATACGCATGCGTACGCTAGTTTCTTTGGGGCTTCAGTGTAGATCTCCCCGGATCCTAGGCATTCCAGCATATAGGGTTGGGAAGGAGGGGGTGGGGAGACTTGATGTACATACGTTTTATAGTTACGCTACTGACCATTAAAATTGCTGCACCACGAAGATGACGTGCTACAGACGCGATATTTAACCGACAGGAAGAATTTGCTGTGATATGCTAATGATTAACTTCTCAGAGCATTCACACAAGGTTGGCGCCGGTGGGGACACCTACAACGTGCTGAAATGAGGAAATTTTCCAACGTACGCAAACAGAAGTTGACCGGTGTGGCCTGGTGAAATGTTGTTGTGATGCCTCGTGTAAGGAGGAGAAATGCGTACCATCACATTTCCGACTTTGATAAAGCTCGGATTGTAGCATATCGCGATTGCGGTTTATCGTATCGCGACATTTCTGCCCGCGTTGGTCGAGATCCAATGACTGTTAGCAGAATATGGAATCGGTGGGTTCAGGAGGGTAATACGGAACGCCGCGCTGGATCCCAACAGTCTCGTATCACTAGCAGTCTAGATGACAGGCATCTTATCCGCATGGCTGTAACGGATCGTGCAGCCATGTCTCGATCCCTGACTCAACAGATGGGGACGTTTGCAATACAACAACCATCTGCACGAACAGCTCGACGACGTTTGTAGCAGCAGACACTATCAGCTCAGAGACAATGGCTGCGGTTATCCTTGACTCTGTATCACAGACAGGAGCGCCAGCGATGGTGTACTCAACGACGAACTTGGGTGCATGAATGGCAAATCGTCATTTTGTCGGATTAATCCAGGTACTATTTACAGCATCACGATGGTCGCATCCGTGTTTGGCGACATCGCGGTGAACGCACATTGTAAGCGTGTATTCGTCATCGCCATACTGGCGTATCACCCGGCGTGATGGTATGGGGTGCCATTGGTTACACGTCTCGGTCACCTCTTGTTCGCATTGACGGCACTCTGAACAGTGGACGTTATATTTCGGATGTTTTACGACCCGTGGCTCTACCCTTCATTCGCCGGCCGGCGTGGCCGAGTGGTTCTAGGCGCTACAGTCTCTTACAGCGGGACCTCTACGGTCGCAGGTTGGAATCCTGCCTCGGGTATGGATGTGTGTGATGTTCTTAGGTTAGTTTGGTTTAAGTAGTTCTAAGTTCGAGGGGACTGATGACCTCAGAAGTCAAGTCTCATAGTGCTCGGAGCCATTTGAACCATTTTTTCTACCCTTCATTGGATCCCTGCTAAACCCTACATTTCAGCAGGATAATGCACGACCGCATGTTGCAGGTCCTGTACGGGCCTTTCTGGATACAGAAGATGTTCCACTGCTGCCCTGGCCAGCACATTCTCCAGATCTCTCACCAACTGAAAACGTCTGGTCAATGGTGGCCGAGCAAATGGCTCGTCACAGTACGCCAGTCACTACTCTTGATGAATTGTGGTATCGTGTTGAAGCTGCATGGGCAGCTGATGATTTGTGGTATCGTGTTGAAGCTGGATGAGCAGCTGTACCTGTACACACCATCCAAGCTCTGTTTGACTCAATGCCCAGGCGTATCAAGTCCGTTTTGCGGCCCGAGGTGGTTGTTCTGGGTATTGATTCCGCAGGATTCTATGCAGCCAAACTGCATGAAAATGTAATCACATATCAGTTCTAGTATAATATGTTTGTCGAATGAATGCCCGTTTATCATCTGCATTTTTTCTTGGTGTAGCAATTTTAATGGCCAGTAGTGTATACGTGACTAACAACTATGATCGTAATTTTTTATTTTTAAGTAGTTTCTCTCTCCATTTTCTTTTTTGCATGATTTTAAAAGATGAAGCCTTTCAGTCTTTTATGGCACTTAGTTCCTCAAGCCATCTCATATTTACAAAAATTGTATCAAAATATTTGAATGCAGTATGACATTACTCTCACTTATAGCTAAGTGATAGCGTTTTATTTTGTGCCATTATTTGGTTGATGTTGTATTGAGAGTACTGGACATATGGGCTTGGTAGGAAGATGCACTCCCTGTGTGATCTCAGGTTTCTATTGTTGTCAGAAGGCAGTCAGTGAATCTCATTAGGAGAGACGAGTCTGGCCAGGGATATGGATTGCTTTCGTAGAAGCGAGGCTGTGGCGTGCTTTGTGCTTTTGTGGGCAAAGCTGCCACCTATTTTCGCTCAGGTCGGGTGATACTGTTGCGCGCCGCCGTCCGCAGAGAATAATTGTGAACGCTTTCTGAACGAACATCACAGGCCGAGACCATTCGGAGCCCCCGGCCACCGTAAGAAAGACAGGTGCTTTGCTTCGTGCGGAGAGGCTGACCACTCGATGAGATAATGTTGTATTGCAGTACCAACTCTTGTTTGTTAATGTGCGTTTTGTATACCAGGAGCAGGACGTTTACACTGCATTCCCCTGTTTTTCATGAAATAAATGGTATTCTCGTCCATCACATTTGGAACAGCATTTACGAGTAGTCATCCCCTGCATGTGGAGTGTTTTGAAGGTAGACAATTGGGGAGGGAGAAGTAGGTTTTGTGGTACTCGTGCTCTGACCACTGTGCGGTTTCATCTCCGGGCATCTATATGGTGCTCAATGCTGAATGGAAATTTGAAAATTTGTCGTAAGTTCCTACGAGACCAAACTGCTGAGGTCATCGGTCTCTAGGTTTACACATTTCTTAATCTAAATTAAAGTAACTTAGGCTACGGACAACACATACACCCAAAACCGAGAGAGGACTCGAACCTCCGACTGGGGAAGTCTTCCATATAATCTGCGTCATCTCATGCGAATTCAATCCATATTTTTGAAAAATGTCCCTTTGTAAACTAGTTCTGTATTGTAACCGACAACTACGGCGAATAAAGATCTATTATCCTCAGACGTGATTTTAAATGCAAGATCCGTTAAACTTTCCTACAGCTTTTCCTCGGTTGCGTGACCTGCTAAAAATAAATGTAACCTGTTGAAAATGTAAGCATATTGCTCTCAGTCTCGTGTTGTTGTCGTTGTGTGCAGCGGCCTAGCTCAATGTTCATTCTCTTGTTCAGTGCAGGTAATGAACATTGTATCTGATCGTCTTGTTTGATTGTTGTCTGTTTGTTGACAGGGGAGCTGTGTCGGATCACCATAGCATTTAAGTTCATTTTATAGCAAAGGCATAGCACATCGCAGGCCTAAATGACCACACAATCAGTGTAAACTGTCAGATCTAGGAAACATGAATAGGACATACCACATAAAACAGACGGAAGACATGTATGAGATCTGTTCACATAAAGCGTTAAGTTCAAATGGTTCAAATGTCTCTGAGCACTATGGGACTCAACGTCTGAGGTCATCAGTCCCCTATAACTTACAACTACTTAAACATAACTAACCTAAGGACATCACACACATCCATGCCCGAGGCAGGATTCGAACTTGCGACCGCAGCAGTCACGCGGTTCCGGACTGAAGTGCCTAGAACCGCACGGCCACCTCGGCCGGCTAAAGCGTTAAGTCCTCGCGTGATATGGACATTGATGTGACTGATGTCAACAGCAGTACTCCACAGTAGTACTGTTATGCGAAGTGCAGTCATGTATGACATTCTGATGTTCTGTAACGATTTGGAGTGGTCTCTTGTGTTATACCATCCGTCTCAGACAGCTGACACCAGTCGGCTACTGGGTACGCCGACCAGCTACCTGCATGATTTTCCAGTTGGAAACTGCAATAACACTGGGTAACGGTGAGACGGATTGCTGCATGATATCTCGTAAAGCAACATTACACAGCCAGCTAAGTGATGGGAATCGATCCCCTGTGACAATGCATCCAAACTAGGCAAATACACTCCTGGAAATGGAAAAAAGAACACATTGACACCGGTGTGTCAGACCCACCATACTTGCTCCGGACACTGCGAGAGGGCTGTACAAGCAATGATCACACGCACGGCACAGCGGACACACCAGGAACCGCGGTGTTGGCCGTCGAATGGCGCTAGCTGCGCAGCATTTGTGCACCGCCGCCGTCAGTGTCAGCCAGTTTGCCGTGGCATACGGAGCTCCATCGCAGTCTTTAACACTGGTAGCATGCCGCGACAGCGTGGACGTGAACCGTATGTGCAGTTGACGGACTTTGAGCGAGGGTGTATAGTGGGCATGCGGGAGGCCGGGTGGACGTACCGCCGAATTGCTCAACACGTGGGGCGTGAGGTCTCCACAGTACATCGATGTTGTCGCCAGTGGTCGGCGGAAGGTGCACGTGCCCGTCGACCTGGGACCAGACCGCAGCGACGCACGGATACACGCCAAGACCGTAGGATCCTACGCAGTGCCGTAGGGGACCGCACCGCCACTTCCCAGCAAATTAGGGACACTGTTGCTCCTGGGGTATCGGCGAGGACCATTCGCAACCGTCTCCATGAAGCTGGGCTACGGTCCCGCACACCGTTAGGCCGTCTTCCGCTCACGCCCCAACATCGTGCAGCCCGCCTCCAGTGGTGTCGCGACAGGCGTGAATGGAGGGACGAATGGAGACGTGTCGTCTTCAGCGATGAGAGTCGCTTCTGCCTTGGTGCCAATGATGGTCGTATGCGTGTTTGGCGCCGTGCAGGTGAACGCCACAATCAGGACTGCATACGACCGAGGCACAGAGGGCCAACACCCGGCATCATGGTGTGGGGAGCGATCTCCTACACTGGCCGTACACCACTGGTGATCTTCGAGGGGACACTGAATAGTGCACGGTACATCCAAACCGTCATCGAACCCATCGTTCTACCATTCCTAGACCGGCAAGGGAACTTGCTGTTCCAACAGGACAATGCACGTGCGCATGTATCCCGTGCCACCCAACGTGCTCTAGAAGGTGTAAGTCAACTACCCTGGCCAGCAAGATCTACGGATCTGTCCCCCATTGAGCATGTTTGGGACTGGATGAAGCGTCGTCTCAGGCGGTCTGCACGTCCAGCACGAACGCTGGTCCAACTGAGGCGCCAGGTGGAAATGGCATGGCAAGCCGTTCCACAGGACTACATCCAGCATCTCTACGATCGTCTCCATGGGAGAATAGCAGCCTGCATTGCTGCGAAAGGTGGATATACACTGTACTAGTGCCGACATTGTGCATGCTCTGTTGCCTGTGTCTATGTGCCTGTGGTTCTGTCAGTGTGATCATGTGATGTATCTGACCCCAGGAATGTGTCAATAAAGTTTCCCCTTCCTGGGACAATGAATTCACGGTGTTCTTATTTCAATTTCCAGGAGTGTATATACGTCCTCTGTGCAGCTGGTAGCTTCATTCCTTCAGCGCCGTGAACTCATCAGCCGCACTCTTGACCTTCACAGAGCAGCACCATCAGCTAGTCGAACTTGCTAGTCTACGAGTCGTCAGCTAGCACTGATTATTCCAGGTTCGAACTGATGCTGCCGAGGAGAGGCCTCTCACTGGGTGTCATCATCTGACGCTCAGTCCACCCTTGGAGAATCATCTGCAAGCCACTGCCTGTCACATTGGACTGAGGGCAGAGTACGCCAATCGAGATATAAGAAGCTCGCCGGACTGCAGAAACGACATCTCGTGTCAGAAAGACCGTCTTCACCGCCAGCCATTGTTAAACTGACTCAGTAATCTGTTGAGCAGTGGACTCACTTACTTACTCAATCACGATCAGTACCTGGGACACAGCTGTCGCCCTACTCTATGAGAACAATAAGAAATTTTTTTTGAGCCACTCTCTCCCTGCTAAGAGCCCATCCCCACACACTCCACACACGCGATTAGTGTCAACTTGGCGAACAACTCAAACACATCACCACTGCATTTGGTATAGGTATTGGGAGTTTGCTGGAAATGCCCTGACGAAAGATGTTACAATTGAAGGAAGTTACGTTAGAGAGTATTGTGAAAGTAGATTAGAAGAAATTTCTTAAGATGGATGTCTGAGGTTGGAGAAATAGACTAGACACTCCAATGTCTCACTCCATAATCCAATCTTGATAGAGATACTCTGACTTAGATTTTTCTTGTTCTCCCTACAATACACAAAGAGTGCAGAGCGTAACTTTAAAGAAGACTAAAATACATCTACCTGCTGTCTGAACATTAAAATGATTTGTTTTCATCCTAAATAAGCATTATGTTGATGATAGGAGACAGTCACAAAAAAGGTGTTGTGTGAAATTGCCGATTGAGTCAGACGCCTGGTAGGTTTCCTTCGAAGTCATTTCTTGTCTTTTTAAGCTAACGATGAATAAGTGTAGCATAGAAATTGTTACTGTCGCTTTGAATTAAAACATAAGTTTCAATTATCTTACAACAGCTCGACAGTATACAGTCATCGCCCGCACTGCGAAAAGTGCAGACACATTACCACAAACGCTAATGAATTGCATTATGAGCTCAAGTATGGAGGTCAGTGACAAAATAGTTCGTCGATAGGTGACGGGACTTGGTTTTTGAAGATCATTCCGAAGGCCACTCCTTGCAAGATCGAATGTGAGACGTTGATTAGAGGCGTCCAACGACGCCGTGATTGGAGAATTGGAAGTTCGTGATGATTAATAGGACATAATGTAACTTTCAGATGGGAGTGTGATACCGGTTTGTGGTATTTAACTTTTGTCTTATGGAGATACTGAAATACGACACAGTCTGTTATGCAGTCGTAGTAGTTTTTCCTTTTTCGTGCCAGACAGAGGTGTTAGTTATTCACAAAGTTCACGAAAAAATTTTAATCTGTAAACTCCAAAATGGGCCAATTGGAAGTTCGGTCACATACACTGATGTGCCAAAACATAGTGACCATCTATTTAATAGTATGTTGGTCCACCTCCGGATCGCAGATCACAATGATTCAGGGGGGGCATTGATTCGACAGGTCCTTGATGGGTTTTCGGAGGAATATGACAGTGATATGTTCAGATGGATTACGAAATTCCAATAAATTATGGGCGGGTTGTCTGTCATAGAACTGGTGCCTAGTGACGCCACAGACATGTTCCACCACGTTCAAAGAAGTTGCATTTGGTGGCCAAGACATCAAAATTCAGACTATTGTAGCATCCTTTTGGTCTTGAGACACAGGCAGTTACCCTGCTGGAACATACCATCACTATCGAGGAAGACATCACCCATGAAGGGATGCAGGTTGTCCACAATAATGTTCACGTGGCCCACAGCTGTCATACTGCCTTCGATTATTACAACAGGTTCCCATGAAGCTAAAGTAAATGTCTGCAACAGCATAAAACCGCCTCCACCAGCCAGAGTCCATGACACGATGCATGTTTCGAGGAGTTATTCGCATTGATGATGACGTTTCCAGACACGATCATTGACGTGGTGTAGCGAGATACGTGAATCTTCCAACCCAACGAGACGTTTCCAGTAGTTCACAGACCAATAGAGGCGATCCTGTCCCCACTACAATTGTGTCAGTAAGGAAACACGTAATGGTTGTCTGCTGAGAAGCCCTATTGAGCCGTGGTGCGGCTCTCAGGCGCAAGACGCTATCGATTACTCCTCTGGTTGAGGTTGGCACTATGTGCGATCGCGAGCGCCTCCTGTCGGAGCGGGTCCTAACGGGGGAGTGAGTACGAGTAACAAGAGTCTGGGCGGACAGCAAGGGAGAACGGACATTGCGGCCGCACTCTGAGGCGACAAGAGAAGAGTTGTGCACAGCCGAGAAGGGAGCGTTGATCAAGGCGGTAGTCAGCATCGCTTTCCGGGGGACAGAGAGGTGCGGCAGTCCAGCCAGCAGACACCAGCTCCGGGAGCAGTGCTCCGGTTTGTGGACGTGACGTGGGCCGTATTTTGGCGCAGTATAGTTTGCTTGGTACGCATCTGCTGCTCCATTTATGCCCACGTGTGTTGTTCTGTCCGTATGAGCATTGAAAAGGTTACGCTCCGGCTGGAACAGTGGCTTGTGCTTTACGTTCATGCACCCTGACTCATTTGTTTTGGTGCAGGCAGCTGTAATTTCAGAGGTTTTTTTTTTCGTAGCGATTGTCTTAGCACGGTGGTGCCTAGTATCCGAGAACAAGACAGCTAACGTGTGACCTGTTTTGGGTTTTGGAGTCCTGTTTGGGCAACCTAGTTATCATGCACACAAATGTATTGCTGCCGAGTGAGGTTAGCCCTAATCTTGTGAAACAGCTTTCAGTGACTGGCTCGTCTGCAAGTTAATTAATTTAACCTTTGTGGTGTTTTTTGGCTTTCAGTGGTGAATTTCTTGTCATTCATTTGTGTATGTTACGCCGTTAATGACAACTGTAAGATAGCAAGGTCTTGAAGGGCTTGCGTATCGTGACTGTGTTTTTGGCAACTGTTTAATTTGATTTCTTGTTTATCGGTCTGGTAAAAACTTATGCCAAGTTAACTAATTTCCGTCTGTGGTCCGGAAGTTGGTTTGAAGGTAAAACCGTGGGTAAATCTTTACTGGACCTAACTGTTAACTGATCTTGCGTTGAACTAATGCCATTATTAAATCGTTTCTTGTGTGCTATAAATTGTATTACCATAGACAAGGAGACAGGGCACATTCTGTGGTCGAGGGGTAGGCACGGTTGCTGCTTTGCGCGTGGCGTCTTGTCGCTCGCTATCATTTCCCGCGTTAGTACGGGCGGCGTGAGATTTGTTTGCTCGCGGTTGTATGGCCGCTAGTCAGCTGTGCCTGCTCCCGCTTCAGGGTGTGCCGTGTTTCTTAAGACGTACGCCGACTTTGTCACTGTTACTCCCGTGTTGTTGTCGGTCGCTTACCGAAACGTTGGTCTATTTTAGCACGGTGGCCACTGGGCCGTGGCGATGTCGGTTGATGACCAGCGTTGGGGCGGTCGTCCGCTCTGAGTGGCTTCGGTCTCTTGGACTTGGCAGTTACCTTGTGATTAAACAGATCAAATTTGTTTATTTTCAGTAAATTTCTAACTAGTTGTGAGAAAAGTTGTAACTGAGCTTTTCATGATTTTACACAATTCAAGCATATTGGTAAGGCATTTTCCTATCTGTTTTATTTAAATGAGAATTCTTTATTGGGGTTATTCACCTGTTGAAGCTTAACATAAAATTTGTAACTTAGCTTTCATGACTTTATTTAATTTAAGCATTCTTGTGAAGCAGTCCTTTATCTACGTTTTATTGTTTGGTAATTCTTTATTGGTGTTATTCACTGGTTGAAGGTCAACAAATGTTTGTAACCAAGTTTGTCCTTGCTTAATTGGGATTTGTTAAGAGCCTTTATTGCTGGAAGATCATTAAAGCTTGGGTGTTTGTAATTGTGAATACTGTTGTCTGTGTTGTGGGCTACCCTTCCACTTCCACAGCCAAGCTGTCCTATCTACCAGTACACCTATGTTCATCAGTGTGCAGTGAAATGTGTGCTTGTGCACCAGGGGGAATTGCATTGTCGCCTATCCTGCTTTACAGATGGAAAAAGCCTACGACTTCCATGTTGTGTGATGAGGCATGGACGTCCAACACATCACCTACTTATGGTGTCAGTGTTCTTCAACCTTGCCAAAGATGATCACGACAGTAACCAGCTATCAGCCGACTATCTTCACCGTTTCCGAGGTACTCGTTCTCAGGGGCAGAGCCACAACGCTACCTTTGTTAAAGACCCTTTTTTAAAGTATACTTTATGATATGGAACCCGTACCATCTATGAAATGATTCATAATTCATCTCTGCTTCGCTTACATACTTTCCTTTCTGCGTCACGTGTCTGAAACGGCAGCAAGGGGCATTCAATCTCATTGTGGACATCGTCATGGTATTTTTGCTCATTTGTGTGTGTGCGTGTGTCTGAACTATGGAAAATCACAAATCTCTATGGGAAATTTCAACTACATATTCAGTACATGACTTGCTGTCTAGAAAAGATAGGTTGACGTACGATATTAGTAGCGCTCTTATGGGTGAGATACTGCTTTGGAATAACGAAATACGAACGATAAACTCATAGTTTACAGGGCTGCTAGGTAGTTCAGAGGTATGTAATATGCACGACATTATGTTCCAGCTACAAGATGTTAAAATAAACTAAGTGTACAAACTTCAACAAATATTATCGATACTACTATAAAAAAGACTGTATCGTTAAAAATGACGATAATTATTTCATTATTTCTGTAATAATTTAATTTCTGCGTGAATTAAAACTATTATGAGAGAACTATATTCATAGACAACGACAATTATAATCTTTTTTGTTATCTGTGATAATTGTGGTTCAGTTGTTCTTCCTGTGTTAACCGATGAACTGTTTGGACGTGAAACGTGTGTGGCCTGTAAAGAGACAGCCTGTAACTGTATTCTTAATTATTATTTGAAAAATAGAGTCGCTATTGTCTAGACGTAGATTTGTATTTATTTAAATTGTAATCCTATCTAATTAATATTTTTATGTGTTAACTTTCAGCTCCGCAATTAGGAGCGCAGCCATTAGCGCTAGTAATTTACAGCGGAGTTTTCTAGTAGCTGGTATAAAAAATATGAAACATTTTCACTGAAAAGCATTTTAAATGCTAAAGAATAGACCAAAAGGCTTAAAGACTTTTATCTAAATATATTAACTTGATATAAAAGGAATCTAGAATAATAACAGACAAATGACTACCGTCTGTCTTCCGCCATCTTAGCGAAAATATCTCCGCGGCAGTTTTGAAACTAGAATTTGAACGAACATAAATAGTGTTAGATATAAATGAATGGAAATAAATGTGCACCGGTGGTCCCGAATGTACTTAAAAAGACAGAATTCAACCCAGATTCAATCTTTAAAAACAGTGCTCACAGCACGTGACGTAATGTCAATTTCTTATTTGCTGATGTATGAAGCCTAGTTATTTCGGACGATTTACATGAAATATTTTAATAGCAGACATACGTCAGTGTTGTGCTCGGGTAGTGTTTTGTGACTAAATGATCCCTTTGCTAGAGAAAAGTGCTTCCATCTTAAGTAACAGTTGTGTAAAATCTGATAAATGATACGCAATTTAGTGTCACACGACTTTACAGACCACATTTCTACACAACGTCAAGTGGAGATTTCTTTAGCAGAGTGAAAAATATTAGCCGGGATAATCATTTTAGAGATCAAACTAACTGTTACGCTGACAATAGGTAACTGGTTTTATATATTTTTGGATCTACCTGAAATATCATAAGTAATTAAAGTCACGAAATACTTTAAACGGGTTCCGCCACAGGTAGTACTAGGGGTGACACTGCAGGAAAAGTGGGATGTCGAATGAAACATTATCTGGAACACTTGGAGGAGTTTCAGCTATATTTTATGTCGTAACCTTGCACGAGGTCACAATATCAAGTTAGCAAAATCAGCTGAACACAAGTAAACGATCTTTCTGATCGATAATTCACTGAATAATTTTCTATAGTTCATGTCAAATAGATATTACGAAATAGTTATGTCAGATCGGATCTCTGCAGAGTGTTTAACAGTACAAGTATAAATCCAGGCGGACCAAATATCGGACGACATTTTCCGATATAAACCCGCTACTATTGAATTTATGAGGAAAAAAGATTGCAGGAACTAAAATTGCAGCATCGAGAATAGATGGCAGACGTAGTATTTTGAGTAGACTCGACTGCACACTACCCACAGTACGACACTACAAGGTGAGATACAGTTTATTTATGTTTTCTTGCGGATGTATTTAAAAAGAAAATCTCACTGTGGAAGTGACAAATTTCTCCAGTGTCGATTCCCATACCCTCACTGGCGTTAAAAATACATAAAAATAGGTCTGATGACTTTATTGTGACCTTTAAAGAATTATGAGCACAGTTTTCTAAATCTTATGACGATACTGCCTATCTTACAGCTGTTTTCGACCTGTTTTCGAAACTGCGTTTCAGTTGAAAGCGTCCCCGTGCATGTGCTGATGTAAGTGAATGATCTGCAGTTCTAAGGACGAATTCTATTGTGTTCAAAAGATCCAGAGCCGTGGCTGTCTCGAGTCATGCCTTGTTTTTTTTTTATCATTGGTTGCAGTATAGTGACGTCTTATTTCTTCTCCGGTTACCGCCATAACGTTGCTGTCTTCTCTCTGAGTGGCAGCAGCAGCGTATATCGATTCTAGTACTGCTGTACTATCTTTGGTGTGGCGAATATACACTCCTGGAAATGGAAAAAACAACACATTGACACCGGTGTGTCAGACCCACCATACTTGCTCCGGACACTGCGAGAGGGCTGTACAAGCAATGATCACACGCACAGCACAGCGGACACACCAGGAACCGCGGTGTTGGCCGTCGAATGGCGCTAGCTGCGCAGCATTTGTGCACCGCCGCCGTCAGTGTCAGCCAGTTTGCCGTGGCATACGGAGCTCCATCGCAGTCTTTAACACTGGTAGCATGCCGCGACAGCGTGGACGTGAACCGTATGTGCAGTTGACGGACTTTGAGCGAGGGCGTATAGTGGGCATGCGGGAGGCCGGGTGGACGTACCGCCGAATTGCTCAACACGTGGGGCGTGAGGTCTCCACAGTACATCGATGTTGTCGCCAGTGGTCGGCGGAAGGTGCACGTGCCCGTCGACCTGGGACCGGACCGCAGCGACGCACGGATGCACGCCAAGACCGTAGGATCCTACGCAGTGCCGTAGGGGACCGCACCGCCACTTCCCAGCAAATTAGGGACACTGTTGCTCCTGGGGTATCGGCGAGGACCATTCGCAACCGTCTCCATGAAGCTGGGCTACGGTCCCGCACACCGTTAGGCCGTCTTCCGCTCACGCCCCAACATCGTGCAGCCCGCCTCCAGTGGTGTCGCGACAGGCGTGAATGGAGGGACGAATGGAGACGTGTCGTCTTCAGCGATGAGAGTCGCTTCTGCCTTGGTGCCAATGATGGTCGTATGCGTGTTTTGCGCCGTGCAGTTGAGCGCCACAATCAGGACTGCATACGACCGAGGCACACAGGGCCAACACCCGGCATCATGGTGTGGGGAGCGATCTCCTACACTGGCCGTACACCACTGGTGATCGTCGAGGGGACACTGAATAGTGCACGGTACATCCAAACCGTCATCGAACCCATCGTTCTACCATTCCTAGACCGGCAAGGGAACTTGCTGTTCCAACAGGACAATGCACGTCCGCATGTATCCCGTGCCACCCAACGTGCTCTAGAAGGTGTGAGTCAACTACCCTGGCCAGCAAGAACTCCGGATCTGTCCCCCATTGAGCATGTTTGGGACTGGATGAAGCGTCGTCTCACGCGGTCTGGACGTCCAGCACGAACGCTGGTCCAACTGAGGCGCCAGGTGGAAATGGTATGGCAAGCCGTTCCACAGGACTACATCCAGCATCTCTACGATCGTCTCCATGGGAGAATAGCAGCCTGCATTGCTGCGAAAGGTGGATATACACTGTACTAGTGCCGACATTGTGCATGCTCTGTTGCCTGTGTCTATGTGCCTGTGGTTCTGTCAGTGTGATCATGTGATGTATCTGACCCCAGGAATGTGTCAATAAAGTTTCCCCTTCCTGGGACAATGAATTCACGGTGTTCTTATTTCAATTTCCAGGAGTGTAGTTTCCGGGTGTGCTGTGTGTGGCAGTCGGTCGGTTGGGGCAGAGCAGCGAGGAAGTCCCCGTGACGGCGTGCATGCGTGGTTGGAGTTGTGAGGCGCTTCTTGCGAGGGTTACGAAGTTCATCGCCCACCGATACTTTACACTAAAGTTGAGTGCTCACTTAACTTACCGTCAAGCCTCAACTGCTATCACATCTCTTCGTTTGATCTTGGTCGTCGCTTTCTGGGAGATTCCCGCGAGCAAAAACGTGTGCGCATTGAAGTCGGCTAGAACTGCAGCCGTATTCCTGTGTGGTGTTTAACTTAATTTGATCCATTCCTTTATCAATCAAGTGTAGCAGCGGTATCTTCTGCCTTATGGCCGTTGACGTTCCGGTGACCTGCCCTGGTCGTTGACGTAGTTTTCAGCAGTGTTGATGCTGTCCAGCACGGCGTGTAGTTCGATAGCTGAGGTGTTGTTGGTAGTTTTGTGCGCTTATTCTGACTTGGCTGGATTGGGCACCAGTATCCAGAACGTTGTGCTATTGACATCTTGCTCTTGTTTTGCTGGTCGGCTGGAGGCAGAACTGATCTCGTTGGTTGGTTCGTCGGCTGGCTTTCGGTTGGGTTGCCTTCCAATTAAGAGGTTGTCGATCTGGCTGCCTGTCTTACCTAAACGTTTGTTAGTGTTGCCTTCGCAGGCCGATCCTTGGAACCTTCTGAGCGTGGCTCCTTGCTTTTTACATAGTGATTTCCTTTTTAGTCTTAAGTACTCTGTTTGGCCTTAGCTTATTAAAACTGCAAGGCTTTCTTCTTAGGCCTTAAGCCGTAAAAAAAAAAAAAAATTGTTTCATATTTGGTATATGGCCTTCAGCCGAGTTTCATCCTTTCAAAATTTGATTTGAAAATTCTATGTGCCTAGGCCTTAAGCCGTAAATTGGTTTCAAGTTGGTATGTGGCCTTCAGCCGAATTTTCAGCCTTTTCAAATCAAAAGTTGAAAAATTTTGTCTAGACCTTAAGCCGTAATAATATTTTCAAGTTTTTATGTGGCCTTCAGCCGAGTTTTCCGGCTTAAATTAAAAATTGGAAATTTCTCTGTCTGGGCTTTAAGCGGTGAGGTTGTTTAGGTTCCGTATTTGGCCTTCAGCCGAGAGTTATGTGAAGCATTTTAGGAAAAAGCCTTTAGCCTATTTTAGTTGAAATTTAGAAGCTCTTCCCTTTAGGTCTTAAGCCGTAAAATTGTTTTCTGCGTGGTGTGTGGCATTCAGCCGAGTTTTAATCTCTCTTAAATTAAAAATTCAAAATTCTTGTCTCGTCCTTAAGTCTTTAGTATGGAGGCTTCAGCCGAGTTTTACATGAAATATTTTAAGATAAGGCCTTCAGCCTTTTCAAATTGAAAGCTCCTCTTCCTAGGCCTGAAGCCGTTAAGTTGTTTTGTTGATATGCGGCCTTCAGCCGAGTTTTCAGCCTATTTAGATTAAACATTGAAAATATTTGTCTCGGCTCTAAGCCGTAACACTGTTCTGGATTAATGTGAGGCCTTCAGCCGAGTTCTATGGAAAAAAAATTAAGCTAAGGCTTTCAGCCTATTTATACTGAAGATAAAAATTTTTTTTCTAAAGAAGTGAAACATCCAGAAGAACTCCTGTACCTCAATTTCTTGCTTAGGCCTTGTGCCTTGGATTTTCGATGTGGCCTTCTGCCGATCTAAATTAAATCAAATCAAAGGAGGTCTTTCGTTAAAACCTTGAGAGTTTGAGTCTTGCTTGTGTGATTTTGTTTTACGAAATTAAGTTTATATGCTGAGTGCAACTGACAGTAACTTACTTTGGCCCCTTCACACAAATATAACCACATCCGCTTTGCCCTGCTAGTCAGGGATTTCAACGTCTACATCGTTTTCCTTCACAACGAGGTTGCAAAGTGCTACATTATTTCGATCAACATACGAGACTTCGACCGAAGGTAAGGTTCGATCGGTCGCGAAATGGAAACTACAGTGAAAATAAAAAATGTTTTGTTTTCAACAGTTAGCTATAACTTCGAGCTACTGCTCTATAGTCGCCGCTCCCACTTAGATATTTGTCGTAGCGTTGAAACAATTTCCGACACTCTCATTATAGAAGACAGCCACCTCTGCTTCCCGCCAGTTCTCCGCTCTGGTCTGCAGCTCTCTGTATGTGCCAAAATGTTGTCTTCATAGCCTGTGGTTCACATGAGCAGAGATGAAAATCAGAGTGAACGAAATTACTGCTGTATGGTGGGTGATCAAGTACTTTCCACCGAAAACGTCTTCATTGCCCCCCCCCCTCCCCCCCACAGTGTGCGGCAGAGAATTTTCATGAAGAAAGAAATGCATCACAACAACAATATGTAGGACTGCATGAAATCAGCGAAATCTCTAAGTAGGTTTCCATACCTGGGGGGAGATGGTATTATATTGGCTCCTTTATGTGCTCATTCTGCGCTCAAAACTGAAAAGAGTGACATGACGCGATTGACGCGCACACTAGCGACACTGCCCAACAACATTTGTGCAAAGCTTCGTCTTTTTTCCACTGTCGTTTTCGTGTCCCATCAAATCTTACTTTTCGAATTATCTCTGTATGTGTGTGAAAGACTTCTTTTTCATCATGAAACTAAATAAGTCACAATTACGTGGAACGTGAGTGTTAAAATCCGTGAAACTGTCTCCGTCTATCTGTCTGCCGACAGTTTTTACCACATAAAAAATCTTATATCTTCAGTGCGCCAAAACTCATTTAATAATATTGACAATTTGATTCGTTTGTGATCTGTGTTGTTGAGAGACAGAAGATCTAAAACCAAGTCATACACTATGCGACTACATCGTCATCTACACTCCTGGAAACTGAAATAAGAACACCGTGAATTCATTGTCCCAGGAAGGGGAAACTTTATTGACACATTCCTGGGGTCAGATACATCACATGATCACACTGACAGAACCACAGGCACATAGACACAGGCAACAGAGCATGCACAATGTCAGCACTAGTACAGTGTATATCCACCTTTCGCAGCAATGCAGGCTGCTATTCTCCCATGGAGACGATCGTAGAGATGCTGGATGTAGTCCTGTGGACCGGCTTGCCATGCCATTTCCACCTGGCGCCTCAGTTGGACCAGCGTTCGTGCTGGACGTGCAGACCGCGTGAGACGACGCTTCATCCAGTCCCAAACATGCTCAATGGGGGACAGATCCGGAGATCTTGCTGGCCAGGGTAGTTGACTTACACCTTCTAGAGCACGTTGGGTGGCACGGGATACATGCGGACGTGCATTGTCCTGTTGGAACAACAAGTTCCATTGCCGGTCTAGGAATAGTAGAACGATGGGTTCGATGACGATTTGGATGTACCGTGCACTATTCAGTGTCCCCTCGACGATCACCAGTGGTGTACGGCCAGTGTAGGAGATCGCTCCCCACACCGTGATGCCGGGTGTTGGCCCTGTGTGCCTCGGTCGTATGCAGTCCTGATTGTGGCGCTCGCCTGCACGGCGCCAAACACGCATACGACCATCATTGGCACCAAGGCAGAAGCGACTCTCATCGCTGAAGACGACACGTCTCCATTCGTCCCTCCATTCACGCCTGTCGCGACACCACTGGAGGCGGGCTGCACGATGTTGGGGCGTGAGCGGAAGACAGCCTAACGGTGTGCGGGACCGTAGCCCAGCTTCATGGAGACGGTTGCGAATGGTCCTCGCCGATACCCCAGGAGCAACAGTGTCCCTAATTTGCTGGGAAGTGGCGGTGCGGTCCCCTACGGCACTGCGTAGGATCCTACGGTCTTGGCGTGCATCCGTGCGTCGCTGCGGTCCGGTCCCAGGTCGACGGGCACGTGCACCTTCCGCCGACCACTGGCGACAACATCGATGTACTGTGGAGACCTCACGCCCCACGTGTTGAGCAATTCGGCGGTACGTCCACCCGGCCTCCCACATGCCCACTATACGCCCTCGCTCAAAGTCCGTCAACTGCACATACGGTTCACGTCCACGCTGTCGCGGCATGCTACCAGTGTTAAAGACTGCGATGGAGCTCCGTATGCCACGGCAAACTGGCTGACACTGACGGCGGCGGTGCACAAATGCTGCGCAGCTAGCGCCATTCGACGGCCAACACCGCGGTTCCTGGTGTGTCCGCTGTGCCGTGCGTGTGACCATTGCTTGTACAGCCCTCTCGCAGTGTCCGGAGCAAGTATGGTGGGTCTGACGCACCGGTGTCAATGTGTTCATTTTTCCATTTCCAGGAGTGTATATACGGTGCAGTCGTAGCTTCCCTCTCCTCCGACACTGACAGTTCGGTGCAGCGGTGGAGGAAGTGTGCAGCCAGCCTGAGAGCTGCGGCACTCTCGAGGGGGCACAACTCACAAGCCAAATTCTTTACCATCTCTGGTATACAGCACTGCGGGAAGAAGATACAATTAAATTTGTAGGTGGGTGTTTGTGGGTACGCTGGGTGGCAAATTAGGTATGCGCCATAGGCGGCAAGAACGGGATTAAACTGGCTGAGCATCAAGTCGAACTGAACTATGATGGCAGACAGAGGAACAGGCTGAGAATTATTGAACTATATGAAATAAAATTGTCGTAACCTCTAAACGGTTTGCGTTAGGACGTTCATACTGCACGATTGGCTCTAGGGCATGATGGGAATTAGTATCTGCATGCATGAATGGTTTAGTTTAGCGACGAAGCCAACCTTCATTTGGATGGGTTCGTTAATATGAAAAACTGGTGCATATGGAGGACTGAGAATCTGGATTTCGCAATCGAGAAGTCTTTTTACCCTCAACGAGTGACTATGTGGTGTGCAATGTGCAGCCACGGAATAATCGGTGCGGTATTCCCTCAAGGCACGTTGATCACCGAACTATGTGAAGGATTTGGAAGATGATTTCATCCCCATCATCCAGTGTGACGCTGATTTCGAGAAGATGTAGTTCAAGCAAGACTGAGCCCGACCCTATTGAAGCAGGAGAGTGTTTGATGTCCTGGAGGAGCACTTTGGGGACCGCATTCTGGCTCTGGGGTACCCAGACGCCACTGGCATGGGCCTCGATTGGCCGCCATATTATTCGGATCCGAAGACATGCGACTCCTTTGTGTGGGGCTACATTAAAGACAATCTGTAAAGCAATAACCACAAAACTATTGCTTACCTGAAAACAGCCACTCAAGGAGGTCATCGACAAGAATGATTACCTTCAGCCGGTCATGCAGAATTTTGCTCTGTCTGCACCACATGATCGCCAATGGTGGCAGGCATATTGAACATGTCATAGCCTAAATCCGAATATTTGTAGTGAAGTGTTCATATTGAATATAGTGTGTACACGCCCTAGTTTATAGCTAATTTACGTTTTTTTCTTATAGTTCAATAATTGTGATCCTGCACATCATTCCAAGCTGCCTCAAGTGTACGCCAGTGTTCATCAGTCGTACTAGGTAACAAATAGTGTCATGCCAAACTCTTGGCAACCGCTGAGAGATGTTTCCAATAGATGAGAGATCTACAGTACTTGCTCGCTCGAACTACAGTAAAACACCCACTGTATCAATGTAGACCCGAAGAGCATGGGTAACTTACTCCTATTTTCTTGCGTTGCCTTGCTCAAAGACGACGTCACAGAGAACTCGAAGGTAGGACACAGTCACCGGTCTTCATATATTGCAAATGTAACACTTGCTCATCAGGTTAGCAGTATGTTAATGAGAAGTAACTGAATTGTGTAGCCGGTGGCATCCCATACAATCACGCCTGGTCCTTGGCCCGTACGATGATGGATAAAATCTGGCATCGTTAGCTATCGACAGGACCTCTACATATCAATAAGCCCATCATGATACTCTGAACAGTCAGAGCTCGTCTGAAAAAGCAACGTTGTACCGCTTCAGTGTTTAATATTGTAACTGGATAAACCACTGTTCGCGCACCTAACTCTGCTGCTACAACAATGATCGCCTTGCTGATAGCCCACCGGGCTTCACACTGCCGCGGACAGTTGTCCTGCTGCAAAACTAGCGCATTTCCTGCCTCAAACAGGTGGCAAAGTTTTACCATCCTGTGCGGGAAGTGGATAATATATGAGTCTCTTTCAGTGCTAGTAAATATTTACTTCTTATATTAGGCATAAAACGATCCTCTTACACACACTCAATATTCAAATACGATTTTTGAGCGACAAATCCTCAACGAAATCCTTACCTGCTTTTCCAGAGTTATGTTTGCATCTCATCTCCCTGCTTCTTCTACTCGCACCTCTCTCCCAAAGTGTTCTAGGGATGTCTTAAACACACAGTACTTCCTTTTCCACGTATTAAGTCCTACATGTGCTAAATGTTGTATTGGGACACCTCATCCACCAGCAATGCAGGCATTTTTGGCAGATTGTCGAAGCTCCAGCTCTGCAGGCTACTTTACTTAGGGAACCATACGTAAACATTCCCGATTGAAAACATCAAAACTTGATTGTTGATGGTACAACTCAAGAATGTACCATAAAACCGAGTTACGCCTGATTCACCAATTCCATTTCACAAGTACAGGTGTAGTGAAAAACGCACTACTTGCTTCTACAAGTCATGTACCAGCAAGTAGGGTGAACCATATCCATTCATCACAGTTGTATTCAGTTAGCCATCCAGCCACAGACCCAGCAGTTCCAAACATGCACCTTGTTTTAACAATCGCACTTTGCAGTAATGTATAAAGTCTTCTTACTTTCGTTCAGTTCAATCGAAAGCTGTAGCAACTGGCAGTTGAATAGTAAGTGCGTCTTCAGAGATTTTACAATTTGCACCACCGATTTCTTCAGGACCTTCAGGGCTGCAAATTTAGCAAACGTTCTTGATGTGCAGAACAATGAATCCCATCTGTCGATACTTGTAATATTTTGCTCTTTCAATGTCAATTAAATCCTTAAATCCTTTCTGCATGGTTTTCTAATGTCAATCCAGGACCCGTCGATTTAGAGACTGCATAGTGGATATTGAGAATTTTCGTCTATCTCTCCTGTCACTCTCACTGATTTTTAAATGCTTGTGACAGATCGATAGATTACCTCTTTTTGTGTAAAAAGCCATTTGACCTGTGAATGTCGTTCCGAACTGAAGCGAGTTGTACCGACCGAAAAATGCCACATCGAAATACTGCGTAAAATGTCGCTCTGTACCGGGTACTCCCGAGGAAAGCCGAGAAAGCCCGAGTGGCGGCCCACTCGCGGCCCGCATATCCGGATCGCATGCGGTTTGGCACGCCGCGGCCGGCCCTGCTATGCACGCACAGTAAATAAAATTCCTTTATTTCCCATACATTCCGTTGTTGCAGCCTTAACGGTCAGAAGTGCACATAGTTATAAAATAAAATCCAATTATAATTCTCAGGCCACACGGCCTACATTCGGTAGGGAAGACGCAGACACAAATGTTCAACACATGCCCTAGTTCTTCAATATTGTTCCTGATGACAATTTACTTTTATTTGTTCTATTTTACATGTCTAATTCCATTGGGCCAAATAGAAGAGGAAATCTCCACGGTTGTGGAACTTGTCAGCATACGAAATTACAACAGGAAAATAATAATAAATAAAATAAAATGTTTATGGATCCTAAAAGAGGACGCTCATGTAAGTTTATATGAAAACAATGAACAATAAAAGATGGGAATCAGATTAATTTTTCAAGGAACTCCTCGACAGAATAGGAGTGACCCACGAGGATACTCTTCAGTTAAGATATGAAAGCACCTGTATAAGTGCTAATATTTGTGATTTGTAGTGGTTGCTTATTGAAAATGGATCTAGATAATACTGCATGCTGCACGAGTCAAGGAGATGCGATCCAAAAGCAGATCGGTTTCTGCCTAGTATTAACTGAATGAAAGCTGCTAATTCTTAAGAAAAAGTTGATATTGTTAACAATAAAGTATATTTATATACACTCCTGGAAATGGAAAAAAGAACACATTGACACCGGTGTGTCAGACCCACCATACTTGCTCAGGACACTGCGAGAGGGCTGTACAAGCAATGATCACACGCACGGCACAGCGGACACACCAGGAACCGCGGTGTTGGCCGTCGAATGGCGCTAGCTGCGCAGCATTTGTGCACCGCCGCCGTCAGTGTCAGCCAGTTTGCCGTGGCATACGGAGCTCCATCGCAGTCTTTAACACTGGTAGCATTCCGCGACAGCGTGGACGTGAATCGTATGTGCAGTTGACGGACTTTGAGCGAGGGCGTATAGTGGGCATGCGGGAGGCCGGGTGGACGTACCGCCGAATTGCTCAACACGTGGGGCGTGAGGTCTCCACAGTACATCGATGTTGTCGCCAGTGGTCGGCGGAAGGTGCACGTGCCCGTCGACCTGGGACCGGACCGCAGCGACGCACGGATGCACGCCAAGACCGTAGGATCCTACGCAGTGCCGTAGGGGACCGCACCGCCACTTCCCAGCAAATTAGGGACACTGTTGCTCCTGGGGTATCGGCGAGGACCATTCGCAACCGTCTCCATGAAGCTGGGCTACGGTCCCGCACACCGTTAGGCCGTCTTCCGCTCACGCCCCAACATCGTGCAGCCCGCCTCCAGTGGTGTCGCGACAGGCGTGAATGGAGGGACGAATGGAGACGTGTCGTCTTCAGCGATGAGAGTCGCTTCTGCCTTGGTGCCAATGATGGTCGTATGCGTGTTTGGCGTCGTGCAGGTGAGCGCCACAATCAGGACTGCATACGACCAAGGTACACAGGGCCAACACCCGGCATCATGGTGTGGGGAGCGATCTCCTACACTGGCCGTACACCACTGGTGATCGTCGAGGGGACACTGAATAGTGCACGGTACATCCAAACCGTCATCGAACCCATCGTTCTACCATTCCTAGACCGGCAAGGGAACTTGCTGTTCCAACAGGACAATGCACGTCCGCATGTATCCCGTGCCACCCAACGTGCTCTAGAAGGTGTAAGTCAACTACCCTAGCCAGCAAGATCTCCGGATCTGTCCCCCATTGAGCATGTTTGGGACTGGATGAAGCGTCGTCTCACGCGGTCTGCACGTCCAGCACGAACGCTGGTCCAACTGAGGCGCCAGGTGGAAATGGCATGGCAAGCCGTTCCACAGGACTACATCCAGCATCTCTACGATCGTCTCCATGGGAGAATAGCAGCCTGCATTGCTGCGAAAGGTGGATATACACTGTACTAGTGCCGACATTGTGCATGCTCTGTTGCCTGTGTCTATGTGCCTGTGGTTCTGTCAGTGTGATCATGTGATGTATCTGACCCCAGGAATGTGTCAATAAAGTTTCCCCTTCCTGGGACAATGAATTCACGGTGTTCTTATTTCAATTTCCAGGAGTGCATATTGAGTGGTCAATGTCAGACATCCAAGACTAATGAGCAGGTGTCGATAGGAGGTTCGCGAACTTACACCACTTATTGCACGAACTGCCTGTTTCTGAACCCAAAGGACCCTTCGTGAATGGGAAGAGTCACCCCAAAACAGAATACCATACGTCATAAGCGAATGAAAATAAGGAAAGTAGACTATTTTTCCTGTCGAACTCTGTTACTTCAGATAGTGTTCTGGCTTGGTTCAAATGGCTCTGAGCACTATGGGACTTAACTTCTATGGTCATCAGTCCCCTAGAACTTAGAACTACTTAAACCTAACTAACCTAAGGACATCACACAACACCCAGTCATCACGAGGCAGAGATAGTGTTCTAATAGCAAAAATGGCAGCATAAATCTTTGAACAAAATCCTGAACATGAGCTTTCCCCAACTGTTTGCTGTCTGTCTGAACATCTGTAAATTTGGGCTGTTGAGTCTCACTAATCATTCACGTCGATTCTGCGTAATTGGAAAATCCGGTTTTGTTGGATAGTGTGTTAGGAAATGTAAAACTGAGTCTTACTGTGGTTTGGCGTTAGTTTATTTTCTACAAGTCATTAACCTACGCCTTGACTGCACTATCTGAAACAATACCAATATTGCACACAACATACTTTACTACCAAGCTGGTCATCAGCAAACAGAACTATTTTACAATCACCTGTATATATGTATACAGGGTGGTCCATTGATCGTGACCGTGCCAAATATCTCACGAAATAAGCGTCAAACGAAAAACCTACACAGAACGAAACTTGTCTAGCTTGAAGGGGAAACCACATTGCGTTATGGTTGTCCAGCTAGATGGCGCAGCCATAGGTTAAACGGATATCAACTGCGTATTTTTAAAATAGGAACCCCCATTTTTTATTACATATTCGTGCATTACGTAAAGAAATATGAATGTTTTAGTTGGACCACTTTTTTCGCTTTGTGATAGATGGCGCTGTAATAGTCACAAACATATGACTCACAATTTTAGACTAACTGCTGGTAACAGGTAGGTTTTTTAAATTAAAATAGAGAACGTAGGTAAGTTTGAACATTTTATTTCGGTTGTTCCAATGTGATATATCTACCTTTGTGAACTTATCATTTCTGAGAACGTATGCTGTTACTGCGTGATTACCTGTAAATACCACATTAATGCAATAAATGCTCAAAATTATGTCCGTCAACCTCAATGTATTTGGAAACAAGTGTAACGACATTCCCCCCAACAGCGTGTAGTTCGCCTTCCGTAATGTCCGCACATGTATTGACAATGCGCTGACGCATGTTGTCAGGCGTTGTCGTTGGATCACGATAGCAAATATCCTTCAACTTTCCCCACAGAAAGAAATCCGGGGACGTCAGATCCGGTGAACGTGCGGACGATGGTACGATGTTTCGACGACGAATCCACCTGTCATGAAATACGAGGGTTATTCCAAAAGTAAGGTCCGATCGGTCGCGAAATGGAAACGACTATGAAAATCCGATAAAGCTTTGCACAGATGTGTTGGGTAGTGTCTCTAGTATAACCCCAGTTAGCATCACGTCGCTCTTCTCATTTCTGAGCTCGCAGTGAGTGCGTAAAGATGTCTAGAAAATAATGTCTGCCGCCAAGTACGAGGGCCTGGTGAGAAATTTCGCCTGAAGCTATGCAGCCAACATTACATAACTGTCGTGCTGTTTCGTCTTCACGACAATTCTCAGCCGCATTCTGCAGGGGCAATGAAGATGCTCCTGCATCGTTTTCAAATGGAAATGTTAGATTACCCACAATACAGTCCGCAATTGTCTCCCCCTGAGTTTCATCTCTGGTCACATGAACCGCTGTCTTTGAAGACAACATTTTGACACAGACAACGAGGTGTAGGCCAGCGTGGAGAATTGGCGGAAAGCACTGGCGGCTGCCTTCTATGATGAGGCTATTGAAAAGTTGGTACAACGCTATGACAGAAGTCTAAGTCAGAACGGCGACTACGTAGAGAAGTAGCTGAAAGGTGTAGCTAATTGTTACAAGTAAAACATTTCTGATGTTCACTGTGGTTTCAATTTGGCAATCAATCGGACCTTACTTTTGGAATAACCCTCGTATGTTATTCAATACCGCTTCAACCGCACGCGAGCTATGTGCCGGAGATCCATCATGTTAGAAGTACATCGCCATTCTGTCATGCAGTGAAACATCTTGTAGTAACATCGGTAGAACATTACGTAGGAAATCAGCATACATCGCACCATTTAGATTGCCATCGATAAAATGGGGACCAATTATCCTTCCTCCCATAATGCCGCACCACATATTAACCCGCCAAGGTCGCTGATGTTCCACTTGTCGCAGCCATGGTGGATTTTCCGTTGACAAACAGTGATATTATGCCGGTTTACGTTACCGCTGTTGGTGAATGACACTTCGTCGCTAAATAAAACGCGTGCAAAAAAATCTGTCATCGTCCCGTAATTTCTCTCGTGCCCAATAGTAGAAATGTACACGACGTTCAAAGTCGTCCCCATGCAAATCCTGGTGCATAGAAATATGGTACGGGTGCAATCGATGTTGATGTAGCATTCTCAACACCGACGTTTTTGGGATTCCCGATTCTCGCGCAATTTGTCTGCTACTGATGTGCGGATTAGCCGCGGCAGCAGCTAAAACACCTACTTGGGCATCATCATTTGTTGCAGGTCGTGGCTGACGTTTCACAGGTGGATGAAAATTTCCTGTTTTTTTTTTTTTTTAAATAACGTAAGTATCCGGCGAACGGTCCGGACACTTGGATGATGTCGTCCAGGATGCCCGTTAGGCATTTTGATCACAATAGCCATACATCATCACGATATCGACCTCTTCCGCAATTGGTAAACGGTCCATTTTAACACGGGTAATGTATCACGAAGCAAATACTGTCCGCACTGGCGGAATGTTACGTGATAATACGTACTTATACGTTTGTGACTATTACAGCGCCATCTATCACAAAGTGAAAAAAGCGGTCCAACTTAAACATTCATGTTTCTTTACGTACTACACGAATAAGTAATAAAAAATGGGTATTCCTATTTTCAAAAAAAAAAAAAAAAAAAAACGCAGTTGATATCCGTTTAACCTATGGCAGCGCCATCTAGCGGGTTAACCTTAGGGCCATCTGGTTTCCCCCTCCCAGCTAGACGAGTTTCGTTCTTTGTAGTTTTTTCGTTTGATGCTTATTTCGTGAGATATTTGGCCAGGTCACTATCAATGGACCACCCTGTACAATAAGGAAGAGGAATGGCCCCAGCACTGATCCCTGGGGAACCTCCTAATTAAACATCCCCCACTCTGACCCCACATCATACCCATTCTCAGTACTGTGGAGAATGAGCTTTAGCTGTCTGCTTTTAAGGTAGCATGCGAACAAATTGTGATCTACTTCCCGTATTCCATAATGGTCAAATTTCTGGAGCGATGTTTTGTGATCAACACAATCAAAAGCCTTAGTTAAATAAAAAAATACACCTGGCGCTCCAAACCTTTTGTTTAATCCAGCCAGAACTGCACATAGAAAAGAGAATAAGGAGAGATTTCGAGAAAACCGACACTTCCATGATTTCCAGCAGTGTGGCGCCCCAGTGTCCGCTGGACAGGGGACGCTGCTGGTGGGCGAGGGTGCGCGTTGTCCGACGTTTGCAGAGACGGGACAGAGTCCGCGCTTGCGCCGCTGCGCTGCTGTTGACTCTGGCGTGTTGACACAGGCGGCGGCGCTGCTGCAGCGCGGACAAAGTCTGGTCGGCCACCGTGTTTCCCGAAACCCTCGAGCCGCGGCGCCAAAGACGCGGGGACGAGGTGCCGCGACGCTAGAAAAGGCGCCGCTTTAGGCCCACAAAGGGCCGGCCCTGCCGGGTCCTGTAAGGAACTGCGCGCCGGTTTGTTGCACAACTTGTCCGCGCCACAAAGCGCCCCTGCCGGCAATCAATGCCGCCTCCCACACGACACCTCCTCTGCCTCGGTTTTCCATTTGCCTCGTGTCAAAACATGGAAATCGACAGCACGCGCTAAAACGTATAACACGTGCCGAGGCAGGGCAAATACTCCACCCTATTTTATGCAGTAACTTTATGTGGGTGAAATATGTTATCACGAATTCGTTCCTTCGAAATACCAGTCGAAAGGTACGAAATAAAACCAAAGTTACTGGAAAATAGCACACGGGGAGTATCGTACTGCTGTGTTTCTTTCTTTTTTACATAACTGATTCAGACAACATAATTTTCGCACTTTTGCACGAGTATTGGCGTTGCACAAACATCAGTAGAGATCCTTCGTCCTTGCGGATCGTGTAAAGAAAATGTTTGTGTGGTATTAGAGAAAATGTTTATGTTCAAAAATGTTCAAATGTGTGTGAAATCTTATGGGACTTAACTGTTAAGGTCGTCAGTCTCTAAGCTTACACACTACGTAACCTAAATTATCCTAAGGGCAAACAAACACACCCATGCCCGACGGAGGACTCGAACCTCCGCCGCGACCAGCCACACAGTCGGTGACTGCAGCGTCTTAGACCGCTTTTTTTTATCTCATTTGATTCGATTTTGTTCGTTGCATCTGCTCGGGGAGGACGTCGTAAGACATCCGTTTGCCGGCCGAAGTGGCCGTGCGGTTAAAGGCGCTGCAGTCTGGAACCGCAAGACCGCTACGGTGGCAGGTTCGAATCCTGCCTCGGGCATGGATGTTTGTGATGTCCTTAGGTTAGTTAGGTTTAACTAGTTCTACGTTCTAGGGGACTAATGACCTCAGCAGTTGAGTCCCATAGCTCAGAGCCATTTGAGCATCCGTGTAAGTTCATTGTTGACAGATTAACTCAGTTCTTTTATTACAGAGGGAGCTAACCCTCTGACCGAACACGCTGAGCTACCGTGCCGGCGTCGGCTAATCCCGCGCGGCAATGTTTACGTGGTATTAGAGAAAATGTTAAGGCGGTATTAGTAAATAACGGTATTATTAATGACGAGGTCTGTGACACCTCCTATTGCTACCGACTGGCAGTTCCATGATCACCTAAGCGTAATTATCCTTTTTCTATGCCCAGCCAGTATTCTTCACCTCCTCGAGATACGTGAAAGCGGGGCGACACAACAGTCTATTGATGCAGTCAATATTTGTTGATAATGTCCGCTGTTTGCACTAATTTGAGTCTGTATTCGGGTTTACACAGATCTCTTAAGGTCTATTCCGTTAATAAGTTTAGGTTCAAATTATTACTATCGGTTAACTCATTAACAGTTACTAGTAGGCCTATTCGCGTTTCAGAATGAATTGATATCTTTGATTAGAGTAACACATGTACAACGAATTAATTCCCTCAAAAGACACAAGGTTTATTTAACACAGAACGATGTTTTGTCGGTTGAAAATTATTCCATTCAGTATTATCGTGGAATAAACTATTAAAATTATTATTATTATTACTATTGTCCAAAGATAATCCAAAACACGGGCCGGCCGGAGTGGCCGAGCGGTTAAAGGCGCTACAGTCTGGAACCGCACAACCGCTACGGTCGCAGGTTCGCATCCTGCCTCCGGCATGGATGTGTGTGATGTCCTTAGGTTAGTTAGGTTTAAGTAGTTCTAAGTTCTAGGGGACTTATGACCACAGCAGTTGAGTCCCATAGTGCTCAGAGCCATTTGAACCAAAACACGGTTACCTTCTCGTGATACTCTGTTCGAGTTTTCCCTTAACACGGCTTTTAGTAACACAGTTTCCTTGATATGATTCGCTACTATGAATGGTCACACTTCAGCTTGATAATAAATGTCCAAACAGGGTCTATAGTCGAAAGTCAAATTGCAGCGCGATGTTTGAGCGGTAGCTTTGGCAATATCTGAAGTTCTTAAATTCTAATTAATGATATTGATCTTTTATGGATTGAGATTTTTGCTGGACGTTAGCGTTATCTCACTCCTGTCAGTTTTCGAGCTTTTGTAAATAAATTAAAAAAACGGAAGTTTACTTTTAATTAGCCCTGCTTTTGGCGAAGTTAACTACTTCATGCAGTGGCGCATGAACTTAAGAGACGCGAATACTTAGAGCTAAGACACTAAAAGCTCAGGTACTAAAATCATGAGCGCAAAGACTCCCGAACGCTTAAGACTCCCAGACGCTAAAGACGTTAAAAATACGTGGGTTGGTTTTATATACGAAGGTTGGAGCTTTGATAGTGGCAGCTATTTATTAACAGCTATTACAAAACAGATACGTGTTTCAATGTTTTATTGACCCTCGTACAAAAAACGGGAATATTCGATGAGAAGCATTTTTGATGCGTTGTTCCAGGGAAGGAACCAGTAAGATATATTAAAGTCACTTTGACTTCACCCATCATAATCCTTAGTCTCTTCACCAGCGATGGGCAAAGCAAAACAACCAGCACCTTTCATATTCTCTCATTCCTATAAAACAAGTCTCCTTAAAACAAACTGGATAAATTTATGAGAGTTTTGTGATACCGTTTTTGTTACTATAGCTATATTTAATATATTTCTCTTAAAGACTACAAAGAACTTGCGATAGTTTGTATTCATCAAGACAAGACATGCTACCACAGAAAGGCCGTTGGCTCCTACCACGACGGGGACATGAAGAGCACCGAGCGAGGTGGCGCAGTGGTTAGACACTGGACTCGCATTCGGGAGGACGACGGTTCAATCCCGCGTCCGGCCATCCTGATTTAGGTTTTCCGTGATTTCCCTAAATCACTCCAGGCAAATGCCGGGGTGGTTTCTCTGAAATAGCCCGGCCGACTACCTTCCCCATCCTTCCCTAATCCGATGAGACCGATGACCACGCTGTCTGGTCTCCTTCCCCAAAAACAACCAATCAACCAACATGACGAGCACTGACCAGATGGAAGAACCGAACTCTGCTTCAACGTATGACGACCATGCACTTTGACAATGAGCAACTTCAACTGCGACGCTACCACCTTCTTTGGCCTCCATCTAGCGCTACCGGTTAAATCACTACATATTTCATGACCACTGTCGACGCACTATATTTCGGAGTACAATATTTAATTAGCATTAGTTTCCAGTTCTAGGTATAGTATCTCCGCTGGTATGATAATATGTTGCCATTATAATCCAACTTGAACATTAACGCGGTGGAAGTGTTGCCACAGTCTGTGATGTGGCTATACACGTCTAGAATGCTCGATGTGGGACTTAACCTTTTTCCATGCGAACAGTTTTGTATTTTAGACACTAGATCAGATCTGCCAGCTCTTGGGTCATAATCTAGGCTGGGATAACTGGGGAATTGTCGGTGATTCCCTGAGGATTAGAATTAAACTGAAAAACATAAAGAAAATATTAAAATGGAAGAAAAGTGAAGACTTAGAAAATCGTTTAGCCAAGCCTTTCACTGTGTTAAAATAATGAAATCTGGTTTTTGGAAACCTTGAAACCTTACCGTCTTCTCTATACCCCTTTTGTTACGCAACCTTCCGTTCTACAATAACCTATGAAAGCTTCCCTTACGGTATCTATCTCTTGCTTAATAATAGCAAAAGAAATCTTCCCTTTGAAATTAATTCTCTTCTCAATAATAATAAGTGCAATCTTCGCATACAAATTTAAATGCTGCTTATTAAAAGTGATTTGCCGATTATTTCGTTGAAACATAGAATGTGTCGTCGTCGTGGCCCTCAGTCTTTACCTGCAATAACCCAAAACTGTTCCTTACCTTCCTTATTGTTACTGGATCACCAACTGACTGCTACATCGAACTTCGACGTGAATATACTTACTCTGTTTGACTATACTCTATTAGCTGCTGGTGGGCTGTCATAGTAAGTGGCAGTATTTATAACCAAAGCTGACGTTATTCTTTAATAGCAACGCTGACGTTATTCTTTAATTAATTTGAGTGAAGTTACGTAATTCATAGTTAAACTTTTTCTTGACAAAAATAAAATTTTGCAAAGTTTTACGTTGATAATTTTTGGGATGGATTATAATCAGTAATGCAATGTTGCTGGCAAAAATTAATTATATTCTAAAAACCATTCTTCAAATATTTACTTCTGGTAATGAAATGATTTTACAAACGTGCAAATGGGACTTACTTTTTACAATAATATTACAACTAGCATTGCGCAAACATACCTTCAGTAGTCTTGAGTTTATAAAAAAAGAATTATTCAATAATATTAGTTCCTCTTACGATCATAGTTAGCTGATGTCTCTGTACATCCGTTTATAATCTCTTGTAAATCATAGCAGGTGGCTGGCAGGCAGGCACACCGCTCCTCTCAGCCTCTCGCTTCAGACCTGCTACCGACTCGCTTCACATCTCGCTTAATACTGACTTCCTGCGAACGCTAAAGAGCGGTCTCTCCCACCAACAATGCTTTCTGGTGCAGACAATCCCTGCTAGCATTACAAAATGTATCAATGTGCGATCTTTCCCGCTCTTTTCTTAAAATGTATCCAAACGCGTACTCTCCCGCCCTTTTTAAAATTATATCAATGTGCGGTCTCTCCCGTCAACAATACTTTGGCGCGGACATTCCCTGCTACCACAATTATTTCCAAATATTAATTATTCCTACTTAATCCTATTAATAAAATATAAACATCTTTCATAAATTGTGGTTTGACAATAGACAATACAAATATACACGTCTTACAACCTTAATACATAGAGATAAGCGAATCATGTGCCCCATTTATCCAGGACAGCTCAGTGTTGTTACAGCATCAGTCCCAGACATGCCATCGCAAACAAGAGGGTATGCGGGCAGACGTCTACGCAATTCTGCAGCTGCGCGTCTCAATAACACTGGCATAGCATTCTGCGAAATTGAATTCTTCCATTAGCAGTGGATATGGCTGCTACGTACCGTAGCAGGAAGAAATGTTTCCACAGCCGACTATGTGGCGGCCGACTAGTGTGGCCGACCGGTTCTAGGCGCTTCAGTGTGGAACAGCACGACCGCTACGGTCGCAGTTTCGAATCCTGCTTCGAACATGGATGTGTGTGATGTCCTTAGGTTAACATCAGATGTTAAGTCCCATAGTGCTCAGAGCAATTTGAACCATTTGACTATGTGGCGGGAACAGAGCTCGTGTCCCGAAACACACGGCCGGGGTGAGTATGCGGGGTGTAACGGGTACAATGCAAATGTTTCTGTGTGTGGTACCGTAATATGTTCACACACCTTCCCACGAACACGTCACAAACTTCACGATCTCATCTTTTATGCATGGCCATACCTCAGCTGTGAAATGAACGACACGTGGCTGTATAGTCTATACATTTTTCCTTGCACGCATCCACACTTGAACAACTGACCGTCTGGCCAGGGGAAAATACGCATTCAAATGGTTAAAATGGCTCTGAGCACTATGGGACTTAACTTCTGAGGTCATCAGTGCCCTAGAACTTAGAACTACTTAAACCTAACTAACCTAAGGACGTCACATACATCCGTACCCGAGGCAGGATTCGAACCTGCGACCGTAGCGGTCGCGCGGTTCCAGACTGTAGCTCCTAGAACCGCTCGGCCGGCAAAATACATATTAATAGCTTGCTTTTGGCAATATACATGGAGGTACTAAGTATTCGAGAAACATAAGACTTCTAATGGTTGTAGTCAATAGTCTGAAGATGAAGTAAATACTAATGTAACGTTTCAAGAATGAGATTTTCACTCTGCAGCGGAGTGTGCGCTGATATGAAACTTCCTGGCAGGTTCGCAGGAGAGCTTCTGTGAAGTTTGGAAGGTAGGAGACGAAATACTGGCAGATGTAAAGCTGTGCGGAGGGGGCCTGAGTCGTGCTTTGGTAGCTCGGTTGGTAGAGCACTTGCTCGCGAAAGGCCAAGGTCCCGAGTTCGAGTCTCGGTCCGGCACACAGTTTTAATGTGTCAGGAAGTTTCACTAATGCAATGTCGTTCAGCCTTAGTCACCATTATAAATATCTGCTCTTACATCCGTTACACCGTGGATATGCACACAGATCATCCGTTAGCAGCGTTCTAGCATTCCGTTGGCACTGTTCATACGACCATCGTAACATCAGCGGCAGTCATCGCTCGAATGTGTGGCTTAGCAGCTACAGGCTAATCAGCCGCCATCACCAGCTAGCCCCGATATTTTGGAGCTTTGAATTGGATCTAGTGTGTGCCATAGCCTGTCACTCTGGTCAGCCTCCGAGGGTTCTTGGCACAACACGGGGCGCGTGCGCGTCCCATCCAGCCGCCTTGGGCCGAATGCCGTTTACGCCATCCCAGCAGTGAAACTCGCGGTGCTACTGAACGGATTCTCCACTCCGGTCATTAAGACCGCCGTCGTCGCCGACTTCTGGTACGCTTCCTCAGTATTCAGCGTACTCTCCCGCTGCTTGCTAACCACGGCCGGCTCCTGGGCGCCAGTTATCGACCCCCTGTACGGCAGCACGGAATATTGAGGAATGGTCTTGCTGAGTAAGCATTCTTTATGGTGCACTCGCCGCGGTAGTGGAACTCACGTCGCACAACTCCCAGCTCACGCCTATATGGAGTCTGCACACAGTTATCACCCAGCTGTGACACTTGCCAGGGCAGCGGTTGTAGAGCAAAACCACCGTAGTGTGTTAGAACTATTGGAGAAAGTGGACTAGAGGTAAGCTTTGTGACTAAGGCTATGACGGAATGGAGGACTTGAAGACATATTTGCGAAACAGAGACTGGAAAATTTAATACGAGTGTGAAATCTGGTGTCACAGGACAGAGCGGATCAGGTTGTGGGAAGGGGCCTAGGTCAATACCTGTTAGTTGTACAAGAAAAGCACAACTTTATTGTTCAAACCAATGCACAGTTTTCTCTTTAAAACAATAGAGATCAGTTGACGGCTGAGGGCCCAAGTAACTTCTCCAGAATAAGGTTGAAAGATTGCTTTTAAAACACCAGGATTCAGAGTAACGGCTGAAGGCCTTACTTAAGCAAAATTACGATATCTTCTGAGGTAAAGGCCGAAATAATATTTCAGACCAGCTAAGGAAATTCTTTAAAAGCCAAGCATTTACAAATTCCGGCTAAAGGCAATATTAAGGAAAATTCAATTAATTCTTCGGCTGAAAGCCCTATACAAATTTTTCTTTACATAATAAAGGAGAGGCTTTAAGATAAGCTTTTACACAGTACAACAGAAAAAACATCTTAAGAGAACTTGGAGTATCTTGTCGGTTGAAGGCCCAAACAAGTAGTCAAGAACAGTTAAATACAAGGTCAAGATAAACATTTAAAGAACACGGCTCAAGGCCGTTTCAAGAATTCAAGATAATTAAAAAGAAACTTCACAAACAAGGATTTACATATTAAAGCCACGGATTCTGAAAGAAACTCGTCTGAAGGCCTAAATACAGAGCAAAAAAAAAAAAAAAAAAATGGCTCTGAGCGCTATGGGACTTAACATCTGAGGTCATCAATCCCCTAGAACTTAGAACTACTTAAACATAACTAGCCTAAGGACATCACACACATCCATGCCCGAGGCAAGATTCGAACCTGCGACCGTAGCGGTCGCGCGGTTCCAGACTGAAGCTCCTAGAACCGCACGGCCACCGTGGCCTGCTAAATACAGAGCAACAAGAATTTTAAATGAAACACGACTGAATGCCTAATCTTAAAGTTGTTATGAAGTTCGGCTGAAGACCATATACTAAACATAAAACAGACAATATTAATACACGGCTGAAGGCCTGACACAGTACCTGCGACCAAATAAAATGACAATCACAAACAACAAACAATGGTGGTCAGAAGTGTTCAAAGGGCCGGCCTGGGGAGGAAACTCAAACTAAAGCTTAGGTGAGACACTCAGCCAAGCGTAACACTAAACAATCGGGTTGCAACACGACCTACGGACGGCTGATGAACCAACCCAACCAACCAAACAGAATTATGTCTTAATAACTGCCGTATAAATACAGTCAAATGGTTCAAATGGCTCTGAGCACTGTGGGACTTAACATCTGTGGTTATCAGTCCCCTAGAACTTAAAACTACTTAAACATAACTAACCTAAGGACATCACACACATCCATGCCCGAGGCAGGATTCGAACCTGCGACCGTAGCAGTCGCGCGGTTCCGGACTAAGAGCCAGAACCGCTAGACCACCGCGGCCGGCATAAATACAGTCAAGGAACAATAAGCACTCAAAGAGAAAGAGAACAACATTAAGCTGTCAAATTACACGCCGTGCAGGACGGCATCAACACGGCGGGGAAAACACACTGCCGCAAACTACACTAACGGACAGGCCAGGTAACCGCAACGGCCACAAGGCAGAAGATACCGCTGGCGCACTTCACTAATAAATTATAATCATTTCAAAGGTTAAATTTTGCCGACTCCAAAACACCATCACGTTGCTGCTTGCGGGGACAGACCAGGATGCAACAACCAGCAATCAACGAAGAGATGTCTCAACGGTTGAACTTTCATGAGAGGTTCACCGATTAATCAACTCCAGTGTGCAGGTGTGGTGGGCGACGAACTTAGCAGTTCTCGCAGCTAGTGCCACAATTCCTCGCTGCTCCGCCGCAACCGACCAACTGCGACACTCACACCATGACACGGAAATATAACTACCACACCAAAAAGGTTACGGCGGTACCAGTATCGATAAACGCTGCTGCTGCCACTAGCGGAGGCAAGTGAGCAACTCGTTCAGATAGTAACTGAGTGATGGTGACAAAATGCCCAAAACGAGCAACAATGGCATTAGCGCAAGCCGACCATGGCTCATAGTGTGAACAAAAAAAAAAAAAAAAAAAAAAAAAAAAAAAAAAAAAAAAAAAAAAAAAAAAAAAAAAATCGGAATTATTTTTTACAAGCTATATATTTTAAAATGTTTACACAAAAACCTTATTCCCTCCAAAATACTCTCCATTACAAACAACTTATTTCTCCCACCAGTGCTCCCACTGAACAAAACATTTCTCGTAGTCGTCTTTAGAAATGGCTGGTAGGTCCTCCCTCGTTTTCTTCTTGACTTCTTCAATGTTGCCAAATTGGTGTTCTTTCATGCCCCTTTTTATGCATGGATATCAGAAAAAGACGCACGGATCCAGGTCAGGCGAGTAAGGTGCGTGGGGCATCGGAACCATGCCATTTTTAGCCAAAAATTGTCTAAGAGAGATGACTATGTTTGCAGATGCGTTGTCGTGGTGGAAGAAGCAGTCTCCTGTCTGCCACAAGTCGGGTCTTTTTTGACGAACACTGTTGCGCAATCTTTTTAAAACTTCCAAATAAAAGGTTTGATAGAATGTCTGACATGGGGGAAAAACTGGCACTTGATGAACGTCCAGGACGAGATTTGTCATGAATCGACATGTCGCCAGTTTTAAATCGAGCAAACCGCTGGTACACTAGGGCTTTTCTCATAGTATCTGAAGTAGCTGAGTTAGCAGAATAGAAATGCGGAAAATACAAGTCCAGAAACAAATTGGACCCACCAAAACGAAACAATAGTATAGTCTGCAAAAGAGCAACAGACTCGAGCCCAACTGTGGATCGTCACAAATATAAAATAACAAACAATTACAGAAAAGACACAACTCATCACTAGGAGAGACCACAATAAAGTAATTGCACAATGTCAAGATGTTTGTTGACTATGCCAAGTACATTTGCAAGAGATCGGCCACCTAGAAGTCGCGCCTGGCCGTGGCTGCCGGGGTGGCAGCTCGATATCCTTCCAAGCGGTGCGTTGAGCCGCCCTTTGCCGGCAGTGCACCGCCCTATAAAGCCCGTTTTGCGGGTGTACCTGCAGGAACTATTTGCGATCGCGTGCCTGGCTTATCAAAGTAATTCCTGGGCTAGCTGCGACCTCTCGTGAAGCTGTTCTGCAGGCTCCGCGAGTGGGTAGCGGTCCATGGCGGCCGTTGGTGGAGACCCGATGTTCTGTTGTGTTGCAGCCGCCGATAAATATTTGTGTTTACAACACGGACGACATAGGTTTTGCTAGTGAATTACGCCCTGTGATGCAGGCATCCCGTGTTGGTTGAACGAGAAGTGGGATGCCGATGCAGCAGGCGCTACGATATATGAAGTGGGCGGCCACAACAGTATCATCTTGGTAACCTGTTTCCAACATTAAAACTGTTTCAGTAGCTTTTTTGCTGAGTAAAATTTCACAGCTGCCCGTTGTTTACTTAAACTTGCCATCATAAAAAACGAAACTAGAACAAAACAGCGCTAGCAAAGACAGTCACTGAAGATGAACAGAACATGCCAGGTCGATAACACAGGTGGCACTGAAATGGCAATGAATTGCGCTATGCACACCTAGCGGCAGAAATGTGTACTACAGAAGCTCCACTGATGGCATTGTTATTCGGGCTTTTTCTTTTTTTTTTTTTTTTTTTTCGGGTTACCTCCTCGTATGTTCGGTAACAGAATATTGGCTACTTTTAATAAATGCCCCAAAAATTATTCTATGTAAGAAGATTAAATGAAGGACTGAAAGTGCGTCATTTCAAAAGAAACCGATCTAAACGCGCATTTGGAAAGCTGGTGAAGATCTCGTCTAAGTAAAATAAGCACAAGTGATTTCTTGCATAGTGCCGCACTATGTAATGATAAAATTTAAGCTTCAAACCAATGCCTGTATTAAGTTTAGAACACAACTAGTATAAGCGAGATGATGGATAGCAGAAAAATTGCTGCAAACTTTAATGAAGGTTGAGATACGCTCTTGTTCGAAAGTACATCAGTAGCCTTTTGTGTATGCTTTTATGAGTTTTTATAGTAATATTTAATGCATGATTAAATCAGACATGAGATTTTGTTCTCTCTGAAAAGATAAAGAAATGCTTCAAATATCCATTTGTTCTCTAAAACAGGATAGAAGCAGTCAACGAGGTCAGCAGAAAGTTTTCTTTAGTGGAAATCAACACCGAAAACTTCCTTTCAATTAAAACCATAATGCCTTTCCAAATGATGAAGCTGCTAAAGACACAGTAGGAAAGAAAATACAGTGTAGGAGTACCAGCTAAATCTGAATCACCATACAAAATCCTCTAGCAATGCAGTTCAAATATTCACTAAACCGTGATGTTGAGTTTATACGAGTATTCTTTAAGAGCTCCAGTATTAGTCCCCATTGATAGCTCTTCTACAGCCCTTGCATCAAGATGAGTTTGAAATAAATTTAAGATGAATAACTATATACTTCCTTTTATCATGAGCTCTATAACGATGTATCCCATTCCCAGAAAGCGGTTGCCATGGGTGTGAGATGAGGGACTCGCGACAGGACGTGGTCAAAGAAGGGACGAAGAAGCCTAGAAAATAAGCAATGCATTGGTACAGCATCACGAATGGTTATCAAGGGAAGGCCATTCTTCAAGCGCTACCACAGAGAGAAATATTATGATACTATAGACACTTACTGTGAGGGGACTGTACATAGTGAATATGAAAGTTCTCAACATGTGTTCGAACTACACCAATATATTTTCGTTTCGGTATTTTAATTTTATTTGCTATTTACCTTCAGTTTTTAGCTTGTTATATTTATTGCACTTTGATTACTCCAATATCCTTTTTTATAATGAAAATTTATTGTGTCATGTCTATAAATTGTATTGTACCAAAAACTTCAAAATATAGTATAGTAAACAGAATTTTATTGCATTTTTACCTATTGCACTCCAAAAATTTTTGAGATGCAAGGAGTATAAGTGATTTTAAATTAGTATATAAAATAATGCAAGGGCACTAAAATTTCTAACCATACTATACACAGACTGACTCTTAGGAAAAAAATATCTGATGTTTCGAAAATAACTCATTTAATTTATGAATGGCGTTTAACTTCGGCGGCCATTTACTGAGTTTGCTTCAGCAATCACTTGCACCACTAGTACTCTCAGCCACTTAATGATTTTAAATCAGGAACTACAAATAGAATCACTATACCATGCAGAATAAGTATCTAGGGAATCTGATAACTAAAGAGTTAAGTCATGTTACATATAGAATTCTAAACTTCTAACCAAATTTGACATAGAATACAAATGTATGTATTTTCAAAGAATGAATGAAGATTATGGTTTAATGTCCCGTCGATGATGAAATTCTTAGAGTCAGAGTACACTTTCGTGTAACAGATAGGGACGAAAAGCGACCGCGACCTTTCAAAGGATTCATCCGAACAGACAGGGACCAAAATCGGCCACGGTCTCTCAGAGGAATCATCTCGGTACTTGCCCTAAGTGATTTAGGGAAATCTCAAAAACCTACATCTGATTGGTCGGATGGCAATTTGGAACTGACGTCCTGTCATGCATGACTCTAGTATCATATCGATGCATCTAATTAAAAAAATCTTTCAGCAACAAGAAAGACAATATTTGGGACGCAGTAAAATATGAGACAAGAAAGAAGAATCAGCGACTTGGGGAAATTTATTTAATGGTTAATAATGAACTTATTAAATATAGTTCCAAAATTAAGGGCATTTTCAGTAAGCTTTTTTTTAATGTAACAGGTAATTTAACCTGGATATTTCGGTAGCAGTCCCCTCGAAAAAATTCCAAAGCAAGTTCAATAAACTTAATCGTCTATTTTCTTAAAGGTATGTGTCATTACTGTCACAAGTCCTTTTCTGCAGCTGTCTGGTGTTTTTTTATTGAGAGTACTGGAGATATGTCCTTAGCAGGAACGCTTTGTATCTTTACCCCTGGAAGGTGCATTCCCGGCATTGCCTCAAGGTCCTGTTGTAGGCGGAAGGCAGTCAGTGGATGTCATTAGGAGAGATGAGCCCCACGAGGAAATCAGGTGGTTTTGGGGAAGTGAGGGTGAGGCCTACTTCATAAAGACGGTTGCTTTTTCTCCAAAATTTTGCTCATTCATCAAATCGAACTGAGTCACTTTGCCACTGTGCTTGGTGCGAAGAGGCTGGCCTATCTAGGGGTGCCACTGCTCCAGGTCAGTACCAGCCTTGTGTTTGTTAATGTGCGTTTTCTTCCACAAGAGAGCGAAGAGTCCGCCACATTCCTTTGTTTTATAAAGTGTTATTCTAATCCGTCGTATTGGGAATAGCAGTGAGCCGTCCCTTCATGTAGAATTGTTTGAAACTATAGAACTGAGGACGGAAAAATAAGATTCGTTCATTCGTGTTCTGGTCACAGTGTGACTGGACCTCCAGCCGTCGCCTCATACTGCTGGGTGCACACCTTGCTGATTGTGGGGAAACGTAAGTTTCGCATTCTGCGGTAGTATACTCCCAGCAGCCCACTACTTATTTCTTCTGGCAAGCAACTTCAGTTGCCCACTTGATTACAATTTTGTTTCATTAACAATAAATTCGCCAGGTGGCCTTTTCCCCACTTGACCTTCCATGTAATTTGGCACCTGCTCATGGCGTAAGCATCGTTTTGTGTGAATGTAATACAAATATTTAGAAACCTTTGCTCTCTGTTAACTACTTGAGTACAGCGTCCAATAATTAGATGAAGTAAAAATCTGTTATATTCGATTTGAATTATTAGCTCCTTCAAAAATCTCCTACAACATTTCCATGGTTAGGCGAACCACTAATAACAAATATAACCTGTTGTACACTTAAGCTAACTGTTCTCAATGTGAAATTGTTATCTTTGTGCACATTGTCGTTCCTCAATGATCATTCTCTTATTCAATGAAGGTAACGAGAGTTGCACTCACTCGCCTTTTCTGCTTATAAGTCTGTTTCTTGACAAGGGAGAGCTTTATTGATTTTCCCTAGGATAGTAAGTTTCCGGTGTGTTGTTTCCTGACTGTTTGGCTAAGGACCTTGTAGGTTTTTTAGGAGTAAGAGCAATTGAATTGGCGCTTGTGTTTTGGGTGCCACAGACTGCCAGAACTCTGAAGTTTGTTGATGGCTATTGTTGCTCTATGCTCTCACTGCAGTTCTCAGTTTTCGTAAGATTTCACTATCTCGGAATAAAATATTCACTTTACTTGCTGTTCGCCTCGTCTGCAATTCATGCTAGGCAAGGGCGTGGACTGCACCAGACAACTCTTTATTGTTGTGAACTGCGTCATATTTGTAGTTTATGAGGAGAAGCGGAAAAGACTTAACGTAAAACTGAAAAGCACTCCGTCTTCACACCACAAGTGACCCATCGGGACCATCCGACCGCCGTGTCATCCTCAGCTGAGGATGCGGATAGGAGGGGCGTGTGGTCAGCTCACTGCACTCCCAGTCGTTAAGATGGTTTTCTTTGACCGGAGCCGCTACTATTCGGTCGAGTAGCTTCTCAATTGGCATCACGAGGCTGAGTGCACCCTGAAAAATGGCAACAGCGCATGGCAGCCGGAAAGGTCACTCATCCCAAGTGCCGGCTATGCCCAACAGCGCTTAACTTCGGTGATCTGACGGGAACCGTGCATCCCCTGCAACAAGGCCGTTTCCATCATATTAGTTATTGTAATCACCATACAATTAAGGAAACCTCCAGTGGCAACAGTAGTGGTGTAACAAGGCTGAGTCGATCTGGTCAGTGCCCCAAGAATTGGGGCCTCAGAGTCGGGGGCCCGAAGGAATAAAGGATTAAAATAAAGTTAAAACGTTAAGCAAAAATGGAAGAACGAAAAAGAAAGATTACTCAAGAGAAGTACTTCGCTATGTTAACATAATCAGGTTGTTTTTCAAATCATTGTGATGTAAAAGTATTTCAGTCACTTTATCCAGATAATTGGGACTCACATCAATAAAGGACTACATATTAATAACTGTTTTGAACAAAGTTATGAGGAAGCATTCACCATGAGTGGCTCATACAATCGTATACAAAATAAAATTAAGTCACGATTTGAAATTACTTTTAAAATGCGCTTCAGAGGCTAAGAGGCTACCCAAGGGACATCCTTGTATTTCGAGACAGATGAGAACACCCAAAAGTTTTTTTTGGCATGATGGGTTAAATACATTTCCGTGCAGTACCTCCATGGTAACGCTAAGGAAATTAAAGCCATGTCGTTGGTTTGGCAGAACCGGAACAACCTACACCGAAGTGACAAAAGTCACTTACGCACTACTTAATTTAACTTAAACTTCCTTATGCTCAAGACAACACACACACTCATGCCCGAGGGAGAACTCGAACCTCCGGCGGGAGGGGCCGCGCATCCGTGACATGGTGCCTAATACCGCGCAGTCACTCCGCGCGACATGGAATGGACTGTGTCCTCTGGTCTACCTGAACCGATCATTGACTGTAAACGGTTATGTTCGGCTTCTTGGAGACCATTTGCAGCCATGTGTGGATGCTATGTTATCAAACAACGATGGATATTTTATGGATGACAAGGCGCCATGTCACTGGGCCACAGTGGTTTGCGATTGATTTGAAGAACTTTCTGGACAATTTGACCGCCCAGATTGCCCTAGATGAATCCCATCAAACACTTATGTGACAATCTAGAGGTCAGTTCGTGCCCAAAATCGTGCACCGGCCTCACTTCCGTATTTACGGACGTCTGAAGAGGCCGCACGACTCAATATTTATGAATATTTTTGTAGGGCACTTCTAACGATATGCTGAGTCCATGCTACGTCAGGTTGCTGCACTGCACCCGGCGAAAGGTGGTCCAACACGATATTGGGAGGTATCCCCGGACTTCCGACACCTCAGAGTGCTCACGCTGTTTGTCACAATTTTTTCCATGTGTTGTTGAATCACACGATGCATTTCGCGCTTGGGGATTCATAAGGGGCTCCGGAACGCCCTATACTTGCAATGTTAAAATAACGCTTATAAATTACATCTTTTCTCACAACGTATTTGAGGTAGGAAGTTGAACTGTTTGCAGATTATTTATTGGAATATGGGCTACAACTTAACACAGGGATTTTATAAAATATTAGTTCAGTTATTAAAGATGATTTTTTTTCAATTCTAATGAAAATTCACAACATTTTCTTGCAATTTTTTATTTATATATTCAAAAATAAACAGTTTTTTGGAAAAAGGCTGTGTTAAATTATGCAGAAGGTACTGTGTAACATTTACTGAAAGCTTGAAACAAATATGTTTGGAAGATCCTTAGAAAACATGTAATTAGTATGAGAAAATAAAAGTTTTGGGAATCGAGCGACAAAGATTGGATTAACTTGTTAGTGCATTCCAGGTCCATAGGATGGATTATCTTCATCCTCTGCAAACTCCTCCTCCAGCTTCCTCTTGTTCCTCCTCCTGTTTACTCTTGCTTGTATTTCTAGACTCTTTACAGCCCTGTCTGTCTAAAGCAAGCATCGCTCGTTGTTGTGTTCGTAGATTTTGCTACCATTTTCTTCAGTTGCAGTTACTGCAACACTGTTCCAAAAGGTGGTCATGTATGAACACTTATCACATTTCAGTTGTATTTCACTAGCAAGTCCTACGTGCATTATTACGGAGAGTTCCAGACCAACTTCACTACAATGAATACATCTTACACAGTTTGAAAAAATTCCTTTGAGAACCGACATATCAAATATTTCATTCACATCCGATTCGCCCATAAAACATTCACAGTTTTCAATCATTGAACCAAGCTTCTTCTGTGAAGTATTTTCTTTCCCACTTTGACTGCTATGGGCAGGTGTACTTGAGAGGTTAGGTTCACTCACTTGGTTATCGTCTTTATTGTTTACAGTAATAACACATACCTTTGGATTTCCAACATTTCTCCTTTTCTTAAAAGCCTTCAGAGGATTTCTAATAACTTTACTTTTACTCATTATTATACTTCAACAAAACAGAGACTCAAGAAACAGAATTAATTACGAATATTTTCGAGATAACGACAGAGTAAATAAACATGAAACAATCGACAATCACACCAGCGATATATATTGAACCATCACAGGTTAGCCACAACACATACTTTATCTCACATCACTAAAATGTACCTGATGAACACGGACGTTAATAATAATACCATTTGACAGTAGTTTAACAGCGCCACAGTGGGTCACGCCCATGTAGAACACATTTCAAAAAAAATTTAAAAATAGTTGTAGTCTTCGGAATTGAATAAATTATATATCTATTAAAAGGTAATAGTCTGCTGCTGCAGATGCAGTATGATGCACCACAGCTATAAGGCTATCACAATGGTCTTCCCTCTCGGTAGTGCCACGTGTCCCTCCGCAGGCCGGTCTTCCTGCGACTGTACAGCCAATCATGTACAGTGGCTACATTCAAGGACAGTCTTTCTGCAATATCACAGAAGGAACAGTCACCTTCTAGAGGCCTATTATACCACCTCGTTCAAACTCACTGAGTGAAATCCCCTGCTATATCCCGAGGACAGGCCAGATAGTTTAATTTGTGGAAAGGGGCCAAAATGAGTGGCTGTCAGTTGCACTCGAACATACTACTTTATTCGTTTGACAAACATTAGAAGAGCAAAGAAAACTTTAAAAACAGAGCAAGCCGAACATTAAATTTAGAACTTAATTCCCAGATAAATGCCCCATTCAATCTCTCGCCTCAAGGCCAAAACAACTTTAATTTAAAACTGGCTGAAGGCCAATTACTTAAGACTCAAAAACAAATTTTTGAATTTTAAAAGGCAGAAGGCCTCATAAAATTTCCCTAAATTAGCCTGAAGCACCAAACAATCTCACGCCCTAAGGGCCAAACAATTTTAACTTAAAATCGGCTGAAGGCCAATAACTTAAGGCTCAAAACAAGAATTTGAATTTTAGAAAAAAAATGTGTGTGAAATCTTATGGGACTTAACTGCTAAGGTCATCAGTTCCTAAGCTTACACACTACTTCTGCTCCGGTCGCAGGTTCGAATCCTGCCTCGGGCATGGGTGCGTGTGATGTCCTTCGGTTAGTTAGGTTTAATTACACTCCTGGAAATTGAAATAAGAACACCGTGAATTCATTGTCCCAGGAAGGGGAAACTTTATTGACACATTCCTGGGGTCAGATACATCACATGATCACACTGACAGAACCACAGGCACATAGACACAGGCAACAGAGCATGCACAATGTCGGCACTAGTACAGAGTATATCCACTTTTCGCAGCAATGCAGGCTGCTATTCTCCCATGGAGACGATCGTAGAGATGCTGGATGTAGTCCTGTGGAACGGCTTGCCATGCCAGTTCCACCTGGCGCCTCAGTTGGACCAGCGTTCGTGCTGGACGTGCAGACCGCGTGAGACGACGCTTTATCCAGTCCCAAACATGCTCAATGGGGGACAGATCCGGAGATCTTGCTGGCCAGGGTAGTTGACTTACACCTTCTAGAGCACGTTGGGTGGCACGGGATACATGCGGACGTGCATTGTCCTGTTGGAACAGCAAATTCCCTTGCCGGTCTAGGAATGGTAGAACGATGGGTTCGATGACGGTTTGGATGTACCGTGCACTATTCAGTGTCCCCTCGACGATCACCAGTGGTGTACGGCCAGTGTAGGAGATCGCTCCCCACACCATGATGCGGGTGTTGGCCCTGTGTGCCTCGGTCGTATTCAGTCCTGATTGTGGCGCTCACCTGCACGGCGCCAAACACGCATACGACCGTCATTGGCACCAAGGCAGAAGCGACTCTCATCGCTGAAGACGACACGTCTCCATTCGTCCCTCCATTCACGCCTGTCGCGACACCACTGGAGGCGGGCTGCACGATGTTGGGGCGTGAGTGGAAGACGGCGTAACGGTGTGCGGGACCGTAGCCCAGCTTCATGGAGACGGTTGCGAATGGTCCTCGCCGATACCCCAGGAGCAACAGTGTCCCTAATTTGCTGGGAAGTGGCGGTGCGGTCCCCTACGGCACTGCGTAGGATCCTACGGTCTTGGCGTGCATCCGTGCGTCGCTGCGGTCCGGTCCCAGGTCGACGGGCACGTGCACCTTCCGCCGACCACTGGCGACAACATCGATGTACTGTGGAGACCTCACGCCCCACGTGTTGAGCAATTCGGCGGTACGTCCACCCGGCCTCCCGCATGCCCACTATACGCCCTCGCTCAAAGTCCGTCAACTGCACATACGGTTCACGTCCACGCTGTCGCGGCATGCTACCAGTGTTAAAGACTGCGATGGAGCTCCGTATGCCACGGCAAACTGGCTGACACTGACGGCGGCGGTGCACAAATGCTGCGCAGCTAGCGCCATTCGACGGCCAACACCGCGGTCCCTGGTGTGTCCGCTGTGCCGTGCGTGTGATCATTGCTTGTACAGCCCCCTCGCAGTGTCCGGAGCAAGTATGGTGGGTCTGACACACCGGTGTCAATGTGTTCTTTTTTCCATTTACAGGAGTGTAGTTCTAAGTTCTAGGCGACTGATGACCTCACAGGTTAAGTCGCATAGTGCTCAGAGCCATTTGATTTTAAACACTACTTAACCTAAATTATCTTAAGGACAAACACTCACACCCATGCCCGAAGGAGGACTCGAACCTCCGCCGGGATCAGACGCACAGTCTATGACTGCAGCGCCTCAGACTGCTCGGGAATTTTAAAAGGCGGAAGGCCTTATCCTAAATTTTTTTCAATCAGGCTCATGGCCCAAACAATCTCACGCCTTAAGGGCAAAACAACTTAACTTTAAAATCGGCTAGAAGCTATACATAAACAAACAACAAGGACAAATAAGAAAAGGCAGCACATCAAACGGCCCTCCGAAGTTTCCAAGGGTCGGCCTGGAATTCAAACACTAACGCTCGCTTATGTAAGACAGGCAGTCGGCCCAACAATTCTCAATCCGACGGCAACCCAAACGACAGACAGACCAAGCGACAGGATAGGTTCCGCTCCACCTGACCACCACACAACAGGGAGTTCAATGGAACAACACAGAAGGTATCGGCGCCATCAACGAATTACACATTCGGCTGTCAAACTACACACCGTGCTGGACAACCACAACACGATGAGAAAATATACTGACTGAATTTACATCAGTGGCCAGGGCAGGTAACCGGAACGTTAATGGCCACAAGGCAGAAGATTCTGCTGGTGCACTTCAGTTCCAAAATAATCAAGTAATACTCCATAGGAGAGCAGGTAGAATTCAAACGACACGATGTGAACAGTTGGGGCTGGCTGGTAGATTATGTAAAGATTCAACTTTCGCGTCCGGGATCGGTGAGCCTTGGACCTCGTAGCAAGGGGAACAGCCCCTCACACTCCAACCGCGCGTGGACCCCGCCAGCGGTCCCGGCCAGACACGCGCCACGGAGACTTCCTCGCTGCTCCACGCCAACCGACCAACAACCGCACATGGCACAGCCGGAAACTATAAGCGCGAGGCCAAAGGTAGTACAAGGGTGCGAATACCGATACATGCTGCTGTTACCACTCGTGGAGAGAGAGGATAACAGCATAATCGCAATAACTGCGGGAGACTAATCATAGAGTAGCAACCGAGGTTTAATACAAAGCATAACACGAGCCAGCCACGGCTCACTGAGTGTTGATAATGGCGTCTTTGTCTTCTTAAAGGCACTGTTGACTACAATCAGCTCACCATGTGCAGTATCAAAACTAACTATCGCTACTGACCGTTACAGCCTGTATTTAAAGCAAATCTGATTTGCATCATCGTAGTAGCGCTAAAAGCGCCACTCTTACGAGGCTGGCACGAAATTGAGTGGATATCATCTCTCAGATGTAGAAGCACTCCTACCAACGTTCGTTTATGTCGCACAACACCTTCATAGTGTTGCGACTTGTTTTCTCTCAGTCTACTGTATGAACGAACTGACGAAGTACGAAAATTTATAAAGGATTCATAAGACCGAATATTATCATTTGCACCACAACACATGCTTAATCATGGTTATATTGCTGTTTCTTTTGTTTCTTCCAGCCCGAGAAACAACTTCCAGCAAATACACTCAAGCTCATAAATTAAGGATAATGGTGATACATGGTGAAACAACGCTCTGGTGGGGTATGACGATGCGGTCCATTTGACCTGCGGTCGTCGCACGGTGGCGCTGGCAGCAGTCCACATACACGGAGGTGTGTTGGTGCATGTCAGAGTACGCTGCGGCGAGTAAGTGTGCGGACGTTTTCAGACGTACTCATGGTGACCATGTGTTGAAAATGGCTCAAAGAACACGTATTGATGACGCTATGAGGGGTAGAATATTAGGGCGACTGGAGGCTGCTCAAACACAGCAGGTTGTAGCACGGGCCCTCCGTGTGCTACAAAGTGTGATCTCAAGATTATGGCAACGATTCCAGCAGACAGAAAACATGTGCAGGCGCTACAGTACGGGACGTTCACAGTGTACAAGAAGACCGATATCTCACCATCAGTGCTCGTAGGCGGCCACAGAGTACTGCAGGTAGCATTGCTCGGGACCTTACCGCAGCCACTGGAACAGTTGTCTCCAGACACACAGTCTATAGACGACTGAACAGACATGGTTTATTCGCCCGGAGACCTGCAAGGTGCATTCCACTGACTCCTTGTCACAGGAGAGCCCGTAAAGCCTAGTGTCAAGAACGTTGTACGTGGTCATTGGAACTGTGCTCTCAGGTTATGTTCACAGACGAGTCCAGGTATAGTCTGAACAGTGATTCTCGCCGGGTTTTCATCTGGCGTGAAACGGGAACCAGACACCAACCCCTTAATGTCCTTCAAAGGAACCTCTATGTAGGTCGTGGTTTGATGGTGTGGTGTGGGATTGTGATTAGTTCACGTACACCCCTGCATGTCTTTGACAGGGGAACTGTAACAGGTCAGGTGTATCGCGACGTCATTTTTCACCAGTATGTCCGCCTTTTCAGGGGTGCAGAGGGTCCTACCTTCCTCCTGATGAATGATAACGCACGGCCCAGCTGAGTTGCCATCGTGGAGGAGTACCTTGGAACAGAAGATATCAGGTGAATGGAGTGGCCTGCCTGTTCTCCAGACCTAAATCCCATCGTGCACGTCTGGGATTCCCTCGGTGGACGTAACGCTCCACTTCTTCAAACCCCTAGGACACTTCAGGAGCTCCGACGGGTGCTGGTGCAAGAATGGGAGGCTATACCCCAGCAGCTCCTCGACCACCTGATCGAGAGTATGCCAACTCGTTGTGCGGCCTGTGTATGTGTGCATGGTGATCATATCCCATACTGATGTACATGCGCAGGGAACAGTGGTGTTTTGTAGCACATGTGTTTCGGGACGTTTTTCTCGACTTATCACCAATACGTTGGTTTACAGATCTGTGTCGTGTGTGTTCCCTGTGCGCCTATGCTATTAGCGCCAGTTTTGTGTAGTGCCACCTTGTGTGGCACCACATTCTGCAGTTATCCTTTAATTTATTAGCATGGGTGTAGTTTGACATGTGAACCTGACTACTGACCTCCCAGTGCACAGCGATCCGTGTTGGGAGCATTTCGCTTAAAGAACAATGTAAACTGCTGGGCACAGCGAGGGGTGAAAAGCCTAATTGTCTCTACTACTAATGAGATTTAGACACATATGTGTTTCGGAAGGACATATGGAGCAAACCAAAGTAGCTTTGCTGGAAATCGCCGTATGAAGAGAAAAAAGCACTCCGAAATATACTGGGCTGAATCTGTGAGCAACTAGACGTCGGTAACTGTGAACTTTGCAGTGCGAAATTTTTATGAGCTTCTCATTTTAATTTCTGCACCTCACATGCAGACATTAGCATACGAATACGTTATGCTCGGGGCAAAGGTCTTAAAGTAGGTGAGAGAAAGCTTGCGAGCTTGTGAATATTCATCTCGTACAATTTCCTACAAAGCAGGGCCACGCAGGAATAAAGGACACACATGCGCCTCTAGTCTCGAGACTTAAATAGAAACTCCGCTAGCGTGCTACAACTGATACGGCTTTGATTCATTTTCTCTGCTGATGTTATCCACAGCAGCTATACAAAACAAGCAATCACGTACTCTTACTCTACAGGACCACCGCATGTACTACGCAACAGTTATTCAGGACGTTGAGCACAGATCACCGATGTTGTTGTTGTGGTCTTCAGTCCTGAGACTGGCTTGATGCAGCTCTCCATGCTACTCTATCCTGTGCAAGCTTTTTCATCTCCCAGTACCTACTGCAACCTACATCCTTCTGAATCTGCTTAGTGTATTCATCTCTTGGTCTCCCCCTACGATTTTTACCCTCCACGCTGCCCTCCAATACTAAATTGGTGATCCCTTGATGCCTCAGAACATGTCCTACCAACCGATCCCTTCTTCTGGTCAAGTTGTGCCCCAAACTTCTCTTCTCCCCAATCCTATTCAATACTTCCTCATTAGTTATGTGATCTACCCATCTAATCTTCAGCATTCTTCTGTAGCACCACATTTCGAAAGCTTCTATTCTCTTCTTGTCCAAACTATTTATCGTCCATGTTTCACTTCCATGCATGGCTACACTCCATACGAATACTTTCAGAAATGACTTCCTGACACCTAAATCAATACTGGATGTTAACAAATTTCTCTTCTTCAGAAACGCTTTCCTTGCCATTGCCAGCCTACATTTTATATCCTCTCTACTTCGACCATCATCAGTTATTTTGCTCCCCAAATAGCAAAACTCCTATACTACTTTAAGTGCCTCATTTCCTAATCTAATTCCCTCAGCATCACCCGATTTAATTAGACTACATTCCATTATCCTTGTTTTGCTTTTGTTGATGTTCATCTTATATCCTCCTTTCAGGACACTGTCCATTCCATTCAACTGCTCTTCCAAGTCCTTTGCTGTCTCTGACAGAATTACAATGTCATCGGCGAACCTCAAAGTTTTTATTTCTTCTCCATGAATTTTAATACCTACTCCGAATTTTTCTTTTGTTTCCTTTACTGCTTGCTCAATATACAGATTGAACAACATCGGGGACAGGCTACAACCCTGTCTTACTCCCTTCCCAACCACTGCTTCCCTTTCATGTCCCTCGACTCTTATAACTGCCATCTGGTTTCTGTACAAATTGTAAATAGCCTTTCGCTCCCTGTATTTTACCCCTGCCACCTTTAGAATTTGAAAGAGAGTATTCCAGTCAACATTGTCAAAAGCTTTCTCTAAGTCTACAAATGCTAGAAACGTAGGTTTGCCTTTCCTTAATCTATCTTCTAAGATAAGTCGTAAGGTCAGTATTGCCTCACGTGTTCCAGTGTTTCTACGGAATCCAAACTGATCTTCCCCGAGGTTGGCGTCTACCAGTTTTTCCATTCGTCTGTAAAGAATTCGCGTTAGTATTTTGCAGCTGTGACTTATTAAGCTGATGCACCCTGTTTCACCTAGAGTGATCATAACTGGAGTTTTTCGTTGTTACAGCAGTCTCCCATCAACCGTACGTCAATTACTAACACTTTTGTTTACCTGACACCCGTAGTTTTTTACATTTCTGTGAAAAATGAAACTCCATAAGCACTACTCCATCAGCCCTTTTACGCCGGCGACAGCCACACTTTGTGGCATCACGTGGTATATAATGATCTGTGCAAATGAGTTCCATTGTACACGGAAATAGTGTGTCAGCGGCCATCCGCACGACTTAGGACTAGACGAAATATACACATCAAAAAAGTTTTGCATCACCTCGGTTCCTAGAGTTCCGGAACCTGTACAAGCACGGTCTTTACCATTAAACAAACATATTAGACCAACTAGTTAAAACATAACGCTCCATAGATATTCGTATTTCTCATTTAACCAGTGCTGGTTCCAAATCCGAATCCAAAACAGAAATGGGGCATTGTAGCATACACACATCAAAAAAAGTTTTGCATCACCCCGGTTAACAGAACTCCTGAAGATAAATGTTGACAGTGGATATTGTGTCACAGACACAGTCCATTTGTCTGTCCAGAGAGGTCACTAAAGCAGCCCAAAGATGTAAACAACCATGCATGAGCAGCGCCCATTAGACAGCTGATCAGTTCCAGTCATTCCACCAGGAAGGAGGTACACGGTTCGTGTTGTCTGTAGTTCAACCATGCGTAGACGGTCAATACCGCGGTTCGATCGCGTCTGCATTGTTACTTTGTGCCAGGAAGGGGTCTCAAAAAGAGATCCAGGCGTCTCGGAGTGAAGCAAAGTGATGTTTTTCGCACATGGAGGAGATACAGAGAGACAATGACATGCATCGCTAAGGCCGCAAAAGGACTACTACTGCAGTGGATGACGCTACCTACGTATTATGACTCGGACGAACACTGACAACAACGGCACGATGTTGAATAATACTTTCGTGCAGCCACAGGAGGTCGTGTTACAACTCAAACTGTGCGCAGTAGGCTGCATGATGCGCAACTTCACTCCCGACGTCCATGACGAAGTCCATCTTTGCAAACACGTTACCGTGCAGCCAACAACATACCGTATGGACCGCTCAGGATTAGCATGATGTTCTCTTCACCGATGAGTGTCGCATATGGCTTCAACCAGATAATCGTTGAAGACGTGTTTGGAGACAATCTGATCAGGCTGAACGCCTTAGACACACTGTCCAGTGAGTATAGCAAGGTGGAAGTCCCCTGCTGATTTGGGGTGGCATTATGTGGGGCCGACGTACGCCGCAGGAGGTCATGGAAGGTGCTGTAACGGCTGTACGATTCGTGAATTCCATCCTCCGACCGATTGTGCAACCATATCGGCAGCATATTGGCGAGCCATTCGTCTTCATGGACCACCATTCGCGCCCCCATTGTGCACCTCTTGTGAATGACTTCCTTCAGGATAACGACATCGATCGACTAGAATCGCGAGCATGTTCTCCAGACATGAACCCTTCCGAATATGCCTGGGATAGATTGAAAAGGACTGTTATGGACGACGTGACCCACCAACCACTGTAAAAGATCTACACTGAATCACCCTTGAGGAGGGGGGAATGTGGACCAACAGTGCCTTGGTGAACTTGTGGGTAGTGTTCCACGACGAATACAGGCATGCATCATAGCAATAGGACGTGCTACTGGGTATTAGAGGTGCAGGTGTGTAAAGCAGTCTGGACCACCACCTCTGAAGGTCTCACTGTGGTACAACTTGCAATGTGTGGTTTTCACGAGCAATAAACGTGCCTAGAAACTGTAAGGTCGCAGGATAGAACCATTGGCGCACCACGGAATTTTTCAGTATGCATTTAGTGTATACTTAACCTCTGAATGATGTGAAGCTTCGCAGGGAATAGCACGTAGTTCGGATTGCACGTTAAAGTATAGGTACACTTTTTCCAGTTGATTTACTACGTAGGGTTGGGGAAACACAATTCGTAGAAATGGCGTCCAATTGAATGCCTTATACCAGGCCTTTAAGCTACACAAAATTATTATAAACGTAAGTTTTTGCATGTTATTACCATTTACGTGAAATACAGAGTGAAACTTTTGTAGCACAGGCGAGTACATGCCACTACTTAACTTGGTGAAAAGGAAGTTCCACCTACTCTCAGTGATAAAAAATGATTAAATTATTACATTATTGTATATATCTATGTAATTACGTTCCTGTATGGTCTATTGTTAGCGTAATTTTACTACTGTATTTGAAATAAATCGACAGTCTAGAGACAGAAAAAATTTAACAGAGTTATGACCAGAATTGAGCATTTTAGTAAAAGGATGTCTGTAAACTGCTTTGATCAAAGCACATTGCTAGAAAATGAAAAATGAATGAGGAATATGTTGTAACTTTGATTTTCCAGGTTATTTCTTATAGCTATGTTTGTAATACTGAATTTGTTGCCTTTTTTTTTCCTCCTCATAGTAAGGGCACCTTTTCATTGATCGATATATGACGGGTCTCGACACCAAACGGTTATGGGGGTACGCCTCCATGAACGGATGAAAAATAGGTCATTTTGAAGTTTTTATTTTATTTTTTTTCGAAGTAAAATAGAAAGTAGTGCCAAATCTAACGATATAGTTTTATGCCTTACACCTGTGAGTTTAAGAAATCATTTCTGTGTCCGCATAGAACACTCGCTGTAGACGCTGCACTCGGTGGAAGGTCGCCTCGCGACCAGAACATTGGTCATCGGCGGGAATTCCCGAAGCCTTCCTACTGGACCTGTACTAAATAACTTTGCCTAAGTCATTTTCAATACATTTTCTAACAGCATAAATAGGATAATTAAGAAATATTAAGTTCTAACAATCTGTCTGAGCGAAACACGTGCAAAGTTGAGGATGGGAAATCACGAAACTGAGGAATTTGAAATTGTGACAGGACTCAGGCAAGGAGATGGTTTATCCTGTTCAACTTTGCCCTCGAGAAGTTCGTACGCGAGACCTTCCAAGAAAATGAAGGGATTGAAATCGTAGGAAAGAAACTGGCATACTTAGCCTATGCAGACGACATATGTTTACTCTATGTCTGAAGAGGGGTTGGAGCAAATGACCAGAGCACTAAAGGAGGCTGCCAGCAAATTGGGGCTAAACATAAACGAAGCCACGACAGAGTACCTCGTTACGACGTGTGGTGAAAGTCAGACTACTGGTCATCTACAATCACTTTAGGTGGGACCAGTCCTACAGGAGATTGAATAAATTTAAATACCTAGGGGCACTTTTCACTGAGAACTCGTCATGTGAAGCAGAGATCAATGCCAGAATACAAGCAGGAAACCGATCTTACCACGGACTAGCACAACTGCTTCGATCCAGATACCTCTCTAGACACTTCAAGATTCGACTATATGGCTGTGAGACATGGAGTATCCGGGTATAGGACTTCCATACGCTCTTCGTTTATGAGAGAAAAGTGCTTCGGAAGATATCCGGTCCGGTTGTGGATGCAGTCACAAGGGAATGGAGGTTAACACCCAACCAAGGGCTTGAGGAACTATACCAGCAGACCAACATAGCAGGAACTGTCCAAGCCAATCGAATACATTGGGCCGGCCATGTGGTCCGAATGGAGGATCACAGATTGCCTCGCAAGCTCCTGGATTTGACACCTACAGGAAAGAGACTCCCAGGGAGACCCATGAAGTGTTGGAGGGATGGCCTCCATGAAGATTTAAACCAAGCATCAATGGTTGTGAAAGGATGACGGATAGCAGCAGCAATGGGCAGAATACAATGGAGGAGGAAAATTGCAGCAGCGTGCGGTCCACTGGGCCTGATCACGTAGAAGAAGAAGGAGAAGAAGAACAACATGGTGACGTGTAGAAGCAATTGTCGTTTCCTTCGCCCACTAAATAGAGACAAAACCGTTCACCGAAAATAGACTTTTTAAAATATCGCTAAATGGCTACGTACGCTGATAGAGAATTCCATTTTGAATAGCGGCATCGAATTCCGATAAAAGTTGTATGTACTGTTCTCAGGTTACGTTCCCGCCAGTTTCATTAATACGGTTTCAACAAAAAGTATTTAAAGTTTTGGGGCATATTTTTTGTAGTTGAGTTAAGCATACCTCTAGTCAGCTATCCCTGGACCGTAATACAAACCTTCCCGATCCAGAAGGTGGTCCTCCTCCATCCTCTTCGTGGCCATGGTGGTCCTGCGGTCCTCTTTGGCAGCTTCTGTCATCCGCTGCTCTGCTCACTCGAACCGCTGTTTGGAGTTTTTGTCCAGAAGTTGTAAGAGAGTCGAGCACGTTCACAATTTTCATAAAGCCTGTTACACTGTCGTTAAAATTATGTGCTGCCACACTGGCTGTGATATCGGCATATTTCTTTGCCACTGCGAATGTTTTCCGAGTCACTTGTTCACACATCGCCTTGTACCTCGATGGAGGAGTTCCCGGCAAACTTGCCATGGAAACTACAATAAACTAGGAGTCACAGAGAGCATTTTGAGTGAAGAAATCGATATTTTAAGATTTTCAAAGAGGATTAACCACATAATGGACACATCGAAATTCTGTGCTCTCCTGCAGCTGTGTCTGCTTGTTACCTACGTCCTAATACTATGAACAGATATTTTTAATCCAGTATTCGATGATGCCATTGCCTCAATATATCTAGTTTCTACAGTATAAAGATTCAAGTACACAAGTGTGTCCTGCTTATTTGCTGATACAGTCCGCCCAATTTCTTTTATGCCTGTGTTCGTCAAGGGTCGTCCAATAAAAATCAACTTCAATTAATGTGACTATCTGACTAGGTCTGGTTTCATCAGATTCAGCTAAATAGCGAGAAAGTCGGACTTTCCTGATTGTACGCACCGTCGTAAGAGGTGACAAGAAAATCAAAAGTTTGCTGTAAGGAACTTCGGCACCAGTCAGTTGACAGGGGTGCAGCAGGTCACAGCCGCACAAACGCAAAACAGTCTCAACTGCAATGTTGATGTGGTTCAAGTACGTGAATGTTCAAGAACTGATGTATTTTGTATGAGACGTTGCAGAAAGATGCCGAAAATTAAATAACTGATAACAAATGAGAAGCCTCACCTTACTTTAGGGGAGAAAATGTGTATGTTGAAACCACTGACAGGATTCAGGGACACGATTCTAAGACATGGGTCGAGGCATAAGTCAGTAACTTCCACGGTACTAAATATTATTATATTTCAATTTTACAAATAATCTTTTTCAATTTTCTTTTTTTCTTGGTAGTTTTATGTTCCCTTCTGTAGGAAACAAGATGGAGTCCACAAACGACGATCATTTGAAAAACAGCGAGAGCTATTAGGCTCCCAGGTTTAAGCCGTGTTCCTTGTCTAAACGGAGACGTTCGACACAATTCGGCATTGTCGCCTAACCTAAAGAACAGGAGCGGGCCAGCTTCGTGTTTCGACTGAAAGGGTCCCAAAAATACCATGCCATTCTTAACGGAAATAATTCTTCAGACGTAACAGTAGCTGTGGCGTGCCCCAAGAGAGAGTCATAGGTCTTTATCATTCGCGATGCAGATAAATAATTTAGTTGATAACGCCTATAGTTTATTGAGGCTGTTCGCGGATGATGCTCTTGTATACAGAAAAAGCGCTGGAAAATTGTAGCGAATTGCAGGAAATGGCGAAGAGACTAGCGATTGAAAGCGCAATATAACCGGATGTTAGGTATTGCGCATAATTTGGTGAACAGACCCATTATCGTATGACCATACAATTGCAAAACAACCTCCAATATCTGGGAGGAGGTGTGTGGAATGACTTAATGTGGAAAGACCGCATAAAACTGAGATGCTAGACGGATTGGTTAGAAGATTTCTCAGGATGCAGGATCTTTCCATAAAGGAAGTAGCTTGGAAAACCTCATTCGATAGATACTTGAGTACTGTTCGTTAGTCTGGCATCCCTCAGCAGATATGGTTGGTAGATAAAGTAGGGAAGATCCAAAGAAGAGCAGTGTGTTTCGTCACAGGTTTGTTTAGTAAGCAGGAATGTCTCAAGGAGCTGCTAATCAAACTCCAGTGGCAAACGCTAAATGCGAGTGCTTGTTTACACCATGTGGTTTACTCTTAAAATTCCGAGAGCGTACTTTCGTAGATGAGTCAGCCAACGTATTGACTAATCGTGTAGAAAGAGTGTGAAGTTAAAGTAAGAAACGTGCGAGTTTATACGAAGGTTAGGCAAATAATCTTACTGCCGCACACCGACCGCAGTAGAAATGGGGAGAAAGACATAGTAGTACATAAAGTCCCCTCTGACATACAACACAAGGTAACTTCTAGAACTTAGGCGTACACTCGGCAACAAAAGTAAAGGATCACCTTTTCAAAACCCCTTTCTAACGCATTAATTTGAAATTTGGCTGAAAGATGTCTAAAATGTTCAGCTGTAATGTTGTATAAGCGTGGAGTCCTGTGACGAGACTCTCGGGCTCGGTGGCACTTCAAACTACGACATGTCTCCACACTGAAGAAAATAATAATAATAATAATAATAGTAAAAGATGAGGTCAGAAGTTCATATGATATGGAAGGTGGATTAATGTTGTCAGATTGGCACAAAATTTTGCAACATTTCTGCCCAAGGCCACCATGCACGTGGCATGTATCTTGCAACGTGAAAAGGAAGTGATTGGTCCGTTACCCTGTTACCGAGCAGTGACTGTAAATGATTTGTCACGATATTAAATTTTTGCTTGTCATATGATGCAACTTATATGTTGTATTTTCCGAATTTGTTTGTTAAAATGATTTTTATCTTACGTTTTGATTTAGTCTGTTGAAGGGTATTTTGCGTACCTGGAAGCAAGTGATGTATTTGTTTCTCCTGGTCAGAAGCTTAAAATATTTGACTATGGTCTCTCCCTTTGTGAACAGTCATGGTATGTAACATTTAATATAACAGTTTAAGTGCTGTATGCGTGGTCAGAAACTTAAAATATTTGACTATGGTCGCTTCCTTTGTGTACAGATATCGTATGCAACAGTTAATATAAAAGTTTCAGTACTGTATGCACTCAGTTACACTCCGTCTTACCCACATTTCACATCTTCTTTTGACCCCTCCTGCGATGGAGGTTAAAACAACGACACCTGTCGTTGAAACCACGTCATTTTATTACGGGTGGCCGAGGTAGGTATTTCAGTCCCACCGCCGCTCAGAATCGATACGAAAATATCCTCAGAGGGTGACAAAAGGGCGTCAGTGAAATCACCCCTTCGCCTGAGGCAGTTATATCTACACATATCGAGTTCCAAGACGACAGTTCGCAGTGCAATAAGCAACAGGGTGAAGTTCTTAACATTGTACCACACTGCTGCCACCACCTGGGTGATTCGAGACTACTGTACCGATATCGTGGTGCTGCAAACCCACTGAACACTATCTGACACTTTTGGAGTGTAAAGCGACCGCAATGTTTGCTTTGCTGTACAGCTTGGAATCAGTAGGAACTGATAAACACCATTCAACAAAATGTTAACGTGATCCGAGGCATCGTAGAGTGGTTCTTTACTGCCCCTGCTGATGCCAAAGTGAAGAATTAAGTAAAACTTGCAGTCGCACGACACTTCGAAGTAGTTAATTGGGTTACAGCCCCTCGACGTCCTTAAGGTGGAGTTGAAACGCTCGGAGTGTGGCAAAAGTCTCCAGAACAACGTTCTGTTGCCCGTCGCACTGCGAACTGTCGTTTCAACAGCGAAATGTGTGGCAATAAACGCCCCAAACGAAAGGGTAGTTCCAGTGACGGCCTTTATGCCACACACAGAGGCGTTTTCGTTTCCATTCTGAGAGCTGATGTGTCTGAAATGGCTTCCTCGGCCATCCTTAAGAAAACCGTACGATTTTGTCACTGGTCGTCGCTGTTATGACCTGCATCAGAGGCGTCAAAAGAAGAATGAAATGTGGCTACGAGGAGGTGTGATGATCTAAGATCGTGTACCATGTGCTTGGTAGCCTCGGGCAGAAATGTGGCAAAATTTGGAGCCAATGTGACTTCATTAGCTTCATTAGGCCACCTTACATTTCACATGAACTTCTCTGAGCTCAGGCCTTCCTCTTTATTCTTTTTTTTTTTTTATTTTTTTTTATGTGTCGACATCTTGCTGTTTGAAGTGTCGCTGAGCCCGAGGGCGATGCCGCAGGACGCCACGTTTTTGCAGTAAGCTTGTAGGCATATTTGAGCCAAATTTCGTCCGCCCCCGGTAGCTGAATGGTTAGCGTGACAGAATCTCAATCCTACGGGCCGGGTTCGATTCCCGGCTGGGTCGGAGATTTTCTCCGCTCTGGGACTGGGTGTTGTGTTCTCCTAACCATCGTCATTTCATCCCCATCGACGGGCAAGTCGCCGAAGTGGCGTCAAACAGAAAGACTTGCACCCGGCGAACGGTCTACCCGACGGGAGGCCCTAGCCCCAAAACATTTACATATAGCCAAATTTCTAACTAATGCACCGAACTGGGAGACAAATACGGGGTTTCAGATAAGTGATTCCTTATGAGCCACTGCGGCTCTCTTATTATCGCTTCTCCACCTGTGCAGACTTAGACGGGTGTTGGAGCGCTCTGGCAGTGATTGAGTGGGTGTGGGGGGGGGGGGGGGGGAGCTAAAAGAAAGACAGCTGTCGCGATGAAGACGAGAGTTGGCACGTTGGCAACCGATACATTGGGGAAGCGGAACATTCCGTGGTTGAGAGACGAGAGAGACAGAAAGGTGAGCTGCTTGTTTGCCGTGAGTCGAGCAGGGTATATCGTACGGCTGGCACGTTACGTCGCTGCAGAGTTGCTGTTGGTTTCAATAAGACTACCTCACATGGAGCCGAAGTCACACGTTTGAGTGAAGGTGATTGTTTCTGATTCTCGTGACATATGTTCTCGCCTACATAATACAACGACAGTGGTCTTCTCTCTAACACTTCGCAACATTTTGAGTAGACCGTTATTTGGATCTTGCAACGTGAAAAGGAAGTGATTGGTCTGTTAGCTTGCTACCAAGCAGAGACTTTAAATGATCTGTCACGCAGTGAAATTTTTGCTTGTCGTATGATGCCATTTATATGTTGTATTTTTAAAGTGATTTTATCAAATGTTCAAATGTGTGTGAAATCTTACGGGACTTAACTGCTAAGGTCATCAGTTCCTAAGCTTACACACTACTTAATCTAAATTATCCAAAGGACAAACACACACACCCATGCCCGAGGGAGGACTCGAACCTCCACCGGGGCCAGCCGAACAGTCCATGACTGCAGCGCCTTAGACCGCGTGATTTATCATACGTCTGGATTTAGTCTGTTGAAGGCTATTTGAATAACCGGAAGCAAGTGATGTATTTGTTAATCTGTCTCTCCTGGACAGAAGCTTGAAATATGGTCTCTCCCTTTGTGGACAGTTATCATATGTATCATTTCACATAACAGTTTAAGTGCTGTAGGCATTCAGTTACGGAAAGTTTATAAATCTTGCCATTTGTGTGGCTCTGTAATAAGCCTGGATAACAATCAAATCCGATCATTTAAATGTGTTTAAAGTTAAGTTTTAATTCTGTCTTTTTATTTCTAAATGACTGCTAATTTGTACTTCACTAGGTCAAATGGTTCAAATGGCTCTGAGCACTATGGGACTTAACATCTGAGGTCATCAGTTCCCTAGAACTTAGAACTACTTAACCCTAACTAACCTAAGGATATCACACACATCCATGCCCGAGGCAGGATTCGAACCTGTGACCGTAGCGGTCGCGCGGTTCCAGACTGACGCGCCTAGAACCGCTCGGCCACACCGGCCGGCTTCACTAGGTCAAGTAGTCTCACCTGGGGTTATATGTAATGTTTTATTCCCTCCGCCATAGCTTGGAAGTAGGCCTTGTCATTAATTATAATCTGGTTTTGTGTGTTCATGTGTAAGCATATATTGCTTCTCAGATTTCAGTTTGAGTTTGTGATCGGTTATAAGTCAGAGGGTCAGGGTGGCAGAAAGTCCTGGATCCTACGACAAGCTCTCTAGTTTCTTTTTCTTTGTTACATATGATCTTTGTATGCTATCTTTAACCTTGTTATTTCAGTGTATTGGTGTGTGGTTTGTATGCCACGTAGACGCCTCACGATTAGATTAGTCCTAGCCTGGACCAATTTTCTCTATGCATTTCCTTTCCTGTTTGGTCTTTCGTGGCCGTCGGAACCGAATTTGACTACGACGTGGACGAGTTGTGCCCACACTAGAGGTTTAGTGGTCATGTGACCTGTCGCGGAACTTAGGACCAAGGCACGCCATATCATCCGGCAGTTCCGGCATAGATGTTGAGTTATTTACCGGCTGTTTTTCAGATATTTTTTCTCATCAGACACTAGAGTCCAAGCACCTCAAGCGTCCTAATGTATCGACAGGTCAATTAACAATTTGGCCGTTAGTTTTTATACCTTTACAGGGCATTACTTGTCCTTTCTGTATGTTACAATCCTCTTGTGGAAGCTGTACTAGTAACCGTATTATCCTGTACATTAATGGCAATTTAATATTCATGTACCACTGAATGTTTGTGTACCGGAAATTGTTACGCTTTGCTGCTTGTACTATCGTAAGTTTGGACCTTGCTCTGTTCTGTAACGGGATTGAAGCCTTCATGTCTTTTTTTTTTTTTTTTTTATAAAATTATGTTCCAGATTCCTATCGAGGATTAAATCAATATTATAATTATTTTTAACTAATTATTTGTTTTCAACGGGATTTAAGTGCCTTCCTCTTTAATTAATTGTTTCCTAGTTTACGAGACGCAAAATTCCTGTTCATATTTATTAATATCGCAAAACCGTTTGGTGACCTTTTTGCCAAGGATATTTAATCGCTGAGTAAATTGCTAAATTTAATGGTCAATAAAGCTGTGTAATAAAATGGCGAACAAAAGTTTGTAAACCCCTGATCCAGTCCTTCCGCAAATTCTCGGTAATCACCTTTCACTTTAATTTTGTCGTGCGGTGCCGGCTGGTGTGGCTGAGCGGTTCTAGGCACTTCAGTCTGGAAACGGTCGCAGGTTCGAATCCTGCCTCGGGCATGGATATGTGTCATGCCCTTAGGTTAGTTAGGTTTAAGTATTTCTAAGTTCTAGGGGACTGATGACCTCAGATCGTAAGTCCCATAGTGCTCAGAGTCATTTGAACTATTTGTTGTGAGGTGTAAATGCCTTCCTTGTATGGTAATTACAGTCGCAGAAGAGACAAGACAGTTCTTCCGCGTCTCAGTCGTACAACAATAGTTACACACGTTCCACTCACCTTTTATCCTTCGCAATACCTTCAGTGATTCGCGGCAGAAACACAGCTAGCTGAAATATAGATATATAGTTAAGTGTATAAGTTGTACACGCAATCGCGTTAGTATTTCGCGGCGTGTGGTGCAGTCGGCGGATGTGTTCTCAAAACGTCGAAATAATGTGAGTTGTTACTGAAGGGGTGGGAAGGGAGGGGTGGTGTTATTTCATGTAGGCATACAGCATTATTTGTAATCAAATACTGATCTGCTCCGAAAGCCCATCTATTACTGATAGATGTCATTAAACGCGAGGTTCACGCACGTAAATATTCCTACCAAATGTTATTCGGTTGTCATAATTCAGTGAAACGAGGCTGTTAATATCAGAACCGCACATGAGTTACGGAAAATACGCTAATATCAGTTAAACGCGAAGATACAGTTTTGCTAACGAATTGGCGTTTACGTTCTAAAACTGTCAGGGCAATACAGGATGCTGCACCCGTGTTCACAGAGTGAGACTGGCCGTAACAAATATTGATAGTGTTCCGAGAGTTTACGCATAGGTCATGAAATTTGCTGTTTACATCCCTCACTAATAGAAATATTTTGTCGTACAGACATAGCGAATACATAAGTTCGTCATTTCCTTACGTTATTGCCGGCCGTTGTGGCCGAGCGGTTCTAGGCGCTTTAGTCTGGAAGCGCGTGACCGCTACGGTCGCAGGTTCGAATCCTGCCTCGGGAATGGATGTGTGTCATGTTCTTAGGTTAAAAAAATGTTCAAATGTGTGTGAAATCTTATGGGACTAAGCTTACACACTACTTAACCTAAATTATCCTAATGACAAACTCACACACCCATGCCCGAGGGAGGACTCGAACCTCCTCCGGGACCAGTCCCACAGTCCATGACTGCAGTGCCTAAGACCGCTCGGCTAATCCCGCGCGGCTCTCCTTAGGTTAGTTAGGATTAAGTAGATCTGAGTTCTAGGGGACTGATGACCTCAGATGTTAAGTCCCATAGTGCTCAGAGCCATTTCAACCTTACGTTATTATTATCAGTCTAAATGGTCTATGTTACAAGTCTGTTTACTGCAAGACTTTTTCCCAGTCTGTTGCATCCCAGTTCGAAAGAAGGCACGTGTCGGATGTCAGGAATGTTACCGCACCAGCAGTTTCAGAAATAATGGTTGCAAAATACTAACACGAATTATTTACAGAAGAATGGAGACATGAAGAAAGGTCTATTATTATGTCCGTCGAGTGGGCAATGCCAGCAGCTTTCGACTATTACCTTAGCACACTTTTATCGAAGGATCTTTCAGACAGATAAATTCTACTCGTATGTACGGCGGACGATCAATATTCAATGGAATGCACTTTCTTCTCGGCCAGTTTCGAATGAGGAATACAGAATTTGCTGTGGGATATCGTGAAATATTCTCGCTTCTGTCCCCATATAGTTTCATGAAATACCAATAGATGCGATAGGTGGCGTCGCTACACGTGGCCTCCAAAATGGCGTCTGTAACAGAGGTGCTTTCCAAGTAGAGTACTTTCATTATTGGATTTACCAGAGTACCAGAGTAGCGCAGTTGTACATAGAAGCTTGCAGAATCAATGCGGAGACTTGCCAGTGAGCAAAACCACGGTGAGTTGTAGAGTGCGGTTCCTATCATTATCGTGACAAGGTCGTGCAAACCAGTCCGATAACTAGCGTGCCGCACACAGCCGTGACTCCTGCAATGTCAAATTTCATCGTGTTCGCCGCCGCAAAAATGCAAACGAACTTATCCTTTTCTACGGCAACGCAACGTCGCACACAAGTCTGCACACCAGAGTCGAGCCCACAAACATTGTGGCTTAGTAATGGTGTGAGGCGAGTGCAGTTGGAGTGATAAGGAACCCCAAATACGTGTAGAGACAACTCTGACGTGCGACACGTACGTAAGCATCCTGTCTGACCACCCGCTGCCATTCATGTCCATTGTGCATTCCGACGGACCTTCGCAATTCCAGCTGGACAATGCGACATCCCATACATCCAGAACTGCTATAGAGTGGCTCCAGGAACACTCTTCTGAGCTTAAACACTTTCTCTGGCCACCAAACTCCCCAGACATGAATATTACTTAGCATTTCTGGGATGGCTTGCAATATGCTGTTGAGAAGGGACCTCCACTTCTTCGTACTCTTACGGAATTATGGATAGCCCTGCAGGTTTCATGGTGTCAATTCCCTCCAGCACTACTTCAGACGTTAGTCCAGTCCATGCCACGTCGTGTTGGGGCACTTCTGCGTCTTCGCGGGGGGCCGTACATGATATTAGGTAGCTGCACCAGTTTCTTTGGCTCTTCATTGTAAATATTTTGCTAACCCAAAGAAACAGACAGCACAAACAGAGCTATTTTACTGACAGATGCATGCGTCCCAGTATGTCTTGGGTGTAATTCCATCGTAAATTGTATGAAAGCTTTTTGTGTGTGTGTGTGTGTGTGTGTGTGTGTGTGTGTGTGTGCGCGTGCGTGTGTTCGCGCTTATGTGCAATCATTAAAGTTTAACAAACTAAACGGGATGAGCATTGAATACAGACTCTACCAGCATCAGATATAGCATATATGAGCTGTTGCTAGCCAATCTCAGCTAATGTTTTAATGTCGCAGTCCTGTTGGGCTATTGGTAATGTAATGATTTATATGTAACAGATTAAACATAGGGGGGTCGAATCCATGACTTCTCACATGTAAAAGTAGGAATCATTGCAAAATAGTTAGACAGTCCAAGTGCACTATTAGCAACGATTTTGGGAAGTGGTGTAGGAGCCATTAGAAATGACTTCATAGTTCACGACGCACCAGAAACCTCAGATACCACTACTCGCCTCTCCCCAAGCCGCTATCTGCGTTGTGGTCGTTCTCCAATAAGTCCTGTCTTCATCTGGGATGGTTAGCAATGAAGAAAAAGGGACACTGACGCTTGTGGTAATATCCTTGAATCAGATTGTATGTCTTCAGTTAAACCAAGACCACTTGATGATTTATAATGATAAGGATGACAAGTGTGAACAGTGAGACAGAAACTAATGTAAAAAAAGACCACCTGCCACGCTTAGTTGATACTTCGTAAGAATAATTAATTATAGATTGCTAAATAAATATAAAATCTTGTCATTAGTGTACCTTCTAGCTGAGAAGTCAGAAAGAACTAATTTAAAACCCTCACAGATGCTGAGGGATGCGTTTTCAATCTGTATATGTGTTTTGTCCACTACAACACTAATGACGTGCTTTACATCTCACAAACAGGCCGAAGGTTTCCCAAACACCTTGTACTGATAATACAGTTCTTATTGCCCTTGTTACTGCATTCAGACAGCGTACAAAAGCATATATTTATAAGATGGATTTGGGTTTGCATTAATTTAAAAACATATGTTGACAATGTTAGAATCTTGACAAGTATGGATTTCTTCTTACTGATAAAACACGAGGACAACATATGGTCAATACAGATGTGAGCTGCATTACTTCCTAAACTACCACGTGTCAGGTCAATAATTCAGTCAGTATATTATAGTGGATAAATATGGTCATACCTACTGCAGCTCCCTCCAGCAAGAATCTCATCTCATAACTACACTACCTATCATAATGATTGACGGGTAGGAAAATCAGTTTTGGGTGTCATTAGCTTACAGGACCAACTGACATGACACCAAAAGATTATATGTACCAATAAATTAGTTCAACATTCATTCATAACACATATTCAACAAATGAATGTCTTCCGAATTAGACAGAAAATTCAGTGAACAAAATAGTACAACTGGATTCAGAGTTGCGTACAGTCATCGCACACAACATAGATCAACGCCCAAAATTCTTTGGACGACTTGTGATAATCACAGTTAAAGAGTGCGCAAGAGAATGAATAAATTTTACATTTATTACGATAGGGATTTTCCAACCTGTCGGCACCCCTTTAAGTACCATCTGTAGATACACAAGATAACATAAACACAAGTAATGTAACTATTTATCCAGGGACGTGTACACAACTAGCAGTAATGAAAATTTATCCTTTGTAGCAATAAGATAAAACTGCATTAGCAAATCAGATTCCAGTGTAATCATGTTGTATATAAAGAAGTCAGAACAAATTTGAAGTCTAGCAGAATCACTGCGGAAACTTGCCAGTGACCAAAACCACTGTGAGTCGTTGGGTGAGGCGAATATCATTATCGTGGCAGTGTTGTGCAAGGACCCATAGTAAGGCAAAGATGAGCGTGAGATACTCGCGTCTCATAAGAAAAGTGTTTCTTTTTACCTCCTCTAATAATTCTACAAATCTGTATCGATAGTTTCTTACTTCCTGTGAGTTAAAGAGTATTTCGCTCTCATTTAAGAATATGGCTGCAAGAGTCAGCCTTCAGGAATTGTGAAATAAATCCTGTCGTCCAGGACCGTGTGCTACAAAGGGCGCAGCTTCACCACGAGATGGGGAAACTCACAGGCGTCTATTGTCTATTGAGGCCTAAGCGCTGTAGTGTGCGAGTGAGACAGACGAGAACTTACATCGTAGGGAAACCCAGTAGGAGGCGTTTGTGGCCAGGGAGACGTAGCAGCGTTAAATATGGTAGACCTAAGATCGGACATAAAGGGAAACATTTATGGAAATTATTTAATCCTGTAATAATGCAGGGAATGAAGACACAGTAATTTTAATCTGCCATCCTCCATAAATTTACACGAAGATCCCAATAAAACTTGGATATTGATGGTATCTGTAATAGTTTGGGATTTATTGTTAAAGTGACACTAACAAGTTTTGTAACAAAGACCTGAATGCTAAAATCTGAACACTTTGGTCGATCTTAACGATCGGCATTTCATATAGAAGCGCATCACTGAAGTGACAAATGTTGTAAATATCAATTCTGTAACTTCATTCTTTTTAAAAAAAGTAAATTTAAACTATCAGTATTTTCAGTTAAGCATCAGATCATCATTTCCTCCACGCAAAACACATTGAACGATGAGAGCATGAGACCATATTGAATCATTAGGTAATAGAATATTTGTTGTAAAGTTAGTGTATAATAGTTACTTTTGTTCTTTATTTATTTATTATAAAGCACATTGGTGCAAGGCTGCTGGCCATGACATTCAGAGTTAAGAAGGAAATTGTATTGGTTTTATGTGAAAGATTTTAACGCCAGATATTATTGTTACTTTATTCAGAACGTAAAGGTGGTCAAGCTTTGATTATTTAAATATGTTAAAATGTAAAATAATGTAGAATAAGCTGTAGCCAATCAGATGGACGGCTTCAGGGAAAGGGAACTTGACTAGTCAGTTGAGCGAGTGTGTTCGGAGCGCGAGAAACGCGGCTGCGAACGGGCAGCCCAACAGTGTTGGTGCAGACGCCAAAGCGGACAGTTCTAGTCTGGATACCAAAGGCTACAGTTCGGATTGAGACGCGAAAGCGGACAGTCGATCTTTAGGCAGCTAGGAATTGAAATGACTTAGAAAAGTTCTCGTTGTGTGGCATCACGGGACTTAGTCTCAGAGCGGTGAGCAGCCACACGCCTGGTGTGAACTCTTAACTTTTCGTGCAAATATCGAGGTCGAGTATTGGGATTGTGTTTCACGATGAGATTGTGAATGATCGAACTGTGTCAGATGGATATGGGCTCGAGTGTAATAGTCGATCTAAATACGACCTCTGTTGTTACAAGTTTTCTTTCTGAATAAACATTATCGAAAAAAAATCGGAACTGTGTAGCCTACGTCATTTGTGGATCGTTAATTTAGTTCCCGAGTCGAAAGGAAGGTACCAGAAAATGGACAATTATGCACAGTAGGTATGGCTAAAAGTGAATCTAGACAAAACAGAGTTCATGCAATTAGCAAGAAGACAAGACCAGGAATAATTTCTTGAGATAAATAGGTTCAAGAGAGTACTTGGGATCTTAGTTTATTATGGACAACAACATAAAAATGGACATCAAGGAAAGAATAGCAGTGCGAATGAAATGCAAGCATTCCCTCAGAGAGATCAATCTCAGTGAACACTGAGATGAAAATCTCTAACACACTGACATGCCCAGCAGTAACGTACGATTCAGGAACATGGAGCATGACTAAACGAGAAAAGGAAAAATAACTAACATTTGAAAGAAATGTAATGAGGAAGATATGGGGACCAGTTTTAGATAACGGAGAATGGAGGATGAGGAAAAACGTGGAAATCTACATTCTGATGCGACAACCAATTATTGTACAGAAGATAAAGAGCAAAAGAACTTAGTGGGCGGGCCATGTAGCCGGTATGCCAGATGGAGGACAGGCGGAGATGGCACTAGAGGGGAAACCAAACACGAAACGCCCCTGGACGACCAAGGCAGCGATGCATGGACGACCTGGCGAAGGACCTAGCAGCAGTGGGAATTGAAGAGGAACCGGGTACAAAACAGGAAGGAGTGAAGTCTGTTTGTGGAAGCAGCGCTTGGTCTGTAGGGCCTGTGATCGCTGGATATCTGTGCTACATTAACTTTGTTTCATACAATTTCGCAAACTTGCCATCAGCCAGAGAATTTAACCAAAGGGTCACAAATGTCTAATTTAGAGCGTGTAATGCGACACGTGCGGTTCAACCCCTAGACGAGTTTGAGCCAAGACATTTCGACGAAGAGAAACCGTATGAGGGCCAGAACATCTTTGGAATGTCATCTCGCAGCCCTGCATTTGTGTGAAATCTGAACTGAAATGAAGCATCTCCAGAAGGGTACGGGAAGAGCACAGAAACCCGAACGATCGTAGAGAAATGTATCGACTATGTGAAGAACTACAGAAAAAGTGTAGCCGAATGGACAGGAGTTGAAGACAGGCAGAAATTTACTCCAGCTAAGACTCACTGAAAGATCTACAGTGGTCCAGATTATCTCATATTTGATCCGTTTGGCCAAACGGGAGTACAAACACGTCACTGTCTACGAAAGTCATGTGACTATACAATAACACCTGGACCACTACGTCATGCTAGAAGATAATAGATTATACCATCGCATAGAACGGGGTCAGCCAAGGCGTGCAAAACTTCACGTTTGCTCAACGCCCAGTAAGCGGGCGATCCGGCACTAGTCAGTACGTCTCGGTTTCGCTCGGTTCTTCACGCTGCAGCGTGCAATTTCATTTTAGCTGTGCAACGCGGCACTTTCTTTCAGCATTTGGTGCGGCTTATTTCCAGTTTGATAGAATCGGTGTGGAAGCCCTATTTATCCCACGCTATTTGTTCGTGGTACAAAGGAAGTTCACAGGTACAGTGCCTGTTTGTGCAAAAAAAATCGCTACGAGATTGTTTTTGCCGCCACGTAATATTTACTCTCTGAGAGTTTTCCCGCCACGTATTATTTACTCTGTGATCGTTTCCCCGCGATAAACAATTGCTGCCTGAATGGTGTAGTTAAACGAACGAGTGTCGTTTTGCGATACTTTTCATGTTTGCTCCTTACTCACCAGTTGTATATGAGGCAAATTCGAAATTTCTAGTTTTCTATAAAAGAGTTCAGGTGCAGAAGACTTCATTCTCGGTTCGCAGCGCCCAGCAGCACGTTTTCTCTGCGTAAAGGTAAGAGAAACTCAACTTTTTTAGAATAGCATGAGACTAACGCGTAGTCAGTAGTGACTGTGCTCAGAGGAAGTTGGAAATACGCAAATATACGTGATCTACGTTCTTTTGGAAAGTGAATACTTTGCGATTATTGTGTTGGTATTGGGTCATGTACATATAAGAAAAAATATGGGCTCGGCATGCATGAAGTTTTTGGTGTTCTGTCGCTTCCTTTACAGGCATTTGTATGATCACCAATCGGCAGAATCCATACTGTAACTTAAATTGTGTTTCTGTTGGTTGTCAGTGGCTTTGAATACATAACAAACTAGCTGTGACTCTGAAGTTGTAACACCGTGGTCAGCTTCTGGTCAGTTTTATGTTCATAATTTATCCAGTGACAGACTCATTATCGTTATTTATAAACATTCTTATGATGAAAGTGACTTCTTTGTGTCCGTTTAGTAATTGGTGCAGTAGTTCCACGTATTGTTTTCTCTTGATGCGTGTACTCAATCCGATTGTTATTCGCGCCGGACGCGCTATGTTTTGAATTGTTCTTAATACTGGTATTACTTACTGAAAATCGTAAATAATTTCCCCGGTATTAATAACTTCCAGTCCTGTGACACAAACTACAGTAGATCTAAAACATTGGTTAGTGGGTTGCGTGAATTTTTCATACGTGCTTTTTTGACAATGTATATGAGCAGCGCATGTGTGCAGAGAGAGAGAGAGAGAGAGAGAGAGAGAGAGAGAGAGAGAGTGGTGTTTCTGAAGATCTGAATGATAATTTTATGACCGCACACTTCACGGTGTAAGATCAGGTTAGACTCCAACGGGGTTTAAATAAAATATTCAGATTTCTGTGTTGGAAGTTTCCTGTCACAAATACGGTTATAACACACGTTTCTATCATTTAACGTAATTTCGTGTCATAATGTGAATGTAACGCACAGTAGATGGCTTATGTTTCTGTGACTGCATATGTTAATGTGTGGTTGCAAGTGAGCTTTTTACGTCGAGTTGTAGATTACATCGAGAGAATTATTGGCCCGCAAATTCTGTGTTATGCAGTTTTTGTGCACATATTTGTTAGTTATTCTTATGTCGCTGTTGTTTACAAAAATTTCGCCTAGGTGCTTGAAGGTTTTAACTTGTATGATATTGCCACACCTGGTTGCAGGTGATGAGGTGTTCGGGCTCTTGGAGTCAATGTATTGTGTTCTTTCGTAAGAGATTTAGAGTCTTGATGCCGGTCTCGTGAAGCTTGTCGATGTTGTGCTGACTTCCTTGTTAGTCGTGGTAATTACAACTAGGTCGTGAGCAAAAACAAGGAACTTAATGTTGATCCGTTTTTCTGTTGTTCCAATACTAATTCTAGGTATTTCCGACTTCCTAGTTTTAAGGATCTAAAGTACTAGGCTGAAGAGGAATGGAGAGAGTCCATCACCTTGTGGTACTGTAGTTCTAATTTGAAAAGGGTCCGGAGATTTACCCATGGATTTTACTTTAGAGATGTGTCTTCTGCAAAGATTTGTTCGATCATCGTTGTTGTTTTGTTATCCAAACCGTATTCACGAAATATATTAAACAGGGTGATGCTATCGATCGAGCGGTTTGTGCGGTTTGACCTTCGGTGCTGCAGTAGCATCTTGAGGTTCTAGATCTGTTCTGCACCGGATCGGAAGCCTGCGTGGTATTCACTTACCAAATGTCGTGTCTGTTTGTCCAGTCTGGTTCGCGGGGAACGTGGGAAAACTTTGTATGCAACTGGTAAAATAGAAACAACTTGCTGATTGTTTGGCACCGTCTTATCCCCCTTTTTGTGTAATGGATATAATGCCGTTTTCCCATGTATTGTCATTGATGGCTTGTAGTCTTCCAATCAGGAGGTGATCTCCGACTTCTAATAATATTATTATTACTGGAAAACTCGCACAGTTTCTTATTATTATAAAAAACTTCATAATAAAGAAAATGTGGAAAGAATCACTTACAGTAACCCTATGCTGGGATAGGTGATAGACCAATAGTGCTGGTAGTGAAAAACACAACCACTTCAAAAAAGTTTGCCCCAGCTGTGTACAGTCTTAACGACCGCGACTCGTGTAGCCATAGTGAATACCCCTCTACCTGGTAAACCCTTCTGCATGTCCCCCCAACTGTCAAATCAACCAAACGTTGCCAGCAAATTGTTTCCCATCAGGCTTTGACCAAAAAATTTGTAGATGTTCTCAACTCTTTCGCAATGGAGGGCTGCCTTTTGATTAATATCTTTTCCTCTACAACATCTGTAGAGACTAGATTATGACTGGAGCGGATTCTGTTTTATACACCACTGTACGTATTACTCATGTTGAACTCTCCGTCATAGCCTTAGTGAAAACACTTCCTAACGTCTTGCTGCTTTCGTTCTACATATTCAGTTCACTGACGTTTGACATTGGTTTTTGACCTAGGGGAAGGAAGTGAATCATTTTTGTATCTTAACCGCTGAATAATGTCGAAAACGGTGGTGAGAGTTGAGTCCACCGGTAGATCAGATTTCACTAGACGTGGTCTGAGCCTCAGTAGAAGGGGAGGTGGCAGTGACGTGACAGGCGACGGGATCACTTATAAGAGAATTACTGTTATAGTTGTCGTTGGGGCTACGCCTTTTTTGGATTGAAGTCAGCTGAAAGGTATATCTTCTTATAGGCAGTGTCTGTGATTAAGAATCCACTTTCATATAAGTCATTTACCTAGGCAATGAAGGAATTAGCATATCTCATAAAAATATGAGAAGTATTAGAGATAAATTTAGTGAATTGCTTATGTACACTGACTCTGACATTACTGGTATACAACGGTATCACTTAAATAAAGTGACAGTTCAGAGGCTTTCCTTTACCAGGATACAGGTTAGCTGCCAATTTTTCAAGTAGCTCTTTGCGGATTGGAGGAGTTGCCACGTACATTAAAAAACGGTATTCTATTTAAGTCCATTAACTGACAAAGTCTGCAAGGTTAAATTTGTGGGGGATATCTCGGAACCATTTGAAATGCAAACTGGAGTGCGACAGGGTGACGGCCTTTCACCATTACTCTTTAATATCATTCTTGAAAAAATTATCAGGACATGGGAAAAAGAAGTCAAAGGAATCCAAATTGGCATTAGAAAAGATAATAGATTCAATGTGAAGTGTTTAGCTTTTGCGGATGACCTTGCAATCCTCACAAATAATAGAAAAGGAGCCATTAACGCCATAGAGAAGTTACACGAAATTGCACAAAGAACTGGCCTGCAAATCTCATATGAGAAAACCCAGTACATAGAAAGAGTGCCACAAGACAAATTGCCTATTGTGACAACCCATGGGAAAATCGTACAAGTACCACATTTTAAGTACCTGGGAGAAATCATCCAGCTATCAGGGATCAACCTAAAGGCCAATGAGGAAAGAATAAAAAAACTACAGAAAGCATATAAACTCACGTGGAACTATTATAACAAAAAGTCCATATCCATTAACGCAAAATTGAGGCACAAAACACTGTCGTACTTCCAGAGGCACTGTATGCATCTGAAACAACACAAATAGGTGGGCAAACTAAAATCAAAGGAATAGAGAAACAAGAAAGGAAAATTCTCAGGAAAATTTTTGGCCCGATAAAAGAGCAAGGAATCTGGAAGAAGAGACCAACATCAGAATTATATAAATACACAGACAAGATTACGGATACAATAAGGAAAAGAAGAATGCAGTTCTACGGACATATCCACAGGATGAATGAAAACAGAATTTCAAAGCCAATTCTTGAAGTCATCAACTCAGGCAGAGGAAAAACAAAATGGATAAAAGAAGTTGAAGAGGACCTCAGACAAGCACACATAACAGTAAACGATGCAGATAATAGAACTGAATTCAGGAACATCATCAAAAAAACATAAATTTGACACCACAACACAGAAGAGACCAGGATGCAAATGGACAGCGGAGCGAAAGAAACAACACAGTGAACACGTGAAGAAAATTTGGGCTCAGAAAAAACATAAACAGTCATCATAAAGGAATTCAAGTTCAAACGCTCTCTTAAATGGGAATAATCGAAAATAATAATAATAATAATTTAAGTCCATTAAAGCACAGCACTTAAGAGTATTTCGAATGTTACGAAGGAGCAGTTGAATTTATTGAAACTAAAGTTTTAATTAGAGTTATTTGTAAGTCCCCTAACTCCGATTTCAGGACATTTCTGTTCGACGTTGCTACGTGTGGATCAGGGGGTCCCGGGTTCGATTCCCGGCTGAGTTAGGGATTTTTCTCTGTGCGGGGACTGGGTGTTTGTGTTGTCCTCATCATTTCATCATCATCATCATCATTCGTGAAAGTGGTCAGATTGGACTGTGAAAAAAAAAATGGACTGCGTAAACATTTGGACTTTGTACGGGTGCTGATGACCGCGTAATTGAGCGCCCCACAAACCAAACATCATCATCATCATCACCGTTCAAGCTACAGAGAGTTCTTAGTTCACTTCATAGAAAGTAGCAAAAATTAGTCGTATCTGGTAATTTTAGTATTAATTTGACTATTGACTGTGGAATACAAAAACTGTTGGAAGACCTCCTAAATTCATGTCATCTGATGGCGTCAGTTCTTTGCAACCAGAGTGCATGGGAACAGTACACAATATTTTTGTTCATACTGCATTGATAGGGGCACATTGTGTTAGTGAAAGAGTGAATGGCCTTTCAGGACAAGATGCACAAGTTTTAACAGTAAGAAATTTTTGCACATACACACATGTTAAATATAAGTGCAAACTATTTAGAAATGTTTAATAACTTTTTTTTCATGATGCGGGGCCACAGTCATAAAATACTTCTTTATAGTCAGTACCGCCATTAGACTGTTGTTCATTTACAGTGTTACATTTACACTTACACAATCATGATTTCGGCTTCAAAGTGCCATTATCAAGTGTTTTAAGTGTTATAAATTGCCTAAGATGGCATACTATCGTATTAAAATACACAGTGTGTCTAACAGTGTATTTCAATACGACAGTATTAATCACATTGCGTATTTTAATACGACAGTATGTCATCTTAGGCAATTTATAACACTTAAAACACTTGATAATGGCTCTTTGAAGCCGAAATCATGATTGTGTAAGGGCCGCGCAGGATTAGCCGAGCGGTCTAAGGCGCTGCAGTCATGGACCGTGCGGCTGGTCCCGGCGGGGGTTCGAGTCCTCCTTCGGGCATGGGCGTGTGTGTTTGTCCTTAGGATAATTTAGGTTAAGTAGTGTGTAAGCTTAGGGACTGATGACCTTCGCAGTTAAGTCCCATAAGATTTCACACACATTTGAACACATTTGATTGTGTATGGGTAAATGTAACACTTTAAATAAACAACAGTCTAATGGCGGTACTGACTTTAAAGAAATATTTAGAAATGGCAAACTAATGGCAACAGAGACTTTTTAAAATCTCATTAAAGAATAAGAATAGAGCGACGTATATAGTCCTGATAACACTATTGACAGATAAACACACTGCTGGCACCAGGGTATAATATAGGCATACTGAGGGGTTGTAGTGTTCGTGACTCATTTGTCACGGTCATACTCTATTATAAGGCGCTCAGGAGGTCTGTCCGTAAACCCTTTGTTTTGATTCAGCAGCAGCAACTTTTCTGAGTTTATACCTGAACAGTGATTGCAGCTTTTACTCCAGTGTACAAAAATACCCCAAAGACGGCTACATACCCCTGTTGAACAGATTCAGAAATTTGAACGGGGTCGCATTGTGAGACTGCTTGAAGGTGGAGGGACGTATCGACAGACTGCTGCACATATTGGGTACAATTCCCACTGTGTTCCATGGAACATTCGCACACAACATAGGTGAGGTTCTGGACGTCCGCGTAGTACTGACGCACGTCAAATACACAGTTTGCAGCAGGGACTTTAGAGAACAGTCTGCTTACAGCAGGTTTAACATCGCGCGAGATTTTTGCCACGCTACTAAGGACATCATTGTCGCCATCAAGTGTGGCTACTCAGGTGTCGTGGAGAGTGGAATCGTGCTGTGTTGTGTTCAGCAATGAGAATAGGTTCTGTCTGTATGCAAGTGATGCCCGTACGCCGTAGATCTGGTGATCTGCCTCTTCCAAAGTGCATTCGCTCATGACACACTGGTCCCAACTCAGGGTTCAGGGTGTTGCGGTCATCAGTTGTGACTAGCGGTTATATTTGGTGTTTCTGCAGGGTAAAGTTAACCAGTGCCCGCCACATCGAACATACCGTTATCCTCCTGGAAGCTGATGTGCTTTTCCAGCAGGACAGTGCACGTCCACAAACGGCTGCTGCAGTGCAACCCGCTCTTCATGGTGAACGACAACTGCCCTGGCCTGCAATATCCCCATATCTCCCACCAACTAGAGTGAATAGAACCTGATAAAGCGGGAACTTAATCGCTTCCAGGGCCTGCAAGAGCCGCTGCCAAATTGCAAGAAAAGGCTTAAGATGCTTGGGACAATCTATCGCAGAATGCCATGCGGGGTATTTATGGTTGTTTAGACGCGAGAATACACGCCTGCGTTGCAGCCAGAGGCCAATACACTGTGCACTGATGGGGCAGTTTGGTCACCCTTTATTATTAGTCTGAAGTTGCCATCATATACTCCTGCAACTATGTGCAACCTATCACCTCACTTGTCAGTAAAATGACCGTGTCCTATTTTTTTCTGGCAGTGTATAATCCTTTCCTCAACACATTTATCACGCTGTTTGCAAGCTGCTTTCCATCAGAACTTTCAGATCATGGTGCTATCACTAATAGGCAATGCAGGTTGCTGACTATTGGGATAAGTTATAGTGTAGAACGAAGTGGGAATTAAATAATGTTATAAAGAGTCACAACAGAGCTCCAGTAGCTCATTACGATCAGGATTTGACTTGCCTAAAAGTGGTATTAGGGAGGCCAGACTCAGCTTCATAGAAAGAATCTTAAGGAACTGTAACTCATCCACGAAGGAAGTGGCTTATAATGCGCTTGTTCGACCCATTCTCGAATATTGTTCACTTACCTGGGATCCATAACCAATAGGACTGATAGAACAGATAGAGAAGATCCAATGAAGAGCGGCACGTTTCGTCACGAGACAGTGTATTCGCTATTAGAGCGTTACGGAGATGCTAAACAAACTCCATTGGCAGACGTTACAAGAGAGGAGCTGTGCAATACGAAGAGATTTACTACAGAAATTTCAAGAGAGCAGTTTCAGAGTAGAGTCGGATAACATATTACTTCCCTCTACATACGTCTCACATAGTGACCATGATTAGAAAATTCGAAAAATTAGTGCCTATACAGAGGTTTACCGACAGTCATTCTTCCCACGCGCTATTGATGAGTGGAACAGGGTCGCAGAGCTCAGTTAGTGGTATAAAAGTACCCTCCACCACACACCATTCGGTGGTTTCTGGAGTATGATATAGAAGTAGATGCAGAACAACTTAGTCTCAAATTAAAACAATTTTTGAGTAATGAATGAAGTGACTTGCCAGCACAAGAAGATCGAGAATATAAAGTCACTGGGTAGTAAAAATGTTTCTGTTACTTGTATGACAAATATAATATGTACTGTGTTAAACAAACACTTCCTCAACAGGGAATCACATAAATCTATTAGAAAATGGCTCTCCGTTATTGATATCTGAGCTACATCTCAGTGATACTCAAAAGCGGAGGACGCAAACAGTAACTAAATTCGTGAAGAAAAGAGGTCTCAGGGATATAATGGGGTCTGTAACAGTTCTGTGGTGCATACGTTAGCCAAGCACTTAGCCATATCTGTAATTTTTCTTTGAGGAATGGTCAGTTTCCTGTATGGTTAAAGTACTCAGTACTAAAACAGCTTTATACAAAAAGGAGAAAGGGATAATGCAGACAATTTTAGATGTATTTCTATGCCTCCCGTGTTTGCTATAGTTACTGAAAAGGCTGTATATATAAGAATAATTTGTCATTTCAGTTCACATAATTTTCTGTCAAACATTCGTTTGATTTAGAAGTGTTAACAGCTGAATATGCTATATTCTCTTTTCTCTGCGACGCAATGGGCGGATTAAACATAAAGTTGCGAATCCTAGGCACCTTCTTTGATGTAATCAAGGCGTTTTAGCGTGTTGATCACAAGATATTACAGCAGAAACTGGACCATTGCGGAATAAAAGTAGTAGCTCATAGTTCAAGAATAAACAGCAAACGTTTTACACAATATTGACCACGGCTATGATATGGAGTCTGGCTGGGACATAGTTAAGTGCGTGGAGAGTGCCTTTTCTTATATACACAAATAAAAACTTTGCGGTTTATCGATGACATTGTAATTCTGTTAGAGACAGTGAAGGATTTTGAAGAGAAGTTGACCGGAATGGATAGTATGTTGGAAAGAGGATATAAGATGGACATCGACAAAAGCAGAACAAAGTTATTGGAATGTAGTCGAATTAAATCAGGCGATGCTAAGGGAATTAGATTAGGAAACTAGACACTTAAAGTAGTAGAAGAGTTTTACTATTTCGGCAGCAAAGGAAATGATGATGACTGAGATAAAGAGGATATAAAACGCGGACTGGCAATGGCGAGAAAAGCATTTCTAAAGGAGAGAAATGTGAATTCGATATTATCTAGTGAGGTTCTCACGGATTTCGAACGTGGGTTAATATAGGTGAAGTGATGCAACATAGATTAGTCGAAAATGGTGATTGAATGCCTGGATCAAGAGATTTCGCGGTAGAGTGCTTCAGGGAGATATTCCAGATTATCATTAACAATTTTTATGTCATTCCGTTGTAGTAGGGGTGACATCAACTTGCCAAATGTAGTTTGGCAGAGTTATGCTACCAAGACTGGTGCCAGAGAGTGGCATTCGTGTGTCATGATTCCGAATTTCTTGTCCTAAAATTACTTTGAGCAAATAATTAGGGAACCAACTCGTGAAGATAACGTCTTAGACCTCCTAGCAATAAACAGACATGAACTTACCGAATCAGTTTACGTAGAGTAAGGTATCAGTGATCATAAGACTGTGATAGCAAGTATAACTAGTGATAGGATACAAACTGAGTATATGAATAGTCAACATCAAATGTTCAGTTCTACGGACGAAGAATTGGAGCACAAATAGAAAAAAAATCAAAAGCGTCGTTCCACATACCTCAGCTAAGTATGATTTGAGCAACGTCTTAAGATATGGGGAAGGCCCACCGTCGTTTAACAGCCATGTTAGAAAACTGCTACGTAAACAAAGAAAGCTTCTTCACAGATTCAAGAGGCGTCAAAACCTACCTGACAGACAAACGCTAAACCAAGTGAAAGCTAGTATCAAGAGAGCAATGAGAGAAGCGTTAAGAAAAATTTTTGTTAATGGATCTGTATAAAATCCATGAGAGGTTTTGGTCTTACGTAAAATCAGTGGGCTGTTCGAAATCATTTATTTAGACACTAATTGACCACAATGCCACCGAAACGGAAAGTGACGGAGAGAAGGCCGTAATATTGGAGTCAGTCTCCCAAAATTGTTTCATCGCGGAAGATCGTAAGAAGGCTCTTCTTTTCAATCATCGTACGAATGTTGAAATGACAGATATTGAGATAACCGATCGCGAAAGGCAAAATCATCTACAATCCCTTAGTAGTGGAAAGGTATTAGGACCAGATGAGATACCTATAAGACTGTGCAAAGATTATGCGAAAGAAATTGCTCCACTTCAGGGGAAAGTTTATCCTGGTTCGCTGCAGCAGTGAAGGGTACTCAGGTACCTAGCGACTGGAAAAGAAGCGCAGGTCATTAACCTTTTCAAGAATGTTCGCAGGGCAGATGGACTTAATTATAGCCATATAACGCCAATGTGTTGCACAATTACGGGACATGTTTTGTGTTCAAGAATTATGACGATTTCGGGAACGAAAATCTTCCTTATAAAACTCAACATGGACTTTGCAAACAGAGATCTTGTGAAGCTCAACATGCTGTGTTCCTCCATGAGATTCGTAGCGCTGCAGCAGCGCTCAGGTTGTCGCAGTGTTCCTTGACTTCAGGAAGGCATTTGACACCCTGCAACACTGTCATTTTGCGAGAAAAAAATACGAGCTTACCGACTACCGGAGCAGGTTTGCGGCTGTGTTCAAGACTTAGATCGAAATCAGAGAGAGATGTAATGGCAGCTTCCGGAGTACCCCAAAGAAGTGTGATACGACCGTTACTGCTTACAATGTATGTAAATGAGATAGTACAAAGCGTCCAATGCTCTTTAAGATTGTTTATAGATGATGCGATGGTCTATAAGAAGGTAACAACGCCAGAAGACAGTATCGATTTGCAAAATGACCTACAGAGAGAGGATTGATGAATGATGCAGGCTCTGGCAGTTGGCCAGGAACGTAAATAAATGTAACCTATTGCGCATTAACAGGAAATAACTTTAGTAATGAACAACTACACTATTGATGACGTATTGTTGGTAACAGTATCTACCGTAACTAACTATCCACGGCCACCTTAAGAGGAATGACCACATAAAGGAATCATATGAAAAGCAGATGCCGGACTGAGATCCATAGGAAGAAACTTAAAGAAATGAAACTCATCCACGTAGTGGCTTATAAGGCGCTTGTTCTACCGATTCTTGAGTAGGTTTCATCTCTCTGAGGCCATTATCCAGTAGGACTGATAGAAGATATAGAGAAAATCCAACGAAGAACGGCGCGGTTCTTCCCGTGATCGTTTAGTCGGCGCAAGGGTGTTACAGACAAGCTCAAGATAATCGAGTGGCAGATGCTACAAGAGAGACGTTGTTCATCATGGAGGGGTTTATTAGTGAAATTTCGAGAGAGCTCATCCCGTGAAGGGTCAAACAACGTATTACTTCCTGCCACGGGCATCTCACGAAAAGACAACGGCGAGAAAATTTTACAAATGAGAGCTAATACAGAGGCTTACTGACAGTCAAACGAGAAGTATCCTCCGCCACACCCCGTCAGGTGGCTTGAGGAGTATTGATTTAGATGCAGATGTAGATATTAAAGGAGTTTCTAAGAACTTCAACTTTTACTGTTTCTAGCTCACAACTAAACTAAAATTGATATTCTGATAATAGAGAATAGTCGTATGGTTTGTGAGTCAATACAATCCAATAGCTTAGCTGTTCACGTCGATGGTAAACTGTCACAGAAAGCCCACGTTCAATATCTTGTTCAAAATATTAATGCTACCGTATTAACCTAGCGCCTAGAGGCCGCTGCTTCCCTCGCGTAGACGGTATGACCTGCACAGATGATTTTATTTTTTCTTAATCGAATTTTTATATTGTTCGCAAACTACAACAACTTTTACACTTTTCACGCTAATTAAGGCCATAGGAGCGTACTCTATTTCTGTTCGAAAGTCTATTCTGGTAGCTGAAGATCAAGGTGTTTACTAACCATGCCCTTGCGTTCTTATGGTGATATTCCGGTAGAAACTTAATTCCTTTACATATATTTCTTTATATCTAACAGAGAAGTTAAATAACAATTTTCGTAGATGTAGCTTTAAAAATGTTCTTTAATAATGATTTATTTTTTAAAAAGTTCACCCCCCTTTAGTAGCTGAATTTCTAAAATTGCTGAAACACGCATTTTTTTACTTCTGACTGAGAAACGAAATACTAATTTCCGTAGTTCTAGCTTCAAAGTTGCCTTAAAATCACATATATTAAAAAGGCATTTCATTCCCTTTGTCACCCCCTTTGGACTGGAGTTACGAACAATACCTTCCTAGGTAAGGTACAGACACTCTAGAAATTTCAAGGTACAATCCTTAGTGGTTGGTCTGGCCGTTGATGAGTCAGTGAATCAATCGGTCAGGCCCTGTTTTGTACCTTCGAAGTTGAATTTCCAAAACCAGTGAAACAGATATTTTTTCATTTCTAACCGAGAAGCCAAATACCAATTTTCAAACATCAAGCTTTGAAAATACATTTACAATGAAATATTTTCATAAAACGTTTCATCCACTATTTCACCCCTTTATTGTTGAATTTACAAAAGCAGTGAGAAACATATTTTTTTCTTGGCAACGTAAAAGCCATATGCAAATTTTATAGATTCTGGGTTAAAGATTATTGCATAATAAAATAATTCCGTAAAAAAATTCACACCTTATTTCACCCCAAATTTCCAAAAGCTCTGAAACATGCATATTTTTTAGTGACAACTTAAAAGGCAAGTACTTGTTTTACTAGAAGTACCTCAAAAAATGCGTTGATGTACTACAATAATTATTTACTTTCAAAAAAAACTTTGATTCACTATTTTCCGCCTTAATGTTTGAATTTACAAAATGCTGAAACAATCGTTTCTTTGCTTCTGAACGAGAAACCAAATACCAGTTTTCGTAGTTATAGTTTCAAAATTGCTTTAATAGTAACATGTTTTCAAAAAACCTGTCATCCCCTAATTCTCTCCCTAAGCTGTTGAATTTCGAAAAATCCCTTGTTAAAGAACGCCTACGGCACAAGGTCATCACCCTTTCCAAATTTCAGGTTTCTCTCCTTAGCGGTTTGTGTTGAGCGATGATGAGTCATTCAGTCAGGACATTGCCTTTTAGACGTATAGATTGGATCAGTATCTGAAATAAGTGATAGCCTAAGATGAAAACTAGTTTACTTAGCTTATTTTCATTAACTTCTGACATACGATACTATGTTACAGTGTAACTCTTCCCATTCCTAAGTAGTATTTTTGGATCAAAAAACAGCAGTTCAAGCAAAATTTGGTGTAATTTCTCGAAACTCTTGTCTACCTCTGCTCAGGAGTCTGGTAAATCTGAAACGTGCTACTCAATATAAATTTTCTTTAATGCTGAGTGTTGTTAACAACATGAGTTTATTTCCAAGAAGCAGCAGCCTTCAGTCACTTAATCCTAGAGCGAAATCAAATCTGCATTTTGATCGCTCCTCCTTGATTCTTGTGCAGAAGGGCGTCCAGTGCTATTTTCAGTAAGCTACAACAAGAATTAAAAAATCTTATCAGTAATCTAAGCACTGTCCCATCCAAGCTGAAGATTTTTCTTGACTCACTACTTCTCATGTGTTGTAATTGTTAATTACTCTAAATATTACTCAGAAGTTGTCATCTGCGTACGATTCGTGCAAATTTTATCTGTTATTCACGTTTCTGACGTTTATTTGAAGTACTGACTCGTTCGTGACAATGGAGATTTGCTCCTGAATTTGGTGCTACGGAAGATAATAAAATAAATAAATGACTTACAATACATTAACCTAATGAAAGGTTTCTCTTTTACAATTTTTATCTATTTTTTCCTTCCTATTTTAATGTTTGCTTCTTTATTTCGTTTCTTTCCTCCGGACGCCTTATTCTAGGCCATAGCCCAGTTATGCCCCTCCTAACACTGCTGGATAGTTTGTGTGATTCTACATTGATAACTGTCCTCACACGCTCTTAGAGCAAACAAGACAAACTGCGAGGTGACGCAGCTGCCAACAATACAGGGCTCTCTTCAACGGCTCGCTCCGTAGCTTAGCAACGGTTCGAGATGAGGCGAATGGCGAGCAACACGATCGTTACTATCCCCTTTCACCAAAATCCTAAAAACAGTGAAATGCAGAAAGAGCACGGGGCAGCGGCAGCAGTCTCTGGTAAGCCATCAACCAGTATCTTCTTTCTACCACGAAACAGGCGTCAGATCGATTGCACCTTTTTGAGAATGCACTACATCAATTCTCGCATTCGTGTACGTTTAACGGATATGGTAATCTTCGACGCAGCAGTTATATTCAGAGTAATTTGATTTTGCAAACCAATCTTCGAAACTTTTTATGACGATTTGTTTAAGGCTGTTTGTTTTGGAGAAACTTTATGAATCTTGGAATTGCAGGAAGATCGGGTTACTACAAATTATAAAAGGTTCTACAAAGTTTTATGCCGAATGCTTTGCGTATTCATTCGATTAGATAATGCTCGAGGAGGTTAATACTTCGGCATGAGGTCTTGAAGCATACGACCGCGGTGGACCTATCGTAAGAAATAATACGTTTTTATAAGAATTTCTACCAGATCATAGATTAATTTCAGGCATCAAATTCTAGTTTGGGCCAGTTCTAGTGTCCGATTCCGCCCGTCGGCTTTGACTAGTTTGACACCACGAGTTTACAATGAGAAAGATGTAAGCATGTGGCCTGCAGTAAGTGTACTGTTATTAAATTTTATCTTTGGTTGTCTTAGTAACCAACGTAAATCACAGTCTAACATTCACAGTCGCTACACTCACTGCTGTGAAAATTGTTACTGTCTGACAGTTGAAACGACAGTAGCATCGCTAGCGGCTAGATTGCAAGCGTAAGATTAACATTTGTTTTTCATTATTTTTCTACCTAATTAACGCAATAGTTATTATTTTGTGCGCTCCAAGCATTAGTAAATCATCGAGAGACGCGAATGACAGTGAAATAAATTTAAAACCAGCGTATTTTTGCACTCCAAGCATAAGTAACTTATCTAGAGACATGAATTACAGTGAAACAAACTTAAAAACAACCGAAACTCACAGATTCAGTGCCTTGAAGTACAATTTATTCATGAGGAAATACTTTCGAATGTAACTGCAGCTTGTAAAGCTGAAATCAAGAGAATGTAAATACGTATTTCATGTATGAGGGACATGTATTTCTGTTGGTTTCTGTTCTTATTCTGATAGGCGCTATCTTTGACAAGTAACAATTCTGTATGAAAACTAACGATTGGCACATTCTTACACTTCACTCAACATTCCAGTGCACTAATATTTTTTTAAATGTGTCTAGTATTGCTTCAAAAGCGAAAGTGTTGAAGACTCTTGCCGTTTGTGAATCAGATGTAGCAACAACACTGGAATTGGGTTCGTCTGTGTTGCGAAACAGTTTTCCAGACCTCTACCGCTATTCCATACATGTTTCCTACGTTCCACACTCGCTAATTTGACTAGAAGTGCAGTGAAGAAACTTCACGTTGTTGAGAAGGTATAAGACGTTTTTCTGCAAATGGTCAGGCCTTATGTTGTTTAATAGCTATTTTTCATTTGGTTCTCAAAAGAAAACAACGTTCTTCAACAAGTACATGTAGGTTCAAGAGAAACGTAAATAAAATGTCCGGTAATATACAGTTTCATACTTCCCAGGGCTCTTTGGAAACAGAAAGAAAGGCAAATGTGGTGCTGTTTTATAATTATAGCCGATCTTTATGGCATTACACACGCTCCCCATTGTCAAAAATATATTGAAAATCAATATAAACTATACTATTCACTCTCAGTCGATATAGTATTCAGAAGTGTAGGTTGCTGACCGCTTGTGGCGCTGTTGTCGCATAGTATGAATATAACAAAAATGAGCAGCAGTGTCCCATCTGTATATGTGTAACTGTTTGCAAAAGTTTCGCTTTTTCCGAGAGTTTAGTGACACATTTATTAAACTTCTGCAAATGAATCAAATAGCAATCGTATTTATAATCATAGATCTCACAGATGTGAGGTTAGGCAGGAACGTAAGGGGACAGCTATATAGATCAATTAAAGTCATTCATTCCACGATTCGTTATTTTTTGTGACTTTTCTTTAAGTGAGTGTCGTCATTTCCTTTAGGATTTGTTTTTTGGTCCTTGTATCTGTAATTGAGCCATATAGATGAAGTCTACTTCTTGATTTCAACGTGTGTTATTTTTTGCGTTCTTGCAGTAGCGTAGAGAACGAAACGAAAATGTTGAAGCCTTAACGAAGTAATTCTCACCCCATAAAAATGTCGAAAAATAACGTAGCGTGGAATCGACTGTTATAGTGATGCCATGTATGATAGTTCTCAGCCGGCCGGAGTGGACGAGCGGTTCTAGGTGCTACAGTCTGGAACCGCGCGACCGCTACGGTCGCAGGTAAAAATCCTGCCTCGGGCATGGATGTGTGTGATGTCCTTAGGTTAGTTAGGTTTAAGTAGTTCTAAGTTCTAGGGGACTGATGACCTCAGAAGTTAAGTCCCATAGTGCTCAGAGCCATTTGAACCATTTTTGATATTTCTCAAAGAATGGACTGTACACGCCTAACGTCACAACAGCAGCAGAGAAACTATAGCAAAAACCCTGTGACAAAAAACTGCGCACACGTACTGCCAAAACGTGGAAAATAATGAAACTCGCAGTCGGTGATTAGAATTGATTTATATAGGCCAGTTCTAATTATTGATTCCTATATAGCTTAATTCTAGCTACCAATTTCTACATTTATTACTTTTCTCATGAATTTTCGTTACTTGTGTAATGTTTTATTCTTTTAGGAAATTCTGTTGCTTTATCCTTATTTCCCTCTTGTGCCCTTACGTTTCCTATAGGATATATGTTACTATTTACTTCTTTTTGCGGTTGTTGTGTTAGATTAATGTTTGGCCCGGCCCAAAACCCCCACTTTCCCCTTAGATTCAATATTTCTTATTAAGAATTACCGCTACTCCATAATACACGAGTGATACTGCAGTGGATTTCTACGGTCGTCTGTGTTTCTTTCGTTTAATGACGTAAACTGTAACAATCTATTTCATGCAGCTATATTTCCTTTTGTTAGGTTGTTACTTTCTTTTTCGTTAACCCATTTTCTTAGCGATATATGTCGTGGCTACGTAACAAATCAAGACGGAATTTTGTCGTATGTATGTGTATTACCTTATTTTTCTGTAATACATTCGTTCTTTTACGAATAAGCCTTGTTGCCTTCAGATATTACCCCTATTTTGTGTCTTTAACTTAGGTACTGTATCGTTGGTCAAAGCCAAAGGGTGGAATCGCACACTAGATTTTATTCATTGTTTTCTTCTGCTTACGTGTCATGAGGTAAGGTGTCTTTACCGTCCTTGTGCCAGAGCAGTTAGTATCCCTAATGCTAGTACGGTAATGCCAAATTACCTTCACTTCCAATCTCCCTAGAAGTGGACTGGTAGATATCGCTCGAACTCGACCTGCTGATACTTTGATTCATTTCGCTGGCAAATTTTGGCATTCAAGCCACAAGCCAGACTCTACAGCCGTCATTGCTGAATGCTGTATTTCATTTCGGTGACAAACAACTTACAGTAGCGAACATGATTTATACATGACCTCTTCCGCAATTGCGCTTCCCATGATCTGAATCAACAAGTAGTTTCGTCGACGACGAATTCATTAAGCGCTCCACGTACAAGGGATATATCGTTGGCAATGTCACTAGCAATTATCACCTGCGGTTGGTCACACAAAGCACTACTGACTTAACCAGCAGTTTCAACCAGCACTCTAAATCAGGTCTTCGAATGTCACTGAGTCAAGAAAACCAGCCATCGAAAATTATCTACAACGAGTAACAAAACTTCGTACATCGATTAATACTAGTAAAAACAAGAGCTGAAATATTTTGAATTTGTTTTGGGATATTTCCGTTTGAAAACTATAACATATCAACTAGAATTCGATTCAGTTTTAGTAGTATGATCCTTTTCTTCTTTTATCTGGCCTGGATTCCGTATCTTCACGGGTTCAGTTTGTTAATCAGCCAGCGGTTTAGGACGCCGAGATGCCTCATCCAGTTGCCAACTCACTCCCACGACCTAACATTTTACTGTGAGAAGGGGTATGGGAGAGTGCTGTGGTCAGCTTAGCGGTTCTACCAAAGGTGAAGGAATACTTTGCGTACAGCTTATACATCAGTATGTGCTGTACTACACAGTTGTTAGTTAACTGTTTTAAAAACGTCCTGGGAAGTAGATGCATTTGTTTAATGCATTTAGAAATTACATTCGATATTTCACATGACAGTTGCAGACTCATATACGACATATGATAATAGATTTATTTGCCCTCCAGTTTTTCATCAGCAGGTTAACGATGATCTGAGGTTGCAACCACTTACTCTGCTATTGACTGAGCTCTGTCTGGGAGTTGCAAACACTAACTCTCATAACGACAGTGTTTTATCTCCAAAGCAAATATGGCTACACCGAATATGACTTCGAGATATCAGCGGCTGAAGGACTGAACACTTCTGACATTCCTTTGGTAAGAAGTAACATGTGTTTCATTTTTAGAAACTACATTCTGCTATTCCACATGAGATTTACAATCTATGTGCGAAATGTAGTAACAGACCCGTAATCTGGTTCTGTATCAGGAGGTTAACGTGGATCAGTGACTGCAAACACAAATTGTGATATCCACTGCACTTTATCTACAAAGAAAAGGAGGAGGAGGAGATTAGTGTTTAACGTCCCGTCGACAACGAGGTCATTAGAGACGGAGCGCATGCTCGGGTTAGGGAAGGATTGGGAAGGAAATCAGCCGTGCCCTTTCAAAGGAACTATCCCGGCATTTGCCTGAAGGGATTTAGGGAAATCACGGAAAACCTAAATCAGGATGGCCGGAGACGGGATTGAACCGTCGTCCTCCCGAATGCGAGTCCAGTGTGCGAACTACTGCGCGACCTCGCTCGGTACAAAGAAAAGATCCCTAGACCAAATTCGACCTTCGGAAGAGGGAAACTGGTATGTCGTTCCTTCATTTGGTAAGAACATATACGTGTTTTATTTTTATAGAAAAATTATGCTAACTCACACAAGAATTATAGATCCCTGTATGAAACATACTAAGGAGGGTTTCTTCTGCTACTCCTTATCAGCAGGAAAAAGAGGTTTTGTGGCTGTAGCCACCGGCATTGCTATTGTCTGCACTGTACCCATAATGAAAGGATCCCCAAACCGAATGAGAATTTGAGATGTGGGCAAAAATATATTTGTTCTTTTCTTTTGGTAAATGGTTACAGCAGGATTATATTTTTAGAAATTACATTCGCCATTCAATACAAAAATTACACGATCGTATATGAAATATAGAACAGGTCTTTCGCCAGATGTATACCAGCAGTTTAATGAGTATCTGTGACTGCATACACTTACACCTTTATCGATTAAGAGTTCTCTCCAGTGAAATGATCATTACACCCAATTTGGGTATGAAATGAGGGCGCACAATACATTTCTCTTCTTGCGGAGAGTATTTTCGTAAGTTTAAGATTTAGGTTCAGTTACATAAACTGAGAATTGCAGATTACTATACGAAATTAGTAAAAGATTACTCCTGCTCTTCTCTATGAGCACGCTGAGGGGTATCTGTGTCTGAATCCACTTACCCTGCTATCGATTGACCTTTTGCCTCCAACGAATTGATCCCTACACCGAATTCTGAATGTGGGACACAACACATCACCTTTTCTTTTAGCAAATATTTACAATCATTTTTCATTCATCAAAATCACATTCAACTTCTCGACATGAAAATTACAGATTCATATACGAAGTGTAATAACAGATACGTTGTCTTTTTATCTATCAACAAGATGATGCCAGTCTGTGGCTGCATCAACATACTGTTCTACTAGCTGCGCTTTTGTCTACAATGAAAGAACCCCAACTCAAATGGCTCTGAGCACTATGAGACTTAACTTCTAAGGTCATCAGCCCCCTAGAACTTAGAACTAGTTAAACTTAACTAACCTAAGGACATCACACACCTCAATGCCCGAGGCAGGATTCGAACCTGCGACCGTAGCGGTCCCGCGGTTCCAGACTGTAGCGCCTAGAACCACTCGGCCACACCGGCCGGCAACTCCTATCTCGGATTTGAAATTTGAAGTGTGGGGACGGAGCAGTTCCTCAATTCTTTTGGTAAGTCATACATATATTTTTCAAAATTACTTTCACCTACACGACTTCCAAATAACTGATTCATATACGAAATCAAGTAACAGATATTTCGTCTTGTTCGGTATCAACAGAACGACGCTAATCTGTTGCTGCGGACTCTGCTATAGACTGAGCTTATGTCTACAATGAAATGACCCAACACCGAATCCGAATTTGAAATTTCGGAACAGAGAACTTCAGTTATTCTTTTAATAAGTACTTACATCTGTTTTACGTTTTTCAGAAATACTGTAAGCTATTTGATATTAACGTTCAAGATATTTATTCGAAATGCTGCAACTAATATTTCGTCTGGTTCTCTATCAGCAGGTTCTACATCTACATCTATATGGATACTCTGCAAATCAAATTTAAGTGCCTGGCAGAGTGTTCATAGAACCATCTTCACAATTCTGTATTATTACCATCTCGTGTAGCGCGCTGAAAGAAAGAACACCTAGGTCATTAAGCACGAGTCCTGATTTCCCTTATTTTATCGTGGTAATCGTTTCTCCCTATGTAGGTCGTTGTTAACAAAATATTTTCGCATTCGGAGGAGAAAGTTGGTGATTGGAATTTCGTGAGAGGATACCGTCGCTACGAAAAATGCCTTTTCTTTAATGATGTCCAGCCCAAATCCTGTATCATATCTGTGAAACTCTCTCCCATATTTCGCGATAACATAAATCGTGCTGCCCTTCTTCGAACTTTCTCGATGTACTCCGTAAGTCCTATCTGATAAGGATCCCACACCGAGCAGCAGTATTCTAAAAGAGGACGGACAAGCATAGTGTAGGCAGTTTCCTTTGTAGGTCTGTTGCATTTTCCAAATGTCCTCCCAGTGAAACACAGTCTTTGGTTAGCCTTCCCCACAACATATTCTATGCGTTCCTTCCAATTTAAGTTGTTCGTAATTGCAATACCTAGATATTTAGTTGAATTTACGGCTTTTAGATTAGACTGATTTATCGTGTAACTGGAGTTTAATGAATTCCTTTTAGCACTCATGTGGATGACCTCACACTTTTCGTTATTTAGGGTTAACTGCCAATTTTCGCACCATTCCCATATATTTTCTAAATCGTATTGCACTTTGTTTTCATCTTCTGATGACTTTATTAGTCGATAAACGACAGCGTTATCTGCAAACAACCGAAGACGGCTGCTCAGATTGTCTCCTAAATCGTTTATATAGATAAGCAACAGCAAACGGCATATAACACTACCTTGTGGAACGCCAGAAATCACTTCTGTTATACTCGATGACTTTCCATCAGTTATTAGAACTGTGACCTATCTGACAGGAAATTGCTAATCCAGTCACATAACTTCCGGAAATCCACAAATACGGAATCAATCTGAAATCCCGTCTCAATAGCACTTAACACTTAATCCGAGTAAAGAACTAGTTGTGTTTCACAGGAACGATGTTTTCTAAACCCATGTTGACTGTGTGTCAATAGACAGTTTGCTTCGAGGTAATTTATAATGTTCGAACACATCATATGTTCCAGAATCCTGCTGCATATCGACGTTAATCATACGAGCCTGTAATTTAGTGGATTATTCATACTACCTTTCTTGAATATTGGTGTGACCTGTGCAACTTCCCAGTCTTTGGGTACGGATCTTTCATCGAGCGAACGGTTGTATACGATTGTTAAGTATGGAGCTAATGCATCAGCATACTCTGAGAGGAACCTGACCAGTATACAGTCTGGACCAGAAGACTTGCTTTTATTAAGTGATTTAAGTTGCTTCACTACTCTGAGGATATTTACTTCTATGTTACTCATGATGGCAGCTGTTCTTGATTCGAATGCTGGAATGTTTCCTTCGTCTTCTTTTGTGCAGGCATTTCGGAAGGCTGTGTTTAGTAACTCTGCTTTGGCAGCATTGTTTTCGTTGTATCTCTATTGCTATCTCGTAGAGAAGGCATTAATTGTTTATTGACGCTAACATACTTCATATACGACCAGAATCTCTTTGGATTTTCTGCCAGTTTTCCACACAAAGTTTCGTTGTGGAAAGTGTTATAAGCATCTCGCATTGAAGTCCGTGATAAATTTCGTGCTTCTGTAAAAGATCGCCAATCTTGGGGATTTTGCGTCTGTTTAAATTTGGGATATTTGTTTCGTTGTTTCTGTAACAGTGTTCTAACTAGTTTTGTGTACCAAGGAGCATCAGATCCGTCGTTTGTTAGTTTATTTGGTATAAACCTCTCAATTGCTACCGATACTATTTCTTTGAATTCAAGCTACATCTGGTCTACACTTCTTGAAATGAGTGGAGATTGTCTCTCAGGAAGGCGTTAAGTGAATTTTTATCTGATTTTTTGAATAGGTATATTTTTCGCTTAATTTTGGAGGATTTGGAGATTACAGTATTAAATCTCGCTACGACAGCCCTGTGTTCACTAATCACTGTATCGGTTTTGATGCTCGTTATTAACTCAGGATTGTTTGTTGCTAAGAGGTCAAGTGTGTTTTCACAACCGTTTACCATTCGCCTGGGCTCATGAACTAACTTCACGAAGTAATTTTCAGAGAATGAGTTTAGCACAATTTCGGACATGTTTTATGCGTACCTCCGGAATTAAACATGTATTTTCGCCAACATATTGAGGGTAAATTGAAGTCACCACCACCTATTATCGTATGAGCCGGGTACGTGTTTGAAATCAAACTCAACCTTCCTTTGAACCTTTCAGCAACTGTATCATCTGAATTAGGAGGTCGGTAAAGGGATCCTATTATTATTTTACTCCGGTTACCAACAATGACCCTGCCCATACTAACTCACAGGAAGTATCTGCTTCAATTTCGCGACAAGTTAAACTGCTTCCAACAGCAACAAACACGCTTAGGGGGGCCCTGCACTTTTCCGTTTCTGTGTCTTTTGTCCTCGCGTCTCTCCATATTTGTTGCTGGTTGGTTGACTCTTTCCCTTTTTTGTTGTCGTGGTCAGTCAACCAGTCTCCGGCCATCTTCTTTTCTTCTATTTCTTTCTGTCTGGTGTTCGTCTGTACTCTTCTTTTCTGTAGTGTTCGTTGCCTAATTTGTGTTCTTTAGCACCTGGGGGGGGGGGGGGGGGCAGTCTCCTTCCCCTTGGGGTTTTATCTGCTCTGCGACTTTGTCTCGCTTGTTTTTGGAATGGGGGACTGATGACCTTAGCTGTTTAGTCCCCCTTAAACATCCCAACAACCACCACCACCACGCCACCGCAATCCGTGTTTAGCCTATCCGTTCGGAACACCGTTAAGTACCTCGCAAAAATTTCGGCTGAGCTTTTATCCGGCTTTAGCCAGCTTTCAGTGCTTATAACGATTTGAGCATCAGTGCTTTCTATTAGCGTTTGGGGCTCTGGTACTTTCCCAACACAGCTACGTCAATTTACAACTGTTATACCTATGGTTCCTGTATCTACGTTCTTCCTGTGTTCGGCCTGCACTCTTTGTGACTGAAGCCCTTCTTGTGTTTTCCCGAGACCCTCTAACCTAAAGCATCGCCCAGTCCACGCCACACAGCCCCTGCTACCCGTGTAGCTGCCTCCTGCGTATGGTGGACACCGAACCAATCCAGCAGAACCCGAAATCCAACCACCCTTTGGCGCAAATCGTGGAAGCTGCAGGCTACACGGTAACAGAACCGTCTGAGCTCCTGATTCAGACCCTCCACTCCGCTCTGTATTAGAAGTCCGCAATCGGTCCTGTCGGCTATGCTGCAAATGGTCAGCCATGCTTTCATTCTGCAAGCAAGACTGGCAGCCTTTACCACTTCTGTTAGCCGCTCGAAACGAGAGAGAATCTCTTCTGATCCAAAGTGACACACATCATTGGTACCGACGTGAGCAACCACCTGCAGTTGGCTGCACCCTGTGCTCTTCATGGCATCCGGGAGGACCCTTTCCGCATCTGGAATGACTCCATCCGGTACGCACAGGGAGTGCATATTGGTCGTCTTTCCCTTCTTGTCAGCCAAGTCCCTAAGGAGCTCCATAACGCGCCTAATGTTGGAGCTCCCAACTACCAGTAATCCCACCCTCTGCGATTGCCCAGATCTTGCAGGCTGAGTGGTTTCTCTCTGAAACAGGACAGGCGACAGCATCTGGCTCAGCGACGGTGTCAGCCACAGACAGCACCTGGAACCTGCTTGTCAGACAAACCGGGGAGGCCTTACGTGCGGCCTGCTTCGTCCCAGGCCGACCTCCCACTCGACCACAGGTGAGCTCAATGGGAGCAGTAACTGGGATGGCCACCGTTGAGGACCGATCGGAGGACTCGGACGTGCTGGACGTGCGTTGGATCACCACCGTCGGCCCACAACAGTGGTGTTCATCCACTGCAGCCTCAAGATGCGTAACCGAAGCCATCTCAGCCTGAAGCTGAGAGCGAAATGACACCAACTGGGCTCGCATCCCCACACAACAATCACAGTCCCTGGCCATACTAAAGACCGTGGAAAACTAAATTATGCCGATAAACGGACTATCGGCACGTGCTGCGCAACTCCACTGTAGACCCTGACGAAAACGCAGGAACTGCGTCTAATAATACGCAGATATTCAAAATTCTAAATACCGAGGCACTCAGGTGAAACTAAATAATTCGTCCCCGATTAGAAACTGGTAATGTGTCACAAAATCGGTTTACTGTCTGACGCAAACGAAAACGCGAAAAATGTGGTTATTAGATGTTAAATTTACACGCATAAACTCAAGAAACTAGACTATTAAAGCACACAGATGATATAATAAAATTCGGTCCTTGTTAGGACCTCGGAAACGTCACAAAAGCGATTACTTTCCTGTTTCTGCGTCTGTCTCGGACGGCTACTACTGCCTAGGTTGACGGGAATCTGGCGCAGCGTTCACCTACTGTGCGACCGACTCAGTTGTGGACTGAAATTATGGAAATGAAGAGATGAATCTAGCAACGTATTGTAGTTTGTAATGAAGAGACAGAGTAATTCGGCTTCTCTATTGGTAAGTACATCCATGTGTTTCATATATTTCAGAATTACTTTCAGCCGTTTGACTGTAAAATTACCGATTCATGTACGAAATGTCGTACCTATTAAATTTTTTCATTTTCTCTATCAGCAGGTAACGGGAATCTGGCCCTGCGTTCTCTTTCTGTGCCACTGACTCAGACGTTGACTGAGATTGTGTAAAGGGTGAGACAAATTCGGCACCGAATTATGATTTGAAAGGTGGGAGCAGAGTACTTCGGATCATCTTTTGATAAGTACTTCCATGTCTTATATATTTTTCAAAATCACTTTCAGCTGTTTGACTGTAAAATTACATATTCATTTACGAAATGTCGTAACTAAGACAGCGTCTTGATCTCTGTCAGCAGCTTGACGGGATTCTGGCCCTGCGATCAGTTTCTTTGCTAATGACCCAGCTGTTGACTGAGATTATCGAACTAACAACGTGACGGCAGCACAAAATTGATATTTCAAATGTGGGGACGGACAACTAATCACTCTGTCTTGTAAGTATTTCCATGTGTTTTATATATATCAAAATTACGTTCTTCTGTTTGACATTAAAATTACGGATTCATGTACGAAAAGTCGTAACTGATATATTGCCTTCTTCTATGTCAGCACGTTGACGGGAATCTGATGCTACGTTCACTTTTTATGCTACTCACTCAGCTTTTGAGTGAGATTATGGAAATAATGAGATAAATCCAGCACCGTATTGTAATACGAAATGTGGACACGAAGAGGTTCGGCTTCCTTACCGGTAAGTACTTCATCAATATTGAGTAATTCAAAATTAGTTCTAATTCTTTGATATTAAAATTACAGAATCTCATCCGTAATGTTGTAACTGATCTTTCGTCTTGTCATTAATTAGCAGGCTGACGAGAATCTGGAGCTGCGTTCCCTTTTTTTGCCACTCTCATCCCTTTTGGCTGAGATAATGAAAATAATAATGAGATAAATGTAGAACCGAAATGTAGTTAGAAATGTGGTGACAGATAGATTCGGATTCCCTCTTGGTATGTACTTTCATTTCTTTCGTGAAGTTCGCAATTGATATTTCGTGTTACTCTCTATCAGAGCGTGGCAGACAATCTGGGCTTCATTGGATTTCTGTGGTACTAACATAGCTTTTGGCTGAGTTTATGTGCCAGCCGGAGTGACCGAGCGGTTGTAGGAGCTTCAGTATGGATCCGCGCGACCGCTACGGTCGCAGGTTTGAATCCGGCCTCAGGCATGGATGTGTGTGATGTCCTTAGGTTACTTAGGTTTAAGTAGTTCTAAGTTCTAGGCGACTGATGACCTCAGAAGTTAAGTCGCATAGTGCTCAGAGTCATTTGAACCATTTTTGAGTTTATGTAAATACTGAGAAGACACCAGCACCGAAAATTATATTGATTTCTGTGCACAGACTACATCGGCTTCCCTTTTACAAGTGCTTCCATGGGTGTATATACACTCCTGGAAATGGAGAAAAGAACACATTGACACCGGTGCGTCAGACCCACCATACTTGCTCCGGACACTGCGAGAGGGCTGCACAAGCAATGATCACACGCACGGCACAGCGGACACACCAGGAACCGCGGTGTTGGCCGTCGAATGGCGCTAGCTGCGCAGCATTTGTGCACCGCCGCCGTCAGTGTCAGCCAGTTTGCCGTGGCATACGGAGCTCCATCGCAGTCTTTAACACTGGTAGCATGCCGCGACAGCGTGGACGTGAACCGTATGTGCAGTTGACGGACTTTGAGCGAGGGCGTATAGTGGGCATGCGGGAGGCCGGGTGGACGTACCGCCGAATTGCTCCACACGTCAGGCATGAGGTCTCCACAGTACATCGATGTTGTCGCCAGTGGTCGGCGGAAGGTGTACGTGCCCGTCGACCTGGGACCGGACCGCAGCGACGCACGGATGCACGCCAAGACCGTAGGATCCTACGCAGTGCCGTAGGGGACCGCACCGCCACTTCCCAGCAAGTTAGGGACACTGTTGCTCCTGGGGTATCGGCGAGGACCATTCGCAACCGTCTCCATGAAGCTGGGCTACGGTCCCGCACACCGTTAGGCCGTCTTCCGCTCACGCCCCAACATCGTGCAGCCCGCCTCCAGTGGTGTCGCGACAGGCGTGAATGGAGGGACGAATGGAGACGTGTCGTCTTCAGCGATGAGAGTCGCTTCTGCCTTGGTGCCAATGATGGTCGTATGCGTGTTTGGCGCCGTGCAGGTGAGCGCCACAATCAGGACTGCATACGACCGAGGCACACAGGGCCGACACCCGGCATCATGGTGTGGGGAGCGATCTCCTACACTGGCCGTACACCACTGGTGATCGTCGAGGGGACACTGAATAGTGCACGGTACATCCAAACCGTCATCGAACCCATCGTTCTACCATTCCTAGACCGGCAAGGGAACTTGCTGTTCCAACAGAACAATGCACGTCCGCATGTATCCCGTGCCACCCAACGTGCTCTAGAAGGTGTAAGTCAGCTACCCTGGCCAGCAAGATCTCCGGATCTGTCCCCCATTGAGCATGTTTGGGACTGGATGAAGCGTCGTCTCACGCGGTCTGCACGTCCAGCACGAACGCTGGTCCAACTGAGGCGCCAGGTGGAAATGGCATGGCAAGCCGTTCCACAGAACTACATCCAGCATCTCTACGATCGTCTCCATGGGAGAATAGCAGCCTGCATTGCTGCGAAAGGTGGATATACACTGTAATAGTGCCGACATTCTGCATGCTCTGTTGCCTGTGTCTATGTGCCTGTGGTTCTGTCAGTGTGATCATGTGATGTATCTGACCCCAGGAATGTGTCAATAAAGTTTCCCCTTCCTGGGACAATGAATTCACGGTGTTCTTATTTCAATTTCCAGGAGTGTATGTTTCATAAATCCCTTCCACCTATTTAACTATAAATAAACAGATTCATATAAGAAATGTCGTAACTGATAATTAGTCTTGTTGTCATTCACCATGTTGACAGATATCTTGAGCTGCATCATCTTTCTGTACAACTGACTAAACTGTTGACAGAGATTTTGGAAATAACGAAGTGAATAAAGCACAATATTGATATTTCAAATATGGCGACAGAGAGCTGTAGTTCCTCTTTCGGTAAGTACTTCCATGTTCTTTATTTACTTCAAAACTACCATCAGCTGTTACACATTACATTGCAGCGTCATGTAAGTAATGCAACAACTGATGATTAGTCTTGTTGCCTATTAGCAGGTTGACGCGAATTTGCTTCCGCTTTCACTTTCTGTGCTACTGACTCAGCTGTTGACTGAGAACCTGTAAATGACGATGTCACTGCAGCACAATATTTGTATTTCCCTTATGGGGACGGAATGCTGTTGTTTCTCGATTGATAAGTACATTTATGTTTTATATGTACTTCAATATTACTATCAACTGCTTGACATTAAATTGCAGAGTCATGTGCGAAATGTCGTAACTGATCATTCGTCTTGTTGTCTGTCAGCAGATTGACGTGAATCTCATAATGCATCCAGTTTCTGTGATAATAACTCAGCTGTTGACTGAAATATTGGAAATAACGATATTACTGCAGCACAATTTTGATATTTAACGTAAGGGGATAGAGCGGTGTCATTTTCTTTTGATATGTACTTCTAAGTTTTTTTTGTTACTTCAACATTCGATTCAGCTCTTTGAGATTAAATCCCAGAGTCGTGTAGAAGGGTCGTAAGTTACACATCGTCTTCTTCTCCATCAGCAGGATGACAGGACTTTAGTGCTGCATTTGCTTTCTGTGATACTGACTCAGCTGAAGACTGAGATTATGGAAATAACAATGTTAAAGCAGCACAAAGGACGTACCTCACATACGGGGAAGAGAAGTGGTTTTCTGTATTGGTCAGTAATCTATGATTTTTGTTATTTCGATATTACTTTATGGTTTTTGACATTAAATTGCAGATTCGTGTTCGAAATGTCGTACTGGTACTTCGTCTTCCTCTCTATCAGCAGGTTGACAAGATTCTAGAGCTGCAATCACTTTCTATGATACTGATTCAGATAAAGACTGAAATCAAGGAAAAAACACTGTTACCGCAGCACAATATTTATCCGTCACATACGGAAATGAGCGGTGGCTTTCTCTTTTGGTGAGCACTTCTATGTTTTTTGTTACTTCGATATGAGTTTACGGTTTTTGTCATTAAATTGATGAGTCGTGTTCGAAACGACGTAACTGATACTTCGGCTTCCTCTCTATCAGCAGGAAGACGCGATTCTAGTGCTGCATTCACTTTCTGTGATACTGACTCAGATATAGACTGATATTACGGAAATAACAAATTTACTGCAGCAGAATGTTAGTCCTTCACATACGGAGTAGAGTGGGCCTTTCTCATTTGGTAGGTACACCTATGTTTTTTGTTACTTCGATATTACATTACGGTTTTTGACATTAAATTGCAGAGTTGTGTTCGAAACGTCATAACTGATACTTCGTCTTAATCCCTATCAGCAAGTTGTTGCGATTTTAGTGCTGCATTCACTTTCTGTGATACTGACTCAGCTGAAGACTGAGAATACGGAAATAACAATGTTACTGCAGCACAATGTTGGGACTTCACATACGGACTAGAGTGGGCATTTCTCTTTTCGTAGTTACTTCTATGTTTTCTGTTACTTCGATAATACATTACGGTTTTTGATATTGAATTGCAGAGGTGTGTTCGAAACGTCGTAACTGATACTTTGTCCTCCTCCCTATCAGCAGGTTGACGCGATTCTAGTGCTGCATTCACTTTCTGTGATACTGACTCAGCTAAGGACTGAGATTGTGGAAATAACAATGTTACTGCAGCACAATGTTGGGACTTCACATACGGAGTATGGTGGGCCTTTCTCCTTTGGTAGGTACTTCTATGTATTTTGTTACTTCGATATTACATTGCGGTTTTGACATTAAATTGCAGAGTTGTGTTCGAAATATCGTAACTGATAGTTCGTCCACGTCTCTATCAGCAGGTGTACACGATTATTGTGCTGCATTCACCTTCTGTGATACTGACTCAGCTAAGGAATGAGATTATGGAAATAACAATGTAATGTCTGCACAATGTTGGTCCTTCACATACAAAGTAGTGACAGGGCTTGCTATTTTTTTGAGTGCTTCTATGTTTTTTGTTACTTCGATATTACATTACGGTTTTTGATATTGAATTGCAGAGTTGTGTTCGAAACGTCGTAACTGATACTTCGTTTTTCTCTCCTTCAGCAGGTTGACGCGATTCTAGTGCTGCATTCACCTTCTGTGATACTGACTCAGCTAAGGACTGAAATTATGGAAATAACAATGTTACTGCAGCACAATGTTGGGAGTTCACACACGGAGTAGAGAGGGCCTGTCTCTTTTGGTAGGTACTTCTATGTTTTTTGTTGCATCGATATTACATTACGGTTTTTGACATTGAATTGCAGAGTTGTGTTCGAAATGTCGTAACTGATACTTCGTCTTCCTCCCTATCAGCAGGTTGACGCGATTCTATTGCTGCATTCACTTTCTGTGATACTGACTCAGAAAAGGAGTGAGATTATGGAAATAACAATGTTACTGCAGCACAATGTTGGGAGTTCACATACGGAGTAGAGAGGGCCTGTCTCTTTTGGTAGATACATCTATGTTTTTTGTTACATCGATATTACATTATGGTTTTTGACATTGAATTGCAGAGTTGTGTTCGAAACGTCGTAACTGATACTTCGTCTTCCTCCCTATCAGCAGGTTGACGCGATTCTAGTGCTGCATTCACTTTCTGTGATACTGACTCAGCTAAGGACTGAGATTATGGAAATAACAATGTTACTGCAGCACAATGTTGGGAGTTCACATACGGAGTAGAGGGGGCCTGTCTCTTTTGGTAGGTACTTCTATGTATTTTGTTACATCGATAATACATTACGGCTTTTGACATTGAATTGCAGAGTTGTGTTCGAAACGTCGTAACTGATACTTCGTCTTCCCCCCTATCAGCAGGTTGACGGGATTCTATTGCTGCATTCACTTTCTGTGATACTGACTCAGCTAAGAACTGAGATTATGGAAATAGCAATGTTACTGCAGCACAATGTTGGGAATTCACATACGGAGTAGAGAGGGCCTGTCTCTTTTGGTAGGTACTTCTATGTTTCTTGTTACATCGATATTACATTACGGTTTTTAACATTGAATTGCAGAGTTGTGTCCGAAACGTCGTAACTGATACTTCGTCTTCCTCCCTATCAGCAGGTTGACGCGATTCTAGTGCTGCATTCACTTTCTGTGATACTGACTCAGCTAAGGACTGAGATTATGGAAATAACAATGTTACTGCAGCACAATGTTGGGAGTTCACATACGGAGTAGAGAGGGCCTGTCTCTTTTGGTAGGTACTTCTATGTTTTTTGTTGCATCGATATTACATTACGGTTTTTGACATTGAATTGCAGAGTTGTGTTCGAAATGTCGTAACTGATACTTCGTCTTCCTCCCTATCAGCAGGTTGACGCGATTCTATTGCTGCATTCACTTTCTGTGATACTGACTCAGAAAAGGAGTGAGATTATGGAAATAACAATGTTACTGCAGCACAATGTTGGGAGTTCACATACGGAGTAGAGAGGGCCTGTCTCTTTTGGTAGGTACTTCTATGTTTTTTGTTACATCGATATTACATTACGGCTTTTGACATTGAATTGCAGAGTTGTGTTCGAAACGTCGTAACTGATACTTCGTCTTCCTCCCTATCAGCAGGTTGACGCGATTCTATTGCTGCATTCACTTTCTGTGATACTGACTCAGCTAAGGACTGAGATTATGGAAATAACAATGTTACTGCAGCACAATGTTGGGAGTTCACATACGGAGTAGAGAGGGCCTGTCTCTTTTGGTAGGTACTTCTATGTTTTTTGTTACATCGATATTACATTACGGCTTTTGACATTGAATTGCAGAGTTGTGTTCGAAACGTCGTAACTGATACTTCGTCTTCCTCCCTATCAGCAGGTTGACGCGATTCTATTGCTGCATTCACTTTCTGTGATACTGACTCAGCTAAGGACTGAGATTATGGAAATAACAATGTTACTGCAGCACAATGTTGGGAGTTCACATACGGAGTAGAGAGGGCCTGTCTCCTTTGGTAGGTACTTCAATGTGTGCTTGTTACATCGATATTACATTACGGTTTTTGACATTGAATTGCAGAGTGGTGTTCGAAACGTCGTAACTGATACTTCGTCTTCCTCCCTATCAGCAGGTTGACGCGATTCTAGTGCTGCATTCACTTTCTGTGATACTGACTCAGCTAAGGACTGAGATTATGGAAATAACAATGTTACTGCAGCACAATGTTGGGATTTCACATACGGAGTAGAGAGGGCCTGTCTCTTTTGGTAGGTACTTCTATGTTTTTTGTTGCATCGATATTACATTACGGTTTTTGACATTGAATTGCAGAGTTGTGTTCGAAATGTCGTAACTGATACTTCGTCTTCCTCCCTATCAGCAGGTTGACGCGATTCTATTGCTGCATTCACTTTCTGTGATACTGACTCAGAAAAGGAGTGAGATTATGGAAATAACAATGTTACTGCAGCACAATGTTGGGAGTTCACATACGGAGTAGAGAGGGCCTGTCTCTTTTGGTAGGTACATCTATGTTTTTTGTTACATCGATATTACATTATGGTTTTTGACATTGAATTGCAGAGTTGTGTTCGAAACGTCGTAACTGATACTTCGTCTTCCTCCCTATCAGCAGGTTGACGCGATTCTAGTGCTGCATTCACTTTCTGTGATACTGACTCAGCTAAGGACTGAGATTATGGAAATAACAATGTTACTGCAGCACAATGTTGGGAGTTCACATACGGAGTAGAGGGGGCCTGTCTCTTTTGGTAGGTCCTTCTATGTATTTTGTTACGTCGATAATACATTACGGCTTTTGACATTGAATTGCAGAGTTGTGTTCGAAACGTCGTAACTGATACTTCGTCTTCCCCCCTATCAGCAGGTTGACGGGATTCTATTGCTGCATTCACTTTCTGTGATACTGACTCAGCTAAGAACTGAGATTATGGAAATAGCAATGTTACTGCAGCACAATGTTGGGAATTCACATACGGAGTAGAGATTGCCTGTCTCTTTTGGTAGGTACTTCTATGTTTCTTGTTACATCGATATTACATTACGGTTTTTGACATTGAATTGCAGAGTTGTGTTCGAAACGTCGTAACTGATACTTCGTCTTCCTCCCTATCAGCAGGTTGACGCGATTCTAGTGCTGCATTCACTTTCTGTGATACTGACTCAGCTAAGGACTGAGATTATGGAAATAACAATGTTACTGCAGCACAATGTTGGGAGTTCACATACGGAGTAGAGAGGGCCTGTCTCTTTTGGTAGGTACTTCTATGTTTTTTGTTACATCGATATTACATTACGGTTTTTGACATTGAATTGCAGAGTTGTGTTCGAACCGTCGTAACTGATACTTCGTCTTCCTCCCTATTAGCAGGTTGACGCGATTCTATTGCTGCATTCACTTTCTGTGATACTGACTCAGCTAAGGAGTGAGATTATGGAAATAACAATGTTACTGCAGCACAATGTTGGGAGTTCACATACGGAGTAGAGAGGGCCTGTCTCTTTTGGTAGGTACTTCTATGTTTTTTGTTACATCGATATTACATTACGGCTTTTGACATTGACTTGCAGAGTTGTGTTCGAAACGTCGTAACTGATACTTCGTCTTCCTCCCTATCAGCAGGTTGACGCGATTCTATTGCTGCATTTACTTTCTGTGATACTGACTCAGCTAAGGAGTGAGATTATGGAAATAACAATGTTACTGCAGCACAATGTTGGGAGTTCACATACGGAGTAGAGAGGGCCTGTCTCTTTTGGTAGGTACTTCTATGTTTTTTGTTACATCGATATTACATTACGGCTTTTGACATTGAATTGCAGAGTTGTGTTCGAAACGTCGTAACTGATACTTCGTCTTCCTCTTTATCAGCAGGTTGACGCGATTCTAGTGCTGCATTCACTTTCTGTGATACTGACTCAGCTAAGGACTGAGATTATGGAAATAACAATGTTACTGCAGCACAATGTTGGGACTTCACATACGGAGTAGAGAGGGCCTGTCTCTTTTGGTAGGTACTTCTATGTTTTTTGTTACATCGATATTACATTACGGCTTTTGACATTGAATTGCAGAGTTGTGTTCGAAACGTCGTAACTGATACTTCGTCTTCCTCCCTATCAGCAGGTTGACGCGATTCTATTGCTGCATTCACTTTCTGTGATACTGACTCAGCTAAGGACTGAGATTATGGAAATAACAATGTTACTGCAGCACAATGTTGGGAGTTCACATACGGAGTAGAGAGGGCCTGTCTCTTTTGGTAGGTACTTCTATGTTTTTTGTTACATCGATATTACATTACGGCTTTTGACATTGAATTGCAGAGTTGTGTTCGAAACGTCGTAACTGATACTTCGTCTTCCTCTTTATCAGCAGGTTGACGCGATTCTAGTGCTGCATTCACTTTCTGTGATACTGACTCAGCTAAGGACTGAGATTATGGAAATAACAATGTTACTGCAGCACAATGTTGGGAGTTCACATACGGAGTAGAGAGGGCCTGTCTCCTTTGGTAGGTACTTCAATGTCTCTTATTACATCGATATTACATTACGGTTTTTGACATTGAATTGCAGAGTGGTGTTCGAAACGTCGTAACTGATACTTCGTCTTCCTCCCTATCAGCAGGTTGACGCGATTCTAGTGCTGCATTCACTTTCTGTGATACTGACTCAGCTAAGGACTCAGATTATGGAAATAACAATGTTACTGCAGCACAATGTTGGGAGTTCACATACGGAGTAGAGAGGGCCTGTCTCTTTTGGTAGGTACTTCTACGTCTCTTGTTACATCGATAATATATTACGGCTTTTGACATTGAATTGCAGAGTTGTGTTCGAAACGTCGTAACTGATACTTCGTCTTCCTCCCTATTAGCAGGTTGACGCGATTCTAGTGCTGCATTCACTATCTGTGATACTGACTCAGCTAAGGACTGAGATTATGGAAATAACAATATTACTGCAGCACAATGTTGGGAGTTCACATACGGAGTATGGTGAGCCTTTCTCATTTGGTAGGTACTTCTATGTTTTTTGTTACATCGATATTACATTACGGTTTTTGACATTGAATTGCAGAGTTGTGTTCGAAACGTCGTAACTGATACTTCGTCTTCCTCCCTATCAGCAGGTTGACGCGATTCAAGTGCTGCATTCACTTTCTGTGATACTGACTCAGCTAAGGACTGAGATTATGGAAATAACAATGTTACTGCAGCACAATGTTGGGAGTTCACATACGGACTATGGTGGGCCCTTCTCTTTTGGTAGGTACTTCTATGTCTCTTGTTACATCGATATTACATTACGGTTTTTGACATTGAATTGCAGAGTTGTGTTCGAAACGTCGTAACTGATACTTCCTCTTCCTCCCGATCAGCAGGTTGACGCGATTCTATTGCTGCATTTACTTTCTGTGATACTGACTCAGCTGAGGAGTGAGATTATGGAAATAACATTGTTACTGCAGCACAATGTTGGGAGTTCACATACGGAGTAGAGAGGGCCTGTCTCTTTTGGTAGGTACTTCTATGTTTTTTGTTACATCGATGTTACATTACGGCTTTTGACATTGAATTGCAGAGTTGTGTTCGAAACGTGGTAACTGATACTTCGTCTTCCTCCCTATCAGCCGGTTGACGCGATTCTATTGCTGCATTCACTTTCTGTGATACTGACTCAGCTAAGGAGTGAGATTATGGAAATAACAATGTTACTGCAGCACAATGTTGGGAGTTCACATACGGAGTAGAGAGGGCCTGTCCCTTTTGGTAGGTACTTCTATGTTTTTTGTTACTTCGATATTACATTACGGTTTTTGACATTGAATTGCAGAGTTGTGTTCGAAACGTCGTAACTGATACTTCGTCTTCCTCCCTATCAGCAGGTTGACGCGATTCTAGTGCTGCATTCACTTTCTGTGATACTGACTCAGCTAAGGACTGAGATTATGGAAATAACAATGTTACTGCAGCACAATGTTGGGAGTTCACATACGGAGTAGAGGGGGCCTGTCTCTTTTGGTAGGTACTTCTATGTCTTTTGTTACATCGATATTACATTACGGTTTCTGACATTGAATTGCAGAGTTGTGTTCGAAACGTCGTAACTGATACTTCGTCTTCCTCTTTATCAGCAGGTTGACGCGATTCTAGTGCTGCATTCACTTTCTGTGATACTGACTCAGCTAAGGACTGAGATTATCGAAATAACAATGTTACTGCAGCACAATGTTGGGAGTTCACATACGGAGTAGGGAGGGCCTGTCTCTTTTGGTAGGTACTTCTATGTTTTTTGTTACATCGATATTACATTACGGTTTTTGATATTGAATTGCAGAGTTGTGTTCAAAACGTCGTAACTGATACTTCGTCTTCCTCCCTATCAGCAGGTTGACGCGATTCTGGTGCTGCATTCACTTTCTGTGATACTGACTCAGCTAAGAACTGAGATTATGGAAATAACAATGTTACTGCAGCACAATGTTGGTCCTTCACATACGAAGTAGTGACTAAGCTTGCTCTTTCTGTGAGTACTTCTATGATTTTTGTTACTTCGATATTACATTACGGTTTTTGACATCAAATTGCAGAGTTGTGTTCGAAACGTTGTAACGGATACTTCGTCATCCTCCCTATCAGCAAGTTGACGCGATTCTAGTGCTGCATTCACGTTCTGTGATACTGACTCAGCTAAAGACTGAGATTATGGTAATAACAATGTTACTGCAGCACAATGTTGGGACTTCACATTCGGACTAGAGTGGGCATTTCTCTTTTGGTAGTTACTTCTATGTTTTCTGTTACTTCGATATTACATTAAGGTTTTTGACATTAAATTGCAGAGTTGAGTTCGAAACGTCGTAACGGATACTTCGTCATCCTCCCTATCAGCAAGTTGACGCGATTCTAGTGCTGCATTCACGTTCTGTGATACTGACTCAGCTAAAGACTGAGATTATGGTAATAACAATGTTACTGCAGCACAATGTTGGTACTTCACATACGGAGTAGAGAGGGCCTGTCTCTTTTTGTAGGTACTTCTATGTTTTTTGTTACATCGATATTACATTACGGCTTTTGACATTGAATTGCAGAGTTGTGTTCGAAACGTCGTAACTGATACTTCGTCTTCCTCCCTATCAGCAGGTTGACGCGATTCTATTGCTGCATTCACTTTCTGTGATACTGACTCAGCTAAAGACCGATATTATGGAAGTAATTATGTTACTGCAGCACAATGTTGGGATTTCACATACGGAGTAGAATGAGCCTTTCTCTTTCGGTAGGTACTTCTATGTTTTTTGTTACATCGATATTACATTACGGCTTTTGACATTGAATTGCAGAGTTGTGTTCGAAACGTCGTAACTGATACCTCGTCTTCCTCCCTATCAGCAGGTTGACGCGATTCTAGTGCTGCATTCATTTTCTGTGATACTGACTCAGCTAAGGACTGAGATTATGGAAATAACAATGTTACTGCAGCACAATGTTGGGAGTTCACATACGGAGTAGAGAGGGCCTGTCTCTTTTGGTAGGTACTTCTATGTTTTTTGTTACATCGATATTACATTACGGTTTTTGACATTGAATTGCAGAGTTGTGTTCGAATCGTGGTAACTGATACTTCGTCTTCCTCTTTATCAGCAGGTTGACGCGATTCTAGTGCTGCATTCACTTTCTGTGATACTGACTCAGCTAAGGACTGAGATTATGGAAATAACAATGTTACTGCAGCACAATGTTGGGAGTTCACATACGGAGTAGAGAGGGCCTGTCTCTTTTGGTAGGTACTTCTATGTTTTTTGTTACATCGATATTACATTACGGTATTTGACATTGAATTGCAGAGTTGTGTTCGAAACATCGTAACTGATACTTCGTCTTCCTCCCTATCAGCAGGTTGACGCGATTCTATTGCTGCATTCACTTTCTGTGATACTGACTCAGGTAAGGACTGAGATTATGGAAATAACAATGTTACTGCAGCACAATGTTGGGAGTTCACATACGGAGTAGAGAGGGCCTGTCTCTTTTGGTAGGTACTTCTATGTTTTTTGTTACATCGATATTACATTACGGTTTTTGACATTGAATTGCAGAGTTGTGTTCGAAACGTCGTAACTGATACTTCGTCTTCCTCCCTATCAGCAGGTTGACGCGATTCAAGTGCTGCATTCACTTTCTGTGATACTGACTCAGCTAAGGACTGAGATTATGGAAATAACAATGTTACTGCAGCACAATGTTGGGAGTTCACATACGGACTATGGTGGGCCCTTCTCTTTTGGTAGGTACTTCTATGTCTCTTGTTACATCGATATTACATTACGGTTTTTGACATTGAATTGCAGAGTTGTGTTCGAAACGTCGTAACTGATACTTCCTCTTCCTCCCGATCAGCAGGTTGACGCGATTCTATTGCTGCATTTACTTTCTGTGATACTGACTCAGCTGAGGAGTGAGATTATGGAAATAACATTGTTACTGCAGCACAATGTTGGGAGTTCACATACGGAGTAGAGAGGGCCTGTCTCTTTTGGTAGGTACTTCTATGTTTTTTGTTACATCGATGTTACATTACGGCTTTTGACATTGAATTGCAGAGTTGTGTTCGAAACGTGGTAACTGATACTTCGTCTTCCTCCCTATCAGCCGGTTGACGCGATTCTATTGCTGCATTCACTTTCTGTGATACTGACTCAGCTAAGGAGTGAGATTATGGAAATAACAATGTTACTGCAGCACAATGTTGGGAGTTCACATACGGAGTAGAGAGGGCCTGTCCCTTTTGGTAGGTACTTCTATGTTTTTTGTTACTTCGATATTACATTACGGTTTTTGACATTGAATTGCAGAGTTGTGTTCGAAACGTCGTAACTGATACTTCGTCTTCCTCCCTATCAGCAGGTTGACGCGATTCTAGTGCTGCATTCACTTTCTGTGATACTGACTCAGCTAAGGACTGAGATTATGGAAATAACAATGTTACTGCAGCACAATGTTGGGAGTTCACATACGGAGTAGAGGGGGCCTGTCTCTTTTGGTAGGTACTTCTATGTCTTTTGTTACATCGATATTACATTACGGTTTCTGACATTGAATTGCAGAGTTGTGTTCGAAACGTCGTAACTGATACTTCGTCTTCCTCTTTATCAGCAGGTTGACGCGATTCTAGTGCTGCATTCACTTTCTGTGATACTGACTCAGCTAAGGACTGAGATTATCGAAATAACAATGTTACTGCAGCACAATGTTGGGAGTTCACATACGGAGTAGGGAGGGCCTGTCTCTTTTGGTAGGTACTTCTATGTTTTTTGTTACATCGATATTACATTACGGTTTTTGATATTGAATTGCAGAGTTGTGTTCAAAACGTCGTAACTGATACTTCGTCTTCCTCCCTATCAGCAGGTTGACGCGATTCTGGTGCTGCATTCACTTTCTGTGATACTGACTCAGGTAAGGACTGAGATTATGGAAATAACAATGTTACTGCAGCACAATGTTGGGAGTTCACATACGGAGTAGAGAGGGCCTGTCTCTTTTGGTAGGTACTTCTATGTTTTTTGTTACATCGATATTACATTACGGTTTTTGACACTGAATTGCAGAGTTGTGTTCGAAACGTGGTAACTGATACTTCGTCTTCCTCCCTATCAGCAGGTTGACGCGATTCTATTGCTGCATTCATTTTCTGTGATACTGACTCAGCTAAGGAGTGAGATTATGGAAATGACAATGTTACTGCAGCACAATGTTGGGAGTTCACATACGGAGTAGAGAGGGCCTGTCTCTTTTGGTAGGTACTTCTATGTTTTTTGTTACATCGATATTACATTACGGTTTTTGACATTGAATTGCAGAGTTGTGTTCGAATCGTGGTAACTGATACTTCGTCTTCCTCTTTATCAGCAGGTTGACGCGATTCTAGTGCTGCATTCACTTTCTGTGATACTGACTCAGCTAAGGACTGAGATTATGGAAATGACAATGTTACTGCAGCACAATGTTGGGAGTTCACATACGGAGTAGAGAGGGCCTGTCCCTTTTGGTAGGTACTTCTATGTTTTTTGGTACATCGATATTACATTACGGTTTTTGATATTGAATTCCAGAGTTGTGTTCGAAACGTCGTAACTGAGACTTCGTCCTCCTCCCTATCAGCAGGTTGACGCGATTCTAGTGCTGCATTCACTTTCTGTGATACTGACTCAGCTAAGGACTGAGATTATGGAAATAACAATGTTACTGCAGCACAATGTTGGTCCTTCACATACGAAGTAGATACTGGGCTTGCTCTTTTTGTGAGTACTTCTATGTTTTTTGTTACTTCGATATTACATTACGGTTTTCGATATTAAATTGCAGAGTTGTGTTCGAAACGTCGTAACTGATACTTCGTCTTCCTCTCTATCAGCAGGTTGACGCGATTCAAGTCCTGTATTCACTTTTTGTGATACTGACTCAGCTAAGGACTGCGATTATGGATATAACAATGTCACTGCAGCACAATGTTGGGACTTCACATACGGAGTATGGTGGGCCTTTCTCTTTTGGTAGGTACTTCTATGTTTTTTGTTACTTCGATATTACATTACGGTTTTTGACATTAAATTGCAGAGTTGTGTTCGAAACTTCGTAACTGATACTTCGTCTTCCTCTCTATCAGCAGGCTGACGCGATTCTAGTGCTGCATTCACTTTCTGTGATACTGACTCAGCTAAGGACTGAGATTACGGAAATAACAATGTTACTGCAGCACAATGTTGGACCTTCACATACGGAGTAGAGAGGGCCTGTCTCCTTTGGTAGGTACTTCTATGTTTTTTCTTACATCGATATTACATTACGGTTTTTGGCATTCAATTGCAGAGCTGTGTTCGAAACGTCGTAACTGATACTTCGTCTTCCTCCCTATCAGCAGGTTGACGCGATTCTAGTGCTGCATTCACTTTCTGTGATACTGACTCAGCTAAGGACTGAGATTATGGAAATAACAATGTTACTGCAGCACAATGTTGGGACTTCACATACGGAGTATGGTGGGCCTTTCTCTTTTGGTAGGTACTTCTATGTTTCTCGTTACTTCGATATTACATTACGGTTTTTGACTTTAAATTGCAGAGTTGTGTTCGAAACGTCGTAACTGATACTTCGTCTTCCTCTCTATCAGCAGGTTGGCGCGATTCTAATGCTGCATTCACTTTCTGTGATACTGACTCAGCTAAAGACTGAGATTATGGCAATAACAACGTTACAGAAGCACAATGTTAGTATTTCACATACGGAGTAGAAGGGGCCTTTCTCTTTTGGTAGGTACTGCTCTGTTTTTAGTTACTTCGATATTACATTGCGGTTTTGACATTAAATTGCAGAGTTGTGTTCGAAATATCGTAACTGATAGTTCGTCCACCTCTCTATCAGCAGGTGTACACGATTATAGTGCTGCATTCACTTTCTGTGATACTGACTCAACTAAAGAATGAGATTATGGAAATAACAATGTAACTTCTGCACAATGTTGGTCCTTCACATACGGGGTAGTGACACGGCTTTCTCATTTGTGAGTACTTCTGTGTTTTTTGTTACTTCGATATTACATTACGGTTTTTGACATTAAATTGCAGAGTTGTGTTCGAAACGTCGTAACTGATACTTCGTCTTCCGCTCTATCAGCAGGTTGACGCGATTCTATTGCTGCATTTACTTTCTGTGATACTGACTCAGCTAAGGAGTGAGATTATGGAAATAACAATGTTACTGCAGCACAATGTTGGGAGTTCACATACGGAGTGGGGAGGGCCTGTCTCTTTTAGTAGGTACTTCTATGTTTTTTGTTACATCGATATTACATTATGGTTTTTGACATTGAATTGCAGAGTTGTGTTCGAAACGCCGTAACTGATACCTCGTCTTCCTCCCTATCAGCAAGTTGACGCGATTATAGTGCTGCATTCACTTTCTGTGATACTGACTCAGCTAAGGACTGAGATTATGGAAATAACAATGTTACTGCAGCACAATGTTGGTATTTCACAAACGGAGTAGAAGAGGCCTTTCTCTTTTGGTAGGTACTTCTCTGTTTTTAGTCACTTCGATATTACATTGCGGTTTTTGACATTAAATTGCAGAGTTGTGTTCGAAATATCGTAACTGATAGTTCGTCTACGTGTCTATCAGCAGGTGTAAACGATTATAGTGCTCCATTCACTTTCTGTGATACTGACTCAACTAAAGAATGAGACTATGGAAATAACAATGTTACTACAGCACAATGTTGGTCCTTCATATACGGGGTAGTGACAGGGCTTGCTCTTTTGTGAGTACATCTGTGTTTTTTGTTACTTCGATATTACATTACGGTTTTAGACATTTAATTGCAGAGTTGTGTTCGAAACGTCGTAACTGATACTTCGTGTTACTCTCCATCAGCAGGTTGACGCGATTCTAGTGCTGCATTCACTTTCTGTGATACTGACTCAGCTAAAGAATTAGATTATGGAAATAACAATGTAATGTCAGCACAATGTTGGTCCTTCACATACGAAGTAGTGACAGGATTTGCTTTCTTTGTGAGTTCTTTTATGTTTTTTGTTACTTCGATATTACACCATCGTTTTTGAGATTAAATTGCAGAGTTGTGTTCGAAACGTCGTAACTGATACTGCGTCTTCCTACCTATCAGCAGGTTGACGCGATTCTACTGCTGCATTCACTTTCTGTGATACTGACTCAGCTGAAGACTGAGATAATGGAAATAACCATGTTACTGCAGCCCTAACTAGGGACTTCACGTACGGGGAATAGGTGGCCTTCTTCTTTTGGTAGGAACTTCTATGTTTTTTGTTACTTCGATATTACGTTACGGTTTTTGACATTGAATTGTAGAGTTGTGTTCGAAACGTCGTAACAGATACTTCGTCTTCCTTTGTATCAGGAGGTTGACGCCCATCTAGTGCTGCATACAGTTTCTGTGTTACTGACTGAGCTAAAGACTGTGATTATGGAAATAACAATTTTACTTTAGCAAAATGTTGGTCCTTCCCATACGGGAATGTGACAGGGCTTTCTCTTTTTGTGAGTACTTCTATGTTTTTTGTTACTTCGATATTACATTACGGTGTTTGACATTTATTTGCAGAGTTGTGTTCGAAACGTCGTAACTGATACTTCGTCTTTTTCTCTAACAGCAGGTTGACGCGATACTTGTGCTGCATTCACTTTCTGTGACACTGACTCAGTTGAAGACTGAGCATATGGAAATAACAATGTTACTGCAGCACTTATTAGGGACTTCACATACGGGGAAGAGGTGGCCTTCCTCTTTTGGTTGGTACTTCTATGTTTTTTGTTCTTTCGATATTACATTACGGTTTTTGACATTAAATTGCAGAGTTGTGTTCGAAACGTCGTAACTGATACTTCGTCTTCCTCTCTATCAGCAGGTTGTCGCGATACTTGTGCTGCATTCACTTTCTGTCATACTGACTCAGTTGAAGACTGAGCTTATGGAAATAACAATGTTACTGCAGCACTAATTAGGGACTTCACATACGGGGAAGAGGTGGCCTTCCTCTTTTGGTTGGTACTTCTATGTTTTTTGTTCTTTCGATATTACATTACGGTTTTTGACATTAAATTGCAGAGTTGTGTTCGAAACGCCGTAACTGATACTTCGTCTTCCTCTCTATCAGCAGGTTGACGCGATACTTGTGCTGCATTCACTTTCTGTGATACTGACTCAGCTAAACACTGAGATTATGGAAGTAACAATGTTACTTCAGCACAATGTTGGTCCTTCACATACGGGGTAGAGACGTGGCTTTCTCTTTTTTGAGTACTTTTATGTTTTTTGCTACTTCGATACTACTTTACGGTTTTTGACATTAAATTGCAGAGTTTTGTTCGAAAAGGCGTAACTGATACTTGGTCTTCCACTATATCAGAGGGTTTACGCGATTCTAGTGCTGCATTCACTTTCTGTGATACTGACTCAGCTAAAGACTGAGATTATGGAAATAACAACGTTACTTCAGCAGAATGTTGGTCCTTCCCATACGGAGTAGAGTGGGTCTTTCTCTTTTGGTAGGTACTTCTATGTTTTTTGTTACTTCGATATTACATTACGGTTTTTGACATTAAATTGCAGAGTTGTGTTCAAAACGTCGTAAGTGATACTTCGTCTTCCTCCCTATCAGCAGTTAGACGCTATTCTAGTGCTGCATTCACTTTCTGTGATACTGACTCAGCTAAAGACTGACATTATGGAAGTAACAATGTTACTGCAGCACAACGTTGGAAGTTCACATACGGAGCAGAATGGGCCTTTCTCTTTTGGTAGGTACTTCTATGTTTTTTGTTAGTTCGATATTACATTACGGTTTGTGACATTAAATTGCAGACTTGTGTTCGAATCGTTGTAACTGATACTTCGTTTTTCTCCCTATAAGCAGGTTGACGCGATTCTAGTGCTGCTTTCACTATCTGTGCTACAGACTCAGCTAAAGTCTGAGATAATGGAAATAACAATGTGACTGCAGCACAATGTTAGGAATTCACATTTGGAGTAGAGTGGGCCTTTATCTTTTGGTAGGTACTTCTATGTTTTTTGTTACTTCGATATTACGTTACGGTTTTTGACATTAAATTGCAGAGTTGTGTTCGAAACGTCGTAAGTGGTACTTCGTCTTCCTCCCTATCAGCAGTTAGACGCTATTCTAGTGCTGCATTCACTTTCTGTGATACTGACTCAGCTAAATACTGAGATTATGGATGTAACAATGTTACTGCAGCACAGTGTTGGGAGTTCACATACGGAGTAGAATGGGCCTTTCTATTTTGGTACGTACTTCTATGTTTTTGGTACTTCGATATTACTTTACGGTTTTTGACATTAAATTGCAGAGTTGTGTTCGAAACGTCGTAACTGATACTTCGTCTTCCTCCCTATCAGCAGGTTGACGCTGTTCTAATGCTGCATTCACTTTCTGTGATACTGTTTCAGCTAAAGACTGATATAATGGTAATAACAATGTTACTACAGCACAGTGTTGGGGTTTCACATACGGAGTAGAGTGGGCCTTTCTCTTTTGATAGGTACTTCTATGTGTTTCGTTACTTCGATATTAAATTACGATTTGTGACATTAAATAGCAGAGTTGAGTTCGAAACTTCGTAACTGTTACTTCGTCTTTCTCTCTATCAGCAAGTTGACGCGATTCTAGTGCTGCATTCACTTTCTGTGATACAGACTCAGCTAAAGAGTGAGTTTATGGAAATAACAATGTTACTTCAGCCCAATGTTGGTGCTTCACATACGGGGTAGTGAAAGGGCTCTCTCTTTTTGTGAGTACTTCTGTGTTATTTGTTACTTCGATATTACATTACGGTTTTTGACATTAAATTGCAGAGTTGTGTTCGAAACGTCGTAACTGATACTTCGTCTTCCTCTCTAACAGCAGGTTGACGCGATTCTAGTGCTGCATTCACTTTCTGTGATACTGACTCAGCTAAAGACCGAGATTGTGGAAATAACAATGTTACTTCAGCACAATGTTGGTCCTTCACGCACGGGGAAGGAAAGGGCTTTCTCTTTTTGTGAGTACTTCTATGTATTTTGTTACTTCGATATTACATTACGGTTTTGACATTAAATTGCAGAGTTGTGTTCGAAACGTCGTAACTGATACATCGCCTTCCTCTCTATCAGCAGGTTGACGCGATTCTAGTGCTGCATTCACTCTCTGTGATACTGACTCAGCTGAAGACTGAGGTTATGGAAATAACATTGTTACTACAAACAATGTTGGTCCTTCACGTACGGGTTAGTGACAGGGCTTTCTCATTTTGTGGGTACTTCTGTGTTTTTTGTTACTTTCTATATTACATTCTGGTTTTTGACATTAAATTGCAGAGTTTTGTTCGACACATCGTAACTGATACTTCGTCTTCCTCTCTATCAGCAGGTTGACGCGATTCTAGTGCTGCATTCACTTTCTATGATGCTGACTCAGCTAAAGACTGAGATTATGGAGATAACTATGTTACTTCAGCACAATGTTGGTCCTTCACATACGGGGTAGTGACAGGGTTTTCGCTTTTTGTGAGTACTAGTATGTTTTTCGTTACTTCGATATTAGATTACGGTTTCTGACATTAAATTGCAGAGTTGTGTTCGACACATCTTAACTGATACCTCGTCTTCCTCTCTATCAGCAGTTTGACGCGATTCTAGTGCTGCATTCACTTTCTGTGAAACTGACTCAGTTAAAAACTGAGATTATGGAAATAACAATGTTACTTCAGCACAAAGTTGGTCCTTCACAGACGGGGTAGTGACAGGGCTTTCTCTTTTTGTGAGTACTTCTATCTTATTTGTTATTTCGCAATTACTTTACGGTTTTTGACTTTAAATTGCAGAATTGTGTTCGAAACGTCGTAACTGATACGTCGTCTTCCTCTCTATCAGCAGGTTGACGCGATTCTAGTGCTGCATTCACTTTCTGTGATACTGACTCAGCTAAAGACTGACATTATGGTAATAACAATGTTACTGCAGCACTAATTAGGGACTTCACATAAGGGGAAGAGGTGGTCTTCCTCTTTTGGTAGGTACTTCTATGTAATTAGTTACTTCGATATTACATTACGGTTTTGACATTAAATTGCAGAGTTGTGTTCGAAACGTCGTAACTGATACTTCGCCTTCCGCTCTATCAGCAGGTTGACGCGGTTTTTCTGCTGCATTCATTTTCTGTGATACTGACTCAGCTAAAGACTGCGATTATGGAAGTAACAATGTTACTGCAGCACTAATTAGGGACTTCACATACGGGGAAGAGGTGGCCTTCCTCTTTTGGTAGGTACTTCCTCGTTTTTGTTACTTCGATATTACATTACGGATTTTGACATTAAATAGCAGAGTTGTGTTCGAAACGTCGTAACTGATACTTCGTCTTCCGCTCTATCAGCAGGTTGTCGCGATTGTAGTGCAGTATTCACTTTCTGTGATACTGACTCAGCTAAAGACTGAGATTATGGAAATAACAATGTTACTACAGCACAATGGTGGTCCTTCACATACGGGGTAGTGACAAGGTTTTCTCTTTTTGCGAGTACCTCTATGTTTTTCGTTACTTCGATATTAGATTGCGGTTTCTGACATTAAATTGCAGAGTTATGTTTGAAACGTCGTAACTTATACTTCGTCATCCGCTCTATCAGCAGGTTGACGCGATTGTAGTGCAGTATTCACTTTCTGTGATACTGACTCAGCTAAAGACTGAGATTATGGAAATAACAATGTTACTTCAGCACAATGTTGGACCTTCACATACGGCGTAGTGACGTGGCTCTCTCTTTTTGTGAGTACTTCTGGGTTTTTTGCTACTTCGATACTAGTTTACGGTTTTTGTCATTAAATTGCAAGAGTTGTGATTGAAACGGTGTGACTAATACTTGGTCTTCCTCTATATCAGCAGGTTGGCGCGATCCTAGTGCGGCATTCACTTTCTGGGATACTGACTCAGCTAAAGACTGAGATTATGGAAATAACAATGTTACTTCAGCACAATGTTGGACCCTCACATACGGCGTAGTGACGTGGCTCTCTCTTTTTGTGAGTACTTCTATGTTTTTTGTTACTTACATATTACATTACGGTTTTTGACATTAAATTGCAGAGTTGTGTTCGAAACGTCGTAACTGATACTTCGTCTTCCGCTCTAACAGCAGGTTGCCGCGATTCTAGTGCTGCATTTACTTTCTGTGATACTGACTCAGCTTAAGACTGAGATTATGGAAATAACAATGTTACTTCAGCACAATGTTGGACCTTCACATACGGCGTAGTGACGTGGCTCTCTCTTTTTGTGAGTACTTCTGGGTTTTTTGCTACTTCGATACTAGTTTACGGTTTTTGTCATTAAATTGCAAGAGTTGTGACCGAAACGGTGTGACTGATAATTGGTCTTCCTCTATATCAGCAGGTTGACGCGATCCTAGTGCTGCATTCATTTTCTGTGATACTGACTCAGCTGAAGACTGATATTATGGAAATAACATTGTTACTGCAATACAATGTTGGTCCTTCACATACGGGGTAGTGACAGCGCTATCTCTTTTTGAGAGTACTTCTGTGTTTTTTGTTAGTTCGATATTACATTACAGTTTTTGACATTAAATTGCAGAGTTGTGTTCAACACATCGTACTTGATACTTCGTCTTCTCCCTATCAGCAGGTTGATGCGATTCTAGTGCTGCATTCACTTTCTGTGATACTGACTCAGCTAGAGACTGAGATTATGGAAATAACAATGTTACTGCAGCACTAATTAGGGACTTCAGATACGGGTAAGAGGTGGCCTTCCTCTTTTGGTAGGTACTTCCATGTTTTTTGTTACTTCGATATTACATTACGGTTTTTGACGTTAAATTGCAGAGTTGTGTTCGAAACGTCGTAACTGATACTTCGTCTTCCGCTCTAACAGCAGGTTGCCGTGATTCTAGCGCAGTATTCACTTTCTGTGATACTGACTCAGCTAGAGACTGAGATTATGGAAATAACAATGACACTGCAGCACTAATTAGGGACTTCACATACGGGTAAGAGGTGCCCTTCCTCTTTTGGTAGGTACCTCCATGTTTCTTGTTACTTCGATATTACATTACGGTTTTTGACGTTAAATTGCAGAGTTGTGTTCGAAACGTCGTAACTGATACTTCGTCTTCCTTTCTATCATCAGGATGACGCGATTCCAGTGCTGCATTCACTTTCTGTGATACTGACTCAGCTAACGACTGAGATTATGGAAATAACAATGTTATTGCAGCACTAATTTGGTACTTCACATATGGGGTAGAGGTGGCCATTCTCTTTTGGTAGGTACTTTTATGTTCTTTGTAACTATGATGTTACATTACGGTTTTTGACATTAAATTTAGGAGTTGTGTTCGAAACGTCGTAACTGATACTTCGTCTTCCTCCCTATCAGCAGGTTTACGCGATTCTAGTGCTGCATTCACTTTCTGTGATACTGACTCAGCTAAAGACTGATATTATGGAAATAACAATGTTATTTCAGCACAATGTTGGTCCTTTACATACGGGGTAGTGAAAGGGCTTTCTCTTTTTGTGAGTACCTCTTTGTTTTTTGTTACTTCGAATTACATTACGGTTTTTGACATTAAATTGCAGAGTTGTGTTCGACACATCGTAACTGATACTTCGTCTTCCTCTCTTTCAGCAGGTTGACGCGATTCTAGTGCTGCATTCACTTTCTGTGATACTGACTCAGCTAAAGACTGAGATTATGGAAATAACAATGTTACTACAGCACAACGTTGGTCCTTCACATACGGGGTAGTGACAGGGATTTCTCTTTTTGGGAGTACTTCTATGTTTTTTGTTACTTCGATATTACATTACGGTTTTTGACATTAAATTGCAGAGTTGTGTTCGACACATCGTAACTGATACTTCGTCCCTTTCTCTATCAGCAGGTTGAAGCGATTCTAGTGTTGCATACAGTTTCTGTGATACTGACTCAGCTAAAGACTGAGATTATGGAATTAACAATGTTACCTGAGCACAATGTTGCTCCTTTACATGCGGGGTAGTGAAAAGGTTTTCTCTTTTTGTGTGTACTTCTATGTATTTTGTTACTTCGATATTACATTAGGGATTTTGACATTAAATTGCAGAGTTGTGTTCGAAACGTCGTAACTGATACTTCGTCTTCCTCTCTACTAGCAGGTGTACGCGATTCTAGTGCAGTATTCATATTTTGTTGTACTGACTCAGCTAGAGACTGAGGATATGGAAATAACAATGTTACTTCAGCACAATGTTGGTCCTTCACATCCGGGGTAGTGACAAGGTTTTCGCTTTTTGTGAGTACTTCTGTGTTCTGTGTTTTTCGTTACTTCGATATTAGATTACGGTTTCTGACATTAAATTGCAGAGTTGTGTTCGAAACGTCGTAACTGATACTTCGTCTTCCTCTCAGTCAGCAGGTTTACGCGATTCTAGTGCTATATTCACCTTCTGTGATACTGACTCAGCTAAAGACTGACATTATGGAAATAACAATGTTACTGCAGCACTAATTAGGGACTTCACATACGGGGAAGAGGTGGCCATCCTCTTTCGGTAGGTACTTCTATGTATTTTGATACTTCGATGTTACATTACGGTTTTTGACATTAAATTGAAGAGTTGTGTTCGAAACGTCGTAACTGATACTTCGTCTTCCTCTCTGTCAGATGGTTGACGCGATTCTAGTGCTGCATTTACTTTCTGTGATACTGTCTCAGCTGAAGACTGAGATTATGGAAATATCAATGTTACTGCAGCACCAATTATGGACTTCACATACGGGAAAGAGGTGGCCTTCCTCTTTTGGTATGTACTTCTATGTTTTTTTTCCTTCGATATTACATTACGATTTATGACATTAAATTGCAGAGTAGTGCTCGAAACGTCGTAACTGATACTTCGTCTTCCTCCCTATCAGCAGGTTTTCGCGATTCTAGTGCTGCATTCACTTTCTGTGATACTGACTCAGCTAAAGTCTACGATTATGGAAATAACAATGTTACTTCAGCACAATGTTGGTCCTTCACATACGGGGTAGTGAAAGTGCTTTCTCTTTTTGTGAGTACTTCTATGTTTTTTGTTACTTAGATATTACATAACGATTTTTAACATTAAATTGCAGAGTTATGTTCGAAACGTCGTAACTGATACTTCGTCTTCCTCCCCATCAGCAGGTTGACGCTATTCTAGTGATGCATTGACTTTCTGAGATACTGACTCAGCCCAAGACTGAGAATATGGAAATAACAATGTTACTGCAGCACTAATTAGCACTTCACATACGAGGAAGAGGTGGCCTTCCTCTTTTGGTATGTACTTTTATGTTTTTGTTGCTTCGATATTACATTACGGTTTTAGACATTAAATTGCAGAGTTGTGTACGAAGCGTCGTAACTGATGCTTCGTCTTCCTCCCTATCAGCAGGTTTACGCGATTCTAGTGCTGCATTTACTTTCTGTGGTACTGACTCAGCTAAAGTCTACGATTATGGAAATAACAATGTTACTTCAGCACAATGTTGGTCCTTTACATACGGGGTAGTGAAAGGGCTTTCTCTTTTTGTGAGTACTTCTATGTTTCTTGTTACTTAGATATTACATTACGGTTTTAGACATAAAATTGCAGAGTTGTGTTCAAAGCGTCGTAACTGATAGTTCGTCTTCCTCCCTATCAGCAGGATGACGCGATTCTAGTGCTGCATTCACTTTCCGTTATACTGACTCAGCTAAAGACTGAGATTATGGAAATAACAATGTTACTTCAGCACAATGTTGGTCCTTCACATACAGTGTAGTGACGTGGCTTTCCCTTTTTGTGAGTACTTTTATGATTTTTCTACTTCGATATTACTTTAGCTTTTTGACATTAAATTGCAGAGTTGTATTCGAAACGTCGTAACTGATACTTCGTCTTCCTCTCTGTCAGCAGGTTGACGCGATTCTAGTGCTGCATTCACTTTCTGTGATACTGACTCAGCTAAAGACTGAGATTATGGAAATAACAATGTTACTGCAGCACCAATTATGGACTTCACATACGGGAAAGAGGTGGCCTTCCTCTTTTGGTATGTACTTCTATGTTTTTTTTCCTTCGATATTACATTACGATTTATGACATTAAATTGCAGAGTTGTGTTCGAAACGTCGTAACTGATACTTCGTCTTCCTCTCTATCAGCAGGTTGACGCGATTCTAGTGCTGCATTCACCATCGGTGATACTGACTCAGCTAAAGACTGAGACTATGGTAATAACAATGTTACTTCAGCACAATGTTGGTCCTTCACATACGGGGTAGTGAAAGGGCTTCTCTCTTTTTGTGAGTACTTTTATGTTTTTTGTTACTTCGACGTTACATTATGGTTTTTGACATTAAATTGCAGAGTTGTGTTCGAAACGTCGTAACTGATACTTCGTTCTCCTCTCTATCAGCTGGCTGACGCGATTCTGGTGCTGCATTCACTTTCTGTGATACTGTCTCAGTTAAAGACTGAGATTATGGAATTAAAAATGTTACTGCAGCACTAATTAGGGACTTCACATACGGGGAAGAGGTGGCCTTCCTCTTTTGGTAGGTACTTCAATGTTTTCGTTACTTCGATATTACATTACGATTCATTTCATTAAATTGCAGAGTTGTGTTCGAAACGTCGTAACTGATACTTCGTCTTCCTCTCTATCAGCAGGTTGACGCGATTCCAGTGCTGCACTCACTTTCTGTGATACTGACTCAGCTAAAGACTGAGAATATGGAAATAACAATGTTACTTCAACACAATGTTGGTCCTTCACATACGCGGTAGTGAAAGGGCTTTCTCTTTTTGTGAGTAATTCTATGTTTTTTGTTACTTCGATATTACATTATGGTTTTTGACATTAAATTACAGAGGAGTGTAGAAACGTCGTAACTGATACTTTGTCTTCCTCTCTATCAGCAGGTTGACGTGATTCTAGTGCTGCATTCACTTTCTGTGATACTTACTCAGCTAAAGACTGAGATTATGGAAATAACAATGTTACTGCAGCACTAATTAGGGACTTCGCATACGGGGAAGAGGTGGCCTTCGTCTTTTGGTAGGTACTTCTACGTTTTTTGATACATCGATATTACATTACCATTTATGACATTAAATTGCAGAGTTGTGTTCGAAACGTCGTAACTGATACTTCGTCTTCCTCTCTATCAGCAGGTTGCCGCGATTCTAGTGCTGCATTCGCGTTCTGTGATACTGACTCAGCTAAAGTCTGAGATTATGGAAATAACAATGTTACTTCAGCACAATGTTGGTCCTTCAAATACGGGGTAGTGAAAGGGCTCTCTCTTTTTGTGAGTACTTCTATGTTTTTTGTTACTTAGATATTACATTACGGTTTTTGACATTAAATTGCAGAGTTGTGTTCGAAACGTCGTAACTGATACTTCGTCTTCCTCTCTATCAGCAGGTTGACGCGATTCCAGTGCTGCATTCACTTTCTGTGATACTGACTCAGCTAAAGTCTACGATTATGGAAATAGCAATGTTACTTCAGCACAATGTTGGACCTTCACATACGGGGTAGTGAAAGGGCTTTCTCTTTTTGTGAGTACTTCTATGTTTCTTGTTACTTAGATATTACATTACGGTTTTAGACATTAAATTGCAGAGTTGTGTTCAAAGCGTCGTAACTGATACTTCGTCTTCCTCCCTATCAGCAGGTTGACGCGATTCTAGTGCTGCATTCACTTTCCGTAATACTGACTCAGCTAAAGACTGAGATTATGGAAATAACAATGTTACTTCAGCACAATGTTGGTCCTTCACATACGGTGTAGTGACGTGGCTTTCCCTTTTTGTGAGTACTTTTATGATTTTTCTACTTCGATATTACTTTAGGTTTTTGCCATTAAATTGCAGAGTTGTATTCGAAACGTCGTAACTGATACTTCGTCTTCCTCTCTATCAGCAGGTTGACGCGATTCCAGTGCTGCATTCACATTCTGTTATACTGACTCAGCTAAAGACTGAGATTATGGAAATAACAATGTTACTTCAGCACAATGTTGGTCCTTCACATACGGTGTAGTGACGTGGCTTTCCCTTTTTGTGAGTACTTTTATGATTTTTCAACTTCGATATTACTTTAGGTTTTTTACATTAAATTGCAGAGTTGTATTCGAAACGTCGTAACTGTACTTCGTCTTCCTCTCTATCAGCAGGTCGAAGCGATTCCAGTGCTGCATTCACTTTCTGTGAGACTGACTCAGCTAAAGTCTGAGATTATGGAAATAAGAATTGTACTTCAGCACAATGTTGGTCCTTCACATACGGGGTAGTGAAAGGGCTTTCTCTTTTTGTGGGTACTTCTATGTCTTTTGTTACTTAAAAATTACACTACGGTTTTAGACATGAAATTGCAGAGTTGTGCTCAAAGCGTCGTAACTGATACTTCGTCTTCCTCCCTATCAGCAGGTTGACGCGATTCTTGTGCTGCACTCACTTTCTGTGATACTGACTCAGCTAAAGTCTACGATTATGGAAATAACAATGTTACTTCAGCACAGTGTTGGTCCTTCACATATGGGGTAGTGAAAGGGCATTCTCTTTTTTTGAGTACTTCTATGTTTTTTGTTACTTAGATATTACATTACGGTTTCTGACATTAATTGCAGAGATGTATTCGATACGTCGTAACTGATACTTCGTCTTCCTCTCTATCAGCAGGTTGACGCGATTCTTGTGCTGCATTCACTTCCTGTGATACTGACTCAGCTAAAGTCTACGATTATGGAAATAACAATGTTACTTCAGCACAATGTTGGTCCTTCACATATGGGGTAGTGAAAGGGCTTTCTCTTTTTGTGAGTACTACTATGTTTTTTGTTACTTAGATATTACATTAAGGTTTTAACATTAAATTGCAGAGTTATGTTCGAAACGGCGTAACTGATTTTTCGTCTTCCTCTCTATCAGCAGGTTGACGCGATTCTAGTGCTGCATTCATTTTCTGTGATACTGACTCATCTAAAGACTGAGATTATGGAAATAACAATGTTACTGCAGCACCAATTAGGGACTTCGCATACTGGAAAGAGGTGACCTTCCTCTTTTGGTAGGTACTTCTATGTTTTTTTTACTTCGATATTACATTGCGATTTATGACATTTAATTGCAGAGTTGTGTTCGAAACGTCATAACTGATACTTCGTCTTCCTCTCTATCAGCAGGTTGACGTGATTCTAGTGCTGCATTCACTTTCTGTGATACTGACTCAGCTAAGGACTGAGATTATGGAAATAACAATGTTACTTCAGCACAATGTTGGTCCTTCAAATACGGGGTACTGAAAGGGCTTTCTCTTTTTGTGAGTACTTCTATGTTTTTTGTTACTTAGATACTACATTACGGTTTTTGACATTAAATTGCAGAGTTGTGTTCGAAACGTCGTAACTGATACATCGTCTTCCTCTCTATCAGGAGGTTGACGCGATTCTAGTGCTGCATTCACTTTCTGTGATACTGACTCAGCTACAGACTGAGATTATGGAAGTAATTATGTTACTGCAGCACAGTGTTGGGAGTTCATATGCGAAGTAGAATGGGCCTTACCCTTTTGGTAGGAACTTCTAAGTTTTTTGTTACTTCGATATTACATTACGGTTTTTGACATTAAATTGCAGAGTTGTGTTCGAAACGTCGTAACTGATACTTCGTCTTCCTGCCAATCTGCAGGTTGACGTGATTCTAGTGCTGCATTCACTTTCTGTCAAACTGACTCAGCTAAAGACAGAGATTATGGAAATAACAATGTTACTGCAGCACAGTGATGGGAGTTCACATACGGAGTATAATGGGCATTTCTCTTTTGGTAAGTACTTCTATGATTTTTGTGACTTCGATATTACATTACGGTTTTTGACATTTAATTGCAGAGTTGTGTCCGAAACGGCGTAACTGATATTTCGTCTTCCTCCCTATCAGCAGGTTGACGCGATTCTAGTGCTGAATTCTTTTTCTGTGATACTGACTCAGCTAAAGACTGAGATTATGGAAGTAATTATGTTACCGCAGCACAATGTTGGGAGTTCACATATGAAGTAGAATGGGCCTTTCTCTTTTGGTACGTACTTCTATGTTTTTTGTTACTTCGATATTACATTACGGTTTTTGACATTAAATTGCAGAGTTGTGTTCGAAACGTCGTAACTGATACGTCGTGTTCCTCCCTATCAGCAGGTTGCGCGATTCTAGTGCTGCATTCACTTTCTGTGATACTGACTCAGCCAAAGACTGAGATTATGGAAATAACAATGTTACTGCAGCACAGTGTTGGGAGTTCACATACGAAGTAGAATGGGCCTTTCTCTTTTGGTAGGTACTTCTATGTTTTTTGTTACTTCGATATTACATTACGGTTTTTTACATTGAATTGCAGTGTTGTGTCCGAAACGTCGTAACTAATACTTCGTTTTCCTCCCTATCAGCAGGTTGACGCGATTCTAGTGCTGCATTCACTTTCTGTGATACTGACTCAGCTAAAGACTGAGATTATGGAAATAACAATGTTACTGCAGCACATTGTTGGAAGTTCACATACGGAGTGGAATGGGCATTTCTCTTTTGGTAAGTACTTCTATGATTTTCGTGACTTCGATATTACATTACGGTTCTTGACATTAAATTGTAGAGTTGTGTCCGAAACGTCGTAATTGAAAATTCGTCTTCCTCCCTATGAGCAGGTCGACGCGATTCTAGTGCTGCATTCACTTTCTGTGATACTGACTCAGCTAAAGACTGAGATTATGGAAGTAACAATATTACTGCAGCACAGTGTTGGGAGTTCACATACGGAGTAGGATGGGCATTACTCTTTTGGTAAGAACTTCTATGACTTTTGTGACTTCGATATTACATTACGGTTTTTGTCATTACATTTCAGAGTTGTGTCCGAAACGTCATAACTGATATTTCGTCTTCCTCCCTATCAGCAGGTTGACGCGATTCTAGTGCTGCATTCACTTTCTGTGATACTGACTCAGCTAAAGACTGAGATCATGGAAGTAAATATGTTACTGCAGCACAGTGTTGGGAGTTCACATATGAAGTAGAATGGGCCTTTCTCTTTTAGTCGGTACTTCTATGTTTTTTGTTACTTCGATATTACATTAATGTTTTTGACATTAAATTGCAGAGTTGTGTCCGAAACGTCGTAACTGATATTTCGTCTTCCTCCCTATCAGCAGGTTGCGCGATTCTAGTGCTGCATTCACTTTCTGTGATACTGACTCAGCTAAAGACTGCGATTATGGAAATAACAATGTTACTGCAGCACAGTGTTGGGAGTTCACATACGGAGTAGAATGGGCATTTCTCTTTTGGTAAGTACTTCTATGACTTTTGTGACTTCGATATTACATTACGGTTTTTGACATTAAATTGCAGAGTTGTGTTCGAAATGTCGTAACTGATACCACGTCTACCTCCCTATCAGCAGGTTGACGCGATTCTAGTGCTGAAGTCACTTTCTGCTATACTGAGTCAGCTAAAGACTGAGATTATGGAAATATCAATGTTACAGCAGCACAGTGTTGGGAGTTTACATACGGAGTAGAATGGGCATTTCTCTTTGGGTAAATACTTCTATGATTTTTGTGACTTAGATATTACATTACTGTTTTTGACATTAAATTGCAGAGTTGTGTCCGAAACGTCGTAACTGATACTTCGTCTTCCTCCCTATCAGCAAGTTGACGCGATTCTAGTGCTGCATTCACTTTCTGTGATACTGACACAGCTAACTGAGATTATGGATGTAATTATGTTACTGCAGCACAATGTTGGCAGTTCACATATGAGGTAGAATGGGCCTTTCTCTTTTGGTTGGTACTTCTATGTTTATTGTTACTTCGATATTACATTACGGTTTTTGACATTAAATTGCAGAGTTGTGTTCAAAACGTCATAATTGATACTTCGTCTTCCTCCCTATCAGCAGGTTGACGCGATTCTAGTGCTGTATTCACTTTCTGTGATACTGACTCAGCTAAAGACTGAGATTATGGAAATAACAATGTTACTTCTGCACAATGTTGGTCCTTCAAATACGGGGTAGTGATAGGGCTTTCTCTTTTTGTGAGTACTTCTATGTTTTTTGTTACTTAGATACTACATTACGGTTTTTGACATTAAATTGCAGAGTTGTGTTCGAAACGTCGTAACTGATACTTCGTCTTCTTCCCTATCAGCAGGTTGACGCGATTCTAAACCTGCATTCACTGTTTGTGATACTGACTCAACTGCAGACTGAGATTATGGAAATAACAATGTTACTGCAGCACTAATTAGGGACTTCACATACGGGGAAGAGGTGGCCTTCCTCTTTTGGTAGGTACTTCAATGTTTTTGTTACTTCGATATTACATTACGATTTATTTCATTAAATTGCAGAGTTCTGTTCGAAACGTCGTAACTGATACTTCGTCTTCCTCCCTATCAGCAGGTTGACGCGATACTATTGCTGCATTCACTTTCTGTGATACTGACTCAGCTAAAGTCTACGATTATGGAAATAACAATGTTACTTCAGCACAATGTTGGTCCTTCACATACGGGGTAGTGACACGGCTTCCTCTTTTTGTGAATACTTCTATGTTTTTTGTTACGTAGATACTACATTACGGTTTTTGACATTAAATTGCTGAGTTGTGTTCGAAACGTCGTAACTGATACTTCGTCTTCCTCTCTATCAGCAGGTTTACGCGATTCTAGTGCAGTACTCACATTCTGTGATACTGACTCATCTGAAGACTGAGATTATGGAAATAACAATGTTACTTCAGCACAATGTTGGTCCTTCCCATATGGGGTAGTGACAGGGCTTTCTCTTTTTGTGAGTACTTCTGTGTTTTTTGATACTTCGATATTACATTACGGTTTTTGACATTAAATTGCAGAGTTGTGTTCGAAGCGTCGTAACTCGTACTTCGACTTCTTCCCTATCAGCAGGTTGACGCGATTCTAGTGCTGCATTCACTGTCTGTGATACTGACTCAGCTGCAGACTGAGATTATGGAAATAACATTGTTACTGCAGCACTAATTAGGGACTTCACATATGGGGAAGAGGTGGCCTTCCTCTTTTGGTAGGTACTTCAATGTTTTTGTTACTTCGATATTACATTACGATTTATTTCATTAAACTGCAGAGTTGTGTTCGAAACGTCGTAACTGATACTTCGTCTTCCTCTCTATCAGCAGGTTTACGCGAATCTAGCGCGGTACTCACATTCTGTGATACTGACTCAGCTGAAGACTGAGATTATGGAGATAACAATGTTACTTCAGCACAATGCTGGTCCTTCGCATACGAGGTAGTGAAAGGGCTTTCTCTTTTTGTGAGTACTTCTATGTTTTTTGTTACTTAAATATTACATTACGGTTGTTAACATTAAATTGCAGAGTTATGTTCGAAACGTCGTAACTGATACTTCGCCTTCCTCCCTATCAGCAGGTTGACGGGATTCTAGTGTTGCATTCACTTTCTGAGATACTGACTCAGCTAAAGACTGAGATTATGGAAATAACAATGTTACTGCAGCACTAATTAGCGACTTCACATACGGGGAAGAGGTGGCCTTCCTCTTTTGGTATGTACTTCTATGTTTTTGTTGCTTCGATATTACATTACGGTTTTAGAGATTAAATTGCAGAGTTGTGGTCGAAGCGTCGTAACTGATACTTCGTCTTCCTCCCTATCAGCAGGTTGACGCGATTCTAGTGCTGCATTCACTTTCTGTGATACTGACTCAGCTAAAGTCTACGATTATGGAAATAACAATGTTACTTCAGCACAATGTTGGTCCTTCACATACGGGGTAGTGAAAGAGCTTTCTCTTTTTGTGAGTACTTCTATGTTTTTTGTTACTTAGATATTACATTAAGGTTTTAACATTAAATTGCATAGTTATGTTCGAAACGGCGTAACTGATTTTTCGTCTTCCTCTCTATCAGCAGGTTGACGCGATTCTAGTGCTGCATTCACTTTCTGTGATACTGACTCATCTAAAGACTGAGATTATGGAAATAACAATGTTACTGCAGCACCAATTAGGGACTTCGCATACTGGAAAGAGGTGACTTTCCTCTTTTGGTAGGTACTTCTATGTTTTTTTTACTTCGATATTACATTGCGGGTTCTGACATTAAATTGCAGAGTTGTGTTCGAAGCGTCGTAACTCATACTTCGTCTTCTTCCCCATCAGCAGGTTGACGCGATTCTAGTGCTGCATTCACTGTCTGTGATAGTGACTCAGCAGCTCACTGAGACTATGGAAATAACAATGTTACTGCAGCACTAATTAGATACTTCACATACGGGGAAGAGGTGGCCTTCCTCTTTTGGTAGGTACTTCAATGTTTTTGTTACTTCGATATTTCATTACGATTTATTTCATTAATTTGCAGAGTTGTGTTCGAAACGTCGTATCTGATACTTCGTCTTCCTCCCTATCAGCAGGTTGACGCGATTCTAGTGCTGCATTCACTTTCTGTGATACTGACTCAGCTAAAGTCTACGATTATGGAAATAACAATGTTACTTCAGCACAATGTTGGTCCTTTACATACGGGGTAGTGAAATGGCTTTCTCTTTTTGTGAGTACTTCTATGTTTTTTGTTACTTAGATATTACATTACGGTTTTTAACATTAAATTGCAGACTTATGTTCGAAACGTCGTAAGTGATCTTTCGTCTTCCTCCCTATCAGCAGGTTGACGCGATTCTAGTGTTGCATTCACTTTCTGTGATACTGACTCAGCTAAAGACTGAGATTATGGAAATAACAATGTTACTGCAGCACTAATTAGCAGTTCACATACGGGGAAGTGGTGGCCTTCCTCTTTTGGTATGTACATCTATGTTTTTGTTGCTTCGATATTACATTACGGTTTTAGACATTAAATTGCAGAGTTGTGTTCGAAGCGTCGTAACTGATACTTCGTCTTCCTCCCTATCAGCAGGTTGCCGCGATTCTAGTGCTGTATTCACGTCTTGTGATACTGACTCAGCTAAAGTCTGAGATTATGGAAATAACAATGTTACTTCAGCACAATGTTGGTCTTTCAAATACGGGGTAGTGAAAGGGCATTCTCTTTTTTGAGTACTTCTATGTTTTTTGTTATTTAGATACTACATTACGGTTTTTGACATTAAATTGCAGAGCTGTGTTCGAAACGTCGTAACTGATACTTCGTCTTCCGCTCTATCAGCAGGTTTACGCGATTCTGGTGCAGCACTCACATTCTGTGATACTGACTCAGCTGAAGACTGAGATTATGGAAATAACAATGTTACTTCAGCACAATGTTGGTCCTTCACATACGGGGTAGTGACAGGGCTTTCTCTTTTTGTGAATACTTCTATGTTTTTTGTTACGTAGATACTACATTACGGTTTTTGACGTTAAATTGCTGAGTTGTGTTCGAAACGTCGTAACTGATACTTCGTCTTCCTCTCTATCAGCAGGTTTACGTGATTCTAGTGCAGTACTCACATTCTGTGATACTGACTCAGCTGAAGACTGAGATTATGGAAATAACAATGTTACTTCAGCACAATGTTTTCCTTCACATACGGGGTAGTGACAGGGCTTTCTCTTTTTGTGAGTACTTCTGTGTTTTTTGATACTTCGATATTACATTACGGTTTTTGACATTAAATTGCAGAGTTGTGTTCGAAGCGTCGTAACTCGTACTTCGACTTCTTCCCTATCAGCAGGTTGACGCGATTCTAGTGCTGCATTCACTGTCTGTGATACTGACTCAGCTGCAGACTGAGATTATGGAAATAACATTGTTACTGCAGCACTAATTAGGGACTTCACATATGGGGAAGAGGTGGCCTTCCTCTTTTGGTAGGTACTTCAATGTTTTTGTTACTTCGATATTACATTACGATTTATTTCATTAAACTGCAGAGTTGTGTTCGAAACGTCGTAACTGATACTTCGTCTTCCTCTCTATCAGCAGGTTTACGCGAATCTAGCGCGGTACTCACATTCTGTGATACTGACTCAGCTGAAGACTGAGATTATGGAGATAACAATGTTACTTCAGCACATTGCTGGTCCTTCGCATACGGGGTAGTGAAAGGGCTTTCTCTTTTTGTGAGTACTTCTATGTTTTTTGTTACTTAAATATTACATTACGGTTTTTAACATTAAATTGCAGAGTTATTTCGAAACGTCGTAACTGATACTTCGCCTTCCTCCCTATCAGCTGGTTGACGGGATTCTAGTGTTGCATTCACTTTCTGAGATACTGACTCAGCTAAAGACTGAGATTATGGAAATAACAATGTTACTGCAGCACTAATTAGCGACTTCACATACGGGGAAGAGGTGGCCTTCCTCTTTTGGTATGTACTTCTATGTTTTTGTTGCTTCGATATTACATTACGGTTTTAGAGATTAAATTGCAGCGTTGTGTTCGAAGCGTCGTAACTGATACTTCGTCTTCCTCCCTATCAGCAGGTTGACGCGATTCTAGTGCTGCATTCACTTTCTGTGATACTGACTCAGCTAAAGTCTACGATTATGGAAATAACAATGTTACTTCAGCACAATGTCGGTCCTTCACATACGGGGTAGTGAAGGGCTTTCTTTTTTTGTGAGTACTCCTATGTTTTTTGTTAGCTAGATATTACATTACGGTTTTTAACATTAAATTGCAGAGTTATGTTCGAAACGTCGTAACTGATACTTCGTCTTCCTCCCTATCAGCAGGTTGACGCGATCCTAGTGTTGCATTCACTTTCTGAGATACTGACTCAGCTAAAGACTGAGATTATGGAAATAACAATGTTACTGCAGCACTAATTAGGGACTTCACATATGGGGAAGAGGTGGCCTTCCTCTTTTGGTAGGTATTTCAATGGTTTTGTTACTTCGATATTACATTACGATTTATTTCATTAAATTGCAGAGTTGTGTTCGAAACGTCGTAACTGATACTTCGTCTTCCTCCCTATCAGCAGGTTGACGCGATTCTATTGCTGCATTCACTTTCTGTGATACTGACTCAGCTAAAGTCTACGATTATGGAAATAACAATGTTACTTCAGCACAATGTTGGTCCTTCAAATACGAAGTAGTGAAAGGGCTTTCTCTTTTTGTGAGTACTTCTATGTTTTTTGTTACTTAGATACTACATTACGGTTTTTGACATTAAATTGCAGAGTTGTGTTCGAAACGTCGCAACTGATACTTCGTCTTCCGCTCTATCAGCAGGTTTACGCGATTCTGGTGCAGCACTCACATTCTGTGATACTGACTCAGCTGAAGACTGAGATTATGGAGATAACAATGTTACTTCAGCACAATGTTGGTCCTTCACATACGGGGTAGTGAAAGGGCTTTCTCTTTTTGTGAGTACTTCTATGTTTTTTGTTACTTAATTATTACATTACGGTTTTTAACATTAAATTGCAGAGTTATGTTCGAAACGTCGTAACTGATAATTCGTCTTCCTCCCTATCTGCAGGTTGACGCGATTCTCGTGTTGCATTCACTTTCTGAGATACTGACTCAGCTAAAGACTGAGATTATGGAAATAACAATGTTACTGCAGCACTAATTAGGGACTTCACATATGGGGAAGAGGTGGCCTTCCTCTTTTGGTAGGTATTTCAATGTTTGTGTTACTTCGATATTACATTACGATTTATTTCATTAAATTGCAGAGTTGTGTTCGAAACGTCGTAACTGATACTTCGTCTTCCTCCCTATCAGCAGGTTGATGCGATTCTAGGGCTGCATTCACTTTCTGTGATACTGACTCAGCTAAAGACTGAGATTATGGAAATAACAATATTACTGCAGCATAGTGTTGGGAGTTCACATACGGAGTAGAATGGGCATTTCTCTTGGTAAGTACTTCTGTGATTTTTGTGTCTTCGATGTTACATTACGGTTTTTGACATTAAATTGCAGAGTTGTGTCCGAAACGTCGTAACTGATACTTCGTCTTCCTCCGTATCCGCAGGTTGACGCGATTCTAGTGCTGCATTCACTTTCTGTGATACTGACTCAGCTAAAAACTGAGATTATGGAAGTAATTATGTTACTGCAGCACAATGTTCTGAGTTCACATATGAAGTAGAATGGGCCTTTTTCTTTTGGTAGGTACTTCTATGTTTTTTGTTACTTCGATATTACATTATGGTTATTGACATTAAATTGCAGAGTTGTGTTCGAAACGTCCTAACTGATTTTACCTCTTCCTCCCTATCAGCAGGTTGACGCGATTCTAGTGCTGCATTCACTTTCTGTGATGCTGACTCAGCTAAAGACTGAGATTATGGAAGTAATTATGTTACTGCAGCACAATGTTGGGAGTTCACATACGGAGTAGAATGGGCATTTCTCTTTTGGTAGGTACTTCTATGCTTTTTGTTACTTCGATATTACATTACGGTTTTTGACATTAAATTACAGAGTTGTGTCCGAAACGTCGTAACTGATATTTCGTGTTCCTCCCTATCGGCAGGTTGACGCGATTCTAGTGCTGCATTCACTTTCTGTGATGCTGACTCAGCTAAAGACTGAGATTATGGAAGTAATTATGTTACTGCAGCACAATGTAGGGAGTTCACATGTGAAGTAGAATGGGCATTTCTATTTTGGTAAGTACTTCTATGTTTATTGTTACTTGGATATTACATTACGGTTTTTGACATTAAATTGCAGAGTTGTGTTCGAAACGTCGTAACTGATACTTCGTCTTCCTCCCTATCAGCAGGTTGACGCGATTCTAGTGCTGAATTCACTTTCTGTGATACTGATTCAGCTAAAGACTGAGATTATGGAAATAACAATGTTACAGCAGCACAGTGTTGGGAGTTCACATACGGAGTCGAATGGGCATTTCTCTTTTGGTAAGTACTTCTATGATTTTTGTGACTTCGATATTACATTACGGTTTTTGACATTAAATTGCAGAGTTGTGTCCGAAGCGTCGTAACTGATATTTCGTCTTCCTCCCTATCAGCAGGTTGACGCGATTCTAGTGCTGCATTCACTTTCTGTGATACTGACTCAGCTAATGACTGAAATTATGGAAATCACAATGTTACTGCAGCACAGTGTTGGGAGCTCACATACGGAGTAGAATGGGCATTTCTCTTTTGGTAAGTACTTCTATGATTTTTGTGACTTCGATATTACATTACGGTATTTGACATTAAATTGCAGAGTTGTGTCCGAAACGTCGTAACTGATATTTCGTCTTCCTCCCTATCTGCATGTTGACGCGATTCTAGTGCTGCATTCACGTTCTGTGATACTGACTCAGCTAAAGACTGAGATTGTGGAAGTAACAATGTTACTGCAGCACAGTGTTGGGAGTTCACATACGGAATAGAATGGGCATTTCTCCTTTGGTAAGTACTTCTATGATTTTTGTGACTTCGATATTACATTACGGTTTTTGACATTAAACTGCAGAGTTGTGTCCGAAACGTCGTAGCTGATATTTCGTCTTCCTCCCTATCAGCAGGATGACGCGATTCTAGTGCTGCATTCACTTTCTGTGATACTGACTAAGCTAAAGACTAAGATTATGGAAGTAATTATGTTACTGCAGCACAACGTTGGGAGTTCACATATGAAGTAGAATGGGCCTTTCTCTTTTGGTAGGTACTTCTATGTTTTTTGTTACTTCGATATTACATTACGGTTTTTGACATTAAATTGCAGAGTTGTGTTCGAAACGTCGTAACTGATACTTCGTCTTCCTCCCTATCAGCAGGTTGACGCGATTCTAGTGCTGCATTCACTTTCTGTGATACTGACTCAGCTAAAGACTGAAATTATGGAAATAACAAAGTTACTACAGCACAGTGTTTGGAGTTCACATACGGAGTAGAATGGGCATTTCTCTTTCGGTAGGTACTTCTATATTTTTTGTTACTTCGATATTACATCACGGTTTTTGACATTAAATTGCAGAGTTGTGTTCGAAACGTCGTAACTGATACTTCGTCTTCCTCCCTATCAGCAGGTTGACGCGATTCTAGAGCTGCATTCACTTTCAGTGATACTGACTCAGCTAAAGACTGATATTATGGAAGTAATTATGTTACTGCAGCACAATGTTGGGATTACTCATACGGAGTAGAATGAGCCTATCTCCTTTGGTAGGTACTTCTACGTCTTTTGTTACTTCGATATTACATTACGGTTTTTGACATTAAATTGCAGAGTTGTGTTCGAAACGTCGTAACTGATACTTCGTCTCCCTCCCTATCAGCAGGTTGACGCGATTCTAGTGCTGCATTCACTTTCTGTGACACTGACTCAGCTAAAGACTGAGATTATGGAAATAACAAAACTACTGCAGCACAGTGTTTGGAGTTCACATAAGGAGCAGAATGGGCATTTCTCTTTTGGTAAGTACTTCAATGATTTTTGTGCCTTTGATATTACATTACGGTTTTTGACATTAAATTGCAGAGTTGCATCCGAAACCTCGTAACTGATATTTCGTCTTCCTCCCTATCAGCAGATTGACGCGATTCTAGTGCTGCATTCACTTTCAGTGGTACTGACTCAGCTAAAGACTGAGATTATGGAAATAACAATGTTACTGCAGCACAGTGTTGGGAGTTCACATACGGAGTCGAATGGGCATTTCTCTTTTGGCAAGTACTTCTATGATTTTTGTTACTTCGATATTACATTACGGTTATTGACATTAAATTGCAGAGTTGTGTTCGAAACGTCCTAACTGATTTTTCGTCTTCCTCCCTATCAGCAGGTTGACGCGATTCTAGTGCTGCATTCACTTTCTGTGATACTGACTCAGCTAAAGACTGAGATTATGGAAATAACAATGTTACTGCAGCGCAGTGTTGGGAGTTCACATATGAGGTAGAATGGGCCTTTCTCTTTTGGTAAATACTTCTATGATTTTAGTGACTTCGATATTACATTATGGTTTTTGACATTAAATTGCAGAGTTGTGTCCGAAACGTCGTAACTGATACTTCGCCTTCCTCCCTATCAGCAGGTTGACGCGATTCTAGTGCTGCATTCACTTTCTGTGATACTGACTCAGCTAAAGACTGAGATTATGGAAGTAACAATGTTACTGCAGCACAGTGTTGGGAGTTCACATACGGAGTAGAATGGGCATTTCTCTTTTGGTAAGTACTTCTATGACATTTGTGACTTCGATATTACATTACGGTTTTTGACAGTAAATTACAGAGTTGTGTCCGAAACGTCGTAACTGATATTTCGTCTTCCTCCCTATCAGCAGGTTGACGCGATTCTAGTGCTGCATTCACTTTCTGTGATGCTGACTCAACTAAAGACTGAGACTATGGAAGTAAGTATGTTACTGCAGCACAATGTTGGGAGTTCACATGTGAAGTAGAATGGGCATTTCTCTTTTGGTAGGTACTTCTATGCTTTTTGTTACTTCGATATTACATTACGGTTTTTGACATTAAAGTGCAGAGTTGTGTTCGAAACGTCCTAACTGATACTTCGTCTTCCTCCCTATCAGCAGGTTTACGCGATTCTAGTGCTGCATTCACTTTCTGTGATACCGACTCAGCCAAAGACTGAGATTATGGAAATAATAATGTTACTGCAGCACAGTGTTGGAAGTTCACATATGAAGTAGAATGGGCCTTTCTATTTTGGTAGGTACTTCTATGTTTTTTGTTACTTCGATATTACATTACGGTTATTGACATTAAATTGCAGAGTTGTGTTCGAAACGTCCTAACTGATTTTTCGTCTTCCTCCCTATCAGCAGGTTAACGCGATTCTAGTGCTGCATTCACTTTCTGTGATACTGACTCAGCTAAAGACTGAGATTATGGAAATAACAATGTTACTGCAGCGCAGTGTTGGGAGTTCACATATGAGGTAGAATGGGCCTTTCTCTTTTGGTAGGTACTTCTATGTTTATTGTTACTTCGATATTACATTACGGTTTTTGACATTAAATTGCAGATATGTGTTCGAGACGTCCTAACTGATTTTTCGTCTTCCTCCCTATCGGCAGGTTGACGCGATTCTAGTGCTGCATTCACTTTCTGTGATACTGACTCAGCTAAAGACTGAGATTATGGAAATAACAATGTTACTGCAGCGCAGTGTTGGGAGTTCACATATGAGGTAGAATGGGCCTTTCTCTTTTGGTAAGTACTTCTATGACATTTGTGACTTCGATATTACATTACGGTTTTTGACATTAAATTACAGAGTTGTGTCCGAAACGTCGTAACTGATATTTCGTCTTCCTCCCTATCAGCAGGTTGACGCGATTCTAGTGCTGCATTCACTTTCTCTGATGCTGACTCAACTAAAGACTGAGACTATGGAAGTAAGTATGTTACTGCAGCACAATGTTGGGAGTTCACATGTGAAGTAGAATGGGCATTTCTCTTTTGGTAGGTACTTCTATGTTTATTGTTACTTCGATATTACATTACGGTTTTTGACATTAAATTGCAGAGTTGTGTCCGAAACGTCGTAACTGATATTTCGTCTTCCTCCCTATCAGCAGGTTGACGCGATTCTAGTGCTGCATTCACTTTCTGTGATACTGACTAAGCTAAAGCTGAGATTATGGTAGTAATTATGGTACTGCAGCACAATGTTGGGAGTTCACATATGAAGTAGAATGGGCCTTTCTCTTTTGGTAGGTACTTCGATGTTTATTGTTACTTCGATATTACATTACGGTTTTTGACATTAAATTGCAGATATGTGTTCGAGACGTCCTAACTGATTTTTCGTCTTCCTCCCTATCGGCAGGTTGACGCGATTCTAGTGCTGCATTCACTTTCTGTGATGCTGACTCAGCTAAAGACTGAGATTATGGAAGTAATTATGTTACTGCAGCACAATGTTGGGAGTTCACATGTGAAGTAGAATGGGCATTTCTATTTTGGTAAGTACTTCTATGTTTATTGTTACTTCGATATTACATTACGGTTTTTGACATTAAATTGCAGAGTTGTGTTCGAAACGTCGTAACTGATACTTCGTCTTCCTCTCTATCAGCAGGTTGACGCGATTCTAGTGCTGAATTCACTTTCTGTGATACTGACTCAGCTAAAGACTGAGATTATGGAAATAACAATGTTACAACAGCACAGTGTTGGGAGTTCACATACGGAGTCGAATGGGCATTTCTCTTTTGGTAAGTACTTCTATGATTTTTGTGACTTCGATATTACATTACGGTTTTTGACATTAAATTGCAGAGTTGTGTCCGAAGCGTCGTAACTGATATTTCGTCTTCCTCCCTATCAGCAGGTTGACGCGATTCTAGAGCTGCATTCACTTTCTGTGATACTGACACAGCTAAAGACTGATATTATGGAAGTAATTATGTTACTGCAGCACAATGTTGGGATTTCACATACGGAGTAGAATGAGCCTTTCTCTTTTGGTAGGTACTTCTATGTTTTTTGTTACTTCGATATTACATTACGGTTATTGACATAAAATTGCAGAGTTGTGTTCGAAACGTCGTAACTGATACTTCGTCTTCCTCCCTATCAGCAAGTTGACGCGATTCTATTGCTGCATTCACTTTCTGTGATACTGACTCAGCTAAAGACTGACATTATGGAAATAACAATGTTACTGCGGCATGATGTTGGGATTTCACATACGGAGTAGAATGAGCCTTTCTCTTTTGGTAGGTACTTCTATGTTTTTTGTTACTTCGACATTACATTACGGTTTTTGACATTAAAATGCAGAGTTGTGTTCGAAACGTCGTAACTCATACTTCGTCTTCCTCCCTATCAGCAGGTTGACGCGATTCTAGTGCTGCATTCACTTTCTGTGATACTGACTCAGCTAAAGACTGAGATTATGGAAAGAACAATGTTAGTGCAGCACAGTGTTGGGAGTTCACATACGGAGTAGAATGGGCATTTCTCTTTTGGTAAGTACTTCTATGATTTTTGTGACTTCGATATTACATTACGGTTTTTGACATTAAATTGCAGAGTTGTGTCCGAAACGTCGTAACTGATATTTCGTCTTCCTCCCTATCAGCAGGTTGACGCGATTCTAGTGCTGCATTCACTTTCTGTGATACTGACTCAGCTAAAGACTGAGATTATGGAAATAACAATGTTACTGCAGCACAGTGTTGGGAGTTCACATACGGAGTAGAATGGGCATTTCTCTTTTGGTAAGTACTTCTATCATTTTTGTGACTTCGATATTACATTACGGTTTTTGACATGAAATTGCAGAGTTGTGGCCGAAACGTCGTAACTGATATTTCGTCTTCCTCCCTATCAGCAGGTAGACGCGATTCTAGTTCTGCATTCACTTTCTGTGATACTGACTCAGCTAAAGAAGGAGATTATGGAGATAACAAAGTTACTGCAGCAAAGTGTTGGGAGTTCACATACCGAGTAGAATGGGCATTTCTCTTTTGGTAAGTACTTCAATGATTTTTGTGACTTCGATATTACATTACGGTTTTTGACATTAAATTGCAGAGTTGTGTCCGAAACGTCATAACTGATATTTCGTCTTCCTCCCTATCAGCAGGTTGACGTGATTCTAGTGCTGCATTCACTTTCTATGATACCGACACAGCTAAAGACTGAGATTATGGAAGTAATTATGTTACTGCAGCACAGTGTTGGGAGTTCACATATGAAGTAGAATGGGCCTTTCTCTTTTATTAGGTACTTCTATATTTTTTGTTACTTCGATATTACATCACGGTTTTTGACATTAAATTGCAGAGTTGTGTTCGAAACGTCGTAACTGATACTTCGTCTACCTCCCTATCAGCAGGTTGACGCGATTCTAGAGCTGCATTCACTTTCAGTGATACTGACTCAGCTAAAGACTGATATTATGGAAGTAATTATGTTACTGCAGCACAATGTTGGGATTACACATACGGAGTAGAATGAGCCTATCTCCTTTGGTAGGTACTTCTACGTCTTTTGTTACTTCGATATTACATTACGGTTTTTGACATTAAATTGCAGAGTTGTGTTCGAAACGTCGTAACTGATACTTCGTCTCCCTCCCTATCAGCAGGTTGACGCGATTCTAGTGCTGCATTCACTTTCTGTGATACTGACTCAGCTAAAGACTGAGATTATGGAAATAACAATGTTACTGCAGCACAGTGTTGGGAGTTCACATACGGAGTAGAATGGGCATTTCTCTTTTGGTAAGTACTTCTATGATTTTTGTGACTTCGATATTACATTACGGTTTTTGACATTATTTTGCAGAGTTGTGTTCGAAACGTCGTAACTGATACTTCGTCTTCCACCCTATCAGCAGGTTGACGCGATTCTAGTGCTGCATTCACTTTCTGTGATACTGACTCAGCTAAAGACTGAGATTATGGAAATAACAATGTTACTGCAGCATGATGTTGGGATTTCACTTATGGACTGGAATGAGCCTTTCTCTTTTGGGAGGTACTTCTATGTTTTTTGTTACTTCGACATTACATTACGGTTTTTGACATTAAATTGCAGAGTTGTGTTCGAAACGTCGTAACTGATACTTCGTCTTCCTCCCTATCAGCAAGTTGACGCGATTCTATTGCTGCATTCACTTTCTGTGATACTGACGCAGCTAAAGACTGACATTATGGAAATAACAATGTTACTGCGGCATGATGTTGGGATTTCACATACGGAGTAGAATGAGCCTTTCTCTTTTGGTAGGTACTTCTATGTTTTTTGTTACTTCGACATTACATTACGGTTTTTGACATTAAAATGCAGAGTTGTGTTCGAAACGTCGTAACTGATACTTCGTCTTCCTCCCTATCAGCAGGTTGACGCGATTCTAGTGCTGCATTCACTTTCTGTGATACTGACTCAGCTAAAGACTGAGATTATGGAAATAACAATGTTAGTGCAGCACAGTGTTGGGAGTTCACATACGGAGTAGAATGGGCATTTCTCTTTTGGTAAGTACTTCTATGATTTTTGTGACTTCGATATTACATTACGGGTTTTGACATTAAATTGCAGAGTTGTGTCCGAAACGTCGTAACTGATATTTCGTCTTCCTCCCTATCAGCAGGTTGACGCGATTCTAGAGCTGCATTCACTTTCTGTGATACTGACACAGCTAAAGACTGATGTTATGGAAGTAATTATGTTACTGCAGCACAGTGTTGGGAGTTCACATATGAAGTAGAATGGGCCTTTCTCTTTTGGTAGGTACTTCTATATTTTTTGTTACTTCGATATTACATCACGGTTTTTGACATTAAATTGCAGAGTTGAGTTCGAAACGTCGTAACGGATACTTCGTCTTCCTCCCTATCAGCACGTTGACGCGACTCTAGAGCTGCATTCACTTTCAGTGATACTGACTCAGCTATAGACTGATATTATGGAAGTAATTATGTTACTGCAGCACAATGTTGGGATTACACATACGGAGTAGAATGAGCCTATCTCCTTTGGTAGGTACTTCTACGTCTTTTGTTACTTCGATATTACATTACGGTTTTTGACATTAAATTGCAGAGTTGTGTTCGAAACGTCGTAACTGATACTTCGTCTCCCTCCCTATCAGCAGGTTGACGCGATTCTAGTGCTGCATTCACTTTCTGTGACACTGACTCAGCTAAAGACTGAGATTATGGAAATAAAAAAACTACTGCAGCACAGTGTTTGGAGTTCACATAAGGAGTAGAATGGGCATTTCTCTTTTGGTAAGTACTTCAATGATTTTTGTGACTTTGATATTACATTACGGTTTTTGACATTAAATTGCAGAGTTGTATCCGAAACGTCGTAACTGATATTTCGTCTTCCTCCCTATCAGCAGGTTGACGCGATTCTAGTGCTGCATTCACTTTCAGTGGTACTGACTCAGCTAAAGACTGAGATTATGGAAAGAACAATGTTACTGCAGCATGATGTTGGGATTTTACATACGGAGTAGAATGAGCATTTCTCTTTAGGTAGGTACTTCTATGTTTTTTGTTACTTCGATATTACATTACGGTTTTTGACATTGAATTGCAGAGTTGTGTTCGAAACGTCGTAACTGATACTTCGTCTTCCTCCCTATCAGCAGGTTGACGCGATTCTAGTGCTGCATTCACTTTCTGTGATACTGACTCAGCTAAAGACTGAGATTATGGAAATAACAATGTTACTGCAGCACAGTGTTGGGAGTTCACATACGGAGTAGAATGGGCATTTCTCTTTTGGTAAGTACTTCTATGATTTTTGTGACTTCGATATTACATTACGGTTTTTGACATTAAATTGCAGAGTTGTGTCCGAAACGTCGTAACTGATATTTCGTCTTCCTCCCTATCAGCAGGTAGACGCGATTCTAGTTCTGCATTCACTTTCTGTGATACTGACTCAGCTAAAGACGGAGATTATGGAAATAACAATGTTACTGCAGCACAGTGTTTGGAGTTCACATACCGAGTAGAATGGGCATTTCTCTTTTGGTAAGTACTTCAATGATTTTTGTGACTTCGATATTACATTACGGTTTTTGACTTTAAATTGCAGAGTTGTGTCCGAAACGTCGTAACTGATACTTCGCCTTCCTCCCTATCAGCAGGTTGACGCGATTCTAGTGCTGCATTCACTTTCTGTGATACTGACTCAGCTAAAGACGGAGATTATGGAAGTAATTATGTTACTGCAGCTCAGTGTTGAGTCTTCACATACGGAGTAGAGTGGGACTTTCTGTTTTGGTAGGTACTTATATATTTTTTGTTACTTCGATATTACATTACGGTTTTTAACATTAAATTGCAGAGTTGTGTTCGAAACGTCGTAACTGATACTTCGTCTCCCTCCCTATCAGCAGGTTGACGCGATTCTAGTGCTGCATTCACTTTCTGTGACACTGACTCAGCTATAGACTGAGATTATGGAAATAACAAAGTTACTGCAGCACAGTGTTTGGAGTTCACATACGGAGTAGAATGGGCATTTCTCTTTTGGTAGGTACTTCTATATTTTTTGTTACTTCGATATTACATCACGGTTTTTGACATTAAATTGCAGAGTTGTGTTCGAAACGTCGTAACTGATACTTCGTCTTCCTCCCTATCAGCAGGTTGACGCGATTCTAGAGCTGCATTCACTTTCTGTGATACTGACTCAGCTAAAGACTGATATTATGGAAGTAATTATGTTACTGCAGCACAATGTTGGGATTTCACATACGGAGTAGAATGAGAGTGTCTCTTTGGGTAGGTACTTCTATGTTTTTTGTTACTTCGATATTACATTACGGTTTTTGACATTAAATTGCAGAGTTGTCTTCGAAACGTCGTAACTGATATTTCGTCTTCCTCCCTATCAGCAGGTTGACGCGATTCTGGTGCTGCATTCACTTTCTGTGATACTGACTCAGCTAAAGACTGAGATTATGGAATAACAATGTTACTGCAGCATGATGTTAGGATTTCACATATGGAGTAGAATGAGCCTTTCTCTTTTGGTAGGTACTTCTATGTTTTTTGTTACTTCGATATTACATTACGGTTTTTGACATTAAATTGCAGAGTTGTGTTCGAAACGTCGTAACTGATACTTCGTCTTCCTCCCTATCAGTAGGTTGACGCGATTCTATTGCTGCATTCACTTTCTGTGATACTGACTCAGCTAAAGACTGACATTATGGAAATAACAATGTTACTGCAGCACGATGTTGGGATTTCACATACGGAGTAGAATGAGCCTTTCTCTTTTGGTAGGTACTTCTATGTTTTTTGTTACTTCGATATTACATTACGGTTTTTGACATTAAATTGCAGAGTTGTGTCCGAAACGTCGTAACTGATATTTCGTCTTCCTCCCTATCAGCAGGTTGACGCGATTCTAGTGCTGCATTCACTTTCTGTGATACTGACTCAGCTAAAGACTGAGATTATGGAAGTAATTATGTTACTGCAGCACGGTGTTGGGAGTTCACATATGAAGTAGAATGTGCCTTTCTCTTTTGGTAGGTACTTCTATATTTTTTGTTACTTCGATATTACATCACGGTTTTTGACATTAAATTGCAGAGTTGTGTTCGAAACGTTGTAACTGATACTTCGTCTTCCTCCCTATCAGCAGGTTGACGCGATTCTAGAGCTGCATTCACTTTCTGTGATACTGACTCAGCTAAAGACTGATATTATGGAAGTAATTATGTTACTGCAGCACAATGTTGGAATTTCACATACGGAGTAGAATGAGCCTTTCTCTTTTGGTAGGTACTTCTATGTTTTTTGTTACTTCGATATTACATTACGGTTTTTGACATTAAATTGCAGAGTTGTGTTCGAAACGTCGTAACTGATACTTCGTCTTCCTCCCTATCAGCAGGTTGACGCGATTCTAGGGCTGCATTCACTTTCTGTGATACTGACTCAGCTAAAAACGGAGATTATGGAAATAACAATGTTACTGCAGCATGATGTTGGGATTTCACATACGGAGTAGAATGAGCCTTTCTCTTTTGGTAGGTACTTCTATGTTTTTTGTTACTTCGACATTACATTACGGTTTTTGACATTAAATTGCAGAGTTGTGTTCGAAACGTCGTAACTGATACTTCGTCTTCGCCCCTATCAGCAGGTTGACGCGATTCTAGTGCTGCATTCACTTTCTGTGATACTGACTCAGCTAAAGACTGACATTAAGGAAATAACGATGTTACTGCAGCATGATGTTGGGATTTTACATACGGAGTAGAATGAGCCTTTCTCTTTTGGTAGGTAGTTCTATGTTTTTTGTTACTTCGACGTTACATTGCGATTTTTGACATTAAATTGCAGAGTTGTGTTCGAAACGTCGTAACTGATACCTCGTCTTCCTCCCTATCAGCAGGTTGACGCGATTCTAGTGCTGCATTCACTTTCTGTGATACTGACTCAGCTAAAGACTGAGATTATGGAAATAACAATGTTACTGCAGCACAGTGTTGGGAGTTCACATACGGAGTAGAATGAGCCTTTCTCTTTTGGTAGGTACTTCTGTGTTTTTTTTTTATTTCGATATTACATTACGGTTTTTGACATTAAGTTGCAGAGTTGTGACCGAAACGTCGTAACTGATACTTCGTCTTCCTCCCTATCAGCAGGTTGACACGATTCTAGTGCTGCATTCACTTTCTGTGATACTGACTCAGCTAAAGACTGAGATTATGGAAATAACAATGTTACTGCAGCACGATGTTGGGATCCCACATACGGAGTAGAATGAGTCTTTCTCTTTTGGTAGGTACTTCTATGTTTTTTGTGACTTCGATATTACATTACGGTTTTTGACATTACATTGCAGAGTTGTGTTCGAAACGTCGTAACTGATACTTCGACTTCCTCCCCATCAGCAGGTTGACGCGATTGTAGTGCTGCATTCACTTTCTGTGATACTGACTCAGATAAAGACTGAGATTATGAAAATAGCAATGTTACTGCAGCACAGTGTTGGGTGTTCACGTACGGAGTAGAATGGGCATTTCTCTTTTGGTAGGCACTTCTATGATATTTGTGACTTCGATATTACATTACGGTTTTTGACATTAAATTGCAGAGTTGTGTTCGAAACGTCGTAACTGATACTTCGTCTTCCTCCCTATCAGCAGGTTGACGCGATTCTAGTGCTGCATTCACTTTCTGTGATACTGACTCAGCTAAAGACTGAGATTATGGAAATAACAATGTTACTGCAGCACAGTGTTGGGAGTTCACATACGGAGTAGAATGAGCCTTTCTCTTTTGGTAGGTACTTCTATGTTTTTTTTTTTATTTCGATATTACATTACGGTTTTTGACATTAAATTGCAGAGTTGTGACCGAAACGTCGTAACTGATACTTCGTCTTCCTCCCTATCAGCAGGTTGACACGATTCTAGTGCTGCATTCACTTTCTGTGATACTGACTCAGCTAAAGACTGAGATTATGGAAATAACAATGTTACTGCAGCACGATGTTGGGATCCCACATACGGAGTAGAATGAGCCTTTCTCTTTTGGTAGGTACTTCAATGCTTTTTTGTGACTTCGATATTACATTACGGTTTTTGACATTAAATTGCAGAGTTGTGTTCGAAACGTCGTAACTGATACTTCGCCTTCCTCCCTATCAGCAGGCTGGCGCGATTCTAGTGCTGCATTCACTTTCTGTGATACTGACTCAGCTAAAGACTGAGATTATGGAAATAACAATGTTACTGCAGCACAGTGTTGGGAGTTCACATACGGAGTAGAATGGGTATTTCTCTTTTGGTAGGTACTTCTATGATTTTTGTGACTTCGATATTACATTACGGTTTTTGACATTAAATTGCAGAGTTGTGTTCGAAACGTCGAAACTGATACTTCGTCTTCCTCCCTATCAGCAGGTTGACGCGATTCTAGTGCTGCATTCACTTTCTGTGATACTGACTCAGCTAATGACTGAGATTATGGAAATAACAATGTTACTGCAGCACAGTGTTGGGAGTTCACATACGGTGTAGAATGTTCATTTCTCTTTTGGTAAGTACTTCTATGATTTTTGTGACTTCGATATTCCATTACGGTTTTTGACATTAAATTGCTGAGTTGTGTCCGAAACGTCGTAACTGTATTTCGTCTTCCTCCCTATCAGCAGGTTGACGCGATTCTAGTTCTGCATTCACATTCTGTGATACTGGCTCAGCTAAAGACTGAGATTATGGAAATAACAATGTTACTGCAGCACAGTGTTGGGAGTTCACATACGGAGTAGAATGGGCATTTCTCTTTTGGTAAGTATTTCTCTGATTTTTGTGACTTCGATATTACATTACGCTTTTTGACATTAAATTGCAGAGTTGTGTCCGAAACGTCGTAACTGATATTTCGTCTTCCTCCCTATCAGTAGGTTGAAGCGATTCTAGTTCTGCATTCACTTTCTGTGATACTGACTCAGCTAAAGACTGAGATTATGGAAGTAATTTAGTTACTGCAGCACAGTGTTGGGAGTGCACATACGGAGTAGATTGGGCATTTCTCTTTTGGTGGTACTTCTATGTTTTTTTTTACTTCGATATTACATAACGGTTTTTTACATTAAATTGCAGAGTTGTGTTCGAAACGTCGTAACTGATATTTCGTTTTCCTCCCTATCAGCAGGTTGACGCGATTCTAGTGCTGCATTCACTTTCTGTGATACTGACTCTGCTAAAGACACAGATTATGGAAATAACAATGTTACTGCAGCACAGTGTTGGGAGTTCACATACGGAGTAGAATGTGCATTTCTCTTTTGGTAAGTACTTCTATGATTTTTGTGACTTCGATATTACATTACGGTTTTTGACATTAAATTGCAGAGTTGTGTCCGAAACATCGTAACTGATATTTCGTCGTCCTCCCTATCAGCAGGTTGACGCGATTCTAGTGCTGCATTCACTTTCTGTGATACTGACTCAGCTAAAGACTGAGATTATGGAAATAACAATGTTACTGCAGCACGATGTTGGGATTTCACATACGGAGTAAATGAGCTTTTCTCTTTTGGTAGGTACTTCTATGTTTTTTGTTACTTCGACATTACATTACGGTTTTTGACATTAAATTGCAGAGTTGTGTTCGAAACGTCGTAACTGATACTTTGTCTTCCTCCCTATCAGCAGGTTGACGCGATTCTAGTGCTGCATTCACTTTCTGTGATACTGACTCAGCTAAAGACTGAGATTATGGAAATAACAATGTTACAGCAGCACAGTGTTTTGAGTTCACATACGGAGTAGAATGGGCATTTCTGTTTTTGTAAATTCTTATATGACTTTTGTGACTTCGATATTACATTACGGTTTTTGACATTAAATTGCAGAGTTGTGTCCGAAACATCGTAACTGATATTTCGTCGTCCTCCCTATCAGCAGGTTGACGCGATTCTAGTGCTGCATTCACTTTCTGTGATACTGACTCAGCTAAAGACTGAGATTATGGAAATAACAATGTTACTGCAGCACGATGTTGGGATTTCACATACGGAGTAAATGAGCATTTCTCTATTGGTAGGTACTTCTATGTTTTTTGTTACTTCGACATTACATTACGGTTTTTGACATTAAATTGCAGAGTTGTGTTCGAAACGTCGTAACTGATACTTTGTCTTCCTCCCTATCAGCAGGTTGGCGCGATTCTAGTGCTGCATTCACTTTCTGTGATACTGACTCAGCTAAAGACTGAGATTATGGAAATAACAATGTTACTGCAGCACGATGTTGGGATCCCACATACGGAGTAGAATGAGCCTTTCTCTTTTGGTAGGTACTTCTATGTTTTTTGTGACTTCGATATTACATTACGGTTTTTGACATTAAATTGCAGAGTTGTGTTCAAAACGTCGTAACTGATACTTCGTCTTCCTCCCTATCAGCAGGTTGGCGCGATTCTAGTGCTGCATTCACTTTCTGTGATACTGACTCAGCTAAAGACTGAGATTATGGAAATAACAATGTTACTGCAGCACAGTGTTGGGAGTTCACATACGGAGTAGAATGGGCATTTCTCTTTTTGTAAATACTTATATGATTTTGGTGACTTCGATATTACATTACGGTTTTTGACATTAAATTGCAGAGTTGGGTCCGAAACGTCGTAACTGATATTTCGTCTTCCTCCCTATCAGCAGGTTGACGCGATTCTAGTTCTGCATTCACATTCTGTGATACTGGCTCAGCTAAAGAATGAGATTATGGAAATAACAATGTTACTGCAGCACAGTGTTGGGAGTTCACATACGGAGTAGAATGGGCATTTCTCTTTTGATAAGTACTTCTATGATTTTTGTGACTTCGATATTACATTACGGTTTTTGACATTAAATTGCAGAGTTGTGTTCGAAACGTCGTAACTGATACTTCGTCTTCCTCCCTATCAGCAGGTTGACGCGATTCTAGTGCTGCATTCACTTTCTGTGATACTGACTCAGCTAAAGAATGAGATTATGGAAATAACGATGTTACTGCAGCACAGTGTTGGGAGTTCACATACGGAGTAGAATGGGCATTTCTCTTTTGGTAAGTATTTCTATGATTTTTGTGACTTCGATATTACATTACGCTTTTTGACATTAAATCGCAGAGTTGTGTCCGAAACGTCGTAACTGATATTTCGTCTTCCTCCCTATCAGCAGGTTGAAGCGATTCTAGTACTGCATTCACTTTCTGTGATACTGACTCAGCTAAAGACTGAGATTATGGAAGCAATTATGTTACTGCAGCACTGTGTTGGGAGTTCACATACGGAGTAGAATGGGCATTTCTCTTTTGGTAGGTACTTCTATGTTTTTTTTTTACTTCGATATTACATAACGGTTTTTGACATTAAATTGCAGAGTTGTGTTCGAAACGTCGTAACTGATATTTCGTCTTCCTCCCTATCAGCAGGTTGACGCGATTCTAGTGCTGCATTCACTTTCTGTGATACTGACTCTGCTAAAGACTGAGATTATGGAAATAACAATGTTACTGCAGCACGATGTTGGGATTTCACATACGGAGTAAATGAGCTTTTCTCTTTTGGTAGGTACTTCTATGTTTTTTGTTACTTCGACATTACATTACGGTTTTTGACATTAAATTGCAGAGTTGTGTTCGAAACGTCGTAACTGATACTTTGTCTTCCTCCCTATCAGCAGGTTGACGCGATTCTAGTGCTGCATTCACTTTCTGTGATACTGACTCAGCTAAAGACTTAGATTATGGAAATAACAATGTTACTGCAGCAGAGTGTTGGGAGTTCATATACGGAGTAGAATGGGCATTTCACTTTTGGTAAGTACTTCTATGATTTTTGTGACTTCGATATTACATTACGGTTTTTGACATTAAATTGCAGAGTTGTGTTCGAAACGTCGTAACTGATACTTCGTCTTCCTCCCTATCAGCAGGTTGGCGCGATTCTAGTGCTGAATTCACTTTCTGTGATACTGACTCAGCTAAAGACTGAGATTATGGAAATAACAATGTTACTGCAGCACAGTGTTGGGAGTTCACATACGGAGTAGAATGAGCCTTTCCCTTTTGGTAGGTACTTCTATGTTTTTTTTTTATTTCGATATTACATTACGGTTTTTGACATTAAATTGCAGAGTTGTGACCGAAACGTCGTAACTGATACTTCGTCTTCCTCCCTATCAGCAGGTTGACACGATTCTAGTGCTGCATTCACTTTCTGTGATACTGACTCAGCTAAAGACTGAGATTATGGAAATAACAATGTTACTGCAGCACGATGTTGGGATCCCACATACGGAGTAGAATGAGCCTTTCTCTTTTGGTAGGTACTTCTATGTTTTTTGTGACTTCGATATTACATTACGGTTTTTGACATTAAATTGCAGAGTTGTGTTCAAAACGTCGTAACTGATACTTCGTCTTCCTCCCTATCAGCAGGTTGGCGCGATTCTAGTGCTGCATTCACTTTCTGTGATACTGACTCAGCTAAAGACTGAGATTATGGAAATAACAATGTTACTGCAGCACAGTGTTGGGAGTTCACATACGGAGTAGAATGGGCATTTCTCTTTTGATAAGTACTTCTATGATTTTTGTGACTTCGATATTACATTACGGTTTTTGACATTAAATTGCAGAGTTGTGTTCGAAACGTCGTAACTGATACTTCGTCTTCCTCCCTATCAGCAGGTTGACGCGATTCTAGTGCTGCATTCACTTTCTGTGATACTGACTCAGCTAAAGAATGAGATTATGGAAATAACGATGTTACTGCAGCACAGTGTTGGGAGTTCACATACGGAGTAGAATGGGCATTTCTCTTTTGGTAAGTATTTCTATGATTTTTGTGACTTCGATATTACATTACGCTTTTTGACATTAAATCGCAGAGTTGTGTCCGAAACGTCGTAACTGATATTTCGTCTTCCTCCCTATCAGCAGGTTGAAGCGATTCTAGTACTGCATTCACTTTCTGTGATACTGACTCAGCTAAAGACTGAGATTATGGAAGCAATTATGTTACTGCAGCACTGTGTTGGGAGTTCACATACGGAGTAGAATGGGCATTTCTCTTTTGGTAGGTACTTCTATGTTTTTTTTTTACTTCGATATTACATAACGGTTTTTGACATTAAATTGCAGAGTTGTGTTCGAAACGTCGTAACTGATATTTCGTCTTCCTCCCTATCAGCAGGTTGACGCGATTCTAGTGCTGCATTCACTTTCTGTGATACTGACTCTGCTAAAGACTGAGATTATGGAAATAACAATGTTACTGCAGCACGATGTTGGGATTTCACATACGGAGTAAATGAGCTTTTCTCTTTTGGTAGGTACTTCTATGTTTTTTGTTACTTCGACATTACATTACGGTTTTTGACATTAAATTGCAGAGTTGTGTTCGAAACGTCGTAACTGATACTTTGTCTTCCTCCCTATCAGCAGGTTGACGCGATTCTAGTGCTGCATTCACTTTCTGTGATACTGACTCAGCTAAAGACTTAGATTATGGAAATAACAATGTTACTGCAGCAGAGTGTTGGGAGTTCATATACGGAGTAGAATGGGCATTTCACTTTTGGTAAGTACTTCTATGATTTTTGTGACTTCGATATTACATTACGGTTTTTGACATTAAATTGCAGAGTTGTGTTCGAAACGTCGTAACTGATACTTCGTCTTCCTCCCTATCAGCAGGTTGGCGCGATTCTAGTGCTGAATTCACTTTCTGTGATACTGACTCAGCTAAAGACTGAGATTATGGAAATAACAATGTTACTGCAGCACAGTGTTGGGAGTTCACATACGGAGTAGAATGAGCCTTTCCCTTTTGGTAGGTACTTCTATGTTTTTTTTTTATTTCGATATTACATTACGGTTTTTGACATTAAATTGCAGAGTTGTGACCGAAACGTCGTAACTGATACTTCGTCTTCCTCCCTATCAGCAGGTTGACACGATTCTAGTGCTGCATTCACTTTCTGTGATACTGACTCAGCTAAAGACTGAGATTATGGAAATAACAATGTTACTGCAGCACGATGTTGGGATCCCACATACGGAGTAGAATGAGCCTTTCTCTTTTGGTAGGTACTTCTATGTTTTTTGTGACTTCGATATTACATTACGGTTTTTGACATTAAATTGCAGAGTTGTGTTCAAAACGTCGTAACTGATACTTCGTCTTCCTCCCTATCAGCAGGTTGGCGCGATTCTAGTGCTGCATTCACTTTCTGTGATACTGACTCAGCTAAAGACTGAGATTATGGAAATAACAATGTTACTGCAGCACAGTGTTGGGAGTTCACATACGGAGTAGAATGGGCATTTCTCTTTTTGTAAATACTTATATGATTTTGGTGACTTCGATATTACATTACGGTTTTTGACATTAAATTGCAGAGTTGGGTCCGAAACGTCGTAACTGATATTTCGTCTTCCTCCCTATCAGCAGGTTGACGCGATTCTAGTTCTGCATTCACATTCTGTGATACTGGCTCAGCTAAAGAATGAGATTATGGAAATAACAATGTTACTGCAGCACAGTGTTGGGAGTTCACATACGGAGTAGAATGGGCATTTCTCTTTTGGTAAGTACTTCTATGATTTTTGTGACTTCGATATTACATTACGGTTTTTGACATTAAATTGCAGAGTTGTGTTCGAAACGTCGTAACTGATACTTCGTCTTCCTCCCTATCAGCAGGTTGACGCGATTCTAGTGCTGCATTCACTTTCTGTGATACTGACTCAGCTAAAGAATGAGATTATGGAAATAACGATGTTACTGCAGCACAGTGTTGGGAGTTCACATACGGAGTAGAATGGGCATTTCTCTTTTGGTAAGTATTTCTATGATTTTTGTGACTTCGATATTACATTACGGTTTTTGACATTAAATTGCAGAGTTGTGTCCGAAACGTCGTAACTGATATTTCGTCTTCCTCCCTATCAGCAGGTTGAAGCGATTCTAGTACTGCATTCACTTTCTGTGATACTGACTCAGCTAAAGACTGAGATTATGGAAGCAATTATGTTACTGCAGCACTGTGTTGGGAGTTCACATACGGAGTAGAATGGGCATTTCTCTTTTGGTAGGTACTTCTATGTTTTTTTTTTACTTCGATATTACATAACGGTTTTTGACATTAAATTGCAGAGTTGTGTTCGAAACGTCGTAACTGATATTTCGTCTTCCTCCCTATCAGCAGGTTGACGCGATTCTAGTGCTGCATTCACTTTCTGTGATACTGACTCTGCTAAAGACTGAGATTATGGAAATAACAATGTTACTGCAGCACGATGTTGGGATTTCACATACGGAGTAAATGAGCTTTTCTCTTTTGGTAGGTACTTCTATGTTTTTTGTTACTTCGACATTACATTACGGTTTTTGACATTAAATTGCAGAGTTGTGTTCGAAACGTCGTAACTGATACTTTGTCTTCCTCCCTATCAGCAGGTTGACGCGATTCTAGTGCTGCATTCACTTTCTGTGATACTGACTCAGCTAAAGACTTAGATTATGGAAATAACAATTATACTGCAGCAGAGTGTTGGGAGTTCATATACGGAGTAGAATGGGCATTTCACTTTTGGTAAGTACTTCTATGATTTTTGTGACTTCGATATTACATTACGGTTTTTGACATTAAATTGCAGAGTTGTGTTCGAAACGTCGTAACTGATACTTCGTCTTCCTCCCTATCAGCAGGTTGGCGCGATTCTAGTGCTGAATTCACTTTCTGTGATACTGACTCAGCTAAAGACTGAGATTATGGAAATAACAATGTTACTGCAGCACAGTGTTGGGAGTTCACATACGGAGTAGAATGAGCCTTTCCCTTTTGGTAGGTACTTCTATGTTTTTTTTTTATTTCGATATTACATTACGGTTTTTGACATTAAATTGCACAGTTGTGACCGAAACGTCATAACTGATACTTCGTCTTCCTCCCTATCAGCAGGTTGACACGATTCTAGTGCTGCATTCACTTTCTGTGATACTGACTCAGCTAAAGACTGAGATTATGGAAATAACAATGTTACTGCAGCACTATGTTGGGATCCCACATACGGAGTAGAATGAGCCTTTCTCTTTTGGTAGGTACTTCTATGTTTTTTGTGACTTCGATATTACATTACGGTTTTTGACATTAAATTGCAGAGTTGTGTTCAAAACGTCGTAACTGATACTTCGTCTTCCTCCCTATCAGCAGGTTGACGCGATTCTAGTGCTGCATTCACTTTCTGTGATACTGACTCAGCTAAAGACTGAGATTATGGAAATAACAATGTTACTGCAGCACAGTGTTGGGAGTTCACATACGGAGTAGAATGGGCATTTCTCTTTTTGTAAATACTTATATGATTTTGGTGACTTCGATATTACATTACGGTTTTTGACATTAAATTGCAGAGTTTGGTCCGAAACGTCGTAACTGATATTTCGTCTTCCTCCCTATCAGCAGGTTGACGCGATTCTAGTTCTGCATTCACATTCTGTGATACTGGCTCAGCTAAAGAATGAGATTATGGAAATAACAATGTTACTGCAGCACAGTGTTGGGAGTTCACATACGGAGTAGAATGGGCATTTCTCTTTTGGTAAGTACTTCTATGATTTTTGTGACTTCGATATTACATTACGGTTTTTGACATTAAATTGCAGAGTTGTGTTCGAAACGTCGTAACTGATACTTCGTCTTCCTCCCTATCAGCAGGTTGACGCGATTCTAGTGCAGCATTCACTTTCTGTGATACTGACTCAGCTAAAGAATGAGATTATGGAAATAACAATGTTACTGCAGCACAGTGTTGGGAGTTCACATACGGAATAGAATGGGTATTTCTCTTTTGGTAAGTATTTCTATGATTTTTGTGACTTCGATATTACATTACGCTTTTTGACATTATATTGCAGAGTTGTGTCCGAAACGTCCTAACTGATTTTTCGTCTTCCTCCCTATCAGCAGGTTGAAGCGATTCTAGTACTGCATTCACTTTCTAAGATACTGACTCAGCTAAAGACTGAGATTATGGAAGCAATTATGTTACTGCAGCACAGTGTTGGGAGTTCACATACGGAGTAGAATGGGCATTTCTCTTTTGGTAGGTACTTCTATGTTTTTTTTTACTTCGATATTACATAACGGTTTTTGACATTAAATTGCAGAGTTGTGTTCGAAACGTCGTAACTGATATTTCGTCTTCCTCCCTATCAGCAGGTTGACGCGATTCTAGTGCTGCATTCACTTTCTGTGATACTGACTCTGCTAAAGACTGAGATTATGGAAATAACAATGTTACTGCAGCACGATGTTGGGATTTCACATACTGAGTAAATGAGCTTTTCTCTTTTGGTACGTACTTCTATGTTTTTTGTTACTTAGACATTACATTACGGTTTTTGACATTAAATTGCAGAGTTGTGTTCGAAACGTCGTAACTGATACTTTGTCTTGCTCCCTATCAGCAGGTTGACGCGATTCTAGTGCTGCATTCACTTTCTGTGATACTGACTCAGCTTAATACTGAGATTATGGAAATAACAATGTTACTGCAGCAGAGTGTTGGGAGTTCATAGACGGAGTAGAATGGGCATTTCACTTTTGGTAAGTACTTCTATGATTTTTGTGACTTCGATATTACATTACGGTTTTTGACATTAAATTGCAGAGTTGTGTTCGAAACGTCGTAACTGATACTTCGTCTTCCTCCCTATCAGCAGGTTGGCGCGATTCTAGTGCTGAATTCACTTTCTGTGATACTGACTCAGCTAAAGACTGAGATTATGGAAATAACAATGTTACTGCAGCACAGTGTTGGGAGTTCACATACGGAGTAGAATGGGCATTTCTCTTTTTGTAAATACTTATATGATTCTTGTGACTTCGATATTACATTACGGTTTTTGACATTAAATTGCAGAGTTGTGTCCGAAACGTCGTAACTGATTTTTCGTCTTCCTCCCTATCAGCAGGTTGACGCGATTCTAGTGCTGCATTCACTTTCTGTGATACTGACTCAGCGAAAGACTGAGATTATGGAAATATCAATGTTACTGCAGCACAGTGTTGGGAGTTCACATACGGAGTAGAATGGGCATTTCTCTTTTGGTAAGTACTTCTATGATTTTTGTGACTTCGATATTCCATTACGGTTTTTGACATTAAATTGCAGAGTTGTGTCCGAAACGTCGTAACTGATATTTCGTGTTCCTCCCTATCAGCAGGTTGACGCGATTCTAGTTCTGCATTCACATTCTGTGATACTGACTCAGCTAAAGAATGAGATTATGGAAATAACAAAGTTACTGCAGCACAGTGTTGGTAGTTCACATACGGAGTAGAATGGGCATTTCTCTTTTGGTAAGTACTTCTATGATATTTGTGACTTCGATATTACATTACGGTTTTTGACATTAAATTGCAGAGTTGTGTTCGAAACGTCGTAACTGATACTTCGTCTTCCTCCCTATCAGCAGGTTGACGCGATTCTAGTGCTGCATTCACTTTCTGTGATAATGACTCAGCTAAAGACTGAGATTATGGAAATAACAATGTTACTGCAGCACAGTGTTGGGAGTTCACATACGGAGTAGAATGGGCATTTCTCTTTTGGTATGTACTTCTATGATTTTTGTGACTTCGATATTACATTACGCTTTTTGACATTAAATTGCAGAGTTGTGTCCGAAACGTCGTAATTGATATTTCGTCTTCCTCCCTATCAGCAGGTTGAAGCGATTCTAGTTCTGCATTCACTTTCTGTGATACTGACACAGCTAAAGAATGAGATTATGGAAATAACAATGTTACTGCAGCACAGTGTTGGGAGTTCACATACGGAGTAGAATGGGCATTTCTCTTTTGGTAAGTACTTCTATGATTTTTGTGATTTCGATATAACATTACGGTTTTTGACATTAAATTGCAGAGTTGTGTCCGAAACGTCGTAACTGATATTTCCTCTTTCTCCCTATCAGCAGGTTGACGCGATTCTAGTTCTGCATTCACTTTCTGTTATACTGACTCAGCTAAAGACTGAGATTATGGAAGTAATTATGTTACTGCAGCACAGTGTTTTGAGTTCACATACGGAGTAGAATGGGCATTTCTCTTTTTGTAAATACTTATATGATTTTTGTGAGATCGATATTACATTACGGTTTTGAAATTAAATTGCGGAGTTGTGTCCGAAACATCGTAACTGATATTTCGTCGTCCTCCCTATCAGCAGGTTGACGCGATTCTAGTGCTGCATTCACTTTCTGTGATACTGACTCAGCTTAAGACTGAGATTATGGAAATAACAATGTTACTGCAGCACGATGTTGAGATTTCACATACGGAGTAAATGAGCTTTTCTCTTTTGGTAGGTACTTCTATGTTTTTTGTTACTTCGACATTACATTACGGTTTTTGACATTAAATTGCAGAGTTGTGTTCGAAACGTCGTAACTGATATTTTGTCTTCCTCCCTATCAGCAGGTTGACGCGATTCTAGTGCTGCATTCACTTTCTGTGATACTGACTCAGCTAAAGACTGAGATTATGGAAATAACAATGTTACAGCAGCACAGTGTTTTGAGATCACATACGGAGTAGAATGGGCATTTCTCTTTTTGTAAATACTTATATGACTTTTGTGACTTCGATATTACATTACGGTTTTTGACATTAAATTGCAGAGTTGTGTCCGAAACATCGTAACTGATATTTCGTCGTCCTGCCTATCAGCAGGTTGACGCGATTCTAGTCCTGCATTCACTTTCTGTGATACTGACTCAGCTAAAGACTGAGATTATGGAAGTAATTATGTTACTGCAGCACAGTGTTGGGAGTTCACATACGGAGTAGAATGGGCATTTCTCTTTTGGTAGGTACTTCTATGTTTTTTTTTACTTCGATATTACATAAAGGTTTTGGACATTAAATTGCAGAGTTGTGTTCGAAACGTCGTAACTAATATTTCGTCTTCCTCCCTATCAGCAGGTTGACGCGATTCTAGTGCTGCATTCACTTTCTGTGATACTGACTCTGCTAAAGACTGAGATTATGGAAATAACAATGTTACTGCAGCACAGTGTTGGGAGTTCACATACGGAGTAGAATGGGCATTTCTCTTTTGGTAAGTACTTCTATGATTTTTGTGACTTCGATATTAATTTACGGTATTTGACATTAAATTGCAGAGTTGTGTCCGAAACGTTGTAACTGATATTTCGTCTTCCTCCCTATCAGCAGGTTGACGCGTTTCTAGTTCTGCATTCACTTCCTGTGATACTGACTCAGCTAAAGACTGAGATTATGGAAATAACAATGTTACTGCAGCACAGTGTTGGGAGTTCACATACGGAGTAGAATGGGCATTTCTCTTTTGGTAAGTACTTCTATGATTTTTGTGACTTCGATATTACATTACGTTTTTTGACATAAAATTGCAGAGTTGTGTCCGAAATGTCGTAACTGATGTTTCGTCTTCCTCCCTACCAGCAGGTTGACGCGATTCTAGTTCTGCATTCACTTCCTGTGATACTGACTCAGCTAAAGACTGAGATTATGGAAATAACAATGTTACTGCAGCACAGTGTTGGGAGTTCACATACGGAGTAGATTGGGCATTTCTCTTTTGGTAAGTACTTCTACGATGTTTGTGACTTCGATATTACATTACGGTTTTTAACATTAAATTGCAGAGTTGTGTCCGAAACGTCGTAACTGATACTTCGTCTTCCTCCCTATCAGCAGGTTGACGCAAATCTAGTTCTGCATTCACTTACTGTGATACTGACTCAGCTAAAGCCTGTGATTATGGAAATAACAATGTTACTGCAGCACAGTGTTGGGAGTTCACATACGGAGTAGAATGGGCCTTTCTCTTTTGGTAGGTTCTTCTATGTTTTTTTTTACTTCGATATTACATTACGGTTTTTGACATTAAGTTGCAGAGTTGTGTTCGAAACGTCGAAACTGATACTTCGTCTTCCTCCCTATCAGCAGGTTGACGCGATTCTAGTTCTGCATTCACTTTCTGTGATACTGACTCAGCTAATGAATGAGATTATGGAAATAACAATGTTACTGCAGCACAGTGTCGGGAGTTCACATACGGAGTAGAATGTGCATTTCTCTTTTGGTAAGTTTTTCTATGATTTTTTTGACTTCGATATTACATTACGGTTTTTGACATTAAATTGCAGAGTTGTGTCCGAAACGTCGTAACTGATATTTCGTCTTCCTCCCTATCAGCAGGTTGACGCGATTCTAGTGCTGCATTCACTTTCTGTGATACTGACTCTGCTAAAGACTGAGATTATGGAAATAACAATGTTACTGCAGCACGATGTTGGGATTTCACATACTGAGTAAATGAGCTTTTCTCTTTTGGTACGTACTTCTATGTTTTTTGTTACTTCGACATTACATTACGGTTTTTGACATTAAATTGCAGAGTTGTGTTCGAAACGTCGTAACTGATACTTTGTCTTGCTCCCTATCAGCAGGTTGACGCGATTCTAGTGCTGCATTCACTTTCTGTGATACTGACTCAGCTAAAGACTGAGATTATGGAAATAACAATGTTACTGCAGCAGAGTGTTGGGAGTTCATATACGGAGTAGAATGGGCATTTCACTTTTGGTAAGTACTTCTATGATTTTTGTGACTTCGATATTACATTACGGTTTTTGACATTAAATTGCAGAGTTGTGTTCGAAACGTCGTAACTGATACTTCGTCTTCCTCCCTATCAGCAGGTTGGCGCGATTCTTGTGCTGAATTCACTTTCTGTGATACTGACTCAGCTAAAGACTGAGATTATGGAAATAACAATGTTACTGCAGCACAGTGTTGGGAGTTCACATACGGAGTAGAATGGGCATTTCTCTTTTTGTAAATACTTATATGATTCTTGTGACTTAGATATTACATTACGGTTTTTGACATTAAATTGCAGAGTTGTGTCCGAAACGTCGTAACTGATTTTTCGTCTTCCTCCCTATCAGCAGGTTGACGCGATTCTAGTGCTGCATTCACTTTCTGTGATACTGACTCAGCGAAAGACTGAGATTATGGAAATATCAATGTTACTGCAGCACAGTGTTGGGAGTTCACATACGGAGTAGAATGGGCATTTCTCTTTTGGTAAGTACTTCTATGATTTTTGTGACTTCGATATTCCATTACGGTTTTTGACATTAAATTGCAGAGTTGTGTTCGAAACGTCGTAACTGATACTTCGTTTTCTTCCCTATCAGCTGGTTGACGCGATTCTAGTGCTGCATTCACTTTCTGTGATACTGACTCAGCTAAAGACTGAGATTATGGAAATAACAATGTTACTGCAGCACAGTGTTGGGAGTTCACATACGGAGTAGAATGTTCATTTCTCTTTTGGTAAGTACTTCTATGATTTTTGTGACTTCGATATTCCATTACGGTTTTTGACATTAAATTGCAGAGTTGTGTCCGAAACGTCGTAACTGATATTTCGTCTTCCTCCCTATCAGCAGGTTGACGCGATTCTAGTTCTGCATTCACATTCTGTGATACTGACTCAGCTAAAGAATGAGATTATGGAAATAACAAAGTTACTGCAGCACAGTGTTGGTAGTTCACATACGGAGTAGAATGGGCATTTCTCTTTTGGTAAGTACTTCTATGATATTTGTGACTTCGATATTACATTACGGTTTTTGACATTAAATTGCAGAGTTGTGTTCGAAACGTCGTAACTGATACTTCGTCTTCCTCCCTATCAGCAGGTTGACGCGATTCTAGTGCTGCATTCACTTTCTGTGATAATGACTCAGCTAAAGACAGAGATTATGGAAATAACAATGTTACTGCAGCACAGTGTTGGGAGTTCACATACGGAGTAGAATGGGCATTTCTCTTTTGGTATGTACTTCTATGATTTTTGTGACTTCGATATTACATTACGCTTTTTGACATTAAATTGCAGAGTTGTGTCCGAAACGTCGTAATTGATATTTCGTCTTCCTCCCTATCAGCAGGTTGAAGCGATTCTAGTTCTGCATTCACTTTCTGTGATACTGACACAGCTAAAGAATGAGATTATGGAAATAACAATGTTACTGCAGCACAGTGTTGGGAGTTCACACACGGAGTAGAATGGGCATTTCTCTTTTGGTAAGTACTTCTATGATTTTTGTGATTTCGATATTACATTACGGTTTTTGACATTAAATTGCAGAGTTGTGTCCGAAACGTCGTAACTGATATTTCCTCTTTCTCCCTATCAGCAGGTTGACGCGATTCTAGTTCTGCATTCACTTTCTGTTATACTGACTCAGCTAAAGACTGAGATTATGGAAGTAATTGTGTTACTGCAGCACAGTGTTGGGAGTTCACATACGGAGTAGAATGGGCATTTCTCTTTTGGTAGGTACTTCTATGTTTTTTGTTACTTCGACATTACACTACGGTTTTTTACATTAAATTGCAGAGTTGTGTTCGAAACGTCGTAACTGATACTTTGTCTTCCTCCCTATCAGCAGGTTGACGCGATTCTAGTGCTGCATTCACTTACTGTGATACTGACTCAGCTAAAGACTCAGATCCTGGAAATAACAATGTTACTGCAGCACAGTGTTTTGAGTTCACATACGGAGTAGAATGGGCATTTCTCTTTTTGTAAATACTTATATGATTTTTGTGAGATCGATATTACATTACGGTCTTGACATTAAATTGCGGAGTTGTGTCCGAAACATCGTAACTGATATTTCGTCGTCCTCCCTATCAGCAGGTTGACGCGATTCTAGTGCTGCATTCACTTTCTGTGATACTGACTCAGCTAAAGACTGAGATTATGGAAATAACAATGTTACTGCAGCACGATGTTGGGATTTCACATACGGAGTAAATGAGCTTTTCTCTTTTGGTAGGTACTTCTATGTTTTTTGTTACTTCGACATTACATTACGGTTTTTGACATTAAATTGCAGAGTTGTGTTCGAAACGTCGTAACTGATATTTTGTCTTCCTCCCTATCAGCAGGTTGACGCGATTGTAGTGCTGCATTCACTTTCTGTGATACTGACTCAGCTAAAGACTGAGATTATGGAAATAACAATGTTACAGCAGCACAGTGTTTTGAGATCACATACGGAGTAGAATGGGCATTTCTCTTTTTGTAAATACTTATATGACTTTTGTGACTTCGATATTACATTACGGTTTTTGACATTAAATTGCAGAGTTGTGTCCGAAACATCGTAACTGATATTTCGTCGTCCTCCCTATCAGCAGGTTGACGCGATTCTAGTCCTGCATTCACTTTCTGTGATACTGACTCAGCTAAAGACTGAGATTATGGAAGTAATTATGTTACTGCAGCACAGTGTTGGGAGTTCACATACGGAGTAGAATGGGCATTTCTCTTTTGGTAGGTACTTCTATGTTTTTTTTTACTTCGATATTACATAAAGGTTTTGGACATTAAATTGCAGAGTTGTGTTCGAAACGTCGTAACTAATATTTCGTCTTCCTCCCTATCAGCAGGTTGACGCGATTCTAGTGCTGCATTCACTTTCTGTGATACTGACTCTGCTAAAGACTGAGTTTATGGAAATAACAATGTTACTGCAGCACAGTGTTGGGAGTTCACATACGGAGTAGAATGGGCATTTCTCTTTTGGTAAGTACTTCTATGATTTTTGTGACTTCGATATTAATTTACGGTATTTGACATTAAATTGCAGAGTTGTGTCCGAAACGTTGTAACTGATATTTCGTCTTCCTCCCTATCAGCAGGTTGACGCGTTTCTAGTTCTGCATTCACTTCCTGTGATACTGACTCAGCTAAAGACTGAGATTATGGAAATAACAATGTTACTGCAGCACAGTGTTGGGAGTTCACATACGGAGTAGAATGGGCATTTCTCTTTTGGTAAGTACTTCTATGATTTTTGTGACTTCGATATTACATTACGTTTTTTGACATAAAATTGCAGAGTTGTGTCCGAAATGTCGTAACTGATGTTTCGTCTTCCTCCCTATCAGCAGGTTGACGCGATTCTAGTTCTGCATTCACTTCCTGTGATACTGACTCAGCTAAAGACTGAGATTATGGAAATAACAATGTTACTGCAGCACAGTGTTGGGAGTTCACATACGGAGTAGATTGGGCATTTCTCAATTGGTAAGTACTTCTACGATGTTTGTGACTTCGATATTACATTACGGTTTTTAACATTAAATTGCAGAGTTGTGTCCGAAACGTCGTAACTGATACTTCGTCTTCCTCCCTATCAGCAGGTTGACGCAAATCTAGTTCTGCATTCACTTACTGTGATACTGACTCAGCTAAAGCCTGTGATTATGGAAATAACAATGTTACTGCAGCACAGTGTTGGGAGTTCACATACGGAGTAGAATGGGCCTTTCTCTTTTGGTAGGTACTTCTATGTTTTTTTTTACTTCGATATTACATTACGGTTTTTGACATTAAGTTGCAGAGTTGTGTTCGAAACGTCGAAACTGATACTTCGTCTTCCTCCCTATCAGCAGGTTGACGCGATTCTAGTTCTGCATTCTCTTTCTGTGATACTGACTCAGCTAATGAATGAGATTATGGAAATAACAATGTTACTGCAGCACAGTGTCGGGAGTTCACATACGGAGTAGAATGTGCATTTCTCTTTTGGTAAGTTTTTCTATGATTTTTGTGACTTCGATATTACATTACGGTTTTTGACATTAAATTGCAGAGTTGTGTCCGAAACGTCGTAACTGATATTTCGTCTTCCTCCCTATCAGCAGGTTGACGCGATTCTAGTGCTGCATTCACTTTCTGTGATACTGACTCAGCTAAAGACTGAGATTATGGAAATAACAATGTTACTGCAGCAGAGTGATGGGAGTTCATATACGGAGTAGAATGGGCATTTCTCTTTTGGTAAGTACTTCTATGATTTTTGTGACTTCGATATTACATTACGGTTTTTGACATTAAATTGCAGAGTTGTGTCCGAAACGTGGTAACTGATATTTCGTCTTCCTCCCTATCAGCAGGTTGACGCGATTCTAGTGCTGCATTCACTTTCTGTGATACTAACTCAGCTAAAGACTGAGATTATGGAAATAACAATGTTACTGCAGCAGAGTGATGGGAGTTCATATACGGAGTAGAATGGGCATTTCTCTTTTGGTAAGTACTTCTATGATTTTTGTGACTTCGATATTACATTACGGTTTTTGACATTAAATTGCAGAGTTGTGGCCGAAACGTGGTAACTGATATTTCGTCTTCCTCCCTATCAGCAGGTTGACGCGATTCTAGTGCTGCATTCACTTTCTGTGATACTGACTCAGCTAAAGACTGAGATTATGGAAATAACAATGTTACTGCAGCACGATGTTGGGATTTCACATACGGAGTAGTATGAGCCTTTCTCTTTTGGTAGGTACTTCTGTGTTTTTTGTTACTTCGACATTACATTACGGCTTTTGACATTAAATTGCAAAGTTGTGTTCGAAACGTCGTAACTGATACATTGTCTTCCTCACTATCAGCAGGTTGACGCGATTCTAGTGCTGCATTCACTTTCTGTGAAACTGACTCAGCTAAAGACTGAGATTATGGAAATAATGTTACTGCAGCACAGTGTTGGGAGTTCACATACGGAGTAGAATGGGCATTTCTCTTTTGGTAGGTACTTCTATGTTTTTTGTTACTTTGACATTACATTACGGCTTTTGACATTAAATTGCAAAGTTGTGTTCGAAACGTCGTAACTGATATTTCGTCTTCCTCCCTATCAGCAGGTTGACGCGATTCTAGTTCTGCATTCACTTCCTGTAATGCTGACTCAGCTAAAGACTGAGATTATGGAAATCACAATGTTACTGCAGCACAGTGTTGAGAGTTCATATACGGAGTAGAATGGGCATTTCTCTTTTGGTAAGTACTTCTATGATTTTTGTGTCTTCGATATTACATTACGGTTTTTGACATTAAATTGCAGAGTTGTGTCCGAAACGTCGTAACTGATACTTCGTCTTCCTCCCTATCAGCAGGTTGACGCGATTCTAGTGCTGCATTCACTTTCTGTGATACTGACTCAGCTAAAGACTGAGATTATGGAAATAACAATGTTACTGCAGCAGAGTGATGGGAGTTCATATACGGAGTAGAATGGGCATTTCTCTTTTGGTAAGTACTTCTATGATTTTTGTGTCTTCGATATTACATTACGGTTTTTGACATTAAATTGCAGAGTTGTGTCCGAAACGTGGTAACTGATATTTCGTCTTCCTCCCTATCAGCAGGTTGACGCGATTCTAGTGCTGCATTCACTTTCTGTGATACTGACTCAGCTAAAGACTGAGATTATGGAAATAACAATGTTACTGCAGCAGAGTGATGGGAGTTCATATACGGAGTAGAATGGGCATTTCTCTTTTGGTAAGTACTTCTATGATTTTTGTGACTTCGATATTACATTACGGTTTTTGACATTAAATTGCAGAGTTGTGGCCGAAACGTGGTAACTGATATTTCGTCTTCCTCCCTATCAGCAGGTTGACGCGATTCTAGTGCTGCATTCACTTTCTGTGATACTGACTCAGCTAAAGACTGAGATTATGGAAATAACAATGTTACTGCAGCACGATGTTGGGATTTCACATACGGAGTAGAATGGGCATTTCTCTTTTGGTAGGTACTTCTGTGTTTTTTGTTACTTCGACATTACATTACGGCTTTTGACATTAAATTGCAAAGTTGTGTTCGAAACGTCGTAACTGATACTTTGTCTTCCTCACTATCAGCAGGTTGACGCGATTCTAGTGCTGCATTCACTTTCTGTGAAACTGACTCAGCTAAAGACTGAGATTATGGAAATAACAATGTTACTGCAGCACAGTGTTGGGAGTTCACATACGGAGTAGAATGGGCATTTCTCTTTTGGTAGGTACTTCTATGTTTTTTGTTACTTTGACATTACATTACGGCTTTTGACATTAAATTGCAAAGTTGTGTTCGAAACGTCGTAACTGATATTTCGTCTTCCTCCCTATCAGCAGGTTGACGCGATTCTAGTTCTGCATTCACTTCCTGTAATGCTGACTCAGCTAAAGACTGAGATTATGGAAATCACAATGTTACTGCAGCACAGTGTTGAGAGTTCATATACGGAGTAGAATGGGCATTTCTCTTTTGGTAAGTACTTCTATGATTTTTGTGTCTTCGATATTACATTACGGTTTTTGACATTAAATTGCAGAGTTGTGTCCGAAACGTCGTAACTGATATTTCGTCTTCCTCCCTATCAGCAGGTTGACGCGATTCTAGTGCTGCATTCACTTTCTGTGATACTGACTCAGCTAAAGACTGAGATTATGGAAATAACAATGTTACTGCAGCAGAGTGATGGGAGTTCATATACGGAGTAGAATGGGCATTTCTCTTTTGGTAAGTACTTCTATGATTTTTGGGTCTTCGATATTACATTACGGTTTTTGACATTAAATTGCAGAGTTGTGTCCGAAACGTGGTAACTGATATTTCGTCTTCCTCCCTATCAGCAGGTTGACGCGATTCTAGTGCTGCATTCACTTTCTGTGATACTGACTCAGCTAAAGACTGAGATTATGGAAATAACAATGTTACTGCAGCACAATGTTGGGATTTCACATACGGAGTAGTATGAGCCTTTCTCTTTTGGTAGGTACTTCTGTGTTTTTTGTTACTTCGACATTACATTACGGCTTTTGACATTAAATTGCAAAGTTGTGTTCGAAACGTCGTAACTGATACTTTGTCTTCCTCACTATCAGCAGGTTGACGCGATTCTAGTTCTGCATTCACTTCCTGTAATGCTGACTCAGCTAAAGACTGAGATTATGGAAATCACAATGTTACTGCAGCACAGTGTTGAGAGTTCATATACGGAGTAGAATGGGCATTTCTCTTTTGGTAAGTACTTCTATGATTTTTGTGTCTTCGATATTACATTACGGTTTTTGACATTAAATTGCGGAGTTGCGTCCGAAACGTGGTAACTGATATTTCGTCTTCCTCCCTATCAGCAGGTTGACGCGATTCTAGTGCTGCATTCACTTTCTGTGATACTGACTCAGCTAAAGACTGAGATTATGGAAATAACAATGTTACTGCAGCACAATGTTGGGATTTCACATACGGAGTAGTATGAGCCTTTCTCTTTTGGTAGGTACTTCTGTGTTTTTTGTTACTTCGACATTACAATACGGCTTTTGACATTATATTGCAAAGTTGTGTTCGAAACGTCGTAACTGATACTTTGTCTTCCTCACTATCAGCAGGTTGACGCGATTCTAGTGCTGCATTCACTTTCTGTGAAACTGACTCAGCTAAAGACTGAGATTATGGAAATAACAATGTTACTGCAGCACAGTGTTGGGAGTTCACATACGGAGTAGAATGGGCATTTCTCTTTTGGTAGGCACTTCTATGTTTTTTGTTACTTCGACATTACATTACGGTTTTTGACATTAAATTGCAAAGTTGTGTTCGAAACGTCGTAATTGATACATTGTCTTACCCCCTATCAGCAGGTTGACGCGATTCTAGGTCTGCATTCACTTTCTGTGATACAGACTCAGCTAAAGACTGAGATTATGGAAATAACAATGTTACTGCAGCAGAGTGTTGGGAGTTCATATACGGAGTAGAATGGGCATTTCTCTTTTGGTAAGTACTTCTATGATTTGTGACTTCGATATTACATTACGGTTTTTGACATTAAATTGCAGAGTTGTGTCCGAAACGTGGTAACTGATATTTCGTCTTCCTCCCTATCAGCAGGTTGACGCGAATCTAGTGTTGCATTCAATTTCTGTGATACTGACTCAGCTAAAGACTGAGATTATGGAAATAACAATGTTACTGCAGCACGATGTTGGGCTTTCACATACGGAGTAGAATGAGCCTTCCTCTTTTTTAAGGTACTTCTATGTTTTTTGTGACTTCGATATTACATTACGGTTTTTGACATTAAATTGCAGAGTTGTGTTTGAAACGTCGTAATTGATACTTCGTCTTCCTCCCTATCTGCCGGTTGACGCGATTCTAGTGCTACATTCACTTTCTGTGATACTGACTCAGCTAAAGACTAAGATTATGGAAATAACAATGTTACTGCAGCACAGTGTTGAGAGTTCACATACGGAGTAGAATGGGAATTTCTCTTTTGGTAAGTACTTCTATGATTTTTGTGACTTCGATATTACATTACGGTTTTTGACATTAAATTGCAGAGTTGTGTCCGAAACGTCGTAACTGATATTTCGTCTTCCTCCCTATCAGCACGTTGACGCGATTCTAGTGCTGCATCCACTTTCTGTGATACTGACTCAGCTAAAGACTGGGATTATGGAAATAACAACATTACTGCAGCACGATGTTGGGATTACAAATACGGAGTAAATGAGCCTTTCTCTTTTGGTAGGTACTTCTACGTTATTTTTTTTACTTCGATATTACATTACGGTTTTTGACATAAAATTGCAGAGTTGTGTTCGAGACGTCGTAACTGATACTTCGTCTTCCTCGCTATCAGCAGGTTGACGCGATTCTAGTGCTGCATTCACTTTCTGAGATGCTGACCAAGCTTAAGACTGAGATTATGGAAATGACAATGTTACTGCAGCACAATGTTGGGAGTTCACACACGGAGTAGAATGGGCTTTTCTCTTTTGGTAGGTACTTCTATGTTTTTTGTTACTTCGATATTACATTATGGTTTTAGACATTAAATTGCAGAGTTGTGTTCGAAACGTCGTAACTGATACTTTGTCTTCCTCCCTATCAGCAGGTTGACGCGATTCTAGTGCTGCATTCACTTTCTGTGAAACTGACTCAGCTAAAGACTGACATTATGGAAATAACAATGTTACTGCACCACAATGTTGGGACTTCACATTCGGAGTAGAGTGGGCCTTTCTCTTATGGTAGGTACTTCTAAATTTTTTGTTACTTCGATACTACATTACGGTTTTTGACATTAAATTGCAGAGTTATGTTCTAAACGTCGTAACTGATACTTCGTCTTCCTCCCAATCGGGAGGTTGACGCGATTCTAGTGCTGCATTCACTTTCTGTGAAACTGACTCAGCTAAAGACTGAGATTATGGAAATAACAATGTTACTGCAGCACAGTGTTGGGAGTTCACATACGGAGTAGAATGGGCATTTCTCTTTTTGTAACAACTTCTATGATTTTTGTGACTTCGATATTACATTACGGTTTTTGACATTAAATTGCAGAGTTGTGACCGAAACGTCGTAACAGATACTTCGTCTTCCTCCCTATCAGCAGGTTGACGCGATTCTAGTGCTGCATTCACTTTCTGTGATACTGACTCAGCCAAAGACTGAGATTATGGAAATAACAATGTTACTGCAGCACGGTGTTGTGATTTCACATACGGAGTAGAATGAGCCTTTCTCTTTTGGTAGGTACTTCTATGTTTTTTGTTACTGCGATATTACATTACGGTTTTTGACATTAAATTGCAGAGTTGTGATCGAAACGTCGTAACTGGTACTTCGTCTTCCTCCCTATCAGCAGGTTGACGCGATTCTAGTGCTGCATTCACTTTCTGTGATACTGACTTAGCTAAAGACTGAGATTATGGAAATAACAATGTTGCTGCAGCACGATGTTGGGATTTCACATACGGAGTAAATGAGCCTTTCCCTTTTGTTAGGTACTTCTATGTTTTTTATTTTACTTCGATATTACATTACGGTTTTTGACATTAAATTGCAGAGTTGTGTTCGAAACGTCGTAACTGATAATTCGTCTTCCTCCCTATCAGCAGGTTGACGCTATTCTAGTGCTGCATTCACTTTCTGTGATACTGACTTAGCTAAAGACTGAGATTATGGAAATAGCAATGTTACTGCAGCACAATTTTGGGATTTCACATACGGAGTAGAATGGGACTTTCTCTTTTGGTAGGTACTTCTATGTTTTTCGTTACTTCGATATTACATTACGGTTTTTGACATTAAATTGCAGAGTTATGTTCTAAACGTCGTAACTGATACTTCGTCTTCCTCCCTATCGGGAGGTTGACGCGATTCTAGTGCTGCATTCACTTCCTGTGATTCTGACTAAGCTAAAGACTGTGATTATGGAAATGACAATGTTACTGCAACACAATGTTGGGAGTTCACACACGGAGTAGAATGGGCCTTTCTCTTTTGGTAGGTACTTCTAAGTTTTTTGTTACTTCGATATTACATTACGGTTTTTGACATTAAATTGCAGACTTGTGTTCGAAACGTCGTAACTGATACTTCGTCTTCCTCCCTATCAGCAGGTTGACGCGATTCTAGTGCTACATTCACTTTCTGCGAAACTGACTCAGCTAAAGACTGAGATTATGGAAATAACAATGTTACTGCACCACAATGTTGGGACTTCACATTCGGAGTAGAGTGGGCCTTTCTCTTATGGTAGGTACTTCTAAATTTTTTGTTAGTTCGATACAACATTACGGTTTTTGACATTAAATTGCAGAGTTGTGGTCTAAACGTCGTAACTGATACTTCGTCTTCCTCCCTATCAGCAGGTTGACGCGATTCTAGTGCTGCATTCACTTTCTGTGATACTGACTTAGCTAAAGACTGAGATTATGGAAATAACAATGTTACTGAAGCACAATGTTGGGTCTTCACATACGGAGTAGAGTGGGACTTTCTCTTTTGGTAGGTACTTCTATGTTTTTTTTTACTTCGATATTACATTACGGTTTATGACATTAAATTGCAGAGTTGTGTTCGAAACGTCGTAACTGATGCTTCGTCTTCCTCCCTATCAGCAGGTTGACGCGATTCTAGTGCTGCATTCACTTTCAGTGATACTGACTCAGCTAAAGACTGAGATTATGGAAATAACAATGTTACTGAAGCACAATGTTGGGACTTCACATACGGAGTAGAGTGGGACTTTCTCTTTTGGTAGGTACTTATATGTTTTTTGATACTTCGATATTACATTACGGTTTTTGACATTAAATTTCAGAGTTGTGTTCGAAACGTCGTAACTGATAATTCGTCTTCCACCCTATCAGCAGGTTGACGCTATTCTAGTGCTGCATTCACCTTCTGTGATACTGACTTAACTAAAGACTGAGATTATGGAAATAACAATGTTACTGAAGCACAATTTTGGGACTTCACATACGGAGTAGAATGGGCATTTCTCTTTTGGTAAGTACTTCTATGATTTTTGTGACTTCGATATTCCATTACGGTTTTTGACATTAAATTGCAGAGTTGTGTCCGAAACGTCGTAACTGATATTTCGTCTTCCTCCCTATCAGCAGGTTGACGCGATTCTAGTGCTGCATTCTCTTTCTGTGAAACTGACGCAGCTAAAGACTGACATTATGGAAATGACAATGTTACTGCACCACAATGTTGGGACTTCACATTCGGAGTAGAGTGGGAGTTTCTCTTATGGTAGGTACTTCTAAATTTTTTGTTACTTCGATACTACATTACGGTTTTTGACATTAAATTGCAGAGTTATGTTCTATACGTCGTAACTGATACTTCGTCTTCCTCCCAATCGGGAGGTTGACGCGATTCTAGTGCTGCATTCACTTTCCGTGAAACTGACTCAGCTAAAGACTGAGATTATGGAAATAACAATGTTACTGCAGCACAGTGTTGGGAGTTCACATACGGAGTAGAATGGGCATTTCTCTTTTTGTAAATACTTCTATAATTTTTGTGACTTCGATATTACATTACGGTTTTTGACATTACATTGCAGAGTTGTGTTCGAAACGTCGTAACTGATACTTCGTCTTCCTCCCTATCAGCAGGTTTACGCGATTCTAGTGCTGCATTCACTTTCTGTGATACTGACTCAGCTAAAGACTGAGATTATGGAAATAACAATGTTACTGCAGCACAGTGTTGGGAATTCACATACGGAGTAGAATGGGCATTTCTCTTTTGGTAGGTACTTCTATGATTTTGGTGACTTCTATATTACATTACGGTTTTTGACATTAAATTGCAGAGTTGTGTTCGAAACGTGGTAACTTATACTTCGTCTTCCTCCCTATCAGCAGGTTGACGCGATTCTAGTGCTGCATTCACTTTCTGTGATACTGACTCAGCTAAAGACTGAGATTATGGAAATAACAATGTTACTGCAGCACAGTGTTGGGAGTTCACATACGGAATAAATGAGCCTTTCCCTTTAGTTAGGTACTTCTATGTTTTTTATATTACTTCGATATTACATTACGGTTTTTGACATTAAATTGCAGAGTTGTGTTCGAAACGTCGTAACTGATAATTCGTCTTCCTCCCTATCAGCAGGTTGACGCTATTCTAGTGCTGCATTCACTTTCTGTGATACTGACTTAGCTAAAGACAGAGATTATGGAAATAACAATGTTACTGAAGCACAATTTTGGGATTTCACATACGGAGTAGAATGGGACTTTCTCTTTTGGTACGTACTTCTATGTTTTTTGTTACTTCGATATTACATTACGGTTTTTGACATTAAATTGCAGACTTGTGTTCGAAACGTCGTAACTGATACTTCGTCTTCCTCCCTATCAGCAGGTTGACGCGATTCTAGTGCTCCATTCACCCTCTGTGAAACTGACTCAGCTAAAGACTGAGATTATGGAAATAACAATGTTACTGCACCACATTGTTGGGACTTCACATTCGGAGTAGAGTGGGCCTTTCTCTTATATTAGGTACTTCTAAATTTTTTGTTACTTCAATACTACATTACGGTTTTTGACATTAAATTGCAGAGTTGTGGTCTAAAAGTCGTAACTGATACTTCGTCTTCCTCCCTATCAGCAGGTTGACGCGATTCTAGTGCTGCATTCACATTCTGTTGTACTGACTCAGCTAAAGACTGAGATTATGGAAATAACAATGATACTGCAGCGCGATGTTGGGATTTCACATACGGAGTAAATGATCCTTTCTCTTTTGGTAGGTACTTCTATGTTTTTTTTTTACTTCGATATTACATTATGGTTTTTGACAATAAATTGCAGAGTTGTGTTCGAAACGTCGTAACTGATAATTCGTCTTCCTCCCTATCAGCAGGTTGACGCTATTCTAGTGCTGCATTCACTTTCTGTGAAACTGACTTAGCTAAAGACTGAGATTATGGAAATAACAATGTTACTGAAGCACAATTTTGGGACTTCACATACGGAGTAGAATGGGCATTTCTCTTTTGGTAAGTACTTCTATAATTTTTGTGTCTTTGATATTCCATTACGGTTTTTGACATTAAATTGCAGAGTTGTGTCCGAAACGTCGTAACTGATATTTCGTCTTCCTCCCTATCAGCAGGTTGACGCGAATCTAGTGCTGCATTCACATTCTGTTGTACTGACTCAGCTAAAGACTGAGATTATGGAAATAACAATGTTACTGCAGCACGATGTTGGGATTTCACATACGGAGTAAATGAGCCTTTCTCTTTTGGTAGGTACTTCTATGTTATTTTTTTACTTCGATATTACATTACGGTTTTTGACATTAAATTACAGAGTTGAGTTCGAAACGTAGTAACTGATACTTCGTCTTCCTCCCTATCAGCAGGTTGACGCGATTCTAGTGCTGCATTCACATTCTGTTGTACTGACTCAGCTAAAGACTGAGATTATGGAAATAACAATGATACTGCAGCACGATGTTGGGATTTCACATACGGAGTAAATGAGCCTTTCTCTTTTGGTAGGTACTTCTATGTTTTTTTTTACTTCGATATTACATTACGGTTTTTGACATTAAATTGCAGAGTTGTGTTCGAAACGTCGCAACTGATAATTCGTCTTCCTCCCTATCAGCAGGTTGACGCTATTCTAGTGCTGCATTCACTTTCTGTGATACTGACTTAGCTAAAGACTGAGATTATGGAAATAACAATGTTACTGAAGCACAATTTTGGGATTTCACATACGTAGTAGAGTGGGACTTTCTCTTTTGGTAGGTACTTCTATGTTTTTTGTTACTTCGATATTACATTACGGTATTTGACATTGAATTGCAGAGTTATGTTCCAAACTTCGTAACTGATACTTCGTCTTCCTCCCCATCGGGAGGTTGACCCGATTCTAGTGCTGCATTCACTTTCTGTGATACTGACTCAGCTAAAGACTGAGATTATGGAAATAACAATGTTACTGCAGCACAGTGTTGGGAGTTCACATACGGAGTAGAATGGACAATTCCTTTTTGGTAGGAACTTCTATGTTTTTTGTTACTTCGATATTACATTACGGTTTTTGACATTAAATTGCAGAGTTGTGTTCGAAACGTCGTAACTGATACTTCGTCTTCCTCCCTATCAGCAGGTTGACGCGATTCTAGTGCTTCATTCACATTCTGTTGTACTGACTCAGCTAAAGACTGAGATTATGGAAATAACAATGATACTGCAGCACGATGTTGGGATTTCACATACGGAGTAAATGAGCCTTTCTCTTTTGGTAGGTACTTCTATGTTTTTTTTTTACTTCGATATTACATTACGGTTTTTGACAATAAATTGCAGAGTTGTGTTCGAAACGTCGTAACTGATAATTCGTCTTCCTCCCTATCAGCAGGTTGACGCCATTCTAGTGCTGCATTCACTTTCTGTGAAACTGACTTAGCTAAAGACTGAGATTATGGAAATAACAATGTTACTGAAGCACAATTTTGGGACTTCACATACGGAGTAGAATGGGCATTTCTCTTTTGGTAAGTACTTCTATAATTTTTGTGACTTCGATATTCCAATACGGTTTTTGACATTAAATTGCAGAGTTGTGTCCGAAACGTCGTAACTGATGTTTCGTCTTCCTCCCTATCAGCAGGTTGACGCGATTCTAGTGCTGCATTCACATTCTGTTGTACTGACTCAGCTAAAGACTGAGATTATGGAAATAACAATGTTACTATAGCACGATGTTGGGATTTCACATACGGAGTAAATGAGCCTTTCTCTTTTGGTAGGTACTTCTATGTTTTATTTTTACTTCGATATTACATTACGGTTTTTGACATTAAATTGCAGAGTTGTGTTCGAAACGTCGTAACTGATACTTCGCCTTCCTCCCTATCAGCAGGTTGACGCGATTCTAGTGCTGCATTCACATTCTGTTGTACTGACTCAGCTAAAGACTGAGATTATGGAAATAACAATGATACTGCAGCACGATGTTGGGATTTCACATACGGAGTAAATGAGCCTTTCTCTTTTGGTAGGTACTTCTATGTTTTTTTTTACTTCGATATTACATTACGGTTTTTGACATTAAATTGCAGAGTTGTGTTCGAAACGTCGCAACTGATAATTCGTCTTTCTCCCTATCAGCAGGTTGACGCTATTCTAGTGCTGCATTCACTTTCTGTGATACTGACTTAGCTAAAGACTGAGATTATGGAAATAACAATGTTACTGAAGCACAATTTTGGGACTTCACATACCGAGTAGAATGGGCATTTCTCTTTTGGTAAGTACTTCTATGATGTTTGTGACTTCGATATTCCATTACGGTTTTTGACATTAAATTGCAGAGTTGTGTCCGAAACGTCGTAACTGATATTTCGTCTTCCTCCCTATCAGCAGGTTGAAGCGATTCTAGTGCTGCATTCACTTTCTGTGATACTGACTCAACTAAAGACTGAGATTATGGAAATAACAATGTTACTGCAGCACAGTGTTGGTAGTTCACATACGGAGTAGAATGGACATTTCTTTTTTGGTAGGTACTTCTATGTTTTTTGTTACTTCGATATTACATTACGGTTTTTGACATTAAATTGCAGAGTTGTGTCCGAAACGTCGTAACTGATACTTCGTCTTCCTCCCTATCAGCAGACTGACGCGATTCTAGTGCTGCATTCACTTTCTGTGATACTGACTCAGCTAAAGACTGAGATTATGGAAATAACAATCTTACTGCAGCACGATGTTGTGATTTCACATACGGAGTAGAATGAGCCTTTCTCTTTTGGTAGGTACTTCTATGTTTTTTGTTACTTCGATATTACATTACGGTTTTTGACATTAAATTGCAGAGTTGTGGTCTAAACGTCGTAAATGATACTTCGTCTTCCTCCCTATCAGCAGGTTGACGCGATTCTAGTGCTGCATTCACATTCTGTTGTACTGACTCAGCTAAAGACTGAGATTATGGAAATAACAATGTTACTGCAGCACGATGTTGGGATTTCACATACGGAGTAAATGAGCCTTTCTCTTTTGGTAGGTACTTCTATGTCTTTTTTTTACTTCGATATTACATTACGGTTTTTGACATTAAATTGCAGAGTTGTGTACGAAACGTCGTAATTGATAATTCGTCTTCCTCCCTATCAGCAGGTTGACGCTATTCTAGTGCTGCATTCACTTTCTGTGATACTGACTTAGCTAAAGACTGAGATTATGGAAATAACAATGTTACTGAAGCACAATTTTGGGATTTCACATACGTAGTAGAGTGGGACTTTCTCTTTTGGTAGGTACTTCTATGTTTTTTGTTACTTCGATATTACATTACGGTTTATGACATTAAATTGCAGAGTTATGTTCCAAACGTCGTAACTGATACTTCGTCTTCCTCCCTATCGGGAGGTTGACCCGATTCTAGTGCTGCATTCACTTTCTGTGATACTGACTCAGCTAAAGACTGAGATTATGGAAATAACAATGTTACTGCTGCACAGTGTTGGGAGTTCACATACGGAGTAGAATGGACAATTCCTTTTTGGTAGGTACTTCTATGTTTTCTGTTACTTCGATATTACATTACGGTTTTTGACATTAAATTGCAGAGTTGTGTTCGAAACGTCGTAACTGATACTTCGTCTTCCTCCCTATCAGCAGGTTGACGCGATTCTAGTGCTTCATTCACATTCTGTTGTACTGACTCAGCTAAAGACTGAGATTATGGAAATAACAATGATACTGCAGCACGATGTTGGGATTTCACATATGGAGTAAATGAGCCTTTCTCTTTTGGTAGGTACTTCTATGTTTTTTTTTTACTTCGATATTACATTACGGTTTTGACAATAAATTCCAGAGTTGTGTTCGAAACGTCGTAACTGATAATTCGTCTTCCTCCCTATCAGCAGGTTGACGCTATTCTAGTGCTGCATTCACTTTCTGTGAAACTGACTTAGCTAAAGACTGAGATTATGGAAATAACAATGTTACTGAAGCACAATTTTGGGACTACACATACGGAGTAGAATGGGCATTTCTCTTTTGGTAAGTACTTCTATAATTTTTGTGACTTCGATATTCCATTACGGTTTTTGACATTAAATTGCAGAGTTGTGTCCGAAACGTCGTAACTGATATTTCGTCTTCCTCCCTATCAGCAGGTTGACGCGATTCTAGTGCTGCATATACATTCTGTTGTACTGACTCAGCTAAAGACTGAGATTATGGAAATAACAATGTTACTGCAGCACGATGTTGGGATTTCACATACGGAGTAAATGAGCCTTTCTCTTTTGGTAGGTACTTCTATGTTTTTTTTTTACTTCGATATTACATTACGGTTTTTGACATTAAATTGCAGAGTTGTGTTCGAAACGTCGTAACTGATACTTCGTCTTCCTCCCTATCAGCAGGTTGACGCGATTCTAGTGCTGCATTCACATTCTGTTGTACTGACTCAGCTAAAGACTGAGATTATGGAAATAACAATGATACTGCAGCACGATGTTGGGATTTCACATACGGAGTAAATGAGCCTTTCTCTTTTGGTAGGTACTTCTATGTTTTTTTTTTACTTCGATATTACATTACGGTTTTTGACATTAAATTGCAGAGTTGTGTTCGAAACGTCGCAACTGATAATTCGTCTTCCTCCCTATCAGCAGGTTGACGCTATTCTAGTGCTGCATTCACTTTCTGTGATACTGACTTAGCTAAAGACAGAGATTATGGAAAAAACAATGTTACTGAAGCACAATTTTGGGACTTCACATACCGAGTAGAGTGGGCATTTCTCTTTTGGTAAGTACTTCTATGATTTTTGTGACTTCGATATTCCATTACGGTTTTTGACATTAAATTGCAGAGTTGTGTCCGAAACGTCGTAACTGATATTTCGTCTTCCTCCCTATCAGCAGGTTGACGCGATTCTAGTGCTGCATTCACTTTCTGTGATACTGACTCAACTAAAGACTGAGATTATGGAAATAACAATGTTACTGCAGCACAGTGTTGGTAGTTCACATACGGAGTAGAATGGACATTTCTTTTTTGGTAGGTACTTCTATGTTTTTTGTTACTTCGATATTACATTACGGTTTTTGACATTAAATTGCAGAGTTGTGGTCTAAACGTCGTAAATGATACTTCGTCTTCCTCCCTATCAGCAGGTTGACGCGATTCTAGTGCTGCATTCACTTTCTGTGATACTGACTCAGCCAAAGACTGAGATTATGGAAATAACAATCTTACTGCAGCACGATGTTGTTATTTCACATACGGAGTAGAATGAGCCTTTCTCTTTTGGTAGGTACTTCTATGTTTTTTGCTACTTCGATATTACATTACGGTTTTTGTTATTAAATTGCAGAGTTGTGGTCTAAACGTCGTAAATGATACTTCGTCTTCCTCCCTATCAGCAGGTTGACGCGATTCTAGTGCTGCATTCACATTCTGTTGTACTGACTCAGCTAAAGACTGAGATTATGGAAATAACAATGTTACTGCAGCACGATGTTGGGATTTCACATACGGAGTAAATGAGCCTTTCTCTTTTGGTAGGTACTTCTATGTTTTTTTTTTTACTTCGATATTACATTACGGTTTTTGACATTAAATTGCAGAGTTGTGTTCGAAACGTCGTAATTGATAATTCGTCTTCCTCCCTATCAGCAGGTTGACGCTATTCTAGTGCTGCATTCACTTTCTGTGATACTGACTTAGCTAAAGACTGAGATTATGGAAATAACAATGTTACTGAAGCACAATTTTGGGATTTCACATACGTAGTAGAGTGGGACTTTCTCTTTTGGTAGGTACTTCTATGTTTTTTGTTACTTCGATATTACATTACGGTTTATGACATTAAATTGCAGAGTTATGTTCCAAACGTCGTAACTGATACTTCGTCTTCCTCCCTATCGGGAGGTTGACCCGATTCTAGTGCTGCATTCACTTTCTGTGATACTGACTCAGCTAAAGACTGAGATTATGGAAATAACAATGTTACTGCAGCACAGTGTTGGGAGTTCACATACGGAGTAGAATGGACAATTCCTTTTTGGTAGGTACTTCTATGTTTTTTGTTACTTCGATATTACATTACGGTTTTTGACATTAAATTGCAGAGTTGTGTTCGAAACGTCGTAACTGATACTTCGTCTTCCTCCCTATCAGCAGGTTGACGCGATTCTAGTGCTGCATTCACATTCTGTTGTACTGACTCAGCTAAAGACTGAGATTATGGAAATAAGAATGATACTGCAGCACGATGTTGGGATTTCACATACGGAGTAAATGAGCCTTTCTCTTTTGGTAGGTACTTCTATGTTTTTTTTTTACTTCGATAACACATTACGGTTTTTGACATTAAATTGCAGAGTTGTGTTCGAAACGTCGTAACTGATAATTCGTCTTCCTCCCTATCAGCAGGTTGACGCTATTCTAGTGCTGCATTCACTTTCTGTGATACTGACTTAGCTAAAGACTGAGATTATAAAAATAACAATGTTACTGAAGCACAATTTTGGGACTTCACATACCGAGTAGAATGGGCATTTCTCTTTTGGTAAGTACTTCTATGATTTTTGTGACTTCGATATTCCATTACGGTATTTGACATTAAATTGCAGAGTTGTGTCCGAAACGTCGTAACTGAAATTTCGTCTTCCTCCCTATCAGCAGGTTGACGCGATTCTAGTGCTGCATTCACTTTCTGTGATACTGACTCAGCTAAAGACTGAGATTATGGAAATAACAATGTTACTGCAGCACAGTGTTGGGAGTTCACATACGGAGTAGAATGGACATTTCTTTTTTGGTAGGTACTTCTATGTTTTTTGTTACTTCGATATTACATTACGGTTTTTGACATTAAATTGCAGAGTTGTGTTCGAAACGTCGTAACTGATACTTCGTCTTCCTCCCTATCAGCGGGTTGACGCGATTGTAGTGCTGCATTCACTTTCTGTGATACTGACTCAGCCAAAGACTGAGATTATGGAAATAACAATCTTACTGCAGCACGATGTTGTGATTTCACATACGGAGTAGAATGAGCCTTTCTCTTTTGGTAGGTACTTCTATGTTTTTTGTTACTTCGATATTACATTACGGTTTTTTGACATTAAATTGTAGAGTTGCGGTCTAAACGTCGTAACTGATACTTCGTCTTCCTCCCTATCAGCAGGTTGACGCGATTCTAGTGCTGCATTCACATTCTGTTGTACTGACTCAGCTAAAGACTGAGATTATGGAAATAACAATGTTACTGCAGCACGATGTTGGGATTTCACATACGGAGTAAATGAGCCTTTCTCTTCTGGTAGGTACTTCTATGTTTTTTTTTTTACTTCGATAATACATTACGGTTTTTGACATTAAATTGCAGAGTTGTGTTCGAAACGTCGTAATTGATAATTCGTCTTCCTCCCTATCAGCAGGTTGACGCTATTCTAGTGCTGCATTCACTTTCTGTGATACTGACTTAGCTAAAGACTGAGATTATGGAAATAACAATGTTACTGAAGCACAATTTTGGGATTTCACATACGTAGTATTGTGGGACTTTCTCTTTTGGTAGGTACTTCTATGTTTTTTGTTACTTCGATATTACATTACGGTTTTTGACATTAAATTGCAGAGTTATGTTCTAAACGTCGTAACTGATACTTCGTCTTCCTCCCTATCGGGAGGTTGACCTGATTCTAGTGCTGCATTCACTTTCTGTGATGCTGACTAAGATAAAGACTGAGATTATGGAAATGACAATGTTACTGCAGCACAATGTTGGGAGTTCACACATGGAGTAGAATGGGCCTTTCTCTTTTGGTAGGTACTTCTATGTTTTTTGTTACTTCGATATTACATTACGGTTTTTGACATTAAATTGCAGAGTTGTGTTCGAAACGTCGTAACTGATACTTCTTCTTCCTCCCTATCAGCAGGTTGACGCGATTCTAGTGCTGCATTCACTTTCTGTGAAACTGACTGAGCTAAAGACTGAGATTATGGAAATAACAATGTTTCTGCACCACAATGTTGGGACTTAACATTCGGAGTAGAGTGGGCCTTTCTCTTATGGTAGGTTCTTCTAAATTTTTTGTTACTTCGGTACTACATTACGTTTTTTGACATTAAATTGCAGAGTTGTGGTCTAAACGTCGTAACTGATACTTCGTCTTCCTCCCTATCAGCAGGTTGACGCGATTCTAGTGCTGCATTCACATTCTGTTGTACTGACTCAGCTAAAGACTGAGATTATGGAAATAACAATGTTACTGCAGCAAGATGTTGGGATTTCACATACGGGATAAATGAGCCTTTCTCTTTTGGTAGGTACTTCTATGTTTTTTTTTTTTATATCTGATATTGCATTACGGTTTTCGACATTAAACTGCAGAGTTGTGTTCGAATCGTCGTAACGGATAATTCGTCTTCCTCCCTATCAGCAGGTTGACGCTATTTTAGTGCTGCATTCACTTTCTGTGATACTGACTTAGCTAAAGACTGAGATTATGGAAATAACAATGTTACTGAAGCACAATTTTGGGACTTCACATACGGAGTAGAATGGGCCTTTCTCTTTTGGTAGGTACTTCTACGTTTTTTGTTGCTTCGATATTACATTACTGTTTTTGACATAAAATTGCAGAGTTGTGTTCGAAACGTCGTAACTGATACTTCGCCTTCCTCCCTATCAGCGGGTTGACGCGATTCTAGTGCTGCATTCACTTTCAGTGATACTGACTCAGCTAAAGACTGAGATTGTGGAAATAACAATGTTACTGCACCACAATGTTGGGACTTCACATTCGGAGTAGAGTGGGCCTTTCTCTTTTGGTAGGTACTTCTACGTTTTTTGTTACTTCGATATTACATTACGGTTTTTGACATAAAATTGCAGAGTTGTGTTCCAAACGTCATAACTGATACTTCGTCTTCCTCCCTATCAGCAGGTTGACGCGATTCTAGTGCTGCATTCACTTTCTGTGAAACTGACTCAGCTAAAGACTGAGATAATGGAAATAACAATGTTACTGAAGCACAATTTTGGGATTTCACATACGTAGTAGAGTGGGACTTTCTCTTTTGGTAGGTACTTCTATGATTTTTGTTACTTCGATATTACATTACGGTTTATGACATTAAATTGCAGAGTTATGTTCCAAACGTCGTAACTGATACTTCGTCTTCCTCCCTATCGGGAGGTTGACCCGATTCTAGTGCTGCATTCACTTTCTGTGATACTGACTCAGCTAAAGACTGAGATTATGGAAATAACAATGTTACTGCAGCACAGTGTTGGGAGTTCACATACGGAGTAGAATGGACAATTCCTATTTTGGTAGGTACTTCTATGTTTTTTGTTACTTCGATATTACATTACGGTTATTGACATTAAATTGCAGAGTTGTGTTCGAAACGTCGTAACTGATACTTCGTCTTCCTCCCTATCAGCAGGTTGACGCGATTCTAGTGCTGCATTCACATTCTGTTGTACTGACTCAGCTAAAGACTGAGATTATCTAAATAACAATGATACTGCAGCACGATGTTGGGATTTCACATACGGAGTAAATGAGCCTTTCTCTTTTGGTAGGTACTTCTATGTTTTTTTTTTTTACTTCGATAACACATTACGGTTTTTGACATTAAATTGCAGAGTTGTGTTCGAAACGTCGTAACTGATAATTCGTCTTCCTCCCTATCAGCAGGTTGACGCTATTCTAGTGCTGCATTCACTTTCTGTGATACTGACTTAGCTAAAGACTGAGATTATAAAAATAACAATGTTACTGAAGCACAATTTTGGGACTTCACATACCGAGTAGAATGGGCATTTCTCTTTTGGTAAGTACTTCTATGATTTTTGTGACTTCGATATTCCATTACGGTATTTGACATTAAATTGCAGAGTTGTGTCCGAAACGTCGTAACTGATACTTCGTCTTCCTCCCTATCAGCAGGTTGACGCGATTCTAGTGCTGCATTCACTTTCTGTGATACTGAGTCAGCTACAGACTGAGATTATGGAAATAACAATGTTACTGCAGCACAGTGTTGGGAGTTCACATACGGAGTAGAATGGACATTTCTTTTTTGGTAGGTACTTCTATGTTTTTTGTTACTTCGATATTACATTACGGTTTTTGACATTAAATTGCAGAGTTGTGTTCGAAACGTCGTAACTGATACTTCGTCTTCCTCCCTATCAGCAGGTTGACGCGATTGTAGTGCTGCATTCACTTTCTGTGATACTGACTCAGCCAAAGACTGAGATTATGGAAATAACAATCTTACTGCAGCACGATGTTGTGATTTCACATACGGAGTAGAATGAGCCTTTCTCTTTTGGTAGGTACTTCTATGTTTTTTGTTACTTCGATATTACATTACGGTTTTTGACATTAAATTGTAGAGTTGCGGTCTAAACGTCGTAACTGATACTTCGTCTTCCTCCCTATCAGCAGGTTGACGCGATTCTAGTGCTGCATTCACATTCTGTTGTACTGACTCAGCTAAAGACTGAGATTATGGAAATAACAATGTTACTGCAGCACGATGTTGGGATTTCACATACGGAGTAAATGAGCCTTTCTCTTTTGGTAGGTACTTCTATGGTTTTTTTTTACTTCGATAATACATTACGGTTTTTGACATAAAATTGCAGAGTTGTGTTCGAAACGTCGTAATTGATAATTCGTCTTCCTCCCTATCAGCAGGTTGACGCTATTCTAGTGCTGCATTCACTTTCTGTGATACTGACATAGCTAAAGTCTGAGATTATGGAAAAAACAATGTTACTGAAGCACAATTTTGGGATTTCACATACGTAGTATTGTGGGACTTTCTCTTTTGGTAGGTACTTCTATGTTTTTTGTTACTTCGATATTACATTACGGTTTTTGACATTAAATTGCAGAGTTGTGTTCGAAGCGTCGTAACTGATAATTCGTCTTCCTCCCTATCAGCAGGTTGACGCTATTCTAGTGCTGCATTCACTTTCTGTGATACTGACTTAGCTAATTACTGAGATTATGGAAATAACAAAGTTACTGAAGCACAATGTTGGGACTTCACATACGGAGTAGAATGGGCCTATCTCTTTTGGTAGGTACTTCTATGTTTTTTGTTACTTCGATATTACATTACGGTTTTTGACATTAAATTGCAGAGTTGTGTTCGAAACGACGTAACTGATACTTCGCCTTCCTCCCTATCAGCAGGTTGACGCGATTCTTGTGCTGCATTCACTTTCTGTGATACTGACTCAGCTAAATACTGAGATTATGGAAATAACAATGCTACTGCACCACAATGTTGGGACTTCACATTCGGAGTAGAGTGGGACTTTCTCTTTTGGTAGGTACTTCTATGTTTTTTGTTACTTCGATATTACGTTACGGTTTATGACATTGAATTGCAGAGTTGTGTTCGAAACGTCGTAACTGATACTTCGTCTTCCTCCCTATCAGCAGGTTGACGCGATTCTAGTGCTGCATTCACTTTCTGTGATACTGACCTAGCTAAAGACTGAGATTATGGAAATAACAATGTTACTGAAGCACAATGTTGAGTCTTCACATACGGAGTAGAGTGGGACTTTCTCTTTTGGTAGGTACTATTATGTTTTTTTTTACTTCGATATTACATTACGGTTTATGACATTAAATTGCAGAGTTGTGTTCGAAACGTCGTAACTGATGCTTCGTCTTCCTCCCTATCAGCAGGTTGACGCGATTCTAGTGCTGCATTCACTTTCAGTGATACTGACACAGCTAAAGACTGAGATTATGGAAATAACAACGTTACTGAAGCACAATGTTGGGACTTCGCATACGGAGTAGAGTGGGTCTTTCTCTCTTGGTAGGTACTTATATGTCTTTTGTTACTTCGATATTATTACGGTTTTTGACATTAAATTGCAGAGTTGTGTTCTAAACGTCATAACTGATACTTCGTCTTCCTCCCTATCAGCAGGTTGACGCGATTGTAGTGCTGCATTCACTTTCTGTGAAACTGACTCAGCTAAAGACTGAGATTATGGAAATAACAATGTTACTGCAGCACGATGTTGGGATTTCACATACGGAGTAGAATGGACAATTCCTTTTTGGTAGGTACTTCTATGTTTTCTGTTACTTCGATATTACATTACGGTTTTTGACATTAAATTGCAGAGTTGTGTTCGAAACGTCGTAACTGATACTTCGTCTTCCTCCCTATCAGCAGGTTGACGCGATTCTAGTGCTTCATTCACATTCTGTTGTACTGACTCAGCTAAAGACTGAGATTATGGAAATAACAATGATACTGCAGCACGATGTTGGGATTTCACATATGGAGTAAATGAGCCTTTCTCTTTTGGTAGGTACTTCTATGTTTTTTTTTTACTTCGATATTACATTACGGTTTTGACAATAAATTCCAGAGTTGTGTTCGAAACGTCGTAACTGATAATTCGTCTTCCTCCCTATCAGCAGGTTGACGCTATTCTAGTGCTGCATTCACTTTCTGTGAAACTGACTTAGCTAAAGACTGAGATTATGGAAATAACAATGTTACTGAAGCACAATTTTGGGACTACACATACGGAGTAGAATGGGCATTTCTCTTTTGGTAAGTACTTCTATAATTTTTGTGACTTCGATATTCCATTACGGTTTTTGACATTAAATTGCAGAGTTGTGTCCGAAACGTCGTAACTGATATTTCGTCTTCCTCCCTATCAGCAGGTTGACGCGATTCTAGTGCTGCATATACATTCTGTTGTACTGACTCAGCTAAAGACTGAGATTATGGAAATAACAATGTTACTGCAGCACGATGTTGGGATTTCACATACGGAGTAAATGAGCCTTTCTCTTTTGGTAGGTACTTCTATGTTTTTTTTTTACTTCGATATTACATTACGGTTTTTGACATTAAATTGCAGAGTTGTGTTCGAAACGTCGTAACTGATACTTCGTCTTCCTCCCTATCAGCAGGTTGACGCGATTCTAGTGCTGCATTCACATTCTGTTGTACTGACTCAGCTAAAGACTGAGATTATGGAAATAACAATGATACTGCAGCACGATGTTGGGATTTCACATACGGAGTAAATGAGCCTTTCTCTTTTGGTAGGTACTTCTATGTTTTTTTTTTACTTCGATATTACATTACGGTTTTTGACATTAAATTGCAGAGTTGTGTTCGAAACGTCGCAACTGATAATTCGTCTTCCTCCCTATCAGCAGGTTGACGCTATTCTAGTGCTGCATTCACTTTCTGTGATACTGACTTAGCTAAAGACAGAGATTATGGAAATAACAATGTTACTGAAGCACAATTTTGGGACTTCACATACCGAGTAGAGTGGGCATTTCTCTTTTGGTAAGTACTTCTATGATTTTTGTGACTTCGATATTCCATTACGGTTTTTGACATTAAATTGCAGAGTTGTGTCCGAAACGTCGTAACTGATATTTCGTCTTCCTCCCTATCAGCAGGTTGACGCGATTCTAGTGCTGCATTCACTTTCTGTGATACTGACTCAACTAAAGACTGAGATTATGGAAATAACAATGTTACTGCAGCACAGTGTTGGTAGTTCACATACGGAGTAGAATGGACATTTCTTTTTTGGTAGGTACTTCTATGTTTTTTGTTACTTCGATATTACATTACGGTTTTTGACATTAAATTGCAGAGTTGTGGTCTAAACGTCGTAAATGATACTTCGTCTTCCTCCCTATCAGCAGGTTGACGCGATTCTAGTGCTGCATTCACTTTCTGTGATACTGACTCAGCCAAAGACTGAGATTATGGAAATAACAATCTTACTGCAGCACGATGTTGTTATTTCACATACGGAGTAGAATGAGCCTTTCTCTTTTGGTAGGTACTTCTATGTTTTTTGTTACTTCGATATTACATTACGGTTTTTGTTATTAAATTGCAGAGTTGTGGTCTAAACGTCGTAAATGATACTTCGTCTTCCTCCCTATCAGCAGGTTGACGCGATTCTAGTGCTGCATTCACATTCTGTTGTACTGACTCAGCTAAAGACTGAGATTATGGAAATAACAATGTTACTGCAGCACGATGTTGGGATTTCACATACGGAGTAAATGAGCCTTTCTCTTTTGGTAGGTACTTCTATGTTTTTTTTTTTACTTCGATAATACATTACGGTTTTTGACATTAAATTGCAGAGTTGTGTTCGAAACGTCGTAATTGATAATTCGTCTTCCTCCCTATCAGCAGGTTGACGCTATTCTAGTGCTGCATTCACTTTCTGTGATACTGACTTAGCTAAAGACTGAGATTATGGAAATAACAATGTTACTGAAGCACAATTTTGGGATTTCACATACGTAGTAGAGTGGGACTTTCTCTTTTGGTAGGTACTTCTATGTTTTTTGTTACTTCGATATTACATTACGGTTTATGACATTAGATTGCAGAGTTATGTTCCAAACGTCGTAACTGATACTTCGTCTTCCTCCCTATCGGGAGGTTGACCCGATTCTAGTGCTGCATTCACTTTCTGTGATACTGACTCAGCTAAAGACTGAGATTATGGAAATAACAATGTTACTGCAGCACAGTGTTGGGAGTTCACATACGGAGTAGAATGGACAATTCCTTTTTGGTAGGTACTTCTATGTTTTTTGTTACTTCGATATTACATTACGGTTTTTGACATTAAATTGCAGAGTTGTGTTCGAAACGTCGTAACTGATACTTCGTCTTCCTCCCTATCAGCAGGTTGACGCGATTCTAGTGCTGCATTCACATTCTGTTGTACTGACTCAGCTAAAGACTGAGATTATGGAAATAAGAATGATACTGCAGCACGATGTTGGGATTTCACATACGGAGTAAATGAGCCTTTCTCTTTTGGTAGGTACTTCTATGTTTTTTTTTTTACTTCGATAACACATTACGGTTTTTGTTATTAAATTGCAGAGTTGTGTTCGAAACGTCGTAACTGATAATTCGTCTTCCTCCCTATCAGCAGGTTGACGCTATTCTAGTGCTGCATTCACTTTCTGTGATACTGACTTAGCTAAAGACTGAGATTATAAAAATAACAATGTTACTGAAGCACAATTTTGGGACTTCACATACCGAGTAGAATGGGCATTTCTCTTTTGGTAAGTACTTCTATGATTTTTGTGACTTCGATATTCCATTACGGTATTTGACATTAAATTGCAGAGTTGTGTCCGAAACGTCGTAACTGAAATTTCGTCTTCCTCCCTATCAGCAGGTTGACGCGATTCTAGTGCTGCATTCACTTTCTGTGATACTGACTCAGCTAAAGACTGAGATTATGGAAATAACAATGTTACTGCAGCACAGTGTTGGGAGTTCACATACGGAGTAGAATGGACATTTCTTTTTTGGTAGGTACTTCTATGTTTTTTGTTACTTCGATATTACATTACGGTTTTTGACATTAAATTGCAGAGTTGTGTTCGAAACGTCGTAACTGATACTTCGTCTTCCTCCCTATCAGCGGGTTGACGCGATTGTAGTGCTGCATTCACTTTCTGTGATACTGACTCAGCCAAAGACTGAGATTATGGAAATAACAATCTTACTGCAGCACGATGTTGTGATTTCACATACGGAGTAGAATGAGCCTTTCTCTTTTGGTAGGTACTTCTATGTTTTTTGTTACTTCGATATTACATTACGGTTTTTTGACATTAAATTGTAGAGTTGCGGTCTAAACGTCGTAACTGATACTTCGTCTTCCTCCCTATCAGCAGGTTGACGCGATTCTAGTGCTGCATTCACATTCTGTTGTACTGACTCAGCTAAAGACTGAGATTATGGAAATAACAATGTTACTGCAGCACGATGTTGGGATTTCACATACGGAGTAAATGAGCCTTTCTCTTCTGGTAGGTACTTCTATGTTTTTTTTTTTACTTCGATAATACATTACGGTTTTTGACATTAAATTGCAGAGTTGTGTTCGAAACGTCGTAATTGATAATTCGTCTTCCTCCCTATCAGCAGGTTGACGCTATTCTAGTGCTGCATTCACTTTCTGTGATACTGACTTAGCTAAAGACTGAGATTATGGAAATAACAATGTTACTGAAGCACAATTTTGGGATTTCACATACGTAGTATTGTGGGACTTTCTCTTTTGGTAGGTACTTCTATGTTTTTTGTTACTTCGATATTACATTACGGTTTTTGACATTAAATTGCAGAGTTATGTTCTAAACGTCGTAACTGATACTTCGTCTTCCTCCCTATCGGGAGGTTGACCTGATTCTAGTGCTGCATTCACTTTCTGTGATGCTGACTAAGATAAAGACTGAGATTATGGAAATGACAATGTTACTGCAGCACAATGTTGGGAGTTCACACATGGAGTAGAATGGGCCTTTCTCTTTTGGTAGGTACTTCTATGTTTTTTGTTACTTCGATATTACATTACGGTTTTTGACATTAAATTGCAGAGTTGTGTTCGAAACGTCGTAACTGATACTTCTTCTTCCTCCCTATCAGGAGGTTGACGCGATTCTAGTGCTGCATTCACTTTCTGTGAAACTGACTGAGCTAAAGACTGAGATTATGGAAATAACAATGTTTCTGCACCACAATGTTGGGACTTAACATTCGGAGTAGAGTGGGCCTTTCTCTTATGGTAGGTTCTTCTAAATTTTTTGTTACTTCGGTACTACATTACGTTTTTTGACATTAAATTGCAGAGTTGTGGTCTAAACGTCGTAACTGATACTTCGTCTTCCTCCCTATCAGCAGGTTGACGCGATTCTAGTGCTGCATTCACATTCTGTTGTACTGACTCAGCTAAAGACTGAGATTATGGAAATAACAATGTTACTGCAGCAAGATGTTGGGATTTCACATACGGGATAAATGAGCCTTTCTCTTTTGGTAGGTACTTCTATGTTTTTTTTTTTTTATATCTGATATTGCATTACGGTTTTCGACATTAAATTGCAGAGTTGTGTTCGAATCGTCGTAACGGATAATTCGTCTTCCTCCCTATCAGCAGGTTGACGCTATTTTAGTGCTGCATTCACTTTCTGTGATACTGACTTAGCTAAAGACTGAGATTATGGAAATAACAATGTTACTGAAGCACAATTTTGGGACTTCACACACGGAGTAGAATGGGCCTTTCTCTTTTGGTAGGTACTTCTACGTTTTTTGTTACTTCGATATTACATTACTGTTTTTGACATAAAATTGCAGAGTTGTGTTCGAAACGTCGTAACTGATACTTCGCCTTCCTCCCTATCAGCGGGTTGACGCGATTCTAGTGCTGCATTCACTTTCAGTGATACTGACTCAGCTAAAGACTGAGATTGTGGAAATAACAATGTTACTGCACCACAATGTTGGGACTTCACATTCGGAGTAGAGTTGGCCTTTCTCTAATGGTAGGTACTTCTATGTTTTTTGATACTTCGATACTGCATTACGGTTTTTGACATGAAATTGCAGAGTTGTGGACTAAACGTCGTAACTGATACTTCGTCTTCCTCCCTATCAGCAGGTTGACGCGATTCTAGTGCTGCATTCACTTTCTGTGATACTGACTTAGCTAAAGTCTGAGATTATGGAAATAACAATGTTACTGAAGCACAATGTTGGGACTTCACATTCGGAGTGGGGTGGGACTTTCTCTTTTGGTAGGTACTTCTATGTTTTTTGTTACATCGATATTACATTACGGTTTATGACATTAAATTGCAGAGTTGTGTTCGACACCGTCGTAACTGATACTTCGTCTTCCTTCCTATCAGCAAGTTAACGCGATTCTAGTGCTGCATTCACTTTCAGTGATACTGACTCAGCTAAAGACTGAGATTATGGAAATAACAATGTTACTGAAGCACAATGTTGGGACTTCACATACGGAGTAGAGTGGGACTTTCTCTTTTGGTAGGTACTTCTACGTTTTTTGTTACTTCGATATTACATTACGGTTTTTGACATAAAATTGCAGAGTTGTGTTCCAAACGTCATAACTGATACTTCGTCTTCCTCCCTATCAGCAGGTTGACGCGATTCTAGTGCTGCATTCACTTTCTGTGAAACTGACTCAGCTAAAGACTGAGATAATGGAAATAACAATGTTACTGAAGCACAATTTTGGGATTTCACATACGTAGTAGAGTGGGACTTTCTCTTTTGGTAGGTACTTCTATGATTTTTGTTACTTCGATATTACATTACGGTTTATGACATTAAATTGCAGAGTTATGTTCCAAACGTCGTAACTGATACTTCGTCTTCCTCCCTATCGGGAGGTTGACCCGATTCTAGTGCTGCATTCACTTTCTGTGATACTGACTCAGCTAAAGACTGAGATTATGGAAATAACAATGTTACTGCAGCACAGTGTTGGGAGTTCACATACGGAGTAGAATGGACAATTCCTTTTTGGTAGGTACTTCTATGTTTTTTGTTACTTCGATATTACATTACGGTTATTGACATTAAATTGCAGAGTTGTGTTCGAAACGTCGTAACTGATACTTCGTCTTCCTCCCTATCAGCAGGTTGACGCGATTCTAGTGCTGCATTCACATTCTGTTGTACTGACTCAGCCAAAGACTGAGATTATCTAAATAACAATGATACTGCAGCACGATGTTGGGATTTCACATACGGAGTAAATGAGCCTTTCTCTTTTGGTAGGTACTTCTATGTTTTTTTTTTTTACTTCGATAACACATTACGGTTTTTGACATTAAATTGCAGAGTTGTGTTCGAAACGTCGTAACTGATAATTCGTCTTCCTCCCTATCAGCAGGTTGACGCTATTCTAGTGCTGCATTCACTTTCTGTGATACTGACTTAGCTAAAGACTGAGATTATAAAAATAACAATGTTACTGAAGCACAATTTTGGGACTTCACATACCGAGTAGAATGGGCATTTCTCTTTTGGTAAGTACTTCTATGATTTTTGTGACTTCGATATTCCATTACGGTATTTGACATTAAATTGCAGAGTTGTGTCCGAAACGTCGTAACTGATACTTCGTCTTCCTCCCTATCAGCAGGTTGACGCGATTCTAGTGCTGCATTCACTTTCTGTGATACTGACTCAGCTACAGACTGAGATTATGGAAATAACAATGTTACTGCAGCACAGTGTTGGGAGTTCACATACGGAGTAGAATGGACATTTCTTTTTTGGTAGGTACTTCTATGTTTTTTGTTACTTCGATATTACATTACGGTTTTTGACATTAAATTGCAGAGTTGTGTTCGAAACGTCGTAACTGATACTTCGTCTTCCTCCCTATCAGCAGGTTGACGCGATTGTAGTGCTGCATTCACTTTCTGTGATACTGACTCAGCCAAAGACTGAGATTATGGAAATAACAATCTTACTGCAGCACGATGTTGTGATTTAACATACGGAGTAGAATGAGCCTTTCTCTTTTGGTAGGTACTTCTATGTTTTTTGTTACTTCGACATTACATTACGGTTTTTGACATTAAATTGTAGAGTTGCGGTCTAAACGTCGTAACTGATACTTCGTCTTCCTCCCTATCAGCAGGTTGACGCGATTCTAGTGCTGCATTCACATTCTGTTGTACTGACTCAGCTAAAGACTGAGATTATGGAAATAACAATGTTACTGCAGCACGATGTTGGGATTTCACATACGGAGTAAATGAGCCTTTCTCTTTTGGTAGGTACTTCTATGGTTTTTTTTTACTTCGATAATACATTACGGTTTTTGACATTAAATTGCAGAGTTGTGTTCGAAACGTCGTAATTGATAATTCGTCTTCCTCCCTATCAGCAGGTTGACGCTATTCTAGTGCTGCATTCACTTTCTGTGATACTGACATAGCTAAAGTCTGAGATTATGGAAAAAACAATGTTACTGAAGCACAATTTTGGGATTTCACATACGTAGTATTGTGGGACTTTCTCTTTTGGTAGGTACTTCTATGTTTTTTGTTACTTCGATATTACATTACGGTTTTTGACATTAAATTGCAGAGTTGTGTTCGAAGCGTCGTAACTGATAATTCGTCTTCCTCCCTATCAGCAGGTTGACGCTATTCTAGTGCTGCATTGACTTTCTGTGATACTGACTTAGCTAATTACTGAGATTATGGAAATAACAAAGTTACTGAAGCACACTGTTGGGACTTCACATACGGAGTAGAATGGGCCTATCTCTTTTGGTAGGTACTTCTATGTTTTTTGTTACTTCGATATTACATTACGGTTTTTGACATTAAATTGCAGAGTTGTGTTCGAAACGACGTAACTGATACTTCGCCTTCCTCCCTATCAGCAGGTTGACGCGATTCTTGTGCTGCATTCACTTTCTGTGATACTGACTCAGCTAAATACTGAGATTATGGAAATAACAATGCTACTGCACCACAATGTTGGGACTTCACATTCGGAGTAGAGTGGGACTTTCTCTTTTGGTAGGTACTTCTATGTTTTTTGTTACTTCGATATTACGTTACGGTTTATGACATTGAATTGCAGAGTTGTGTTCGAAACGTCGTAACTGGTACTTCGTCTTCCTCCCTATCAGCAGGTTGACGCGATTCTAGTGCTGCATTCACTTTCTGTGATACTGACCTAGCTAAAGACTGAGATTATGGAAATAACAATGTTACTGAAGCACAATGTTGAGTCTTCACATACGGAGTAGAGTGGGACTTTCTCTTTTGGTAGGTACTATTATGTTTTTTTTTACTTCGATATTACATTACGGTTTATGACATTAAATTGCAGAGTTGTGTTCGAAACGTCGTAACTGATGCTTCGTCTTCTTCCCTATCAGCAGGTTGACGCGATTCTAGTGCTGCATTCACTTTCTGTGATACTGACTTAGCTAAAGACTGAGATTATGGAAATAACAATGTTACTGAAGCACAATGTTGGGACTTCACATTCGGAGTAGGGTGGGACTTTCTCTTTTGGTAGGTACTTCTATGTTTTTTGTTACATCGATATTACATTACGGTTTATGACATTAAATTGCAGAGTTGTGTTCGAAACGTCGTAACTGATACTTCGTCTTCCTCCCTATCAGCAAGTTAACGCGATTCTAGTGCTGCATTCACTTTCAGTGATACTGACTCAGCTAAAGACTGAGATTATGGAAATAACAATGTTACTGAAGCACAATGTTGGGAGTTCACATACGGAGTAGAGTGGGACTTTCTCTTTTGGTAGGTACTTCTATGTTTTTTTTTACTTCGATATTACATTACGGTTTTTGACATTAAATTGCAGAGTTGTGTTCCAAACGTCATAACTCATACTTCGTCTTCCTCCCTATCAGCAAGTTGACGCGATTCTAGTGCTGCATTCACTTTCTGTGATTCTGACTCAGCTAAAGACTGAGATTATGGAAGTAACAATGTTACTGCAGCACAGTGTTGGGAGTTCACATACGGAGTAGAATGGGCATTTCTCTTTTGGTCGGTACTTCTATGTTTTCTGTTACGTCGTTATTACATTATGGTTTTTGACATTAAATTGCAGACTTGTGTTCGAAACGTCGTAACTGATACTTCGTCTTCCTCCCTATCAGCAAGTTGACGCGATTCGAGTGGTGCATTCACTTTCAGTGATACTGACTAAGCTGAAGACTGAGATTATGGAAATAACAATGTTACTGCAGCACAATGTTGGGACTTCACATTTCGAGTAGAGTGGAACTTTCTCTTTTGGTAGGTACTTCTATGTTTTTTGTTACTTCGATATTACATTACGGTTTTTTACATTACATTGAAGAGTTGTGTTCGAAACGTCGTAACTGATACTTCGTCTTCCTCCCTATCAGCAGGTTGACGCTATTCTAGTGCTGCATTCACATTCTGTTGTACTGACTCAGCTAAAGACTGAGATTATGGAAATAACAATGTTACTGCAGCACGATGTTGGGATTTCACATACGGAGTAAATGAGCCTTTCTCTTTTGGTAGGTACTTCTATGTTTTGTGTTACTTCGATATTACATTACTGTTTTTTACATTAAATTGCAGAGTTGTGTTCGAAACGTCGTAACTGATACTTCGTCTTCGTCCCTACCAGCAGCTTGACGCGATTCTAGTGCTGCATTCACTTTCTGTGATACTGACTTAGCTAAAGACTGAGATTATGGAAATAACAATGTTACTGGAGCACAATTTTGGGACTTCACGTACGGAGTAGAATGGGCCTTTCTCTTTTGGTAGGTACTTCTATGTTTTTTGTTACTTCGATATTACATTACTGTTTTTGACATAAAATTGCAGAGTTGTGTTCGAAACGTCGTAACTGATACTTCGTCTTCCTCCCTACCAGCAGGTTGACGCGATTTTAGTGCTGCATTCACTTTCTGTGATACTGACTTAGCTAAAGACTGAGATTATGGAAATAACAATGTTACTGAAGCACAATTTTGGGACTTCACGTACGGAGTAAAATGGGCCTTTCTCTTTTGGTAGGTACTTCTATGTTTTTTGTTACTTCGATATTACATTACTGTTTTTGACTTAAAATTGCAGAGTTGTGGTCTAAACGTCGTAACTGATACTTCATCTTCCACCCTAGCAGCAGGTTGACGCGATTCTAGTGCTGCATTCACTTTCTGTGATACTGACTTAGCTAAAGACTGAGATTATGGAAATAACAATGTTACTGAAGCGCAATGTTGGTACTTCACATTCGGAGTAGAGTGGGACTTTCTCTTTGGTAGGTACTTCTATGTTTTTTGTTACATCGATATTACATTACGGTTTATGACATTAAATTGCAGAGTTGTGTTCGAAACGTCGTAACTGATACTTCGTCTTCCTCCCTATCAGCAGGTTAACGCGATTCTAGTGCTGCATTCACTTTCAGTGATACTGACTCAGCTAAAGACTGTGATAATGGAAGTAACAATGTTACTGAAGCACAATGTTGGGACTTCACATACGGAATAGAGTGGGGCTTTCTCTTTTGGTAGGTACTTCTATGTTATTTGTTACTTCGATATTACATTACGGTTTTTGACATAAAATTGCAGAGTTGTGTTCCAAACGTCATAACTGATACTTCGTCTTCCTCCCTATCAGCAGGTTGACGCGATTCTAGTGCTGCATTCACTTTTTGTGAAACTGACTCAGCTAAAGACTGAGATTATGGAAATAACAATGTTACTGCACCACAATGTTGGGACTTCACATTCGGAGTAGAGTGGGACTTTCTCTTTTGGTAGGTACTTCTATGTTTTTTGTTACTTCGATATTTCATTACGGTTTTTGACATTAAATTGCAGAGTTGTGTTCCAAACGTCATAACTGATACTTCGTCTTCCTCCCTATCAGCAAGTTGACGCGATTCTAGTGCTGCATTCACTTTCTGTGATTCTGACTCAGCTAAAGACTGAGATTATGGAAGTAACAATGTTACTGCAGCACAGTGTTGGGAGTTCACATACGGCGTAGAATGGGCATTTCTCTTTTGGAAAGTACTTCTATGATTTTTGTGACTCCGATATGACATTACGGTTTTTGACATTAAATTGCAGAGTTGTGTCCGAAACGTCGTAACTGATAATTCGTCTTCCTTCCTAATAGCAGGTCGTCGCGATTCTAGTGGTGCATTCACTTTCAGTGATACTGACTCAGCTAAAGAATGAGATTATGGAAGTAACAATGTTACTGCAGCACAGTGTTGGGAGTTCACATACGGAGTAGAATATGCCTTTCTCTTTTGGTAGGTACTTCTATGTTTTCCGATACTTCGATATTACATTACGGTTTTTGACATTAAATTGCAGACTTGTGTTCGAAATGTCGTAACTGATCTTCGTCTTCCTCCCTACCAGCAGGTTGACGCTATTCTAGTGCTGCATTCACATTCTGTTGTACTGACTCAGCTAAAGACTGAGATTATGGAAATAACAATGTTACTGCAGCACGATGTTGGGATTTCACATACGGAGTAAATGAGCCTTTCTCTTTTGGTAGGTACTTCTAAGTTTTGTGTTACTTCGATATTACATTACTGTTTTTTACATTAAATTGCAGAGTTGTGTTCGAAACGTCGTAACTGATACTTCGTCTTCCTCCCTACCAGCAGCTTGACGCGATTCTAGTGCTGCATTCACTTTCTGTGATACTGACTTAGCTAAAGACTGAGATTATGGAAATAACAATGTTACTGAAGCACAATTTTTTGACTTCACGTACGGAGTAGAATGGGCCTTTCTCTTTTGGTAGGTACTTCTATGTTTTTGTTACTTCGATATTACATTACTGTTTTTGACATGAAATTGCTGAGTTGTGTTCGAAACGTCGTAACTGATACTTCGTCTTCCTCCCTACCAGCAGGTTGACGCGATTCTAGTGCTGCATTCACTTTCTGTGATACTGACTTAGCTAAAGACTGAGATTATGGAAATAACAATGTTACTGAAGCACGAATTTGATACTTCACGTACGGAGTAGAATGGGCCTTTCTCTTTTGGTAGGTACTTCTATGTTTTTTGTTACTTCGATATTACATTACTGTTTTTGACATAAAATTGCAGAGTTGTGTTCGAAACGTCGGAACTGATACTTCGCCTTCCTCCCTATCAGCAGGTTGACGCGATTCTAGTGCTGCATTCACTTTCTGTGAAACTGACTCAGCTAAAGACTGAGATTGTGGAAATAACAATGTTACTGCACCACAATGTTGGGACTTCACATTCGGAGTAGAGTGGGCCTTTCTCTAATGGTAGGTACTTCTATGTTTTTTGATACTTCGATACTGCATTACGGTTTTTGACATTAAATTGCAGAGTTGTGGTCTAAACGTCGTAACTGATACTTCATCTTCCTCCCTAGCAGCAGGTTGACGCGATTGTAGTGCTGCATTCACCTTCTGTGAAACTGACTCAGCTAAAGACTGAGATTATGGAAATAACAATGTTACTGCACCACAATGTTGGGACTTCACATTCGGAGTAGAGTGGGACTTTCTCTTTTGGTAGGTACTTCTATGTTTTTTGTTACTTCGATATTTCATTACGGTTTTTGACATTAAATTGCAGAGTTGTGTTCCAAACGTCATAACTGATACTTCGTCTTCCTCCCTATCAGCAAGTTGACGCGATTCTAGTGCTGCATTCACTTTCTGTGATTCTGACTCAGCTAAAGACTGAGATTATGGAAGTAACAATGTTACTGCAGCAGTGTTGGGAGTTCACATACGGAGTAGAATGGGCATTTCTCTTTTGGAAAGTACTTCTATGATATTTGTGACTCCGATATGACATTACGGTTTTTGACATTAAATTGCAGAGTTGTGTCCGAAACGTCGTAACTGATAATTCGTCTTCCTTCCTAATAGCAGGTTGACGCGATTCTAGTGGTGCATTCACTTTCAGTGATACTGACTCAGCTAAAGACTGAGATTATGGAAGTAACAATGTTACTGCAGCACAGTGTTGGGAGTTCACATACGGAGTAGAATGGGCCTTTCTCTTTTGGTAGGTACTTCTATGTTTTCTGTTACTTCGTTATTACATTATGGTTTTTGACATTAAATTGCAGACTTGTTTTCGAAATGTCGTAACTGATACTTCGTCTCCTCCCTACCAGCAAATTGACGCGATTCAAGTGCTGCATTCACTTTCTGTGATACTGACTTAGCTAAAGACTGAGATTATGGAAATAACAATGTTACTGCAGCACAATGTTGGGACTTCACATTTCGAGTAGAGTGGGTCTTTCTCTTTTGGTAGGTACTTCTATGTTTTTTGTTACTTCGATATTACATTACGGTTTTTTACATTAAATTGCAGAGTTGTGTTCGAAACGTCGTTACTGATACTGCGTCTTCCTCTCTATCAGCAGGTAGACGCGATTTTAGTGTTGCATTCACTTTCTGTGATACTGACTCAGCTAAAGACTGAGATTATGGAAGTAACAATGTTACTGCAGCACAATGTTGGGAGTTCACATACGGAGTAGAATGGTCCTTTCTCTTTTATTAGGTACTTCTATGTTTCTTGGTACTTCGATATTACATTACGGTTTTTGACATAAAATTGCAGAGTTGTGTTCGAAACTCCGTAACTGATATTCGTCTTTCTCCCTATCAGCAGGTTGACGCGATTCTAGTGCTGCAATCACTTTCTGTGATACTGACTCAGCTAAAGACTGAGATTATGGAAATAACAACGTAACTGCAGCACGATGTTGTGATTTCACATACGGAGTAGAATGAGCCTTTCTCTTTTGGTAGGTACTTCTATGTTTTTTTTTACTTCGATATTACATTACGGTTTTTGACATTAAATTGCAGACTTGTGTTCGAAGCGTCGTAACTGATAATTCGTCTTCCTCCCTATCAGCAGGTTGACGCTATTCTAGTGCTGCATTCACTTTCTGTGATACTGACTTAGCTAATGACTGAGATTATGGAAATAACAAAGTTACTGAAGCACAATGTTGGGACTTCAAATACGGAGTAGAATGGGCCTATCTCTTTTGGTAGGTACTTCTATGTTTTTTGTTACTTCGATATTACATTACGGTTTTTGACATTAAATTGCAGAGTTGTGTTCGAAACGACGTAACTGATACTTCGCCTTCCTCCATATCAGCAGGTTGACGCGATTCTTGTGCTGCATTCACTTTCTGTGATACTGACTCAGCTAAATACTGAGATTATGGAAATAACAATGCTACTGCACCACAATGTTGGGACTTCACATTCGGAGTAGAGTGGGCCTTTCTCTTATGGTAGGTACTTCTAAATTTTTTGTTACTTCGATACTACATTACGGTTTTTGACATTAAATTGCAGAGTTGTGGTCCAAACGTCGTAACTGATATTTCGTCTTCCTCCCTATCAGCAGGTTGACGCGATTCTAGTGCTGCATTCACTTTCTGTGATACTGACTTAGCTAAAGACTGTGATTATGGAAATAACAATGTTACTGAAGCACAATGTTGGGACTTCACATTCGGAGTAGAGTGGAACTTTCTCTTTTGGTAGGTACTTCTATGTTATTTGTTACTTCGATATTACGTTACGGTTTATGACATTGAATTGCGGAGTTGTGTTCGAAACTTCGTAACTGATACTTCGTCTTCCTCCCTATCAGCAGGTTGACGCGATTCTAGTGCTGCATTCACTTTCAGTGATACTGACTCAGCTAAAGACTGAGATTATGGAAATAACAATGTTACTGAAGCACAATGTTGGGACTTCACATACGGAGTAGAGTGGGACTTTCTGTTTTGGTAGGTACTTCTATGTTTTTTGTTACTTCTATATTACATTACGGTTTTTGACATTAAATTGCAGAGTTGTGTTCCAAACGTCATAACTGATACTTCGTCTTCCTCCCTATCAGCAGGTTGACGCGATTCTAGTGCTGCATTCACTTTTAGTGATACTGACTCAGCTAAAGACTGAGATTGTGAAATAACAACGTTACTGCAGCACAATGTTGGGAGTTCACATACGGAGTAGAGTGGGACTTTCTCTTTCGGTAGGTACTTCTATGTTTTTTGTTACTTCGATATTATATTACTGTTTTTGACATGAAATTGCAAAGTTGTGTTCCAAACGTCATAACTGATACTTCGTCTTCCTCCCTATCAGCAAGATGACGCGATTCTAGTGCTGATTTCACTTTCTGTGATAAAGACTCAGCTAAAGACTGAGGTTATGGAAGTAACAATGTTACTGCAGCACAGTGTTGGGAGTTCATATACGGAGTAGAATGGGCCTTTCTCTTTTGGTAGGTACTTCTATGTTTTCTGTTACTTCGTTATTACATAATGGTTTTTGACATTAAATTGCAGACTTGTGTTCGAAATGTCGTAACTGATACTTCGTCTTCCTCCCTACCAGCAGGTTGACGCGATTCTAGTGCTGCATTCACTTTCTGTGATACTGACTTAGCTAAGGACTGAGATTATGGAAGTAACAATGTTACTGCAGCACAGTGTTGGGAGTTCACATACGGAGTAGAATGGGCCTTTCTCTTTTGGTAGGTACTTCTATGTTTTCTGTTACTTCGTTATTACATTATGGTTTTTGACATTAAATTGCAGACTTCTGTTCGAAATGTCGTAACTGATACTTCGTCTTCCTCCCTACCAGCAGGTTGACGCGATTCTAGTGCTGCATTCACTTTCTGTGATACTGACTCAGCTAAAGACTGAGATTATGGAAATAACAATGTTACTGCAGCACAATGTTGGGACTTCACATTTCGAGTAGAGTGGGTCTTTCTCTTTTGGTAGGTACTTCTATGTTTTTTGTTACTTCGATATTACATTACGGTTTTTTTCATTAAATTGCAGAGTTGTGTTCGAAACGTCGTTACTGATACTGCGTCTTCCTCTCTATCAGCAGGTAGACGCGATCTAGTGTTGCATTCACTTTCTGTGATACTGACTCAGCTAAAGACTGAGATTATGGAAGTAACAATGTTACTGCAGCACAATGTTGGGAGTTCACATACGGAGTAGAATGGGCCTTTCTCTTTTATTAAGTACTTCTATGTTTTTTGTTACTTCGATATTACATTACGGTTTTTGACATATAATTACAGAGTTGTGTTCGAAACGCCATAACTGATATTCGTCTTTCTCCCTATCAGCAGGTTGACGCGATTCTAGTGCTGCATTCACATTCTGTTGTACTGACTCTGCTAAAGACTGAGATTATGGAAGTAACAATGTTACTGCAGCACAATGTTGGGATTTCACATATTGAGTAGAATGGGCCTTTTTCTTTTGGTAGGTATTTCTATGTTTCTTGTTACTTCGATATTACATTACGGTTTTTTTCATTAAATTGCAGAGTTGTGTTCGAAACGTCGTTACTGATACTGCGTCTTCCCCTGTATCAGCAGGTAGACGCGATTCTAGTGTTGCATTCAGTTTCTGTGATACTGACTCAGTTAAAGACTGAGATTGTGGAAGTAACAATGTTACTGCAGCACAATGTTGGGAGTTCACATACGGAGTAGAATGATCCTTTCTCTTTTATTAGGTACTTCTATGTTTTTTGTTACTTCGATATTACATTACGGTTTTTGACATAAAATTGCAGAGTTGTGTTCGAAACGCCGTAACTGATATTCGTCTTTATCCCAATCAGCAGGTTGACGCGATTCTAGTGCTGCATTCACTTTCTGTGATACTGACTCAGCTAAAGACTGAGATTATGGAAATAACAATGTTACTGCAGCACGATGTTGTGATTTCACATACGCAGTAGAATGAGCCTTTCTCTTTTGGTAGGTACTTCTATGTTTTTTGTTACTTCGATATTACATTACGGTTTTTGACATTAAATTTCAGAGTTGTGTTCGAAACGTCGTAACTGATACTTCGTCTTCCTCCCTATCAGCAGGTTGACGCGATTCTAGTGCTGCATTCACATTCTGTTGTACTGACTCAGCTAAAGGCTGTGATTATGGAAATAACAATGTTACTGCAGCACGATGTTGGGATTTCACATACGGAGTAAATGAGCCTTTCTCTTTTGGTAGGTGCTTCTATGTTTTTTTTTACTTCGATATTACATTGCGGTTTTTGACATTAAATTGCAGAGTTGTGTTCGAAGCGTCGTAACTGATAATTCGTCTTCCTCCCTATCAGCAGATTGACGCTATTCTAGTGCTGCATTCACTTTCTGTGAAACTGACTCAACTAAATACTGAGATTATGGAAATAACAATGTTTCTGCACCACAATGTTGGAACTTCACATTCGGAGTAGAGTGGGCCTTTCTCTTATGGTAGGTACTTCTAAATTTTTTGTTACTTCGATACTACATTACGGTTTTTGACATTAAATTGCAGAGTTGTGGTCCAAACGTTGTAACTGATATTTCGTCTTCCTCCCTATCAGCAGGTTGACGCGATTCTAGTGCTGCATTCACTTTCTGTGATACTGACTTAGCTAAAGACTGAGATTATGGAAATAACAATGTTACTCAAGCACAATGTTGGGACTTCACATTCGGAGTAGAGTGGGACTTTCTCTTTTGGTAGGTACTTCTATGTTTTTTGTTACTTCGATATTACATTACGGTTTATGACATTAAATTGCAGAGTTGTGTTCGAAACGTCGTAACTGATACTTCGTCTTCCTCCCTATCAGCAGGTTGACGCGATTCTAGTGCTGCATTCACTTTCAGTGATACTGACTCAGCTAAAGACTGAGATTATGGAAATAACAATGTTACTGAAGCACAATGTTGGGACTTCACATACGGAGTAGAGTGGGACTTTCTGTTTTGGTAGGTACTTCTATGTTTTTTGTTACTTCGATATTACATTACGGTTTTTGACATTAAATTGCAGAGTTGTGTTCCAAACGTCATAACTGATACTTCGTCTTCCTCCCTATCAGCAAGTTGACGCGATTCTAGTGCTGCATTCACTTTCTGTGAAACTGACTCAGCTAAAGACTTAGATTATGGAAATAACAATGTTACTGCACCACAATGTTGGGACTTCACATTCGGAGTAGAGTGGGACTTTCTCTTTTGGTAGGTACTTCTATGTGTTTTGTTACTTCGATATTACATTACGGTTTTTGACATTAAATTGCAGAGTTGTGTTCCAAACGTCATAACTGATACTTCGTCTTCCTCCCTATCAGCAGGTTGTCGCGATTATAGTGCTGCATTCACTTTTAGTGATACTGACTCAGCTAAAGACTGAGATTGTGGAAATAACAACGTTACTGCAGCACAATGTTGGGAATTCACATACGGAGTAGAGTGGGACTTTCTCTTTTGGTAGGTACTTCTATGTTTTTTGTTACTTCGATATTACATTACTGTTTTTGACATAAAATTGCAAAGTTGTGTTCCAAACGTCATAACTGATACTTCGTCTTCCTCCCTATCAGCAAGATGACGCGATTCTAGTGCTGCATTCACTTTCTGTGATAAAGACTCAGCTAAAGACTGAGATTATGGAAGTAACAATGTTACTGCAGCACAGTGTTGGGAGTTCACATACGGAGTAGAATGGGCCTTTCTCTTTTGGTAGGTACTTCTATGTTTTCTGTTACTTCGTTATTACATTATGGTTTTTGACATTAAATTGCAGACTTGTGTTCGAAATGTCGTAACTGATACTTCGTCTTCCTCCCTACCAGCAGGTTGACGCGATTCTAGTGCTGCATTCACTTTCTGTGATACTGACTCAGCTAAAGACTGAGATTATGGAAATAACAATGTTACTGCAGCACAGTGTTGGGACTACACATTTCGAGTAGAGTGGGTCTTTCTCTTTTGGTAGGTACTTCTATGTTTTTTGTTACTTCGATATTACATTACGGTTTTTTACATTAAATTGCAGAGTTGTGTTCGAAACGTCGTTACTGATACTGCGTCTTCCTCTCTATCAGCAGGTAGACGCGATTCTAGTGTTGCATTCACTTTCTGTGATACTGACTCAGCTAAAGACTGAGATTATGGAAGTAACAATGTTACTGCAGCACAATGTTGGGAGTTCACATACGGAGTAGAATGGGCCTTTCTCTTTTATTAAGTACTTCTATGTTTTTTGTTACTTCGATATTACATTACGGTTTTTGCCATATAATTAAAGAGTTGTGTTCGAAACGCCATAACTGATATTCGTCTTTCTCCCTATCAGCAGGTTGACGCGATTATAGTGCTGCATTCACATTCTGTTGTACTGACTCAGCTAAAGACTGATATTATGGAAGTAACAATGTTACTGCAGCACAATGTTGGGATTTCACATATGGAGTAGAATGGGCCTTTTTCTTTTGGTAGGTATTTCTATGTTTTTTGTTACTTCGATATTACATTACGGTTTTTGACATTAAATTGCAGAGTTGTGTTCGAAACGACGTAACTGATACTTCGTCTTCCTCCCTTTCAGCAGGTTGACGCGATTCTAGTGCTGCTTTCACTTTCTGTGATACTGACTCAGCTAAAGACTGAGATTATGGAAATAACAATGTTACTGCAGCACAATATTGGGACTTCACATTTCGAGTAGAGTGGGTCTTTCTCTTTTGGTAGGTACTTCTATGTTTTTTGTTACTTCGATACTACATTACGGTTTTTTACATTAAATTGCAGAGTTGTGTTCGAAACGTCGTTACTGATACTGCGTCTTCCTCTCTATCAGCAGGTAGACGCGATTCTAGTGCTGCATTCACTTTCTGTGATACTGACTCAGCTATAGACTGAGATTATGGAAATAACAATGTTACTGCAGCACAATATTGGGACTTCACATACGGAGTGGAGTGGGTCTTTCACTTTTGGTAGGTACTTCTATGTTTTTTGTTACTTCGATATTACATTAAGGTTTCTGACATTAAATTGCAGAGTTGTGTTCGAAACGACGTAACTGTTACTTCGTCTTCCTCCCTATCAGCAGGTTGACGCGATTCTAGTCCTGTTTTGACTTTCTGTGATACTGATTCAGCTAAAGACTGAGATTATGGAAATAACGATGTTACTGGAGCACAATATTGGGACTTCACATACGGAGTGGAGTGGGCCTTTCTCTTTTGGTAGGTACTTCTATGTTTTTTGTTACTTCGGTATTACATTACGGTTTTTGTCATTAAATTGCAGAGTTGTGTTCGAAACGTCGTAACTCATACTTCATCTTCCTCCCTATTAGCAGGTTGACGCGATTCTAGAGCTGTATTCACTTTCTGTGATGCTGACTCCGCTGAAGACTGAGATTATGGAAACATCAATGTTAAAGCATCACAATGACGGTACGTCTCATACGAGGTAGAGGGGTGGCTTTCTCTCTTGGTAAGTACTTCTATGTTTTTTGTTACTTCGATATTACTTTACGGTTTTTGACATTAAATTGCACAATCGTGTCCAAAAAGTCGTAACTGATACTTCGTCAACATCTCTGTTATCAGGTAGACGCGATTCTACTGTTGCATTCAGTTTCTGTGATACTGACTCAGCTGAAGACTGATATTATTGAAATAATGTTACTGCACTACAATGCTGGTACTTCACATACGGGGTAGAGAAGTGCCTTTCTCTTTTGGTAAGTACTTCTGTGTTTTTTGGTACTTCGATATCACTATACGGTTTTTGAAATTAAATGCAGAGTCGTGCCCGCATCTCGTGGGCGTGCGGTAGCGTTCTTGCTTCCCACGACCGCGTTCCCGGGTTCGATTTCGGCGTGGTCATGGATTTTCTCTTCCTCGTGATGGCTGGGTGTTGTCTGCTGTCCATAGGTTAGTTAGGTTTAAGTAGTTCTAAGTTCTTGGGGACTGATGACCATTGATGTTAAGTCCCGTAGTGCTCAGAGCCATTTGTTTGGGAGTCGTGTTCGCAACATCGTAACTGGTACTTCGTCTTCCGCTCTATCAGCAGGTTGACATGAGTCTACAGCTGCATTTACTGTCTGTGATACTGACTCAGCTGAATACTGAGATCATGGAAATAACAATGTTACTGCAGCACAATGGTCCTTCACATAAGGAAAAGAGCGGTGGCTTTCTCTTTTGGTAAGTACTTCTATGTTTTTTGTTACTTCGATAATAATTTGCGGTTTTTGACATTAAATTGCAGAGTCGTGTTCGAATCGTCGCAAGTGATGCTTCGTCTTCCTCTCTATCAGCAAATTGACGCCTTTGTATTACTGCATTCACTTTCTGTGACACTGATTCAGCTGACGACTGAGATACTGGAAATAACAATGTTACTGCAGCACAATGTGGTTCTTCACATTCGGGGTAGAGGCGTGGCTTTCTCTTTTGGTAAGTACTTCTATGCTTTTTGTTACTTCGATATCACTTTACGGTTTATGACATGAAATCGCAGACTCGTGTTCGCAACGTCGTAACTGACACTTCCTCTTCTTCTCTATCAGCAGCTTGGTGCGATTCTAGTCCTGCATTCACTTTCTGTGATACTGACTAGGCTGGAGACTGAGATTATGCACATAACTATCTTACTGCAGCACACTATTGGTATTTCACATACGGGGACAGAATATTGTTGTTCTTGTTTTGGAAGTAGTTCTATGTTTTTTGTTGATTTAATGTTACTTTAAGCTTTATTACATTCAATTTCAGAGTCGTGTACGAAATGTCATAACTGATGCTTCTTCTCTATCAGCAGGCTGACGCGATTCAAGTCCTGCAGTCACTTTCCGTGATACTGTATCAGCTGGGGACTGAGATAATGTAAACAACAATCTTACTGCAGCACATTATTGGTATTTAACATTCGGCTATAAAGGGGAGACATTCTCGTTTTGTAAGTACCTCCATGTTTTTTGTTACATTGATATTACTTTAGGCTTTTTGACATTAATTTACAGAGTCGTCTACGACATGTTGTAACTGACACTTCGGCTTCTTCCCTGTCCGTAGTTTTACGCGATTGTTGTGCTGCATTTGGGTTCTGTGATACTAACTCACCTGAAGACTGAGATTCTGGAAATAACAACCTTACTTCAGCACAATTTTGGCATTTCGCTTGCTGGGATAGAGGGTTGACTTTCTCGTTTTGTAAATAATTCTATGTTTTTTGTTGCTTCAATATTACTTTAAGCTTTTTGACATTAAGTTTCATAGTCGTGTACGAAACGTCGTAACTGACACTTCGTCTTTTTCTGTATCAGCAGATTGACGCGATTCTAGTGCTGCATTCACTTTGTGTGATACTGACTCAGCTGAAGAATGAGATAATGGAAATAACAATATTACTGCAGCACAATTTTGGTATTACACATACGGGGATAGAATGGTGAATTTCTCATTTTGTAAGTGATTCTATGTGTTTTTTTGCTTTAATATTACTTTAAGCATTTTGACATTAAATTGCAGAGTTTTGTACAAAACATCGTAACCGATGCTTCGTCTTCTTCTCAATCAGTAGATTGACGCGATTCTACGGCTGCATTCATTTTCTGTGATACTGACACAGCTGAAGACTGAGGTTACGGAAATAACATTGTTACTGTTGTACAATATTGGTATTTCGCATAGGGGAATAGAGGGGAGACTTTCACGTTTTGTTAGTACTTCTATGTTTTTTATTACTTTGATATTACTGTAAGCTTTTTGACATTAAATTGCAGAGTCGTGTTCGAAACGTTGCAACTGATGCTTCGTCTTCTGCTCTATCAACAGGTTTAGGCGATTATAGTGCTGCATTCATTTTGTGTGATACTGACGCAGCTGAAGAATGAGATAATGGAAATAACAATGTTACTGCAGAAAATATAGGTATTTCACATACGGGGGTAGAGGGGTGACTTCCTTGTTTTCAAGCACTTCTATGTTTTTTATTACTTTAATGTTAGTTAAAGCTTTTTGACGTTAAATTGCAGGGACGTGTACGAAATGTCGTAATTGATACTTCGTCTTCTTCTCTATCAGCAGGTTGACGCGATTTTAGTGCTGCATTCAATTTCCGTGATATTGATTCGGCTGAATACTGAGATAATGGAAATGACAATTTTGCTGCCGCACAATATTTGTGTTTCAGAAACGAGTATAGAGGGGTGACTTTCTCATTTTTAAGTGCTTCTATGTTTTGTGAGGCTTCTATATTATTATAAGCTTTTTGACATAAAATTGCAGAGTAGTGTACGAAACGTAGTAAGTGATCCTTCGTCTTCTTCTCTATGAGCAGGTTGACGCGATTCTAGTGCTACAATCTCCTTTTGTGATACTGACTCAGCTGAAGATTGAGTGTATGGAAATAACAATGTTACTGCAGAACAATGATGGTGCTGTGGTTGGCAGGAGAGCCAACACCGTGTTACTAGAGGAGGCCGAAATGCGCGCGTTTTAGCTCACGCAGGCTGGCGTAAGGTCTGGAACAGGACAAGGAAATTAGAATTTAGAAAAACGGACGTAGCTGGTGGAATACGTAACTTTAATCCATTAATGATGAACGTCGCTCTTGACGATACATGATTGATAATGTCAGTAGTAACTGAATATGGCGCCTTGCTAGGTCGTAGCAAATAACGTAGCTGAAGGCTATGCTAAACTATCGTCTCGGCAAATGAGAGCGTATTTAGTCAGTGAACCATCGCTAGCAAAGTCGGCTGTACAACTTGGGCGATTGTTAGGAAGTCTCTGTAGACCTGCCGTGTGGCGGCGCTCGGGCTGCAATCACTGATAGTGGCGACACGCGGGTCCGACGTATACTACCGGACCGCGGCCGATTTAAAGGCTACCACATAGCAAGTGTGGTGTCTGGCGGTGACACCACAGATGGCATTTCACATATCGTGATAGTGGGATGACTTTCTCTTTTTATAAGTACTTATATGTTTTTGTTTCTTCAATTTTACTTTAAGCTTTTTTACATTAAGTTGCAGAGTCTTGTACGAAACGTCGTAATTGATACTTCGTCTTCCTCTCTATCAGCAGGTTGGCGCGATTCTAGTGCTGCATTCTCTTTCTGTGATACTGACTCAGCTGCAGACTGAGGTTATAGAAATGACAATGTTACTGCGGCATGCTATCGGTTTTTCACATAAGGGGATAGAGGGTCGACTTTCTCTTTTTGTAAGTACTTGTGTGTTTTTTGTTACCTCAATATTACTTTGAGGTTTTTGAAATTACATTGCAGAGTCGTGTACTGTGACGTATTTTGTACGTTTGTGATTGTATTCTCATGTTACAAAATTGTAATTGACACCAGTTCATCTAATTAAGTAACTTGTATGGATTCGTTTCAGTACACACATTCCTGTTGGTCATAGTATATGCACAATATGTGAGAAGAAAAGGAGTTTTTGTACCCGCACGTGTGTTGATAATTCAGCAAGGGACTGGTTAACAGCATTGTTCGTTCTAAGGACATTTCAAAAAAAATTTTTTGTTAGTGCACAAGTGGTCATTCATGGACTTGCTATATTATTCGCAAGAGACTCCGATGGTGATTGTGCAGCTGCACATTCATAACAGATGGCTGTTGGCTATCTCTACCAGAAGCACAGTGGGTCTACACCTTTGATGGCTCACCAACAACATTATTTGTACAAGTACTGCAGTGGGTCTGCACCTCTGGTGGCCCACCAATGCCATAATCTCTACCAGGACTACAGTGGGTCTGCTCTGTGATGACCTACCTACCAATATTCTTCAAAACTTCGACTGACTCTGCTGTGGATTTGCTCTGTTGTGGCCCATTACCTGTCTGCATGCTAAGGATCAGCACTGTCTTTCCGCTAGGAGGAGAACACTGGTTCTTCACGACTGCATAGAAATACACTACTTCCGCTTGCATTTCCTTTTACTGCTCAGACTTGAAAAAATAACTGCAATTACTACTGTGATGAATGATCAGATAATTTTTGCTTTTGACCAACAGTGTATCAATAAGTGTGCGCATTTAATAACTTTGTTATTGCAATTGTGAAAAATTATTTCAAATCAGTATTGGGCACTGCCCAAAATAATTTGTAAATTTTTTTTCTGGGGAGCATGGGGGCTATGTAAGTAGGCTGTTTAGGTTTTAATGTTGGTAACGCCACGTAGCGCTCTGTATGAAAATCATTGACTGTGTTGTGTCCAGTCTGTGGCTAGTTGGCATTGTTGGAGCATTCGCTATTGTAGTGGTGGTCAGTTGGATGGGAACAGCATGTAGCGTTGTGCAGTTGGAGGTGAGCCGCCAGCAGTGGTGGATGTGGGGAGAGAGATGTCAGAGTTTTGAGAGCGGTCGATCTGGACGTGTGTCCGTCAGAAAAAGGAAATTTGTAAGACTGGATGACATGAACTGATATATATATATATATATATATATATATATATATGATGACTTTGAACAGTATTAAGGTATTTGTTGTCTATGAAAACCTTTCAGTTGCTAACTATGCCTGTCAGTAGTTAATCACTTCAATAATTAGAATCTTTTATTTAGCTGGCAGGATTGGCGCTCACTGTATTGCAGTAGTTCGAGTAACGAAAATTTTGTGAGGTAATTGATTCATGAAAGGTATAGGTTATTGTTAGTCAGGGCCATACTTTTGCAGGGACTATTGAAAGTCAGATTGCGTTACTCTAAAAAATATTGCGTGTCAGTTTAGTGATGATCAGAATAAGTAAAGAGAGAACTGTCTGAGTACGTCCAGTTTTGCTCAGCTGTTTGAAAATCTAATAACGTAAGAGATTTTCCAGTACAGTAATTTTTAAATTTTTCTAAGGGGTAGTTTCAGTACGAAATGTAGTAACTGTTATACCATCTTGTTGACTATCAGCAGGTTGACGGATATCTGGCACTCCATTCACATTCTGTGCTAGTGACTCAGCTGATAATGGAAGTAACGAGGTGACTAACACAAACCTGATATTTCAAATAGTGGACGGAGTACTTATCTTTCTGTTTGGGTAAGTATCTCCATATGTTTTATATGTATCACAATTACTCATTCCTGTCTGACATTAATATTACAGATTCATATATGAAATGTCGTAACTGATGTTCCGTTTTGTTGTCTATCCGCATTTTGACGGAGTTCTTTATCTTCATTCGCTTTCTGCGCTGCTGACTCAGCTGTTGACTGAGATTATAGAGACAACTATGTGATTACAGCACAAAATTTATATTTCTAATATAGGGACGGATACCTATTGCATATGTTTTGGTAAGTACTTCCATGTGTCTTATGTTCTTCAATATTACTTTCAGCTGTTTATAGATTCAAGTAGGAAATGTCGTAATTGATATTTCGTCATGTTGCCTATCAGAAAGTTGAAGAACGTGTGGCGATGCATTCACATTCTGTACTACTGATTCGGCTGTTTACTAAGGTTATTGAAATAACGATGTAACTGCACCAAAAAACTGATATTTCAAGTAAGGATAGAGTACTATTGCTTCTGTTTTGGTGAGTACATCTATGTGGTTTAGATATATAAGATTACTTTCTTCGATTTGATATTAAAATTGCAGATTTATGTACGAAGTGGCGTAACTGATGTTTCGTATGTTCTTCTATCAGCAAGTTGACGGAGATCTTAAGCTGCATTCACTTTCTGTGCTACTGATCAGCTGTTGACTAAGATTATGGGAATAGCGAGGATACTGCAGCACAAAATTTCGTATATTAGCTTAGTGTACTATTGCTTTTGTTTAGGTGAGTATTTCCATGTGCTTTCAATATATCAAAATCACTTTCAGCTGTTTGACATTAAATTACAGATTCATGTACAGAACGTCGTAACTGATATTTAGTCTTGTTGTCCATCAGTATGTTGAAGGAGATCTTGTGCTGAATTAACTTCCTGTGCTACTGACTCAGCTGTTGACTGAGATTATGGAAATAACGATTTGACTGCAGCTCAAAATTGATATTTCAAAGAAGGGAACAGAGTGCTATTCCTTCTGTTTTGCTAAGTAATCTCATATGTTTTTTATATATCACATTTAATTTTTTTCTTTTTGTCATTAAAACTACACTTTCATTTACGAAATGTTGTTAACTGATATTCTGTCTTGTTGTCTATCAAAATGTCGTCGGAGATCTTGTGCTGAATTCACTTTCTGTGCTACTGCCTCAGTTCTAGTCTGAGATTATGGATATAACGAGGTGACTGCATCACAAATATATGGGGACAGTGTACTCTTCACTCTGCTTTAGTACGGTTATTCATATGTTTTATAAAAATCGCAATTCCTTTTCTCTGTTTGACATTAAAATTACAGATTCATGTACGAAATGTCGAAACTAATATTCCATCTTGTTGTCCATCAGAATGTTGATGGAGATCTTGAGTTGCATTAATTTTCATGGTACTAAGCAGCTGTTGACTGAGAGTATGGAAATAACAAGGTGAATGAAGCAAAAAAAAAAAAATGATATTTCAAATACAGGAACAGAGCACTATTGCTTCTGTTTTGGTAAGTACTTCTGTGTTTTTTATTTACTTCAATATTACGTTCAGCTGTTTGACATTAAACTGCAGAGTCATGTGCGAAATGTCACAACAGATATTTCGCCTTGTTTTCTATCAGCGGGTCGACGGGAATGTGGCGCTGCATCCTCTTTCTGTTTTATTGACGAATCCTTCCGTTGTGGTAAGTACTTCCATGTGTTTTACCTACTTCAACATTACTTTCAGCTGTTTGTCAATAAATTATAATTCACGTACGTATCGTCGTAACTAACATTTTATCTTGTTGTTTATGAGCAGGTCTGACGGAAATCTGGCGCTGCATTCACTTTGTCTGCTACTGAGTCAGCTATTGACTGAGATTATGGAAATTACGAGATGACTGGAGCAGGAAATTGATATTTCAAGTATGGGGACATAATAATGTTAATTTTGTTTTTGTGAGTACTTCATGTGTTTTATATACTTTAATATCACTTTACACTGATTGACATTAATTTACAGATTCATCTCGTAACAGATATTTCCTGTTGTTACGAGCAGGTTGACAAGAAATTGGCGCTACATTCACTTTTTGCACTACTGACTCAGGTGTTCATTGAGATCATGGAAATAACGAGGTGACTGCAGCATGAAATTTATATTTGGAATTTCTGTGAGAATACCATTTCTTTTAATTTTGATAGTACTTCCATGTGTCTTAAATTGTTCATTGTTAATTTAGGTGTTCGACAATATATTACAGACTCATGTGCGAAATGTCGTAAATGATATTTCGATTTGTTTTCTGTCACCAGGTTGACTGAAATCTGGCGCTACATTCAGTTTCTACGCTACTGACTCAGCTGTTGATTGAAATTATGGAAATAACGAGGTCACTGCAGCACAAAAATGATATTTTAAATATGGAGAAAGAAATCTATTGCTTCGGTTTTGATAAGTACTTCCATGTGTTTTATATATATAAAAAATAATTCTGTTTGACATTACAATTACAGATTCATGCACGAAATGTCATAACTGATACTTCGTCTTGTTGTCTGTCAGCACGTTGACGGGAATCTGGGGTTGCATTCACTTTCCTTGCTACTGATGCAGCTGTTGGCTGAGATTATGAAATAACGTGGTGACTTCAGCACTAGGTGATATTTCAAACATGGGGACAGAATACTATTGCTTCGGCTTTAGTAAGTACTTCCATCTGTTTTATATACTTTTACATTACTTAATGCTATTTGTCATTGAATTACAAATTCGTGTACAATATGTCGGAACTGATATTTCGCTTTGTTGTCTCTCAGCAGGTTGACTGGAATCAGTCGTTGCGTTCTCTTTCTATGCTACTGACGCAACTGTTGACTGAGAATGTTGAAATAAATAGTTAACTGTAGCACAAAATTGATACTTCCAATGAGGGACATTATAATATTGCTTCTTTTTTAGTAAGTAATTCCATGTGTTTTATAAACTGCAATATTAGTTTACGTTGTTTGACATTAAATTAGAGTGTCATGGACGAAATGTCGTAACTGATATTTCGTCCTGTTGTGTATCAGGAGGTTGACGGAAATCTAGCGCTGCATTCGGTTTCGGTGCTACTGACTCATCTCTTGCCTCAGATTATTGAAATGACGTGGTGGCTGAAGCGTAATGTTTATATTTACAATATGGAGACAGAATACAATTGCTTCTGATATTGTAAGTACCTCCATGTGTTTTATATACTTCAATATTTTATTATTCAGTGTGACATTAAAATTACAGATTCACATACGAAATGGCGTAAGTGATATTTCGCCTTGTTGTCTATCAGCAGGTTTACGGGAATCTGGCGCTGCGTTCCCTTTGTATGCTACAGACTCAGCTGTTGACTGTGATTGTGGAAATAACGAGATGACTGCGACACAATATTAATATTCCAAATATAAGTACAGAATAAAATTGCCTCTGTTTTGGTAAGTCATTCCATGTGTTTTATATGCATCAATATTATTTACTTGTTTTTAACATTAAATTACAGACACATGTACGTAATGTCGTTATTGATATTTCGCCCTATTATCTGTCAGCAGGTTGGCTTCAAACATGCGCTGCATTCTTTTTCTGTGTTGCTGACTTGGATGTTGACTGAGATTATGGAAATAACAAGGTGACTGCTCACAAAACTGATACTTCAGATATTGAGACTATTGCTTCTGTGTTGCCAATCTTTGAATTTTTTAGATTTACAACTATACTACTGCTTCTGTTTTGGAAAGAAGTTCCATGTGTTTTAAATATAGCAAAATTACTTTCTTCTGTTTGACATTTAATTACAGATTCATGTACGAAATGTCGTAACTGGTATTACGCCTTGTTGTCTATCAGCATGTTGACGGGAATCTGGCACTGCATTCAGTTTCTTTGCTACTGACACAGTTGTTGATTGAGATTATGGATCTAACGTGGTGGCTGCTGCACCTTACTGATGTTTCAATTATGGGGACAGAACTGGAAACAATTGCTATCTGGGTCCACATGGACTCTGTGGTCTTGGTTTCAAACCTCTGTCTCCCTCGTGACATGCCACCTACACCTAACGCACACCTTCAGCAAGTACTTTTTCCTTCCTCCTCCTTTCGAATTTTAATTCCCATCAATTCTTTGGGGCTGTGCTTTTTTGTCTTGTCAGTGTGTCCTCATACACTGGCTTCTTGCAGGCTACGACCTGCGCCTTCTTAATAATGGTTCCACTTTCGATTTCAGAGCTGCTTATGGCACTTCCTGTGCCATCGTTCTCTCACATCTCTGTCCCCTTCTCTCTTCACTGCACTGATCTCTGCCCGATGGCCTCTACAGTAGCAACCTCTTCCCATTGATTGTTTCGTTCCCTTCCCGCCTCCTCGTGGCAATGTTACCCAGCTGGGTTTTCCATCGTGCTGATTGGCTTCTACACACTTCAAAAAAGTCTTGCATCACCTCGGTTCCGAGAGTTGCGGAACCGTTACAGAGAATTGGAATTGAAATCAATATAAATATCATTTCTGCCATTTTTATTGCTCGTGAAAACCACACATGTATTATCACCACAAAGCGGGACCTTCAGAGGTGGTGATCCAGATTGCTCTACACTCTGGACCCCTAATACCCAGTAGCACATCCTCTTGTATTGAAGAATGCCTGTATTCATCGTGGCATACTTTCCACATGCTCATCAAGACACTGTTGGTCCAAATTTTCTTACTGCTCATCGGCGATTCGGCGTAGATCTCTTAGAAAGGTTGGTGGGTTGTGTCGTCCATAAACAACCCTTTTCCATCTTTCCCAGGCATCTGCGATCGGCTCATGTCTGGAGAACATGCTGGTCACTCTAGTCGATCGATGTCGTCATCCTGAAGGAAGTTATTCACAAGATGTGCACTATGGGGCACGCATTGTCGTCCATGAAGACGAATACCTCGCCAATACACTGCCGATATGGTTGCACCATCGGTCGGAGGGTGACATTCACGTATCGTAGATCAGTTACGGCGCCTTCCACGACTACCAGCAGCGTACGTCGGCCCCACATAATGACACCCCAAAACAGCAGGGAACCTCCACCTTGCTGCACTCGCTGTATAGTGGGTCTAAGGTGTTCAGTCTGATTAGGTTGCCTGCAAACATGTCTCCGACGATTGTCTGGTTAAAGAAATATGCAACACTCATCGGTGAAGAGAATGTGATGCCAACCCTGAGTGGTCCATTCGGCATATTGTTGGGCCCACCTGTACCTCGCTGCATGGGGTTGTGGTTGCAAAGATGGACCACGCCATGGAATCGGGAGTGAAGTTGCAACCTATTGCATACAGTTTGATTCGTAACACGACGTCCTGTGGCTGCACGCAAAGCATTATTCAACATGGTGACGTTGCTGTCAGGGCTGCTCCGAGCAATAATCCGTCATCCACTGCAGTAGTAGCCCTTGGGCGGCCTGAGCGAGGCATGTCATCGACAGTTCCTTTCTCTCTGTATCTCCTCCATGTCCGAACAACATCGTTTTGGTTCAGTCCGAGACGCCTGGTCACTTCCCTTGTTGAGAGCCCTTCCTGGCACAAAGTAGCAATGCGGACGCACTCGAACCGCGGTTTTGACCGTCTAGGAATGTTTGAAATAAGACAATACGAGCCGTGTACATCTTTCCTGGTTGAATGACTGGAACTGATCGTCTGTTGGACCCGTTTCCTCTAATAGGCGCTCCTTATACATGGTTTATACATCTTTGGGCGCGTTTAGTGACATCTCTGTACAGTCAAAGGGACTGTGTCTGTGATACAATATCCAGAGTCAACGTCTATCTTCAGGAGTTCTGGGAACTGGGGTGATGCAAACCTTTTTTTGATGTGTGTATATTCCTCCCAGGAGATGTTTATCCCATCCTTGTCAATCTGTGGTGATAAAGTCGTCAGTGACACTTCCAATACTATCATCCGTGCCGCCAATGTAGGTGTCCCACACTCGATGGGCCCCATTCACCACTGGCCTGTGCCATGGTTTAGGAACCATGATCACTGTCAGTGTCACCATCCTACACCTACCTTATTACTTTTAAATGTCTCTTTGGAAAGTCCCTTACCTAATCCTGCTGAACAAGTGGGTGTGCAGGAAACACTTTACCTCCTCCCTAGTTTCTTCTGTTCCTTTGTCTCAGGTGTGGGCTATGCTCCATACCCTCTAAGGTGTCAATGAGAGTCTTCCATCCCAGGCGCTGCCCTTTTTGGTTGCATTCTTTGGTTCTCACGGAAGACCTTGAGATTCATTTTGTGATATCATCAGTGTTAGCCTCCTATGCAGCTGCCTTCCTCTCCTTTTAACAGTTGGGTGAAGCTTCCCACTAATGCTTTACTGCTTGTCAGGTGGAATCCTACAATGAATCTTTTACAGAATAGGAACCTCTTTTGGCCCTCTCCTTTTCCCACAATTTAGCCCACTGTCCTGATTCCATCCATAACCAAATACCTCGAGGGGTAGCTGTGCAGTCTGAGGCGTCTTGTCACGGTTTGCACGGCTTCCCCTGTCAGAGGTTCGAGCCCTTCCTTGGGCATGGGTGTTTGTGTTGTCCTTAGTGTAAGTTAAAGTTAAATTAAGTAGTGCATAAGCCTAGGGGCCGATGACCTCAGCAGTTTCTTCCCATAGTCCTTACCACATATTTCCAATTCTATAACTAATTGCTTCAACATCTGTGTCTTGTACAGTGACAGTATGTCCTCCAGGTGTTCAACCACATTTGGCTGCAAAGCGTTCTCCCCTGTAAATGGAGCGACAGTATTGTGTTTCCTGTTCTCAATTCTGGTAAGGGATAGTGGTCCCTCGATACTTATGGGCCCATCAATATGATTAACACCTCATGTAACTTATTTGGAGAGTTGGTACCTCATCGACTCTGTGGGGTCATCAAATAATGGGTCCTTTTGTCTTCTTATCAATGTGGCTTTCAGGAGACACAGTCTCTGATCAATCGTCTGCTTCAATTGGAAACTTCAGTTTGGCAGGCCGTTCCTCAGTGCTGTCATCTCGTTGCTAATTTCTTCAAAGTTTGTAAGGCCTGATTGATGGCTCGTCACCATCACATCCTGGTTGCAGTCCCTGAGTTAGGTATTCAGGGCGACTCCCAATTTTTATTCGTCAATTCCTGTCCCATCTATCATTCCAAATTTGTATTGTTATTTTTCTACCTTCTCCACAGACCTAGGAGAATGGCATTCCACAGACCTCCATAATAAGAGACTTCTTTTTCTCATCGCTGTTAATGGACTCAAGGTCTCCATCAGACTGATGATCACCCCTGCTCTGTATGTGGATGATTTCTGTATTTGGGCTAGTTCTCACTCAGTTGCCTTTGCAGGGCACCATCTGGCATGCTTATGTGTCGACGCCCTCACATAGCTTTCAGTTCCCCTCCCTTAAAACGTGGGTGATACATTTCTGTCACAGCACTATAATCCATATTGATCTGCAGCTCTCCCTCGACACACCATGGCTGACCATGGCACCCAGTTCCGTTTCCTGGGTCTTCTCTACGACATTAAGTTTAGGTGGTTGTCCTATATCTGCCTTCTGAAGATTGGCTGTTTCTGTAAACTAAGTGTACTTCACTTCCTTCGCACACCTCTTTGGAGTGCATAGTTGACTCTTCTCCACATTTATCTGCCTTAATTCTGTCCTACTTGGACTATGGTTGTCTTTGGTTTGGTGGTCCCAACTTCTGGTTTCCTTTGCCACTGCTCTTCGCTCTTTCCTTGCTTACCCCTCTTGTTCTACTCTTTTCATGGCTTCGGAATGTCACCCACCCACTATTCGGACACATGTGGGTTTTGTGGTTGTATACTGCTTTGCTTCGCTCTGCTGTGATTTTCATCTTCCCTCTTTGCCCTGTTTCCCACGTTCACTTCATAACACCCCAATTTGTTAATTCCAAAACCCTGGATTTGGATGGATCTCTTCTGGGGTCTGGAACCCTCCTTTGCTCCAGTGGTTTTCCATTGTTTGTTCCACCAGCTCTTGTGGAAGTTTTCGGATGCTATTGACATTTACACCGATGGCTCTAAATCCGCCGATCACGTAGGATATCCCTTCACTTCTTCTGTTGGTACTAAACATTATTTCTTGCCTGCCTCGTGTTAGATGTGTACCTGCAGAAGTGATGGTCATCTTTTGGGCGGTCTATCTTACTAAACGGTTATATCTCATCCAAGTTTTGTTGTGTACGACTCGATGAGTGTCCTCCAGGCTCTCGCCCAGTGTTTTTCTCGCGATCTCTTGGTGTCTGCCACACACAATCTTCTCACTTACCTTGAACTGCTGCATGTGCTGTATGTTCAGTTAATTTCCTTTAGGTTCCAGGCCATGTGAGTATTCTTGATAGTAAGCTTGTTGATCATGTGCTGGTAGACACACACCTACCCCATTCTCTATGATCACTCTGGGGCAGATTTGCGGCTTCATATGAAATTCCTGTTAGCTCAGTCATGGGCTGACTCTTTGTAGACACATATATGCCTAATAAACTTTGTGCAATCACGGGAGTCCACCATGTGGCATTTTTCCTTCTGCTTCTCACAGTGGCATGGTTTTTTACTCCGTAATGACCAGCCTGGCCGCTTCGTAGGGTAGGTATTGCCATGATGATCTGTAGTTTGCTTGAATTCCCCATGGCTTTTGACCCTTTACACTAAATACACACTTCCACTAGCCTTGTCCCAGGTAATAGTGATCAACTCTCGTATAGTTATGTCCATCCTTCGTTTTCTTAGTGAAAGTAGTTTGTCGACCTAGGTACCTGAATTTCCTTCCAGAAGGGAATCCCTCAGTTAGCGTTGGCATTAGTTTGGGAGGCCTCTGGTCTTGCCTCCACATGGCCAGGTTTTCCCCCCATTTTTGCCAATGTTTTGTCTGGTAGTTTCTGCCATTTTGTTTATTCATTTTTGATGTCTCCTTCCCTTGGTGTTGTCCTCATTGTGTCACGATCATGGTATGGTGTGGCGACCAGGATGGTTCGGCGCGTTGCTAGCGCAACATAGCACGTAGCATCCCTGGGGGCGCCACTTGCTCTCGCCACTTACCACCTCCCTCCCTGTTATTTACTCTTCCTGTGGCCTAATATTCCTTCCGCCTCTTTATTTGCCCATTTTCCTTTACTGTTGCCTGGACTGTGTTGTCTGTGTTGTTCTTCTGATCGTTTCTGTCACCGTAGATCATGGAACCAATGACGTTGTCGTTTGGTCACGCCCCACCTCCAGCCAACTAGCTGACCAGACAACAATTTACCTCTGCCAGTAGCTAATGAAGATATTTGATATCACTGTGGGAATGAATTTGAATGCTGTATTGCCCATTAAAATCTATTAAGGAACCTGAAATATAATACTTATTATTCACTAGTAATCAGTTGAAATTAGCGCAGTACGCTAGAGAGGAAATGCTACCACAGATAACTGCGGTCTAATATGAGCTCAAGCGAAGGTCAGAAACAACACTGCAGAACAAGAATTACAAAAATAATCCGAAAGGTGGGAATTGGGAAGAATACGTAATGACACTTTTACCATCGATTACAAGAGGGAGTTGAGTCTTTTTTCCTTTTTATGTTTCACCCTCGGAATGGGTCAAATGACATTTTACAATCTGGAGAAATGCTTACAAAATTTAAAGATCGTTAAATTAAGGGAGTGAAATGTAAGATATGCGTTGATATGTATGGTTATATTCATTATGGGATAAATGCACAATCATGACAAATAAACAGCTCCTATTGAAACTCGTATAAGTGTGGGAGGAAAAGCAGTACTGCTGCCAAGTGCTTGAATGAGTTTTATGGGATGATTGCAAAGGAAGTTTGTTGTGTAACTTTACTCAGCTGGTCACCATTTTCATCCATCCATACCAGTCCTTGACCGAGCGAGGTGACGCAGTGGCTAGCACACTGGACTCGCATTCGGGAGGACGACGGTTCAATCCTGCTTCCGGCCATCCTGATTTAGGTTTTCCGTTATTTCCCTAAATCACTCCAGGCAAATGCCGGGATGGTTCCTTTGAAAGGGCACGGCCGAGTTCCTTCTCCGTCCTTCCCTAACTCGATGAGACCGATGACCTCGCTGTTTGGTCTCTTCCCCCAAACCAACCAACCAACCAACCATACCAGTCCTTCTGTCTGATATCGACTACAACAGATAGAAACTGCTTTTAAGTCATGACCTAAATTCCATGTAATAAAAGTGGGTTCGAAGCTCGTGGTCTCACGCCAGTGTTCTGGCTTCCAGAGCACGGGGTCACAGGTTCCATTCCAGGCGGGGTCCGGTTCAAATGGTTCAAATGGCCCTGGGCAGTATGGGACTTAACTTCTAATGTCATCGGTCCCTTAGAACTTAGAACTACTTAAACCTAACTAACCTAAGGACATCACACACATACATGCACGAGGCAGGATTCGAACCTGCGACCGTAGCGGTCGCGCGGTTCCAGACTGTAGCGCCTAGAACCGCTCGGTCACTCCGGCCGCCGGCGGGGTCAGGGATCTTCACCTGCCTCGAGATGACTGTGTGTTGTTGTAGTCTTCACCACCTTCATTCATCCCCATAACGGGCGGAGGAAGGCAATGGCAAACCACTTCCACTAGGACCTTGCCTAGTACGGCGGTGCGGGTCTCCCGCATAGTTCCCCTACGCTCTGCCAAGGAGTATCATCATCTGATGTGACATAACAGACAGTTTGGGCCACTGCACAAAATTTTCACGTTTACGTATAGTTATTTATACTGGCTTCGTTACAAACGTGTACTGGAATTCAGAACTACCTTATTCACCCTGATACGAGGGATATTTCATAAATAATGCTAGAGTCGGTGTTACTGTGTATAGATTGATGCAACAACAATGAAAATTACATGGCGAGAGGTAGAAATGGCTCCTGCAGGGGTCTCAGTTACTATGAATGTTGAAGACCAGAGGTCGTACGTCAAGATCGAAACTTTACGCGGAAAAAAACCTAACAGAAATCCGCAGTGCGTTAAGTGAAGTTTGTGTTGAGTTTACAGTGGACCGTAGTACTGTTACACGTTGAGTTATTCGTTTTCGAGGAGGTCGTAAGAGCATAGATGACAATCCAAGACCCGGAAGACCAAAAACTTCAACAGATGAACGAAGTGTGAAACTTGTGGCAGATGCTCTTGAGGAAGATTGCATCGCGACTTGGGAGGAACTCTCTGAAGCCACAGGTATTCCCCCGGCATCAATATTCACTAATCTGGCAGGCGATTTGAAAAAGAGAAAAAATTTCGCAAGATGCGTCCCTCACTGTTTGACTGTTTAAGAGAAATTCCCTAGTTATTGCGACCTTGCTGAAGCGACGATTCGACTGTGAAGGTCAAGGATTTTTGAGTCGAATTGTCGCTATTTATGAAATTTAGATGAGATACTTTGAGCGGAAGTTGAAATCACAGTCCAGTGAGTGGAGAGCTTCGGATTTTCCACGTCCAAAAGAAATTTCGACGCGCTCAATTAAAAGATCAAGTAAATGATTGTTTTCGATTATGGTCACCAAGGAATAATCATGACAAATAGTCCCATCTGGAACAAGAGTCACACCGAGCGAGGTTGCGAAGTGGTTAGCACACTGGACTCGCATTCGGGAGGACGACGGTTCAATCCCGCGTCCGGCCATCCTGATTTAGGTTTTCCGTGATTTCCCTGAATCGCTCCAGGCAAATGCCTGGATGGTTCCTTTCAAAGGACACGGCCGACTTCCTTCCCCATCCGCCCCTAATCCGATGAGACCGATGACCTCGCTGTTTGGTCTCCTCCCCCAAAAACCAACCAACCAACAAGAGTCACAGCAGTGTATTATCGTAACTTCATGCAAAACGTGCGGAGAAAAATGCGCAAAACTCGACCTCAGTTGCTCGATGCTCGGCCACGCATTTTCCACGACGACGATCGCCCCCATATTGCAATGTTATAGCCCAAGTACTGCGCGAATACGGATGGGAAGTGTTGCCGCGTCCCCTCTAGAGCCCGGACATGAGATTAGATTAGATTAGATTTACTTTCATTCCAATTGATCCGTAGTGAGGAGGTCCTCCAGGATGTGGAACATGTCAGAAAAACAACAATACACGACAAATATTTACAACTAAAACAAATAAGCTAATGTACCTTTCCCCAGGTCCCAAGTGGAATGATCGTCATTTTTTAATGAACACTATATGGAAGTAATTTTACAAATACTAATGCACTGAATTTAAAATAAATAAGTTTTTACTTATTTATAAGGTAATAAACATGTAATACAACTACTATAATACTTATTTACAATGAACACATTACTGCACTGAAATGATGCAGAAGTTAGATGTACTTACACACACACACACACACACACACACACGCACGCGTACACACACACACACACGCATTTACAATGAACACATTACTGCACTGAAATTGCGCAGAAGTTATAGTGTACTTATATATATATATATATATATATATATATATATATATATATATATATATATATACAAATCAGTTGGTTTTACTGAGAAATTCATCAATGGAGTAGAAGGAGTTGGCCACTAATAAATCCTTTAGGCTTCTCTTAAACTGAATTTCATTGGTTGTTAAGCTTTTTATGGCTGCTGGCAAGTTATTGAAAATGTGAGTTCCTGAATAATGCGCACCTTTTTGTACAAGACTAAGCGACTTTAAATCCTTGTGAAGATTATTCTTATTTCTAGCATTGATTCCATGAATTGAGCTGTTGGTTTGAAAAAGTGATATATTTTTAATGACAAATTTCATTAAGGAATAAATATATTGGGAAGCAGTAGTTAGTATCCCTAGTTCCCTAAACAGGCTTCTGCAGGATATTCTTGAGTTCACACCACATATAACTCTTACTGCACGTTTTTGTGCCCAGAAAACTTTAGCTTGGCTTGATGAATTACCCCAAAACATAATCCCATATGACATTATGGAATGAAAGTAAGCATAGTATGCCAGCTTTTTCATTTTTATATCCCCTATATCTGACAAAATTCGCATTGCAAACAGAGATTTGTTAAGACGCTTCAGCAGTTCTGTCGTGTGCTCCTCCCAGTTGAATTTATTATCAAGCTGTAATCCCAAGAATTTAACACTGTCCACTTCTTCTATTTTCTTGTCATCATATGTTAGACATATACTCGTGGTACACCCCTTACAAGTTCTGAACTGCATGTAGTGTGTTTTTTCAAAGTTTAGTGACAAAGGATTGGCTGGGAACCAGTGATTAATGTCCACAAATATTTTATTGGCTGATCTTTCTAAGACTACACTCGATTTGCTATTTATTGCAATGTTTGTATCATCGGCAAACAAAACGAACTTGGCATCTGGTAATGTTACTGATGAAAGGTCGTTGATATACACAAGAAAAAGTAAGGGCCCCAAAATGGAACCTTGTGGGACCCCCACATGTAATTAGCTCCCAGTTGGATGATGCCTGATAGCTTGATACATGTCTCTTTCCTAATAACACCCTTTGTTTCCTGCCAGAGATATAAGATTTGAACCATTTTGCAGCATTTCCTGTTACACTATAATACTCTAATTTACTTAAAAGGATATTGTGATTTACACAGTCAAATGCCTTTGGCAGATCACAAAATATACCAGTTGCCTGCAATTTTTTGTCTAATGAATTAAGCACATTTTCACTGTAAGTGTACATAGCGTTCTCAATATCAGAACCTTTTAGGAATCCAAACTGTGACTTTGACAGTATGTTATTTGAAATAAGATGGTTATAAAGCCGACTGTACAATACTTTTTCGAAATTTTTTGAGAATGCTGGCAACAGTGAAATTCGACGGAAATTTTATGCTATTTCTTTATCTCCCTTCTTAAACAGTGGCTTAACTTCAGCATATTTCAGCCATTCCGGAAATATTCCACTGATAAATGACTGGTTACACAGATAGCTTAATATGTTACTTAGCTCAGAATCACATTCTTTAATTAACTTTGTTGATATTTCATCATACCCACTAGATGTTTTTGATTTTAAAGATTTTATGATGGACATTATTTCTGTTGGGGTAGTGAGGGTCATATTCATATTATGGAAGTTGCTTGAAATTTCTGGTCTGAGGTATTCCATAGCAGCATCTACCGAACCTGACAACCCCATCGTTTCAGTAACAGTTATAAAATGTTTAATAAAAAGTTCTGCAACACTATACACATCTGGCACCAATTTATCATTTACTCTTAATGCTGTTTGTTCCTCTTCATGTCTGGTTCTACCGGTCTCCAGGCTTCGACTTTCTCGTGAAATTGAAAAAAACCTTTCTCTGGAAGAGCTTTCTACCACCGATTCCCGAGCCATTCGATAGATAAACAGAAGTGGTGTCCTGGATGGAGTAATAGAGCTTCCAAGGAGTTGGAATTCTGTCATAGAGAAGTGGGAAGACTATACTGAGGAACTGTGAAGAGATATTGAAAGAAAAGTGTAAGTAAAAAAAAAGTGTAAGACGTTTTCTGCTGGGTGGCTTCTATAAAATAACCCTACAAATCCTAATATGAGAACACAGCGAATCTTAATTTCGACACAACTTTTAGAAAAACCTTTTAAGGGGACCACACCCTGCCTGTCTAACACATGTTAATTTAGACACGTATTTGACCCATTTCTGGAAAAAAGCTATTTGTTGCAGGACCTTAATATTTTTACTGTGTGTTACATGATGCTAATAGAATCAACTGTACTAAAATCTACTTTATCCATATTATAGATTTTAAGAAATACTTTTTTAAATTTATTAACGAAAATATTAAGTTTTTTCTGCAGCAAATATCTTTTGTGAACTTCCTAATGGGGGAATATTAATGAATGTAGTGCCAGAGGTGACGTTTAATGCTATGCAGTGTCTCTGAAATTTTCATTCATTTATCTATGATAGTTTCTGATATAATGGGGCATATGTACTGAAAATTTTAGTTTGCTGGAAATTGACTTTAAAGAGAAAACTTTTGAAATTTGTTGCTTACAGTTAGTTAAAAGTGTCCTGCTGCATATGATGGATCTTCTTTGGCTTCTAGCAGGTCTTCCAGCTTCTTTTTCACCTTCCTGGATGTTTGTCTTGCTTTCTTGGCCATATTAGATGCAGACCTGTCTGCATCAGCTATCCTCATTTTATCGCAATGTTGCAGCCTAGTGATCATATTTTCACCAGGATTAATTCCCAGCCTCTTCAGTACCCAACACTTTCCAATATTACCACAATTGAATGTAATAACATCATCATGAATTCCTAGTTTCGTTGTATGCATGCCTACAAATACAGCTTTAGGAAGGCGGTTCCAAATTATGCTGTTGAAACATTCATTTTGGTTCTATGTCTGCCCATGCGGACATTTCCGTAGACGGTGAGGATGAGCCAAGTCTCTGAAAACAGTTTTAATTGCGGTAATAACAGCAGCAGGAAGATAACGCTAGAGAGAATAAGATTCTCCAGTTGCCTGAGACCTATTATATTTGCACCACGAATTTTCTTCTGATGAACACAATCCATGACATGGCTTTTTTCAGCAGTAGAGGACTTATGGAAGAATATGGCCCAAACATTGCCTCCAGAATTTCTTTATTTCTCCTAATTGTCAGCCCATAGTATACCTGCAAGTTTGCTATTTCAGTTTAATTAACCGACCCTGTCTGGTCAACAATTTTCAATCTTCATATTTTTTCCCTCTCATATCAACCGTTTTCTCAGCCTTGTTCCCAAACGTTTTTGAACATGGCCTACACATTGTATTTTGCTAACAGTGGGTGACAGAAAAGTGGGCGTGGCACATAAACACGCGTGGTAGGAAAATGCTCTTTAAATGCTCGAAAAAAAAAATTTCAGCAAAATCCTTTTCAGAGTACTTAAATAAAATCTTAATCTATCGAAATATGATGAAAACCGAAAATCGATTTTTTTCGACCTGAACCACGGTGTGGTCCCCTTAAAGCAACTGATGTACTTCAGTCATAAGAGTGGATCAAATTCCCTTGCTTCTGACAACTACTTTTCTGTAAAGGTCTATTCCCTGTTAGTGTGACACACAACGACAGGCTTCATTCTGACACAATAATAACGCCACTATTGTGCAATCAGCAGGTGGCATCACATTTACGCACTATCCTGCCAGCATTCACCATTCGTCATCCGCCGTGGAAAGTGATGTAAGGTTGGGTTGGTCCTTCGCACTCCTCCCCATACGGATGATGCAGCTGCCTCTGCTCCCACTGGGCCTCGAACCATGCTCGTCCCTTGAGTACGTGCTCATGGAGCTGCAATCCACCCCGCCACCAACCAACGGATTTCCGGCCTGCCCTGCCCTTTTTGGGGCTATAACACAGGTCTCCTGCATTTCGTGGGCTTGTAGCATGACGCACCCAAGGTTATCCTCGCCGCCGTCTCGTGTGGTGGGAGCCAACACTTTGGACATTTTCACTTTGCACAAATAGCACCCAGATCAGTGAAATCCACGACTACCCATTGTAAACATGGTTAATAAAGCGGCGTTGCAGTTCAGCAACACGTTCCTCATTGCTGGGCCTCCTGCTCCATCAGCGCTAACCCACTGCCTGCCGGTTGCCATCCCCGCACCTTCTACAACGGGAGCCAGTGCGCTGAAGAGAATGGTCATTAATTACGTCTGAGGATAAATGAGAGGCTCTACGCTCCACTGCCCGTAAATGCAGTGTTTTGAGAATTACACTATTGGCCATTAAAATTGCTACACCAAGAAGAAATGCAGATGGAAACGGGTATTCATGGGACAAATATATTATACTAGAACTGACGTGTGATTACATTTTCACGCAATTTGGGTGCATAGATCCTGAGAAATCAGTACCCAGAACAACCACCTCCGGCCGTAATAACGGCCTTGATACGCCTGGGCATTGAGTCAAACAAGAGCTTGGATGGCGTGTACAGGTACACCTGCCCATGCAGCTTCAACACGATACCACATGTCATCAAGAGTAGTGACTGGCGTATTTTGACGAGCCAGTTGCTCGGCCACCATTGGCCAGACGTTTTCAATTGGTGAGAGATCTGGAGAATTTGCTCGCTAGGGCAGCAGTCGAACATTTTCTGTATCCAGAAAGGCCCGTACAGGACCTGCAACATACGGTCGTGCATTAACCTGCTGAAATGTAGGGTTCCGCAGGGATAGATTGAAGGGTAGAGCCGCGGGTCGTAACACATCTGAAATGTAATGTCCACTGTTCAAAGTGCTGTCAATGCGATCAAGAGGTGACCGAGACGTGTAACCAATGACACGCCATACCATCACGCCGGGTGATACGCCGGTATGGCGATGACGGATACACGCTTCCAAAGTGTGCTCACTGCGATGTCGCCAAACACGGATAAGACCATCATGATGCTGTAAACAGAACCTGGATTCATCCGAAAAATTGATGTTTTGCCATTCGTGCACCCAGGTTCGTCGTTGAGTACATCATCGCAGGCGATCCTGTCTGTGATGCAGCGTCAAGGGTAACCGCAGCCATGGTCTCCGAGCTCATAGTCCATGCTGCTGCAAACGTCGTCGAACTGTTCGTGCAGATGGTTGTTATCTTGCAAACGTCCTCATCTGTTGACTCAGGGATCGAGACGTGGCTGCACGATCCGTTACAGCCATGCGGATAAGATGCCTGTCATCTCGACTGCTAGTGATACGAGGCCGGTGGGATCCAGCACGGCGTTCCGTATTACCCTCCTGAACCCACCGATACCGTATTGTGCTAACAGTCATTGGATCTCGACCAACTCGAGCAGCAATGTCGCGATACGATAAACTGCAATCGCGATAGGCCACAATCTGACCTTTATCAAAGTCGTAAACGTGATGGTACGCATTTCTCCTCCTTACACGAGGCATCAGAACAACGTTTCACCAAGCAACGCCGGTCAACTGCTGTTTGTGCATGAGAAATCGGTGGGAAACTTTCCTAATGTCAGCACCTTGTAGGCGTCGCCACCGGCGCCAACCTTGTGTGAATGCCTGAAAAGCTAATCATTTGCGTATCACAGTATCTTCTTCCTGTCGGTTAAATTTCGCGTCTGTAGTACGTCATCTTCGTGGTGTGGCAATTTTAGTGACCAGTAGGGTATTTTGGGATCTGTTAGGTTGTCTCCCATCCTTTCGTAACTTGCATTGTCTTGGGTGTATACAGGGTGAAGAAAGAATGTCGCATATGGCAGTCGGCATGAGATTCCTCAATCCAGTTCAAGAGAAAAGTTTATTTAGCAAAACAAAGTCCCACCAAGAGGTTAAATAGAAACGCGATTTAAGAAGAGAGGCTCTGGCAGCGGTGTAACTGCGTGAAACATGGCCAAGAGCAGGTAGCGTGAACGCTGAGCTGGGCTGGGGCTGTCCCATTAGCTCAGTGAGACGAGGCAGTTCCGTGGACAACCCATATGCAGAGCCGCCAATATTAGGGTTGCGTTCGAGCCAAATGTCTTTTTTTTTTCAGCTAAAGCATCAAACTGTATGCAATTGACACCTCCACAATACGTTAAATTGTGAATTTTATTCTGTTAGTCTTACCTTTCTTTAAACATTAAAAGTAACGTGTCACAAAGAATACTGGACACAGTAACATTGTCGCTATCCAATGGGGTACAAATGACGCAATATATCAGCTACACTACATTGCCCATTATGCTAAGCACAATAATTTCATTCCGTACATTTGACGTCCAGGCTCATCTTTACAATGCCGGCATATATACGTATTGACTTAGTGGTGTGGCTTTAGTTCTTCATCGTGCAACGCCTCAACAACCAGTGTTTGAATTATCTGGAACTGCCCCGCGATATCAAAGGTAGTCCGCCGAGGTGGTTGATGAACTGTTTCAAGAGTTGCATCTCCTGTTTGTGGATTATTTCTAGTCCTTGGATGACCTCTGGATGAAGATTAGCCGCGCAGAGTGGCCGCACGGTTTGAGGCGCCCTGTCATGGATTCCGCGGACCTCTCGCCGGAGGTTCGAGTCCTCTCTTGGGCATGGGTGTGTGTGTTTTTCTTAGCGTAAGTTAGTTTAAGTAGTGTGTAAGTCTAGTGACCAATGACGCCGGCAGTTTGGTCCCTTAGGAATTCACACACATTTGATGAAGATTACTGGTTTGGAGTTGGTTTGATATGCCATAAGAGGTTGAGACATTCAGTCTTTTGACGTTCTGCAGGAAGTGCTAATTGATTGTCATAGAAGGAAGAAGACGGCAAGTTTTACCGTAAGCAACTCAAAGGGCTACGTCAGAAACTTGGTAAAACCCGGAGAGTTTTGTCGATCGCATTAGTAAAATCAATGTCGGTGCTTGCGAACCCACGAGGGATGATAAAACGAACAGGGCCATTCCGCAAGAAGAAAAATGGTTTGAATGGCTCTGAGCACTATGGGAATTAAGATCTGAAGTCATCGGTCCCCTAGACTTAGAACTACTTAAACCTAACTAACTTAAGGACATCATACACGTCCATGCACGAGGCGGGATTCGAACTTGCGACGGTAGCGGCCGCGCGGTTCCGGACTGAAGCGCCTAGAACCGCTCGGCCATAGCGGCCGGTGGTTAATATTTCCCGGAAGGTATAAATGGAGTTTCTAAAATATTAAATGGAGTTGCTAAAACATTAAATGAAGCAGTCGAGGTTGCAGCAATGTTGGCGGAAATCGACGAAATTATTATGGCAAGGGAAAGGAAAACGACTACTATTGCAAGGCGCACCTCTAGCCCAGAGGGAGCCGCATAAACTGTGTAAAAGGTCCCTTAGAGTCAAATTACAGGGTATCACACCGAAAGGTAGTGGAAGGTTGAATTGAATTGACGTCGATGCTGAGCTGCCGATAAATTCATTGTGTATTGTGGATTCACTGTCGGAAAATGAAAAACTGTAAAAAAATCATTGTTTTTCACGATTTTGCTTCTCTTACATTCGGGAAATTGTAACAGTACGTATCGATAATTCCAGTCGAGAGGACGTGGAACTACCCGATTGTACTCTCGCAACTGATTGAAAAACAGTGGATGAGGACAAATTGGAGAGGGAATTGTCGCCTCACTTCGCAATACCGGGAAAGTCAACCGCTTCGTTCTCACCGAAGGAAATAATAGCACATTTACAGGGATAAGACAGGAAAAGCATGGAAAGCTGTTGCAGAAATACATATAACGATATGACCCTTTTGGACCTTTGCCTGCCACGCCAGTGTATCAACATAATATCTCAACAGCAAAAGAAGCTCCTCTCTATAGCAAGCTATGTTGAGTCCTACAATCTCTGTAGCCTGTTATGGAGGAATTCCTTAATCAACAGGTGAGAGATGGCATCATAGAACCTAGAGCTATTCCGTGGTCGGCATCTGTGGTTACTGCGCTAAAAAAGTCACCAGATGGCGGGAAGTCTTGCGGATTTTGTTGTGATTATCATTTTTTTAAATGAGTAAACCGTTTCAGGTGCGTACCTTGTGCCTAACTTGAATGATACCTACGTAGATTTTATGGGACAATGTTAGTACTTCACAAGTACGGACCTTCGGTCCAGATATCATCAGTTAGAGGTGGCAGTCAAAGGTCATCCAGAAATTGTGTTTACCGTCCTTTCTGGACATTATCAGTAACAAGACAAGCCTTTAGTCTGAAAAGGCGGTTCAGCGACATTTCAGAAGCTTCTGGACGGCGTGCTACGAGGTTTAAAGCCAAAACAGCGTCTCATATATCTGGGTGGTATAACAGGATTCACTAAATACGTTCAGGAACATCTCCTATATTTACATTAAGGTTTTGATCGATTAAGTTCAGCAAGACTGACAGTTTAGAGAAATTCAATTTCATTTTGCGTAAAGGTCGTTTTTTAGGGCACATTATTGGATAGTATTGTGTTTGCACTGACCGTTGTCTGGAGCAAGCTAGGAAAAATTTTCGAACACGTACTTCAGGTGATGATAGTCATATCTTGGCCTGACTAATTCCTGCCGAAAATTCGTGTCATACTTTGCTGAAACTGGAAGGCCATTTACACAATTACTGTGAAAATGAGTAAAATTTCAATTCCCTGAAAGCTGTGAAGCGGCATTTCAAAAATCAAAATAATTATTAACTTTCAGTCTGGTTCTTGTTTTTTTTTTTCTCGGTTATCAAGAACAGTTCATACCGTTCTGCAATTCGAGCAACTTCACTCTTGGTCAGGAAATTGACAGTCGTGACCATTCCATACGTTGTGCGTCTAGGTAGCTAATTTCAGCTGAGGAAAACTATTTAGTAACTGAGAAGGAAACGCTTGCACTCACATTCGGTATAACGTATTTCGCATGTTATATCTAATGTCAGCATTTCAAGATGATTATGGGTCACGTAGCGCTTCGATGGCTACTAGGTCTTGAATGTTCGGCCAGCAGATCGACAAGGTGGGCTTTATGTCTCAGCGATTTCAGTTACGAAGTCAGACATCGTCCGGGCCAATCACACAAGAATGTGGATGGCCAGAGTCTCAAAATTCGAGATGCGGAATGCGTTGGTCTTCACGCTCATATTGGGAGGCAAGCAGAGAGTCGTGACACTGATTGTCGGCAATTCGCAAGCCAGCCACAGTTCTGTATGGAAGATCGTCTTCTTTACAGACAAATCAGGATGTGGGTTATGTGTGGTAGTGCAATTTGAGTTTCAAAGTGAAGCGTAGAGGCAGTCCTCGATTCGATTGTGCCCGGTTACACGGAACTTAGGGCAACGGAACACAGAGTGGTGCAAACATACTGGCAGATGACACGCAAGCAAGATACCAAGCATTATGTCTAGAACCGGAGTCCAAGCGTCCAAAGAGCCGATCTAAGACACTGACTAGCTGAAGCCGTAAACCTTTTCAAATGATTGGGATTGAGTGTGTGGGTCATTTGCCCTAAAACCAGCGTGAAGCGGGCATGTGTTCGCAATTATCGTTGATTCGTTTTATAGCTATGATATCCATGCCTAACCAACAGGGAGAAAACACGGGTTGCACACTGGTGAATCAATGGCTGCTGAAGTACGGCACAGAAGAAAGCATCGTGACTGATGATGGTACAAGTAATCGCAACACCCGTCAAGGCGGCAAAACTGTTCCTACAGGCTACAGGTGTCCGATACACACGAAACTTGCCCATTCAAACAATTCACACAATCGTGCATTATACCTCTCTTTCACATAGTGAGTGAATAGGACGGGATTACATGTACACAGGATATGACTATACAGAATAAGATACATATGCTGTAGGTGAACACAACAGGTCGTTTCTGTTCAAGAGGGTTTGTACGACTGCACCGAGGGTGGTAGGGGCCGGCCGGTGTAGCCGAGCGGTTCTAGGCGCTTCAGTTCGGAACCGCGCGACTGCTACGGTTGCAGGTTCGAATCCTGTCTCGGGTATGGACGTGTGTGATGTCCTTAGGTTAGTTAGGTTTAAGTAGTTCTAAGTTCTAGGGGACTGATGACCTCAGATGTTAAGTCCCATAGTGCTCAGAGCCATTTTTTTTAGGGTGGTAGGGGCTTATGGCCACAATAGAACAGAAAAAATGTCTGAAATAAAAATTATTATTGGGAACTGTCTGAAACGTTGTGAGGAGGCTTGGAATGAAACATAGGCCACTGAATTTCTGCGTAATCATTAGACACTGTGTTAAATCTCCGTATCGTCTTTCCCACTCTAAGCATTTCAGACGTGTAACAGAAGGATGGTGCAAATTTAGTGGACGTCAGATGAGCAGTTAGTCTATCAGAAATCGGTCGTGTCCTTTCAAACGAACAATGCCGACATTTGCTTAAGTGATTTAGGTAAATCACGGAGGGAAAAATGGTTCAAATGGCTCTGAGCACTATGGGACTTAACTTCTGAGGTCATCAGTCCCCTAGAACTTAGAACTACTTAAATCTACCAAACCTGAGGATATCACACACATCCATGCCCGAGGCAGGATTAGAACCTGCGACCGTAGCGGTCGCGCGGTTCCAAACTGCAGCGCCTAGAACCGCTCGGCCACCCAGGCTGGCAAATCACGGAGAACCTAAATCAGGATGACCGAATGAGTATTTGAGTCACCACCTCTCTCTCTCTCTCTCTCTCGTTCTGACGATAGATTGGGCAGGAACAGGAAAACACTCATAAGAAGAAGATTGTAGAACACGTGTTGAAACGTCAGGAACTTACTTTGTTGGTACTGGAGTGGGCTGAAACTATAGAGATAGACAGAGATTACAATACACTGTGACAAGCGTTGGGATAGTGACATGCACATATACAGATTGCGATAGCTACAAAAGGTCATAAAACGGCAGTATTTTGGCAGAGCTGTCATTTGTACTCAGGTGATTTAAGTGAAAAGGTTTCCGACGTGATTATGACCGCACGACGGGAATCAACAGAGTTTGGACGTGGAATGGTAGTTGGAGCTAGATCCATATGACGTTCCATTTCGGGAATCGTTAGGGAATTCAACATTCTGAGATCCACAGTGTCAAGATTGTGCTGAGAATACAAAATTTCGTGCATTACCTCTCTCCACAGACAACGTAGTAGCCGACGGTCCTTACTTAACGACCCAGAGCAGCAGCGTTTGCATAGAGTTGCAGTTTTAACAGAGAAGCAATACTGCGTGAAATAACCGCATAAATCAATGTGGAACGTGTGGCGAACATATCCGTTAGGACAGTGCAGCGAAATATGGCGCTAATGGGCTATGGCAGCAGACGACCGAGCGAGTGCACTTACTAATGAAACGACATCGCCCAGGACCTTCTGTCCTTGGCTCCTGAACGTATCAGTAGGATCCTGGCCGAATGAAAAACTATGTCCTGCTCACATTAGTACCGATTTTAGTTCGTAATAACTGATGGTAGGGTTCGAGTGTGGCGCAGACCCCATGAAGGCATGGACACACGTTTTCAGCCAGACAACGAAACTACCTCTGTAATAATTTTTTGTTGAACACTGACCTACAGAATTTTCCCTGACAAAGGCAACTCAAACTTAACCTCTTCATTTATTACTCACAGTATACAAGCCCAACGCCATCTGACTGCTACACATTGACAACATAGTTACGTCACACGTACTGCCATGAGAAACATACTTCATGGACAACAAAGATTAAAGACTTTGAGCTTAAACGAATTACCACATTTATCAACTGAACTAACCCATTTGGAAGCAGTGGGTAAACCCTTTGTGGGAGAACCCCTTATTAAATCTTTTACTTGGCCGGAACAACCTAGTGTTGATTACCAACTTATCAAACGATTGTTTCTAAGAACTTGGTTGATAGAGCACAACAACGAGTGGGTAAATATAACGAGAAGGCTGGCGATCCTAAGTATAAGGTCGATGACCTTGTCCTGGTAAAACAGTATCTTCAGAGTTCTGCTCTGAAGAAAGAAGTATGAGAGACCTTACCGGGTACAAACGCTAATACACCCAAAAGCCTTATTTTTGCTGGATCCTACAACAGGAGAAGAAACAGGAAAATACAATCTTAAGGATATAAAGTGTTATATCCCCGAGGGACGTTAACGTTCTGTGTTAATGGGCGGAGTGACGACCGCCGGCTCCCGAGTTGTTTTCTGTGTTCCTTTCGTGATTACTTTTCCTGCACCGAATTCCCTTCATATCTCAAACTATACTATAATCTATTCTTGGGTTCTTTTACTATCCTGTGGTCCTATTGCTTCATCATCCTTGTCCTTGCTTGACAGACAAGCAATGGCTGCTGCAAATCACAAATATCAAGGCCATACTGCTTCTTGTAGTAATAGCAATAAGTGATCCTATCACTATTCGTCGTCTTGAAGGTGTTACGTATGCTTCTGGACCTCGTTATGTAATCATCTGAATAACATGTGTTGTTATATCGAGTCAGGACTGAGGAATCTATTAGTGTTTTCGTAATGTGCTCTCTAAAATCAGTTGGATTCCGATTTGATATAGCCGCAGTTATTTCCATACCAATTAGTGCCCGATGTATCTGTAAGTCGACCGCGCGCTCCGCTCTAGTTAGCGATGGTCTTAAATCCCGCCATCAACGCAGAGTTAGAAGAAGTTCTTGAGTATTTAAGTTACCCATGCGCTCCGCTCTAGTTACTTCAAATCCCGCCATCAACGTAGAGTTAGAAGTTCTCGAGTATTTAAGTTACCCATGCACTCCCTCTAGTTAGCGTTAAATCCCGCCATAAACGTAGAGTTAGAAGAAGAATTTGAGCATTTAATTCACCCATGTGCTCCGCTCTAGTCATCGACGATCTCGAATCCCAGTATCAGACTACAGTTAGGTCTTAGTTTTGCCTAAGCTGTTCTTTGAGAGTTACCAAGAAATATTAGGTTAATAGAAGATGGAAATTTGAATGAAACATTACGTAACACATCATTTTTTTACCCTTTGTAAGATATAAATGCGATTCAAGAGCCAGTCTCTTCCGCCATCCACATATATTTAGGTTTGTATTTTTGCCTAAATTAATCTTTGTACGTAATCTCTTCACCAGTTTTTCCATACAAACCTGTGTGTAGAGGCATTGATGAACGGCAACGGATAATAAGTGACAAAAAAAAAAGAGTGAGAGTTGACAGTATAATATGATGGTACTATTGGGACATGGTGAGGTCGAGGCGACATGAACTGAATAGAGGATTTTATATGTGTATAAAAGTATAATATAAACTTAATACCAAGGCAAATATTTGATTGTAGTGTACAATTTTCTACTTTTATATAATATTTTGTATCTTTTATGTAAAGTGGTGTAAATGGGGAGCGTTTGTATCGATTTTGAAAGGGGTAGGTAGTGTAGGTAAAAGCATGACTAACACTACACACACATAACATCTTTCAGACAACCCTCGCAGACAAGTGTGACTGATTCTTCACCATTTGCCATTCCTTATGGGTTGCTAATATTTTTCATTGGGGGCTTCAGAGGTGAAGGTGAGAATGTCCGTTCTGTAGGAGACATACCTCCTCTGGCTTCTCACTCAAGTACTGGCGAAGTAGGGATCCTGTTGAAAGGGGGTGGGAAGGGTTTCCTGTCTTTGAGGCTATCTTCTTTCAGTTCTTCGATCTTAGCAACGGTCTCTTACTTCTCTATTGGACACCTATCTATCTTTCCCTCTTTCCATATGCATATACTTCTATCGCTGAAGTCCTTCTCTGTTTCCCTGGTTCATTATAACCTTCAACTTATTTCACATAAGTCGGCCGAAGAATCATGATACACAAACACACTTAAGTATACACACAACATAACACGAAGACTAAAACAGTGAAAGTACAGATTGTAATGTTGTGAGAACCGTCAAGTGTTGTAGGGCGAAAGTATGTGCACATAGAAAAATATGCACACACTTTTGTTTTCGGTGACGGTTCTACATCACATCCCTGGGGGATATACCACTTCATATCCTTAACATTGTATTTTCCTTTTTCTTCTCCTGTTGTAGGCTGAGTGGGTTGACGAAGGTATTGTCGACGTGCAGCATATTATGAAACGAGTCGATGGGGACCTAGTCAAATCCGACTCGTTTATTCTCACGTTCAATTGCCCGAGACTCCCAGAGCATGTTAAAGCGGGTTTCTTACGTTTGCCAGTACGGCCATATTTCCCCAACCCAATGCGCTGTTTTAAATGTCAGCGCTTTGGGCATACTACGTTGGGGTGCAATGGGATAGCCACTTGTGGTAAATGTGGTCAGCCTGACCATGAAGGAGCCGATTGTTCATCGCCTGTGAAGTGCGTGAATTGCTCTGGTAGTCACCCTGTCTGGAGCCGGGTCTGCCCCATCTATCTCGAGGAGCGGAAGATACAGGAGATTAAAACATCTAAGCGCATCCCCTATGGTGAGGCCTAGCTCTTTAAGGCCATGCAACCTCCTGTGTTTACTACATCTTTCGCTTCCGCTCTGAAAAAACCGGTACAAATGGCCACTGTTGCTACGCAAACGGAGGTTGCTAGTGTTAGCACTAATACCTGCGTTTGCCAGTGCACTTGTGCTGCTGCGGTTGTTTTGCAACCTGCAGCTCTCCCCACAACGTCGGACAAGGCCGTGGTTGCTGACATTGGGGTACTTCCTGCCCCTCCCCATATAGCACCTTCTGCCCAGGCGAGTAAAGCTCCAACTGTTGACAAGGTTCTGCATTCTAAGCCCCCCAAGACGAAGACGCCGAAGGTGAAGGTTTTGCCACCTGAGGAGACTAGTCAGGGTCAGTCCGATGACAATGCCATCGTACTATCTGACATCTCCCTTGGGTCGCCATCGGAGCTGATGGACATTGATGTCGACCGGGGGCGATCTTCTCGCCCCAGGAATAAATCTCCGGCCAGTACGGGCTCTCCTCCAAAGCACAGGGGCAGGGTGAAAATTCAGCCAACCTGATCCCATATTACAGTGGAACCTGATTGGGTTCAGGACGCATGTGGCCGAATTACAACTCCTTGTACGAGAGTGCCCCTTGTACTTATGTCTCCAAGAGACACATTTCCGGGCCACTGATGCTCCTTCTTTACGGGGCTATACCGTGTATCGAAAAGATGATCTGACGGGGAAAAGGGCAAAGGGTGGTGTTGCGGTTTTTGTCCGTGACATGCACCACTCATCTGAGCTCCTTCTCGTTACAGACTTGCAAGCAGTTGCAGTTGACCTTCTTGTGGGTCGGAGGCTCACAGTCTGTTCAGTTTATTACCGCCTCAGGATGCAATATACTCTAAGGCTCTCACAGACCTTATTACCCAACTCCCCCGCCCATTTCTCCTTCTGGGGGACTTCTATGCTCATAATGTCTTATGGGGCTCTACGACTACTTGCCCCAGGGGTCGCATTCTGGAAAGCCTCATGGCATCCGAAGAACTGTGCATCCTCAACTCTGGTGCTCCCACTCATTTCTGTACTGCTTCTGGGTCGTCGTCAGCTATCGACCTTTCCTTTTGCTCTCCAGCACTCGCGGATTCTGCTCTGTGGGAGGTTGCCGCTGACCTCCATGCTAGTGACCACTTCCCCCTTTGAATTCGCCTCCTGGATGAGACTGTGGCATTACCAGTGCCGCCCAGGTGGTACCTCTGCAGAGCTGACTGGACACTTTTCAGCGATTTAGCTGTTTTGGAACACCGTGCCAGCGTCCACGAATGGGTCGACCATGTTACAGCCGTGATCTCCCATGCTGCTAAATTGTCGATCCCACGGTCCTCAAGTCATCCCAAGAGGCGCCCTGTCCCTTGGTGGACCACTGAGTGCCGCTCAGCCATCCGAGCCCGCCGTGCAGCTCTGCGCCGCTTCAAGTGCCGTCCCTCAGCTGACAGTCTTGCGGGCCTTTCGGGTGGCAAGGGCCAAGGCGCGGCGAGTGATTAAAGAGAGCAAACGACGGTCATGGCAATCGTTCCTGAACTCCATCTCCCGCTCCACTAGTTCTACAAAAGTATGGGAAGCCATCAGGAGGATTTCCGGGAAACGCAGCCAACTACCTGTCACGGCATTGCTGCATCAGGGTTGTCTACTCACGGCGCCGAGAGACATTGCCCAGACACTGGCCACGTGTTTTGTCGAATCTACTGCCACCATTAACTGTGATCCAGATTTCTGCCGCTACCGCACTGCCATCGAGAGGGATCACTTGGACTTCCGGTCTCCAAATTCTGAACCCTACAACTGCCCCTTCACAATGTGGGAACTGGATTCGGCGCTGTCTGTGGCTCATGATACTGCGCCAGGTGATGATCAAATCCTGTACAGCATGCTGCAGCACTTGTTGCTGTCATCCAAGGAAGTACTCCTGAATTGTTTTAATATGATATTGTCATCCGGCACGTTCCCTGACTCGTGGAGGGAGGCGATTTTGGTTCCCCTCCTCAAACCGGGAAAGGACCGAATGCATCCCAGTAGTTATCGGAGTATTGCTTTGACGAGCTGTGTCGGGAAGACATCGGAACGCATGGTCAACCGTCGCCTGGTTTGGCTGCTCGAGACCAGGCAGCTCCTTAGCCACTCTCAGTGTGGCTTTCGGAGATGTCGTTCAACTATAGACAACTTGACCGTGCTTGAGGCGGCCATCCAGCAGGCCTTCCTACGTAACCAGAATTGTCTAGGTGTATTCTTTGACATTAATAAGGCGTATGACACTACTTGGCGCCGCCTTATCCTCAGTCAACTCCATCAGTGGGGCTTTCGTGGCCATCTCCCCATCTTCATTCGGTCCTCTGTTTCCCGCCGCCTCTTTCGATATCGGGTTGGTAATGTGCTATCTGATTTGTACGTGCAGGAGAATGGTGTTCCTCAGGGAAGCGTTTTAAGTGTCACCCTCTTTGCCGTCGCCATTAACAGTATCACGTCCACTATCCGGAGTCCTGCCCAGTGATCCTTGTTTGTGGACGATTTTGCTGTTTTCTGTTCTTCCTCCAGTCTTGTCACTGCTAGTCGGCAGCTGCAGCTTACGATAAAGCGATTAGAGGCATGGACTGCGAAGACGGGTTTTACCTTTTCTGCAGACAAATGTGTGTGTGTTCATTTTAATCGTTCTCGACGTGCTTTTACCTCCCCTGAATTGCGTCTGAGGGACACCATTCTTCCTTTTAGAGACACTGTGAGGTTCCTGGGCCTCACTTTTGATTCCAAGTTGTCGTGGTTGCCGCACCTTAAAGACCTCAAGGTGCGGGCCCTGAAGGCGCTGAATATTTTGAAGTGTCTGAGCCATCGGTCCTGGGGAGCAGATCGGGCGCGTCTGCTGCAGTTTTATAGGGCTTTCGTCCGGTCGCGTCTTGACTATGGATGCACTGTGTATGGGTCAGCGAGGCCTTCGTATCTGAAGATTCTTGACGCAGTACACCATGAGGGTATCAGGCTGGCTACTGGTGCCTTCCGTACCAGTCCCATCCCCAGCCTGTGTGCTGAGGCAGGGGAACCACCGCTCGCCATCCGGCGGAAACTCCTCATGGTGCGCCGGGTGTGTCAATTCCTTGCCTGTCCTACCTCCCCTGCATACCCTACTGTTGCCCAACTGCCTATGGAACGTCTCTTTTCCAGTCGTCCAAGGGCAACGAGACCATTTGGGATTCGTGCCAAGCATTTGCTTGAGTCCCTTGGTGTGGAGCGTGTGGCACCCCAACTCCAGGGTTTTACCCGCCCGCCTCCCTGGTTGCTCCAGAGGCCCAGCGTCCTTTTAGACTTGTCAGAGTACCTGAGGAGCTGCACTCCTGCGTTTGTTTCTACCTCCTTATTTTACGATATTTTAAACCAGCATCCCGACCATGTACCAGTATTTACGGATGGCTCCAAACGGGGGGACTCTGTTGGTTGTGCTGTTGTTTTCCCTGATCGAGTCGTCAAGTTACGGCTTCCTGCAGCGTTTACCATCTTTGATGCCGAAATGTTTGCGATCTTGTGGGCATTGGAGCAGATGAGACGTGTTCCCAGTCTTAAGTTTCTCATCTGTTCTGACTCTCTGAGTGCCCTTCAGACCATGCAACACTTGTACCCAGCGGATACGGTCGTCCAGATCATCCATGATGCCCTACTCCACCTGCAACGCCAGGGGAAGGAGGTTTCTTTCTGCTGGGTGCCGGGGCACGTGGGTATTAGGGGAAACGAACAGGCGGATGTGGCTGCCAAAGATGCATGTTCCCTCCCTCACGTTGTTGAATGTGGCGTCCCCCTCCATGCTGTTACCTCCCTTTTGCGTTTTCGTGTTATGCGTCAATGGGAAGAGGAGTGGCTGGCAGTAGGTGAAAATAAGCTGCATCTGGTCAAGGCCACCACGCGGCCATGGCGTACGTCCTACCAGTCATGCAGGCGGGATGAGGATCTCCTCACTCGCCTCCGCATCGGGCACAGTCCCTTAACGCACAGTTTTTTACTCCGGCGGGAGGACCCCCCAATCTGCAGTGCTTGTGGCGTCCAGATTACTGTCCGCCACATTTTACTTGAGTGTCCTTTATTCTCTGACCAGAGGGCGGTGGTTTCCTTGCCACCGGATTTGCCCTCTATTTTGCAAGACGACGCAACGACTGTGGTTAAGGTCTTACGGTTTTGTGTCCTGTCCAATTTGTTGCCTCAGATTTTAGGGAGAGGATTTTAATGTGCTGCTGGGTGACTGTCTCACCCAGGCTTTAGGTAAGAAGTCCGCCAGTCACGATTACCTACTTGTTTCACTTCGATTTCTGTTCTCTTTTCCTTGTGTTTCCTTTCCTTTTTTAGTGCGTTTCTTCTCCTCTTGTTTTGCCTCTGTATGTGAGGATTTGTAACTGCGTCAGGTCTGTGTCTTTTAGCCGTTCTCCTTGTTCGCTGTCCGTCTTCGTCCCTTCACTGCATGTGTTCCTGTTTCTATGCGTTTGGGCGCTGATGACCACGCTGTTTAGCGCCCGAAAACCTCAAACCACACACACACACACACACACACACACACTGTTGTAGGATCCACCAAAAATAAGGCTTTTCAATGTATTACCGTTCTACTCGGTAAGGTCTCTCATTCTTCTTTCTTCAGGGCAGAGCTCTAAAGACACTGCTTTACTAGAACTAGGTCATCGACCTTATACTTAGGTTCGGCAGCCTTCTCGTTATATTTACCCACTCGTTGCTGTACTCTATCAACCAAGTTCTTAGAAACTATCGTTTGATAAGTTGGTAATCAACACTAGGTTGTTCCAGCCAAGTATAAGATTTAATAGGGGGTTCTCTCACGAAGGGTTTGTCCTCTACTTCCAAAGAGGTTAGTTCAGTTGATAAATGTGGTAATTCATTTAAAATAAGCTCAAGGTCTTTCATTTTTGTTGCCCATACCGTATGTTTCTCATGGCAGTACGTGCGACATAATTTTCCAATTTCATTCATAACCCTTTCACACGGATTATAAGATGGGCTATAGTTGGATATTAATATTTGACGAATTTCTTCCCAAGCTAAAAATTCTCTAAAGTTGTTGCTAACAAACTGTGGTCCATTGTTGGAGAGAAATAGTTTCGGTTTGCCTACCTCGAAAAAGTATTCTTGCAAACAGTGTATCACTGTTGGTGTAATAGCTTTCTTAATAGGATACAACTTAACATATTTCGACCAACACTCTATGAGGACAAGAATGTACAATACTCCTCCTTTCCCTTTTGGAATAGGTCCAAAGAAATCTGCTCCTGTTAGCTCATGTAACACGTTAGGAATGAGTGGATACATTTTGTGTTTAACATGAGTGTTACTCGCTTTTACCTTTTGACAAACTTCGCAAGTCCTAATTAAAGATACAACCTTATGTCCCAACTTTTTGAAATAATAGAACTTATTCGTGAGGGCTATACACTTTTTTTCAAACAATCCATACCCTGTATGGACGTTCCACACAATTTCATCCTCCATCAACTTCGGGATGCATAAACGCCACACTCGAGATGTTATACTATCTCTCCAAAATAAATTATTCCCTATAACTTTCCATTTCTCTACTTGATTAGGAGGTAAAGACTTTCTAATATACATGGCATACGTCTCTGGTATGAATGTTGTCTGTTATTCTTTGAGCCATTTCTTGTACCCTGTTGTGAGGGTATTCTACTGTCATAAAATTAATTGCAAAAATTACGCCTGATCCTTCTGTACGTTTGAACTCTTTCATATCTACAGGTAATCTGGACAAAGCGTCCAGTACAATATTTTCAGAACCTTTTACGTATTGTATCATAATGTCATACTCCTGTAAGAATAACATCCATCGCATTAATCTACTATGCAACAGTCGACTGTTCATTAAAATGGACAGTGCTTGATGATCCGTATATGCATGGATTTCAGAAACCCCAAATTAGTGTTTGGAATTTTTGTATACTCCATACTACGGCCAATGGCTTGTTTCTGTTGCTGTGAAGTTTAACTCATGTTTTTTGATACTCCAACTAGCAAAAGCTATAGATCTGTGACTGGTGCTTTCCGGACTCCACTCTCCTTGAAAAAGTTCTGCTGCTATACCGTAGGCGGAAGCGTCTGTTACAATCTTAAAAGGTTCACCTGTAACCGTATGGTGTAATATAGGTGATTCTACTAATGCTTTTTACACGTTTTCAAACGCATCATTGGCCTCTTGGTCCCAAACCCACGGTATTCCCTTCCGTAATAAACGCAAAAGTTTTGGGTCGTTCAGTTCTTGACTTCGTATATATCGTCTATAATACCCAGCCAATCCAATAAATCCCTTCAATCGTCTTATGTTTCTAGGAGATGGACATTCCTTAATAGCCTTTATACTTTCTGGACCTGGTCTAATTCCCTGAACTCCGACGATATGCCCTAAAACTTAGGCTCTTGCCTCGCAAAGTGCGACTTGGATAGTTTTACTGCAATACCTTTTTCTTTAAACCTTCTCAGGGTTTTCCTTAGGGTTATACAATGTTCTTCCCATGTAGCGTGTATAATAAGAATATCGTCCACATATTTTATTAAGTCCCTTAACAATTCCCTTCCTAACGCCTCGTCCAGTGCGCAATAGAAACGGATACCGAGATAGATAGTCCAAACCGTAACACATTAAAATGATATGATTTCCCATCAAATAGAAACGCTGTATACTTCTTTGAATCATGGTGTAACCGAATTTTCCAATACCCAGCTGTCAGGTCCATCGTGCAAAAATACTGTGCTTTTTAAATTTGGACAGTAAGTCCTCGATATTAATTGGTCTGTCTCGTTCTGTCTCTATGTGTTCATTCAAAGTACGTGCGTCTAGCACTATCCGCACATCCCCTTTTTTACCACTACTAAAGAGTTATTCATAACAGTCGTACTACGTTCTATTATTTTGCTGTCAATCATCTTATCTATTTCTTCTTTAACCGCTTCTTTCAAGCTCACCGGTATCGGATAAAGATTCCAGAAAAATGGAGTATTATCTTTGATCTTAAATTTACATACATTTACATACCCGTTCACTGATACTACTTGGTCTATCAGATAATACCATTTCATATTCCAATAGAATTTTAGCTAATTCCAATTTTTGGTATTAAAGATATGTATATAGGTAGAGGACTAATAATGACCCTATATCACATATGTACATAAGTACAGGATAATTCTACATCCAGTATGCATCAGGATGATACATGAGTGAACAAAGAGGACGTAAGTCAGAGGAGAAATTATGAAGGAGGATCAGTCTATCAAATATTCTGACGACGTGTAAGATAGTGGGCCTCTTATAACCCAAGTAAGCATAAAATATATTGAATAACAGATGTAGGCATGATGTACGTTGGAAGCGTTAAAGTTGTTGCGTAAAGAAGGACTCTATAATATGAAGTTAGGTATTAAAGAGTGAGATTGAAGTCTGAAATAGAATTTAATTTTTTGATTCAACGTTTAATTATGGTGTACATAAAGATGTATACTGGGGCAAATGAAATGGAGAAGTACTAAGGAAAGAAAAAGAAAAACAGTACAGAATGGTATTGTAAAGAGGAACCATAATTAAGAGTCGGTGACACCTGGAGTTTACGATTGGAAATTGAGACATAGTCCTAACGAATCCTAAATATTAGGAAAACTTACTAGAGCACCATTAAATATTCGAGTTTGATGTCAACTTAGTGCAAGAGTAGAATGAATGAATAGTTAGTTAAAGCTTACTCTAAATGGCTAAAAAGATCTGTGTTGCAGTGTATACTGTTAGAGTTGTATGTGATACAAATTTACCTAATGATTTTATAAAATGTCGCGTGTTCGATTTAAGGCGGTGGGGAGGGGAGTTACATGTACTGCTTCGAGAATTTCTGAGGAAATTGTAGAATCACTCAGCCTTCCACCGTTTCGAACACCCGGTATTTTAAATATGAGTAGGAGAAACGAATCAGCCAACTGTGTATAGTTTTTTTTGTATCTGCAGGTCAAAAAGAACAACCCCGAGGAAAAAGATGGACACGGGGACCGAACGGTGGCAGACAGGTACTTGCTGTACGGTCCACAGAGTTTCGTGTGTGGGCAAAGAAGAACAAGAAAAGTTTATATAGTATTCTGTGATCTTTAATGTCTGTGATGATTGTAGAGAGACTAGTGGAGAGTTGAAAGAATTTTCCGAAGGACACTCATGAATTGGACTCATTTGAAACTAGAGATTGTCGAATTACTCTATGTCTTGTTTATGATCAAAGCGAGACACATTTAGGCTATTTTGTAGAAGTGTAAATGATTCTAATGTTAGCTTGCCAAAGTTATTGTTTATGAACGTCGAAAATATATTGTGATTGAACGGAAAGGTATTCTATGAGTACACAAATTATTTCAAGAACAGGAAAGTAGTTAGTAAATTCCTTTAACCAGCACCGTATCCTCGGAGAAGAAGCTTTCGGGAGATCTACGAAGCAGATTAACCAGAGAAGAGGATCGGCTACACACAAGGGGCAAGTTAACTGAATTGAGAGACTTGTGAATCTTGCACCCCAGCACCACACTGTCTCTTGATGCCGTCCACACAACGTTAGAATGTGCAAGCACTAACACAGTCATGTAATTGCTGAGGTTTGATACAAATAGTATGACAAACAGAAAAATGTGTGAGTAAAAAGGATCCCTACTATTTACCTAACTTGAAGAATTGGTGTCTATACAATTACAGTTTTACTGCATAAGAATACAATTACAAACGTAAAGAAGATATAATTATAGTAATGAACATGATAATAGAAATAACATTGGTAGTAATACAGGGTTTACAAAAAGAATAGTAATAAGCATATGTTTGAGTATTAGAAGATTTGTGAAATAAGTAAATAAATGAAATATGAACATTAACTTGATACATGAATATCAAAAGAAAACAGCACAGAATAAATAATGTCTGAACATCTTCCTAAATTGAAGAACATGGTACAAAAACGGAGATTAGGTTTGAGGATAACACTATTCCTCATAATAGTGAATGCAGCCTGGTATTAGAGGCAAAAAAGTTCTGCCAAATCTATGTTATGAGGTAAACAGAAAGAGATAAGAAGAACACAGAGACACAAGGCTACAGAAAAACATATCATAATAACACAAAAGGAAAGGACAGGGTCTGTTACCGAGTGTCTTAAGTGTAACTTTAAGTACTGCAGTACTTGTTGTCTGCATTTTATACCTGTGTTTCATTTTTCTCTTTTCAATAACATCCTTATGTTCATACCTCCTTTACTTTCAACCAAAATTACTTCATTTCCAACCAACACTTTATTTGATTGTAACAGATCTCTCATACTTCAACATTTGTTTCCACAAAAATCCTACCTAAGCATGGTATCTGTATTTATACTTTCAACCAGTGCTTATACTTCCATATTTTTCTTATCTCGTCATTCGTTTCCAAGAAATTCCTACCTAAACCTTTTGTCACTATACCCTACTTATTTCCATTCGTATCCTCTTTCAAAATAATTGTTACCCATTATACAGTACTCTTTGGCCAGACCTTTTCCTTATAGCTTCTCAACGCATTTATTCCCATCTCATCACCACTCATTTTCTTATATAGCATAACCACTCCTAAGCTACCTTAAATCTACTGAGCTCAGATACGTGAACTAGAGAATGAGGCAGTGCCACAGCACAAAAAAAATTAACGCAAACAAGAATAACAAAAATGCAAATTGGCAAAGCATATGCAATATTACAATTAATATAAGGCAATATACAGGAAAGAAGAAAAGTAAATGAGTGGTAATACTGGCTTAGCACAGTAATACAGAACAATGTAAAAATTCAGTAGGACACTGAGTAACAAATAGCACCAGCAAATGCAATAACTTATACCTAAACATAAGAACGCACAAACAGAAAAAAATATTACAGTAAAGACAGCAATGCAGATTAGGGAAATATATGTGTGCATCTGTAATCTTCAAAACTATGCAAATGGAACAAGATCTATACTACATACCATGTGGAGTGCAATGGTTCTGTCACATCTAAACACTAAAGTGGTGCACCATAACAGCTTATTCTACCAGAAAAAGAATACCAAGTTCTTGAAAAGAAAATTATGTATGCAGTTCGTGTTACTAGTCCCTTCTCCTTCTTATTGTTCTTTCCTTTCCAAGTGCTCTTTTTTAAGAATGTGGATCATAAAGTTATTATTTAATGGATCTGTTGACAGAAAGTGTTCACATTACTGTATGTGTTAAATTTTATTTTATAATACAAATGCTGTAGCACAGCTGGAAACCAGATAGGAAATAAAATAAGCAAATATTTACAAAGCAAAACATTATTCAATAGCCATGTCGTATTTCATAAGTCAGTAGAAATTCTCTCAACTGAAGTAGAGACACTCTTGTCAGAATTTGTTATGTAAATGTAGGAATATTTCTCATTAATTCATACGCATTTCAATAATTAGCACAAAGTTCACATTCTACAGTGTAATCATACGTTTACATGTAGCGGTGTATGTCGTGTTGGTGGTGTGTCCTGTACAGAAATGTCAGTAGCGAGGTCAATGGCCTCTCTTTCCTACAGCTATGCAAGTGCTTGAGGGAGTGCTGCGAGCTTTAGAGAGGCAGAAGCGGCTTCAAACAATGGGTATATTTCAAGGCGGCTAGCGTGCAGCCCAGCACAGCAGAGCATTATGTCAAGGTCACATATACTCTTCAGCAAAATACTTATGACAGCAGTTTCAGCTACAGTGACAGAAGTGTATAGAAACGAAATCTCATCAACAGCAGTGTCAAAAACTTTCCATTGCGCTTGTGGTACTCACATTCACATGTATACTCACTTTTCATAACTCTTAAAATAAAATTCTTGGTTTCCACTATTTTTTTCCACAAACAAGAGTCCCTAAGCCCTACTCATTAATCATTGCCTCGTTACATATTTACATGTTCGTCGATATTTCTTAAATATTTCATCATAGTAAACATGTAGCATACTCATATTCTTCATGTAGCAGCACCTTATTGTTCATAACCATATTTCAGCGTCTTAATAACGTTAGTATCTAATACGTCATCAATATCATTCTTGTCAGTAATTGCAAAGTGATTGTTAGTGTCAAATTCTGTCAAAAGTTCCAAACTGTGATCTCACAAAAGGTAAAGCCAATTGTTTTTGCCATGGTTTAAAAGCCAATCTTCAAATTTCAAAGCTATTGACTTACCTTCTTTCTTTGGACTTATTTCAGCATCGCCAAAATTTAAAATTGCCTCATATTCATTCAAAATACCCAATATAATCTCCATCGACAATAATGGAACAGTAAGAAAATTGATAATAAATCTGTGGCTTTGACGAAAGAATTCTAAGTTAGTTTGTTGGTGTACATGTACACTTTTTCCAAAAATTGTAATTTAACTGTATGTGAAGGCAGTGTGGGGCAATCGTTTGATTTGTTGCATTTACTGAAAGCTGTTTCACTAATTACCGAAACAGGAGTGCCAGAGTTAAGTATTGCAATAAATTTTATGTCATTTGTTGTGATGTGAATTACAGGACATGCAGTATTGTTCTGTTTCATGTCATGTTCCTGCAGTAAAATGTCCCTGATATCTTCCATTTTCACATAACTGATAGTCATGGCATCTACATCATCGAGCCTCATAAGTGCGTTTTGTAGTTGTCTGCAGTGCGAGTCATTGTCTATTATCTCATTGTTGTGGCAAGAAATCCTAAGAATAATACAAATCCACAAAATATGAAGTTAAACAAATATGAAACTACCTTCAACTCTTTTAATTGCCTAAACTCATTTCAATCACAAATCCCAGCAGTGCAAACCCCATTCTTTTTCATAAGTCACTTACCTCACAGAAACTACAGCAAGTAGCAACTGCAGCCAGCTAAATAAAAAAAGTCTTATTACTGTAGACTCTTAACTATAGGGAGGCATATGGTTAGCGAAAGAAAGATTGTGTTGAAGAGCAAACAATGTGTTTAGAAAATTTTACGTTATTCATGTGACGTCCAGTTCCAAAAATTATATAGTTGTCAATAATTCCACTGCCAAAATACTATGAACCAAACGTCTATCATCATACATTTCCTTGCATATTTTCTTATAAACACATCATTTCATCTCGCTTTACAATTCATGTCTCCACTGAGAATATCATGTCAATTCACTCGCTAACCACTATTCTGTCCCACACAGAATCTCTTGCCGAGGGCGCAGAGTGCTGTCAGCTATATTAACACAATCTATGGCGCTGCCAACATACAAACAGGCTACTTACACTGTGTAACCTGATGGTGGCTCCACAATGTTGTGGACAATATTTACGTGGAATAGACTCGGCCTTCGGTTATGTTTTGTTACTTGTGGACCATCTGCTGCCATTCAGGGCTTCATGTTTCCAAGCAACGTTAGAGTATTTTTATGGATGATAATGCACCAAGTCATTGGGCGACAGTTGCTCGCAGTTGATTTGAAGGACGCTCTGGACAATTAGAGCGAATGATTTGGCCATCTAGGTCGCCGACATGAATCCCATTGAATGTTTGTCGGACGTAATCGAGGGGTCCGTTCGTGCACTGGAAATACTGCAGCAATTGGCAGGGGAGCTTACAACAACTTGTGGAGTCCATGCCGCGTCAAACTGCTGCACAACACTGGGCGAAAGGAGGTCCGACATGATATTACTAGATATCTCATGACTTTTGTTAACTCATTGTATACTCAACAAATGCTTAAAGGCGCTGGGTGTCAGTGCTACTCAGCAATGAGAATGAAGCGGGAGGCAAAACTGTATAGAACTGCAACAAAGCAGTCAGCAGTCAGACAACTTGCAAGACAAATGTGAAATATAAATAAATCAGTTACATTCTATTTTTTGTTTTTCTTTTCACATGTTATCTGATTCGCCTCTGCCGTCAATATAAGATTGTAAGAGAAATTGTGAAACACCCGACTTGCTTTCTTGACAACGTGGTAAAGTTTGTATCATATCTTTACGAGGTGCGTGTGTTGCTAATTTGATAACGTTTATCGCTGGTTACCGCCACAAACCTGTACGCAGGAAGGGCCATTTTTGGTGGCCCAGCAGGCTGGCCAAGTACAAGGCAAACGCCACGTCACGGCTCACGTTGCCGCGCCGGACTTTACTGCCCGGTGCGAGTAAAAACGGCCGGCCCTCGCCGGAGGGCATAAAGCGCTGGCCACGTAATCCTCTTATATGGCAGCAGGCGGCAGCAGCGGCGGCGGAGGCAGATGACCGAACGCCGCGGCTAATGCGGGACCTGGCAGCGCCGCTCAGGTGTAAAACCTGCCGGCCACCGCCGCCTCTAGCGCATTACCACTCGCCCGCCTGCCCTGTACACCAGGGAACCAAATTTAGAAGGCGGAGTGGGGCGGCAGCGGGGCATACGGGCGGCGTCTTCCCGCCTCCTCCCTGCACGACTGCGCCGGCGCCATCTGTTTTACGACAGATGAGGGAGGTTCTCGATGTGTGTGTGTGTGTGTGTGTGTGTGGCGCTACAGAGCTGTACTTTAAGGGAAAGAAAAAGTAACTTGCCTGCTGCAGCGGACAGACGAAACATAAACTCGAGAAACATTGTGAGATCTCGGCTGGAACTCTCGAGAGCACAGAATCTTCAGAAACGTCACATTGTTCTCATAGTGAATGAAATGTTACACGGATACTCTGATGCTTAATATTTGTAGGCTTTTTCATGAGACGTTGTAGCAATACGAGTCAATATAGATGTAACGGAACTTGAATAGCGTATTTGCCTCTATTGGTCGATCTTTCGGTCCTGTCTGTATATTTATATATAATATTGCATGAATAAAGGCTGGAAGAGTGTAAAACTATCGTTAAAAATGCATGCCGCGCGATTTGTTCGGTCATAATAATAATAACATGCTTTTGAATACAATTAAAATATAACGGCGATACCTGTTTAGTGTTATTGGAAATAATATGTAGTAAATTAATGAGTAAGGTAGCCGATACTATAAGAAGAGGTAAAGTTGGGCATATTGAGGTGTTTTTCTTTATATCGACGAAGCCGATGATACGGCGTCATTTTTTTCGTTTACTCTTAGAAATAAACAAGTAAAGAAGTGCTAATTGTGCGTAGTGAAAAAATATAGGGGCGAGTTTTAAATAACTACGGTATACAATCAGAGTAACAAAAGGACATTTAGTTACACGAAATCGCGGATAGCGAAGTGTGGTCATTAAATTGAGTACACCTACAGCGCGGTCAATTCCGGGATAAATCTATACGCATCTCACGAGGGACGCGGTATTGAGACCGTTTTTTCTTAATTTTTTTTAATTATATCGCGGAGAGCGGGCTCCAATGTATGAAAAGGAGAAAAACTGTATCATTATCATTGACTGTTGGTGTCAAGCAACCAAAACTGTTCATCAAAGGATTTCGATGGAACTTGGGATTTAGGGTTCAGGCAGTCGCATATACTCCACATCAGAGTGTGAATGAGTGGTGAATGCGAAATAAAACTGTGAACAAAGTTTCGTTAAATAAAACAGAAGAAACAAGAGAGTTTGGTCGTATCTGTTATTATTCCATAAACTGTAACATTTCTTCTCGTTGTACGAAGCCTTTATAGACGATCGTTATGACAATTTGCTTCGAAGGGATCTTGTTACGAGTTAAGTTTTGGGGACCTGGTCAAGAGGGCGTAGTTCGTAGATCCTAACTACTGCAGCTATTCTGGAATCAGGTGCTACCGTGACCATTGTGTTTTGTCAATGACTTAAAGTTACCACATCTCATGCTCTAAGATAGACGCGCCTTTCCACTTGGTATAACGGTGCTTCACGGCAACAACAACGCCGCCGACGAAGGAAGATACGGTACAACGTATCAGCTGTCAAAGAACGATGCAGACTGCAAATTATAGACATTCTGAAAGGTACAGTTGTGTAACTATCGTAGACTACCACAAGTAAATATAGATTTTGGTAGTTTTCCTAGTAGCTGTTAGTTAAGGCCATACCTGTGTTACTTGCAAATTAGGTGTGTTGCATACCTATCAGGCGTTACGTGACAACGATCTCTTTCATTACGTTTGCGACCAGTGTCTTATTAGAGTCCCATAAAAACTGGAAGCGGTAAGCTGTCTACAAACTCAGTGTGGAGATATAAAGGACAGTGTAACCTGCAGAATGTTTTCTGTTGTTCTACTTCTTACTCCTCCTGTCTGTTACTTAAAAGTAAAGAGTATTCATCGCACAATTCAAATTCTGCATGTTTAATTCGGGTCTTATTCGAAAACTGTGGGTTTGTAACGTAAAAGGGAGACTGTGGTAGTGAAAATAAAGAAAACAATACAGATTTAACGCATAGTGCCAGAAAACGCAATTTCATCAACAACTAATGTAAAAAAGAGTAACAGAAAACAGAAATATGTATTAAACTCTGCTTCAGTAATTCGTCGAACGTTTTTCTGTTGGTCATAAAGAATTTTTTCGTTTATTCATAGAACCAGGTAAGACTTGTTTTTTATCATGATGAAGAATGTTCCGTTGAATGCAAAATAACACCAATAATTATGTATTTCTTTTATGTTTGTACATGAAAATTGTACTTGCATCTAAAGTAATTGCTTTGGCTACATAAAGCGCAGAAGTTTCATGTTCAACTGAATTTTATCACTCATAAAACGGATTTCATGTTCTGTATAGATATAAAATACACAATGGGATAACACTGAATGATGTGTGGTTGTACTTAAGTGTGAAACAAACAACCAAACAAAAAAAAAAACAAAAAAAAAGAAAATCGTTGGGTCCCAATTCCCCTATTAGTCATTTACGTTTGCTGCTAATACTACAGGCAATCCTACAATGTACTAGTCCATTTATGGAGAGTACCAAAAACTACAGAATCATAGATTTGGTAGAGCGCAACTCTAGCTATAGTCAATGCAACAAGAAAGAAGGCATCATAGATGGCACATCTTCATACGGGACATACGTCCCAGTGACTATACGCCGGTCTGTCTGCTTGTCACGCTTAGGGGCTGATGGTCTAGTGGTCATGCGCGTGACTAGAAGCCAGAAGCTTATGGGATAGACTACAGTCAGACCGCAGAATGTTTCGGTCTTGGTTTAATCTAACCTTTACATCTCAGTGATTCACAGGAACGGCCTTCGGTTTGGATTTCACGTTAAACTGTAGGTCTCCTTTCTCCAGTAGGATTACTAGTGTCTCCAAGGAGGCGTGCATTAGAAACAATTGCACCAGTCCGTTGAAGACGGAATCGTTATACACAGTCCAATCACATAAGTGTGACCACCTGTCAAAATCCTGAATACCCAACTTTTGCAGCGCGGACCTGCAGGACGATGGTTACTGAGGTTCTGGAAGTTACCGACAAACGCCGACTCCACTCCTGTTACCAGCTGAACTAGGTTTCTCGGTAGAGGATCCATGGCGCGAACAGCCTGATCGAGGTGGTCCCACAGATTCTCGATTGGGTTTATATCCGGTGAGTTTGGCGACCAGGAGGGTGTGGTAAATAAACTACTGGCCATTAAAATTGCTACTCCACGAAGATAGCGTGCTACAGACGCGAAATTTAACCGACAGGAAGAAGATGCTGTGATATGCAAATGATGAGCTTTTCAGAGCATTCACACAAGGATGGCGTCGGTGGCGACACCTACAACGTGCGACATGAGGAAACTTTCCAACCGATTTCTCCCACACAAACAGCAGTTGACCGGCGTTCAAAAAAATGGTTCAAATGGCTCTGAGCACTATGGGACTCAACTGCTGAGGTCATTAGTCCCCTAGAACTTAGAACTAGTTAAACCTAACTAACCTAAGGACATCACACACATCCATGCCCGAGGCAGGATTCGAACCTGCGACCGTAGCGGTCTTGCGGTTCCAGACTGTAGCGCCTTTAACCGCACGGCCACTTCGGCCGGCCTGACCGGCGTTGCCTGGTGAAATGTTGTTGTGATGCCTCGTGTAAGGAGGACAAATGCGTACCATCACGTTTCCGACTTTGATAAAGGTCGGATTGTAGCCTATCGCGAATGCGGTTTATCGTATCGCAACATTGCTGCTCGCGTTGGTCGGGATCTAATGACTATGAGCAGAATACGGAATCGGTAGGTTCAGGAGGGTAATACGGAATGCCGTACTGGATCCCAATGGCCTCATATCACTAGCAGTCGAGATGACAGGCATCTTATCCGCAAGGCTGTAACGGTTCGTGCATCCACGTCTCGATTCCTGAGTCAACAGATGGGGACGTTTGCAGGACAACAAGCACCTGCACGAACAGTTCCACGACGTTCGCAGCAGCATGGACTATCAGCTCGGAGACCATGGCTGCGGTTACCCTTGACGCTGCATCGCAGACAGGAACGCCTATGATGGTGTACTCAACGACGAACGTGGGTGCACGAATGGCAAAACGTCATTTTTTCGGATGAATGCAGGTTCTGTTTACAGCACCATGATGGTCGCATCCGTGTTTGGCGACATCGCACATTGGAAGCGTGTATTCGTCGCCATACTGGCATATCACCCGCCGTAATTGTATGGGGTGCCATTGGTTACACGTCTCGGTCACCTCTTTTTCGCATTGACGGCACTTTGAACAGTGGACGTTACATTTCAGATGCTTTACTACCCGTGGCTCTACCCTTCATTCGATCCCTGCGAAACCCTACATTTCAGCAGGATAATTCACGACCGCATATTGCAGGTCCTGTACGGGCCTCTCTGGATACAGAAAATGTTCGACTGCTGCCCTGGCTAGCACATTCTCCAGATCTGTCACCAACTGAAAACGTCTGGTCAATGGTGGCCGAGCAACTGGCTCGTCGCAATACGCCAGTCACTACTCTTGATGAACTGTGGTATAGTGTTGAAGCTGCATAGGCAGCGGTACCTGTACATGCCATCCAAGCTCTGTTTGACTCAATGCTCAGGCGTATCAAGGCCGTTATTACGGGTACTGATTTCTCAGTATCTATGCACCCAAATTGCGTGAAAATGTAATCCCATGTCATTTCTAGTATAATATATTTGTCCAATGAATACCCGTTTACCATCTACACTTCTTCTTGGTGTAGCAGTTTTAATGGCCAGTAGTGAACATCAATACATCATGGCTCTCTTCGAGCCGCGAAGATACATTGCGGGCTGGGTGACATGTTGCTTTGTCCTGACATCATCGTGCAGAGGGAAAACAAACTACATGTAGGGGTGGACGTGATCCCCATGGATAGATGCGTCCTTGTGTTGATCCATTGTGCTCCCCAGAATGACGAGATTACAGAGGGAATGCCATCCGACTTGGACTCCTCCAACAGTTATGGTAGGTTCTTTGCCTTCAGACGTTTCACGCAGTATAGGCCAGCTGCCATCAGTTCGATTGAGCAAAAAGCTTCATTCACCTTGAAAAGCCACCTGTGGCCACTCATTAGACATCCAGCTGCGATATTGCAGTGTAAAGTTCAGCCTTCGTCGCCGATAAACAGCAGTTAGCATGGGTGCATGATCCAGGCGCCTGCTGTGGAGGACTGTACTCAGCAACGTTCGTTACAGTCGTTGAGGAGACGCGGTGGTAGCATTTCGGTTCGTCTGGGCAGTCAGCTGCGCAGCAGTTGCTCGTCTGTTCGCCCGTACACATCTCCACAGCCGTCGTTTACGACTGTGCACCACAATTGCCTCGGTGTCGGTTTAGGATAGCGCCATTTTGGCATGGACGGTATATTTTAACACCCTCGGCAGCCGAACTGGTTCCAAACTGAGCCGTTTCGAAGATGCTTCTACCCGTGGCACGAAATCCGAGGATAATGTCCTTTTGGACGTCAGACAGATCTCTCCGTTTCCGCATTACGGCGACGACCGCTGTTTTCCCCGCGTCTCCTCGACACGATTTATACTGTACTGCTGCCACCTGTCACATGTGAGTGGTTTTTAAATTCCGACGTCGAACGTAAGGGGTGGTCACAATTATATGACTGGGTCGTGTACTTGTTAAAAGTACTTCGCATTGTGTTAATAAATATCGTTTGGCACTCCTTTTACGCTGTACGTGTTTGAGGCTTTCCTTATCGACTTGTATGGGGTTTTGGAACACGGGGGCTGACCTTGCGCAACCAGCCTGCTCTTTCCCAGCTGCCAATACTCCCGAGTCCCCACTAGCCAGCAGGCAGGGATTACGTAACAGCCGATGAGTTACGGCGCTCTCCACTGACCGAGAGCCGGGCGGCCACGAGGCTGCAGAAGTTACCACTTGCTCTGCTATACATGCCGCACTGCGCCCCGATGTAGGGAATTACGAACGCTGCGGTCTGACCCTTAGCAATAAACAGCCGCATAATCGTAGAGATGGCGCTCGTATCAGGACTGGGATAGCAAAACTAGCATACATGAAGCTTTTTGCGATCGTCTCCATACACCGCGGCAGATCGAGATGCGCGATTTTCTCATTATGCAGTGTGTTTCAAAACGATTCGGATGATTTCAGAAGTCTGTGCTGATATTTGAATGGACTGAAGTTGAAAACTGGTGAAGATTGCTATTCACTCATGACAAAGGATGCAGAAACGCAAAGAACCGATAATGAGCATACAAACCCACTGAAATGATAATGGATGAAGATCGGGCTGTAATGAATATCTAAACGCAACGGAAATAATTTACTGTTATTTTAAGTAATGCACACAACGATAATGTTCATGACTCCATAAGACCACTATACTACTTGCTTTATAGTTTTGTGTGTCACCAAGCCTTAGACATTCAGCACTGTTGAGTTAGTGGGCAACAACAACTCACCTATGACCTCGATTGCAACGTTCTTCATACTGGACCATTAAAGCTGAAAGAAAATGATGCTGCGCTGCGTTGTAGCAAGCGATCGTGAAATAAAGTAACTTCGCCCTGACCACGAATTTAACAGAACAATCGCAGCTCCTAGTTAAAATCACCTTGTATGAGCTCTACGGACACAATGTTTAAATAACCAAAGACAAATTATGTTTTAGTAGTAAAATAACTGAAGGCGTAGATATAGGCGGCAAGTGACGAACGAGCACGAAACTAATCTACAATATAAGTTAATGAAATACAAGAGGCGGAAAATAAGAGCGCATTATTCACTCGCATCAAAATTTCTATTGGAATTACATCAAACTACACCCGAGGACAGAACACACAGGATGAAAGGTACACTCTAACCAAAACTCACAAAGTCGCGAGGATTGTGTATTTAAGAAAATAAAATTAACAAGAAAAATTACATGATATATAATGAACAGATAATATTATAAGGCGGCGCTTAAGACTCCATCGCATTTTACATAAACTTTCTCAAAGACTTAGATTTCTCACAGTTAACCAAGTAAAAACACCTCGAAGCTGACTCAAATAGTCAAAAGTTGCGATGGCATGTAAGTGAGAATTCGTATCTCAATGATTATAAAGAAACCGCCTCGATTGCAAATAGAAACCGGATGTTGACCTAGGTTTCGGCGCGGATAACCACGCCTTCTTCGAAACACACTAAAACTAGTTTTAGTGTCTTCGGAACACACTAAAACTAGTTTTAGTGTGTTCCGAAGAAGGCGTGGTTATCGGCACAGAAACCTAGGTCAACATCCGGTTTCTATTTGCAATTGAGGTTGATTCTTTATAATCATTAAATTATTCACGATTGCTGACGTGCTGCAACGTTAAAAGTTCTCAAATTCTTATCTCCTTGAAATCGAGCGGATTTTAGTCTCATCAGTCACTAACTGATAAGACAGAGAACTTTCGACACACTAACCACGACGTAGTACGCAAAATTTCACATTTACCAAGAATTTCCTCTGCAGGATACAGTATTACGAGACCACTATAGGGATCGACGTAACAACTTCCCAAATATTACATCGGCGTGGAAGTTCGTAGCGTTTTTCTTTTGCACGTTGGCATTCCGGTTGCTGTGGGTTTATTTGTCGATTGTCGATTTTTTTGTAGTTCACTGTTTCTACCTTAGATTACATGTTGTCATTTTGTCATTTCGAGATAGTTTGTGGAGCTGTGGACGCTAGAATATGGTGCGACAAGCGGAGAAGCCGAAACATTTTTGACATATTATTCTGTTTCAGTACAGTAGTGGAATTGACAGCAGCGGAAGCAGTCAGAAACATTTGCGCCATGTATGGGGATAAAGTCATTGTACAGAGCACAGTAAAAAACGATTTCCTCGCTTTAAGGAGGATCGTTTTGACATTAGTGACACTCCAAGCTGAAGAAGACCTTCTAGGTCTTTTAAACGCATTAATCCACAACGAACCAAGTCAGTGTACTATAGCATTGGCAAATGTGATGAACTGTGATCATTTCACCATCGTGCGACTTGCGCATGTAGTAGGGAAGGGTCAAAAATGGGGTGTAAGGGCATCGCACCACAAAAATCGGAGGGTGCATCTCTGCTTGCTCGTCATCAATTGGCTCGGAAACAACACCGACCATTCCTGTCCTCTGTCGTTACTGGTGAGGAAAGCGGTATCTTTATGCTAACATAAGGAAAAGAAAGGAATGGGTGAGCCGAAACAAAGCAGAAACTCTTCGTACAAAGACCTGCGCGCATCAACAGAAGATAGTGTTATGCATCTAATGGAACAGCGACGGTGTGGTGGGGATTGCTTCCCCGAGGTGTAACCATCATGCTAACAATTGTTATCAAGAACTGACACGTCTTGCAGAAGCAGTCCAAGAATGACGACGTCCAGGAAGACTGCGTGAAGTGAAACTACTCCACGATAACGCCCGCTCGAATTCTACTGGACTGACAAAAAGCACTATACTCGTGTTGGGTTGGGAAGGAATTTCGCACCCACCTTATTCACCTTATCTTATGCCCTCGGATTTTCACCTTTTCCGCCCTCTTCAAGAGCCTTTCTTTCCGGATGAAAATGCTCTCTGGACGTGGCTCCACGAGTTCTTCGCGTCAAAACCACGTCATTGCTACACTCGCGAAATCTAAAAGTTATGCCAGGGCTGGTTGACTGTTGCAAATAGTAAAGGAAAATGTGTTACTGAAGACTAAAATCTCTGTCATGTGTATCTGTTGTATTTAGTAAACTTACGGAGAAACGCTACGAACTTATGGGCCTACCCAATAGTTACGAAATACGCAGACTTGAGGTGACCTCAATGACAGCACGTGAACTCCCACAAAGGAAGTTGGCTACACAAACCAACACCTTGGAATGGTAATTTACGACACAAGGTGCAGTAATCTAGACAAAGTTTTTATGATGTAAATGAGCAAGTTGATATTTAAACGAACTGGTGGGTGAGGCTCACGTGTACTTTGAAGATGCCACAATCAGAAGAAGAGTTTTACTGCCAATTTTGTGAAATTAAGTAATTGATTTCAATAGTTAGCCTGAGATGATACATGTAGGGGCAAAAGTGAGTATAAAATTAATTCCCACTCACTCACCCAAGTAAGACATCACCCAAGGTACACCTAAACTGCCAGAGGCCAGTTCTATCAAAGGCAGCGGCTTCCATCCAAGAGTCAGCTTATTGAGAAAATGGATGCAGCAATATACAGCATAAAAATGGCTCTGAGCACTATGGGACTTAACATCTATGGTCATCAGTCCCCTAGAACTTAGAACTACTTAAACCTAACTAATCTAAGGACAGCACACAACACCCAGCCATCACGAGGCAAAGAAAATCCCTGACGCCGGCGGGAATCGAACGCGGGAACCCGGGCGTGGGAAGGGAGAACGCTACCGCACGACCACGAGCTGCGGACTATACAGCATACCTTACCGCACAAGAGTGAAGGAAGTTTGATCAAAACACAGATTGCATTTCGGGTTAGTATTAACTGAGTGAAAGCTTTTTCCTCTCGGGAGTGAGCTGATACTGTTGACAACAAATGACAGTAAAAAATATGTATATTGAGGGGCCAATGTCAGAATACCCAGACTAGTGAACAGCGGTCAACAAGGTTTCGCGAACTTGAGCCACTGCCCCAGAATATAATACCAAACGTCATAAGCGAATAAAAACAAGCGAAGTAGTTCACTTTTCTTGTTGTACCATCAATTACTTCAGGTAATGTTCTAAGAGTAAAAGTGGTTGCAGTAAGATTAGAACATCAGGGTTTGTTGAATAGTGTGACAGAAACCATAAAACCTGAGTCTTACTGTGATTTAGCGTTAGTTTACTTTCTACAAGCCATGAATTTACATCTTGAACTATACTATTGGAAACAGTGCTAACGTTACAGACAACATCCTTTGCAACCAAACTAGTGTTATCAAGAAGCAGAAATATTTTAGAATCGCCTGTAATACTAAAAGTCATACGATTTATATAAATAAGGAACAGAAGTGGCCCTTCTGAATCTGCAGACTATTACCTTTTAATAGATATATAATTTATTCAATTCCGAAGACTACAACTATATTTAAATTTTTTTTTTGAAATGTATTCTACATGGGTGTGACCCACTGTGGCGCTGTTAAACTGCTGTCAAATGGTGTTATTATTAACGTCCGTGTTCATCAGGTACATTTTAGTGATGTGAGATAAAGTATGTGTTGTGGCTAACCTGTGATGGTTCAATATATATCGCTGGTATGATTGTCGATTGTTTCATGTTTATTTACTCTGTCGTTATCTCGAAAATATTCGTAATTAATTCTGTTTCTTGAGTCTCTGTTTTGTTGAAGTATAATAATGAGTAAAAGTAAAGTTATTAGAAATCCTCTGAAGGCTTTTAAGAAAAGGAGAAATGTTGGAAAGCCAAAGGTATGTGTTATTACTGTAAACAATAAAGACGATAAGCAAGTGAGTGAACCTAACCTCTCAAGTACACCTGCCCATAGCAGTCAAAGTGGGGAAGAAAATACTTCACAGAAGAAGCTTGGTTGAATGAGTGAAAACTATGAATGTTTTATGGGCGAATCGGATGTGAATGAAATATTTGATATGTCGGTTCTCAAAGGAATTTTTTCAAACTGTGTAAGATGTATTCATTGTAGTGAAGTTGGTCTAGAACTCTCCATAATAAAGCACGTAGGACTTGCTAGTGAAATACAACTGAAATGTGATAAGTGTTCATACATGACCACCTTTTGGAACAGTGTTGCAGTAACTGCAACTTAAGAAAATGGTAGCAAAATCTACGAACACAACAACGAGCGATGCTTGCTTTAGACAAGGAACGCCTTCAGGCTGCAGACAGGGCTGTAAAGAGTCTAGAAATACAAGCAAGAGTAAACAGGAGGAGGAACAAGAGGAAGCTGCAGGAGGAGTTTGCAGAGGATGAAGATAATCCATCCTATGGACCTGGAATGCACTAAAAAGTTAATCCAATCTTTGTCGCTCGATTCCCAAAACTTTTTCATTACAATTGAAAAAAAAATCATTTTTAATAACTGAACTAAAATTTTGTAAAATCCCTGTGTTAAGTTGTAGCCCATATTCCAATAAATAATCTGTAAAAAGTTCAACTTGCTATCTCAAATACTTTGTGAGGAAAGATGTAATTTATAAGCGTTATTTTAACATTGCAAGTATAGGGCGTTCCGGAGCCCCTTAAACACCCTGTGTTTCAGTGAATTTAAGCAATCATGTGGGGTGTGTGTGTGATGCTCACTTCGATTAAAACTCACAGACTTACAGATATACTTTACGTATTCACTACTTCACTACGGCCTCGCAACATGGAAATTCTAAATAAAGAGAAGTTAAGCACTCTCGAAAGAGTGAAAGAAGGAGGGATAGAGAGAGAAAGAGAGAGATTAAGTGGGAGAAAAATAAAGAGAGAGAAAGAGGGACAGAAAAGGGTCAGAGTAATTTCACGCTAAACGATTCAAATGTTTCATTAGCACATTTTCTATAGACATCTCCATATACAGTACATTGTGCAGTCACATTAATGTGCACAACTGTCAGAAGTCTGAGCAAACCATCATTTGCAGCGCTAACCGCTGCGAGAAGTGCAAGAAGAGAGTCACTGAAGTTCTGAAAGGTCCCAACATGGATGTGGAAGCATGCAAACTCCAGTGCCGCGGCCAGCTGCACTAGGTTGCTTGGTTGACGACTCATGGGGCGAACAGCTCGATGGACGTAGTCACACAGATTCACGATGGGTTTAAAGCCACGGAGTCTCGTACAATAAACTCATCTCAGTGCTCTTCCAACAACGCACGTACTCATGTTGCATCGTCCTGCTGGCATATGCCATCGTGCTGAGGAAAAATAAACTGCATGTAGGGGTGGTCATGGTCCCCAAGGAGACATGCACATTTGTGTTGATCCTTTGTGCCTTCCACAATGTCGAAAACGTTCCCCTGACCGCAACGCTTCCTCCTTCGACGTGTAACCTGCAAAACGCCGGTGGTTGTGGCAGTATTGGATCTACCAAGCAATTACTTCTGGACGGGAGTTCCCCCCTGTTACAGATTCATCTTTAAGAAACATTAAACTGTAAGCAACAGATTCTTACAACTTTAATTTAATAAAACTGTGATCCAGTACTTTGACGTAAATCACTGTACCTCGTGTGAAATATCTCACAAATGAGATCAGAATTGGAGAACTAAGTAACTAAAAGAGTTATTAATTTTAAAATGAGAGAAGTTTCACTCTAACAAATATCTCTATTTATCCAAAAACGTGTGAAGAAGTGTTTTGTCATAGTCGCTATAAAAAATGTTAGGTCGTATCAGTGAATCATATTTATAGAATCTGAAGAGATCACTTGACAGAGCTGACATGTAAGGTCTCATGTTCGAATATTTGACTGATTTTACTTCATAAGACACTGATTGTGCAGTGCAAAAGTTATCGGCCGCAGTACATGCATCAACTGATCTACTGCTGCTGTTAAACCGGCAACACGCTACGGTAAGCGTTTGATAGCAAAACCCGCAAATTCCCCATATGGTGGAGTTGCAAATACATTCTGTGGATTTGGTGCTTGTTGTGTCCTCGTCGACACTGTAGACGGTTCTTTATTTACATAGACTGGAAGCTACTAAGCTTTATGAATGCGTGGGTTGTGGTACAAGCTCTTCACTTATAGTCCAGGTTAGCCCCACTGCTGGTGAAGTTCAAGTGCCGCTAAGAGATGAATGACAGACGCCAAACTAGGATGAGTGTGCCAGCGACAGAGGTAGTAACAGAATGAGCCAGTGAGTAAGTCTGAGGCTGAGGCTGAGACTGAGACTGCAACTGACTGAGCCCTCTGGTCTGCAGCGGCGATCTAAATACTCGTCGTCAAGAGGACACTGGCGGCGCGTTGCTTGCGAGTCTGTCTTCTCTCCTGACAGGTGCGCTTGTCCCAGCGCCTACTATCGATCTTCTTGCTACATCTTTGCCTACCTACAGGGTGTTTCAAAAATGACCGGTATATTTGAAACGGCAATAAAAACTAAACGAGCAGCGATAAAAATACAACGTTTGTTGCAATATGCTTGGGACAACAGTACATTTTCAGGCAGACAAACTTTCGAAATTACAATAGTTACAATTTTCAACAACAGATGGCGCTGCAAGTGATGTGAAAGATATAGAAGACAACGCAGTCTGTGGGTGCGCCATTCTGTACGTCGTCTTTCTGCTGTAAGCGTGTGCTGTTCACAACGTGCAAGTGTGCTGTAGACAACATGGTTTATTCCTTAGAACAGAGTATTTTCCTGGTGTTGGAATTCCACCGCCTAGAACACAGTGTTGTTGCAACAAGACGAAGTTTTCAACGGAGGTTTAATGTAACCAAAGGACCGAAAAGCGATACAATAAAGGATCTGTTTGAAAAATTTCAACGGACTGGGAACGTGACGGATGAACGTGCTGGAAAGTTAGGGCGACCGAGTACGGCAACCACAGAGGGCAATTCGCAGCTAGTGCAGCAGGTGATCCAACAGCGGCCTCGGGTTTCCGTTCGCCGTGTTGCAGCTGCGGTCCAAATGACGTCAACGTCCACGTATCGTCTCATGCGCCAGAGTTTACACCTCTATCCATACAAAATTCAAACGCGGCAACCCCTCAGCGCCGCTACCATTGCTGCACGAGAGACATTCGCTAACGATATAGTGCACAGGATTGATGACGGCGATATGCATGTGGGCAGCATTTGGTTTACTGACGAAGCTTATTTTTACCTGGACGGCTTCGTCAATAAACAGAACTGGCGCATATGGGGAACCGAAAAGCCCCATGTTGGAGTCCCATCGTCCCTGCATCCTCAAAAGGTATTGGTCTGGGCCGCCATTTCTTTCAAAGGAATCATTGGCCCATTTTTCAGATCCGAAACGATTACTGCATCACGCTATCTGGACATTCTTCGTGAATTTGTGGCGGTACAAACTGCCTTAGACGACACTGCGAACACCTCGTGGTTTATGCAAGATGGTGCCCGGCCACATCGCACGGCCGACGTCTTTAATTTCCTGAATGAATATTTCGATGATCGTGTGATTGCTTTGGGCTATCCGAAACATACAGGAGGCGGCGTGGATTTGCCTCCCTATTCGCCAGACATGAACCCCTGTGACTTCTTTCTGTGGGGACACTTGAAAGACCAGGTGTACCGCCAGAGTCCAGAAACAATTGAACAACTGAAGCAGTACATCTCATCTGCATGTGAAGCCATTCCGCCAGACACGTTGTCAAAGGTTTCGGGTAATTTCCTTCAGAGACTACGCCATATTATTGCTACGCATGGTGGATATGTGGAAAATATCGTACTATAGAGTTTCCCAGACCGCAGCGCCATCTGTTGTTGAAAACTGTAACTACTGTAATTTCGAAAGTTTGTCTGCCTGAAAATGTACTGTTGTCCCAAGCATATTGCAACAAACGGTGTATTTCTATCGCTGCTCGTTTAGTTTTTATTGCCGTTTCAAATATACCGGTCATTTTTGAAACACCCTGTATGTGCTGGCGACAGCTTACGACGGCACAGTGTTCAGCACTGCGATGAGCCCCAAATCGGCAGAAAGGGCCGCCTGCACTCGGTTATGAACATCAGACTCTGCCAGCGCCACGGATTCTCTGCTTAGACTTCTCGCCTCTGAAACATTTCCTCAGATTATCAAACAAAGTGCTCTTTTGTTGCACGTGTGGGAAATCACTGGGCGTGAGAACCTGAAAGGAAACTGAAATATATGCTATCTACGTGGGCGACATACTGCTGGCTACCCCACTGTGCTGATCCAGCTTGTATTTGCAAACCGAACTTTCACAATGCCTACAGATACGGATCTGTAAAGCCAGGTGTTCGTCCATGCATCATGAAAATTCCGAGAGAGCCTGAAAACAGTCACCTTCCGGCATAAAACGTTTTGAAAGGCAGCTCCCTGGTTTTGGGCGGGACCCCTGTGGCTTGCTACAGACACAGACCAGCTATTGGACAACGGAGCCAGCCGGCACTCCCAGTCGCCACCAAGCCTCGTTCGGCCAACGTATTAACTCTCTCTCCTGCTTTGAGTGAAAGAGCCCTCACCTAGTGTGCGAACGATCGCGCCTTCTGCGAATAGTTGTCTGGTGGTCACCCTCCGAAAACACGTCATGGTAATGCGCTTCCCTCTGTATATAACAGCAGCGAAATGGATCAAGGAAATAACAGTCAAATGAAGGAATGATCCATAACACCCTGATAAAGCCGGGCAAGTAAACGCCGACTCTCTGAGCGTGCAATGACTATTAGATCAAACACACATCCTCACTAATTGATCGGCAACCCATGGAAAAATGGAAATGAGGGTTTGGCGTCATTGGCCGGGAGGCTCCTTGCGGGGTGGGTCCGACCGCATGGTGCTGGTATTATTACATTCGACGTCACATTGGGAGACCTGCGCGCTGGGTAGGGATGAAATGATGATGAAGACAATACCCAGTCCCTGAGCGGAGAAAATCTCCAACCCCAGCAGGGAATCGAACCCGGGCCCGTAGGACATCAATCCGCCACGCTGACCACTCAGCTATCGGGGCGGACGGAGAACATATAATAATCACAGTTATGAAAGTGTATTAGTCCAAAGGGACCTGCCATCTCTCAACCATTCCAACTTTTGTTGCAGAATGTTTGCTTTCAAACGTTTCACATCTATATGACGACAGCCATCTGTCCTGTGGAGCTTAAAACGTCTGAAAAACTGCCTGTCGCCACTCAGTTGACATTCAGTTGGAGTATTGAAAATTCGAGACTTCGTCGCCGATGAACAGCAGTCAGGATGAGAACAGCACTCAGCATGACTGCATCAACCAGGCCCCTGCTGCAGGGGCCCATATACCGCGAAGCTCACTTAACAGTAACTGAGAAGACGCTGTTGGTAGCACATTCTTTTCGTATGGATTGTCAGTTGTTCAACAGTTGCACATCTAATCGGCTATAGACATGTCTGCATCGGTCCCTCACACTTGTCATCTATAGCCCGTGGTGCACCTCAATTGCCTCGGTCCTAGTGTTGGTTCAAATGGCTCTGAGCACTATGGGACTTAACTTCTGAGGTCATTAGTCCCCTAGAACTTAGAACTAGTTAAACCTAACTAACCGAAGGACATCACACACATCCAAGCCCGAGGCAGGATTCGAACCTGCGACCGTAGCGGTCTCGCGGTTCCAGACTGCAGCGCCTAGAACCGCACGGCCACACCGGCCGGCGCTAGTGTTGGATAGCACCCTTATGCCATGCAAGGTATTGGTTAACGAGAGTGGAATGCAGTTAACAAACTGAAATGTTTCGGAAATCCTTCCACACTTGACCCGGGAGCCAATGATCATGCCTTTTGGCTGTCAGATAAATTGCTCTGTTTCCCCATTACAACAATGCCTGCATTGTTTTCCGCATCCCTTCGACACGCTTTATGTACCCTCCACTGTTAGTGCTGCCACCTGTCGGCTGTGAGTCGTTATTACACCCTGACGTCGAACATAAGCGGTGGTCACATTAATGCGACTGGGCTGTGTAGTTTGACACGAAGGCGAAACAGAATTCTTTCGTATACTTTGTGTCCCACGCTGCAAGGGAAAACCTACCTCTCCAAATCTGCTGAGATGAGTCTACATTTCCCTGCATCACCATTACACTATACAGAAGTTCGAGAAAGTAACATGTTCTCCTATGCGCAGCCCCTTCCCTGTACCGCCCTCCATGGCACTTTGTTGAATAATTCCGTGATGTTCCGTCGATAATTAAATCCACTGCAAGTTATGCAGTTATTCTTTTGATGTTAGAGTACACAACATGTCTGTAACGTCGTACTCCTCCGTATTTGGGTCTCCGTACGTTATGGAAGTTAAAAAAACCATATCACTGATCGAAAAGTATAGATTCTTGTCAATTATGGGAAGAATTAGTCACCAGTAAGTGTGGAGACATAGAATTATGACCTGACTGACGCTTTCGGAGTTTTGAGCATGATTTATTTCAAGAATTGTGGCCAAAGAGTACCGCACAATAGAGATCTCAGAACATTATTGAAACAGTCATTGATACTCTTACGTGGGTCAATACAACTGATGACACAACACAGACCGAATAGTTCATATAGTCACGACACGTTAAAAGTGTTTTTGTACTGATGAATAGGCAGTTTATTGTAAACTTTGGACACTCCAGACTATTCAAGTTACAGTACCGATATGAAGAACCAATAAAAATGGAGTATGAACAACATTCATGTTTACTTTACTCGTATGTATCCTCGGACGCTGAGAATATACACAGAAGTAAACACACAAGCGTTTCCATGTGATTTTTTGTAAGTATGCCAGTAACCGAATTTTACATCGCTATGCACGGTCAGTAAATGATTCTGTTTCAGTGCCCGCTTCCGTTGCTGATGCCAATCGCACACGCCCGTGTAATGGCGCACTACCCTACGTAGACCGGTACGATACTAGTGGTACGGGAAATGTTAATCTTCAGCAACCAGCTGGCAAAGGTGGGAAAGTGGAGGCGTACAACTACTCACCAGCAGACCAGCAGGCTATGCGTCAGTGTTCTGTATTAAATTCCAAAAATAACTGCAATATCTTATAAGGCAAAGGCATGCGAGGCTCTTGTGGTGACAGAATCGGTGCCCGCGTTGGTGCTATTCGAAATGAGTATTTTGTATGTGGTGGCAACAGGTTTCACCCTCTCGTTTCCAATTGTCCATAAAAAGACATAAGACAACACTGTACAAACAGTCACAAAATTCAACTTCACTATACACATACACTCTTGACACTTCATAAGTCGACGGAGACGGGCAATGGTGATCCACCTGCACTTGAATCTCGCCTTGGAACTCGGAGAGAGAATGCTGTCTCTGCTGCCAGCGTTCGTGTCCTAAGGGAGAGACTGACATTTTGTTCTAAAGCGTATCTTATTAAAGGCGAAAAAATGGCACGGCCTACACAATCGACAAACTGTTTCATTACCGTATAAGACTACAACATCTGCTACGCATCTGCCTATCCTTCAGCGAAAGTTCTACCCGTGGACAATGCGCAGAGCTCAGACACAAATCTAATATCTCTTGAGTTCCATATAGAAGAGACGGGAAATTTTGTGAGTCAGTGCTTCTCTTAATGCCTACTCGTCATCAATATTTCGTCCAGATTTACTATATACGCAGGGCTTCGCCAGAAATGAAAGTAACAGGAGTGAGAGATCCAGATAATAAGGCGTTTAGAGAAAATATCATTTCTGGTGCGGGCAGGATGAGGCATGAGCTGTTCACGTCATTGTAGCTGCTGGTCAGCGGATGGCACAGTCCAGTAAACAGAGGGTCTTTCGGTCAAATCCATATAAATAAAACATCATTTATTTTCAGTTCTTACGTTGCCCCACTGCAAATGAATCAAAATAACGCTCAATATCTTAATATTCTTATGAAAGACCTTTAAAATAGAGACAAAGGAAAATGTGAGTATGCAGCTAAATTTCTAAGAGGGGATTGTGAGGCGTACAAAAATATACCAACAAATAACAATATTACAAAATGTACACGCTCACCAGAAAAGAGTCTCCTCAACATAAATAGTACATCATGACACAACGCAATCAGCGCACACACAATACCAAATGGTTCAAATGGCTCTGAGCACTATGGGACTTAACATCTGAGGTCATCAGTCCCCCAGAACTTAGAACTACTTAAACCTAGCTAACCTAAGGACATCACACACATCCATGCCCGAGGCAGGATTCGAACCTGCGACCGTAGCGGTCTCGCGGTTCCAGACTGAAGCGCCTAGAACCGCACGGCCACACCGGCCGGCACACAATACCACTAACATCTAAAAAAACTATAAAATTAGTATATCCTATAAGACAAATATAACAATATGAAAGAAACTAAAAGCTGCGATGAAAATAAAGATAACTACAACAGTTCAGGTATATACGAATTAACATGTAGTTGCTGCAACTGTAAATACACTAAAGAGCCAAAGAAACTTGTACACCAGCCTAATAGAGAGTAGGGCCGCCGCGAGCACGGAGAACCACCGCAGGACGACTTTCCATGGACTCGACTATTGTCTGAAGTTGTGCTGGACGGATCTGACACCATAAATCCTGCAGGTGTGTCCATAAATCAGTAAGAGACCGAGGCGATGGAGATCTCTTCTGAATAACACGTTGCAAGGTATCCCAGATTTTAATGTTTACGACCCCTGGAGTTTGGTGACCAACATAAGTATTTAAACTCGTGGAGCCTCTCTGTAACAGTTCTGGACGTGTGGTGTGTTGCGTTGTCCTGTTAGAACTGCCCTAGTCCGTCGGAATCCACAGTGGACACGAATGCATGCAGGTAATTATTCAGGTTGCTTACGTACGTGTCACCTGTCAGAGTCGTACATAGACGTATCAGGGGTCCCATATCATTCCAACTACGCACACCATTACTGGGCCTCCACGAGCTGGAACAGTTCCCTGCTGACTTGTAGGGTCTCTAGATTCATGAGGTTGTCTCGAAATCCTCACACGTCCATCCGCTCGATACAATTTGAAACGAGACTTTTCCGACCAGTCCACATGTTTTCAGTCATCAATAGTCCAATGTCGGTGTTGACGGGACAAGACGAGCCGTCAAGCTTCGTGTCGTGCTGTCATCAAGGGTACACTAGTGGGCCTTCGGCTCCGAAAGCCCATATCGATGATGTTTCGTTGGATGTTTCGCACGCTGACACTTGTTGATAGCCCAGCATTGAAACCTGCAGCAATTTGCGGAAGGTTTGCACTTCTGTCACGTCGAACTATTCCGTCGTCGTTGGTCCCGTCCTTACAGGATCTTTTTCCGGCCCCAGCGATGTCGGAGATTTGATGTTTTACCGGAATCCTGATATTCAAGGCAAACACGTGAAATGGTCGTACGGGAAAACCCACACTTCATCGCTACCTCGGAGTTGCTGTGTCTCATCTCTCCTGCGCCGACTGTAACACCAAGTTGAAACTCACTTAAATCTTGATAAGCTGCAATAGTGGTAATAGTAAGCGATCTAACAACTGCGCCAGACGCTTGTCCTATATAGGCGTTACCAACCGCAGTGCCTTATTCTGCCTGTTTTCATATCTCTGTATTTGAGTACGAATTCCTATACCAGTTTCTTTGGCGCTTCAGTGTACACTGAGATGACTACAACAAATTTTAACATCAGCTACAAACAGCGTATATGGGCATTGGAGACTAAACGTACGCACTACAAATCTGCTGCATATCTAATTAAATAAAATCTCCAACACATGGGGATGAAGAAAGACATGGCAGTCTTCCGCCATAACAACGGAAGAAAGGGAATGCTCATTCTAACGGGAAAAAGTATTTCACACAGAAGGCCATAAACAAAAACGGAAATATTCTCAATGAGCAAAAGAGCAACATCAGAACACCAATGTTAAAACTAATTCACTGTCTACCAGGAAAATATAAAACAGGGGAAAAATAAAAAATAATAGTAATAATAATAACAACAACAATAATTAATAATAATAGTTACACTCAATCTCTCTCACATTCTCCCTCTCGCTCTCTCTGTCATAGATACACACATACACACACACACACACACACACACACACACACACACACACACACACACCGTGTACCACCACCCACTCCTCCTCCATCCGCACCCCAACACCCCACGCCACTCGCAGCTCTAAGACATGCGAGTTAAGACCAGTGTAAGCATGTGCAGTTTAGTACACTGTAGGTTACGTGCAAGGAAATATTTAAAAGAATAAATCTATACTGTCTGCATTTAGTACATACAGAACAACAAATAGATGTATAAAAAGAACACAATAATGAACGTAAGTAAAAATCACAACCATGGAATTGTCAACCGAAATAGCTAGATTTAAAAAACCGCCAAAGAATCACTACAAATCTCACCCAAAACATGTAGACTTAAATAATTCTATATTTCTTGTCGGGCACTGAAGGTGCCTAATAAGGATAGCCCAAACGTGTCTAATACTCGAAAATAAACTTCAGTTGAAAACGGTGGAAGTTTCCTTGTCTTTAATCCAGTGTACGCATAGTGTGTTGTGGGGCGATCACTCTGTAGTATAAATAATTCAAAAGCCAGGATCGCTTAAACACTGTTTACTAGATGACCGGTTTCAACACACTAAAGGTGCCATAATCGGATCTGGATGTAGCTTAACATGCATAAATCATTTGGATATAACGAGAAATGAGGCAGACCAGCTGATATAAAATCATTGTCGCAGAAATAAAAATTACAAACAACTGCTCTCATGGCCATTCTACTTCATCAGATATATAAAATCGAAGACACAAGATAAAACTACTTGACACATGGCCGTAACTCGACTAACAATGGTCGGCAGCATGAGAGCAGTTGTTTTTTAATTTTTATTTCTGCGACAGTGATTTTATATCAGCTGGTATGCCTCATTTCTCGTTATATCCAAATGACTTTTGCATGTTAAGCTACATTCAGATCCGATGGTGTCACCTTTAGTGTGTTGAAACCATTCATCTAGTAAACAGTGTCCAAGCGATCTTGGCTTTTGAATTACACTCCTGGAAATGGAAAAAGGAACGCATTGACACCAGTGTGTCAGACCCACCATACTTGCTCCGGACACTGCGAGAGGGCTGTACAAGCAATGATCACACGCACGGCACAGCGGACACACCAGGAACCGCGGTGTTGGCCGTCGAATGGCGCTAGCTGCGCAGCATTTGTGCACCGCCGCCGTCAGTGTCAACCAGTTTGCCGTGGCATACGGAGCTCCATCGCAGTCTTTAACACTGGTAGCATGCCGCGACAGCGTGGACGTGAACCGTATGTGCAGTTGACGGACTTTGAGCGAGGGCGTATAGTGGGCATGCGGAAGGCCGGGTGGACGTACCGCCGAATTGCTCAACACGTGGGGCGTGAGGTCTCCACAGTACAGCGATGTTGTCGCCAGTGGTCGGCGGAAGGTGCACGTGCCCGTCGACCTGGGATCGGACCGCAGCGACGCACGGATGCACGCCAAGACCGTAGGATCCTACGCAGTGCCGTAGGGGACCGCACCGCCACTTCCCAGCAAATTAGGGACACTGTTGCTCCTGGGGTATCGGCGAGGACCATTCGCAACCGTCTCCATGAAGCTGGGCTACGGTCCCGCACACCATTAGGCCGTCTTCCGCTCACGCCCCAACATCGTGCAGCCCGCCTCCAGTGGTGTCGCGACAGGCGTGAATGGAGGGACGAATGGAGACGTGTCGTCTTCAGCGATGAGAGTCGCTTCTGCCTTGGTGCCAATGATGGTCGTATGCGTGTTTGGTGCCGTGCAGGTGAGCGCCACAATCAGGACTGCATACGACCGAGGCACACAGGGCCAACACCCGGCATCATGGTGTGGGGAGCGATCTCCTACACTGGCCGTACACCACTGGTCATCGTCGAGGGGACACTGAATAGTGCACGGTACATCCAAACCGTCATCGAACCCATCGTTCTACCATTCCTAGACCGGCAAGGGAACTTGCTGTTCCAACAGGACAATGCACGTCCGCATGTATCCCGTGCCACCCAACGTGCTCTAGAAGGTGTAAGTCAACTACCCTGGCCAGCAAGATCTCCGGATCTGTCCCCCATTGAGCATGTTTGGGACTGGATGAAGCGTCGTCTCACGCGGTCTGCACGTCCAGCACGAACGCTGGTCCAACTGAGGCGCCAAGTGGAAATGGCATGGCAAGCCGTTCCACAGGACTACATCCAGCATCTCTACGATCGTCTCCATGGGAGAATAGCAGCCTGCATTGCTGCGAAAGGTGGATATACACTGTACTAGTGCCGACATTGTGCATGCTCTGTTGCCTGTGTCTACGTGCCTGTGGTTCTGTCAGTGTGATCATGTGATGTATCTGACCCCAGGAATGTGTCAATAAAGTTTCCCCTTCCTGGGACAATGAATTCACGGTGTTCTTATTTCAATTTCCAGGAGTGTATTTATACATTATCTTTAACATAAATAGTAATTGCTTACACGAGAACTTTGTACATAAAATTACTCAACCTTATTACTTTACAGTTGGTGGTTACCCGAACTGGTGTGATATTTATAGTAAAAACAGGGGACGCAGTAATATTCTTGGCGTCTTGCACACTTTGTAAATTTCTCATTTTTAAAATTACACGGTTGTTTTAAAATTTCTATAGAAAAACAACTTGATTTACATTCGTTAAAGGTTCTCTCTCATCGCTCACTTTCGCAGAAAACTGGGAGTAAAGTGTTACTGGGCCAAATATTGGCGAAAATAGCTAGCTGGTGATGTACAATGCACTTCTCGTGATGTTATCTCCTTTCGTCTCTCGATGGGCCGATTTTATCTGCACCGGAAACATATTGTTCACTTGTGGATGACAAAGGCTGCGTCGGAGACAGAATCAAACTAACGGAATACCAAGTCCTGCACGCTTTATTAAAAACCCCTTCTTGGAAAGTTATTTGCGGAGTTCTCGTGGACGCTGTGAGTACCATCCGTTCCTGGAAATTTATTTGCAAATGCAAATTTTCCTTTGCCTATCCCTTTTATGCCTTTTATGGAAATATTAATAGACACAAAATATTTAGTACCATTTAGATTTATCTGCAGTGCAAGTATTGTCAAATACTGACAGTTCAAAGTAAAATAAAATAAAATAAGAAAGAAAAATTGAAAAAAAAAAGAACTTTCCGATATAATGACTCGACACCACAACCTTCCGATAACTACTCTCTACTCTTCCCGCTGCTCCAATCACTGCCTGGGATCATGATACTTTTTTCTAAACTTTAACTGTAGCTGTCACTTCTGTCACTTTCATTTCTGGCGAAATTTGGACGAAATCGCTATTGACGAGCAGGCACGGTCACCCTCTTAGCGGAGTTAACGCAGCTGAACTATCTGAAGAGCACTCGTCTACTCTCCCACCACAATTTGTGCAAGTCAGAAATTGATCATATCAAATTATTTATTTTGTAACTGTACTGGTTTGTTTGTTTCCTCATACGAGTATTATCATATTTTTATATGTGGGCTTGCATGGTTTTCCAATAGGCATGTGAACAAAACATGGATCATGGAGCTTAAAATGGTCATTGTCTCAGTGTTCATGGGCAGAATGCGAGGTCACTGAGGACCGCTTGAGAAGGTTGTTTCATATAGCCTCCACCGGAATGAAGGAATGCACCAGGGACACATTGATTGGCATATACCTATCCAGCTGGACTGTTGCGTAGTTCGCTCCGACCTGCAGTGTGTTGCGATCTTCAGTCAGTAGACTAGTTCGATGTAGCTCTCCAAGCTACCCTATCTTGTGCAAGCCTTTCCACCTCCGAATAACTGCTGCGACCCTTACCTTTCTCGGTGTGCTTACTGTATTCATCTCTTGAACTTCCTCTGCGATTTTTACCACCCACACTTCCCTCCCATACTAAATTAGTAAGCCATTGAAGTCCCAGAATATCTCCTCTGATTCGATCCCTTTCTTTTGTCAAGTTGTGCCACAAATTTCTTGTCTTCCCAATGCTATTCAGTACCTTCTCATTAGTTACATGATCTACCCATTTAATCTTCATCATTCTTTCATAGTAAATTTAAAAAGCTTATATTCTCTTTTTGTCTAAGCTGATGATCGTCCATGTTGCACTTCCACACATGGCTACACTCTGTACAAATACTTTCAGAAAAGGTGCCCAAAACACTTAACCGATTTTAACAAATTTCTCTCCTTCAGAAATGCTTTTCATGCCATTGCCCGTCTACATTTTACATCTTGCCTACTTCAGGCATTATCAGTTATTTTACTGGCCAAATAGCAAAACTCGTCCACTACTTTCAGTGTCTCGTTTCCTGATCTAATACACTCAACATCGCCTGAGATAACAAGACTATATTCCGTTACCCTAGTCTTTCTTCTATTGATGCTCATCTCATAGCCTCCTTTCAAGACACTGTCCATTAGATTCAAATGCTCTTCCATGCCTTTGTTGTTACTGACAAAAGTACAATGCCATCGGCAGATCTCCAAGTTTTGATTACATCTCCCTGACATTTAACTTCTGCTCCAAATTTCTCTTAGGTTACCTTCACTGCTTGCTACAGATTGAATAACATTGGGGATACGCTGCAATCCTGTCGCACACAATTCTCAACCACTGCTTCCCTACCCCTGCCCCTGAACTCTTGTAACTGACATCTGGTTTCTGTGAAAGTTGTAATTAACCTTTCACTCCATGTATTTTACCTGTGCTACCTTCAGAATTTCAACGACTGTATTCCCGTCGACACGGTCAAAAGCTTTCCCCAAATTTACATAAGCTGTAAATTTAAGTTTGCCTTTTCTTAACTTGTCTACTAAGAGAAGTCGTAGGTTGGTATTGCTTCTCGTGTTCCTACAGTTCTCAGGAGTGGAAACTGATTTTCACCGAGGTTGACTTTTACCAGTTTTTCGATTCCTCTGTAAATAATTCGTGTTAGTATTTTGGAACAAAGTTCGCAGGACAGCTTCTGTAAAGTTTGGTAGGTAGGAGACGAGGTACTGGCAGAATTATAGCTGTGAGGACGGGGCGTGAGTCGTTCTTGGGTAGCTCAGATGGTAGACCACTTGCCCGCGAAAGGTAAAGGTCCCGAGTTCGAGTCTCGGTCCGGCACACGGTTTTAATCTGCCAGGAAGTTTCAATGATTTATTAAATTGATATTTCAGTAATATTCACATCTCCTAGCACCTGCCTTTTTGGAATTGGAACTATTACATTCGCCTTGAAGTCTGAGGATATACCGTTTGTCTCATACATTTGCATACCGGATGGTATAGTTTTGTCATGGCTGGCTCTTCTAAGGATAACAGTAGATCTGACGGAATGTCGACTGACGTGCAGTACAAACTCAACACGCCTTTTTCAGCATCTTGGGGACGGTCATACAAGCCGTTTACCCTATCTCTGATAGTAACCCGACCTACTAAGAGCCCAGCTGTCGCCACCACTCAAATGGTTCAAATGGCTATGAGCACTCTGGGACTCAACATCTGAGGTCATTAGTCCCCTAGGACTTAGAACTAATTAAACCTAACTAACCTAAGGACATCACACACATCCATGCCCGAGGCAGGATTCGACCTTGCGACCGTAGCGGTCGCGCGGTTCCAGACTGTAGCGCCTAGAACCGCTCGGCCACTCCGGCCGGCCGCCACTGTGCTATGCGCAGGCCATGTCCGCCGCGCCGGCCTATCGGCGCTCGTGGTGAACCTATAAAACCCGCAACGCTGGCGCTCGGACCGCGGCGCGTAACTGTATTAAACTGAATGCAGAATAGACGAAGGCCGTGATGTTTACAGAACGACGCCATGATCTCCGTGAACAACTGATTCTCCACAATAACCACTTCGGACGGACAAAATTAAATACCGGGTGATCAAAATGTCAGTATAAATTTGAAAACTTAATAAACCACGGAATAATGTAGATAGAGAGGTAAAAATTGACGCACATGCTTGGAATGCTTTGGAGTTTTATTACAACCAAAATGGAGGATGCCGCTCAACCCCATATTGCTAGACGCGTGAAAGATCTCTTGCGCGCGTCGTTTTGTGATGATCGTGTGCTCAGCCACTTTCGTCATGCTTGGCCTCCCAGGTCCCTAGACCTCAGTCCGTGCGATTATTGGCTTTGGAGTTACCTGAAGCCGCAAGTGTATCGTGATCGACCGACATCTCTAGGGATACAGAAAGACAACATCCGAAGCCAATATTTTACCATATCTCCGGACATGCTTTACAGTGCTGTTCACAACATTATTCCTCGACTACAGCTATTGTTGGGGAATGATGGTGGACTTATTGAGTATTTCCTACAAATAACATCATCTTTGCTTTGTCTTACTTTGTTATGCTAATTATTGCTATTCTGATCAGATGAAGCGCCGTCTGTCGGACATTTTTTGAACTTTTGTATCTTTTTTGGTTCTAATAAAACCCCATGTCGTTCCAAGCATGTGCGTCAATTTGTACCTCTCTATCTACATTATTCCGTGATTTATTTAGTTTTCAAATTTACACTGACTTTTTGATCACCTGGTATATTAGGATTATCCTTCATAAGAAGCTACTTTCTAACACACATGTACAAGAGCAATGAATCATGCTGCTACGCCTTCTCCACCAGACCCATCCTGTACTGGCCAGCACAGAATTACTGACTGGTGTCAAGCTCCGTCTTTGTTCTGCAACAATCCTCCCAGTGCTTCTTTACGACTGCTCGACATTGGACACAGTTTGCCCCTCATCGTTACGCCTCCTCCAGACAGTCCACAGTCGGTGCTTTCGGGCCATGCTCCGTGCACCTCGTTGGGCCCGCATCCAGGACCTCCACCGTGAAGTTGACATGCCGCTCCTCAGGGAACTGATTCGGATGTCCGTCAAGAGACTCCTCAACAAGGTTGAAGCATTACGTCCAACATCCAGGTACCTTGAATATATCGGCTCTGTGGCACCTGTGGCACCGCGAGCCAGTGTGGAAGATCTCCCATAACGATCCCAACTTGAAGATGACTGATAAATACACACACACATATATATATATGCGTGTGTGTGTGTATGTATGTGTGTGTGTGTGTGTGTGTGTGTGTGTGTGTGTATTTGTCTTCAGTCATCTTCAATATATATATATATATATATATATATATATATATATATATATATATATATATATGTGTGTGTGTGTGTGTGTGTGTGTGTGTGTGTCTGACATAAACAAATGATAGAAAGTTAAAATAAATCAAGAACCACCACGACCCTGCTTAAGACTAACGAACATGACCTTGAGCCATTTACCTTCACACTCCTGAATGGACTTCAGGACGGTAGTACTTCGGAAACTCCATACACCACGAAAAAAAAAGAAAAGAAAAAAGAAAGAAGGCTCAGACGATAGTCGTGTTCCGACAGATCTCGAGAGATCTGTTATCAATTCATCGTTTCGACGGTGGTGAATCCATGTTTCAACCGCTTGATTTGATGCTATGTCTCGGGCTCACTGAGGCAGACTCAGCGCTCGTCCACGGTGACACGGCTAAGGAACTCACCTGAATTGACCTGCACGGCTGCAACTTTTTCGCTGCAGCCTCGGTTCGAGGGGATTTCTAATTAACGCGAGCAGTCAGAGAACCAAACTGGCAGCGACCGTTGTCACGTTCAGAAAGTCGTGCAAGCTGCTGAAAATACGAATGTTTTCGCAGTTGCGGGTATTTTTGTCATCAGCTGTATTAGGCGTGGAAATCATACCTACAGGTGACGCACGAAATTTTGTGCCAGTCCGGGGAACGAACACGGAATCCTCGCTTATCGTGCTCGGCCTTGTTAGCTACGTCGGCTGTCTGTGAAGCGATTCTAACCTGTATATGTCACAGTGTCCACTGCCCCAATGCTCACAGCTTACCTTGATTCTCGCAACATGGTTACCCAGACAGACGTATTGAACGTTAGTACACACATCAAAAAAGTTTTGCATCACCCCACTTCCCAGAAAGCCTGAAGATAGACATTGACTGTGGATATTGTATCGCAGACACATTCCCTATGACTGTTCAGAGATGTCACTAAACCTGCCCAAAGATGTAAATAATTATGCAAGAGCAGTGCCTATTAGACGGAGGGGGTCCGACAGGCGATTAGTTCCAGTCATTCCACCAAGAAGGAGGTACAAGGATCGTGTTGTCTGTAGTCCAACCATGCCTAGACCATCAATACCTCGGTTCGATCGCGTCCGCATTGTTACTTTGTGCCAGGAAGGGCTCCCAGCAAGGGAAATGTCCAGGCGTCTCGGAGTGTACCAAAGCGATGTCGTTTGGACATGGAGGAGATACTGAGAGACAGGAACTGTAGATGACATTCCTCGCTCAGGCCGCCTAAGGGCAACTACTGCAGTGGATGACCGCTAGTTACGGATTATGGCTCGAAGGACCCTTACAGCAACGCCACCATGTTCAATAATAATTTTCGTTAAGTCACACGACGTCGTGTTTTGACTCAGACTGTGCGCAATAGGCTGCGTGAAGCGCAACTTCACTTCCTACGTCCATGGCGAGGTCCCTCATTGCAACCAGGACACCATGCAGCGCGGTACAGACGGGCCAACAACACACCGAATTGATCGATCAGGACTGGCACCACGTTCTCTTCATCGATGAGTGTCGCATATGTCTTCAACCAAACAATCGTCGGAGACGTGTTTGGAGGCAATGCGGTCAGGTTGAACGCCTTAGGCACACTATCAAGCGAGTGCAGCAAGGTGGAGGTTCCCTGCTGTTTTGGGGTGGCATCACGTAGGGCCGACCTACGCCGCTGGTGGTCATGGAAGGCGCCGTAACGGCTGTACGATACGTGAAATGCCATCCTCCCACCGATAGTGCAACTATATCGGCAGCATATTGGCGAGGCATTCGTGCTCATGGTCGACAATTCGCGCCGCCATCGTGCACACATTAGGAATGACTTAAGGATATCGACATCGCTCGATTTGAGTGGCCAGCATGTTCTCCTGACATGAACCCTATCGAACATGCCTGGGATGGATTGAAAAGGGCTGTTTATGGACGACAGGAGCCACCAACCACTCTGAGAGATCTACGCCGAAACGCCGTTGAGGAGTGAGACAATCTGGACCAACAGTGCCTTGATGAACTTGTGGATAGTATGCCACGACGAATACAGACATGCATCAATGTAAGAGGACGTGCCACTGGGTATTAGTGGTACACGTGTGTACAACAGTCTGGACCACCACCACTGAAGGTCTCACTGTATGGTGGTGCAACATGCGATGTGTGGTTTTCAAGAGCAATAAAAATCGCGGAAATGATGTTTGTTTTGATCTATATTCCAATTTTCTGTACAGATTCTGGAACTCTCGGAACTGAGGTGATGCAAAATTTTTTTTGATGTGTGTATTATCGTCGTTTGCCTCGTCTAGGCTGTAACGTTTATTATTATAACTGGTCGTTCAGAGTAGTTTGACCAGATTCGAAGCCTGTATGCGCAACCTAACTATAATGTGATGTGATGGGGCAGCGTTGCCGTACACTTCCATTAACTCAGTATAGATTACTGCAGCGTTGTTCCTCCTCAGATTCAGAAAACAGCACAATAGACCATTTTATCAAAAGACTTCACGGGGATTTCAGTGTATTCAAGGACGCGGACCGTACCCACAAACAAACAAAAATTAACTGCATAGCATTATTTCTTCGCTGTCGTAGTTAAAAGACTATGAATACTCCTCGTGTACAGTTTCACGGAAGTCGTAAGGCCTATGTCGGGTGCTGTACAAGAACAAGTATGTAACAGATAGGCTCCGATCACAGCATTTGCTGCTACTCTTTCTACGGACTTCAGTGCGCGATTTAAAGCTTTCAGATGAATTAGACGAATTAAGAATGATTCTGGAAAGTAGCTGAAGAGAAACGTTGCGATTTAGGAATTCAGTTGCGTCAGTAGTGTATGCTCACATAGCTATGCACAAATTCGAGGTACCGTAAAATTTGGCAAGTATCTGAAACTTTTAGCTGTCGTTGTAACATAAATGTGACGGTAGAGGGACTAATAGTGGCCGGCCGGTGTGGCCGAGCGGTTCTAGGCGCTTCACTTTGGAACCGCGCGACCGTTACGGTCACAGGTTCGAATCCTGCCTCGGGCATGGATGTGTGTGGTGTCCTTAGGTTAGTTAGGTTTAAGTAGTTCTAAGTTCTAGGGGGCAGATGACCTCAGATGTTAAGTCCCATAGTGCTCAGAGCCATTTTTTTGACTAATAGTGCTGGTTCAAGATGTACGTGTAATAAAATTTCACAAATAGCAAATTTTTATTACAAAAGAAAATGAATTTAGAAAAGTAAAACTAAAAATAAAAATAAATAGAAATAAAAAGAACCATGCACTAAGGAGAGCCACAAAATCACAATTTTACAAACATCATGTACAACAAGCCTCAAAATGTACCGTCATTTAAAGCAACACAAACGGCAACACTTAGTAGTTTGACAATGACCGTATACAGGGTTATCAGAAACAGTTTGAAAAGCTTGTAATGGTGCTGCAGTGTAGGTTGTTCACAATTGTTACGAAGAGAATTACGTAAGTTGTGTCATGTCCAAGGTAATTACTACTGAAGTTTGCCATTCGGCTGTCACGTACCCAAACTCAAGCGTCCGCTAAACGCAGTGTCGCCAGACGTGTGCTTCATTTGCTTTCCTAAAATCGAAGAAGAGCGCGATACAAAAATTGGACTTGGGACGGTAGCAAGGATCGAACCCGAGCCACAGGCTAAGCAGTCTCGTGCGCTGACATGTACGCTATGAGAACAGCTGAGACTAACTGTCTATGGGGGGAAGCTCGAATTTGCTCGCACAACGTCCCGATTGGCTAATTTCAATCCCAATTAACTCGGAAACGGTGCATCGTATCGAATTTTTTTAACAACGTTTATTTATTAGGGCAGCCTACCCAGCAACACCCATACAGGCTTTCAGGCTGTATAACGACCCCCAAAATGTACAATAATTTGAATAATAGAAAATAGCAGTACTTAGGAAAAAGCGCAACCCTTTCAAACTTTATCTAATAAGATAAAGGGAAGAAGCCAACTAAAGGAAGTAACCTGACGTCCACACCCCCTTAAAACAATCTCTCTTTCCAAGCATTAATCCCGAATTGCGGGGTCTGCTGGTTAAAGGGTGTGGCATGATAATTTTAAGGGGTGCAGATGCCCTTTCTGTCGCCACCCAGTACCCTCCGGGAAGGAATTAGTGTACCCCAACTGTCTATGTCTAGTGCAATCTGTGGCATTCACCTAGCGAGATGTGGAAAACAGACTAAAAACCACATCCAGGCTGGCCACCATACCGGCCTACGCCGTTAATCCGCCATGCGGGTTCGATCTGGTGCTGGCAAGGCTACCCGAGTAAAGGAAGGAGGGCGTTAGCTCTCTCGGCTTTCCTGGCAGGTAGCCCCTTAAAACAATGACTGTACATAATTCTGCCACACACTGTAAAGTTCAGATCGACCCCACATCGAATGTGACAGAACCTCACTAGTATGGGGACTTTTACACTACAATAAATTTTCATGGTGAGTTATATTTTTGTATTTCTCCATTGTTGATCTTACGTAATTGTAATCCGTAATGAAATATTTTCTTACGGTCACTAGGTCTGCAGTGGTGAAATATTTTAAACGAAATACTCCTAAGAAATTATTTTGGATGGATTTTTTTTTTTTAACGTAGTTTCTTGAGAAGAATTTGTGTCTGGAGAGCAATAGATTATCACACGTCATTATAAAGCACCCACTACGTGGTGAACATTCTGTTTTACGAGAGACAAAGGTCGTGAGAACCAAATTTGCATTGCATATCTTTAAAGTTCGCATTGCACTACAGCGATTCCCTGAAGCTAGTAGTAGCTCAGAAATTGAGATACACCTTTTCTAGGTTTCTACGAGAGCAATTGCAAGGCATTTTCCATTTCGGCACAGGTAAGTTAAATACAGGAGATAAGAGTTTTCGATTTCATACGATCGGTGTTGACATTAATTCATTAACTGTTCTCTCTAAAGTATAGGTTAAAGAAAAAGCAGAAAGTTTCCGCTCAGGTAGGGCATATTCCATCTACATTCTCGCAGTCATATTTGCCTGTCATTCTCGCAGACAGATTTAGATCTACATTCTCGCAGTCATATTTGCCTGTCATTCTCGCAGACAGATTTAGTTCTTCGCTGAGGTTAGCTCACTAACTTTATTCGTTTCTGAGAATATATATATGCAGTAGCTTACATTCATAAAGAGACTGTGCTGGGTGTTTGTGTTGTGATCACTTCATCATCGTCATCATCATTATCGTTCGTAACAGTGGTTGCATTGGACTATGTAAAAATTGGGACTTTGTACGGGCGATGATAACTCGTAGTTGAGCGCCCCACAAACCAAACATGGTCATAAAGAGACTATACACTCGTAAAGAAACAATGTAGAAGTAAGGCTGTAAAAATTGGGACTTTGTACGGGCGATGATAACTCGTAGTTGAGCGCCCCACAAACCAAACATGGTCATAAAGAGACTATACACTCGCAAAGAAACAATGTAGAAGTAAGGCTGTAAAAATTGGGACTTTGTACGGGCGATGATAACTCGTAGTTGAGCGCCCCACAAACCAAACATGGTCATAAAGAGACTAAACACTCGCAAAGAAACAATGTAGAAGTAAGGCTGTAAAAATTGGGACTTTGTACGGGCGATGATAACTCGTAGTTGAGCGCCCCACAAACCAAACATGGTCATAAAGAGACTATACACTCGCAAAGAAACAATGTAGAAGTAAGGCAAACAGGTACACATTCACAAATCTTCTTTATGTTTTTTTTATTTACTAAGATAACTTTCAATATCCGGGCTGTACAACCCGTTAATGATTCCCAATTCCCGTCAGGTAGGCAATCTTGGCGAGGAGCAGTTTGACTTTAGACGGAATACAGGCACCAGAGATGCAATAGGGCTCCTAAGAATCTTGGGAGAAAGGTTTATTGAAAAAGGAAGAGACCTATATATGTGCTTCATCGATCTAGAAAAGGCATTTGATAATGTGGTTTGTGACAAGCTGGCGACTATGATGAGGGAAAAGAGAGTGGACTGGAAAACCAGAAGACTTATAAACTCATTATATCTTAATCAAAAAGTTTCAGTTAAAGTGAGAGGAGAAAGTACAAACTGGATCAGACTAGGAAAAGGAGTAAGACAAGGATGCTGTTTATCACCTACTCTTTTCAACCTCTACTTGGAAAATATGATTTACCAATGCTCATTAGATGACAAAGGAGTTGGAATTGGAGGAAGAAGAGTAGGGTGTTTGAGATTTGCTGATACATGGTCCTTCTAGCCACAGGGGAAAAAGAATTACAGGATTTCGTGGACACCATTGCAACTAACGGAAAAAATATGGAATGAAAATTAACAGAAATAAAACAAAAGTATGGGCACTAGGAGGAAATAAGGAATAAAAAATTATGTTGAATGGAGAAACACTAGAACAGGTGAAAAATTTTAAGTATCTTGGAAGCAGGATAGACACCGACTGGAAGTGCACCACAGAATTTAAAACAAGGATAGCAATGGCAAAAGAGGCGTTTTATGAGAAAAGGAGAATCTTCTGCAGTAGTCTGGACAGAGAACTCAGAAAGAGACTCATAAAATGTCTTGTATGGAGTGTTCTTCTATATGGCGCTGAAACATGGACTATGAGGAAAAAAGACAGAGAAAGGCTGGAGGCTTTTGAGATCTGGACATGGCGGAAGATGGAAAGAATAAGTTGGATCGACAGAGTAAAAAATGAAGAGGTACTGAGAAGAGTGGGAGAGAAAGGACAGTTACTAAATGTAATAAAGAGAAAAAAAAGAAATTGGATTGGGCATATGTTAAGAAAGAATGACGGGCTGATAAAAACAGTTTTAGAAGGTTATGTAGAAGGGAAAAGGAAGCGATGAAGGATGAGATTCCAGATACTGGATGACATGATGGACGGTACAACATACAGCAGCCTTAAGAAGGAAGCAATGGATCGCAGAAAATGGAGAGGAAAAGGACCTGCTAATATAGCAGATAACTGATGATGAAGGCACATCCTGCAGTTCGTGTCCGGGAATTGAGAGCGCAGCGCTGAAGCGGCCTCAGTACACCCTCCCAGCAGGTTCAAATGTGTGTGAATTCCTAAGGGACCAAACTGCTGAGGTCGTCGGTCCCTACACTTACACACTACTTAAACTAACTTACACTAAGAACATCTCACACACCCATGCCAGAGGGAGAACTCTAACCTCCGGCGGGAGGGGTGCGCAATCCGTGACAGGACCCCCCAAACCGCGCGGCCGCATCGCGCGGCTCAACCTTGGCAGGTATGCCGACGTACACACTTGCGCGAGCTGGCCACGATGGCGCGGCTGGACAGGCGTTCAGATCTGCTTGCGAGCAGAGGAACATGGACAGGGACTGCGGGTAGGTGGCGCTCGATGAGAATATGGATCGGCTGTGAGGTATTCCTAGATACTCTGCACAATTTCGATAGACAGTGTGTTGCGGATGGCGCAGTGGTTGACGCACCTGCCTATTAAAAAGGAGATCCCGGTTTCGAATCCCGGTCCGGTACGCATTTTCACTCGTCGCCGCTGATACCGCGTAATGTCCCGATGCAGCTGGCAGCAGTGACCCACTTCTCTTCCCCTTCCTTTCTTTCTCTCTTCGCCTCCAATTTACTTGTAATGTCTAACAGCTGCGGATTTTGTGTGGTGTCCATTCTTTCAGACATGTCCGAAAGAGTAGACATCACGCATTCATATAACATTGTAACCTGACACACATATGTACCGAGACATTGGATTTCCCCATACTCGGAATATTGTAACTTGCATCCTTTAATTTTGTTAGCAATAAAGATTTTATGTCCTATGAGCTGTCCGGAAAATGAAATTTTATTTGACACAATTTATCCCCCCCCCCCCCCCCAACTCATGACTACATAGCGACTTAAATTAATGTTTCACGAAGCTGTGTTGACCTAGAGTTTTCCTACGACACGCAGTTACAACTTTAATACAAGTGTACTTATACAGTTTTATTACTTTTGTTTTATCCTTGGGCAGGAAACTATTTGTCTCCAAATTCGCCAGTTTCGTGGTATTTATTCTGCAGACCATCCTAAAATTCTAATAACTGCTGGCCTCTACTCATTACAACCAAAAGTAACTGACATGAGTGAAACAAGGCAATTAAAGGAAACTTATAGACTTATTTATGTATCTACACAGTGGAAGCATACGTTAAAAGAAACCAAATCACAACAAATTTGGTACAATATTTGCTAAGATACGCAATTACATCAAACTGTTAACACACTTACTTATACGTTTAGTGGTATGAGAGAAAACAGAATCGTGACGTATTTAACGCAATATCCTGAGGAACTGTATACCATATTTAGAAACAAATTTGTGACAATTAAAACATTGTCTTTCTGATAAGCCACTGACAAATTGCCCCTAATTTCATTAATGAGACTTGTTTTCTACAACTTCAATTACTATCACATTTGTTTCTGCAGGTGTGTGTATTATCACAAAGTTACCCCTTTAATCTACTTAAATACACTCTTTCGCTTTCTAAAGGCTGAAAAAATGTTAGTAATATTTAACTCTTTTACAGAATAGTCAGCACATGTAACTTATTTGTAACAACGTACCGTCATTTGGTCGGCTCTTCGAACTTATAGGCAGCAGAAGAAAGCTTCCAAAAAACCAACAAACACATTTTTCCACTTACAAACACAGAAAAAAAAAAGATTTGTAATCAGCCATCACCTACTTCTAACTTCCACCACAAAACATAGCATTATTCAAGAACATACCATCGCAGAGCTATTTGCTTCATGTTAATCCAGATGACATTATTTAAGAATAAAAAACTACAGTTTTCTGTTGTCACAAAGTAATACATTATTCACCAAGTTGCCCACTTTACTTGAATACTTTACAAAAGACTTCTTTCAGCGTTTACCATCACCATATCATCACAGTATCATATATAGGGTGTTTGGGGTGGAAATGTCAATATTTTAAACAGTGGTAGTATAACTAATTCGGAATAAAAAAGTGCTTCGTTAAGGAGGTATGGGTATTGAAAGGAACTTTAATTCTGCAACATTGATTGGCACAGCGTGAACGTATACGCAATACAACTGGACCGTAACGTTATTTTCTTGCAAACAATGCACGGGTGCATGTCATGTTTACGCTATGCAACCTACCACGTATTATGGTCATGCGACGTACGTAGTGTAATCACCCATTGTTTGCGCAGTTGTGCCGTGTATGCCGCATTGTGTAGCGTACCGGCGACGTATCGGTTAGCTGTGCAGTGTATGGTGTTAACTGTGTTCGTACAATCGCTACTAACAATGCGACACGTCTACAGTAATGAGGAATATGCAGATATGGTGTATGCTTATGGCTTCTGCGACGGTAGTGCTACCTCTGCAAGAGAGGAATACCACAGGCACTTTCCGACTCGACGATTACCTGCGTGCAACAGTCTCTCTTTCAAGTACACATTTTTCGTCCGAGTGTGCACGTCAACAAACTTGCAAGAACAGGAAAAAATTATCACAAGTGCTGAGCGAAGTCCCAGTACGAGCATACGAAGAATGTCCCTGCGTATGAATATTCCACAGACACGTGTATGGGAAACATTACATGCGGAAACCAGTATCCATTTCAAATACAGCGTGTCCAAAATCTCCAAGTTGGCGGCAATACCCAACGACTTCATTTCTGTCACTGGGTAATTGAGAATAGTCATTTGCTTCCATACATACTACTCACTGACCAATCCCAATTTTCATGACATGGAATAAATAACACACGCAATAATCATCGATGGTCACGGGAAAATACACACGCTTCAGTGGATAGCAATTTCCAGGTTCGTTTTGGCATAAATGTTTGGTGCGGCATGATAGGTACATTTATTATCAATCAGCGATTGACGGGAGAGAGGCACCTGCATTTTTTGGAAAATTCATTTGTAGAACTACTGAAAGACGTTCTTTTGGCCAAGCGAACTGTAATGTACTTTCAACATGTCCCTCACATGTTACCCTACGTGTGAGGGACCATCTAAACCGCACCAACCCTAATCGCTGGTCTGGCCGTGGCGGTGCTATTAACTGGCCTCCAAGACCATCTGACCTTACATCTTTAGATTTCTGCTTAAGGGGTTGGATGAAATCATAGGTGCACAAAGTAAAGGTAAATACACGAGATGAACAGCTTCGTCGCATCATGGACGCTACTGAATTAATTGGGAACCAACATAGGCAACTGAACAAGCAACATAATATGTTATCGCTATAGCTCAAAAGTGCATTGACGTTCACGGTGGGATATTGGTATCTGTTCTGTGAACTGTGCAACATCTATACGATAAGTGTTAAAGCCGTTTGTAAAATATTTGGTAGGTCTTTTCAACGAATACATGTAACATGCATGTTGCAATGCATAATGTACTAAATGCAAAGTAAATAAACATTATGTAAAAATGTGTAACATAATTGTACTTCTCTGTAACATTCTTTACAAAAAAAAAAAAAAAAAAAAAAAAAAAAAACACGTTTCGGTCCAGTTGTATTGCGTATACGTTCAAGTCGGCCACATCTATTTTGCAGAATTAAAGTTCCTTTCAATACCCATACCTCGCTAACGAAGTATTTGCGGAGCTATGTTCATATACCATTTTTTTGTTCAGAATTACTTATACTCCCACTGTGTAAAATATTGACCTTTCCTCCGCAAACAACCTGTGTTTGATAAGTTACAACGTATCCCGTCGTCATCATCTGCTGCATAAAAAGCAACAGCCAAGTTCTTACGTTCAGTTATTTTTTTTTCATTCAAAGTAAACAGAAATCAAACAGGAAAGACAAACAAAAGGGTAAGACCCTCCTTCATACGCAATCTAGCTTGATTTAAAGTTCATTAAAGTTAAGCATCTTGAGCATTCATTAGCCGTTTACTAACGTCTCATTTTATAAGCTCACTGTCAACAGTATTTTGATTCTGTATAGGAGAGCAACTAATTACCTCGAATTTTGTCCCATGAACTTCAAAAACAGCAGTACCTTCACAGGTTTTCTTTAGAACTCACTTAAGTCAATTTTAACTACCTAATTAACAAACAAATCGACTTATCTCTAAGATATTATTCATAAGTACCTCTCGGGTTTTCAGAAGGCGACTGCGCAAAAACTACAAAATTCAGAGAGCGCCTCTCGAATTTTTAAATTCACATGGTAGGTGCTTAAGATGGGCACTGGAAGGCTGGTTTAAATAATGGGGATGGGGGGACGTGGCAAACGGCAGCACCTGTATATGCAATTTCGATGTGACAACATGGACCAGATGATTTGTTTACATGTTCTGACAGGACAGCCAATTAGTGGCGCGCTGTTCAAATACACCACTGCTCTTATTATGAATCGAAACTTGGCATGATATCTTGTCACTTTTGCCAAATTTTCTTCTGAAACCAGATCGGCACTTGTGAATAATCCTGTAGAAATTTGTACTGCTCGATTCTGGTGTGTGAAAAAAAAATTTTTTTTCCTACCAGAAACAATTTTATTTTGCTCATGTCGAATTCCTGTGGCAGTCCAGAGAACTCAGATTTAACTTGCCACAGGAACATTAAGCTTTAACGACTCGTCAGCTACAAGATCATTCGAGGTGGCTAAGGACAGACAACTAATATGCAATTTTTGGGTGACATCACTGAAAACTTAAAATCTGGATTGTCAGAGGGAGGTTTGAACCACATTCCTTGCGCATGTGTGTGCACCTCGCTTGGTAATTGCACACGATGTATTCAAGACATAATTAAAGGAAACTTAATTATAGAGTCAAATTTATGTTTATCAGCTCATAATACGTCTGATTATAATGTCATTTTAGTGAAATACGATAATATGATGAAAGAATGAAGTCGCCAGCCTTAATGCGGTCAACTTGCTGTTGAACTAATTAGTTACGATTAAAAGTACTTTTACATAAAATAGAGTTGCAATCGTTAGGATGACGGCAACAATCCTCGAACAGAAGTAAATTTTTCTAAATGGGATCGTAAAATTTAACTACGCCAAAATTAGGAACATAAAATTTAGAATTACTGAATTATCGATTAACAGAATACAATTAATTGATTTATAACTGTTGTTCGATAAATGGAAAGAATTATACTGTGTACCTGTTATTGCTACCCACTGCAATATACAATTGCAGTTTTCGAAGTCTCCTTAGTAACATCCCTTGATTGACAGACTTTCCCTAACATAATATTTTACAGTCCTGGAGTTCGACGGTCAAGACATCAACAAAATCACAGTTTTGTAAAAAAATTATCTGATTAATCAAAATGTTACAAAAAAATTGGTCAGACTTCGTTCTTTTCTATAGTTGTTGCAAACAGTAAGTACACATTTCATTTACTATTACGTTATTCGAATTTGGGGTTGGGTTGTTTCGGGGAGAAGACCAGACAGCGAGGTCATCGGTCTCATCGGATTAGGGAAGGACGCGGAAGGAAGTCGGCCGTGCCCTTTCAAAGGAACCATCGCGGCATTTGCCTAGAGCGATTTAGGGAAATTACGGAAAACCTAAATCAGGATGGCCGGACGCGGGATTGAACCGTCGTCCTCCCGAAAGCGAGTCCAGTGTGCTAGCCACTGCGCCACCTCATTTGAATTTGGATTGAGATGTTTAAGCACTTCGAAGTAATGTTAAAATCAACATATAAACTAAACGTAATTTTGGTTTGTCCATGCCTGAGCATTATATCCACAACAAACCTCTCACCCCCCCCCCCCCCCCCCCACCACCACCACCACAACGTGTGGTTACCATTTCAGGGGATCGAGTCGAGTACATCGGGGACAAGAGAGGGCACCATCCTAATGGACTTCTTACAGGAAGTCGGAAAAGCAGCTGAAAATCGAGTAACCAAGTGGATGAGACAGACCATACTGTTTTTGAATGTGCTAGAATATTCCAGAGAGAATGTTATAGAATATTCCAGAAGTATCGAGACTGTTGTAGAATGTTTCAGAATGTTCGAGGGTGTTGAAGAGCGTTTCAAGCCGTTAGAGAATATTCTCGGAGGTGCTATTAACCTCTTATGATGAGGATACTTCTCAGTTCAAAAGGTGATACACTGAAGCTCGAAAGAAACTGGTATAGGCATGCGTACTCAAATACAGAAATTTGTAAAAAGGCAGAATACTGCGCTGCTGTCGCAACGCCTATATAAGACAACACGTGTCTGACGCAGTTGTTAGATGGTTAGATCGGTTACTGCTGCCACAATGACATGTTATCACGAATAAGGTGAGTTTGAACGATGCACGAGCGATGGAGCACAGCATCTCCGAGGTGGGAATTTTCCCGTACGACCATTTCACGAGTGTACCGTGAACATAAGGAACCCGGTAAAACATCTAATCTGCGACATCGATGCGATCGGAAAAAGATCTTGCAAGAACGGGACCAACGACGACTGAAGAGAATCGTTCAACATGACAACAGTGTAGCCCTTCTGCGGATTGCTGCAGATTTAATGCTGTCCATCAACAAGAGTCACCGTGCGAACCATTCAACGAAGCACCATCGATATGGGCTTTCGGAACCGAAGGCCCACTCGTGTTCCTTAAGGACTGCACGGCACAAAGCGTTACGCCTCACATAGGCCCGTCAACACCGACATCGGTCTGTTGATGACTGGTAACATGTAACCCGGTCGGACGACCCTCGATTTAGATTGTATCGAACGTATGAACGTGTACAGATGAGAGTCAACCTCATGAATCCATGGACGCTGCATATAAGCAGGGGATTGCTCATGCTGGTAGATGCTCTGTAATGGCGTGGAGCATCAGCAGTTGGAGTGATATGGGATCTCTGATTCGCCTACGTACGACTCTGACAGGTGACACGCACGAAAGCATCCTGTCTGATCACCTGCATCGATTCATGTCCATTGTGCGTTCCGATGGATTTTGGCAATACCCAGCAGGACAATGCGACGCCTCACACGTCCAGAATTGCTACATAGCGGCTCCAGAACCACTCTTCTGAGCTTAAACACTCGGCTGCCCACCAAACTCCCCAGACATGAACATTATTAACCATATTTGAGATGACTTGCAACAAGCTGTTCAGAAGAGATCTCAACCCCCGTCTTACTCTTACGGATTTATGGACAGCCATGCAGGATTCATGGTGTCGGTTCAGTCTAGCACTACTTCAGTCATTAGTCGAGTACATGCTACGTCGTGTTGCGGTGCTTCTGTGTGCTCACGGGGGCCCTACGCGATATTAGGCAGGTGTGCCACATTCTTTGGTTCTTCATTGTATATGGGCAATGGCGAGATGCAAGCTACTGTATACTTTTGGAAATCGGTTATATCCGATCCTGGGAAAGTTAATGTCATAGTGTAATAAAATTAAATATGTTTGTTGAGCAATATTAACATTTAACGGGATATCAACATTTTCACAGAGTCCTTCAGTAATTATTTTTATGATGTTCTCGAGTTATCGGGATTTTTCTCAGTAAGCAAATGAAACTAAGATCAAGCGAAGTGGTCTTTTTCAGTTAGTTTCGTCAGTGTCTGTCAAAATTAACATTCAAAGCTTGACACTCGAAATACAGAACAAGAGGAACAGGAATCTGTTCCAGGTAACCATGATTAAGAAAAGGATTACCACTCTCTGCATATACAATTCGGCCACTCAAGCCGGAAAATATTATGTTGCTCATATTATTCAGAACCTGGTAATCCTTTTACGCACATAAAAGTCTGTAGCGCTTTAATGTGACAGACTTGAAGCAGTAGCTCGACAGCAACAATGTTCCAATCTTCCTCGCTTCCTGATGCTACTCGTCAGTTGCACTGCTCAAATTATTCAGCAGTGCTCTTTTTTCTGTGGATCTCGGATACTTACAATTAGCGTGCAACATACTGCGGCTCATATCTCGCAGTGAAACTCGCAATTCTATGAACTCGCTGCTCGTACCCCTTTCGCGCTGTCGGCCTGAGTGGACGAGCGTTTCTAGGCGCTACAATCTGGAACCGCGAGACGGCTACGGTCGCAGATTCGAATCGTGCCTCGGGCATGGAGGTGTGTGATGTCCTTAGGTTAGTTAGGTTTAAGTAGTTCTAAGTTCTAGGGGACTGATGACCTCAGAAGTGAAGTCCCATAGTGCTCAGTGTCATTTGAACCTTTCGCGCCACCACTAACACTATTTCAAGATTTTTATATAATAATAAGACCTAGGCACTGTCATTATATCCACTACATCGTGTGTCTGCTTTATCGTGTATTCACTACATCGTTTTACAAATTACTTATCGTTTCCCATAAAATATTTCAGTTACAACAAAGACACTGTTCAACATTACTAAAAAAATGTTAAACTTTTTCAGTCATAGTTAAAAACAAATCTTATCACATACATGAAATTAAAGGAAAAAATTAGTATTTCAGCAGCTAAAACTGTGTTGCAGTATCACAGAAATATGTGATGTCTAGCTGACGAAGAAATTCCTTCGTATTAATTTACTGCGTACTTTTTGGTAGTTGGTGCATGAGGGTTCTGTATTACCTTATGATCATAGCGTAGCCTCGTATTAGCTGGATGTGGTGGCTGTGGATGGTGAGTGTAAATAAAACTGTCTGAAGTGATATCTTGTCAGTTCAGTAATTGTGACATGCAAGAATACAGCCAAGTGCCAAATTAACTGATTTATAGATAATTAACAAAACTTGTATGACAATTACACAAAAGCAGTATAAAAAACTATACACATTTCATGTCATATAGGTGTTTTTATTCTACACCAATAGGTTTAAGGACAAAATGATACACAATTTGAAGAAAATGAAACGTTATGGAATGATTGTAACGTAAATGATGATACAAGTGCCATCATGGCCATTTTCAGTCATTTAACAAGGTTCTAGTAGAACCACTTACTCTTCTCGTTTACAAACAGAATCATTTTAGCTAAATTCCTTCTCTTTCCTTCAGACAAGCTAGTTTCACAGTTTAGTGTTTTCAGCTGCACCTGTTGAACGTAAGTTCCTCTTCATTACGTAATACTTTTTGAATTCTTCAGCTGGACTGATAGCTGACCAAAATTGTAGTACCCCTAGCCATTCAGCAGTCAGTCTGATCCACTGTGCTTTTGAAACAAGTACTTTAGTGTAATTCATATTTTTTCAGCAGCTGACTTGAAGTCAAATAAATCTCTTTCTCGCATAACAGTCACTATGAATGGAATTGTGTAGATTCAATGATAAGATTAACTAAGTCTTTCGGTACTTCACACTCTGTTAGCCATTTCCATTTCTCAATATGAGCAAGATCACGATCATGAGACAAACAAGAGCGTCCTTTCACCAAAAACTTGTGTTTTGTTTCCGTAAAGTTTCTGTTTTCTGTTAGCTAAGTAAATGATTCCATACATATAGTTAATTACAACACAGTAATCAGGGCAATGATTTTTCTCGATACGAAATTCCTTCCAATAATAAATTAAACGCATTAAAATACTCTAACATCGCTCACGTTGATTCCAAGCCTTATAATACACGTAAATATGATAGTCAACGGCTAACTGGTGCTTACAAGACTCTTTTTCTGGAACGACAGTGTTGTCTTTCCCAGTACGTTGCTTTCTTCTCTTCACCGCCTAGTTTTTTCCTTTCAGACTGAGCACTACCTTCACATCTCGGCCTCTGTTTTGGCAATAATTACTTGAGCGATGCTCTGTTGTTGTAAACAAACGACAGAGCTACTTCAATTGTCAGCACTTCACGCAAGTGCGTGCCCAGGCACTAACAATGTTGGTACATGACAGACATAAGTTCCACCTTTAGGTACCTGTAAAGACTTTTCTCGCGTTCTGACGCTCGTGTCAGAATATAATTATGTTATTCGCCTTGATATTTACAGTGGAATTTCACCAGTAAATCTAATTTCCCTTTTTTGGTGCTTGACCCATTATTTACTTACAGGCCACAGTTATGCCTTAATATTCCTCTATTGTGAAGCATTCAAGGATGCTCAAAATAAGTTCTTCGTTTAATCTGATTCAGTGCAGTGGAGGACTCTATTCAACATAACAGTTAATTTTGTGCCTTTACCTTGTAAGCTTCAGCGAAAGACCATTTGATCACTGTACGAGTTTTAGAAGGATGGCAGTTCAAATCCCCTCCCGAATCGAGATTTATGTTTTGGATGGTTAAGGCAAGCGCCAGGTCTGTTCCCTTGAAAAGGAAACGGACTTTCTTTCCCATATTTTCCCAATCCAAACTTGCGGTCCATATATGAAGACCTCGTCGGTGATGGAATGTTGCATGCTATTCTCCATTGATAAAACGTATATAGTCTCTTACATGAATTTCATATTATGCTGAAAGTAATAGTGAATTTAATTTGCAGTTATTCTCAGGTATTTCACCCAGTGATACTTGATGGGATGTTGTAAGTGAATGCTACTATCAATTCAGTCCAGACACCCACGGTAGGAGAAAAAGAAATTCCTATGACTGTTCCCTACAATGTGGCAGTATATGCATGATAACAAATTTCTAAACATACTCTGCTGTTACACGGTGGCAGTAAAACATAAATGCGCAACAAAGTTTAAAAATATGAAAATTTATTAACACTGAAAATCTACAATTTACCAGGTGGCCCACGCAAGCCGTCCTCTGTAGTTTTATGTATCTCGCATACGTTAGTGCAAGAAGGGTTGCCTCGTCGCTGCTACTCAAAGAGGAAGTGCACGTACGACCCAACGTCATCCGAGCTTGCCGCCATCTACATGTTTTCCTCCTGATTCTGCTCTCGAAAGGTCACGTGGCCGCCTGCAGTTCGAGTCAGGTCTTACAGGCAAACAGATAGCAACTACAATTTACGCCATCGAACACTATACCGATATGATACTAATCTATGGCGAGACGCACCGAAATGCAAAAAATGGTTCAAATGGCTCTGAGCACTACGGGACTCAACATATGAGGTCATCAGTCCCCTAGAACTTAGAACTACTTAAACCTAACCAACCGTAGGACGTCACACACGTCCATGCCCGAGGCAGGATTCGAACTAGCGACCGTAGCGGTCGCGCGGTTCCAGGCTGAAGCGTCTAGAAGTGATCGGCCACAGCGGCCGGCACCGAAATGCAGCTGAGGCCCGAAGGCTGTATTCACAACGTTTTCCATTGCGACGTCTATCTTCTGCGCACGTTTTTAGACGTACAGAGATGCGTTTAAGAACAGAGGGAGCTTTCCAGGTACTACCTGTTGTGAAAAGACCAATCCGCGCTGCACCGGAGGTTGCCCGGCACGTTACTGAGTATTTTGCAACCTATAATAATAATAATAATGTGGCCTTTATTACTAATATTATGAAAGGCATTAGGTCTCGCCCAGTAATACCTATTTCTCATCCTAATTACGACAAAGAAGAGCTGCAGCGGACCTGGGGTGTTAACGTATGGTGCTGCATTCTGGGAGACCATATCATTGAATCCGTTTATTTGCTTCCCAGATTACCTGATCGGCTGTATTTGCAGTTTCTACAGAATGAGCTGATTCTTGGGTGTCCCCGACATCCCACTTGATTTAGCTGTGACGCACTGGATTAAGCACGATGGTGCACGACCGCATTATTGAAGTGGGGTCAGCGAATATCTCAAAAGTGTGTACCCCCAACCGTGAATAGATCGTGGTATTTGCGTTCGATGGCCAACGAGATCACATGATTTAACATCTTTCGATTTTTTCTTAAGGGGTCATATCAAAGCCAGGATTTACGAAACGGAACCATAAAATCCCATGTGTTACAATAACGAATACGTCATGTTTGCGCTTCAGTAGCAGCAGAAATATTAAGAGGTGTCCATGCTAATACCGACAGGCGCTTACATCAATGCATCCAACAAGGCGGATATGCATTTGAAGATTTTGCGGTCTATAACATACGTTTAAAGGAATATCAGTTACGATATTCAAAAATGGTTCAAATGGCTCGGAGCACTATGGGACTCAACTGCTGAGGTCATTAGTCCCCTAGAACTTAGAACTAGTTAAACCTAACTAACCTAAGGACATCACAAACATCCATGCCCGAGGCAGGATTCGAACCTGCGACCGTAGCGGTCTTGCCGTTCCAGACTGCAGCGCCTTTAACCGCACGGCCACTTCGGCCGGCAGTTACGATATTCATTATATTCATTGTTGTTTATTGCATTCAAAGATATGATAGCATTTATGTAATATTGCTTATTTTGAAGCACGAACTGATGCATTGTGTGTCATTAATAAATTAGCTATCATATGTCGATATGCCTTGAAGCAGATGATTATTGTGATTTGGCCCTTGTATGTATTGTTTTGGTCAGGAGAGACAATGATTCTTCTAGACAGACATCTTTCTCGAGCCCAGGAATCGAACACGAGCTGTAAGCTGTAAACTGTTTGTTTTCAAGCGCTGGTCTTACTTTTATCAGGGCCTCCTCTCTGTTGGTGTGGAGGCCCTGAACTGCTGTGCTTAGGCAAAACATTCGGCGTTTGTTGTATCTGGAGTTAAGTAACGTCAATGGAGGACGGCGTGCATGGGACACGTGGTATGTACTTATCATTCTTAATACACTCTTGGAAATTGAAATAAGAACACCGTGAATTCATTGTCCCAGGAAGGGGAAACTTTATTGACACATTCCTGGGGTCAGATACATCACATGATCACACTGACAGAACCACAGGCACATAGACACAGGCAACAGGGCATGCACAATGTCGGCACTAGTACAGTGTATATCCACCTTTCGCAGCAATGCAGGCTGCTATTCTCCCATGGAGACAATCGTAGAGATGCTGGATGTAGTCCTGTGGAACGGCTTGCCATGCCATTTCCACCTGGCGCCTCAGTTGGACCAGCGTTCGTGCTGGACGTGCAGACCGCGTGAGACGACGTTTCATCCAGTCCCAAACATGCTCAATGGGGGACAGATCCGGAGATCTTGCTGGCCAGGGTAGTTGACTTACACCTTCTAGTGCACGTTGGGTGGCACGGGATACATGCGGACGTGCATTGTCCTGTTGGAACAGCAAGTTCCCTTGCCGGTCTAGGAATGGTAGAACGATGGGTTCGATGACGGTTTGGATGTACCGTGCACTATTCAGTGTCCCCTCGACGATCACCAGTGGTGTACGGCCAGTGTAGGAGATCGCTCCCCACACCATGATGCCGGGTGTTGGCCCTGTGTGCCTCGGTCGTATGCAGTCCTGATTGTGGCGCTCACCTGCACGGCGCCAAACACGCATACGACCATCATTGGCACCAAGGCAGAAGCGACTCTCATCGCTGAAGACGACACGTCTCCATTCGTCCCTCCATTTACGCCTGTCGCGACACCACTGGAGGCGGGCTGCACGATGTTGGGGCGTGAGCGGAAGACGGTCTAACGGTGTGCGGGACCGTAGCCCAGCTTCATGGAAACGGTTGCGAATGGTCCTCGCCGATACCCCAGGAGCAACAGTGTCCCTAATTTGCTGGGAAGTGGCGGTGCGGTCCCCTACGGCACTGCGTAGGATCCTACGGTCTTGGCGTGCATCCGTGCGTCGCTGCGGTCCGGTCCCAGGTCGACGGGCACGTGCACCTTCCACCGACCACTGGGGACAACATCGATGTGCTGTGGAGACCTCTCGCCCCACGTGTTGAGCAATTCGGCGGTACGTTCACCCGGCCTCCCGCATGCCCACTATACGCCCTCGCTCAAAGTCCGTCAACTGCACATACGGTTCACGTCCACGCTGTCGCGGCATGCTACCAGTGTTAAAGACTGCGATGGAGCTCCGTATGCCACGGCAAACTGGCTGACACTGACGGCGGCGGTGCACAAATGCTGCGCAGCTAGCGCCATTCGACGGCCAACACCGCGGTTCCTGGTGTGTCCGCTGTGCCGTGCGTGTGATCATTGCTTGTACAGCCCTCTCGCAGTGTCCGGAGCAAGTATGGTGGGTCTGACACACCGGTGTCAATGTGTTCTTTTTTCCATTTCCAGGAGTGTAGTTACCTGCATGGCATTGGAGACTTATATCTAATATAAATGAATCGAAGTAGCTTGGCGGTTGTTGATTTAATCACTATTGGTGAAAGTACTTTGCATACTATTGTAGTTCACTGTTCCTATAGCTACGCAAGAGCAACTGCTGTGTCGCCGATATAGTCACTACTGAACTTCCTAACTGTGTGTAGAAGAGATGGAACTGTAGTAGCCTCAGAACAAAACCGCCGGAGTCGTGCTCCGTAGCGCAACCGTAAAAGTTGTGCTGGAGCTGTGACGGAACTGAGCGAGTGTTGGCGGTGCATTGACTTTTGTCCGTGTTGGTGGAAGGATCTCCATGTGCACCAGTATTTCACGGATATGATAAAAGATAAAAAATTCAAAAATATCCACTTGCGAAAATGTGAATACACAAATTACTCGTCCTACAAAATCAGCTGCTGGTCACTACTCAGCCGGAAGGACCTGCGTCTGGTCGAGTACTCTATCGTTCCAACGAAAATAAGAAACAACACATAAAATATAGCCTTTACAAGAGAGTCTCGAGTTGCCGGCATACACTGATTTGACGATCAGCAGCTCTATGAAATTTTATTCCAAATTATTCGCCGGATGCGAAAATCATGACATGAGCTGCATGGATGTAGATGCATTACTCGGTTGTGACATGAAAATACATGTCGGACCGTGACTCGAATCCGGATTTTCAGCTTATCGTAAGCGTTCTCCTTAACCAATTCGGCTATCTCTTGCAGGTATGACTGCTATATAAGGATGTGGACAGAGACATGTGGAACTTTGGATTGGGCAGGAGACCGTGTACAGGAAGAGGATGCGGTTTAAGGTGAGGACTTGCGCAAAGCGGGGAATCCAGCCTCGATTCCTGGTGCAGCAGGAATATTCACATGTCGCAACTGGGTGGTACATCTATGCTCCTTGAAGCTGACGTCGCGAAATTCTCTTTCACTGAATAATTTGGAATAATACACTGACCAGCCAAAACATAATGACTACCTGCTTCGTAGTGTTGGTCCACCTTCCGAAAGCAGTACGGCATTGATTCTGTGAGTCATTGATTCAATAGATCCTGTGGTAGGTTTCCGGAGGCATAGATCACCATATGTCTATGTACAACTGACGCAATTCCCGTACATTACGAACTGGCTGTTGTGGGGGTATAGCTGACGCCCGATAGCGTCTCAGATGAGTTCCATAGAGTTCAGATATGCCACATTTGGTGAACAAGACGTCAACGTGAATACACGACCATGCTCCTCAAACCACTGTAGCACGATTGTGTCATTTTGACACGGACAGTTATCCTGTTGGAAATTGCTGCCTCAGTTCGCGCAAGACATTAAACATGAAAAATTGCCGAAGGTCCGCAATATACACTCCTGGAAATTGAAATAAGAACACCGTGAATTCATTGTCCCAGGAAGGGGAAACTTTATTGACACGTTCCTGGGGTCAGATACATCACATGATCACACTGACAGAACCACAGGCACATAGACACAGGCAACAGGGCATGCACAATGTCGGCACTAGTACAGTGTATATCCACCTTTCGCAGCAATGCAGGCTGCTATTCTCCCATGGAGACGATCGTAGAGATGCTGGATGTAGTCCTGTGGAACGGCTTGCCATGCCATTTCCACCTGGCGCCTCAGTTGGACCAGCGTTCGTGCTGGACGTGCAGACCGCGTGAGACGACGCTTCATCCACTCCCAAACATGCTCAATGGGGGACAGATCCGGAGATCTTGCTGGCCAGGGTAGTTGACTTACACCTTCTAGTGCACGTTGGGTGGCACGGGATACATGCGGACGTGCATTGTCCTGTTGGAACAGCAAGTTCCCTTGCCGGTCTAGGAATGGTAGAACGATGGGTTCGATGACGGTTTGGATGTACCGTGCACTATTCAGTGTCCCCTCGACGATCACCAGTGGTGTACGGCCAGTGTAGGAGATCGCTCCCCACACCATGATGCCGGGTGTTGGCCCTGTGTGCCTCGGTCGTATGCAGTCCTGATTGTGGCGCTCACCTGCACGGCGCCAAACACGCATACGACCTTCATTGGCACCAAGGCAGAAGCGACTCTCATCGCTGAAGACGACACGTCTCCATTCGTCCCTCCATTCACGCCTGTCGCGACACCACTGGAGGCGGGCTGCACGATGTTGGGGCATGAGCGGAAGACGGCCTAACGGTGTGCGGGACCGTAGCCCAGCTTCATGGAGACGGTTGCGAATGGTCCTCGCCGATACCCCAGGAGCAACAGTGTCCCTAATTTGCTGGGAAGTGGCGGTGCGGTCCCCTACGGCACTGCGTAGGATCCTACGGTCTTGGCGTGCATCCGTGCGTCGCTGCGGTCCGGTCCCAGGTCGACGGGCACGTGCACCTTCCGCCGACCACTGGCGACAACATCGATGTACTGTGGAGACCTCACGCCCCACGTGTTGAGCAATTCTGCGGTACCTCCACCCGGCCTCCCGCATGCCCACTATATGCCCTCGCTCAAAGTCCGTCAACTGCACATATGGTTCACGTCCACGCTGTCGCGGCATGCTACCAGTGTTAAAGACTGCGATGGAGCTCCGTATGCCACGGCAAACTGGCTGACACTGACGGCGGCGGTGCACAAATGCTGCGCAGCTAGCGCCATTCGACGGCCAACAACGCGGTTCCTGGTGTGTCCGCTGTGCCGTGCGTGTGATCATTGCTTGTACAGCCCTCTCGCAGTGTCCGGAGCAAGTATGGTGGGTCTGACACACCGGTGTCAATGTGTTCTTTTTTCCATTTCCAGGAGTGTAGTTCACGTAGTACACAGGTGTCTTGCTACCTTAGATTACTACAGAAAACAGGTGGTTTAATAGCCGCGTTAGACAAGCGCTACGTAAATAAAGAGCACTTCATCTCAGATTCAAGAGAAGTAAAAACCTAGATGACAAACAAAAGCTGTGAAAGTGAAAATGAGCGTGAGGAGAGCAACGAGAGAAGTCTTCAATGATTTCGAAAGTAAGAGGTTGTCAACCGACCTGAGTAAAAACCGTAAGAGATATTGGTTGTATGTAAAATCAGTAAATGGTCAAAATAATCTATCCATTCTCTCAGGGACCACACCGGCACCGAAACGGAGGAGAAGGCCAAAATCCTGAATTCGATCTTCCGAAGTTGTTTCACCACGGAAGATCTAACACTGCCCTCCTTTCAATTGTCGTGCGAACGTCGAAATGGCAGATACTGACATAACCGATCGCGGAACTAAAAAGCAGCTACAATCGCTTAGTAATGGAAAGGCTTCAGGACCAAATGAGATACCTACAAGATTCTATAAAAACTATACGAAAGAACTTGCTCCTCTTCTAGCAGTAATTTACCGTAGATCGTTTGAGCTACGAAAGGTGCCTAACGACTAGAAAAAAGCACAGGTCATCCACGTTTTAAAGAAAGGCTGTAAGACAGATCGACACAATTGTAGACCTATATCGTTGACGTCAATCTGTTGTAGAATTATGAAACATGTTTTATGCTCAAGACTTATGACGTTTTTGGAAGCTGAACATCTCCTCTATAAAAATCAACATTGATTCCGCAAACAGAGATCCTGCGAAACTCAGCTCGCTCTGTTCCTCCTTGAGATCTACAGCGCAGTGGACAACGGTGCTCAGGCTGATGCCGTGTTCCTTGACTTCAGTAAGGCATTTGACACCGTCCCGCACTGCCGTTTAATGAAAAAAATACGAAGTATCGGAGCAGACCTGCGATTGTATTCAAGTCTTTCTTGCAGACAGAACTCAACACGTCGCTCTTAACGGAACTAAACCGACAGTTGTAAAGATAATATCCCTAGTACCACAGGGAAGTGTGATAGTACCTTTGCTGTTCACAATATATATATAAATACTCTAGTAGAAAGTGTCGGATGCTCTGTAAGGCAACTCGCAGATGATGCAGTTGTTTCTACCAAAGTAGCAACGCCAGAAGATAGTAAGAATTTGCAGAACGACCTGCCGTGAATTTATGAATGGTTCAGACTCTGGCAGTTGATCCTGAACGTAAATAAATGTAACCTATTGATCAGACATAGGAAAAGAAATCCACTACTGTGCAGCTACACTATTGATGACAAACAGCTGGAGACAGCGTTTACCGTAAAATATCTAGGCGTAACTACCCAGAACGACCTTAAGTGGAGCCACCATATAAAGCAGATAGTGGGAAAAACAGACACAAGTCTCAGATTTGTCAAAAGAATCTTGAGGAAATGTTACTCATCCACGAAAGAAGTGGCTTATAAGGCACTTGTTCACCAGATTCTTGAGTATTTTTCATCTATCTGAGATCCCTATCAGGTTGAACTGATAGAGGAAATTGAGAAGATCCAACGAAGAGCGGCGCGTTTCGTCACGGCATCGATAAGTACGGGCGAGAGAGCGTTACGGAGACGCTAATCAAACTCCATTGACAGAGGTGTTGAGCATCACGGGGAGATTTACTATTGAAATTTCGGGACAGCACTTTTCAGGAGGATGTTGTTGTTGTTGTGGTCTTCAGTCCTGAGACTGGTTTGATGCAGTTCTCCATGCTACTCTATCCTGTGCAAGCTTCTTCATCTCCCAGTACCTACTGCAACCTACATCCTTCTGAATCTGCTTAGTGTATTGATCTCTTGGTCTCCCTCTACGATTTTTACCCTCCACGCTGCCCTCCAATGCTAAATTTGTGATCTCTTGATGCCTCAAAACATGTCCTACCAACCGATCCCTTCTTCCAGTCAAGTTGTGCCACAAACTTTTCTTCTCCCCAATCCTATTCAGTACCTCTTCATTAGTTACGTGATCTACCCACCTTATCTTCAGCATTCTTCTGTAGCACCACATTTCGAAAGCTTCTATTCTCTTCTTGTCCAAACTGGTTATCGTCCATGTTTCACTTCCATACATGGCTACACTCCATACAAATACTTTCAGGAACGACTTCCTGACACTTAAATCTATACTCGACGTTAACAAATTTCACTTCTTCAGAAACGCTTTCCTTGCCATTGCCAGTCTACAGTTTATATCCTCTCTACTTCGACCATCATAAGTTATTTTGCTCCCCAAATAGCAAAACTCCTTTACTACTTTAAGTGTCTCATTTCCTAATCTAATTCCCTCAGCATCACCCGACTTAATTCGACTACATTCCATTATCCTCGTTTTGCTTTTGTTGATGTTCATCTTATATCCTCCTTTCAAGACACTGTCCATTCCGTTCAACTGCTCTTCCAAGTCCTTTGCTGTCTCTGACAGAATTACAATGTCATCGACGAACCTCAAAATTTTTATTTCTTCTCCATGGATTTTAATACCTACTCCGAATTTTTCTTTTGTTTCCTTTACTGCTTGCTCAATATACAGATTGAATAACATCGGGGAGAGGCTACAACCCTGTCTCACTCCTTTCCCAACTACTGCTTCCCTTTCATGCCCCTCGACTCTCATAACTGCCATCTGGTTTCTGTACAAATTGTAAATAGCCCTTCGCCCCCTGTATTTCACCCCTGCCACCTTCAGAATTTGAAAGAGAGTATTCCAGTTAACGTTGTCAAAAGCTTTCTCTAAGTCTACAAATGCTAGAAACGTAGGTTTGCCTTTTCTTAATCTTTCTTCTAAGATAAGTCGTAAGGTTAGTATTGCCTCACGTGTTCCAACATTTCTACGAAATCCAAACTGATCTTCCCCGAGGTCCGCTTCTACCCGTTTTTCCATTCGTCTGTAAAGAATTCGCGTTAGTATTTTGCAGCTGTGACTTATTAAACTGATAGTTCGGTAATTTTCACATTTGTCAACACCTGCTTTTATTTGGGATTGGAATTATTATATTCTTCTTGAAGTCTGTGGGTATTTCGCCTGTCTCATACATCTTGCTCACCAGATGGTAGAGTTTTGTCATGACTGGCTCTCCCAAGGCCATCAGTAGTTCTAATGGAATGTTGTCTACTCCCGGGGCCTTGTTTCGACTCAGGTCTTTCAGTGCTCTGTCAAACTCTTCACACAGTATCTTATCTCCCATTTCATGTTCATCTACATCCTCTTCCATTTCAGGAGGATCAGACAACATATTACTTCCCCCGACATACGTCTCGAGTACTGACCACGAGGAGAAAATTCGAGAAATTAGTCAATACAGAGGCTTACCGACAGTCATTCTTCCCACGCACTATTTGCAAGTGGAACTGGGTTTGAGGGAACAGATAGTGGTACCGAAAGTACCCTCCGCCATACACCATTAGGTGTCTTGCGGAGTATGATGTAGATGTAGGTGCCAAGGAAGCACCGATGGATCTATTCTGTAACATAATACTGCCCCTAGCGCACTGCGTCCGTGATTCAGTGCTTGTTTCCAGTAGGTGATCGCCTGGATGACGGCATATCTGGACACGGCCGTCGACATTGAGTAACAAGAAACGTGATGCGTCCCACCATGTGACAGTGTTCCATAGCTCCACAGTCAACTCCGGTGATCCAGTGCCCATAACAGTTTTGACTGATGATGTCGTTGGATCCACAAGGAAACAATACGGCTCGTCTACCGTGAAACCCAATTTTCAACAGTGTGCGCTGAATAGCGTGCATACTTGTGTGAGAACCAGCATTGCAGTCTGTCGTTAGATCAGCCACAGGTCGCCGCCTACCGTACCTTACAGAGCAAACACTCCTACGATCTCAAGTTCTATGATGAGGCGTGAATGTCCAACAACACCGTGCGGCAGCCAATTTCCAAACATACTCACGACAGAAACCCGCGAACAGTCGATCAGCTTCGACGTTTTAGAGATCTTAGTTGCCAGGTGCCGGACCACAGCAATCTGCCTTTTCTCAAAGAGGCTTACGTCAGGCGATTGCCACATTTGCGGCTCGTACTGTCACTAGAATGATCCCCCATTCGTCTCCATTCCGCTAGTACAGATTGATTCGAACTGAAGCATCTGGTTGATGAGTACATATGTAACAAGTTTGGAATAGGACATTATGGTCTTGTAAGTAATCCTGTAGCAGTGAGAGGAATGGAATGTCAGGAACAGCAAGAGCAACAACACACTGGCGACGTGAGTTCAACAAGAATAATGTACTCTTCCCGTGTAGCGACAAATGCTTCTCCTTCATGGGCGTCCAGTCCGTCGTTATGCCACTGAGGCCAAGTGCATCAGTTGTGCACATACACCCGCTTTTCGTTCTTGTGATCGCAGGCAAGTAGGTTGTTTGCGTTGCAGTACTGCTGTCTATTAATAGTGTACACTGCAGCGGTACCGAAGGTACACTCCTGGAAACTGAAATAAGAACACCGTGAATTCATTGTCCCAGGAAGGGGAAACTTTATTGACACATTCCTGGGGTCAGATACATCACATGATCACACTGACAGAACCACAGGCACATAGACACAGGCAACAGAGCATGCACAATGTCGGCACTAGTACAGTGTATATCCACCTTTCGCAGCAATGCAGGCTGCTATTCTCCCATGGAGACGATCGTAGAGATGCTGGATGTAGTCTGTGGAACGGCTTGCCATGCCATTTCCACCTGGCGCCTCAACTGGACCAGCGTTCGTGCTGGACGTGCAGACCGCGTGAGACGACGCTTCATCCAGTCCCAAACATGCTCAATGGGGGACAGATCCGGAGATCTTGCTGGCCAGGGTAGTTGACTTACACCTTCTAGAGCACGTTGGGTGGCACGGGATACATGCGGACGTGCATTGTCCTGTTGGAACAGCAAGTTCCCTTGCCGGTCTAGGAATGGTAGAACGATGGGTTCGATGACGGTTTGGATGTACCGTGCACTATTCAGTGTCCCCTCGACGATCACCAGTGGTGTACGGCCAGTGTAGGAGATCGCTCCCCACACCATGATGCCGGGTGTTGGCCCTGTGTGCCTCGGTCGTATGCAGTCCTGATTGTGGCGCTCACCTGCACGGTGCCAAACACGCATACGACCATCATTGGCACCAAGGCAGAAGCGACTCTCATCGCTGAAGACGACACGTCTCCATTCGTCCCTCCATTCACGCCTGTCGCGACACCACTGGAGGCGGGCTGCACGATGTTGGGGCGTGAGCGGAAGACGGCCTAACGGTGTGCGGGACCGTAGCCCAGCTTCATGGAGACGGTTGCGAATGGTCCTCGCCGATACCCCAGGAGCAACAGTGTCCCTAATTTGCTGGGAAGTGGCGGTGCGGTCCCCTACGGCACTGCGTAGGATCCTACGGTCTTGGCGTGCATCCGTGCGTCGCTGCGGTCCGGTCCCAGGTCGACGGGCACGTGCACCTTCCGCCGACCACTGGCGACAACATCGATGTACTGTGGAGACCTCACGCCCCACGTGTTGAGCAATTCGGCGGTACGTCCACCCGGCCTCCCGCATGCCCACTATATGCCCTCGCTCAAAGTCCGTCAACTGCACATACGGTTCACGTCCACGCTGTCGCGGCATGCTACCAGTGTTAAAGACTGCGATGGAGCTCCGTATGCCACGGCAAACTGGCTGACACTGACGGCGGCGGTGCACAAATGCTGCGCAGCTAGCGCCATTTGACGGCCAACACCGCGGTTCCTGGTGTGTCCGCTGTGCCGTGCGTGTGATCATTGCTTGTACAGCCCTCTCACAGTGTCCGGAGCAAGTATGGTGGGTCTGACACACCGGTGTCAATGTGTTCTTTTTTCCATTTCCAGGAGTGTAGTTTGCGATACGTACTTTAATTTGCGAAATGGAATGGTACATGTTTGCAGAGCTGCGACACATGCATTTCGTATATGGAAGAGCAACTGGCAATGTCCACGAAATTCAACGCTTGTAGCTCGCACGGTAGCTGAACAGACGTTAAGCACAATCTTGTACGTTACAAGCCGTTCACCACCGATTCGCAGATAGGTACCTTAACATCCAGCTAGGCTGCCCATACCGGGGGCCCTCTCTAAGGGAAAGGAAAAGAAAAGGAGTCAGGAGTTTTTCTTTCAGGCAAATGATGAAAAATCAGGTTCTGAACAAGTTCGGAATTGGAACATTTTTTTGGCTACTTACAGCTCTCCATTCGTCTTCCAATATATCAGAAATACTCCCTATACCCATGTCTAGACAGCCCCTCCCCCTGTCCCCCTACCGTCCAGTGCATCATGCGCGCGGCCTATGGAATACGCAAACATTCGATACGCAAAAGGAAGTACTTCCACATACAGAAGAATAGCCATCAATGAACATGAGTACCGTCGCTCATAGCAGTGGTATGTCTCAAAGTCGTGTGTGGCGTTTTCTGGATGGCAATCAGTTGCACCCCTGTCACCAACAGCAACTCTTGGGTTTGAACGTACATGGTTACCAACAAAGAATTCGAGGTAAATGAACTCAATTTTTGTAAGCAATGTGTTGTTCACAGGTGAGGGATGGTTCACCAGAAACAGCTTCTTTAATTGTCTTAACGGCCGCATCTAGTCTTGAACGAACACGTTCTTCTAGGGCTGTTAGAGGATATACCGCTTAACACTTGTCGTCAAATGTGGAAGCAACTTTACGGAATACCTTTTCTGTGCAAATATGTGACGTATTCAGTGCAACATATCGCAGGCTTGGGATCGGAAACTGACGTCTGAATGAATGGCCACTTCTTTCCATATATCTAAATATTTGATGCTCTTGGCAATTTTTTCCGTGGGGATATCGAAAGCCTCACGTACGTGACACCACTTCCCTGTGAAGAAGTACAACTTGTCAGGATGCAGTGTCTGATAGATGTGTGCTATGACTGGTGCAACCGGGACAATGCACCAGAATTTTGTACGAAATTGTTACGCCAGTATTGAATATGGAAGTCGCCATTACGAGCTCTCTCCATAATGTATTACGTTGTTGATTAAATAGTACGTTACCTTCGTTGAGATTATGGTGCTTTTAGAATGACTGTCGTTCTTCTTGCTGACATTCCAAAGCTTTCGTTGGCACAGAATTACTTCCTACATCACAAGATTCTGCTCCAGAGTTGTTAATTTTAACTGCTCTATTAGCTCGTTCAGTTGGTGCACAAGTAGATGACGGCGCTTGAGTACCGAAGATGAGTCTCATGGTGTGTCGATGCTCGTGGATGTCTTCCTCCCTTACACTACACGGCCCTGATCCGTTCCAGTTAACGCTCTAAAGTCTGATTTTACAGATCTTAGGAAATTCCGTTTTACAAATTTTGTATCTTCAGTTTATTCTCTGTCTCTTTCTACCTTCTATACATATACAGGGTCTATCAGAGCTTTTGGGTCAAATCTGAGTAGGTGTTCGTGGTCCCTAGTTACTATGTAATGCACTGAAAACAAAATTAGCTCTCTGAGTTAGACTTGTAAGTCCACAGAGGTTTTAGGCTCTGTACATTGGTTGATGCAAATGCCATAAAAACCTGAAATGAACTTCATTCCCCATATGCCACGCTACCCTAGGTGATAATTGCTGGAAGAAATGGCCACAGCTCGCTTCTCAGTGGCAAATGACTTTTTGTCAAAAACATCAGAGCTCCTGTACACCGATGATCTAGTTGCCGTGGTTTTAGACAGATAACAATTTATCGAGCTACAATTCGAGCGTGAAAAATTTCAAGATTGTTAAAGGAGGGAAGATTAAATAGATTCCTTCCGGTGGATAATAATGTTCCTATTACTGCCCCACAAGGGATACCGAATGTAATCATTCCATTATTTCCCTGTGAGATACGACACATGTAAGCTAGCGACCGTCGCTGACCTATCTGGGAACTTGCCACCAAAGTGGTTTCTAATTAACATAGAACCCTCAGGCACATTCTTATGAAGTTGTTGGGTCCATCAGTCTCTTATGACATAAACCTTGGTGTCCATTCCACTGCTCTACTGTATGATAAAAGCAAACACAAGAATAGATGGTTTCGACTGGATTATATTTAATCTACTGTAAAAATGACATGCACTCTGTTTAGAACACTGCGTTTATTCAGTAGTGCATCCAGTGGAACTATGGAGCAAGATTCTGAGTATTCCGAATTACATCCACGAAAGTAGGGGAATAAAAACATGTTCTGATGTCATCCGATACCTTTTATAACTCTTTAAGAACATAACATAAATTACGGGGATAACCATTTCGCATTGCTCATCTTGTTATGATCGAGCAGCGCACAAGTGTGAGCGATATGCTGGTGCGTGAGTAAAGGCTCCCCGTCGGTTCGACAGCCAATTCAGCTCTTTCGATTTTTAACTTACGTTAGTACAGTCTTGTAGAACTTCGTGATACATTATTTGGCAGTGCGATTGCCACATTTTTCTATTAACCTTGATGTTTTGGTATTACTGAACAACAGCGGCACGTTTAATCACCTGAGAACTTACCTGAGCCACTCATTAATTGGTGTAAGCTTATCAGGTTACAATATTAACTGCAAAACATTTGGTTTAGTGACTACAGAGACTGCATTGCATGTCCTAGCACGTGCCAATTGCAGCATTTGCTCTCACGCAAAATAAACTCTGTCCTGACATGGCACGTCAACATTGCCTAACAATCAACCACACTATTACCAGTAGCACATCTTCATATCTCTTGCAAACAAAGCTTGTCTAGTGCGTGGAAGGCGGCTGATGCCAACGCAAAACAAATAAAGATCAGGAAAAAAAACTGTGGGTTTCAGAAAGAAGCGTCACAGCGGCTAATTAAGTGTTTTTCTTTATCTTTGAATCACTTTGTTCTAAACAGAGGCCATTCGTTTGTTATAGAGGCAGAAGAACTCTGGTCTGCAAGGAAATCTACTCCCCTATTTGCATTCATTTCTAATCATCTCGTTGCACTCTTCTCCTTTACCCTATTGTCGTTTAGCTTCAGAACTCCTGTGTTAGCGAACTGGACCGACACGAGGCGCTGTCGCAGCGGCCGTCGAGTGTGTCAAGTCCGCCCTCGGAAGGCACACACCCCGGTTCTCCCAGTGCGTGAATTCTCCATAGCCTCGGGTCCCCGCGACCGTTCACCGCGGGTAAACAAACTTGTTGACGATCGCACAGCCCGATCCGCCCTGTGAAGGAGAGCGCCTCCGCTAGAATTGAACCTACCGCCAGGATATTGCGTTTCTGTTGAATGACACAAAATAAAACCCATTCAAGACGACACGTTTAAATATTATTTGTGAATCATGTATAAAGACGCAGAGTAACGTTTCCAACTCCTGTCGTATGTTGGCTCATACCAAAGCGTTACTGCAGTCAAGTGTGACATCCGAAATATTTCGTTACGTCGCAGTAACGGTCCTTCGTTCTTGGTCATTACAGCTCTACTTGCCGAGTACGCGATAGCAGAAGTGTTCAGGGAAGATCGAATTTGACAATCCAACTATACTGGTTGTCCATATGCCTTTTTTCTTCGTCTGACTAAGTACTATGTTGTTTATAACTTCGTTTTACATGTTGGTATTCCGTGAGACCTGGTACTTAGGGAAAGGCAGAATTCGGTGTGGACGGGGCCATAATCAGTTCCCGTTGGTTGATCAGTATTTTTTAAAAAAAACACGTACATTTTATATGGAAACAATTGCAAATAAGGTTGACAATAGGGAACAATTATTCAGTTTGACTGTTAAGACACAATGTCTAATTAAAAAAATCTTAAGCAAGTTGCACTCACGGCTGAAGGCCTTACTGACAAGAAATTCAAATTGTCAGCTGAAGGCCCCAATAGTAATAACTCGAAAAACAGCTGGACGGCTGAAGGCCTGGATAGGAAATTTTTGAGAAGCAGTTAAACTTCTTGAAGAGAGATTCAAAGAACAATCATCAACATTTCAGTGATAAGATACTTTGTCTAATTAAAATTTCTTAAGACAAGTTAAATTCACGGCTGAAGGCCTTATTAATAAGATATTCAAACGCTTTGTCGACTGAAGGCCCAAACAATAATGATTTAGAATTAAAATATTTAAAAAAACAATCATCACAATCTGACCAAATCAGGAGACAAGTGGGCCTTAGACAGTGCTCCAAGGATCGACCTGGGAAAGTCGCTCAACTTCGTGAATGATGAGACAGGCAGCCAAGAGTTGTATTAACTTAACCGAATGGCAACTCAAACTAGTGACAGTTTAAACGTAGACCAACACTCTTGCAACATCTACCTAACGTCTGGTAACCAACACAACGATGGAATAACCCGCTGCTGCTGCCACTTGCGGACAGACAACGCTAGCAAACGCAGTGGCGCCAGTAAACACAATGCCAACCTACCAACGGCATCAACGCGAGCCGCAACACGGTTCATTCCAGTTAATGTGGGTTTATTTATCAATTATCACTTTTTCTTGTAGTTCACTGTTACTATTTGACTCTACATATTGATATTTTGTGATTTGGAGATAGTTAGTGGAGATGGTGACGCAAGGAATTGGAGTACCAGTTGGAGAAATCGAACATTTCGGACATATTCTTCTGTTTGCGTTGAGCAGAGTGGTGGCAGCAGCGTTTGCAGCCAGAAGCATTTGCGCCATGTATGGGGATACTGCCAACGGACAGAACACGGCAAGAAATAGATTTTGTCGTTTGAAGGAGGATTGTTCTGATGTTAGTGACTCTCAACCTTGAGGAAGACCTTAGTTGTTTGATAAACATCGTTTAAAGGTATTATCCAAGTCAGCGTACTCGAGAAATGGCAAAAGTGATGATCTGTGCTCATTCCACCACCGTGAAACGTTTGCATGCAGTGGGGAAGGTTAAAAATTCGGATGATTGGGTACCGCATGGTCTGAGCCAAAATCATAAAAATCAGCAGGTGGCCATATGTGCATCTCTGTGCTTGTTCGTCATCAATTGGCTCACGAACAACATCGACCATCCTTGTCCTGTATCGTTACTGGTGATGAGAAATGGTATCCTTGTTCTAACGTAAAGAAAAGAATGGAATGAACCAAAACAAAGCAGCAGCTCCCCCTAAAAAGACATGCGCATACCCACAAAAGATAATGTTCAAAAAATGTTCAAATGTGTGTGAAATCTTATGGGACTTAACTCCTAAGGTCATCAGTCCCTAAGCTCACACACTACTTAACCTAAATTATCCTAAGGACAAACACACACACCCATGCCTGAGGGAGGACTCGAACCTCCGCCGGGACCAGCAGCACAGTCCACGACAAAAGATAATGTTATGCATCTGGTGGAACAGCGAAGGTGTGATGTACTACGAATTGCTGTCCAGGGGTGTAATCATCACCGCTGACACGTACTGTCAACAACTGATACATCCCAGGAACAGTGTCAGGAAGACTGTGTGAAGTGACGCTACTTCGGAATAACGGCCGCCCCCTTTCTCCAAGACTGACAAATAACTGTATACCCGAGTTGGGTTGGCAAATCATTCCGCACGCACCTTATTCACATCTTCTTTCACTTTTTCCGCTCTCTATCGAACAACCTTGAAGGAACTTTTTTTCCGAATGGAGGTGCGCTGCGAACATGCATCGACGAGTTCTTCGCCTCAAAACCACGTGACTTCTATAGTCACGGATTCGAAAAGTTACCCCAGCGTTGGCAGACAGTTATAAAAAGTGAAGGAAAATATATTATTGATGACTAAAGTCTCTCTTACATGTATGCGCTGTGTTTATTAAACTTACGAAAAAATGTTACTAACTCATGCACCAACTCAATAACAACGCTAGGGCGGCTTGGAAAAGTATTGCTGGGCGACAGAATTATGCTATATGTCAGGGATAAATCTGGCAAAAATCTTCCTGTTAAATATCCTGGAAAAAATAGCACTCCGCCATGCAGTAATTCGAGTAGGTGGAATAACAGTATCTAGCGGTACTAGCGCGCGCCGGCCGAAGTGGCCGCGCGGTTCTGGCGCTGCAGTCTGGAACCCCGAGACCGCTACGGTCGCAGGTTCGAATCCTGCCTCGGGCATGGATGTGTGTGATGTCCTTAGGTTAGTTAGGTTTAAGTAGTTCTAAGTTCTAGGGGACTGATGACCTCAGCAGTTGAGTCCCATAGTGCTCAGAGCCATTTGAACCATTTTACTAGTGCGCGCGGCGACCTACTCCAGAGCTTGGTTGAGAAGAGATTTGTTACAAACAGTGCAAACTTTTATTTCATGATTTGAAGAATATTACGAGAACTCATGGCAGGTGTTATTTATTATGAAGAACGTATAAATTTTCCATGCGTCTGATAGGTTTACGCAGCGAAGAACATTATACATAATTCAGTCAGATGTGTAATTTTTTGTTGTTGTTGTTGTGGTCTTCAGTCCAGAGACTTGTTTGATGCAGCTGTCAATGCTACTCTATCCTGTGCAACGCTCTTCACCTCCGAGTGACTACTGCGACCTACAGCCTTCTGAAAATGCTTACTGTACTGATCTCCTGGTCTCCCTCTATGATTTTTACTCCCCTACGCTTCCCTTCAGTACTAAATTAGGATCCATTGATGCCGCATAGTGTGTCCTACTTATCTTCTGTAAGAATTCGTAGGGACAATATTGCCTCACGTGGTCCTACATTTCTCCAGAATCCAAACTGATCTTCCCCGAGGTCGGCTCCTAACAGTTTTTCCATTCTTCTGTAAAGGATTTATGTTAGTATTTTGCAGCCGTGACTTATTAAACTGGTAATTTGGTATAGATGTTTAATTAGGGGAACTTATAGATAGTTTTAACCATTATTTTGTGTTTTCGGCTTCAACCGAAGAAAGTTTCACCTATGTCGAAACTAAATTATTCTCTGAGTGCTCAGGAACGGAATGTGGACGCAGAGAGCAGTTATTATTCCAAACTAAAGTAGCACAAGCGCCACCAGAAGGATAAATTTATTAATTGTTAAAAGTACTTTAGTAAGAAGGTGAAAAGTTATGAAGCAGATGTTGTCAGAGTACTTATATATGGAGTAACAAATAACATTTGTAACTACAGGGTGTTTCAAAAATGACCGGTATATTTGAAACGGCAATAAAAACTAAACGAGCAGCGATAGAAATACACCGTTTGTTGCAATATCCTTGGGACAACAGTACATTTTCAGGCAGACAAACTTTCGAAATTACAGTAGCTACAATTTTCAACAACAGATGGCGCTGCGGTCTGGGAAACTCTATAGTACGATATTTTCCACATATCCACCATGCGTAGCAATAATATGGCGTAGTCTCTGAATGAAATTACCCGAAACCTTTGACAACGTGTCTGGCGGAATGGCTTCACATGCAGATGAGATGTACTGCTTCAGCTGTTCAATTGTTTCTGGATTCTGGCGGTACACCTGGTCTTTCAAGTGTCCCCACAGAAAGAAGACACAGGGATTCATGTCTGGCGAATAGGGAGGCCAATCCACGCCGCCTCCTGTATGTTTCGGATAGCCCAAAGCAATCACACGATCATCGAAATATTCATTCAGGAAATTAAAGACGTCGGCCGTGCGATGTGGCCGGGCACCATCTTGCATAAACCACGAGGTGTTCGCAGTGTCGTCTAAGGCAGTTTCTACCGCCACAAATTCACGAAGAATGTCCAGATAGCGTGATGCAGTAATCGTTTCGGATCTGAAAAATGGGCCAATGATTCCTTTGGAAGAAATGGCGGCCCAGACCAGTACTTTTTGAGGTTGCAGGGGCGATGGGACCTCAACATGGGGCTTTTCGGTGCCCCATATGCGCTAGTTCTGTTTATTGATGAAGCCGTCCAGGTAAAAATAAGCTTCGTCAGTAAACCAAATGCTGCCCACATGCATATCATCAATCCTGTGCACTATATCGTTAGCGAATGTCTGTCGTGCAGCAATGGTAGCGGCGCTGAGGGGTTGCCGCGTTTGAATTTTGTATGGATAGAGGTGTAAACTCTGGTGCATGAGCCGATACGTGGACGTTGGCGTCATTTGGACCGCAGCTGCAACACGGCGAACGGAAACCCGAGGCCGCTGTTGGATCACCTGCTGCACTAGCTGCGCGTTGCCCTCTGTGGTTGCCGTACGCGGTCGCCCTACCTTTCCAGCACGTTCATCCGTCACGTTCCCAGTCCGTTGAAATTTTTCAAACAGATCCTTTATTGTATCGCTTTTCGGTCCTTTGGTTACATTAAACCTCCGTTGAAAACTTCGTCTTGTTGCAACAACACTGTGTTCTAGGCGGTGGAATTCCAACACCAGAAAAATCCTCTGTTCTAAGGAATAAACCATGTTGTCCGCAGCACTCTTGCACGTTGTGAACAGCACACGCTTACAGCAGAAAGACGACGTACAGAATGGCGCACCCACAGACTGCGTTGTCTTCTATATCTTTCACATCACTTGCAGCGCCATCTGTTGTTGAAAATTGTAACTACTGTAATTTCGAAAGTTTGTCCGCCAGAAAATGTACTGTTGTCCCAAGCATATTGCAACAAACGGTGTATTTCTATCGCTGCTCGTTTAGTTTTTATTGCCGTTTCAAATATACCGGTCATTTTTGAAACACCCTGTAAATTGGCAATTTCTTCGCGGTGAGGACGTAGTACCTAATCCCGAAAGGAGATTCATATTCAGAAGAAGCAGTAAATTCCGGTGTGTACCAGGGACACGCTTTGAGATCTTTGTTATTCCCGTTCTACATTAATGACCTGACAGACATTATTATTAGTAACTTCAGGATTTTCGCAAGTGATAAACTTAGCTACAGTGAATCACAAAAAGTTTACAAAGTTATTGAACCAGGTCTTTATAATGTTTCAAAGTGGTGCAAAGATAGGTAAATCGCTTTCAAAGTACATAAATGTAAAATTAAGCGTTTCACAAAACTAAAGAACTGAAAAAAGAAAAAAAGAAATCCTATGACAACAATTACAGTCAGTCAACTCATAGAAATACCTACGTGTAACAGTTTGTAGCTGCTAAGGGAACTGTTTACAAATCGTTTGTGCATGCCGTCGTAGAATATTGTTCAAATGTTTGGAACTGTACAAAACAGGACTAACGGGAATCTTGTATGCATATAAGGAAGAGCGGCTCGCATAGTTTCAAATTTTGTATGATCTGCGGAACAGCGTCGTGGAAATGCTAAAAAATCTGAATTGGCAGAATTGAAAATAGATGAAAATCATCTATCGAAAGCCTACCTAGAAATTTCTAAAACCAGTTTTATATGAATAGGCAGAGATAAACTTCAACACCTTGCGTACCGCGACAGTTGAAATTGTGAATACGAGAATAGACGAATTACAACACACACATAGCACTTTAAGCAGTCATTCTTTTCGTGCTCCAAACGCGACTTAAACGAGATAAACCTTAAAATGTCGTAACACGCTAAGTACACTTTGCCACGAATTCCACAGAGTGAGATTACATCATTAAATAAATTGGTTTATTATGTACGTAGTCGCAAACATTTTATGATAGGCAAGCCTGGCGAAGATGTAGACATACATCGCGATGGATCGGGACAGGAAACATCATTAATGCACTGCAGGGGACGAGGTGTGTCCACCGACATCATTAGTTCTAACGTGAAAATCTATGAGAGTACTGTCTGTGTTTACATGCTGAATGGTACAGACGATCAGCCCTAGTGAAACGGCTTTAAGAGCCTGATTCCCATATGTAGACGTGGATGTGGCAACTGTAAGAAGGCTGAAGGGTCGTATAGGGATAAACACCCATATAGGAGACAACGAATGCACAAAACGTTTTAAAGATTGCAAATACAATTGCGGAAAATAGGGCAAGTAGTACTAGAACATAAAAATCCAAGTTGACAAACTGCACGGGCGTCCCCGATTAGAAAGAATCACTTCTGGCTAGCGTGTAAGTGCAGCCTTCAGTCAGAAGTTGAGTGCTTTCACTTCGAACATATATGGAAAACTTGTCAAAGAGTAAAAAATCTTTCTTAAAAAATCTTTTAATTGCCTAGACCGCGCACATATATAAAAGGTAAAATATGATGAGTAGACCAGCTTCAATCGTGCATGCAACCATCCTCAGATCTGTGAAGAAGCACAAATAATGAATGACTAAATAAATACTTAGAACAACAGTACTTTTACAAAGTAAAACTTTAAGCTTAAAAAGTTTGAAGTAACACAAATTCAAAGGTAATAAAATAGTACTCATGGTAAAAAAGACAACATCTAACGTGCGGAAAGAAGATTAATGGTAAACACTATACGAGCATAAATCACTGCCAACTGTACAACCTTACATCGCAAAAAAATTACTTAACTACATTGTCTTGTGTTAGACGCAAGTTGAACAAAAATTAGATGTACCTGTAACAAGCATTTAAAGCACAAACACGGACTGATATAAGAGGCAAGTTGAATAAGAAATAGCGGTAATAGCAACAGCAAACATGAAACTGGTTCTATACCTGCAGGAATACACAACAACATACGAGCGTAATCGACTTCTAGAATTGTTTTTGCAACATAAGAGACCATTTTAAAATGTCTAAAGGGAAAACGAATTACTCGTGGAAAAATGGCACCAAATGTTGTATGGACGATCACCATATGTAAATACTATCCAAAACCGAGCTACATGCTAGTTTAAAGTGTATCAGAGCGGGAAAATCTTTCAACAAACCATGATCGTATGAGACGCAGATTGAACAAAAACTAGATGTCTCAGAAAACCCACATCATGCAGTAACTTGCACCTGTAAAAGAGGTGTAGTTCAGAAAAGAAAGTAAAACAAGAACGCCTCTAACCTATAGGAATACATCAGTCAGAGAAATATATAGTAAATGGTACAACATGAGATATAAAGTTAAAAGCTGTGACAAAATTAAAAGAAAACGTATACCATGGATAATAAAATCTTAGTCAAACGTAAAATATAAATAGGCTATCGTTACACCATTTAACTCTTCGACAGTAAAATGAAATGTTTGCGTGTTCAGTCGGACTAACTAGACTACCAGCCATGCAAACCCACAGAAAAACTTACCTCTGTGTACACTCGCGCAGGCTGGAGAAAATGTTTGCAGAAGAAATGGCAGGTGGCGCGCAAGTGCATATAGTTATGTAGATTCGACAAATAGAAAGTAATAAGAGGTAACATAGTTACGATTGTGTGTAGGAAGGACACAGCTTTATTTAAATTAGCTTGACAACGGAAGCTAACTACAGAAAAAGAAGGCATAAACTCGAGTCAGTATTAAATACAAGCAGAGAGTGAAATAGCCAGTTACAAGTAGTAGGGCGTATTGCCACAGCTTATCAAGGTTTTACAATCGTTACATTGCGAACATATCGAATTACAAAATCAGATTATCACCCACGGAAAGAAGACAGCTGATGAAAAGGGGACGCCACTTCCCGTGGAGTAAATGCGATCCACTCTGCAGACAACACGCAGGCGCCTCTAGATGGCGGAAGATAACGGAAGACGACAGGGTCTTCCCTGGGAGGACCATAAAATCTATAGCACGTCGTAAAAAATACTAAAAAATTAATTCTGGTTAAACTCCTTCTGCTCATTTAACACTCGAAAAAGGGCTCTCCTCATTCAACTGTATATCTCCAGTTCCTGGAGTAAATGTAGATTTCTTCCTTTAGCTTATTGTGCGCTCGAGACCCTGAATCGCGTGTTTCTCCGTAGCTATGTGCAAGCTCATTCGATAGAGCGGGCCAAGATCAGTCAAGTGCGATATTTGTTTTATCGATACTTATTAACAGGGACATTAAAGCAGGCAGAATAGTAGCACTCCACCAGCGACAGCATCGACCTGGCTCTCGCTGACTGCTACCGCCAAATATACAGCACTACTCAGTCGCTGCTGGACAGCAGATATTCTTCGTGTTTTACCGTCCCCGTTAATAAATAAATTTCTGGTCGCTCTATCGAATGGACACGCAAAATTCCTGTTAAAAATAATTTTCTTCCTAACTGGCAACAAACCGAGGCTTTCTTTTGACATTAGTCATCTCGTGAAACGTGTTATGAGCAGTATTTTTTGGGGCCTGATGTGCACACTGCAAAAACAAAATTGCAGGTATCTACCGATACAGTAGAAAAAGTAAGCCTGACACGCTTAGGGGAGACACCCTGTGTAGAACCAGTCTCACGTCGGTTGTTGCCGTTACCACTAAATTTCTTGTTTAACTTGCCTCTTACGGAAGTTGCAAGTTGTTGAATGATATGGTTGTTACTAGTATATCTATTTTTTTTTCAGACTACGTCTAACACCAGATTCTGAGTTCGAAAGAAATTCCAGTGATTTTAACACTGTTAAACAGCCTGTGATCCACGCTCATATAATATTTACTTTTGATGCTCGTTCCGTAAGTTAAATGCTGTCATTTTTACTGTGAGTATCCCGAGAATGTCATTACCCTTGTATTTATGTTTGCTTGAAATATTTTTAGTTTGAGCTTTACTTTATTAAAAGAAAAATGACTTTCCTAACGCATTTTTCTGATTTTTATGTTTGTTCACGGAACTGAGGATGGTTGCACTAACAACTGAAACTAGTCTAGTCATTATGTTTTAACTTTTATGTATGACTATGTATGCGATACAGGCAATAAAATGATTTATGAGAAAAGGTTTTTACATTTTAAAAAATTACGTAACATCGGTTTCTCATTCTCTAACATTGTGAGGCATTAGTAATATGTGCAGTCGATCACATAAATAGCAGCTATAGCTCTGCCATTTACAGAAAGTGATACATTCAGCCCCTACTAGCTCCGAACTTAAGACAGCGGTATTTCACAACTTTATAGTTGATCGTCACTATCCTGCTTACGTGCCTATGTTAGACGTGCCCATGTCACCACAGACAATAGAGACAATATTCATGTACTGGCTTTTGAGAAACCACACACGAGTGTTGCTTAGTCATCAATACAGATTTTCGGTGAACTTCTGGGCGAAATGACGAATAATTATACTGTATTTTTCAGAGTCTTCATACCACCTACGTTATCAGAATATGTCGGACTTCATGACCATCTTTGTATGTGGTTCCAACCTGATGGAACTCCAGCAGCCATTAGACTTTTTGTCGTCATGTTCTTTGTCAATCGTTCCGAGGCAAATCGACAGGAAACGGAGATCCTCTTTCACTGCCAGTACGTTCACCTGGTGTAATTCTAGCCACTTCCTTCTTGTGGATTCATCAGAGAGGTTCTGATTATAAGGCATCTGATTATAAGGCAACCTAGTTTAGAACTTCATTGCTAAATTGTCACATAAAATTTCTTATCCGTTTCTCTTAATTTTTGCTCGGATGCTGTGTACTTACGAAATTCATAAACAACAACAATTGAATCGAAACCACTGCCTGAAAGTATTAATGGTTCGACTGCTATAGTTGAATTTCTCTATGTGTCCTTTGTTAAAATGTATTAACAGGAGAGACTGAGTAAGAGAAATATTTATAACTTTAGGAAAAAAATTGTTTTAGGGCTTGTTTCACACGTAACCGACCTGAGTGCTTTATCTGTATTTTGATCGGTACCCAAGTGGGAGCACATACCATCGCATCAGATGCTGGGCCGATGGGAATAAGACAATCTGTCGAAGTTCTTTCACTTCGGAGTCTCCACACATAAATAGTCCAAGGTGATGCTGTAGACAGAATCGTGACTCGTCTGAAAAGTGGACGTGGTGCCATTCCTGTGCTCCGTGTTGTTGGCAACATCACTGTCGCAGCCTTCTCTGTTGCCACTACATTGGAATCATTTTCAACACATATCGTAACTGTGGCTGAATGGTACAGCACGTATGTTTGAATAAATGGTGCCTGGCATGAAAAACATGCATTTCAGGACGTAGCTTCATTAGACATTTTTATCCGCATCCTCTCATTGATGAATCCCTAGAGTTTGTACAAGGTGGAAAAAATCACCCTGTACATTACTGAGAAGAAGGATCAGCAGTCTATAACAGAAACAAGTGGTCGCTGTAATGATCAGCTTTAATTTCGTGAAACATCAACATCTGAATTACTCACTGAGGTAAATGACTGAACATTTAGCAAACGGGCAAGGGATTCCAACCGGTAAATCTAAGCTTGGCGCAGGTGGGTGAGCATGATAAAAGCATAATCAAGAGAATAATTCGTGGACACGCCAATGACAGCAAGACTGATTAATGAATAAAGAAATAACAAAGAAAAATAAACACGATGACCAGTAAGCTTGCTGAAGTGCATGATGAAAACATCTACCTGGCTGTGAAATGTTAAAACTGTACAACATCACGTCCCAACCGAATCGATGATTGCAATGCTCGGCCATTCTTACCACACTCCTGCGGAAGGCGGCGGTGGTAACGAAGCTAATCCTCTTGATTCAATAGTAGTATGGGGTCATCCCTCTTTACGACAGCAATGCTCGTCTGACAACCAATCTCTATTCTTCCATTCTCTTTCTTGACGCTCCGAAACTTAACTGTTTTTGCCAGAGTAGAAATCACGCGTGCTAATAGTGGCAGACGTTGCGAGCTCTGTCCAGTAGTAATTTTGTGATAAGGTTAAACGGACTCCTCCTCCTGCGGATTTCATTGGTACTAACCAATAGTCCAGTGGCACGAGAAGAAGGCTAGGAACATCTTCCACGCAGTCGTACGATTGTATTGCTGACAAACAGGATGCCTTACACACAGACACACATGAGAAAGCACGCGGTCTGCAGGAAATAACACAATGAACCAATGAGAGAGCCTGTTCCAGAAGTTTAAACCGAACATTCTTCTGTAGAGTGGCTGTTGATACAAATGGCGTTTGTCACGCTGCAGCATCTCTGAAACACTACATATGCCTTAGATTTGTGTCCTTCCAAAAGGATTATTCGGACAATATTGCTTTTTTGGCAGGTTGCAGGCCCTGTCTACCGCAAGGAGTGCGGTGGTGGACGAAGTGAATTTCACTCCCGGCTACCTACGCCGGGAGACAGCCTCTAAGTAAATTTCTATCGTGTCCCATCCGGCTTGCAATATTTCAGCTCTGTAGAAAAATAATAAGCCCCTACCCTAATGAAACCAGGGAAGAAAACAAGCAATTAGCTGAGCTGTCACTGGTAGTGCTGGATATTTTCTGCTTTATGGCACTGCATAACAGAGCGACCACATTGACCGAAGATGATGAGCATGTGATATGAAATGTGTTGTGCGACAGATTTGGCGGGAAACGTGCTAGTAACAACTCCATGCCAATTTGACGCCTGTCACAAGCCGCTTCTGTTGTGGTTCGACTTTAATGAACAGCAGCTGCTCTATACAAAAAAAAACGTAAAAGTAGGTACTTACACTTTTGCGGGCAGGAAGAAAGATTGAGAGCTTAATGTCCCATCCACAAGCGCACGATGGTCGGGGTAGGAAAGTATGGGGACGGAAATCGTGAGTTTTAGAAAGTAAACATGCCGTCGTTTCCTCCGGCGATTAAAGAAAAAACCTCGGGCGTCCTTGATACAGAAAGCCGGACGAAGATATGAACCGTTCGTTATCTTCCAGAATGCAAGTTCTGCGTTCGACGTTTAACCTTAACATTTCGTCACCGACGTCTTAAGAACATTTTCTGCTAAGAATTGTAGTTTTTATGATATTCTAAAAACAATGGTATAGTTTTAAGGCGTACAACACAAATTTAGCGGACGTCAGTTGGAATAAATGTCGTGGAAGTAACAAGCTGTGGAAGTTTTCGTATAAAAAACAATATTACAAAGAAAACATATTTAGTTTGATCTTTACTGCTGTCAGAATACGGTAATACCGAAACGAGCTTTTTAATTTCTTCTTATTAATTTTTGCAATAAGTTGCAATTACGTATTTCATATACGTTCAATAGTTGAAAAGTAACTACGGACATTAATATCTCAAACATGAAGAATTTTCTCTTATGACTTATAGCTGTGGACTCAGCGTTTTCTGTACCAAGTTTACTATTCCTTATCAAGCATTCTCCACCAACCCTGAAGGTTTGCTATATCTTCACGGATATATAAAACTCGCTTTTCACCGGAGAAACAGTTTGCTGCTATAGACGCGGCATGATGTATAATCACTGACAGTGGTAAACAATAGGATAAAAAAGCGTTTTCCGTATCTAGATTTCTTCTATCTTTACGGAAATCTGTAACGTCATCATCGCCTTACACCTGAGAAACAGTTTGCTTTTATAGACATGATGCTTGCCGTCTAATCACTGACAGTAATGAACCATAGGACCGAATCGTCACTGGCGGAAAAGAAAGTTGTAACTCAGTGACAAACTTGTCTTCTTTTTCTAAAATGCACTGTCATATGGTATTCGACAACGATGCAGTTGTCATTCAGACCCACGGATTTTGAATTCAGTAACCTCTTTGGAAGTGGAACTCAAAACTGTAGGTTCTGTGTTGTTAAAGCAGCCACTAAATACTCTGCGAGCACATAGTATGACGTAGCTATATCAACACTTGTAAAATGTTGTCGTCGTTTGAACAGCCATCCACACTGAAGCGCCAAAGAAACTGCTATAGGCATTCATATTCAAATAGAGAGATATGTAAACAGGCAGAATACGGCGCTGTTGTCGCTAACATCTACACAAAACAAGTGTCTCGCGCAGTTGTTAGACCGGTTATTGCTGCTACAAAGGCAGCTTATCAAGATTTAAGTGAGTTTGAACGTAGTGTTATAGACTGCGCACCAGCGATTAGACTCAGCATCTCTGAAGTTGCGATGAAGTGAGGAGTTTCCGTACGACCATTCCACGAATGTATCGTGAATATAAGGAATCCGGTAAAACATCAAATCTCCGACGTTTCTGCGGCCGGAAACAGATCCTGCAAAAACGGGACCAACGACGACTGAAGAGAATCGTTCAATGTCACGGAAGTGCAACCCTTCAGCAAATTGCTGCTGATTTCAATGCTGGGCCATCAACAAGTGTCAGCGTGCGAAGCATTCAACGAACCATCATCGATATAAACATTCGGAGCCGAAGACCCACTCATGTCCCTAGAGGAATGCACGAAACGAAGCGTGACGCCTCGCCTGGGCTCGTCAACACCTACATTGGTCTGTTGATGACTGGAGACATGTTACGTGGTCGGACGAGTCTCGTTTCAAATTGTAACGATCGGATGGACGTGTACGGATATGGAGACAACCTCATGGATCCATGGACACTGCGTGTCGGCAGGGGACTCTTCAAGCTGGTGGAGGTTCTGTAATGGCGTGGGGCGTATGCAGTTGGAGTGGTATGGGACCCCTGATACGTCTAAATACGACTCTAATACGTAACACGTACGTAAGCATCCTGTCTTATCATCTGCATCCATTCATACCCATAGTGTCAGTTCCCTCAAGCACTTCTTCAGACGTCAGTCGAGTCCATATAACGTCGTGTTGCGGCACTTCCGCGTGCCCACGGGAGCCCTACACGATATTAGGCAGGTGTACCAGTTTCTTTGGCTTTTCATGTGTTTCGGAAATGCGCCTGAACGCAAATACTATACAGTTCGTATATTGTCTCTGGTTCCAGGGCCACATCAGGCCTTAAACGCGTTATATGAAACTTAACCTGCCATTTTTTGTCCAAGTAGCTCATGTGAATATGAAGATGGTATTTGTTCCTTCGGACATGCAGCTCTTTAGAAGACCTTACAGGCGTTGATAAATATCAACAATAACAGTTGAAAATGTGTGCCTCGACCTGGACTCGTACTTAGGGTCACCTGCTTATATGGCAGACGGTCTATCCGACTGAGCCACCGAGGACACAGAGGATAGTGCGACTATAAGATCTCTGGCACGCTCACCTTGAGACCCACTCTGTCATGTTTTTTATGTAAATGCTACAGAGCTACGTTCTGATACTTCTGTAAGGATTCTCTGTCCATCTTTGTCTCTCTGTCTCTCTCTAACCCTCACTCCCTCCTTCCCTCCTACTCCTCCTCCTCCTCCTCCTCCTCCTCCTCCTCCACCACCGCCCCAAACGGCTCCTCTACTACTACTACTACCACTACTTTCCCACCTCTTTCTTTCTCACGCGAGTGATGAGGTATTTGACATAAGAAGCTGCTGCCCCTTTGGTGCAACAAAGAACCAAGTCGAGCTACCTAGCTAATGTAAATACCTACTTTCCCATAAGAAGATACTAATTACGTATTTTTTTATTTTCTGATAGTGATTCCACATTGCATATTTCACCCACTTACTTTTCCACCATTAGAGACTTAATTCAGGGGTCCCTAAACAGATTAACACAGTACAGAGTGCGCCAGAATTGTAACAACAAAAACCGAGGGGTTGTTGAGGGTGCGTTGTGGTACAAATCGGGGGTAGGAGCCCGTGTCCAGTCACATCATTCAACGATACTACAAAACTTCAAAGCTAGAGGCGACGTCACCTGCCACTAGACCAACCCTTCGTCAGTAATCGTGACTTTGTTTGCTGCGGGCAGTAGCTGGAGCGTCTCGCAATGTCGTTTGCTTTTGATGGGTCCACTTGCACGTGGAGCCCAGTTTTGTAATACAATTAATGAAAAATGACCTGAAACCGTTGTCATATGTTGAAGAGGTTGTGTCTTTGACACCACTGAACTGAAGATGTTACCTGAGAGGCAGAATCGATTGTAAGTAGGAGCGCATGGAGCACAGTGGCAGTTGCCGTTGCACTCTGTTAAAGGTAGGATGTAAGACTTAAAGCCACTGGCTAGCCGTGAGAATTTAGTTTTTGGTCTATGGACGCAGCATAATACAGTTTTTTATACAATGAAGTGATGAATGATATTGTTTATGCTCACACACAGCCATTAAATGTTAGGTCGTAGTTATTTCTGTAAAAGTGTAAAGAGTGTATTAATATTCTGAGAAGGAAAGTTGCTACTCAGCATTTAGCGGAAACGCTGAGTCGCAGATAGGCACACAAAGAGACTCTCGCAATTAAAGTTTTCGGCCATCAGTATCTTCGTCAACAATAGACACACACGCACACACACACACACACAAACACTCTCTCACTCACTCACGCTAACACAACTCACTCACACGACTGCAGCCTAAGGCAACTGAAACCACAGCGGCAGTGTGGTTTCATTTGCTTGAGACTGCAGTCGTGTCTGTGAGTTGCGTTAGCTTGATTGTGTGTGTGTGTTTGTGTGTGGTCGTGTGTGTGAGTTGCCTTTGTTTGAGTGTGTGTGTGTGTGTGTGTGTGTGTGTGTGTGTATTGTTAACGAAGGCCTTAATGACCGAAAGAGTCTTTTTGTTGTGCCTCTCTGCGACTCATCATCTCTGCTCATAATACTGTTACATTCCATCCTGGATTTTCTAAAGAGTGTATTAATAATTTGTGAGTCTATAAGATCATCAAGAATTGAAGTGATACTGATCGTTAAAAAATATTGACCGTTGTCCATTATAGAAGAGTAATTTTTTATACTATAGCTCAAAGGGAAAGCAGCTGGAACAAATTTATAAGGTAATGAAATTTTGTATATTTACTTTTATATACGCAGCAACGAGATACATGGATTTGGCTGAATTTTACAGTACTGACCCTTGAATGTAGGAACCAAGTATTTTACATCAGATTTAATATATAGGTTGATTAGGTAGGCCTATATCGGATTTGTATCATTTTGTGTGCTTTGTAATCTTGATACAGATAAGTTAAATTTTGGAATCCATTTTATCAAACGATGTCAGACATTTTCTCCTGTAACAATCCAAATGTTTTTAATTACGACAGTAAATGAGCATTGCTGAACAGTTGAGAAGTTCACTAAGATTTTCAAGTTAATGTGAAATGTTTTTGTAAAGTGAGTCTTTCTTTTGAATACAGTTTTCAAACTGAAACATTCGCTTGTAGAATATTGACTCGTCCTCTTCCACGTCGTGTTTATTTAAATCCAATAAATATTTTTCTAAAATAAGTTATTTTTCAACCAGAATCACAAAAATATTACTGTGCCAGAATCGGGAAAATATTAATGTTTGTAACAGTTTCAACGCGGGCAGCGTTGCACAGCGCTCAGAAAATATCCAGTATTTTCATTGAATATTTGCAATTTTACACATTTATCAGCCAATCTACTGATTTTGTTTGTACGGAGGTATTTTACGGCCGGCATTGCACTTCCCTGTGCCAAGATTGAATAGTTTCTGTGCCTACTGTGGAGAGAATAGGACATCAAGATTACATCCGTTGCGACTGTAGACTTAAAGGAAAATTTATTACATTGTTTATTTGCACAGGGAATTCTGTGAACTTATTGTACAGGACCATAGAACTCGGTGTTCACTAGACTTGGTAAATTTCAGAGGAACTGATTTCATCATGGGCATTGCGTATTGGTATTCCAAATTCAGTTGTTTAACTTTTTGTTTGGATTACAGTAAAACTGATTAACACACGATTTTCTCAACAACACATCACACAGTAAATTTGCGTAACACATACATTACGCATTTCATATTCATTTTCAAACAAACACATGTATTTTTTAAAGAACGTTACGCTTTTATGAAGAACGTTACACTTGGCGACAGCTCTGCCAGTCTTTCACTTTGAGAATATTCTTTGATATTAAAATAGTCAGATATATACATTCTGTCCTCTCAAGCACTCTCTCCCGACGCGATTTTTGGCACAACGCAATTTACGAAATAGTACAAAATTTATTCCATGTTACATCGGCGTTCTTATGCTCCGCCTTGTTTGTCATTGATTTGGTTGTTGACTATTGTTTGTCTTTGGTTTGCATTCTGTATGTGATTTGCGATGCCGCTGAAAAGAGTTATGGTTCCGGCGCGCACATTGACCGTTAAAGATACCGAAATGGAATATTCTCCGATTATTGACGACAATGTTGAGAATGATAGTACGCACTCTGTGGTGCAATATTTGCAAAGCACCTTAGAATATGAAGTTGCGTTTCCCAATATACAGTTTACTGACAATAAGATTTCACCTAGTTTACCATGTGCTCAAACTGTCAGTTCCGGCATGGATGAGGCAGAGTTAGATGTTGCTAACACGCAAGTGTCAGAACACGATCTTTTACCGCATCAGAACTTTCAAATTCTTTTGCAGTCAATGAGAATGCTAATAGTGTGTCAGAGGACACAGGAGTGCAAAGTACTAAGTCTGTTTTTAGAAATCCGTCAGATTCCATTAGCCATAATTATGCAGATAATGCAACAAACGAGACGTCCATAGTTGTAGATGATGTCTCCACACTACAAAGCACAACACAGGTGACACCCGACGCATCAATTAAAAAGTATATGGAAGCGATGCTTCGAAATCTCTGCAAATGATGGTTAAACAGAAAAGCAAAACTAATTAACAGTTCGCCAGCATACGAGAAAAATAAGATGTCAGCACTACTCAGTTCAATGATCGGTTTACTCAGTTCAATGAAAAGTATTCCAGCATACGTGAGAGGCTTAAATCGTACTCAGAACTGATAACCGTTTCAAACAGGTGGATACAGATATTAAGGTCAGCGAAAACCGTCTTTGCGATAAAATTGAAGCCATAGTCAGATAATACGCAGACAACACCAAGCCATTGAGAGATCACATTAATGCTAGACGTCAATGTGCTGAAACGTGTAAAAAGCTTACAGATGAAATCAAATTAGTTAACGAAAGAATAGATCATCAAAACACTCGGTTAGATGCACTTCTTGAAGTTCACACTCAGACCTCAATAAATCGATACAAATACTTTGTCCATAAACACGCAGAGCAGACAGAGGAGAACAAACAATTTTTACAGTCAATTATAGTAAAAAGACAGGAAGTAGAACAGCAGATGTTCACTAGTCTTACTCCCCATGTTGACGTTAGTATAAATTCTGTTACAGACGAGGTTAACACAGTAAAACAATCACAGAACCAAATACAGACAGACGTAACTTATTTGAAAACCACTGTTGACACACGATTCCAGAAAACATAAGAAAAGTGCACAGATGGCACTGAGTTGTTAGGCTCCCGTCTTGAACAAATAGAGCTGGTGCAGGACCAATATTTGAAAATGATGAACAAAACTACACGCAAACTACACAAGTAAGTCTACGGTTTAGATTCAAACAATTCCACACACATTCCTACGATCTCGGAAAGATGTGATGAGCTATCAGCAAGGTTAGGAATACTTGGAAATCAAACCGAAAATAAATTAGAGGACACAGCTCCCATTCCATTTACTGAGTCTCAGGAATATCAGTCCTTGCAGAAAATATTAAACCAGCTTGATGCACATAACAGTTCGCTAAATAGGAAGGTTAATAGTTTATATCAGGAAGTGGCCAGTAACAGAAATTTTTCTCTTTGTTATTAGTTTCAAGCTAACATGCCTAACGCGCAACGGCAACAGTCACATAATTTTCAGCCCCACAATAATATGAGCAGACTACAAAGAGCGCGTGACAATGATTCAAACCAGTCGTCAGATATCAGATTTTTCACAACGCCGAACCTTCTCAAAATTTCAAACACGAAGAATTCGACTATAAACATATTCCATTTGTAAAGAAATCCAACGTATTTAGAAGGAACCGTACATACCTGCATCGCCTTGATTGTGTGCAACAGTTTCCAGTTTCGCTACCATCAAACTGGCCAGTGACATATAAGCTTGAATTATCTGTAGCTTCTTACAGGGCGAACCTTCGATGCGTATGAGACCCATAGCAAGGGAGTGTTACTTCGCCGAGGAGTTCCAGAATGCATTTCTTTCGGCGTATTGGTCGGAAACGCCTCAGCGATGCATTAAAGACCAGCTAATCAGTTTACCCAATTTTTAACACTCCTATGTCCCACGATCACCCAGATTTTTGAGTATATGGTTCAACAAAACCAGCACCTGACCGAACCGTATAGCCGATCTGCACTCATACAGTTATACATCTCATATATTCCGCCCTCATTACGAGTTTCCCTTCTCACTGGACAGAAAAAGGAAAGTATTTCATCATTCAGGAACTTATTGTGACTATTAGAAATTCTGTTATCGAACTACTCATTTGTCAACAAGAACTTTGATAGCAGCAATCAAGGTAACAGCTCATTCGGTTACAACGAGCAATCCAGCCCATTCCATAACAAGAGCAATAAAAGATTAGGCTCCGCTAACGATTTTTATGGACATTTTACGAAAAGACAACATTTTGATGAGCAGAATATTCAGCAGCAGAAACAATATCAAAATTTCGACACCAACAGTCACAGTTTCTAGCCGCAGCCACTTTAGTCCGGAAATATTCAACGTCAATACGGTCTACAAGCTCAACCGAAGGTCAATGTGCCACCACCCAGCTTTGCTAGTACAGCCCAGTCTAATAATTTTACGCAACCGCAAGGGAATAATATCTCCCACAAAAGCCAATGGTCTCCGTCACATCGAAACGATCAACAACACAATAGTTTTCACTGCAAACATAAGGGGAATAACCAACAATTCAAGCGCAACTTGAGCAACAGCAACTTTCATCAGGTTCAGCCTCAGCAGTCTCAGTTCATCCTTAATGAACCTGATGTTCGTTTGCATACACCGCAGCATTTTTCAGACCAAAACAACCGTACAGTACGTATAATTGAACCACCACAGCAATCTTCTAACACCAACCGGCCCACTAGTAATGCATGACTAGAAACTACCGACGTTGTTCAATGGGACAACGTACAACGCAGTTCTGCTACTCATCATACCGTTCAGGAACACGTCATAACTTTCGACGAAATTAGGGACACACTATTACAAAAGAACACCAAACTCAAAATAATGTTTCTCTTCCCATAGTTGACATTAAATTTGGCTTGTATTTATTTTCTCCAGAGATCGACTCTGGTCCACTCGTAACGGTGATAAATGAAACAGCGTATAAAGAATGTAACGCCTACAATAACTGTCCTACTTTTCCACTTCGTAAAACGAAAGTTCGAGGTCCAATCTGCAACAAGGGAGTACATGTGAAACTGCAAACCCAACTATCTTTTATACTTGCTGATCACACATTTAATGCTAATTTATGGACCGTTTCCCTCTTTACAACCGACGTCATCCTCTCGATGGATTTTCTCGTTGAACATGACGCTGTTATCAACTTTAAGAAGTCATTGCTTATATTTAAATTTGATACGCAACAACTAGTTGTTACTTTTGAGAATACTTTGTCAGCTCAGAAGCAAAACAGCAGAGGTCGTTTCAGCAGCTAAGAATACCAATTGGCAGACAACAATTTTCACAGGCACGTATTTCCATAGTAACAATATCCCTGATGATTTTATGACTTTGTGCAGACCGTCAGCAGTAACGTAAGTGAATGTAAAGCTTCGACCAACGATGAGCGCCAACAGATGCAGAATATTCCTTTACATAACTCTGAAGTATTTAGCATTGTAACAAGAACCGTGTCCAGTTTTCTTCACGAATTACAAGTAAAACGGCATGATGCGTTTAAGGCAAAACATTATTCCATTCCTTTAATCTACAGCGATCAAATCAAGCGAGAGTTTCAGGCTATGTTAGGCCAAGGTATCATTAAACCAGCCATCAGCCAACATATTAACCCTCCTCACATTGTTAACAAGAAATATGGATCACTTCGTCTTGTGCTTGATTCACGTCAGATCAACGAAAACGTCATTACTGAAACCGATCGACCGCAAACGCTGGAAGAGCACTTGTACAAATTTCATAGAACGTCAATCGGTACTACTTTGGACCTAAAATTTGGCTTCTGGCAAATTCATCTGCATCCGAATTGCAGAAAATACACTGCTTTCCTAGATTTCGGTAATTGCTACCAATTTTGGAAATTGCCTTTTGGTTTAACAATTAGCTCAGCTGCAGTCATCCGTGCGATTAATACAATTCTTGCAAATGAATTATAAGACAGAATCACCACATTCATTGACAACTTTCTAAATGCAGAAACTTCTTGGTCGAAACATAATTCTGTTCTTCTCATGCCATTTCAAACTTTTCTTGCAAAAGTTATCAAGATGAACCTCAGTAAATCTCATTTTGGCAATGATTCCATTAAATTTCTAGGTCACTTAATCTCGGCAGACGTCATTGTGCCCGATCCCGACAAACTACATGCCATCCGTGACACTAAAATTCCGTCTACCAAAAAACTACTTCGCTGCTTCCTCGGTTTGATCAACTTTTTTTGTTGTTTCGTATACCAATCAGCATTAGATACCCCTAGATTGTGTCATCTTACTGGTAAAAGTATTATCTGGTCGTGGGATAACCAAGCATAGCCACAGTTTCTCAATATACAAAATGCTTTACCTAATGCTCCACTTCCATCACACCCTGACGTGACAAAGAATTTTTAGACTGCTATAGATAGCTCCAAGACTGCTCTAGGTTTCCATGTATTTCAGGAAACAAAATAGTACAACTATTAAGAGAAACATCGCCTTTACTAGCCGCATCCTCACATCGGCTGAAAGAAGTTATTCTAACTCGAAATATTAGGTGTTCTTTGGGCTTTCACTAAGTTCCGTCACTTTCTCTGAGGCAGACACAGAACAGTTTACAAGATCACAGAGCTGTTCCATTTCTTTTATCGGCTAAATTCACACATGACAGACTTAGTAACTGGAAACTTTATTTGCGGGACCCTGTGCAGTAACCAGCAGGAAATCGCAGCTAATTTCTGTCAAACCGATTTCAGCTTTCTTTACGTTAAGCAGGTAGATTCTGAAAATTTTGTTTCAGAATCATCAAAAGACATCGGCAGAGAACAGGCCAAAGATGACGTCTGGAAAGCAGTCTAACCTCTGTGGCGTGACACAAACAGATAACAATCAGAACTTATTACAAAGTGCACAAGAAAATTGTGTTTAGCTGAACTCACCGTGACAGCGATAACTAGACTCTCTGCATACCTGAAGAACTTGCTAATAAATTAATCTGGTATACACACTTGAGTTACGCCCATTATGGTGCCTCAAATGCTTTTTGATACTACGACAGAACTGTTATTTCACAAATATGGAAAAGCGTATTCGACGAATCTTGGCGACTTGCAAAATTTGGCAAAAAGCTAAATGTTCTACAGTATATCACTTTGCCCCTTTGTACCCCATTGTACCCCTGAAATTAAGACTTATGGCAGATCCATTTCAAGAACTAATAAAAGTTTCTGTTACATATTCGATGCTGTAGAACCAACTTCAAAATTTTTATCTTACAGTTCATTACGAAAAAACACTGCTAGAACTGTTTCTAACGCTTTTACTAAACATTCTTTGCCTCATATTGGAAATGTTAAGATGATAATCTCCAATAAGTCCGCAGCTCGTGGATTCGCGGTCGCGTTCTCGCTTCCAGAGCACGGGGTCCCGGGTTCGATTCCCGGTGGAGTCAGGGATTTTCACCTATCTCGAGATGACTGGGTGTTTGTGTTGTCCTCATAATTTCATCGTCATTCATGTAAGTGGCGAAATGGGACTGAGCAAAGGTTGGGAATTCGTATGGGCGCTGATATCTGCGCAGTTGAACGCCCTACAAACCAAACATCATCATCATCATCATCAGTCTCCGACAATGGATCGCAATTTCGATCAGTAATATGAAAACACACACTACTAGCTTGAAATATTACACCCATTTTTATCTCCAGCTACCATGCTTCTTCCAACCCATCAGGGCGAATCATGAAAGAGTTTGGAAAACACAGTCACAAAAGACATATTGATTGAGACAAGCTCATTTCAGATTTGCAGTGTGCCTTCAGTTCCATACCAAACAACTTCACCATGCTTTCGCCGTATATCGTGTTGAAAAATATAGATCCACCTAACAAAATTCGGGAGATTGATTCATTTCCGCTACAAGAAGATGACGTCACCATGGAATTATAGACATCGCAGTTAACAATATAAAAAGCGTGCAGCACAGTGCCACAGAAGTCCACAAAAACAGGTGAGTAACATCCAGGAATTTCCCTTAGGACAGAAAGTGTTGGTACGCACTCACTACCTATCCAACAGAGGAAAACGTCGTTGCAGTAAATTTGAACTTTTATATTCTGGACCTTTTAGGATGTGCAATATTGCCTATCCCAATGTGGTTCATATTGAAACTTTACGAACGAGAAAAATTCAAGCAAACCATCACATCAGCAACGTTGAGAACTTTACAGAATAGCTTTTTCTTTAGTTCATTTCACTTCGCTAGACAGGATTTTGATGATCACATATCACAACAATTTACTTTTCCACCTTTCAGCCTGATATATGAAATATTTTGGCACTTTTCAGGAAATGTGATACTTGGCATTTGTCTTGCAGAACTCGTTACTTGCATTACCAGTAAATCTCAACTTATGCTTATTCTGGTTCTGCATGTGAGCCCACAAACCTATAAAACTCACAGACATTTTACGTGACACATTTTCGATGCTCATACATATTCCATTCGAACTATGTTTTGATGCATACTTGATTATTCAGCATTTTATTAGGTGGCGACAGGCGCAGTAAGGGGTATTGTATGTCGGTTCTCTTGCTGTACAATTAAGCCTTGCACATTTTTTTGTTTTCATAAGAATCTGTATGAAAACCCAACTCAGGGAGATGTTTAATTTTCTACATATGCACAGCAGGTCACACACTTTGGGTAGTCTGACAGCTGCACAATGTAAGCCAAACCATTTTTATATCATAACAATTTGTACACAACCTGTATACACCATTTGTTCACTTATCTTTGATGCCATGTTGTATACATCAAGTTCATTGATATATGATTTTATTTTGCCTTTACCGTTGCCATGTATATATGCAAGTTTCCTGATGTTATATTATGTCAATTTACTAGCACTGTACTCTGAGAAAAGGTGCTGTCAATACTGACATTTGTGCTGAAACTTATGCTAACATCTGATATTTTCACTATTCTTTTTCTAGACTTGCTATTATTTGTATTTTATAACGTAGCTGTGTTCCATTTGTGCTCTACTTCGTGCTCTGTTGTGTTATGTAATTATATATTTGATGATGTCACTACTTTACCGTTTTTTCTTTCACCTGTGTTGACTTAGGAGACTATTCTAGCTTGTACATAATTTCATTACACATGTTCATCCAGTTCATATTTTGCAGAACTAAATACACAAAAAAGCTTCCGCTGTATCAAAACTAATCAAAAGGCTCATGAATAGCCACTATAATGACCTTCATTTAGACACATGACAGAATGAATGATGCCGCATTCGAAGGAGTATAGAAAACGCCTCATATAAAAGCATGATATATGCAGACTATGCAGAGGAAACACATCACTTACACTTACATCACTGTTTATGGCAGCGATTTATATTCATATTTTTTCAGCATTAAGAATAGGTAAGGCGGATTGCCTGCAAAGTTTAATATTAACTATTTTCTTTGATATGCGTATTAGTTTCAAGAATCATTTTGATGTGTGTAGAATGTGTCAGACTTTGCTCTGCACGAATTTATGATATAATGAAACGGGGATTAAATTGTGTTCATGCCCCGAGCTGCACAGGGATAAAGTGAATTATTATGACATTATGAATAAATTTTACAATTCTTTGCTATAATGTTATATATATATTATGTATGCCATGTCCTTTCTAGTCTAATTTGCCTTCCCTGCACTTCGCGAATTTCTGTGTTTGTGATGAAACTACCACTGAAGCTTTATATTTAAAACTTCGTATTTTTCCTTGTATTACTGCAGATGTCATTGTCGTGTTATGTGATGTTATATAACTGCATCTCCTTTCAGCCTAATAACATCATTTCCAGGTTTCAGATCTTGCAACACTCTCATTTTCACCCGCCTATCACATGTATTTGCTGTTATATGCTACCTTCTTTAGTCAGTAAGCTATCGTATACTTAGCAATAATTTTTTTTGTGTAGCTATAGTGCGATCACACTCAATATATATTTTAACTGTACCATTATGTGACACTCTATGACTGACGAATGACTGCCAATCGTCTATTTTCAGTGATCAAGTGCGCTTTTCCTACAACTTAGCTCCATTTCGTTTCCTACAGCTATGCGTATTTATAGACTTAGATCATTACTCAACTAGCAATACATACAGCTCTGAGTGTGCTATTCAGCTTACAAATACAAAACCTCTACTTCAACTGCTATTATGGTACACTTTATTCATGAAACTACTTACGTACTTGTTTTTATAATAAGCATTATCTTGTGTTACACATGCAGATGTAGATAAATGAATTTACGCTGTTTCCTAGGCTGTAATTCATTCTATGTCAATGGGCCACTGAGACAATTTCATGACATTTTATGAGGGGTTTGTGTAAACATTTATGTCATATGAGCATTTAGAGCCAGGAACTGTAAATTTACACAACAATTTTAGGTATCTATTTACTCACGCAAACTCTATAATGAACACTTGTAGCCGGCCTATGAACTTCCATTAACATGTATACTTTCTATAATGGCCACATGCAGCCACACCATGAGTATTTCTTATTACTTGTACTATGTAAAATGAACTTGGAGCAATCACACTATTTTTCTAATATGTCTAAGGACTGCTGAGTGCGTTACGATAGGTATATAGGCCATTGTAGTCACTATGTAGGATTATGCGTTACCAATAACCTTGTCTTGCCTTGTTTGCTGAAACCTTAATATCTTGTTTATTTAGCATATATGGTAGTATTGATTTACTCGCAGACAGAATGATGCCATATTTCTTGAGAATTATTATACTTACAGGCAGACTGTTGCCACACTTCTCATTGTATTCTATAGAATTGAGATACAATGATGTACAGCAGTATAACTTAGTCCAGTTTACGTTATTAGGATATTGTATCTTTGCTGTTCATTTGTCATACATATGCTAGAAGTTGTCATGTTGCAACACTCAGTATAGGCTGATTTAGAACTTACATTGACATTTTGGTACGTTTATTAAGATATGTTCCACTACTGTATCTGTCTTACTGCTTCCCACCTTCCATCGTCCAATTTCTTCCCTTTGCTCACGGTAGTGGAGCTATTGGATATCAGCATTCATACTTCAATCAATTTGGCTCTGCACACTATGGATGGACGAAGAATCTTCAATTTCAAATGTAGTGATGAGGATCATCATTACAATACTGATGCACTGAGATTAACCAACTTTTTGTGTTGGTAAATACGATGCCAGGTACCAACTATACCTCTGTACTGGAAAGAGACTATTACGATGTGTTTAGCAGTTCTTCGATGCTGGACCAACATACTATGGCTAATGAATAGATGTGAGACTGCAAAGAAGTGGACTTTATAATGCAACCACTTTTACATGGTTATAAGTTTCAGCCATGCGCCAGCCTTTCCTTAACCATTTTCCCACTATTTTCTTGGGATATACTTTACTCTTACTTTCACTAATGTTATGCATCTTCTAGATACATGAATTTAGAACATTTTCTGTATGACATGACCAGATTTTAAATGTAACACTTATGCATCAAAACACCAGTTCGCTCAAGAGCTCCATAATTTGTACTGTTATAATTGGTCACATGATGGCATATCTCTTTCTATGATCTTTAGGATTATATTTTAATGATTATTTAATACTTGCTATTCATATGATAAATACTGACCTAAAAATTTTCCATACATTTGATGACCAGTGCACATTCAAACTGTATGGCAAATTTAACAAACTCCAGTGACGGGCTTTGTCAGGAGACCACTAGTACGTGGAGCCTGATTTCGTAATATAATTCATGAAAAATAACCTGAAGACGTTGTTATATGTAGAAGAGATTGTATCTTTGATGCCACTGCCTGAGAGGCAGAAACGACTGTAAGTCGGAGCGCACGGAGTGCAGTGGGAGTTGCCATTCCATTCTGTCATAGTTAGGGTGTAAGACTTAAAGCTACTGGCTAGCTATGAGAATTTAGTTGTTGGTCGATGGACGCAGCATAATACAGTTTTTATAAAATTAAGGTATGAATGATATTGTTCACGTTCAGACAGAGCCAGGTAGGTCATAGTTACACTGCTGGCCACCGTAAATGCAACACCAAGAAAGACAAGAGGTAGCACAACAAAATTTATTTTGTAGATAACATGTTGACCAACTATCAAACGATTACGTTTACAGACGTCTGTGACATGTGGTTCCTGCCAGAATCAGTAGCCAGAGTAGCCGCCATTGTTGGAGATCACCGCTGCCACACGTCTCGGCATTGAGTCAAAGAGACGTTGGATGTGTTCCTGGGGTACAGCAGCCCAAGCAGCTTCCACACGTTGCCAAAGATCATCTGGTGTGGCAGCTGGGGATGTAATCTGTGTCACTCGTTGAGCAACCATGGACCACATGTTTTCTATCGGCGAAAGATCCGGAGAGCGAGCCGGCCAGGGAAGCAATTCAATCTGGTTATTGACGAAGAACCTTTGGACAATGCGTGCCACGTGTGGTCGCGCATTATCCTGTTGAAATATGGCTGTGGCCGAGCCCTGAAGGTAAGGAAGGACAACTGGCTCCAGCACCTCGGATATATAGCTCCGGCTATTTAAAGTACCGGCAATGCGTACTAGAGGCGTGCGAGAGTAATATCCAATACCGCCCCATACCATAATACCCGGTGAAAGACCAGTGTGGCGGTGCATAATGCAGCTGTCCAGCATCCTCTCTCCACGGTGTCTCCACTTTCGAATCCAACCATCGTGGTGCTGCAGACAGAAGCGTGCCTCGTCAGTAAAGACAACGTCATTCCACTCTGTCGTCCACATCTGTCTGTCATCACACCATTGGCGACGGAGACGTCTGTGGTTCTGCGTCAATGGTAGACGAAGCAATGGACGTCTTGCGGACAGACCACTCTGCTGTAAACGGCGTCGAATGGTACGCGCAGACACTGTATGATGCGTTACAGACGCAATGTGCTGTGCTATGGTTCGGGATGTCACTGAGCCATCCGTCACTGCCGTGCGCAATTTGCCTATCAGCACGTGCAGTGGTGCACCGAGGTGAATGCGATCGACCACGTCGGTCCGTCGTACCCTCCTGCATCCAACGGTCACATATCCGCATTAGAGTTGTTTGGTTTTGTCCAACACGACTAGCGATTTCTCTATATGATAATCTACAATCTCGGTAAGCCACTATCCTTCCTCTGTCGAACTCGGATGCTTGATCAAAAGATGTTCGCTGTTGTCTACGAGGCATAACTGATCGTCTTGTGAAACAACCACAAGGTAAACACACGTGCCCAACGTACACTCGTCGAAATCGCCAAGCCTTAAATGGCGCTATGAGGTGGTGCCACAGGCGCGCGTGATGTGCGTCTGCGCTGAAATTCTAATCAGTTGCATATCTCATCGCTGCAAACCCATGGTGTAAATTTCACTTGATTCGGATGCTTCCTTCAGGGTGTTGCATTTACGGTGGCCAGCAGTGTATTTCTATGAGAATGTAAAGTGTGTATTATTAATTTGTGAAGCTATAAGACCTTCAAGAATTGAAGTGATACTGATTGGGCTTCGTCGCTAAAGTAAACCATATTCACATCAAAATTCCCATAATACCCGTGGCGAACTGTGCACATTGAACGTCTTAACGCAAACCGTTCAAAAGTTATGACTATTTTATTTCGTATATTTCAATAATTGCGTGAGAAACAGTGTGCTCTGAGTTTCTAATCGCAAAAAACGTGACTCCAATTGAAATCCAGCGAACAATGAAAGCTGTGTACCGAGTCCCGTCATTTGTAGTGCGCAACGTTGGGTTGTTCGTGCCTGTAGTGAAGGAAACCGTGGTGCTAACCTTAACGGATGTGACGTAGATCGGCCTGGTCGACTGCGTACACTGTATTCAGTAATTTTTGACAGGCCACTGCTTAGTTGCATGTGTCCGCAAGCACATACATTGAGTAGCCACCGAGCGAGGTGGCGCAGTGGTTAACACACTGGCCTCGTATTCGCGATGACGACCGTTCAGTCACACATCTGGCCATCCTGATTTGGGGTTTTCCGTGATTTCCCAAAATCGCTCCAGGCAGATGGCGGGATGGCTGCTTTGGAAGGGCATGGCCGACTTCCTTCCCCGTCCTTCCCTAATCCGATGAGACCGATGACTTCACTGCTTGGTCTCCTCCCCCAAACAACCAACCAATGAGTTGCTGTGCAACTTAAGTATCGCAGCGCAGTGAACTGAATATTTGTGTGTCACTAATTTGTTTGCACAGTTATTCCGTCCACCGCGGAACACCTAAACCTAATACGACGTGTACCAGCCGTTCCACCCAGACGATTTGTACACATCAGCCATCTTGGATTTTTACATTTCCTACCGTCAACCAAGTTGATGGTGCCATGCATTCAAGGTCACTCATGCCTTCATTGCCTGTGGGACGTAGACAGCCGGCCGGTGTGGCCGAGCGGTTCTAGGCGCTACAGTCTGGAACCGCGCGACCGCTACGGTCGCAGGTTCGAATCCTGCCTCGGGCATGGATGTGTGTGATGTCCTTCGGTTAGTTAGGTTTACGTAGTTCTAAGTTATAGGAGACTGATGACCTCAGATGTTGTCCCATAGTGCTCCGAGCCATTTGAACCATTTTTGGACGTAGACACCACAATTTGACACTTGCACTGTTCATGGTTATTTAAATGGAAAGTGGATTTACTACTCATTCAACCAAAGTACGTTCCTTGCACGTAGCGGTATTGTTGAGAGAGCAGGCCGTGGCAGGTGGGGACGGGCAGGTGCGTGTGCCGGCAGCTTTTGTCCGCGGTTTCGTTAGCGGGAGCGGCCCTCGTGCGCCGCCATGCCTCGCGGCAGCGCGGCACCGTAATTAGCGAGCCGGACCCTCCCCCGCTCTTAGGGAGCCGAGCGGTGGCTCTCGGCGCCGGCCTGGTGAGGAGCACGCCCGCCGGCCACCCACGCTGAGGACCGACGTCTGTCCCGGGCCGCGACCCTGCGCCTCCTCTCGCACCGCGTCCGCCACAGTAGTTCACTGTCCACAAGCCACGGACGCTCACATCTCACACGATTTGCTCCATACCGAACGAGAGCGGGTCTGAGGTCCCGTAGAGCCCGTAATGTCAGCTACAAAACGTGACAAAAAAGTGACTCACCCAGAAGTGGAGGAAGAGACCAAATGAAACTACAGTTATTATACACTGTGCTGTGACCACTTGTCAAAAGGCTGAATAACCAAACTGTGCAGCGCGGATCACTGTGGTACAGAAATAAGGTACACAAAAGTACTGACAGGGATGCCGAGCAATGCCAACTAGGGCAGCTAGGATTTTCAGATGGGATTCCATGTTGCGTGATGAGCATGATCTAGGTGGTCCCACAGATTCTCGATTGGGTTTAAACCCTTGTAGCTTGGTGTTCAGGGGCTTAAGGTCAGCTTATCCTGGTGTACTTCGAATCATGCACATACACTGTTAGCTTTGCGGTATGTTACATTGTCTTCATGGTAGATGTCATCATGCCAAGGTAAAACAAATAACTACTGGCCATTAAAATTGCTACACCAAGAAGAAATGCAGATGATAAACGGGTATTCAGGGGACAAATATATAATACTAGAACTGACATGTGATTACATTTTCACGCAATCTGGGTGCATAGATCCTGAGAAATCAGTACCCAGAACAACCACCTCTGGCCATAACAACAGCCTTGATACGCCTGGGCATTGAGTCAAACAGAGCTTGGATGGCGTGCACAGGTACAGCTGCCCACGCAGCTTCAACACGATACCACATTTCATCAAAAGTAGTGACTGGGATATTGTGACATGCCAGTTGCTTAGCAAACATTAACCAGACGTTTTCAATTGGTGACAGATCTGGAGAATGTGCTGGCCAGGGCAACAGTCGAACATTTTCTGTATCCAGAAAGGCTCGTACAGGACCTGCAACATGAGGTCGTACATATCCTGCCGAAATGTAGGGTTTCGCAGGGATCGAATGAAGGGTAGAGCCACGGGCCGTAACTCTTCTGACATGTAACGTCCACTGTTCGAAGTACCGTCAGTGCGAATAAGAGGTGACCGAGACGTATAACCAATGGCACCCCATACCATCACGCCGGGTGATACGCCAGTATGGCGATGACACATATACGCTTCCAATGTGCGTTCGCCGCGATGTCGCCAAACAGGGATGAGACCATCATCATGTTGTAAACAGAACCTGGAATCATCCGAAAAAATGACATTTTGCCATTCGTGCACCTAGGATTCTTGTTGAGTACACCATCGCAGGCGCTCCTGTCTGTGATGCAGCGTTAAGGGTAACCGCAGCCATGGTCTCCGATCTGATAGTCCATGCTGCTGCAAACGTCGGCGAACTATTCGTGCTGATGTTTGTTGTCTTGCAAACGTCCCCATCCCCGTCTGTTGACTCAAGGATCGAGACGTGGCTGCACGATCCGTTACAGCCATGCGGATAAGATGCCTGTCGTCTCGACTGCTAGTGATACGAGGCCGTTGGGATCCAACACGGCGTTCCGCATTACCCTCCTGAACCCACCGATCGATATTCTGCCAACAGTCAATGGATCTCGACCAACGCGAGCAGCAATGTCGCGATACTATAGACCGCAGTCGCGATAGGCTACAATCCGACCTTTATCAAAGTCGGAAACGCAATGGTACGCATCTCTCCTCCTTACACGAGGCGTCACAACGTTTCACCAAGCAACGCTGGTCAACTGCTTTTTGTGTATGAGAAATCGGTTGGAAACTTTCCTCATGTCAGCACGTTGTAGGTGGCACCACTGGCGCCAACCTTGTGTGAATGCTCTGAAAAGCTAATCATTTGCATATCACAGGATCTTCTTCTTGTCGGTTAAATTTCGTGGCTGTAGCGCGTCGTCTTTGGGGTTGAGCAATTGTAATGGGCAGTAGTGTAGCATATAGCGGGGATCATCGTTTCCAAGGATAGATCCATACTTGTGTGGATCATTTATGTTATCCAGAATGACGTGATCGCTCAGGGAATGCACCCCGGCGTGGACATTTCCAAAGATGTTTTCAGTGTGTTTTCTTTCAGACGTTTCACACCGTACACACAAACGACCATCTGTCTTATGGAGCATCAAACATGGTTCATCTGGAAAGGGCAACTGTCGCCACTCTCTGGACGCCCAATTGCAGTATTGGTGTGTAAATTTCAGCCTTCATCGCCGATGAACAGCAGTCAGCATGGGTGCATAAACTAGGCACCTGCTGTAGAGGTCATAAGCAGCAACTTTCACTGAACAGTCATTGAGAAGACACTGTTGGTAAGCCGGCCGCGGTGGTCTAGCGGTTCAGGCGCTCAGTTCGGAACCGCGCGACTGCTACGGTCGCAGGTTCGAATCCTGCCTCGGGCATGGATGTGTGTGACGTCCTCAGGTTAGTTGGGTTTAAGTAGTTCTAAGTTCTAGGGGACTGATGACCACAGCTGTTAAGTCCCATAGTGCTCAGAGCCATTTGAACCAACACTGTTGGTAACATCTTGGATCATATGTGTGGTCAGCTGGTCAAGAGTTGCATGTCTGTTCGTCGGTACACATCTCCACAGCTGTTGGTCCCACCTTTCATCTATGGGCTAGAGTGCACACAGTGCAATCAACGCCGCTTTTTGATAGCACCATTTTGCCTTCGACGGTATACTTTAACCTCTGTGGCACGTGAGCATTTAGAAATTTAGCCGTTTCGGAAATGCTACCATCTTTGGTCCAAAAGCCAATGTTGGTGCCCTTCTGAACGTCAGGGAAAGTAAACCGTTTCTGATTAAGCGTATCCATATTTTTAGATCCCGTGACTGTTAATTGAATGTAAATACATAAAACTGCAACCAGTCATTTTTTTAAATAGTTATTTATTATTCCATGGACCAGTTTCCGAACCTTTACTGGTTCATCTTCAGATAGTTTCCGAGAAGTTACATACCCATTTCTAGCATAATGCTAGATGCTGGCTTGCGACAGTATGGGCGGCCTTTTTGTGTTAGTGTCTGCTTCTGTCTGCTTCCATTGTGGTGGCCAGTTCATATCCAACTTCAAACACTGTCACACAATCTGCATGGATTTGCATGGTGGTAGCGAAGCTTTGCCAGCATCCAGCATGTGCTACACAACTGCACCGCTAGTGCTGCCACTTGCTGTCTTTGTGTGGTTACATGTTGCCAGCGAACATAGACCGTGGTCACATTAATGTGACTAGACTGTGTGACACTGAGTCAAAATTGCGAAGTACTTGACAGTATGAGTCCACTAACTAATATGATGTTGCATCCCCTCTGGCCTGGATGCATGAAGTGAGTCGTTTGGGAAGTGTATCATAAAGCCATTGTACTCTCTTCCGAGACATCCGCCGCTCACGGTGCAGTGGCTAAGGTTGCTGCCTATCGATCACGGGGTCCCGAGTTCTATTCCCGGCCGGGTTGGGGATTCTTCCCTGCCCGATGACTGGGTGTTTGTGTTTTCCTCATCATTTCATCATCATCATCATCATTCGTGACAGTGGCAAAAGTGGAACGCGAAATAATTGGGACTCTGTATGGGCGCTGAAGACCATGCACTTGAACCCCCCACAAACCAAACATCATCATCATCTCCCCAGGCAAGCTGATGCACAACTGTTGTAACTGATCTTTGATAATCTTGATACAAACACTGAGATGATGTTCATATATCAGGTGAACCGACAGGTGTTCTATCAGGGAACTTGCTGTCCATGGGGGTACCCAACACCATGCAGACCATTTGCAAACATGTATGTCATGTGTGGACGAGTATAGTTCTACTGAAAAATGGCACTACGACACTTATCACATGAAAGGTAATACATTTGGATGTAGGATGTCTACGATGTACCGTTTTGCCTTCAGAGTTTCCACAGTCATTACCAGCCATGACCTGAAGTCATACCCATGGGACCCGGTCCTTTACAGCTGCTGTGACACTGCTGTGCGCTGTCCAAACACTGGAAGAACGAGGCCTCTTCCCAGGTTTCTGCCAACTGCATGGAATATGGTGGTTTAGAACAGTGATTGACCGCTGAATTCGTCAGTAGTCCTTGCGTCCTAGTCACGGCACAACTGCAAACACAGCCATTTGTGTTGTGGTACTAACGGCAGGCTACATATGGAACAGTAACTTCTTAGTCTATTTACTGCTAGTATCTGACCATTGGTGCGAGATGAGATGACACACAACGTTGGAGGAATGCCATCATATTTCCTCGGAAGGCATATACACATATGAAGGAGATACAACGTGCATGGTGCACAATATGACGATCCTCCTCCCTTGTGGTGATCTGATGTGGTCCAGTAGAACCTTCATGTCGAGTATGCCCGTCCTAATGTTGCCAAAATAGTGCTCTTTCACATCCACATGCCTCACAAAAGTGGATGTCGCACGATTTGGCTAGTCAAATGGATACCCGTAAACAAGCCGCTTTAAAACTCAGATTCAGATAACGCTGTCTCACATCTGTACGCGACATCTCTGCGCCCTTCACTGTGATCGCTCAACATCCAATATTGTTCACACCCCTTACATACCCCACCATGCCTGATAACAACAGTAAACACCAGCAATGCTAACGCAGTCGTGCAGCTGTTTTACCTATCACATATGATCGCTACTTCAATCATTTGCATACCAACCAATAATTGTGTACGTGAATGTAGTGACATTGATATTTAACCAAGTTTTATGAGTGCTTCACTTTTTCTGTGAAGCAATCAATGTGAATAACCCGCCTCTGTGCGTCTACTTCAACTATCAGGTATCTTCTATTGCCACACAGACTATAGTGAGAAACTCAGCTAATGGCAAAAGTTCAGCTAGCCCAAAAATGCTAAGAACCACAGCCCAGGCACTGTGCTTCTCCACAACATGGTATGTTTGCTCGGTGTGGTTGTAAGGAGTGCTGCTAGCTTTCCTGTTATGACAAAGTAATATTATATTTCTTACATATCGATGGCTTCTGGGAATTTCAAAGCTGAATGCGCCTTTTCTCTGGTGGGGGCAATGTCTTGCTATTTTCGTCAACGATGTCCAAATGTTGCTAGTCACGCGCAATTTTGGTGAGGGGAGTAGTCGTTTTTGGGGATATGTATGAATCGGTCTCGTGAAGCCACTCCATCTATAAATGATCTGAAGAAATTACTAAAGAGTTTTGTGATAAACTGAATGTATATCACGTGATCATAGTGTAAAAATATTTTAGTGATTCAGTTTATTCCCGGAAAGGCACGTGAAATTATCTACGCAAATTTTGGTTAAAACATCATCATGGCTGTTAGTCTGTAACTACCGCTGGAGGAACAGTTGAGCATTAAATGAAAACAACTTCTGTGTGTAATGCACAAGTGTTAAATTAACGTGGAAATGCGATGCCACAATGGTTACCTAAGCATAAATGTGAACTGAGCTTAACGGCTGATGCGAAGCTTACTGTTACACAGAAGCTGAAGCAGACTGCCGCAAAACGAAAACAAGACGCATAAGAAAAATGTTAGAGTTTCTTAGATCGTAAGAAGGAACTTGAAGATACGTTGTTTCTGAAACAAGAAAAAGAAAGCTTTTGGTTTGTAGAATTTGAGACGATGTTCCTCATGAAATATTGGAATTAAAGTACGAAAGATGAGAATTTAAATTTTGCTTTGCACCAGTCCCATACATCAAAATACACGGTGAAAGATACTCCGAATTTTTGGAAACAGAACTTAAAAAAAAAGTCAGTACTTGGAGGTACACTTAGAAGCAGGCCACATTGTATGGTGGGTGACACTACAACTTGTGGCGAAACAAGAACTGCATCGCCCGCATCTCGTGGTCGTGCGGTAGCGTTCTCGCTTCCCACGCCCGGGTTCCCGGGTTCGATTCCCGGCGGGGTCAGGGATTTTCTCTGCATCGTGATGGCTGGGTGTTGTGTGCTGTCCTTAGGTTAGTTAGGTTTAAGTAGTTCTAAGTTCTAGGGGACTTATGACCACAGCAGTTGAGTCCCATAGTGCTCAGAGCCATTTGAACCATTTTGAATCAAGAACTGCATCGTTTGAGAGATACACAGGCGAGCGAGTGTGCCGGGGCTTACCTAAGTTCACTGCTACTAGCGCACGTCATCACAACACGTCTGTGCATAGCTCGCAAGTACTGCACCATAATTTAAAGATAAAATTAAAAGTTAAAGTTGCTTTTCCAAACTTTGTCGGCATGAGCTCTAGTATATTGATGTTTAAACTGTCAAGTCTCAGATTGATCAGATGACAATCTTTGCCTAAATAACATGGTTTTAAGAAAAAATAAGTGGCGCTAAATAATAAAGCTAGGAAGCCAAAAATTGGTCATAATGTGTAGATGTGTGTCAAAATTTATTGGTACAAGTCTCAACGTTCTTAAAGCAATATTTTGGACAGAATCAACGTATTTAAGAAAAAATGAAGGTGCTAAATATTATACTCAGAAAGTCAAACAATTTTATGAAGCTTCAGTTCAAGATAAAATAGTAATTACGTGACCCCGCTGAGCTACCTCTAATAGTTTTCGAGTAATTTACTGAAAACTAAATTTGGAAGAAAAAGGTCCTTATTTGTAGTAGATTAAGTAAGTATCTGTTATATCAGTGCTAGAAAGTTCTGATTACAGAACGTGATGAAACATATTAAATAATAGTGCTATAACAACTTTCAAGACCTTGTGTTAATGGTTCAAATGGCTCTGAGCACTATGGGACTTAACAGCTGTGGTCATCAGTCCCCTAGAACTTAGAACTAATTAAACCTAACTAACCTCAGGACATCACACACATCCATGCCCGAGGCAGGATTCGAACCTGCGACCGTAGCAGTCGCGCGGTTCCGGACTGCGCGCCTAGAACCGCGAGACCACCACGGCCGGCCCTTGTGTTAATAACAAAGAAAACAAGGTCTCTTATACTTGTAGTTCAGAGGTGATATTCTACTCTCAGTTCCGTTCTAAAAATTCTATACGGCAAAGTTTAAACGCAGGCGAGCTAAAACTTTTTCTGTGATTTTAGCCAATTTAACTACATTCATACAAAAACCGCGACAATTCAAAATTAACACACGACAGTGTTACAAAAAACTATGTGTCCGGAAAAGCATGTCAGCAGCTCGTTGTCTCGCGGTGGCGTTCTCGTTTCCCAAGCACGGGGTCCCGGGTTCGATTCCCGGCGGGGTCAGGGATTTTCAGCTGCCTCGAGATGACTGGGTGCTTGTGTTGTTCTCATCATTTCATTATAATTCATAAAAAATGGCGAGATTGCGCTGAGCGAAGGTTGGGAATCTGCACGGGCGCTGATAACCGCGCAGTTGAGTGCCCCACAAACCAAACATCAACATCGTCCGAGAAAGCGGCCATTTAGAGGCTACTACCATGGGCATAGAGCGGATAACAGCAGATGTTCCCTTGGCCGTCCGCTGCGCCCGTATATAAATACGGCCTGAGAGGCAGTGACTTCACTTGACTTTGCACCCAGCTACCGTACCGTCCACATCAGTCAAACGCCGGAGTACGCGCTGCCTCGGATGACGTCACAGCCAGAACTCAACTAAATTCAGGTTTTCGGTGCAAATAGGAAGTGGAATCGCGAGGACTGTACGCTGTCGTGGACCGCTTAGATTTCGTGGAAGTAACTGTTATTGTGCCGCCCGTAATTTTAACAAATCCGCGTGGCAAGTGGTGATAATTATTTTTCACTTTTGTGACGAGCAATTATTTTGATTATCAGAAGTTAGGGCGAAGGAGTATTTAATGGGAACTTACCGTAGAGGTCACCTCTGAACTGCTGATGGTGCTGTTTAGCTAAGAGGGATTTACTATTAGTAGTAACATCATGAATATTACGATTTTATGCGTGTGGAAATTTATCAAATATATCTATCAATTAGAATTCAAAATCTTCATTTGTATTCATAGATCTTGACCCCAATGAGTAAATCGAGAATGGAAACATTTCTATCAGTGAGCTGTACAAGAATGTGGATTTGCAGACTGGAAACTATGGTCAGTATGTTCTTCGTCGCTTTCTCGCTGAAAGCAAAACAGTTTCCAGGCTCTTGTAAAAGACGGCGAACAATTTTCCAACATTTCCAATTACTTATGAACTTATCCCGCCGCCCCACAAACTAACGTACGAAGGAAAGTAGAGCGCTCGCCCAAGGTCAGCCACGAAACATTGAGAGGCAGAGTGCTGTCGCATGCAGCCGCGACACGCGTAAATGGATGGAAGAATTTGCAAGAGTTTGATTATGAGTTGAAAGTAATGCGTCGGATCGTAGGGTAAAAGTATTATAGTGACTCGGTTTATGCTTGGGAAGGCCTGTGGAATTATCTGCGAAAATTGTGGCTGACATAGCATCATAGTTGTTAGGCAGTAATCTCCGTTGGAGGAACACATCGACAGTAGAACATGAAAACGGGTTCTGCGGACAGAGATAACCCGTTAAATTATTCTGGAAATGCTGTGCAGTATTGGTTGCTTTAGCATGAATGTGAAATGTGCTTAACTGTAAATTTAAGAATGGATGAGTTATTGAAACAATCAGCAACCAGTTCCACAATAGAAATCTATCCCATTAATTGCGAGTGTGAAGAGTAATATGTTTGCACCAAATTTCTGTCGTCATGTGGTTCATAGTGCCTGTACAAAAATAGTATAAGGAAAGCAAACAACAAAAGCAGGCATCATGCCAGAAATTCAAACTTTTCCGTTCCATCTGTTTGCGGTTAGGTTAATTACTTACAATGGGGATGGAACAAACATGTTTTGGCAGAGTTCTGCTGGAGAATTGAACAAGATCCCTCTGAAGTTGTCCAAAAACGGAGGAACTTGGAACAAATTTGACTCTCTCTCCAGACATGCAGCTGAAGCTTTAGCCTCTAAATTAAAAGAAAAAAAGTGTACTGAATGATATTGTATGAGTGTTACGTTACCGAAAGCGGCAAAAGGTCTTTCTTTTATATTTTACCAAGGCAAATAATTTTTTATTTTCCACAGTATCTCATGTCTTCAGTATTAGGGCTCCCCATGCATATTTCGGGCACTACAGGTAGGCCGCTGCCTCATCAAGGAGGTTACTTGAAAACGGAAGAGGCAAGGCACTGTGTACAGTCAAGCCCCCAGCAGTGGCCACAGCGTCCCAGTACGCCAGTCTCGCCACTACGTGGCGTGCAAATCACAGCACACAGCGCTGCATTTGCGGGCACTAGCTTACGTCTGCACGGTCACGTGTTCATGTGATATCGCGCACATGTAACCTTCCACTGGCGCTCCACCCACAGAGAGCCACTTACGCCCCGAGCTCCAAGCAACGAACAGACTCCTCCCGACTCCGTTACGGACATCGTCCGCTGCTCCTACTTCGCTGGTCGCCGAGGTGCCGTGCCGCCCTCACCCTGAGCCCGTTCAACGCTGTGCTTCCACCAGCCGCTCCGAGGGCACCGCTTTGCAATATTTGTTGAGACTGCCCACGTGCTCATCCCCTTGAAGGACCGTGTCGTTATTATTAGACTGCCTCCGAGCTCTCAGCCTTATAGAACCGTGTCGTCATAGCACCTGCTGGTCATCGGGAGACGCCCACGAGTTACCAGCCTCGTGGGACTGTGTCGTTGTTAATTTTCCCTGCTCCTCAGTACACTGCTGTTCTCAAATTTCGTAGACATTATTCTCAGACGTTGTATTTAGCTCAGTTTTTGTAATCAACAGTAGTTTTGCAAAGTGTATGTCTCACTTCAGCAAGTCTCACTGCTCTAGGAGAAGGTAGAAGACAGTCCAGATGACTGGCGTTTATTTGTAGACAGTTCAAAATGCAGTCTGAAGAGTGTTCTAGTAAGTAAGAGAAATATGGATGCACCGGTTCCAGTTGGTAATTCTGTGTATTTACGACGGGAGTATAACGGCATGAAGACTGATGTTAACGTACTAAAACACCGACACGACAGGTGGATACCATGCGTGGACCTTAAAATGGTCAATTTGCTGCTAGGCCAGCAAAGAGGATTCATAAAGTATCGCTGAATTATTTGCGTGTGTGACATCCGAGCACAAGACATGCACTGGACCCAGATGGTGTGGTCCACATGGGATGACAAGCCAGTATGCCAAATTTTGTCCACAATCCAGTTGTCACTCGACAAAGAAATTATTTTCCCTCCCTTCTGTGTCAACTGGGTTTGATTGAACAGTTTGTTAAAGGGTTGGAAGAGATGTTAAATGCTTCCAACTTACAGAAAGTGCTCTCTCTGATTGGTCCCTTCAGAAGTGTTTAATGGTTTCCAGATTCAGGCACCTGGACGTGATAAAGAATTTAAGACAAAGATGAACATCAAGGACGGGGCTGCATGAGTGTCATTCGTGTCGGTAATGGAAAACTTTCTTAATAATAAAAGAGTTGCTAAGTACGAAAGTCTCATGGCTGATATGTGGTCACTGTTTCATGTCCCTGGACGTAAATTGAGTGTCTAACTCTACTTACTATGCAGTCATCTTGATAAATTCCGAGACAAAAAGACATCGGTAACGAGCAAGGCGAACAGTTCCATCAGAACCTCAAAACTATGGAGCACCGCTATCGAGGGAGATGGGACAAACTTATGACGGTAGACTAAAGCGGAAGTATTAAACGATATCTCCCTGAAGTAACACGGAAGTGGAAGAGCTTGAAAATAAAATTCCTTCCTCAATGGGATGTGTTAGTTCGTCATGTCACTTTTATGTAATTGTAACGTTCTGCATATCGGTATGTTTTTGTTTGTAGCAGTGAATAGGTTTACATAATTTTTATTTAATTTATATTGACCAGATAAGTTCAAGAGACTTAAATCAAATATGCACCGACATCATTATTTAATGATATGATCATGAAATATTGAAATTTGGCGATTGAAGAAAAAACTGGAGCTTTAGAAAAAAGACGACCTCAGATCTGAGATCAGCACTCTTAAATTAGGTAAGAACAACTGCGGGTAGCAAAGCAACAAAAATTTTGTTGACCAGTGTTATCACATTTGTGTGGAGTGATGTTCCTTGCGGGTATTCTCAACTTGGTGTAGCTTGTTGCGTCAAAGTCTAAGGGAATTGACATCGTAGTAGCACCGTGGACGGCATAGCCGAGAGAAACAGAAGCTGGCGTGGCTCCCGGCCCTGGCTCATGAATACGCTAGTAGCCTCACAGAGGAGCCCGTCATGCTGCAGGGGATCCGTCCGTGGAGTTCTTCACCCCCCAGAGGCCGCTGTATCCGTATACTTACTGGTGCTCTGCAACTCATATCCCTGTGGTACAAAAGTGATGTGTGTAACTTTAACATGCACAAGATATTGCTGTGTAGCTCAATTCCAAAATAGTAAATTTGTGCGGGGAATTACTACTCTGAATTACGAAATGTGCGCGTATTCACTTTGGCGCGAAACTGTGTCAACGGTCGCTAATAGGAAGGTGGGCCAGATAAATTGATATAAGGTACAAGTAAATAACTATACGGCGGTGCGATAGTGGAAAATACGACAGAAATAATCTTGTGTGTCAAAATTTTTGTGTTTCTGTTGGCTACCCCAACTTGGCCACGTGTGTGAGCTAGTATCAAGTTCTCGTGCCCTCCATAGCTATTTGATTCGCTTATAATGAAGTGTATTACACAAAACACGCTGGTTAAACTATTTTATCTATGAAAAGTTCCGATTTTAATGTCTTTTGATTAAATGGGGCCTTGCATAATTTTTCCCACCATTTGATAGTCAGTGCTTCTTGTAAGCCCTTAACTACTTTGATTTAAATACAATGAAGTGTGCTACCAAATATTCGGAGTAGACGGTTGTATCGCAGATGATTGCGATTTTATTGACAGTTATGCTGTTGGGATGGAGACTTGCAAAATTTTCTCACCACATGATAATAAATGTTCTTGCGCCCCATTGCAGGGTAGCATGGTGAGGTTTCGGAACGCAGGGTTAAATCAAAACTGCCATTCCGAGTCAAGTGGTCCATTTGCTACCCCCTCTTTGGCGCACGTTTTAATGAAGTTTGGAATAATTAGGCAGATATTCTTCCACCCTGAGCGAGCTCACTTGTAGTGTCTTTTGCCCAACTTGTTCTGCGTGAAGTAAAGCAGTTAAATTTAATATCAGCAGAAGACAAAGGGTTTACGTGCAATTGTGTGCCTGTATAAAATTCCACTGAAGCCAGGACTGCACTCCCCTCTCCCTTTCCACAATTACGTGGTGAAAGTAAATTCTGTTTATTAGAGAGACCATTGGTCATAACGTATAATATGAGAGCCCCTGATGTTGCATTAGAATAGGCATTCACTAGTTCCAATAGATACATGGCTAATGGTTAACATGCTACAGGTAGTCAATAAATATCAATTAATCGAGATCCTTACTGACTTTTTCCTCCATTTATCATTAACATCTTAAACCTCAGTCTCATACTGGGTCAACAAATAAAAGTACAAGGTGTACAACTCTGCTTCCACTGTTTTTTCCCCAACATTTGAGACTTTAATGAAACAAATTAGTTACACATGTATCATTAAAAGTATTTTACATAGCTGCCCGCTACTTTCTCCCATCTTTCGGCCAGTGTACGAATTCCGCGTTAAAGAAATTGTTCATCTTTTGAAGCGATCCACGATCGATCCAATTTGTGACTACTTCATGAGATCGGAAGTGTTGGTCAGCCAGGCCATGCGCCATTGATCTAAACAGGTGATAGTCAGAGGGAGCAATGCCTGAAGAATACGGTGGATGGGGTGGGACTTCCCATTTTAACGTTTCTAAGTACGTTTAAACCTCTTTTGCGAGCGTTGTCGTGCTGCAAAATCAATTGATTGTGCCTCTCGCTGTATTGCGGCCATTTGTCTTTTAATGCTCTGCTCAAACGCATTAATTGCGTACGATAACAAGCACCTGTGATTGGTTCACTTGGTTTTAACACCTCACAGTACACGACGCCGAACTGGTCCCGCCAAATGCAGAGCATGATCTTGGAGCCGTGAATATTCGGTTTGGCTGTCGACGTGGAAGCATGGCCGGGAAATCCCCGTGATTTTTTACGTTTAGGGTTATCGTAATGAACCCATTTTTCGTCCTCGGTCACAATACGATGCAGAAATCCCTTCCGTTTTCGCCTCTGAAGCAACTGTTCACAAACACACAAATGCCATTCAACGTCTCTTGGTTTCAGCTCACACAGGACCCAAGTTCCTTCTTTCTGAATCATGCCCAAGCCTTGAGACGTTTCGAAATAGCTTGCTGTGTCACTCCTACTAATCGTGACAATTCTTCTTGAGTTTGACGCGAGCCTTCACTCAGCAATATCTCCAGTTCTGCGTCTTTGAAAACATTCCCTCTTGCACCTCTATGTAGTTCTTCAAGCGTTGAAACCACTCACGACACGTTCTTTCACTAATAGCGTCCTTACCATACATATTTGAGAGAATTCGATGAGACTCTGCAGCTATTTGCTTCATATTGAAACAAAACAGTAACACCTCCCTCAAATGACGATAATTAGGCTCGTAAACTGACATTTTCAATCAAGAACAACTTTATGATGCAGGCACAAATATTTTAATGTTTGAATGAGGTTATGTTGACCAAGGTCCAAACTAACTACTTGACGTCTGTGATCTGTTTCTTTCGACCGCTACTTACCGTTGTCGCCACCTATCGGCAAACGGCGGAAGCGAAGTTGTACACCTTGTAATTAAAGCTCTGTGCTCCCTATTAAGCCCTGTATAGGTGCCTTATGTAGTAGTTACAAATGTTGCGTTATCAATTGCCTTCAAATTTTTACGGGTAAGTTAAACCCAACCGCTAAAGATTACTAATACCCCAGCAGAAACTCGCAGGGGCCTGTAATTTCGTGGAGCACACGAGTTTTGTAAACCAGTACTACAGAGGGTAACTTGCAGAAGCATTAGGACACGATAAGCGACTGTAAACATCCTACCCGATAGAATTTTATCTGTACCATCGATAGGCGTGTTCCGTTGCAACCTGTGATCGCCAGTAGGCACAGTGAAAGATGATTCAGAATTGGTTATTTATTTCCATGAAAATACTGGTAGCGTCTTGCTTCGTGGTTGGCATCGTCTGTCAATGATCGCTGAGAAATAGCGTAGTAATCATCTTTCAGCCGTCTCAACGCAGCTGACATGGCACACTTCGTTCCAGTCGGATGCTGCACTGGCAGGTCGCTGCTTGCGGTGGCTGTACCGCGATGCCGGGTTAGTGAGTGACGGCAGCGCGTGTACTGAACTGACACACGCCGACTTAGGAGGCACGCTGACTCCTTCCGCTTACCACCGCTCTTCATCATCCGTCACACCGCGTTAACGGTTGTCATGTAACTGTGAAGTTTGACGATAGTGGTCTGCAGCCAAGGTGGTCCGTAATGTGTCCGCCGGAAAAACAGGAACGCTGGTGACCTGATCCTCTTGGGAAGGAATGACATCCAAGTCCTCCCATCTGCGACAGAGACAGACTGTGGTGTTGAACTCTGGGGCTGCTGATTACGGCGAGGTATCTATCTCTCTCAATAACAACTGTTGTTGTCTGTAGCGTGCAGGAGATCTGTAACAGACTTGTACTAGACGTCGCTTCCCCGCAATCACGCAATCGAGTGATGTACGCTATCGATTCGTCTGACAGGCTGCCTTAAGAGCTAAGCTGCTGGGGTGTTTATGGAGCAAAGTAATGGCTGATGTTTACCCGACGTCATTCGCCATGACCGCATAGGGTGTGCTATTACGAAGGAACAGCGGTCTTCCTACTGCCGTGCTTGCTTAACGGGTTTGTTATAGGATAAAACTGGTTCGTAAAAGTTCTTGGTACCATTTGTTGCATTCACCTTAGCCTTTCTTTCGTAACATAACGAAGACGACGTGACCTTGTCTGGCTACTCTGGCCCCCTACATTCTGCTGAAATTTGCTGCCTGGCTTGCCAGAAACGTCGATGTTGTGTTTTGCAGTGACCCTGCCTCGAACGCAAAATGTTTTCATTACGGCAGTCTAGTGTCGACATTGTCGTAATGTAGCGAGAGAGCTTCGTTCTGGGACTTCTAAAATGTTACGTATTTTATTTCCCCATACAAGGATGGTACGCAACACCCACTTACCGTTTCGAGCCAGTAAGTAGTACATGTAGAAAGTTCGGTTGACCGATCCAGGGACTTAGTAGGAGTTTTTACCCATGGCTTTGCCAGTGTACGAACATGCCAATCTCTCTCACCCAAATTTTATGGGTTTCATATTTATTTGTACACATAGTTCACCTGTGTCTCTAGTGAATTACTTCCTGCCATTTCGTTTTCACGCAGCTGAATGTTTGACACCACATCCTCTGAACTGTGTGCCGTATAATGATATAATTTTGTAGCTACATTCAGCGGCATGTATCGACACTGTATGTGAAATGTGTTTCGAACAGACTTAGTAGCAAAAAAGTAATAAATTTAACCGTCATGCACGATGCGGCAGTTCTTCAAACATATCGTATTTATAATGTCATATCTCCTGAGCTACACGACGTAAAATAACATAATTCTGCAGGCACATTCACTGGTGTAAGTGAATACTGACTGAAAAATGTCACTGATAGAGCAATAGTAAAGAAGGAACAGAAGTAACCAATTGAAACAGCATGCCTGATGCGGCTCTTTTTACCGCATAAACAGCGAAAATCTAGTAATCGATAGAGTCTTTCCTTTCATTATGTTGTGATTATTTCAATGTGAAAGAGTTTCCTAAGAGTTTCACATTACGTGTAAAGTTTGTTGTAAGTCACTATGTGGTCTCACTCTCAAATGGTGGCTGAACAGATTGTGGATATTCGCGCATCCTGAGCTACACCCTTTCTTCATCCCTGTTCCCACCACTTTGCTTGGCAGGTCGTTTTCCCCCACAGCGATTCTTTCCATATAGTAAGCGATATGTGTAAAAAGTTTCTTTGAAATCGGACCAGCGGTTTAGCATAAGATGGGAACATACATACATACATATGTACGTATATCCATTTTTATACTACACTGAAGCACCAAAGAAACTGGTATAGGACTGCGTATTCAAATACATAGATATGTAAACAGATAGAATACGGCGCTGCGGTCGGCAACACCTAGTTAAGATAACAAGTGTATGGCGCGGTTGTTACATCGGTTATTGGTGCCGGTTATCAAGAATTAAGTGAGTTTGGACGTGGTGTTATAGTCGTAGCACGAGAGTTGGGACACAGCATCGCCGAGGTAGCAACAAAGTGAGGATTTTCCCGTACGACCATTTCACGACTGTACCATGAATAGTAGGAATCCGATAAAACATCAAATCTCCCACATCGCTGCGGCCGGAAAGTGATCCTGCGAGAAAGGGACCAACGACGACTGAAGAGAATCGTTCAACGTGACAAAGTGCAAACCTCCCGCAGACTGCTACGGATTTCAACGCTGGGCCGCAACGAGTGTCAGCGTGCATTCAATGAAAATTCATCGATGTGGGCTTTCGGAGCCGAAGGTACACAAGAGTACCCTACGACACAAAGCTTTACGCCTCGCCTGGGCCCATCAGCACCGACATTGGACTTTTGATGACTGGAAACACATTGCCTGGTCGGACGAGTGTCGTTTCAAATTGTATCAAATGGTTCAAATGGCTCTGAGCACTATGGGACTTAACAGCTATGGTCATCAGTCCCCTAGAACGTAGAACTACTTAAACCTAACTAACCTAAGGACAGCACACAACACCCAGTCATCACGAGGCAGAGAAAATCCCTGACCCCGCCGGGAATCGAACCCGGGAACCCGGGCGTGGGAAGCGAGAACGCTACCGCACGACCACGAGCTGCGGACTCAAATTGTATCGAGCGAATGGACGGGTACGGGTATAACCTCATGAATCCATAACCCTGCATGACATAAGGAGACTCTTCAACCTGGTGGAGCCTCTGTAATGGTGAGGCGAGTGTTCAGTTGGAATGATATGGGACCCCTTACACGTCTAAATACGATTCTGACAGGTTACACATACGTAAGCATCCAGTCTGATCACCTGCATCTATTCATGTCTACTGTGCATTCCGACGGACTTGGGCAATTCCAGCAAGACAATGCAACACCCCACATGTCCAGAATGATTCCAGGAACACAGTTTAAACACTTCAGCTGGCCACCAAACTCCTCAGACGTGAACATTATTCAGCATATCTGGGATGCCTTGGAACGTGCTGTTCAGAATAAATCTCTCCCCCCTCGTAGTCTTACTGATTTATGGACAGCTCTGCAGTATTCATGTTTCAATTTCCTCCAGCACTACAACAAACATTAGTCGAGTCCATGCCACGTCGTATTGCTGCACTCCTGCGTGCACGCGGGGGTCCTACACGATGTTAGGCAGTTGTACCGGTTTCTTTGGCTCTTCAGTGTATCTATGGCTTTCTGTAGTTTTACAAATGCTGTTTATTTTCGTGTAAGGAATTCCCTATTTTTAAGCCGTTTGTGCAGAGTGATTCAAATACTTCACTAATTTTCTGCCGCTCTTGTGACTTCGTTTTCTAGATTCTGCAAGATCTGCAAACAGTCGATATTCAGTAGAGCTCCAGCTGGAGAGCTGGGCGGACATCAGCCGCAGTTGCTTTTACTTTGCTTGCAGTTTCTGCGCATTGTTTAGTTTAGTAGTATTCATATGTGCTTCTTAGTAGACGTGAACAGCAGCTGTTTATTTCTAATTTTAGTAACCCTATTTATTATGTTGGATGGATTGCGTATTTCTCGATCCTTTGTCTCCTTTGTTTTCCATCGCCGTAGTCGCTAGTTTCAATTTATTTACTTTATTTATACGACCTTCGCCTCAGCTTCTTTATTATCAAGTAGTCCGTGACATTCTTTGTCAGACTTATCCTTTATTTTATATAGTCGTTTACAAATCAGGGAATGGTTGGAGACAGAAGTAGAATATGCTGCTATGCTGAAACAGGTAGGAGCTCCCTTCTCTACTTTTGACGGGCTTCGGGTTGCTGCCCTATGCTGTGGCGATCTTGAGCTACCAGTGGGGAAAGCTGCGACACCGCTGGTAACGTTGGAATCCCCCGGCGACGCCATGCTACGGCGTCTTTCGATGTGCATCAGCTGAACAGTTTAACGTCACTCGATTGTGACTGGCTGACTGTGGTGGGTTCATGTCTCTCTGGGCAGAAAGTGGAAATGGAAACTGGCTGCACGACTGGGGGTAGGGTTTTTTGGTCACTGGCACCTCCAAATGTTAGACGGGTAATGGAGCTTCTCAGGGAAATAACAAGCATTTCAAAAAATGGTTCAAATGGGTCTGAGCACTATGGGACTTAACTTCTGAGGTCATCAGTCCCCTAGAACTTAGATCTACTTAAACCTAACTAAACTAAGGAGAGCACACACATCCATGCCCGAGGCAGGATTCGAACCTGCGACTGTAGCGCCTAGAACCGCTCGGCCACCCCGGCCGGCGCAAGCATTTCAGGCAATAATTCCAGTACGCACTAGATGTACAGGATGTTTCAAAATGGACTTTACAACTTTGAAAATTCATATAAATTAATTCATAGTACCTACAGAGATGATTGTAGTGTCAATTTTTAGGGAAATACATCAAGCTTTGTATCGCGTAGTTCGCTAGTGCCGAATCGCACCGTAAGGAGCGTTAGCGGCATTTGCGTTAAAGATGGCTGCCTTCACTCGACCATAGCGTGCTAACTGTGTTTTTGTTTGAAGAACCGTAAACGGCCGTAACAGTTAAGCGTAATTTCCGTACCAAGTACGCTAAAGATCCTCCTAGTAAGCCTACAATTTATGAGTGGCATAAATGTTTTGTAGAAACAGTGTGCTGGGTAAGACGTGGGAAGTTGTCAGGTCGTCCAAGCACTTATGATGATGTCGTTGAGCGAAAGAGACAACGTTTTGTCAACATCCCTAACAAATTTACGTGGCATGTATCTCGCGAACTGCAAATCCCTCGTACGTCTGTTTAGCGTGTGTTGAGAAGCCGTTCGCATTTAAAACGGTACAGATTGACGATCGTTCAAGCAATAAAAGACACTGATAAAATTGCTCGCAAAATCGTCTGTGCCTATATGTTAAATCGATTACATAAGGATGAACATTTCTTGAACAAAATCATCTTTTCTGACGAGTCGACTGTTTGCTTAAGTGGCAAGATTAACACACATAATTGTAGGATTTGGGACCGTGAAAATCCACATCAAGAATTGTAATATGTTCGTGTCAGCCCTAAACTGGGCGTGTTTTGTGCATTGAGCAAGAACAAAGTATGCAGCTCCTTCTTTCTGTGAGAGAACCATCAAAGGGATAGTGAACCTGGATATGTTACTACAATTTTTGATACCACAGATCGATAAGGACGACCAAGAACTAAATGTGAACTTCATGCAAGATGTTGCACCCTCCCCCCCCCCCCCCCCCCCCTATCTGGCTGATCTTCTCAGTGACCGCTTTCTAGGTCAATAGACTGTCCGTGATGCACCAATTGGACGGCCGCCACTTTCCCAGATCTGACACAACTCAATTTTTTGTGGGAATTCATCAAATGGCTCAAATGGCTCTAAGCACTGTGGGAGTTAACATCTGAGGTCATCAGTCCCCTAGACTTAGAACTACTTAAACCCAACTAACCTAAGGACATCACACAAATCCATGGCCGAGGCAGGATTCGAACCTGCGACCGTACAGCAGCTCGGTTCCGGACTTAAGCGCCTAGAACCGCTCGGCCACACTGGCCGGCGGAATTCATCAAGGATATCGTGTTTGTACCTCCTGTGCCGTCTTCTCTTCCTGAACGTAGAGCTAGAATTTACGCTGCCCCTCAGCAAATTACACCTGCAGTGCTACAGCGAGTTTGGAAAGAAATTGCTACCGATGCGATGTGTGCTGGATAACCAACGGAAACTACGTACAACATCTTTAACATAAATAAACTCGATGTGCTTCCCTACAAAATAACACCAAATCCAGCTCTATATCTTCCTTCAAAAAAATTATATGAATTTTTAAAGTTGCAAAGTCCTTTTTGAAACACCCTGTATTTGCCGCGAGGTCTCGTGTGAGATGTGTAGGTTGAGCCTGCGGCTGTTGAACTTATTGGGCGCTACCGACTGTGAATAGTGGTTCATCTTGGAACAATCGGAACCTCACGCTTAGGTTCTGAGACAATCCTCGGTACCCTTCAGCGTTGGGCTGAATTGATGAAGACAACTAGGGTCATCGTACTCGCAGTATGAGTGCAGCACCTTATTTGTCGAATTTCACAGCCTCCCATACAGACTGAAGAATTGTAGTGCCCCTCTTACAAGGTAAGGCGTGCACTACACGCAGAAAGAGGATCCTGAGGTAGCACGATACATTTAGCTTGTGCGTGGTGTTTTCTAGGTTAGCAAAAAATGGCTCTGAGCACTATGGGACTTAACATCTGAGGTCATCAGTCCCCTAGAACTTAGAACTCCTTAAACCTAACGAACCTAAGGACATCACACACATCCATACCCGAGGCAGGATTCGAACCTGCGACCGTATCGGTCGCGCGGTTCCAGACTGAAGCGCCTAGAACCGCTCGGCCACACTGGCCGGCGATCTAGGTTAGCAGAACACCTTCTTGGGATCAGATGGTTCTCAGATAACGTTATCCTCCAAGATTGTAAATAGAAAAGGTTAATATGATATTAATCAACTTTAGGAACATCGATGCTTAGGTCCCAGAATTAACAGTTACTGAAGGTCATAATAACAAGATTGTAATAGCATCAGAAATTTAGTTTTAACTGGAATCCTAAATTCAGATGGGAATATACATCATAAGGATAGCTTAAAGACGTCAATAATTCCCGTTTCATAAATGTCAAGTGCAGTTTGTGCCTTGACGTGCTTCTAGTGCTTTTGTTTTGTTTTGTTTTGTTTGCATTTACGCAGTGACATCAACACATAGCCCCTGTCGAAAGAAAGTGCGTCTGTATCTATTTTTTTTTCTTACTCAGCATGTTTTCCTTCTAACCTTTTCCATGTCTCTCTCTCTCTCTCTCTCTCTCTCTCTCTCTCTGTGTGTGTGTGTGTGTGTGTGTGTGTGTGTGTGTGTGTGTATGTGTGTGTTTGTGTGTAATTGTGTGTGTGTGTGTGTGTGTGTGTGTGTGTGTGGCTCAAATGGCTCTGAGCACTATGGAACTTAACATCTACGGTCATCAGTCCCCGTGTGTGTGTGTGTAATTTGAAACTCGCTAAAGTGCATTCACGGATTTTGTAGAGGTGTAGCTTCGTTATGCCAACCCAAACTTTAGACAGGTTGCGGTGAAACCACAGATGATGGTCAGTAACACGTGGCGATGGTCCCATTTCGTCAGGTACAGGTGCCCACCACCAGCACTTAGAGACCGCGACTCCGAACACGGAAGTGAGTCCCCTTTCGGTGAGACCTCGAAAGTGAAAAACATGCTTTTGCGAGCACTGTTCTAGCAATACATATAATGAATTTGTGGTTAATTTGATACAGCTATTATGGGAGACAATGCAACGATTTCGTGGTTCTAGTATATTCTACTTCTTTCTGGGCAAGTTCCGGTGTTTTATGTAGTTCCGTGGGCCTTAGAGTAGGTGCATTAAATACGTGAGCTCAGAATGGGGGGTTGACAAAATCGCACCAAATTTCGTTTAAGAGTGCAGAAGGGGGCAACGAAAATCGCACGTCAACTTTTTAACTCACGGAATATTTATTATTACAACGGATTATACTGAAGCGCCCACCAATCTTTATGACTTCTTTAAACTAAAATGATTGCTTTATACTTGAGAATTCACAGATTTCTCCGATATGTAAGAAGTATCGCACAATGTCAGATTTCATTCGGGGAGTTCTCTGCCGCGCCGACCGAAATCATTGCATGTCAGCCATTGAATTAGTTGTGATATTCCGCAACGCATATAAAGCCGATGGTATTGTGTTCAACATGTGTTTTTGCCAAAAATCTTTCAATGCATATGCCAAGCGTCCTGCCGACAAGTCGAAACTCAGGTGCGAGCAAGATGTTAATAACTTGTGGCAAGAAGCTGAGCTACGGTTAACCGTTAAAATTGTTTTCAAATTTAGTCTATCCTCCAATGTAACCACGTGGACATCAAATTTCCCACGCACTGCAGCAGAACAGATGAGTTCACAGACTCCTACGGTCAACAACGGGTACTTCTTTTTCTGGGTATTCGATTTTCAAGACCAAAGTCACAGCCACATGGTAAGAACGAGCGACTGCGGACTAGAAAGCGATAAACAACTTTGTCAAATTTCCTGGTCTCTGAGGGCTAGTAAGAATTTTATCATTCAGTGGCGCGTTTTTCCCGCTACAGGAATCGCTAAAGAGATGAAGTTCTCTGATGTTTGGGTAAGCATATTCAGTCAAATGTACGAAAGGGAACGAACTTCTTTCATTTTTGCCCTATTTGCCTTGGTATCCATAGTACAAAAGGAAATCAGCTATTTCAGTGCCGGGATTATATACTGCAAATGGGAAAACTGCAAATGGGAAAGCTGCTTGTAATGACACATCTCTTTAATAGGAATGCATGGCAGGGAGAAGTTCTGCATGTAATCAGCCGTGAGACCCGTAATGCTGTAATAGTTCTTAGACAGCTGTTTGTTCTTTTGTACATTGCTGTATAGATTTTTTGCGTTTCTTTCATGTACTGCTAATTCGGCAGCTACCTCATGTTTTGCAGTGCCTTTCAAAGTAGTGAATCAACTCTGAGCAGTTCAAGAGTACTACAAGTATCATCGTATGGTTTACCAAAACATACATCAGTGTATTCTTTGAACAGCTTGAGACAAACTGAACACCTGTGAATCCGGAAATTTTACCTGGCACATCATATTACTAGGCGGACATGTCCCACTTCAGCAACCCTGGCCGACAGTGGCTTGTAGGTGGCTGGCTTCCACCACAGCAAAGAAATGCATGTGTGGCTACATTGCATTGTTAACGTTGGGGTGCCTGACGGCCTTGACGTCAGTGGCTTTCTCTACTTCAGCTGAGACGTCATTCCTCTGTGCAATGACCGCACTTGCCGACTCAAGCCCCGTTCACGTCCAATGCAGAGGCGGGAGGGGACTGCTGTGGGAAATGCCCCGCTAACCCCTGGCAAAAGTCTGGCGATAGCAAGTGTGGCTGACGGGTCAGCGGCGCTTTGGCACCAAGTCTCACAAGGAGACACAGGACAGATGTCTTCTAGCTTCAATGGGTCTCGAGCCCATGGCTCCAGCTGGTGGTGCCCAGTCGTCTCGTCATGTTGCGTGGATCTGGCATCGTCATGGTTCTGCTGGACTTCAGATGAAACTGCTTCAGTTCATACTTATATGTATGGTTTTCTTTTGGAGTCATCACTCTTCTGACTCGTTTGATGCGGCCAGCCACAAATGCCTCTCCCGTGCCAACCTCTTCATCTCAGGGTAGTACTTGCAACCTACATCCTTAATTATTTGCTGGATGTATTCCAATCTCTATCTTCCCCTACACCTTTTGCTCTCTACAATTACCTCATGTCTTAACAGATGTCCTATCATTCTGTCCATTCTCCTTATCAATGTTTTCCACATATTCCTTTCCTCTCCGATTCTGTGCAGAACCTCCTCATTCCCTACCTTATCAGTCCACCTAATTTTCAACATTCGTCTGTAGCACCACATCTCAAATGCTTCGATTCTCCTCTGTTCTGGTTTTCCCACAGTCCAAGTTTCATTACCATGTAATGTTGAACTCCAGATGTACATTCTCAGAAATTTCTTCCCCAATTTAAGGCCTATTTTTGACACTAATAAACTTCTATTGGCCACGAACGCCCTTTTTTCCATTCCTAGTTAGCTTTTCATGTCCTCCTTGCTCCGTCTGTCATTGGTTAATTTACTGCGCAGGTAGCGCAATTGCTTAACTTCATTTACTTCGTGAACACCAATCCTGATGTTAAGTTTCTCGCTGTTCTCGTTTCTGCTGCTTCTCATTACTTCCGTCTTTCTTCGTTTACTCTCAATCCATATTTTGCACTCATTAGATTGTTCATTTCATTCAGCAGATCATGTAATTCTTCTTCACTTTCACTCAGGATATATTATCAGTCTCTCCCTATATCTTACCCCCATTTGTTTCAGAATTTCTAACATATTGCACTACATTATCGAACGCTTCTTACAGGTTGACAAATCCTATGAACATTCTATTATAAACCGCAGCTTCAGAATTGCCTCTCTCGTGAATTTTTACCTTTTTTGAAGCCAAACTGATCGTCATCTAGCACATCATCAGTTTTCTTTTCGTTCTTCTGTATATTATTCTTACCAGCATCTGGGTTCCATGAGTTGTTAAGCTGACTGTGCGATACTTCCCGCACCTGTCATCTCTTTCAGTTTTCGGAATTGTGTGGATGACATTTTTCCGGAAGTGGGATGGTTTATTGCCAGACTCACACATTCTACACACCAACGCGAATAGTCGTTTTGTTGCCACTTCCCCCAATGATATTAGAAATTATGATGGAATGTTATCTATCCTTTCTGCCTTATTGAGTCTTAAGTTCTCCAAAGCTCTTTTAAATTCTGATTCTAATACTGGATCCCCTATCTCTTCTGTACCAACTCGTGTTTATTCTTCTATCACGTCATCAGAAATGTCTTTCGCCTCATAGAGGCCTTCACTGTACTTTTTCCGCCTATCGGCTCTCTCCTCCGCATTTAACAGTGGATTTCCCGTTGCACTCTTAATGCTGCCAACTCGCTTTTAATTTCACCGTAGGTGGTTTTGACTTTCCTGTATGCTGAGTCAGTCCTACCAACAATCATTTCTTTTTCGATTTCTTCATGTTTCTAATGCAACCATTTCGTCTTATCTTCCCTGCACTTCCTATTTATTTCATTCCTCAGCGACTTGTATTTCTGTATTCCTGAGTTTCCCAGACCATTTTTGTACTTCCTCCTCCCGTCAATCAACTGAAGTATTTCCTCGGCCACCCACAGTTTCTTGGCAGTTACCTTCTTTGTACCTATGTTTTTCTTTCTAACTTCTGTGATTGCCCTTTTTAGACATGTCCATTACTCTTCAACTGTACTGCCTACTGAGCTATTCCTTATTGCTGTATCTATAGCCTTAGAGAACTTCAAGCCTATCTCGTCGTTCCTTAGTACTTCTGTATTCCCCTCCTTTGCGTACTGATTCTTCCTGGCTAATGTCTTAAACTACAGCCTACTCGTCATCACTACTCTAGTGTGATCTGAGTCTAAATCTGCTACTGGGTACGCCTTACAATCCTGTATCTGATTTCGGAATCTCTGTCTGACGAAGATGTAATCTAACAAATCTTCCCGTTCACCCGGCCTTTTCCAAGTATAACTTCGCGTGATTTTTCAACAGAGTATCCGCTATTACTATCTGAAATCTATTACAGAACCCAAGTAGTCTATCTCCTCTCTCATTCCTTGTCCCAAACCCATACTCTCCTGTAATCTTTTCTTCTACTCCTTCCCATACAACTACATTCCAGTCCCCCATGGCTATTAATTTTTCATTTGTATTACCCATTCAATATCCTCATATACTTTCTCTATCTTTTCATCTTCAACTTGCGACGACGGCATGTACACTTGAGCTGTCGTTGTCGGTGTTGGTTTCCTGTCTATTCTGATAAGAGTAACCCTATCACTGAACTGTTCGTAGTAACACATTTTCTTCTCACTTTCCTATTCATAACGAATCCTACTCCAGTTATACCATTTTATGCTGCTGTTGATATTACCCTATACTCATCTGACCAGAAATTCTTGTCCTCATTCCATTTCACTTCATTAACTCCTACTATATCTAGACTGAGATTTGTATTATCGTTTTCATATTTTCTAGTTTCTGACACTCCACGCCCCGACTCTTAGAACATTATCGTTTCGTTGATTATTCATTCTTTTTCTCATGGTCACCCCCGCCCCCCCCCCCCCTTGGCAGTCCCCTCCCGGAGATCCGAATGTGGGATTATTCTGGAATCTTTCGCCAATGGAGAGATCATCATGACACTTTTTCAGTTACAAGCCACATGTCCTGTGGATATGCGTTATGTATCTTTGATGCAGTGATTTCAGTTGCCTTCTACATCCTCATACCGTTGATCATTGCTGATTCTTCCGCCTTTAAGGGCAGTTTCCCACCCCTAGGACAAGAGAGTGCTCTGAACCTCTATCTACTTCTCCGCCCTCTTTCAAATGGCTCTAAGCACTATGGGACATAACATGTGAGGCCATCAGTCCCCTTGACTTAGAACTACTTAAAGCTAACTAACCTAAGGATATCACACACATCCATGCCCGAGGCAGGATTCGAACCTGCGACCGTAATAGCAGCGCGGCTCCGGACTGAAGCGCCTAGAACCGCTTGGCCACAGCGGCCGGCCTCTCCACCCTCTTTGGAAAAGCCGTTGGCCGAATAAGGTTGGCTTCTCATGCGAAAAGTATTTGGCCGCCAATGCTGACTATTGATCAAAATTTAAGCAGTGGCAGGTTTCGAATCTGGGACCGAGGACGTATTGATTACTAATCAAAGACGCTACTCCCCTAGACCACGGGTACAAACTCATTTGCATGATTATGTGGCGATTCTGTTGCACTGTTATACAGTCGCTGCTTATACAGCTCACAACATGGATCTCTCTCTGATGTAGTGACATAGCTCTGCCTACTTCAGCTATTACTGATGTAATGTGAGAGTTACACCAAACATAGCTGACCTCTTTTGCAAAATATTTGTGTGTGTGTTATTCTGACTCATATGTCACTGCACTGCGTTTATTGGCTAATGGTTGCTATGGCAACACTCTACAGTGGCAACATCCCCGATTTCTCTAAAAACTGGCTAGTAACACTACACCGATATCCTCCAGGCCCTCAGTTCTTGCTCAGGACTGGCTCTGCACTTTGACTACATCCACCCTTGATCCATAAAATAAGTACACACGCTCAAAACTATACTGAACTGGCAATTTTAAACGTAATTTCAAACACTACATTAAATTTTACAACTCCTCCCATTCCCCTAATCTCTACAAATTCATTCTCCATCCCTCACTCAGTGTATCCAATCAACTGGAACCTGGACTGTCCACGAATCGGATTTCTGAATGGCTTGTCATCTCAGATACGTAAAAGCTGTGCAGAGCAAAATTAGAGCGCTAGGAGTCGTGAAACTCCAGGTCACAGTTACTCGGTGTCTCCAGTCTCGATACTGTTCAACGTGCTGCATTGCTTGCTGTGCCGTGATCTGCACCTCCTCTGAGGCTATCGTCTGACTTGATGGCTGAATAACGATTGATTTCCAGGTATCGTTTAGAAAGGAAAGTTTCTGTTTAGGCGGCATCTCTAAGGCTTCTTCATCCCAATACAGCCGTGTTTGTATTACTGTTGAAAGAGTAACTCCTGTTGTTGCAGCTAGTACATTGAAGGTAGTGTTGGTTCCATAATATCACATATTGTTACATTAATTAGCAACCTACTACCTCTTAACTCCAGAAGTCTTTCTCCCATGAGCTTCCCTTATTCATAGCAACTTGCAAACAACTATTATGCTGGCGTTAACAGAGTACACCCAACGTAGACCAATGTATCATGACCGCACTGCTGTAGTTCAATCTCGGCAGTTGCCACATGCTGCTGCTCGTTTTTCATCACAAGTAACGCACCATCCTCTTTTACTTGCACAAACTTCGAAAAGCATGAAGGCAGTAGGATAGTCTCTTTTCATTCCGTGATACGTTATTATTCAAACTAGCCAAATTTGATTTGGAAGTTGGAAGTCTGATATGTAAAAAAGTTACATTTCAATCAGAATCCATTCGAAGTCATGGAAGCTGGCCGTTGTGGCCAAGCAGTTCTAGGCGCTTCAGTCCGGAACCGCGCGACCGCTACTGTCGCAGGTTCAAATCCTGCCTCAGGCATGGATGTGTGTGATGTCCTTAGGTTAGTTAGGTTTAAGTAGATCTAAGTTCTAGGGGACTGATGACCCCAGATCTTAAGTCTCATAGTGCTCAGAGCCATATGAACCATTTGAAGTAACGGAGACTGCAGAAACAGGCGTTAACTTTCAATAGCAGTACAAAAATTGTGACTGCGTCATAGATTTCTCCCTCTTCTTCCATCTGCGTCATAGATTTCTAGATATCATCTAGACACTTGCAGATACTTCATTGCATGTGGTGTGTAAAGGCTAAGAAGATTTCCGTATGCTGTGCCGGCCATAAAGGAACAAGTACAGTTCAACAGAAAAGCCATCCCAGCCCTCGGTGGTTTCGCAGGAGAAGTGAGCGTCAGCATTTGATGCTGGGGAGGATGGATGCTGGAGACGATCATTCCTTGTGCTCTGTCCGCTATCTGGACAGTCTTCATCAGCCAAGTATATTCCGTAAAATTTTTCCGCTGAGTACAATCTGTGAAATGTTTCTCCAGCGGAAAGAGGTACTTGTAAATAACACGATTCTTTAAACCGTTCTGAAAGTAGATCTTCCTAGGGAAGATACTGATGTTGAAATCTTTCTTACATACACGTTCGCTCTCTGGATATGCCGGTCACACGGTTGAGCCACCTGCTCGGCGTCTAGGCCAATATGTTTCACTTGCCTTTTTTCCCTTCTTATGCTGTCTTGCTAGAAATCAGTGTCCAAAAGGTGCCATATTTAAGCCATCTGGAGTGGCTGGAGTACCGTGACATAAATTTTTTAGACACAAGTTTCTGGAAGAGGGGTTTTAGTACACTTTATTGGGAGGGCCAGGTTTCTCCTACGGTGATGGGATTACAGCGGCCTCTAGTCCATTTCCTTACTGGCAGTAAAAAATGTGACTGCCTGACTGGAAACTGGCGCTTGAGGTTCCGGAAGTCTCCACAAAACAGACACACTGATCTTTTCTGACACTTCACTTTGAAGTCTTGAAGTCATAGCGAATTCAATGCTGTTACAACAATGAAGAAAGCGTTAACAAACCGCAAGTATGGATCAGTTCCAACAAAGGTACCTCCATAAATAGAATATAGTGTTCTTCTGACTTATTTAAAAGGACGCCTTCAGCTTCATGACAAAGAAAATCACAGCATATGCTGAATGTTACTGTCACTATCTCGTCGGAAAGCTAGTGCTTTCAGCGTGTGGGTAATTTCTTACTGATATGGTTTACGGGGCCAGTCAAATGTCGTGCAGGGTCTTTAGCATGGATGAAGTGCGGGCCCCTTATTCATCAACACGTACTCCATTTTTATAAACTGGTTAGTTTACTTCATGTAAAATTTGAAGCAACGAGTAGTAAGATTTTATTTCACTAATTTAAGCACGTACAGATGCTAGGCATATTGATTTTTGAACATTTATCCGTGCAACATAATTAACATTAGTCAAGACACTGAAATTAACCGACGAATTCTTATTAGCTTCATCGCACAGCAGGAAAAATCAACTGTTGATGAATAATGTCTCTTCACCGTAAAACCGGAAGAAAGTAATTGGACCGCTATCTACTTCATCTGTGTGTACACTGAAACTACGTGATACTACTTTTGATTTCTCCGGGAAAGTAAGGCTGTTACACGTACTGACACTCGCTCAAATTTCCATTAACCAGAACTAAGAGTTGATTCCAGTAGCAGGCGCTGGATTGTGTAACTGTCTTGAAATTGATTAACAGTTACGCGCCACTTGTCACAATTTCTTTTATTTAACAGGACCTTCTAGCGGAGGTTGGAGTCCTCCCTCGGGCACAGCGTGTGTGTGTGTTGTTCTTAGCGTGAGTTAGTTTAAGTTAGTTTGAGTAGTGTGTAAGTCTAGGGACCGATGACCTAAGCAGCTTGGTCCCTTAGGAATTCACATACATTTGAACATTTTTATTTAACACATTTCGACACTACAATATCCCGTCAAAAAGTATATAGAGAATGAAATACAAATCATTACTGCAAATAATTACACACAGTAATATGAATGTAAGATAAATCTATCCGTGGACTGGTATTACATAACTGAAACTTAATATGCCGTTAGGCACAGAAAAAAGCAAGAAGCAAATATGTACAGAGTGTTTAAAAAGAATGACCTGATTTCTAAATTCCATATTTATTGATAAAAACATACTACGAAGATGGAGCGAATTGCAAAATACTCACAAAATCTCAAAGTTTTAGTTATGCTGTTACAGATGCTCTATGTGTCTTTCGTACTGATGGGCACGTAGAGCATTTGTAATAGCATAGCTGAAACTTTAAGAATTTTTGAGTATTTTGATATACAACCCATGTTTTCAGCATGTTTCTATCAATAAATATGAAATTTTAAAATCAGACCATTCTTTTGAAACACACTGTAATATGAAACATATAAGACTCTTCCTTGTACATCTCATCGTGGCGCATAAGAAGAGCTGTGTTTATTTGCTAAAGTCAGCTGTCAATCACATTATCAAAGGCTGCACCTTTTGTTACGTATATATCATAGCCCTCAATGATTATGCTGTCGACAGCAATATCTATGTGTGTTTATGTACAATGTTGTAGCAAATCCTAAAAATAATCTTACACCCATGTTACATCTGTCGAGAATTACCAAAAGAATCGTTGCAACTTACTGAATAGGGTTATTGTTTGCTTTTCACGAGAACACCGCTCAAGTGGGGCCAGAAATGCCCACTGGACAATTCTGTCGTATCATTTAACATGATGACTCGTGCATCCTCAAGTGCAAAAGACCCTATTTCCTCTAAATGAAATGAACTATAACAGTTCTGATTGAAAAGCAAAACACGTCTTGTTGTTGTTGTGGTCTTCAGTCCTGAGACTGGTTTGATGCAGTTCTCCATGCTACTCTATCATGTGCAAGCTTCTTCATCTCCCAGTACCAACTGAAACCTACATCCTTCTGAATCTGCTTAGTGTATTAATCTCTTGGTCTCCCTCTACGTTTTTTACCCTCCACGCTGCCCTCCAATACTAAATTGGTGATCCCTTGATGCCCCAGAACATGTCCTACCAACCGATCCCTTCCTCTAGTCAACTTGTGCCACAAACTCCTCTTCTCCCCAATCCTATTCAATACCTCCTCATTAATTATGTGATCTACCCATCTAATCTTCAGCATTCTTCTGTAGCACCACATTTCGAAAGCTTCTATTCTCTTCTTGTCCAAACTATTTATCGTCCATGTTTCACTTCCATACACGGCTACACTCAATACAGATACTTTCCGAAACGACTTCCTGACACTTAAATCAATACTCGATGTTAACAAATTTCTCTTCTTCAGAAACGCTTTCCTTGCCATTGCCAGTCTACATTTTATAACCTCTCTACTTCGACCATCATCTCCCCAAATAGCAAAACTCCTTTACTACTTTAAGTGTCTCATTTCCTAATCTAATTCCCTCATCATCACCTGACTTGTCTTATGATACGCGTATAAATGTTTGAAGCACATAGTTCGTGAATCCATAGGTCTGTGCCAAGCAGCAGAACGTCGCGACGCACCGACGGGGAAGCCTGATTTACGCTGCGCTTAGTTATGGCGGCGCAGTCCTAAGATTGCGACAGCGGCAGAGGATGAACTCACTGGCCTATCTGAAAGGGTTTAACATTGAAGCATGCTTGGAAAGTTCCTAGAAATGCGTTCAAACTCCTTACACAAACATATTATAAAAGCACACTGTGGTTGTTCTTATAATTAGTGGCGTTTACATAAAAGTGGGTTACAAAATCAAGATTAAGTGAGCTAGATCCCCAGTTAGCTTAAATCAGAGGAATAGTGTCGGACACTAGAAGTATTGTGGTTGGCCGACTTTGTACCCTACGTCGTTTGTTACGTATGTATACCGACGAGCAACTTCTAGACGAACTTCAGACCATTGTAAAACAAGTACTCTGTCGACAATAATGTGGTGATAGTTACCAACAACTGACAACACACCGTAGTGGAGCAGAATAAGTAAGCAAAATTCAACACCTGTTACATCTTTCAAAAATACACACATGTTTTTTATCATCGATCTGTTATTTCGAGAGCTTCAAAAATACTTCAAAACCTTGCTCGCATAATCTACACAGTACAACTATTTTCAATGAAAAATGGTGAAAATTCCATCCCCTCCCCCTTCTCCACTCCCCACTCTGCCGCCCACCTCGCCCACGTCCCCCGATTAAACATCAGCTGTGTAGCAATCTGGCGTGGGGCCTGTGAGCAGCTAGACACACTCACGTATGTTGTTCATAGGAGTGTGCACGAGGATCGCTCTGACCCTGAGTTTTTTGTTTTTTACTGCGCATACGCCACTGCACATGCACAGCACGCTGCCACCAATTTACGTTCAGCATTGAGTGAGATCTAGTAGAGGACTGTCGTTCGAAGTTGTGAGACATTGTTGTTGAATTAACGTGAAATATTTTTTGAGGAGTCACTGTGATCCTGGAGTACACATTGCGTAACTATTCCGTCACTGAGTGTGACGTTCATTTAGGCGAAAATAGCTTGTATAAATTACATTTTGCTAACGGAAGATGCTATGCAGGAAGCATTGTTAGAAGAACTCAGTTGTGGAAGTGACTTAATTGACTTTCGTGAAGAAAGTGTTTCTGAAACTGATACTCTTGCAGCAGCTGTGGACAATAGAGAAATTGATCAGTCTTCAGAAACTCAAGACAGTTATGAGGAAAATAGTCGTTCACCGTAAGAATGGTTGTTATTGGAACACAGCTGTGTCTAAGTGAGCAGGTCTGCTAGCTGCCGATAACGCTGTAGTAAGTATTCCAAGAGCGTCAAAATAATGAATGAACCAATTTATAAATAACTTCGCTTGCGAAGACTATGTGGTCTACACAGGATTTGTTTTTCTTTGATATAATTTTTATGTTGTTCACAAATTGCAAAAATTCTAAACTTTTCAGCTAATTAAGGCCAGAGAAGCATGGTCTTCTGCGAGTGTATTTCTGACAAAAAAGTGATTCCGGCGGCTGTAGACCAAGGTTCATGATAATCATGCGCTCTTCTGGTGATATCTCCATGGAAACTTTCGTCCCCTATGACATATTTTTTTATGTACATCCGAGAATCCAAATACCAATTCTCGTAAGTCTAGCTTCAAAATTGCCTTAATGGCGACATATTTGGTAAAAGCCTTTCATCCAGTATTTCATCCCGTTAGAGGCGGAATTTCGAAGATCTTCTTAAACGAGGCCCACAGTGTGATACTAATACCCTCTCCAAACGTCAAGTTTCTGTGCTCGGTGGTGTGAGCTGTGATTTGGTGTGGCCCTATTTCGCCTCTTAGGGGGCGAATGTTCGAAAACAGTGAAACAGGCATTTTATATTTCTAATCCAGAAGCCAAATACCAATTTTCGCAGATTTCAATTTAAAAATGCCTTCACAATGAAATATTTTTGTAAACATTTCATCGTTCATTCCACCCCTTAGGGGCTGATCTCCACAAACAGTGAAATGCATATTTTTTTTTTAATTTGTAACACAGGTGCCAAATACAAATTTTCATAGATTTAGCTTCAAAAATACTTGCATAGTGAAATCACCCCCGCAGTCGTCGAATTTCCAAAATCAGTGAAACACGTATTTTTTTATTCTTAACCAAAAAGCCAGTTTCTCTTTTTCATAGATTTGACTTTAAAATGCTTCCATAATGAAATATTTCATAAAGCATTTCATCCCCTATTTCTCCCCCTTACGGGCTGAATATCTAAAGCACTGAAACACGTATTTTTTTTATTTGTAACCAAGAAATAAACTACCAATTGTCGCAGATGCAGCTATAAAAATACTTGAGTAATCCTTTAACTGTGTGTTACTTTCAAAAAGTTTTTCATCGAATATTTCACCCTCATAGGGTGTTAAATTTCCAAAGATGTTCAAAAACATATTTCTTTATTTCCAATAGAAAATCCAAATACTAATTTTCGTAAATCTAGCTTCAAAATTGCCTTAACAGCGACATATTTTAAAAAATCAGTTCATTCACTTCTTTCACTCCCTTAGGTGTGGAATTTCAAAACGTCCCTTCTTAAAAGACACATACACTATAAGATCAACACTCCCTATAAATTTCAAGTTTTTATCCACAGTGATTTGGGCTGGGCGATGAAGAGTCGTTGAGCGAATCAGTCACTCCAGACATTGCCTTTTAGTATGCAGAGATTGAGAGCACCTCAAAATATTAGTGTAATATGTGCGTTTCATTAAATGACTAGCAACTTAATCTAATAAAGCTGCGAATAAGTTCTTTAGAACAGGATCTCTGTCAAGATTCTTCGTTGAAGAGTTTCCACGTTAGTTTTGACTTAGTCTCGAATTTTGGATGCATTAATACACTGTTGATGGAAAAAGTACATGGAAGAGGAGAAATAAAATGAGCTTAGTACAAGAGAGTCCACTTTTTCCAGAACATTCTAGTCTCAGGCAATTTACCCTGCATATAATTGAACGTCAGTGTGACCATGGTGGATATTTCGTGCGACAATTACGAACGTATACGCTGCTAGGACTGTTATTGTTGACGGAAGCAAAGTTTTGATACTTACCCACCTTGCGTGGTTGTACTTCGCAGCGTACAGATGAAAGGCAGGTAACTTGTGAAGCGAATAAGTCAGTCAGAAATTGCCTGTAAGTGTAATCCGTGCGTTGCAGACGTATCCTTAATTATTCGGAACCCCGGCCTGCAGCGAGTCGATCACTGTCGACCGATCTGGTGAGGTTTCAAACTGTCGCTACGGACTTACGGGCGAGCAAAGTTTCCAGTCACCAGCGGTACGCTAAATTTATTCTCATATAATTACTTTCCCGCTAAAGCCCAATTAAGAAGTTCATAAAATAAAACTCGGTGGTGAAATTTTCTTCGATGCCGTGCCGCGAGAAAATACGATGAAGACCTGACACGAACGACCAATTAATGGCCCAATTAAGCATACTGCCACTGCGAGAAGCGGTTAACGTTCATCATCTAGGAGCGTTTTCTCTTCCTGGTCTGTCTGTATCGACGGCAGCTTCCACAAAAACGAGGCCTCACAAGAATGGCCTGCTTTAGTCTTCTGCTCGGACGAGATTTGAATGCCCTCATAGATTTGTTTTTCGTGGTTTCTCTGAAACAGCGAGGCGAATTCTGTAACGCTTATTTCAGTTTTGCCTCAGCTGATTCCTTTACCTATTGGTATTCACATAAACTCAGGGGATCTGTCTTATTCAGCTCGACAATGACGGGAAGATAGACTATGCAATGCACCATTTTAGACACCAACCAGCAGAAGATAAAGAACTGAATGTCATCATAAAGAGATTATCAGCACAGTTAGAGTTTATTGCATTTCAAAATGTATCCATGAATTACCTCTTCTCGATAAAAAAATCTCATACTGATAACGATATTTATGAGAAAAACCGCCCAACCTTACACAACCATATTAATCAGTTTGTTCTACATTATTATATAATGACTAAGTTAAGGAAGAAGAGTCCACAGACTGCAAATGTTTATTTCAACGAAGACAATCACATTTTCGTCTTCCCCGATGTGCGCTCCATCATCTTTTACATCTCCTGTGAGGTCACAGACAGTAGCACTCCCTCCTTCAGAAACGATTGCTAAAGGTTTGGTATAATCCATTCCCTGGACCGTCGCGTTGAAATCATGACAGGCTGCAAATTTCCTCTGCGCCCTTCGTATTATTTAAGCGACCTTGTTCTTATAACGATTTCACGTGACACTGCACCCATTGGAATCAGGATATAGCTTTGCGTGCCCTTAACAGTAAAAAAAAAAGGAAAAGTGGACGCCTTTTAATATATCATAAAGATGATTGGTGTTAGTAGAAAATGGCTATAATGAACGATAACACGCACATCTACCTGTCCAAAACGAATTTTTATAAACAGTTACAAACTGCACTACTGTCCATTAAAATTGCTACACCAAGAAGAAATGCAGATGATAAACGGCTATTCATTGGACAAATATGTTATACTAGAACTGACATGTGATTACATTTTTTCGCAATTTGGGTGTATAGATCCTGAAAAACCAGTACCTAGAACAACCACCTCTGGCAATAATAGCGGCCTTGATATGCCTGGGCATTGAGTCAAACAGAGCTTGGATGGCGTGTACTGGTACAGGTGCCCATGCAGTTTCAACACGATACCACAGTTCATCAAGAGTAGTGACTGGCGTTTTGTGACGAGCCAGTTGCTTGGCCACCATTGACAAGACGTTTTCAATTGGTGAGTGATCTGGACAATGTGCTGGCCAGGGCAGCAGTCGAACATTTTCTGTATCCAGAAAGGACCGTACAGGACCTGCAACAAGCGGTCGTGCATTATCCTGCTGAAATGTAGGGTTTTGCAGGGATCGAATGAAGCGTAGAGCCACGGGTCGTCTGAAATGTAATGTCCACTGTTCAAAGTGCCGTCAATGCGAACAAAAGGTGACCGAAACGTGTAACCAATGGCACCCCATACCATCACGCTCGGTGATACGCCAGTATGGCGATGACGAATACACGCTTCCAACGTGCGTCCACAGCGATGTCGCCAAACACGGATGCGGCCATCATGATGCTGTAAACAGAACCTGGATTCATCCGAAAAAAATGACGTTTTGCCATTTGTGCACCCAGGTTCGTCGTTGAGTACACCATCGCAGGCGCTCCTGTCTGTGCTGCAGCGTCAAGGGTAACCGCAGCCATGGTCTACGAGCTGCTAGCCCGTGCTACTGCAAGCGTCGTCGAACTGTTCGTGCAGACGGTTGTTGTCTTGCAAACGTCCCCATCTGTTGATTCACGATCCGTTACAGCCACGCGGATAAGATGCCTGTCATCTCGACTGTTAGTGATAGGAGGCCGTTGGGATCAGCACGACGTTCCGTATTACCCTCGTGAACCCACCGATTCCTTATTCTGATAACAATCATTGGATCTCGACTAACGCGAGCAGCAACGTCGCTATAGGATAAACCGCAATCGTGATAGGCTACAATCCGACCTAATAGCCGCATTTCTCCTCCTTACACGAGGCATCACAATAACGTTTCACCAGGCAACGCCAGTCAACTGCTGTTTGTGTATGAGAAATCTTTGCATATCACAGCATCTTCTTCCTGTCGGTTAAATTTCGCGTCTGTAGCACGTCATCTTCGTGGTGTAGCAATTTTAATGGCCAGTAGTGTACTTCCAAACCCTTATTGAAAATGTCAGTTGTTAATCAAGAACTACAAATAAAATGAAGTACATTGATCAGACAGAGCGTTATGACCACCGACCTAATAGCCGGTATTTCTCTTTTTGGCACCGATAACAGCGGCGACTCCTCTTTGCATGGAAGCAATGAAGCCTTCTTAGGTCGCTGGATGGAGTTGGCACCATCTGTACAAACACAAGTCACCTAATTCCCCCGGGGAGCGGGGTGATGACCTCTGACGTCACATTCAGTCATATCTTAGATGTCGGGTTCAGTTCAAGCTAGTTGTGTGTGGAAGGGGGGTGGGGGACGGGGATCAGTGCATCAATTGTAACTCTCCACTGTGTTCCTTAAGCCACTCCTTTGCACTCTTGGGCTTGAGACATGGCGAATTATCTTGTTGAAAAATGTCAGTGTCGTCGGAAGACATGATCGTTATGGAGGGGTGTAAGTGGTCTGCAACCGGAGTGCGATACTTTCTGGCCCTCATGGTGCCTTGGACGAGCTCCACTCGACCCATGGATGCCCACGTGAATGTTCCCCAGAGCATAAAGGAGCCACCGCCAACTTATCTCCGTCCCGCAATACGGGAGTCAAGGAGGTGTTCTCCTGAAAGACGACGGATTTACGCCTTCCCATCGGCATAATGAAGAAGATGTTGCGATTCATCAGACCATGCAACACTCTGCCACCACGCCAAAGTCCAATGCCGATACTAACGCGCCCATTTCAGTCGTAGTTGTCTATGTTGTGGTGTTAATATTGGCACACGCATGGGTCGTCAGCTGCTGAGGCCCATCGTTAGGAGCGTTCGGTTTAGACACACTGGCACTCTGCCCAACATTAAAGTTTGATGTTAGCTCCGCCACAGTTCGCTGCCTGTCGTGTTTTATCAGTCTTCTCAGCATACTACATCTGACCTCTGTAATAAGGGGTTGTCGCCCAACCCCTCTGCGGCTGAACGTGGTTTCACCTTGGTGTCGCTATGTGTTGAAGACGCTTAACACAGCACTCCTTGAAAAACGGACAAGTAGTGCAGTTTCCGAAATGGTAGTGCCGAGCCTCCAGCCATCATAATTGCTTTCAGTCAGACTAGCGCCTTCCCAATTCTATACAAAGGCAGCACCTTCACTGATTCTACATGCACCGTACATGTGTATGACTGGCAGTCATTCCTTGCCAACTGATGTTACTATTGCCTGAACGGGTTAACATCCGTAGTAGGTCGGTAGTCGTAGTATTCTGGCTGATCAGTGTATTTATGGAAGAAGTCCATCAAGTAAAAATATGAAATCGAAATTGTAGTTATCTGTGACAGTCATTTGTTAATAAAAACTTAACGAAAGAAAAACTTTTCTATTGAAAACCGTATAATATACAGCCATTCTCAATTTGACGTCTTACTCTTTCCAAATTTAGTCATCTGGAGACCATTCTCCAACCACCAACTAACATTTCCGCAGTTTATTTCCATATTGTTCATACTGAGGGTTTCACAATAGCTAACTCAAGTTTAGGCACATTTATACGTATTGCCTTTTTTGCGAATTATCCATTATGTCCTTCTTCTTTTACGTACTGTAAGGGGCGATCAAAGAGTTTCCTTTTGAGAGCGTTGCTGCAGCGTATATGCAACGTAGCGTGATTCGGATCCGTATATGTGAGCACCAACATATAGGCAAAGGATTGATGTAGTATTCGTTTCTTTACGATGTGCGTGTGGTAAATTCGGTAACTTGAACTAAGACGACAGTACTACCAAATGGGTCTAAAACAAGACGAAAGTGCTGTTATCCTTTCCTTGGCCGTTGAAGGACAAGCATCGGTACACATACATCGGAGAATGAAGAATAGCATGTCTGTCGAAAACCATCGTTGTGGAATTGTGCTACAAGTGATGCTGATACTTCGTGGTAGCGTACGTCACCATATCGCAAGTGTCGTATCACAGAAGTTACACCAAGTCAAGAGGGGGCACTCGAACACCCGCCTTGTAGTTTTGATCTCTCCCCATGCTATTATCACGCCTTCGATTCCTTAAGAAAGTCCTTCGAGAATATACGATTACTGACGGACAGGGATGTGCAGCAGGCAGTTACAGACGTCTTCACGCAGCAGGAAACGGTTTTTTACCGTACAGGTACCTTCAACTTGGTGCGTCGGTGGGACAATTGCGTCATTGATCACTCCGTTTTTGCCTAGCTGACATACCGATTCTGGGCTATACGACCTCTGAACGGAAACTTCTTGATCGTCCCTTACACATACACCCAACGGAGATGCATTAGAAAAGCCTATCTAGTAACTGGAGTCTGAGAAAATCGGATAAGATTCGAAGCATTTCAGATCTGTTACAGAAGGATACCGAGAGTTAAAAGGACTCATATAAGAAATGAGTAAGTTCTTTGCAGAATCGTTGAGGAAAGGAGCGTGTGGGAACGCTAACTTCAAGAAAAGACAGAAAGGTAGAACATGTGTTTGGGCGTCGGGGAATAACTTGACAGTACCTGAAGGAGCTGCAGAGGTTAAAGCTACAGGAGGTGACAGAGACTAGAATATGTCGAACAAATAACTAAGGAAGTTGACTGCAAGTGCTACTGTCAGACTAATGAGAATTACGCCAAATCACCACAGAAAAAAACTAGTAACTAGCAGACTCTCTAGGCGACGGCCGCCACGAAACGAGACATGGACGCTACGAAACCTCGAAAGTGTTGGCAAGTCATTATGAGTCTTAGTCTACCAACCTTTGCCCACACCTCAAGTACAGTTATGTGATACAGCTTCCTGTAGGAACTATTGCTTGTTTGGTACATGGACAAGTGACAATTTCGGGTGTAGTACCCCAGAAGGCCTCACTAAGATGGAGATCAGGCAACCTGAGTGGCCCGCGAACACTGTCAGCTCAGCACAAAGCCCTGAAGAAGGCCATCTGCAATAGCGGCCGAAACGTCAGGCAATTTTGTATACTGACAATGCGGTCACCAGCCCTGAAGAACTTTATTGATACTGTCATGTCAGTTACGTGTGCCACAAACTATCCAGAGCCATGCGGAGTGACCGTGCGGTTTGAGGCGCCATGTCACGGATTGCGCGGCCCCTCGCGCCGGAGCTTCCAGTCCTCTTTCGGGCATGGCTGTGTGTGTTGTTCTTACCATAAGTTACTCTAAGTAGTGTGTAAGTCTAGGGACCAGTGACCTCAGCAGTTTGGTCCCTTAGGAATTCACACACATTTGAACATTTTTTGAAACTATCCAGATATAGCTCCAGAGCGGTTTAGTCATATGTGAGCTTGATGAAGCTATAGCTCGCTGATAGTTGCTACAGGCAAACACATGGATGGACATAACCGAACAGTAAGTTCCAGCATAAGTTCGCCGATGAGAGGCACAGGCGCAGGCATGTCATGATTTCTAAAGGATCAATAGACTGACTTTTCGAGAAAACGTCAGAGAATATGACCATGTATCTGAATAAAAAAATCGATATTTTCGATATATTCAGTTCTTGATATATCAAAAATAGTTATTCTTGTTTAGGAAAAGGTTGGTAGTTTTGAAGCAGGAATATGTTATATTCAACACTGTCTTATTCTGTTAGGATAATTTAGGTTAAGTAGTGTGTAGGCTTAGGGACTGATGACCTAAGCAGTTAAGTCCCATAAGATTACACACATTTTTTTCTTATTCTGGGTCAGTAATTGTTTATACACAGCCGCATATTTCCTAGAGATCTGTTTGATTCAGCATGTTCATTCTTTAAAACTAAATAAAATTTGTAGACCTGCTCAATTACATTAAACTCACGTTATTCGTACATTATCCTTCTATTGTCACCACTGCCCACCATAAGATTAAACGTCGCCTTGTGGCGTTGCCAACACAGTATGAAAAGTACATAAGAGGAGCAGAAACGAATGGAAAATTATTCTAGCAACGTCATGGGTCTGAAATGGGGAAATCCACTGACATTAGTGGCCTTGACGAAGGGCGGATTCGAATCGTCCGGTACCAGGGAACGAGCATCTTGGGAACAGCGAAGACGGTAGGCTGCTCGCGAGCTGCTGTCACGAGCATGTATGCAAAGTCGTTGAAGGATGATGGAGGTGAAACCATGAGTTGACGACAACGCATGGGACGTTCACGCTTCATCACAGTTGTTGGGGTAGTACGCTCGCCGGGTCTCTGGTTGATCTGACGACAGAGGACAGTACTTGTGCAGGCGTAAATGTTTGGGAGCATGTCGATCAGTGCACATTGTTGAACATGGAGCTGCGCAGTAGGTATCTTAAGCTTCCAGCTTCAGTTTAGGCTATAATGTATGACTGGTACATGTCTTATAATGTATGACTGGTACATGTCAACAGGAATACATCTTGCTTCTGTGCGTATGTGACACAAAAACAGATGTCTTTATAATAATAAAGAAAATAAGTGCAGTGAAATTGCGATACAAAAATTAATTGAATGCTACACTTTAACAATTTCCTTCATGTAAATAAAAGCCATTGGAAATGTGAAACAAACTTCTGTTACATTTAAATTTATTGATTTTTCTGGAAACCTTCAAGGCCCATATTTTAGTTGCATGGCTCGCAGAATCTTTTTTTTTTTTTTTTCATTTTTGTGAACCTAACCAACATTCTACTGTTGGGTCTCCTTTGTAGCATGGGCTCCATCTTTCCCTGTGAACCATCTTCTGCCAATCATAGTCACTGAAGAAGTGTGTAGGCTTGCAGGTGGAAGATCTTGGAAAGTTTGAACCCAACGCAGGGTACACGAATGATTCGACAAGATTTTCTTAGAAATCATTATTGCCCATTTCCTTTTTGTTTACTTTATTACACAAATGTAGAGCATTTACGCTATATTTAGAAGAGAGGACCACAGAGGCCTTACTTGTTTCCTTTATTTGTGTAGCTTGGAATATAGAGTCGTCATGTTTCGTACTAAGGATTAGAATATCTCATTTATCATTACACTTAAATACTAGAGTTTTTTCTTAATTCCGTAGAGCTATAACATCCCCTTTTTTCAGTTTTGCCTTAACCACTTCCAGGTGGATTACTCTTTCGATTTGCACGTAACACACCTACCAAGTGTGTCTCTCGCTGTTGTAGCTTTTTAGCTAGTGAAACATTAGTGTAACAGTTGCCCGTGTACTGTGCTCTTCAATTATCTAATAGTCCATCCATTTATTCTGTCACCACCTTATCAGCAACAGGTACACTATTGGGTCTCTCTTTTCCAGTGTATTCTGTGATTGCCCAAGCAGAACCTCCATTAACAAAGCTTCAAAACCTTAATCCCACATTTATGTCTTTTATTAGGGCTGTATACTCGAAAGTAAATACGTCCACGAAATGGTTTTTTCTTTCATCTATAGAAATTAATTCTTCTGAAATACAGGATTCCTTGAATTTTTTCCCGAAAATATTCTGTCTTGTGGGTCTCTTTCTCGTCCATTATTAGGTAAATGCAACCTGGAAAGTAGCAACTCAGATCTGTTACGACTCATAATTTTAGGAATCACATTCTCACACATTCTTTCTGTGGACTAGTATTGCCTCGATTAAGAAAGCTGCATAAAATAATCCTTACAAACTTGGCATTTCGTATCAAACCATTTTGATAGCCTTTGCTTTGGAGCTCCGGTTGCAGCAATATTTTGCAGTATAAGTGATCGTCGATGAAGTGTTCAAAGTGAGAAGAAAGAGGTAGTCCTTGAAGCTTTTTGAGTACGTCTAGATGGACATCACTGTTTGGAGAGAGAAAGTAAAAAATAGTTTTGTCCCCCACTAGAGGTTCCATTCCTTACGGTTTGAAGATCCTCAAGAGGACAGTCACCATTAGGTTCAGAATCGGTTGATCCTGCGTTACGATCATCATCAACATCCTCAGAACTCAAACAGGAGCCGTCATCATATGAAACATTCTCGTCTTCAACGGAGTCATTGGAAAAGCATGTGGCACAATCTTCAGAAAGATTACCTAGCGTTTCAGCGATTTCTGAATCTGAGAGACCTCTGTTAGCCATTTTAGTTCAAAATCTAAAATGAAATAAAGGTGTTAAACTACCAAACAAATTTCACGCTGGTGGTCATTTGGTTCAAATGATTCAAATGGCTCTGAGCACTATGGGACTGATGTCATCAGACCCCTAGAACTTAGAACTACTTAAACCTAACTAACTTAAGGACATCACACACATCCATGCCCGAGGCAGGATTCGAACCTATGACCGTAGAGGTCGGGCGGTTCCAGACTGAAGCACCTAGAACCGCTTGGCCACACCGGCCAGCGGTCATTTGGTTCCACGATGCAAAATTATTTCCGTCGACCACATGACAACAGGTGGACATATATGTGGCTTTTCTGCAGTCATGTTGGATTGTGAGCGCAAACTGTTGTCAGATGCAGCAGGCTGAACGGGACGGAAACCCAAGCTGGCCTGCCTTAACCACTGTGTTTTAGTACACGTGTAATTTTGTGTCTCCGTTGTGGCAGGTTGAGCAGCTTTAATACGTAAAAAAAAATGAAATAGAAATGTGAGAATAACAACGGACATCACACACCATAAAAAATAATTGGTTCAAATGAACAAGGATTATTAAATGTTTGGTACCCCATATCCAATAACCGAATGCAGAAAGGTGTTTGACGTGTTAACCAAGTGTTAGTTTCTTACTAACTGTGGTAGTATGATATTCTTACTCGAAGTCTACCCAAATAAAAATCACAACGAGAATTTTCTAAGATGCTGTGTCAGCCTTCGTCGTAATGAGCTTATTTGTGTTCCCCAATATACAATGTCTTTACTTTACATAAGTATTTCACTACAAAACTGACATCTAGGTAGTTACTGGCCTTCAGACATATGCTCTTATGTCAAGATAACGCAATTAACTTCCTGAAGTCAGTTTGTTGGTTAAATATTCAAGTCATAAAGCAGCCAAAAACCTAATGTTTTCTTGTGTTCCATAGATACTCAAGACTTAACCTTCTTGACCTAAGTCGAAACAAGGCCCCGGGAGTAGACAACATTTCATTGAACTACTAACAGCCTTGGGGGAGCCAGTCCTGACAAAACTATACCATCTGGTGAGCAAGATGTATGAGAAAGGCGAAATACCCTCAGACTTCAAGAAGAATATAATAATTCCAATCTCAAAGAAAGCAGGTGTTGACAGATGTAAAATTACCAAAGTATCAGTTTAATAAGTCACAGCTGCAAAATACTAATGCGAATTCACTACAGACGAATGGAAAAACTGGTAGAAGCTGACCTCGGGGAAGATCAGTTTGGATTCCGTAGAAATACTGGAACACGTGAGGCAATACTGCCCCTACGATTTACCTTAGGAAATACATTAAGGTAAGGCAAACCTACGTTTCTAGCATTTGCAGACTTAGAGAAAACGCCGGCCAGAGTGTCCGAGCGGTTCTGGGCGCTACAGTCTGGAACCGAGCGACCGCTACGGTCGCAGGTTCGAATCCTGCCTCGGGCGTGGATGTGTGTGATGTCCTCAGGTTAGTTAGGTTTCATTAGTTCTAAGTTCTAGGCGACTGATGACCTCAGAAGTTAAGTCGCATAGTGCTCAGAGCCCTTTGAACCATTTTTTAGAGAAAACTTTTGACAATGTTGACTGGAATACTGTTTCAAGTTCTGAAGGTGACAGAGGTAAACTGTAGGGAGCGAAAGGATATTTATAATTTGTACAGAAACCGGATGGCAGTTACAAGAGTCGAGGGACATGAAAGGGAAGCAGTGATTGGGAAGGGAGTGGGACAGGGTTGTAGCCTCTCCACAATGTTATTCAGTCTGTATATTGAGCAAGCAGTAAAGGAAACAAAAGAAAAAATCGGAGTAGGTATTAAAATCCATGGAGAAGAAATAAAAACTTTGAGGTTCGCCGATGACATTGTAATTCCCTTCAGACAGCAAAGGACTTGGAAGAGCAGTTGAACGGAGTGGACAGTGTCTTGAAAGGAGGATGTAAGATGAACATCAACAAAATCAAAACAAGTACAATGGAATGTAGTCGAATTAAGTCGGGTGACGCAGAGGGAATTAGATTAGGAAATGAGACACTTAAAGTAGGAAAGGAGTTTTGCTATTTGGGGAGCAAAATAAGTGATGATGGTCGAAGTAGAGAGGATATAAAATTTAGACTGGCAATGGTAAGGAAAGCGTTTCTGAAGAAGAAAAATTTGTTAACATCGAGTATATATTTAAGTGTCAGGAAGTCGTTTCTGAAAGTATTTGTGTGGAGTGTAGCCATGTATGGAAGTGAAACATGGACGATAAATAGTTTGGACAAGAAGAGAATAGTATAGAAGCTTTCGAAATGTGGTGTCACAGAAGAATGCTGAAGATTAGGTGGGTAGATCACATAATTTAGTAGGTATTGAATAGAATTGGGGAGAAGAGGAGTTTGTGTCACAACTTGACTAGAAGAAGGGATCGGTTGGTAGGACATGTTCTGAATCATCAAGGGATCAACAATTTAGTACTGGAGGGCAGCGAGATGAATACACTAAGCATATTCAGAAGGACGTAGGTTGCAGTAGGTACTGGGAGATGAAGAGGCTTGCACAGGATAGAGTAGCATCGAGAGCAGTGTCAAACCAGTCTCTGGACTGAACACAACAACAACAACGAAGGCGTTCAGCTGTGGAACACTTCTTAATTGTCACCTTCTATCTTTTGTTGTTCCAAAAAAAAGTGTACGTGATTGAAAAATAAACTAACCAACAGCAATTGATTATGGCCGCGTCCACAATCGTAATCCAATACTGCGTTCCTTGGTACCAGATCTCAGTCAGCCAACCTATCTAAACTAAGGCGCTGGCAAAAACAAAAATCATAATTGTTTAAATATTCACCTTATTTGCCTGAAGACTTCTTCTTCCATGTTCAACAATATGGACATACCAACATTAACTCTTGGTGACTTCACACAGCACAGCACAGAAACAACCTATTCCATCGTCTTTCCCTCACAGACAGCTACTGCAACTGTGTACCAAGCACTCTCTTACTCCAACGCTAGCAGTACAGTATCCTTGGCTCCGCGGTCGCGCAGAGTCAGCGATCTGCATTATCGCGTCTATCAGAGGCATTCATCGCTTATAGTATACTAGTTTCGTTTTAGTTTATTAATATTCTTATTCTGGTGCCACAGCAGGTGTGCCCCAGTACACTCCCTTCAACGGTGCCATCAACACAGAAACCGCACAGTAGCAGATCGGTCGCATGTCGTGTAGTCCACCGAGTGCTAATTATGTCACGTTTCAAATCATGTGTGGGGTCGGGGAATAGATGATACAAACAAGAATGAGAGTAGTGAATGAAAACACGGTCCAAGTAAGCTGTATTATTTTTTAATATCTGTACTATCTGCCAATTTCGACTTTCGGTCATTCTCAGTCAGGTATCTTAAGCTTCCAGCTTCAGTTTACGTTATTCTGTGTGACTGGCACATGTCTTATAACGTATGACTGGTACATGTCGACAGGAATACATCTTGGCCGGCCGGCCGCGGTGGTCTAGCGGTTCTATGCGCGCAGTCCGGAACCGCGCGACTGCTACGGTCGCAGGTTCGAATCCTGCCTCGGGCATGGATGTGTATGATGTCTTTAGGTTAGTTAGGTTTAACTAGTTCTAGGTTCTAGGGGACTAATGACCTCAGCAGTTGAGTCCCATAGTGCTCAGAGCCATTTGAACCATTTTCAACATCTTGGCCGGCCGGAGTGGCCGTGCGGTTCTAGGCGCTACAGTCTGGAACCGAGCGACCGCTACAGTCGCAGGTTCGAATCCTGCCTCGGACATGGATGTGTGTGATGTTCTTAGGTTAGTTAGGTTTAATTAGTTCTAAGTTATAGGCGACTGATTACCTCAGAAGTTAAGTCGCATAGTGCTCAGAGTCAATACATCTTGCTTCTGTGCGTATATGACGCAAAAACAGATGCCTTTATAATAATAAAGAAAATAAGTGCAGTGAAATTGCGAAACAAAAATTAAATTAATTCTACACATTAACAATTCCCTTGATGAAAATAAAAGCCATTGGAAATGTGAAACAAACTTCTGTTGCATTTACATTTATTTATGTTTTTGGAATCATTCAAGGCCCATTTTTTAGTTGTATGGCTCAAAGAATCTGTTAATTCTTTTGCGTTTTTGTGAACCTAACCGGCATTCTACTGTTGGGTCTCCATTGTAGCATGGGCTGTATCTTTCCCTGTTAACCATCTTCAGCCTCTCATAATCATTCGAGAAGTGTGTAGACTTGCAGGTGGAAGGTCTTGGAAAGTTTGTGTACAACGTAGGATACACAAATGAGACTACAAGAGTTTCTTTGAAATCATGAATGCCGATTTTCTTTTTGTTTACTTTATTGTACAAATGTAGAGCATTCACACTATATGTAGAAGTGATGAAATGGAAGGCAAGTCCCTTGTACCATTTTATATTCCTTCTTACGGATGGGGCATATCAGACCACTTGATCGGAAAGGTCGATAAAGATTTTTTTTTTTATGTAGTCGATGACCATAGTGGGCTTCTTGTTTCTTTTCTTTGTGTAGCTTGGACCATAGAGTCATCATGTTTCGTACTAAGGAACAGCATGTCTCATTTGTCCTTCCACTTCAGGACCAGAGTTTTGTCTTAATTCCGTAGAGCTATAGGCTCCCCTTTTTTCAATTTTGCCTTGACCACTTCCAGGTGGTTTATTCTGTCGATTTGAACGTAACACACCTACCAAGCGGGTCTCTCGCTGTTTTAGCCTTTTAGATAGTGATTCACTAGTGTAACAGTTGTCTGTGTACTGCGCTCTTCAAATATCTAGTAAGCCATCCATTGATTCTGTCACCACCTTATCAGCAACAGGTATACCGTCGGCTCTCTCTTTGCAGTGTAGATTGTGATTGCCCAAGCAGAACCTCCACTAACAAAGCTTGAAAACCTTAATCCCACATTTGTATTTTATTAGGGCTGTATACTCGAAAGTAAATACGTCCACGAAATGGTACGTTCTTTCGTCTACAGAAATTAATTCTTCTAAAGTATAGGATTCCTTGAATTTCTTCCCTAAAATATTCTGTCTCGTAGATCTCTTTCTTGCTCATTATTTGATAAATGCAACATGGAATGTAGCAACTCAGATCTGTAACGACTCATAATTTTTGGAATCCCATTCTCACACATTGGCCTAGTATTGGCTCAATGAAGAAAGCTCCATAAAATAATCCTCACAAAGTAGGCACTTCGTCAGTATTAATGTCAAACCATTTTGATAGCCTTTGCTTTGGAGTTCCGGTTGCAGCATTATTTTTCAGTGTAATGTGATCATCGATGAAGTGTTCAGAATGAGAGGTAGGAGGTAGTCCCTGAAGCTTTTGACTACCTCTGGATGAACACCAGTGTTTGGAGAGAAGAAAGTAAAAATAGTTTTGTCCCCTGCTACAGGTTCCCATTCCTTACGGTTTGAAGATCCGCAAGAGGACAGTTATCATTAGGCTCAGAATCGGTTGATCCTGCGATATGATCATCATCATCATCCTCAGAACTCAAACGGGAGCCGTCATCATGAGAAACATTCTCGTCTTCGACGAAGTCATTGGAAAAGCCTGTGGCATCATTTTGAGAAAGATAAGCTGGCATTTCAGTGATTTCTGCATCTGACATACCTCTGATAGCCATTTTAGTTAGAAATTTGAAATGAAATATATGTGTTAATCTAACAAACAAAATGCCCACTGATGGTGATTTGGTTCCACGATGCAAAATTACTTCCATGGACCCCACAACAACAGGTAGACATGTACCTGGCTATTCTGTAACCACGCTGGACTGACAGAGGGAACTGTTATCAGGTGCAGCAGGCTGAACGGGACGGAAACCCAAGCTGGCCTGCCTTAGCCACTGTGCTTTAGTACACATGTAATTTTTTGCCTCCGCTGCGGCAGGTTGAGCTGCTTTAATACGTAAAAGAAATATGAAATAACAAAGTCAGAATAACGAAGGATATCACACACCATAAAAAATAAATAATCGATTCAAATTAAAAAAGGGTATTTAAGTATTTTTTTTCCTGTCAACGGCCTTGACGCAGTGATAACACCGGTTCCCGTCAGATTACCGAAGTTAAGCGCTGTCGGGCTGGGCTAGCACTTGGATGGGTGACCATCAGGTCTGCTGAGCGTTGTGGCAAGCGGGATGCACTCAGCTCTTGTGAGGCAAACTTGACTGAGAAGTAGCGGCTCCGGTCTCGGAAATTGACATATGGCCGGGAGAGCGGTGTGCTAACCACATGACCCTCCACATCCGCATCCAGTGACGCCTATGGGTCAGGATGACAAGGCGGTCGGTCGGTACCGTTGAGCCTTCACGGCTTGTTCGGAAGGAGTTTAGTTTTTAAGTATTTGGTCCTACATATCCAATAACCGAATGCAACAAGGTGTTCAACGAATTAACCCAGTGAATATCTTACTGGCTGTGCTGGTGTGATATTCGTACTCGAAGTCCCTGCAAGCAGAGATCACAACAAGAAATTTTGTAAAAAACTGTGACAGCCTTGGTCGTAATGACCTTATTTGTGTTCTTCAACTATAAAGTAAGGCTTTACTTCTCGTAAGTGTTTCATCACAAAATTCTCGCCAAATTAGTTACTGTCCTTCAGCCATGTGCTCACGTCAAGATAACACAACTAAGTTCCTGAAATCAGTTTGTTCGTTAAATATTCAAGTCTTAAAACAGTCAAAGTCACAATGATTTCTTGTGTTCCATAAATATTCAAAACTTAACATTCTTGAAGGCTGTGGGTTTAACATTTCCTCCTGTCCGAACCTTCTGTGTGAGTGCAATAAGCTGTTTAAACACACTCTACCTGTGTTTGTTTTCTTTTTGCCGCATTCGGCGGGTTCATTTACGCGCACACACTGAGGTTACAGTGAACATAGTCTGCGACCTTCATTTCGACATTGTCTTGGCTGTATATCTCCATTATGAGTATGCTGTGGATGCTCCTGCGTGCCAAGGTGATAACAGCCGGTTGTACACATACATTCCTGGTTTGACGAAGACTCTTGCATCGTGTCCACATCGAGTGGACCGCTATGTCACTCGCTCTTAATACCATAGAAAATTTCCGCGGCTCTTTGGAACGAGAAAAAAAACGGGCAATACGGTAGATCTATCACCAATGAGTACGGCACACACCAAGAGACTCGTGCACTTCCTTCCTCGCCGAAATGAGGTCATTATGGCGGCATTATTGCAAGGTGTCAAGTTTCCTGGGGATGACGAACTTTTCGTCCCTTGTGGCTAAGTAAGTAGTTTCGTACTAGTGGCCGGAAGTTAGTGCCAAGATAGCGCAGCTAGTTGATGACGTCAATGCGCAGAGGTCGCTTTTTCTTTTCCTCATTACGGGCACCTAAAAGCAGTTCAATTAACGGGCTATCGTGGAAAACCAGTAATGGTTTTCATTATCGTAGCTCGCCGGCAGAGTGCGCATTTTCCCGGAATCGCTGCGCGATAGCCATCGTTGCGTGCAGACCGGCGCGTCACGTGACACGGGCGCTGCCAGTGCGCACGCGACCGCCCCATCACCCCAGGCTGTGACCATTTCCCTCAGCGGCGGCCAGCCGACCAGCTCCGTCAACGGCGGGCTCATCAGCAACAGAGCACTCACACCTTGACAGCTTGTCGCAATCGCTGTCACTATTTGTCTTTCGAGATGCCGTGTCTGCACAGACAGTCGCAAGCGGTTTTAACAGCTTTCATTTGCTATATAAACGACGGTAAACTAACACTCCGAAAAACAAGTTAACGACTACGAAATTTGGTGATCATATTTTACATGCACTGTCTGATCAAAAGACAGGACACTTGCTCATGGCCACTAATACGCGGTATGTCTATGCTTTGCCTTTACGACGGTATTGTTGTATCGTGGGACTACGCCTACTCTTCTAGCAACACAAGGTACACGGGCAGTCAACTACCTACCAGCTGACGCACGATGACTGCCATGCTACAAACGAACACCAGAAGGCGACCTAAGCGCCGACAAAGATCAGACCACTTTCTTCCACAGCCCACATGTCCTCCTGTGTACACATCCAACAAGCATTCAAATAACTTCCGGGAATTCAGCCAGGTAACACTTTCAGCGACCGCCGATATTTCGGCGGGAGAACACCACGACATTTTCAAGGCAAACTGCAACGGACAGGCGACGTACATGAAAATTTAAAACCTCGGTTCTCGGACTGAAGCAGGAAAGATAACACACACACTGAACACTAGTGCCACCAAAGATGACCAAAGTCAGAGCTATCGATAGACTATGAATTCGCAGGTGAGATAGCATTGACTCTGTCCCTCTGTTTTTTGACAAGTGAGAGAGCCGGATTCCAAACAGAGTTTAAACAGAAGCCTCCATCCCTGTTACCGAGGTTGCTCGCTAATTTAATTTCAACTGCCTTCCTAATAACACTGTCCCAATAGCTGGACGTGCATGCCAATATCTCGGTGTTATTATATAACATGGGGTGACCAGTATCCAAGCAATGTCCGGCAATAGCAGATCTACTTGGCTGCTGTAATCGTGTGTGCCGTTTACGCTCAGTACATCGGTCCTCCACGGTCCTTATAGTTTGACCAATATATGCCACGCCGCAGCTACAAGGAATGCGATATACACCCGCCTTACGCAGTCCAAGATCATCCTTAACGGAAATGAAAAGTGCTCTAATTTTTGGATGGAGGTCGGAAAACGCGTTTACGGAAATACGATGTGAAATGTGTTTTCCGACCTCCGTCTAAAATTAGAGCACTTTTTAGTTCCGTTAAGGATGATCTCGGACTGCGTAAGGTGGGTGTATATCGTATTCCTTGTATCTGCGGTGTGGCATATATTGGTCAAACTATCAGGACCGTGGAGGACCGATGTACTGATGATAAACGACACACACGATTACAGCAGCCAAGTAGATCTGCTATTGCCGAACATTGCTTGGATACTGGTCACCCCATGTTATATAATAACACATAGATATTGGCATGCACGTCCAGCTATTGGGACAGTGTTATTATCGAGCAACCTCGTTAACAGGGATGGAGGTTTCTGTTTAAAATGTTTGGAATCCGGCTCTCTCCCTTGTCAAAAAACAGAGGGACAGAGTGAATGCTACCTAACCTGCGAATTCATAGTCTCACTATCGATAGCTCTGACTTTGGTCATCTTTGGTGGCACTAGTGTTCAGTGTGTGTGTTATCTTTCCTGCTTCAGTCCGAGAACCGAGGTTTTAAATTTGCATGTGCGCCGCCTGTCCGTTGCAGTTTGCCTTGAAAATGGCGGGGTGTTCTCCCGCCGAAATATCGGCGGTCGCTGAAAGTGTTACCTGGCTGAATTCCTGGAAGTTATTTGAAAGTTGTATACGCCAGGAGAAACTCAGGTCTCACATTCATTAAAGTTGAATCCACATACACTGAACAGCCATAGAAACTGGTACGCCTGTCTAAGATCGTGTAGGGCCCCCGCGGGCAGGCACAAGTGGCGCAACACATCGTAGCATGAACTCAACTAATGTCTGAAGTAGTGCTGGAGGAAACTGACACCATGAATCCTGCAGGCCTGCCATAAATCCGAAAGAGTACGAGGGGGGAGAGATCTCTTGCGAACAGGGCGTTGCAAGGCATCCCAGATATGCTCAATAATGTTCGTGTCTAGGGAGTTTGGTGGCCAGTGAAAGTATTTAAACTCATAAGGGTGTTCCTACAATCACTTTGTAGCAATTCTGGACATGTGGGGTGTCGCACTGTCTTGCTGGAATTGCCCAAACCGTCGCACCTGTCAGAGTCGTACCTTGTCGTATCAGGAGTCCCATATCACAATAACTGCACACGACTCACACCATTATAGAGCCTCCATCAGCTTGAACAGTCCCCTGCTGACATGCAGGGTCCATAGATTCATGAGATTAACTCCATACCCGTACAAGTCCATCAGCTCAATACAATTTGAAGTGAGACTCGTCCGACTAGGCACCTTATTTCCAGTCATCAACAATCCAATGTCGGTGTGATGGGTCCAGGCGAGGCGTAAAGCTTGTGTCGCGCAGTCATCAAGGGTACACGAGTAGATCTTCGTCTCCAAAAGCCCATATCGATGATGTTGTGTCTCATCACTTGGGTGCCAAATGTAACACTACGTTGAAACTCACTTAAATCTTGATAAACCGCCATTGTACGAGCAGTAACCAATATAAGAACTGCTCCAGACACTTGCTGTCTTATATAGGCATTGCCGATCTCCGCGTCGTCTTCTGCTTGTTCACAAATCTGTGTATTTGAATACGCTTGCCTATACCAGTGTCCTTGGCGCTTCCGTATGTTTCGTCATTTGTTGTTTCATGGAATACGCTTTACGGTTCTAGGCGCGCAGTCCGGAACCGCGCGACTGCTACGGGCGCAGGTTCGAATCCTGCCTCGGGCATGGATGTGTGTGATGTCCTTAGGTTAGTTAGGTTTAAGTAGTTCTAAGTTCTAGGGGACTGATGACCACAGCTGTTAAGTCCCATAGTGCTCAGAGCCATTTGAACCATTTTTGAATACGCTTTCATGCTTGAAACAATCAAACGTTGTGAACAAATGAATAACAACGGTCAAAATAATTTAAAGAGCGTGAACAGGATTAATCCATGAATAAAAAACCTTAACAATTTATGTCACTAAGAACAAGGCTCGAAATCTGGAATGTACATAAGTCCCTAAATACGAGTAAGAAGTCACGCCAATCAGGGGTCGTTAAGCTGGTTCAACAAACTGAGTTTTACCAGTAAAATGAATTACAAATGACTGCCACTAAAAGTATTAAGAATTCTCAAGAATCAAATTTTACATAAATAGACAAGACCACCCAGAATACAGAAAGGATAACTAGTCACGCCAATGACTCTGGCTGTTAGAAAGCCCATAACAATTTATAAACCTTAATAAAGTCACTTAAAAATAAAATATACAATCCACCAAAATACAAGTAAAGCTGGGGATGCATACAATTTAAACGTGACTCCTGGATGGTACTCACCAGCAGAAACATTAATAATCACCCTGAAACAAATATACAATACCTAAAAATATAAGAAAAGTGACAAATTATATCAACTAGTTATCGCAGTAAACTGGCAGCAACCACGCATATTTGACACGTAACGGAGTTAGCTAAGGACTGCGTATAAAAAACTTCAGCAGTTCATACTCATAAGTGAAAGCCTTTAAAAACTAACAGGGTCCAAAACAAGCAAAATGGGGCTTGCAAGATTTAAACAAGTTGTTAGAGGGCATATATAGTGAACTTCGGACTTGCAGAACACGCCTTAAGGCTTGTGTGCTTGCTCAACTCTCAGTATTTGAATAGATCAACGGTTCCGGAATTAATTAGGCGACACTCCGCCGGCGCTTACGAAAACGATCAAATTTATTTGAGCTGAGGCAGCTCATAGAGGCGCCTGGCTGCGGGCAAACGCAGATGTCGTGCGACGACGGAACTATCGCCACAGCAGGAAGAAAACATGTCTCTGATCTTTTCCCAGGAAACAGGAACGTGTCGTCTCTGCCAACATGCATCAGAAAGGAAAGAGTAATCTGCCTAAATAAAGCTACAAGCGACAGCGTCTAAGATGTATGGAATATTAACTTACTGCGGAACTGGCTACACATACAAGTTACGAGCTTGAAGTTCCTTAATATTACATGAAAATTAAAAACGTGACCTACAACCTCCTGCAATCACATCCGTTTTTCGCAGTGCATTGCGTTCGACACAGACTATATTGCAGTCTCAACTATATCAATTCAGTTTACAACAGAGAGTATTCATACACTTCCAATGATTATGACTTGGAACAACAGATTAAAATCACTCTGACCGATGACCATTCATACAATCACTGGTAGACGTAGTGAACATAACGAGTCTGATTGAACATTAACACAGACATGGGCTTACGATAACAAGTACCACTGAAAGATGAACACTTAAATCCATTCAGGTGTGAAGGAACCATGACTTCCAGGATTCCACGCAGGCGTGTTATAGCCACCGATCCGTGCAGGTGACGTATAGGTGCCTCCAGGGTTGGCCCGGTGCTCGCTGCTTCAGCTGCCCTTCCCGCAACTCGCCGCTATCAATACTTAATCCAGCCGTAAAACTTTGGTTGCAACTAACTCAACAACTCGTGGCTTCAGGAGCTCCACGCCCGGGCAGCAGGAGTGCAGCAAAAACAAACTCGCCAGCCACGTGGCAGCCCGCTAACTGCCGGTACCATGGGCCGCCAAAGCCAACAACACACTCCTCGACCAAAGACAATAGGCCTCATATGACCAGAGTCGATATCAGTTGTACAAGTAGTTAGTGGCGCCTGTGGAGTGGCATACCCGGAAAATGGCTGACATCGAAATAAGTGTCCAAGGAATAGAAAAGCAACTGGAAGCACTCAACAGAGGAAAGTCCACTGGACCTGACGGGATACCAATTCGATTCTACACAGAGTACGCGAAAGAACTTACCCCCCTTCTAACAGCCGTGTACCGCAAGTCTCTAGATGAACGGAAGGTTCCAAATGATTGGAAAAGAGCACAGGTAGTCCCAGTCTTCAAGAAGGGTCGTCGAGCAGATGCGCAAAACTATAGACCTATATCTCTGACGTCGATCTGTTGTAGAATTTTAGAACATGTTTTTTGCTCGAGTATCACGTCGTTTTTGAAACCCAGAAACTACTATGTAGGAATCAACATCGATTCCGGAAACAGCGATCGTGTGAGACCCAACTCGCTTTATTTGTTCATGAGACCCAGAAAATATTAGATACAGGCTCCCAGGTAGATGCTATTTTTCTTGACTTCCGGAAGGCGTTCGATACAGTTCCGCACTGTCGCCTGATAAACAAAGTAAGAGGCTACGGAATATCAGACCAGCTGTGTGGCTGGATTGAAGAGTTTTTAGCAAACAGAACACAGCATGTTGTTATCAATGGAGAGACGTCTACAGACGTTAAAGTAACCTCTGGCGTGTCACAGGGGAGTGTTATGGGACCATTGCTTTTCACAATATATATAAATGACCTAGTAGATAGTGTTGGAAGTCCCATGCGGCTTTTCGCGGATGATGCTGTAGTATACAGAGAAGTTGCAGCATTAGAAAATTGTAGCGAAATGCAGAAAGATCTGCAGCGGATAGGCACTTGGTGCAGGGAGTGGCAACTGACCCTTAACATAGGCAAATGTAATATATTGCGAATACATAGAAAGAAGGATCCTTTATTGTATGATTATATGATAGCGGAACAAACACTGGTAGCAGTTACTTCTGTAAAATATCTGGGTTGTATGCGTGCGGAACGATTTGAAGTGGAACGATCATGTAAAATTAATTGTTGGTAAAGCGGGTACCAGGTTGAGATTCATTGGGAGAGTCCTTAGAAAATGTAGTTCATCAACAAAGGAGGTGGCTTACAAAACACTCGTTCGACCTACACTTGAGTATTGCTCATCAGTGTGGGATCCGTACCAGATCGGGTTGACGGAGGAGATAGAGAAGATCCAAAGAAGAGCGGCGCGTTTCGTCACAGGGTTATTTGGTAACCGTGACAGCGTTACGGAGATGTTTAGCAAACTCAAGTGGCAGACTCTGCAACAGAGGCGCTCTGCATCGCGGTGTAGCTTGCTCGCCAGGTTTCGAGAGGGTGCGTTTCTGGATGAGGTATCGAATATATTGCTTCCCCCTACTTATACCTCCCGAGGAGATCACGAATGTAAAATTAGAGAGATTCGAGCGCGCACGGAGGCTTTCAGACAGTCGTTCTTCCCGCGAACCATACGCGACTGGAACAGGAAAGGGAGGTAATGACAGTGGCACGTAAAGTGCCCTCCGCCACACACCGTTGGGTGGCTTGCGGAGTATAAATGTAGATGTAGATGTAAAATTAAAGCCGTCATGGCTCAAGAGGGCTGTCTCATGTATTTAACTTGAGCAAAGTTAATGTTCTAACTCATAAGGAAAATGATCAATTCGTTCAGGTCGGAATTCGGGGCAGTCCAATCCATTTCAGGAACGTTATTGTCCACAAGCGGTTGCCTCACAGATGCTGCTCTATGAGAGGGCGTATTATCATACAAACTATCATTGTATCCGAACTGTTCTTTTAATGTAAACAGTACACAACGCTGTATAATGTATTCATATCCTTCAGAATTTAGCATTTTGCTGAGCACAATAAGGGGACCAGACCGTAACTACGTGAAACATCCCCGAACCGTAACACTACCTCATCCGTGTTTCCCTGTTTGTACTACACATGATGCCAGGTAACATTCTCCAGGCATTTGACAAACCCAAATTTTTCCATTAAGCAGCCAACGGGTACAGCTTGATCCATGGCTCCACACCAATCGTATCCAATCAACATTGTGCACTGGCTTCGCCCTTTGTACCATCTCGGGCGCCGTTTACTGTTGACTACGGAAATGGTGAGGCGCTGCACAAAACGTACCACCTTCGGTAGGACCATGTTTAGTGAGGCACATCGACACACACAGACACGTACACACACACACACACACACACACACACACACACACACACACACACACACACACACGCCCAACACACACACACACACACACACACACACACACACACACACATATTTCTTCACTAGAGATGTGAGTTTTGGTGCATCTCGACCATCAATAAAGGCAGAGCAGGAACTGTTTTGTCGAATATGTGCACTCACTGCTTTCCATATAATTTTATCGCTCTAAATGTCTGTTAATATGAATGAGTACAGTTCTACGAACTTGGAGGATTCATCAAAAAGTTCAAAAGTAGTTCTCACAAGAAATAGACACAACAGTAAAGAACTAAATACAGCATTACATTCTGAATGATCTGGTGCTCCTAGCGACAAACAATTTAAAGGAGATATTTTCCTAACATCGGCAAAAGCTTTTACCCAACAAAATTTAAAGAGAAACTGTACATAAAGAGAAGACAAAGCGAATTTTTTGGTAAAATTAGTTCTATTGTTTTCCACTTGAATAAAATATGCAGCCTTGATGTCGATTCACTTTGTCGAGATTTCTTTCCCCGTTGAATTAATTAAATGTACGCTATTCAAAAAAGTGTCGAATACTTTGAGAGGAGGTAGTACTCGTCGAAACAAGAAAAATGAGTCCAATATACAACATTCGGGATATGCCTACTTTCTGAGATAACCCCAATACACATGGGCACAGGAATGCATACTTTCTGTGATAAACACGTGTTTACAGGAGGTGTTCAACGTGCCGTCCATTCATGACAAGTACCCCACTGCCCTCAGGCGTAATGAATGATGCACCCTATGAAGTACACTTGGTTGTTGTTGTACGTGCTGGCACGCACTGAAGAAGTAACCCTGTGGTGTCCGTACATCGTTGATTGGTGTGACGCAGATCAATTCCAGTAAGTGTTCCCATAGCCAAAAGTCTATGGGATTGAGGTCTGGGGAACGAACAGGACAAGTTGTAAGGTTCCCCGACCAATCCAGCGGTCCTGAAATGTCAGAATCAGATGTTCGCGCACATTGTGACGAAAGTGTGCAGGTGCGCCATCAGGCATGAACTACATTTGTATACCTTGCTGCAATGGTGCAGCATCCAGCACGGTAGACAATGCATGAAAGGAAAAGTCCAGATAATGCGCCCCAGTTTATCTTATGGGTAACACGTAAGGCCCTATTAGTCTACGGCCAAGTACGCCTGCCTATAGGTTGATTGAGAATCGGGGTTGATGTACTCTTTCCTTAATTGCTTGAAGATTTACATCTGCCCATACATGCTGGTTATGGAAATTCACAACACGATTTCTTATGAACCCTGCCTCTTCGGTAAATAAAACGCTGGATGTGAACAGTGGATCTATGACACACTTCCCGCAACAGTCATTGACTGTACCTCCGACTGTGGCCTTAGGGCCTGAAAGCGCTGTAGCTGATATGGGTACAGAAACTGTTCGTGAAGTATACCCCAGATAAGAGAGCGAGACACGCCTTCTGTTGCTGCTAATCGTCGCACACCGGTCCCAGGGGCTTCTTCCACCGAACGTAGCACGCTCTTCCACGTCAGGGATGCAGACTGTGTGGGCCCTTTCACTCTCAGTCTTCCGAGGTGCAAGAGTACCTGTGTCCCTCAGACGCTGAAAAAGTCTGCCGAACAGATTATCAGAGGGAACTTGTTTAGTTTTTCAGCGTAGAGGGCACGGGCTCGCTGGCTACGTCCATTGGCGAAACCATACCAGAATATCATTTCCGCCATTTCACTTATCGAATTGTAAGCTTGCATTGCTAATAAGTAGTGGGAAAGAGAAAATGTAAATGTGCTACACCGTTTGTACACACAAACAGCGCAATAATAGTAAACACATTAGTGAATGCGCGTTTGGAAGAAGGTAAAACTTTTATAATACGTAGCCAGAATTGGGTTGACAGTTCTGTACAATAAGGGGTACAAAGTAGACCAAAACTAACGTAGCCTACTACACGACTCGAACCACACAACTGATTGCAGTACACCTAACGGCATGTAGAGTAATGTGAGAGAGACGCCATAATACCCTGCCGATACATTTGACGGAGCGCCAATGTGCTAATATCCGCAACGAAGCATCGCGCAGTATTTCCTATAAACACGTGTATATCTCGGAAAGTATGCGCTACCGGTCCCACATTTAGTGGACTTATTTTTCTTGTTCCTGTGAGTACTAGCACTTCTCAAAGTATTCGATACTTTTTTTGAACACCCTGTTTAATTCCTGTCAAGAAATAGGCGGAGATCCTGTTTTAATGCCTCGTCGTCGAAGGGGTCATTAGAGATGGAACAAAGGCTTGGAAATGATCATAAGGGAAAACAAGTCATGTCTTTTTCAAGTAAACACACTTGCGACTTGCCTTCAGTGACTTAAAAATCTCTCAGAACAACTAAATCAGGATCGGCAAACGGACATTTGGACATTTCTGCTCCTCAATGCGAGTCCTGTATGGTGGCCAGTTTGCCATCAAGCTCGGTATCACCAATATATACAGCTGGAGTATACAGTTTAGTATCTTTATTTTACAACTAGGCAACTGAAAAGTGTCGATTTACTTGTTGTCGCTGCGATTTCACAAGTAATCGCTAATGTACCGTCTGATAGAAAGTATCCTGATAGCTGTTAGTGGACATTAATATGTGGAGTCTCCATCATTCGCCTTTGGGACAGCTTGGGACTCTTTCAATGAGAGGACTGAATTTCTCTGAGGGAATACCATGCTATTCTTCCTCAGTTCGGTGGCAGCTCTCATCTCTGCAGCGTCACGTCAGAGAACACCGTTTCGTTTGAGAGTTGCAACGAATTTCTATAAGGTTGGTGCACAAGTTCGTGGCGTTTTTGGTTTGTGCGTTGGTAATCCGGTTACTAGGTGTTTATTTATTGAATTGTCATATTTTATGTGTAGTCCACTACTTCTATTTGAGTTTGTCATTTTGTCGTTTGGAGATGGTGAGTGGGGCTGTGGGCGCTAGAAAATGGAGTTTCAAGTGGAAAAATTGAAACTTCTCCAACATATTCTTCATTTTGAGATCAGCAGATGGGTAAGAGCAGCGGAGGCATCCAGAAACACTTGTCCCGTATATGGGTTACTGCCATTGGACACAGCACGGTAAGAAAATGAATTTCCCCTTTTAAGGAGGACCTTTTTGACATTAATGATTCTCCACTTTCGGGAAGACATTCGGGGTTTGATGACGAGCGTTTAAACACATTAATCCACAATGATTTAGCTCATTATACTCGAGAACTGTCAAATGCGATGAACTACGATCATTCCACAACCGTGTGACATTTGTACGCCAGGGGGAAGGTTCAAAAATCTGGTGGAAAGGAACCTCATTCTCTAAGGCAAAATCACATAAATCAGCAATGGCCACCTATGTATCTCTGCTTGCACATCGATTGGTTCGTGAACAATACCGACGATCTGTAACCTGTATCGTTGCTGATGACGATAAATGGTGTCTTTATGCTAACGTAAGGAAAAGAAAGGAATGCTTGAACCCAAACAAAGCAGCAGCTGTCCGTACAAAGACCTGGACACATACACAAAAGGTAATGTTATGCATGAAGAGCGACTCTCTGCTGAACTACGAATTGCTTCCCCGAGGTGTGACCATCACAGCTGACATTTATATCAAAAGCTGAGACGTCTTGCAGAGACCACCCAAGAACAACGATGTGATGCTAGTTCACGGTAATGTCCGCCCCCATTCTCCTAGGCTGACGAAAAACACTATACAGGAGTTGGGTTGGGGAATAATTCCGCACCTGTCTTATTCATTTTCACCTTTTCCGCTGTGTATCGAACCACCTTCAAGGACCTTAGGACCTTCCTTTTCGGTTGAAAATGCGCTCCGAACATGGCTGGACGAATTGTTTGCCTTAAAACCACGTGATTTATACACACGCGAAACCGAAAAAATTTCCCAGTGATGGCGATTGTTGCAAATACTGAAGGAGAATTTATTATTGATGACTACAGTGTTTGTGTATCTTTTGTGTTTATTAAACTTGTGGAAAAACGCACCAGCCCAATAACAACTAGAAGCGATTTATTTAGATTTTCTATTTGCATTTTAGTGTAAATTCTTAAATTTCTTTCGTGTTTCTGTATCTGTTTGCCACTATTGCCCATTTTAATAACTGCATATCGTATATCGATTCCCGGAGGGGTCAGAGATTTTTCCTGCCTCGAGATGACTGGGTGTTGTTGCGTCCTCTTCATCATCATCACCATCCCCATTACGGTCGGAGGAAGGCAATGGCAAGTCATCTCCACTAGGACCTTGCCTAGTACGGCGGTGCGGGTCTCCCGCATCGTCCCCTACGCTCCTCGGAGTATAGGACCTGATCATCATCATCATCGTATAGTTACGACGTTTTTACAGCGATAGGCGTTTGTTTTTTCTTGTGGACAGCCACTTACCGTTGTAGAACTCATTAGATCCCATCTCTGTAGCAGAGCCTGTTTGTAACCTTCCGCGCCTCAGTAATATCAAGAATGTAGTTCTGTCGTCTTTAATGTGGAAGGACTGTATTAGCTGCGTTCAGACACGAGCTGAATTGACAACCCCTCGCTTGTAGCTCCATACGGAGCTGGCTCTAGTCACGCAGGCAAAGGGCATCACTGTGCGCGGTAAGGGCGGTGGTGGTGGGGGGCTCGACGCGTGGATACAAGGGACGTCCAGCACGTCACACGCGTCCTCCTATTGGTCCACGAATATGACTGCCTCGTTACAGCCCCCATTGAGGGTGAATCCTAATCTGTGGTTGAGTGGGAGGTTGTTTCATGGTGCGGCAGGCAGCGAAATGTTTTTCGGGTGACCGATCGAATAGCCTCTCCTGTTCACCTGACGAACAGGTTTCGGGCGCTGTCTGTGGCTGATAAAGATCGTGAGATAGATGGAATGTCTCACCCTGTTCCAAATGGAGACTCCCGGCCCTCAAGATCAGAACAATTTCCGGGGGCACCTCAGGGGGTTTGGTGATTTGGAGGAAGAGACCAAACTGCAAGGCCATCTGTCTCATCGGATTAGGGAAGGAAGTCGGTCGTGCCCTTTCAAAGGAACCATTCCGGCATTTGCCTGAAGGGATTTAGGGAAATCACCGATAACCTAAATCAGGATGGCCGTAAGCGTGATTGAACGGTCGTCCTCCAGAATGCGAGTCCAGTGCGCTAACCACTGCGCCACCTCGCTCGGTAGGCACCTTAGGGCTGTGGCTGCCAAGGAGGGGAAGAAATCCAGTGTGCACTCTGTGTGTACACCAGGAGAAGTTATTCCGGATGTAGAACGGGTGTTTCCGCATTGCAGTAGGAGCGCAGGGTGCAGCCAGCGTCACGCTTTGACTCATGTCGGTACTAATTATGTGTGTCGCCTTGGATTGGAAGAGATTCTCTCTGGTTTCGGGCGACCAGTGAACTGATAAAGACTGCCTCTTCCTTGCGAGATGCAGGCAGAGATCACCATGTGAAGCAGCGTCGACAGGGGCGATTGCAAAACTGTCGTACGGAGCGGATTTGAAAATCTGAATCAGAGGCTCTGATGGTTCCTGACAGTGTAGACTTCAAATCTCTCGATTTGCGCCGTGGGGTGATGGGATTTCGGGTTTCGTAAGAGGTGCACCACACACGGGAGGCGTTATGCAGGTAGCAGGATCTGTGTGGAATTGTCAGTTTTTTAGGTTAGAGGTTTTATGGAATGTAAGGAGGGCGTTCAAATAGTCTAGTAACCGAAGGAAAATTAGGGGAAAAATTCCTGTAGTGGTAAATTTTTGTCCAGTGGTGGAAGGGATTTTCGAGAACGACATACTAAAAATTTTTACCAGTAAAGTGTGAGCGTGACGGTGTGGGGTTGTGGGTGAGGGTGGCCTTTAAGGTCACTTTTTTATGTTTTTCTTGAATGACTCGAAAATGATTCGCTGTACAAAAATAAACTACATTAAAATACCTGCGAAAAATATCCTATTCATTTTTCCTCTAGGACTAAAAGCTGGCACTGTAGGGAGCGCAAAACTCGCTGATTATTAAAGCAAGTGTTTAAATGCTGCTCAGTGTTAAATGAATTGCTTTAAGAGCAAATATTAAATGTGTATGCCTCGTTTAAGTGCAGCAAAGCCGTATTAAGCGATAAACTGCCTTTTCATTTGAAAGAACGTGGTGAGGGCGGGGGAGGGTAGGTCGCCCGGTTGTGGTCAGAGGGGTATAAATTCTCCTTTTAGCCTGCCTGCCTCCAGCTCTGCCATAACCATTAAAACAGCTCAAACAGCCTCAATGTAGACACAAGAGTACATGTGTATTGAAACACAGTGGTTTAAGCGGGACAGCCTGGACTTCTGTTAGCCTGGAAAGCTTCACGGGACTCACTCAGCCTGCTGCACCGGACGACAGGATGAGCTACAGAACAGCCAGGTATACAGGGTGTTACAAAAAGGTACGGCCAAACTTTCAGGAAACATTCCTCACACACAAAGAAAGAAAGTATATTATGTGGACATGTGTCCGGAAACGCTTACTTTCCATGTTAAAGCTCATTTTATTCTCTTCAAATCACATTAATCATGGAATGGAAACACACAGCAACAGAACGTACCAGCGAGACTTCAAACACTTTGTTACAGGAAATGTTCAAAATGTCCTCCGTTAGCGAGGATACATGCATCCACCCTCCGTCGCATGGAATCCCTGATGCGCTGATGCAGCCCTGGAGAATGGCGTATTGTATCACAGCCGTCCACAATACGAGCACGAAGAGTCTCTACATTTGTTACCGGGGTTGCGTAGGCAAGAGCTTTCAAATGCCCCCATAAATGAAAGTCAACAGGGTTGAGGTCAGGAGAGCGTGCAGGCCATGGAATTGGTCCGCCTCTACCAATCCATCGGTCACCGAATCTGTTGTTGAGAAGCGTACGAACACTTCGACTGAAATGTGCAGGAGCTCCATCATGCATGAACCACATGTTGTGTCGTACTTGTAAAGGCACATGTTCTAGCAGCACAGGTAGAGTATCGCGTATGAAATCATGATAACGTGCTCCATTGAGCGCAGGAGGAAGAACATACTGACGAAACTAAAATGAGCTCTAACATGGAAATTAAGCGTTTCCGGACACATGTCCACATAACATCTTTTCTTTATTTGTGTGTGAGAAATGTTTCCTGAACGTTTGGCCGTACCTTTTCCTAACACCCTGTGTGTTTGCGTAGCTGGTTTCACCGCAACGCATTTATCATGACGGTGGGTGCAGCAAAATAAATAAAGGAGGCTAAGAGTAAGAATTCGGGAATTCATACTAGCCATGGAACAGAACCCAAGACCATCAGGGGGAAATTTTCGTCTGTTTATGAGACAGCTTTAGAAAAATAGGTATATATATGGCAAAGCAAACTGAATAAAAAGTTATTAAAAATAGATTCGGGAACCTCGAGTGTATTACGGGATGTTTGTAAATTTGATCCACGGTTTCCTCAGTCCATAACTATTTGAACGAGGACAAAAACTTAGTGGCTGACAAGTGCGTGGAAATGTGTGATTCCGATTTGAGGCCATTTAGCAGTATATAGGATTTCTAAATATAGCGTAAACATTTATCGAAATAAGAAGAAATGGCTCAGTGGATATTAAAAGCGACAACCTGGTGGTACTGTAACGTAATGCGAAGAAAGATTAACATGAAAGAAAAGATTCGTCTTTCAGTCATGTACATTACTGGATTAATATCATAGGAAAGCCGGCCGCGGTGGTCTCGCGGTTCTAGGCGCGCAGTCCGGAACCGTGCGACTGCTACGGTCGCAGGTTCGAATCCTGCCTCGGGCATGGATGTGTGTGATGTCCTTAGGTTAGTTAGGTTTAAGTAGTTCTAAGTTCTAGAGGACTGATGACCACAGCAGTTGAGTCCCATAGTGCTCAGAGCCATCATAGGAAAAACAAACTTCGTGTTTGCTACAACGCATCTGGAGAATTTAGAATGAACGTTAATACACCGTTCAAAAAAAACTTAAGTATCACATCTAAAAGGTATCCCACTCATACAATTATATTCGAGTCCGGCTTCAGTCTACCCTCGATATGTTGGTGAAAAATATATTCAGAGCTGGTGGTAGGTGTAAAATATCGCCAAGCTGTATTAAATGATTTCTCCAAAAAATATTTTGAGCCAATAGTTCTGGACCTAAACGAAGTGTAGAGGGTTGCGAAGACATACTTGACCTCTAAGCAACGAACAATCCTGAGCAAATGGGAAACATCATTACGGATACAGGGATTTGTGACCACAGGGTCGTTGTAGTGATACTGCCTACCACAACATCTAAATCCACCAAAAGTAATAGCAAAGTATATATATTTAAAAAGGAAGATAAAAATTAGCTTGATCCCTTCCTAAGAGAAAGTCTCCAGTCTTCCAAAAGGAACTATGTGAGTTTAGACCAGTATGGAGTAAATTCCAAGGAGAAAAGAACTGAGAGCTTTAACATCCAATAAATTAATAAAAGATGGTACTGATATCCCATGACGTACCAAACAGGTCAGAAGACTGCAACGAAAAAAGCATGCCAAATTTAAAAGAACACAAAATTTCCTAGATTATCGATGTTTTACTGACGTTCGAAACTTAAATTAGAGATGCTTTAAAAAGCTTCCACAACGAAACTTTGTCTCGAAATCCGGCGAAAAGCCCAAGGAGATTCTGGTCGTAAGTAAAGTACATTTGCCGCAAGTCACAATAAACACCTTCATTGCGCGGTATCAATCGCGATATTACAAATATCGTTTTATGTATACAAACTGAAGCGGCGACTGAAAATTTGTACTAAGGCCGGGAATCGAACCCGGGTTTTCCGAAATTGCTTAACCAAAGAAGACGAAGCAAATATTCCAGAATTCGAATAATAAACAACTGCCAACATCAGTACCTTACAAGCAGATATACTCGATGTAGTGAAGCAATGTCAATCATTTAATGAACGAGTCTTCCAGTTTAAATAAAATACCAGTTAGTTTCCTTTCGGAATATGCTGACACAACAGCCCCATACTCAGTAGCCATATACAATCCCTCTCTCTACGAAAAATCCATACCGAAAACTGGACAGTTGCACAGGCCACATTAAAACTCCAGAAAGGAAACAGAAATATCCGATGAATTATAGCCCCATGTCACTGATGTCAATTTGTAGTAGGATTTAGGAACACATACTGGGTTCGAATATTATGAATTACTTCCAAGTTACACATCTATTGACAAATAGACAGGACAGATTCAGAAAATATCCTTCTTGTGAAATACAACGTGTCCTTTATTCGCACGAAGTAATGAATGCTATCGAATGGGGATCTCAAATTGATTCCATATTTCTAGATTTCCAGAAGGCTTTCGACAGCGTTCTTAAGAGTCTTCTAATTAAATTGCGTACCTATCATCTCAGTTGTGCGTGTGGGTTCGTGATATAGTTAAGATACCTGTATGTTGTGAAAAGTGGCAGTTGTCTCTGAATAAGGAAAGAATAAGTCGTCCACATGAGTACAAAACGAAATCGGTTAAATTTCTATTAAATCATAAATCACACAAATCTAAATGCTCAATTCAACAAAATACCTAGGAATTATAATTACGGTCAACTTAAAATGGAACGATCACATAACAGAATATTGTGGGGAAGGCGAACCAAAAACTGCATTTTTTTTGGAAGAATACTCACAAGGTGCTTCCTGCACTACGCTTGTCCGTACTCTGCTAGAGTACTGCTGTGAGCTAAGGGATCCTTAACAGACAGGACTGATGGAGGGCATGAAAAGTCCAAAGAAGGGCAGCTCATTTTGTGTTATTGTGAAATAAGGGAGAGTGTTTCACGGATATGACTAGCGAGTGGGGATAGCCATCATTAAAAAAGGGCCTTTTTCGTTGCGGCTAGTTTACCAACATTCTCCTCAGAATGACAAAAATTTCTGTTGTGGTCAGCCTATACAACAAGAAATAATCATCGCAAGAAAATGGGACGAATCAGAGCTCATACGGAAAGATAGATTAGAGGCCACAAGAGGATGAGTGTTCACTGGAATGACAAAAATATTGTCTCTTTTGAGGTCGAAATTGAATGTGACACTGAAGTTATCTGGTCGCGTGACAGTTGCACATCCATTCAAAGAACGTCTACGGCCAGTAGCGCGTAAATATAAATACCCATATCATGTAATACTAGTTGGAGGCGACTTTAACCTGCGAAGTATATACTGTGATGTCTACAGATTCATTGCTGGAGGTACAGATAGTCAGTAAAGCGAAATACTTTTGAACACGTTTCCTGAAAACTATCTTTAGCAGCTAGTTCGGCAGCCCACACGCAGTAGAAATATCTTAGCCCTTGTACCTACAAACAGGCCGGACCTTATCGACGATGCCAGTATAGGGACGGGGGTTAATGATCATTATGTCATTATAGCAAATACGATTGCGAAAGTTAGTAAACAGTCAAGCAGGCAGATAATTAGTTGTTAATATCTCACTCAGACAATGAACTGACATCACTTATTTCCAGTAATGAGGATGTAGAGGAATTATGACCAAAGTTCAAGCAGATTGTAAATGGTGGTTTGGATAGTTATGTCCCTAGTAAGTGGATAAAGGATGGAAAAGATCCACCATGGTTTAACAACGAAATTGGGAAGACGCTGAGGAAGCAGAGGCAGTTGCACTCTCGGTTCAAAACAGAAGGCACAAATGACGGCAAGAGAAGGTTATTAGAGATTTGTGCATCAGTATGCGAAGCATAAAACCACTACCATCATACCATAGCAAAAGGATTGGCCAATGACCCGAGGATATTCTGGCCCTATTTAAAATAGCTACCCAGGCTTAAGGCTTACATCCAGTCACTCGTTAAAGAAATTGTTCACATAGGAGAATCTTTTGAACATAACATTGTTTGACCATTACACAGGCTCCTGTAAGGACGATATAGCAATAAACATCCCTGGCGTAGACAAACAGCTAAGAGATGAAAAGAAGTAAGTCGGTAAGTCCGGACGGGATCCCAGTTCGATTTTACAAAGATTACTCTACGGCACTGGCCACTTACCTCGGTTACATTGATCGTGAATCTCTCAGAGCAAAGTACCAAGCGACTGAAAAAAAGCGCAGGAGACACCACTAAATAAGAAGGGTAAATGAACCCGTAAAATTACAGACCAATATCCCTAATATTGCTGAAGAATCTTTGAACATATTGTCAATCGGAATATAATAAACTTTCTTGAGACTGAGAAGCTTATGTGCAAGAATCAGCATGATTTTAGACAGCATCTCTCGTACGAAACTCAGCTTGCCTTTTTCTCACATTATACACTGAAAACAATGGCTGAAGGGCAACAGGTAGACTCTATATTTCTAGACTTACGGAAAGCATTTCACACGATGCCCCATGCAGGCTGTTAACGATGGTACGAGCATATGGAATAAGTTCACGAATATGTGAGTGGCTCGAAGACTTCTTAAGTAATAGAACCCATATGTTGCCCTAGACGGCGAGTGTATACGAGACAAGTATATGGTCAGGAGTGCGCCAGGGAAGTGCGACAGGACCGCTGATGTTCTCCATATACATCAATGATTCGGTGGACAGGTTGGGCAGCAACCTGCAGTTTTTTTGCAGATGATGCCGTGGTGTATGGCAAGGTGTCGATGTTGAGTGACTGTAGGAAGATACAAGACGACTTAGACAAAATTTCCGGTTGGTGTGATGAATGCCAGCTAGCTCTAAATGTGGACAAATTGAGGTTAATGTGGATGAATAGAAAGAACAAACCTGTAATGTGCTGACGGAGTATTACTAGTGATCAAGTCATTTAAATACTTAGGCGTTACGTTGAAAAGCTGTACGACATGGATCGGGCATATAAGAATTGCATTATGGTAGGCGAATGGACGTTTACGGTTAATTGAGAGAATTTTAGGAAAGAGTGATTTACCTGTAAAGAAGGACGTATATAGGACGCAGGTGCGACCTATTCTTGAGTACTGCTCGAGTATTTGGGATCCGTACCAGGCCGCATTGAAGGAACTCATCGAAGCAATTCAGAGGCGGGCTTCTAGGAATTGTTACTGGTACGTTGGAACAATACGTAAGTGTTACGGAGATGCTTCGGGAACTCAGATATTAAATTCTTGGAGGGAAGACGACGATCTTTTCGAGATACACTACTGAGAAAATTTAAGGAACCGGCATTTGAGGCTGACTGCCATACGATTCTATTGTCGCCAACGTAAATTACGCGTAAGGACCACGAAGATAGGATACGAAAAATTCGGGCTCACACAGATGCAAACAGACAGTCGTTTTTCCATCGTTCTATTTGCCAATGGAACAATAAAGGAAATGGCTAATAGTGGTACAGTCTACCCTCCGCCACGCACCGTGTGGTGGCTTGCGCAGTATCTATGAAGATGTAGATCGTTTTTCCCATGTGCAGTTAAGAAATGGAACCGTATAGGAATACCCTGAAGGTGGTTCGAAGAACACTCTACCACGCATCCTAGGTGCGAATTCTGGAGTGGCCATGTAAACGTATAAGAAGAATACCCAATGTAAGTGGAAGTAGTGTTGTTGGACGCTGGCATGTGGAGCAAAGTCTACTCAAAGGTGTTTCATTGAGTTCAGATCGAGACTCTGGGTAGACTGGTCCATTTCTGGAAGAATCCATTGCCACACAGTTGAAACTTTATGTCAGGTTTCGTTATGATGCTGATGCAGGCACCGTCTCCAAACGGTTCGTCAGCTGTAGCAATTCACAAGACTGTAAAATATGTTTACTTCCTTCAGCATTTACACTACTGGCCATTAAAATTACTACACCAAGAAGAAATGCAGATGATAAACGGGTGTTCATTGGACAAATATATTATACTAGAACTGACATGTGATTACATTTTCACGCAATTTGGGTGCATAGATCCTGAGAAATCAGTACCCAGAACAACCACCTCTGGCCGTAATAACGGCCTTGATACGCCTGGGCAGTGAATCAAACAGAGCTTGGATGGCGTGTACAGGTACAGCTGCCCATGCAGCTTCAACACGATACCACAGCTCATCAAGAGTAGTGACTGGAGTATTGTGACGAGCCAGTTGCTCGGCACCATTGACCAGACGTTTTCAATTGGTGAGAGATCTGGAGAATGTGCTAGCCAGGGCAGCAGTCGAACATTTTCTGTATCCAGAAAGGCCCGTACAGCACCTGCAACATGCGGTCGTGCATTATCCTGCTGAAATGTAGGGTTTCGCAGGGATCGAATGAAGGGTAGAGCCACGGGTCGTAACACATCTGAAATGTAACGTCCACTGTTCAAAGTGCCGTCAATGTGAACAAGAGGTGACCGAGACGTGTAACCAGTGGCACCCACACCATCACGCCGGGTGATACGCCAGTATGGCGATGACGAATACACGCTTCCAATGTGCGTTCACTGCGATGTCGCCAAACACGGATGCGACCATCATGATGCTGTAAAGAGAACCTGGATCCATCCGATAAAATGACATTTTGCCATTCGTGCACCCAGGTTCGTCGTTGAGTACACCATCGCAGGCGCTTGTGTCTGTGATGCAGCGTCAAGGGTAACCACAGCCATGGTCTCTGAGCTGATAGTGCATGCTGCTGCAAACGTCATCGAGCTGTACGTGCAGATGGTTGTTGTCTTGCAAACGCCCCCATCTGTTGACTCAGGGATCGAGACGTGGCTGCACGATCCGTTACAGCCATGCGGATAAGATGCCTGTCATCTCGACTGCTAGTGATACGACGCCGTTGGGATCCAGCACGGCGTTCCGTATTACCCTCCTGAACCCACCTATTCCACGTTGTGCTAACAACCATTGGATCTCCACCAACGCGAGCAGCAATGTCGCGATACGATAAACCGCAATCGCGATAGGATAAAATCTGACCTTTATCAAAGTCGGAAACGTGATGGCACGCATTTCTCCTCCTTACACGAGGCACCACAACAACGTTTCACCAGGCAACGCCGATCAACTGCTGTTTATGTATGAGAAATCGGTTGGAAACTTTTCTCATGTCAGCACGTTGTAGATATCGCCACCAGCTCCAAACTTGTGTGAATGCTGTGAGAAGCTAATCATTTGCATATCACAGCATATTCTTCCTGTCGGTTAAATTTCGCGTCTGTAGTAGGTCATCTTCGTGGTGTAGCAGTTTTAATGGCCAGTAGTGTAAATACACTCCATGAAATCAAATAATGAAGTAACCGAAAACTGAGTGAGTGGATATGGCAATGAGCCATGAACCTTGCTACACATGGGTGTCTGGAATGTTTCAGCGATACAGATAGCAATGCTGTGGGACAAATCCCATCAGATGGGTGCCTGTGGCGCAAGCAGGCCACCATAAGGTTCCCTAATAGAGGTAGAAGACTTTTCAGCACTTACGGTACCAGCAGTCTGAACGATTGATCTAGCATTGTAATGGTCATACAGTGCTATGTTGGAACGTCGATCCGATGATAAGTGGGAAAGACTTATTTTTTTACTGACCAGATAGGTTTGATTCGGTTCAACACGACTTCACCGTCTATGCTAACCTTTTCACCTAAGAGCAGCATTTCCATCTAACGTCTTGGTTATTTATAGTATATATCCCAAGCTCTCCCTCTCTCTTACCGTACAGTTTTTACCGTCTATAGCTCTCTCTAGTTATTCCCTAATGTGTTAGCCTATGTACCATCGTCGTAACCCTTCCTGTAATTAGTGTTTTAGACATATTCTTTCCTCGCCGATTATGGACACCATCTCCACGTTTCCTATCTTATCACTGCATTGAATGTTCAGCTTGTTTCTGCAGCACCACAGCTTTAACCTTGATTATTTTCTTACCAGATTTTCCCACAGTCGACGGATCACTTTCATACAGTTGGTGCTTCAGGCGTTTGTTCTCAGAGATATTTTTCCTAAAATTAATGCCTGTGTTCTGTTGTAGTAAACTTGTTTTAGTCCAGGAATGCTCTCTTTGTGTAAACTACAGCCGTTACATTTCCCAACGACATGTAGCTGTCAAAAGAAGTACGAAATATGCGAATATTTTTATGCCTACATTGCACTAATACCATATGATTATTAATAAGCAAGTATCACAATAAAAATGAGGAGACCTCTTCATTGTGTCAAGAGAACTCTTTACCTTTCGTTTTCCTTTTATTCTCTCTCTCTCTTTTTTATAAATTTCTAGGTGGCTCAGTAGCTCTCCTGCACAACACACCTGTCGATGGATGTGTGCAGCTCCGTTGGCTGAACTGAACTTCCTTTTGAGCATATAGAAAGCGGCGGTGATGTGCTGGTGGTTTGCTGGTTATTGGTGCTTAACGACGACGTTATCAGATCTGCACCCACATGAAACCAGCAGAAGCGAACTTGGTTAAAGTGCAGAAAGTACGAGAAAACAAAGTAAAAGCACTGTGACATAAAATTCCATTCATTCTCTCCTAATCTTACCCGTAATCACTCACACAACCATATTAGCACACATCATGTAAGATAGAGGTAAAATTGGTTGGATGTTCGCAAATATTAAAGTAAAACTCAAGTAAGGCAGGATGAAAACTAAACTGATTCACAGGAATCTGCAAGTGATTGATAGTTTACAGAAAATGCGGATAAACTAGCCACCTTAGGCACATATTAAATACCATTAATATTATATTCTGCAGGAAGAAGTTTGAGGAAAAGGCCTTAGATTGGAATATGACCAGTTCCTTGCTAACACTACTCAGTTGCGAAAGTATTTGCAAACTCTTGGCTTTCTGTATTCCTCTTGCTGCTACATATACACCAGAGGCAAAAATGTGCGATTTCATGTACATCTACACACACGGCAAGCCACCGTACGGTGCATAGCGGAGGGTACCCTGTACCACCAGTGCACATTCTGCAATACAAAGTTATCGTGCACTTTCATTACGCTCACGTTTGGCAGCGCATTTGTTTACTGACAAATTTGTTACGCTTTACTAGCTAGGAAATAATTAACGTTAATTGCATTTATTAATTACTTATAATTCACTTACATGTGGATAATTACAATTTTACAGACTGATTAAATAATGCATGTGCATATGATATCTGTAGTCAACAAAAGCAAGTGCATTAGTTGCGCTAGCAAGAGGAGAGTAATAAAATTACATGATAAATGCTTTTATTTGAACAATGTTGTTGATGGTAGTTACCATATACATTATTACCGTAATCTGATGTATTTAATATTAAGGAACTATCATATTTACTTTACAAAAGAGATTTAAAAATAATAACAAATTCCGCTAACAATATTTGAGATTCACTTTCCTTTGCACTGGTTATAACAGTATAACTTTAAGACAAATGAGATCCTGGCAGATGGTCTTTGTCTGGAATAACTTAATGCACGGTAGGATGTTTTATGGTCGAGGCGTCGACTGGTTCTCACGCTGCTCACTAGAGAATGCAGCATCAGCAAGCGACAGCTTTTGTGCGCAAGATAGCTGGACTGCGCCAGTAATGACGAACTGATAGCTATTGATTACGTCCACGAGGCCTAATGAACCAAATACGACCGAACGGCATATCAACTAGCTTTCTAATTAAACTGCAGCGTTACTAGCAAATACATCACACTATTTCACTCTTTACGGAGATAAATTTCCAGATATAAATCAGCTTCAGACATGCCATAAGGGAGTGTGGTAGCTCCATTACTGTTTACAATATAAACTTCAACGAAATCTGTTGTGATAAAAACAAAGATTATTGCCATAAGTAGTGACAATCAAATCCTGAAACTTACAATCTGTACAAAATGAACAATTCTCGTACCGCAGAAAACCTATGTGGAAACGCTATCCAACTAGTGAAGCTGAACAGAAATTGTCAGACATACTTACATTCTCATTTTAACACGACGGACAAGGAATGGTCTTGTATAGCAAATACGAGTCTATTATGTAGTGAGTACTGATTCGTAAAGCACAGTGGATTATCGTATTGGACTTCTGAGTTCATTTCCCATGATTGCAGAAAATAATAATGGATTAAGGATGGTTCTGCCTTTTTGTAAGTACACAGTTATTGTTTTGCTTTAATACCCAAACGTATTTCACCACAGATGTGGCACCTTGAGTGGTTTTTTTTTCTTAAATACATACATACAGAGTATATATTGGACTTAGAAAATATGTTTCATTGCATTATATTGGATTCAGGAGATATGTTACATAAGATTTCATTGGTATTTATTACATATGTACATTTCCTTTTATTTTATAATGTGTGTGTCAAGTGGCTATCAAACGAAATCAGCCGCAAGTCTAAATATTAGTACAGCATATCATCTGCATACACACAGAATTTTAGGATATCATCTACACTGAATTATCGTTTACAATCCAATGTTTCAGATATCTGTCCAGGTAAAAATATTCTAAAGGTAAAATGATCCCTCATTCGGATCTCTGGATGGGAAATACTCAGGAGGATGTCATCATTAGGAGAAACAAAACTGGCATTCTGCAGATCGGAGCATGGAACGTTAGATCTCTTCATAGGGCAGGTAGGAGAGAAAATTTAAAAAGGGAAATGGATAGGTTGAAGTAAGATGTACTGGGAATTAGTGTAGTTCCGTGGCAGGGGACAAATTCAAATAGGGGTATAGCAGTAGTAGGTTTAATAATGAATCAGAAAATAGAAATGTGGGTAAGCTACGATGGACAGCGTAGTGAATGCGTTATTATAGCCAAGACCGTGTCGTCGCAACTGCCGTCTGCTTCACATCTCCCGTGTAGCAAGCTACGTAAATTTTTCTTCCCTGTCACTTCTTTTCCCGTGTGTTTTTGCTTTTAGGAAGCTTTAATTTTCGTGTACTAGTAATAGTGTTCCTTAGATTTCGTGTTTATTTTGAATCAGTCCAGAGACAGTTAGTGCTTATTTTCATCGTTTCCAACAAGAAGAGTCTAGTAACCACAGTCTTGTCAGGTGTCAGCCGCATTAGTAAATTAGTAGTCTAGTTAAAAGTTGATTACTTAACTCTCTGCAGTAAATTGATTCCTTAGGATGGATAGGATGTGTGACTGCTGTGTACGGACGCAGGAGGAGCTGGCCACTGTTCGCGAACAGCTGAACGTGCTGACGGCTACGGTCAGCCGTCTTCAGGCTGCTGCCTCGGAGTGTAGCGGCAGTGGGGAGTCTGGTGCGTCGCATGGTACACCCCAGGTGTTACATGCTTCACCCACGGTCCCTGCTGTCGAGACATCTTCGCGGGTACCTGGCGCGGTTGGGCCACCCTCTCTCCAAGGGGAGTGGCGGGTTCAGCGGCGTTCGCGTAACACGAGGCGGAGGGTCAATGTGCAGGCTTGACATGTGGCGTCGCCCGCTCTGCCTGTGAGTGGACATGTGGCCGCTCTTTCAGCAAGGTCCGAGCAGGCACACGGGGGGAGGGGTTTATTAGTGATTGGGAGCTCCAATGTTAGGCAGCTGATGGAGCCTCTTAGGGAAATAGCGGAAACGTCGAGGAGAAGGCTAGTGTTTATTCTGTCTGCTTGCCGGGGGGTCTCATCCGAGATGTGGCGGAGGCCCTGCCGGTGGCGATAGAGAGCACTGGGTGCACCCGACTGCAAATTGTTGCTCATATCGGCACCAATGGCTCCTGCCGTCTGGGTTCAGAGGTCATCCTCATTTCATGTAGGCGGTTGGCGGAGTTGGTGAAGGTGGAAAGCCTCGGTCGCGGGGTGAAATCTGAGCTAACTATTTGTAGTGTCGTTCCCAGAACCGATCGCCGTCCTCTGTTTTGGAGCCGAATGAAAGGCTTAAACCAGAGGCCGAGACGATTCTGTGGAGATCCAGAGTTCAAATTTCTCGACCTCCGCTATCGGGTGGAGGACGGCGCTTGAGTCGTGCTTGGGTAGCTCAGTTGGTAGAGCACTTGTCCGCGAAAGGCAAAGGTCCCGATTTCGAGTCTCTGTCCGGCACACAGTTTTAATCTGCCAGGAAGTTTCAATGAATAAGTTTATGATTCTAGATGCTAAATGTGATAATGAGAGGGTGATAGTATTAGTTTTCACTTAAGAGCATATGTCTAGCGCATACTACAAATGTTGACCACTGAAGCATCAAACAGCACTTTGGGACAAATTATGGCAAAATAAATCACAATAGGAAAACTGGAAGACTATGGATTCGATAAGACAGATATTGTTGATGGATATTACCTGTTAAGTGAATTAAACCTATAAATGTCTAGCAGGTGATACTTAAAAATTATAAAAATGTTATGGAAGAGTACTAGAATCTAAACACAATTGGCTGCTATTTGTTTCCTAGACAACTGTTGTCAGTTTTATGTAACATTACACACAGACCTTAGATGTTATCACCTCTGCTTCTGAGTGATGAATTTATTTCTAAGTACGACTGTTGTGATAAACATTTTCTCTCAGGTGGAGAATGTCAGCCTGATGGACCACCTCCTATTAAACTGCACTGTGAAGGCTGTAAAGCGGAACATATAAAATCAATGAATTTTATGCATGTTCTTCTGCTTTTTTCTTTCAGAAATAATGGCCATCATAGCGCAGCCCTTTGGTAACACTGTTTCTTTAAGTAAAAGTATGTAACAGTCTCAGCCACAGTGACATCACATCTTCACATGCCATGAGCAGTGTCCACATCATGGGAGCCAGCAGCGGCGGCAGAGACACCTGTCCATGGACAGGCATCTGTTTACCCAAGTAACAAGGTACATGCACATGACCCCAAGGTTGTCCACTTCAGTCTGTCACAGCACCAGCGGCGGTGTGGATGGATGGAGCAGAGCTGGCCCCACCTTGGCTATGTGTAATGCTGGTATGGAAGACATTGGTTTTTAGTAAAGTCCATAGCTCTCCTATCCCATTGTAGTAATGTTCCAACCATTATGTAATATAATCTTATAGTGTCACTGTAGAAAACGTTTCTTCAACTCAAGTGTAGCGACAAAGTAGCAGGGGGCTATTTGTTGGAATGTGTGAATTGTTAAACGATTGCGACGCACTGTGGTCCTACTTGTTAAAAGCGTACATGTTTCTTTGGAACTGTAGATATCACATTACTCTGATAGTGTTGATCGACAAATGTAGAGAGCAATCAATGACAAGTCTATATACTGATGCTGGATGATAAGAGGGGTGGCGGGGGATGCCTGATGATGAGGGACCAATAGGAAAACACTACAGGAGTGGCGGACGGATGGTCGTCATTTTTAGGGCACAGATCGTGGGAATTAAGATTAAATATGCATAAACATAATTTCGGTCATAAATTATGGTCATAAAGATTGCAATTATGAGATAAGGTTAAATAAAGTTGACCATTAAGTCACATCTGTGTAAAAAAGAGTGTAAGTGGAATACTTTGCAGCCAAATATGCACACAAATTATGATAATTAAGATGGCAGTTATGGCTGATTAACTGCATCCTAAATAAATACAACTATGAGCCCAAATGAACAACTCGCCTACACTAGAGACATAAATCACATGGGTTGTTTGCATAATGATCATAGGCGAAGCGGCCAATTTGCTTAGATAAGGAGAACAATGCTTCCCAATTTGACTTCTACGACCACAGCCCCATTACCTGCATTTATGTCCGGATCTCACTGTAAACTTTTCCATGGTATTCAGTACTCTTTCCAACACAAACAAGTTCCACATGTTCGTTAACCATGTTCAGTCTTTCAGAAAATTTGTTCGTTACATCCTTTGTTATTTGCGGTAGTATTAACGAGCAATATAGTATTAGCATCTGTCATCATCTGTGTGGCTTTGCTACCAGCTTCCAGTGCTCACGATTAGCTCCAGTCGACTCAGTTTTCACCAGCTGACCATCACCTAAGTTAAACATTCCACTGAGCAAACCAATGCTGAGATTAAAAGAATGGCTTGATTATTTTTCGCTCAAAAATTAGGTTTCCGAAGAAGCGTCTTCTTTTCTTCTCATCAAGGTCTCTCAATATGCACGTACATGGAATTTCTTAATTCGTGCACTGTCTCAGGAAGTGTAAGCTCTGCTGTCATAAATAAACCAACAACACCTGGATGGCAATTTCTTGTATTAAGGAGTACCAATTTCGATCTGCCTCGCAGATATCCTTCAGACCTGGCGCTACAAGATTCAGTTTGTCCTCAGTGGTGTGAATAACATAGAACATAATCGTGGACTATCCAACGTACATAAAAGGAATGGCGTAACACTGGCGGTTGTGTGACACGATGTAGGAATGTGTTTTTTTTTTTTAAATTGTGTTCCGTCTGAAGACTGGTTTGATTCAGCTTTCCATGCTACTCCATCTTGTGCAAACATCTTCATATCCGAATAACTACTGCAACCTACATTCTTCTGAATCTGCTTACTATGGTTTGTCTTGGTCTCCCTCTACGAGTTTTACTCCCTGCATTCGCATCCAGTGCTAGAGTGGTGATCCGTTGATGTCTCGGAATGTGTCCTACCAGTCGATCCCGTCTTCTAGTCAGATTGTGCCATAAATTTCTTTCCTCTCTTGTCCTATTCAATACCTTCTCGTAAGGTACGTGATCTACCGATGTAATCTTCATCGTCCTTCTGCAGCACCACATTTCGAAAGCTTCGATTCTTTTCTTGTCTAATCTGCTTATGATCTATCTTTAACTTTCATACACGGCTGCTCTCCGAACAAATATCTTCAGAAAAGACTCCCTAACACTCAAACATATATTCGATGTTCCCAAATTACTATCTTTCAGAAATGCCTTTCTTGTCTGTCGGTCTACATTTTATATCGTGTATCCGTTGGCCATCGTCAGTTACTTTACTGCCCAAATATCGAAACACATCTACTACTTTGTCTCGTTTCCTAATCTGATTCCCTCAGCATCGCCTGATTTAATTCGACTAAGTTCCGTTGTCCTTCTTTTGCTTTTGTTGGTGATCGTCTTATATCCAACTTTCAAGGCGCTGTCTGTTCCTTTCAACTATTCTTCCATGGCCTTTACTGTCTTTGACAGAATTATGATTTCACTGGCAAACCTCAGAGTGTTTATTTCTTCTCTCTGAAGTTTGATTCCTTCGTCAAATTTCTTTAGTTTCCTTTACTCCTGGCTCAATGCGTAGAGTGAATGACATAGGCTACAAACCTGTTTCACTCGCATTTCAATCCCTTCTACCTTTTCATGACCGTAGACTCTTATAGCTCCCGCCCGCTTTCTGTACAAGTTGTACATAGACTTTCGCGCAATGTATGTTATCCCTGCTGCCTTCAGAATTCCAAAGAGAGCGTTCCAGTCAACACTGTCAAAATCTTTATCTAAGTCTACAAACGCACAAAAGTAGATTTGCCTTTGCTGAAACTATGTTCTAAGATAAGTCTTGGGATCGGCATTGCTTCGCATGTGCTCACATTTCTGCAGAATCAAACTGGTCCTATCCGAGGTCGCCTTTTGGCAGTTTTTTCATTCTTTCGTAAACAATTCGTATTAGTACTTTGCAACCATGAGTTATTAAACTGACAGTTCTGTAAGAATAGTGATCATAGAAAGATCCTCACTGATCTGGAGCAGAGACGAGTGTCACGCCTCTGCAGTGTCGAACGGCTTCAAATCCGAAAGGAATTGCTGCTGTAAATACAGGTTTATCTGCACCAGTTTCTGAGTGAGTGCTGTGCGGGAACGGCATGTAATGGGCATTTGGAAAAGGCCAATCGGAAAAGGCTCTTCCCCACAACAGCTCATACACTGTCAAGCCAAAACATTATGACCAATGCCCACTGCGAGGTTGGATGCCGCCTGGTGACTTCGCGGGCATGTGACGAGCTATGAAATGTATGTAAGCCCAGTAGAGACGGATGGTTATCACCCTAGCGAAATGCAAATGGGGAAATCCACTGAAATAAGCACTGATTATTATTACGCAAAGTCTGTGAACGACTATCTCAATAACGGCCAAGTTGGTCGAATGTTCACGTGTTATTGTCGTGAGCACTTACGGAAAAACGTAGAAGGACAGTGAAACTACCACTAGGCGCAAATTAGTTGGACGTCCACAACTCTTGACAGAAGGTGGGGTTCGGAAGGTTGTCTGCTCTGTAAAGTAGGACAGATGGTGATCCGTGGCATTTCTGCCGAAAGAACACAACGCTCGTGCACGCACTAGTGATCCGCAGCATACTGTTCGTCGTAGATTGATGCACATGGAACTGCGCAGCAGATCACCCTTACTTGTCCGACGCAACGATATCGTCAGTTACGATTCAGTGAGCACGGTACTATCGGGATTCGACAGTCGATCAATGGAAACGTGCCGACTCTTCGGGTGAATCACGGGTTTGATACACTAGGTCACAGCGCGCCACGGATGTAAGTTGATGGGAGCAGTATTACGCTCTTGGAGACATTCTCCTGCGCTTATATGGGACCAGTGGTAGTAATCGAGGATACCCTGACATTACTGATATCGATACAATCATACCGTACACAACATTCATTCTTCTGTGGATTTAATGTGGAAGAACGTTTTCTGAGGTTAGAAACTCGTTTAGAGCAGGCTGCTTCTCACGCATCGACATAGTAACGTTACACACCGCCCTGTTACACGCTACAATTCGAAGCCATCTAGCGGCAGATGGTTGCAACTTGCGTCAGCGAATCAAGAAGGTCGACTGAGTAAAGAGCATCACATGTGATACCCCAACAAAAATTGATAACTGAGTAAAAAATTCGGAGGCATCACTTTTCAGCATACTTTATTAGTTTGTCGTGCCATGTCTTCTATAAACCTAATGCTTATACCATTGCTCCCTGTCTATGTATGCCTACGTATCTTCCGCGTCTGCCTCAGCTAATATGAATTGTCTATACGTTTCCAACAGGTCGTGGAAGTGTCAGAGCATCAGTTTTTCTCTTCAAATTTCACAAACCTGAAACTTGATTTCAAGTAACATTCCTTCTGCTACACAACAAATGTAATTTTTCTGGTTTGCTTGTTGGAGTAATATGTAGCCAACTGAAAAATATAACCATGGGCCACTTAGCAGTTGATCTACGAAGGTCCTACAGAGTAGATAAGAGTAAAAAGCTGTCACACGTAATAAATGAGCAATTTTTCAGTGCCTTCTCTGTTTCACACTTGCATAATAAATGTGTTATTGGAATTGGAAGGGACACTGAATAGACGGTTTTCCTTTCGACAGTATGTGCCAGTACAAAACTTCGTTAATGCTACAGTTTGTTTGCATTTAGTACAGCACCAGAACATTTAAAAAATAATAAATGCCATAGAAATCATCGACAGCGAAACTTAAAAAGGACTGATGGCTTCATAAGTAGGAGCACTCAAGAGAAGTTAAGTAATCCAAACATTACGCACGCCAGCAATTCACGTTATTACAGAAACTTTGATAGCGCAGTCTGAAAGAAACATTGCCAGTCTGAGAACAGGAAATTAAATTTTTACCCGTTATCCTTTCCCACTGCTTCTAAGGTGGATCAATAGTAGAACTGTTAAGGGTAGAGCGGCGTTCACATACCAGGTTTCTAAAGACGGACGTTAACTACGTACTGAGGACTAATAAGCTACCAATGACAGGCGGTATCTGCTCAATTCACAATTAGCTTGTAGCAAAACCTTAAAAATATTTGTCAGTGGTGAAACATAATTATGGCTTTAACGTTGTATGATATTGCGCCATAAGAGCTTTATTCAACTTCGTTGAATTGTCTTTGTAGTTTTTGTGACTGCCTCTGAAATATGTTTGAACGTATTGAAGCATAGGTGTTGTTGGAGTGAGAAGGATAGTTTTACTACCGTAAGAGACGCTCTACCAGTTGGCTTCCGACAGCTGGGTGTTTGGACTACTCTCTGGCGATACGTCACTTGGAGCTGTACTGCCGTCGTCTCCCGCTACTGTGCAAAGTATTGTGCCTGCCAGTTCTCAAGCAAGAAACTTTTCGGTATGGGACAAATTGTTCTGCTCCCAAATTTAAATTAAGAAGATAGCCTTTTAGACAGGGAGAGGAGGAGGAGGGAGGGAAGGAGAGAGACTACCGATGCAAATTTTCGTGGAAAGATACGTGGCTAAGCGAGGTAGTTCTTTACTTTGGTGCTTCTTTTAACGCAGCCGTCCAGGGTAGCCCATGCTGTGCACGTCTGCTGATATACTGAAGTTTTCATCCTTCTGAATCTGACTACTGTGCTCATGCCCAGGTATCCCGCTACAACTTTTACGCTACACATTCCTCTCCAAATTAAAGAATCCTATTTCCCTCAGTCCTATGAGCAGCTAATCGCTCACTGAAGACTAGCTGTGCGTCCAGCATTGCCTATGTATGTATTTATTTCAGCCTTTTGCTAGTCAATCTCCTCCTATCCTCTCTCTGTCCATCTTCTCCACCTCCGCCCCTGCCGCAATCTCTGTCCACCTCCTCTTTCCCCTCTTCCTGTTCATCTCCTCCTTCACCTCCTCTCTATCCATCTCCACCTCACCCCTCCCTTTCTGTCCGTCTCCTTTGGCCCCTCAACTTTAACAACCGCTCCTCTTCCCTTTCTCTGTGCATTTCCTCCTCCTCCCCCACTTTCTCTGTTTACTCCTCCTCAGCAATCTCTCTATCTGATCACCTTTTCCTCTTTCCCTTCACTGGAGTGTCCCCCTCTCATGTATATATGTCCATTTTCCCCTCCCTCTCCCTCTTTCCATCTTCTCCTCCTTCTATCTATCTCCTCCTTTCCCTTGTCTGTCTACCTCCTGTGCCTCTTTCCCCTTCTCTCGTCCTTTTCAGATCTTAACTAAACTGTGTACCAAATTTGGCTGAAATCGTTCCAGGAGGTTAGGATGAGCTAAGTACCTACGGCTTTGCCCGAGTAAGCTCACTTCAGATATATTTCACACATGTTTAATGTATTTCATACATATCTCTACACATATTTCACTTGCATCTCCACCGAATTTCGCCCTGCAGTTTCATTTTCACATAGCTCAATGTTTATGACGTTGTGTCTTCTGAACTATGTGCTGTACAGTGGTAGATCCGGTAGTATATATAGCTACCGTTTACCTTATGTTTTCTAACTAGAGTTAAGAGTAAAATACCAATAAATGAAAACGTCATGTACACTGGAGCAGTTTTCCACGCATCTCATTGTTTCTGATGTCATATCTTCAGAACTATGCATCCTACAATGATATATTATCCCAGGTACACTCAGTGGTCTATGTGAATATTACCGGCAAAATATGTCGGTAATACAATGAGTAGCAGGATAGTAATAAATTAAAACATTGTGCTACATGCCGGCGTTTCACCACATGAACAGTGAAAATGTAGTAAGATATGAACATTTACCTTTCATCATTTTGTGGAGGTTATCAGAGAGAAAAGGTTTGGTAACGGTTTGAGATTACATGTAAAGTTTTTTGTTATTCATTATGTGCTCTAATTCACAAATACTGGATGAATGAAATCTGAGTATTCGCATGTCGTGGGCTACGCTGCTTTTTCACCCTCACCCCTCTGATAGCTAAATGGTTCTTACCTTACGATGATTTAGACAGTAAGTCATATGTGCAGTAAATTTGTCTGAAATCTATACAATGGTTTAGGACAAGATGTCGACCATACTTACATACATACATACGTACATCCATTTGTATAGTATGTATAAATCTGCCAAAATTTATTTTCTGCCCACTTCAATTCAGTGCTGCCTCATGTGTTATCTTGTTTATGCAACTAATTTCAACTTTTTTTTCTGTAGCAGCACATTTATAAAGCGTCTGTCCTCTTCTTGTCTGAACTGTTTACCAATGATGGTTCAATTACGTGAAAGCCTGCACTACAGGTAAATACGGGGTGTTCAAGAAGTCTCTCCGCAGTGCCGTATGATTCTTAGCCTCGCGTGCCGTATGATTGTTCGCCTGCCTGGGTTACTTCCCTTCAGGTGGACTCTCCCAACATTCCACTGTATCTCAGCCAGCATCAGTAGTATCGTTGGTGTGTGTCGTTACGTGTTGACGTGAACGTTTAAGTTTAGTTGCTTTGTTCGTTTGTTTCGCTTTTGTCACTGTTAAAATGCTAAACATTGAAGAACGTGTGTTTTTTAGTCGAAAAAGTGTTAAAAGTTGGCGGCAAATACACAGTTTCAGTTCGTCAAACATTTAATTCAGTTTTCCCGGAGGCAACACTCCCACATCGCGATACTGTGCGAGATTTGATTAACAAATTTCGGAGTACGATTTCAGTAACAGATGCACCGAGAATTCGTCGTCCTAGCGTTTTGTCTGAGGATAAGCTACTCGATATTTCCGATGAAATATCCATGAATCCGAACAAGTCAATAAGAAAACTCGCCCAGGAAATCGATGTTAGTGTCGGAACGGCCCTCACAGTTGTAAGGAAAAAATTAGAACTTTTCCCATACAAAGTGAAAGTCGTGCAAAAGACTGCATAATTGTCAATGGTTCAAAAAGTTCGTTGAACAAAATGGAAGGGATAATCTTAATTAAACGTCTTTCACTGATGAAGCGTGGTTTCATTTATTCGGGTACATGAAATCGCAAAATTCTCGTATGTGGAGTGCACAAATACATTGTGTATTCATGAGGAACCACCTCATTCTATGAAAATAGGCTTTTGGATTGCAATTTCTAGACGTCGGATTGTGGGTCCCATATTTTTAAACGCAGAACCATATTGCAATGATACTCTGTACCCATTCATGGGAGAACTTGTGTTAAGTGAAATACTGAGCGGTTATTTTCAACAAGATTGTGCAATCGCGCATACAGCTCGCGTTTCAATCTCACTGCTTGCTGATATTTTTGGGGATCGCAAAATTTCACAGGGACTTTGACCTCCACGATCGCCTGACCTAACACCACCTGACTTTTTCTTCTGGGGTGCAGCGAAAGCAACTGTCTATAAAAACCGTCCAAAATCCATCGATGAATTGAAAACTACAATATCAACTTTCACTGCTTCTGTTACAGAAGAAATGTCACTGCTTATGTTTGGAAACATGATTAGACGGATTGAAATGTGTGTTCAACAACAGGCGGGACACTTTCAACATTTAATGTGAAAATTTCTAAGTCAAAATAAATATTCAATAAATTAATAACTTGCATTTCACTGAGTTTCATTTCTGTATATTCACTGCGGCATACGGCACACGTGGCCAACAATCATACGGCACTGCGGAGAAACTTTTTGAACACCCCGACACCCAGTAGCTTGAGAAAATGCTTCCAAACCTTTAAATTTATATTCGAAGTTAATAAATTTCTTGTTTTTCCAGAAACCCATTTCTTGTAATTGCCAATTAGGAGTTTCTAGTTAGGCCACCGCCAGTTATTTTGTACTCTAACAGCGAAACGCTTCTACTGGTATTAGTGTTTCTTTTCGTAATGAAATTCCCGATTGTTGTTTTTTAGAAGCTCTATGCCATACGTCGGTTTCAGATTTCTTACGCGGTTATTGTAGCAGAGACATTAAAATGCGCTTAGGGGGTGGCCTGCAGAAAGTACTTGCGACAACCTCGCAATTCAAGACCTTAAACGTCAGGTGACTAACTTAAGTCAGACTACAATGAGGTCAGAGTGGCGTTGTCAGAAGAATTCTGCGTGTCAGTCGATGCTGAAACCAGCAGTCGAAAGGGCAGGTCGAATACTTTTCACTGCCTATCAGTAAAGTATAATGGGTGTACGGAAATAATGTGGGGAGGCATACTCTGATGGGGCACCAGGACAGGCTTGCCGCTATCCAAGTGTCGTAACAGAGATGGAAAAGAACCAATGAAACTGAATTCAGTTCATGACGTTCTCGAAAAATTTACACGAGAAGTAGTAAGAGCTGAATAATGGCAATTTTTGGAATCTCTGATTGGGTGAATCTGAAGACGTTTCGTGCGTCAGATGCCGAATTGCACGAGAAGTGCACTCAGCTGGGCTATATCACTAAAGGGCTAAAACAGACGCCCAGTCTCAGTTGCGGGTAGCCTACCGAAAGGTTTCCAGTAGCAACAAAATTTTGATTTTCAGTACTTCAGATAATTATCAATCACATTTAAAAATTGAAAATGCTATCATAATATAGTCGTTTAGGGGTATAATCTTACATTACAGATTTTAGATTTTACACATTTGATGACCTTGCTGTTTGGTTCCCTCCCCCGAATGAACCAACCAACCAACTCAATAAGCCAAATATTACAATTAGAAACTCTGTGTCTTGAGGCGGCGTAAATTATTAAAATTATCAAATTATACACTTATAGTATTTGATAATGAGAGCACTTACTGGCTTCCAACAAACTTGAAAGATAATTTGAAGCTACTTGACTCACGTGGGCTCAGAATGGCTCTGAGCACTATAGGACTTAACATCTGTGGTCATCAGTCTCCTAGAACTTAGAACTACTTAAACCTAACTAACCTAAGGATATCACACACATCCATGCCCGAGGCAGGATTCGAACCTGCGACCATAGCATTCGCGCGGTTCCGGACGGAGCGCCTGAACCGCTATGACTCACGTGGGTTCTATTCTTTAAAGACTTGGTATTGGGTTTGGTGGCGATGGTGGGGCGGGGCGACGGGGTAAAGTACATCCCCTCATATTGTGTACACAATAATGATGTCATCTTTTTTGAATTATTATATCATTCTGAATGTCAGGTAGTCCAAGATTGCTTGTAATTTTTTTTTATTGATCACCGGTTTCGGCAAATCTCTGCCGTCATCATTGGACTGGAAAGTGTAATAAACAAACTTTCCAAGCCAAGGTGACTAATAGTATATGATTCCATTTGAACAACGTATACGTTACTGAAGCATTAGAAACACCATATAACACATTAATAGAAGTTCATGATCTTTACAAAGCTGCAAGTTACATAATGATGTTGCGTGGTTTTACAATAAGAAGGACATCAACATGTCAAACACAGAATACTATAGGGTCGTGTTTATTGCCATATCGTACTTATATTTCATTCATGGTTAGGGATGTAACCTTAGGTAGATATCTGGTACCATATCGAATTATACCACATGCTCCACACTATCTTGTGTTCAGTATATCAATGACTGTGGCGTATATTGTTTTGTATACACTCAATATGTTGACATATTTTCGTCCATTGCTGTCGATACATACACTACCGGTCATTAAAATTGCTACACGAAGAAGAAATGCAGATGATAAGCGGGTATTCCTTGGACAAATATATTATATTAGAGCTGACATGTGATTACATTTTCACGCAATTTGGGAGCATAGATCCAGAGAAACCAGTACCCAGAACAACCACATCTGGCCGTAATAGGCGGCCGTTTTGACCGAGCGGCTCTAGACGCTTCAGTCCTGAACCGCGCTGCTGCTACGGTCGCAGTTTCTAATCCTGCCTCGGGCATGGATGTGTGTGATGTCCTTAGGTTAGTTAGGTTTAAGTAGTTCTAAGTCTAGGGGACTGATGACCTCAGATGTTAAGTCCCATAGCGCTCAGAGCCATTTTTTTTGGACGTAATAACGGCCTTGATACGCCTGAGCATTAAGTCAAACAGAGCTTGGATGGCGTGTACAGGTACAGCTACCCGTGCAGCTTCAACACAATACCACATTTCATCAAGAGTAGTGACTGGCGTATTGTGACGAGCCAGTTGGCCACCATTGACCAGACGTTTTCAGTTGGTGAGAGATCTGGAGAATGTGCTAGCCAGGGCAGCAGTCGAACATATCCTGTATCCAGAAAGGCCCGTACAGGACCTACAACATTCGGTCGTGCATTATCCTGCTGAAATGTAAGGTTTCGCAGGGATCGATTGAAGGGTAGAGCTACGGGTCTTAACACATCTGAAATGTAACGTCCACTGTTCAAAGTGTCGTCAATGCGAACAAGAGGTGACCGAGACGTGTAACCAATGGCACCCCATACCATCACGCCGGGTGATACACCAGTATGGCGATGACGAATACAGGCTTCCAATGTGCGTTCACCGCGATGTCGCCAAACACGTATGCGACCATCATGATGCTGTAAACAGAACTTGGATTCGTCCGAAAAAATGACGTTTTGCCATTCGTGGAGCCAGGTTTGTCGTTGAGTACACCATCGCAGACGCTCCTGTCTGTGATGCAGCGTCAAGGGTAACCGCAGCCATGGTCTCCGAGCTGATAGACCATGCTGCTGCAAACGTCGCCGAACTGTTCGTGCAGATGTTTGTTGTCTTGCAAACGCCCCCATCTGTTGGCTCAAGGATCGAGACGTGGCTGCACGATCCGTCACAGCCATGCAGATGAGATGCCTGTCCTCTCGACTGCTAGTGATACGAAGCCGTAGGGATCCAGCACGGCGTTCCGTATTACCCTCCTCAACCCACCGATTCCATATTCTGCTAACAGTCATTGGATCTCGACCAACGCGAGCAGCAATGTCGCGATACGGTAAACAGCAATCGCGATAGGCTACAATCCGACCTTTATCAAAGTCGGAAACGTGATGGTACGCATTTCTCCTCCTTACACGAGGCATCACAACAACGTTTCACCAGGCAACGCCGGTCAAATGCTGTTTGTGTATGAGAGATCGGTTGGAAACTTTCCTCATATCAGCACGTTGTAGGTGTCGCCACCGGCGCCAATCTTGTGTGAATGCTCTGAAAAGCTAATCATTTGCATATCACTGCATCTTCTTTCCGTCGGTTAAATTTCGCGTCTGTAGCACGCCATCTTCGTGGTGTAGCAATTTTAATGTCCAGTAGTTCAAATGGCCAGGCACTATGGGACTCAACTGCTGAAGTCAGGTCTAGCGGTTCTAGGCGCTCAGTCCGGAACTGCGCGACTGCTACGGTCGCAGGTTCGAATCCTGCCTCGGGCATGGATGTGTGTGATGTTCTTAGGTTAGTTAGGTTTAAGTAGTTCTAAGTTCTTGGGGACTGATGACCACAGATGTTAAGTCCCATAGTGCTCAGAGCCATTTGAACCATTTTTTGCTGAAGTCATTAGTCCCCTAGAACTTAGAACTAGTTAAACCTAACTAACCTAAGGACATCACAAACATCCATGCCCGAGGCAGGATTCGATCCTGCGACCGTAGCGGTCTTGCGGTTCCAGACTGCAGCGCCTTTAACCGCACGGCCACTTCGGCCGGCAATGGCCAGTAGTGTACATTGGGTGTAGATAAATAATCTGAACAATATTCCTATCGTAAACTAACATGGCGATCTATTTATCTCAGTTACAGTCGGTGCATATACTTTGTGTACATAAATAATACAAACTATAACTTTATCGTAAAGGTACATTTAAAAAAGTGATATTGTATATTTTATAATTGTATTTTATCGTAGATTAGTAATTTTAAAAATATTACCTAATTCTGTGAAAAGTAATTTCTAATTTATCGTAGATTTAGAATTTTAAAAATATTGGCTTATCCTGTCGAAATTAATTCTAATGAAATTGGGGTGGTGAAAGAAATTGTATAGTTGCTTATGGAGTTTCAGATTCATGCGATTAGCCCGTGTATCTACTGTCGAGTACCGCACTGTATCTGTGCAAATACTGTACAAGATCAGACGCCATTGTGCTATTAAGTGAACAAGCGCAATAAGACGTCAACACTACATGTTGTTTGTTATACATTTGAGGTGTTTTATGATTGACATGATGATGTTCCTTGTTACCTGTTATTACAAAACGACGCAACTTCGCTACGTGATTTACAAGTTTGTAGTGAACTTCTGTTAACGTGTTACGACGTGAATTCTAATGTTTCACTAATGCATACAGTGTAGAAAGACGCGCACTTCATTTTCATTCAATATACACTCCTGGAAATTGAAATAAGAACACCGTGAATTCAATGTCCCAGGAAGGGGAAACTTTATTGACACATTCCTGGGGTCAGATACATCACATGATCACACTGACAGAACCACAGGCACATACACACAGGCAACAGAGCATGCACAATGTCGGCACTAGTACAGTGTATATCCACCTTTCGCAGCAATGCAGGCTGCTATTCTCCCATGGAGACGATCGTAGAGATGCTGGATGTAGTCCTGCGGAACGGTTTGCCATGCCATTTCCACCTGGCGCCTCAGTTGGACCAGCGTTCGTGCTGGACGTGCAGACCGCGTGAGACGACGTTTCATCCAGTCCCAAACATGCTCAATGGGGGACAGATCCGGAGATCTTGCTGGCCAGGGTAGTTGACTTACACCTTCTAGAGCACGTTGGGTGGCACGGGATACATGCGGACGTGCATTGTCCTGTTGGAACAGCAAGTTCCCTTGCCGGTCTAGGAATGGTAGAACGATGGGTTCGATGACGGTTTGGATGTACCGTGCACTATTCAGTGTCCCCTCGACGATCACCAGTGGTGTACGGCCAGTGTAGGAGATCGCTCCCCACACCATGATGCCGGGTGTTGGCCCTGAGTGCCTCGGTCGTATGCAGTCCTGATTGTGGCGCTCACCTGCACGGCGCCAAACACGCATACGACCATCATTGGCACCAAGGCAGAAGCGACTCTCATCGCTGAAGACGACACGTCTCCATTCGTCCCTCCATTCACGCCTGTCGCGACACCACTGGAGGCGGGCTGCACGATGTTGGGGCGTGAGCGGAAGACGGCCTAACGGTGTGCGGGACCGTAGCCCAGCTTCATGGAGACGGTTGCGAATGGTCCTCGCCGATACCCCAGGAGTAACAGTGTCCCTAATTTGCTGGGAAGTGGCGGTGCGGTCCCCTACGGCACTGCGTAGGATCCTACGGTCTTGGCGTGCATCCGCGCGTCGCTGCGGTCCGGTGCCAGGTCGTCGGGCACGTGCACCTTCCGCCGACCACTGGCGACAACATCGATGTACTGTGGAGACCTCACGCCCCACGTGTTGAGCAATTCGGCGGTACGTCCACCCGGGCTCCCGCATGCCCACTATACGCCCTCGCTCAAAGTCCGTCAACTGCACATACGGTTCACGTCCACGCTGTCGCGGCATGCTACCAGTGTTAAAGACTGCGATGGAGCTCCGTATGCCACGGCAAACTGGCTGACACTGACGGCGGCGGTGCACAAATGCTGCGCAGCTAGCGCCATTCGACGGCCAACACCGCGGTTCCTGGTGTGTCCGCTGTGCCGTGCGTGTGATCATTGCTTGTACAGCCCTCTCGCAGTGTCCGGAGCAAGTATGGTGGGTCTGACACACCGGTGTCAATGTGTTCTTTTTTCCATTTCCAGGAGTGTACATACGTGTCATATTTTATTCTTCCTGGCACCAAAGAATTTTCCATTACTCTCTCCTAATTGCAGTCGAATGCTTAAATGGCAAGACACGTTTTTACGTTAATATCACACTGATTAGTGAGAGAGGAAATGGTACTGGATATTTTTCTTTATTTGTGCAGTCAATTCAGCAGCTTCCCCGTAGCCATGATTGCTCCACCTTTCCCGCCTTGATCGTTGTTCCAGGCCTCAAGGGGTAGCAATTGGGACCAATTTGAATGCTAGGTGGTGGCCAAAGTTGTCCCTCTTCTTAGTCTCTCAAGCTGTCGCACCAAATTTGAAATTTCACCTCCCACTCTCTTTTAACGCAGCAAAAGTAGGTTCTCAGGAAACTCCTGGCCCGCTGATTCGCCAGTGTAGGAGCGTGCAAGTTTCTGATACATAGTGCCCCAGCTCCGTTCTGGAGGCACAGAATCTTCGGTAAGTGCTAGTTTGTTACTGCTCGTGGCTGGAGGCGCGACGTCGAAGTCCCATATTGGAAAGCATGTGTTCTTTGTGAACTCCAGCTTCGTTTCGTACAATATCGTGAGTTAGTTAAGAAGTTCTAAATTTATATAGCGTTCGTGGTTTTCGTTTCTTTGTTTTCGCGCTGTTTATCACATAAATCTAAGAACTTGTCATGCTGGATTTGGTATCCGACCTCTGGCCGTTAGAAGCGGCAACTAGGTTGTAGTTCATATTATGGTGAAGATCATCACTCTCAAAGCTACAGCTGCGATTCCTACATTCTCTCTCCGTTTCTTCTTTGTGATATTAAGATTCTTTAAATTGGAACCTTTGTGAAATGGGCTTCGTCTGTTGTGCTAGACCATGTGACACGTAGTGGGCGACTGGCCTTACGTTATGATCATTTCATAACAAGGACTCATATCCGCGGCAGTTTGAACCTCTTTGCTCAGTCGAAAGCTATTATCATGGACATCGATGCGTGTTACTTGATTCCACGGCCGGAGGCCACTTTGGCGTCTTCTTACCCTAATGCTCTGCACCTGTTCTGTTTAGTTTACAGCAGTGGCGGCTGCATGCTGATAACTTCATTCTCTTTTTTAAGGAGTAACGTAATTTTTAGTCACAGAGATCAGATCCCTCGTTTCTTGTGTGCCATTCTTTCTTTTCCACGTCACTGTGGAACAGGCAGGCTGCTTGAAAAATCGCCCTCACTCCCTCCCCCACCGATCACTATTAGAGGAGGTTCATTTTTTGTATTTATGAATAATCCAGTAACTCCTCTTTTGTTAATACGGATTCAATATTAATGTCACTGTCTTTTTCCATCCACTAAAGATTCACCCCCTCACGTGAGAATAATTGCCAAGTCCCCTATGATATCATCTTGATAAGCAAAGTAATTAATTAATAAATGCACTATGTGGAAGGTCTCCATTAGTTCGGGTGGATACTGTGCCTCTTCATGTTAGGGTCAAGATGGTTTACGCAGATCCTTGGAGCCATTGCACTTATACCGCTAATAGCCAAATCAAAATTCTTCCCCTTAGAGCAAGAGAGAAGTCATGGCTCACTGCAAGTCATGAATAAAATTTTACTCTATGCGGTGAAAGCAAGATGTCTTATTCTGAATGGGTAGTGATTAGTGTTAGGGTTACTATGTTGGGAACATTATTATAAACGCATATGACCAAAATGCTAAACTGAAAAAGCTTTATCATAAAATGTAGCCTTGCACGGCTGATATTGTCCTCACTTAAAACTTCCGGGCTGATAGGCCGTGGTCGAGCATAAATCTCTTCCCCGACGTTTCGTCTCCAAGTGCGGCAGACATACTCCGAGGTAAAGCGGCCAGCTGCAAAGAGATCTCCAGGCGGCGCCACTGTCCATCACGTGGTGTCGGTCATGAGACTGTGTCTGGCAATGCCAGCGTTCTCGATTCAAAGTAATCGATCGTCACGCTTCCGGTGCAGCGCTGACATCCAAATTTTATCCAGTTTAACACCTTCGTCTTTCCTGTCAAAATTATTACGGTGTTTGTCAATCTCGATAGCCTCTCTATACATGCGCTCATAAGAATGCGAGGGTTTAGATATGATGCTCGTCTCGCTGAATTTTATGTCATGATCACCTTCCTGTTAAGCATGATCTGCTACGGCCGATTTATCTGTGTGACCGAGGTGGCAATTCCTCTTATGTTCAACAAGACGGGTGTACCCACTTCTGTTTGTGGTACCGATATAAGCCTGTCCACAACTACAAAGAATTTTATATACCCCCGGTGTAGCCAAAGGGTGTCGTGCATCTTCTGCCGATCTTATACATTCTTTTATGTTCCTGGTGTGTCTGAAAATAGTTTCCACCCCTCACTTGCTTAACACTTTCCCAGTGCGATCTGTGACCCTATTAATGAACGGAAGAAAAACCTTGCCGTTGGGCGACTGTTGTTCGTCGTTGCTCCTGATTCTCTGCCTAGAGCAAAGTACTTGATCTATATCCTTGCTGGAATAGCCATTTCTCACTAAAGTTTCCCGTAGATGTTCAATCTCATCTTTTAAATAACGGGGTTCACAAATTTAGTGCGCTTTGTCTACCAAGGCTTTTATTACACCTCTTTTTTGTCTAGGGCGGTGCTTTGAATCTTTATGCAGATAACAATCAGTATGTGTGGCCTTTCTGTACACCTTATGGCCCAACGTTCATTCCAGTCGTTTAATCACAGTCACATCCTGGAAATTCAATTGCCCATTACTCTCCGTCCCCATAGTAAATTGAATTTTCGGATTAGTGCTGTTTAAATGTATCAGAAAGGCATCAAACTTCTCTGCTCCCTGTGTCCATACTACGAACGTGTCATCGACATAGCGATACAATCTGGCTGGTCTTTTACTGGCAGCCTGCAACGCCGGTTGCTCAAAAGTCTCCATGAACAAGTTAGCCACAGCAGTTATGCGGGTCAGGGATGGGAAAGGGGGGAGGCGTGGTAAACAGTGCAGTCGTTGTCGTAACGCAGAAACGTAAAGATTTATCTGATGTCTAAATGGGCATGATCATTGGCTTTCAGGCCAAGAATGAAAGTATTTCCGAAACGGATATGTTCATAAACTGTTTACGTGGGGCCATGACTAACTTACACAGTGCACGGCAAAATGGCGCCAACAAAACCGGCGCCGCACGTTGGGTCAGAATCCCGAAAAAGTGTCCATAAGAAAAATTGAAAAAGGTCAGAGTTAATAGGTTGGTTAGCGTAAGCTGAGATAACTGAATCCCGGTGTCAGAAGTGGTCAGCTATTTCTTTCGAAGGTCAAATTTCGTTCGGATGAAATACATTTGTTCAGCGAAATCAGATTTTTGTTTTAAGGTGGAGGCTATTACGAAAGGTATGTACTTAATTACGAACACTTATTTCATTATTTAATCATTAAAATCCGGTTTTTGTTAGCAAATTTCCGACTTTCAATCATTTATTAACCGACAGTTGCAAAATGCCATTATTTACACTGAGAAAATAGTACTGAGAATTTTACTAAAATACGGCAAAATCAAATATATATGCAAATAATCGCATAATTCTGATTTTTATATCGTTACTAAAGGGCTATTACAAAATAAAAATACAGTTACGGAATATAAAAATATGTTTTCCGTCTGGTTGTGGTTTGCGCTGGCGAAGTTGGTTTTCGGGCTTTTGACACGTGATCACATTAACGTGGCTGAGCAGTGTAATACTTTGCATACAGAATCTTATATCTGATCATGTTAGGCCGGCCGGGGTGGCCGAGCGGCTCTAGGCGCCAAAGATATAAAACGTGCTCGTTATAAAATAATTATATTATTTCGTATCCATAAGCTTTTCCGTAATAAATTTAATTTTCTTAGGTTGTCGCACTTTGACAGTAAGTCACCAGACTACACTCAGAAATCAAATTAGTGACATAATTGTTCTATGTTCACAAATACTAGTTCTGCTAACCGTTAGCAGTTTGAAACAAATAATAGTTCTTTCTTTAAAATGAAAGAATGACTATTTTGACAGCTTAAAGTTCTTGGGAAACGACGGAAGTAAATCTCTGCATGAGATTATCTTTTAACAAGTCCTCTTGCGAATGAAACAGACTATCTTCTTAGACATCAACGGAAGGCATAAAATTGAAGCACGTGCAGTACAAGGACTTTCATCATCAGAGTCCACGGCCGGAGCAGCGAGTCGCGACGTGCGGTGGTCCCGGGAGGCAAGGGCGATGTCGAGTCCCGGTGGCGGCGTGGTGCTGCCGGTCTTCTAATTCTGTCGACTGAGACGGAAACTTCCTGTGGCTCGCCCAGCGAAAGCAATTATACCCTCGTGGCGGATAACTATCAGATAGCCATTGGTCTGGCGATGTAGGCTCGGATTGGCTGAGGAAAATGGATAGGTGGATGCAGCAAAAGGTCCGTAGATATGGCTGCCTCTAACACTCTTGCGCGCGGTCTAGCCTGCTTCCTGTATGTCAGGTGAATTTCGGCTGCTTCGGCCGGTGCGCCTGCAGAGGTGGAGTGATGACCCGCATAGCGGTGCTTCATTGCGGGTTGAGGGCGTTGTGGAAGATTCTGGTACACGCCATATTTCTTCTTTGCGGAAACAAACTCCGAATAAAGTAAAAACATTGTCGTCGAAAGCTGTTGCATCCATAGTACCTTCTGTAGAAGATTATGAGAAATCAGATGCTGACGATGACAAAGGGGATAGTAATATCGGTGAGGAAGCAGATGAAATAGGAAATAAAGACGAAGGACAAGAAGTGCAAAAGATAGAAGATTAAGAAGACTAATTAAACTCTCAGTTCTTGTTACTAATATATATTTCCTGTAATAAAGACGGTAATAGACAGTTCTGTAATAAACTTCACCATTAAAAATTACAAATGTTCACCAAAAAAATGTTTGCACACTTCATAAAATTATTACAATTTTCCTTATTTGCCATTTTGGATGCGCGCATTTCCAATTTTTAAATTTTGATATAAAAATCGACTTCAGAAGGATCAGGAACTTCAGAAGGATTAGGAGCCCCATTATACCATATTTGGCCATACTGGAGCAGATTTAGCAGTTTTGGTCACGTTTCCAGGATTGTGGCGCACTGCTCCGAGCCAACTGTGGTGCACCACGAACCATAGATTACAGGGGTGAACGAGGGCTGCATAGATATGTACGGGTGAATAGGCCCGCAGCTGTTGAGCAACCGACTGCCCAGATGAAGCAAGGGGCTACCAACAATGTCTGCTCGATGATCGTTCAGCGACATTACTGCATATGGTCTTCTGAAGCAGGCGCCTGGTCCTTGCGCCCATTCTTACTGCTGTTCATCGACGAACAAGGCTGAAATTTTCACGCCAGTACTGGAACTGGTGTACACTGAGTACCGACAGGTGGTCTTTACATAATAAACACGTTTTATTCTCCGTCAGACTTATGGCCCTTGGCGTTTATAGCTTTAAACATCTGAAAGCAAACAACTTGCAACAATCGTCGGAAAGGGTCTAGGCCGGAGGAGGTAACGGCACTGGAGTCGAGATGGCTCCACATTCCCGTCTGTGCCTTTTAGAACTTCACTGACACTTCCAGCACGTCTGGTTGTGGTTTGCGCTGGCGAAGTTGGTTTTCGGGCTTTTGACACGTGATCACATTAACGTGGCTGAGCAGTGTAATACTTTGCATACAGAATCTTATATCTGATCATGTTAGACCGGCCGGGGTGGCCGATCGGTTCTAGGCGCTAAAGTCTGGAACCGCGCGATCGCTACGGTCGCAGGTTCGAATCCTGCCTCGGGCATGGATGTGTGTGATGTCCTTAGGTTAGTTAGGTTTAAGTAGTTCTAAGTTCTAAGGGACTAATGACCTTAGAAGTTAAGTCCCATAGCGCTCAGAGCCATTGGAACCATTTGATCATGTTAATGGATTTACTCGACTATTTTCGTTCCTTTCATTTGTTTTTATATTAACTGGCATAATTATGAATGAACAGAATTACTTTACACTTTGGGTTGTTTGGACAAAGTCTAATACAGACTCAAAAACTTGTAGGTGGGTTTGGAAAAATTCTCAAAACCACACACTACAGGATTTGTTATCAGATAATGATTTGGCCACTTCCGCAGACGTAATGTTGTTCTAAAGTTAGACTTTTATTGTAAAGGAAATCTGATGGATTTGACGACACAAAGCTACATTAACGTATCATCTCTTAAATTTGCACATTTCAAACTACGTTGTGCAAATGTTATAATATATTGTTATTCTGAAGCTCAACGATGTGTATGCACATATTTTCCCCTGGTGGATACAACAAAGACAAAAATATATTCTTTCTTCCAGGAGTGCTAGTCCCAGAACCTACGCAGGTGATCTCCAAAGTTTGGTAGGCAGGAGAGAGGTGTGAGGGCGGGTGAGTGAGGCTGTGAGTGCGGGGCTTGAGTCGTGCCTGGGAAGGTCAGTCAGTAGGAACAGTGCCCACCAACGACAAGCTTCCGGTGTAGTGCTCCGGTTCTGCGCGGATTTTATGTGCCAGCAAGAATGTTATTTAAGGTAGCCAGTACGAGAAAGTGCAAATGTCTTTCGATAACGAGACTGGAGTTGAAAGGGATTTCATGAAACGAAAGTAAGCAATGGGATGCATCTCTATCTATTCTCCTTAGATTCCGCCAAAATAATGAAAATAGTGAAAAGTTACCCAACGACTTAAAAAAAAGTAGCTTTTTACTATGAACTCAGCTGACTTACTTCAAATACGCCATCTTTGTTCATTTCCTATGTGCACTGTCCGATCAGAAAAGTCCCGACATTTGTTCGTCGACATGAACAAGATGTGTAGCCATCAGTGCCCCGTACGATGATTTCAGCTCTGCTGTGGCCGCTTTCAGTGAGATGTCTGAATGTCTGTGGAGCCAAGACCCCAAACCAGAGAACGTATTGATGTCAGATTCTGGGGTCTGGATCGAAGACGTTCTACTGGGTTTGGGTCAGGACTCTGAGCAGGCCAGACCATTTCAGTAATGTCGTTTCCCACAACCCATTGGCTCACAAATTCTGTTCTATGACTCGGTGCATTCATCCTGTAAAATGTGTTCATATCAGGCCTCATTTAGCGCTTTCTCAAGCAAACTAACGAAACCAGACTTAACTGTAAGACTGCCTCCTTCGCAGTTCGATGTTGGCACTGAATATGACGGCAGGTAACGTCCTCAAAATGTTCGTCAAACACAAACACTTACACTGAGTTGCCTCAGGGTGTAGCCTCATTTATGACCCCATATCACTCATTTCCAGTCATCCACTGTCCAATGGCGCCTCTAATTTCACCGTCTCAAGCGCCACTTAATATTATCCACAGGACTGTGCGAGCTGCTGAATCACTGCAGATCATTCTTCTTAACTCGTTACGCACGGTCATTATGCTAGCCGGATAGCTGGTAGCACTTTGGAAGTCATGACTGATTCATTCCCCGTATTTCATGCTTTTTTATACAACAACGTTCCGCAATGTTCGATAGTGCCTGTCAATCAGTACACCAGGTCTGCGTGGTCTTGGTTTAGCTGCAGTTGTCCCTTCGCGTTTGCACTTCACAACAACCAACAGTCGACTTAGCGGCTTTAGAATTGGCTACTCTGGCAACAGCCAATGATTAGTCCACTTTCGAAGTGACTGAGCTTCTCTGACCGACCCATTTCGCTTATTCATTTCACGTATTCTAAACTCTTAAGGTATGCATTTTAGGGCCCAGGTTTACGAGACTGTTTTGTTTTGAGTAATCGTTCCTGTCATACCTCAGAATATTAACCGTTGCTCCTAGGATATGGCGTATAATGTGCCTTATTCCCGACAGCTAAGTTCTTCCGCTCTTCAGACTTGGTGTGAACAGTGTTTAGCAATAGCCACCAAACCATTCTTTATAAAGCGTGAGCCAGAACCCCGCCGTTAAAATTTCAAAAGTTAAAGTTTCAAAAGTTGTTATCTGAGTATGTTGGCATAACGATCATCTCGTCGATGTTCTAGTTCACAATATATATGTTGCATTAAGTGTTTAAACGAATTGCACAGAAGAGAAGTTCGGACCAAAAGAAATTGTGGTTTATAATTTAATGGGGGTAGGGGGCGAGGGTTCGTCATATACCGTACGTGCACACGCTAGCTAGAGAGACGTGAAGATGAGGCAAACCTGGGTCGGATCTCCACGACGGATTAACGACCTTGGGCTCCTTGCACTGGCTAGTCTTGGGCGTGGATTTCAGGCCGTTTCGCACGCTCTTTGAGCAAATCCTGGACTGGTCCTCAATTTCCACTCCAGAGAACACGGCAAAAAGTGTTGTTCACAAACGATCACACGCAAAGCAACTCATATACGATTAACAGGTAGAGGGCGCACACGATTTTGCCCCCAGGTTACCTTAACGAAAGTCACGCCATGAAGGGTAAACGGTCACAAAGTTAAATACTCTATAGAAAAAGGTGGAAATTGTGGTACAGTGCCGTGACAGAGCCTGACTGCAGGTAATGTGCAGCCTTTCCTCGCCATCGCTTACACCCCGATAAAGGTCCGCTCTACTGGGTAGGTAACAGGCAGAGTCGAATGAAACTTTGGTGAGTTGCTGCGTGTACGCCCACGAAAGTTCCTGAATTAGCGCATACATTTTCTGATACGTGTCGCATGAGTTACTTTACAAATATGCGTATGTCATATAGTTTTGCGGCAGTTCGTATGTTTACGGTGTATGAGTGCGCACGCATGACGTAATTCAGGTGAACTAAATACAGGGATACTTCCGTTCGTGCGTGACGTAACAACTGGTGTTTAATCTGAAATTGCAATTGTCAATCTTTATTACATAAAAAATACTACATGCACTTTCTAGCCGGCCGGTGTGGCCGAGCGGTTCTAGGCGTCACATTCTGGAACCGCGCGACCTCTACGGTCGCAGGTTCGAATCCTGCCTCGGTCATGGACATGTGTGATGTCCTTAGGTTATTTAGGTTTGAGTAGTTCTAAGTTCTAGGGGACTGATGACCTAAGCAGTTAAGTCCCATAGTGCTCAGAGCCATTTGAATTTGTGCATTTCCTTCTCTTTTTCCTGGTGTATTTCTAATAGTAGTTACAAATCATTACTTTCGCTGTCAAATCAGTTATGACACTAAAACGACAAGCGGTTAATCGATCTATATCTCAACTACGGAAGAAAAAGGGCTCACGAGCCTCAGTAACAGACAAGCAACAAGAGGCAAGACCGGAAATCGTAAGAGTATGCAATGCTTGAACACAATTAACCAGTTGTATAGGCCTTCGGTCTGGAATTCAAAACCAAGCCCCTCCTGACTCCCACCATACGTTCTCTTCCTTATTGTAACCAACCAGGCCTTTTCCACGTACATAAAGCGATTTCTCTTCTCTCACTCTATACTTTATTCATACTATCCAATGGTAGTTACTCTATTTTTAGCAGAGCCAACGGCAGGACAGTTAATTTGGCGCCATCCTGGCAGCTGCTGTACTTCAAAGAAATATTCAGGTCTAACATTTCCAAGAATACTGGCTTCTTGCGCAGGTCATGGTGGCGTGAAACTGCTCTCTTTATTGTACATTTGTTGAGGCGCGTCTCTTCTGTGTAGGTGGACTGTCCACGTTAAAAATACTATACAGTTAACCTCCACTGCTTAAGAAACTACACTGACGGTGCCTCTGTGGCAGAGTTCATCCCGCAAGAAATAAAGTGTTCGTAATTTCCTACCTGCTCTTCTCCTTCCTCTGGCAGTGTTTCTCCTCTGAAAAGGCCTACGGTCCCTCTAGATTTCCAGATACTGACTGTCTCACGCGCTCGGTTGGTCTGTGCTCACCCTGCAATGAATAAGAGTCCCAAAACTTCCAGAACTGGATATACTGGATATACTAAGCACTGTCATTTACTTTAATCATAGCTTGGGGGGTAATTTAGATTCGCTGGACTTATTAATTTATTGGGATCTGATCATGATAAATGACAGTTTTGACAAGAAAGTTCGCATAATACACTACTGGCCATTAAAATTGCTACACCTGGAGAAATGCAGATGATAAACGGGTATTCATTGGCCAAATATATTATACTAGAACTGACATGTGATTACATTTTGACGCAATTTGGTTGCATAGATCCTGAGAAATCAGTACTCAGAACAACCACCTCTGGCCGGAATAACGGCCTTCATGCGCCTGGGCATTGAGTCAAACAGAGCTTGGCTGGCGTGTACACGTACAGCTACCCATACAGCTTCAACACGATACCACAGTTCATCAAGAGTAGTGGCTGGCGTATTGTGACGAGCCAGTTCCTCACCCATCATTGACCAGACGTTTTCAATTCGTATGAGATCTGGAGAATGTGCTGGCCGGGCCAGCAGTCGAACATTTTCTGTATCCAGAACGGCCCGTACAGGACCTGTAACATACGGTCGTGCATTATCCTGCTGAAATGTATGGTTTCGCAGGGTTCGAATAAAGGGTAGAGCCACGGGTCGTAACACATCGGAAATGTAACGTCCACTGTTCAAAGTGCTGTCAATGCGAACATGAGGTGACCAAGACGTGTAACCAATGGAACCCCATACCATCACGCCGGGTGATATGCCAATATGGCGATGACGAATAGACGCTTCCAATGTGCGTTCACCGCGATGTCGCCAAACACGGATGCTATAATCATGATGCTGTAAACAGAACCTGGAATCATCCGAAAAAATGACGTTTTGCCATTCGTGCACCCAGGCTCGTCGTTGAGTACACCGTCGCGGGCGCTCCTGTCCGTGATGTAGCGTCAAGGTCTCCGAGCTGATAGTCCATGCTGCTACAAACGTCGTTGAACTGTTCGTGCAGATAGTTGTTGTCTTGCAAACGTCGCCAACTGTTGACTCAGGGATCGAAACGTGGTTGCACGATCCGTTACAGCCATGCGGATAAGATGCCTGTCATCTCGACTGCTAGTGATACGAGGCCGTTGGGATCCAGCACGGCGTTCCGTCTTACCCTCCTGAACCCACGGATTCCATATTTTGCTAACATTCATTGAATCTCGACCAAAGCGAACAGCAATGTCGCGATTCGATAAACCGCAATCCGACCGCTATCAAAGTCGAAAACGTGATGGTATGCATTTCTCCTCCTTACACGAGGCATCACAACAACGTTTCACCAGGCAATGCCGGTCAACTACAGTTTTCGTATGAGAAATCGGTCAGTACGTTGTAGGTGTCGCCACCGGCGCCAACCTTGTGTGAATGCTCTGAAAAGCTAATCATTAGCATATCACAGCATCGTCTTCCTATCGGTTAAATTTCGCGTCTGTAGCACGTCATCATCGTGGTGTAGCAATTTTAATGGCCAGTAGCGTACATCCTGATTTTCATCTGGTTGTCCTCTGTTATGATGCTAATTTTGGTTACACTCTTCATCTAAGTGTGGTTGTTGAAGACACTGACAAATTATACGGATATTGTGGAACCATAGTATTTAAGAACGAAACACCAGGCGTGTGCTGCGTGGGTGCAAAAGTAACATTGCAATAATTACATTCGTCACCCAAAACTTTATCAACGTTGGTATCAGCTTAGAAAAGCAATGGGACTGACTTTTTTATCAACAAATGTTTTTATTTTTTTCAAGCTACAATACTATCCCCTTCAGAGTAGTTCCCTTCGGCAGCTATACATCGGCGAAGACATTGTTTTCAGTCTTGGTAGCAACGCTGAAAAGCTTCAACTGGTATTGCCTTTAATATTTCTGTCTCATTCTTCTGAATGTTCTCCAGAGTCCCCAAATTACGTGCTCTTAAGACAGTTTTGACGTTCTGGGAAATAAAAACAACATAAGGTTCAAATGGCTCTGAGCACTATGGGACTTAACACAACATAAGGAATCAGATGAAGTGAACAGGGGTTGTAGAGCAACAGGAATTCCGTTTGAGGTCCATAATTCAGTGAATGACATGCGGCGTTGTCATGACGCAGCATCCGCTTGTGTGCAATGTCCGATCTCACTCGATTCACCCTTTTCCTCAGCCGTTCAAGGTCATCTTGGTTGACAGTTTGTCCTGGAAGAATCAATTTCTTACGTTTGACACCCCTGCTGTCAGCATACCAGGATTGTCTTAATCTTGGATTTGCTCATTCGAGCTTTATTCGGTCGAGGAGACGTCTCAGTATGCCTCTGCTTACTTTGCCGCCTTGTCTAAGGTTCGTATTCGAAAATACAGGATTCTTCACCTGTGATCACAAGAATGAACCACTCGTGGTCACTGGCAGTCCACTGAAGAAGGTCAGCGCACACGTTTCTTTCGTTGCCCTTCTGTTCAGTTGTGAGATTGTTCGCCACCAGTTTGAGAAATCTTTCACATGTGCATATCTTCGGAGAAATATGACGTATGGTGAAAGTGTTTAACAGGTTACCCATCATCCTTACTGTTAAACTTTGATCTGATCTCGGAAGAGCACGCTCTCGTTTAACATTTTCGTCGGTTTTTCGCGTTGAGAGTCTCCATGAGTGAGGTTCGTCTTGAGCGTAATTTGGACCTTAAAAAAATGATTTGTGTCAGAGGAAAAGTTGTGTTCTTGATAAGGAATGTTCCCCGTAGACCTTTTTCTGCTTTTCAATGGTCACACTCGTCAATTCCCCAAGTTTAACGCAAAACTTGATGACATAAATTTGCTCTAAATTCCACTGTTTCATTTTCGTAGCGCACAAAAAAATGGTTCAAATGACTCTGAGCACTATGGGACTTAACATCTGTGGCCATCAGTCCCCTAGAACTTAGAACTACTTAAACCTAACTAAACTAAGGACATCACACACATCCATGCCCGAGGCAGGATTCGAACCTGCGACCGTAGCAGTCGCGCGGTTCCGGACGTAGCGCACAACAAAGCACAACTTCAATGATGGCGCTTTCAAAAGTCAGGTGAAGGCCGTACGGAGGTGAAACTCGGACTGAGCATCTGGAAGTGATTGGCACACCAGTCTACACAAGCAGAATAACAGCATCGCCAGATCGCTCGCAGTGACGTCAGTTACATTACTTTAATCATACACCTCGTAAGCATGTACAATTCATGTGTCGTAATGCCATCGTTTGGTGCAACAAATTCGTGCAAAAGAATCACGTGCAAGACCGAACTGTAAGGGCAAATTCATCACCGTGTAAGATCACTGCTACTAATACCCAAAGCATATAACAAATATCTTCAAATTCATTTCATGTAAAACACTAATAAACAAATATGCCAATTATGTCACTTCAGTATGGACATTTAATGAGAAATTGTCGCTGCATTATAAATTTTACTTGCTTGACATTTAATGTTAAATCGCTGTTAACTAAAGGCCCTTGAAGAAATACCGCTGATGACTACAAAGCTACAGCTAGAGCAGACAAAATACAGTTTCTGTTGTGACTTGGCAAGACAGCCAAGTCACAATGAGAGGAAGCCGAAAGGCACACGTTAAGCTCACGCAGATTGGCGTGAGGTCTGGAACAGTTAAAGGAATTAATAGTAGCAAATAACGTACGTAGTTGATGTAATACTTAACTTTAATCCACACTTGTAGAACATCTCTCTTGACGGTACATGTTATAACCACAATATAAAATAATATCAAATGCTATGGCGCCTTGCTAGGTCGTAGCAAATGACGTAGCTGAAGGCTATGCTAACTATCGTCTCGGCAAATGAGAGCGTAGTTGTCAGTGATCCATCTCTGGCTAAGTCGGCTGTACAACTGGGGCGAGTGCTAGTAAGTCTCTCTAGACCTGCCGTGTGGCGGCGCTCGGTCTGCAATCACTGACAGTGGCGACACGCGGGTCCGACGTATACTAACGGACCGCGGCCGATTTAAAGGCTACCACCTAGCAAGTGTGGTGTCTGGCGGTGACACCACAGTTTGACCAACACGAAAGCCGGTCCAGTGCACCAACAGTTGATGAAACGGTGATTATTATAGGAGGCGAAAAATGTAACTTGCGTCAGAAAACCTCCTGATTCAACCTTGTACGCACCACATGCAAAGACAACGAACACAGTGTACCCGAAACCACTGCAATGAACAGAATTGAAACACAATCCATTTTTCCCCTGAGCGGCGTTACAACGCAATGTGGATCCTCGCTGGTACAAAATAAACTTTCCCAAATCGTGAAGTGGAGAATCCCGTGCTACACTCATGCTCATAAGTTAAGGATAATTGCAGAATGTGGTGCCACACCGCGTGGCACTACGCAATACTGTCGCTAATAGCATAGGCGCATAGGGAACACACACGACACAGATCTGTAAGTCCAGGGTATTGATGATAAGTTGAGAAAACCGTCATGAAACACATGCTACAAAACGCCACTGTTTCCTGCACATGTACCCCGACATCAATATGGGATATGATCACCACATACACGTACACAGGCCGCAGAACGGGTTGGCATACTCTGGATCAGGTGGTCGAGCAGCTGCTGGGGTATAGCCTCCCATCCTTGCACCAGTGGCTGTCGCAGCTCCTGAAGTGTTGTAGGGGTTTGAAGACGTCCAGCGATACGTCGACCGAGAGCATTCCAGACCTGCTCAATGGGCTTCAGTCTGGAGAACAGGCAGGCCACTCCATTCGCCTAATATCTTCTGTTTCAAGGAACTCCTCCACTCTGGCAGCCCGGTTGGGCCGTGCGTTATCATCAATAAGGAGAAAGGTGGGACCTACTGCACCTCTGAAAAGGCCGACATACTGGTGCAAAATGACGTCCAGACACACCTGACCTGTTACAGTTCCTCTGTCAAAGACATGCAGGGGTGTACGTGCACCAATCATAAATACCACCCTACACCATCAAACCACGACCTCCATACAGGTCCCTCTCAAAGACATTAAGGGGTTGGTATCTGGTTCCTGGTTCACGCCAGATGAAAATCCGGCGAGAATCACTGTTCAGACTCTACCTGGAATCATCGGTGAACATAACCTGGGACCACTGTTCCAATGACCATGAACTATGTTCTTGACACCAGGCTTTACGGGCTCTCTTGTGGTTCAAATGGCTCTGAGCATTATGGGACTTAACTTCTGAGGTCATCAGTCCCCTAGAACTACGTAACTAACCTAAGGACATCACACACATCCATGCCCGAGGCAGGACGATCATAGGCCAAATGCACCGCATGGTCATACCCCGAGGTGATTTAAACCCGCAAACCGCCCACCAGAGCGTTGTTTCACCATGTATCAGCATTATCCTTAATTTATGAGCATGAGTGTAGATAGGGTAAACCCTATAGAGAAGGAAGAACAAACTTTCTCTAAGAGAGAGGAGTATTGTTTTGGTAACAGCAGTTTACATATTACATCTGCGTCAATGGCATAATTTTTGTGTTGTACCACAGTTACTCTCTTGGTCGCCATTCAGCAAGGACAATACCCGGCGAGAAGTGTCTGCTAAAGAGCTTAACCGGCGACGGCAATAACGCTGGTGTCGGATCGTTCTCCACCTGCTGGGTCCGCTCAGTGCGGTGCGTCCAGCCAGCACTGTCCAGAAGAATGGAAGGTGCGTGGCCACAGTTAACGGCGAGCATTAGTCGTTTTTAATTCCGGCGGGTTAACGCGCAAGATAAATGTTTGAGGCGAGCGCGCGCGCGTGATTAATTGATCGCTTTTTGCGGCGGCCGCGTGCGTGACCAGATCGATTGCGGGCGAACTAAGTGCGGTCGGCCGCTGGCCGCTGGCCGCTCGATCAATATTGACTGTGGCCAGCCGTGTCTGGCACTTGCCGCCAGCCGACAGCAGCCAGCCAGCCAGCCAAAGGGGTGGGCAAAGTTTGCCCCCGGAACTGCCGCCAGCGGGGATATTTCCCTCCAGAGGGCCGTCCGCTCGGGCCTTTCCATATTTGTGTGGCGCCGGCTGAATTATTGAGTGGCCGGCGAGGCCCTGGCTCGAGCCATAATCTATCAGCTCCCCCCGCGCCGCCGCCGAAGCCAGACCGTCCCTTCCTAGAGTCGTTTGTCCGGCGGACCGCAGTGCCCGCTACTCGATCGATCAGCTGCGCTTATTGGCCCACCGATGAGGCCACTACGCCCCACAGCGCGCCATCCGACACCGTGTACGTATTGGCTCCTCCCCCGTCATTCCTTTTCCACGGTAGATTCACAATGCACAGGTGGCATGTTCATTACGGACTAGTTAGCTGCAGTGCGTTCCCGGAGACTTCGATTCAGGAATAAATTGTCCTGTTCAGTACAGCCCTGCATAGTGTAGTAAATAAAATAAAGAACAGATGCACCATATTTATCAAAAGTATCCAGATTGTCCATACGCTAATGACGTTGCTAGAGCAGGAAGAAACGTCAGTACAATAAAAAAAATAAATAAAATAAAATAAAATATTTGGTTCAAATGGTTTTGAGCACTAGGGGACTTCTGAGGTAATCAGTCCCCTAGAACTTAGAACTACTTAAACATAAGTCGCATAGTGCTCAGAGCCATTTGAACCATTTGTTACAAACATAAGCATGGCTTGTATTACTATTGTGTAATAAAACTGCCTTTAAACTAGTTTTGGATGAACCAATAAACAGCCTCCAGTATTCGTTTTTCTATTCAATACCAAACTCATTCATCAGACCGGAAATGTCTCAGCAGTACACTAAATTACACCATTGTAAAAAAAAAAAAAAAAGAAAAAAACTGGGAAAATCGCTGCTCTCTCTCTTTTTATACATGTATATGCTAGTCCCAGCTGCCAATAAATTCTTTTTTTTTTTAATCTAGAGCCAAGCAATTCAGCTTTTTCATTCGTTACGCCCAGATCCCTAACCAAATCGTTAAGCTCGATCTAGTAAATAATTTGGGCTCTAGACTTTCTGCATTACAATGGAATTCATCATCATCTGGTTCACCTAAATCAGATTGTATATCAGAAAATACTTCTGTTGGAATGGAATTTAAATCATCAACTGGTTCAGGAACCGGCAAATCTACACCATTCCCTACTGCTCGGATGGCGGATGGAAGGTTAGGGTAGCCTGTTACCTTCTTGTTCAAAAAATGGTTCAACTGGCTCTGAGCACTATGGGACTTAACATCTGAGGTCATCAGTCCCCTAGAACTTAGTACTGCTTAAACCTAATTAACCTAAGGACATCACACCCATCCATGCCCGAGGCAGGATTCGAACCTGCGACCGTAGCTGTCGCGCGGTTCCAGACTGTAGCGCTTAGAACCGCTCGGCCACTCCGACCGGCCGTCAGTACACGCCAAGAAACATACGGGACAGTGGAAACAGAGCATTAAAAATTAGCTTAAAGTAAATGAAAGCAGTCCGTTGTGGCCGAGCGGTTCTACGAACTTCGGTGTGGAACCGCTACTGTCGCAGGTTCGAATCCTGCCTCGGGCATGGATGGTTGTGATGTCCTTAGGTTACTTAGGTTTAAGTAGTTCTAGACAAAATACACGGCAATGTCTCAATGTGAGGCCAGTATAATCCCTAAAGACCTAAATATCAATGGGAAAAGTTACAAAGGATTGTGCTCTTTTAACTACTTGGGAGCTGTAGTAACAGATGATAACAGTATTGGAAAGGCTATAAGGGAACGAATACAAGCAGGAAACAGAATTTACACATGCAACTTTCTGAAAATAGCATTGTTACAGGAAATACAAAACTACTAATATATAACTTTATAGTCCGCCCAGTTATCACACGCGGGTCAAAGGCATGGACATTGACACAACACAGTAAAAATGCACAAAGAAATTTTGACCGGAAAATCTATGAATAAGGGAGGCAGAAGGTCGGAGTATTCACATAGTAAAATTTGTGAAATAACAGTGAATACGACGGCTATGACACGTGGGAGAGATTGGCAGAGGATAGAATTGCAAAGAAAATTATGAAACGTGTCCTCCATTCAGCTAGGCGAAAATGGAGAACTAGAAAAATATGAATTAACAACTTAATGGTGGATCTCACCAGTATGGAAGTCCAGGGGTGCAAATGTGCACCAAACAACCGAGAAATATGGTGGAAAATCGTTGAAGAACCCAAGACTCATCAACACTGCAGCGCTACGACAGAAGAAGAATTCATTATCATCGATAACAATATAACCCGTAGGAAGGAATTAAAATTGTTGCTGGGGCTGAAACTTTAACCTGGGTCTACTTAGGCAGATTTGCTATCTCCAGTGCCCTCCCTAAGAGAAAGTTCAATTCACATGATCAGTGCATTTTCCTCTTCTTAAATTCTAAATATTGCAGAGGCTCTACGGCACTGGAATAGCATCCCAGCTTTTTACGCAATAGGGTAGCCCTGCGTATCGCAGGTGTAGATGATCTATTGATCCGACGGAATTTCATTTTTCTGGAGGCATATGAGCAATTAGGAGACCTGCGTCCAGGTTACAGCCATGATACAAAGTTTAATTCATTACTTCAGTTTCTATTCTTATCGAAGGCAAAATTGAGACACATAGGTCACCAGGAATATGTAATTCCATCACTTCATCATCAATTTATTTGTCTGTTTATCATTACTGTGGTGTCACCGCCAGACACCACACTTGCTAGTTGGTAGCCTTTAAATCTGCCGCGGTCCGTTAGTATACGTCGGACCCGCGTGTTGCCACTAGCAATGATTGCAGACCGAGCGCCGCCACACGGCAGGTCTAGTCTAGAGAGACTCCCTAGCACTCGCCCCAGTTGTACAGCCGACTTTGCTTTTGGTTCACTGTCAACATACGATCTCATTTGCAGAGACGACAGTTTAGTATAGCCTTCAGCTACGTCATTTGCTACGACCTAGCAAGGCGCCATATTCAGTTACTATAAGAAATACCTTCAAGAATGTATTCCGAACAGATAATTTTGTGAATCATGTACCGTCAAGAGCGACGTTCATCATTATTGGATTAAAGTTAAGTGTCAAACTAATTACGTCCGCTTTCTGAATTCTCATTCCTTGTCATGTTACAGACCTCACGTCAGTATAGTTCTTCCCCCCTCACGCTAGCCTGCTTGAGCTAAAACTCGTGCATTTCAGCCTCCACTCGTAACACGGTGTTGGCTCTTCCGCTAACAGAAAAGCATGAAGCAAGATGGTAGTCCCTCCATTGTCCTATTCAGTACAGCTCTGCATAGTGTAGTAAATAAAATAAACAACAGAGGCACCATATTTATGAAAAGTAACCAGATTCTCTATACACTGATGACGTTGCTAGAGCAGGAATAAACGTCAGTACACTCCAAGAAACCGGGAAATGGAAACAGAAGCATTAAAAATTGGCCTCAGAGTAAATGAAAACAGGACAAAATACATGGTAATGTCACAATGTGGGGCCAGAATAATCCCTAAAGACTTAAATCTCAATAGGAAAAGTTTCAAAGGAGTGTGCTGTTTTAACTACTTGGGAACTGTAGTAACAAATGGTAACAGTATTGGAAAGGCTATAAGGGAAAGAATACAAGCAGGAAACAGAATTTACTTGGCAAATATGTAACTTTCGGGAAATAGTCTTCTTACAGGAAAAACAAAAGTACTAATAAATAACTCTCTAGAACGCCCAGTTATCACATGCAGGTCAGGGGCATGGACATTGAGACAACATAACAAAAAGGTACAAAGAAACTTTGGGCGGAAATACTACCCAAAATTTATGATCGAATAAGAGAGGGAGAAGGCTGGAGGTAGATACATAGTAAAATTTGTGAAATCACAGTGAACACGATGGCTAGGACAAGTGGAGAGACTGGCAGACGGTCGCAGGTTCAAATCCTGCCTCGGGCATGGATGTATGTGACGTCCTTAGGTTAGTTAGGTTTAAGTAGTTCTAAGTTCTAGGTGACTGATGACCTCAGAAGTTAACTCCCATAGTGCTCAGAGCCATTTTTTTTTTATCTCGCCAGTATGGAAGTCCACGGGTGGAAATGCGCACCAAACAACCGAGAAATATGGTGGAAAATCGTTGAAGAAGCCAAGACTCATCAACACTGCAGCGCTACGAAAGAAGAAGAATTCATTATCATCGATAACAACATAACCCGTAGGAAGAGATTAAAATTGTTGCAGGGGCTGAAACTTAATCCTGGGTCTACTTAGGCAGATTTGCTATCTCCAGTGCCCTCCCTAACAGAAAGTTCAATTCACACGTTCAGTGCATTTTCCTCTTCTTAAATTCTAAGTATTGCTAAGGCTCTCCGGCACTGAAATAGCATCCCAGCTTTTTACGTGATAGGATAACCCTGCCTGTATCTCAGGTGTAAATCATCTATTGATCCGACGGGATTACATTTTCCTGGAGACCTAGGAGCAAGTAGGAGAGCTGCGTCCAAGTCCCAGCCATGATACGAAGTTTAATTTATTCCTTCAGCTTCTATTCCTATTGAAGACAAAATTGAGACTCATAGGCCACCAGGAAAATATAATTTCATCACTTCATCGCCAATATATTTGTCTCTTTATCATAGCACTATATGACCAAAAAAAAAAAAAAAAAAGACGCACCATGAAGGAATTATCAGAGTGAAACGGAAATCGGTAGATGTGATGCACTTGTACAGCATAACAAATGATTACAGTTTGAGAAAATACAGGTGATTATTCCAGAGGAAAAGCTTTACAAATTGACGAAGTCAATAATGCGTTGGTCCACCTCTGTCCCTTATGTAAGCAGTTAAAAAGTTAGGCATTGATTCGTAAGTTGTTCGATGTCCTTCGGAGCGATATCGTGCTAAATTCTGTCCAGCTGGCGCGTTAGATCGTCAAAACCCGAACTAGTTGGATGTTTTGTACATAACGCTCCAAAAGTGCTCGACTGGGCAGAGATCCAGCGCCCTTGCGGGCCAAGGTAACGTTCCGCTGTGTTGTGTGACTTTAACACAGTGGTGGGCAACAGATTTATGTGGCCACTATCGCCGTAGGAGAGCTGGACGGAGCAGAAATGGTTAGTGAACAAGTTAACACAACGAACCTGAAGATTTACTTAACTTGTATTCCTTCAAGTTTGTTGTTGTTGTTGTCTTCAGTCCTGAGACCGACTTGATGCAGCTCTCCATGCTACTCTATCCTGTGCAAGCTTCTTCATCTCCCAGTACCTACTGCAACCTACATCCTTCTGAATCTGCTTAGTGTATTCATCTCTTGGTCTACTTCTACGATTCTTTACCCTCCACACTGCCCTCCAGTACTAAACTGGTGATCCCTTGATGCCTCAGAACATGTCCTACCAACCGATCCCTTCTTCTAGTCAAGTTGTGCCACAAGCTCCTCTTCTCCCCAATTATATTCAATAACCCCTCATTAGTTATGAGCTCTACCCGTCCAATCTTCAGCACTCTTCTGTAGCACCGCTTCTATTATCTTCTTGTCCAAACTTCTTTTGTCCATGTTTCACTTCCATACGTGGCTACACTCCATACATATACTTTCAGAAACGACTTCCTGACAGTGAAATCTATACTCGATGTTAAGAAACTTCTCTTCTTGAGAAACGCTTTCCTCATCATTGCCAGTCTACATTTTATATCCTCTCTACTTCGGCCATCATCAGTTATTTTGCTCCCTCTTCAAGTTAATAGAGACTAACTACGGAGCTGGTGCGCTGCTGGCACCAGTCTCCAGCGATTGTCATCCCGACCGTTGTGAGTCGGTTTTCGATGCCTGTTTGTCTTCTTCGCATCTCTGGTGGATGGCTATTTAACTGTGGCGCGCGCACTCTGCAGGGGCTTGCGTTCGGGTATCAGCTGTGTGAGCGACAGTCACGTGTGGGGCTGGCGAGTGGCTGAGTCGGTGCGACGGAGGAGTGTGGGCAGCTGCTGCGGCGTGTTTCGCCGTTACAATGCAGATCCGCTGCCGATGGTGTGTGCGATTTCCTGGAGATTTGAAGGACAGATTACCTTCACGTCTGTTACATGTTACTCAAAGTGAACGAACTGGAGTCGTCGAATTGTTTCTTGGTGGATCCCGTTCACGTTAATTAAATACCCGAGTGCGCCGAAAACTGGTTTGATTGTTTCAGTATTTGTCACTGTGCTTGGTCGGGGCGCCTGATATGTTGATGGTATTTAAGGGAGTGCTAACTACGCACAACCAACAGACATGAAGCCATGCTTAATGCGTGGCTAGAGGTCATGCCAAATAGTACCTAAGTCTGTGCCTGACGTTCAAGAGCGGGCCGAAATAATTTTCCTATTTCCTGTTCCTATCTTATTATTTTATTTCTTTGTTCTAGAGTATTGGCTAATCAAACTTTAAGAGCCGTTACGGGGAAAGTGCTCATCTAGGTTAGTCAGACTTGGGTTCATTGGTACCGTGTATAATTAAAGGTTTATTTATAACCTGTTGGGCAGATAAGTTTGTCTATGTGATGCGCCAGAATATTGTCTGCCACTGATGTGTTCATGTTTCGGATAATTGGCAGTGGTCGACGCGAGCAAACTCCGACAGGGGTATCACGGTGGAAGCGGGAAATTTAAAGACCTGGTGTCAGTGGTTACGGTGTTAGTGTCCTGCAATTCCATCTTTCCGGTGGAGCGCTGTGGTTTTCTGGAAGCTTAATTGTAGCCCAAAGTTGAGTATAGCTCCATTTTACCTTCTAGTCCGTAAATCTCCACTATCTGGTAGCACCTTTCGATCTGCTAGCGTCCATCACTAATTTTCAACGGGAAAAATTGTAATGGCTCCATGTTAAGATTATTTAATATGATATTATTATATGCTGGCCATGAAATGGATGTGAACCTAGTACCTGTGAGTAATACTTAAGAGAAGCTTAATCGAGTGCATTAATCTGATAATACTTTAATTTGTAAAAATTGCTTATAATCAGTCCATGGAAGCAGTTTTAGAATTTGAAATGTAATCCAGTTCCTATGTAAGTCACTAAGCATTCAGTTATGTCAGTTAAGGTTTATTAGTGGGGTTTTATGAACATTGTTTTAATTACTGAAAATTGCTTGAGTAAATTTTGAAAGGTTTGGGTCTGTCACATGTAAATGCATTAATGTTTCAACCTGAGTACTGCTGCTGGTTCTGTAGGCCAGGTGTCTTTTATTATAATCGTGTTACACTTGGTTTCATTAACAACATGTGTTGATAATGAAGAAGTGTTTGGCAACTACAAACTAGATATATGTTTAATTTCGATGTGTCGAAAGGAATGGCGCATCAATTACAAATAATGTAGTACAGTCCAGCTCATGCAATAGCATCTAAGATGAGGATGGTGTCATAACAGTGATGTTTCAGGTGTAAATGGGGCTGAGTGGCTACCGTCGGCTGTCCTATAAAATGGTTCAAATGGCTCTGAGCACTATGGGACTTAACTGTTGTGGTCATCAGTCCCCTAGAACTTAGAACTACTTAAACCTAACTAACCTAAGGATATCACACACATCCATGCAAGAGGCAGGATTCGAACCTGCGACCGTAGCGGCCACGCGGTCCCAGACTGTAGCGCCTAGAACCTCTCGGCCACTCAGGCCGGCCGGCTGTCCTATATTGCGACGGCGTAGGACGCTTATCGTACAGAGCTCAGCGGACCTGCTCTACTGGGTCTGCCAGGTCCCGCACGACCGTTGTCGGCTTCTAATGGAAGCTAGCAATTCCATTACCAATTGTGGGCCACCAGTGGGGTGGCATCGATATGTGATACCACAGGCAAGCAAGAAACAAGCAATAGAAACTAGCGCCCTGTGCAGGCAGGCATTATCTTGATGTAAAGTAAGCCCGGTATTGTTTGCCACGCAAGGCAACAAAACGTGGTGTAGGATATCGTTGACGTACCGTCGTGCTGTAAGGATGTCAACCAAAGGGGTCCTGCTTTGAAAGGAAACAGCATTCCAGACCATTACTCCTGGATGTCTGGTTCTATGGCAGGTGACAGTTTGGTGTCCCGTGCTGTCTAGGACACGTCTTTGCCGGTCATTGGGATTCAGTTCCTAACAGGACTCATCACTGAAAACTTCTCCAGTCAATGAGAACCCAGGCCTAATGTGATCTACACCACTGCTAACGGGCTATTCGGTGTTCAGAGTTCAGCTCAAGGAGTGCTGCGAGCTCAGCTCCCATTCTATGAGCTGCTTATTAATGGTCCTGGTGATCATTGGAGCACCAGATTCAAGTCGGATTGATGATAATGATGAATCCGGGACTCTGCCTCTCTGACGGTTGCTCGCTCCTCACTTTCTATCGTCTCTTTAGGTCGACCACTTGCTTCTTCATTCTTTGTTTTGCCATGGTTCATCCATTCCTTCCAACATCACAGAATAGTGGCATTGCTCATATTTAAATATAAAGGCATTCACTGATTACTTCTTTTAGCCCAACTATACGTTCTGTCTCAAATGCTGACATCTGCGTGTCGTATTCAAGCACTTGTTTGTGGGACATAGTTACTGTGTAACTGAGTACATGCGATGAAATTCGCAGATATTGTATACCCTCGTATCAACATGCACCCCTGTTTACTATCGTTCCCAGCTGCTCAATGAAACTGTGCTGCATCGTCACACATTCATCCATGGGCCGCCAAAGTTTAGAGGTTTTCATTTTCCGACGATACCTGTTTGAATATCGATTTGTGTCAAATTTGCATTACTGCTCCGTCGTGCGTTGTTTTATTCTCTTTAGAGGGTGTTATTCGTGTGTTTTACATAGTCACTTTATATTCTTGCATAAATGTTTATATATACATAAAAATAGGGAGCAGAAAACAAACGTAACATGGAAACAGACACTCGAAAATTTTATAACTGTATATCTAGCTCTCAAGTAGTCCACAGATCGTGATATCATCAGACGCATTTCACTGATTCCACTAGGAAAATTTGGTAATAGACACTGTTAAACCAGGTGCTGCGTAATTTGCATAGCGGTCCCACGTCGGGGCATTCTCGATGCTGCAGTGATAGGAATGGGCTCCACATCGTTCACGTCCTGTACGGGATCGATTCAGATTTGTCCATAGTTTCCTGAGAAGATTAAAATCCATGTACACGTTTTATAGGATCAACAATGAGGCGATCATTTGCTGAAGAAAACTTCTGCGAAATCTCTCTCCATTCTTGACACACATCGTGTATAAGAGACGCATCTTGCGTTGTCCAAGCTGATTTCCTAGAGTTATGTCTGCTGAACGTATATTTTGCCGCTGGTTATATACACACAGCAAAAAAATTTTTGCATCATCTCGGTTCCGAGAGTTCCGGAACCTGTACAGAAAACTGGAATAGAGGTCAACATAAACATCATTTATGCCCTTTTTGTTGAACATGAAAACCACGTACTGCATGTAGTACCACCATACAGCGAGACCTATAGAGGTGGTAGTCCAGACAACTGGACACACTGGTACCTCTAATACCCAGTAGCACGTCCTCTTGCATTGATGCGTGCCTGTATTCATCGTGGCATACTATCCACAAGTTCATCAAGGCACTATTGGTCCAGATCCCTCAGTGGTTGGTGGGTCACGTCGTCCATAAACAGCATTTTCAATCTATCCCAGGCATGTCCGATAGGGTACGTGTCTGGAGAACATTCTAGCCACTCTAGTCGAGCGATGTCGTTATCCTGAAGGAAGTGATTAACAAGATGTGCACGATGGGACGCGAATTGTCGTCCACGAAGACGAACGCCTCCCCTATATGCTGCCGATATGGTGGCACTGTCGGTCGGAGGATGGCATTCACGTATCGTACAGGCGTTACGGCGCCTTCCATGATCACCAGCGACATACGCCAGCCCCACACAATGCCACCCCAAAACAGCACGGATCCTCCACCTTGCAGCACTCGCTGGACAGTGTGTCTAAGGTGGCCAGACTGACCGGGTTGCCTCCAAACACGTCTCCGACGATGTCTGGTTGAGGGCATATGTGACACTCATCGAGGAAGAGAACGTGATGCCAGTCCATTCGGCATGTTGTTGGGCCCATCTTTACAGCGCTGCATTGTTGCAAAGACTGACCTCGCCATGGACGTTGGGAGTGAAGTTGCCCATCATGAAACCTACTGTGCAGAGTCTGAGTCGTAACACGACGTCCTGTGGCTGCACGAAAAGCATTATTCAAAATGGTGGCGTTGATGTCAGTGTTCCTCCGAGCTATAATCCGTAGGTAGCGGTCATTCACTGCAGTAGTAGCCCTTGTACAGCCTGAGCGAGGCGTGTCATCGACAGTTCCTGTCTCTCTATTTCTCCCCCATATCCGAACAACATCGCTTTGGTTCACTCTGAAACGCCTGGCCATTTCCTTTGATGAGAGCGCTTCCTGGCACAAAGTAACAATGCGGACGCGATCGAACCGCGGTATTGACCGTCTACGAATGGTTGAAACACAGACAACACGAACCGTGTACCTCCTTCCTGGTGGAATGACTGTAAATGATCGGCTGTCGAACCCCCCCTACCCCCCGCCTAATAGGCGCTGCTCGTGCATGATTGTTTATATCTTTGGACGGGTTTAGTGACATCACTGAACAGTCAAATGGACTGTGTCTGTGATACAATATCCATTGTCAACGTCTATCTTCAGTAGTTCTGGGAACCAAGGTGATGCAAAACTTTGTTTGATGTGTGTAGCTCTGAGTTCTGGTGAGCAGTACAGTTTTGGAACTATAATACATCTGCCGATTCTCGTTTAACTAACGGCGGCGTAATATTACATAACACACGCACCCATGGAAGTCGTGTTGATTTAGCAGTGCCACTTCCAACTGGCGGTGCAACACACCAAACATGGTCACCATTTCACTCTATTGTAGTACAATATAAAGAAACAGTTAGGTAATGGATATCATTTATTGAAGAATCAGCCACAGATCTACGACATACAGAGGGTAACAGTTACTATCAGAATTCGTTCAAATGGCTCTGAGCACTACGGGACTTAACATCTGAGGTCATCAGTCCCCTATAACTTAGAACTACTCAAACCTAACTAATCTAAGGACATCACACACATCCATGCCCGAGGCAGAATTCTAACCTGCGACCGTAGCGGTCGCACTGTTCCAGACTGAAGTGCCTAGAACCGCTCGGCCACAACGGCCGGCAACAGTTACTATCAGTGAGGTAAATTCTACGCATGTTTTTGGATAGGGTCTGCCTTTAGCAAATCATAATTTTGTTTTTTAACCCAAACATATTTCACTGCAGTTGCAGCATCTTCAGTGGTCTTTTTTTTTATGGCTGTTAAAGGTAAAGAATGTTCTTTACTGCGTGTATACATGTAACTATTAGTTTATAAATCGTAATTAGAGATACTACCACTCTGATGCAGAAGAAGGGACCTTGTTGGCTAATCTCCCGTCGATACAATCGGCGGCCCATCGTCACTGCGTAGAAAGGCACTATTCCGCACTTACCTGGAGAAGGGGTATTGGTTGAAATTCCTGCTACTGTTATTGGTTGGTCATCATCATTGCCCAGATTCGAAACGGACAGAGCAAGAGAGACAGAATGTTCACCGAAACTATTATTGTCCGCCGGGGTGACTTGCAGCACGTTGTTTATGTCGCTCGCACACCGCAGCCGCGTATTTTCTACCTTGATGGCGGGGAGCCATGCTAGAAGCCTATAGCCGTCCTCTCTATTGAATTTACATGCATTCTTGGAAATTTCAACCACTGCTCTGAATTCCCTTCTATAAATGTTTGTTTCCTTAGCCAGTATACGTACGTTATTAAAATCGATATCAGAGCCACAGTTCTCAAGTTGTTTCGCTACTGCCGATTTTGCGCTTTGTTTTAGCCGCATGTGCCATTCGTGTTCCTTAATGCGTTCCTTAACAGTTCTTCCCGTTTCGCCTGTATACACTTTGGCGCAGCCACATTTTTTCCAACGTAAAACGGACACACCTTGTCTACACAACGCAGGCGTCTATTAAGTGACATGTTTATTTTTGGAACACAACCTACGGCCAGCTTAGTGACAGAAATGATGACACTTTCTGCAGTACCTGACCATTATTTTGCAGGACAATGCTCAAGCACGTACAGTGCAAGATGTTACTGGTTCGTTTGACTGATGGGGCTGCTAAGTGCTATACCACCTACTGCACTCTCCTGACTTAATTCTTCGTAAGTTCAACTCGATTACTAAACTGAAGGAAACACTTCAACGCTTTCGCTTCAGAACTGCTACAAATTCGTCGGTTAATAGACCGCTCCGCTCGAACTGTCAACACAACTGGCACTGCTAAGCGTATCCTACGACTTCCATATCGCTGGCAACGGGTTACACACAATGCTGGTGACTACTTTGAAGGTCAATAAAACTTTTAAACACGTATTGTTGCCACTATTAAAGTTCCAACCCTCGTATTTTTCTTTTATTTTGTTCGTTGTCTGTTGTTGTACTCGTACTCACTGGCTATCTAGTGTGTTTTGCTTAGTTCCATGTGTATGACTGAATCCATGTAGGGAGATTCTGTTAAATCTATCTCAGCCTTAACTGACTGTGTGTCAATGAATGATTGAACTTATTGTACTTATGGTTGTAGTTTTTCTGTATGTTCCAAAATTATATTTGTTGTTGTTCTGCGTATGATGGTGTACACAAAATTTAGTTTCATGTCTGTTTATGTCTCGCTAGTGTATTTAATTTTAGGGGGACTGTTTTACTGTAGAACTAAATATTTCAAAAAACAATCCGATAGATAGCAACTTAAAGTCGCAACTTAAAGTTTAATAACAAATAAAGTTAGAAATCATTAGTATTACGATAGACTGCTTAACCTTTATAGAGGATGTGCCTGTTCTTTATCAGGATATTCAAAAGCACAACGCCAAATACAAGTTCTTAAAGAAACGGTATAGTGACATGTTTCCATATCTAATTTGATAAAACAATTTACCTGTCTAGTAAGAGAGCTGAAAATGATATTTACGGTAAAAAGTTCATCGCAATACATAAAAAACCAAATCGTTACAACGCGGTCATCAGACCACGGTGTCTTTGTGAGACTGAGGCATTCATTTTAGATCGAAAGAGACATTCAGGAAATCCCAGATAGAGAGCGAAGTACTCCTAAGAACGAATTAGGAACAGCAAAAGTATATTAACATTTACCCGTCTATAACAAAGCACAAGATGAAGATCTTTGAGAATAGTAAAAGAATGGACAGAAGTGGTCTACGACACTCGCAGTGCAATTAAAAATGTTATAATAAAGGGCATAGCTGTAGTGAAAGAAGGCTTGAAGAAAACAGGGCTAACACAAGAGGACAGTAACAAAAGAAGCAGTAAAAATTTCAAAAAGTAGACAGTTTGTCAGGCAGAACAATCACAATCCCTTCGTCTGGAGATAGGAGAAAAGGCCAATCAGAGAGAATTGAATTAATATCTGAGCAAAGAGATGCTGAAAGAAACAATAAAAACCTTTTTTTTTTTTTTTTTTTTTTTTTTTTTTTTTTTTTACAAAATGTGGTACGGACCAAATGGGAGTCTTAGTAATACCATGCATCTCAGAGTTCATAGTAAGATACACGAAACAGCACTTCAGAATTTTTCCATTGTCGCAGTTAATTTACACAGGCAGCTCCCTCCTGTAACTGCAGATCTCTTAATACAATGGTGACCAGTAATGGAATCCTGGAATATGGTTTCAGCAGACAACAACTTTAACAGTTCTAAACAGTAGTCCAGAACGAAGGACAGATTAAGCAGTTTTTTGCTAACAGATACGGAATGAGGGGACGGAGTATATGAAGATTCAACGAAACCGATAGCTGGAATCAAATTTCCTCTGAGTCCAAGTAGTATTGAATCAATAAACGTTTAAGGAGTTTACCGAAGTTTCTCCATTACATCTCTTGCCAAAATCGGACCGAGGAACTCTCACGTAACGTTAGAGATTTTTAACGATATTATACTGCAATAAGTTTGACAAAGTTTAAATGGATTTTCACGACATGGTAATTCTATTGCCGTATAAGTCAAATATTTTCTCGTCGAACGTTAATTTACAACCAGTGTTGCAGCTTCTGAAACGTACGCATCCTGAGAATTATGTGAAGTAATATAGCTGTCATGAGTTAAAAGGGAGCGTGTTTCCCGTTCATAGAGATTCTGCTACTCTTTGACACGAATTCCGTGAATATTCTATATTCTCAAACGGCACAGATGTTTGTTACTGTTTCTGGGATTTTTTCATTGAGTAAATTCCTTTTTGTAGCTTCATGGATCATCGTGAGTCAATAGCCATTCAGAGTCAGCTGGATAAGTTGTGCTCAGTGGGAAAAATCTTTGTATGTTGACAATGTTTCGGTTCAAAATGGTTCAAATGGCGCTGAGCACTATGTGACTTAACTTCTGAGGTCATCAGTCCCCTAGAACATGGAAATAATTAAACCAAACTAACCTAAGAACATCACAAACATTCATGCCCGAGGCAGGATTCGAAACTTCTACCGTAGCGGTCACGCGGTTTCTAGACTGTAGCGCCTAGAACCGCTCGGCCACTCCGGCTGGCGACAATGTTTCGGGTTCTTGACGTTGTGGGACGCTCCACACCGTAACCGGACGTGAGCTTTGAGTGAGTAGGAGCCGGTAAGTGGAAGTGGTCTGTAGCACACATAAGGTATGTGCCCGTCGATAAGTGTGTCATGGCACATTAGCACCTCAATTTATGTTGCCAATAGGAATTTCGATACTGATTCAGCGTTTCAATGAGGAAGAAATTCTCTAAAATCATTGAGTAGAGACATTTAACGCATTGTGTATCTTCTATTATTGGTGTTAATGTAACAGACAAGATAGTAAACCAGAATGTGTAAACTGAAGATGGCTAAAGGTAGAAAGGAAAAGGATCACTGCTGTAAGCTGCGTCGGGACATTACGCGGAATTTTGCGCCGACGAGTGAAAATGCGTACCGGACCAGGAGTCTAACTTCTTACTAGGTAGGTGCATTAAGCACAGCGCCATCTGGGAACAGTGTTGTAGAAACTGTGCGAGCTATCTAGGTACGCCTCACAGCCGATCCACACTCAAATCGAGCGCAACGAACCGCGGTCCCTGTCCATCTCCTCCAAGCTCCCTACTGTGAGATTCCGACGGGAGGTCGGACTTATCTGGGGATCCGCACAAGCTAGACGAAAACAGTAATTTTTGAGAACATGTCTCTCTGGACTACAGCTGCTTTTTATTACGTACAAATGAATACAAACTAACAGCAACAAACTTTTCTTTATATATAGGGTTACCGGTTTCGGTCTGTTTTAGACCATCTTCAGACCTACACCTTGATGGTATGGTGGAGGTGTAGCGCCAGCTCCATTCACAGCCTCCATCTACGATCATGGTGTAGGCCTATAGGTGGTTTAAAACAGACCAAAACCGGTAACCTTATATAAAAAAAAGATAGTTTGTTCAGGTTGTGGCTGTTCATACTCATTTTTAGGCTTAATTAACTATATGAATACGTGGTGCCTCTTCCTTCGGACATGTCCGCAGCTAAAAGTGTTTTGGACACCTTTTTACTCATCGTTGTGCAGTAGCTCGACGCGGCACGGACTCAACAAGACGTTGGAAGTTCCTGCAGAAATACTGAGCTATGTTTCCTCTGTAGCACTCACCATTACGAAAGTGTTGCCGGTGCAGGATTTTGTGCAGGAACTGACCTCTCGATTATGTCCCATAAATGCTCGATGGAATTTGTGTCGGGATAACTGGGTACCAGACCGTTCACTCGAACTGTCCAGAACGTTCTTAAAATCAGTCGCTGACAGTTGTGATCCAGCGACAGGGCCACTTCTATCCATAAAAATTCCATCGTTGTTTTGTCTTCAAGTAGACGAAGACCACCGTTTCCACTCAATGACAGGTTGAGTTGGACCAGAGGACTCAGTCGATTCAATGTACATGTAGCCCACAGCTCACACTATTGTGGAGTCCTAACAAGCATGCACATTGCCTTGTTGACAAATTCGGTCCATGACTTCGTGGGGTCTGTGTCACATTCGAACACTACCACCAGCTCCTACCAGTCGGGACTCATCTGATAGGCCACAATTTTACAGTTGTCCAGGGTCCAGCCGATATGGTCACGAACCCAGGAGAGGTGCTGGAGGAGATGTCCTACTGTTGCAAAGACAGTTGCGTCGGTCGTCTGCTGCAGTAGCCCTTAACGCCAAATTTCGCCGCACTGTCACCTTCCTCTTACGTCCCACATTGACTTCTGCGATTATTCCAGGCAATTTTTCTTGTCTGTTGCCACTGACAACTCTTTGCAAACGTCGCTGCTCTCGGTCGGTAAGTGAAGGCTTTTGGCCGCTGTGTTGCCCATGGCGAGAGGCAATGCGTAAAATTTGGTATTCTTGGCATGCTATTGACACTGTGTATATCGGAACATTGAAATCCCTAACGATTTCCGAAGTGGGATATCCCTTACGTATAACTTCAATGGTTGTGCGGCCTTAATCACATCGGAAACCCTTTCGCATGAATCACCGAGAAAAACGACAACTCCGCTGGTATGCTGCCCTCTTACACCTTGGGTACGCGATACTAAGGCCATCTATATTTGTGCACATCGCTACCCCATGACTTCCGTCACCTCAGCGTATGAATCTTGTAATTTTATTGTACGTACGTAAGTGACACATGTTCTCAATCTCACCCACCGCCCTGCAGCTGTTCTGGGTATCCTATAAGTCCTTTTACTGTATGATATGCGTGTACTGTATTAGTTAGATATAATCACATTGTTCCTTTCTTTATTTTTAAGAGGTAAGAAAATGTTCTGTGACTAAGATATACTGGTTATCATTGTATAGAAATCGGCATTAGACATTAATGTAAGGCATTTTAGTAATACAGATGTAGCGTGTTTCTCCATTCGTCTGTATGTCAAACCCTCATGACAGTCTCACAGGAAATGTAATCGAAAGCTGACATCAGTATGTTATTCCTACAATTTTAAATTTTATGGGAAATTAGCTACGTTTATGTTTAAATGAGACCAATATTGTGTTCTCCTTGCAAACCACGTTCAATGAAATAATCGTAAACAGTATTTTCAAAAAAGAGATATGGCATTCTGCGAGAGGAAGCTTTCAAAACTGAATTGTACTGATACTTGTAAATGTATGAAACTGCCCTGCAACCAACAGGAAAACTGCTAAAAAAATATCATTCGACTTCAAAGTTATAGTTAAAGGTGGTTGTGTGAATAAATGATTCAGGCGCAGAGATATACAGTGCAAAGGTCTCATATACACTGCCGGAAAAAGGAATAGTACATTTATAAAAACATCGTCGGTTTTAATCTGATGACGGCATATGCCGCCCGGGGGATAGTAGATGTACAAATAATGTTTCCAATGACGTCTGCCAACAGATAGCGTGGTGACATAGTTACAAGACAGCCATCTGTGTCTACCCTTTAACAGAGAACGCTCACAGCCAGAGGCATCAGTGTGGCGCAAGCGTGTGAAGTAAGCAAATAACCATGCCTCTGAGATGCACTCGTGTTTCCTACATCCAACTGAGCGAGTTTGAAAGGAATTTAACTGTGCCCTTCCGGGTGCGAGATGGTCCTTTCGGAGAACTACCTCACAGGTTGGTCGTACTGTGTCAGTTGTCCAACGATGCTGGTATCAATGGTCACTTGAACAATCTCATAACCGAAAAGGAGGGTTTGGACGTCCACACAGCACAGACTCCCGCCAGGATTGTCGTATAGTACGTGGGGCACTGACAGATCGTATAGCCACCCCAGCCAAAAGGTCTTGTGAGCCCAGACGTGTCAACACATGTTGTGAACCGGTTATTCGCAGTGGGACTATGGTCACGCACACCTCTAGCCCTTCTTCCATTCGCACCACAGCATCTACATGCACGGTGTGGCTGGAGCCATCAGAGCATCACTTGGAAGATGGAATGGCGCGCCGCAGTCTTCAGCGTTGAAAACAGATTCTATCCACATGCAAATGATGGTGTTTGCGTGTACGTCTTCGACGTGATGAGTGCTTTCTCATCTAGTGAATTCGTCCAAGACAGACAGGCCTCACCACAGGCCATACTGTCGTAGCGGTCCCTTATTATAAGAGAGCCCGCTGAACCGACACGCAAGATGGGTTGCCAGCCCCATTTCAGCAGCGCGGAGGGAAACATTGCCACCGGACAGAAATAACACACTTTCCAAATAAACACGGAACTTCTTCGTCAGATAACATGTGACTGTGTTCCACCAATCGGAACTCATATGACTGATGTAGCATCCGCCGACCTGGCTTTATAAGCACGCCTAGACCGTCAGACCGTCAGTGTTTAGCAACCGCTAAGAACAGCTCCGGTCAGTACTTACGCCGACCCTAGCATTGTATTCATTTGCCGTAGCATTGTAGTAGCACAATGTATTTTGTATTGTGTAGAGTAGACTTTTGTCACTATTTTCCCACAAAAAATGGTTCGAATGGCTCTGAGTTCTATGGGACTTGCCATCTGAGGTCATCAGCCCCCTTGAACTTAATACTGCTTAAACCTAACTAACAGACGGACATCATACACATCCATGCCCGAGGCAGGATTTGAACGTGGGACCGTAGCAGTCGCGCGGGTTCAGACTGAAGCGCCTAGAACCGCTTGGCCATAGAGGGCGGCAGTATTTTTCTTCCATTGTCTTGTTTCCTTATTTGGTTTGTCACCACAAAGTTATGGATTTTCTTGTTGTTCATGAGTTTAAAATTTTTTGTATGTCAAGAAGGCGTTTCTTTCTTTAATTATAATAAAGTGTGTTCAAATTGACAGTTATTCTTCCTGCCGATCGCAGAACACTAGAGTTATTGGCGACGAGGACAAAACTTTCATTTTCGAAAGGATTGGTCTCCTCACAGGAACTTCTTCAGTCCTTGGTGGAGACTTTACAGCAGATTCATACAGCGCTCACAAGGTCAGAGCATCCCTCTCATTCTCCAGCGCTGCAAGAGGTAGCTCTTGGAGTAGATTCCATCGCAGGTATAGTGAACACTTTGCACGTGGCTCCACCTGAACCGTGATTTATTTTCAAAGAATATTCTTAAGAATTTATTTCATTTACTAGCGATTCATCAAGAACATTGACACATTTAATCACACTATGTACGCATGGAAGTAGTTGCCAGGGAATAACTGATGAAATCATAACCAAATTCCTTTTAACAAATGGGAATTTTATTCCCTTCAATAGTGCCTAAAACCATTTTTTTAAAGAAAAAGTTTTAAAATTGTAATCAGAAAGCACTCTCTAATTATCAAAGTTATTATTTTCAGAGGCAGAAAGAAACAAGTTTTGACTGTATGAACTTTCGGGCAGAGAACCTTGCCGCTCCCTTTTGACACGGCGTAGTTACGACCGCTCACAACAGCCTCTGAGAGACTACACTAGTGGAAATCTGCAACACATCAGATAACTTTAAACTAAGAGTTTTAACAATTTATGCAAGCACACAAACTATGCACCCCCCGTAGGAGGGATGGAAAGGTACAAAACACTAACAGTTAAAATATTAACCTTGCCACCGAAGGTGCAACTTGATTTTAACTTCTAAGAAAAGTCTTACGGTGAAAGGCTGGAAGCTTTATATACTAAAATGATCATTTAAATAAAAACCCATGGAATGCAATCTTATATAAAATTCTTCAAGGTTGGCCAAACAATAGTTAAGATGCTCTACAGTACACAGATACCGCCTCTCAAGATCATAGGCAATAATATCAAAGTTTCCAAAGATCAAAACATATTTGAGGTATTAGGCCGTTACACTCCAAGCAATAAATTCGTTAACACACCAAATCCGACAAACATGACAGTGGCAGTTACTAACGTACGGTAGATTGATAGGAAGATTACCGAACAACCCGAACCGCAGGTTGCTCTAACCCGCCCCTACTCCACAAGGGAAAAACGGACAACCCAATTTATAAACAACCACGTTCCCGCGGGTGGGCAAACAGAGAAGAATGGTTGGACGACCCCAAAGCAAAACGGCTGGTGACCTCACCAAGAAAACAAGTAGAATTTAACAAGAGTAAATTAAACAACATATCACCAATCACTTAACTTCTAATAAACTGCGATTTCTCGTGAAGACCTGGCGCAGCACCCCCCAATCGCTCTCCCGAACCGTTAGCTCCCAGTAGCTTCAACGGACGCAGGAAGGCGCGCCGATCTTCCGTCTCACGGCGTCGCAGCTCGCACCGGCCAGACGGATGCCGTGGGTTGACTCCTGTTGCTCTCGTGTCGACCGCGAAGCCACTACCCCGCGCTATACGCCGCGGCCCACTGGAATCACGTGGCGACCTCACATGCGCCGACGCTCAAGAAGGACAAGTCATCTTGTGTCTCAGTCCGCGACCGACCAACCGATCGATCCGACCGCCAGAGGCCATTGCCTGAGCAAAGTCGAGCAGACTGGCGGCCTAACGCGCAGACTCAGATGCAGAAACTAAGCCCCGACCGGGCGACCACTTGCTGAGTTCTCTTACTGGCGGAGTGGAAAGAGTCATTTTGCTGGCTTTGAAGGTTGATCCGAACGACAGACTTACTAGCGCTTCGAACGACAGACAGGCACTAACTGCCTAAGAAATGCGGACGAGAGACAGACTAGCAAGCTAGATACGTGAGACTGACCCAGACTCCCTGACTGGCGAGCTCATCACGCCCCTTAAATGCACGTGAACAGGCAACCTTCCTCCTTACCCACCAGAGGGAGACACCAAAGTTGCGATTGCCACAGCGGCGTCACCGCCAGAAACGTAGGGCGACTGCTCCACACTACGCGCTGCAACGCGCTCTTCAAAACAGCAATTTTTACCACGGCTCAACGCCGACGTTCCCGGCTGTCGATAGATGTGTGGAACCGTGGTGAAATTGTGTAGAACGGTTGGAACAACATTTACTGGCACATGGGATCTACTACGAAAATCGAAGTCGGGCTTTCTTTTTAGCAACAGTCGGCCCACAGGAATATCGTTTTATTCAATAATTGAACCCTGAGCAGTCTCCTTGTGATCTCTCATATACCCATATTAATGGCTGCTTCTTTTAGTACTTTGATTCACAAATACACGTCACTTCCGCCCGTCGGACTTTCTTCTGTAGTCGCAAGTCACCAGGTCGGACTCACCGGGAGTGGATTACGACGCTTCAGGGTCTCTCCCGCGATTGTAAATTTCGGTGCGCCAACGTTGCCTGCAAGCAGTCTTAAACTTCTTCGTTGATTTGCGATATGCTGGTGTTTCACGCACCAGACGAGTGTCTTTAAGCCGATATTTTGAAGTAGCAGAACCCGTCCTTCGACATTTTGAACAGTTCCACCGGCTACAACCGCCGCGTCTTGATCCAGCTGTTTTCGCGGCTCGCCAGTTGCCTAGCGCCTAGCGGGAGTCTCGTCGATCCGTTCGTCTATCCCGTGACAGCAAGTCTTTCACTGAGTGCCCCCACTGGCGACCAAGAAGCACGGCTTGCAGCAGAGCGGGCCATATCGCCGTGGTGTGTCAGACTTTGCAGAAACATCGCGTTGATGCCACGCTTCCTGTGGTCGCACAGGCTCGTCACGAATCGCCACCTCAGCTCCTGGACGCCTCGCGTCCCATTGACGGCCGAGTATTCTCCATCATTCCCCAGTTGGGTGCTCATTTCCTCCTTACCTTGGAGGTCGCGCATATTTCGGTGGTCTTCTGAAATGACACGGCATCATCCGTTTCTATTGTGGATGGTGTCACATATCAACGCTTGGGCTCGCTGGATTTATCCCCATACACTCGCGCCTTGAGCTGTTTCAGTAGTCATTCTACATCAGCTGACTGCGATTTTTCCAGGAAAATCTCTTACAACGGTCGTTTGTTCGCCGCTCAGTTTTTGGTGGTCGGATCCCCCGGCGCTACTAACCTTTTGGGTGTGGACATTTTTGGTCGTCTGGGTTTATCGGTGCAGGACGCAGTACAGGCAGTATCGATTACCTCATCGGATACGCTCCTCGCCCCATTGCTCAGCAAATACGAAACGTTGTCCTCATCCTCCACACCGGGTATGAAGCGTTTCACCGCGCATGTCCAGCTTCTTCCCTCTGGTGTTACTCTTTCTTTTAAGGCCCGTACGGTCCCCTTTGCTCTCCGAGGCAGGCTCCAGGTGGAACTTCACCGCTTAGAAGACGAACGCATACTTTCTCCCGCCGCACCCAGTCCTTGGGCGACGCCTATCGTGATAGTCGAGAAGCCGAAAGGCGCTTTACTCATCTGTGGTGACTTTAAGATCACGGTCAATACTCAGTCCGTTATCGATTCCTATCCTATCCCATCGGTCAATGAATACTCACACGTCTTTCGGGCTCGACCGTTTTCGCCAAAACTGATTTGCGCTATGCTTATGTGCATCTGTCGTTGGACGAGGAATCGCAGCAGATCCTAGTCATCACTACCCCATGTGGACTTTTCCGGTACAACCGCCTCCCGTTTGGCATCGCCATCGCTCCCCCCATTTTCCAACGTTATTTGGCACGCCTCACAAGCCAAGTGTCCGGGGCGCCCAATTATTTGGACGATGTCACCGTCGATGGCTCGTACGCGATGGACCTCGCGGAAGAGCTGGATCAGCTGTTCAGTTTTTTTGCCGAGGCTAACCTCCGTTGCTGGAAGGAAAAGCGTGACTTTTTTCGCGAGAGGTAAGCTATCTCGGGGTGACGATTGATGCCCGCGGCCTACACGACTCTAAGCAGGATAGCCTCCTCCCACCAAAGCAACTGCAATCCGTCCTCGGTCAAATCAATTATTATCGGCCTTTTATACCAAATGCCGCAGAGATTTTGGCACCCCACACCAGGTTATTGCACAGGGGTGCGCACTGGATTTGGGACACGGCGTGTGTGCAGTCTTTCATACGTCTCAAGTCAGCTCTCTCCCGCCCTCCTTGTCTGGCGGCTTAAGATCCTTCCTTGCCACTCATTGTCACCACCGATGCCTCGGACTATGGCCTGCGTGCCGTGCTCCCTAAGTGGTCGACGGCGTTGAGAGGCCGGTGGTTTTCACATCCAAAAAATTTATTGACGCCCAAACCAAATATTGTCAGATCGAAAAGGAAGCTATGGCACTAGTTTTCGCCCTGACGAAATTCTACAATTTCGTATGTGATCGTCGCTTCACGCTGCTGACCGATCACAAACCTTCACACGGATGCCCACCAGGACGTTCGACTTTGATATTGTCTACCGCACCTCTGAACGGCACGCAAACGACGATTTTCTGTCCCGGTTGCCTGCCGGGGTGGACCGTGAGTTTGACATTTCCCTCTTGGTTTTTTTCCATGTGGAACCGGACGTAGACGCAGCTGTGGACGCTCTTCCGTCTGGCGAGCCACTGCTCAGGATCAGACACTGAAAGCTCTCCGCCGTCAAATCGATGCGGGTTTGGCCGACCAACCGTCGAAGCGTCCAAAACTGAGAGGTACAGCATCTTTGGGATCATCGAAACAGTCTCTTTTCCCGCTGTGGCGTCATCATTTTGCAAAGTGATTTGGACGAACCACGAGTGGTCAACCCGCAAGCGTTGAGCCACCATGTCTTTCACCTCCTCCATGCTGGAAATTGAGGTATCGTCTTCACTAAATAGCTGGCCCGCCGAGGCCTTTATTGGCGCAGTATGGATAAAGGCATTGCATCCCTTGTGTCAGCCTGCACCATGTGCCAAACACGTCAGGCAGCACCCCTGCGCCAGCATTTTTCATGGCTGGTTGCAGCTGCTCCATGGGAACGTCTCCATTTGGATTTTGCAGGGCCGTTTCATGGTTCCCAGTGACTCTTACTGATCGACTCCTTATGTCTCCCGCATGATGACCACAACTTCTGCTAAGACAAAATCCTGTGGCACGTCTTTGCTGTCAAGGGACTCCTCAAAACGATTGTCACAGATAACAGTCCACAGTTTACTTCGACCGAGTTTAAGCAATTATGTACTGCCAATGGTATTTCCCTCGTCCATACCGCCCCATTTCACCCTCCATCAAAACGACTCGGTGGAACGTTTTGTGCGGACGTTCATGACCCAGCTCAATAAGCTGGAGGAGGTTGTGCTTCTTTTCCTGGCTACGCACTGCGCCGCCCCCATGCCGATAAAAGTCCAGCGGAGATTCTTCACGGTCGACCATTCCGCTCCCCTTTATCTGTGCTGGTTCCCGAAGCTTCTCACCCTCTCACCTGTACTCCGACGCACTCCTTTCGCGTCGGGCCGGAGGTCTGGGCTCGGACCTTCTCTCATCCACGGGCGCGCTGTTCACCTGCGGTAATCACCGAGCTCTGCGGCCTGGCGATGGTGTCTCTCCGGTGGGCCGACGGTTCCGCCGCCCGCCGGCACCTCAACCAGCCCCGCTCCCATCTGGTGGACCACGACGCCCCGGTGGAGCTGCCGGTGCCTATCGCCGACCGCCCTGTGGTGGAACTCCCGCTTCCGCCTCCGCCTCAGCCGCCGTCTCCGCCGCCAGCTGCCCCTGCTGCGTCGCCGCCTCCCGCCCTTGCTGCGCATGAACCAATGGACATCGACGAGGATGTCAATACTCCTATGGACATTTGTCGTGCTGTGCATTTTTTTCCCTGGGGGGAGAAATGACGATCAGAACCCATACGCAAGATGGGCTGCTAACCCCTTTTCAACAGCGCAGAGAGAAACATTGCCTGCGGACAGAAACAATAACAGACTTTCCAAATAAACACGGAACTACTTCGCCAGACAACATGTGAAAGTGTTCCACCAATCGGAACTCATACGACTGCTGTAGCACTCCGCCAACCAGGCCTCATAAGCACTTCTAGACCATCAGACCGGCAGTGTTTACCAACCGCTAGGAACAGCTCTACCCAGTACTTACGCCGGCCCTAGCGTTGTATTCAGTCCCCATAGCATTGCAGTAGCGCTTTGTATTTTATATTGCTCAGAGTAGATTTTCGTCAGTATTTTTCTTCCATCGGCTTGTTTCCTTATTAGGTTTGTCACCACAAGGGTTGTGGATTTTCTTGTTGTTCTTGCGTTTAAAACTAAGTGTATGCCAAGAAGGCGTATTTTTTTTTCTTTAATTGTAATAACGTTTGTTCAAATTCACTGTTAGTTCTTTTTCCTGCCGACCGCAGGACACAAAAAATATGAAATGGTAATTAAACCAAGACCCTACGGTGTCGACAGGTGTTGATATACACAACGACGACAGTTGAAGATGAGTGCCCCGACAGGGACTCGAACCCAGGATCGCCGGCTTACATGGCAGACGCTCTATCCATCTGAGTCACCGAGGGCACAGGGGATAGTGCGTCTGCAGGCACTTATCCTTTGCACAATCCCCGCGGGACCCACATTCCCAGCTTAATGTCCACACACTACATTCGTAGTCCCATTACTCCCAGCGGACAATCTTACCGAGTCCCGTAAGAGTTCGGGCAATACGTGAGCATCAGCACAGAAGAAGGTTCAAATGGTTCAAATGGCTCTCAGCACTATGGGACTTAACTACTGTGGTCATCAGTCCCCTAGAACTTAGAACTACTTAAACCTAACTAACCTAAGGACATCACACAGATCCATGCCCGAGGCAGGATTCGAACCTGCGACCGTAGCAGTCGCGCGGTTCCGGACTGCGCGCCTAGAACCGCTAGACCACCGCGGCCGGCACAGAAGAAGGAAGTGGCCAGTTAGCCTTAACTATATGAAAATGGCATCTGGTCTTTCAGACATCTTCACATACATGTGGTCTGGGGTGCGATAAGCTACAACACCTGTTCGTCTTTGGTGTTTCTGCAGGGGACGCTAACCAGCAGCCGGTACATGCATGACGTTATTAGACCCTTTCTTTAGCCGTTCTTGCAGTAGGAAGGTGGTTTGTCGTTCCAACGGGATAACTCTCGCTCACACACTGCTCGTGACAATGTGCTCAGCAGGACGTGAAACAGCTGTCCTGGGCAGCAAGGATTCCATACTTGTCTCCAATCGAGCAAGTGTAGGATTTGATAGGAGGAGAAGAAACTCATGCGAACAGGTCGGACAGGCTTGGAGTAACGTATCCCAGGGCAGTATTAACCATCTGTACATTCGACTGGATGCCAGAGTCAGTGCCTGCACTGCTGCCCATGCAGGCTACATCTCCTACTAGTATTGGTATTTCAGCATACGTCGATAGCTACTACCTCAGAACTTCTTGTGCTATTGATCTGTTAAACGTAGTCACTTCATCTACACTATATGCACTGTTGGAACAATAAATCTTGAGTGAATTTTAAACCTCTAAAAGGGTGCACTAATTTTTGTCAGCAGCTTATAAAAGAAGTTTCGTATGTTGCCGACGTCTGTTGCAAACCTGTTTAGCACTTACAGGCTATAGCACGTCATCAAAGTTGGTTCAACTGGATTGCAAGCGGTAGTGATGAGTGTTACATTATGAGATTAACATCCCACATACAGATATGTTCCATCATGACTGAATCAGTATTTTTTATACAGCGAATTTGTAAACAATGACTGGGCACGTTGATGTTTCTGCACATCTGTTGTTCACAGAACGTATGTCTACATCTGTCTGCAAACGTACCGGGCCTACTAAATATTCTCACAATGCTCTTGTTAATGAATCGGCATGATATTTTCTTACCTGACTTATAAATGTTGTCCTGGCATATATTAATAAAATTTGCGTTCCATGTATTTGATTGTCCATGGCAATCTTAATTTAAGTAAATTTTGAAGAACATCGCCAGGAGATTGTTAAGTTCACACATTACAAGTAAAGCCATTAAGGGAGAAAACCGTTCTCGTCAAATGTTATACAAAAACTAAACATACAAAACAGGAAACAATCTCTGAAATAAGTAGGAGATATCATATCGGTTTTCCTCATCCAAGTTTCGTTGTAACTCTGAGCAAGATACAAATTCTTTTTTCGACGTCCGGAGGGATTGATGATAGAAGTTTCGTAATCGTTCCCACATAAGAAACGGCGTGTTAGGGCTCACTATCTACAGCGCTCTTTGTAGCACTTTGCGTGTGAGCAGATGGCGTCCGTGTCACTATATACACTCCTGGAAATGGAAAAAAGAACACATTGACACCGGTGTGTCAGACCCACCATACTTGCTCCGGACACTGCGAGAGGGCTGTACAAGCAATGATCACACGCACGGCACAGCGGACACACCAGCAACCGCGGTGTTGGCCGTCGAATGGCGCTAGCTGCGCAGCATTTGTGCACCGCCGCCGTCAGTGTCAGCCAGTTTGCCGTGAAATACGGAGCTCCATCGCAGTCTTTAACACTGGTAGCATGCCGCGACAGCGTGGACGTGAACCGTATGTGCAGTTGACGGACTTTGAGCGAGGGCGTATAGTGGGCATGCGGGAGCCCGGGTGGACGTACCGCCGAATTGCTCAACACGTGGGGCGTGAGGTCTCCACAGTACATCGATGTTGTCGCCAGTGGTCGGCGGAAGGTGCACGTGCCCGTCGACCTGGGACCGGACCGCAGCGACGCACTGATGCACGCCAAGACCGTAGGATCCTACGCAGTGCCGTAGGGGACCGCACCGCCACTTCCCAGCAAATTAGGGACACTGTTGCTCCTGGGATATCGGCGAGGACCATTCGCAACCGTCTCCATGAAGCTGGGCTACGGTCCCGCACACCGTTAGGCCGGCTTCCGCTCACGCCCGAACATCGTGCAGCCCGCCTCCAGTGGTGTCGCGACAGGCGTGAATGGAGGGACGAATGGAGACGTGTCGTCTTCAGCGATGAGAGTCGCTTCTGCCTTGGTGCCAATGATGGTCGTATGCGTGTTTGGCACCGTGCAGGTGAGCGCCACAATCAGGACTGCATACGACCGAGGCACACAGGGCCAACACCCGGCATCATGGTGTGGGGAGCGATCTCCTACACTGGCCGTACACCACTGGTGATCGTCGAGGGGACACTGAATAGTGCACGGTACATCCAAACCGTCATCGAACCCATCGTTCTACCATTCCTAGACCGGCAAGGGAACTTGCTGTTCCAACAGGACAATGCACGTCCGCATGTATCCCGTGCCACCCAACGTGCTCTAGAAGGTGTAAGTCAACTACCCTGGCCAGCAAGATCTCCGGATTTGTCCCCCATTGAGCATGTTTGGGACTGGATGAAGCGTCGTCTCACGCGGTCTGCACGTCCAGCACGAACGCTGGTCCAACTGAGGCGCCAGGTGGAAATGGCATGGCAAGCCGTTCCACAGGACTACATCCAGCATCTCTACGATCGTCTCCATGGGAGAATAGCAGCCTGCATTGCTGCGAAAGGTGGATATACACTGTACTAGTGCCGACATTGTGCATGCTCTGTTGCCTGTGTCTATGTGTCTGTGGTTCTGTCAGTGTGATCATGTGATGTATCTGACCCCAGGAATGTGTCAATAAAGTTTCCCCTTCCTGGGACAATGAATTCACGGTGTTCTTATTTCAATTTCCAGGAGTGTATTTGTTCATAATGAAATGAAATAGTTTTCAACACAGATAGTGCGCGGTTGCTTTACAAATTATTTGTCCGTGTTACATGGATTTTCCTATCTTCTTAGTTACGAATGTAACATGCGACTACCGTATTTCCAATGAACCTACTTGATTACTAGTCGGAAGTCTCAATTGCAGTTGGAGATGCTGTTTGATTACAATATACTTTTGCAGTTCATTATAACAACATGCAGGATATATTTCAGAAACGGAATATTGGCCTCCTTCAAGGTACAGTTCTCTCCCCCTTACTGTTCAGAGAATACACTTAGAACCAGTCAGGAACTGTCTTGCTTATTTTCGAGGCCGATGACATCTGTCTAGTGTTTAAAGGGACTAGACACTCATTGATAGAAAACGATATTGCGTATGTCCAGCATGCCGTGGTTAAGTACTTGAGGAGTGGAAGCTCAATCCCACTGAAAACGGAAGCCGCAGCAGTTTCAGAAGACAGTAAATATAGTAGTACCAGTAGTAAAGGGGTCACCAACCCGAAGGTTAGATGGAGCGCCACAGTGCTTTACTGGGCTTGATCCTGGCTGGAGGTGGTCTGACCTTCGAACTGACTTACACAGCCAGATACAGGAAGACCGACATTTTAATGTGGACTTCGAACTATGGTGCAATTTAGCGTGTTTCACAATACCTGACATTGCCGAATGTGAAAGAGGTGATGACGGAAAGGCTAATATCCTGGGGGTGACTGGATACCGAACCTGTGACCTTCGAATTTGTTGTCCGTTGGTTTACAACTTCTTTTTATTTATTTTTTCGTTCTGTCTGATCTTCGTTAATTTTCCTTAGTAGTTCTATACGGGTGTCATACGACACTTCTTACATTCCACTCAGTTTTTTTTAAATATTTTATTACAGAGCTCGGATAGTCCCCTGACCAAACACGCTGAGCTACCGTGCTATTTAGTCAATTACAGCATGAAAATGAAGAAACAGGAAGAAATCGAAGTTAGTGAAGATATACGACTGGAACACAGAATTGCGTTGAAGTGTAATATGGACCATCGGACGAGCTACCGGCAACAAAACGCCAGGAAAGACGTCTATATAAGATCCTTCTAAGACAATAGAGTAGTGAGTAATATATTTGGTACGGTATCTTGTAGCAACTTTCTTGGCGCTGAGAAGAACAGTGTGCGGTCAAAATAGTACCGGCAGACCAAAACAAGAATATATAAAACAAATTTTAGACGATTTGGGTTATGTACGTATGAAAGGACAGGTCCAGAATATGAAAAGATGGAGAACGGCATCAAACCAGTTGCAAGACTAGCGAAAAAAAGGTAGCGGAATGTCATTGGCGAATCTTGTCATAGATGTCTTTTCGTCGTTAAATTTTATCCCACTCCTGACCCTTTATTTATCTTCATTTTTGCTTCTCCGTTACACAGACGGCTATACGTTGTTTTCTTTCGATCACCTTTCGCTTGGGCTTCATTCTTGCATGTACTGATATCATCTTTCAAACATTATACACTGATAGAAAAATTAATCTGCGCCTTAAATACACATCCCAACTTACATTATCCTCATCCTAGCTAGATTATTTGAGTAGGATTGCCTATCTTAAGGAACACAAAAAAATTTTCTGGGCCCAGTACTAATTTGGTCATCATGTAGCAAGCGCAGATAGATTACTCATCTAATAACCTTGGAATTTTAACAGAAAACCACGCCGAAATGCAATTCACCCTCTTGTAGCGTCTGACAATTGAGTTCAGTAATAGCGCCCGTGATGATATTACGCTTACCATAGGAATGAATCTCAGGCTGGCATATGCATGGCCTATAGTCAGTTTAATTCGCTCTGTATGTGTTCTCCCAGATACTTAATGGTTTGAGTGATTCCAGTGCCTGTTAGGCAATCGTGCAGTCAAACAACAGCAGGTCATTCCCCCTATGTGTTTACATTGGGGGACAACTATCAATCCCTGCCCCTGGAGACGATCCTCTCTAAGTCCTCCATTTCGCTGCAAATGGTTCAAATGGCTCTGAGCACTATGGGACTTAACTTCTGAGGTCATCAGTCCCCTAGAACTTAGAACTACTTAAAACTAACTAACCTAATGACATCACATACATCCATGCCCAGAGCAGGATTCGAACCTGCGACCGTATCGGTCGCGCGGTTCCAGACTGGGACGCCTAGAACCGCTCGCCCACTCCGGCAGGCATTTCGGTGCAGTTTCCATCGTTGATGCTTCTGAACCGCGAACTACGTGATAGAGAATCCAGCGTTATCGACTAGATCACACAGGTATTACGTATAGTAATGGTCCTTTGAACTCTCATTTAGGGTACACAGGAAGATATTATTTTTTATTAAAAATGAAATTCCTCCAGCTGTAATTAAGATTTTTTATTTACTTCGCTACTAGTTTCAGCGTTGCGTCAACGCCTTCGTCAGGCCACACGCAACTGATTTCAGCAAAGTGTACAGGCATGAAGATGGCCTTGACGCAATGCCGAAACTAGTAGCGAAGTAAATAAAAAATCTTAAGTACAGCTGGAGGAATTTCATTTTTAATAAAAATTATACCAGCTGTGCCCCACCTTCATCCAGTTTTAGTATGGATGTACGAATATATTTTATTACGTTCTACTAAGAATGGCCTCCAGCTATTTTTTAAGGTAAGGTTATTTTTAGTATTATATCCTCGTTTGTGCATTTTATGTAAATCAAGAAGTACCCTGCCAACTAAGTTGTTGAGTTGAGGTTAGTATACGACGTTGTATATACAGAGTCGACCAGCCAAATGAGGCCAACCCGACCTATTTCTATGCCATCGTTGTTTGCTAAAGTTATCGAGAAGGTTGTATATACAAGGTTACTGGAGCATTTAAATTCACATAATTTGCTGTCAAATGTTCAGTCTGGTTTTAGAAATGGTTTAACATCTGAAAATGCTATATTCTCTTTTCCCTGTGAGGTTTTGGACGGATTAAATAAAAGGTTGCGAACGCTAGGTGTTTTCTTTGATTTAACGAAGGCTTTTGATTCTGTTGACCACAAAATATTACTGCAGAAGTTGGACCATTATGGAGTAAGGGGAGTAGCTTACAATTGGTTCGCCTCTTACTTTAAGAACAGAAAGCAGAGGGTAATTCTCCGCAATATTGAGAGTGGTAGTGATGTTCAGTCCCAATGGGGCACTGTTAAGTGGGGTGTTCCCCAAGGGTCGGTGCTGGGGCCACTGCTGTTTCTTATTTATATAAATGATATGCCTCCTAGTATTACAGGTGATTCAAAAATATTTCTGTTTGCTGATGACACCAGCTTGATAGTGAAGGATCTTGTGTGTAATATAGAAACAGTAACAAATAATGTAGTTCATGAAATAAGTTCGTGGCTTGTGGAAAATAATTTGATGCTAAATCACGGTAAGACTTAGTTTTTACAGTTTCTAACTCACAAGTCAACAAGAACCGATATTTTGATCAGACAGAATAGGCATATTATAAGCGAGACGGAACAGTTCAAGTTCCTAGGCGTTCGGATAGATAGTAAGCTATTGTGGAAAGCCCATGTCCAGGATTTTGTTCAGAAGCTAAATGCTGCTTTATTTACCATTAGAACAGTATCTGAAATAAGTGACACTTCAATACGAAAAGTAGTCTACTTCGCATATTTTCATACGCTTATGTCGTATGGTATTATTTTTTGGGGTAATTCTTCTGATTCAAAAAGGGTATTTTTGGCTCAAAAACGGGCTGTTCGAGCTATATGTGGTGTAAGTTCGAGAACCTCTTGTCGACCCCTATTCAAAAATCTGGGAATTCTGACATTGCCCTCACACTATATATTTTCTTTAATGTCATTTGTTGTTAGCAATATTAGCCTATTCCCAAGAGCTAGCAGCTTTCACTCAGTTAATACCAGGCAGAAATCAAATCTGCATGTAGAATGCACTTCCTTGACTCTTGTGCAGAAAGGAGTGCAGTATTCTGCTGCATCCATTTTCAATAAGCTACCACAAGAACTCAAAAAACTTAGCAGTAGCCCAAACTCTTTTAAGTCTAAACTGAAGAGTTTCCTCATGGCTCACTCCTTCTATTCTGTCGAGGAGCTCCTGGAAGAGCTAAAAAATTAAGCAAATTCTAGTGTTACATTGTTGATTTTCTTCATTTAAACTTACGACTTGTCACCTGAATATGTTTTTTTATATTTCATTTTATCTGTTTCTAATATCGTGTTATAATTTCATGTATTGACTCGTTCCATGACCATGGAGACTTCTCCTTAATTTGGTCCCACGGAACAATAAATAAATAAATAAATAAATGTATCCAGAATGAGTAAATATACCCAGGTGCGGTTTTGGCTGAGTTATTGCGGAAAATATGGCAAATTCCCTGACCTTCACAAGAAGTTTTTATCGTTTACAGTCGACAAATTACGATACCAAACTTGGTTTTTTCTCTCTGACGTTTCAAAGAATCTTCTAAGACAACTTCAAAGTTACAGCACGTATACGACTTGACCGAATTATGCCATGATAACAGTGCCGCAAACCACTGTCCTATCATCAGGAGGAGAAGTTCCACAGACGTCTGCCCTGTTACACCAAATGTGTAAGCAAGCAGGTAACTCAGCTACGGTTTCTCTTTTATATCACGGCTGTCACACCAAGAACTCAAAATGTTGACCTTGAGAATCACTACACGCTATAAAACAATTGTGGACAAATAATGCTGCATATTTAACTTCATCTGGAATAAATGGCAGCAGACGCCTGTGTTACAAGGCATTTCAATTCATCGGGAGAAGTCGGTGTTTCCGAATAGAAATCTAATTTTAATTTTCTCCGTATGTTAAAGCACAGAAGCTTATAGTTTAGTCTGTATACAGACCATTTTGTGTTTCCTGAACGACCGTTCCAATGTTATCCAAATGTTCTCATTCTACATGTGCGGAATGTGTCATGTCAGTACCACACTGATTGCCTTATGTCCAGTAGATTGTCTTCCACTAACTTCAGTATCAGCGTATCTTATAAACCCGATATTCTTGACTGTATTTAGACCCCCATTAATAAAACAAGGACCTATTCCGGCCTTTAAAAACACGCGCCAAACGTCTATAAACCAAAAGATTTGTTCTCATCCACTTCTTTTATGTTAGCGTGAATTTTAAACTGACTATTAAGGGATATTTCGATGACTCTTTCTTTAATAAAAATAGATATGCCTCATAGCTTTGCATTTTACGTAGATAACATTTGGAGACCGGTAACTAGTTTTGGAAGTCAGTTCCATGAAGCTGTAAATACAGCGAAATGTGAAAAGGATGAAATGCGATGGTTTATAGTTTTCACAGAACATTCGTTTGATTGATCCCTCTCGTACTTCTGAGACGCCTCCTAGTGACATTTGCATTGTGTGTTAGTTTCATTTATTTCATCAATTGCTCTTTTTCCTTGGCATTTCTTTCTCCACACCTCCAATTCTTGAACATTTTTATAATGTTTGCAAAGACTGATCTTGAGTGTTTGGCACGATGTGGATACTCTTCATCACACAACCACAACGCTGCTCTAACACTTTGGCGACGTTTGGTGTAAAGAGACATTCACTTTTTCGGCTGTCATATACATTTTGAATGTCTCAATAGTGCTATGAGCAAGTTATCTTACTGCTACAACTACAGAAGACAGACTGGTGGGTTTCAAGCGCACAGGTAAACAGAAACAGTGTTACGAGTTTACTTGCATTTGGAATAATAGAGCAGATGTTTATGGAGCCTTTTGTTCTGACGGCTAGGCAATGGTTTGGTCAGCTGTTATCTTGGTATTGCCTGACCAAGTACCATACATGTTATGTCGTCGATCTTTTCTTAGAAGTTTCTTTCAAACGCCCTAGAAAAACAGTAAATAGATCCATCAGAAAGAAGTCTCCGTCATAATTCTGCGACTATAAACGATAAAAATTACATACCAATGTCAGGAAATTCGCCATATTATCCGCTTTAAATTGGCAAAAACCATACATCCACTTATATTTTGAGTCTGGAAGTTGCACAGCTCACACCAATATTCAAGAAAGGTAGCAGGAGTAATCCAATAAATTACAGGCCCATATCATTAACGTCAACATGCAACAGAATTTTGGAACATATATTGTGTTCGAACATATTAAATTACTTCGAAGAGAACATGGATTTAGTAAACATCGTTCTTGTGAAACACATCTAGCTTTTTACTCACACGAAATGGTGAGTGCTATTGACGAGGGATTTCAAATTGATTCCGTATTTCTAGATTTCCACAGGTCTTTTGATACTGAGTCATCACAAGACCAAAACAAATGGTTAAAAGATTTAGAAAAGAGATCCGTATGATGTGTAAATTAGCAGTTGAGCCTAATAACGAAAAGTGTGAGCTCATACATATGAGTGCAATAAGGAATCCCTTAAACTTCGGTTAAAAGATAAATAAGTTAAATCTAAAGGCCACAAATTCAACGAAATACATAATAATTATAATTACCTAAGAATTGAAAAAAAAAACACATAGAAAATGGTGTAGGGAAGGCAAATCAAAGACTGCGATTTATTGGCAGAACACAGAGAAAATGTATCAGATCTGCTAAAGAGGATGCCTACACTTCGCTTATCGGTCCTCTTTTGGAGTACTGTTGGCGGTTTGCGATCCTTACCAGATAACATTAACGGAGTGCATCGTATTATGGCTAAATAGAGGAGAGAGCGTCACTGACATGATACAGAATTTGGTGTGGACATCATAAAAACCAAGGCGTTTTTCGTTCCGGCGGAATTTTCCCATGAATTTTTCAATCGCTTTCTCCCCCGAATGCGAAAATATTTTATTGAGGCCGAGCTACATAGGGGGGAACAATCATCATAATGCAATAAGGGAAATCACAGCTCGAGCGGAAAAGTTATAGGGGTTCGTTTTTACCGAGCGCTGTTCAAAATTTGAGTGGTAGGGAAATATTGCGACGATGGTTCGATGAATCCTGTGCCAGGCACATAGGTGTGAGTTCCAGAGTATCTACACTACGTAATAAAAAGTATCCGGACTCACCCAAAAACACGCATTTTCATATAAGGTGAATTGTGCTGCCATCTACTGCCAGTTACTCCATATCAGCGACCTCAGTAGTCACTAGACATCGTGATAGAGTAGAATGGGGCGCTCCGCGGAACTCACAGACTTCGAAAGTGGTCAGGTGATTGGGTGTCACTTGTGTCATACGTCTGTACGCGAGCTTTCCTCACTCTTGAATATCTCTAGGTCCACTGTTTCCGATGCGATAGTGACGTGGAAACGTGAATGGACACGTACAACACAAAAGCGTACAGCCGGGCGGAGTGGCCGCGTGGTTTGAGACGCCATATCACGGATTGCGCGGCCTCTCCCGCAGGAGGTTCGTGTCCTCCGTCGGGCATGGGTGTGTGTGAGTTGTCCTTAGCATAAGTTAAAGTAGTGTGTAAGTCTAGAGACTGATGACCTCAGTAGTTTGGCCTCTTAGGAATTCACACACATTTTTCAACAAAAGCGTACGGGCCGAACTCGTCTGTTGACTGACAGAATCCGCCGACGGTTGAAGAGGGTCATAATGTGTAGTAGTCAGACATCTATCCAGACCATCACACAGGAATTCCAAACTGCGTCAGGATCCACTACAAGTACTGTGACAGTTAGGTGAAAGGGGAGAAAACTTAAATCTCATGGTCAAGTGGCTGCTCGTAATCCACACATCATGCCGGTAAACGCAAAACGACGCCTCGCTTGGTGTAAGGAGCGTAAACGTTGGACGATTGAACACTGGAAAAACGTTGTGCGGAGTGACGACTCACGGTACACAATGTGGTGATCCGATGGCAGGGTGTGGGTATAGCGAATGCCCGGTGAACGTCATCTGCCAGCGTGTGTAGTGCCAACAGTAAAATTCGGATGCGGTGGTGTTATGGTGTGGTGGTGTTTTTCATGGAGGAGGCTTGCACCCCTTGTTGTTTTGCGTGGCGCTATCACAGCACAGGCCTACACTGATGTTTTAGCCACCTTCTTGTTTCCCACCGTTGAAGAGCAATTCGCGCATGGCGATTGCATCATTCAACACGGTCGAGCATCTGTTCATAATGTGCAGCCCGTGGCGGAGTGGTTCCACGACAATAACATCCCTGTAATCGGCTAACCAGCACAGAGTCCTGACACGAATCCTATAAAAAACACCTTCGGAATGTTTTGGACCGCCGACTTCGTGCTAGGCCTCACCGACCGACATCGATACCTCTCCTTAGTGCAGCATCAGTGAAGAATGGGCTGCCATTCCCAAAGAAACCTTCCAGCACCTTAGCTGTCATCAAGGCTAAGGGTGGGCCAACACCATACTGAATTCCAGCATACCGATTGAGGGCTGTCACGGACTTTGCGGCTAGTCCCGGCGGAGGTTCGAGTCCTCCGTCGGGCTTGGGTGAGTGTGTTGGTCCTTAGAATAATTTAGGTTAAGTAGTGTGTAAGCTTAGGGACTGAGGACTTAGCAGTTAAGTCCCATAAGATTTCACACACATTTGAACATTTGATTGAGGGTACCACGAACTTGTAAGTCATTTTCAGCCAGGTGACCGGATACTTCTGGTTACATAATGAATATAAACGATTCTGAGAGCAGTAGTCTTAGGTTGTTTCCGGATGATGCCAACGTTTATCGTCTAGTAAAGTCATCAGAAGGTCAAAATAAATTGCAAAATGATTTAGAAAAGAGGTCTGTATGGTGTGTAAATTGGCAGTTGAGCCTAAATAATGGGAAGTGTGAAGTCATCCACATGAGTGCTGAAAGGAATCCATTAAACATTGGTTACACGGTAAATCAGTTAAATCTAAAGGCCGTAAATTCAACTAAATACGTAGTGATTACAATTACGAACAACTTAAATTGAAAAAATAAAACACTTAGTAAATGTTGTGAGCAAGGCAAACCAGAGACAGGCAGAACACTTGGAAAATGTAACAGATATGCTAAAAAGGCTTGCAATGCTACGCTTGTCCGTCCTCTTTTGGAGCCGGCCGGTGTGGCCGTGCGGTTCTAGGCGCTTCAATCTGGAACCGCGTGACCGCTACGGTCTCAGGTTCGAATCCTGCCTCGGGCATGGATGTCCTTAGGTTAGTTACGTTTAAGTAGTTCTAAGTTCTAGGGGACTGATGACCACAGATGTTAAGTCCCATAGTGCTCAGAGCCATTTGAACAATTTTTTTGCACCTCTTTTGGAGAACTGCTGCCCGGTTTGGGATCCTTACCAAATATCATTAACGGAGTACATCGAGAAAGTTCAGAGAACAGCAGCATGTTTTGTATTACCACGAACTAGAGGAGAGAGTGTCACTGAAATGACTGTCACTGTCATTATGCAGGTTTTCTAATGGACATCATAAAAAGCAAGGCGTTTTCCGTGCGGCGGAATTTTCTCACAAAATTTCGGTCATCAAATTTCTCCCGTGAATGTGAAAATATTTTGTTCACGCCGACTTAGAGAGAGAGGAACGATTATCGTTATAAAACAAGGGAAATCAGAGATCGCACGGAAAAGATATAGTGGTTCGTTTTTTTCGCGCGCCGTTCGAAACTGGAATAGTACAGAAATATTGTGAAGCTGGTTCGATGAGCCCTATGCCAGGCGCTTAGATGTGATTTGCAGAGTATCTGTGTAGATTTACATATTAGGTGTGGACTGTGTGAGTTGCCTTACGCTATATACAGGCAATAAGTCACACCATACACATAATATCTCGCTGTGGAGTGAGAAAGTCGTGAACCGCTGCGAGAAACTATTTGCAACTGAGAAACAGTGTGATCAGTAGAAGAAGTTGTCTGCCCGCGCATGCCTCCTTGTTATGGTGACGGCGAAAGGATAACACTGACATTCGTCTGTATAGGTAAAGATCCCCTGAAACGAGAATTTTTACTCAGAGAAGTGTACCAATCTGTTTAAGGTGCTTATGGTAAATTCATTTCAGTGTAACACATTTAACGGAGTGTGTTTTATATTCCGAACGCAGTGTTAGATACTACAAAACAAATATTTTAAAATTTTAGTACAATGTCCGTGATACACGCTAAGCTTTTAGGTTGGAAGCTTTACTAAGCTGCAAAGTAGCTGGTTTATCATTATTTCTTACTGTTTTCGGGTGGGACGAAATCTGAATATTCTATTGCACAAGTACGTGACGGTGCGCGCGCGCTCGCGTGTGTGTGTGTGTGTGTGTGTGTGTGTGTGTGTGTGTGTGTGTGTGTGTGTACGCGTTCGCGCGCGCCGGCGACTTTTTATTTTTGTAGAAACTTTCAATCTTTCACTGCCTTAACCACACTCGATTCGTACTGCTTGATAGGAGTGCTAAAGACCCAGACGTCGGGATGTTAGGAGAAAAAAAGAAAAAAAAACAAGTCATCCACTGCCGTCATTCTCTTGCCGACGCGTTCCAGCTACACGCAAGCTATCCGGCTGACGATTGCAACTTGAGCACTAGATTCCCCGTCGGCACTTCTCGTAACTTCTTCGCGACCACCGCCGTAAGCCCCCCACACGGCCAAACTTCCTTTATTATCTTTTGAAAGCGCGCAGACGTTGGTTGGCTCGTTCCGGGAAAAGAGTAATAGTTGCGCGCTAAAGCCAGCCCTCCAGCACGTCGCACCCAACACGGCCAAGATTATGCAGATGGCAGGGCCGCGAAACAAGCGAACCTCTCCGTCCAGAGGGAAGAGCAACGACGCTTTCACGTGACTCGGCCACGCCGCACTTATCGTCGCTCGGAAGTCCATCCTCAACCACAGGCGGAGATACTGCAAGCCAGTGCTCGTATCTAGTCTTATACAGAAGCTTTAATTCAGGAATACTGGGTGTTCAAAAAGTCTCTCCGCAGTGCCGTATGATGATTGTTAGTCGCGCGTGCCGTATGCCGCATTGAATATACCGAAATGAAACTCAGTGAAATACGTATTAATTTATTGAATATTCATTTTTACTCACAAATTTTCACATTAAATGTTGAAAGCGTCCACCCTGTTGTTGAATAAACAATTCAGATCGTCTAATGATGTTTCCAAACACCAGCTGTAACATTTCTTCTGCAACAGAAACAGTGAAAGTGGATATTGCAGTTTGCAATTCATCGATGGATTTTGGACGGTTTTTATAGACAGTAGCTTTCACTGCACCCCAGAAGAAAAAGTCAGGTGCTGTTAGGTCAGGCGATCGTGGAGGCCAAAGTCCCGGTGAAATTATGCGATCACCAAAAACATCAGCAAGCATTGACATAGAATCGCGAGATGTGTGCGCGGTTGCACTATCTTGTTCTAAATAACGGTTCAGTATTTCAGTTAACAGAATATCACTGCAATATCGTCACGCGTTTATTGTTTTGTTGTGAAATATGGGACCCACAATCCGACGTCTAGAAATTTCAATCCAAACTCCTATTTTCACAGAATGAAATGGTTCCTCATGAATGCACAATGGATTTGCAGTACCCCACATTCGAGAATTTTGCGAGTTCATGTACCCAGATAAATGAAACCACGCCTCATCAGTGAAAAACGTTTCATTAAGAATATGCCTTCCATTTTGTTGAACGAAATTTTTGAAGCATTGACAATAATGCAATCTCTCGCCATGATCAGTATTTTTCAGTTCTTGCACGACTGTCACTTTGTATGGGAAAAGTTCTAATTTTTTCCTTACAGTTGTGCGGGCCGTTCAGGCACTAACATCGATTTCCTGGGCGAGTTTTCTTGCTGACTTGTTCGGACTCATGGACATTTTATCCGAAATATCGAGTAGTTTATCCTCAGACAAAACGGTAGGACGACCACTTCTCGTTGTATATGTCACTGAACCCGTACTTCAAAATTTTTTAGTAAAATCTCGCACAGTATCGCGATGTGGGAGCGTTGTCTCCGGGAAAACTCAATTAAATGTTTGACGAACACCTGTTCGACTAAAAAAATACGTTCTTCAATGGTTAGCATGTTAACAGTGACAAAAACGAAGAAAGGAACTAAACTTAAACGTTCACGTCAACACGTGACGACACACACCAACGATACTACTGACGCTGGCTGAGATAAACGAAACAGTGGAATGCTGGGTGAGTCCACTTGAAGGGAAGTAACCCAGGCAAGCGAACATTCATACGGCATGCGCGGGTAACAATTATACCACACTGCGGGGAGACTTTTTCACCACCCTGTACAAATCACGCGCTTGCCGATGTGTAGACATTCCAATAGACGCCACAAGCAAGTCACCACTTTAGACTCTCTAGGACGTCCTAGAGTGCCATAATGCGTTATGGACTGAAGGTAATGTGTGGTGTCTCTTATCCCTGAGTCAGTGCTCAGAACTGAATGTAGAATGCTTCATTCATCCAATATTACAGGGCTATGTATACTACACGAAGTAAGACTCGGCTGAATTTTACTTCAAAGGTCTACATTTCAAAAAGGATAAAACTGTGACCCAGTCCAAGTTGCATGTTTTCTTTTTAATTTCTTGGATTTTGGGACGTACCCATACAGGCATGTTAATGCAACACCCAGACTCGACCGGAGAAAACCTCAGACCCGGCCGGGAATCGAACCCAGGCCCTTTCGGTTTCAGTTGGAGGTTGTCTATCTACCTGCTTTTAGGGATTGCAAACTTCTGATTTTTAGTACGCTTATAGACCGAATTTAAAATGTTATAATTCTATCATAATCTACTTATGAAGAGATACAGTCTTCCGTCAACGGTTTAACGCAGTAAGTGAAATATTAAACTTACCAACGGTGTCTATTTCCTGAAGCTGAGTGTCTTATAGAGCGCAAATCTGTATTATATTCATCTAGTACTTGAGAATGCGAGTACTAAGAGCCGTTCGAGAATCTTTGCACGTATTTTCGAATTTTTTCGAAACTTTTTCTGTGTCACATGCCCTCAGAGTTTATCGCTTGCTACGTTTCCGCTGTTCATACAACTTTGGTATCATGCGTGACACTCGAGTTACATTCTCCTGGATGGCGAGAACACAGAGACAAAGGGAGTTTTGAGTTTCTGTTTCAAGATGTACCAGCGTATAAGAGCTTTTATTAACAAGTAGCTTCGTGCCGCTGCTTCGCTGACATAAAATGTACCGTCTGCACAGATTTTCTTTTTTCTCGCTTCAACCGAATTTTTATGTTGTTCATAAACTATAAGATCTTAAAAACTTTTCACGCTAATGAAGACCATAGAAGCATGGTCTGTCCCGAATGTACTTCTGACCAAAAAGCGATTCTCGCAGTTGGAGTCGCAATCCTTTGTTACTGAGGTTTTTGAATTCTTGTGGTGATACTTCCATGGAAACTTTCATCCAGTGACACATATTTATTTAGACGTTAAGTTTTAAAAAGTTTTAATATAACGAAATGTTTTCTAAAACACTGGAACACTTTTCTTACATTTTTTTGATCAAGAAGCGAAATACAAATTTTCTTAAATTTACCTGTAAAAATGTATTCATAATGAAATATTTTCATAAAAAATATAGATTTTCCTGCTGTATTTCATCCCCTTAGGTGACGAATTTCCAAAAATACCAAAACACGTACTTTTTTATTTATGACCTAGACACCAAATACCAATTTCCGTTGTCCTGGTCTCAAAACTGCCTTAATAGTGACTCATTGTCAATGAACCGTTCATCCTTTATTTCAGGTAATTTCGAACAGTCCCTCCTTGAACGATGCCTACAGCATAAGGTCAACATCGAGTAGTGATACGTCAGTGAATCAGTCGGGACCTATTTCGCTCCCATAAGAATCGACTTTCCAAAATATCTGAAAGACATAATTTTTTACCTCTAATCGAGAAACCAAATTAAAATTTGCGTACATTTTGTTTTAAAAACGACTTCATAATGGAGATTTTTTTCCTAAAGCATATCATCCCTCATTTCACTCCCTTAGGGGTTGAATTTCTAAAGCTACTGGAACGGGTATTTTTTCCAAGCGAGATGTCACTAGCAATTTTCACTGGTGTAGCTTTAAAAATATTATAGTAAATGTTCAATAATGATTTCTTTTCAGAAAGCTTTCATCTACTGTTTCATAATATACTGAAACATGTATTTCTTTACTTCTGACCGAGAAACCAAATGCCATTTTTCATATTTCTAGCTTTGAAGTCGTCTTAGTAGCGACATAAATTTCAAAAATTCTTTCATCTCCTATTTCACACTCTTAACTGTGGAATTATGAAAAATTGCTTCTTAAATGATACCTGTAGTGTAAGATAAACATCTCTCCAATCTTCAAGTATGTATCCTTAGCGATTTGTTATGGGCAATGATGAGCCAGTCACTCAACCAGTGAGTACATTTTTTTATATACGGGGAAGGTGAGCTACCTTAAGTATGCATCGGCCGTAAATAGCGTACAGATCTCGAATTGCAACGTTGTCCTGGGCTCCCGGTACGCGACTTTTTCTTTTTTTTTGCCTATTTTTGAAAGCCTTCGTCTGTGTTCCCCCAACTACGAACAACATCGGGTGATGTGTGAGCCACGAACCAACAGCCGTTAATGCAACAGCTCAAGACATGATTTCAAAATTACGACAGGAAATTCGCTAGCGCGTGGGTCTTTATCGTCGGTTCAGTGGAGAGCACACTGGACATTTGTTAAAGGTAAAAGAAAAGCTTAATTCGAAATGTAACTATAAAACGTACTGCAAGACTGAATGTGCGTGTAGGTAAAATCGGATAGTTCCTTTTCAAACAAAAACTTTATAGTCCTATTGTAACGGGATCCTCAATGCTTAAAGTGCAACAAACTGTCTTCAAAACTGACTTTGATCGTTTGTTTTAAGTAGACTGCTTTGAATCCTTAGTCCAAAACCAGAATTACAAAATATTATTTGTTTTGTTATTTAGTCGGTAACGTCGTAGTCTTCTACGGACTATGAAGCTGGTCTCAGGTCCAGTTTCTGACACGAAGAAACATTACCTGGTGAAAGATTTCTCACAAAGATTACTCAATGATACAAGGTTTCTGAACGTTGAAACAACTATATTTATTAATACTGAAACACTCTTAACTATTAACAAAGATACTTCTGTCTCCCGCAGTAACTACAAAAACACTGTAGCCCAGTTTACTATCGCTGTACTGCCAAAACTGTCTATTTCACACCACATTCCCGCCAAGGCGGTGTACAACGAAGAAGACCAGAGATATGAAATCAAAGAGTTAGTAATTTTGGCGGTAATTATCTCTGTTACCTATTTGAAATAATTAATAAAATTAATTTACGGAAATGTAAGTAAAATGCTTCAACGTTAACTCAGATAAATATCATATTAATATTTAAATATGAAACAACTTATTTTGTATAAATAAGTCTATATGTGTTATTTATATCGAACGGGATATGTCGATACTCATTTGCATCATAGATTCCTTACTGTATTATTGACTTGACTGCATTATGCTATGTGAAAGATAAAATTCATCAAAATTTTCTACCTTCATTTCTGTAGAAGCTATAGTCTTGTGAAGTGGGATGACTTTTTGAATACCTGACTCATGGAATGTGAAACATTCCGTGTATTACTATTTGTCCCGAAGTACTTTCATGTACGTAAGTGTTTCAGGTTGAAAGCCGCTACTACGTTTTACCTAAGAGTGTATACCACGTATGACTCTGGTACTGGTGACCTGAAAATATTACCCTTCGTATAAAATTTGACCCATGAATGAACAACAACGCATTCTGACCACTTCTAATGAGCTATGGGTAGTAAGCCACATCTTCAGGTGAACATCTGGATAACAATAAATCAAGAACCCCGAGACGTCAACTGATATTAAAATATCCTAAAATTATTCTAAGATTCTTTAAAGATTTTTAAAAGCTATTAAGAAGAACTTTGATATGAAAATATTAAAATATTTGACTCTCATAACTAAAACATTAGAACTAGAAAGCTCGGAACTTTGTACTCACCATTCATTTTCTGTCAGATCAAAACACACCTAAATGGCGGTATGTCATTGACTGAAGTAGCCGGATTGATGGATTCAAAACCAATACGGTCGATGGGTCTTAAACAAAATGTACCACAGTGATCCACTGGTTGGGTGAAAATAATTGAAAAACTATTAAGACCTTTTTGCGGCTAACATGAAAACCCAAGACGTGTTTGCAACAGAATGGAGAGATATTCTACCTGGACCAGACACATCAAATTAATAGCTATTGACGGAAAAGTGGAATCTAAAACCGCACTTAACGCTTCTCTGGTCTGTACGCAATCGCTAACAGGGACGCAGCCACTTGCTGTGTCTTAACTGACGGTAAGAAAGTGAACAGGTAGCCTATAGACAGCTCGCGCATGCTCCATTGATGCGCGGCATCAGTCGAATGATCAGTGGTCTGCTTCTTTGACACGCGAATTGTGAATGGAGAAGGAACATCGGGATAATAGGTACAAAAGGAATTTTTGAAAAACAATCCACAGAATATAATAGTAACAGTCGACATTTATTTTCATTAGTTATCCCCGTAAGTTATGCTAGCCTAAAGGAACTCTTAAACGTTTAATGCCACGTAAGAGGAGGATCAGACGCATATATTACGGCAACGAAACAGATCTGGCGACGGTGTCAACTGAAGTTCTTAAAACTTTTTTTAAAAAAACTTTAAGAGCTTGAAAATTCTAAAATTTTTGTTTTATTTTGTAAAAAAATGTTGTAAAAGTTCTTCTCGTTTTTACCGTTCCGAGAATCCAAGACTGTAGTAAATTTTCGTACTTTTTAAGTATAGACAAGACTTGCGTAAATTTTAAAAAACATTCGTGACTGGAAGATTAGCAAAAACTAAGATCTGTGAGTAGGTGTGCGGGCGCAGCAGGCGGTGATGTAAGGTGGGGAGGGGAAAGGGCAGGAAAATGGAAAGAGAACAAAGGATAACTGCATAAGGGAAGTACAGGGTATTACATCACTAATTTAGGCAGTCAAAATTTGCCAAAACGTTACAGCGCCTCAAATCTCTGTCCATTTAGGGTTTCGTGTGAAAAACGACTAATGGAGCTCTTAATTTCGATCTCCTCCAAGATGCTTAAAGTGTTGTCCTCGTTTTCTCGATGTAAAATTCTTAATAATAGGAAGATGAGTTAGAAACCGTAAAATGTTCTTTAAATCTGGCACTAAGGCACTTGCCAGTTTGCCCGATGTACCGCATGAGCCAAATGTTGCAAGTAGTGCAGTACACCCTGGTTGCACAGTTTGTGGAACAAGTGGCGTGTTCTCTATACCTATACTATGTGCTATCGTTCCCGGGAATGAACAAATCCGGTTCCATACTGTCAGAGTGCAGCTGTCTGCCGATTCTTTTCGGAAATACTGCCGACAAATCAAGAGCCACGATATAAGAATCTTGAGGGCGGTCGAAATTATGTCGAATTAGTCGTTTTCACACCAGACTCTGAATGGACAAACGGAGTTGAGGCAGCGTAGCATTCCGACAAATTTCAACTGCCTAAATTAGTTGACGTAATACTCTGTACTTACTTTATCTAGCGTCCCTTTTGTTCTTCCTGGGCCTTTCCATTTTCCTCCCCTCCCCCCCTTCCCCCTCCCCCTCAAATGGTTCAAATGGCTCTGCGCACTATGGGACTTAACATCTGAGATCAAATGGTTCAAATGGCTCTGAGCACTATGAGACTTAACAGCTGAGGTCATCAGACCCCTAGAACTTAGAACTACTTAAACCTAACGAACCTAAGGACATCACACACATCCATGCCCGAGGCAGGATTCGAACCTGCGACTGTAGCGGTCGCGCGGTTGCAGACTGAAGCGCCTAGAACCATTCGTCCACAGCGGCCGGCCCCTTCCCCTCCCTTCCCAGCTCCCCAAATACTGCACAACCCTCTTATCGTCTTAGCTTTTGCACATCTATCTTTCAAGAACGTTTTTAAAAATTTAATCACGTTTTGTCTATACTTAAAAAGTACGAAAGTTCACTCCAGTCTTGGCTCCTCCTAACAGTAAAAACATGAAGAATTTTTAAAACATTTCTATAAAAAAATAATTTTTAGAATTAGAAAGCTCTTAAATTTTTTTAAAGTTTTAAGGTTTATTCCGTGGACACAGTCGCCATACCTGTTTCGTTGCCGTAATACAGGCATGTGTTGTTCCTCTTTTAAGTCATTAAATGTCCAACAGTTTCTTTTGGACGGCATAACTTACAATGACAACAGTCATTATTATATTCTGCGGATAGCTTTACAAAAATTCTTTTTGTACTTGTTATCCCAATGTTAATTTTTCTCATTCCCCGAAAGACCACCGATCATTTCGTCGAGTCCACGCGTCATCAGCGTGTGCGAGAGCCGTTTACTGTCTTGCTGTCAGTAAGACACTGCACGCGGCTGCGCCGCCTGTTTGCGATTGAGTATAGTCTGTAGAAGTGCCAAGTGCCGTAACCAGGTTCACCGAGCGAGGTGGCGCAGTGGTTAGCACACTGGACTCGCATTCGGGAGGACGACGGTTCAATCCCGTCTCCGGCCATCCTGATTTAGGTTTTCCGTGATTTCCCTAAATCGTTTCAGGCAAATGCCGGGATGGTTCCTTTGAAGGGGCACGGCCGATTTCCTTCCCAATCCTTCCCTAACCCGAGCTTGCGCTCCGTCTCTAATGACCTCGTTGTCGACGGGACGTTAAACACTAACCACCACCACCACCACCGTAACCAGGTTCTACCTATCCGACAATAGCTATTTACTTGATGCGCTTGGTCTAGGTAGGACATAGCTCAGTTTCGTTGCAATAATTTCTTGGGTTTTCATGTTAGCTGCAGAACGGGTCTTAATAGCTTTTTATTCATTTTCACCTTGCCAATTGCTCACTATGATGTGTTTTGTTCAAGTCCCATTCACCGTTTTGTTTGGGTAATCAGTCTTCTGACTGATTTGATGCGGCCTGCCACGGATTCCTCTCCTGTGCCAACTTTTTCATCTCAGAGTAGCACTTGCAACATACGTCCTCAACTATTTGCTGGATGTATTTCAATCTCTGTATTCCTCTACAGCTTTTGCGCTCTAATACTACGGAAGTCATTCCCTGAAGCCTTAAGATAAGTCCTACCATCCTGTGACTTCTCCTTGTCAGTGTTTCCCATGTACCCCTTTCCTCTCCGATTGTACACAAAACTTCTTCATTCCTTACTTTACCAGTCTAATTAATTTTTAACATTCGTTTTTATCATCACAGCTCAACTGCTTCGATTTTCTTCTGTTCCGCTTTTCCCACAATCCATGTTTCACTACCAATAAGATGCTGTGCTTCAAACGCACATTCTCAGAAACGTCTTCCTCAAATTAAGGCCTATGTTTGATACTTGTAGACTTCTCTTAACCATGAATGCCTTTTTTGCCAGTGCTATTCTGCTTTTTATGTCCTCCTTGCTTCGTACGTCATTGGTTATTTTGATGCCTAGGTAGCAGAATTCCTTATCTGCATCTACTTCGTCACCATCAATCCCGATGTTAAGTTTGTCGCTGTTCTCATTTCTGCTACTTCTCATTACTTTCGTCTTTCTTCCATTTACTTTCCGATCATATTCTGTACTCATTAGTCTGTTCATTCCATTCAGCAGACCATGTAATTCCTATTCATTTTCACTAATGGTGGCAATGTCATCATCGAATCGGGTCATTGCTATCCGTTCACCATGAAAGTCCTGATACATTATTTAATTTTTGTCATCGCGTCTTCGACGTACTGATTGAACAGTAGGGTCGAAAGTGTACATCCTTCTCTTACATCCTGTTTAATCACAGCAGTTCGTTCTTGGTCGTCCTCTCTTATTATTCCCTCTTCACTGTTGTACATATTGTACATGACCCGTCTCTCCCTATAGCTTACCCCTACTTTTCTCAGAATTTTGAACTTCTTGCACCATTTTGCATTGTCGAGCACTTTTTTCTTTTGTCTTGCTTCTATTATCAACCGCAACGTCAGAATTACTTCTCTCGCGCCTTTACGTTTCCTAAAGTCAAGCTGATCGTCATCTAGCGCATCTTCAGTTTTCTTTTCCATTCTTCTGTATATTATTCTTTTAAGCAACTTGGATGCGTGAGCTGTTGAGTTGATTGCAGTCTTCGGAATTGTGTGGATGATATTTTTCCGAAAGTCATATGGTGTGTAACCAGACGCATACGTTCTACACACCAACGTAAATAGTCGTTTTGAGTGCCACTTCCCTCAGTGGTTTTATAAATTCTGATGGAATATTATCTGCCCCTTCGCATTATTTAATCTTAAGTCCTCCATCCCATATGTCCTCTAAATCGACTCCTTCTATCACATCAGACGAATCTTTCCCCTGACAGAGGCGTTCAGTGTACTCTTTCCGCCTATCTACTCTCTCTTCGCCGGCCAGGGTGGCCGAGCGGTTCCAGGCGCTACAGTCTGGAACCGCGCGACCGCTACGGTCGCAGGTTCGAATCCTGCCTCGGGCATGGATGTGTGTGATGTCCTTAGGTTAGTTAGGTTTAAGTAATTCTAAGTTCTAGGGTACTGATGACCTCAGAAGTTAAGTCCCATAGTGCTCAGAGCCATTTATTTTGCTCTCTCCTCTGCATTTAACCGTTGTTTCGACTCTCCTATATGCTGAGTCGGTCCTTCCTCCAATCATTTCTTTTACGATTTCTTCACATTTTTCGTGCAAGCATTTCGTCTTAGCTTCCCTGCACTTCGTATGTATTTCATTCCTAAGCGAGTTGTATTTCTGTATTCCTGAATTGGCCTGAAAGTTTTGTACCTTTTTCTTTTATCGATCAACTGAAGTATTTCTTCTGTTACCCATGGTTTCTTCGCAGTTACCTTCTTTATACCTGTGTTTTTCTTTTCAACTTCTGTGATTGCTCTTTTTACAGATGCCCATTCTTCTTCAACTGTACTACCTTAGTGCTGCATCTATAGCCTTACAGAACTTCCAGGGCATCTAACCATCCTCAGTACGTTTGTATTTACCTTCTTTGCTTAGTGATTCTTCCTGCCTGGTCTCTTAAACGTCAGCCGGCTCTTCGTCACTGCTACATTGTAAGCTGAGTCTGTATCTGCTTCTGGGTACGCCCTACAATCCAATATCTGATCTCACAATTTCTTGTCTGACCATGATGTAATCTAACTGAAATGTTCTCGTTTCAGCCGGCCTTTTCCAAGTATACATCCTCCGCTTGTGATTTTTCAACAGAAAATTCCTTATTACTAGCTGAAGCTTATCACAGAACTCAGTAAGCCTTTCTCATCTCTCATTCCTTGTCTCAAGTCCGTATTATCCTGTAACTTTTTCTTCTTCTCTTTCATCTACAACTGCATTCCAGTCTCCCATGACTATTAGATTTTCATCTCCCTTTAAGTACTGTACTATCCTTTCAATATCCTCATATACCTTCCCCAGCTTCAGCTTGCGATGTCAGCCTCTGTATATGAACTATCACAATACTGGATTGAAATCCATCCATCCGGCTGTCTTGCGGCCTCTTAACGACTTTTCTTCTGACGTACAACGAATGTAGGGTTAGAAATTCCGAGTTTCTAAGGTCTTATGTTTTAGATATCGAATACAGATGTTTTAAAATTTTCCTATACATGTTTGTAATAGATTTTAATTTTTTTATTTTTAAAATAATCTTGTTGTTGTGGTCTTCAGTCCTGAGACTGGTTTCATGAGGCTCTCCATTATCTTGTGCAAGCTTCTTCATCTCCCAGTTCCTACTGCAACCTACATCCTTCTGAATATGCTTAGTGTATTCATCTCTTGGTCTCCCTCGACGATTTTTACCCACCACACTGCCCTCCAATACTAAATTTGTGATCCCTTGATGCCTCGAAACATGTCCTACCAACCGGTCCCTTCTTCTTGTCAAGTTGCGCCACAAACTCCTCTTCTCCCCAATTCAATTCAATACCTCCTCATTAGTTATGTGATCTACCCACCTAATTTTCAGCATTATTCTGTAGCACCACATTTCGAAAGCTTCTATTCTCTTCTTGTCCAAACTATTTATCGTCCATGTTTCACTTCCATACATGGCTGCACTCCATACAAATACTTTCATAAACGACTCCCTGACACTTAAATCAATACTCGATGTTAACAAATTTCTCTTCTTCAGAAACGCATTCCTTGCCATTGCCAGTCTTCATTTCATATCCTTTCTACTTCGACCATCATCAATTATTTTGCTCCCCAAATAGCATAACTCCATTACTACTTTAAGTGTCTCATTTCCTAATCTAATTCCCTCAGCATCACCCGACTTAATTCGACTACATTCCATTACTCTTGTTTTGCTTTTGTTGATGTTCATCTTATATCCCCCTTTCAAAACACTGTCCATTCCGTTCAACAGCTCTTCCAAGTCCTCTGCTGTCTCTGACAGAATTACAATGTCAACGGCGAACCTCAAAGTTTTTATTTCTTCTCCATGGATTTTAATACCTACTCCGAATTTTTCTTTTGTTTCCTTCACTGCTTGCTCAATATACAGATTGAATAGCATAGGGGATAGGCTGCAACCCTGTCTCACGCCCTTCCCAACCACTGCTTTCCTTTCATGCCCTTCGACTCTTATAACTGCAATCTGGTTTCTGTACAAATTGTAATTAGCCGTTCGCTCCCTGTATTTTACCCCTGCCACCTTCAGAATTTGAAAGAGAATATTCCAGTCAACATTGTCAAAAGCTTTCTCTAGGTCTACAAATGCTAGAAACGTACATTTGCCTTTCCTTAATCTATTTTCTAGGATAAGTCGTAGGGTCAGTATTGCCTCACGTGTACCAATATTTCTACGGAATCCAAACTGATCTTCCCCGAGTTTTTTCCATTCGTGTGTAAAGAATTCGCGTTAGTATTTCGCAGCCGTGTCTTATTAAACTGATAGTTCGGTAATTTTCACATCTGTCAACACCTGCTTTCTTTGGGATTGGAATTATTATATTCTTCTTGAAGTCTGAGGGTATTTCGCCTGTCTCAAACATCTTGCTCACCAGATGATTGAGTTTTGTAAGGACTGGCTCTCCCAAGGCTGTCAGTAGTTGTAATGGAATATTATCTACTCCCAGGGCCTTGTTCAGACTCAGGTCTTTCAGTGCTCCGTCAAACTCTTCACGCTGTATCATATCTCCCATTTCATCTTCATCCACATCCTCTTCCATTTCCATAATATTGTTTTCAATTACAACGCCGTTGTGTAGACCCTCCATATGCTCCTTCCACGTTTCTGCTTTCCCTTCTTTGCTTATAACTGGGTTTACATCTGAGTTCTTGATATTCATACAAGTGGTTCTCTTTTGTCCAAAGGTCTCTTTAATTTTCCTGTAGGCAGTATCTATCATACCCCTAGTGAGATAACCCCCTATATCCTTACATTTGTCCTCTAGCCATCCCTGCTTAGCCATTTTGCACTTCCTGTCGATTTCATTTTTGAGACGTTTGTATTCCTTTTTGCCTGATTTATTTACTGCATTTTTATATTTTCTCCTTTCATCATTAAATTCAATTTTTCTTCTGTTACCCGAGGACTTCTACTAGCCCTCGTCTTTTTACCTACTTGGTCCTCTGCTGCCTTCACTACTTCATCCCTCAAAGCTACCCATTCTTCTTCTACTGTCGTTCCCTCATTCCTGTCAATCGTTCCCTTATGCTCTCCCATCTGCTTAAATTTCCACGTTTTTGCAGTTTCTTCAGTTTTAATCTACAGTTCATAACCAATGTATTGTGGTCAGAGTTCACATCTGCCCCTGGAAATGTCTTACAAATTAAAACCTGGTTCCTAAATCTCTGTCTTGCCATTATGTAATCTATCTGATACCTTCTAGTATCTCCAGGATTCTTCCATGTATACAACAAAATAATCTAGAAAATTATAATATCAATGTATGTCTGAGAAGTTTTCTTCGTTCTTGATTTATTGTTATGTAGATGTTTATCTGAAGATATGGATTTTAGAGCCTTGAAACCGGTAGGGATCTAAAAATAAAGGACTATATACGGATGAATTGGTTTATTTATACCCGAGATACTTCGTGTTCACTGATTACACACGACACAGCCGGTAGTAAGCTACATGACAAGACGAATCGAATTAGCCGTTCCCCGGACTCAGCCAGCGTTGGCAGGGACAGCTGTATGGCCCATTTGACCGCTCGGCTACGTTTGCGTTTGCTGTTTACACGGTCATCACTCGGAATATCCGATGGCCCCGCTGCTGCTCGAAGCTTAAGCGACTGAACCGCAGAGTGAGTTTAAGTGCTCCTGAGGTAGATCATTCCACATGCTCAGACAACTGAATTTGAGGTTGTCAACGGGATAGCTGCCAGATGCAGCTTTGCTAGGTACGCATACGGATTTCGCTCAAACCGTGACGTGTTCCACGATGAGTTCTGCAAGTAGGAAGACACAGAGATAAGTATATTATGTTCCTTAGATGACAATGTTATTTTTACGACGTGGTAGACGAGGCAGAGAAGAGATCTGTATTAGTTGTTAAAATTTTTAATCATCTTGAATGCAATATTGCAGATAGGTGTGCTACAGACATTGTGAGATAATGGCTACCGTCCAACACTGTTAGTAATTTTTGTTTAGTAAAGGGGCGGTTAAAAGGTTTTTATTTGATTGGGTTTCTGCAGCATACGTACAATGTAGCGGGACTCCGATGCAGGTAAATAAACACCAACATGTCGGCAAGGGTGTAGCATGGCATTCGTGTCTTCTCAAGGTGCAAGAGATAAATTAAGAAACATGAACTACAGCAACATTATTACCAGTTGCGTCCAAACGAGACCAACGTGCTGTTTTTCTTTTCTTGGCTGCCGAAGGACAAACATAGGTAGACGTCTGTTGGAGTATTGAGACTGTGTACATGATAACAAGTCTGTGAAAAACCAACATTATAGAATGATGAGCCAAATACCGTTCTGGTCGCGATTCGACATAAGATGCCAGTTGAGGCGTGACCGGCTCACATTGATGCCGTTTGTTCTTTGGCATTTGGTCACAATTGAGTGGCGTCTTATTTCTCCCTGAGTTACTACAATAACGAGTTACTGACTTGCCTCCATCAGTGGTAGCAGCAGCACTTATTGATACTAATACTGCTGTGCCATCTTTGGTGTGACCGCTATATTTCTGTGTGGTGCTGTGTGTGGCAGTCGGTCGGTTGGGACAGAGCAGCGAGGAAGTCTCCGCGGCGCCAGGTCAGGCTAAGACCGCTGGCAGCGTGCACGCATGGTCGGATTGTGAGGCGCTAGCTGCGAGAGCTACAAAGTACATTGCCCACCGAACCTGGACACTGAAGTTGAGTGATCAGATAACCTGTTATGAAACCTCAACTGCTGCATGGCATTTAACTGTTAAATTGGTTGTTACTTATCAGTGAAGTGCACCAGCGGTATTATTGCCTTGTGGACATTGACGCTCCAGTTACCTGCCCTGGTCGTTAGCCTAGTTTTCCGGCAGTGTGTTTTTCCTCGCCGTGTTGATGCTGTCCGGCACAGCGTGTAGTTCTACAGCATTGTAGTAGTTTGTTCATTTTCTCTTCGAGTGGTTGTTGTGCCTTGGCTGTTTTTGTACGCCAATTCTGAAGATGTAGTGCTGCTGGCATCTTCGTCCTCAGCTGATACTTTCCGTTGCCATACCATTGGTCGGGTGGAAGGGAATTGATTAGATTGTTGGTTGATCCTTCAGCCATCCCTGAGTTGGGTTGCCAGCCGATTGTTTAACCTTACTTTTGGCTGCCTGCGTCACCTCACCTTATGTTAGAGCTACCTCCTGAGGCCGACCCTTGGAACACTTCTGAGCAACGCTGTTCTGTTGGTTTTAGATTGTGATTTTCATTTTAGTCTGAAGTACTGTGCGAGGCCTTCAGCGGTCTATTAGTTTACTTTGTTTTAATTTTAAAATAAGCCCTTCAGCCATTTTAAATTAAAATTGGAAAATTGGTTTGTTAAAAAATAATTTAAAAAAATTATCTGAAATTCTTGTTATCCAGGCCTTAGGTCCTGAGTTGTTCAGTGTCCAGTGCGTTGCCTTCAGCCGTACCTTTATGTGAAATGTTTCTAAGATAAAGCCTTCAGCTGTCTTATATTAAAATTTGAAAACTGTTCTGTTGAAAACTATTTTTTAAAAAAATCTGAAATTCTTGTTATCCAGGCCCTAAGGCCTGGGTTGTTAAGTGTCTTGTGTGTTGTCTTCAGCCAAGTATTTATTTTCTCTTTTAAAGGCCTTTAGCTGCTTGTATTTTTTAAAGCTGTTTTTAATAACTTGTGTTCAGGCCTTCAGCTGTTCTTATTTTTATTGTGGTTTTTGGCCTTCAGCCCAGGAGGTATCGCAAGTTTTCTTAACTAGGTCTTCAGCCGTATTGTTTTAATTTGATCTTTTTAAGGCGATGTGTAATTAAGTCGTTCTTAGGGAAATAAAGGTTTTTATGTTTGTGCAACTAACAGTAACTCATTACGGCCCCTTTCCATAAGTATCTTACTTGCAATTATTGAAACTTGGCATAATATTGCTTCGCAGTTCCAGGTCACAAAGCCAATGGCGAAAGGGTGGGTGCTTTATAACAGCCGGGAGGACAAAGGAACACAATAAACTGCAACCCGGCACAATTAAAAAGATTTTACTGTTGTGTAATTTAAAATTATGCTGTCGAGAGTCCCAGAAATGATCTGCAAGAAAAATAATGTTCTTGATAAAGTAAATTTTAAATGAGAAATATTGATAATTAACTATTTATTAATGTTATTTTTTATATGTCTAACTGAAATGAAAGTCATTGGATATCATTTCACTTTCTCTCCGAGAAGAGCGTACAGTAGTTTGTTTTGGTTTCTGAAGAACTTCTACTTTATATTGACATAAGATTACGTTGGGAAGAATAGAGCAATTCAGAAGACTGAGCACTTAGTTGCTATCATAACTGCGAAATTGTAAGGATATTTACTGATTGTTTTTTAGCTTAAGAAATGGACTATAACTGATTATTAATAATTTATTAATTTCTATTTAAAATACGTTGTCCGACATTTAGGGCAGAGGTCCGACTAAACATAGCGTAGAGTCCGGTTTTTCTGTATTTGGACCTGGCAACTCTACACGCCACACGGCAAAATGTACATTATTGTCTCCTCAGTGTTGTACCGATTGTTATGTCATGTATTTGTTGCTGGTTCCTAATTGCAAAAGATGTTATTAAAATAGGACTGCTCGGTTTTCCCAATTTCTATACTAATCCAATATTTAAAGCACTTGAAATTTCCGCGAATAAACACCACAATTTAAAAAAAAAACTTTTTATTTAAAAACAAAAAATTTTAGCACTGCTGCTTTGGCAAATTAATATACCCGTTTTTTACGAGTTATTAGTAAGAAATGAAGAAAACCCGTTATAACCGAGACCAAACACATACTGAAACATACCGGTTATTCAGAACTAAAACATCGGTGTCACTTATAAGCAGTCGGTATCCCCATCTCTATGCTGCAGTCCGCTCTAGTGAGATGTTGTGAAACAGTGGATCGCTGTTTGTGCACGAGAGGGAGAGATGCCCTGAGCTGTGCTCTATACAAGTGTGACACAGCGTGCAGCGTCGGTATTTGACTGGGCGCTGGTCGCCAGATTGAAGCCGACCACCAGCTGTTACTTCCATTTCAGGAAGGTTCTGGAAGTTTGTTATATTTTTTATCTTCCCAAATCCCGGTATATTCGATGTTTGTACAGACAGTAGCACTCTCCGTTCAGGAGTACATTTGTGTCCTGTTAGTATGTTGATGTCTACATCTACATATATACTCAGCTAGCCAACAAGCAGGGTGTGGCAGAGGGCACCATTCGCGCCAAAGCCATATTCCATATTCCGCCCCCCCCCCCCCCCCCCATTCCACCCAGTTCCACCACTCCGGGATCGCACGAGGGAAAAACGACTGTCTGAATGCCTCAGTACGAGCTCTAATTTCCCTTATCTTTGAATGTTGATCATTGCGCGATATGTAAAAGTTGGTGGTAATAAAATATGCTCTACACCCTCGGCGAAGATCGGATTTTGGATTTTAGCCATCAGCGCCTTACGTTTAGCGCGTCGTCTATCTACAAGTGAGTCCCAAATCAAACTTTCTACGAGATTAGTTACGCTCTCGCGATGGGTAAATGTACCAGTCACGAATCTTGCCGCTCTTCTTTGGACCTTCTCAATCTCTTGAATCAGACCCAACTGGTAAGGGTCCCGTACAGACGAACAGTGCTCTAGGGCTGGACGAACTGTTGTAAGCAATTTCCTTTGTTGAAGAACTGCATCGCTTCAAGATTCTACCAATAAACCGCACTCTACAATTTGCCTTACCCGTTACTTGTGTAATCTGATCGTTCCATTTGAGATCATTTCGAATAGTCACACCCAGGTACTTGACGGATGTTACCGCTTCCAAATACTGGGCATTTATTTTGTGCTCGCACGTCAGTGGGGACTTTCACTTTGTTATATGCAGTAGGTTACACTTACTAATATTGAGAGATAACTGCCAATCACAACAAATATGCGGTCAATGCCAAATGTTGTACTCAACTAACGAGATTTCTTGTAAACTTGGACTTAATCGTGGATATGGCGTGACGGCAAAATGTTACAACAACAAGATGTTAAGCGGTTTCGGTTGACTAGGAACCGCCGGCCGGTGTGGCCGAGCGGTTCTAGTCGCTTCAATCTGGAACCGCACGACCACTACGGTCGCAGGTTTGAATCCTGCCTCGGGCATGGATGTGCGTTATGTCCTTAGGTAAGTTAGGTTTAAGTAGTTCTAAGTTCTAGGGGACTGATGACCTCAGGTGTTAAGTCCCATAGTGCTCAGAGCCGTTTGAACCATTTTTGAACCTATTGATGACAAATCTGCTGTGCCCAATTACGACAACGTAATACTTTTGGCCATAGATTAAAAATCTTACAGTTTATTCCTCACATTCCCGAGCGTAGCGTCTGCATTTAATCACTCTTCTCCGCCGACTATTTCTGCCCGACTCCGTGCTTACACGCACAGCGATAATACTCCGTACTTGAAACGTATTCATTGGCTCTATAAAAGAGCATGCTTCCCTGACTAGGCCAGCGTTTTTCTACATCATAATTACAATATACTTTTTAATTCGTTTGTTTGAATCCATCCTCTGACATTTAATTATATGACAACATTAATAAAATAATAAGAGGTACGTATGACAGAAATTACATTTACACCGTGGTTACAGAATAAATGATGTGAAAAATTTGTTAGTCATTTTGTTGTTGTGTTACAATATCTACTCTTTTATGATGGGACCAAGGCTTCGAAAGTGGCTGAAGCTACGTTGAAGTTCCATGAAAATGTATACATAAATTGATATTAAACATACATGAACGTTATATAAATATGTATATTATTCAGTACGAACGGAGTGAGACTTAATAACAACTTTGTATTAAAACCACAGCTAATCGTCAAAGGCTGTCCACAGTGGCTGAGGAGACACCTTTCTGCAGGCTTGCTTAATGAAGTCGATCATAGTCGTTCAAGATGAAGGCGGCTAATATGTGTTGGTAGTCTTCCATGAATAACACATTCAAGACTGGGTATTGCTGTGTATCGGCACATTAATGATATTAGAACACTATATCTTATATTTTCCCAGTTTTGTAAAAAATATACGTTTTCAAAAATTCTTTGAATATTTATATTTTAGCTGGTAGGCGTTTTTTGTGGCTGGATCTGCAGAGACATAGCAATATTTCACAGCACACTGGTCTCGCATTCGGAAAGACGACGGTTCAAACCCCATCTGGCCATTAAGGTCTAGGTTTTCCGTGATTTTCTTAAATCGCTTAAGGCAAATGCTGAGATGTTTACTATAAAAATGGCATGATCGATTTCGTTTCCCTACTTTCCCAACACGAACATGTTATCCGTCTGTGATGACCTCATTGTCAACGAGACGGTAAACTCTAATCTTCCTTCTTCCGTTTTGGTTCTGTAGATCTGAGGATGGTTGTTAGTCAACGGAAACTGCTTATCATGTAGCGGTTATTACAATGTATTGAGATCAAGATCATTAACATGAGGTATAGGCGTGTAGGGGAGCTTTCTAGTGATGGAGCAAAACCATGGAATGGCGAAGCTAGCTTAAAATTTTTAATATTTCTGTATTGCTAAAATTTTTGCAAGAGATACATGAAGTCATCTTGTGAAGTGACAACTTCAAGGCAAGACAAAAAGCGTTTGGAATTAGACAAAAAGGAATGAAGCACTTGATGCTATAAATTAATTCAGAAACTGCAGTAGCCGACTGACGGGAAGATTTACATACAATTTTTTGTGTGATGTGAGGCCCGTTGACAGATGATAAAAAGTTAACTATGATGTACGCGGTGTACCTCGGGGAATGGTCAGCATTCAGCGATATGACAGGAACCATCAGTCGAAGCAAAAATATTTAGTAAACAATGGCTCGAAATATGTGGCCTAAAAACTATGAGAACTTCTTAACATTCGACACTGATAAACAATTTTTTTCTTCTGTAATTGATTTGCTTTCCATATTTTGGACGACGGTTCAGTCCGGTGTCCGGCCATCTTGATTTAGGTTTTCCGTGATGTACCTAAATCGCTCCAGGCAAATGCCGGGATGGCTCCTTTGCAAGGACACAGCCGACTTCCTTCCCCGTCCTTCCCCAATCTGATGAGACCTCGCTGTTTGGTCTCCTCCCCCAAACAACCCCCAACCCATATTTTGGGAGGGAGTAGAATGGACAAAAACAAGTTAAACTTTTCTATTAAACATTGGCTCTAGAATGCAAACCTAAAGAGCTACGAGCAATTGTTCAGTACAAGAGAAGTTTTACCATAGCAAATATGAACAAGTGCTCATGGATCATAACGTATGCATTTCAGAGCCTTTGCTTACTGAACTTGTTTCCTTGTTTTGATCCATACTATCACGCCTCAAAATATGAAAAGCAAAGAGCTTGCACTACAAGAGATATGCTTCATAGCGTTTTGGATGAAGAAGTGATGATAGGTCTTAAGGTATGCTTGAGGTTATTTTTGTTCTGTCGTTGCTACTACAAAAATGCATTATGTTTTTCACCAGACGCGCTTGGTTTTATTGAGGTAAAGCATCATCAGAGGTCTGTAATTAAGGTATTTACATTTTGATTTGCTTGAAGATCGAAAAACAGTTAGAAACTGCAAATAACTTAATTACAGACCTCTGATTATGTTTTACCTCAATAAAGCGGAACACGTCTGGTGAAAAAAATCACGCATCTTTGTAGTTGCTACGACGGAAAAAAAAAATACATTCAAGAATTATAAAGCACAACTACGGACAATATGACCACACAAATGAAGAACGTTAGTTTTGTAATTGACAAATCACCATAGGGTTTACTCTCCACCACTGCCTTATACGATCGTGAGTCTCCATCCCCAAGAAAACTCATGTAGCGAACAGCACGGTCATGCTGGGAACGTTGGAACATTTTCACTGCAGAAGCAACCTCCATCCCTCCACTAGTTTCTTCATACTTTCTCTGACAATTCATTACATGCTTAGTTTGCTTTTCAGTAGTCTTGCCTGCTTGCCTACAACCCTGACAGTACATGGTCAACACATCAACATCCAACACTTTCCAATTGTCGATGCTGATAATAGATGCACATGAATTCTTTGACTGGACACCTCTTTTCTGCCAGGATCTGTCGAATGATACTGCTATGTCAGAACTACCATTTTCTGCTACAGCCTGCTCTACTGCTGTAGTCATTGACTCCATAGCACACGCCTGGACACTACTTCTTACTATGGAGTTGTATTTGATAGATTTTGTAGGGGGACTAGGGAGCTTCAGCAAGCCACAAAGAACCTTACCAGCGCAATGGCCTTTTCTAAGTCCATAGAAGTATCTTAGATTATTGTCAAAAAGTCCATTCTTTACACTTACTTCTGAAGTCTTGAAAGTCTTCTCGCTTTTACAGTTCAAACACATTATTTGTAAAGTGCACACCAGACCACTGCGTTTAGATAGTTTTCCAGAAATCTCAATTTCCCCTCCACATATACGACAAGACACTGTTTCACACGAAGCAGAAATAAGTATATGGAGATTAATAATGATATTCCAGTTTGTTTCACTGTCTGAAACTGCGTTGTATTTTACATCACTACCCAGCAGTTTTTTATTGGAAGAACTCGGAGGAGTAGAAGGACTGTCACTATTTACAACCAAATTATCACGCCCTTCGGCGCTAACCACTCTTTTTACTGCTGCTATATTTGTTCTGTAGTATCTGTTTCCTGTGTTTCGTATTTTTACTGCTGCTATATTTGTTCTGTAGTATCTGTTTCCTGTGTTTCGTATTTTTTTAAACACTCCTCTTGGTATCACAGGAAACACAGAAACTAAAACGCGGCTTGTGGATAACTGTTGCTGTCAAACAGAAGCAAATGTACAGTTCAAAGAGTTTACAGCGAAGCACCGCCAGTGTAGGCAACTTATGAAACGGACAATTGTCTACAAAACAAAAGAAACCACAACCATCTAGACTATATAGTTCCAGAGAAAAATGCCTATATGCGAAACGATGGAAAACTAAATTCTCGGAAATGTCATTGCATGATTATTTTCAAATATGTATATAAAATAGTAAATAATCGAATATTTCAATAAAACAAACACCAAATTAAGCATAAACATTCATATTGTCATATTTGCATAACAGTAAAAAATGTCAAATTTTGTCATTTTGGGCGGTACGACTCCCCTTAGGGTATGCACTTTAGAGCCCACGTTTGCTAGAGTTTGCCTCGAAACATCAATTCTGTCGTATCACTGAATACTGAATATTAGTACTAGGACACCTTTTTTACCCTGACTGTTGTGAATCGACCCCTACACGTAGTATAAAGGAAGTAGTTATTGCCACTAAAATGAAACGTTTGTAGAACTTGGTAGGGCAGCTATCACGAGACGCTAGTGCCTGCCAATGTAACGTTCCGGAGTGGTCATTCCAGAACTGCAGCCAATGTCACAGTTAGGTTGGTCATAAAATGCAGCGAAAATTTTTACTACCCTGCTAGCAGCACTTGGCAAAGTCGCTCTGTTACGTGCCTTCATATATCAAACGGCGACGGACCTAAACGTTACGACTACTGCCCTCCGCGGATTTTCTTCCGAATGGAGACGTTCCATGTTCGTGACGCGATAAGGGAAGTACTCTCTAAGACAAATAAATAAATAAATAAATAAAAAATAAAAAAAACGACGCACCACGAAGCAGTTATCCGACTGGGAAGGAAATATGTTAATGTGCTGTACATGTACAGGTAAACAAATGATTACAGCTTCAGAAAAATTGGTTAATTTATTCAAGAGAACACAAACTGACAAGTCAGTACTGCTTTGGTCCATCTTTGGCCCCTACGAAAGCAGTTATTCGGCTTGACACTAATTGATAGAGGTTTCGGATGTCCTCCAAAGACCTACCGTGCCGAATTCTGTCCACTTGGCGAGTTGTATCGTCAAAATACCGAGCTGTTTGGTGCTCCAACAGTTCTAAGTTGGAGAGAGATCCGACGACACGGCTGGCCAAGGTAGGGTTTGGCAAGCACGAAGACAAGTACTAGAAACTCTCGCCGTCTGAGGGCGGGCATTATATTGCTTCAATGCGTGCCCCGGGAGACTTGCCGTGAAAGGTAACAAAACGGGGCGTAGAATACCGTCGACGCACTGCTATACTCTAAGGATGCGGCGAATGACAACCAAAGAGGTCCTGGCATGTGAAGAATGGTATCCCAGACAACCAGTCCTGATTGCAAGCCCGTATGGCGAGCGGAAGTCATCCTGGTATTCCACATCTGTCTGAGGATCTACACTGTGGCTCAGACTAAAGTGGTACTCATCACTGAAGACAGTTCTTCTCCAGTCAATGAGATTCCAGGACAAAGACGTGTCAGGGGACACCCCGGACAGCAGTGGGATATCGACCCGATTCTCGCACGCAAAATGTCCCGAGAACCGGGGATGATGATCTCAGGTGCCTTTTCTTTTCATAGCACTGTCCCTTTGATTGTCTTCGTGGCACCCTTATGGCACAACGGTTAGTCAACTATATTGTAGGCCCCGTTTTGTTGCCCTTCATGACAAGGCATCCTGGGCTTACATTTCAGCTACATAATGCCCGTCTGCATACAGCGAGGGTACCTAATGTTTGTCTTCGTACTTGCCAGTTAGGTTGACACATCTCTCCCCAACTGATGATGTTTGGAGCATTGTGGCGGGGCCCTCCAACCAACTTTCGATTTTGTTGATCTAGCGCTCCAATTGGACAGAATCTGGCACGATGTACCTGAGTAGGACATCCAGCAGTTCCATCAATCAATCCGTCAGAACCCAACCAGGGGACAGCCACGGACTGACCGACACAACGAGTTGCTTCCCGTCAATCAGCACATGAGAACTCAAACCGGGAAGGTTACAAACGTGATAATCCACAATGGAGTTTATATTAGCTGTCAAAATTACACACTCTGTTGGACAGCGACAACAGGTGAGGAAAGGACGCTGCCTGAAATTACGTTAGTGCCCAGAGCAGGTAACCAGAACACTAACGGTCACAAGACAGAAAATTCCACTGGTGCACTCAAATTGTAATCGACTAAAATAGTTAACTGCACCGCATGGCGGCAAAATTTCAGCAGTAGAACTACTCGGTGTTGCTCACCAGAAAACCTCCCCAACAGCAAACCACCGAAACGAAGCACAACATGAGTGGACGTGGCTTGGGTAGATGAAACCACTACTCAACTTTGACGTCCTGGGTCGGTGAACCACGAAGCTCGTAGCGCTCGGACAGCTCCACACACGCTCCGACGCTGTTTAGGGGCTGCCAGCGGCCCCAGCTGACCACACCGCGCGGAGATAACTTCCCTCGTCCGCAACAACCGACCCTGCTGGTCCGTCCACGACTGCTGCTCCATCGCAACTGCTCTGCTGATCGTCTCCCACTCATTTCCAGACGCACGGCCGCGGAAATACTAGCTTGGACCCAACCAAGCAGAGGAAACACGCCCATTGGCTAAACGACAGCCCTGTACCAGTAAAGGACAGGCCCAATTTCCACAATACGGTAATTGAAGGTGCCCAGAAGCGCTCAGAGAACCAGTTACACGTCGCCCTTTGAGACGAGCCACCTCTCGGAGCCAGTCTGCGACAACATCTAAAATAGTCGTCAGTGGAAATAACAGCAACTACACACACAAATACTTGCACGAAGACCTGAACGATACACAACAGTAACTAAGCACGCACGAAGACAAACCGGAAGTCGATGCACACACACACAGCCGACTCATGAACGATCGGAGAGACAAAACGCGTCATCCGATAGGACGACCGACCGACGATCCACCAAGACCGTGGCCCGACTCAAGTGATGCGTGGTGGCAATGGTCGGGAGAGCCATGTCGACGCAGACGTCACTGCTCCAAACCAACTGCACTAGTGCCACATTGCAACTCCCCGACTGGCAGGTCCGGACCGCACTCCAGACGCGTTCCCGCTGACTGGCCGAACTGAACTCGCAACCCGAACTCCCTATCCGAACTCGCGACGAACCGCTTACCACCGACAACGACCGGAAAGTGATAGCAGTCAAGCAAAGATACTATGAGAGGGGATATATCGATACACGCTGCTGATGCCGCTCACGGTCAAGCAAAGTAGCACCTACATCTACATCTACATCTACATTTATACTCCGCAAGCCACCCAACGGTGTGTGGCGGAGGGCACTTTACGTGCCACTGTCATTACCTCCCTTTCCTGTTCCAGTCGCGTATGGTTCGCGGGAAGAACGACTGTCTGAAAGCCTCCGTGCGCGTTCTAATCTCTCTAATTTTACATTCGTGATCACCTCGGGAGGTATAAGTAGGGGGAAGCAATATATTCGATACCTCATCCAGAAACGCACCCTCTCGAAACCTGGCGAGCAATCTACACCGTGATGCAGAGCGCCTCTCTTGCAGAGTCTGCCACTTGAGTTTATTAAACATCTCCGTAACGCTATCACGGTTACCAAGTAACGCTGTGACGAAACGCGCCGCTCTTCTTTGGATCTTCTCTATCTCCTCCGTCAAACCGATCTGGTACGGATCCCACACTGATACTCAAGTAAAGGTCGAACGAGTGTTTTGTAAGCCACCTCCTTTGTTGATGGACTACATTTTCTAAGGACTCTCCCAATGAATCTCAACATGGTACCCGCTTTACCAACAATTAATTTTATATGATCATTTCACTTCAAATCGTTCCGCACGCATACTCCCAGATATTTTACAGAAGTAACTGCTACCAGTGTTTGTTCCGCTATTATATAATCATATAATAAAGGATCCTTCTTTCTATGTATTCGCAATACATTACATTTGTCTATTTTAAGGGACAGTTGCCACTCCCTGCACCAAGTGCCTATCCGCTGCAGATCTTCCTGCATTTCGCTACAATTTTCTAATGCTGCAACTTCTCTGTATACTACAGCATCATCCGCGAAAAGCCGCATGGAACTTCCGACACTATCTACTAGGTCATTTATATATATTGTGAAAAGCAGTGGTCCCATAACACTCCCCTGTGGCACGCCAGAGGTTACTTTAACGTCTGTAGACGTCTCTCCATTGATAACAACATGCTGTGTTCTGTTTGCTAAAAACTCTTCAATCCAGCCACACAGCTGTTCCGATATTCCGTAGGCTCTTACTTTGTTTATCGGGCCACAGTGCGGAACTGTATCGAACGCCTTCCGGAAGTCAAGAAAAATAGCAGTGACAGTAGTGATTTAAATTGACGTAGTGAGGTGGAAGCACGTTAAAAACAGGGATAATGGTGGGAACACGAGCCACGCACGGCTCAAGATGGTTGGTTCAAATGGCTCTGAGCACTATGCGACTTAACTTCTGAGGTCATCAGTCGCCTAGAACTTAGAACTAATTAAACCTAACTAACCTAAGGACATCACACACATCCATGCCCGAGGCAGGATTCGAACCTGCGACCGTAGCGGTCGCTCGGCTCCAGACTGTAGCGCCTAGAACCGCACGGCTACTCCGCCCAGCACGGCTCAAGATGATCATCTGGGTGGCCAAATCAGTCGCTTGAAGTGTCCAAAATGTTCTTCAAACCAGTTGCGAACAGTTGTGGTCCAGTGCCTACCACCAAAATTCCATCGTTGTTTGGGAACATGAAGTCCATAATAGTCTCCAAGTCAATGATTGGCTCATTTGGACTAGTGAACCTTGTCCACTCCATATAAACAGTGCCCATTCCGTTATGGAGCCACCACCAGCGTGCACGGTGCTTTGTTGACAGGTCACGGCTTCGTAGGCTCTGCGCGACACTCGAACCCTACTATCAGCTCTTAGTAACAGAAATCGGGACTCATCTGACATGATCACGTTTTTCCAGTCGTCAGGGTCCAACGGATATGGTCATGAGACCAGGAGAGGCACTCCAGGCTATGGCATGACTTCGCTGTTAGAAAAGCCACTCGCATCGGTCGTCTGCTGCTACAGCCCATTAATGTCAAATTTCACCGCGCGGTCCTAAAGGATAAGTTAGCTGTTCATCCCACATTGAGTTCAATTATTTCACGCAGTGTTGCTTGTCTGTTAGCACTGACTACTCTACACGAATGCCGCTGCTCTCGGTCGTTAAGTGAATGACCGTCGGCCACTGCGTTGTCCGTAGCGAGAGGTAAACCCTGAAATCTGGTATACTCGGCAAAATCTTGCACCTGCGAATCTCGGAATTATGAATTCTATAAAGATTTCCGAAATGGAATGTTCCATGCGTCTAACTACAACTACCATTCCGTGCTCAAAGTCTGTTAATGTCCGTCGTCCGACCATAATCACGTTAGAAACGTTTTCATATGAATTACCTGAGTGCAAATGACGGCTCCATCAATGCAGTGCCCCTTTATTGCTTGTGTACGTGATACTATCACAATCTGTATATCTGTATATCGCCATCCCACGGCTTTTGCAGTCTCAGTGTAGCTCACAAATCATATACCTTCATAATTCGGAACCAGGGCATGTCATTAACAGATGACTACCATCACGCAGTCAGCAACATACAACGAGCCCAGTACGTATTTTCACCTAAATACAACTCATGCAATTGAAACATCTACCTTGAAAGTAATTCTGAGTCACATATGAACGAATATGTACACATTTTCATGACAAATATCCACTATAGAGTACTGGTCAGTGAGCCCCCCAAAAATCATATATGGAAACGCAAATAACGTGGTACGATTTCTGTTCGTATAGAACTGACTAAACTGTCTTTATCGAAACTGATTAGAAATTTAAAAAAAACTTTGCATTTTTTTAATCGGACATCACATTAAACAACTTTTCTGTTATATATTTAAAATAATTGGCGACCAAAAATTTTCCTTTTGTAGGGCACAGTAGCCGTTTAGACACCCGCATTGAAGCCGCGCTTGGTTTCATATACGCTGCAGATAAGCCCTCAAACGGATACAAAACCCCATATAATTTAGTTGCAAATACCATAGCACAATCATCAACCGATAACCAGATGTCTCCACCGGGTGAGAAATCTGGAGAATGTACTGGCTACGTCTACTATCTAACACCGTCTGTATTAAGCTACGTCTGGACAGCGCGGTGTAAAGTTTCTAGTTTATTTATGGTATTCAAGGAATATGCTGTGACCTCTACATTCTCATTCTATGTGTCGTACTTCATATTTGTACACTGGACATTTTTCAAACATTAGTCTTCGGTAGTGGATATGTTACACCACCGAGGTTCTGGTCAGAAGCACTGTGATCTTTGGTTGTCAGTGGCATTGTCGTTGCAGTAGCATTCTGTGAGAAGCGAGTGAGTCGATTGTTGGTCACACTATTCAGCGATCTGCAAATAGCTTGCAGAGCATAGGGATACAGATACAGAGGAGGTTATAATTTGGATGTATGATTTGGCAAAGATTTTACATTGTATCCTCGTGAAGAGAGCCATAGAGTATATGGACACATTGATGTGTTCAATTATTGAGCAGTTTCCAATACCCAATATGGCAGGGCAGGTAGAAGTAATAAAGGGATGCCATGGAGAACTTAGCCCCGTGAAGACTTTTCTGAAACTCATATAGAAGGACAGAACGTGCAGAGAAAAGTATTGTGTAGTTTCTCTTTGATAGACGAATCTACTCTATGGTAGAAGCCGACCTCGGGGAAGATCAGGTTGGATTCCGTAGAAATATTGGAACACGTGAGGCAATACTGACCTTACGACTTATCTTAGAAGAAAAATTACGGAAAGGCGAACCTACGTTTCTAGCATTTGTAGACTTAGAGAAAGCTTTTGACAATGTTGACTGGAATACTCTCTTTCAAATTATGAAGGTGGCAGGGGTAAAATACAGGGAGCGAAAGGCTATTTACAATTTGTACAGAAACCAGATGGCAATTATAAGAGTCGAGCGACATGAAAGGGAAGCAGTGGTTGGGAAGGGAGTGAGGCAGGGTTGTAGCCTGTTATTCAATCTGTATATTGAGCAAGCAGTAATGGAAACAAAAGAAAAATCCGGAGTAGGTATTAAAATCCAGGGAGATGAAATAAAAACATTGAGGTTCGCCGATGACATTGTAATTCTGTCAGAGACAGCAAAGGACTTGGAAGAGCAGTTGAACGGTGTGGACAGTGTCTTGAAAGGAGGATATAAGATGAACATCAACAAAAGCAAATCGAGGATAATGGAATGCAGTCGAATTAAGTCGGGTGATGCCGAAGGAATTACATTAGGAAGTGAGACACTTAAAGTAGTAAAGGAGTTTTGCTATTTGTGGAGCAAAATAACTAATGATAGTCGAAGTAGAGAAGATATAAAATGTAGACTGACAATGGCAAGGAAAGCGTTTCTGAAGAAGAGAAATTTGTGGATATGTTATGTGGATATCTGTGTTATGTGGACCATCAAGTATAGATTTAAGTGTCAGGGAGTCGTTTCTGAAAGTATTTGTATGGAGTGTAGCCATGTATGGAAGTAAAACGTGGACGATAAATAGTTTAGACGAGAAGAGAATAGAAGCTTTCGAAATGTGTTGCTACTGAAGCATATGAATATTGAGAAGCACCCTTCACCATTGCAGATGCAGTTTATGGATCAACATTCTTTGTTGCAACAGGATTTCATGGTCTACACGTAATTATCGGAACAATTTTCTTATCAACATGTCTACTTCGACATTCAATAAATCAATTCTCACCAAGACACCACTTTGGGTTTGAAGCAGCAGCATGATACTGACACTTTGTAGACGTACTATGATTATTCTTATATATTTCTATTTATTGATGAGGTAGATAATTGTTTTTCTAGTATAAATAGTACATTTGACTTCCAATCAAAAAGCTTGATATAAATCAAGAAAAACAATCCTAATCTTATCTACAAGAATTTTTATTAGATTTATTATTCCAATAATTGTTATAATCCTTGCAACAACATTATCAAAAAAATTAATTAATGACCGAGAAAAAAGATCACCATTTGAGTGTGGGTTTGACCCAAAAAGATCAGCACGAATACCATTCTCACTTCGATTCTTCTTAATTGCAGTAATTTTCTTAATTTTTGATGTAGAAATCGCATTAATCCTTCCAATTGTAATTATTTTTAAAACTTCAGACATTATAATCTGAACAGTATCACCAATATTTTTTATTATAGTATTATTAGGTGGACTATACCATGAATGAAATCAAGGAGCCTTACAATGAGCAGAATAAAGGGTTGTAGTTAACTATAACATTTGGGTTGCATTCAAAAAGTATTGATATAATCAATCAACCTTAAATAGAATAAGAAGCGAAATATTGCAGTCAGTTTCGACCTGGAAGATTGGTAAATAAAATACCCTTATTCTTATTAATTGAAGCCAAAAAGAGGCATATTACTGTTAATAATATAATTGAACTATAAAGTTCCAATTAAGGAAATGTAAAGCCAATATGAAAGCTGCTAACTTTTTATATTAGCGGTTAAACTCCGTTAACATTTCTAAAATTTATATAGTTTAAATAAAACATTACATTTTCACTGTAAAAATAATATATGTATATTTATAAATACCTAAAAGTAAAAATACTTCCTTAACATCTTCAGTGTCACGCTCTAATTATAAGCTATTTAAGTAAACGAAAAATAATACCACCAAAATAAATATTCAAAAAATAAAAGTTAAAAGATAAATCTTAAAATTAGAATCATATCAACCTTGTATATAACTAATTAAATAAATAAATAGTCTATATAAACCTTGACCACCAAATAATTCACCTCAACCATGATCAAATGACTTTGATGAATAATAACCCAATTTTAAAGGAAAATATCTAATAAACTTAGTTGAAATGAAAGGTATAAACCACATAGAACCAGCAAATCTAACAAAAGAAAGCATACTTAAAGAAAATAAATTTTGAGAAAAATCAAAATTAGAAATAAGATAACCCAAATAAGCACCTAAAACAACTACAGTAATAGTTAAAAACTTCAAATAATAAGGCAAGGCAATCACATGAGGAACAGGAAAAATTAACCAAGACAAAAGACTACCACCAAAAACAGCAACAAACAATAAACCAATTATACCAAAAGAAATATAATAACCCTTATCGTCAAAAGAAAATCTAGAATAAAAATTATTGTCACCAGATATTGAATAATAAAAAAGACGAAAAGAATAAGAAGCAGTTAAACCAGTAGAAAAGAAATAAAGAAAAAAAATCAAACAATTAATTCATCTTAAACAAACCATCTCAAGAATTAAATCCTTTGAATAAAAACCTGCTAAAAATGGTATACCACACAAAGATAAACTAGAAACATTAAAACAAACTGAAGTTAAAGGCATAAAATTAACAATTGAACCTATAAAACGAATATCCTGAGAATCCTTTAAATTATGAATTATTGAACCTGCACACATAAACAATAAAGCCTTAAATAAAGCATGAGCTAATAAATGAAAAAATGCAAGTTTTGGATAACCCATAGCCAAAATTCTTATTATTAAACCAAGTTGTCTTAAAGTAGAAAGAGCAATAATTTTCTTCAAATCAAATTCAAAATTTGCACCCAAACCGGCCATAAACATAGTTATACAACCAATTAAAAGTAAGAATCAACCACAATTATAAGTATCCAATATTGGTCTAAAACGAATTAATAAATAAACCCCAGCAGTAACAAGAGTGGAAGAATGAACCAAAGCAGAAACAGGAGTAGGGGCAGCCATAGCAGCAGGAAGTCAAGAAGAAAAGGGAATTTGAGCTCTTTTAGTTATAGCTGCTAAAACAATTAATATAGTAATAAGCTTTATTTCAAAAGAATTAGAAATAAAATCATAATAATAAATATAATTTCAACCACCAAAATTCAATATTCAAGCAATAGAAATTAAAATAGCAACATCACCAATACGATTAGAAAGTGCAGTTAACATACCCGCACTATAAGATTTTACATTTTGATAGTAAATAACTAAACAATAAGAAACTAAACCTAAACCATCCCATCCTAATAAAATTCTAATCAAATTAGGACTAATAATTAAAAACCCTATAGAAAGAATAAATATTAAAACAATAATAATAAAACGATTTATATTCTTTTCTCCCGATATATAATCCTCTCTATAATAAATAACCAAAGAATAAATATACATAACAAAAGATATAAAAATAAGAGACATTCAATCCAAAATTAAAGTCATAACAACCATAGAACCATTTAAATTAAAAAGCTCTCATTCAACAAAAACTCTATAATCAATTATTAAATAATAAATACCCAAAATAAAAATTATAGTTCTAGAAAAAAATAGAGAAAAAAAACTCAAAGAACAAATAGAAAACAAATTCATGGCCTAAGATGAAAAAAAATCATATCATTGATTCCACAAAACAACATTTTTAATTAAAATACTTAAGCAACCTAAACAAAAAAATACTCCCCCTTCAAACAAAGAATATTTAAAGGCAATCAATGTAAAAGTAAAAGATGATATTCACGAAAATAACCAAGAGAACAAGTATAAACACCAGAATAATAATTACCATGCTGAGAATAAGAATACATATATAAAGTATAAACAGCTCTAAAAAAAGACAAAAAAATTAAAGCAAGAAATCTAAAAGAAGATCAAGACATAATTCTATTTAATAATCTAAGTTCACCTAACAAATTTAAAGAAGGAGGAGCAGCTATATTAGAAGATCTCAAAAGAAATCATCATAAAGCCATTCTTGGCATTAAATTAATCATACCCTTGTTAATTAATAATCTTCGTCTACCTAAACGCTCATAAATAATATTAGATAGACAAAATAAACCAGAAGAACACAAACCATGACCAACCATTAAAGAAAGAGAACCTATACAACCTCATCAATTCATAGTTATCAATCCTCCAATAACCATTCTTATATGAGCAACAGAAGAATAAGCAATTAAAGATTTTAAATCAACCTGACGAAAACAAATAAATCTAACAATAACCCCACCGGATAAACCTAAAGACAATCAAAAATAATTAAACTTTAAACCCAAATAAGAAATAACCTTTATAACACGAAAAATACCATAACCACCTAACTTTAATAAAACACCAGCAAGAATTATTCTACCTGAAATAGGGGCCTCAACATGGGCCTTAGGAAGCCACAAATGAACCAAAAATATTGGCATCTTAACTAAAAAAGCAAGAATTATAAAAACATAAAACATAAAATAATAAGAACCAAAATCAACCAATAAAGGAAAATATAAAGTATTAGAAAAATCATAAACCCTAAATAACACTAATAATAAAGGCAATCTAGCAACCAAAGTATAAAAAATTAAATAAACACCAGCCTGCAACCGTTCAGGTTGATAGCCCCAACCCAAAATCAAAAGTAAAGTAGGAACCAATCTAGCCTCAAAAAAAATATAAAAAGAAAGAAGGCTCAATCTAGCAAATGAACAATAAATCATAATCATTAAAATTAAAACTATAAAAACAAAAAAATTAGAATGATAAGAACTTAAATAAACTGAACCTCTAGCAGTAATTATTAAAGAACAAATTCAAAAACTAAGTAGAATCAAACTAAAAGAAAAATAATCAATACCAAAATAATATCTAATCATATTTAAATCTGCATATGAATAAACACAAATCATAAAAACAAAACTAGACAGAAACATTAAAGAATGAACCAACCATCAACAATTATTAACTAAACAAAGAGGGATCAAAAAAATAGTTATAAATAAATACTTCAACATAAAGATAAACCAAAAGAATTAAAAAAATCATTACCATGAGAACGAATTATTGAAACTAAAATAGAAAGACCTAAAGGTTAGGTTAGGTTAGTGTTTTTAACGTCCCGTCGACAACGAGGTCATTAGAGACGGAGCACAAGCTCGGGTTAGGGAAGGATGGGGAAGGAAATTGGCCGTGCCCTTTCAAAGGTACCATCCCGGCATTTGAAAGACCTAAAGCACCTTCACAAACAGAAAAAACCAAAAAAATAACAGGAAAAAAATAATCATAATCAAACTCAATAAGAAAAACAATAACCAACATAAATAAAGAAAGAACAATATATTCTAATCTCAAAAGAACCATTAATAAATTCTTACGTTTAGAAGAAAAAACATAAACACCAGCAAAATAAATCAATAAAGAAGTAAAGACAGAGAATATAAACATTAGTTTTAATAGGCTTTCACGGCCGGCGTCTTTATCAGTAAACTCTTCCGGGCTAAGGTGCCGTGGTCGATCTGTAGAACTTCTTCTCCCTGACGTTTCGCCCCAGCTCCTAGCAGCCAGTCGTCGACTCACCTCGGAAGATGTTCTCCGCAGTTGAGAACGAAACGTCAGGGAGAAGAAGTTCTACAGATCGACCACGGCAACTTAGCCCGGAAGAGTTTACTGATAAATTAGTTTTAATAGTTTAAAAAAAACGCCGGTCTTGTAAACCGGAGATAAGTCTGGCCCCCGCTTTTAAAACTTCAGAGGTGGAAAGCTTCCCATCATCGGTCCCCAAAACCGATATTTTAAATAAACTAACCCCTGAAATGATCAAAATAATAATTATATCACTATCAAACGTAATAAATATTAATTTTATTAAATTAAGACACCCAATATCAATAATGCTTTTTATTATCCTACAAACTTTTTTAGTTGGACTAATAACAGGAACAATAATGGAAAGATATTGGTTATCATATATTTTATTTTTAACATTTCTTGGTGGTATATTAGTTCTATTTATTTATATTACGAGAATTGCATCAAACGAAATATTTCAATCTAAATCAATTACAATAATTATTACCTTAACAATATGAATATTTATCATATCAACATTAATTATTTTAGATATAACAATATTTATAGACTTTTTCAAAAATACTGAAACTATAAATATTGATAATTCAATCAATTATCAAGAAATAACAATATCTTTAGAAAAACTATATAATAGACCAACATTCATTATTACAATAATAATAATAATTTATTTATTTTTAGCACTATTAGCAGTTGTTAAAATCACCAACATTAACCAGGGGCCTATTCGTAAAATAAGATAATTTACTAATGAATAAACCCTTACGATTGAGACATCTTTTAATTAAAATCATTAATAACTCTTTAGTTGATTTACCCGCACCAACAAATATTTCATTTTGATGGAATTTTGGGTCCCTACTAGGGCTATGTTTGGTAATTCAAATTGTAACTGGACTATTTTTAGCTATACATTATACATCAAATATTGAAATAGCATTTAGTAGTGTAGTTCACATCTGCCGAGATGTAAATAATGGCTGAATTATTCGAACCTTACATGCAAATGGAGCTTCTATATTTTTTATTTGTATTTATTTGCATGTAGGATGGGGAATTTACTACGGATCTTATATATACATACACACCTGAATAATTGGTACAGTAATCCTATTTTTAGTTATAGCAACTGCATTTATAGGATACGTTTTACCTTGAGGTCAAATATCATTCTGAGGTGCAACAGTAATTACTAATTTATTATCAGCAATCCCATACTTAGGAACAGATTTAGTTCAATGAGTGTGAGGAGGATTTGCTGTTGATAATGCAACATTAAATCGATTCTTTACATTTCATTTTGTATTACCATTTATTATTGCTGCAATAGCAGCAATTCATTTATTTTTCCTTCACCAAACAGGGTCTAATAACCCTTTAGGACTAAATGGAGATATTGAAAAAATTCCATTTCACCCATACTTTACTTTTAAGGACTCTATTACATTTGTATTAATAACATCATTATTAATTATATTGTGCTTGATTAATCCTTACCTCCTAGGGGATCCGGATAATTTTGTACCTGCCAACCCATTAGTAACTCCTGTCCATATTCAACCAGAATGGTACTTCTTATTTGCATATGCAATTCTTCGGTCAATCCCTAATAAACTCGGAGGTGTTATTGCATTATTCCTATCAATTAGAATCTTAATAATTTTACCATTTTATAATAAAACACCATTCCGAGGTATTCAATTCTATCCTATCAACCAGATTTTATTCTGAATTATAGTAGTTGTTGTATGCTTATTAACATGAATTGGAAAACGGCCTGTTGAAGAACCTTATATTATAACTGGACAAATCTTAACAATTATTTACTTTACATACTTCTTAATTAATGTGCATGTTGCAAACGCATGAGATAAGCTAATTAAGGAATAATAAGTTAATTAGCTTAGGAAAAGCATATGTTTTGAAAACATAAAACTAGAAGTTTAACTCTTCTATTAACTTTTCTTAAAAAATTTCACTAAATAAATGAAATAAATAAAATCTTTAAACCAACAAAGAAAATAAAAAAATTTAAAGATAATGGCAAAAAACTTTTTCAAGCTAAGTACATTAACTTATCGTAACGAAAACGTGGTAATGTACCACGAACTCAAATAAAACCAAAGGACATAACAGCAAGCTTAATAAAAAATACAAAAGAATAAAAATCACCACCTAAAAAAATTAAAGCTAATAACATTCTTATAAAAACAATTCTAGTATACTCAGCTAAAAAAATTAAAGTAAAACCTCCTGCACCATATTCAATATCAAAACCTGAAACTAACTCAGATTCACCCTCGGCAAAGTCAAAAGGAGTACGGTTAGTTTCAGCTAAACAAGAAGCAAAACAAGCCAAAGCTAAAGGAAAAGAAATAATAATAAATCAACAATAAAGCTGATAGTTTATAAAATCAAACATGTTAAAACTACCAATTAAAATAATTAAAGATAATAAAATTAAAGCCAAACTAACTTCATATGAAATTGTTTGAGCAACAGAACGAAGAGAACCTAGTAAAGAATAATTTGAATTAGAAGACCAACCAGCAATTATAACAGTATAAACACCTAATCTAGTACAACATAAAAAAAACAAAAATCCATAAGAAAAAGAACATATATAAGTTAAGTAGGGAAAAATCACTCAAACAGCCAAGGAAATTATTAAATTAAAAACAGGAGAAAAATAATAAAGTAAATAATTAGATATAATAGGAATTGGCTGCTCCTTACAAATTAACTTGATAGCATCACTAAAGGGTTGAGGAATTCCAACAAAACCTACTTTATTTGGACCCTTTCGAATTTGAATATAACCTAAAACCTTACGCTCTAATAAAGTTAAAAAAGCAACACTAATTAAAACACAAATAACTAATAAAAGAAAATTCAAAATAAACATAAATAAATCATAAAGTATCAATACTATTTGTAGAAAAAATCTACATAAATGAATTCTAAATTCAACACATTAATCTGTCAAAATAGTAATTTAATTAGTATTAATCAATAAAATAAAAAATATTTCAACCATATGGTCCTTTCGTACTAATATGAATTAATAATCTTAGGATAGAAACCGACCTGGCTCACGCCGGTCTGAACTCAGATCATGTAAGAATTTAAAGGTCGAACAGACCTAATTACTGGGCTACTGCACCCAAAATTTTTCTTAATCCAACATCGAGGTCGCAATCTGCTTTGTCGATATGAGCTCTCAAAAACAATTACGCTGTTATCCCTAAGGTAACTTAATCTTATGATCATAAATTATGGATCAAAACAACAAACATAAATAAATGATATAATAATGAAGAGTTTATTTATTCTTCATGTCACCCCAACAAAACATCATCATTAAATATAGAAAGACAAACAAAAAACTATATAAAAATAAAATGTTAAGCTCTATAGGGTCTTCTTGTCCTAAAGAAAAATTTAAGCCTTTTGACTCAAAAGTTAAATTCAAAAATTTATTAAGAGACAGTTGATTTCTCGTCAAGCCATTCATTCCAGCCACTAATTAAGAGACTAATGATTATGCTACCTTTGCACGGTCAAAATACCGCGGCTCTTTAAAAATTTGCTCAGTGAGCAGGCCAGACCTCAAAGTATTTTCTAGAGGACATGTTTTTGATAAACAGGCGGAAATCAATTTTGCCTAGTTCCTTATAATAAATTAACAAGGTAAAAATTATATACAAATAAATATACTAATTCTATCATTATTACAAAAATTTCAAAATTAAATTTATAATCTTAATAAAAAACCTAAAATAATTATAAAATCAAAAATAAAAATAATGAACTAAAACGTAATCTTAAAGATAGCTGGTTTAAAGCTTACTATTATATTTTATTAAAACAAATTATAGGTTATTAACTTCAAAGCTTATCCCTTAAAGAATAAATAAGTTAATATTTATACCTAAAAAATTAAATAAAAACAATTAACTTCAAAAAATTAAATTTTTTCTTAAGAAACTAGATATCTTGGGAAACGATTAACATCTCATTTCTATAAATAATTTAATAATAATTATGATACATTAACTATAAATTATTTATAAATCAACCCAAATCGAGACAAGTAAAGTAAATACTAAAATTTTGATAAACCCTGATACAAAAGGTACAATAAATAAAATCTGCTTTTAAAAATTTAAAATAATATTTCATAAAACAATTACATTACCAATAAACTATAATATAAAAAATCAATTCTACAAAATATACTAAGACAAAATTCGACAAAATTATTTTTATTAAATAATTAAATAAACAAAAAATAAATATAATAAAATAAATAATCAAGATATCCTGATTTGCACAGAAAAATTTTCAGTGTAAATGAAACACTTTACTAATAAGTTATATCTTGAAACTCTTCCTAGATACACTTTCCAGTACATCTACTATGTTACGACTTATCTCATCTAAATTGAAGCTAAATTAAAGTAATAAAATAGAATAATCAATAATGAGAGCGACGGGCGATGTGTACACACCTCAGAGCCAATATCAGCTAAATTAAATAAATTAAATTACTATCAAATCCACCTTCATTAATAGTATTTCACCATCAAATCCGTTATAAACAAAAATCTATTGTAACCCACCTCCTCTTAATTATAAGCTGCACCTTGACCTGAAATACTTTATAATTATAAATCTTGAGAATTATAACTCTAAAAAGATTCTCTGATAACGGAGATATACAAACAAATAAATTAAGTAGAGTAAATCGTGTATTATCAATCATGGGGTAGGTTCCTCTGAATGGAATGAGATACCGCCAAATTCTTTGGGTTTAAAGACCTTAACTAATAGTACCCAGGTAAATATAATTAACATTTAAAATAATAGGGTATCTAATCCTAGTTTATTATTCAAATTTCACAGATTCATAAAAAGAGCTATAAATAAATTTTAACATTTCAACTTACAAATTTATATTTTAACCCTAAAAATATAAATAACTGTTTTAACCAATAATATTCACTTGTATCAATCGTATAACCGCGGCTGCTGGCACGAATTATGCCGATACTAAATCAATTGCTAAATCCAAAATCACTTGATAATTAAATCAAATTACTGCAAAATAGAACATTTAGTTTAACAAAACTTACATATAATACAAAGAAAAAGTGAATAAATAAGCAAGAATAAAACTTTTGGAAACAAAATAAGAAATTTAAAAATTTATAAAAATAAGAAAAAATAAACGATTCAAATATTTAAAGAAAAACAAAATAAAATAAACACAAAAATAACAAAAAAAAAAGAAACACACCCTAGAATGACCACAACAACTTCTCTATTATATATAAATAAAGATTAATATGGAACATGTATACCGATAAATGTATTATATTCTTTCTTATTTAATCTTTCTTTTCACTACAGGTTGTTGCTGTTGTTGTGGTCTTCAGTCCTTAGACTGGTTTGATGCAGCTCTCCATGCTAATCTATCCTGTGCAAGCTCCTTCATCTCCCAGTACCTACTGCAACCTATATCCTTCTGAATCTGCTTAGTGTATTCATCTCTTGGTCTCCCTCTACGATTTTTACCCTCCACGCTGCCCTCCAATGCTAAATTTGTGATCCCTTAATGCCTCAGAACATGTCCTACCAACCGATCCCTTCTTCTTGTCAAGTTGTGCCACAAACGTCTCTTCTCTCCAATCCTATTCAATACCTCCTCATTAGTTACGTGATCTACCCACCTAATCTTCAACATTCTTCTGTAGTACCACATTTCGAAAGCTTCTATTCTCTTCTTGTCCAAACTATTCATTGTCCATGTTTCACTTCCATACATGGCTACACTCCATACAAATACTTTCATAAACGACTTCCTGACACTTAAATCTATACTTGATGTTAACAAATTTCTCTTCTTCAGAAACCCTTTCCTTCCCATTGCCAGTCTACATTCTATATCCTCCTTACTTCGACCATCATCAGTTATTTTGCTCCCCAAATAGCAATACTCCTTTACTACTTTAAGTGTCTCATTTCCTAATCTAATTCCCTCAGCATCACCCGACTTAATTCGACTACATTCCATTATCTTTGTTTTGCTTTTGTTGGTGTTCATCTTATATCCTCCTTTCAAGACACTGTCCATTCCATTCAACTGCTCTTCCAAGTCCTTTGCTGTCTCTGACAGAATTACAATGTCATCGGCGAACCTCAAAGTTTTTATTTCTTCTCCATGAATTTTAATACCTACTCCGGATTTTTCCTTTTGTTTCCTTTACTGCTTGCTCAATATACAGATTGAACAACACCGGGGAGAGGCTACAACCCTGTCTTACTCCCTTCCCAACCACTGCTTCCCTTTCATGTCCCTCGACTCTTATAACTGCCATCTGGAGTCTGTACAAATTGTAAATAGCCTTTCGCTCCCTGTATTTTACCCCTGCCACCTTTAGAATTTGAGAGAGAGTATTCCAGTAAACATTGTCAAAAGCTTACTCTAAGTCTACAAATGCTAGAAACGTAGGTTTGCCTTTCCTTAATCTTTCTTCTAAGATAAGTCGTAAGGTCAGTATTGCCTCACGTATTCCAACATTTCTACGGAATCCAAACTGATCTTCCCCGAGGACAGCTTCTACCAGTTTCTCCATTCGTCTGTAAATAATTCGCGTTAGTATTTTGCAGCTGTGACTCATTAAACTGATAGTTCGGTAATTTTCACATCTGTCAACACCTGCTTTCTTTGGGATTGGAATTATTGTATTCTTCTTGAAGTCTGAGGGTATTTCACCTGTGTCGTACATCTTCCTCACCAGATGGTAGAGTTTTGTCAGGACTGGCTCTCCCAAGGCCGTCAGTAGTTCTAATGGAATGTTGTCTACTCCCGGGGCCTTGTTTCGACTCAGGTCTTTCAGTGCTGTGCCAAACTCTTCACACAGTATCGTATCTTCCATTTCATCTTCATCTACGTCCTCTTCCATTTCCATAATATTGTCCTCAAGTACATCGCCCTTGTATAGACCCTCTATATACTCCTTGCACCTTTCTGCTTTCCCTTCTTTGCTTGGAACTGGGTTTCCATCTGAGCTCTTGATATTCATACAAGTGGCTCTCTTTTCTCCAAAGGTTTCTCTAATTTTCCTGTAGGCTGTATCTATCTTACCCCTAGTGAGATAAGCCTCCATATCCTTACATTTGTCCTCTAGCCATCCCTGGTTAGCCATTTTGCACTTCCTTTCGATCTTGTTTTTGAGACGTTTGTATTCCTTTTTGCCTGCTTCATTTACTGCATTTTTATATTTTCTCTTTTCATCAATTAAGTTCAATATTTCTTCTGTTACCCAAGGATTTCTACTAGCCCTCGTCTTTTTACCTGCTTGATCCTCTGCTGCCTTCACTACTTCATCCCTCAGAGCTACCCATTCGTCTTGTACTGTATTTCTTTCCCCCATTCCTGTCAATTGTTCCCTTATGCTCTCCCTGAAACTCTGTACAACCTCTGGTTCTTTCAGTTTATCCAGGTCCCATCTCCTTAAATTCCCACCTTTTTGCAATTTCTCCAGTTTTAATCTACAGTTCATAACCAATAGATTGTGGTCAGAGTCCACATCTGCCCCTGGAAATGTCTTACAAATTAAAACATGGTTCCTAAATCTCTGTCTTACCATTATATAATCTATCTGATACCTTTTAGTATCTCCAGGATTCTTCCATGTATACAACTTTCTTTTATGATTCTTGAACCAAGTGTTAGCTATTATTAAGTTATGGTCTGTGCAAAATTCTAACAGACGGCTTCCTCTTTCATTTCTTAGCCCCAGTCCATATTCACCCACTATGTTTCCTTCTCTCCCTTATCCTACTGTCGAATTCCAGTCACCCATGGCTATTAAATTTTCGTCTCCCTTCACTACATGAATAATTTCTTTTACACTCCTGGAAATTGAAATAAGAACACCGTGAATTCATTGTACCAGGAAGGGGAAACTTTATTGACACATTCCTGGGGTCAGATACATCACATGATCACACTGACAGAACCACAGGCACATAGACACAGGCAACAGAGCATGCACAATGTCGGCACTAGTACAGTGTATATCATCCTTTCGCAGCAATGCAGGCTGCTATTCTCCCATGGAGACGATCGTATAGATGCTGGATGTAGTCCTGTGGAACGGCTTGCCATGCCATTTCCACCTGGCGCCTCAATTGGACCAGCGTTCGTGCTGGACGTGCAGACCGCGTGAGACGACGCTTCATCCAGTCCCAAACATGCTCAATGGGGGACAGATCCGGAGATCTTGCTGGCCAGGGTAGTTGACTTACACCTTCTAGAGCACGTTGGGTGGCACGGGATACATGCGGACGTGCATTGTCCTGTTGGAACAGCAAGTTCCCTTGCCGGTCTAGGAATGGTAGAACGATGGGTTCGATGACGGTTTGAATGTACCGTGCACTATTCAGTGTCCCCTCGACGATCACCAGTGGTGTAGGCCAGTGTAGGAGATCGCTCCCCACACCATGATGCCGGGTGTTGGCCCTGTGTGCCTCGGTCGTATGCAGTCCTGTTTGTGGCGCTCACCTGCACGGCGCCAAACACGCATACGACCATCATTGGCACCAAGGCAGAAGCGACTCTCATCGCTGAAGACGACACGTCTCCATTCGTCCCTCCATTCACGCCTGTCGCGACACCACTGGAGGCGGGCTGGACGATGTTGGGGCGTGAGCGGAAGACGGCCTAACGATGTGCGGGACCGAAGCCCAGCTTCATGGAGACGGTTGCGAATGGTCCTCGCCGATACCCCAGGAGCAACAGTGTCCCTAATTTGCTGGGAAGTGGCGGTGCGGTCCCCTACGGCACAGCGTAGGATCCTACGGTCTTGGCGTGCATCCGTGCGTCGCTGCGGTCCGGTCCCTGGTCGACGGGCACGTGCACCTTCCGTCGACCACTGGCGACAACATCGATGTACTGTGGAGACCTCACGCCCCACGTGTTGAGCAATTCGGCGGTACGTCCACCCGGCCTCCCGCATGCCCACTATACGCCCTCGCTCAAAGTCCGTCAACTGCACATACGGTTCACGTCCACGCTGTCGCGGCATGCTACCAGTGTTAAAGACTGCGATGGAGCTCCGTATGCCACGGCAAACTGGCTGACACTGACGGCGGCGGTGCACAAATGCTGCGCAGCTAGCGCCATTCGACGGCCAACACCGCGGTTCCTGGTGTGTCCGCTGTGCCGTGCGTGTGATCATTGCTTGTACAGCACTCTCGCAGTGTCCGGAGCAAGTATGGTGGGTCTGACACACCGGTGTCAATGTGTTCTTTTTTCCATTTCCAGGAGTGTATCTCATCATACTTTTCTTCAATTTCTTCGTCATCTGCAGAGCTAGTTAGCGTATAAACTTGTACTACTGTAGTAGGCATGGGTTTCGTGTCTATCTTGACCACTATAATACGTTCACTATGCTGTTTGTAGTAGCTTACCCGCACTCCTATTTTTTTATTCATTATTAAACCTACTCCTACATTACCCTTATTTGATTTTGTATTTATAACCCTGTATTCACCTGACTAGAAGTCTTGTTCCTGCTGCCACCGAACTTCACTAATTCCCACTATATCTAACTCTAACCTATCCATGTCCCTTTTTAAATTTTCTAACCTACCTGCCCGATTAAGGGATCTGACATTCCACGCTCTGATCCGTAGAATGCCAGTTTTCTTTCTCCTGATAACGGCGTCCTCTTGAGTAGTCCCCGCCCGGAGATCCAAATGGGGGACTATTTTACCTCCGGAATATTTTACCCAAGAGGACGCCATCATCATTTAACCATACAGTAAAACTGCATGCCCTCGGGAAAAATTACGGATGTAGTTTCCCCTTGCTTTCAGCCGTTCGCAGTACCACAACAGCAAGGCCGTTTTGGTTAATGTTACAAGGCCAGATCAGTCAATCATCCAGACTGTTGCCCCTGCAACTACTGAAAAGACTGCTGCCCCCCTTCAGGAACCACACGTTTGTCTGGCCTCTCAACAGATACCCCTCCGTTGTGGTTGCACCTACGGCACGGCTATCTGTATCGTTGAGGCACGCAAGCCTCCCCACCAACCGCAAGGTCCTTGGTTCATGGAGGGAGGAATGAGGAGGTATTGGAAAGAATTGGGGAGAAAAGGAGTTTTTGGCACAACTTGACAAGAAGAAGGGACCGGTTGGTAGGACATGTTCTGAGGCATCACGGGATCACAAATTGAGCATTGGAGGGCAGCGTGGAGGGTAAAAATCGTAGAGGGAGACTGAGAGATGAATACACTAAGCAGATTCCGAAGGCTGTAGGTTGCAGTAAGTACTGGGAGATGAAGAGGCTTGCACAGGATAGAGTAGCATGGAAAGCTGTATCAAACCAGTCTCAGGACTGAAGACCATAACAACAATAACACTATGTCGTTAAAAAATTTTCTTTATGTCTCAGTATCACAATGTCGTCATCCTGCAAAACGCCGTATTTCTTCAGCTGTTAAGCATTGCCCGCACTAATACCGTATTTTGGACGCAGCATTAAAACTTCATAAATTCGGAAGGGAATGGAATATGAACGTGACAAAGGACCACGCTGCAGACACACTGTGAGAACGAACCTAAGAGTTAGGGAAAAGAGTTTTCCCTGTTACTCATCAGCTCAGCGCCGCATTATGCCTTCACCCGCAGAGGGGACGCGCACACTTTAACAGCTGGAGCATGTCGCAGCTATGGACTTCGCTACTATCCTGCGCGGAAGGGTCTGCTGCTTTTGCGCAGTTATTTAAAGGCTGAATGACTATGACGAATTGCGTACGTAAGAGGGTGCACGGCAATCAGAGTTGCATTTCCTGCATTTGTGTATTCTGATAAAGTTGGCTGAATTGGTGTCACAGGAACTCAGTAAGAGAGACTCCTTTCTTAAGTACGCCAGCAGGAGCTCTGATTTCGCTAACCTTTGCAACCGTTTGGCAGCCCTCAACTCAGTGTGATTATCTCCAAACCACTTAGTAACAGCGTGAATTTCAATACTAATTCATTATGAGAGTTCACATAGTAAATGAGTTAATACAACATTTCTCCCCTCATTTTCACTATATTGTATAGTTAGTTTTAAATTCTTCGCTTCGATCTGTTAGGTCCGGAAGAGAAAGCTGTGAGGCGTGGCGTTATGTAATGCAGTCAATATTGCATCTTCCCCGGCAACTGACGGACGTAGCACCAATCTTACAGCCGGCCGAAGTGGCCGTGCGGTTAAAGGCGCTGCAGTCTGGAACCGCAAGACCGCTACGGTCGCAGGTTCGAATCCTGCCTCGGGCATGGATGTTTGTGATGTCCTTAGGTTAGTTAGGTTTAACTAGTTCTAAGTTCTAGGGGACTAATGACCTCAGCAGTTGAGTCCCATAGTGCTCAGAGCCAGCCACCAATCTTACAGGTATCCAATGTCTACCAAACGGTAAACGGGCTAGTACTTAGCAAACAGCGACAGGATTATCCTTGTGACTAACGTTTTGCATCCTGCCTACATATAAGACATTACAGGCAGTCTGGAAGTTATATGCACGTCTGAGACTTGGTAAAAACTCTATATAGCCAAGATCGCAGAAATGCTTTTCTGTTTTCGACAACCGGTTTCGACAGACTTTGTATTTTGGTCTACCAATATTTTTGTTACAAATTGTGTTGTGAGCCGTAACTTCCTGAATTGCACCATATAAGCCGTCTGAAGTGCACAATTAACGAACGGAACATGGCAATCTAAGGTAAACATGTGCTAACGTGCATCTCACTGTATATTGTAATTTTTAAGACTTAACAATAATCTGTGAGCGCAACATATTCGAATACGGATAGGGTCAAACCTACAAGGTTGTTTTTGGTTGTAAACGTTATATTTCTGACAAACCTTTATATACTGTTCAAAAAAATGGTTCAAATGGCTCTGAGCACTATGCGACTTAACTTCCGAGGTCATCAGTCCTCTAGAACTTAGGGTAATTAAACCTAACTAATCTAAGGACATCACACACATCCATGCCTGAGGCAGGATTCGAACCTGCGACCGTGGCGGTCACTCGGTTCCAGACTGTAGTGCCTACAACCGCACGGCCACTCCGGCCGGCTTATATACTGTACTACATTTTATCTACTAATATGACAATTTGGCATGCGATGTTGGCTATAGAATTTTTTTTTATCTGTAAAGCATACCGCTCCTTCTCGTTCCTCAATCTTCTAAAATTCAAACACATTTTTACTACCTTCGTAGCAAGCTGAGTTCACATTGCACGAATATTCGGGTTTCTGGATGTGTCTATGACACTATGTCAGTACGATTGCTAGTATTCTGAAATTTTTAAGTTAATTTTACATCTACTTTCAATGATACCCTCGACTACGGATCGGAATGGTAGTCTTCCACAAGGTGTTAATTATTGTTCGGAATGCCGTGTGTGTGTTACGAGACTTCAGCACACATCGCTCACACTTGAATTTTACTAGGACAGCGAGAAGGGCATTATTAAGCAAAGAGATATGGGAAGGACCTCATAGTATCCAGAGCAGATTCTTCTAATGATATTCAAAGATAACGGTAAGCAAGTGTGGTCGACACGTGACTTCCTTCCACTTCCTTTGTTTCTAGGATGCTTTGGTAGTCGTAGAAGAAACTGGTCGGGACCCGTCAACTTGCGGTATTATCACTTGAGACACAGAGCAATACGAAGTAATTGTCATGCAGTATTTTTACGAGGGCTAGTCTTAAGGTTTTAATTATCACTCTGCGAAGAACAAGCTGTGGTCAGGAAACATTGTCATTTCTGTATACCCATCCTCCAGTAGATATATTTTTTTGAGACCGACGGTTCGCTTCGTTGAAATTCTTGTTGTGTAACTCTCCATTCTGGCTGCTGAGGTAATGTTCCACCTCGAAACTCACTTCCTCGTCGATATAGTGCCACGCAGTGGTTTCATCATCTTAGAAGAGATGGTTACCATGGAAGGAGCCCAAGCAACATGTGTGACTGTGGTCTGTACAGGAAAGGCTGGGCAATGTCGTGGAGCAAATATATCACTTGTCTAAGTACCATCGATGTTACGACTTGAAAGTCTCCGATAACCAACCAGGCGATTTTTGTGATATGCTACCGTGTCACTGCGTCTCTTACCAGTGTATACTGTGAGCATCACCCAGGGACAGTCCCAAAAACAGTGAGCATCCCTTGCCCAATTACCCCTAGTATGTGTTTCAGGCTTGGTAAGACATTCCTTCGGATGAAATTTCGAGTATGTTTAATTCCATGCCACAACGAATAGAAAAATGTATTCGGATCAGTGGGCAACACCTAGTAACGAAGCTCATGATGAATACCAGTTCTGAATGAATGTGAAATTTAAATATTTAATATATGTTATGAGACAAACATCTATGCAAAGTTTGATGAATATCGAATAATGTTCCATGGTGTAACACTTCCTATATACACTACTGGCCATTAAAATTGCTAAACCACGAAGATGACGTGCTACAGACGCGAAATTTACCGACAGGAAGAAGATGCTGTGATACGCAAATGACTAGCTTTTCAGAGCATTCACACAGGACTGGCACCGCTGGCGACACCTACAACGTGCTGATATGAGGAAAGTTTCCAACCGATGTCTCATACACAAACAGCAGTTGACCAGCGTTGCCTGATGAAACGGTGTTGTGATGTCTCGTGTAAAGAGGAGAAATGCGTACCATCACGTTTCCGACTTTGATAAAGGTCGGATTGTAGCCTATCGTGATTGCGGTTTATCGTATCGCGACATTGCTGCTCGCGTTGGTCGAGATCCAATGCCTGTTAGCAGAATATGGAATCGGTGAGTTCAGGAGGGTAATACGGAACGCTGGATCCCAATGGCCTCGTATCACTAGCAGTCGAGATGACAGACATCTTATCCGCATGGCTGTAACGGATCGTGCTCCCACGTCTCCACCCCTGAGTCAACAGATGGGGACGTTTGCAAAACAACAACCATCTGCACGAACAGTTCGACAACGTTTGCAGCAGGATGGACTATCAGCTCGGAGATAATGGCTGCGGTTACCCTTGACGCTGCAATACAGACAGGAGCGCCTGCGATGGTGTACTCAACGACGAACCTTGGTGCACGAATGGCAAAGCTTCATTTTTTCGGATGAATCCTGGTTCTTAAATTATGGTCACATCCGTGTTTGGCGACATCGCGGTGAACGCACATTTTAAGCGTGTATTCGTCATCGCCATACTGGCGTATCACCCGGCGTAATGGTATGGGGTGCCATTGGTTACACGTCTCGGCCACCTTCGCATTGACGGCACTTAGACCAGTGGACGTTACATTTCAGATGTTTTACGACCCGTGGCTCTACCCTTCATCGTTTCCCTGCGAAACACTACATTTCAGCAGGATAATGCACGGCCGCATGTTGCAGATCCTGTACGGGCCTTTCCGGATACAGAAAGTGTTCGACTGCTGACCTGGCCAGCACATTCTCCAGATCTCTCACCAACTGAAAACATCTGGTCAATGGTGGCCGAGCAACTGGCTCGTCACAATACGCCAGTCACTACTCCAGATGAACTGTGGTATCGTGTTGAAGCGGTATGGGCAGCTGTACCTATGCACGCCATGCAAGCTCTGTTTGACTCAATGCCCAGGCGTATCAAGGCCGTTATTACGGCCAGAGGTGGTTCTTCTGGGTACTGATTTCTCAGGATCTAAGCACCCAAATTGCGTGAAAATGTAATCACATGTAAGTTCTAGTATAATATATTTGTCCAATGAATATCCGCTTATCACCTGCAGTTCTTCTTGGTGTAGCAATTTTAATGGCCAGTAGTGTATAAGAGAGCGTAACAGATATAAGGGCAGATATGTAAGGGCAAATATTTTTATACGTGTTCCTTGATATGTACCCAAAACTGTGTGATTTTCTTCTGTGTCAATCAGTCTTCCCACAAACAAGTCGCAACGTTACAACCTGATGTTATCTACATGCCTGTTACTGCGCCACTAAGTAGACTACGCCTGGCTGTATAGATTAACCATTTTGTTTCCAGGTGTCCACTGTTTACCGCACAGGTTGCCCATGGGGAATCTAACACTGATGGCTTGCTTTTGCCGAGTGTGATTGGAGGTACTAACAAACCTAAAAGCACACTACTCCTAACAGCTATCATTGTTAGTTTACAAATGAAGTAAATACTAAGTTAATGTTGTTCACATCACCGTCGCCAATCACAAATAGCATTAACCGCACTTACACCCGTTACACCATACACTTACATCATGAAAGACCAGTCCGTTATTTATCAAACTGTATATGCGGGTTTCTTCATAAAGACCTCGACACTTTAAGAAAATGACTGGGGCAAAACTGCATGGTATAAAGAAACATTAAACAAATCAATGCATAGATCATTTCCTCACTTTCGATTTATTACACGCACACAGTATGGAATAGGGAAAAGGCGTGTCGGATTATCTACACAGATCAACCGCTCTGGATTGTCGTTTCTAATTAGATCGTGCCTGCAAAAAGGCAACAAAAAAAAAAACCAGATTTCGAAAGTGGGATGGGGTTGTGTCTTCCCAGGCATTCGCTGTCACTGATTATAACGCAGGACTGCCTACTGTTCTTCCATGAGGACAGTGGTAACGTTGGCAAATTTCTTTTTTTTTGTATAGGTACTACTTTTGCAAGCATTTGGCACACACGGTAACCTCAGCAAGACATTATCAACGTGTGGTTTCCTTGAGTCTCACTTTCTTAGATTGTCGATGTGAATAAATTATCTGTTGTTTGACATTTTCAAAATGGCTTTTTGCAACATCTTACTATTCGAGAGCTAAGATTTTACGTATTTATCTTGAAGTAACCGGCTGAATTTCCAAAGGCACTTATATATATTTACTATTAAAAACACGCTTGATCACAATTTATTTATCAAGGTGACCAGTTTCGTCCACTAATGTGGTCATCTTCAGGCCTACAAGTTGTATACAAAGCTTTAATTAGAGGACTACGTACATTAAAGGAAATACATAAAGTTATAAAGCTGTAAAACGATGAATTACCATTGAGTAGGAACCTCTTTTTGTTGGAGAATCACTACTGGAGAAACCAGTGCAAGTCTTACTATATATAATGGAGGCTCCACCCACTTCTGACTGCATGATGTCATTACTAACCAATGAGTTATAATTCGAATTACAATTTAAAATTTCTTAGTTAAAAGAACAGTGTCAAGAATTAAAAATAAATACACACTAAAATTAGCTTATTAAATAGCTATTGTCAATTAAGAAGCGTTAAAAATATTTAAATATGTAGGCAAAATGAACTTCGGTTTGGCAATACGTGGGTTGCCCTCTCACGGTCTGTTAGTGAACCATTTGGAACCACTGGTTGCCATGGTGAAGTTGGACGCTGTTGCAAAGATGAGGCATCAGGCTCCTTTCCACTGAAGTTGTTGTAAAGCCGATAGTCGAACTAGTGGTTGCCATGGTGAGGACAAACGCCAGTGCAAAGATGTGGCAGCAGGCCTCTTTCCAAAGAAATCGTTGCGATAGTGGAATGGCGAAGACTGTCGTGTCAGATGATGTCTTTGAACTGAAGTTCTTCGTTTAAAACAGATAATGGATTACTTTTGCAAAGTGATAAGATTTCAATTTCTTCTAAGGTATTTAGCAGTGGTCCTTTTGGCACAGTATGTAATATTTTCAAATTGTTAGAAATGCAACCCTCAGAATGATTGTATCCATCAAGATATTGACCAAATATTGATTTGGTACATGCAGTACCAGTAGTATGTTCTTTGAAACGTGTTAAAAAGTTACAGCCAGTTTGGCCAATATACTGTTTCTCACAGTCATTACATATTATTTTGTAAACGCCTGACTTTTGGTACATACTTGAGTCTCCGGTTGTGTGTTTCAGTTTCATCTGTAGGGGGTTATTAGTTTTAAATGCTATTGTCACGCATGTGTTCTTAAATAATTTATTTATTTTATCTGAAATAGGTCCCATGTATGTCATTTTTGTAAATCTCTTCTTGGGATTTATATCAGCATCATTTGTTTCTTGTAATTTTTGATATAACAGATCAACCTGATGGGAATTGTAATTGTTAGCAACTGCTATCTGTTTTAATGTATCAATTTCCTTCTGGATTGCATCATGTTGGAGAGGTAATTTCAGTATCCTATGTATCATAGTTTTAAAAAATACCATTTGTATCTTGATGGACGGCATGATGTACCATTTGTTATTACGTCAGTTGATGTAGGTTTTCTATAAATAGAAATATTATGTTTTCCATTCTTATTTGTAATTGTGAGGCCCAGGAAATTAATACTATTGTTACTTTAGTGTTATTTGCTTATAAGACTGGCATATAACTTGAGGAATAGCAATGACTTTAAAAACTGTCACATGTAATTTACATACCAACTTCATAGACAATATTTCATATATATGGACAACTACTTGTGTATCGTATTTGTGCAGTATGTAGTATACATGTCAGCTACAAATTATTGCAGCTTACTCATTAAAATTCGTTTCAATACAGACATGATGCTGCTCAATAATATATCATCTGACACAACAGTCTTCGCCATTCCACTTTCGCTGCAACTTCGTTGGAAAGAAGCCTGCTGCCACATCTTTGCACTGGCGTTTGTCCTCACCACGGCAACCAATAGTTCGACTATCCACTTTACAACAACTTCAGTGGAAAGAAGCCTGATGCCTCATCTTTGCAACAGCGTCCAACTTCACCATGGCAACCAGTGGTTCCAAATGGTGCACTAACAGACCTTGAGAGGGCAACCCATGTACTGACAAACCGAAGTTCATTTTTCCTACATATTTAAATATTTTTAACGCTTCTTAATTGACAATAGCTGTTTAATAAGCTAATTTTAGTGTGCATTTATTTTTAATTCTTGACACTGTTCTTTTAACTAAGAAATTTTAAATTTTAATTCGACTTATAACTCATTGGTTAGTAATGACATCACGCAGTCAGAAGTGGGTGGAGCCTCCATTATATATAGCAAGACGTGCACTGGTTTCTCCAGTAGCGATTCTCCAACAGAAAGAGGTTCCTTCTCAATGGTAATTCATCGTTTTACAGCTTTATAACTTTATGTATTTTCTTTAATGTATGTAGCCCTCTAATTAAAGCTTTGTATACAACTTGTAGGTCTGAAGATGACCACAGTAGTGGTCGAAATCGGTCACCTTGATAAATAAATCGTGATCAAGACTGTATTTAATAGTAAATATTTGTAAGACATTGATCAGTGCCTTTTCCGTAATGTATTCAAAAGTAATCCACTTATATGTTTTAAAATAAAACGAAATCTTGCTGTTAGAACAGTTTTGCTACATAAAACAATTTTTTTCTGGTGTATTTTTTAAACGACGTTAGGCTTTCTCACACACATATCAGCATTATTTCAGCTGTACAGGAAAATGTACTTTCATAACTTTGTTTCCAGGGTTTAACACTTGATGAAGCTCTCAGTATTCTTGAGGGGGAGGACGAGGACAAACCATCTGATAAAACTTCAGAAACAGCTATAACGCCACCAGTAAATGCAACAAATCTTGACTTGTCAGCTGTAGATTCTACTGAAGAATATACCACGTCATTCAACAACTTACAGTTAGTATGTTGGTGAAATAGACCGCTGAATTTCTACAATGGTGGACACAGATAGAGACGAAGAAAATAAAGAAGAACAGATGATGGAAAATCATTTCAAGGAGATAACATTAAAAATATCAGTGGCGCAAGCAGTAGTCATGAAGACAATAATTTAGAAGAACGTACATCAATTACAATATATAGTAAAAAATGATATGTTTGAAAACGTAGCAAACTCAATGTTTTGACTGCTGTGTGGCCTGAATTGTTACCTGCCTAACAGTATCAGTCTCCTCTAGAACGATTTTCATACGTTTTTTGACAGTGATGTACTGCAACGTCTATAGGAGAAAAGCAACAGATATGCTGCAAGGAAGAACAAATTTGGTGACATAACTATTGAAGAAATGAAATGTTTCATATGTATCCAGCTTCTAAGTGGTTGTCAAGACAAAGACTGTACTGGCGAAAGAAAATAAAGAAAATTTCAATGAATCTGTTGCAGTTTCTAGAGATAGAGTCGAATATATCTTTACCAATTTCCAATGTCGTGACAATGATGCACTTAACCCAAAGGAGAGTTTCGCAAAATTTCGACCTTCTTTCCAAGCTCCAAATTATCTGTTTCAAGATATTGTTTCTCACGATGAAAATCACAGTGTTGACGAGGCAATGATGCCATGGGTACAAACAGTTTATAAGAGGGAAGCCAATTAACTACAGATACGAACTTAGGTAGGTGCCACTTCAAGCGGTTACGTTTTATAGATGGAACCTTATCAAGGATCAAAAACAAAAGTTTTAGTCAAATAAAAGTCGTTCAAGCTAAGACCATCCATGGTTTTGGAGTGTGTAGATATACCCAGGGAAAGGACTGGTACCTTCTCCTTCCACTTCCATTTTGACAACGTCCTCACAACTATACCTCCTCCAGAAGAACTGAAGAGCCGTATGTTACAATGGACAGGAGCTATAAGGAAAACAGATCATCAGAGTGTCCACTCATACTAAAAAATGAAATGAAAAATAAGATCCTGGGATTCTATCAATCTAGAGTGACAGAAGATGCATCCATTGCGATAACAAAGTGGAATGACAACAGCAAAGTATTTGTTGCCTCAAATGCATCTTCAGTTGAACGGGATACATCAGAAATGAAATTAAGAAAATTTCTATCACCCAGCAACATACATTCCTTGTATACAAGAAGTGTATGTGTTGAGTAGACGGTTGTGACTGAAGTATAGATCTATGCCGTATTTCAATTCTTGGTAAAACGTGTTACTTGTCGAAGTTGCTATATTAAATGGCTGACAGTTACATCGTTAAAATGGTGGACGATCAGACCAGCTGTCATTCCGTCATAGTGTTGCAATGAGTCTATTGGAAAGCAGTACATCTAGAGGTTACAATAGCAAATATAGCAGACCATCTAGCATGGAAAATGATTCAGTCCAAGAACAACAAACAAGATGGCATCCGCTGCTGTCATACACTGTGCGGCTGGTCAGGGTGGAGGTTCGAGTCCTCCCTCGGGCATTAGTGTGTGTGTGTCCCTAGGATAGTTTAGGTTAAGTAGTGTGTAAGCTTAGTTACTGATAACCTTAGCAGTTAAGTCCCATAATATTTCACACACATTTGAACGTTTGAAGATGCCATCTCTGTCATAAAAATGTTTCTACTAAGTGCCAGAAGTATGCTGCTGGCCTTAATGTTACTTGTTTTGCTACCTGCCATACAAAGCACTGAAGAAATGTTTTATAGAATTCTGATAAAATATATGCCAATGATCCCATGGTCCTTTTAGAAGGACATCTGTTTTTGAAAAATAGTACAAAACAAATACAAAATTCCATTAATTTCTTGTCTGCAACTTCATTTGCATACATCCTGTGGAAAACGTTTAATATTTTTTGAAAAAAAGTTTTGTCGGCGTAACTGGATTGATGAATTCATGCACGTATTGATTTTTGTCGTATTACAAACTGTGCTCATATTGAGCACCAGTAATGTGAATTAAAAACTGGAAAAGATGCTCTATTCTCTGTTATGTGCTTGTTTTCTGTATGTCTTATTGTTTCTGTGCAATCCTTTACCAGAAGCGCGGAGGTACTTATGAATAAAGCTTTGAAAGGGAGAGATTCGCTCGAGTGTTCTTAATCAGAAACAGCTACAACTACAGCACCTCAAAGACATTAAAATTCTGATAGAAATTAATCACAAACTACACAAATACAGCAGAAATTTAACATTCTTTGTGATAGGGATTCTCAGAAATAGTAAAACACCAGATAGTATTAGGAGCAAAAATACTGAAAAGGCAACGGTTTGCCGGGCATGTAGTCCCCATGAACACGAACAGAATGCCAGAAAGAGTATGGCAAACAACAGGAGGACAAATGGAAAGACAACAGTCAAGTTGTTTGTTCAACATAGGAAGCACTGTTAGGTTCAAAAATGGCTCTGAGCACTATGGGACTCAACTGCTGAGGTCATTAGTCCCCTAGAACTTAGAACTAGTTAAACCTAACTAACCTAAGGACACCACAAACATCCATGCCCGAGGCAGGATTCGAACCTGCGACCGTAGCGGTCTTGCGGTTCCAGACTGCAGCGCCTTTAACCGCACAGCCACTTCGGCCGGCTTAGCACTGTTAGGAATTGGCGATCAAGCTGGAAGGAAAGGAAAAGTGGAGGAGCAAATACATACCGACCAGTAGGCCTGAGATCGGTGACAGAGACTGGAAAAGTTTTACAGGAGCTCGAAATTCAGCACAAATTTCAGTGCTACATGCTTTTGACAGTTTCCACAACGAAACTCTGTCTCGACATGTGGCAGAGAATTCAAAGAGATCCTGGTCATATTCAAAGTATACCAGCAGCAAGACATAATCAATACTTTCACTGCACGATAATGATGGCAGTGTTGCCAACGACACCACCACTTAAGAGGAGATACTAAATACTTCACCAAAGAAGATGATGTAAATATTCCAGAATCCGAATCAAGAACTACTCCTAACATGAGTAACTTAGTAGTAGATATCCTCGGTGCAGCAAATCCGCATAAATCACTCAATAAAGGCAAGTCCTCTGGTCGAGACTACATGCCAGTTACATTCCTTAAGAGAATGCCAATGTAATAACGCCGTACTTCACAATCATATATAACCGCTCCCACAACGGAAGCTCACTGGCTAAAGACTGGTCACACGAATAATCATGAAAGGCAGTAGGGGTACTCCGATGACGTTCATTTTCCGTAAGATTTTGGCACATATACTATTCAAATGGAAATCAAGTCCCATGCTTCTTGACAGAGCGTAGGAGATCGACGCGGAAGACTCCCACCGCTGTACTAGGCAAGGTCCTAATGGAGGTGGTTTGCCGTTGCCTTCCTCCGACCGTAATGGGGATGAATGATGAAGACGGCAGAACGACACCCAGTTATCTTAGGGCAGCTGAAAATCCCTGACCCCGCTGGGACTCGAACCCGGGACCTCGTGCTCGTGAAGCAAGAACGCTACCGTGAAACCACGAGCTGCGGACACATATACCATGATCCAACATTATTAATTACCTAGAGAAAAACGACTGTTGACACACAGTCAGCACGGATTCAGAAAATATCTTTCTTGTGAAAAGTAATTGGCTGTTTATTCTCCCGAAATAATAAGTACTATCGACAGGAGGTATCAAACTGATTCCATTTCTAGATTTCCAAAAGTCCCTCTCAAACGGCTTCTAATGAAATTGCGTGCCTGTGGAGTATCGTCTCAGTTCCGCTGCATGATTCGCAGTTCCCTGTTGGAGAGGTCGCGGCTCGCGAGAGCTGACGGAAAGTCATCGAATAGAACGAGACTGATATCTGACGTTCCCCGAGGAGGTGCCTGGGCATTTTCCAGATTCTAATCTACATAAATGATTTTCGAGACACTTTGAGCAGCCATCGCAGATTGTTTCCAAAAGATGCTGTCGTTAACCGACCAGTAAAATCATCAGAAGATCAAACTAATTGCAATATGTTGTACACAAGATATCTGTATCGTGCGAAAAGCGGCAATTGGTCCTAAATAATGAAACGTGTGAAGACATCCACATGAGTACTGAAAGGAATCCGTTAAATTCCGGTTACACTATGAATCACATAAATCTAAAGGCTGCCAATTCAACTAAATATCTAACAATTATTATAGAACAATTCAGAGTGGAACGATCACGCAGATGATGATGAGTGGAGGGCAAACCGAAAAATCCATTTTATTGACGGATCACTCAGAAGATGCAACAGGTCTACTAAAGAGAAAGCCTTCACCAGGCTTGTCTGTCTTTGCTTGAATACTGATGTGCGTTACTGTTTTCCTCACCAGATGGGTTTGACGGAGGACATTGAAAAAGTCCAAAGAAAGAAATCTCGTTTACTATTAAAGCGAAATAAGAGAGAGGGGGTGTCACGGACATGATAGTCGAGTTGCAGGACCAGTCATTAAAACAAAGCCGTTTTTCCTTGCGATGAGATCTTTGTAAGAAATTTCAGTGTCTAACATTATCTTCTGAGTGCGCAAATATTTTGTTGACACCCACCTGCATACGGAGGAATGACCATTGTTGTTGTTGTGGTCTTCAGTCCTGAGACTGGTTTGATGCAGCTCTCCATGCTACTCTATCCTGTGCAAGCTTCTTCATCTCCCAGTACCTACTGCAACCTACATCCTTCTCAATCTGTTTAGTGTATTGATCTCTTGGTCTCCCTCTACGATTTTTACCCTCCACGCTGCCCTCCAATACTAAATTGGTGATCCCTTGATACCTCAGAACATGTCCTACCAACCGATCCCTTCTTCTAGCTAAGTTGTGCCACAAACTTCTCTTCTCCCCAATCCTATTCAATACGTCCTCATTAGTTTTATGATCTACCAATCTAATCTTCAGCATTCTTCTGTAGCACCACATTTCGAAAGCTTCTATTCTCTTCTTGTCCAAACTAGTTATCGTCCACGTTTCACTTCCATACATGGCTACGCTCCATACAAATACTTTCAGAAACGACTTCGTGACACTTAAATCAATACTCGATGTTAACAAATTTCTCTTCTTCAGAAACGCTTTCCTTGCCATTGCCAGTCTACATTTCAATATCCTCTCTACTTCGACCATCATCAGTTATTTTGCTCCCTAAATAGCAAAACTCCTTTACTACTTTAAGTGTCTCATTTCATAATCTAATTCCCTCAGCATCACCCGACTTAATTCCATTATCCTCGTTTTGCTTTTGTTGATGTCCATCTTATACCCTCCTTTCATGACACTGTTCATTCCGTTCAACTGCTCTTCCAAGTCCTTTGCTGTCTCTAACAGAATTACAGTGTCATCGGCGAACCTCACAGTTTTTATTTCTTCTCCATGGATTTTAACCCCTACTCCGAATTTTTCTTTTGTTTCCTTTATTGCTTGCTCAATATACAGATTGAATAATATCGGGGATAGGCTACAACCCTGTCTCACTTCCTTCCCAGCCACTGCTTCCATTACGTGCCCCACGACTCTTATAACTGCCATCTGGTTTCTGTACAAATTGTAAATAATCTTTCGTTCCCTGTATTTTACCCCTGCCACCTTCAGAATTTGAAAGAGAGTATACCAGTCAACATTGTCAAAAGCGTTCTTTAAGTCTACAAATGCTAGAAAGGTAGGTTTGCCTTTCCTTAATCTAGCTTCTAAGATAAGTCGTAGGGTCAGTATTGCCTCACGTATTCCAACATTTCTACGGAATCCAAACTGATCTTTCCCGAGGTCAGTTTCTACCAGTTTTTCCATTCGTCTATAGAGAATACGCGTTAGTATTTTGCATCCGTGACTTATTAAACTGATTGTTCGGTAATTTTCACATCTGTCAGCACCTGCCTTCTTTGAAATCGAAATTATTATATTCTTCTTGAAGTCTGAGGGTATTTCGCCTGTGTCATACATCTTGCTCACCAGATGGCAGAGTTTCGTCATGAGTGGCTCTGCCAAGGCCGTCAGTAGTTCTAATGGAATGTTGTCTACTCCCGGGGCCTTGTTTCGACTCAGGTCTATCAGTGCTGTGCCAAACTCTTCACACAGTATCGTATTTCCTATTTCATCTTCATCTACGTCCTCTTCCATTTCCATAATATTGTCCTCAAGTACATTGCCCTTGTATAGGCCCTCTATATACTCCTTCCACCTTTCTGCTTTCCCTTCTTTGCTTAGAACTGGGTTTCCATCTGAGCTCTTGATATTCATACAAGTGGTTCTCTTCTCTCCAAAGGTCTCTTTAATTTTCCTGTAGGAAGTATCTATCATACCCCTAGTGAGATAACCCTCTACATCCTTATATTTGTTCTCTAGCCATCCCTGCTTAGCCGTCTTGCACTTCCAGTCGATCTTGTTTTTGAGACGTTTGTATTCCTTTTTGCCTGCTTCATTTACTGCATTTTTATATTTTCTCCTTTCATCAATTAAATTCAGTATTTCTTCTGTTACCCAAGGATTTCTACTAGCCCTCGTCTTTTTACCTACTAGGTCTTCTGCTGCCTTCACTACTTCATCTCTCGAAGCTACCCATTCTTCTTCTACTGTATTTCTTTCCCCCATTCCTGTCAATTGTTCCCTTATGCTCTCCCTGAAAATCTGTACAACCTCTGGTTCTTTCAGTTTATCCAGGTCCATAAATCAGAACACGCACGGGAATACTTAAGCATTTTTTTTTTTACGCGCGCTGTTCTAGAGTGGGAAGGTAGAGAAATGGAGCGAAACTGGTTCGATGAAATTGCCCAGTAGTAAAAGTAGATGTAGATGCGGAAGAATACAGGAAAAGTATATGGGGTCACCAACGGAGCAGACAATAGAATAGGATGCTGAAGATAAAGGTTTCTTGAAATTACCGCAACCAGTCGCCGTTTGATTTTTTTATTCAAATTTCAGTACCTCATTACTGGTTTCGAACCGCTTAGCGATTCATCATCAGATGCTACATATTTATTGATTGTCTGCAGCAGTGGGAATCGTGTAGCCGTAGCAAGACGTATAAACGAAGCATCTAGGTACTGAGTGTGGCGGGAATTATTCACCTTATGAGATCCATTTTGTTGCGTTACTTACGGTTATTAGCCTTCGTTGATTGGTTGTTGGTGCACACAGTATTTTGGAAAACATAATGAATGTATGTCAAAGTGCTCGTGTTAGGGCAGGGAGTCTCTTTGTTCTGCTCTCGTAATACACACCGGCGACAGTAAGTAAGTAACTATTTCTGTATTGAAAAAATAACATGTAGTTATATGTCAAAGTAGACATCCGCTACTTATAAAATCTATTACAGAATGAGTTTGGAAGGTATTGCGTCTATAGTCTTAGCGCTGAAATTTCGTTTGACATTTCATTAACTTTTGTTCAACTAACATTACTCAAAACTTGTGAAATAAACAATAAATGTCACAGCATTACTTTTTATTTATTTATTTATAATAGCATATGTGAGGAGTAGGTTATTTTGTATGGGTGTTTGTGAGCGAGCACGAGAAGGATTGACCGAGGTGAGTAGGTGTGCTAATGTGGAAGAGAGAGAGAGAGAGAGAGAGAGAGAGAGAATGAGACAGAGACAGAGAGAGATAGCGAGAGAATGAGAGAGGGGGGAGGACTTTTTTTTCAGTTATTTAGTTTTTCAAGTTTAATGATGTTTTGAAATTTTAGAAGAATGGGTTATTTGTTAAAAATGTTTGTTCAGTTAAGATGGTGTGGGATGATTTATTGTTTTGGGTGAAAATCGCTAATTGTTCCAGGAGGTCCATTTTTATGCATTTGCCTGCAATGTGTAGGATATGGAGGTTTGTGTTGTGCTAGGTTGGTTGTATCACCAGATTTACATTTTTTTTTTTTTTTTAAAAAAAAGCTGTGCATTTGTGTGTTCTTTAAATCGAATTTCAAAGTTTCTTCCTGTCTGCACCATGTAGTACCAGGAGAAGCTGTGGCAGGTTAATTTATATACACCAGATTTGTGAAAAGATGGATTGGCTATTTTAGTGTTATGGCACTACGGTATTTTCTTTAGTATTTTGTTCGTTGCTTGAAGATATCCGAAGAGAAGCGTGGCAGAGCAAGCGATATGATGAACAAGTTCTGGGAAGAGAAGAGGAAAATGCAAATCAAGAAGAAGAAGAAGAAGAAGAGTCCACCTGCGTTATCTGAGTGCTTTCAAGCGAATAGCTAAGACAGTTCCTCTATTCTCTTGTCTCTGTGTTCCAGTGACACCTAAGTGTTACGACGACAGGAATTTGATCGTCTCAAGTGAGTTTTCTTTCTCCAGAAAAAGGTATCGATAAACAACGACCAAAAGTATGACGATTTAACCGTAGAACTAATCGGGAATATTTAAGTCATCGCTTTGGGATATGACATTTCAAGAACATAACACTACTTATTAAGAATTCAACAAATTCGTTCTAACTAAAGTATTGTCAGTGCTTAGCAAGTCAAACACAAAAAAGAATGAAGATATTTGGTGCCGTCACAGAAACTAAGTGGGATTGCTGGGCTATAACTCGATAGCGTGAACTAAAATCAAATATAACGTCGTGTGCGTGTTTATGGCTACGATGAGCTGTGATATTTAATTCTGAACAGTTAGAATTTAAATTGAAATTGCGAACTCTACAATTATGAGAACCTCCAAACCTAATACCTCCAAATAATATACTCTTATTACAGAACAAAAACATATATTTAAAATCTGCTGTTGATAATGCGCTTTCGGCTAAACTGATACCGCTTCTGTATTACAAACAAATGTTATTTTTTATATTTATGGCATTTAGCTGTCTACGTGCTCTGACATCATACAGATCGGTTAATCATGAATTATTGAACAAAGGAGAGACGCGATCTTTTGTAAACATCAAATAGAAACGTCCGATAGGTGAATGGTAAATACGGAGCATAAACATTCGACAATCGCTGAAATATATTTACAGAAAACAGCTCTGCACATAAAATTTTCGTTGCTACTAATGAACGAATTGAGATAATGTCCATCGTCAAGTACCGTAACCAAAATTTTTATTATAATGTTCCCATTAACTTTTAGTAATGTTTAACTTAAATTCTCGTATCTAAAATCAGAAAAACAATATTAATCAGCATTTTCGTATTACAGCTGTTAATAATTTAAATGAAACTGCAATAAGTCTGCAGAGCCCAATTCAGTTTAACTGTATCAGCAGTCTACACACTTACAATGATAAGTGGGAATTTCCTGTACATATGCAGGAATCATCATATTAATAAATTTATTGTATGTGTGTTGGAGCTTGATGACAAAGAACACACTGTGAATTTGTGTGGATGAGAGTGGATGATATGGTAAGTCTTCGCAGAAGGAGCCACTAATTGCCGCTGAGATTTTCAACACAGCTGGTGTATCTCCTTTACAGAACTCAATTATTTCCTTTATTTTATTTGCTCCATTTTATAATAAATACAGGGGCACCTTAGGTGCAGCAGTCACAGTGATATTACTGTAATTATTTGGCGAGCATTTTAGGAGCACAGCATTGTTTGTTGACCAACGTACTGATCTGGTTCAAATGGCTGTAAGAATTATGGGATTTAACATCTGAGGTCATCAGTCCCATAGACTTAGAACTACTTAAACCTAACTAACGTAAGGACATCACACACATCCATGCCCGAGGCAGGATTCGAACCTGCGACCGTAGCAGCAGTGCGGTTCCGGACTGAAGTACTAGAACCGCTCGGCCACAGTGGCCGGCTACTGATCTGGACTCGACCATAGCCGAAGATGTCAAACTAACACGGATTATGCTACGGTGCGAATGGTCTACAGATGAAGACTCCAAGCAGCCAATATTTATTGTCAAGTATTGACGAAAGACAGTAAAAACTTAAGTTGCAGGTCTAGGAAGAACTCCCGTTTACTTACCGTGTCACAGTTACTCGTATTTCCAGTTAGCCAGTAAGGCAAACTGGCTACCTGGAAATTCACTTTTCACATATGTCGAGCGGTGTCTACACGCCAGTGACCCGCGTAGAACAAATATTAAACATTCACTACCTTTCTTCGGCAATGCTCCTCGCACAGTACCGCTGTGGCAGTATTTATTCACAGTGCTTCAATTCAGACGATTCGTTTATCGTAAAAATGTAACGCAGAACCTTAAAAGTGAACAGATTTCTGACTGAGGTACTAGTCTGTGTCGACAGTGCGCTCCCACTTTTAATTTTTAGATTCTGTAACTCGCGTCAACATTCAACATAAAGCTCTGCTGCAGTGTGTCTTTCCGTAGTGCTGCAATTAGTGATGGTAGCTACAAGTACATTCGTTGCGCCTGAGCTGGCCACAAAGCCATCTGGTTTGCAGGAGGAATAACGTATTTGTAAATTTTTTTGGAAAATTTCTGTTTTGAAGAGTTAACTAACTGAAGGTGAGGTGAAATAAATAACTTACATGTGTAGACCATTCTGTACAATAGTAACATTTTACAAAAATTTTCTGAAAGCATTGGAAGGCGAAAAAAGTTGTTTCCGTATATTATAAGGGTAGCATTGTGACGCAGAAATAAGCGTGATAACTGAAACCGCAGAAAACAAATATCATTAAGGAAATTAGCGACCTTTGTGTATGATTTAGTAAAATGAGGAGCTCAATTATAAGTTCTTTTTTTCTAAATGTAGCAAACAGTTCCTCACGATAATGTATTGAATGGGTGAGTCTTTGTTTGTTCTCATACCGCTGAATTTGCAAGTAAGCGCTTAACATTTCGAACTGATTGTGTATCTTGGTTGATATTGTGTTAAATAAAATTATTGTTACTTTTTTTTCCCAGATATTTCTAATGAACACATTAAATACTGCTGATACAGTCACAGCGATACTGTACGTAAGTATTGTCAAACAAAATACACTCGTTAGTGTTTAAGTAATTGTGTAGATGATTTTAATTACCCTTCTAGAACCAGTTTAGATTTTTAATTCACATTTTGTTTCCGTAAGAACAGGCCTATAAATATTTAAATTTGAAAAATAGGAATCTAAATCTCATCAAATTAGTAAATTTTGTGACAAATCGTTTTCTATACATGAATAAAGAAAACTGATGAAACTTCCATAATTTGTTACAAAGCTGTAACTGTGTATCATAAAGGAACACCACGTAAGCCCTTCTGTCGGACAGATGAATTTAACTCCACTTTCTCTGTCTTAGTTTTCACGTCAGAAATTTGATCACTTTTACGGTACGACATTTTTTAAAACCTATGTCACCTTGTTCGCAAATGATGACATTTATTCTGGCAACTTTTAAACCCAAATACCATACGCGGGCCAGCCAGGGTGGCCGAGCGGTTCTCGGTGCTGCAGTATGGAACCGCGTGACCGCTACGGTCGCAGGTTCGAATCCTGCCTCGGGCATGGATGTGTGTGATGTCCTTAGGTTAGTTAGGTTTAACTAGTTCTAAGTTCTAGGGGACTGATGATCTCAGAAGTTAAGTCCCATAGTGCCCAGAGCCATTTGAACCACACACGGAACAACTTATTTCAAAAATTTCTTGTTAGATTCAAGTCCTGTTCTTTGCGACAAAAGTTGTGAATATTAAATCTATTCGCAATTGCGAATATGAATAACCACCAGCTGTAAAGTGGAATGACGGCAGTGAGAATTTGTGATGGTCCGGCGCTCAAACCCAGATTTCCCTCTTATCGCGAGCGGTCGCCTTACCATTTGGAGATATTCACAGACAGGCCCAAACCTCCATAGCATACATGTCAAAAGGAACTGCAAGATAATTCTGAATAACACAGACTCTGAAATATCGTAAAAGCAAAGTAGTTTTTGCAAAAGTTGTATTTATTTGTAGTGTTCAAAATATCGCAGACTGCTGAATAATAACACATGTACCCGAAATGTCGACAGGTAATTTGTTGTGTACCTTTTCTTCTTATTTTGGAGTTCATATCGTGTCCCTCCTACCGTCATTGTACATCACCCACTACCTGACTTTTAATATTTGGTTCCCTGTAAGCACTGTCACTTCATTCTGCATCTCATCGTCAACAAAATTAATGACATCAATAGTGAGCCGATACGACATCCCGTGGATCCGCTTCACATTGTTACTTTTATTGCGTTTTATGGTTTATACATAAGATTAGCATGTATTCTCGGTTTTCAGAGGGTGTACTGAAATGTCCATTGAAACTAAACTTGCCTTCTGTGTGTTCCGTCGTGTGGTAATTATTTAGTAAAAAGCTGTGGCAGATTCCTTGTTGCATGCTCTTGAGTCAGTTGAAAGTCGTCGGGTTTACTTGTAGGTTCGTTCGCCAATCTCCCCAGCGTCTCTCCAACTCCACGCCGACATGGTGTACCTGAAACTTTCTACAGTAATTATAATGTCTGGAAAGGTTAATATTTACGTCCGAGTCTCATATAACTCTTTATCAGAGATGAGCATTCGTTATTTTCTTCCTTGAATACAATGTTTACTCTTACTGTCGAGTTGTAATACGTAATATTCACAGTTAAAAGTTCCCTTCGTATTGATCAGAGCAAGAACGAAATCGGAGTCATTAACATTATATTCAACAACAGAGATGATAAAAAATCAGAGATAATGCAATGATAATGTTGGCTTTTCTTATGCAGAGGTAACGGCTTTGATTCCTACACAAAGCACAGTGTCTGACACAGCTATTTCCGTAATACAGTGTGATATTACAGCTTCCCGTAAATATTTTACATGTTTGGATTGTGAGGTAAGAATTTTAAACTGCATCGTGGCTCTACCCTGTAACAAGATCGAAAATGGTTAAAATTGCTCTGAGCACTATGGGACTTAACATCTGAGGTCATCAGTCCCCTAGAACTTAGAAATACTTAAAGCGTAGCAGTCACGCGGTTATGTACTAAAGTGCCTAGAACCGCTTGGCCACCGCGGCCGGCGAACAATTTCTTTACTCATAGCATCTACAGCGCGTTCAGGCCCTAACGCCACAGGATCATCATGGCAGATGTCAGTTCTGTCAATAGCTGTTGCAAAAGTGTGCTGCAGATTCACCGTTCAGACCAAGACTTTATTTACCTTTGAGGCAGGGCCTCACAAGAGATGTTGGTGTGAAATTCCATATCCAGCATGTGTGGTCAGATATAAATCCCCAATTCAAGAACGAGGTCATCAACACTGATTCATAATCAACGTATGGGCTGGCATACTTGGCGGTAGATTGATATGGCCGTACGTGCTACCACAAAGCTTAACTGGGGCACATTATCTGAACATTCTCAATCATTTTCCTCTTATCTAGCTGGAGGCTATCCCACTGAAGCAACGAATGCAAATGTGGTTCAAATGGTTCAAATGGCTCTGAGCACTATGGGACTTAACATCTGAGATCATCAGTCCCCTAGAACTTAGAACTACTTAAACCTAACTAACCTAAGGACATCACACACATCCATGCCCAAGGCAGGATTCGAACCTGCGACCGTAGCGGTAGCGCGGTTCCAGACTGTAGCGCCTAGAACCGCTCGGCCACTCCGGCCGGCTACAAATGTGGTCAAGCATAAGGGCGCACCTGCTCATTTTCGTCACAAGGTGTGTGATTATCTCGGCTGGCTGACGGGGAAGAAGGTGGGAGGGTGGTGGGTGGGGGCAGGGGGTGCACATCTTGGCCTACTCCTTACCCAGACGTCAATCCCTTAGAATAATGGTTATGGAGACACTTAAAGGAAATGGTCTATGCCCTGCCTATCAGGGTTGCGTCTTCACTGCGTTCCAGGAGTTACAACAACAACCGGGTATACTTCCGAGGGCAGAGTGGTGCATTGTGATGAATGGACGCCACATTGAATGCATTTCCGGACCCTTGTTTATTGGACTTATCTCAGAAAGTATGCATTTCTGGATCCATGTTTTTTGGACTTCTTTTCCTTGTTTTTATGAGTCCTACCACCTCTCAAAGCATTCGTCACTTTTTTGAACACCTTGTACAAACCAATTAAGAACTGTGTTACGAGACTTAGCCGAGCGGTCTAGGGCGCTGCAGTCATGGACTGTGCGGCTGGTCCCGGCGGCGGTTCGAGTCCTCCGTCGGGCATGGATGTGTGTGTTTGTCCTTAGGATAATTTAGGTTAAATAGTGTGTAATATTAGGGACTGATGACCTTAGCAGTTAAGTCCCGTAAGATTTTACACACTTTTTTTTTTTTTTTTTTTTTGTTACGAGACTTAGCAATTTTAAATACGATAAAGCTGAGCAACATATTAAGAAAATTCCCAAAGGATTTCCACGTAAATATGCCCCGATCTCTGCCAACCATACCAAGGCTTAGTAACAACTGTAAACATGAACAACGCTAATGCACTCTGGTCGCCGTTCTACCTATCACACAGAACTTCAGTTGTACAATCTAATACAAAAACTAGACGCACCATGAAGGAATGATCCGAACGGGATGGAAATCTGCCGATGTGTTTTACATGTAGAGACTAACAAATGATTAAAGTTTCAGAAAAAATTAGTGATTTATTCTAGAGAAACACCTTCACAAATTGAGCAAGTCAATAATGCATTGGTCTACCTCTGGCCCTTACACAATCAGTTATTAGGCTTGACAATGATCGACAGTGTTGTTGGATGACCTCCGAAGGGGTTTCGAGCGAAATTCTGTTCAATTTGCCAGTTATGTCGTCAAAATTCCGCCCTCGTTTTAGGACTGTGCCCACAATGTTCTAGGCGTTTTAAACTGGTGAGAGATCCGGTGACTTTGCTGGGTACTGTGAGGTTTGGCAAGCACAAAGCTACCAAATAAAAAACTCTAGCCGTGCGAGGGCGGGCGTTATCTTGCAGAAATGTAAGCCCAGTACGGCTTGTCACGAAGGGCAATAGAACCCGGCGTCGGATATTGCCTACGAACCGCTGTGGAGGTGCCGCGGACGACAAGCAAAGGTGTCCTGCTACGAAAAAAACTTGGCTCCCCAGACCATCAATCCTGGTTGTCGGGCCATATGGCAGGAAACATTCCAGGTCGTCTCCAAACACCTCATCGATTTTCATCGGGTGTCAGTTCGAAGCAGGGCTTATAAATGAAGACAGTTTAATTCCAGTCAATGACATTCCACGGCTTATAAATGAAGACAGTTTTATTCCAGTCAATGACATTCCACACTTAAGACCTGCCTGTAGACGTCCCAGAGAACCATGGGATACCAACCTGACTGGCGCCCGCCATATAGCCCAACGACCAGTAGTGACGCTCTGGTGTGACACTTCTTTTAACAGCAGATCCCGTTTGGTTGTTATCCGCGGCAGCCCTACAGCATAGATATACAGGGTGTTTCAAAAATGACCGGTATATTTGAAACGGCAATAAAAACTAAACGAGCAGCGATAGAAATACACCGTTTGTTGCAATATGCTTGGGAAACAGTACATTTTCAGGCGGACAAACTTTCGAAATTACAGTAGTTACAATTTTCAACAACAGATGGCGCTGCATGTGACGTGAAAGATATAGAAGACAACGCAGTCTGTGGGTGCGCCATTCTGTACGTCGTCTTTCTGCTGTAAGCGTGTGCTGTTCACAACGTGCAAGTGTGCTGTAGACAAAATGGTTTATTCCTTAGAACAGAGGATTTTTCTGGTGTTGGAATTCCACAGCCTAGAACACAGTGTTGTTGCAACAAGACGAAGCTTTCAACGGAGGCTTAATGTAACCAAAAGACCGAAAAGCGATACAATAAATGATCTGATTGAAAAATTTCAACAGACTGGGATCGTGACGGATGAACGTGCTGGAAAGGTAGGGCGACCGCGTACGGCAACCACAGAGGGCAACGCGCAGCTAGTGCAGTAGGTGATCCAACAGCGGCCTCGGGTTTCCGTTCGCCGTGTTGCAGCTGCGGTCCAAATGACGCCAACGTCCACATATCGTCTCATGCACCGGAGTTTACACCTCTATCCATACAAAATTCAAACGCGGCAACCCCTCAGCGCCGCTACCATTGCTGCACGAGAGACATTCGCTAACGATATAGTGCACAGGATTGATGACGGCGATATGCATGTGGGCAGCATTTGGTTTACTGACGAAGCTTATTTTTACCTGGACGGCTTCGTCAATAAACAGAACTGGCTCATATGGGGAACCGAAAAGCCCCATGTTGCAGTCCCATCGTCCCTGCATCCTCAAAAAGTACTGGTCTGGGCCGCCATTTCTTCCAAAGGAATCATTGGCCCATTTTTCAGATCCGAAACGATTACTGCATCACGCTATCTGGACATTCTTCGTGAATTTGTGGGGGTACAAACTGCCTTAGACGACACTGCGAACACCTCGTGGTTTATGCAAGATGGTGCCCGGCCACATCGCACGGCCGACGTCTTTAATTTCGTGACTGAATATTTCGATGATAGTGTGATTGCTTTGGGCTATCCGAAACATACAGGAGGCGGCGTGGATTGACCTCCCTATTCGCCAGACATGAACCCCTGTGACTTCTTTCTGTGGGGACACTTGAAAGACCAGGTGTACCGCCAGAATCCAGAAACAATTGAACAGCTGAAGCAGTACATCTCATCTGCATGTGAAGCCATTCCGCCAGACACGTTGTCAAAGGTTTCGGGTAATTTCGTTCAGAGACTACGCCATATTATTGCTACGCATGGTGGATATGTGGAAAATATCGTACTATAGAGTTTCCCAGACCGCAGCGCCATCTGTTGTTGAAAATTGTAACTACTGTAATTTCGAAAGTTTGTCCGCCTGAAAATGTACTGTTGTCCCAAGCATATTGCAACAAACGGTGTATTTCTATCGCTGCTCGTTTAGTTTTTATTGCCGTTTCAAATATACCGGTCATTTTTGAAACACCCTGTACTTCGAGAATATTCCACGTCCTGTTTTGTTGCCCTTCGTGGCAAGCCATCCTGGGCATACATTTCAGCAAGATAAATGTGGACCGACGCGTTATTTACATCTTTAATTTGTGAAGCTGTTTCTCTCGAGTAAATCTCCTATTTTTTCTGAAATTGTTACCATTGCTTGTCTGTACATGTACATAAGTCTATCGATGTCCATCCTATTTGGATAATTTCTTCATGGTACGTGTTTTTACTACTATCATTATTATTGTTGTTGTTATTAGTTTAGACTCTACAATCGGCTGCAGTGTGTCTGTTAACGAAGTTACGTTGAAACCTAACCAGGTCATCCGGGCAGTTCAGTCTTTTGTCATACAGTGCACATCACTATTAACGGAAACTTAGACATTCGTAGCACGAAACAGCCAATCCGAACACATGATGTAACGTTCGAGCTGTATTTCAATGTATGAAGTATATATAACTTTAACAGAAGTGTAAAGTTTCTACTCAGACAGCACCCGCTTGGCACATCAACCAAAGGTTACGTTCCGTTTGATAATAATACCCCTTGCACTAGTGACGCTATGAGCGAAATTAATAAAAGTTACCCAGCTGTGTGACGTCTGACAGAACTTTAAATTAATTGTGGTGGAATGATTGAGTGTTACTACCAGTGCATGGCTGAGGGCACGCCACACTGTTGTAGTTATTAAGGTTTTTTCCCCTTTCCATTCACGTATGGAGAGCGGGAATAATAATTGTTTAAATTAATCCGTGCGTTCTGTAATTAATCCAATCTTATCCTTACGCTTAATATGGGAGCGATACGTAGAGTATTGTAGTATATCCTTTGAGTCATCGTTTAAAGCTGGGGTTTGAACCTGAGTGTTATTACACTGCTGGCCACCGTAAATGCAACACCCTGAAGGAAGCATCCGAATCAAGTGAAATTTACACCATGGGTTTGCAGCGATGAGATATGCAACTGATTAGAATTTCAGCGCAGACGTACATCACGCGCGCCTGTGGCGCCACCTCATAGCGCCATTTAAGGCTTGGCGATTTCGACGAGTGTACGTTCGGCACGTGTGTTTACCTTGTGGTTGTTTCACAAGACGATCAGTTATGCCTCGTAGACAACAGCCAACATCGTTTGATCAAGTATACGAGTTCGACAGAGGAAGGATAGTGGCTTACCGAGATTGTGGATTATCATACAGAGAAATCGCTAGTCGTGTTGGACGAAACCAAACAACTGTAATGCGGATATGTGACCGTTGGATGCAGGAGGGTACGACGGACCGACGTGGTCGATCGCATTCACCTCGGTGCACCACTGCACGTGCTGATAGGCAAATTGTGCGCACGGCAGTGACGGATCGCTCAGTGACATCCCGAACCATAGCACAGCACATTGCGTCTGTAACGCATCATCCAGTGTCTGCGCGTACTATTCGACGCCGTTTACAGCAGAGTGGTCTGTCCGCAAGACGTCCATTGCTTCGTCTACCATTGGCGCAGAACCACAGACGTCTCCGTCGCCAATGGTGTGATGACAGACGGATGTGGACGGCAGAATGGAATGACGTTGTCTTTACTGACGAGGCACGCTTCTGTCTGCAGCACCACGATGGTCGGATTCGAGTGTGGAGACACCTTGGAGAGATGATGCTGGACAGCTGCATTATGCACCGCCACACTGGTCTTTCACCGGGTATTATGGTATGGGGCGGTATTGGATATTACTCTCGCACGCCTCTAGTACGCATTGCCGGTACTTTAAATAGCCGGCGCTACATATCCGAGGTGCTGGAGCCAGTTGTCCTTCCTTACCTTCAGGTTTCGGCCACAGCCATGTTTCAACAGGATAATGCGCAACCACACGTGGCACGCAGTATCCAAAGGTTCTTCGTCAATAACCAGATTGAAGTGCTTCCCTGGCCGGCTCGCTCTCCGGATCTTTCGCCGATAGAAAACATGTGGTCCATGGTTGCTCAACGAGTGACCCAGATTACATCCCCAGCTGCCACACCAAATGATCTTTGGCAACGTGTGGAAGCTGCTTGGGCTGCTGTACCCCAGGAACACATCCAACGTCTCTTTGACTCAATGCCGAGACGTGTGGCAGCGGTGATCTCCAACAATGGCGGCTACTCTGGCTACTGATTCTGGCAGGAACTACATGCCACAGACGTCTGTAAACGTAATCATTTGATACTTGGTCAACATGTTATCTACAAAATAAATTTTGTTGTGCTACCTCTTGTCTTTCTTGGTGTTGCATTTACGGTGGCCAGCAGTGTAGTTGTAAATAATTAATAAATATTGAGCCGTGGCGGGACCGTAGCGAGTAGTATCTCTGACATGAGTACGATCGATGTCCTAGTACAGAGGTTTGTCTTGGGGCTTGGGCCGGCCCGGGATATAAGCGAGTGCCGACCTTGAGTAATGGGGGAACAACACTTAGAGAACGGAAGGCGGCGGTGCGCGAGTCAGCCATTGGCTAGCGGGCAGAAGCGAAGACGGCGTGCCTGAGGCCGGGCGTCGGTTATCACGTGGCTATACTGGAGGCGGCGGGATTTGGCCGACGCTGTGCATTCTCCGGCGACCTCGTGAGCTGTGGGATGTACCCGCTTCCTTGGAGGGACACCCTGTTAAGATCTCGCGAAGTGATGGTCTGACATCTTCGCAAAATCGCATCAGCATGAAGACACCCAGTTAAATACTCTAATTACTAAAAGCGCTTAGTTGACTGTGATTGTGATCGCTCTTGGTGTAGTAGAACGTTGCCGGACCCGTGATGTTATGTGTGTTCGATTTCATTTGATGCCTCTTACTAAGCGTGTGCTCTGCTCCCACGTAATATCGATGTATTTGCAGAAGGTTAGCTCATTACCTATTATTAGCAAGTGTTTAATTTGCTTACTATATCGATTAATCCATGTCAGTATGTCCTCTCCGGGCCATCTGAGTTTTTATTTCTAAAGGTTATCGTGTTGAGCATGGCAAGCAAACCTAAGGTGGCCAATATGTGAGTCATTAAGTTCTAGTGAGTGTCGGTTCCCGTGAGCCAGTTCATTTCACACTCTTAGCGTTTGTTTATCAGGTACTGTTTCACGTAAAGAAAGTACTTGGGAGTGAAGTTAGTTGTTGTTTAGCCTTGATTTTATAGTTTAGATTTACTGGACAATTTTGAATGTTAAAGTAAAAAAAAAAACTTTTTTGCCCTCCTTTTGTCGGGTGTGGTCTGTTTCAGTGAGCTGAGGCAGCGGGCAACCGAAGTGCAGAGCTTCCCTTTAGATTACAAGTTTGGCTAACGGGCGGTGGACTTCGCCTGAGCTGGTGTGTTCCTCTTCGGTAGCGATTTCTGGGTTCACATTTCGGTGGTCTACTAGATGTGGGGCTGCGAACGGAGCCTCGTCTTGTTTTGAAGTTACATACCACCAGTCGGCTCCACCGTTTGTGGTTAAACTTCGGCCTTACAAGCTTGGGCCTCACTTCTGTTGTTACACGTTTATGATTGTACAAAGTTGTAACTTTCTATGCCCTAAAAGTCCATCTTACAAACTAATGAGCATTTGAATAATTTTGTGGTCCGCTCTAGTCTAGTAATTAGCAAGATTGCCAAAGTTACATATAAATGTTCTAAGTATTCGTGTTGAAATTGAGGGTGTGTGTCCACTGTTATTTTACATGTAATATTAAAGTATTGGAATTGAAACGGTCTTAAATAACGTGTCTTAACTAGAGTTGTTTTGTTAAAATTATGCTCAAATTCAGCCTTGGTGGCGTCTGTTAGTGTTTGTGTGTGATTGTATTTGGTAGTTAGTAAACACATTGGAATTGAAATGTTCACTTTATTGAGTCAGCCCTCCCACTCCCTTTAGATTTAAAGGTTAAACAAAGCAGGTGTCAAGTAAAAATGTTCTACGTATATTAACACTTTTCATCTTTATTCTTCATGTCTACATATTTATTTCTCAACATACTTGCCATAACTACAAATAGATTTCTCGCATGGAGAGACCAGTTTTGTCACTGTTGAATGTCTGACTTTGTTGTCGGAACCACATCATCTGTGCTTGTACTGCTTCATCACTATGAAAATGAAGTCCTCGAAAGTGTTCTTTCAGAAAAAGAGATGGGGCCAAGTCGGGACTGTATGGAGGATGATCGATGATGGTGAACCCAAGGCGGGCGTCGGATTGTTGCAGATGTTTCAGCGCTCGTGTCTGTTCTGGCATCGTCATGTTGAAGGACAGGGTTCTCTATACGTGCACGAACTCTTCGAATTCGAAACTCGATTACAGCATGCTGTTTCTCACGCCGGACACAGTTACGCTACATAACGCCATGTCACCGCTACGATTCGGGGCCCTGTAGTGCCACAGAGTTACAAATGTACAGAAGATGTAGAACGTTAATACTCTTCGCTTTGTTTGAAAAGCTTTAAGAGTATTCACATAAAAAATTATTGGCAGGTTTCCCGAGAAAAGATTTAGGTTTATTCCTATTTGCGGAAAAGCTAATTACAGGAACCATGTACGTGAATATGCCGGGGGTCTGGCTGTTCCGAAATTGAGTGAACATGCTGAACATTTCATTTTGCGCCAGGACAGAGAACCACCCCAAGGCACCTGCTTATAAGAAAATTTCTTAACAATGACCTGCCTCAGCGTAAGTGGCCCATCACCCGCGGTTCGCTGAACTTGTGTTCAAAGTCGTTTGGTCACGTGGTGTGTGATTTACTTCTGTTTTGTTTTGTATTTATGGAAGAATCCGTGTATGTACGCCCCCTTCCAGCAGCTTTGAAGGAGCTACTGCGCTGTGTATAACAAAAGTGAAAGCAGTACCACCAGACACGATCGCGAAAGTATGAGACGAGTTTGACTATCGCCTGGATGTTTGTCATGTGCCCCGTGGAAGGAACACTGACCGTTTGCGACAGCTAAATGAAAACTTTGATGTAATTGTAAAAGGTACGTCAAAGATATACGTGTATAGTCAGGGAATAAGAGCAGGGGGAGCAGATGAAAGAACCCAGCATTGCAGCTCATGGGAAGGTCCTAGTGGAGGTACTTTGCCATTGCCTTCGACCGAAATATTATGAAGTGTCAAGTGCGTATCTGTGTTGTTTTGATGACTACAATGAGTGCTTGTAATGGCAGTAGTAGTGGGTTTCTGCTGTCATGAATTAATGAAAGGTAACTGATGAAATCCACTGCAAACAGCCTACTCCTCTGGAAAAGCAGAAGGGTTCCGCCGAGCTTCCCATCCGACAGGAGGACACCAGCAGTGTCACATTCCCTCACTGCATGAGACACTGAGGAGAGCTGTGGAATTTAGTCCAGGACATCGGCACCAAGATTGGTGATAAGGAACTTAATGCCGCCATCTCTGTTTCCCTTGCTGCCAAAATTTTGGCAGTGAAAATTTCGTACGCCACCAGGAAACCGGCTAACCTCGAAATCGAGCGCTACCACGAGAGCATACGTTAGCGACGTAGGCAGCAGAGGCAGTGAGATACACATTATGACCACAGACCTACTATCGATATAAATCCGTCTACGCGATAGCAGCGTCATCTGGTGAGAAGTGACTGCTAGTCATGTACACGCACGGGGCATGCAGTATCAGTGAGCGTGCCGTCCGGGTGTAGAATGGGGAAAGAGAAGCGAGTCATCTATATGAGTTTGACCGAGGGTAGATTGCGATGACCCGGATGATTGGCACGGGCATTTTGGAAACTGCACGGCTTGGTAGGTGTTCGACGAGTACTGTGGTGAGTGTCTTCAAGATGTGCCGAAACCGAGGTGAAACCAGATTCATATGTCGTGCAGTTAGGCATCAACCCTTCATTACAGATGTACGACGTCGTAGATTGGGCAGCCCGGTAAAAGGGGGCAGGCTGCGAACAGTGGTGGAAGTAACACCAGACTCTAATTCTGGGCAGAGTACAAAGTGTCTATGCACACAGCGCACCGAACGCTCCTAACGATAGGCCACTGCAGACAACGACCCATGCAAGTGACAATGTTAACTCCACGACATCGGAAATACGACTAAAATGGGCACATGACCATTGGCGCTGGATTTATCTGTTGATCCATTATAGACAGGAGACATCGGCTGGTTAAGGAATTGTCAGTATCAATGAAACCCTCCAACACCTGTAAAAATGAGACGCTTTGTTTTACGAGGCCCCATATGCATCTTTCCGAATAAACGATAATGCCATATAGTGTCATATAATCCTAGATGTCACGAATTATATCGTTTCAATAGTATTAGTTTACTCATACTGATTATGAAGGGACAATCATTATTTACTTTCTTAGGAGAAGGAAAATTTCTTAGCGAGGATCGCAACAAAACATTGGAAATTTAAAAGAAAGATTTTGTGTGCATCTGGCACAAGACTTTTATTATTGCCTGTACGAAGATCTGATGATAAGCTACCGAAACCGGTTGTCCACATACAGTGTTTAACTGTGATCTTCGCTAAGAAGTTTTATATGTTCTAAGATACGTTTCACTAGTGGTTCATTCGAAGACTTGATAGCAACTACTGTCTGGGTGCGCTTCGTCTCCAGGTCGTACTGAAACGCCCAGTTTTCTTCTCCGCTGATAGCATTATTTAAAAATTCTGGTTCAGCTTCAAGGCTCTAGAGATTGTCTTGGCAGGTGTCCACAAATGCTTGCTTTTGAACGTCTGACAAAATCATATAACCTTTTTTGATCAGAATTACTTATACTATCACTGTGTAAAATATTGGCCTTCCCTCCCCAAACACCGTGTATTCCGAAGAACAGGTGGTTATCCACGTCAGTGTTTTCAATTGATAAAAAGCAAATGGAGCTGCTTTTCAGTAACTGAACAACATTTGCGAAATAAGCATCATGCAGACACGGAGAAATTAACACACAGTGCTTGTTATACGTACCTTAGTTTCTGCAATGAATAAAATCTCCGTACCGTAGACAGACAATGCGTGTGAATATTCGTCGACGGACTGCATGCGGCTCCTGGACGGGCGCCCTTCCTGGAAAAGGGAATTATTCGTCAGAGCAGCGGTGTGCAAGCGCGGCGTGATAAACGTGCGAACTCGCAACATTCGTCAGCGGTTATCGCCGGCACGTGGCTACGGGCGGCTGCCGCAGCACCTGCGGCCGAGAACTTGCTGCTTCACACCTCGCCGCCACCTGCGGCGCGCAGCTGCAGGGAGAGCGAGGCAGCCAGCCAAACACTGACAGCTGCTGGAGAGAACAAAAGAACACTATATCTGAGCAGGGCTGCCACTTTCTTTCGTTTTTGCATTGAAAGAATGCTGTCAGCTTCGATCGCCTCCGAGCAATGCCTTCGACGTCAGCTTGATACGGTGGCCGCCCTTCTGTCGTGAGACAGTATTTTCTTAGTCAAGACACTGTAGTTAGTACCCGTTTGAACGTCTTGAGCAGGGCTGCCTAAGCTTTTCCCCTGACGAACACACCGTGAATCCTGGAACTTTCCTGGAGCACTTTGTTTATTTCGAACGTTGATTAAATTGACACCTTTTTAAAAAATGAGAGAAACATGTTTTACACTGTAGGAAACACTGCAACCAGCCATACACCTTTTAGAAATTGTTTTATTGCACCTTTATTAGTTTCGGGCCTGAGCCACTCGTCGTACGGTAGCGTTGAGTACTTGGCAAAGTTTAAATCTGTGTCTTCATGAAAAGCTCTTTACTTTTTGTAAGAGAGATCTGAGCTGGTGCGTTTCTGGCGCCGGTTTCCATCGATCGTCATTTTGATCTTTGAGTCGACTTCGATGCTTATTTGTCTTCCGCTCATCTTTGGTGGCGGGGATTTAACGGCAGCGCGTGCGCTCTGCTGGGGAGGTGTGTCGGGATCGGCGGTGAGCAAGAGTCATGTGTGACTGTGTACGTAGGCAGGACGGCAATAGGACGAGTCGGACAACGAAGGAGCGGGGCCAGCGGCTACGGCGTGTTGAGTCGTGAGGGCAGATCCACCGCCCATGGTGATTTGGTTTTCCTAGAGGTCAGAAGGACAAGCTCTTTCGAGTCTGTTATAAGCTACGCCGGGCGATTGAATTGGACTAGTCAACTTGCTTCGGTGAGTTGCGTGCGGCTTAATTGAATACGCCAGTGTACTAAAAATCCTCTGGAATTGTTTTAGTTGTTTATCACTTACCTCGGTGTCGTGACTATCTATCTTGACAGCAGCTGAGGAAATGTGGCTACCCCCAACCAACCTACATGAAGCGTGGTCAAAGACATAGCTAGAAGTGCAACGAGCAGTGAGTAAGTCCGCCTGTGGCGTTTCAAGACACGCTAAGATACGTCCTCTATTCTATCTTGCAGTTCATTTGGTAGTTTGGCGTGTAAATGTGCGCCGAGACAATTCTTGGGATCTTAACTTTAGAGCATGATTTTTAGCGAACTTATTAATCAAAGTTTAAGGGCTGACTCTGGCCAAGTAACTCATGGAGACTAATTTGTTTCTATTCTGTTGTATTGATCACCTGTTCTCTAGATGAGATTGTGTAGTTTATGTCTCAGAATATTGTCTGCCGTTGATGTCCGTTGTATTACAGATAATTGGCAGCGGTCGACGTGACCATACTGGGAGCAGAGCACCACATGAGCAGAGAGATATTTAAGGCCCTGTCCTCTCCTTTACATCTTGGGTTATGTTGTCACTGTTGCGTTATTCCATCTTTCCGGTAGAGAATTATAACATCTGAAGTTCAATGGCAGTGCAAGGTTGAGTATATTTCTATGTCATTTCCCGTCTCGTGGATCTCTCGTATTGATTTGAATCCTTGGTCTGCTCGCGCCTATCGCTAATTCACACGCAATATTGAAGCAATCTCATTTTAGGGGTATTGTTACATGGTCATGTTCTAGCTGTAATCATTCTAAGAATATTGTTGATTAATCAACTACGTAAATTTGAAGATTGGTTTGGTAAAAATTAAAGCACCTCCTTAATTGTTTTAGTCATTTGTATACAGTTTTATTTAGGAAAGTTGCCTATCCAAACCTTAAAATATTTGTGTTCTTACCCTTAATCTGTTCCTCAGCTGACTGGAAGTAATGAGAGTTCTGATGGAAATTGTATGGACATTTGTACTATTTAAGTAAAGCTTTACCTGGGTATATTTACCTACTCATATTCAAATTTCAAGTTTTATCGGTCATGTTCCGGTTAAAGAAATTTATTTGTTATTTGTCCAAGTGATCTGGCCTTGTAAGGCAGTCTCCTGTAGTATTGTGATTTTATAATGCTTTTGACTGTAATAAAATATGTAGCAACTACAACGGATTACTACTGTGATTTTGTTGTGTCACTACCATTACACATTTCAAGATCCATGTTGATCCATGAGCCAGTCTAGCTTAGTTCAGCTCATGAATTAGCATAGATCGAAAAAGACAACAAAGCTCTCTCTTATTATACGTAAAACAGAGCTTTCCATGAAGACAGAAATGTAAAAGTTGTTAAGAAATCAACGCCACCGTTCGACGACCGGCCCAGGCCGGAAACTGGCAACGGAACAATAAAATAATTTGAAAAAAAAACTGGTTTGGCAGTTTGTGGAGCTGCTCCAAACGATCGTGAGCTTTTGTCCACAGTTACTGGATATTCAGGAGCCACAACAACCGTGCGTCCACATCAGGCAACCACGAATGTGAGTGGTCTCTGGTCCACTGACTGACTAATATGGATAGACTTATTCTGCTTTGAAATCTGGGATATCTCCGTAAAAACGTTTTGTCTAAGGAATGTTGAATCCTAATGTACTTGTGACATTTTTTTATATTTAGCCATACAGTCACGACATACGTGGTTAAGCAGTCAACTGCGCCTTGGAGCCGTCGGCTAAGGTGGAAGGGGTTCATGCTCCAACCAAAGACCACCTTTTCGTCTACATGCAGAATGAACTTTATCTGGTCTGAAAGCGATTTGCTCATCAACGCTGAAGAATGAGAGAATTGATCCCAGCACAGTCCCTCACAGCACACCAGCATTGATGTTCCGCTTTCACACTGTGAGGACGCTTTGGAATGTTTTTTGAAGGTATTATCGCCGGCCGCCGTGGCTGAGCAGTTCTAGGTGCTTCAGTCCGGAACCACGCGGCTGCTACGGTCGCAGGTTCGAATCCTGCCTCTGGCATGGATGTGTGTGATGTCCTTAGGTTAGCTAGGTTTACGTACTTCTAAGTTCTAGGGGACTGATGACCTCAAATGTTAAGTCTCTGTTACGTCGTTTCCATTTGTTACGTTATATATAAAAATTATATATATATATATATATATATATATATATATATATATTATATATTTTTATTTTTAATTTATCAGCATGATTTTTTTCTTTTGTTAGAGCATGATTCTTTCTTTCAGGGATAAGATCTTTTCTTATCACTTTTACTTACGTGCATAGGTAAATATGAAACGGGTTCTTGAAGGGTCGCTGTTGTTCATATACCAACTTTAGATTTTGAACGTGATGACTAAAATATAGTTGGCGTAAACTGAATTGAATGTAATTTTGTTAGTTTCTATTTATTCATTGCAAAGCAAGGCTCGAGAGAATATCGATTGTTGACGTGGAGCGGCCAAGATAAAACTTACTGAACTCATGGAATCTGTATAATTTAAAAAATTAACTTTAACGTAAATTAATTATCTGTTGAATTTAAAAAAGTTCTTACTACGAAATCTCTCGGATTTACAGTTACTGTTTTTTTTTTTTTTTGTCATCAGCTCAGCTACTGACTGGTTTGATGCGGCCCGCCACGAATTCCTTTCCTGTGCTAACCTCTTCATCTGAGTGTAGCACTTGCAACCTACGTCCTCAATTATTTGCTTGACGTATTCCAATCTCTGTCTTCCTCTACAGTTTTTGCCCTCTACAGCTCCCTCTAGTACCATGGAAGTCATTCCCTCATGTCTTAGCAGATGTCCTATCATCCTGTCCCTTCTCCTTATCAGTGTTTTCCACATATTCCTTTCAGATTCTGCGTAGAACCTCCTCATTCCTTACCTTATCAGTCCACCTAATTTTCAACATTCGTCTATAGCACCACATCTCAAATGATTCGATTCTCTTCTGTTCCGGTTTTCCCACAGTCCATGTTTCACTGCCATACAATGCTGTACTCCAGACATACATCCTCAGAAATTTGCATGAGCTGTTAAGCTGATTGTGCCATAATTCTCGCACTTGTCAGCTCTTGCCGTCTTCGGAATTGTGTGGATGATGCTTTTCCGAAAGTCAGATGGTATATCGCCAGACTCATATATTCTACACACCAACGTGAATAGTCGTTTTGTTGCCACTTCACCCAATGATTTTAGAAATTCTGATGGAATGTTATCTATCCTTTCTGCCTTATTTGACCGTAAGTCCTGCAAAGCTCTTTCAAATTCCATTTCTAATACTGTATCCCCTATCTCCTCTAAATCGATTCCTGTTTCTTCTTCTATCACATCAGACAAATCTTCACCCTCATAGAGGCTTTCAATGTATTCTTTCCACCAATCTGCTACTGTTAACAATGAAAAATAAATTAATACTTCGGCGCGTAATGGCCGACCAGAGGCTGCATCGGAAGATGAGCTTCCCGCAGCGCAAATTACTGAAAAAATGCTTATTAAAAATAATTAGCCACTGCGAGCATTTGAGGTGACAACTATTATAAGGAAATTCATTTTTTGATAGCAATAATTATTTTATTTTAGCATTATATAGAATAACTTACGTAAACTATGTGTAGCCGCTCAATGGCTGCCTGCCGTATCGCGAAACAAAACGCTGTGTGTACCACAAAATACGTCCTTCCTCCTCGGCCGTACAATCGCGTCTCTTTCGATCCTTTTTCATTTTCATAGACATTAAATAAAGATGCTACTCTTAAATTATCGCTGGATATCAGTTGTTTCAAGAACATTAACTGTATCTTTTATACTAATTATTTTCATAAAATACGTTAACTTCGGTTTATAACCGATAAAAATGTCAATATTTACGTGACGTACCGTCACATCCCATATAGTGCTCAGAGCAGTTTGAACCATTTGAAGGTATTTTTCAGTGACATGGACTTACGGCATAGGAACCCCGTATTTAATTATTTGAAGGATAAATAGCCTTCCCACAAGCTGATGAAAGGATGGGTGGTATCCAGGAAGACGACTCCACAGAATTCCTGGCGATCCATTGTGTTTATCACCTCCTTCTGGTGTATGTGTTGATGACATGTGGAATGCCCGCGCCGAAATTCGAACTCCTCCTCGGGGAGGAACTTTGCATCGTAATCAGAATAATGCAGGAAATGTAATATCGTATTTCTCTGCCGATACCGGGCTAGCGACTCTCCAATACAACCTCTTACTCGAAAGGTAATGTACATAATGGATATACGAGTCCAGTTCGTAGGCGCATAGTTGGCGACATACCCAAGTTTGTGGCTGGCCGTGAGTCGTGCACGGGTAACCAATTGGTAAGGCGACCGCTCGCGGTTGGCGGGAAACCCGGATTCGAGTCCCGTACCAGCACAAATTTTACTTGTCGTCATTCCATTCCACGCCAGATGGCTGTCATTATTCGCAGTTGCGAATTCATTTCACGTATTTCAGTTTCGAGATTGCTGACAGTAGAGTAACTCTTTGGAAGCAGCAGTGTTTTGATGTGATCACTATATCTCCTTGTATCCATGTCTCAGGAACGACCAGTGCAGAGAATGTCAAAGGTAGGAGCTGTGAACGCATCCAGTATTGCTGTTTTAGGTACTGGTGCTTAGCCAGTCATGTCCTGGAGCGTTTATCGTCTCATAGCGACGAAGTCTCCTTCCCTCTCCTTCAGGAGTGTGGCGATCGATAGCGTAGTCGGCGTTCTGTATAGCCAGAAGCCGAGGGAGTGGCCAATCAACCAACCGTATGTTGTGTGGGACCGCTGGTTGGCCGATGGGAGTGAATGTCATGACGAAGGCATCCGTCACAGCCCTGGTCTTGGCATTTTTCTTACTGCCAAAATGTACTCAGATTTGGAGCTGTGGTATTATTTGGCAACGTTGAAGAAGAGACATTGCTGTCTCACAGGCTATGTTGTCGCAGCGCACGCTGGGAGCCGAATATGGCTGCAAACATGGACACGACAGAGACAGTACGGTTACATGTATTTAAAAAAGGCTGTAATCGCCTGTGCCTGTTCCATCGGACATCCATGCATGTCCAAAGGAACTATGCATCGCACTTCTGAACAGCAAGGCACTACAATATCATACCGTATCGTACCGTATCGGACAGTACTGCTGGCGCCCAGGAAGTGACCAACACGTATATACGAGGGTGAGTCAAATGAAAACCTTAAATTTGTAATAACAAATCGAAATTTTAGCGCCGTTATCCTGTAAATTGGTAAGCGTGCTACAAACAGCGTGAAAAATGGCCTGTAGGTGGCACCATAGTGCAGATGCACACATACCGTCGCAGTATCAGTATAAAGATGGCCACCCCACTTGCGACTTGCACCAGGGAAGAACAGAGTTCTGTTATTCGGTTTTCGCGTAGCGAAGGTGTGAAACCTATTGAAATTCATTGACGAATGAAGGTTCAGTACGTTGATGCATGTTTGTCACAGCACCAAGTCTACGAATTAAGTAGGAAGTTCGCAAATGGTCTGGTTTCAGTGGAAGATGCTCCTCGTCCAGATCAGGCACAACGAGTTGTCACTCCACAGAACATTGCAGCAATTGAAGCCACATTGAAGGAAAACCGCCGAGTGGCACTGAATGACATTGAAGACTGTTTACAGATTAGTCATGGGTCAGCACACTACATTGTGCATTATGTGCTCCAGTTTCACAAAGTGTCTGCAAGACGGCTGCCACGGCAGCTGACTCCTGAAATGAGAGAACGACTTTTTCGGCGCTTTGAATGAGAAGGTGATGGCTTCCTTGAAAGAATAGTCACTGGGGACGAAACCTGCACTTCCAACAACCGGACACGAAGAGAGCGAGCAAGGAATGGCGCCCTTCCTCATCACCAAAACCAAAGAAGTTTGAACAGAACCATCTGCAGGTTATGCTGACTCTCTTTTGGGACGAAAAAGGCGTAATTTTGGAGCGACGTGGATTATTGTCAGCACGTGTCCTTTTGCTACATGATAATGCAAGGCCCCACACTTCGCGTACAACAGTTGTAACAATCACAGACCTGCATTTTGAGTGTCTTCCTCATCCACAATACTCAACAGATCTTGCCCCAAGTGATTTCCATATGTTTGGATCACTCAAAGACGCAATGGGAGGAAAGAAGTTCTGTTCTTATGAAGAGGTACGCCGCGCGGTGCATGACTGGTTGGGTGGACTACCAAAAGAATTTTTTTCTGAATGAATTTATGCACTTCGTAGGCGCTGGAGGACTTGCATTGAACGTGGGGGAGATTATGGTGAAAAGTGATACAGCTTTCTACCACTTCTGCAGAATAAACAATATTTTAAAATTTTCATTTGACTCACCCTCGTAACAGGATTAGCTCACTTTTCGAATTATCGTCTGCAGAAATGATGCTTTATACTCGCTTAGAAACCAAAATGCTTACCATGACTTTGTTACACTTTTTCAGTAGTCGACTGAATCTTCATCCTCATTTTTGAGCTTTAAGATACGTAACAAACGAGAAATTCATCAATTATGCAACCAGCTGGTATTGTTTGAACAAGGGGCAGCAGTAAGTTCCAGAGACCGCGTTAGCCAGGGAATTCGTCCGCCTTCGTCAGATGAGTCCGAGATAATGAAGCGTCTCCAGCAGCAGAGCTAAATTAACTGCAGTAGTAGCAATCAGTTTACAGTGGTCTACTGGGGTGCAGGAGCGGCAGAAAAGAAATGTGGAGAAACGTGGGAGGAGAGTAAAGGGAAAGATGTAAGACATCTTCCTCCACTGCGTTCTCAAATTCGAAATTCTGGCCGTCCCCGACTTCTCCCTCAAGAATAACACTATAAACTCGACAAAAGAAAAATTAATAAAGGGCCAGCTGACGTATTCTGTTCCGCTCGAGGACAGAGGGAAATTTATTCCGCCTCGGCCGTGTGCACGCTAAAATCTCTTGAGAAGCTGCTCACAAGGGAAGCCTCCCCATCGCAACCCCCTCATATTTAGTTATAAGTTGGCACAGTGGATAGGCCTTGAAAAACTGAACACAGATCAATCGAGAAAAAAGGAAGAAGTTGTGTGGAACTATGAAAAAACTAAGCAAAATATACAAACTGAGTAGTCCATGTGCAAGATAGGCAACATCTAAGAGAGTCCGAGTTCAGGAGCGCCGTGGTCCCGTGGTTAGCGTGAGCAACTGCGGAATGAGAGGTTCTTGGTTCAAATCTTCGGTAGAGTGAAAAGTTTACTTTCTTTATATTTGCAAAGTTATGATCTGTCCGTTCGTTCATTGACGACTCTGTTCAGTGTAATAAGTTTAGAATCTGTGTTTTGCGACCGCACCGCAAAACCGTGCGATTAGTAGCCGAAAGGACGTGCCTATCCAATGGAAACCGAAAACATTTGATTGCAAGGTCATAGGTCAACCGATTCCTCCACAGGAAAACACGTCTGATATATTCTATACGACACTGGTGACGGCATGTGCGTCACATGACAGGAATATGTTGTCGACCCACCTAACTTGTACACTTGGTGAATGGGTAAAAAGATTCTTCTACCTTGCCCAATTTAGGTTTTCTTGTGGATGTGATAATCACTCCCAAAAAAGTGTGAAAACATAAGAGTTTGTCACATTAACTGCAACAAATGAATGCAACAGTTTCATAGTCGCACAGTTTTGTCTGTGCTTTGTCAAAACATATGCTTTTAATGTTTTCAAATTTTTCCGTGTGTAGACCGTCAAATCCTGCATATGTCCAAGCAAATCTGAACGTATCCTGGAATTTTGGAGAGCGAAGTTGATTATATGTGAGCGCCTGGGTTCACACTCACCTGGATGTTGCATATCTTACACATGGACTACTCATTTGAATATTTTGCTTATTTTTTCATAGTTTCACACAACTTCTTCCTGTTTTCTCGATTTATCTGTATTCAGTTTTTCAAGGCCTATCCACTGTACCAACTTATAACTAATTCTGAGGGGGGTGCGATGGGGAGGTTCCCTTGTCACATGGCGCTGCCGTCCAGACGCTGCGATGCCTGGAAAGCTGGCGAAGTCGACACATCGTGCACTTTTTCTACGCCTTGTGGCACGGCGCCGTGTTATGGTGTGTTTTCTATACGTGCATAAGAAAGAATACTCCATTCACTCATAGTAATAGCCACAGCAATTTTCGTTGAGAGTAATCCCGGATCGTAATTTTTTATTAAAGTGCAACCTGCTCTCCTTTTCTCTCGAAGTAAAAGTTTAGAAGTTGAAATATTATATTGAATAATAACAATAATAATAACAGCACTGTAGATTGGAAAAAGACAATTCCAAATTTCAGAAGAAAAGGGAGTGTATCCCAAAACAAGAGAACTCATAAAACAAATTCTAACAGTCACAAAACCTGCAGTAAAATTTATGTAAGAAATCCCAGGACCCTTCGAGATTCGAACAAGTGTGAGACAAGGAGATCGACTCACTCCTATCATTTCCAACATCGTACTACGCAAGGTTATGGGAGAATGGGAGAAAGAACTAAAGAGACGTGGGTTTTGGAAGCCAGTCCTACTGGGCTGTCCCAAAAACAACCTCTGCATACAACACGACGTGTTTGCGGACGACTTGTCGATACTTAAAGAGAACGAAGTGACTGCCGTCAAATAGCTCGACATAAAGAATGGGCAGAAAAAGAAGGGTTACATATTTCATTGGAGAAAACTGAATTTTTATGTTCAAGGACAGAAATTACGAGCCTGGAAATAAAATATGGTAAAATCAAAAGAGAATAGACCTTAAAAAAATATCACGGCAAAATCGCCTGTAAAAAGTCAAGAAAGCATTAACATTAGTCTAAAATCTCTGCAACGACAAGTCTATGTGAAGACAGACAAAAATTCGGCACTACAACACAGTCACAAAACCATCAATCACCTAAGCAGGGTAAACAATGACACTTAATAGAAAACACAAATATGAAGGAATAAAAAAAAAAGAGAGGAAGATTATTAGCAAAATTTTAGGACTAAGACATACTCAAGGCGGTTACAGTCTGAAATCAATCAAAACAACAAAACCATCGAATCTGACACTAAGCGAAGACGAATAAGGCTTTTTGGTTATCCCAACAGACTAACAGAAAAGTGATTAACAAAAAGCGTAATAGACTATGTAACATCACTTAAGAACTCAACACTTTGGCCGAACGAAATTCTAAAGAACCTCAAAAACGCAAACGTGAGACCAACTGACAGATCAGAAAGAGACGTCTTCAAAGTAGACAAATTAGAAGCTACTTCAGAGCAACCAAAACTATAACACTGCAGACCGCAGTGCTCGGAAGAACGTAAACAATCCATCTCGCAAAGAATGAGAGTCTACAGCAACATCAAGAAGAACCTAAATAAAAGTTGACTGGGTTATTTGCTTAACGTCTAGCGTTTATTGGGTGAATTCACTAATAATAATAATAATAATAGTAATAGTAATAATAATAATAAAGGCAATCCGAAACAGCCCAAAAATATAAGCATTAGACCTCAAAAATCCGTATAACGCGGTTAACATACAGTACTTTTTGACATTCCAACAAAAATGAAAGTCAGATGCCAGCTCCACATAGAAACCTTTATTTGATTCGCTTTAACGATTTCGGTCATTTTAACTGTCATTTTCAGAAGTGAAATAGGCTCAAACCATTGGTAAGATAACGTAAAAATGAAAATAAGACAATAGTTTCCTTTGCAAGAAAATCAATAAAATAGACTGACATCACTAAACATACCTGATATATGTTGTCAGTAGCAAACAATTGTCACCGCCTATCGCACATAGTCTGTGTGACAAAACCCAGTCAACATACTTTTTGATGTCCTACAAGGGAGGGACTACAGTCAAAGACTGTAGGCCTCATCAAGCAAAGAATTTTCATTTTTTTGGGGAAGGGGGGCGGGGAATATCAGAGCCCTTTGCAGTTAAAACCAGTGTTCGCCAGGGAGATGGGCTGGCCCCGCTCCTCCTCATTCTTACCCTAAATGAAATCAGAAAAGAATATAAAAATAATTAAGATCTTTGGAAGCCTACTTAACTTGCACGAACCAGATGTGAAATTAAGATCACTTTCTTAGCATTCGCGGACGATTTAGCGATACTAGCGGACAGTGCAGTCACAGCAATGAAACCGAAGTCCTCAAGAAATGCACTGAAAAAGATGACATAGAGCTCTCATTTGGAAATATTGCGTTCATTTGCAGCATATTTATGCAGAGAATGAACACAGAGTACAGCAAATCAAAAGAGTCAGACAGTTCAAGTATCTTGGCAGGCCGTAGAAACAATGGGGCTAGAAAACGAAACACAGAGAGTGGGATTGCAGGAACTCAAAAGAACGTGCGGGAGAACGCATGAGATCTACAACAAAAAGGTCTTGTCCACACACAAAATGATTAGATATCACAAAGGGCTGATAAATCCCGAAATGCTGCAGGGAAGCAAACATTAATTTTCAGAAGAAAATGCGATCTGAAATACATTGTAAATGAAGACCGAAGGATTATGAGGAAAATTCTTGGCCCAGGAATGACGGAGGATGGATACAGACTGAAATCAATCAAAGCAACAGACAGATTAACAAACCTGTCACCAGGCATTAGAAAACGAAGACTGACATAAATGATGTGTTTAAAGACTCGCCAACAAAGATGCCCACAAGATTATGACATTTCAAGAAAAAATTAAGAATACAACATCTATCAACAAGGTAAGAACCTGAATAAATACGAGTCGGACTTACGCATCGAGCGTTCTGCATGAATTTAATTATATACATAGACGGTTTGTCCATTCCGAGAATCGAGAGTTTCGCCGATTTTTGCCTGTTATCGATATCGACACTGGCAAGATGGCTGTGTCTTTTGATTGCATTGACGTCGAAACTTTAAATTTTTTACACCTTCAAGGGAACGTAGATCTTAGTGTGTGACATAAATTTCATTTCGATTTGTCCACCCGCGTCTGAGGAAAAGGGACCTTAACGGACGGATAGTCCGAAAACAAATGCGAAAAAAATGTTTTTTTCGCTTGATATAACAACAAATTAACGATTTTCGGATTTTCCCCCTTTCTTCTACTGTGAACCCTATCTTTTTTTTTCAAAATTCATGATTTTAGGTGAACGGGAAGTGCCAAGTAAGTTTTGCTGAGTGATTTTGCGAGTATCAAAATATGTGACATAAATGGCAGTATCTTTTTATTGAAATGATGTAGAAACTTCAACTTTTTATATAGATAAGAACTTAGTATGTCACATAAATTTCAACTTGATACGTCTGCACTTTCCTGAGAAAAAGTTTCTTATATGCTGGACAGGCAGATAGACGGACTACAAAGTGATCTTATTAGGATTCCATTTTACCGATTGAGGTACAGAACCCTAAAAATGGCTGTACACTGGGCCATCATATAAAACCCAGCCACCAGCCATACTGCAGTGTACCGGGGGTTGCCGTCCTGTCAGTACACCTGCAACATAACCGCAGGGAATCACACTGCCAGCAGCTGCCACGGTATTAGGTGTCCCTATGCTCGCCAAATGCAGCGCTGCTATTGTCAGAAAGTACCTATCGTCCGTGAGTCACGTGCCACTATAACACTTTCCTGGTATCTTTCTGCCAGAAGGCTTAATGGGTTGCCATTCGGCTTCTTACATGAGACATGCAGCACTAAGACACTTTTCTTGTATACTTCTAACAGAGAGCTTTATGGGATGCCACCTGGCTGCTTCTGTGAGTGAAACTTTCCTAGTGTCCTCCAGCTAAAAGGCTTTATGGGATACCTCCCAGTCATTTCCGTGAGCCATGTGTCAATATAACACTTTCCTGGTATTCTTCTGCCACAAGGCTGTATGGGATGCCACCCAGGCACTTCCCTGACTCATGTGCCACTAAAACACTTTCCTGATATCCCTCTGCCAGCAGGCTTTATGGGATCCCACCTAGACACTTCTGTGAGTCACGTTGCACTAAAAAACTTTCTTGGTACACTTCTGCCAGAAGGCTTTATGGGATGCCACCTCTCTGCTTCCTTGAATCAAATGCCATTACAACACTTCCCTGGTACCCTTCTGCCACAAGTCTTTATTTGGTGCCTACCACCACTTCCATGAGTCATGTGTCAGTACAGCATTTTCCTAGTATTCTACAGTCAGAAGTTTTTATGGGTGCCAAGTGGCCACCTCTGTCAGTTATGTGCAGCTACAACACATTCCTGGTATCCTACTGCCAGAAGTTCTTATGGGATGCCACCCAACTTTTTCATGAGTCACATGCCGCTACAACACTTTCCTGGTATACTTCAGCCCGAAGGCTTTATGGGATGCCACCTGGCCACTGCCATGAGTCACGTGTCATTACTACACTTCGCTGATATGTATCTGCCAGGTGGCTTTATGGATTGCCACCTGACCACTCTCCAGCCAGTCGACATCTGAAGTTCAATGTTCAATGTGAGAATGGGTGTCTTTTTTATTATTACCATTAATATTCTATTAATTCTTACTGTTATTTGATACTGTATCGTGATTCATGCTAGAAATTATTCTGACACATAAAACCCCAGTATTGTGTATCTAAGATGCACGGATGCGAGGCAGCCAGACATAAGATCGTGGCCCCATTCATATACGTGAAGTCCACCTATGATTGTGTACTCTTCACGAGAGAGAAATAAAACTTTATTGTGGATGGATATCGGCCCTCAATAATTGTAATGTCCCGAGTTCGAATCTCGGTCCGGTATACAGTTTTAATTTGCCAGAAAGTTTCGTAATGCTACATTTTTATTGTGATCAGACACTAAATGCTTCAAGCTTCAACGGATAACGCTAAGATTATCGCCACTCAATGAATAATTGTCCACATCTCTTTCATACCACGCATATGGCTCTGAGCACTATGGGACTTAACTTCTGAGGTCATCAGTCCCCTAGAACTACTTAAATCTAACTAACCTAAGGACATCACACACATCCATGCCCGAGGCAGGATTCGAACCTACGACCGTAGCGGTCACGCGGTTCCAGACTGTAGCGCCTAGAACCGCTTGGCCACCCCAGCCACTGGGTGTTGTGTGATGTCCTTAGGTTAGTTAGGTTTAAGTAGTTCTAAGTTCTTGGGGACTGATGACCATAAATGTTAAGTCCCATAGTGGTCAGAGCCATTTGAACCATTTGAACCACCCCAGCCGGCTGCCACGCATACATTGTGTTCTAAATACGCCACAATGATAATGGCAGTCATCAGAGAAAGTACGGCAAAGAAAGATACTTGATACTGTTTATGAAACTACAATATAAGTTATCTTTACACCATGAAATTTATTCTTTCTAAAATCTAAACTTGGCAGGAAACAGTTAACTCCCTCATTAGTTCCTACTAAATTAGCTGGTCTCTTATAAATGCTAATTTCTTTCGGCTCTAACAAATTCAACATTAATTTCTCCTAAAGCCAATACAGATCAATCTCGGCTCTTATTATTTCAAAAGCCCACTCTTTTGGAAAACGTTTAACGTTCTTACTTTCTCTACAATACAATAGATTTACTAAATGCTCTGTTAATTTGCCCATTGCTCAAGGATACGAGGTGCCCTCACTAATTGTTCGCCCACAGGCAATCTAGATTTCACTAATCTTGATATACCTCATGCAGACTTGAATAGCAGAGTAGAAATATGTACATTCTCAGGTCATATCGGCATATTAAACCCATATAAATCTGTTCAGCCAGACCGTTGAGCAATCTAAGATAATTTTGTAACTCATACTCAGTCCCAGAAATGCAAACACTTTCACATAGAAATACTTACTACAAGTTAAGTAAAGTATTTTCCCTCCGCAATAATATCTACAAACAATTCAGACAAGACACACTTTACATATAAAGAAATAATTGCTCACACGCTAACCTGAACTGAAATCAGATCAAGAACGTTCTCTCCTCATCGTCTGTGCAGCCAGCAACCACTACTGCCTCTGGAGACAATGGTTATTCAGTGTAGTAACTCTTTGTATGTGCTTGTCAGTATAGAAGAAATGACATTCATCTTATCTCAACTGAATTGTACACGTCCCACGCGTGTAATCTCAACTTAATCTAGCTGAAATATTTCAACTTACGGTACCACACGCAGAAATCTTATGCAGCCATGATCGTAAACCGTGGCCGCTGCTTAAGACAAAGGGCAATGTAAAACGATAAACTGGTAGGCAAGATAGCTTGTATGTGATTGAGACACTTAACATTTTTAATGTCCTCTCTCTTGGACGGCTATGTGCTACTTACGACAATTTTGTGAGGCCTGCGTGTTATAGGCAACTATTAATATCACCATTGTTTGCCTTGAGCCGGCCGGGGTGGCCGAGAGGATCTAGGCGCTACAGTCTGGAACCCCGCGACCGCTACGGTCGCAGGTTCGAATCCTGCCTCGGGCATGGATGTGTGTGATGTTCTTAGGTTAGTTCTAGGGGATTTATGATCTCAGACGTCAAGTCCCATAGTGCTCACAGCCATTTGAACCATTTTTTGCCCTGATGTTGTAACCTGCATGAGTCCTAAGATCCGATGATGGCGGCTTTAGTTTCACCGAAATCGGTAACCATGGAATAAAAAGAATTCCTGCGATCTTGGTTACCAGTTCATTGTTTTACAAGCATCTAGATCGCTCCCACATGAGCGCAATGTGCTCCCTACAACAAAGGGCAATGGTGCAGTCAAGTAGTCTACCCAACTCAATTATACCCCTGGGTATCACCTGAAAAGGACGGGTAAGTGCCTACTTCAAGTTAAGCATCTCTCGTGCGATACTTTTGCAGAGGACATAATTCAAGAATCACATACAAAAGACAACTCTCCATCTCCAGCGTCTGCTCCCGACTACCTAACGTGGTGGAACAAAAACCCAGAAACGCTTCCGAAAGTGGTTGGGGGAGGACTATGTATCAGCCATGACCTTATAAACCTATAGAACCCCACTGATCTTTGCCCCTCATGCCTGCTTTGCTATCCCGGAAAGAAAATTTAAGTTGGCAACAGCTTGACAGCTTGAGACTGCATGTGCAATATCTGTGAAAGCTGCCTCTAACATCTGAGCTGATGGTACATTCCATGCCATTTATACTTCCAAACTAATAACCATATGTAAATAAAAATGAATTACATAAATAAAATCACTGATACATTGAGGATACATGAGGAAAAGGGTGACATGTTAACTGGAAAACAATATAACGCAGTTCGTCAATCTGTCCTCCATAGCTCACTGGTCCAACCATTCCGAAAATTTTTTTAGTTTTATGGATACATAACACGGAGTACAGGTCTATCCCAAGTGAAAAAATGTGAAAGGGTGAAGGTTGTACCCTTTCAACTGTTCTAAAGGCTCAACGCCGACTACATCAAGTGATCACTCAATCACAGTTCCATTCCACAAATGCGCAGGACACTCCAGGATTTATGCCAGCTATACCCGTCTTCTAACAATCAGAGATCACTGTCTCACACACCGTACCCATCACGACTGCATCATTCATAGAATACGTGCGCATATGAACATTCCTGTGCTACTTCTGTGATAACCTATCAGGACTACGCCTACATAGCTTGTACCTCCGAAGAAACTGTTAGTGTATTAGTTCGAAGACTAATAACGTTACATTCCTCTTTGGCTACATGCGCACATGCAATTACTACGCGTCAAAGAAACTGGTATAGGCATGCGCATTCAGCGATATGTAAACAGGTAGCATACGTTGCTGCGGTCGGTAACGTCTATATAAGGCAACAAGTGTCTGGCGCAGTTGTTAGTTCAGTTACTGCCGCTACAACGGCAGGTTATCTAGATTTGAGTCTGAACGTGGTTTTATAGTCGGTGCACGTGCGATGGGACACAGCACCTCCGATATAGCCTGAAGCAGGGATTTTTACGTACGACCATTTCACGAGCGTACCGTGAATATCAGGAATCCACTAAAACATCAAATCTCCAACATCGCTGCGGCAAGGAAAGAGCCTGCAACAAGTGGGACCAACATCGACTGAAGAGATTTGTTCAACTTGATAGAAGTGCAGACCCTTGCAGATATGAATGCATGCCAACAACACGTGTCAGCGTGCGAACTGTTCAACGAAACATCATCGATATGAGCTTAGGGAGCCGAAGGCCCACTCATGTAGCCTTGATGACCGCCCGACACAAAGCTTTATGCCTCGCTTGGCCCCGTCAGCGCCGACATTAGACTGTTGATGACTGGAAACATGTTGCATAACCTGACGAGTCTCGTATCAAATTGTATTGAGCGAATGGATGTATTTGGATATGGAGACAACCTCATGAATCCATGAACCTTGTATGTCAGCAAGGGACTGTCAAGCTGGTGGATGTTCTGTAATGGTGTGGGGCGTGTGTAGTTGGAGTGATATGGGACCACTAATACGTCTAGATGCGACTTTGACAGGTGACACGTACGTAAGCGTCCTGTATGATCACCTGTATCTATTTATATCCATTGTGCATTCCGACCGACTTCGGCAATTCCATCAGGCCTACGCGACACCCGACACCACAAACGTTCGGAATTGCTACAGAGTGGCTCCAGGAGCACTCCTATGACTTTAAACACTTCCACTGGCCACCAAACTCCCCAGACATCAACATTATCGAGCATATCTGGGCTATCTTGCAACGTAGCGATCTCCACCCCCTCATACACTTACGAATTTATGGACATCACTACAGGATTCAAAGTGTCACTTCCCTCCAGCACTACTCCAGATACTATCCGAGTCCATGCCATGTAGTGTTGCTGCACTTCTGCGTACTCGTGGGGGCTCTACACGATATTAGGCAGGTGTACCAGTTTCTTTGGCTCGTCAGTGTAGTAGCGTGCAGGACCAACTAATCGGGAAGGCGCAGAAGCAGTGAGAACAGTGGACATGGATCTCTTCAGTCAAGAGGTATGTTCTTGGGAAATACAACCAGAGCATGGGGTTCAAAAACACTAGGAATCAAGTGGTCTTGAAAAGGAAGGTAGTTCACAGAGGCAGAAAAAGGAGAGCCATGTGGAAGATAAAGAAAACGAATCTAAAAGTACCTTTTCATCCAACTGGATTCAGTGACAAATAGCAGTAATAATAATGGTTATATGGTATTTCATAAATTTCAGTCTTATCAACTTTGTGCTAAGCAATTTCCACTTCGAGTTCTTGTCGAATGTGAATAATGTCGACGATTCAAAATGACTCACAGTGACATCTTTTCCAGTGCCAACACCTTCATCTCAGAGTAACACTTGTATCTAATGTCTTCGATTACTTGTTGTATGTATTCCAATTTCTGTCTTCCCCTACAGCTTCTGCCCCGTATGGATAATAATGGTTATACCATATTTCATGAACCTGAGCCTTATCAACTTTGTGATAAGCGGTTTCCACATTCATCTCTTGTAGAATGTGGACAAAACTGACGGTTCAACATGGTCCACAGCGATATCTTGCCTTGCGCCAGCATCTTCGTCTCAGGGTAGCACTTGCACCCAGTGTCTTCGATTATTTGTTCAATGTGTTCCAATCTCTGTCTTTCCCTACAGCTTCTGCCCCATGTGGTTTCTTCAACTATCATGAAAACTATTCTTTGATGTCTTAATACATGTCCTTTCACCCTGTCCGTTAGAAACAAATTTAAAAACTTATATCATACACAGACGCACATTAAAACTACTATGATGCAAAGCACGTCCACAAGCAGTGATAGGGATTAGTAACAGGACTTATGACACAGGTTATAATTCATAATAACTTGCACAGCTCATTGGCCAACACTACTACGTAGTAGGCACAACAGATAAGAACATTGCCGGCCGAAGTGGCCGTGCGGTTCTAGGCGCTACAGTCTGGAGCCGCGTGACCGCTACGGTCGCAGGTTCTAATCCTGCCTCGGGCATGGATGTGTGTGATGTCCTTAGGTTGTTAGGTTTAAGTAGTTCTAAGCTCTAGGGGACTGATGACCACAGCAGTTAAGTCCCATAGTGCTCAGAGCCAGATAAGAACATTACTATGCAAATGAAGTCAGTAACAGTAGATATCCCGCCTGAACAAAGAAATGTCACATAGAAGATTAACACACACCATAGACTGCTCTGAAAACTTAAAATACGAGATATATATGGTAACATAACGTGTTAATTACCATGTGTAACCGAATGAAACTGCGAGAGTATGTTACCGGAGGTCTCCTAGCTGTGCACAGTAATCTGGACGTCTTATGGCGTGAGATCAACGCGACTGTCTACATCTACATCTACATCTACATCCATACTCCGCAAGCCACCTGACGGTGCGTGGTGGAGGGTAGCTTGAGTGGAAAGAAGGATTGTCGTCATGCTTCTATGTGGGCTCTAATCTCTCTGATTTTATCCTCATGGTCTCTTCGAGAGATATAAGTAGGAGGGAGAAATATACTGCTTGACCGTTCGGTGAAGGTATGTTCTCGAAACTTCAACAACAGCCCGTAACGAGCGACTGAGCGTCTCTCCTGCAGAGTCTCTTATCTATCATCTCCGTAACGCGATTACTAAATGATCCTGTAACGTAGCGCGCTGCTCTCCGTTGGATCTTCTCTCTCTCTTCTATCAACCCTATCTGGTACGGATCCCACTGCTGAGCAGTATTCAAGCAGTGGGCGGACAAGCGTACTGTAACCTAGTTCCTCTGTTTTCGGATTGCATTTCCTTAGGATTCTTCCAATGAATCTCAGTCTGGCATCTGCTTAACCGACGATCATTCCATTTTAAATCACTCCTAATGCGTGCTCCCAGATAATTTATGGAATTAACTGCTTCCAGTTGCTGACCTGCTATATTGTAGCTAAATGATAAGGGATCTTTCTTTCTATGTATTCGCAGCACATTACACTTGACTACATTGAGATTCAATTGTCATTCCCTGCACCATGCGTCATTTCGCTGTAGATCCTCCTGCATTTGAGTACAATTTTCCATTGTTACAACCTCTCGATATACCACAGCATCATCCGCAAAAAGCCTCAGTGAACTTCCGATGTCATCCACAAGGTCATTTATGTATGTCGTGAATAGCAACGGTCCTACGGCACTCCCCTGCGGCACACCTGAAATCACTCTTTCTTAGGAAGACTTCTCTCCATTGAGAATGACATGCTGCGTTCTGTTATCTAGGAACTCTTCAATCCAATCAGACAATTGATCTGATAGTCCAGATGCTCTTACTTTGTTCATTAAACGACTGTGGGGAACTGTATCGAACGCCTTGCAGAAGTCAAGAAACACGGCATCCACCTGTGAACCCGTGTCTATGGCCCTCTGCGTCTCGTGGACGAGTAGCGCGAGCTGGGGTTCACACGACCGTCTTTTTTGAAACCCATGCTGATTCCTACAGAGTAGATTTCTAGTCTCCAGAAAAGTCATTATACTCGAACATAATACGTGTTCCAAAATTCTACAACTGATCGACGTTATAGTTATAGGTCTATAGTTTGCACATCTGTTCGACGTTCCTTCTTGAAAACGGGTATGATATGTGCCCTTTTCCAATCCTTTGGAACGCTACGCTCTTCTAGAGACCTACGCTACACCGCTGCGAGAAGGGGGCCAAGTTCCTTAGCGTACTCTGTGTAAAATCGAACTGGTATCCCATCAGGTCCAGCGTCCTTTCCTCTTTTGAGCGATTTTCTCTATCCCTCTGTCGTCTATTTCGATATCAACCATTTTGTCATCTGCGCGACAATCTAGAGAAGGAACTACAGTGGAGTCTTCCTCTGTGAAACAGCTTTGGAAGAAGACATTTAGTATTTTAGCCTTTAGTCTGTCATCCTCTGTTTCAGTACCATTTTGGTTACAGAGTGTCTGGACATTTTGTTTTGATACACCTACCCCTTTGACATAAGACCAAAATTTCTTAGTATTTTCTAACAAGTCAGTACACAGAACTTTACTTTCGAATTCATTGAACTCCTCTCGCATAGCCCTCCTCACACTACATTTCGCTTCGCTCAATTCTTGTTCGTCTGCAAGGCTTTGGCTATGTTTATGTTTGCTGTGAAGTTCCCTTTGCTTCCGCAGCAGTTTTCTAACTCGGTTGTTGTACCACGGTGGCTCTTTTCCATCTCTTACGATCTTGCTTGGCACATACTCATCTAACGCATATTGTACGATGGTTTTGAACTTTGTCCACTGATCCTCAACACTATCTGTACTTGAGACAAAACTTTTGTGTTGAGCCGTCAAGTACTCTGAAATCTGCTTTTCGTCCCTTTTGCTAAACAGAAAAATCTTCCTACCTTTTTTAATATTTCTATTTACGGCTGAAATCATCTATGCAGTAACCGCTTTATGATCGCTGATTCCCTGTTCTGCGTTAACTGTTCCAAATAGTTCGGGTCTGTTTGTCACCAGAAGGTCTAATATGTTATCGCCACGAGTCGGTTGTCTGTTTAACTGCTCAAGGTAGTTTTCAGATAAAGCACTTTAAAAAATTTCACTGGATTCTTTGTCCCTGTAGCGCCAGATGCGGCTGGCTCCACACGAGGCAGCTGAAGGAACGGGAAAAGACAGCTTGTACCGATCAGCGAGTAGTTACAGTGCTCTCTGGTGATTTTATTCATTAGAAAATTGTCCGGGTACAACATCTGGATGGAGAAGTTGGACAGTGTAGCCCAAGAGTTACGTGTTGTTCGAAGTGCTGTTTCAAGTACACGAGGAGCGTTCTGAACCACAGGCACTCCCGCACGAAAGAGAAGATGTGGTCTACCACACTCACCTACAGCAGCAGATGACAGAAGTGACCCACGTCAAACAGCGTGCGTAATTGCAGCCACATATAACAAGACTGTAAGGCGCTTAACCTCACGCTCTATAGGACTACGGCGACTGCACGGGGATAGTCTCTCTGCCCGACGACCAGTAGACCAGTACGTTGTTTTCCGTTGACACCCGCATGTCGGCAGCTCTGCTTGTGATGGTACCAGGCGCACAGAGTCTGGACCAACGAGAAGTGGTGTTGTATGCTCTTCTCAAATGAAAGCAGATATAGTCCGAGTGGTGATTCTAAGCGTACCCTGATACGGCAAGAGGTGGGAACACGTACTGAGCCCAGGATAACTGTCGAAGATGATCGTTTTGGTGGTCCAAATGCCATGGTATGGGGACGCATAATTTTGCATGCGCGAACTGACCTCTAAACCTTTGAACACGGCGCACTCGCCAGTCAACGTTACTGTGACACAGCATTCCTTCCCCACGTGCATCTTTTCAGGGATGCTCTCGGTCCTGACTTCATTTCTATGGATAACAAAGCGTGATCACATCGAACAGACACAGGAGAAGGAGCTCTTCGAAAGATAATGTATTTGACAAATGGATTGGTCTGTCCGCTCCTCAGACTTAAATCCCATCAACCGAGTATACGGTGGCGAGACGTATTCCAGCTCTTCCGCGTGCACGATCGACCATCCAGTAGTTGTCAACCACGCTGGGGGAGGATTGGAAAGACCTAAAGCAAGAACTTACCAACCTTATGGTTAGCAAGGAAACGCGTTGCAGTCCTGACTATTAAACACCCTGCCTTTTAAATGTCCAGGGCACCACCACAAATTGATGTGACCAGCGCACCCTACCCCTCTCAATGAGTCCAGGAAAGAGGATAATATGCAGGTAGGCCGTTAGATTTATTTGTCCTCGCACTTATAGGGGTTCTGTCTAGGTCATTTTCGATTTTCTCTACCATATAAACCCCCGTCCAGAAATCCACTTCCCATTACTAACAGCTGTTCCTACCTCCAATCTTGCTTAGTGAATCCGCTGACTTCCACATGTATATTTATCTCGCCTTCTCCCTCCTTTACCATTCCAACAGCCATGAATCACATGTACACCCCCGCGTAAAAAAAAAGTAGGAGTAAGTCTTTGTACATTTTTGTAGGGAAGTACACGCCAAAAACCAATCAACAATATGAATAAGGTCTGTGTATTACACTTTCTTTATGCCTGTATCATGTATAATACGTCTTAGCGAATTATGCATCCGAAAGTACACATCAATCAAATACCAGACAACAGTTCGAATAAATAGGTAAAGATAAACATAACGTCATATATCCATCAAGTTAATGAACAGGTTAACTCAGGAACGAGAAGTTGAATATAGGCACCCAGTACGAGACATAATGCTAAAAGTTGTTGTGGACAAACCCACCTTCCCAGCCTTGTGTTAAGCGGTTATGTTTATCTAGCTTTACTTTTGGATTCTGTTATCTGGTACACGATTAGATCTGATGTTTGCTTTTGGATCTATACTTGGCTAAGACATAGTGTACGTAGCAAAGGCACAAAGGCGGCCTGATATATAGGCATTATTCATATTTTTGATTGGTTTTTGACTAAGTGTACTTCACTACATCTACATCTACATCTATACTCCGCGAGCCACCTTACGGTGTGTGGCGGAGGGTACTTATTGTACCACTATCTGATCCCCCCTTCCCTGTTCCATTCACGAATTGTGCGTGGGAAGAACGACTGCTTGTAAGTCTCCGTATTTGCTCTAATTTCTCGGATCTTTTCGTTGTGATCATTACGCGAGATATATGTGGGCGGTAGTAATATGTTGCCCATCTCTTCCCGGAATGTGCTCTCTCGTAATTTCGATAATAAACCTCTCCGTATTGCGTAACGCCTTTCTTGAAGTGTCCGCCACTGGAGCTTGTTCAGCATCTCCGTAACGCTCTCGCGCTGACTAAATGTCCCCATGACGAATCGCGCTGCTTTTCGCTGGATCATGTCTATCTCTTCTATTAATCCAACCTGGTAAGGGTCCCATACTGATGAGCAATACTCAAGAATCGGACGAACAAGCGTTTTGTAAGCTACTTCTTTCGTCGATGAGTCACATTTTCTTATAATTCTTCCTATGAATCTCAACCTGGCGCCTGCTTTTCCCACTATTTGTTTTATGTGATCATTCCACTTCAGATCGCTCCGGATAGTAACTCCTAAGTATTTTACGGTCGTTACCGCTTCCAATGATTTACCACCTATGGCATAATCGTACTGGAATGGATTTCTGCCCCTATGTATGCGCATTATATTACATTTATCTACGTTTAGGGAAAGCTGCCAGCTGTCGCACCATGCATTAATCCTCTGCAGGTCCTCCTGGAGTACGTACGAGTCTTCTGATGTTGCTACTTTCTTGTAGACAACCGTGTCATCTGCAAATAGCCTCACGGAGCTACCGATGTTGTCAACTAAGTCATTTATGTATATTGTAAACAATAAAGGTCCTATCACGCTTCCCTGCGGTACTCCCGAAATTACCTCTACATCTGCAGATTTTGAACCGTTAAGAATGACATGTTGTGTTCTTTCTTCTAGGAAATCCTGAATCCAATCACAAACCTGGTCCGATATTCCGTAAGCTCGTATTTTTTTCACTAAACGTAAGTGCGGAACCGTATCAAATGCCTTCCTGAAGTCCAGGAATACTACAAAATGAATAAGGAAATTGGAAGTTTGTGCTAAAGGTCTTATGGAACCAAACTGCGGAGGTCATCGGTTCCTGAGCTTACGCATTAATTAAGTCAAACTAACTTACGCTAAGTACAAGACACACACCCATGCCCGAGGGAGGAGTTGAACCTCCGACAGGGGCAGCCGTGCGGGCCGGGACAAGGCGCCTAAGACAGCGTGGCTACACCGCGCGGCAATGAATACGAACTTACGGCAGTTTTTTCATTCAGGTGTCTGTATGTAACTATTTTATGGCTTTAGATGGAAGTCTTGTTCTGTTTATTACGCCGCTGACGCTTTTCAATGTAACATCTGTGTTACTTCAGTGTGTTTGGACCTCTGATATTGTCGTTGCCCGTGTACATGGAAAAAAAAGAAATAATCTCTATGTATCTAAAATTCTTGTTTTCATCACAATTTTTCACTGTTTCATACTTCTTAAGTTACAACATTACGATGCATCTTAGTCCGTACGCGTATTGCTTTGGTTGTATGACAATTTGCTTTACTTTGTGACCTCTTCAATCGTACTTGTAGGGTGGACCGCTGGTATTTCACTTGTAAACTGACCCATTGCTTTAGTATTGAACACCTGCGTAAAAAGTTTCTTGGATTTTTTCAGTAGACCATTTTAAGCAAATATATCTAAGAAATGACTGCAATGTGCTGTTGCCACAGTAAAATGTTTTTTTTTTTCTTTTTTTAGTATTTGAAGTTTTCGATTGGGTTTTTCTTTAGATATTGCATTTCGTTTTGATGTTCATGGTTTTCTCGTTTGATGCGTTCGTTTGCGCAACACTATGAAGATGGTCCACTACCGAAATCTGCTGTGAATAACCAGTTGACAAGACAGCGTTTTTTCAAGTAAATAGGTGCTGTTAATAGTTGCCTCAAAAATGTTCGAAAAACAACATTAATAGTGTTGCGTCTGTCGATTAACGAGATGGACGAACACACAAGAATACATCAGACACCATAGACTAATTAAGACATACAAGTATTTATTTATAACATTCAGTAAGAAAACACACATAACTTCGTATCTAGTAGTCTCTCTCCAGGTTCTCTCTCTCTCTTCTTTCTATTCCAATAGTACTGGTTATCATGATTCTTTGCTGGCCTCGGTGGTCTAGCGGTTCTGGCGCTGCAGTCCGGAACCGCGGGACTGCTACGGTCGCAGGTTCGAATCCTGCCTCGGGCATGGGTGTGTGTGATGTCCTTAGGTTAGTTCGGTTTAAGTAGTTCTAAGTTGTAGGGGACTTATGACCTAAGATGTTGAGTCCCATAGTGCTCAGAGCCATTTGAACCATTTTTGAACCATGATTCTTTAATGTCGCGCTACGCAAAGTCTGACTGGCTTCGTGCTACGTTCGTACTGTCTCACTTCACTGTCGTCCGTACGCTCGACGTCATCTGAGAGTACTTGGAACATTATCTGAAGTTATTCTAAGGAGGCACATATCACAATTGCAGGCGGTGGACGGACGCAAATTCGGCGTCATCTGGTGACATCTGTAGGGCGACATGTCGATATCTGGTTAGCCCTCTCTAGTAGCAGCTCGTGAGGGCTATTTTTTGCCACAGTGAATTCCGAAGCCCGCATCTCGTGGTCGTGCGGTAGCGTTCTCGCTTCCCACGCCCGGGTTCCCGGGTTCGATTCCCGGCGGGGTCAGGGATTTTCTCTGCCTCGTGATGGCTGGGTGTTGTGTGCTGTCCTTAGGTTAGGTTTAAGTAGTTCTAAGTTCTAGGGGACTGATGACCATAGATGTTAAGTCCCATAGTGCTCAGAGCCATTTGAGCCATTTTTTGAATTCCGAAGAAGATAAATTTGTGCAGCCTGCACTATTTAAGGGCTTTGAGAAATGGGGAGGGCCTGATAGGAAAGGAATGTTATTTAATTGTAATAAGGCGAAAGGTGTGTAAACAGACATGGAAAGACGGTCAGTAAATGAATAAGAACGATAACAGTTAGAAAAATAAAATATATTCGAATCTCCAACAGAGTCAAATAATAAAATTTCTGTAACTTTCAGGCAGCTGGCAATGTTTTGTCTCAATAGAACTAAAGGTGTACGGTAATGGAGAAATCACGTAGTGTGTATCTGATGCAACACAATATTTACTACGGATATTAGGATTAAACAAATTTTAAAAAATTTTTTATCAAAGTTTTATGTACGCTTAGAGGAGTCCACAGAATACGGAAAGGAAGCAAAGAGGGGCGTCCCTTATCACGAACAAAGAGGGGGACGGTCGCATCTGTTGCTCCGGGATCAGGCAGCGGTCTGGAAGTAACGGTTATCGAAAACGGATAGCCCGTCCAACGCAAGCTCCGGATAGCAGCTACACTTGCCACGACTTCTCTTCCTCTGCAACTTCGGTCCCCTTCCAAAAGTAACTGAGGCGCGGTGTCCCAGTGTGGTACGAAAATAATCCACTATAAAAACAGGTGGATTTTGAAACTCGTTGGTATTATGCAAGGAATTGACGTTTATAATTGGGTTCGGCTTAAATAACGCTCATTTTAAATAAAGGATGACACAGCAATCACCAAGTGTTTGCAAAGAATTATAAAACACACTTATTAGAGAAATGTTTCAGATTTTTTATATTCAGGTAATTCCATACAGACATCCACACATACATTTCATACACAAACGCGTACAGACTGCATTTCAATGTTATTTTATCTGTATTGGATCCTGTGAGCGCCGGCCGCGGTGGCCATGCGGTTCTAGGCGCTGTAGTCCGGAACCGCACGACTGCTACGGTCGCAGGTTCGAATCCTGCCTCGGGCATGGATGTGTGTGATGTCCTTAGGTTAGTTAGGTTTAAGTAGTTCTAAGTTCTAGGGGACTGATGACCTCAGATGTTATGTCCCATAGTGCTCAGAGCCATTTGAACCATTTGATCTTGTGAGCTCCATGGCCGTTGGTGGATGACGCAACCAGCCACAAGCACATGATAAATATTTTATTTTAGTGCCATAACCGGATTCGAGTTACGATGTCCGTCTTCAGATGGCTAATGTTTTCGTTACAGAGTTGTTCTGATAAACAGCATGTCCTCTGCTTCACACTGCACAAGAATATTTGAGTATTTAGTGACACGTTACGAGTCGTTTCATTAATAAAGATACTCTAACGTTCTTTGTTTTATTTATATGTTGTTGTCGTGGTCTTCAGTCCAGAGATTGGTTTGATGTAGCTCTCCGTGCTACTCTATCCTGTGCAAGCTTCATAATCTCCCAGTACCTACTGCAACCTACATCCTCCTTTAGTGCATTCATCTCTTGGTCTCCCTCTACGATTTTTACCCACCACGCTGCCCTCCAATGCCAAACTGATGATCCCTTGATGCCTCAGAATATGCCCTACCAACTGATCACTTCTTCTAGTCAAGTTGTGCCACAAATTTCTCTTCCCTCCAATTCTATTCAGTACCTCCTCATTAGTTATGTGATATACGCATCTAATCTTCAGCATTCTTTTGTAGCACCACATTTCGGAAGCTTCTATTCTCTTCTTGTCTAAACTATTTATTGTCCACGTTTCACTTCCACACATGGCTACACTCCATACAAATACTTTCAGAAACGACTTCCTGACACTTAAATCTATACTCGATGTTAACAAATTTCTCTTCTTCAGAAACGCTTCCCTTGCCATTGCCAGTCTACATTTTATATCCTCTCTACTTCGAACATGATCATTAATTTCGTCCCCAAATACCAAAACTAATATGTATGAGATGCAAAATGGTTGCGTGCACGTTACATTCATGACGATTTGTTTTGTTGTGGTCAACGTGGCTGGCTAGATCTATGTGTATGTTCTTGAATTCCACCACAACACCTATATTGTAAATAAGTTACTGTGACACAATTCATAATATCCTTAAAATTCGTGTTGAGCAGCGCCATGTGTTGTATACTTAATGTTTTTCTTTACAATGCAAAGTCTATCATTAAACAAAGATAAAAAATATCAGTCATTCAATATTGACCAGGGATGTAAACAGAGCAAAGATGATGTGTGGGATGTGTAAAATATGACATGTAATAACGGGAAAATGTTTGCACCTTAAGGGTAAACCTATTATTGAAATAATGTTGGATAAACTGTTTTCAGTAGCATTTTTCTATCTATACGTACAGATAACTGCACATGTACGTCTGCTTTATAATATGCAGTCGGTTGGCTTTGAAATACTTCGTCAGTAATTTCCACTGACTTAAAAAAAGTGCTACAGAAATAATCTATCCTATTGTCTTGTTAATAGTCATTGAGTTTCTTTTGGCGGAAAACCAGAGCGTCGCAGATACTCACAGACCCTTATTGAATGTCTACGGAGACCAGGAAGGGAACAAAAGCACGGTGAGTCGTTGGGCGAGGCGTATGCCTTCGTTGCAACAAAGCCGCCATAACCTGTCCTATCTCCCCTCGTGTCGACCGGCCGCACGTCTGTGACTCCTGCAATGTTGGAACGTGCGGACACTCTCGTTAGAGGTGATCCGCGGATCACAGTCAAACAAACCGAAGCTCAATTGGACGTCTCTGTTGGTCGTGCAGACACACTCTTCCACCAGTTGGAGTACTCAAAGATCTGTGGCTGCTGTGTTCCTCGCCGCCAAATAGAAGACCATAAAGAGCAACAAGGGACCATCTGTGCGGAACTGTCTGAGCGTTAAAATGCTGATAGTGGCAATATTTTGACGATCACCGTGAGAGACGATGAAACATGGGTTCATCAAATAGAACCGGAAGAAAACGTCAAACCATGGGGTGGTGTCAGACCATCCCTCCTCCAGAGAAAAAGTTCAAAGTCGCACCCTCAGCTGGTAAAGTCATGTCGACGGTCTTCTGGGGCCGTAAAGGAGTCGTTACGTATGATTTCCTCCATCATGGTGCAACGACCAACTCAGAAATGTATTTTTCTACTCTCTACGTGACTACACAGGTATTCATACAGGACGACGCATCAGAGAGAAGCTCGCAATACTTCATTGGACAGCTCTTCCCCATCCATCCTACAACCCGGATCTCGCACCTTCCACCTGTTTGGCCCTATGAAAAATCCATTACGCGGGACGCAGTACGTGGATAATCTGGAGTTTATTGACGCAGCAAGACGCTGGCTCGGACATCGACTAGTAGGGAGGTACCCAGCGGACGTAGAGGCCCTTCCAGTAAGGTGGCATAAGGCAGACTCATTGAACGGAGTTATATTGAAAAATAGGAGCTTGTATCAAAACAAGTGGGGATTAATAAAACCAACTTTCTTCGAGAAAAAAGGTGTTACATTACGTACTGAACGCCCCTCGTTGTTGGTTCTTATCAGTCGCGTGCTGAGCAACAAAACTCACTTTCCAACTACAATTCCTCCGCTTTCACTATGAGTACATGGAACTATGCATCCACAAAAATGTCCTGAATAGCTATGAAGAATATCAAATGATTTGTACCTCTGTCCGACTGTGATTTAAAAGAATAGGATCATACGGAAGGATTGTTACAGCTTACTTTAAGATACGGCAAAGATAATGAGTACAAATGAATTCTGTTAAGATATTCACTTGTAATACTTCCAGACACTTATTCCAAGAATGTGTTCACAACTCAACCTGTAGGTGAGTTATATGTTATGAACATGCGTAGCTCCGCCTTTTAGCCTAATGTTTTCTACTTAGTAATTTCAAAGCTAAGAATTCACAATCGTCACGTTGTACATCATATGATGTACATCGAGCTCTCTCGTATTCTGTACATGGTGACTTACTATGTGACCTCTGGCACGCAAATAAATGACAGCATTGTTTTGCTGACTGAAATTTTGAGAAATTTGTATACTGGCTGTAATAGTGGCTCAGTGTGACTAGTATTCCTGCTGAAGGTAGAAAAGGCATAAAAACGGTCTGTCCTGTAGTTAGAGGCGAGTTGCATCCTGCACGCAATTGCACGAAATGAATGAAATTCTTAACTGCGAATTTATCACTAACGTGGAATTATAAGTAAACTTACTAAGTTTTGATTCAGTTGATAACAGTTTCATCTAAAACATAATCATTGCTACAATAATGCCTACACTCATCAGTATGTGAAACAAATGTCATAATGAATAACCACAAAAGAAATAATTTGACAACAGAATTTCAAACGTACTGGAAAATTCAGGGAATATTCTACTAGACTAGAGTGTGATGAACAAACCTATTATTTGGATGTACTAATGGAACTCCGATTCTGTACTACCCATCTCGAGAACTAACCACCCCACAGAACGACGAATGTTCAGTCTGAACAAAGGCAAATGCACATAATGATCTGCAAATGTTGCAGATAGAATTATGTCAACCAGCGCGATTCCAGCCGGAGTCTCACTATACTTTTTTAACGCCTAATCTGAGAATGGTCAGTAGAAAGCAACTTTATGCATTATTCTTCCATAGTAGAGCCGCAGAAACGAAAAAATGCCGTCAGGTTGACTCAGACTAGTCTAGACTGCTTTCTCGCCGTTCAAAGGTCCTGCATACAATGAAACATGCGGTAGCCCCTCTCATTGGTTAGTCCTGCCACGCGCAAACTGTTTCACTTCAGATAACACTCCTAAGCTCGTCAGATACTGTGATACCTTCAGTAGTCGAGTCCTCGGTACAGAAGCATTTTTGCAGTATCTTTCTATCTTAGAATACGTGGAAGAAAGAATAGTTCTGAAAGTTGTCATTGGCTAAGACACTTTCAACTCTTTTAAAACTGCCAGTTTTGGTCAAGTAACAGAGGTAGCAAAGCATGACATCACCTTGCGCTTTTCCCTCCCAACAAAGTGCCTACTGTATAAATTGGGTATTTTATTCCATTGTATAATCTGGGTGCAGTTAGCGTATAATGTTGCACTACATACAAATAAACATGACTGGACTCATGGCCTCTAATTGCGAGTTTTTGTTACATGTGGATGGTCTGTTCATTGGGCGAAACTGTTAGTTCTAATAAAGGAACATACAGTTGTTGTGACAAATCGATTTTTCAAAAAACTGTTGATGTCCTTTATCCAAGGTATTGTTGATTTCATTTTGCAAAGGTATTAAAAATATTTGTTCATCGGTCGGCACTCATTTTATTGTGATTTCTGAATACGTTCAACCTCCGGTATTCCCATTTTATTCTACAATTCCTTTATAATTGTATACATTTCGTTTCTATTTCTGATTTTTAATTTGCTTTGAAAGTAATCTTTATTGACTGACGACCTATAACACATAATAAGACAGGCAGTTAATGTCTCTGCACAAACGTTTTCGATGTCCTATAAAAGCCCTCAGCTCTTACTAGGGAAACATGTCAGTGACTAGGGAAAGATGTCACTGGCGAGTGCTAATGATAATCCATAGGGCAGTAAAAAATGTCAAAACTAATTTTCGATGAGTTACTGGGAACAGATCATCCAAGCATAAGGAAAATATTTCATGATAAATAGTGCTTGTAAGAGTTTGTGACCTTCAAGTAACATGTCCTAAAGAAACAATGAAGTGCTCCTTACGACCCAGCCACCAAACATAAAGCAGAGGTTCGTTGTCTGCTGCGCACCCGCAACTCGATTGCAACTCATCCTGCCTGAAATCGCCACTGCGGTATCTGGGGGTGCCACAGTATTGTTGTTTCCGTCACTACATGGCCCACGGAACGACTCGCCTGTTAGTCCGCGAGTATGCGAGTTCTGATTCCAGTTTGCGAGTTACACATGAACGTTCACAACGTGCCCTTTGCCAGAGCGTGGCACATGCCAGTCGGAGCCAAAACAGTGATAGTGCAGCAGATACGGACTTTGCCTAATGCAGTGTTTCCGTACTTCGACATACTGTGTGCTCTACTTTACTTTCAAGAACTGTTGTTGAACAATCCGGTTTCTTATCAGATCAGGACGATCTTTTAGCTGCATTCACTTCTATTACTATTCACAACCTAACATTGGGGTGTATTCTCTATGTCAGCAATAAAGTTCTGTTGTTCCTGGTTACCTAGGCATTCTTCTCTTCGTGTTGTGCCCTTTACCCACATTATGGGATACAAAAGCGGCCGTGAGTTAAATAAATGCTTTTCAGATCTTTGTTTCTGCAATTTTCTGTGTATTGTACTACTTACTGTGTCAGATGGGCCCTGTCAGTACCAGCTCATTGATCTGATTTGTTCCTTTTTCTTGGCGACTTCCTCACCAGAGCTATAGTCCTGTAAACTGTCCACTTATAGCATCAGCAGCTCAACCAGCTCACCCAGTGCATCGCCCACTTGATTCAGCATTGTATGGTGACACGGCCACCACATTAAATTGACAGGGCAGCACAGCTCATGCCCAACACATGCTGTGCACCACTGAGCTACTTAGATTGTGCCTTACCCATTCCAACACTCCCCCAACCCAGGTGATTTCTCTTCTGACTGCAGCTGACCCAGTGGTCTCTGGTCCCTTTGTCTATAGCACACTCACTTCCAGTGATGCCTCATCTGAGCCCTGATGGGACCTACCTGTTCTGGTACCACCTGCTCTAGCAACTCCTCCTTAACCACCCCCTGCTTCATCACATCCTCCTCTTGAACCTCCTGCTCCAAAACCTCCTGCCCCAGCACCTCCTGCTCTAGAACCTCCCAGTCTAATGCCTCCCAGTCTGGATCAAACAAATCCAGCACTTCCTGATCCAATACCTCCAAAGGCTCCTCACCTCATCTGGCAACTGTCGATCTGGAGCTTCCCACCGCACTGCCTTCAGCTGCGATGCCTCCCAATGTGATGCCACCATCTCCTGCACCACCTACTCCTGCACTACTACCATCCCAAGAATCTCTTCATGTTCCGCTGCTGTTGGTGCCCTAACTGTAGTCAGCCACCTCCCTTGATTCTAATATTGCCAGCGCTCTTGCAGCACTCTCAGAGCTATGCTGCCCTAATTTCCTCTATCATTTGACAAAGAATTGTCTTCATGGTCTACCTAACTTTACTGCTCTGGACCACTTCCTTCACGTTTCTGCATCCCCTGCTGCCACTGGCCTCAATGCTGCCACAGCCCTCACTTCTGTCCCTGGTTCCTCTAACAGTTCCAGCACAACTGGCGTCTCCACTGCTGGTACAGGCTCCTCTTCAGGTACTATCACTATCAGGACACTCCTCACCACTATTCTGCATGCATACCACTGGTCTCCACACTGCCAAACCTTGCACTGCTGACCCACTTGACTCTCTCCTTCGTAGGCCACACCCTTGTGCTTCACGTCCTTACTTTTTCAATCTGAGGAAGACGTCACAAAGTCCTGTGGTCACCACTGACCATACCTTGTTTCCTTCCAGACACATTCCTCTTTATCTGTCATCATTTCTGTCTGTTCTCAATGTTTGGGCCCCATCTTGGAGTCCCATTGGAGTACAGGTCGTGGTAATTTCATGCATTTTGTTTCTCCTCCATCAGGCACCTTCGTAGTGTGTGACACACCAACTCTGTGTCTCTCCCTGTGGTCGTTGGCCTGGGACATTTCTGGTTGTGTGCATCTGCTGCATTTTCCATGGCCCTTTAGTCTTGCATCTTCTCCTTAGGGCACTCTCTGTGACTCTTCAGTTGGGCTACATCCCATCACTCCAGTCCACTGGGCTTGGAATTTCATTGCATGCCTAGTCTCCCCTGGTCATGCCACTTTCGGCAGCCTAGCCATCCCTCTAAAAACGACGACTCTCCTCTGCATGTTTCTTATTTTCCAGGTCTCTCGTCCACTGTTATCCATTGGATATGTCTCTCTCTTTGTAGACGCCTTCGTGCCACTATCCTTGGGTCCTGCTTGCAGTTCAGAACTCTGCTACTGCACGTACCTTTTCCTGAATCTGCTGTTTCATGTTGGTACATCTTCTTGTTTCAGGAAGTGCTCGTCTTCACTATGGTTTCACCATCTCTTCCTTGGGGAAGAAAGGACGCTACATCCATAGCTGTCATCTACGCCACAGCCGCCGACTCCAGCGAGATGGCTCCGCCATCTTCTCTATTGGGAAAGCGAAGCTGCATCTTCGGTTGTATGTCACAATGAAATAGCTTCACTGTTTCGTCCACAAGAAAGAGGGATGTCGTAACCACGACTGACACCTTACGAACCAGCCACCAGCCACACAGCAGACCGCTCAAGGTTGCCCCACTTGAAGGCACCTGCAACTGAACTGCACCTCATTCTGTGCGCGGTAGCTTGCTGCAGTAGCTGGGGGCACCATAGTGCAAATTATGTCAGTTCTAGCTCTCTTCTGCTGTTCACGTGATACATGTTCGACTGTCTGGCTAGACAGCTTTATGAGCGGTGAGCGTGCGAGTCCCAACTCTAGCTCGCGAGGTTCGACACTGACGTTCACTGAATGCCCTTCGTCAGAGCATGCCAGTCAGAACCAAGACATTGATAGCCTAGCAGATATAGACCTCGCCTATTTCAGTATTTTCTTACAGTGACAGACGGTAGTCAACTGTACCTTCAAGTTCTGTTATCATCTATTTTTGCATAAAAAGTTCTCGGTTTACTTGCCGCTTCAAATTTGGATAAAATCCCAAGCTTTCGATGACTACCTCCGTCATCTTCGTCAGGGGTAAAACTGACTGTCGTGGACCGGTGAGGCTTCCGCTTTTATAAGCAGTGGACAATTCTCATTGGCTGGATGACATCACGGTGAAACCGGTGCGTACTGAGGTGGCGGCCTCTATATCCATAGATTTTGTTTGCGCGCTTTATCCAGCGTTGCTTGCAGCGCCATCCATCGCAACAGGCGGAGAACTGCGAGGAATGTAAGAAGTCTCCCTCTGCGCTCTTTCTATATCAATTGCGCGCTTCCATGCATTGCTGAGTGCATAACCGGAACCTCTATTGAAATTATTTTCACAGAGTCTAATTTCAACTGCTTCCCTGATGACAGAGTCCCAATAGTTTGAAGCGTGAGCAAGTAGTCTTGTTTCATCGAATAAAATCTTATGTTTATTTAACAAACTGTGCTCAGCCACCGCAGATTTTTCTAGATACCTGTATTTCAGGTAACGCCGATGTTCCACACTGCAATCGGCGACAGTTCGTATAGACTGTCCCACATAACTTCTGCCACACTCGCAAGGAATGCTGTAAATTCCCGGTACTCTCAGGCCGAGATTGTCTTTCACGGGTCGCAGCATTTCCTTAATCTTCCTGGGTGGCCGGAAGACTGGTCTGATTCCTTTCCGGCTCAGGACTCTGCCGATCTTGCTGGTCGTTGCACCGCAGAATGGTAGCCGCGCGATGTGTTGGTCCTCTTGATCTGTTCGAACAGCGTCCTTTCTTGGTTTCTTCGCCAGAGTAGATCTGATATCACGATCAGAATAACCATTTTTTATGAATACCGTCGTCAGATGGTTAATCTCGGAGCCGAGATAATCCTTGTCCGAAATAGTCCTTGCTCTGTGTACCAAGGTGTTCAGCATAGCTCTCTTCTGAGCTGGGTGGTGAAAACTACGCGCGTTTAGATATAAATCTGTATGCGTCGGTTTTCTGTGCACAGAATGTCCGAGACGTCCATCTGATTTTCGCTCCACCAGTACATCTAAGAAGGGTAACTTTCCATCCTTCTCCACCTCCACTGTAAATCTTATGTTCTGATGTATACCATTCAAATGTTCAACAAACTGCTGCAGTGCCTCATTGCCATGTGGCCAGATTAAAAATGTATCGTCAACATACCTGAAGAAGCAGGATGGACGTAAGGGAGCACTGTTCAACGCTCGTTCTTCGAAATCCTCCATGAAGAAGTTAGCTATGGCTGGTGACAGTGGCGAACCCATGGCTGTTCCGTCAATCATTTCATAATATTTTCCACCATACAAAAATAGGTGGTCGTCAAAGTGTGTCGAAATAACTTCAGTATTTCAGGAGAGAAATGAGCAGCCAACATTTTAACGTACCTTCCACTGGAACCTTTGTAAACAAAGAGACCACATCTAGGCTGATCATGATGTCATTCGAACCTATCCTCATCTGCTTTATAATGTCAACAAACATTTTTGAGTTAGTAATATGATGGCTACAGTGGCCGACTATAGGTGCTAATAATTTGGTTAAGTATTTTGCTAACCGATATGTAGGAGATCCAATAGCACTAACAATAGGTCTCAACAGAACCCCATCCTTATGGACTTTGGGTAGAACATATAACCTCGGTGGCCTTGGTGCTCTTGGTCGTAGATTCTTGACTAGTTCTTCTGTCTACCCATTCCCAGTCCCAAGGTGACAAAACTGCAGACAAAAACAGATGGCAACTATATAAAGAGCGATCGTTGGCATCCAGTTCATACCTCGTATGACGGCAAACAGCTGTTGTAGGATTTTTTAATAGTACTACCGGTTTCACAAAGTTCGAGCTACAGCTCCAGTTACATCCAAGAAGAACAGCAAATGATGAGTCTAGAAATTCCAAATATTTTTATAGATAGTAAGAATCTGAAATGTAACGTGATATATGATACATAACTTACAAAACTAAATAAAAATAAATTAGTCAACGTACTTATTTTCAGTTTATTTACTGAAGAAGTTCAGTGGATTGGATGTCCCGTCTTTCTAGTCAGTTTCATCGAAGCAGTGGCGAAAGTTAAAAGTTTAAAACTGTTGGATTCAAGACGAGGGCCATTAAAGCAGGTCAGCTCTGAAAGGATAGTAAAGTTGTAAAACCAGGAAAAGAAAGAGAACAGCGATATTAAAGAGCAATTGCGGTCAAAAGACAAGACATAGTGAAAAGTGGCAAAGAAGACGGGCCACAGAACAAAATTAGAATGGATAAAAGAACGGAAAAGGGACGGAAAACAAATTTAACAAGTGTTATTGGATCGCTAATAACCGTGTCGGACAGCTGCCAGCAGAACACTGAATAAGTGCTTCAGTGGCAAGTAAAAGGTGGGCGCGGCCTTGTCCGGAAGAGACAGATGGCTCGAAAAATTGAAAATAATCTAAATATGTATGTTAGGAGACGACCTCGCAATAAATACATAATGCTAAAGAATACAGTAGTGATATATAATAAGGTTGTAATAGTTACGCTTTAGACATTCAGAATTGGAGAACATGTTGTAATGCTTCAACTCTGTTTGGCTAGCGACTATACATTCTGTGTGATAGTTTCTATGTCGAAAAATCTCAGTCCCATCCAAATACCCAATTACTAGAACAAAATCATACCCTCACTAATTTGTCAAATAATTTTAAAGCCTTAGAGAGCCAGATTAAACCCCATTCTTTAAATGTACTGGAAGGTACTGTCATTTACAAAGAATTCTGAAAAGATCATGAGGAAGAAATTTCTCGCCAAACTGAAGTACAGTTCAAGCTGAAATCTCAGTAGCGGAAAATGTGCAAGAAGATCTTTGGCAGTAGAATATTCCGCAATCTAGTGACAAAATATTAAAGGGTTATACTGCGGAAATGCAACTAACTTTGTGGCAGACAGCCTTAAAGATGAAAAGCGGACAGTGACATGCAATAAGAAGAGCCAAAAAAACTTGGCACGCCTAATATCGAGCAGTGCTCCAGCGAGAACGCAGAAGTGCCGCAACACGACGTGACATGGACTCAATTAGTGTCTGAAATAGTGCTGGAGGGAACTGACCCCATGAATCCTGCAGGGATTTCCATAACTCCGTAAGAGAACGAGGGGGTGGAGATCCATTCTGAACAGCAACTTGTAAGGCATCACAGATAAGCTCAATAATATTCATGTATGGGGAGTTTTGTGACCAGCGGAAGAGATTAAACTCAGAAGAGTGTTACTGGAGCCCCTCTGTAGCAATTCTGGATGTGTGGAGTGTTGCATTGTCCTGCCGGAATTGTTCGAGTCCGTCGGAATGCACAGTGGACATGAATCAATGCATGTGATCAGACAAGATTGCTTACGTATGTGGCCGGCCGGAGTAGCCGTGCGGTTCTGGCCGCTACAGTCTGGAACCGAGCGACCGCTACGGTCGCAGGTTCGAATCCAGCCTCGGGCATGGTTGTGTGTGATGTCCTTAGGTTAGTTAGGTTTAAGAAGTTCTAAGTTCTAGGCGACTGATGACCTCAGAAGTTAAGTCGCATGGTGCTCAGAGCCATTTGAACCATTTTTTGAGCTTACGTATGTGTCACTTGTCAGAGTCGTATCTAGTCGTATCAGGGGTCACATACCACTCCAACTGCACATGCCCCGCACCATTACAGAGCCTTCACCAGCTTGAACAGTCTCCTGCTGACATGCAGGGTCCTTGGATTCATGAGGTTGTACACGTCCATCCCCTCGATACAATTTGAAACGAGAATCGTCCTACCAGGTATCATGCTTCCAGGCGTCAGTGTCGGTGGTGACGGGCCCAAGTGAGCCGTAAAGATTTGTGTCGTGCAGTTATCAAGGGTACATGAGTGGGCCTTCGGCTCCGATAGTTCATAATGATGATGTTTCTTTGAATGGTTCGCACGCTGACACTGTTGATGCCCCAGCATTGAAATCTCCAGCAAGGAGCGGAAGGGTTGCCCTTCTGTCACGTTGAACGATTGTCTTCAGTCGTCGTCGGACACTTTCTTGCAGGGTCTTTTTTCGGTCACAGCGATGTCAGAGATTTGATGTTTTACCAGATTGCTGATATTCACGGTACACTTCTGAAACGGTCGTACGGGAATATCCCTATTTCATCGATACGTCGGAGATGCTGTGTCCCATTGCTACTGCGTCGAGTATAACACCAAGTTCAGACTCACTTAAATCTTGATAACCTGTCATTGTAGCAGCAGTAACCTATCTAACAATTGCGCCAGACACTTGTCTTAGATAGGCTTTGGCGAATGCAGCACCATATTCTGCCTTTTACATATATCTGTATTTGATTACGCATGTCTATACGAGTTTCTTTGGTGATTCAATGTCTTGTGCAGTAGACTTAATGTTAACCGGCAGTTTTTGCTAAAATGACATATTGTTTATGTAAGTCAGAGGTGATACGACTTAACGGCTATAAAGTGGTGATTATCTCTGGAGCACTGAACGTACAACAAGTTTTTGCGAAGGAGTTTAAATGCTATAAGAAGATCGTGCTGCCGTTATATAGTAATCGAGATGAGTACACACGTTTAAAATGTCGTATGATATAATTTGTAGCGGGTGTATAACAGAAAACGACAATTTAATTACCTTCTAAAGACTGCCGAATGAATATCATTGCTTCTCAGAGACAGCAACTGTCAACGAAGGATCAGGCTATAACATCTCTGGGGAAGTGAAATTATGCTGGTTGGTAAGCTTGTCAGTTCCATGAATGTAATGGACACGAATCATTTAATTTCGGCAAAGCTATGAACGAAACAGACTATTTAAAAATATTTACTATACAAATTAAACGTGGACTGGTGACATATTAAAAGAGTTGACAAGAGATTGCTGATGGTTGGCATTGCAACACGAAGCTACTTACAACAATGAATAATGGAGCCGGCCGGGGTGGCCGAGCGGTTCTAGGCGCTTCAGTCTGGAACCGCGCGACCGCTACGGTCGCAGGTTCGATTCCTGCCTCGGGCATGGACGTGTGTGATGTCCTTAGGTTGGTTAGGTTTAAGTAGTTCTAAGTTCTAGGGGACTGATGACCTCAGAATTTAAGTCCCATAGTGCTCAGAGCTATCTGAACCATTTGTGACAGCTTTTAAGATGTAAGAGTTATCTGAACTGAAATTGAATTTGTTTCAGATCTGAACAGGCAGACCACAATCTGCTAATATATAAAAAAATTTCGGATACACAACGAGAACGACATCACGTAAATGTAACTTACAAACAACACTAAAAACAAGCATGACAGATGAGCTACGAGTTACCAACAAGCTAACGTGGTTACGCTACGTGATGTAAGGTGTCGAAGTGGTGGTTTTCGGCCCACAAGGATGCCACACCACTCTGCACAGGATACAGACACAAACGCCACTTCTTTGCACAATCTTTTCGTTCGCATTGTTCGTCACGCATTTCCAGAGTGACAACGAGGTGATTGTCATTGTGGAACGTTTAGTAAACATTCAAAATACAGATTTCTACCTCCAAGTATAACATCCATGATATATATATTTTTTTGGTTATAATATGACGAGTGGAATATGAACGTGTGAAAAATTACGTAACTCAATAATATTCATTCAATTATGTAATTATTTCTTAAAAATATGATAATTATGTAAAACAGAGACAATATTTGTCCTGCGCGGCTGGTCCCGGCGGAGGTTCGAGTCCTTCCTCGGGCATGGGTGTGTGTGTTTGTCCTTAGGATAATTTAGGTTAAGTAGGGTGTAAGCTTAGGGACTGATGACCTTAGCAGTTAAGTCCCATAAGATTTCACACACATTTTTTTTAACAATATTTGTCTCACATTCTTTGTTAATCTATATCATTCTTTTCTTTAGTTTTGTACCCTTTTGTCCTCTTCTTCTGATGTGCGCCGCCCACGCAGGACGCGAATCGATTTGAGGTCTGTTGAATAAAAAACATTTAACGTAAAATTATTGTAGTTTTATGTTCATTTGCTGATAGAAAACAAATGAGCCAAATGAGTTAAAACTTTTTTTGATTAATTAAATCACTTCCTCTTTTAATTATAAATTTGTGTTAATTGTTTTATCATAACTCCAAGAAGCCCAGCCAATGTTAGTTGAGATTATGTATCAACTTCGTCTGTACTTCTGGTCGAAATATCAAGGGTTTGTGTTAAACTAATTTGCAAAACAGTAGTAATATTTTTTTTGGTGGCATCAATTTAAATGATTAATTATTTATTGAGCAAAGGATAATCTTAATTAGAAAAGGAAATCCTCTATCTTTTGTTGGCCGCCATCTTAACTTTTATCTCAGCGGCAAATTTAAATTACTTGAAACTGCAAACAATATTCCGATGTGTAAGAAATAAATGTGCACCGGTGGTACTGAACTCTATTTATAAAAAAAATTAATCGAATCAGACTGCATCTTCTAAGAGCAGTGCTGATGGTATTTATTGCCGAACAAGATTTCATTGCTGATGTATGAGGCCAAAATTAAACTACGCACGTATCACGGAGGAAAATATTTCTGGTAGCATATGTCAGTGTTGTGTGCGGGTGGTATTCTGCGGTTCCTTTTCATGATCAATTTGTTAAGAATAATTAAATCCATCGAAGACAAAAATTTTAAAAGCTCTGATGTACGATCTGTAATTTTAGTGATATAAACACAACTTACAGTCAACATTATTACACAAAGTCAGGTGGAATTCTTGTGCAATTTGAACAAAATAATGATCCGGGAGAAGTTGTAGTATGAATATTGCATTATACGTGTGTATAATATTGTCAGTATCATTTACAAAATCAAATCAATGCAACTGCTAAATATCAGCGTCAATTCAAATCGCAGAATACCATAGAGTATCATATCATCCATATTCATTGCACTTGTCCATGTTGATGAAACGCAAAACCGACACACAAGGTCTGACGGGTCATCCGTCGTTGGAACAAATGTGTTGTACTCAGTATGTTCTTGGTGAAGGCACCATTTTTTCAACGTGATAATGTAAAAATTATGCTCACTCTTGTACGTGGAGTAATCGCATCTGGAAACAGTATACTGTCTTGCCGAGTGCGTGAGGGAGCGCGCAGGTGACCTTGAGCTGAAGGCTGGCACGCTGCGGGTTGCAGGCAGCAGACACACGCGACGGCGCAGGTCAAATGGGGCGGGGTGGAGCCGGAACGGGGCCGGCGCGCCGGAAGCTCCGCCATTGTTCATCTCCCGCGCCGGAAGCGACGAGAGCGCCCGCGCACGGCCGCTGGCAGCGCCCCACAGTGCACCGTGCAGCGCCCGACATTTTCGCTGTCGGCTTTTTGACCGCCGACCCATTGAGCTTCGACTGCGCGTCGAAGCCTGCCTGCAGTTTCCCTCTTCGCTTAATTAAGCTTATGACGCTCTCTAAAACCGACCAGCAGCCCTCATATACACACTCCGTAAATGAACGCAGCACAGTGGGATCCGAAAGTTCCGCAGACAGGGTCTTTCAACTTTTGCTGTGGGGTCTTCTACTTCATTTATTTTCGCATGTGGGCACTTTTTAGAGGCTTATAAACAACTTGTAAAGAAATATATCTAATTTTATAATGTTATTTGTGTCTACATCTGTACTCTACAAAGCCGTAGTACAGAGTCTGATGGCTAGTACACAGCACACCAGTACTGTTTTCACACTGAGCTATTGGATTTGAGTCCGCAGCTCGTGGTCGTGCGGTAGCGTCCTCGCTTCCCGCGCCCGGGTTCCCGGGTTCGATTCCCGGCGGGGTCAGGGATTTTCTCTGCCTCCTAATGACTGGGGGTTGTGTGCTGTCCTTAGGTTAGTTAGGTTTAATTAGTTCTAAGTTCTAGGGGACTAATGACCATAGATGTTAAGTCCCATAGTGCTCAGAGCCATTTGAACCAAGCCATATTGGATTTGAATTGTGTCATTATGTGAGATGTAAGTTGGAGGAAACATAAATCTTATATTAAATGTTTTCTAACATTTTGTAACGTTAGTTCTCTACGAAAATCCGAGCTTCTAGCAATAATAACCGTTGCCTTCAACAAAAAGACAACTGACTGTAGAAGAAGTTGCGGAACCACACAGATGGAACAGATGTAGACTAGCAGTGCTCACTGTCCTCACAATAGGAATATCTATGGAGTGAGCTTACAAGAGGACCATACAAACTGGTTCCTCACAGATTATATTCTTTTAATAGGGTGTATATATCAAGGATAAAGCTTCAATACACTTAAAAAAAAAGGGGGGAGGGCGCATGTCTCAACCGTTTTTGAGAGAATCTACTTCGAAAGTTTCAGGCATGCATATATACTAATGTGTGACCGCTGGTGACCAGCGAGTTCGTAGCCGACCTAGTACGCGGTTGATTTCAGAAAATGGAAGACACTGGGTAAAATCTCGCTCCTGCTACTTTTTTTTCATTCGTTCCCACGTAATTATATTAACAGATTTTTTGTGACTGTGCAAATTATTAGTATCTAATGTATTATTTGTTCTTAACATAATCTTCACCTTGAATAATCGAGTTTTTCTCTAACATTTTGGAAGTAGTTTATCATTACAAACCTATTCCAGCAGCCCAATATGAGCCCTTTTTCCCGGTATAGTTACAGACCGGATACGAGTCACTGTAGTGACTATACGAACCTATTTGCCCCGGTAATCCTGCAGTTAGTATTGATCCACAGTTGCATGTGGGCAAACAATTTTATGTTGGTGGAGGGAGAAAGGAAACTGCGTTTACAAACGTGCAGAATACTTCGTTCATATATCAGCCCCCGACATAGTTACTTGTCAACGCTCCAAGATGTCTGATTTTAGTAGTAAACGTGTTGATGTGCCTGGTACTTCTACAGCAAGAGAATGTAAACCTCACTGTGAAGTCGAATCGCTTTAAAAGGAGTTTCAAGAGTATGATTAAAAACAGTATTTGTGTACAGTGAACAGCACCTTTCAAAAACAACCTCATCTGCATTAGTAATATAAGAATACATGCAAATTGGAGAAGAAATATTTCGCAGAATTTTCGAAATGCTAGCGAAGAAAACCACTCGCTGTACAAGATAGGACATCGATGAAGAGAGTGTGTTGAGGAAACTGAAGAAGTCGCTTCATATTCGCGACATGATTACGAGTCTGAAGAGAAGCAATCCAAAACGGACAGCGATTACTTTCCGCAGCATTACAAGATTAGGGTCGGCATTCTAGCGAAAGTGCATCTAGGGTACAGTTTGGATACTTTTCGTAGAAGAGGAGATTCACGCCTTAAAGGCGTGAATAGGTTTGAAAGCTAGGAAGAACTTATAAAACAAGGTGAAACAAAGCATGAGCAAGTTAGAAAACTAATTTTTGGACCTATGATCATTCCATAGAAGCTCGAGAATATAACCAGCAGGTGACGATAAGAAATCTTCAGCAATGGGTTACTGCTGTTGCTGACCAATTTCCTGATCGAAATTTGCAAGCTTCTGACTCGTGGGTCGTGCCCTTCAAACGAAGACGTCGGACTCGTCAAAGAAAAATCTCAACATTTGTATCCGAAAGAGAAAGTGGAAGTCAGTGATGTAGCAGCAAATTTCAGAATGCAGTTTCGAGTTATCATAACAAAACGTGCAACGAAAGGATATGCACAAGATGACATATTCATACATTGCAAAATATGGTATCACCTTCCAGAACGAGATTTTTCACTCTGCAGCGGAGTGTGCGCTGATATGAAACTTCCTAGCAGATTAAAACTGTGTGCCCGACCGAGACTCAAACTCCGGACCTTTGCCTTTCGCGGGCAAGTGCTCTACCAACTGAGCTACCGAAGCACGACTCACGCCCAGTACTCACAGCTTTACTTCTGCCAGTACCTCGTCTCCTACCTTCCAAACTTTACAGAAGCTCTCCTGCGAACCTTGCAGAACTAGCACTCCTGAAAGAAAGGATACTGCGGAGACATGGCTTAGCCACAGCCTGGGGGATGATTCCAGAATGAGATTTTCACTCTGCAGCGGAGTGTGCGCTGATATGAAACTTCCTGACAGATTAAAACTGTGTGCTAGTTCTGCAAGGTTCGCAGGAGAGCTTGTGTAAAGTTTGGAAGGTAGGAGACGAGACACTGGCAGAGGTAAAGCTGTGAGTACCGGGCGTGAATCGTGCTTCGGTAACTCAGATGGTAGAGCACTTGCCCGCGAAAGGCAAAGTTCCCGAGTTCGAGTCTCAGTCGGGCACACAGTTTTAATCTGCCAGGAAGTTTCGTATCAGCGCACACTCCGCTGCAGAGTGAAAATCTCATTCTGGAAACATCCCCCAGGCTGTGGCTAAGGCATGTCTCCGCAGTATCCTTTCTTTCAGGAGTGCTAGTTCTGCAAGGTTCGCAGGAGAGCTTCTGTAAAGTTTGGAAGGTAAGAGACGAGATACTGGCAGAGGTAAAGCTGTGAGTACCGGGCGTGAGTCGTGCTTCGGTAGCTCAGATGGTAGAGCATTTGCCCGCGAAAGGCAAAGTTCCCGAGTTCGAGTCTCGGTCGGGCACACAGTTTTAATCTGCCAGGAAGTTTCATGGTATCACCTTATCTGGAAAATTGCTATCAACGGTCTCTTGAAAGTAAACGCAGAGCTTTGGTAGTAATTTTCCAGATAAGGTGATACCATATTTTGCAGTGTGTGAATATGTCATGTTGTACAAAAAGCAGCTGGTTAGTACGCACACAAGTACAAAACGTTATGATAACATCTTTAAGTTTCGGCAGAGGGAAGTGATCCACAGCATTGTAAAGTTCACGCAGGATGGAATAGTGAAATTCGTAAGTTCTCCGAAAGCCCCGCGCTTTGGCAGCACAACAGAGTGTCAAAGCTTGCCTGGGCTTCGGTTCTGCCAGCTGCGTCCACCAGTTAAGGAAGGAACAGTACATCACAGTGGGCCGGAGAGCACGCTCCCACACGGCTCGCATCGCGTCATTGAGAGAGGGATCAGCTAGGTGAGCAACGTTTAACAGCCATGGAGTACAAAATAATGTGACCGGTTGCCGTATAAGATTGAGAGGTGCAGTCAAAACGCAGTGATCAGTAAAGGAAGCAGGGGTTACTTCAGCATGAAGAATACTACCGCGCAGCAGTCTGATACGTAAAACCTATCTAATCTGCTACTATAAGTTGCAATAAAGTGTGTAAATTTGACTAACGTCGCGTATTTATATACCCAGACGTCTTTCAGGACTAACGAGCGGTTTACTTCATGTAATTCACAGCAGAAAATTTGGAGATTGATCTGCAAGACGCAATAAACATTTAAAATTACCACCCAGCAGAATACCCGGAGGACTCTTACGCAACAGATAAATAATTTCCTCTACAAAAACGAGAACGATCCACTGTGCGACAAGTGCCAGAGGTTCAAATGGTTCAAATGGTTCTGAGCACTATGCGACTTAACTTCTGAGGTCATCAGTCGCCTAGAACTTAGAAATAATTAAACCTAACTAACCTAAGGACATCACACACATCCATGCCTGAGGCAGGATTCGAACCTGCGACCGTAGCGGTCACGCGGTTCCAGACTGAAGCGCCTTTAACCGCACGGCCACACCGGCCGGCCAAGTGCCAGAGGGTTGCATATAAAAGAACCACGGTAAGATTTAAAAGTTTACAACGAATGCCCCTGCCAGAATCCAATATTTCCATCTCAGCAGTAGAAAAACCTTCGCAAAAAAATAAGGCGGTCCCCGTAGAATATTCGGGTACTATAATAAATGCCATACAAGAACCAGACAAGGAGAAATGCCTAAATAAAACCTTTAAGAATTCTATGAATCATAAATTAACTGCCGCAACGAAGCCAATCGCAGTTCTGATTCCACACGATTAACATTTAAGGAAAGGAACGTGTAGGCTTGTGTCATTAACACAGTTATACAGGGATGTACGGTACGTACCGAGCAGAATTATGTAGACATCTGAGTGCCGAGGTGTACTGCGGAGTACACAGATGAATCAGATGTTGAAGCCCCGTTTCGGGATCCCTTCTCTAAGTAAGATTTTTGTCGTACCGTCTCACGGTCATTTTCTATACACTGTTTCTGTCGGCTACGTGGCATGGTGGCCTCTGGAGCTGGAGGTGTAGAAGGGCTTATGGACACAGCTTCCTGCCTCTCCGAAAAAGGGACTTATAATGTAGGTCCAGTCAGTAAGGTGAAAGCATTTTATGGAACCACCGATGCAACAGGTGACACTTTGTCGCTATTTTTGTTCTCTTCTGGAATGACTGTATGCGGCAAATTCTGGAAACCGTCGGCAGCTGAAGATGAAGGAGGGAGAGGACATTGACACGTCTCAGACTGTAACGGGGTACAGAAAGACGAAGAGAGGTATCCCCATCCCTTTCCAGAAGAAGGCAGCTCGGAAGGAGTCACTTTGCGAGCAGGTTGGGTCCGGATGGTAACTTCTTCGCCACTCACCGTACCACAGACGGGAGGTATCGTATCAAAGAGAGGAGCAGTGAACAAAATCGATGAGGAGGTGGTTAGGGCAGAAAATAGAACAGCTGAGTTCTCGCGAGTGCGCCGTCCCTAGCTTTCGCTGTTGCAGGAACTATCCTGGGGGCAATAGGATTCTGATCCTGCCGCGGTGGTAAAGGCGGAAATTCATTTACACGATTATCATGAATCTCTTTTCGGTCATTATGATCCGAAGCAGTAGTAGGTCCTCTGTCGCCGAGCGGTTCTAGGCGCTTCAGTCCGGGACCGCGCTGCTGCTACGGTCGCAGGTTCGAATTCTGCCACGGGCATGGGTGTGTGATGTTCTTAGGTTAGTTAGGTTTAAGTAGTTCTATGTCTATGGGACTGATGACCTCAGATGTTAAGTCTCATAGTGCTTAGCACCATTTGTAGCACCGACATCGGGAGTGGAAAGAACAATTACAATGCTCGACTAACGACAGCTTTCATACAAACACCCTCTGCGTGCTGTTAGGTAGAACATGTCCACTTCCATTTCATAGGAAGCAGGTTCCCTCTTGACCAGAATACATGACAAGATCGCGGTAACCAAACATTTGTAAATGTGATGGAATACTGGGTTTGATGTGCGTTTCCACAAAATGAATTCTACTATAACACTGCATATAACTTGTGCTGATTAGACCAACGTTTACCAAGAACGTTTTTCACTCAACCAAGAGGAGTCAATATGTCCTTTAGAAAGTTTCATCTACCTCCGGCGTGCGATTGAACACTCGAACATTTGTATAGTCATCATCTACGAGTGGCACCATAGAATCGGAATTACTGCGATGCTTGAACTGGATTTGAGAAACATCTTTCAACGAGGAGGGGGATCAGAAATTTCATGCATAACAGTATTCGTCTACGTAAAAATAAGCGGTGTGGAACTAATCAGAGTTCACATGAATTTTAGCGACAAGCCAGTCGTGGATCTCCAGAGACCCGGGCTGCACGTGTCGCGTAGTATTATCGAGAGCAAAGCTCACAGCACGTTTTCGTGAAATACACGTGGAAATCATGGTAGCCATAGTGGAGCGGCCGACGCCGCTGCAAGTAGGCGAACAAAAACAAACTGTAAGGCGCAGTGGAGGCACTACGATTCACTCGCAGACAGAACAACACTAACGAGCAAAACTCCATACAAGCACCACTGTGGCAAGTGAGATAAACAAGAACCTTCCTGCTCGGCGCTCGAAGAGGAACTGTTTCCCTTGGCTACATACTCCTTGTCTGTTAACAACCACATAATAGTATACAGGGTGGTCCATTGATCGTGACAGGGCCAAATATCTCACGAAATAAGCGTGAAACGAAAAAACTACAAAGAATGAAACTTGTCTAGCTTGAAGGGGGAAACCAGATGGCGCTATGGTTGGCCCGCTAGATGGCGCTGCCATAGGTCAAACGGATATCAACTTCAATTTTTAAAATTGGAACACCCATTTTTTTAATACATATTCGCTTTGTGATAGATGGTGCTGTATTAGTCACAAACATTCGGCTCACAATTTTAGACGAACGGTTGGTAACATGTAGGTTTTTTAAACTAAAATACAGAACGTAGGTACGTTTGATATTTTATTTCGGTTGTTCGAATGTGATACATGTACCTTTGCGAACTTTAATGCAATAAATGCTCAAAATGATGTCCGTCACCCTCAATGCATTTAGCAATACGTGTAACGACATTCCTATCAACAGCAAGTAGTTCGCCTTCCTTAATGTTCGCGCATGCATTGACAATGCGCTGACGCATGTTGTCAGGCGTTGTCGGTGGATCACGATAGCAAATATCCTTCAACTTTCCTCACAGAAAGAAATCCCGGGACGTCAGATCCAGTGAACGTGCAGGCCATGGTATGGTGCTTCGACGTCCAATCCACCTGTCATGAAATATGCTATTCAGTACCGCATCAACCGCACGCAAGCTATGTGCCGGACATACATTATGTTGGAAGTACATGGCCATTCTGTCATGCAGTGAAACATCTTGTAGTAACATCGGTAGAACATTACGTAGAAAATCAGCATATTTTGCACCATTTAGATTGCCATCAATAAAATGGGGGCCAATTATCCTTCCTCCCGTAATGCTGCACCATACACTAGCCCGCCAAGGTCACTGATGTTCCACTTGTCGCAGCCATCGTGGGTTTCCCGTTGCCCAATAGTGCATATTATGCCGGTTTACGATACCACTGTTGGTGAATGACGCTTCGTCGCTAAACAGAATGCGTGCAAAAAATCTGCCATCGTCCCGTAATTTCCCTTGTTCCCAGTGGCAGAACTGTACACGGCGTTCAAAGTCGTCGCCATGCAATTCCTGGTGCATAGAAATATGCTACGGGTGCAATCGATGTTGATGTAGCATTCTCAACACTGGCGTTTTTGAGATTTCCGATTCCGCGCAATTTGTCTGCTACTGGTGTGCGAATTAGCCGCAACAGCAGCTAAAACACCTACTTGGGCATCATCATTTGTTGTAGGTCGTGGTTGACGTTTCACATGTGGCTGAACACTTCCTGTTTCCTTAAATAACGTAACTATCCGGCGAACGGTTTGGATGATGTCGTCCAAGTTACCGATCAGCATACATAGCACACGTCGTTGGGCATTTTGATCACAATAGCCATACATCAACACGATATCGACCTTTCCCGCAATTGATAAACGGTCCATTTTAACACGGGTAATGTATCACGAAGCAAATACCGTCTGCACGGCGGAATGTTACGTGATACCTCGTACTTTTACGTTTGTGACTATTACAGCGCCATCTATCACAGAGCAAAAAAGTGGTACAACTAAAAATTCATATTTCTTGACACACTACACGAATATGTAATAAAAAATGGGGGTTCCTATTTAAAAAAAACGCCGTTGATATCCGTTTGACCTATGGCAGCGCCAACTAGCAGGCCAACCACAGCGCCATCTGGTTTCCCCCTTAAGCTAGACGAGTTTCGTTGTTTTCTAGTTCTTTCGTTTGATGCTTATTTCGTGAGATATTGGGCCCTGTCACTATCAATGGACCACCCTGTAAATTCGCATGCATAAAACTTTCAAATTTGAATTTCTCGAACACGGTTCTGAGCTGTGCCTTCTTCTTTCATTAAGCTAAAGTCCTTGCAATGCTCTACACGCACTCTCAACGTGAATCAAATCTGTTCCCCTTTTTCACGTACTGTTAACGTAACTAAAATCAGACGCTTAATTCATGGGACTCTTGGTAACATACCGTTGTTTACATTCTTAACAGAAGAGCGAATCTTTAATGTTACACATACTTGTACAGTTGATACACATTGATACATTAATAACTCCAATAGTCGTTCATTGTTCCTGTTGCAGATGTGAACTGAAACTCATGAAAGGAGTAACAGTTACTTTTCATACGTAAGTGCCAAAAAGTCATATAATTACCTTCATTAAAAGAATTCTGTTGTGCGTATCAAAATGTAGTGTTTCCGTAGAGTTTTCACCCTTTCCTGTTCGACTCGTGGGAAGGAAGAGTGTCTGTTTGCCTGTGTGTGAGCCTCTAATAATATACCCAGAGATGGCAGTGGATCCGTCATTATATATAGTATGGGACTTACCGCGACTGCAAAATCTGAAAAGATCCAAAAAAAGTAAGACGTCAAATAGATGAATCATGGATTAATTGAAAGAATCATAGGTTGTTGCGAGATGCAGAGAAAGCACTAAGCAACGATCGGCTGACACAGGGAAAAGAAATGCGAGATAAGAAGAATGGGCAGGTTTGAGAGGTGAAATAGTGAAGACAGCAGAGGATCAACTATGTAAAAAGACAGGATACATTAAAAAATTTCGAATAACGTTGGATGTGTGGAATTTAATTGACATAAGGACAAATTATATAAATGCAACAAGGGAACAGAGAAAAACTGAACGCAGATGTCTATAAAATGAGATCGACAGGAAGTGGAAAATGGACCGCAGAAACGGGCAGAAAAAATGGTTCAAATGGCCCTGAGCAATATGGGACTTAACTTGTGAGGTCATCAGTCCCCTAGAACTTAGAACTACTTAAACCTAACTAATCTAAGGACATCACACACATCCATGCCCGAGGCAGGATTCGAACCTGCGACCGTAGGGGTCGCGCGGTTCCGGACTGTAGCGCCTAGAACTGCTCGGCCACTCCGGCCGGCAAACGGGCAGACGAGAATGCAAAGCTCTAGAAGCATACATTGCTATCGGATGCATCACGATGCCTATATGGAAAATAAAGCGACCATCTGCATCTATATCTACGTCTGTCTGCATGATTACTCTGCTTGGCTGTAGGTTAATCGAACCACCTTCAAGCTATTTTTCTCTTCCAACGGCGCGCGGGAAGAACGAGTCCTTACATCTATCTGTGGGAGCTCAGATTTCTCTTATTTTATAATGACGATCGTTTGTCCCTATGTAGGTTGGCGACAACAGAATATTTTCGCAATCGGAGATGGTGATTGAGGTTTCACGAGATCATGCCGCAGCGAGAAACAACTTTGTTTTAAGAGTTGTCACTCCAATTCACGTATCATTTTAATGGCAGTCTTCCCCCTACTTCGCAATAGTACAAAACGACCTGCCATTCTTTGAACGTTTTCGATGTCCTCTGCCAGTTCCATTAGATGCGGAGCCCACATCACACAGCATCATTCCAGAAGACAGCGGACAAGCGTGGTGCTCGCAGTCTCTTCAGTAAACCTGTTGCCTTTTCAAGTGTGCTGCCAATAAATCAATGTCTTTGGTTTGCCTTGCTCATAGCCTTATGTATGTATTCCAGTTTAAGTTATTCGTCATAGTAATCACTAAGTATTTAGTTAATTACATCCTTCAGATTTGTGTGATTTATAGCGTAACGGAAATTCAGTGGGTGTCTTTTACTGCTCATGCGGATGACTTCCATTATTTGGAGTCAGTTGCCACTTTTCGCACCATACAGATAGCTTGTCCAAGTCATTTTGCAATTGGTTTTGATCATCTGACGGCTTTAAAAGACGGTAAATGGTAACATCGTCTCTGCAAATAATCCTAGGGAGGTGCTGATGTAATGTGCTGGTTCATATAGATCAGGGACAGCTGAAGACCCATTATACTTTCCTCGGAAAGCTACACAACACTCGAGGCGTAGCACTGACATAACTGAATGCTTAGTGACTTACATAGGAGCTGGATTACATTTCAAATTCTAAAACTGCTTCCATGGACTGATTATAGGCAATTTTTACAAATTAAAGTATTATCAGATTAATGCACTCGATTAAGCTTCTCTTAAGTATTACTCTCAGGTACCAGGTTCACATCCATTTCATGGCCGGCATATAATAATATCATATTAAATAATCTTAACATGGAGCCATTACAATTTTTTCCGTTGAAAATTAGTGACGGACGCTAACAGACCGAAATGTGCTACCAGATAGAGGAGATTTACGGACGAGAAAATAAAATGGAGCTGTACTCAACTTTGGGCTACAATTAAGCTTCCAGAAAACCACAAAGCTCCACCGGAAAGATGGAATAGCAGGACACTAACACCGTAACCACTGACACCAGGTCCTTAAATTTCCCGCTTCCACCGTGATACCCCAGTCGAAGTTTGCTCGCGTCGACCACTGCCAATTATCTGAAACATGAACACATCAGTGGCAGACAATATTCTGGCGCATCACATAGACAAGCTTATCTGCCCAACTGGTTATAAATAAACCTTTAATTATACACGGTACCAATGAACCCAAGTCTGAGTAACCTAGATGAGCACTTTCCCTGTAACGGCTCTTAAAGTTTGATTAGCCAATACTCTAGAACAAAGAAATAAAATAATAAGATAGGAACAGGAAATAGGAAAATTATTTCGGCCCGCTCTTGAACGTCAGGCACAGACTTAGCTACTACACTCCTGGAATTTGAAATAAGAACGCCGTGAATTCATTGTCCCAGGAATGTTAATTACTACCAACTGTGACATTTCTGACACGAAATCACAAATCCACTCGCACAGCACAGCAATTTGACTAGAAGTCGCACATGAGCAACAGTGTCAAAAGCCTTCTGAAAATCTGGAAATATGGAATCACTTTGACGTCCAATGTCGAGAACAGTCATTACTTTGTGAGAGTGATGACCTAGTTGCGTTTCACAAGAACGATATTTTCTGGCCGGCCGGAGTGGCCGAGCGGGTCTAGGCGTTACAGTCTAGAACCGGGCGACCGCTACGGTCGCAGGTTCGAATCCTGCCTCGGGCATGGATGTGTGTGATGTCCTTAGGTTACTTAGGTTTAAGTAGTTCTAAGTTCTAGGGGACTGATGACCTTAGCAGTTAAGTCCCATAGTGCTCAGAGCCATTTGATATTTTCTGAATGCGTGATGGCTATTTGTCAACAAATGATTTTCTTCGAGGTGATTCATAGTGTTCGAACACAAATTTTCCAAAATCCTACTTGAAATCGACATTAGTGATACGGGTATGTTATTCAGCGGATCACGCCTATCTTCATTCTTGAGCATTGATGTAACATGTGCAACTTTCCAGTCTTTTGAGAAAACAGAAGCAGCTGTTCGAATTTTAAGAGCTCAGATGGGAGACCAGTTTTGAAGCAAAGAAGGAAACCCTGAAAGGTGACAGTGAGTATGTAAATGATGCATACGAGCGAAAAGAACTCCAACGCAATATTATAGGAAGGGAAAAGGAAGAAGAGGATGGTAGGATGGTGTATATGATACTAGAGAAAAGTCTGACAGATTTTAAATGCATAAGTCGAAACAAGGCCCGTGGGATACTCGATAGCCCCAAAGGATTATTAAGAGTCTTGGTACAGCCAGCCATCACAAAACTGTTCTGTCAGGTATGCAATATCTGTTAGCGAGAGGAAAATTTCTCAGACTTCAAGAAGAATGCGAAAACAGAATCTCCAAAGAAGATGCATACGAATATGACAGAATTACGAGGGTGTGCTGGAAAGAAATTCCTCAAAAATTTTTGTTAGAAAACTCTTAAGCCTTTTTACATAAAACAAACTTTATTAACATTCGTAACATTCTACCTCTTTATTCTTCATGTCTGTATATTTGTTTCTTAATGTAGTCAACCTGGCAATGAAAACGTTTCTCCTGAGGGGTGACAAGTTTGTTGGTATCGTCACTGTAGAATGCTTGACTTCGTTGGCGAAGCCACAATCTTACCTCTTGTTAGCACCGCTCCATCACTATCGAAGGGAAGTTCTAGAAGGTGTTGTTTAAGTTTTATAAACAGATAAAATCGGACGAGATCAAGTCAGGACAGTATGGAGGACGATCGACGACAGTGATCTCAAGGCTTCGGTTTGTTGCAGATGCCGCTGCCCTCGTGTGTCGCCCCATCTGTTGCTGAGTGTAGCCCGGCCGTATGACACGCTCCGCCGTCCAGGAGAGCTGCCACACTTGAATCCCCTGTGTTGGCCTTAGAGGGTCGAACCAGTGACCCTCCGTGAACTGGGACGCTGGTGCCCCATCTGCTGCCGTGTGTCGGCGGTAGTGTGACACGCCCCGCCGTCCAGGGAGCTGCCGCACTTTAATGAATCTCGTTAGAAAACCACCTTTTTATGCTCGGCTGCGCGCCTATGTTTCGCTAACGCATCGCTCCGAGTCATGTACGCCCCACACCCCGATTGCAGCAGTGGGCCCCTTCTTCCTGTTACTTGGGACATGCAAACCGCTGCGTTTACGCTTTTCAGTGGTTCAATGGCCCCTGTGGCCTACATTCCACTTCGCAACGGCTGATCAGCGTAACTTACTGCAATCTTCCCTGTCTTAAACTGTGGTGCCGCTACACCACCTTGTTTACACCACCTTTCTTGAAGACGACAGTCAAGAAACGTCTGATGAGGTTCTTGTAAGCCACAAACTAAGTAAAGTAGTCCTATAGAACTTATACAGTACTCCGTTTTCCATTTCAATTCTGTTGTTCTAACACGAAGCGACGGAAAAATCAGGAAACGTGTTAAACTACATACCTACCTTTTTATGTATTTAACTCTGCGACTACAGTTTGTGTGCTATGTACTTGTTATTTTATTATGTTTAATGACATTAAGAAATTTTGGTCTTATGGCAAAGCGGTAGGGGAATCAAAACAAAATGTCCAGAGACTCTGTGACCAAAATGGTACTGAAACAGAGGATGACAGACTAAGGGCCGAAATACTAAATGTCTTTTTCCAAGGATGTTTCACAGAGGAAGACTGCACTGTAGTTCCTTCTCTAGATTGTCGCACAGATGACAAAATGATAGATATCGAAATAGACGACAGAGGAACAGAGAAACAATTAAAATCGCTCAAAAGAGGAAAGGCCGCTGGACCTGATGGGATACCAGTTCGATTTTACACAGAGTACGCGAAGGAACTTGCCCCCCTTCTTGCAGCGGTGTACCGTAGGTCTCTAGAAGAGCGTAGCGTTCCAAAAATGGCGCAGGTCATCCCCGTTTTCAAGAAGGGACGTCGAACAGATGTGCAGAACTATAGACTTCTCTAACGTCCATCAGTTGTAGAATTTTGGAACACGTATTATGTTCGAGTATAATGACTTTTCTGGAGACTAGAAATCTACTCTGTAGGAATCAGCATGGGTTTCGAAAAAGACGGTCGTGTGAAACCCAGTTCGCGCTATTCGTCCACGAGACTCAGAGGGCCATAGACACGGGTTCCCATGTAGATGCCGTGTCTCTTGACTTCCGCAAGGCGTTCGATACAGTTCCCCACAGTCGTTTAATGAACAAAGTAAGAGCATATGGACTATCAGACCAATTGTGTGATTGGATTGATGAGTTCCTAGAAAACAGAACGCAGCATGTCATTCTCAATGGAGAGAAGTCTTCCGAAGTAAGAGTGATTTCAGGTGTGCCGCAGGGAAGTGTCATAGGACCGTTGCTATTCACAATATACATAAACGACCTTGTAGATGACATCGGAAGTTCACTGAAGCCTATTGCGGATGATGCTGTCGTATATCGAGAGGTTGCAACAATGGAAAATTGTACTGACACGCAGGAGGATCTGCAGCGAATTGACACATGGTGCAAGGAGTGGCAATTGAATCGCAATGTAGACAAGTGTAATGTGCTGCGAATACATAGAAAGAAAGATCCTTTATCATTTAGCTACAAAATAGCAGGTCAGCAACTGGAAGCAGTTAATTCCATAAATTATCTGGGAGTACGCATTAGGAGTGATTTAAAATGGAATGATCATATAAAGTTGATCGTCGGTAAAGCAGATGCCAGACTGAGATTCATTGGAAGAATCCTAAGGAAGTGCAATCCGAAAACAAAGGAAGCAGGTTACAGTGCGCTTGTTCGCTCACTGCTTGAATACTGTTCAGCCGTGTGGGATCCGTACCAGATAGGGTTGATAGAAGAGATAGAGAAGATCCAATGGAGAGCAACGCGCTTCGTTACAGGATCATTTAGTAATCGCGAAAGCGTTACGGAGATGACAGATAAAGTCCAGTGGAAGACTCTGCAGGAGAGACGCTCAGTAGCTCGGTACGAGCTTTTGTTGAAGTTTCGAGAGCATACCTTCACCGAGGAGTCAAGCAGTATATTGCTCCCTCCTACGTACATCTCGCGAAGAGACCATGAGGAGAAAATCAGAGAGATTAGAGCCCACACAGAGGCATACCGACAGTCCTTCTTTCCACGAACAATACGAGACTAGAATGGAAGGGAGAACCGATAGAGGTACTCAAGGTACCCTCCGCCACCCACCGTCAGGTGGCTTGCGGAGTATGGATGTAGATGTAGATGTAGATGTAGCGTTAAGATACATGTAATTCTCTGTATATTCACGCTTTGTTGACACTGTACAGCAACATGAGAAGAAACATAGCAAACTGAGGGTGCAACGACACTGTTAAGTTTTTGTATCCCAGAGAAATCAGGTGATTTTAGATGCAAGGAAAAAATTGCGACTTTGGAAAACAGTTCTGAGATATCACAACAAATCTATCTTGACGCAGTTTAAGTTTGTCAGCTGGCCTATTCACCATACGTTCTTAAAACTGTTATACTGAATTGATAGATCAGCCTGTGTGGCAAGAAAGGATACAAGTTCCATTAAAAAAATAAAGAAAAATATTCTAGGTGTGAGAGGGAACAGTTACGTGCCCTTCCTTGCACATCGTTGGGTGAACTATTGCCTATGAGTAACGAACACAATTTATTATTGGAGCACATACTAACATTTGCTCTTAATGCAGTTGCCATCCCACGAGACAAGTTTAATAGCTGTAGAGCACTGACGAATAGTAATTAAATATAAATTTCTGCTTCCAACGACAACACATGTCTTATGATCGGTAATGTAACCTCGAGGACGTTATTGTGGCAGCATGTTGACATTAATAAAGCAGAATTGCAACACCAGATACATAGCGTTCTACACTCGTAAAGTCCGTATTGAAGCCACAGTAAAAACTAGACGACGGCTATCAAAGCCGGAAAAAGTTTGCCTCCGCCTCTCCTGTTTGCATATATCTACGTGGGCAACTCCATCACCACGACTGCTCTCGTTTCGCGTATTTCTATTTTCGCAAGAAGTCTGGAAGTTGGACGGCTTCTAGCATGAAATTCCAGTAGATAAGCGATGCGGCCCGTGTAATGAAATTCAACGAAAATATAATTTTCGGTACGGCTGAAAATGGAGACAGTAGATTGCATGTCAACGGATGCAGTCTCTGTCGGAAGCCATTTTTTAATTTAAATGTCGCTTGCTTCATTGTAATATCATATTACCTACATGAATGTTTGCAGCCAGCACACGAGAATGGCTCTCTAAGAATAAATCTTTTCTGCAAATTTCGTATCAAAAACTAATTTCCTCTTCGTAGAAGCTTTACTGCACCTTACCGGTTTCAACAAGCTTCAGTTCGCTCACTTACTGTTTTGTCCTTTACAAATTCACTGTAAACTCAGACTCACGGAAAATATGGCGGCCGAAATTTTGAAAATAAATATCCTTGTGAGTTTTCCTTTATTAGATGTACAGCTGTGTATGTTTTCAAAATGGAGCAACTATAATATCAAAATCGGAATGGTGACGTTAATCACTGCACATTACACTGTTGATTAAATGCGCACATAGTACAATTAATACATTTGTTGGAATATAAGTTGAATTATAGCTTGCCAACTGTTACAGTAATCTTTCCAACATTCAACCACAGAAAATAGTTACAGCTGACCGACTTCCTTTACCCCAGGAACATTTTTCAGTAAATATTACACTTTTAAGGGCCGGAGTGTTCATGTTGCTTCTTTTTTCGCAGTTCAGATATGAAGTCCCATAGTGTTCAGAGCCATTTGAACCATTTCTGAACTTGAAATCAAAAAGAACTGAAGAAAAGCTCAAATATTATGTCAAAATATTTGTCTAAAAGTAAAAAAGGAAACAGATCAGAGAAGTATTTGACGTGCCTTTGAATGAAGATTGAAATCATGTACAGTAAATGTCGTGCTGATTGAGAATTTGAACTTTTACGCCGCGCGGGATTAGCCGAACGGTCTCAGGCATGCCGCCACGGTAGTTCAGCGTGTTCGGTCAGAGGGCTGGTTGGCCTCTGTAATAAAAAAAGCTGAGTCAATGAACCAACAAACGAACTTCAACGGATGTCATGTGACGTCCGCTACCACTAAATACAACGAACAGTAAAGAAAAAAAGAAAAAAAAGGCCCTGCAGTCACGGACTGTGCCGCTGGTGAAGGCGGAGGTTCGAGTCCTCCCTCGGGCATGGGTGTGTGTGTTTTTCCTTAGGATAATTTAAGTTAAGTAGTGTGTAAGCTTAGGGACTGATGACCTTAGCAGTTAAGTCCCATAGAATTTCGCACAAATTTTAACATTTTTTTAAAAATTCTGTGTTTAATTTGTAAGTGGAATTTTGAGAGATTGGTGGAGAGTATTTGTCTGGTGGAGCTTCACTCAATATTTCGTTGTATCACTAACATTTTTAGAAAACTCATTTCACAACACGCTAGACCATGTTTTTACAAAAAAATGTGTATAAAAAGCATAAATTGCATAACAAACATTTCTTTATTTAAACACAATGTACAGTGTAAAAATTTGGAACGAAAGTATTGTGCGCCTTATATAAGCCTTAGCTCCTTTGTTTATGTAATGTAATGAAATGATGCAATGCAAATGTAACTTTTTAAAGGCCAGAGTCAGTCACGAGGTGGCTATGATCCACACAGGAAACCTGACAGTTTAAGTGGGCATGATGCGGATGCGTCAGGGTCACGCAAGTAACGTAATTTTGTTCGCGTTTGCACGGCAACGTGTCACTGTAGCTGCAGTTGTGGGTGACTCTTGCTTTCCATGAGAACCGCCATTGAGAGCTAGCAACATCGCTGTCCGCTGTCGAAGCTCTTCTGTCGCCCTACGGAGTGTAGCGTGTCGGACAGGGACAAGCTTGGACACATACACAATTACAATAGAAACACGAGCCCCTCCATGAGGAAAACTGGCGCGGTGAGCCATCCTCACCTGAGTATTCTATGACCAACATTATACGCTAGCGCGTAGACACATTCGCGCAACAGTGCAGTCCCTACCCGGCATGACTAGTCCTTTGTGATCTCCGGGAAACCTGATAACATGTAGCTAGAGCTCAAATGCTCACATTTGGCTTGCAAGCTACAGTCTGTTGGTAAACGGAAGAGCAAACAGCGTTTGTGGTGGGGGAGAGTTGCCTTTCTCCGAACCTTACAACAACCGTACAGGATAATTAAAGACGTGTCCTCGCCTAGCGGCAGAGTCACAAAACATAAGTCACAGTCGTTTCTCGGCTGTTCCGCAATATTTTTATCGTCTTGGTTCAAATGGCCCTAAGAACTATGGGACTAAACATCTGAGGTCATCACTCCCCTAGACTTCGTACTACTTAAACCTAACCAACCTAAGGACATCCCATACATCCATGTCCGCGGCTGGATTCGAACCTGCTACCACAGCAGCAGCGCGGTTCCGGACTGAAGCTCCTAGAACCACTCGGTCACGGCAACCGGCTTTTTCGTCTTCCGTGACTGATGCAGAAGTCATAAGTCTCGCGATCCCCATGACAACAAGGAACATAAAACAATGTTGCGCGACATACAGTGCTCAGTACGTTTTCCGAGTCTGCTTCTATTTGCCTGCCATGGAGACAACAATGGGAATAAAGACTATGAGAGACTATGAGATTCTCTCATACCTTTGGGATCCGACATCACAAGACTACAAGAACGGTAGTGAAGGAGGAATGCTATTGAGCATTCAGCCAAAAACTACAAATCCTCACAACAAAGGAAAGAACACACAAATTCAGAATCGCAGTTAAGGAGAGAGTACAAGAAGCTATGCAGTTCAAATGTGCACTGTAAGACACCACTTGAAGTAATACACGGTCCAGTCATATTGTGACCAGCGCGTATGACGTCAACGTGCACTCACAGACGGCAGGTGGAAGCACTGGCAGTGGAGTCTATGTAAGGCGTGTAGGGTGGACTCGGAAATCAATGCAGTCCTAGTCGTGATTGGGAAATGGAGATATTTAATTGACGTCCAAAAAGATAAGATCAGTGGGTTTCGGGCCAAGTGTGACAGCATTTCCGAAGCAGCTAAGTTTCTAAACTGTTCGCTTGCCGCCATGGCGCTATCAAAACCCGCCGTCGACGCAACTGTGATGCACCATGGGCCCTATATGACTAGGGTGAACAACGGCTGCCGAGACGTGTACGAACGAAAAGACGTGCCACTGCTGAGCAACTGACGTCCCAGATGAAGCTAAAGGTTACGAAGAGCTTCTCCTCAACGACTGTTCATCGAACTTTCGTGTGCACAGGCCTCCTTAGCAAGCGCCTAATTTATGCACTCATGCTGACTGCTGTTCATCTGCGACGAAGACTGTCATTTGTACGCCGATACCGCAACTATCTGTCTACTGAGTGGCGACTATGGCCTTTTCAGATGAATTGCGATTTGTGGACTGTCGGACAGAAAGTCTGAAAGCAAGCACCCTGCTTCAACCGTCGGAAAGGTCCAGGTCTGAGGGTAAAGCATTATGGTCTCGGGAGTTTTCGTGGCATTTCCTGGTGATCTCGTCGTTCTGGAAGGCACAATGGAACAACACAAGTATGCATTTATTCCTGAGGACCACGTCCACCGTACAGGCGGATCTTTTTTCCTCGGCACGATGGCATCTACCAGGAGGGCAATGCAACATGTCCCGCAGAGTACGTGCGTGGTTTGAAGAGCACCACTAAGAGTTTACCGTACTTCACTGGCCACCAAGCTCCCAATATTTAAACCCAGTCGCAAACCTGCGGGACCACCTCTATTGGGCTGTACGCACCGTGGATGATCAACCGAGAAACATAGCGCAACTGACCACGACATGACACCACATCCCTGTCGGTTCTTTCCAGAACCGTATTGACTTTCTTCCTGCACGTCCCGCACCGGTCCGATCTGCAGAAAATGGTTATTCCGGCTTCTGACGTGGTCACATTAATGTGACTGATCGGTGCAACATCTGCAACCCATTCCTCGCCATAAACATCCTAAACTGGAAATAGCAATCACTCATTCTCTTCTGTCCCTATTTTTGTTAAGTTCCAACAAACTGCTGAGGGGATCGGTCTCTAGGCTTACACACTACTTAATCTAACTTAAACTAAGTTAGGCTAAGAACAGCACACGCACGCATGCCCGAGGGAGGACTCGAACCTCCGACGGGAGGAGCCGTGCAATCCGTAGCACGGCGTCTTAGTCCACACGGCTACCCCGCGCGACAACGTTATGAATTTCCCGTCCAAACTTCAGAGACCACCCATAATTATACTATTTAAGGTATTTTTCAGCGAATTTCACTAAAAAAATATATTTTCTTTAAATTTGTTCAGCAACACTTGCACAATTCCAAACATAAGAGTACACCAGAAAGAGATTTTCACTCTGCAGCGGAGTGTGCGCTGATATGAAATTTCCCGGCAGATTAAAACTATGTGCCACACCGAGACTCGCACTCTGGACCTTTGCTATTCGCGGGCAAGCGCTCTACCATCTGAGCTACCCAAGCAAGGCTCACGACGCCTCCTTACAGCTTCCTAGCAGTACCTCGTCTCCTACCTTCTGCCAGGAAGTTTCATATCAGCGCATACTCCGCTGCAGAGTGAAAGTCTCATTCTGTGGAGAGGCTGTGGAGTGGATAAGCCATGTCTCCGTAGTATCCAGGGGTGCTAGCTCTGCAAGGTTCGCAGAAGAGCTTCTGTGAAGTTTGGAAGGTAGGAGACGAGGTACTGGCAGAATTGAAGCTGTGAGGACGGGTCGTGAGTCGTGCTTGGGTAGCTCAGAAGGTAGAGCACTTACCCGCGAACGGAAAAGGTCCCGAGTTCGAGTCTCGGTCCAGCACACAGTTTTAATCTGCCACGAGGTTTCATATAAGATTATACCGCTTCCGTATCCAATGGTTGGGGTCGCTTCCCTTGATGTGGAAGGTCGAGGATTCGATTCCCAGGAACGTCGTTGAAATATTTTTGAGGTGGACTCGTGCGGATAACGGTCCTCTTAGCCTTGTGAGGCCAAATGAGGAGTAGCGACGTCACCGGGATTCAACTACTAGCAACAACGTATGGAGGAATTGGCGGTATGCTGATCCAATGATGCCATTTAGGCAGAAGTCGGCCAGTCAGAACAGGACTAAGGTCTAATCCGAGAGAAGTGCTTACGAATTACGTAGATATAACTGATAAAGTTGTATTCTTTAAAAAGTCGTTATTAGATAAGGTATTCTGTCAATAATTATAGTCTATTTCTTTTCTTCACAAAACCTTTCAGCGAAGTAATTATGCCTTCAGAGGTATATAGAGCAATCAGAGCGTTTATTTTTATAAAATGTACATAAACTGTAACATCTCTTTAGAAAAATTAGTGAATTACTGTGCTGATAAACCTCTTACGTTATTTGACTTTCAAACAGCTGAGCAGAACTGAACGTACTCAGACATTTCTCTCTTTACTTATTCTGATCATCACTAAACTGTCACACAATAATTTTAGCGCAACGCAATCTGACCTTCAATAATCCCTACAAAAGAATGGCCCTGACTAACAATAACCTATACCTTTCATGAATCACTTACCTCACAAAAATCTTCGTTACTCGAACTATTGCAATACAGCGAGCGCCAATAGTGCCAGCTAAATAAAAGATCGTACGAATTAGTTGTCTACGTGCCTTGAATCACTTTGTCGTCTAGCAGTGCTGCGAAACATTCGGTGCTTTACGTACACTTTTTTTAAATGTAGTTTTCTGACATTAGTTTTGTCAGTAACTGATTTCTGCATCTCGTGTATAATTAACACATTAAGTGGGAAAAAGCACTCCCAGGTGTGTGTGAAGGGTAGGTTACCACCACACTCAAAAATTTGCGACGTGGAAAGACCTGTATAACACTGTGAAAGCGTCTGTAGTTGCTCCTTGTTAACAGAGCAGGTTCGAGTACATTTTTCCACACAAGCGGCACATCGTTTGACATCTCCCTAATTCCATCCCACCCTCATTCATACGTTAGTCGCCGTTCCTTGGATTCTTGATAATACCTTTAAAAGTAAATAATTGCAAGCGAGGAAATAGTTTGGTTTCGCTACTAATCGGTTCAATTGGCTCTGAGCACTTTGGGACTTAACTTCTGAGGTCATCAGTCCCCTAGAACTTAGAACTGCTTAAACCTAACTAAGGAAATCACACACATCCATGCCCGAGGTATGATTCGAACCTGCGACCGTAGCGGTCGCGCGGTTCGAGACTGTAGCGTCTAGAACCGCTCGGCCACCACGGCCGGCCGCTACTAATTACGACGTACTCTGTGTAAGAATTTTGTACAAACACGCCTCTTGTACCTCTCTCATTTCTGACATGGAAGCAGTCCTTGTGCCTTGTACTGGCCTTCGTTTTGACACAGTCGGGTACAATAAGTGGGGAGTCGCCTGCTCGTTCTTCAGTTTACCGACATACCAGCGTATATGTTCTCGCTATGGGTTCATAAGCCGCTCTAGGGGTAGGATTGTCCACACTCCTAAGAGAGTGGCGCCTGTAACAACAGCGAACACTGCCGAAAAAATCTTAAACTCTTTGAGGTACCGTTACGCTTTAAATTCTTAAGACAAGTCGTGAGTGGTCCTTACGGAATGTAAGCATCGTTAATGGTATCTCTCATGTCCGTTATCATCGTTATAGAGCGTAGAAATATCTTTGGTGTGAGCATGGCGTAATGTCCACGTCGCCTGCAGCAAAACTTCTAAATATTCTCCATCCCTAGGCGCTCAGTCCGGAACCGCGGGACTGCTACGGTCGCAGGTTCGAATCCTGCCTCGGGCATGGATGTGTGTGATGTCCTTAGGTTAGTTAGGTTTAAGTAGTTCTAAGTTCTAGGGGACTGATGACCACAGATGTTAAGTCCCATAGTGCTCAGAGCCATTCTCCATCCGCTACCTCTGAGCGGGCGACGGGTCAAGCGTAAGCTACGTTCACAGATTACACAGTGATGTGACATTATGTTTTTCTCAAGGGTTCCAACTCAGCTTTCACCTGAAGAGGAACCCCGAAAACAAGAATCTCCATAGCCGGAAGTGGATGCGAACTGCCGAGGCTCAGATGTGTTTCACTGCGTCACCTCGTTCCGTGTGTTCAGTCGCTGAAGATAACGGTTTGTAACCTCCTTCCCCCTACGTATATGATATTTGATACAGTTGAGACTGAATCTCCAGCTCAGAGGTATAACCCGAAAGTTCCCCGAACATGATGTTTGGTTAGTGGCACGCTCAGCTGCACGGTCATCAGCGCCCGTACAAAGTCCCAATTTTTACACAGTCCAATTTTCTTTCCACAGTCACATCGAGCCACTGTCATGAATGATGATGATGATGGTGAAATGATGAGGATAACACAAACACCCAGTCCTGGACAAAGAAAATCCCCAACCCGGCCGGGAATCGAGCCCGGGACCCCGTGATCCAGAGGCGCAACGCTAGCCACTACATCACGAACTGCGGGCTTCTCCGAACATGGGCAGCTGTCACGTCAGAGCCACAGTAATAGCGGCAGGGGGAGTTTTACTCAGCTCTTCTCATCCACCTGAAGAACTTGTGGCATTCTTTGCTGTATGATGTCTTGAACGAAGCTCTAATGCATAGAATGAAGGCTTCAAAATCGGATGTCTTAGCTGCTGGGTAGTCTTGTAGTTTGTATTGTTGTCGTCCCTGAAACTTTTCGGCTCCAAAAATTTCATTCAACCTACGCCAAACCTCTTCAGAGGTGATCCACATTCCGTTATGTCTCGCAGCAGTCGAGATGACTCATTGAAATCAGGACTACCTGTGGAAAAAGTCCAGCGCAGGCCCGGATGTAACGTTAGGAACGGAAAAGTCTTATGGTACACAAAGGGGAAGTCCCACCAGCAGCTGAACTTCTAATTGTTTGTAGGAAATCGGCAGCTGCAGAATCTGTAACGTCTAATTGCACCATTGTCAGCAGACTACAAAGTTAAACATTAATCATTTCATTTCAGTCAGTGGAAATATGCCTGTATCCAACTCAGGCTAGCCTGCAGTCGAATGGTGGAATAAGGCTTACTAATTTTTTCTACTGTGTAAGTTATCATTCATCCTGAATCGCAGGTTAATGCGGCCAGATTTTCCAATTGTTGGTAAGCTTATTGGAGGGCCTGTTGGATGACTATCAGCTCTGCTGTTACAGTACTTTGCTTTTTGGCAATAGGCTCTCAGTAATCGCCTCCATACCCTTTTTCGATTGGAGGACGTCTATATCTGCTTACACATTCCGCATGCCACTATACTGTGCATGGAAGGGGGTGCCTTGCACCATTACCAGTCATCTCCTTTCTGCATCTACATCTACATCTACATCTTTCACAACGAAACATTGTCTCGAAATTTGGTAGAAAATCCGAAGAAATTCTGGTCGTATGTAAAGTACACAAGCGGCAAGACGCAGTCAATACCTTCGCTGCGCAGTGCCGATGGTACTGTTACCGACGCCTGTGCCGCTAAAGCGGAGTTATTGAACGCAGTTTTCCGAAATTCCTTCACCAGGGAAGACGAATGGAATATTCCAGAATTTGAAACACGAACAGCTGCTAGTATGAGTTTCTTAGAAGTAGATACCTTAGGGGTTGCGAAGCAACTCAAATCGCTTGATACGGGCAAGTCTGCAGGTCCAGATTGTATACCGATTAGGTTCCTTTCAGATCACGCTGATACAATAGCTCCCTACTTAGCAGTCATATACAACCGCTCGCTCACCGATAGATCTGTACCTACAGATTGGAAAATTGCGCAGGTCGCACCAGTGTTTAAGAAGGGTAGTAGGAGTAATCCATCGAACTACAGACCTGTATCATTGACGTCGGTTTGCAGTAGGGTTTTGGAGCATATACTGTATTCAAACATTATGAATCACCACGAAGGGAACGATCTATTGATACGTAATCAGCATGGTTTCAGAAAACATCGCTCTTTATTCGCACGAACTAATGGCCGCTATCGACAGGGGATCTCAGGTTGATTCCGTATTTCTGGATTTCCGGAAAGCTTTTGACACCGTTCCTCACAAGCGACTTCTAATCAAGCTGCGGGCCTATAGGGTATCGTCTCAGTTGTGCGACTGGATTCGTGATTTCCTGTGAGGAAGGTCGCAGTTCATAGTAATAGACGGCAAATCATCGAGTAAAACTGAAGTGATATCAGGTGTTCCCCAGGGAAGCGTCCTGGGACCTCTGCTGTTCCTGATCTATGGTAAATGACCTGGGTGACAATCTGAGCAGTTCTCTTAGGTTGTTTGCAGATGATGCTGTAATTTACCGTCTAGTAAGGTCATCCAAAGACCAGTATCAGTTGCAAAGCGATTTAGAAATAATTGCTGTATGGTGTGGCAGATGGCAGTTGACGCTAAATAACGAAAAGTGTGAGGTGATCCACATGAGTTTCTAAAGAAATCCGTTGGAATTCGATTACTCGATAAATAGTACAATTCTCAAGGCTGTCAATTCAACTAAGTACCTGGGTGTTAAAATTACGAACAACTTCAGTTGGAAAGACGACAAGGTTGCGTTTCATTGACAGGACACTTAGAAGATGCAGCAAGTCCGCTAAAGAGACAGCTCACACTACGCTCGTTCGTCCTCTGTTAGAATATTGCTGCGCGGTGTGGGATCCTTACCAGGTGTGATTGGCGGAGGACATTGAAAGGGTGCAAAAAAGGGCAGCTCATTTTGTATTATCACGTAATAGGGGAGAGAGTGTGGCAGATATGATACGCGAATTGGGATGGAAGTCATTAAAGCAAAGACGTTTTTCGTCGCGGCGAGATCTATTTACGAAATTTCAGTCACCAACTTTCTCTTCCGAATGCGAAAATATTTTGTTGAGCCCAACCTACATGGGTAGGAATGATCATCAAAATAAAATAAGAGAAATCAGAGCTCGAACAGAAAGGCTTAGGTGTTCGTTTTACCCGCGCGCTGTTCGGGAGTGGAATGGTAGAGAGATAGCATGATTGTGGTTCGATGAACCCTCTGCCAAGCACTTAAATGTGAATAGTAGAGTAATCATGTAGATGCTGATGTACATATATATTCGGCAAGCCACCAACAAGCGGAGTGTGGCAGAGGGGACAATTCACCCCAAACTCATATCCCCCCCCCCCTCTCACTGTTCCACTCGCGGATCGCGTGATGGAAAAACGACTGTCTGAAAGCCTCAGTTCGAGCTCTAATTCCCCATATCTTTGAATGGTGATCATTGCGCAATTTCAAAGTTGGCGGTAATAATATACGCTCTACATCCTCTGTGAAGGTCGGATTTCGGAATTCAGTGAGCAGCCCCTTCCGTTTAGCGCGTCGACTATTTGCAAGTGTGTCCCACTTCAGACTTTCTATGAGATTTGTAAAGCTCTCGCGATGGCTAAATGTACCAGTCACAAATATTGCCGCTCTTTTTTTGGACCCTCTCAATCTCTTGAATCAGACCCAACTGGTAAGGGCCCCATACAGACGAACAGTACTCTAAGATTGGACGAACTAACGTACTGTAAGCAATTTCCTTTGTTGAAGGATTGCATCGCTTCAGCATTCTACCAATAAACCGCAATCTAGAGTTCGCCTTGCCTGTTACTTGTGTAATCTGATCATTCCATTTGAGATCATTTCGAACAGTCACAGACAGATACTCGACGGATGTTACCACTTCCAAAAACTGGGCATTTATTTTGTACTCTTACATTAATGGGGATTATACACAGTAGGTTACACTTACTAATATTGAGACAACTGCCAGTCATTACACCACGAATTTATTTTCTGGAAATCGTCATTGATTTGTTCACAACTTTCGTATGGTACTACTTTCCTGTAGACTACAGCATCATCGACTAACAGTCTAACGCAGCTGTCAATACCATCAACCATCAACCATATCGATTATTTCAATCGTAAAAAGCAGCGGACCAATTACGCTGCCCTGGGGCACACCTGAAGTTACATTTATTTCTGTTGAAGTCAAACCATTCAGGACGACATACTGCTCACTGTCTGTTAGAAAACTTTCTATCCAACCGCACATGTCATCGGATAGACCGTAAGCGCGCACTTTTTGGAGCAAGAGACAGTGTGGAACTGAGTCGAACGTCTTTCGAAAGTCGAGAAATACGGCATCAGCCTGGCAGCCGGTAACTAGAGTATGTTGTATATCATGCACAAAGAGGGCCAGCTGTGTCTCGCATGACCCCTGTTTCCTAAAACCGTGTTCGTTTCTGCAAAGTCTGAGAGTCGAGAAAGGTCACTATGTCTGAACACAAAATATGTTCCACGATTCTACAAGAAGTCGATGTCCTTTCACGCTACACTCGTAAATGAACCAAGGGAAAAACGACTATCTATATGCCACCGTATGAGGCGGTTCTTGCGCGAAATGTAGTATAGTGAAAGTAGTATCATGCTGCAGGCGCCTGCAAATACCCGTTCTCCACAATTTCACAATAGTGTTTCACGAAGAAGAACTCATCTTCCCTCCAGAGATTCCCATTTCTAATCAAGAAGTATCTCTGTAACACTCTAATCTGATGTTGTGTGTGTTGTATCGGCTATTGTGGCATTTAGCACTGACGCAATCAAGGAAGGAGAGAAGTAGCGATGTCGTCTGACTGGTGCCTCCCGCCGGGTAGACTGTTCGCCTGGTGCAAGTCTTTCGATTTGACGCCACTTCGGCAATTTGTGCGTCGTTGGGGATGAAATGATGATGATCTTCGGCCTGACATGGCTGCTTGTCCTGTTCCAGAGGTTGCCCCTCAGTCTGCAAGATCCGGGCAGTCGCAGAGGGTGGGCTTACTGGTAGTTGGGAGCTCCAACGTCAGGCGCGTAATGGGGCCACTTAGGGAAATGGCAGAGATTAATTTTATATGATCATTCCACTTCAAATCGTTCCGCACGCATACTCCCAGATATTTTACAGAAGGAACTGCTACCAGTGTTTGTTCCGCTATCATATAATCATACAATAAAGGATCCTTCTTTCTATGTATTCGCAATTCATTACATTTGTCTATGTTAAGGGTCAGTTGCCACTCCCTGCACCAAGTGCCTATCCGCTGCAGATCTTCCTGCATTTCGCTACAATTTTCTAATGCTGCAACTTCTCTGTATACTACAGCATCATCCGCGAAAAGCCGCGTGGAACTTCGAAGATTTGAAGTGGAATGATCATATAAAATTAATTGTTGGTAAGGCGAGTACCAGGTTGAGATTCATTGGGAGGGTGCTTAGAAAATGTAGTCCATCAACAAAGGAGGTGGCTTACAAAACACTCGTTCGACCTATACTTGAGTATTGCTCATCAGTGTGGGATCCGTATCAGATCGGTTTGACGGAGGAGATAGAGAAGATCCGAAGAAGAGCGGCGCGTTTCGTCACAGGGTAATTTGGTAACCGTGATAGCGTTACGGATATGTTTAATAAACTCAAGTGGCAGTCTCTGCAAGAGAGGCGCTCTGCATCGCGGTGTAGCTTGCTCGCCAGGTTTCGAGAGGGTGCGTTTCTGGATGAGGTATCGAATATATTGCTTCCCCCTACTTATACCTCCCGAGGAGATCACGAATGTAAAATTAGAGAGATTAGAGCGCGCACGGAGGCTTTCAGACAGTCTTTCTTCCCGCGAACCATACGCGACTGGAACAGGAAAGGGAGGTAATGACAGTGGCACGTAAAGTGCCCTCCGCCACACACCGTTGGGTGGCTTGCGGAGTATAAATGTAAATGTAGATGTAGATGTAGATTAGGACAATACAACACCCAGTCCCTGAGCGGAGAAAATCTCCCCAGCTGGGAATCGAACCCGGGCCCTTAGGATTGACATTCTGTCGCGCTGACCACTCAGCTACCAGGGGCGGACGAAGTAGCGATGATCTGTACATACACTTTCAAATTAACAGAACTCTTTAATTCAAAAAACGAAAGAAACATAATTTGGCTTCTCGTTATGAGGTGCCTTGAGTTGGTCCTTGTGCCTCCTGTGTCCAGTTGCGTTTATACAATATTCATGTGTTCAATTACGTTTATACACTATTACTACTCTAAGAATGAAAGCTAAATATCGTCTTCCTATTAGCCAGCACTGATGCTTTCGACCTCTGCGACCGAACTGGACCCGAACAGCGATGGGCGGCTCGTTAAGTCAGTGTTTCCAGGAGACGCTGAAATCTGTCTTCCTGGGGGTTTGGCGCTGCCCGCTCTTTCCATTGGCGAGCGGGTGTGCGCCTTCTTGATGCCGTTTTGTGGCGCTGCGCTGATCGGTGTGCAGTCGATGCTTTAGGATTGCACAGTGGGGATTCCAAAAACCCGGTCAGTACACAACAATGGATCGCACTAGTGTTCCATATATAGTCTCCTTTAAAAGTGAGCTACACTTCCTTCAAAGTCTCCCAATAAACCAAAGTAGATACTTCGTCGTCCCCACTACCATTCTCGTTCCATTTCAGTTTGCTTTGCAACGTTGTTGTGGTCTTCAGTCCAGTGACTGGTTTCATGCAGCTCTCCATGCTACTCTATCCTGGGCAAGCTTCTTCATCTCCCTGTACCTAGTGCAACCTACATCCTTCTGAATCTGTTTAGTCTATTCATCTCGTGGTCTCCCTCTATGATTTTTACCCTCCACGCTGTCCTCAAATAATAAATTGGTGATCCCTTGATGCCTTAGAACATGTCCTGTCAACCGATCCCTTCTTCTAGTCAACTTGTGCCACAAATTTCTCTTCTCCCCAATTCTATTTAATACCCCCTCATTAGTTATGTGGTCTACCCAGCTAATCTTCAGCATTCTTCTGTAGCACCACATTTCAAAAGCTTATATTCTCCTCTTGTCTAATCGTCCATTTTTCACTTCCATACGTGGCTACACTCCACACAAATGCTTTCAGAAACGATTTCCTGGCATTTACATCTATACTCGATATCAATAAATCTCTCTTCTTCAGAAACGCATTCCTTGCCATTGCTAGTCTACATTTTATATCTTCTCTACTTCGACCATCATGAGTTATTTTGCTCCCCAAATAGTGAAACTCATTTAGTACTTTGTCTCATTCCCTAATCTAATGCCCTCAGCATCGCCCGGTTTAATTCGACTACATTCCAATATCCTGGTTTTGCATTTGTTGATGTTCATCTTATATCCTCCTTTCAAGATTCCATTCCATTCAACTGCTCTTCCAGGTCCTTCGCAACGTTAGGCCTAGATATTTAATTGGCGATACTGTATCAAAGCCACATGGCTAATACCATATTCGAATACTACTGGATTGTCTTTCCTATTACTTGCATTGCCTTTCATTTTTCTACATTCATCTCAAACAGAATTTCCTTTCTAGGTCATCCTGACGATTCAATTCGTTAGATCAGTTACGTGTACAGAGAACTTACCTGGGGCACATCTAACGACATCCTTGCCTCTGATGAACACTCGTCCTCGAGGACAGCATAATTGCTTCTATTAGTTCGAGTCACTCACATACCTCGGAATTTAATGCTTGTCCTCGATCCTTTGTTAACAGTCTGCAGTGGGGCACATTGTCAAAAGTTTTCAGGAAATCTGCGAAGTTTGAATCTGCCTGTTCACTACACAGTAGCGGTACTATCACTGGAAGCTGTAGTATCGATTATATATAGGGTGTTTCTGTAAAAGCGTGCAAAAATTTAATAGGTCATAGCGGATGTTTCACTGAATAATTTGAGGTAGGGATCCTGGGGTCGGAGAATAATAGGAATAAAATGACATTATTGTGTACTTATTTACAATAGTTAATTACAAATACCATCACTGACACAATGAACATACCATTTGTACTGTATCTTACAAAATATGCTGAAACTGATGGCCTTCAACCTCAATGCGAGCATGAAATCGGCGAACAAGATTCTGACCCACCCTGGAAAATATCCTTTGTGTGTTTCGAATCACATCACAGGCAGCTACAATTCTGGCAACTAATTCCAATTCCATATCAACTTCGGCCTCATAAAAAAGTGAATTTAGATATCTCCGTAGGAAAGAATCAAGCGATTCTGGTCAGGTGACCTCGCAAGCAATGGAATAAGACCTCCCGTTCCAATCCAGCGAACTGTTGCATCCTATTGTACTGTACGTCTCTGAATAGCATTGAGTAATGAAAGGGCCTGCCGTTGATTCATAGCACGTTCTGTCGTGGGACAATGTAAGTACGACACAACAGAGGCATCTTAAGGAAAAGCAAGGTAAACAAAACTTGCATCATGGTTTCCTAGTAATCAGACTCATCCTCTTTGTTGCCTTGCAGAAATATACATACAAATAGCACAGTATGTGTAATCGTGTACGCATGTTAGTTGTAAAAGAGCTGGAAAACAGTAATGCTAGACTTTCATATCTCTTTAAGCTGGCTTCTCCGACCCAGGTTCCCTACCTCAAATTATTCGGTGGAGCATTCTCTATAGCCTGTTACATTTCTGTACGCTCTTACGGAAACAGCCTGTGTATGTATACTGTGGTGAACAGTACTGTGGTCGCTCCACGTGTAGTCCGCTGACTACATACTTAAGAGAAAGTGTCCCCTATGTTTGCGCTGTATGAGTAGCGAGATCAATCAGCAAACATCGGTCATATCACTGTTAGCATGGTAAATGAGCCAATGTTGGTAGTCGGCCCCACATCACGTGCCTACATGTAGCTGCGGCGTTCTCGTGGCACTTGTATAGTCATCTCAACGGTCACATTACAAACCCTGTTTCGTGAAACAAATGATGTAACATAGGTGCTGTGAACTGTACATTGCAGTTACATTTAATAGCGCCTCCTTTTCTCAGAGAACTACACTTATACTTCGCAAGCCATATTGTGGTGTGTCGCGAAGGGTGTCACTGTCTTTTCTCCCCTTTAGACACCAGTCACGAGAACTACCTGGAAGAACGATTATGGAAAAGATTATGTGTGCGCTCGAGTGTCTCTCTGATTTTACCTTCATGGTCTTACCATGACAGTCACGTAAGAGGAAGCAATATATCACTTGAATCTTCTAGAATCGAGCCCTCTCTGAATTGTGATGCAAAATGACTCTCTTGTAGCGTCTGCCACTGAAGTTATATGATGAACTACATGACGCTTTTGAGCTTTGTGTATGAAGTTGTGACGAAACAGGGAGCTCTTCTTAGGAACTTCTCTATTTTCTCTATCCATCCGCTCTGGTAAGGACTCCCATACTAACGAGCAGTATTCACGTATCGGTCAAACGAGGATGTAGGAACCAATCTCTTCTTCGAGGTACCGTAGTACACTTCGGGATTATTCTTGCAATGAATTTCAATCATATCATAGCATAAATTGAACATCTCTCCGTTCTCTTGATCCGTTTACTCTCAACAATAAAACAAGACCAATTGACATTTAAAAATATTGCATTTCATGCTTTCTGAACAAAAAAATATGGTTCAAATGGCTCTGAGCACTATGGGACTTAACATCTGAGGTCATCAGACCCCTAGAGCTTAGAACTACTTAAACCTAGCTAACCTAAAGACATCACACACATCCATCCCCGAGGCAGGATTCGAACCTGCGACCGTAGCAGTCACGCGTTTCCAGACTGAAGCGCGTAAAACCGCTCGGCCACAACGGCCGGCTTCAATCCGGTATCTGTTTTACTATTTATGTTATGTGTTCATTCCATTTCAGATCGTTCCATGCACATACTCACAGATATGAAATGGATGCTACTGCATCTTCGGTAGCTGTGTAGTCATAAGATAACTGTTCTTTCCGCCTATTTATGAACAATACTTCACATTCGTTAATGCCGATGGTCGTCAACAACCGACTGCAAATCTACATCCATGGGTGAAAGTGCATTTAATGTCGCACAACTGTTGCCGACAGAATAGGAAGCATCCACTCAGGCATGTGCAGTTCACTTCTTCTGCTTTGTGCTAACAAAGTTATTTAGATGATATAGAGGACAGAATATGACAGTTTATTGCAAACAGTGTGCGTGTGTTTTCATTCATCACTATGAATAGAGAGAAGAGATACCTTTTCTTATTTCAGATGTAAATACACTACTGGCCATTAAAACTGCTACACCAAGAAGAAATGCAGATGATAAACGGGTATTCATTGGACAAATATATTGTACTAGAACTGACATGTGATTACATTTTCAAGCAAATTGCGTGCATAGATCCTGAGAAATCAGTACCCAGAACAACCACCTCTAGCCGTAATAACGGCCTTGATAGCTTGGATGGCGTGTACAGGTACAGCTGCCCACGCAGCTTCAACATGAGTATTGACTAGCGTATTGTGACGAGCCAGTTGCTCGGCCACCATTGACCACACGTTTTCAGTTGGTGAGAGATCTGGAGAATGTGGTAGCCAGGGCAGCAGTCGAACATTTTCTGTATCCAGAAAGGGCGTACAGGACCTGCAACATGCGGTCGTGCACTATCCTGCTGAAATGTAGGGTTTCGCAGGGATCGTATGAAGGGTAGAGCCACGGGTCGTAACACATCTGAAATGTAACGTCCATTGTTCAAAGTGCCGTCAATGCGAACAAGAGGTGACCGAGACGGGTAACCATCATACCATCACTCCGGGTGATACGCCAGTATGGCGATGACAAATACACGCTCCCAATGTGCGTTTACCGCGATGTCGCCAAACACGGATGCGACCATCATGATGCTGTAAACAGAGCTTGGATTCATCCGAAAAAATGACGTTTTGACATTCGTGTACCCAGGTTCGTCGTTGAGTACACCATCGCAGGCGATCCTGTCTGTGATGCACCGTCAAGGGTAACCGCAGCCATGGTCTCCGAGCTGATAGTCCATGCTGCTGCAAACGTCGTCCAACTATTCGTGCAGATGTTTGTTGTCTCGCAAACATCCCCATCTGTTGACTCAGGGATCGAGACGTGGCTGCTCGATCCGTCACAGCCATGCGGATAAGATGCCTTTCATCTCGACTGCTAGCGATACGAGACTGTAAGGATCCAGCACGGCGTTCCGTAATACCCTCCTGAACCCATCGATTCCATATTCTGCTAACAGTCATTGGATCTCTACCAACGCGAGCAGCAATGTCGCGACACGATAAACCACAATCGCGATAGGCTACAATCCGACCTTTATCAAAGTCGGAAACGTGAGGGTACTCATTTCTCCTCGTTACACGAGGCATCACAACAACGTTTCACCAGGCAACGCCGGTCAACTGCTGTTTGTGTATGAGAAATCGGTTGTAAACTTTCCTCATGTCAGCACGTTGTAGGTGTCGCCACCGGCGCCAGCCTTGTGTGAATGCTCTGAAAAGCTAATCATTTGCATATCACAGCATCTTCTTCCTGTCGGTTAAATTTCGCGTCTGTAGCACGTCATGTTCGTGGTGTAGCAATTTTAATGGCCAGTAGTGTATTATCACAATAGGGGCAAGAACGTTTCACTCGTAATAATATCGGGAAAGACACACCTTAAGGAGAAGTGGTGCAAGCAGTGAGGTCGTTTACGTATCGAATGTATGCTTCTTGACGGATTTCCTTTTCTGGATAGTTGTTTGATGCAAAGGAGCAGTGTGTATAACAGATAAGATTGGATTTCTGAAAGAATAAATCGATTATTTACAGTGGAAAACGACTATTTACTTTCATTTCACGATACTTGATGTTTTTACTGTAGCAGGTTAATGATACGACTGGCGCGATAATTCCTGGCATAGTTAATAGTGCGGATGACATGTGTCATGCATAGCATACACAGTATATTTTGGCAAGTTGAATGGTGTATATAAGTAACTTTACTCTACCATAATGATTGTATTCCTTCGTGTTCTTGACTGCCACAGCACGTATTGTGGCAGCCGTAGAGAAAACATTAATTTTGAGATCTCCTTTCAGCACTCACCGATATGAGACCATGCTCTCTGAGCACGCAGTACCGATGAGCGCTTCGTAGCAGGTCTAAACACGCTGGACATTTCCCGCTCCTCTCAGTGCGCGCTTTGTTGCGCGCTCGAAGTAAGTTTAAAATAATGGGCACTTAGGCGAGAGTGCGGGGCTGTATCGAACGCCATCTGCAGCTTTACCTTGTACTAACGCCTGTTCGTGGAGACACAATCGGCAGAGTAGGTCAGCAATAGGGGACTGCCCTGGAGGGAGCAGGTAGTGAACAGGCGGACAGCCGTTGTCTGCGGGGGAGACACGGCGGCAGGATAAAGACCCCCTCCCTCACATTATTGGCAATTACTGACGGCATAACGAGGGGTTGGGTGGTTACTGGGGGAATGGGTGTGGGGCGAGCAACCCCTCCTTGCAGGGGAACCGCAGGCGGGAATCCCTCCACGGGAGCCCCGTCACGGGTCCCATTAGTCTTTCTTTCAAAGACTCGGCCCTCAATTAAGGCGCAGACTCAATTAACAAACGCTTCTTTATTTACTTCTTGCAATGGCAAACTAGGTTACCAACACGAGCTGCCGACGCACAAGGGGAGCAGATTTCCAATGATTTCTCTGCCCCGCCTATTTGCTTTATCATTTCAGTTTTCTCTGGGCAACGATTACACGTTTTTCTTCATTTGCTCAAATCTCCTTTCGCAAGGATTTCTTAAATTCATGACTTGTTTTGCTTCTCCTTTCCAGATAGAAATACTACATACATCAAAAAAAGCTTTGCATCGTCTCGGTTCCGAGAGTTCCGCAACCTGTACAGTTAGAGATCAACATAAACATAATTTCCGCCCTTTTTATTGCCCATGAAATCCATACATTGCATGTTGTACCACCACACAGCATAACTTTCAGAGTTGGTGGTCTAGATTGCTGTACACATCGGTACCTCTAATACCCAGTAGCACGTCCTCTTGCATTGATGCGTACCTGTTTCGTCGTGGCATTCTATCCACAACTTCATCAAGGCACTGTTTGTCCAGATTGTCCTAGTCCTCAACGGCGATTCGGCGTAGATCCCTCAGAGTGGTTGATGTCCATAAACAGCCCTTTTCAATCTATCTCAGGCATGTGCGATAGGGTTCATGCCTGGAGAACATGCTAGCCACTGTAGTCAAGCGATGTCGTCATCCTGAAGAAAGTCATTCACAAGATATTTACGATGGGGGAGCGAACTGCCGTCCGTGAAGACGAATGCTTCGCAAATATAATGCCGATATGGTTGCACAGTCGATCGGAGGATGGCATTCAGGTATCGTACAGCCGTTACGGCGTCTTCCATGACCACCAGCGGCATACGCCAGCCCCACACAATGCCACCCTATAAGAGCAGGGAACGTCCACCTTGCTGCATTCGCTGGACAGTGTGTCTAAGGCGTTCAGCCTGACCGGGTTACCACCAAACACTTCTCAGACGATTGTCTGATAGAAGGCATATGCGACACTCATCAGTGAAGGGAATGTGACGCCAATCCTGAGCTGTCCATTCGGCATGTCGTTGGGCCCATCTGTATCGCGCTGCATGGTGTCGTTGTTGCAAAATGGACCTCGCCATGGACGTCGGGAGTGAAGTTGCGCATCATGCAGCCTGTTGCGCACAGTTTGAGTCGTAACACGACGTCCTGTGGCTGCACGAAAAGCGTTATTTAACACGGTGGCTTTGCTGTCAGGGTTCCTGCGAGCCATAATCCGTAGGTAGCGGTCATCCACTGCAGTAATAGCCCTTAGTCGGCCTGAGAGAGGCATGTCATCGACAGTTTCTGTCTCTCTGTATCTCCTCCATGTCCGAACAACATCGCTTTGGTTCACGCCGAGACGCCTGGACACTTCCCTTGTTAAGAGCCCTTCCTGGTACAAAGTAACAATGCGGACGCGATCGAACAGCGGTATTGACCGTCTATTCATAGTTGAACTACAGACAACACGAGCCTGGTACCTCCTTCCTGGTGGAATGACTGGAATTAATCGGCTGTCGGACCTCCTCCGTCTAATAGGTGCTACGCATGCATGGTTGTTTATATCTTTGGACGGATTTAGTGACATCTCTGAACTTTCGAAGGGACTGTGTCTGTGACACAATACCTACAGTCTGCGTTTATCTTCAGGATTTTGTGAACCGGGCTGATGCAAAACTTTTTTTGATGTGTGTATTTTGTTTCCCATTCTGATGTTTGTAAGAACACTTCCACCTGTTATATTCTTCTGACTACAGCTGTATCATACTTTAATGGTATTAATATGCTCATGAGAACTTCCACGTCTTTTCCAGTTAGCATCAAAGGACATTGCGAATTATTTCGCCCTTCACGCAGTTAGAGCCGTCGAAAAAGCTTTCACAGCTTCAAACTAACTGCACAAAATCTCTGCAGCTAAGATTCGACGAATAAAATCACCATAGCTTCAAACCAAACCCAAAAAATCACTGCCGCTGGCGACCAACGATACAAGACCAGAGACAATATTAGCTCAATTTCAGAAAACGTCGTATTTTAAAAAATATATATTGAGATGCTACAAAGCCCCTTAATGTGGAATAACTTCTAAACTTGTCTGTCACCGTTCTAGCGTTACTCGTTTCTCGTCATTATTAGTTTCAAATTTTTCCTTCTGAGGTTTGAAGACTTTGATGGCATAGCTAAGAATAAAGTAAGAGATATTACTAGATATACAGAAACAGAAGGTGTATATTGTTGCTGTGTTAAGGCACAATTCAGTTAGGTTCAGTACAGAAGAGATAGCACTTAAGCTGAATAAAGGTAATTAACTAAGAGGAATGCATTAGTTTGAAAGAATGTTTACACAATGCAGACAGGTATTTTCAAGTACCGTCTAAAGAATACCATTTAATCGTGTAGAAAGAAATGACTCAATAATATATGTCACATATTAGAGCAGTTTTCTTAAATTTGATGAGAATTTGTTGAGTGGCGTCAGACTGAATGAAGCTTACCTGAGATATCATTTTGCCTGTCATTCAGACGTTATCTATGGAAAACCAGGGTAAAACCATAGACATGGGCTTTAAACTCATGCTACAAATTACTCACATGTGATTTCAACAGAGTTTTCATACAGTGATGATATTATTTTATATACAAAAGTACTTCCTTTCAGGACTGCAAGAAAGAAACTGTACTTAGAACAATGTTATTAGTACGAATCATGAACAGGATTCCTTGACATAAATTTTGCAGGAGGACAGAATTCTTATGCACCGACATAGTATGGGAGAATTCTCACAGTCCGAAATAGCTTGAGGGTAGGGATGTGTCAGCAGAGGCTAGCTGCACGGCATAAACGTTTCGACATAGTTAGTCGGTCACCAAGAGTGCAACATCGACACCTCTGTATGAGAGTGTGAGCGAGGTCAGTGGAAAAATGTAAGACAAGCACACACTAAATGGCCTTCGTTGCCCTTAAAACATTATGGAAGATGCACTAGATAGTACACAACAGCGTCTATCAGGGACCTGACAGAGAAGTTACGGTACTGAAATAAACCTGCTACACAAATGTAGCAGAAAGAGAGACTGCAGACCACTCGTAATTATCTTGACCAATTTGGTCATCATGTATGTCACCACACAGCAAAGCCTCTCCTCAGTTCTACATTACTGGCCATTAAGATTGCTACACCAAGAAGAAATGTAGATGATAAACGGGTATTCATGGGACAAATATATTACACTATAACTGACATGTGATTACATTTTCACGGAATTTGGGTGCGTAGATCCTGAGAAATCAGTACCCAGAACAACCACCTCTAGCCGTAACAACGGCCTTGATACTCCTTGGCATTTAGTCAGAGCTTGTACAGGTACAGCTGCCAATGCAGCTTCAACACGATACCACAGTTTATCAAGAGTAGTGACTGGAGTATTGTGACGAGCCAGTTGCTCGGCCACCATTCAAATGGTTCAAATGTCTCTGAGCACTATGGGACTTAACATCTTTACCGAGCGAGGTGGCGCAGTGGATAGCACACTGGACTCGCATTCGGGAGGACGACGGTTCAATCCCGTCTCCAGCCATCCTGATTTAGGTTTTCCGTGATTTCCCTAAATCGTTTCAGGCAAATGCCGGGATGGTTCCTTTGAAAGGGCACGGCCGATTTCCTTCCCCGTCCTTCCCCAACCCGAGCTTGCGCTCCGTCTCTAATGACCTAACTTAACATCTTAGGTCATCAGTCCCCTAGAACTTAGAACTACTTAAACCTAACTAACCTAAGGACATCACACACATCCATGCCCGAGGCAGGATTCGAACCTGCGAGCGTAGCAGTCGCGCGGCTCCGGACTGAGCGCCTAGAACCGCGAAACCACCGCGGCCGGCTCGGCCACCATTGACCAGACGTTTGCAATTGGTAAGAGATCTGGAAAATGTGCTGGCCAGGGCAGCAGTCGAACATTTTCTGTATCCAGAAAGGCCCGTACAGGACCTGCAACATGCAGTCGTGCGTTATCCTGCTGAAATACAGGGTTTCGCAGGGATCAAATGAAGGTTAGAGCCACGGGTCGTAGCACATCTGAAATGCAACGTCCACTGTTCAAAATGCCGTCAATGCGAACACGAGGTGACCGAGATGTGTAACCAATGGCGCCCCATACCATCACGCCGGGTGAGACGCCAGTATGGCGATGACGAATACACGCTTCCAACGTGCGTTCACTGCGATGTCGCCAAACACGGACGCGACCATCATGATGCTCTAAACAGAACCTGCATTCATCCGAAAAAAAATGACGTTTTGCCATTCGTGCACCCAGGTTCGTCGTTGAGTACACCATTGCAGGCGCTCCTGTCTGTGATGCAGCGTCAAGGGTAACCGTAGCCATGGTCTCCGAGCTAATAGTCCATGGTGCTGCAAAGTCGTCGAACTGTTCGTGCAGATGGTTGTTGTCTTGCAAACATCCCTATCTGTGGACTCAGGGATCAAGAGTGGGTGCAAGATCCGTTACAGCCATGCGGATAAGATGCCTGTCATCTCCACTGCTAGTGATACGAGGCCGTTGTGATCCAGCACGATGTTCTGTATTACCCTCTTAAACCCACCGATCCACATTTTGCTAACAGTCATTGGACCTCGACCAACGCGAGCAGCAATGTCGCGATATGATAAACCGCAATCGCGATAGGCTACAATCCGACCTTTATCAAAGTCGGAAACGTGATGGTACGCATTTCTCCTCGTTACACGAGGCATCACAACAACGTTTCACCAGCAACGCCGGTCAACTCCTGTTTGTGTATGAGAAATCGGTTGGAAACTTTCTTCATGTCAGCACGTTGTAGGTGTCGCCACCGGCGCCAACCTTGTGTGAATGCTCTGAAAAGCTAATCATTTGCATATTACAGTATCTTCTTCCTGTCGGTTAAATTTCGCGTCTGTAGCACATCATCTTCGTGTTGTAGCAATTTTAATGGCCAGTAGTGTATATAAATACCCGGACCAGTTAGCTTAGAGGCAGTAGATCATTAGGATCGATGGCACCCATGCCGTTCATGCTCGATTCTCTCATTATTATATTGTAACATCTTGTGTAAGATTGTTGCAGTATTATCGCATTGTGCCAGTCACTCTCTAGTTGCTTGGCATAATGACAGCAATTCTGTAACCACAGATAATTGATGCTGGAGTCCAAGATGGAATCTGCCACTGATGAATAGACCATGGTTCCAACAACACCATTCCAGTTCAGTTGCTGTGATACTTCGGCACTGTATGGGCCAGAGGGCTTATCTAATTGGTGGGCTACATCCAGAGTACATTACAACATCAGAGTCCACGGCACCTGACACTTCGGTCAGTGACCAGAAAGGGACAGAGCACTTTTAGGGTGGCATGCCACTCAGTCACACACACACACACCGCAGTCACGCCTCCTTCACAGTGTATCTGCCGCACGGGAAGCGCCTACAGATCGGCGTGTGGGCAACCCTCCAGAGTTGTGGTTGCTGGCCTATGCTTCAGCAGACATAGCGACCTCTGGCAGCCTTGAGTCTGCTACTGAGGACAGCAGATTCTACAGCCTATATAGTAGCCGGCCATTCCTGCGGCCATAGTTCCAATATTCGTAATGAACAATGTATTGAGTAACAACTAATCTTATTTTATTGGCTTCAAACAACATCCCACAAGTTCTCAGGCCACATACCCTGACAACACACAACAACGTTTCACCAGGCAACGCCGGTCAACTCCTGTTTGTGTATGAGAAATCGGTTGGAAACTTCCCTCATGTCAGCACGTCGTAGGTGTGACTCCTAAAAAATGGATATCAGAAGTGTTTGAGCGTAGCACCAATATAAGTTGAATGGCAAGCAGTGCTGGATGGCCTACGAAGGACATCAACCCCAGAAGTGATTCTGTCCTGATGGACTAATGGAGGCGGGCTACATAGAAGTATTGTTACTTGTTGACAAAAAATTCTTTTTTCCATGCCCAGAATAGGACTTAAAGACCGTAAAGTACTTCTAGAAGCCAAGTTACTAGTAGATTTGTCTCATTTTGAGGGAAACACTCGTGAAGAGTATCCTGTTCCAACATGTTGTAAAATTGTAACATTTGCAATTTAACTGGCCACAGTGCACCTTGCAAAAAATTCATACCTACGACAGGCACTAAATGCAGGTAGTACGGTCATGCAGCAGGTGATTTCACAGAATGTCGCAGGATGATGAATAGGTGTAAGAATGAAATAAAATTTATTTTGTGCGACTGTAGTTACTGAGTGTTGTTTTGAGAGTGTAAGAAATTGAAAAGTAAATCGCACAAATATGGCACAGACGGTCTGCTAGTACTAACGACACGATAGCCGCTCTCATTGAGCAATTTGTTAGACGACATGAAGCAGCAGAAAGTTTATAACGAACAGTAAAGTCAGCAATTACACATGTTTTGCAGGTCGGCTTTTGGTGATATTAAAACTTTAGTAAATGTCCCTTTCTCGACAGTGGAACCTGCAACTGCGAATCTCATAGTCCCATTCTCCGGGGAAACATCTGAGGAAATAATTGTATTTATAATGTATTAGCCATTGTCGAGTCAAGTAACCAAGCAAGTGAAAAATGTTTGCAGATGGCCTAATTACGCATCATGATCATGGCTGAGACCTGACAGAAGTGTTACGATTAAGATACTGAAAGCAAGACAGTACATTGGTTTTTAAAGCAAAACCCAATGGCTTAATGAGGAACTGAATTAAATGCTGGACTTGCTTTCGGATAGGATTTTCCCATGCTCAAGAAATTCGTTGAGCATCAGATGTCGAATATTGGAGAAGATGATTAGCATCACCTTACCTGCTGATATACAGATTTGTATGTTTTTGGGGAGGTGAAGACCCATACTTTCCTTGCCTAGACGTATCACTATATTATTCCAAAGCAGCATATGAAAATTACAACCAGTTTGGTACTTACGAGATTTTGTACCTTTTTGTTTCAAAACTGTAAATTGTTTCGTGTTCCTCAGACCACTGAATATAAGAATTTTCTCCTACACTTCAATGATCTGACAAATATGAAACATTCCACTGTGTGTGTGTGTGTGTGTGTGTGTGTGTGTGTGTGTGTGTCTCCTCGTTCTTGAAACAAGTAGTCACAGTGAACAATTAAGCAGCATGAATTCATATCCATAGAGATACTAAAATCAAAATTTGTTCTCCTGCTTTTTAGCTCGAGAATAATATTTCTCATTGAGACAACGTAACTATTTCATAAATTTAAAGTTGAAAATAGACAGACAGGTGACCAGCTGAAAGCAGCTGGCTACTCATCAAAATGAAAATACATATATTATCAGTATTTTCAACGAACTACAAAACCTATCAAGCTAAAAAGTTGATTCCTACACTCTGCTTAGGGATGGGAACAAGAAGTAGGTATACTATTTGCTGTGAACTTTCTTTTTTGTATTTATCAGATAATTTAGATGTAGAAAGAAAATGCTTTGGTAAGTTTAAGTCCCAGCTGCCATAAGTAAAAGCACTCTGGGTTACACGATCCCCCTGAAGTTCCAGACTTTTTGAAAGTTTATTTCTCCTTCAGGTAGATGTCATTAGTGGTATGTTCTGAGAAACACTTGTATTTCTCCTGTTATGTTAAAATTTGCTTCTTTTCCAAAAACCAGAGCAGAGTATGCACACCTTAATTTCACCAACATGCTAATGTATTTGCAACTGCGATGGAATATTAAATCATAGTCCGTTATGAAAAAAGGATCTCTGAGCAAGACAGATCAATTGTTTATGAAATAGTTCATTGTTGGTGTAATCTCTTCACATATGCTGCTCTTGCAGGCAGTCAATATTTGCCCCACTGAAAAAGCAATAATTATATGAGCTTAAGTTTCACATATTAACGACGTGCCCAAATACTCTCCTCATTGTGTGCTGTCATTAGCCAAATACTCACTTTTGTGTCTTGAACAGTTTGTTACATATGATGGATTTCATTAGTGACACACTTTTGCTTATTTTAGGGAAGATCTGTAGGCATTACATAAAACCCACGTTCTCGTGACTGGAGACAGACGTAGATTTCTTCCTAAGCCTAAATAAAGGTTCAGTGTGTTAGCTACATTTCATACATAGCAGTGTATGACCAAATCTGCACCAAATGTAAACTCATAGCTACCCCTGATTTTCATTGGAGAGTATTTGATTTCCGTGTAGAGGTTTTGTTAATTTCGAAATATCATAATACCTAATACCATTAATGGAAAGATAGGTTGTTTACAATCACGCTGATATATGAGGCTATAAGTAACCAGAATCGAATCTTCCCGCCGAAAATATTCTATAAAATTTTTTCAGAATGATAACAGGGTAGCCAACATGCGTAAGCCTCCACTATGCCAGTTCAGTGAGTCGGTCCTTGGCTACGTCGCAGTGGATAAAGAATATTTTGTCCACTCAGGTTAGGCATGTAGCATGTGTGCTCTGTGATGCCATCTAGCTTCCAGTGTGTGCTGCCCCTCACGCTGACCTCCGCTACACAGGTAGCCTGCGTTCTTTGTGTGTGTACACCTAGCCTGCCACAGTGACGCGCTTTGTGTTGTATCTCCACTTACGGGACACACTCTGATCACATGTACACCATCAGAGGGTTCATAATAGCGAATCGTGTTTCTCACATGAAAACGTGACAACCTGACAATACTCTTCTGATTCGTTCCGTCTTCCACACTACTTTTATTCTCAAGCGTCCCCAGGTGTCATACACGATGCAGTCGGTCGATATTTTTTCTCACAAGCGTAAACAATATTTTGAGATGGCAGCCGTGTGCATCATGCACTATACAGTCTGTGCTTCACCCTCGTCTTTTTTCAAGTTTCTAGCAGTCACAAGAAGGTGGCAGAACTTACCGAGAGCACAGTATTTATGGGATAACGACTATGCCACATGAAAGAAGAGGTAAGAAACAGAAATACACTATGTGATCAAAAGGATCCGGACACCTGGCTGAAAATGACTTACAAGTTCGTGGCGCTCTCCGTCGGTAATGCTGGAATTGAGTATGGTGTTGGCCCACCGTTAGCCCTGATGACAACGTCCACTCTCGCAAACATACGTTCAATCGGGTTCTGGAAGGTTTCTCGGGGAGTGGCAGCCCATTCCTCACGGAGAGGAGAGATAGCAATGTCGGTCGGTGAGGCCTGGCACGAAGTCGGCGTTCCAAAACACCAAGCCTATCCATTACAGGGATGTTATTGTCGTGTAACCACTCCGTCACAGGCCGTGCATTATGAACAGATGCTAGATCGTGCTGAATAATGCAATCGCAATCTCCGAATTGCTCTTTTACAGTGGTAAGCAAGAAGGTGCTTAAAACTGCAGGCCTGTGCTGCGATAGTGCCACACAAAACAAGGGGTGCAAGCCCCCTCCATGAAAAACACGACCACACCATAACTCCACCGTCTTCGAATTTTACTGTTGGCACTACACACGCTGTCTGATGACGTTCGCTGGGCATTCGCCATCCCACACTCTTCCATCTGGTCGCCACATTTTGTACCGTGATTCGTCACTCCACACAATGGTTTTCCACTGTTCAACCGTCCATTGTTTACCCTCCTTACACCAAGCGAGGTGACGTTTGGCATTTAACGGCGTGATGTGTGGCTTATGAGTTGCCGTTCGACCATGAAATCCAAGTTTTCTCACCTCCCGCCTAACTGTCATAGTACTTGCAGTGGACCCTGATGCAGTTTGGAATTTCTATGTGATGGTCTGGATAGATGTCTGCCTGTTACACGTTACGACCCTCTTCAACTGTCGGCGGTCTCTGTCAGTCAACAGACGAGGTCGACCTGTACGCTTTTGTGCTGTACGTGCCCCTTCACGTTTCCACTTCACTTTCACGTTAGTCGACCTAGGAATGTTTAGGAGTGTGAAAGTCTCTGGTGGAGACGTATGATGCAAGTGACACCTTACCACGTTTGAAGTCAGTGAGTTCTGCGGAGCGCCCCATTCTGCTCTCTCACGATGAATTATGACTACTGAGGCCGCTGATATGTAGTACGTGGCAGTAGATGGCAGCACAATGCACATAATATGGAAAACGTATGTTTTTGGGGTGCCCAGGTAGTGTAGTATTACTTACGGGGAATAATCACGATAACTATAAGCAAATAAGTCCAAATACTTAGCTTATGTCACGTTCTAAGTTTGTGCACTTGTTTACAAGTCTCAGGACACTTCTAAATGTACCGTATCAAATTTGATACAATCAGACTGTATGACTACATTTTGTACATTTTCAGGCTAGTTATGATTATATATGTGTGAATGATATCAAACGAATGTAGTTTGTCTACTGTATCTTATTTGTTATAAATGAGCAAATGAATAGTTGCATAGGCTATAAACTGAATATATAAGAATTTCAGTGTTAGTATTGTAAGTGTACGTGATTCTAAGATTTCATGAATTCAGAATTTCTCGAGGTGCTACTGGAGCCCATCAACCCAAATACCTCGGACGAAAGAAAAGAAGCAAAGAAGCGTAAACCAATATAAGCCACCCCACTAGCATGCAGAAGGTCTAGGAATGCATTGCACTTGCCAGAAGTTCACGATGGGAGACAAAAGTGTAGATCTAGACGTAGAATACAAGGTTGCCCCTGTCATAAATTTGTAAAATCCAAGACTTGTTATGTGTTCCTGTGGTTCATTTCAAATAGAAATTGCTTCAAAACTTTCCACACAGTATGAAACACGTTACAATGTTATCTTCATGTGTTACATAATTACGTATATTATTATATAAGAATATGAAAAGAACCCTGTTTTGCAAAGTTTACGCTATGAAATGACTATATCTCTGGCAGTTTTGCATACTGTACTTTTTAATTTCATAAAAAGTCTTGCTATAATAAATAAATAGTCATACAAGCTCCGATTTCTGTTGATTAATGTCTCCTAACCCAAAATTCCTTATAATTCCAACCAACAGTAATTAATAAGCATTTTATACATTTTACTATTTTAGCTTACTAGGGAGCTGAATGTGTCATATTTGATACATCACCTACAATTACTTTCGCTTGATAGTGACCTGTTGTATTACATATGATGCATGCATGACCTGCATGTCATCTGCGGAATAACAAACAATTTTTTTTATAAGTTATTACGTTCTAGTGATACTAAGAAGTGAAATATTACCAGTTTTCCAATTCATTCTTTAAAGGTTTGGTTTCAGGTCTCTAGAGGTTGTAACAATGGACTAAACCAAAGAGCCATTGAGTCCAGAGACGAATTCTGATAGTAATTTACATATTAAAATTTCATAAATATATACGCGAATAAAAATGTGAGGTAGCATCTGTGCTGTCCACAGATATGGTCGCCTTACGGTGTGTTAACACTAATTTAACGAAAGAGTTAGTACAGGAGACTTTAATAATTTTCAGTACATGTACTGTCCAGGCTGAATGGGAAAAATATGATTTCTTTTTCTTATAGCGACATTAAAACAAAGGAAACTGTGAGACTTCATATCTTTCATTGACGTCATCAATGTTATCAATTCAGCTGCAATGTAAATGATGAAATAAACACTGACAGAGTCGTAGAATTATTGTCAGTTGCCAGCAGGAGTGGCCGAGTGGTTCTAGGCGCTACAGTCTGGAACAGCTCGACCGCTACGGTCGCAGATTCGAATCCTGCCTCTGACATGGATGTGTGTGATGTCCTTAGGTTAGTTAGGTTTAAGTAGTTCTAAGTTCTAGGGGACTGATGACCTCAGAAGTTAAGTCCCATAGTGCTCAGAGCCATTTGAACCATTTTTTTATTGTCAATTATATTATTGAGTACTATCTATTCATGACAGTTAGTGTTTATTTATGGTATCTTTCAGTCAGGCACCCACCGACTTCATTTTATGAAAAAGTGGTAAAGATTGCCGCTACTATTTCTGATCCATGCATCAAACATCTTTCACTTGAATGAATCGCTCTCTCTTCGTTTCATCGTCTTCTGCTACTGTTAATAATCTTAATTATTCTGTTCAGGTGGTAAATAATTCCTGAGATCCACTTTTCTCAAGAAATCGTTGTCTCAACTGATTCTGCGGACAGCATTGGGTTTGGAAATGTTGAATCAGCACACACATATTCTTCTCAGTGTTCGGCCAGTCTCTGCCTGTATACATCTTCATCCTCTGGCATTTTTTTCTGGGAGTCACAGCTGAGAATAAGTTCTTCGCCATAACGAGTCTTATAGCAATGAAAATTCGGATATCGTTTATATTTTTGTTTTTGTCTTTGAGGTGATTCCAACAGTTTCTGTGAGACTAACGTAACCATCTGGTGTGTGATCCGTTAGTTCTTTCCAAAACATGTAAGCAACAAAGTACGTGTGATACAAACCTCCTAACCAGGCAGTCACTGGTATGATATGCCAGACAGCTTATGTGGATGGAGGATGAACTTATCACTGTTTAAGATTCAAATTTCCACAGTTATAAAGCAATCGTGCTACTTACACAGGTGTTCGCATGACTGTTCAACAGTGTTGCAAAGCCTCTGTCAATTCCTGGAGTTGAATTTTCGAACTGAACGTCATTTATCAGAATCCCTATCGCATATTTCGATAATATTTGATAAATTACAGCAACAGAATAATCAAATTAGCTCCCTCCCACAGAGTACGGAAAGTGTACTTTTTCACGGGTTTCGACAGAGAGAAGGCTATATGACACCATAAAACTGACCCCAATGAAAAGCGACTGATTTCACTGAAGAAAACGCAAATGATCTTAAAAATATGGTTCACATTCTTTATGACAAAAATGCTGCTGACTATGATATTGAAAAGGGCTTTTTCAGGTGACCTCTGATCACAGCTGAGTGCAGAGCATTTTACAAGTGTCTTCTAGCTGTACTTTTGGCGCTTCAGATTGTGCCTACTAGAGGAAAGGGTAGAAAATGTCTCATTAATAGACATGAGTACAAATAGTTCGTGATGATATACTCGCATCACGGCATGTGGGGGTCACTTCGTTACGCCGCTCAATAACATCCGATTATATGTCGTTTGCATAGTTCACAAGCAAATATTTCGATAAGATTAGGTATTAAAGTGATGGTCTTACAGCAGACGATACAGAGTGCCGAGCAACGTAGGTCTCGGCACTTAGATTTAAGTAAAAGGTACTGGTTGTATTAGTTATCAATTAATTAAAACAGCTGATTGAAACAGTATTAACTGATGTACATTCACCAAACAAAATTAAACACTCACAAGTCATTGAAAATCTCAGGCTAGAGAATCATTTTCATCAACTTCATCAACATAGCGTTTTGTCACTTTAAGTATTATGGAAGAAAGTGACATTTTTATTTGTCTACATCACCAATAGTAAATTCTTCTAGAAATACAATTTCAATCAAGTTGCTAAAAACATTGATTTCTTCCTTTAGGAACTGCCATTCTGTGAGACATGCTGCCATTCTGTGAGACATGCTGCAGTTTTCAGGACCCTGACTAAAAAATTGAAGCAAGCAGAAGGAGAGGAGAAAACAAAGTGAGACTTTATGTGTTAAAATGGTATGTTATGAAACTTCCTGACCGAGGCTCGAATTCGGGATCTTTACCTTTTGCGGGCAGGTGCTCTACCACCTGAGCTACCCAAGGACGACTCACGACTCGTCCTCACACTTTTCAGTTCTGGCAGGACCTCGTTTCCCATCTTCTAAACTTCACAGAAGCTCTCCTGAGAACCTTGCTGAGCTTCTGGAAGAAAGGATATTGCGGAGACATGGCGTAGCCACAGCCTGGAGGATGTTTCCAGAATGAGATTTTCACTCTGCAGCGGAGTGTTCAAATGATTCTGATGGCTCTGAGCACTATGGGACTTAACATCTGAGGTTATCAGTCCCATAGAACTTAGAACTACTTAAAGCTAACTAACCTAAGAACATCACACACATCCATGTCAGAGGCAGGATTCGAACCTGCGACCGTAGCGGTCGCGCTGTTCCAGACTGTAGCGCCTAGAACCGCTTGCAGCGGAGTGTCCGCTGATATTAAACTTCCTAGCAAATTAAAACCGTGTGCCGGACCGAGACTCGAACTCGGCACCTCTGCCTTTCGCCTTTTGATAGAGCACTTGCCCGCTGCAGAGTGAAAATCTCATTCTGGAAGGGTATGTGATGTTATACCACTTTACCAATTTACAAATAACTAAGCAGTATGAATCCACTGATCAATACGACATTGCACTCACTCTGGCCTGCATGCACACACTGATTCGGTTGGGAAGAGTATAATGAAGCCATTGTACCCTCTTCTAATACAAGCTGTACTAGAATTGCCGTAACTGGTCGTTGGTATCGTAGTGGATGAGTTGTCGCCCGAGCTGTTCCCGCACATGTTCTATTGGGGGCAGATCTGGGGATCTCGCTAGCCACAGGAGTATCATGACTCAGAGAGTAGACTGAGTTACGTACCACGTCTGGATGAGCATTGTCCTGTTGAAAAATCGCGTCAAGATACGTTCTCATGAATGGTAAACCGTGAGGACACACGATGTCGGTGACGTACTGTTGTAACGTCAGCGTTCCATACATCACTGCCACCTGAAGCTATATCTGATGGACCCCACACCATGATGCCATTGTAACAATGTCTTCATAACATTGGAACAAAGGAACGTCTCCCAAGGAGGAGGCCCTGCTCGCCGACGATGATCATTCGTGGTAGTGTAGAACCACGATTCATCGCTGAATACAGTGCGACGTAATTCTTCAGCAGATCATGCTCGCCAATAACAGCTCCACTGCAAACCTGCCCGATTGCGTCGTGGGGTTAACGGCAGCCTACGCATTGGGCAGCATATCACTACACTGGCTGCTATATTCTCCTACCAATAGTGACATAGAATGTTGCATGCAGTCCATTACTTGTTCTCAGGGGGAAGGTGCAGGTCTGAAGTGGCCACTGAGTGTTCGACGCACAGTACTTCGATCGTTCCTTCTGGGTGTAACACATGGTCGACTGAAACCTTGGTAACGAGTATGCCCCTCTCACGTTCCCATGCAGCCCAACATCGAGCCACTGTCACATACGGATGTCTCACGAATCTGGATATTATTCGACCAGAGGGGAAAATGGGACCCACAGTGAGTACCGTTTCAAACTGCACTACTGGCCATTAAAATTGCTACACTACGAAGATGACGGGCTACAGAGCCGAAATTTAACCGACAGGAAGAAGATGCTGTGATATGCAAATGATTAGCTTTTCAGAGCATTCACACAAGGTTGGCGCCGCTGGCATGAGAAAAGTTTCCAACCGATTTCTCGTACACAAACAGCAGTTGACCGGCGTTGCCTGGTGAAACGTTGATGTGATGCCTCGTGTGAGGAGGAGAAATGCGTACCATCACGTTTCCGACTTTGATAAAGGTCGGATTGTAGTCTATCGCGATTGCGGTTTATCGTATCGCGACATTTCTGCTCGCGTTGGTCGAGACCCAGTGAATGTTAGCAGAATATGGAATCGGTGGGTTCAGGAGGGTAATATGGAACGCCGTGCTGGATCCCAACGATCTCGTATCACTAGCAGTCGAGATGACGGCCATCTTATCCGCATGGCTGTAACGGATCGTGCAGACACGTCTCGATGCCTGAGTCAACAGATGGGGACGTTTGCAAGACAACAACCATCTGCACGAACAGTTCGACGACGTTTCCAGCAGCATGGACTATCAGCTAACAATAAAAACAACCACAATTCAACTGTATTTTTTTTTTTTAAGTCTGAAGGAAGCTATACACTGCGGTGACAAAAATTGTTGGGCAGCGATATGCACATATACTTATGGTAGATGAACCCTGTACATAATTTATAACAGGGCAGTGCATTGGCCGACCTGTCATTTCTATTCGGGTGATTCATGTGAAATGGTTTCCGACGTGAATGTGGTCGCAGACTTTGAACACGCAATGCTAGTTCGAGCTAGAAGCATGGGACATTCCATTTCGGAAATCGTTAGGGAATTCAGTATTCGGCGATCCACATTGTCAAGAGCGTGCCGAGAATCCCAAATTCGGACATTACCTCCCAGTAGGGACAACGCAGTGTCCGACGGCGCTCACTTAACGATCGAGAGGAGAGCAGCGGAGTTCGCGTAAAATTGTCGGTCCTAAAAGACAAGCAACACCGCGTGAGATAACCGCAGATATCAATGCGGGTCCTACGATGAACGTAACCACTAGGACAGTGCGGCGAAATCTGGTGTTAACTGGTTATGGCAGCAGACCACCGACGCCAGAGCTTTTGCTAACAGCAACGGCACGTTCCGCAGCGCCTCTTCTGGGCTCGTGACCTTATCAATTGGAGCTTACACGACTGGAAAACCGTGACGTGGTCAGATTAGTCCCGGTTTCAGTTGGTAAGAGATGATGGTAGGTTTCGAGTGTTGCGCAGATCCCATGAAGCCATAGACCCACGTTATGAACAAGGCACTGTGCAGGCTGGTGGTAGCTCTATAACGGTGTGGGAAATGTTTTTATGGAATGAACTGCGTTCTCTGGATGTTCAGCTAGTTGGAGACCTTTTGCAGCCACACATGGACGTCATGTGCCCAAACAAAATGGAATTTTTGTAGACGACAATATGCCACATTGGTGGGTCACAATTATCTGCGATTAGTCTGAAGAACATTTTTGACAATTGGAACCTATGAATTGACCATCCAGATCGCCCGATGTGAATCCCATCGAACATTTATGGGACACAAGCGAGAGGTCAGTCGATGCACAAAATCTTGTACCGGCAACACTTCTGCAATTATGGACGGCTATAGAGGCAGCATGGCTTACAAGGGAACCTCCCCATCGCACCCCCCTCAGATTTAGTTATAAGTTAGCACAGTGGATAGGCCTTGAAAAACTGAACACAGATCAATCGAGTAAACAGGAACAAGTTGTGTGGAACCATGAAAAAAAATAAGCAAAATATACAAACTGAGTAGTACATCCACAAGATAAGCAACATCAAGGAAAGCGTGTGCTCAGGAGCGCCGTGGTCCCGTGGTTAGCGCGAGCAGCTGCGTGATCAGAGGTCCTTGGTTCAAGTCTTCACTCGAGCGAAAATTTTACTGTCTTTATTTTCACAAAGTTATGATCTGTTCGTTCGTTCATTGACGTCTCTGCTCACTGTAATAAGTTTAGTGTCTGTGTTTTGCGACCGCACCGCAGAACCATGCGATTATTATTGAAGTCGCGAGCTATATTTGCTGGATTCATATTGCCCACGAAATACACCTCACGTATTTAATGCACTCTCGTCCAAAGTAGCGAACAGTCAACTGCCAGCCAGGGAGCCTCGTTAACAGGAATACTGTCTCTTCCGTGCGCTGTAGTCGAGTGACGTCGTGTGTTTCGATGTTTGTTTAGGTGTAGCGCCCCATACTAGGCGCAGTTACCTCGCATCGCACGGACGGATAATAACTGTCTGAAAATAAAAATTTAAAGTTTTCACACTCGAGAAGACTTGAACCAAGGACCTCTCGTTCCGTAGTTGCTCACGCTAACCACGGGACCACGGTGCGCCTCAGCTCACGCTCTCCTCGATGTTGCCTATCTTTGGCATGGACTACTCAGTTTGTATATTTTGCTTATTTTCTTCAGTTCCACACAACTTCTTCCTGTTTTCTCGATTGATCTGTGTTCAGTTTTTCAAGGCCTATCCACTGTGCCAACTTATAACTAAATCTGAGGGGGGTGCGATGGGGAGGTTCCCTTGTTAGTATTGCTGCAAGAGACTTCCAACAGCTTTTTGAGTCCCTGCCGCGTAGAGCTGCTGCAATACGCCTGTCAAAAAGGAGGTTCGAAGCCATCGATGGAGGTAGCCGATGACTTTTGTCACCTCAGTGCAGATCACAGCTGAAATCGGTGACAGTATAGATAAACCCAGCAACTGACTTCAGATTCATTAAATGAAAAAAAAGACAGAAAATTATGCGATATGTAGTACCCTCTCTGTTTTGCTTAACACATTCAGTAATTAGTACATTATACAGGGTGAGTCACCTAACATTACCGCTGGATATATTTCGTAAACAACATCAAATACTGACGAATCGATTCCACAGACCGAACGTGAGGAGAGGGGCTAGTGTAATTGGTTACTACAAACTATAAAAAAAATGCACGGAAGTATGTTTTTTAACACAAACCTACGTTTTTTAAATGGAACCCCGTTAGTTTTGTTAGCACATCTGAACATATAAACAAATATGTAATCAGTGCCGTTTGTTGCATTGTAAAATGTTAATTACATCCGGAGATATTGTAACCTAAAGCTGACGCTTGAGTACCACTCCTCCGCTGTTCGATCGTGTGTATCGGAGAGCACCGAATTACGTAGGGATCCAAAGGGAACGGTGATAGTCCTTAGGTACAGAAGAGACTGGAAGAGCACATTACGTCCACATGCTAACACCTTTTTATTGGTATTTTGCACTGACGCACATGTACATTACCATGAGGGGTGAGGTACACTTACACACGTGGTTTCCGTTTCTAATTACGGAGTGGAATAGAGTGTGTCCCGACATGTCAGGCCAATAGATGTGCAATATGGTGGCCATCATTTGCTCCACACAATTGCAATCTCTGGCGTAATGAATGTCGTACACGTCGCAGAACATCTGGTGTAATGTCGCCGCAGGCTGCCACAATACGTTGTTTGATATCCTCTGGGGTTGTTGCACATCACGGTGCACATTCTCCTTTAACGTACCCCACAGAAAGAAGTCCAGAGGTGTAAGATCAGGAGAACGGACTGGCCAATTTATGCGTCCTCCACGTCCTATGAAACGCCGGTCGAACATCCTGTCAAGGGTCAGCCTAGTGTTAATTGCGGAATGTGCAGGTGCACCATCATGCTGATACCATATACGTCGACGCGTTTCCAGTGGGACATTTTCGAGCAACGTTGGCAGATCATTCTGTAGAAACGTGATGTATGTTGCAGCTGTTTGGGCCCCTGCAATGAATTGAGGACAATGTTTCAAGCGTCAACTTTAGGTTACAATATCTCCGGATGTAATTAACATTTTACAATGCAACAAACGCGCACTGATTACGTATTTGTTTATATGTTCAGATGTGCTAACAAAACTAACGTGGTTCCATTTAAAGAAACGTAGGTTTGTGTTAAAAAACATACTTCCGTGCATTTTTGTATGGTTTGTGTTAAACAATTACACTAGCCCCTCTCCTCACTTTCGGTCTGTGGAATCGGTTCGTCAGTATTTGATGTGGTGTACGAAATATATCCAGCGGTAACGTTAGGTGACTCACCCTGTATACCAGCTCTCTTTTCTTCTTCCTCCTATCTGCTGTCACTAATCGACATACATATTCAATACAAGGTTAGGAAAGATTAAACTGGTTTTGATACAGACTTGTTGAACTCTTTACGCTCATCTGAGGCAGAAAATATTGAACTAGTGACAAAAAGACCGAATTTCCTAAAAGCAGGTGATTTTGCAGAAAGGAGGAGGTGAAAAAATGGATTTCCCTTCTAACGTACTTGAAATATGTCTGGTGACATATCTGCTACCTTTTATCAAACGTCAGCGCAGTAGAAATATATATTGAAGCTCCTGCTGACGTATGTGGTGGTGTCCAGGCGGAGGTTTAATTAAAGTCTGCTTTGATGTGTCAGCACTACCTCGTTACTCGTATCCGATAACAGCGATTATTGGCATTCACGGCCCGTGGAGCCGGTGTAGCTCCATTTAGACGAAATATCCAGCCAGTGGACTCTTAGGCGTCTACACACGAAACGATGAAAGACGCTATTGGTTTTTTATTGTAACATGTGATTTCAGTACTGATCTTCTTTTGTACGAGTGGATGACATTTTCAAGAAAAGCGATACGTCTCCACGAAAATGAAATTATTCATAATTATTTCAATTGAAAAAAGTTCCCTTCAAAAAATATTTCATATTTAAATGACTTACCATATATTACAATATTTAAACGTCGATATAAAGCCAAGCGGGACTTACTGTGAATTGCCCAAAACGGTTTACTTTCCCTTTCACAAGTGTGGTTCATAGAAGTTTTTTAATGGTTTAGCATTTGTTAAGATTATAGAATTCGTAGAATTAGTTTTTGCGTGGTCCCTAATTTTGATGTAACGAGTACGTTTATTTCAAAATTAGTTTCTGCTTCTTCTCGTTTTTTTTTTTTTTAATTCGGTCAATCTCAGTCCGCACTCTATGGTTACTAGAATGTTTGTTTCATTCGATGAGTCCCGTAATTGTTCCACACATTCAATGCAGATATCAGAGCCATAAGTAAATTTTATCATTAATAAAAATGGTTCAAATGGCTCTGAGCACTATGGGACTCAACTGCTGAGGTCATTAGTCCCCTAGAACTTAGAACTAGTTAAACCTAACTAACCTAAGGACATCACAAACATCCATGCCGGAGGCAGGATTCGAACCTGCGACCGTAGCGGTCTTGCGGTTCCAGACTGCAGCGCCTTTAACCGCACGGCCACTTCGGCCGGCTATCATTAATATACTTATGTTTTAATCCTATAGTGAACCTTTCTTTTATTTCCGTTATTTCTTCTGCAATAGTTTTAAATATCCGTTCACAAAATATTTTAATGTGATACTGAACATTTTTTTTCCAACATTTCTTCTACAATGTATAGGCTCAACAGAAGGAACTAAAGACTGTGTCTCTGTATTATATTACATTTAATTCTATTACTTCTTACTTCATCTTTCATTGTTACTCTTTCCTTTCTGCATATTACCCATAGTTCCCTGAAGTGCATACCCGTTTTTCTGAGAAATATCTTGTGTCATTTTACTTCATATAACGAGTTTTCTAGGTCGATAAATCATATGAAAGTGTCTTGATTTTTCGTAAGTATTGCCTCTATTAGCAAGTGCAACATCAGAACTGCATCTCTTATGGGTTTGACTTTACTGAAGCCAAAATAATAGACTTCCAACAGATGCTCAGTATTCTTGTGCTGCCCAGTATTCTTGTTCACTCTTCATATTCCTTCGGATCAGCTACCTGGATACATGAGATGCTAAAACGATTGTACAACAGTTATCACATTTGTCTACCTTTCATATCTTCATGGCTGTGTGGATGATATTTTTTCGAACGTCCGATGGTATGTCTCTCATCTCGTGTACTCTACGCACTGGTCTGAATAATCGTTTGGCTAAAATTTTCTCAATGATTTTAGGTATTCAGAAATAATTTTATCTTTCAGTTCTTTTCCGATTTCTTCACATTTTTTGATTTCTCCATTTCGATGTGTTTTTTCAGCATTTAGTATTGATTTCATACCTGCGGTGGGGAGGGGGGGGGCTTTCAATAAGAAATGTGAAACAAAGCTAAGTAACGCTCTGCTATCTGGCCCAGGAGGGACAATCGGGAACGACTGACCGTCGTGTCATCCTCTACCATCAGCATCATTGTGATATGAAGGAGCATGGAGTCACTCCACCGCAATTACGTCCTTTGCCGATTTTTCTGACTTCGGAGCCGCTACTTCTCACTGAAGTAGCTTCTCAGTTGGCATCGCCAGGCTGAGTGCACTCCGTTCCGGATCTCATACGAAGGAAAAATCTCTGGCAATACCAGGGGTCGAACCCGGGTCCTCTACATAGTAATCAGTGACTACTGAGATAAGGAGGCGGGCACAAGAACTAATACAACACATGTTTTGGCTCGGTTACTTTAGCTTCAATACAATTACATCGTCAAATATTACAGCGCCAACTCAAATGTTTACAATAACGGCCTTTAGATGACAGCGTCTGCAACTGCGGCTCGTTCAAAGTAAGAGCAATTACTGAATTTCTCCTGACGGAAAGCCAGACCATCACAAATGACATGGGTGTTTTCAGAATGCCTACGGAGGCCGAGTAGTGGATAAAAGCATCATAAGTTGCTTGTTAAAGCACCGGTCGTCATCTTGTCAATAGAACGTGGAGAAGGAAATGTGGCTGATCACTCACAGAACCGTGACGCCTGTGACGTTGCATCCTGCGGACACACTTACACGAGGTGATCGGCGAATAACAATCAAGCAGCTCAGCGTTCTATTGGCTATACTGGGCAGCAAAATGCCAATAAATAAATAAAAAGTAAATTAAAAATCTCAGCTCTTAACTTGATGTCCTCATTGGTAGCACAGACGCTCTTGTTCACTAGTTACTCTATTCAAAGATTTATATCCATTGGGTTCCTCGAAAAATAACTAAAGAGCGTAAAGAAGAAATAAGCAACATCTGTGCCGAATCGCTTTAACGTTATGATGTTTGTGGTGACGATTTCTCTTCAAATATTGTCACAGAACTCGTCACATTGAGCCTTAAAGAAAATTTCAATCCATCGTTATTTAAATAATGAATAAACCATCGTTCATTTGAAGAAAAATATTTTGCCCTATTTATTGAACAGTTCTCGTAAGTAACTAATATTTCTGTTTCCCCTTCTTTTCCTGGATAAATTTGTAATTCCCTTTCGTTGATCAATTGAAGTATTTCGTCAGTCATCAAACGTTATATCGCAATTATCTTCCTAGTAGCCATATTTGTGTGTCCAGAGTCTGTGACTGACATTTTTAGGATATTCAGTTCTCGTCAGCTGAAATGCCGATTGCGGTATTCATTACCCCAATATCTACAGCCTCAGGGGACTACAGTCACACATCATCTTTCCTCCACAGTCTGAATGACTATTATTTAAGCTTCACACTGCCCTTCATCGCTAATCATGGTCTAAATCTATCTGTTCCTCAGTACTGTAAGACTACCACATGTGCCTGAGTAGGATGTGTACAGATAAATTAATGCCCTGAATTTATCTCCATAAGATTCATGGCAGATGTAATTATACTTGTCTATAATACATATATATCGGATTGATCATCTAGCCATCTCGTATCCTCTACAGCATGAAGTTCATGACATACAAGTCCGTAGAGGTGCAAACATAGATTCAGACCACTATCTAACACGGATAAAAATGAAATTTACCCCAAAGAGTATCCACCGCAAGAAAGTGCACCAGTAGAAATTACACACTAGAAGAATCAAAGAAACTGAAATTGGAGAAGAACAGCAGAATGTCCAGGTAGATATTTGGGAAAAATTTCACAGTAAAATAATCTAGAAGGCTAAAGACTTAGTTCCCCTGAAGAAAATCACAAAACACCCATCATGGGATACAGAGTGTGATAAAGCTTTGGAAAAACGAAAAAAGGCTATTCTTAACAACAGAAAGAAAACACCGGAAACTCTTCAATACTTTTATGAATATAGGAAACAAGTGGCGAAAATCATTAGGCAGACCAAAAGAAAATAAGTGAAAAAATAAATTTCCGCAGCTACAATACACAAGATTTTTACAAAACTTTCCAATACAAATTCGCGGATAGAGCCCAAAAAATTTATGTTTCATGAAATCTGACAAAGTTTGCACTCACTAACCAGGAAAACTAAGAAACTGGCACATTATTTTTCAACACTCCTTAATTAACAGGAACCACCTTCGAGATGACCTAAAGAAAGACCTACTTACATGCACTCTGAATCATCCCCATCAACACAAGAAGAAATTCACAAACACATTATTAAATTTTAAAAAAAACATCTGGTGAATATGGGATTATTGCTGAGTTACTGACACCTTTAGGGCTAAATTCTCTCAGAGAGTTAACCCAAATCATCGCAGATATTTGGGAGACATAAAAATGACACCATTAATTGAAATTTGCGCTTTTTCATCCATTACACAAAAAAGGAGACAAATCTGATGTAAATAATTATGGAGGCGTATCCCAACTTCAGGTTGCATACAATTTTCCATCAGCCTGTCTTCTTCAAAAAGCGCAAGAGCAACTGGAAAACGAAATTGGTGAAGGTGGCTTTCGCCCCAGTAGATCCTGCACAGAACAAATTTTCAGTCTAAAGACCGTGCTAAAATACAAATCAGTCCGAAACAGCACAATAATTGATGAACAAAGATTAGATCCAAAACCTCACCAAAGAAATATTAATCCATACTATCTCCAAGGTGAAATTCATGGGTGAAATATCTGAGCCCTTTCTGGTCAAAACTGGCGTCCGACAAGGTGATAGTCTGTCCTCTCCTATTCCACCTTGTGCTGGACAGGGTCATCTGCGAATGGGAAAAGGAATTGGAGAATAAAAACTGCTGGAAACCCATGCAAATGGATGGAGTCAAGGATGACATAAGAATTTCATGTTTAGCTTTTGCTGACGACTTAGCCTTACCAGCGGATGACGAGATAATAGCAGTCTAAAGGTTGAAACCCTTAAAGAATGTGTACAGAAAGTTGTTCTGCAAATATCTTTCCTAAAGTGTGACTTCATGGCCAAAAAAACTGACACCCAAAACTTGACTACAAAATACGATCATATCAATAGTGTCCCATATTTTAAATACGTAGATGAGGTCCTTGAATCTACGGGGCGAGAGAAAATAGCACATACAATGTGGCCTAGAAAACTTATTAAAGGTAGAGCATAAAAATCATCATAAAGAAACTAGGGCCAAAGAGAACAGAAGAGGGCTAAAGACTACATTCTCGTCAAACAACTGAGAAGTTGTCCAACATTGCAGAAGACATTGGGTATGTCTCTAGGTTTTCCGAAAACAAGACAATCACAACACTCGTAAATGCATAGAAGAAATTAAAACTATACCCTTGATACAAGAGGTGAAACAGGAAGCTCAGATAAATTATTCTGACACTTTCGACAGAACTGCATTTAAGCAGAAAGTTGGTAAATGGGAAGTTAAGAGAGAAAACGAAGCTCCGAAGAAAGTAGGAACAAAATGGACAGATGGAAGGAAGAGAGGCCATGCAGAAAAAATGAGAGCAGTATGGAAAAAGAAAGAATCAAGAAGTTTTGCGTGATTATATATATATATATATATATATATATATATATATATATATATATATATATATATATATACTAGCGCCCCAAAATGTGCACATGAATCTCAGCCATAGCTGCCCTGATACGTGTACGACTGTCCTTACAAAAATATTCACTTTCCTTAAACTTCTACACCCACTCGTAAATGTCCTGCAGCTGTGGACTCGCAGTTGTAGAATTCCAGCTTTCAAATTACCTACTTTTTAGGCCTGGCAGCCATGTTGCCAGAGCTCCCTATACCAGAAGAAAAAATTCTTGAAGTGGTGATACCTATTATCATATAATACCTTACATCAATATCAATATTATTTGAAATCAGTTTTCAAGGTGTCAAACAAATAACACACCTTACATAGAATTCCTGAAACATTTCCGGTTAAATCGATATGTCACACGACATAGTTAGAAGTTGAAAGTGTCTACATCATTTTGAATTACCTTTATTTGGTGTAAATAGAAGTATCACTTCTTCGGAACTTGTAATAGCATCTCAACGAGACGCATAAGCTTTGTAAATCGACTGAAATGTGCCGACAATCTTCTTCTGTAACAGTACAAAAGCATGGAGCCGTGCGGCATCCACCTCAGGCTCAGCGACATTCCAATGAACAAGGTGTCGGCACTTGCAAGGAAAGAAATAAAAAAGATACTACAGATCAGAATTTCACGTAAGGTGTATGGTGGGTTAATGATGTCACATTGGCACTAAATTTCACCAAAATTTTGCCCAGTGCCATACTGGAAGCGTCAACGGTGGCCTGATCGACACACTCCCTCTTACCCACATATCGCCCCTTTTTTGACGCCTCGGTGATGGAGGTCAGAACCCCGAGATTCAGAATTGCAATCATGCAGTTTTCTTATGGTTTCCTGAGGAAAACGTTACAGACACACCGCCGCTCAGAATCGACAAGAGGTGGCATGAAGGGTGTCAGTGAAGCCATCCGTGCACTTGGAGCGTTGATTCCCACTGATTGCGTGGTCAAAACCACAGTTTTCAATTGGATGACTAACGGGACGACGCTGGTGAGTACGTTCGGCACTGCTGACAACCCTCGAGCGACGCAGCCGTGCGGAAAGGACATCGTGGGGCTGCAAACCCATTGAACGTGATCTGACCCCTTTGTAGTGTAGCCCGACCGCAATTTTCACTCTGGGATACAGCATGGGACAACTAGGAACCATTCAATGAAACTTGAACTTGAACTTGATCCGGTGCAGTAAAGTGTGCTGACATAAGCCGTCACCAGCAAACCAGTTGGCAAAGAGGTTGCCTGAAGATCGATAATGGGCGGTGGATAAAACGCGCCTATCACGAGAGAGGCCGAAGACAAATTCGCGAGCAACGTGATGGCAACGCCTTCTCGACCGCCAGTATTTAGATCGCCGCTGTGTGCGGACTGGAAGGCCCAGTCAGTCAGTCATTCAGTCTCTAGCTCAGTCAGCGAGTCACCCAGTCACAGTCTGTCACAGTCATTCAGTCGTCATAGTAAACAGCAGTGAGGCTAATATGGACTATTCTGGCACACCATATGGACTAAAAGATAAGTAACTGTCCATTCTGATAAGTAAAGAACCCTGTTAATGCCTGAGTGCAGTTCTGTTGTAGAAAGGGGATACTGGCCATCAAACAACATCCTCTCCTCTACAGTGGTAACGAGGACACTCAACAGAGGGTAATTGTGCTTTGTCAGCCCACCTGCTTCGCGCCCACCCGTGGCTTGATCGTGAACGGGTGCAACATCGACGTCTGCTTGAATAGAACAGCAAATGATGCCTCTAAGGATCACCAATCCGGAAACAGCCTGAGAGCAACCAATTCTCCCCAGTTGAGTACGTTAAAAATGTCCCAGAGACTTCGACAAGCGTCCAGGTGAGTAGGGCCTCGCAGCTGCTCTAGCGTCTTAGGAGAGGCAAGCCTTTCGACAGCTCTTAGGTGGCATCGCCTTCTCACAGGCGCTGGAGCAGCTGAGGGGCATCACTAAGCTGAATAGGTGTGGAGTGCTCTGAGATATACATTTTTGATGTGCTCAGAAAGATGCATGGGTAGCACTGAGGGTGATGCCACACTGGATGGCCGAAAGAGACCCTTCCCGTTATGTTAACACATGTATCAATGTTGCTCTCCTCTGTGAGTATGCCACTGGAGGGCGCGAAGCAGGAGGTGTGAAAAGGCATTAACATCATTTGCTGCTTTGGATCATATTCAAATTTTTAATGGGCCATAGGGGTTCCACCTTCTATAGCACAGTAAAAACTTGGAGTCATACTGCACTCCAAAGAATCAGAGCAAGTTCAGCAGGACTGCAGCTCCACGATGTCCTTGGAATACATTGAACCGTCTGTGGGCTGTTAGCGGTGTCCAAGGTTCTCAAGGACTTCGTCCTGTTGCTCATCACCCTCCGAACTTCACATTAGATCCAAAAGTGTATGGGAGTCAACACCCCAAAGGAAATGGTGGTTTCACTGACACTCTTAACGACCTCCTTGTCGATTCCGAGTGGCTGCATGTCTAAAAATCTTTCCTCGTCCGCACATGAGAAAACCGTGTGAGTTCCAGGCTCGGTGTTGCCGTTCCGAGCTTCATCGCAGAGGCATCAAAAGAATGGGAGAAATTTGCATAAAAAGGGGATGTGACGTTCGCCCTATCGTGTACCGCGTTCATGGTGGCGTTGTGGTGAGTTGTGGTGAAATTTGAGGTCAATGTGACATCATTAACCAACCTTACACAAAACGGGAATTTCTGAGCTGTGGCCTTTTTTCCGCAAGTGCCGACACCCTGCGGTCTGTCGCCGAGCCTGATGGAGACGTCGCAGGTGCCACGCTTTTCCAGAATTACGTAGGGACTCTGTAGGTACCGTTGAGCTAAATTTGAAACTTTTACATGTCACTGGAGGACAGTTACCCTGTTTCGTAAAAATGATACTTTTTTGTGCACCGTGTGTGTGTGCATGTTCGGAACTGCTCACGTTCGTTGCATCTTAATTTTTAATCTTATATAACGATTCAGTCATATTTGGCTGTTTAGTTTATCACTGAAGATTTTATGGATGAAAAGAATAATTTCTGAAGTTATTTCAATCTGATTTGGCTAGTTACTAATTTTTCCTTTTGGAGAATTTCTTTTGTATATAAACTCGTATCGTAATATCCCTCCTGATAATAATATCCGAGTAATTCTAACATGTGTCATGATCATGTGTTAAATGTAGCTAAATACTGCTAGATTTTGCGTATTAAAAATAAAAATATTGAATCTGTATGATTTGAGATTACCGTGCTTAAATAAATATTCAAATTCAAGTGAATAACATGCTATTTTCAATGTCAATAGTAATTTCCAATTAGTGTCATCAAATTTTCACGTGCGGCTTAGTACATTGTGGGCAGATTTTGGTATTTTTAGATCTGATCGAAAAATAAAGTATTTTTATCAATTATCGTTTATTGAATATATAGTCTGTTTCTCATCATGGAAACAAAGCGTATCGCTTACATTTTCAACCAATACTTTATCTAGAATTTGAGCGTACTTTCGCAAGTTTTTCGTATGCTAAATAAAACTTACAAAATATATTCAAAATTGTTAATTTTTCATTTTAGAACTAAATTCACCTACAGCTCAACGGATTACATTTGTCAATTCACTGGTACATCATTTACATCCAAATTTGCCGAACAAATAACCATACTCCATATGTAGCGTCTGTTTTCGAAGGCAAATGCCGGTATCAAATAGATATATTAATGCCCTTAATTTGTATTCACAACGTTGATGACAGATATAGTTATGCTTGTCTACAATGAGAAAATTGTAAGAAATTTAAGCCCCTATATACTACTTTTGGACTAGCGCACCCAAGAGTAGGTAGCACTGGGGAAAGAGGAGAAATTGAAAACTGCAGAAACACATAAATATGATTACACATAAAGCAGATTATTTGTTTATAATTTGGCAGTGGTAGGTCACTTGAGGGTGAGATCAATAACAATGAGAAATAAATTAATTTTAATTTTTCTTAAGAACGCTTTCTCCAGTTCGCCGCTACAGTTCTTGTCTCCGTGACATTCGCCACCACAGTTCTTGTCACCGTGTAAAACTTCGTTTAGTTCAAGAATTAAACTAAGCTTCTCTCTTGATGCTCGTATATTAAATGACAGTAACTCACCAGCTGAAACTTAAACGCAAATTTTTAAAACAAGGTAAATTATATACACGAAGATTGTCCAGAAAGTAAGTTCCGATCGGTCGATAAATGGAAACCACAGTGAAAATCAGAAACATTTTATTTGCAAGAGTTAGCTACAATTTCCTGATACTTCTCTACATAGTCGCCGCTCCGACTTAGATATTTGTCGGAGCGTTATACCAAATTTGCAACACCATCGTCATAGAAGACAGCCGCCTGTGCTTTCTGATAATTCTCTACGCTGGTCTGTAGCGCGTAGCCTGCGCCCAAGTGTTGTCTTCGTGTCCAGCGTTTCATGTGAACAGAGATGGTACTCAGGACGAACCAATTAGGGCTGCGTTGTGGGTGATCGAACCCTTACCATTGAAAAGGTTGCAGCAGCGTCTTCACTGCCCCTGCAGAATGCGGGTGAGAATTGCCATGGAGAAGGAAGTGCGTGGCAGTTGTGTTAGGTGGGTTGCATTCATTAAGGCGAAGCCTCTCAGCAGGCCCTCCTACTTGGCGGGAGACGTCGTTGTTCTAGGCACCTTTACTCGATCACAGTGCGCTCACAACTGAAAAGAGCGTCTTGATGTGATCGATGGTCATACTAGAGACACTACCCAACACATATGTGCAAAGCTCCATCGGGTTTTCACTGTGATGTCCATTTCGTGACCGATCGAAAATTACTTCCTGGACAACACTCGTGTATACATCGACATGTGGATGTTGTCGACCATGTTTGTCAAGAAGGACTCACGTCTGTCGATTCCCAAACGGAGTAGCGGTCAAATGAGCTATCAAAAGAAACAGGAAACTTTCCCTCTTACATTTGCTTCAGTCTGTGCAAAGCAATACCCTGTCTGGTGGGCTTGCTCGCTCTGAACCAGCGACTCTCAGATTCTCTTGGGACGGCGTTCCGGTGACTGCATCCAATTCACTCACAGATTCGTTTCGAGTTTAGTTCTAGCAGTGCAGACTTGGAAAGGGGGGAGGGGGTGGAGGGGGAGCAGTTTGTCTACTCGTAATTGCAGGCACATCCGCAACTCCGTTCTCCTCGCACAGCAGCTGTCTTTCATCAAACGCGAAAAGTACTTCTGGAATCTCGTTAATTCTTCATTTAGAACACTTTCATAATTACAAATATTCAGACCTCTTTCTCGACACACAGCCTGAACCATTCCGACTGAATTTCTCCACCAGAAGCTGCCTTCCTGCAAACTATACTTGAAGACCATATAGAAAGGTTGATAAAACGAAATTACTTTGCGTAAATTTAGCCAGTTTACTACGACTTTCTTTCCACATAAGCAACTGAAGAACTGCGTGATCAATATGTGTTTCTGAAGAAATATTTTCCACAGTTAATCAGCATACAGAACCTCTAATTTATATTATCACCCTTTAATAGTTACGAAATTTTTCTCACCCATGTGCAGACTATGTTACAGAAGTCCATATGTACATTAACACCACACAAAAAAAGAGTTATGATGTTTTTGCATCATTTCCCGTAAAGTACTTTAAGAGCTCATGGTAGAATCTATCGTGTATACAGTTACCACATCTGTTACATATGAAAATATAGCAAATACGCAGCAGAAAACAGGAACTAGAAGATACTTTCGATTGTTACGTTGTCGAAATGCTTGTTATTTATCGAAATTTGTCACTTAGCTGACATTTGGTATCTACAGATTAATTAAGAAAGGAAACAAATGTGCTAGTGACTAAGATCTGATACAAAATTTTCAGTTATTTCACATAAATGAAACCCACCATGAATTCTAGTAGAACACAAACATAGAACTAAACTGAAGCGACAAAGAAACTGGTAGAGGCATGCATATTCAAACACAGAGATATGTAAACAGCAGAATACGGTGCTGCGGTCGGTAAGTCTATACAGGGTGTTACAAAAAGGTACGACCAAACTTTCAGGAAACATTCCTCACACACAAAGAAAGAAAATATGTTATGTGGACATGTTTCTGGAAACGCTTACTTTCCATGTTAGTGCTCATTTTATTACTTCTCTTCAAATCACATTAATCATAGAATGGAAACACACAGCAACAGAATGTACCACCGTGACTTCAAACACTTTGTTACAGGAAATGTTCAAAATGTCCTCCGTTAGCGAGGATACATGCATCCACCCTCTGTCGCATGGAATCCCCGATGCGCTGATGCAGCCCTGGAGAATGGCGTATTGTATCACAGCCATCCACAATACGAGCACGAAGAGTCTCTACATTTGGTACCAGGGTTGCGTAGACAAGAGCTTTCAAATGCCCCCATAAATGAAAGTAAAGAGGGTTGAGGTCAGGAGAGCGTGGAGGCCATGGAATTGGTCCGCCTCTACCAATCCATCGGTCACCGAATCTGTTGTTGAGAAGCATACGAACACTTCGACTGAAACGTGCAGGAGCTCCATCGTGCATGAACCACATGTTGTGTCGTACTTGTAAAGGCACACGTTCTAGCAGCACAGGTAGAGTATCCCGTATGAAATCATGATAACGTGCTCCATTGAGTGTAGGTGGAAGAACGAAACTAAAATGAGCTCTAACATGGAAATTAAGCGTTTCCGGACACATGACTGCATAACATCCTTTCTTTATTTGTGTGTGAGGAATGTTTCCTGAAAGTTTGGCCATACCTTTTTGTAACAGCCTGTATAACAGAACTAGGGTCTGCCGTAGTTTTATATTTAAGTGAGTTTGAACGTGGTGTTATAGTTGGCGCACGAGCGATGGGACACAGCATCTCTGAGGTAGCGATGAAGTGGAGATTTTCCTGTATGACCAGTTCACGAGTGTACCGTGAATACCAAGAAACCAATAAAACCTCAAATCTCCGACATCGATACAGTCTCAGCGAAACATAATCGATATGGGCTTTCGGAGCCGAAGGCCCACTCCTGTGTTCTTGATGATTGCACTGCAGAAAGCTTTACTCCTCGCCTGGGCCCATCGACATCGACATTGGACTGTAAATGATGGAAAACATGTTGCGTGGTCAGACGAGTCTCGTTTCAGATTGCATCAAGCGGAGGGATGTGTAGAGCCATGGAGACAACCTCATGAATCCATAGACGCTGCATGTAATCAGAGGACTGTTCAAGATGGTTTAAGTTCTGTAATGCTGTATTTATATTCCTTCTTTGAGAGAGGGGGGAGGAGATATCTCCTAAGAAAAGTCATTGACGTATGACAGAAATTCTCCTCTACCCTAATAGCCGTGCCCTGCGTGTAGTGCACGCCTCACCTATTGGGAGGGTCTTAGAATTTTCCAACAGAACGTGAAGTTCGAAAGATCCCAGGTGTCATCTGTGCCGTCATGGGCCATGTTCTGGAGACTAGTTGTGTTCATTTCCACAAAAATTCAAACCTCCTTCTCCATAAGAGCGTAAACCCTCGCACAAGTCCGTGCATCTGAGAGGAGCCCAGAAAAGTTCATTGTACTGTTCTTCATTATTCACCCTACAGCCCGGATCTGTCTGGCATAATGGATGATTCACTTCATGGGAAGCAGTACGTGGATGATGGGAAATGATGCAGTAGATGATGGCTCCACAGTTGTCAAGTAGAATGCTACCATCTGGGCATACAAGCCTTCCCAGTAAGGCAGTGTTGAGGTATCAGATGCCAACTGTGGCGTATTGACACCAAATGTAGTGGATGGGTGTCAGGAGGTGCCGTATTAAAACTTGGCAATAACTTCCAAATAATTTATTTGGTTCCACTACAGTGTTCCATTCAGCTCGGTCTGTGTCACGTGGCCCCACAATGCTGAGGGAGCACCCCAGCGGCCTGTGCAACCCAACACTGTCTCCTGCCGGCCTTGTACGCCAGCTGCAGAGTTCCGATTATGTCAGGAGGGCTGCGGCAGCAGCCGACTCAGCAGCCACTGTCCTCGTTGTCCCCGTGCTGCTCTGCCGGGTGCTGTAGGCTGGCCCCACAGCAACTCCTTCCTCGCTGTCGTAGCTGAGAATGTGGGGACCAAAAGTGCACTCTATCCGGCGTCCGTATCTGCGGCCATCGCCTCAGAAGTCTGTGTGGTGTGTCGGGAGCGGAGACGACAGCCCACAGTAGTGCGCCAAGGAGTGGCCCACCCTGGCTGGCTACAGACCCCACGTCGGCCTCAGAAGATCGAACCAACGACCCGCCATGGACTGGGATGCTGGCGTCCCATCTGTTGCTGCGTGTAGCCCAGCAGTGTGATATGCCCCACTGTCCAGGAGAGCTGCCACACACGAATGAATCTTGTTAGAAAACAGTATCTATTTATACTCGACTGTGCGATTCTGTTTTGCCAACCTCCCCAGTGCGCATCACATACACAGAACACTTCGGTTGGCAAGTGGCCCCCTTCTGCCTTTGACTTGCGCCTTGGAAACTGCTGTGTGCGCCCTCTCTGGCAGTTGTACGGCCCTGTAGCCTCTATTTACCTTCGCAACTGCTGGTACGTCTAACTTACTGCAATCCAGCCTGCACCTGGCTGTAATTAGTGCTCCGAATATCGCACAAAACTAGCTTTCCCTATCCTAAATGGTGGTGCCGCTACAGCAGCATAGGATCGTCGCAGTGGACGGAAAGCATTTGACTCGGTGCCCCACTGCAGAGCATATGGGATTGGTTCCCAAGTATGTGAGTGGCTCGAAGACTTCTTAAGTAATAGAACCCAGTACGTTGTCCTCGATGGTAAGTGTTCATAGGAGGTGAGGGTATCATCTGGAGTGCCCCAGGGAAGTGTGGTAGGTCTGCTGTTGTTTTCTATCTACATAAATGATCTTTTGGATAGGGTGGATAGCAATGTGCGGCTGTTTCCCGATGATGCTGTGGTGTACGGGAAGGTGTCGTCGTTGAGTGACTGTAGGAGGATACAAGATGACATGGACAGGATTTGTGATTGGTGTAAAGAATGGCAGCTGACTCTAAATATAGATAAATGTAAATTAATGCAGATGAATAGGAAAAAGAATCCTGTAATGTTTGAATACTCCATTAGTAGTGTAGCGCTTGACACAGTAACGTCGATTAAATATTTGGGCGTAACATTGCAGAGCGATATGAAGTGGGAAAAGCATGTAGTGGCAGTTGGGAGGGCGGCTAGTTGTCTTCTGTTCATTGGCAGAATTTTGGGAAGATGTGGTTCATCTGTAAAGGAGACCGCTTATAAAACACTAATACGACCTATTCTTGAGTGCTGCTCGAGCGTTTGGGATCCCTATCAGGTCGGATTGAGGGAGGACATAGAAGCAATTCAGAGGCGGGCTGCTAGATTTGTTACTGGTAGGTTAGATCATCACGTGAGTGTTACGGAAATGCTTCAGGAACTCGGGTGGGAGTCTCTAGAGGAAAGGAGGCATTCTTTTCGTGAATCGCTACTGAGGAAATTTAGAGAACCAGCATTTGAGGCTGACTGCAGTACTATTTTACTGCCGTCAACTTACATTTCGTGGAAAGACCACAAACATAAGATAAGGGAGATTAGGGCTCATACAGAGGCATATAAGCAGTCATTTTTCCCTCGTTCTGTTTGGGAGTGGAACAGGGAGAGAAGATGCTAGCTGTTGTACGAGATACCCTCCGACACGCACCTTATGGTGGATTGCGGAGTATATATGTAGATGTAGATTATGTTGAAAACTAGGGTTTTGTAGCCGAAACAGTGGGGAATAATATGGTGTATTGGAAGCATGAATAAAATCAACGTACTTTCAAATATACATGGTGTCTCATATAACTCTGAAACTCAAATATCTCTGGAACAACATTAGATATTCAAAAAAGGTTTTTACCAACATGAACGTACCTCAGGAGATTAGGAAACCAAATACTATGCAATATGGTAAAACGTAAACAAATACTATTTTCAACACAAATTTGTGTATTTTAAACGGACACCTATTATTTCATATGCAATCAGTAGCATGAAAAATCACAAAAATAATGGCGTTGGTTGCATCGAAATACGTCAATTACATCCCGAGAAATTGCGTAGCGAAGTTGACGCTTGAAATAAATGAAGTGCACAGCTAGCGCACGTATGACAGTGTGGGCCCTCCAGTGGTTATGTCAAGCACCCTGACTGCAAATTTGTGCCTCAGTGTGGTGATTCGACCTGTTTTGCTGCATTTCAGGGGGCTATTTCCGAACGCTCGTCTTCATACCGCCGTTGTAACCCAACATGCTCTGCGGGGTGTCGGCATGTTGCCTTGTCCTGCGCGATCACACGATCTGTCTCCAGTCAAGCACATACGGGACATCATCGGACCACAACTGCAGCTCATGCACAAACAACATTAACAGTCTGTGTATTGACCGACCAAGTGCAACAGACATGGAACTCCATTCCATAAACTGACGTCTGCACCAGTATGTGACAATGCATGCACATTTGCATTCTATATTCTGGAGGTTGCACCGCTTATTAACTTACCACCATTTCACGTTTGGAATGGTTTATCTCAAAAATGGTTCAAATGTCTCTGAACACTATGGGACTTAACATTTGAGGTCATCAGTCCCCTAGACTTGGAACTACTTAAACCTAAGGACATCACACACATCCATGCCCCAGGCAGGATTCGAACCTGTGGCCATAGCAACAGCGCGGTTGCGGACGAATGCACCTAGAACCGCACGGCCACTTCGGCCGGCGGCTTATCTCGCTCTTGCCGTGGACTCTGGCCTAAATTTTTAGACTGGAGGTTTTAGTGTATTGCAAAGTGACTGGCTGTTGTGTTCATAGTTCCACGTAGTCAGCGCGTACACAACTTTCCCACTAGAGCGCGCCCCGCTAAGCACAACAGCGCAGGCTCAGCGCTCGTCCATCTCCGCACTACGAGATGGCGCTGTCTTAGAGACAGACCAAATTCTGCTTCCGCCAATCAGCGTATTAACATGTAACGCAGCCAATGAGACTGCTGCTAACGTAGAACCTTTTCTCCTCGCGGATCACACTCGCGCAGTGATCCCTGAACGCTCGAGGTATTATAACGAGTATACAGACCTCCGATTAATGAGTCTGCATTAGTCTGCAGTCAAGTTTCAGTCTGCGCATAATAAGAGTATCATATTCCTGTACATAGCCATGAAGATAAATGTATAGACACTTCGTCAAGTATCAGAGATATGTGAGAATAAGATTAACATCCCAAGACCAAAGGAACTTCAGATTGTCAATTGAGAATCAAGTTAAGTAAGGTCTATGCTTTTTATTATTTTAATAAATTTGTGTGAAAATTAATCAAGTTCTGTTTAAAGTTGGTCACCGTCGATCTGCTACTCTAAGCGTGCAAGTGGCATTTCTATCATCTGACCTAACGGCAGAAGATAAAACACGCCACGATAAGACCACGAGACATATTGCTGACACTCGCCTACTTCGCTAGAGCGATAAGTCAAATAATCAGATGGTGTGTGTACCGAAGGTCTTACAGTACGCACACCACACTGGCTCCTCCCTTTTTCCTTGCGGTCAGCCAGCCACTACCATCTGCTATATTGTTTTAGCTCCCTCTACCACTTTCTTCCTGGGTTGTCCATGTTTTACTGCTGACGGCATGCTTCGTCCCACGCTTCGGTGTGGGTAGGCACATATTTTTCCAAGCTAGTTTCCAGTGTCTTACGTTCTGTTGTATCTTATTGTTCTGAGTCTTTTCTTGACACCCATCTCAATCTGTTACTGAGCGGGCGCTGAAGACCTTGCCGTCGTGCGCCCTTAAAACCGTCTCCATCCATCCACACATCCATCACGTAACCTGTGATCTTGGAATGTTAATCTTTTAAATATGTCACTTATACAAATGTATTCCCGAAGTTTCATTACCCTATTAATTATTTTTTGGTGTTGCAATTTTTTCCGCCAGTGTATGGCTATGGCTCTGAAAACTATGCGACCTAACTTCTGAGGTCATCAGTCGCCTAGAACTTAGAACTAATTAAACCTAACTAACCTAAGGACACCACACACATTCATGCCCGAGGCAGGATTCGAACCTGCGACCGTATCGGTCGCTCGGCTCCAGACTGTAGCGCCTAGAACCGCACGGCCACTCCGGCCGGCCGGTCAGTGTATAATCACATCTCCATCTTACGATAGTATGTCGCTCTGTAAGAATAATTTTGTTATTTGCAACCCGTACGGGAGTCGAAGTTTTAATGGCCAGCTCTATATGTCGTATTCTGCAGTTGATTTCTCTTGAGTGTGTGTTAACGATTCTTCCCACCTCACGAGAAAGAAGGCCAGAAATTCTTCCAGGCTTACTCGAGTTACTAAAAACCTCATTAGACGCTGCACGCGAAATGAGCAACTTCTGCCTGGGCATTTCGTGCCGTATAAATATCAGGCGGGCGTCTGAATGAACCCACTTTTAAGGCTACGTTTAATTATTCTGTGTTTAGTGGCGGGGGAAACGCAAAACGAGAGAGGTTGCTTGGCCCCGTGCTGTCGTGATTAGACTGAAATGAGATCCTTTTTCTTTCCCCCCCCCCCCCCCCTTTCCAGTTAGCAGAGCCGCATGACGTCCGTCGTGATATCGGAACCTTCGCTCCGCTCTTCTTCCGCGCACCGTTCGCTGGGTTTCCTACCTGGAGCCGACTGCCGCTGACCGACAGTGGAAGAGGCTGACTGCGGCCGCATGCTGCCTCTTTCGGCGAACCACCAACTTCGCTCGTTGTTCGGTGGCGGTGAGAGTTAGATTGTTCGCGGAATGCCGCCGCGGAATCTGAGGGGCGAATATTTTTCCAGCCGAGCTTAAACTTCCGGACGATACTTTTTGTTTGGTTCCCTCGTGGCTGTATCTGTACACAGAAGTATGGTGGTTGTCGAGAATCCCTCCAATTATACTGCAACACCCAGCAGAAGTAAAGCTGCGCCGGCTTTCCCAATAAGTCCAACGAGCCCACACTGGAGGCACCCTGTAAATTACCTCCAGCTTTTGTTTCCTACATTCACATTTCCAAGGCTGATTTGCTTCTTGATTGGAGCACATGCCATGATTCGTTGCGATGAAGTTAGCAAACAGCAAAATTGCTCTGCGCTTTCAACAATAATTTGATCCTGACATGTTCATACATATTTTAAGGACTACGCGTAATTAAGCTGACGTCTACATGATATGTCTGTCCTAATAAGGCACAGCCCGTCGTAAAAAACAATCCTGTGGTTCTATGTACTCCAATAGGTACAGTTGAGTCTGTAGTTATCCATGGGTGTGTGTGTTTGTCCTTAGGATAATTTAGGGGGGTAAGTAATGTGTAAGCTTAGAGACTGATGACCTCAGCCGGCCGCTGTGGCCGAGCGGTTCTAGACGCTTCAGTCTGGAACCACGCGACCGCTACGGTCGCAGGTTCGAATCCTGCCTCGGGTATGGATGTGTGTGATGTCCTTAGATTAGTTATGTTTAAGTAGTTCTAAGTTCTAGGGAACTGATGACCTCAGATGTTAAGTCCCATAGTGCTCAGAACCATTTTTTTATTTTTTTTATGACCTCAGCAGTTAAGTCCCATAAGATTTCACACACATCTGAACATTTTTTTTGTTTCTATCTTATATAAAAAATCATTATCACCTTATTACAATTCATTTGAGATTGTCTCGCAAAACTGAATCGGTCCATGAGAATAACCTTCCAACGGCCCATGTACGAGGCGAAATAAGTAAAGTTTTAATTTGACCTTATAAAAAATGTTTTGTATGTCCATCCTTGTTGTCCATCCTTGTGATTGGATGTCTGGGCTACTACGCCCGTTCACTTATGTAAGAAAATGAAACACCTACATCAGCCCTTATGACGTCTTTTACTGTATGGCTACCAGTTTCGGTGCTGAAGTGCACCATCTTCAAGCTTTACTGATGCTGCAGGGGTTAACACCATCCATATACATGATGCATCAGTGTCTAACGTAACTGGTTCACGCAGACCACCTGTAACTGTGATTTTGTCTCTCCAACCATCAACTCTCAGTTGTCACGTGTTACCCCGTCAGCATCAGCTAGCATCTGAAGATGGTGCACTGAAGCACCGAAACTTGTAGCCATACAGTAAAAGATGTCATAAGGACGGATGTAGGTGTTTCATTTTCCTACGTTATGTAAAATTCTCCGCACAGAAGGTCTAGAAATATTCCTTTGGAGAGCTAGCATACGAAAGGCATAATATGGCACTGGATAACCGCCTGCAAAATTTTATGCTTATGTTCGACGCTTACTGATAGCCTACCTGACCTACAGATTTGCTGCAGATCCACTTTTCTCGAAACGTTTCCGTACATTGTAGACAGCCTTCCTTGTAGGTGGAACAATGTTGAAATTATTATTCCACTAATTTAAAATTAAATTATAACCACCTTCGTATCACATTTTTAAAGCAAAAGCTTTCTCTTCATTAGAAAACATCTTCACAATGGCTTATAATCAACAGTGAACAAAAGCAGAGATTTTTCGTTTGTGGCAAGTCTTCCGGGCTGTGTGGACGTCGTCTAAGAAGATCTTTCCTCACGTTTCGTCTACAGCTGAGCTGGGCACGCTGAGTCATGTCGACTTACGACTCTGATGCCGGAGAGCTACATAGATATTATGTAAAGTGGTTGTGGTCAAATTTACACGTGACTGGCACAGACAATGTTTTTAGATTTAAAAGTTAACTATCGATTGTCGCCTGTCAAGGATAAAAACTTATCTATCGATTACGCAGGGCCAGTGTCCATGTATCACTGTGTTTCATCGTTTCTACTTTCCGTTAAAACTGTCCTTATGCTTAAGTGTGAATATATCATGAATAACGAGGATTATAGAAGCAAAATTTAGGATCTTTTAACTTCACAAATAACCCACAGTCAGCGCACTGAAGAAAACAAATACTCTGATAGAGTCATCTAGTTCCGTTCAAAAAGAGGATAAAAGTCCTTATTAAAGACTCAACGAATGTGTCCCAGACTCGATGGCCTACCCAAGATTGCTAAAACTGATCTTCCTCTGCGACTGATTCCTAGTGATATCGCCGGCCGCGGTGGTCTTGCGGTTCTAGGCGCTGCAGTCCGGAACCGCGGGACTGCTACGGTCGCAGGTTCGAATCCTGCCTCGGGCATGGATGTGTGTGATGTCCTTAGGTTAGTTAGGTTTAAGTAGTTCTAACTTCTAGGGGACTGATGACCTAAGATGTTAAGTCCCATAGTGCTCAGAGCCATTTGAACCTATAACAAGTCTGGCAACTTGTTTACAGCGATATAGTGGTAAAACTGACTCTTACACAAAAGGCCCACATTGTTTTAACGAAAAACTTGAATTACTAAATTTTCTCCTCATAATATTCTTGTAAGTTTCCACATTCTGTATTTATTCACTATAATTTTAGTTAATGAAGCTATGATTTACATAAAGGATGTTTTCCCAGGGGATTTGACTGCTCCTTTTAGACACTGCCTGACTTCTAGTCGCTGTCAATGGAACTGGGTAACCCATTAGGTCCAGCAATCGCTAATAGTTACATAGAAAAATCTGAACAGTCAGCTACAGAAGAAAAACAAATAAGAAATGATGTCGATGGTATCGATTTGTGTATGATACGTTTGTGGTTTACTCACGTGGTAGAAAACCTTTAGAATAATTCTTTGCACAGTCAGTGTACTAGTGCACATTAATGGGACATGGACAACGATATATGGATTTGATCTGGCCGTGAATCGTGCGCAGGTAGCGAAAGGAGACCTCTTATGACGGGAAATCCACGTTAGAGTTCCGGTTCGTCACAAATTTTCAATGTTGTCATTCCATTCTACAGTTGGAGGTTGCCCGTATTCACAACCGCGAATACATCTCTGTATTTCGTAATGGCTGTGGTTGCTGTAGTGCTTGATCCGTCGTTGATAACATCCGTATCTGAAGGGACATTCATGGTGCCTCTTACAAACAGCCGCGCGGGGTAGCCGCGCGGTCTTGGGCGTCTTGTAACGGTCCGCGCGACTGCCCCCGTCGGAGGTTCAAGTCCTACTTCGGGCACGGGTGTGGTGTGTGTGTTACCCATAGCCTAAGTTAGTTTAAGCTAGAGTAAGTAGTGTGTAAGCTTAGGGACCGATGACCTAAGCAGTTTGGTCCCATACCATACAATACAATTACAAACACATGCAGCCCAGTATGGTATTTATATGCCGATACGAGGTCAGCGACTTTCGATTAAATGTCTCCCATGCACAGGTATTACACTAAGTGTATGACTACTGGTTTAATGACACATGGACGACAACATATGAAACTTTCATTTTGGCCTCAAGCATGCATGTATACCTGAAACTGTTTTCGACTTTCCTGCACGAGCGCTGTAGACAATATTATGCTAATTTTTGGGCAGTGTTTTCTTCCACCCTCCCTACATCTGAGGAGAGTCGTCCAAAAGCAGGTAACTTCATAGTGAGTGTCTAATTCTCAGCCCAGGAACAGGGACAGTGACATAAGACAATGGGCCCGGACGTCGCGTGCAAGACGAGGGTGCCAATTTGCAACTACTGGAACACAGAGACTAGTGTGGGGCCTTTTTGTTTGATACGCAAGGAGAGTGGTACAACATGTTATTTTTTCAAACCACAAGAGACCCACTGTGCAAAATAACATCGAGGCGCATCCTTGTTCACCCGAAAAAAAAAAAGGTTTTGTATGCAGCTGCAGGTGTGTGACAATTTTTTTTTTTTTTTTTTTTTAAGTGGTTAAGACGGTAGCTTGCGACAAGGAGGAAAAGAAAAAAATCCGGGTTCGAGTCCTTTTCAATGTCCTTATTCATTATACAATTGGCGGTTTCATACATTCGCAAGTCGAATACATTTCTGTATTTCATATCTGTAGTCACTGCAGTGAGATTTCCGTTGGACATGCGTACACGTCCGTAGGAATATTTCATGATAATTTTTACAAACGCAGGCAATGCAATATTTTACCAAACATTTCGGCTACTTGGTTGTATTGTATTGCATTGTATGTCAACCGGGGACCTAGAAACGACGGAGAGGCTCCGTCCCCGCCGCAGCCGCAGTGGTCCACAACCCTACGACAACTACCGCAGTCCACTTCACACCTCCGCAGCCTGTGCAGTTCGGCCCCTGGTGGACCCCCCAGGGCACGTCTCACACCAGACGAGTTAACCCCAATGTTTGCGTGGTAGAGTAGTGGTGGTGCACGCGTACGTGCTGAACTTGTTTGCGCAGCAATCGCCGACATAGTGTAGCGGAGGCGGAATAAGGGGAACCAGCCCGCATTCGCCGAAGCAGATGGAAAACCGCCTAAAAAACCATTCACAGACAGGCCGGTTCACCGGACCTCGACACAAATCCGCCGGGTGGATTCGTGCCGGGAACCAGGCGCTCCTTCCCGCCCGGAAAGGCTACTTGGCTACGGAAGCGCCGACATAGGAATAGCAACACTTTCCCACGTTCTAGTTCATTTAGCTCCGGCACAGCGCACTCACAACTACCATGACCACTGTTGTGACCACAACTGAGGGGGGAGGGGGGGGGGGGTCGCTTTGTTTGGGGGAAGAGACAAAGTAGCGAGGTCATCGGTCACACCGGATTAGGGAAGGATGGGCAAGGAAGTCGGCCGTGCCCTTTCAAAGGAACCATCTCGGCGTTTGGCCGGAGCGACTTAAGGAAATCACGGAAAACCTAAACCAGGATGGCCGGACGCGGGATTGAACCGTCGTCGGCCCGAATGCGAGTCCAGTGTGCTAACCGCTGGGCCACCTCACTCGGTACCACAACTGATACTCGCAACGTATTGAAGACATTGCACAGGGTCTGTTCGTGGTCAATTATAACAGTGCAGCCTGCAGGCTTGCCTAGCATCTGCATTTTGCAAGCACGCATTTCCCGTGCTTATATTTTTTTGTTCAACTTCTGTGAAAGATGTAAGAAAAGAGAAGCAACAGACAGCTTTCCACGTCTGAGGTAATATTGTGTGGGACTTTGCAGAAAGAGACGAACTATTACAAAGGAACAGGCTCTTTGGTTTAGACCCGTATGTCAATGAGAATGCTTAAAGTACACTACTGACCATTAAAATTGCTACACCACGAAGATGACGTGCTACGTGAGCGAAATTAAACCGACAGGAGGAAGATGCTGTGATAAGTAAATGATTAGCTTTCCAGAGCATTCACACAAGGTTGGCGTCGGTAACTACAACGTGCTGACATGAGGAAAGTTTCCAACCGATTTCTCATACACAAACAGCAGTTGACAGGCGTTGCCTGGTGAAACGTTGTTGTGGTGACTCGTGTAAGGAGCAGAAATGCGAACCATCACGTTTCCGACTTTGATAAAGGTCGGATTGTAGCTTATCGCGATTGCGGTTTATCGTATCGCGACGTTGCTACTCGCGTTGGTCGAGATCAAATGATTGTTAGCAGAATATGGAATCGGTGGGTTCAGGAGGGTAATACGGAACGCCATGCTGGATTCCAACGGTCTTGTATCACTAGCAGTCGAGATGACAGACATCTTATCCGCATGACTGTAACGGATCGTACAGACACGTCTCGATCCCTGAGTCAACAGATGGGGACGTTTGCAAGACAACAACCATCTGCACGTACAGCTCGACGACGTTTGCAGCAACATGGACTATCAGCTCGGAGACCATGGCTGCGGTTACCATTGACGCTGCATCGCAGACAGGAGAACCTGCGATGGTGTACTCAACGACGAACCTGGGTGCGCGAATAGCAGAACGTCATTTTTTTCGAATGAATCCCGGTTCTGTTTACAGAATCATGATGGTCGCATCCGTGTTTGGCGACATCGAGGTGAACGCACATTGGAAGCGTGTATTCGTCATCGCCATACTGGCGTATCACCCGGCGTGATGGTCTGGGGTCATCTCTTGTTCGCATTGACAGCACTTTGAACAGTGGACGTTACATTTCAGATGTGTCACGACCCGTGGCTCTACCCTTCATTCTATCCCCGCGAAACCCTACATTTCAGCAGGATAGTGCACGACCGCATGTTGCAGGTCATGTACGAGCCTTTTTGGATACAGGAAATGTTCGACTGCTGCCCTGACCAGCACATTCTCCAGATCTCTCACCAACTGATAACGTCTGGTCAATGGTGACCGAGCAACTGGCTCGTCACAATACGCCAGTCACTACTCTTGATGAACTGTGGTATCGTGTTGAAGCTGCATGGGCAGCTGTACCTGCATACGCCACCCAAGCTCTGTTTGACTCAATGCCTAGGCGTATCAAGGCCGTTATTACGGCCAGAGTAGGTTGTGCTGGGTACTCATTTCTCAGGAGGTTTGCACTCAAATTGCGTGAAAATGTAATCACATGTCAGTTCTAGTACAATATATTTGTCCAATGAATCCCCTTTTATCATCTGCATTTCTTCTTGGTGTAGCAATTTCAATGGCCAGTAGTGTAATACATGGCCCACTCCAGTGGGCGGCTTGGGACCGCTGCGTCTTCCCCGCGCTCTCCAGTGCGGACTACACGCGCACAGCAGCGCGCGCTGGGTACGATGACGGATGGGGGACAGCCACGCCCTCGGCCGCCCGCTCGCGAATTAGTCGTGAGGCTGGGCTGATATACTGCGCGGCCGTCCGAGTCTCTCTCCCCCTGGCCTCCCACAGCAGGCCGCGCCACCGGCACCGTATTACATCGCAGCACCCAGCCCACACGCTGGGCTCCCAGATAAACACTGGCCGCTCATTTCAGACAGCTTACCAGCTGCACTCGGTGAAAATCACGCCGCAGCGCAAGCTGGTCTGCTTCCGGATCTCTGTTTATGTTCCGCCTGCACTGGCTCGCGCATCGTAAAGTTTTGTAGGCAGCGGCCATATTTAACGACGAGACTCGGCCAGAAACGGCTTCAGAAGCCGTGACGCAATGCAGAGTTGTCTTATTAAAATTCTACATAAAGCGAGAACATAGGAATGTACACTACTGACCATTAAAATCGCTACACAAAGAAGAAATGCAGATGATAAACGGGTATTCATTGGACAAATATATTATTCTAGAACTGACATGTGATTACATTTTCACGCAATTTGGGTGCATAGATCCTGAGAAATCAGTACCCACAATAACCACCTCTAGCCATAATAACGGCCTTGATACGCCTGGGCATTGAGTCAAACAGAACTTGGATGGCGTGTACTGGTACAGCTGCCCATGCAGCTTCAACACGATATCGCTGTTCTTCAACAGTAGTGACTGGCGTATTGTGACGAACCAGTTGCTAGCCCACCATTGACCAGACCTTTTCAATTGGTGAGAGATCTGAAGAATGTGCTGGCCAGGGCAGCAGTCGAACATTTTCTGTTTCCAGAAAGGCAGGTACAGTACCTGAAACATGCGGTCGTGAATTATCCTGCCGAAATGTAGGGTTTCGCAGGGATCGAATGAAGCGTAGAGCCACGGGTCGTAACACATCTGAAATGTAGTGTCCACTGTTCAAAGCGCCGTCAATGCGAAGAAGATGTGACGGAGACGTGTAACCAATGGCACCCCATACCATCACGCCGGGTGAGACGCCAGTATGGCGATGACGAATACACGCTTCCAACGTGCGTTCACTGCGATGTCGCCAAACACGGATGCGACCATCATGATGCTGTAAGCAGAACCTGGATTCATCAGAAATTATGACGTTTCGCCAGTCGTGCACCCAGGTTTGTCGTTGAGTACACCATCGCAGGCGCTGCTGTTTGTGATGCAGCATCAAGGGTAACCGCAGCTATGGTCTCCGAGCTGATAGTCCATGCTGCTGCTAACGTCGTCGAACTGTTCGTGCAGATGGTTGTTGTCTTGCAAACGTCCCCATCTGTTGACTCAGGGATCGAGACGTGGCTGCACGATCCGTTACAGCCATGCGGGTAAGATGCCTGTCATTTCGACTGCTAGTGATACGAGGCTGTTGGGATCCAGCAGGTAGTTCCATATTACCCTCCTGAGCCCACCGATCCCATATTCTGCTAACAGTCATTGGATCTCGACCAACGCGAGCAGTAATGTCGCGATCCGATGAACCGCAATCGCGATACGCTACAATCCGACCTCTATCAAAGTCGGAAACGTAATGGTACGCATTTCTCCTCCTTACACGAGGCATTACACTAAGGTTTCACCAGGCAACGCAGGTCAACTGCTGTTTGTGTATGAGAAATCGGTTGGAAACTTTCCTCATGTCAGCACGTCGTAGGTGTCGCCACCGGCGCCAAACATGTGTGAATGCACTGAAAAGCTAATCATTTGCATATCACAGCATCTTCTTCCTGTTGGTTAAATTTCGCGTCTGTAGCGCGTCATCTTCGTGGTGTAGTAATTTCAATGGCCAGTAGTGTAGTTATTTTGCAACGATAATCCTGTGTACGTGCTCTCTACTAGTTTCCAGCTCTGAGTTCGAAGCATTGTCATCGTCAGGTCAGCAAGTGACCCTTCTAAAGAAAACTGTGGTACATGATTATTCTGAAATTCACAATTAAGTGCCTGGCAGAGGGTTCCTCGAACCGCCTTCGAGCCACTTCTCTACTATTCCCCATTCCAACCTTGAACTGCGCGTGGAAACGTAGACTCTTAAATCTTTTCGTGCGACCTCTGATTTCTGTTGTTTTATTATGACTATCACTCTTCCCCTTGTAGGAGGTCGCCAACAAAATATTTTCACATTGTAAGGAGAAAGTCGGTAACTGAAATTTCGTGAGAAGTTCCTGTCCAAACGGAAAACGTCTCTTTTGATGACTGCCACCCGAATTCATGTATCATATCCGTGACACTCTCTCCCCTATTTCGCTATAGTACAAAACGGCTGCCCTTCTTTGAACGTTTTCGATGTCGTCAGTCGATCCTATCTGATGTGGATCCTACACTACACAGCAATACACCAGAAGAATGCGGACAAGTGTGGCGTAAGCAGTCTCTTTAGAAGTCCTATTGCATTTTCTAAACATTCTGCCAATAAAGTGCTGTCTCTGGTTTGCTTTACCCACAACATTTTCTGTGTGATCGTTCCAATTGCAGTTTTTTGCAATTAGAATCCCTAACTATTTGGATGAATTTACAACCATTAAATGTACGTGATTTACCGTGTCACCGATTTTCAGTATACTTCTTTTAATACTCACGTGGATGACTTCACACTTTTCATTATATGAGTGTCGATGGTCACTTTTCGTACTATACAGATATCTTGTCTAAATTCTTTTGTAATTTGTTTTGATCATCTGACGACATTATAAGACGGCAAATGACAGCATCATCTGCAAACAGTTTATGAGGGCTACTGAGATTGTCTCTTAAATCCTTTATGTAGGTCATTCGTTACTTCAGTTTTACTCGACGACTTTCCGTCAATTACTATGAAGTGTGAACTTTCTGATGGTTTTCTGTCATTTTAACGGATGCTTCGCTGGTGATTTGTAATGCTTTCCCATACCATTAGAATGAACAGTGTACAAATCGTAAATGGTTGTAACCAGAAGACTCGGATATACGGAACTAATAACCGGAAATATATCTTTAATTTTTTATTGGCATGAGTATTTCAGGAACTTTTTGTCGATAATACTTCATTATACAAAGGCCGATAAAAAATTTTCCGTCTGAGGGCGTTCCTGCAGCGTATATGCAACGTAGCACGACTCCAACGTGCGCGTATAAGGACCGACACATAGGCAAGACATCAGCGTAGCATTTGTGTCTTTCCGACGTCCGTACGGTAAATGAGGAAACATGAACCGTGGAGACACTATTACCAAATGTATCCAAACAGAACCAAATGCCCTTATTCTTTTATTTAAATTCTTCATTTATGTGGCCATATTGTCGGTAGCTGCTTTACGGTTCCTGCAGGTACTTTGTTTCCGTCGTTACAATACAGGAAAATGTGTGTTTTTTTCACAAGAAGCGTTTCACTTTAGAGATAAAGCTTCATCAGTGGTCTGTAATTAGAGATATTTACAATATTATTTGCTTTTAAGAGCGAAAAACCGTTCGTTAACAATTTGTTGGCTTTTACTTACGGAGATTTCTGCTTGGCTTATCGTCTGCATCAGGAGAAGTTGTCTGTTAGCACGGCTTTTCTTTGGTATCACTGACACTTGTTGTCTAACTTATCTTTCGTCTGCAGAACCATGCATCCCTTATGTTTTACACAATACACTTTTCATACACCCCAGTTTACTATTTATTTTTATACTTCTATGCGCGTATTACGGACGTGTCACGTAGCATGCCACAATGTTTAACGAAACGGTTACCTTCAATATGATGCTACGGTGAGATGATTTGCTCGAAGCTCATGGCGATTTTGCTTTATTGCCATACCTATTTGGACTGTGCAGCGTTCGAACAGAAACATTTTGATCGTCCCTATCCTTTGTCAAAATTTGAGATTCTTATTAATATTGTCTCCAAGGTTCAAATGGCTCCAATCACTGTGGGAATTAACAACTGAGATCATCAGTGCCCTAGACTTAGAACTACTTAAACCTAACTAACCTAAGGACATCGCACACATCCATTCCCGAGGCAGGATTCGAACCTGCGAACTTAAAGCAGCAGCCCGGTTCCGGACTGAAGCGCCCAGAACCGTTCGGCCAAAGCGGCCGGCTGTCTCCAAGGTCATTAACGTACAACATGAACAGCAAGAGTTCCAACACACTTCCGTGGGGAATATCCGAAGTTACTTCTACATGGCTCTCAATTTAAGATAATATTCCACGTCCGTTGCTTGCGACCCTATAGGATCGTATTTTTCGATAATAGGTGTAAGTGTAGTACTGAGTCAAATGCTTTTCGAAAACTGAGAAATACTGCGCCTACCTGACGGTCATGGTCTAAGGCTTTCAGAATGTCTTGTGAGAAAAGTGCGAGTTAGGTTTCATGTTATCGATGTTTTTAGAATCTATGCTGGTTGGAACGAGATCATCCGATACGAGATACTCAACACGTTTCAGTTTTTAATCTGTTTTCAGACTCAAAAACAAAATTGTGTTAAGGATATTCCATGCTAGTTTTATAGATTATTTCTGCTATTATTCTTGTAGACGTGTAAAACCTGTGCTTTTTATCTTTTACTGGACATGGTTATTTTTGTTCGCGGCATCTACGGTAGATTATGGTTAAACGAGGGGCTGACACATCCGCAAACTCGGAATTGAAGCCGAAAGCCGAATATGGCATTGAGTCTTTATTCAGTTTCAGCCATATCAGCTGTTTCTCAACAACACTGACATTAAGATGCATGTATGTCAGAAGGAGCATTGCAGAGAACTTTACAGATATTGCACTAACGTATTTCATGCCAAACGCAACGCAACCTTACGAGAAAACTAAATAAGCCTCTCTCTGTGCGGGAATCACGTAACTGCGAGTACTATGGGTAGCAGACACTGGAACATTTGAAAGTTTGGGTCTGTCCATGAAATAGATTAGGCGACCGCTCGCATATAGCAGGAAGTCCAGTTTCTAATCACGGTCGGGTGAACATTTTCACTTGTTTCCAATAAATTGTGTACATGTATTAGTACCGTATTCACAGTTTGCGAATATATTTCATGAACTACTATCCATATCATCTTCTTTGTGGTACGAGAGTTATACTGTTTAGTTGTAAGAGAACATTTGAAAGCTGACTTCACTCTTTCTGCTTTTGCTTTGCTACCCTCAGTTTCAGCTCCTGTCTCGTCCGTGACTGTCTCGACACTAAGTTTGGTATCAGTAACATCCATCACGCAACACGAAGAGTTCTTTGGGTTTTGTGAGAGATCCTTCGATAATATTCGGCTATAGTTGTCACCGACGGTGTCATGCATTGCGCTCTTAACATCCAAACACATTTCATTCAGCTTCTCTTTATCCATAGCCCCATGTTTTGTTTTGCAGCTATTACGCACTACACTCTGTGTTTAAGTTTCTTTACTGCAAGTGTACACCTTGGTGTGTCCCTCTCACCATGAACACTACTAATAGGTGCCTATCTCCCAGATGTACGATCAACTAGTCTTCTAAACCTTCTTCTACACGCTGCTCTCGAGAACTAAATGTTCCGTATTCCTTCTTGGAGCAATTACTGCCTCTTTACTAGTTTCCAGAACATGTAAATCGCTATACTTGGTATATGCCCTTTGTACTTTGGTAATCACTGTTACTACATCGGCCTCATGGTCACTGATACCAGTTTGTGAGTGAACACCCTGAAAGACATAAAGTCTCTTTGTTCCTATCAGATCCTAATGTACTTCCATCATGAGTGTGCTTCTGAAATACCTGTTCTATGTGATTCTCAGAGAACACATAAAAATGTTTCACAAGACGTCTTATTACGTACACCATTTACAAAACTTTATTTTTTTTTCAATCGATTGGCGCATGATTAACGTCACCTTCAATGATAATAGTATAATTAGGGAACCTACGTTTACTCTAAGGCTTTCGATTACATCTGGAGGTGAGTCTTTCGGTCGATAGAAGGATTCGACTGTATGTTTACGACCACCCCTGATTCTAAGCCTTTCCCAGACAGTCTTAGATGTAATTGCAGTTCCTGTCTCAATGGCTTTGAATTTCTTGTCTACGGCAACACATGGAGCTCCTCCATTTGCCATTAGTTTTTCCTTACAATATAAGCTTAAATTTTCCCACAAAATATCACTACTGACAATTTCGTGTTTAGCCAGATTTCTGAACCTAGTATAACGTGAGCTCCACTGTGTTCTTTTAGGCGCTCTTCAAACTCTGGCACCTTTTTGCGAATGCTACGACAGTTAATCACTACGATTTTGATAGTATTGCCTATAGACAGTATTTCTTTGAATCCTAAACTGACACTTGTTGGTCCCCCACAACTATTGTTACCTGGATTGGATGGAGAGTCGCCTAATCTAAAAAGTCCTTGTGTATATATCACACACACTTAGCTACCTGGGTAGCAACCTCTTTATGTAATACATACTCAAGCCCAGGAAGTCACAGCCTCTGGTCCGAGCTTCCTACTCGACTACGAACCATAAGTCACGATCCGTTCTTGGGACAATGTTACAATTTGTGAGATTCGTTGAATCTTCGAGGTTGGTCTTCTCTGTCAGTCCCAGTCCAAGTATGACCTCGGAGCTCAAACGAGAGGCATCGTTTGTTCTAACATGAGCCTAAATATGGAGTTTTTGCACTCAGATATTGACTCAATAGGCTCTTCAACGTTGAATTAGGCCCATGTTGAATGAGGACCCTTGACATACAAACTGGGTGTACTTGGTGTTCCTTCCCATCCCTTGGTGCCATTTCCCGGGGTGGTATCATTATTCACTCTACTTTTGAATTGCAGACGATTAAGATCTTATTTGCCTCCTTTTGGCACAGAATACTGCCGCTTTCCAACGGGTGAAGTGAGTCTCGGTGGCACATTTTTGATTTCAGTGGGAGACAGAATCTTGAACGTGTTGTATAATACCCTTAGTTCACTATCATCCGTATCTTCCCTGTACATGGCACCTGTCTTTACCACTGATACGCTACTAACAGTCGAATGGACGAGTAATAATCAATCCCGCACTTGTGGTACCTTTGATACTGCCGTAATGTGTTTGGACTTTAGTGTGGCTTCCACGTTACATTGTTTTGTGGGTAAGTTCTTGCACGTCTACATCTCCGTTGCTCCAATTAGGTAACGTAAAAGCCCTCGCCCACATGGACAGGAACCTGAATCCAAGCAGTAAATATATTCATGAGAGTGAAGGATAGCGGAACGGCTGTAAGCCAGCTGCTCCTCGGGCATCTATCATCGTTTTCTGGAGTCACTGGTCAGTACCTCTGCAAGGTTTCGACTGAGTTGTCAAATGCAACAGATGGGATGACATGATGTGTTTGGACTTGAGTGTGATTTCGACGTGACAGTACCTCTGATGCACCACTCTTGGGAGTTTCCCCAACTCACACCCAACCGTTTAGTTGTAGTCACAGCGATTTCCAGCTGCTTAAACTAAATCAGCTCATGTTAGAGAACAGCTTTCACAGGGGACTGCATTGAGGCTAGAGCAATATTTTGCAGAACAATAAAGAAATAAATTGTAAATAGACGTGCTGATTAGCTTTTAATTTCTGGATCTGTTGAACGAAAAAATATTACTAATTTCCTTCAATAATTGAAGCGAATTGTATGCAAAACGGCATGGAGAAATGGATAAAAGTTAATAAATTCCTGACACTCATTTCGAGGCTACAGCATTCATTAAAGACAAATGGAAACGATATACACTCCTATTGAAAGAGATAAATAACTGTGTCACAGTATGTTAATTATTTGGTGTTACTACAACTACATCGAAAACGTCTGTCTACAACGAAATATGCTATTCTCACCACACGGAACTGCCGAAGATTCTCAAAAATGTACGTTTACTCTCTTTGATAGGTATTCAAATGCTGGGCGAACGATTTTTTGAAGGAAATGCTACTGCTAAAATTGTATAAAGCACAAACTGTTGATTACAGTGATGCTATGGCAAAAACGTACGTATTTCGTGGCATAGAACGTCCGTTAATACACAACGTATCTGGACACCCACCCACAGCCGCACCCATTCACCCTCACACACACGCACACACACGCTCATACACGCACACATGATTTGGTACAAATTACATGAGAAACGAGCTTGATCTAGGTCTTTTGCAATGAATGTATATGACACAGGTAATTTTTACTCAGACACAAACTAAATACCGGAAGTCGATTTATATACTTAAATATAAGTAATCAAACACGTAAATTGCACGGATTTTGCTCTTAGCGGGTTTCGAGTCATCTTTTACACTAGCATGCCACAGATGAATACTGGACTACAATGTATCTCACTTAAACGACGTGAAATGTGGAGAACAACAAAACATGTCTTCCGCTTGAAGTGGCTTTGAAGTACCTGAACAATGTCAAAGTCTAGTTAACAAACAAAAGCTGAACGAAGCCAAAATGAGCGTAAGGAGGACAACGCGAAAAGTGGTCAATGAATTTGAAATTACTATTTTTCAAACAAAAACTACAGAAAATTCTGAAACGTTATGGTTTTATGAAAAGGCAGTCAGCGGATAGAAAACATCTATTCAATAGCGTAGTGGCCATAATGTCACCGAGAAGGCCTAAGCACTAAATTCAGTACTACGAAATTGATCCACTGCGTGAGAGCGTAACACAGATCATTATTTCAACTATCGAAAGAACCCAGAAGTGGGAGATACTGAGATAAACAATCATGGAATAGCAAATCATTCAGTAGCGGAGAGGCATCTGGACCAGATACTCGTATATCTGTGAAGTTATGCAGAGCTTACATGAAAGAATTTGATGTAGTGAGAGTTTATTCAGCGCCGCTGAAACAACAGAGGTGTCAAGCGATTGGAAAAAACCACAGGCGATTCTCATTTTCTAGAAGAGTCGTCGTACTGAATTACATAATATTAGACGCATATCGCTGACGCGAGACTGCTGGGCAATTATGGAACATGTTCTGTACTCACACATTATGACGTTTGTGCCTAACGAAAACCTGATCCATAAAAATCAACATGGATTCACTAAGTAAAGGCCTTGCAAAACACAGCTCGTTCTGTTCTCTCTTCGTATCGAACGCCATAGAAAAAGCAGAGGTTAATGCCGTTTTCATTGATCGTAGATGGCAATCTGTTTACTTCCGCATTTTCGTTCAGTGAAGAAAACAAGAGTTCACCAAATATGAGACGATATTTGTGACTCGATTTAGAATTTTCTGGCAAATAGAACTTCGTACGTTGTTCTTAATAGGATGAAATCAACATACACAGGGTAATTCATCTGCCCGTACCGATTCATTTTATGAAATCCACACTACGTAGGTGTCAGGAACGGTATGGAGACAGACGATAGCCACGTAGTAGATGTAAGTGCCCTTGCAGAGCTTTGGACGACTATTACCAAACGTAATCAAATGTAAAAAAAATGCAAATGACACTGGCCATGAGTTACACGGCATTTCTGGACCTAAATATACCTAACTTCTGCCATTATCATCCAAGTTCCTCCAGTCTTTCTTTGTGTAATAACTAATGTAGCCATACAGATTTATTCCGCATTTAGTACTTAATTTCTAGTAATTGGTGCAGAAATGTTGCCTTAGAAAGTGTGTTTCAGAATAGGAAACACAAAAATTAACAGATGATATCAAAATGGGAACAGTGGAAGTATCAGATATCCGGTATATAACGTCTAAGCCAATTACGAAAGATTAAGAACTACAAACTTACAGACACATCCAAAATCTGTAAGGATACACCACTAATTACACAAGGGAACACTGGACAAGTTTGGCAGAAGTAAGGTATATCTGGTTCCAAAATACTGTGTAACTCATAGCCAATCTTTGGTTCAAATGGCTCTGAGCACTATGGGACTTAACATCTGAGGTCATCAGTCCCCTAGAACTTCGAACTACTTAAACCTAACTAACCTAAGGACATCATATACATCCATGCCCGAGGCAGGATTCGAACCTGCGAACGTAGCGGTCGCGCGGTTCCGGACTGAAGCGCCTAGAACCGCTCGGCCACCGTGGCCGGCGGCACCTAAACAGGCACAGACGTAGACCACTGGTCGAGTAGACTATTACCGAGATATTATTGAAAACGTTAGCTATCTTTAAATACCTATGAATAATTGACTAATTTTAGGAAAAGCAGGTGTTGGTTGAAACTCTTTGGAAGAAGCTCAAGAAAAAGTAATTAACTGGAAATGAAGTAGCTTACAAAAGACTTGTAAACCATAAATATTGCTAGCCTGTCTAGACCCCACACTGCTTTGCATTAGTGGAAGGGGTAGAAAAGATCCAAATAAGAGCTGCACTTCCTGTCACTGGTGAGCGATAGAGCCTTACGGGGATGCTAAGCAAACTGCAGTGGCAGATTCAATGTGAGTGCCAGAGTGCACCAGAGAAACGTTTGCTATTGAATTCCCTAGAGCGTACATTTAATAGAAACTGTCACACATTCCTAAGGGCCGGCCGGAGTGGCCGAGCGGTTCTAGGCGCTACAGTCTGGAAACGCAAGACCACTACGGTCGCAGGTTCGAATCCTGCCTCGGGCATGGATGTGTGTGACGTCCTTAGGTTAGTTAGGTTTACTTAGTTCTAAGTTCCAGGGGACTGATGATCTCAGAAGTTAAGTCTCGTAGTGCTCAGAGCCATTTGAACCATGTTCCTAAGGGGGGTAATGTTTACCAAAACTAGAAATAAATTCTATATAATGATAGAAGCACAAACTATAATCTCTGGTGATAGTGATCATTTTGTCATCTCACTCCTGTCTGGTAAATTGAAGCAGCCACTGTAAGTAATGGTGCATGTGGTTAAAATGCATCCTGACTCATCTTTCAGCCCTTGTTTGCAGTGAATCACGCTCTCTTTTACATAAACTTGGTCCCATACTGGCTGCGTCGCGTGCGTTGGTCGTGTGCTCCTGCAACGTATGGACATTGTCATTGTGTTCGGCATACACCAATACATGTAAATGTCCACTTAATCACAAATAAAATGGATTGAGGTCCGGTGAACGGGGACGCGACCAATCCATCTGCATGAACGGTTACCATAAGGTACTGTCACACTATCTGTAGAAAATTGGCCGGTGCCTCATCTTGCATGAACTATAGCGTTGTCTTCCTGCAAGGGTAGTATTTCGCAATAGTGCTCGCAATTAATTTGCAATGGACAGCACATGTTACTCTGTATGGTATAGGATAAGGCCCTGTGAGTCTGTTACGGCCAACTACTGCCCATACATACATGCTCAAGCGATTCTCGTGTCTCATCTCCTACCTCCAGGGTTTGCATCTGCCCACACCTGTGTTCTGTGGTAATATTACCTGCCGCCTCATGAGAATAGTGCCGTATCTACTGCGTCTCTCTCTTATGAGTTGCTACGGGCATTTTCTCTGGTGTTTCAGCAGATATTTGCAGTTTCGTTTTTTCGAAGCGTAGCTGGAGACTGCCCAAAGAAATGTTGCTCATTAAGTCTCTCATGCGATGCCTATTTTCGGCGGAAAGTGTAGTTTTGTTTTTCCGTTAAGAATTAAATTATTTTTATATCGGAATTTTACGCCCCCATTCGACAGTACAATCCCAAATTAGTCTAGTGCGATATTCGTTTTATCAACATGTATTAACAGGGATAGCCAAACAAGAAAAGTAACATGGAGTTCCAGGACTGACTCAGTAGCGCTGGTTGCTTGGGGGTAGCAGTAAGCACGTGCCATGGTAGTGTTGTCACTGGTGGAGTACTGGTTATTCTTCCGTTTTTGTATAACTGTTACTTATTTATCGTGTCAAAAGCACAGAAATGTATATAAAAAGATAAGTGTTGACATAATTTATTATAGTCAACACTGGTCCTAAGAAGGACTGTTGATTCGATGTCTCTGATACTTCTGGTGTGAAAGGATCAGCCACCAAGTCATTTATCCCTGTTAATACAGGTCAATAAAACGAGTATCCCACTAGACTAATTTGGTACCGATCTGTTGATCGGGAAAGTAAAATTTTGGTTTAAAAGTCGCTTTCTTTGTAACATGAACCAAATTGTAGCCTCCCATTGACGCTGGGTGTCGCATGAAAGACATGACGAGCAGTATGTGTTTGGACGGTCGCTTGCTACACTACGAAATAACGAAACTGCAAATATCTGCAGAAACATCTAGAGAAAATACGGCTGACGACTCTTAAGCGAGACATCCTCTACAAACAAAATTCAGTTGCGGGCTGCGGATCTTCAACGGCCCATATCCCAAAACTACTGGTCCCGGACATATAATCGTAGGAAGTTTTCTTATACACTACTGGCCATTAAAATTGCTACACCACGAAGATGACGTGATACAGACGAGAAATTTAACCGACAGGAAGAAGATGCTGTTATATGCAAATGATCAGCTTTTCAGAGCATTCACACAAGGTTGGCGCCGGTGGCCACACCTACAACGTGCTGACACGAAGAAAGTTTCCAACCGATTTCTCATACACAAACAGCAGTTGACCTGCGTTGCCTGGTGAAACGTCGTTGTGGTACCTCGTGTAAGGAGGAGAAATGCGTACCATCACGTTCCGACTTTGATAAAGGTCGGATTGTAGCCTATCGCGATTGTGGTTAATCGTGTCGCGACATTGCTGCTCGCGTTGGTCGAGATCCAATGACTGTTAGCAGAATATGGAATCGGTGGGTCAGGAGGGTAATACGTAACGCCGTGATGGATCCCTACGGCTTCGTATCACTGGCAGTCGAGATGACAGGCATCTTATCCGCATGGCTGTAACGGATCGTGCAGCCACGTCTCGATCCCAGTCAACAGATGGGGACGTTTGCAAGACAACAACCATATGCACGAACAGTTCGACGACGTTTGCAGCAGCATGGACTGTTAGCTTGGAGACCACGGCTGCTGTTACCCTTACCGCTGCATCACAGACAGGAGAACCCGCGATGGTGTACTCAACGACGAACCTGGGTGCACGAATAGCAGAACGTCATTTTTTAGAATGAATCCAGGTTCTGTTTACAGCATCATGATGGTCGCATCCGTGTTTGGCGACATCGCGGTGAACGCACATTGAAAGCGTGTGTTCGTCATCTCTATACTGGCGTACCACCCGACCTGATGGTATGGGGTGCCATTGGTTATACGTCTCGGTCACCTCTTGTTCGCATTGGCGGCACTTTGAACAGTGGACGTTACATTTCAGATGTGTTACGACCCGTGGCTCGACCCTTCATTCGATCCCTGCGAAATCCTACATTTCAGCAGGATAATGCCCGACCACATGTTGCAGGTCCTGTACGGGCCTTTCTGGATACAGAAAATGTTCGACTGCTACCCTGGCCAGCACATTCTCCAGATCTCTCACCAATTGAAATCGTCTGGTCAGTGGCGGCCGAGCAACTGGCTCGTCACAATACGCCAGTCACTACTCTTGATGAACTGTGGTATCGTGTTGAAGCAGCATGGGCAGCTGTACCTGCACACGCCATCCAAGCTCTGTTTGACTGAATGCCCAGGCGTATGAAGGCCGTTATTACGGCCAGAGGTGGTTGTTCCGGGTACTGATTTCTCAGGATTCATGCACCCAAATTGCGTGAAAATATAATCACATGTCAGTTCTAGAATAATATATTTGTCCAATGAATACCCGTTTATCATCTGCATTTCTTGTTGGTGTAGCAATTTTAATGGCCAGGACCAATACTACGTACCTCCTCTGGGAGTGTGTACGTTCATGTAACAACGCCGTATTGCTCCTATACACGTACGTCTTGCGAAATGACAACAACAAGCAAATCGAGCTGAAACGAGGACTCCCCGACAACCATTCTTCCCATGACACGCGCCATTCGCGAACGGAACACGAATTATGGGAAATGGTAGTGCTGCCGGAAGTACCCTCAGCCTCACACCCTAAGCCTTCTTGCAGATTATAGCTGCAGACGTGGATGCTGAAGCAACTTCAAAAAGTTGTGGCTCGAGGGCGTCCTTGCGAAGACCTGCAGAGTGTGAGAGAGAAGGATGGGCGATTACGTTAGGCAGAGAGCAACAGAGGCCAACTTGTGGGCCGGCGCGCCAGTTGGACGCGTGAAATAGTTAGCAGGGACGGCGTGAAACATGCATCGCGCCCGCCGACGATGGGTCAGGCGCGGGAACGTCGCGCCGTGAATAAGTCACGCCAGCTGACGCCGGCAGAGGCACTCTCCCTGCAACTGTTCGGTCTGCCTCCACGCCGGGCGCTCGAGTGTTGTTGCCAAATGACTACACACACCACGAAAGTGGACCAGCAACACACACAACGTACACTGAAGTGCCAAAGAAGCTGGTATAGGCATAAGTGTTCAAATACAGAGATATGCAAACAGTCAGGATACGGCGCTGCAGTCGGCAACGTCTAAAAAAATGGTTCAAATGGCTCTGAGCACTATGGGACTTAACATCTATGGTCATCAGTCCCCTAGAACTTAGAACTACTTAAACCTAACTAACCTAAGGACAGCACACAACACCCAGCCATCACGAGGCAGAGAAAATCCCTGACCCCGCCGGGAATCGAACCCGGGAACCCGGGCGTGGGAAGCGAGAACGCTACCGCACGACCACGAGATGCGGGCGGCAACGTCTACATGAGGCAAGTGTCTGGCGTATAGTTAGATCGGTTACTGCTGCTACAATGGCGGGTTATCAAGATTTAAATGAGTTTTAACGTGATGTTATAGTCGGCGCACGAGCGACGGGACACACCATCACCTGGGCCCTTCATCTTTGCCACTGGACTGTTGATGACTGGACACAGCCGGCCGCGGTGGTCTCGCGGTTAAGGCGCTCAGTCCGGAACCGCGCGACTGCTACGGTCGCAGGTTCGAATCCTGCCTCGGGCATGGATGTGTGTGATGTCCTTAGGTTAGTTAGGTTTAAGTAGTTCTAAGTTCTAGGGGACTGATGACCACAGAAGTTAAGTCCCATAGTGCTCAGAGCCATTTGAACCATTTTTGACTGGACACATGTCTCCTGGTCGGACGAGTCTCATTTCAAATTGCATCGAGCGGATGGGACTGTATTGGTATGGAGACAACGACATGAATCCATGGAACCTGCATGTCAGCAGGGGACTGTTCAAGCTGGCGGAGGCTCTGTAATAGTGTGGGGCGTGTGCAGCTGGAGTGATATGGGACCCCTGAAACGTCTAGGTACAACTCTGATAGGTAACACGTACGTAAGCATACTATTGACCACCTGCATCTATTCATGTCCATTGTGCATTCCGGCGCAATTCAACAGGACAATAGGACATCTCACACGTCCGTAATTGCTACATAGTGGCTCCAGAAACACTCTTATGAGTTTAAACACTTCCACTGGACCCCAAGCTCCGCAGACCTGAAGATTATTGAGCATATCTGGGATGCCTTGCAAAGTGGTGTTCAGAAGAGACCTCAACCCCCTCGTACTCTTATGGATTTATGGACAGCCCTGGTGGATTCATGGTGTCGGCTCCCTCCGTCATTACTTCAGACATTAGTCGAGATCATACCACGTCGTGCTGCGGTACTTCTAAGTGCTCGCGGGGGCCCTACACGATATTAGTTTTGTGTAGCAATTTCTTTGGCTCCTCGGTTTATTTCCGACATCAGTATTCTCGTATCAACTACACAAGGTGGCCCAGGAGGAATGATCACTGTTCAAGTATATGACAGGAATGATCATTTGAAGGAAAGAAGCTTCATTGATCTATCAGTGACGAGGCGTGAGGTATTCGTAGCTGCAATCACTTTCAAAAAATTGTGAAAAGTAACAGTATCGCTGTTCAAATTATTTTCATTGTAGTAAATTTCTATTTTGGAACTTAATTACCGGCTGAATGCGCCATACAATCTCATGCCTTAATGGCAAGACCACTTTAATTTAAAATCGGCTGAAATCCAATAACTTAAGACTCAAACCAAAATCAGAAATATAAACGGCAGAAGGCCTTATCTTAAATCAGTTCTTTCAATTAGGCTGAAGGCCCAAATAATCTCACATCTTAAGAGAAAAACAACTTTTATTAAAAAAAAAAAAAAAAAGTCAGCTGAAGGCACATCTCTTAAGACTCAAACCAAAATTAAATTTTTAAAGGACAAAAGGACTTATTATAAAACAGTTCTTTAATTAGGCTGAAGACCCAAACAATCCGACATCTTAAGGGCGAAACAACTTTAATTTAAAAATCGGCTGAAGGCCCATCACTTAAGATTCAAACCAAAGTAAATTTTTAAAAGGCCAAAGGCCTTATCTTAAAAAAGTTCTTTAAATTAGGCTGAACCTCCAAACAGTCTTACGCCTAAGGGGCAAAATAACCTTAATTTAAAAATCAGCTAGAAACCATACAAATACAAACATCAAGAACAAATAAGAAAAGGCAGTAACCCAACGGCGTTCAGAAGTTTCCGAGGGTCGGCCTCCAATTCAAATACTAACGCTCGCTTAGGTGAGATAGGCAGTCGGCCCAACCGTACTCGACATGACGACAACCCAACTGACATACAGTCAACAGACCCGACGACAATGTAACTTCCGCTCCACCCGATCAGCACACAACAGGGAGTTCAATGAAACAACATAGAAGGTACTGGCGCCCGCAACCAATTATACATTGAGCTGTGAGACAACACACCGTGCTGGACAGTGACAACACGATGAGGAAAATATACTGCCAGAAGATTCCGCTGGTGAGCGTCAATTCAAAATAACCAAGTACAGTTAAACTCCACCGGAGGGTGGCGAAGATTTGCCAACTTGTCGTGACTTGCTGGTAGATAAAGTCAACTTTAGTGTCCAGGATCGGTGAGCCACGGACCTCGTAGCAATGGGAACAGCATCACACACTCCGAGCGCGCGTGGACGCCGCCGGCGGCATCGGCCAAACTACGCTCAGCGGAGACTTCCTCGCTGCTCTACGCCAACCGACCAACTGCTCGCACACACCACAGCCGGAACTATCAGCGCCAGGCCAAAGATAGTACAAGGTGCGAATATCGATACACACCGCTGCTGCCACTCGCGGAGAAAGAGGATAACAGGATAATCGCGATAACCGCGGGAGACTAAACACAGAATCCAACGCATAAAATGTGCCAGCCACGGATCAGTAATTATTATTATTGTACTGCTATTTTCATTATTATTATTATTATTATGTTCTCGTTCCCGATTGAGTAGCATCATGCCCTAGTGTTGCACTGAATAATGTAGAGTGCCGTCTATTAAAATAATAAGGGCCCAATGATTAGACCTGCTGAATGATAACGGATATTCGGTGAAGACCTGTTACCGTATCTGCTTGAATACGCATGATAGTAGAGGTCCCGGGCATCACTGTTTTATTTATATTTAAGGTCGGAGTGGCCGTGCGGTTCTAGGCGCTACAGTCTGGATCCGCGAGACCGCTGCGGTCGCAGGTTAGAATCCTGCCTCGGGCATGGATGTGTGTGATGTCCTTAAGTTAGGTTTAACTAGTTCTAAGTTCTAGGGGACTGATGACCTCAGAAGTTGAGTCCCATAGTGCTCAGAGCCATTTGAACCATTTTTTTGCACCCCAAAAACTTCGATCACGGAGTCGGAGAATAAAATTTGTTGTTTCACGGATTTGGGTAGTTGATTTTTTTTGTGTTAGCAGAAGAGCCAACACCGTGTTGCGAGTGGAGGCCGAAATGCACGCGTTTTAGCTCACGCAGGCTGGCGTGAGGAGGGAGAACTATACTGACGTGGGGTCTGGAACACGACAAGGAATGAGAATTCAGAAAGCGGACATAATCAGTTTGATACTTAACTTTAATCCATTAATGATGAACGACGCTCTTGGCGGTACATGATTCACAATATTATCTGTTCAGAATACATTCTTGAAGATAGTTACTGAATGTGGCGCCTTGCTAGGTCGTAGCAAATGACCTAGCTGAAGGCTATGCTAAACTGTCGTCTCTGCAAATGAGAGCGTATGTAGACAGTGAACCATCGCTAGCAAAGTCGGCTGTACAACTGGGGCGGTTGCTAGGGAGTCTCTCTAGACTGCCGTGTGGCGGCGCTCGGTCTGCAATCACTGATAGTGACGACACGCGGATCCGATGTATGCTAACGGACCGCGGGCGATTTAAAGGCTACCACCTAGCAAGTGTGGCGGTGACACCACATTCCTCCCCCGCAAGTCGGCCTGCGATGGTGATATAAGGACTCCGCCCGCCATGGGGAGGACCCCATGTTGACGTATGCGACGAGGTGGGGAGCCTAGCAACAGGCGAGGCTGTGCCACCCGCACTCTGCCATTCGGACCGCGTGGAGCTACGGCCTGAAAACCTACTCCAGGGTGCACGCCAACATCGGTGTATGCGCTCATAGAGAGACAGGAGGGGCCGAAGATTTAAAGTGGAGAACAGAGAGGATTTTGATATTCGCGAACGTTGAAAGTGATCTTGTTGTCGAAGTGCTGGTTGCAAGAACGGTTAAAATTAATTTGATTTGTTTTGACGCTTCAGGTTCTGCTTCAATGAGATCGCAGGAGAGGAGATACTGACTTTGTCTAAATATAAAAGACATGGCCAATAGTACAATCAGTACATTTTTTGTGTCTTTACAGCCACATAACCATTTCTAAGACATGTGCCAGGATTCTTGAAAATGACAGACAGAATTTTTAGTAACTGTATTTAAGTGTGGAAGATTTGGTATAGGCCATCTCTGTCCGATCGCTTCACTTCTCCCATCAGAACTAAGTCCTCCAAGTTCCACATACTTTCCAGCATGTCACAAGGCCAGGTGTGTGATAAAGTGGTTCGTGGAACACAGTGGCGAGTCTCAATTGATGCGCTGGCCCTCCAACTTGCTATACCTGAACCCGATCGAACATATCTGGGATATGACTGAAAGTGATGTCAGTTCTCATTCCCTCCCCCCCCCCCCCAAATTCCTCGAGGAATTTACGGGAATTATGTGACTTGTGTGTGAAGATGTGGTGCTAACTCCCTCCAACTACATATCAAGCCCTCATTGCTTCCATGACACGAAGCGTCGCCGTTGTTATCCGTGCCAAACATGGTACCGGTTATTAGCTACGTTGTCATAATGTTCTACATCTACATCTAGTGATTACTATGCTATTCACAATAAAGTGCCTCTCAGAGGTTTTAACTCTTTGTTGCTTGACGGTACTTAAAAGTACCAGTAAGTTTTGACTCTCATTATTTTCTCGTGGTGCAGTTTCGTGATCTGAGAGCCCGTCGGTACGTAACAGTAACTCTGCTCTACTGTTTCATAGATGTTACTGTGCAATACATAGACCTCTCTGGCAGTCAGAGCTTGAAATTGTTTTTTGCGCGCTGCTGTGAAAACAGAAGATTGTATGTGCTTGTTTCAATGGTGTTACCTGAGTTTGTGTGCGGTTTACTGAAACTTCCGTTGAGTTTTCCATTGTACGTTCTTACCTTCTTTGTTTTTTTATAATAGTTTGAAGCATTACGTTACAAGTGAATGAGATAAAGTGGAAAATATAAGGCGGACTTATTAGTACCGTCAGGTTGTGCGAACACTTTATTGTAGCAACAACGCGTTACCTCTCACTAGTTGTTCTGTTCACTTTTTCTCACACAGAAACAATTAGAACAAACAGGAAAGGTTTTCCAGGGAATTTACCTAAAGAAAAATGTCTAAACCGTGGGGAATCAAATCACAGAGAGTCATCTTTAGACCTAACAGTATTTCAATGGAGGGAAAATAAAGTAGTGTATTTTGCGTCAAACTTCCATGGCACTGAACAGAGCGTAGTGACAAGAAAACAGAAAGATGGAACTAGTATGACTATACCACGACCAGTTATTGTATGTGATTACAATAAACACATGAGTGGTGTGGATCATGCAGACAGATTACGTTCAACTTATGGTCTTGACAGGCGATCAAAGAAATGGTGGCACCGTCTCTTCTGGGGAGCAATAGAAATTGCTTTTGTCAATGCTTACGTCATTTTCAGTGATCTACATGGGGCACTGCCACTGCTGGAATTCAGGAGTTCTGTGGCACTAGGGCTAATGAATGAACAGCAAGTCCCAAATCTCAAAAAGAGAAACTCTGGTAAAGATGGAATAACTCCCCCAAAGAGAAGGAAGGATAACTTTTCTGTTCCGAAGAATGTACATCTTGGCAACCGAGAAAACCATTTTGCAGTGTTCAGATGTAAAAGAGGACGATGCGAAATGTGTGCGAAAAATAAAATTCAGTCGAGACCACATTCACAATGTAGTACATGTAAAGTGTATTTGTGCTCCAATGAGAAAAAGAACTGTTTCCTACAATTTCATGAGGTATCACTAACACGAAATATGTGATATGTATAGCTAAGTTACTATGTATTGTGAAGTTGCTCTAGAATAAATTTGTGCGAAATTTAAAAAAAAAAAATCAGAAATATCATATCATACTTCTGTTAATTAATCTTCTAATGTAAAAATATTTAATGTTTATGTGGAATGAAGTACTAGTTATAAAAATTGGATCATTTTTCTGCGCATATTGTGATTCTGTCCACGGAGTCTGTCGGTACTTCTGGGTACCAGGAGAGAAAAAAGTTGTGAAAAATAAGATAAAATTTTACAAAGATCCTACCGTCATTTGAGGCCACAATAGCATAAATTATGCAAAGAAAATGTTAAAAAGTAAATTTTTTCTTACGTCAGGAAACAAAGGGTTAATGAACCATCTTCAAGCTGTCTCCGTTCCACTCTCGAACGGATAGCGGGAAAAACAAGCACTTAAGTTTTTCTGAGCGAGCCTTGATTTCTCTTATTTTATGGTGATGATCATTTCTCCCCATGTAGGTTAGTGCCAACACACTGTTTTCGCAATCCGTGCAGAAAACCAGTGATTGAAATTTCATGAGAGGACCCCGTCGCAACGAAAAACGCCTTTGTTTTAATATTTGCCACTCCAATTCACGTATCGTGTCTCTGGCACTATCTCCCTTATTTCGCGATAATACAAAACGAGCTACCCTTATTTGAACTTTTTCGATGTTATCCGTCAGTCCCACCTGATGCGGATCCCGCACCACACAGCAGTACTTCAGAATACGGCGGACAAGCGCGGTGTAAGCAGTCTCTTTAGCAGTCCTCTTGCACCTTTTAAGTGCACTGTCAATGAATCGCAGTCTTTGAGTTGTTCTGCCCACATTATCTACGTGATATTTCCAATTTAGGTTATTTGTAATTGTCATCCCTAAGTATTCAGTTGGATTTACAGCCTTCAGGTTTATATGACTTCTCCCGTAACCGAAATATAGCGGATTTCTGTAGTACCCATGTGAATAACTTAACACATTTCTTTATTCAGGGTCGATTGCCACTTTTTGCACCATACAGATATCTTATCTAAATCATTTTTCAATTCATTTTGGTCATCGGATGTCTTTACAAAACGGCAAATGACAGCATCATCTGCAAAAAATCTAAGAGAGCTACTCAAATTGTCTCCGATGTAGTTAATATACTTATAGATCAGGAACAAAAGAGGGCCATAACACTTCCTTGGGGAACGCCGGACAGTAATTTTGCTTCACTGGATGACTTTACGTCTGTTATTGCCAACTGTGACCTTTCTGACAGGAAATCACGAATTCAGTCGCACAACAGAGGCGATATTCCATAGGCATGCAGTTTGCTTAGAGGACGCTTGTGAGGAACGGTGTCGAAAGCCTTCTGGAAATATAAAAATATGGAATCAGTTTGACATCCCCTGTCGATGCAGTCATTATTTCATGAGTATAAAGGGCTAGTTGTGTTTCATAAGAACGATATTTTCTGAATCCGTGTCTGACTATGTGACAAGAAATCGATTTCTTCGGGGTAATTTATAATGTTGGAATACAGTACATTGGTCCAAAACCCTACTGCAAATCGACGTTAGTGATATGGGCCTGTAATTCAGCGGATTACTCCTACTTCCCTTTTTGGGTATTGGTGTGACTTGAGCAATTTTCCAGTCTTTAGGTATGGATCTTTCTGTGAGCAAGCGGTTGCATACAATTGCTAAATATGTAGCTGTTGTATCACCATACTCTGAAAGGAACCTGGCTGGTATACAATCTGAACAAGAGGCCTTGCCTTTATTAACTGATGTAAGCTGCTTTGCTACGCCGAGGATATCTACTTCTATGTTTCTCATCTTGGCAATAGTTCTGGATTGGAATTCAAGCCCGCATCTCGTGGTCGTGCGGTAGCGTTCTCGCTTCCCACGCCCGGGTTCCCGGGTTCGATTCCCGGCGGGGTCAGGGATTTTCTCTGCCTCGTGATGGCTGGGTGTTGTGTGCTGTCCTTAGGTTAGTTAGGTTTAAGTAGTTCTAAGTTCTAGGGGACTTATGACCACAGCAGTTGAGTCCCATAGTGCTCAGAGCCATTTTAACCATTTTTTTTGGAATTCAAGAATATTTACTTCGCCTCCTTTGGTGAAGGTGTTTCGGAAAACCGTGTTTAATAACTCTGGTTTAGTGGCACTGTCATCAGTGACTTCACCACTGTTATCGCGCAGTGAAGATATTGATTGTGTCTTGCTACTGGTGTGCTTCATGTATGACCAAAATCTCTTTGGATCTACTGCCAGATTCAGAGACAGGGTTTCCTTGTGGAAATTATTATAAGCAGCTCGCTTTCCTACTTCTGCAAAACTTTTCTAATCTTGGGGATTTTGCGTTCTTTTAAATTTGGCATGCTTTTTCCGTTGCTTCTGTGACAGCGATCTGAGCCGTTTTGTGTGCCATTGGAGATCCGTACCATCACTTATTAATTTATGTGGTATATGTCTCTCAATTGCAGTCGATACGATCTCTTTGAAATCGTTCCACATCTTTTCTACGCTTACATGATCAGAACGGAAGGAGTGGAGACTTTTTTTTAAAAAGGCGTTAACAGCATTTTTATCAGCTTTTTTGAATAGGTATGTTTTGCTTTTCTTTTTGATGTTTGTAGGTGTTATGGTATTCAGCCCAGTATCAACTGCCTTGCGGTCGCTAATCCCTGTGTCTGTCATTTGTCCAGGATCATTTGTTGCTAAGAGGTCAAGTATGCTTTCGGAACCATTTACGCTTCGAGTAGGCTCATGAACTAATTGTTCAAAATAATTTTCTGAGAAAGCATACAGTTCAATTTCGGATGAAGTTTTATGCCTGCCGCCGGCTTTAAACGTATAATATTTCCAGCATATCGAGGGTAGATTGAAGTCACAGCCGACTGCAATTGTGTGATTGGGGTACCTATTTGAAATGAGACGCAAGTTTTCTTTGAACTCTTCAGCAACTATATTTTCAAAGTCGGGGGTTCGGTAAAACGATCCAATTAACAACTTAGTCCGATTGTCAAGTATAATCTCTACCCATACTATTTCGCAGGAACTATCTACTTCAATTTCATTACAAGGTAAACTACTTCTGACAGCAATAAATACTCCACCACCAACTGTATTTAATCTATCCTTTCTGAACACTGTTAGGTAGTTTGAAAATAATTTCGGCTGAACTTATTTCCGACTTTAGCCAGACTGCCGTACCTATAACTATTTGAGCTTCAGTGCTTTCTACTAGGGCTTGGAGCTGTGGATCTTTCCCAAAACAGCAACGTCAGTTTACAACGACAACCGTTCGTGCGTATAAACTACCTTATTGTGTTTTACCTGCTCCCTTTTAGACGGCTGATCAGGGTGTATATGAAGAGTACATGGGAATAATAATGAAAGTACAAATGGTTCAAATGGCTCTGAGCACTACGGGACTTCACTTCTGAGGTCATCAGTCCCCTAGAACTTAGAACTACTTAAACCTAACTAACCTAAGGACATCACACACATCCATGCCCGAGGCATGGATGACCGTAGCGGTCGTGCGGTTCCAGACTGAAGCGGCTAGAACCACTTGGCCACACCGGCCGGCCAATGAAAGTACATTGGAAATTTGAAATGTAGTTCATAATATCATGTTATAGAGGAATGGATGTTCTATAATGTGGCAAGGTTTGTTTTTTGCAAAAACGATCAAAGCGCTCGAAAATTTGTGCCGAAGTTTTGATGTACTTGAGAATAACGCTCGGTGCTGAGGAAGCATAACTAAGATCAATTTTCTAGTTAAGAGTCTTTTATTCTCCTTTTGTGTTTCATCTTATAACGATGTACTTTCATATTACAGGCTTCCCGCCAATACTTGTGAGTCACCTTGTAAACGGAGGTCGAATTGTTACACCGTTTTGCAATAAAGCAAAGAGTGATATAAAGCTGCGGCAGTTTGTGCATCGAACGTAGTTTGGAAAAAAAGTCCTTCTCGGTAAGTTGAGTAGAAATGCTCATGTTTACTGCTACTGAAATGTGCACCAAATTACTTCTTAAGTGAAATGAAGGCATCAGAAATGTCGGGGAATGAAAATTAAAATCCTATGCATGTACGGAATACAAGAATAAGAAAAATAAAAGTGTTTGGATGTATTTATGAGTCTCCAGAAAGATTATGGCCACGGATCACGTTACAGATGATGATTGTAAATGATTACAACTGAGATGTTTTTCAGAACTTTTCCATTTGAAAAAAGTAATAGATTAATGAAGGAATTGAATCAGATGGCTTCCTATGATGCACAGAACTCACCTGAGTGAAGTTAACAGTTGCAAAATCCTGCGGTACGAAGAAGACTAAAGGAAAGTCCAAGTGGTGCTGCATGTCATGATTTTTTTGTATGTGTATAAGGTGCTTATCAACAGAGACTGACAAATACAAGACGTTCAGGCATTCTACCAGCCATACTGGCATTGTGTGACATCACAAACAGACGTCTTTTTACTCTTAAAAAGGCATTGACTGTCACAGGGAAAGCACATGTGTAGACCAGAGGAAAATGTAACATTGACCAAACGAACTCAAAGGAAATACTGCATTTGAAGCGCATCAACGTATACAGTCGCTAGAAATCAGAAATCACCTTATACCAATCACGATAGCATGCGGTTATATTTACCAAAAGAACTTAATGTTCGAAAGTTGCACCTGTTGTATTGAGAGAGAAATCCTCCAAACCTTGTGTCATACGAACAATATCGACTGATTTTTGTGACTAACTACAACATAAGTTTTGGGAACCTCAGAACTGACACATGTTCACTGTGTGATAAATTTAGAGCCGCCTGTTGTAATCTTGATTTACAGTTAAAAAACGAAAAGGATGAAAGCCAGATAAAAACTCTGAATAAACGGAAACAACATCCAAAGTCTTAGAATAAACTGCGTAAGAGGAAAGCAGATTAGTCTTACAAGAATAAACGTTCCGAATGTTTGAAGTCCAGAAAATTTGTGATTAAGAAAGCTATATGTATGGATTACAAGAAGAATCTTCACCTTCCTAACGTTTCAACCAATAAGGCATATAAGCGAACGCAGCTATCATTTTATTCGTTCAATAATGATTTCTTTTTTCTTCTGAGAAATCTGTATAAAAAACAAAATATCGCTTGAACGAGTCCTCTTAAGAATGAAATGTAATTCCTGTACAATTTAGATTACAATAAGAACTAGTAGTACACACCTAAATAATGAAAGCTGACATTTTTTATCAAACAGCTTTCACGTTTCGAAACAAACTACCTGCAGGCAATGTTTCGGGGCAACTAAGATGGCGGAAGTCGGCTTCAAGTTTTTGACGTCATGACAGCTCTGCTTATTTTTATCTAAGTGGGTATAATGCTGCCGTTAACATATGCTCGGATTGGGTCTTGCTAGTCAAAGCCTTTGCCGTGCCCAACGTTTGTCACAAGCGCTACATTCAGAAATGAGACTAGTGGCCAGCACATGGCTGCACATCTAGAAATGCTTACCTTTTAGAAAAACGGGGAAGTGACAAGTTGCGTACTTGTGAAATTAATCGACATGTTTCAAAGTGAAACATTGGCCTTTCTCTTCTTTAGCATGCTAACATAGGCTGAAACGATGCCTTGCCCAAATTATTTGCTACCGATTTTGTTGGAACCGAGTCAGTCATTCTTCGATACAGTCACCGGGCAAGTGGCACAGTGATAACACACTGTATCCTTATCCGGGAGGACGGCGGCTCAAATTCACATCAGCTTTCTGATTTAGGTTTCCCGAAATCACTTAAAATAAATACCGTAATGCTTCCCTTGAACGAGCATACCCGATTATCTTTCCCATCTTCCCCAGTCAGAGACCCTGCTCCACTTTTTGTGACCCCGACGGCGATGCGACGCTAAACACTGACCTTCCTTTTCCATGCTCTGTATTTGACCCCCCGAAACAAGACTTATCCAGCCAAATGACTTTCTTTCATTGCGTCATACTCCAGGTTTTATGATTTGGTCCCACGTTTTCCCGTTATTGTCGTTTGCATAACAGATAATGGATTTGGAATCCCAGTACGCCCTGCAATTCCCAATACCCTTCATGTTGTTTTAGTGTTTACAGCTTTCACGAGTGTCATATTCAGTTCTACAGTGACTTTGGCTGCTATCGTACTCTTATTTTTCGTTACAGTCCTCTTCAATGGCGTCTGTGAGAATTACTCAACGCACACTTTCGTCCACATTGCGACTTAGTGGATGGAGTTTTCCCGCATACCATCTAGCGGTGTAAATCTTCGATACGGTGCGTCTTGAAACACCACACTTCGGCTCGTTGGCTAGGAAGCACCAACTAGACAAGCACTAACACTTTTCTCGATTTCTATGTCTCATAATTCCGATATACACTCCTGGAAATGGAAAAAAGAACACACTGACACCGGTGTGTCAGACCCACCATACTTGCTCCGGACACTGCGAGAGGGCTGTACAAGCAATGATCACACGCACGGCACGGCGGACACACCAGGAACCGCGGTGTTGGCCGTCGAATGGCGCTAGCTGCGCACCATTTGTGCACCGCCGCCGTCAGTGTCTGCCAGTTTGCCGTGGCATACGGAGCTCCATCGCAGTCTTTAACACTGGTAGCATGCCGCGACAGCGTGGACGTGAACCGTATGTGCAGTTGACGGACTTTGAGCGAGGGCGTATAGTGGGCATGTGGGAGGCCGGGTGGACGTACCGCCGAATTGCTCAACACGTGGGGCGTGAGGTCTCCACAGTACATCGATGTTGTCGCCAGTGGTCGGCGGAAGGTGCACGTGCCCGTCGACCTGGGACCGGACCGCAGCGACGCACGGATGCACGCCAAGACCGTAGGATCCTACGCAGTGCCGTAGGGGACCGCACCGCCACTTCCCAGCAAATTAGGGACACTGTTGCTCCTGGGGTATCGGCGAGGACCATTCGCAACCGTCTCCATGAAGCTGGGCTACGGTCCCGCACACCGTTAGGCCGTCTTCCGCTCACGCCCCAACATCGTGCAGCCCGCCTCCAGTGGTGTCGCGACAGGCGTGAATGGAGGGACGAATGGAGACGTGTCGTCTTCAGCGATGATAGTCGCTTCTGCCTTGGTGCCAATGATGGTCGTATGCGTGTTTGGCGCCGTGCAGGTGAGCGCCACAATCAGGACTGCATACGACCGAGGCACACAGGGCCAACACCCGGCATCATGGTGTGGGGAGCGATCTCCTACACTGGCCGTACACCACTGGTGATCGTCGAGGGGACACTGAATAGTGCACAGTACATCCAAACCGTCATCGAACCCATCGTTCTACCATTCCTAGACCGGCAAGGGAACTTGCTGTTCCAACAGGACAATGCACGTCCGCATGTATCCCGTGCCACCCAACGTGCTCTAGAAGGTGTAAGTCAACTACCCTGGCCAGCAAGATCTCCGGATCTGTCCCCCATTGAGCATGTTTGGGACTGGATGAAGCGTCGTCTCACGCGGTCTGCACGTCCAGCACGAACGCTGGTCCAACTGAGGCGCCAGGTGGAAATGGCATGGCAAGCCGTTCCACAGGACTACATCCAGCATCTCTACGATCGTCTCCATGGGAGAATAGCAGCCTGCATTGCTGCGAAAGGTGGATATACACTGTACTAGTGCCGACATTGTGCATGCTCTGTTGCCTGTGTCTATGTGCCTGTGGTTCTGTCAGTGTGATCATGTGCTGTATCTGACCCCAGGAATGTGTCAATAAAGTTTTCCCTTCCTGGGACAATGAATTCACGGTGTTCTTATTTCAATTTCCAGGAGTGTACACTGAAGAGCGGGAGAAATTGGTACATCTGCCTAATATCGTGCAGGGCCCCCACGTGCACGCGAATGATGTCTGAAGTAGTTCTGGAGAGAACTGAGACCATGAATGCATCAGGGTTGTCCATAAATCCGTAGGGGTGCGAGGGGGTGGAGATCTCTTCTGAACAGCACGTTTCAAGGTATCCAGATATGCTCAACAATGTGCGTAAGTGTTTAATTCAGAAGATTGTGACCGAGTGGTTCCAGGCGCTTCGGTCCGGCACCGTGATACTGCTGCGGTCGCAGGTTCGAATCCTGCCTCGGGCATGGATGTGTGTGATGTCATTAGGTTAGTTAGGTTTAAGTAGTTCTATGTTCTAGGGGACTGATGACCTCATATGTTAAGTCCCATGGTGCTCAGAGCCATTTGAAGCATCAGAAGAGTGTTCCCGGAGCCTATCTGTAGCAATTCTGGACGTGTGGGGAGTCCTATTGTCCTGCTGGAATTGCGCAAGTCCGTCGGAGTGCACAATAGACATGAATAGATGCAGGTGACAGACAGGATGCTTACGTACGTGTCACCTGTCAGACTTGTATCTAGACTATCAGGGGTCCCACATCACTCCAACTGCACACGCCGCACACCATTACAAAGCCTCCACCAGCTTGAACAGTCCCCTCCTGATATCGAGGGGAATTCTGACATTGCCCTCACAGTATATATTTTCTTTAATGTCGTTCGTTGTTAGCAATATTAACTTATTCTCAAGAGTTAACAGCTTTCACTCAGTTAATACTAGGCAGAAATCAAATCTGCATGTGGAATGCACTTCCTTGACTCTTGTGCAGAAAGGAATGCAGTATTCTGCTGCATCCATTTTCAATAAGCTACCACAAGAACTCAAAAATCTTAGCAGTAGCCCAAACACTTTTAAGTCTAAACTGAAGAGTTTTCTCATGGCTCACTCCTTCTATTCTGTCGAGGAGCTCCTGGAAGAGATGAAAAATCAAGCAAATACCAGTGTTACATTGTTGATTTTCTTTATTTAAACTTACGAATTGTCGCCTGAATATGTTTCTTATATTTCATTTTATCTGTTTCTCCTATCGTGTTATAATTTCATGTATTGACTCGTTCCATGACCATGGAGACTTCTCCTTAATGTGGTCCCACGGAACAATAAATAAATAAATAAATAAATGGATTCATGAGGTTGTCTCCATACCCGTACACGTTCATCCGTTCTACACAATTTGAAACGACACTCGTCCGACCAGGCAACATGTTTCCAGTCGTCAACGGTCCTGTGTCGGTGTTGACGGGCCCAGGCGAGGCGTAAAGCTTTGTGTCGTGCAGGCATCAAGTATACAAGAGTGGGCCTTTGGCTCCGAAAGCTCATGTCAGTTATGTTTCGTTGAATGGTTCACATGCTGACACTTGTTGATGGCCCAGCATTCAAATCTGCAGCAATTTGCGGAAGGGTTGCACTTCTGTTACGTTGAATGATTCTCTGCAGTCGTCGTTGGTCCCGTTCTTGCAGGATCTTTTTCCGCCCACAGCGAGATCGGAAACTCCCTACTTCATCGATACCTCGGAGATACTGTGCCTCACCTCTCGTTCGCCGACTATAACACCACGTTCAAACTCACTTAAATCTTGATAGTCTGCCATTGTAGCAGCAGTAAACGATTTAACAACTGCACCAGACACTTGTTGTCTTATATAGGCTCAAATGGTTCAAATGGCTCTGAGCACTATGGGACTTAACTTCTGAGGTCATCAGTCCCCCAGAACTTGGAACTATTTTAACCTAACTAACCTAAGGACATCACACACATCCATGCCTGGCGCAGGATTCGAACCTGGACGTAGCGGTCTGTAGTACCTAGAACCGCTCGGCCACTCCGGACGGTTGCCTTACATAGGCCTTGCCGACCGCCCAGTGCCGTATTCTGCCTATTTACATATCTCTGTATTTGAATAAGCATGCCTATACCGGTTTCTTTGGCGCTTCAGTGTTGTCATGATTCCGGGTATCTCAAACTACTGAGGACACCACGCAGGTGCCGTTCGTGGTCAACAACAACAGTGCAACTTGCAGGCTTGGATATCATCTGCAATAATACTTAAGCAGGCATTCCATAATTTCGTGCAACCCCTGTACCTACTTTACTGCACAAAGGAGCGTGTGCCGTTATGGAAGTCTTTGATTAATTAACGCACTTTACTAGATTTCGTCTCTCAATTCAGTTACAGTGTTGTGTTTCTAAACGCAGTTTTGAAATTAATCACTGTCTGCTCTCACGAAGTATTCAAAAGTAAGCAGTTTTAAAACTCTAAGAATATGTGTCCACATAATTAACACCGATAGAAAACATTACATTTATGTGAAGCTTGCGTTTGAGAATCACCTCATAAACATTGATTAACTGCAATTGGTAGATGAAGCCTCTATAATAAAGGGACCTTTACATGAGTAATTCACTGGGGACTGGTTGTCACAAGATTAGTAATAAATATATATTTTGTTGCTGAGTGATTATGAAAGAACCTAGTTTCCTCCTTCACCCATAGGTTCCTCTGTTAAAAGGACACTGAAACTCATTGTCTATTAAAGTACCGTCTATTAGCTTAAATCAATCCAGATTGTACTCCAAGACACGATAAAAAAGAAATAGATCTACGTTATTGGAGTAATACCTAGAATTTTGTGGACTTAAATGCTTTCCCTTTTATCAAGAAAGTAATCGTAGTTTCCATGCCCTCTTAGCTATCTTTAATAGTGCCGCCAGTAACTTCGAAGTAACAGGAGTTTGTCTCTGGTTCTCTGTTTTGTACACTCTCTAGACTGAGTAGGTGCGATACATCACCCAGCCAAGGTCAGCAATAACCGTAACTTAGGAACCTATCTGGACAACACTAAGACGTGTAGGGAGAGAGACCCTGAGTGGTCAAGGCGGATCTGTCCGTTTACTGGTTGCCGGAGAATCTACACGCGCAGCCATCCTGCTCGTGCAGCTATTGATCATCTGAGGATCCGTTAGAAGCTACTGTGTCTTCTGTGGGCATCACAGGGAGAATTGTGGAAGTGATTAATAGGAATTTCTTCCCTCTCATGTGACGGATAATGTGTTTTGCTCGCAGTTCCTAACCAGACTGCTCATTTCATAGCTCAATTGTCTGCTGCTTTCCTTCCGTGGTGAACTACATGGGTTTTAGATCTATCAGAAGCGCCACAGGTGGAATGAGGGCCTTCACAACCTTTCCTTTTTCGTTTAAAAGCTGCCGGTTCAATGTGTTTGTCATTTTGTTTTAGACTGACATATTAATTGTTTGAGTTGATTTGTGTGTGTGTGTGTGTGTGTGTGTGTGTGTGTGTGCGTGTGTGTGTGTGTTAGTGTGTGTGTGTGTGTGTGTGTGTGTGTTCGTGATAAACCACGTGCGTTTGAAGACGGTAAGGAGTTAACTTTGATTGAAGAAAGATTTCCGTACTATCTCTTCCTCCTCTCTGAATGCCACAGAAGGGATTGCGTCTGTCATTCTAGTATAATTGATCAGTTTTGAAGTGCTTGCTTTTTTAGAAAGTTCACATGGATTGTACCACGTAGGAGTCCGAGGATAGTGCCATTATCATAAATAAATTTAAATTCGAACTCATCAATTGGCCGTCTTGGCTCATATTGAATCAGCACAGCTTTTGTGTGTGCAGTAACGTTTTTTAGAGTTTTCCTGATCTTGTATTTCTATAACAATTCAATTTCTCCCATCAGGGTCCCATAATAAAGAACCTAAGCAGAGTCCTTACCCAAACTTCCCTTGCACGTGTGGAGCATTTATTTGGTGTCCCTCAGTGATTAAGAACCGTAAAGTAAGACCCTTAAAATGTATATTTTGTTATTTGTATTCGTTTCTGGTTTCTCTTAACCGCTGAAAAGGCATGAGATGATAGATTTCCGTAGAATAGATGCCATGACAGCTTCTAATTATTAACTAGTTACACCATCCTGAAAGTGAATGCCCATTATTGTTTATTTCAGGCTCAAGTTCCGTTCATGAACAAGTCAGAATGTGCAAGTTCCGTTCATGAACAAGTCAGAATGTGCTGTGATGTATTTGTATGCTGTTATCTCTAAATAACATTCCTTTAACCCAAAATTTCCGTAATGATTACCTTTGTCTAATTTTTATTTTATTGATTTGCTGAGTAGTTTGTGTATCATCTCTGACTGCCAGGCTTTCTTCTCTCCTTTTGTGTATAATAGAACGCAGGCTACTTTCAATGCGAGCTTACAAAATGGTTCAAATGGCTCTGAGCACTATGGGACTCAACTGCTGTGGTCATATGTCCCCTAGAACTTAGAACTACTTAAACCTAACTAACCTAAGGACAGCACACAACACCCAGCCATCACGAGGCAGAGAAAATCCCTGACCCCGCCGGGAATCGAACCCGGGAACCCGGGCGTGGGAAGCGAGAACGCTACCGCACGACCACGATATGCGGGCGTGCGAGCTTACATTTTTCATTGGTAGTTAAGGAATTCATTACGTAAGTACTGTATTAAAGAACTTGATGTTACCACAAAAATGAAATTTATGCGCGCCATAGTTGAAGGGATGAGGAAGAATCATCCATAGCGTCCATTATTTTCAAGCAGCGCGACTTTGAACTTGAGAAAACTGCGACAAATTAACAGTGGACAATTTTACAGCTTCTTTCTACTCTAATAATTTTCGAGGAGAACGTGGAAGCACAATCAACAGTGGAAGAACAGGAGGACCGAAAATGTCTATAAATGAGGCCAGAAGGACATGTAAAACTTGCGACAGGTTCTCGTGAATCAGATAATCAGCTTACATGTAATGAACGTCCTGATACCACAGCGATTATACAAACGTAAGTTCTGCGAAATCTGATTAGTGATTTAAACGAGAGATAAAATTTCTGCGCCACTGATTTTCCACTTTTGTCTGCTGATGTGAAGCAGAACAGGCGACGGCAGAGCAGAGGTTAAAGAGAGATTGTACCTTGAAGGTCGATCAGTTTTGTATCGAATAATCTCTTATGAGCAAACTTACGTTAGACACTTTCGGTTGAAATGAACAATGCAAGCAGTGTAGTATTTCAGTTCCCAAAAAGCAAAAATCAGTTTTGTATGTTTCTTTGAAGGTCGAGCAAGAGATAACCATTTCGTATGATTACCGAGAAGTAATGTAAGTGGGAGTGTAAAAAGCACACAGTCGATTCCGTTGGTTGATTGGTAAAAAAATATACTAATTACTACCTAAACTTGCGTAGGTACTAAATGGAATCTGTACTGCTCAGATAAGTGCTTATAACTGCAAGTATTACGAATTTCCCGATAAATACTTCTACGAACAACTTCAGTGGCTGCAAACACGCTACTTTTATTTTCAGTCGCCTGGGAGACGGGAAGTAAAATTTTTTATTTTACTTCCCGATAATATTTATCATGTTTCTATATTTTACGGTCACGATACTGTTTGCGACGACAACAGTATCTTATTGAGGTATTAATGCACGATACGTAGCGTTACTACGCTCTATAAACAAGAGAACTGTGAAAGATTTATGTGAAGTGTTACAGTGGCAAAGGTCGAAGTTTTTGTACATTTTTCCCTTTTAGACACTTTATACAGTTTGTTCGTTTCACGAACGCATTAATAACTCATCGACGAATATAGTTTCGATCGCAAATCGACGACCAGACACAAGGAAATTGACCACCAACACCTGCAGTTCGAGTCTCGTGTATCTAGGCCTTCTCAGAACTTGATAGAAATCAATAAATAACAAAAGAATTTCCATTAAATTATTCTATTGCCACATAACCCTCAGTAACAAAACTACACTCACAAACTCACCATATTTATTGAAATAAACGGTAAGTACGCACAAGCTATTTAAAATCTAATTCCAAGATGAATACGATTACGGAACAAATTTTCCTCATACATTCTTCTACTTTAGTTTATCTGCCATCTGACAGATTTCATCTGGAGGCTTACCGACGTGTCCTGTTCTGAGTGTCTTCCTGTACCTGTTTTTATGATCGTCCTTGTTATCCATCATTCCAATTCTCTCCTTACCCCCTCCTTTCAGTTTTTCCTCTATAAATGTTTGTTACAGAGAATTCCTCGTACATTATTCACCAAGACATCGTAATTTGTGTGTAGAATCGATTAGGGCTGTTTATAGTCTACAAAATACGAATTTATGTTTCGAGGGAATGAGTACTTCTGATTAACTGCGTTTCTTATAAATGAGGTTTTTTTGCACAGAATGTGCTAGTAAAGCAGTGTTCACAAATTACGTGAGAGGTTCACTAACAAGAAAAGACCAGCATTTCAGTTGCTGTTTACAAAGCAAAAATAGTTTCCTTTGTGCGCCATTGTAATACTGCAACTGGGTTGAAACGAAGTGTAAAATCAGGTAATAATTGCCAGCATTTGTTTTATAAAGCTTTGTATCGCACATCAGCAAATTTATTTATCTTTACATTACGTAAGATGTTTAAAACCATACAGTAAAACATTTTACTGATAATTCTTTGCTTGGAATTGCAAGAATTTTGTAATGTTGCACGATTAATAATCATAAAAGAAATGGACGAACACCTACGTTATTTCTATGTACGTGCCTGAAGTTAGTTGATGAATGCAGACGAAGGTGAAACTAAACGCTGTCATTTACGATGTTTATTGGACGGTGCCTTGGAAAAAATTTCACCTGGTATCATAATGGTACGAAATTATTTGCATTTTGCTGTTATGCAGCAAACTATACAAAATATTCGGGGAGGAGAAATATTCAAACCCGCAGAAGGATAAATATTCAAAATTGCAAACTGCCTCATCCAGACTGTTTAGTGAATGCAATTGCCTTACGCGTTTCGATTGTACACCGAATTGTTTGCACTTGTCTGTTGCTCATAGCAGATATCTAGCTACTATGTTCCGATATGTTCAGTGTATGGTGTTTTAATATGAAGGCCTTTATATGTCCCTTTGAAACTGATGTATAATCGAAATGTATCAGTCAGTCTCAATCAATAAATAATGTGGCTAAGACAATTTGAAACTTCGAGAGCAGCATGGGCGCTACGTCTCATACTGTATTTTGCAGATCATTAATAGGAAGAGATATAGTGAAAGAATAGGTCCGTTCAACGAAGTAGTTTACACGCTATCGCAGCAGGAATGCTGTGAGGATAAATATATTGTCAAATAGAGGATTTCAACTACTGCAAGACGTGTTGTTATGGTTGGTAGCTCCTAATTATTAGAAATGCATAAAACATAGGCCCTAATTATATGAATATCGTGCAATAGAGGTCTCCAGTTTTTTAACGGAACAGATTTCGTAGCCGGCCGCGGTGGTCTAGCGGTTCTGAGCGCTCAGTCCGGAACCGCGCGACTGCTACGGTCGCAGGTTCGAATCCTGCCTCGGGCATCGATGTGTGTGATGTCCTTAGGTTAGTTAGGTTTAAGTAGTTCTAAGTTCTAGGGGACTGATGACCACAGATGTTAAGTCCCATAGTGCTCAGAGCCATATGAACCAGATTTTGTACAAATATTCTGTGAAGAGAAATCACATAGTAAACGTTACACTAAATAGTGAAGAGCCAAAACATTGCGACCGCTGCCTACAGAGAGATTATGCGGGAGCGCATATAAGTGGAACAGAGACGCATAGGGCAAACAGATAGATCCACTGCAATAGCCGCTTTGACAAAGAGCAGATTGTCATGGCCTGCTGCCTGCGAGCGCGCATCTCAGAAACGGGGAAGCTGGCCGGCTGGGCACGAGCTACTGTCGTGAACGTCTTTGGAAAGTTGTTGAAGAACGGTGAAACCACGAGTAGGTGACAATGTACTGGACTTCACAGAGGGTGGAGGTCGAGCGCTTGCCCGCTTTGTAAAAGGATAAAAAGCGATCAATGACAGATCTGAGACAGAGTACAGTGCCGATGCAGGTAGAAATGTTTCGGAGCGCACCGTTCAGCGTGGGACTCAGCAGCGTGCGTAGTGCTCCCATGCTGAAGCAACTACGTCGTTATTTAAGACTGTTGTGCGCACAGGATTATCGATGTTGGAGCATGGATCAGTGGAAACGTGTCGCCGCTTGGACTAGTGACATTTCTTGGTGCACGAGATCGTTGGTAAATATGTCGTCATCCTGCGAGCCTCTGTTCCAAACATGACCCGCGTCACGCATGCAGGCCTGCGGTGCCAGTAATGTGCTGTGGTGGACATTCACCTGGGCTTGTATGGGACCAATGGCAGAAGCAGCAGACAACGCGCCTGCCGCTGGCTACTTAAACACTACTGCAGACCGTATGCATCCCTTCACGTTTCATGTGTTCCCTGGCAGCAATGGCTTCTACCAGCAGGATAACTACCTGTGGCACGAGCCCGGAGAGTGAGGTCCAAGATTACAGTTGCTACGTTGCTGCCTCTCAACTGCATCACAAGAAGGTCGGCGCCAGACACAGCAACGAATGAGAACGTCAGCGAAGACGCAACCTCAAGATTTTCCATATAGCGCTGCTGCCGGCAGCTTGATTACGTCAGAACGCAGCGCCGCTCACCCAACTCTATATTCATTGCCTACTCCGAGAGCATCGCCTTCAATCATCAGGCCAGGTTGCGACCTTCCAGGATCATGTCGGAACTGTGTATCAAAGTCCATAGTCAATTGTACATTTTGATAATTCTACACTCCTGGAAATGGAAAAAAGAACACATTGACACCGGTGTGTCAGACCCACCATACTTGCTCTGGACACTGCGAGAGGGCTGTACAAGCAATGATCACACGCACGGCACAGCGGACACACCAGGAACCGCGGTGTTGGCCGTCGAATGGCGCTAGCTGCGCAGCATTTGTGCACCGCCGCCGTCAGTGTCAGCCAGTTTGCCGTGGCATACGGAGCTCCATCGCAGTCTTTAACACTGGTAGCATGCCGCGACAGCGTGGACGTGAACCGTATGTGCAGTTGACGGACTTTGAGCGAGGGCGTATAGTGGGCATGCGGGAGGCCGGGTGGACGTACCGCCGAATTGCTCAACACGTGGGGCGTGAGGTCTCCACAGTACATCGATGTTGTCGCCAGTGGTCGGCGGAAGGTGCACGTGCCCGTCCACCTGGGACCGGACCGCAGCAACGCACGGATGCACGCCAAGACCGTAGGATCCTACGCAGTGCCGTAGGGGACCGCACCGCCACTTCCCAGCAAATTAGGGACACTGTTGCTCCTGGGGTATCGGCGAGGACCATTCGCAACCGTCTCCATGAAGCTGGGCTACGGTCCCGCACACCGTTAGGCCGTCTTCCGCTCACGCCCCAACATCGTGCAGCCCGCCTCCAGTGGTGTCGCGAGAGGCGTGAATGGAGGGACGAATGGAGACGTGTCGTCTTCAGCGATGAGAGTCGCTTCTGCCTTGGTGCCAATGATGGTCGTATGCGTGTTTGGCGCCGTGCAGGTGAGCGGCACAATCAGGACTGCATACGACCGAGGCACACAGGGCCGACACCCGGCATCATGGTGTGGGGAGCGATCTCCTACACTGGCCGTACACCACTGGTGATCGTCGAGGAGACACTGAATAGTGCACGGTACATCCAAACCATCATCGAACCCATCGTTCTACCATTCCTAGACCGGCAAGGGAACTTGCAGTTCCAACAGGACAATGCATGTCCGCATGTATCCCGTGCCACTCAACGTGCTCTAGAAGGTGTAAGTCAACTACCCTGGCCAGCAAGATCTCCGGATCTGTCCCCCATTGAGCATGTTTGGGACTGGATGAAGCGTCGTCTCACGCGGTCTGCACGTCCAGCACGAACGCTGGTCCAACTGAGGCGCCAGGTGGAAATGGCATGGCAAGCCGTTCCACAGGACTACATCCAGCATCTCTACGATCGTCTGCATGGGAGAATAGCAGCCTGCATTGCTGCGAAAGGTGGATATACACTGTACTAGTGCCGACATTGTGCATGCTCTGTTGCCTGTGTCTATGTGCCTGTGGTTCTGTCAGTGTGATCATGTGATGTATCTGACCCCAGGAATGTGTCAATAAAGTTTCCCCTTCCTGGGACAATGAATTCACGGTGTTCTTATTTCAATTTCCAGGAGTGTATTATGCCGTATTGTATCAAGTAATAGTGTTCATCCACAGTAACAAATGCATAGCGATTTTCTTGTGCACGCGGATTGTTTCCAGGTTCAATATTTTATATTGTTCAAACTTTAATAAAGTGATCCAATATTTTCTGTGTGCTGCAGTATCCGCTGGACCCCTTCCAGAACTAAATCTAGACTTGTTATGATACAATGCACTGGGGTGTCACCAGGTCAGAACTTTGCCACTCTGATTTGAGTAGAGTTATAATGAACTCGCGTTGATGTCTTGGCCGCCAAATTTCCTCGATATGAAACAGGTGGAACACATGTCGGACGCTATAGGACGCTAGCTGGCACCGCTAACCCACCGATGTGATCTGTGTGACCTATGTGAGAACAAGGACTAGTCGAATCCATACCACGCAGAATCACTGCCGTATTGCTTTATCGCAGTGGACTGTTACGCCATTATGAAGGAGGTCACAATAGCTTGGCCCTTAAGAATACTAGTGATTTGATGGCGCAGTTGGGGTGAAACAGGGAAAGGCAGATGTTGGAGCACGAGTCCATCTTTGTGAAGAGCTAGATCTGAATCGAGTTCGTTGTTGTGGTACGGAGGTTCAAATGGTTCAAATAGCTCTGAGCACTATGGGACTTAACTTCTAAGGTCATCAGTCCCTTAGAACGTAGAACTACTTAAACCTAACTAACCTAAGAACATCACACACATCCATGCCCGAGGCAGGATTCGAACCTGCGACCGTAGCGGTCGTGCGGTTCCAGACTGTAGCACCTAGAACCGCTCGGCCACCACGGCCGGCGGTACGTACGTAAGATGTGTCGTAGTAATAATGTATTTATATATTTAAGTTCATCTCGTTACGGTCATCAGGCCCTCTCTTACATATGAACAGGGTTACACACATACAGTACCTTTTTACATTATAGTTACCTAAGTAATAACAATTTTAATATGATAAGTGGTATTACGAGTAATATGATGTTAGTGTCTATAGTGACAATATGAGTAAATAATAATATGAACTAATAAAGTTAGTACGGGCAGTATTTCTATTACCGTTGCTGCAAAGTGATAATAACAATAATAATAGTAATAAAAATAATAATGACAAGAATATCAATAACGATAGTGACAGACATAATTTATGGTTGTTGGATAGCAATGAACAGCATCAGATGCGTACACGAGTGAGCTTCTACAGCGCAACTACTTCACTATTCTATGTTTTTGAAACAGCTTGGTATTAGCTGGTCACAACAACGAAGTGTGATTAATTTATGAACGAATGAAAGCATGATCTCGGATGCATACGCTGCAGGTAAGGTAAAAACAAAATGTTGTTCGTTGTGTTTCAACCTTGGATACAGTAAAGAGACAGTTAGTCAACGGCCAGTGGTAACAAATTTCGCATGCTAAAGGAATTCCGTTGCACATAAGTGTGTGTTTGGGTAGCGAACTACACCTGAGAACAGTCGCATTGTGTAATATTACTTTCACTGTGATTTACTAATTTTGTAAATATACACTTTACTATGGAAGTTAGTGACTACTGAATGTAGCAGCATAAATACACGTGCAAGAAGTTTCCAGACGCCATACACTATGTATATGTCACATGTCATCGAAACGATAATTATTTCATCGAATCTTCCAACGCGTGACATGATCGGCAAATATGAAGAGGTGGGTTCTACCAAACCGATCGCACTATACACGCACTCTGGTGCTTATGAGTTAATTTCTAGGCAGGCATACAGTTTCGGTCTACTTTCTGGAAAATACTGAGTAACAACAATAATCTATTGGTAGAAAATACCCAAGCATGACAGGCCAGTCGTATTACTTCAAATAGCAGAGGGAGAGACAAATGTTGGTGTCAGAAAAGGTATGTACAAAATAGTGTTATTCAAAATATGCTCCGCGTACGCGAAGTATCATCTTGAATGCTGTCACTGTCACGTATACACTGAGTTGACAAAAGCCTTGTGATACCTCCTAATATAGAGTCGGACCTCCCTTTGTTCGGCATAGGGGCAACTCAACGTGTCGTGGACTGAACAAGTCGTTGGAAGCCCCCTGAGGAAACATTGAACCATGTTGCTTCTATATTGGCCTGTAACTGTGAAAGTGGTGCAGGATTTTGAGCGTTAACTTGAAAGTCCATGAACGGCTGCAGATGGTCCCAAGTAGCCGAACATCACCATTTCTTCTCAATGAATGATTCAGTTGGACCAGACGACCCAGTCCATTCCATGTCAAAAGCCTACACCATTATGGAGCCACTACGAACTTGCACAGTGCTTTGTTGATTACAAGGATCCATGGCTTCGTGGGATCTGCGCCACACTCGAACCCTACCATCGACTGTTGCCAACTGAAATCGGGACTCATCTGACCAGGCCATGGTTTTACAGTTGTCTAGGGTCCAACCAATATGGTCGCTAGCCCAGAAGAAGGGGTGCTCGCTATGTAGTGCTGTCAGCAAAGGCATGCGCGTTGCTTGTTTACTTCCATAGCCCATCAACGCCAAATTTCGATGCACTGTCCTAACGGATACAATCATCGTAAGTCCCACATTCATTTCTGCGATTATTTCACCTCAGTTAACACTCACAACTGTACTTCCATGAAGGGAAGAAGACATTTCAAAGAACGCTATTGAGAAAATTTAGAGAACTGCCATTTGAAGCTGACTTTAGAACGATTCTGCTGCCGCAAACGTACATTTCGCTTAGGGTCCACCTAAGATACGAGAAATTAAAACTAACGCGGTTGCCGATAGACAGTCGTTTTTCACTCGCTTTATCTGCGAGTACAACGGAACTGGAATGGAAACGACAAGTTGTGGTACAAGGTACCCACTGCAACACACGGTGCTGTGGTTTGCAGAGTATGTATGTAGGTAGCTACATGTAGGTAGGTACCTGTAGGTAGGTCTACGCAAAGACCGCCGCTGTCAGTCGTCAAGTGAAGGTAATCGGCCAATGCGTTGTCCGTGGTGATAGGAATGTCTGAAATCTGGAATTCTCAGTACATTCTTGACACTACGGATCTCGGAATATTGAATTCCCTAACGGTTTGTGAAATGGAATGTCCCATGCATCTAGTTCCAACTACCATTCCACGTATAACAATTCCAGTTGTGCGGTCATGATCACATTGGAAACTTTGTCACAGGAATCACTTGCGTACAAATGACAACTCTGCCAAAGCACTGCCCTCTTATACCTGTATAAGGAAGGTACAGCCAACTTGCCAGTGGCCGCCATTTTGGGCCCACTGCGCCGCTGGTGATACATTGACTTCTGCAGCATATTTAGCTGTGTATATGAAAGAAGTGCACTCATCCGTCTAATGCTCTGCTAAAACTGATCAGTGGCTTCAAACAGAACATGTCGGATATTTAGCAACAAGAAATCTCAACAAATGAGTCGAAAAACATTTGTTGTGGCATACATGAAACACAGTTTTTCCCTGCTATCCTTTATTAATAGCGAAATCAGATTTCCCAGTTCTTGTTGCGGTATCGAGTTTGAACTCCTGTTTTCGTAATTAGCGTTAAAATGGTCCTGTCCAGTAGTTAGCAGGACAAAAGGAAACCAATCGTAGTTCGCAAGCGCAAGGAAAAATACACCGCTAATTTAAGGCTCTATATCGACTTACTTCTCGTTCCTGCTACTCGGTGCTACGAAGATTCGTCCAATGTCTCTTTTGTTATACCAAATAAACCATTGAATTCAAATATATATACGTGGTTCAAAATGGTTCAAATGGCTCTGAGCACTATGGGACTTAACATCTGAGGTCATCAGTCCCCTAGAACTTAGAACTACTTAAACCTAACTAACCTAATGACATCACACACATCCTTGCCCGAGGCAGGATTCGAACATGCGACGTAGCGGTCGTGCGGTTCCGGACTGAAGCGCTTAGAACCACTCGACCACCGCGGTCGGCTATATGCGCGGTACTTTAGTAAATATAATTGATGAAAGTGCCTATACAATTACGCGTGCTTTATATTTTTGTCAGATATATTCCATAAAATTTTGTCTGCAGATTGTTTCGTGAAATTAGGAGAAAGATTACGAAAGTACAAGAGAATACAATATTTTAAAAATGGGTTCGAATAAAACTAGGCCTACGATCAAAAGTAGGCTGTAGGAAACAGTAACGACAGTATTCGTATTAATATAATGTAGATTAACAGCCACGATTCGACAGTAATAATAGTCTCCTGGTAACTTTTTTTAAATTACATTGTGTGGAACTAGTACAGTTTATTATTATGAGCATCGTAGATATAAGTTTAAACCATACCGTAGTCAATCAGGACAAATTTTTTACCAGTCATTATAACTTTATATGGTACCACTCACTATTTTTCGTTTTATGTGCTATCAGTGGTAGTTTTATCTCTTAATATTTCTGTTTTGTAAACAAATAACCAATAAACCATTCTATTAGTGCTTCTGACTTTTTTTTGCTGGATTGGAAATTAAGTGACAGATATGTAAAAAGGAGACAAAGATAAAAGGCCAGAAATTAATAAAATTAAGTGAATGATTAAGTCGAGTTCCTGCAACCGTTCCCATTGCAACCAATATTCTAAATATTGTTGCATCTCTCCCTTCGGAGGGAATTCTGTGCAGTTTTCCTCACTTTTCGCCCGAAATGAACAGCCAAAGGCACATCACATGCGTTATTGTACTTAAAACTTCTAAAACACGTCTACATCTACATACATACTCCGCAATCCACCATACGGTGCGTGGCGGAGGGTACCTCGTACCACAACTAGCATCTTCTCTCCACTCCCAAACAGAGCGAGGGAAAAATGATTACCTATACGCCTCTGTACGAGCCCTAATCTCTCTTATCTTATCTTTGTGGTCTTTCCGCGAAATGTAAGTTGACCGCAGTAAAATTGTACTGCAGTCAGCCTGAAATGCTGGTTCTCTAAATTTCCTCAGTAGCGGTTCACGAAAAGAACGCCTTCTTTCCTCCAGAGACTCCCACCCGAGCTCCTGAAGAATTTCCGTAACACTCGCGTGATGATCAAACCTACCAGTAACATATCTAGCAGACCGCCTCTGAATTGCTTGTCTGCCCCCCCCCCCCCCCCCCCCCTAGTCAGACCTGATAGGGATCCCAAATTCAGATGAACCACATCTTTCCAAAATTCTACCAATGAACCGAAGACGACTATCCGCCTTCCCCACAACTGCCATTACATGCTTGTCCCACTTCATATCGCTCTGCAATGTTACGCCCAAATATTTAATCGATGTGACTGTGTCAACCGCTACGCTACTAATGGAGTATTCAAACATTACAGGATTCTTTTTCCTATTCATCTACATTAATTTACATTTATCTATATTTAGAGTTAGCTGCCATTCCTTGCACCAATCACAAATCCTGTCCAAGTCATCTTGTATCCTCCTACAGTCACTCAACGACGACAATTTCCCGTACACCACAGCATTATCAGGAAACAGCCGCACATTGCTATCCACCCTATCCAAAAGATCATTTATGTAGACAGAAAACAACAGCGGACCTACCACACTGCCCTGGGGCACTCCAGATGATACCCTCACCTCCGATGAACACTCACCATCGAGGACAACGTACTGGGTTCTATTACTTAAGAAGTCAAATTTACACTTATTACGCTTCACACGTAACGCTTGGGCCCACACTGGCCGCTGATGCCACGTGACGCGGTTTCAGTCAATCCTGAACTGCGGACGGCGGCAAATGTAGGGGAAATGGATGGCCACACTTACCTTATACAGAAGTTTGTGGCGTTAGCCATAGCACCGCCATCTCTATATGCTCATATCGCTGTCCCATGGTTTTTGTCACCTCAGCGTGTTTTTTTTTCTTATAATCTGTGTACATGGACTACTGAGGTTATTAATTTTACGTTTTACTTGCAGCTGAGTAAAAACATTAAAAATTAAAACATAATATGGGTGAACTGAAAGCAGCGAGAGCTCATACAATGTTACAAAGAACTCTCCAGAGCAAATCGACCCCAGACGGACCGCTCGCTGCAATATAAAAGATGTCACAATTTTATACCAGGAGTGCCTCTACGATATTCTGCTTCCCTGCCCTCATAAATGCAACAAGTGAGACATCCTCCAACCCCACCCCCTAACCCGGGCCGAGAAGCAGCAGAATGAGATGTTGCGCCCAGGGACATGCGCTCGTTCCGTCCGCCCGTTCACAGTCTTTATTCCGATCTCCTTTTTCCGCCCCGGCTTTCGTCCTTCCAAGTCTCCGCCTGACACCACCAGAAGCTTCCGCTGTGCCACACACACAGAGACATACACACACACGAGCGCTCGCAAAACTTCCAGCTCACAAGCATACGTGCACGTCCGCGTGAGCGGAGCAAGGCAGCGGCTCGCACAGAAAGCGACGGCTTCCTTGGTGAGTGACGTCCAAACAGCCTTCCCCACTAGCCGGCCTGAATAATTGACGCGGCAATTTCTGTCGATTGAGCGGCCGGCAGCGGAATGGACGGCGCACTTTATCGACCGCCGGGGAGGGAAAGCTCCGTGCGACCGAGGCCGCCGCTGGGACTGGACACCTGGGCCCATTTTGGGCTTATTTTCCTCCGTTTGTAAGGCGTTTGTTACGTCCGTCTTCGGATTCTGGCCTTATCCAGACTACATCTACATACATACTCCACAAGCTATCGTGTGGTGGGTTCCAGATGGTACACTGCACAACTAATAGTCACTTCCTTTCCTGTTCCACTCGCAGATAAAGCGAGTGAAAAGCGACTGTCTATGCGCCTCGCGTGAGCCCTAATTTCACGTATCTTATCTTCGTTGCCCCTAAGCGAAATGTATGTTGGCGGCAGTAGAATCGCCGACCAGGTTGGCCGAGCGGTTCTAGGCGCTACAGTCTGGAACCGCGCGACCTCTACGGTCGCAGGTTCGAATCCTGCCTCGGGCATGAATGTGTGTGATGTCCTTAGGTTAGTTAGGTTTTAGTAATTCTAAGTTCTAGGGGACTGATGACCTTAGAAGTTAAATCCCATAGTGCTCACAAGGGAACCTCCCCATCGCACGCCCCTCTGATTTAGTTATAAGTTGGCACAGTGGATAGGTCTTGAAAAGCTGAACACAGATCAATCGAGGAAACAGGAAGAAGTTCTGTGGAACTATGAAAAAATAAGAAAAATTTACAAACTGAGTAGTCCATGCGCAAGGTAGGCACTTATGAATGATAGTATGAGCTCAGGAGCGCCGTGGTCCCGTGTTAGCGTGAGCAGCTGCGGAACGAGAGGTCCTTGGTTCAAGTCTTCCCTGCAGTGAAAAGTTTAGTTTCTTTCTTTTCGCAAAGTTATGATCTGTCCGTTCGTTCATTGACGCCTTTGTTCACTGCAATAAGTTTAGTGTCTGTGTTTTGCGACCGCACCGCAAAACCGTGCGATCAGTAGACGAAAGGACGTGCGTCTCCAGTGGGAACCGAAATCATTTGATCGCAAGGTCATAGGTCAACCGATTCCTCCACAGGAAAACACGTTTGATATATTCTATACGACACTGGTGACGGCATGTGCGTCACATGAAAGGAATATGTTGTCGACCCACCTAACTTGTACACTTGACGAATGGGTAAAAAGATTCTTCTGCCTTGCCCGATTTAGGTTTTCTTGTGGATGTGATAATCACTTCCAAAAAAGTGATGAAAACGTAAGTGTTTGTCACATAATCTGCAACAAATGAATGCAACAGTTTCACAGTCGCACAGTTTTCCCTGTCCTCTGTCAAAACATATGTTTTTAACGTTTTCAAATTTTTCCGTGTGTAGACCGTCAAATCCTGCATATGTCCAAGCAAATCTGAATATGTCCTGGAGTTTTGGGGAGTGAAGTTGATTATATAAAAAATTAAACTTTTCTCTCAGAGGAAGACTAGAACCAAGGATCTCTCGTTCTGCAGCTGCTCACGCTAACCACGGGACCACGGCGCTCCTGAGCTCAGACTATCCTTGATGTTGCCTATCTTGCCCATGGACTACACAGTTTGTATATTTTGCTTATTTTTTTTCATAGTTCCACACAACTTCTTCCTGGTTTCTCGATTGATCTGTGTTCAGTTTTTCAAGGCCTATCCACTGTGCCAACTTATAACTAAATCTGAGGGGGGTGCGATGGGGAGGTTCCCTTGTCAGAGCCATTTTTGGCAGTAGAGCTGATTTTGTTGGTGAAATTGAAAACTTGCTATTTCAGCACCACAGCTGCATTTTCCCATGGCCCTCTCTATTTTCAGCTCAATGACTTCGCGGCTCCGGCCTCCAACCAACGGAAGGAGGTCATCAGCGTAGGCTATCACCTCTAGCACCACTTCACTCGGTTGCAGGTTGTCCAGAAGTGGCTCCATATTGATGTCCCAGAATAGGGGACCTAAAACGGAATCCTGGGGACATCCCTTCGTTAAGGTTTTTCCAACTTTACCGCTAGGGTATGACAGCCAGACCTCCTGATCCTCACAATAGCTCCTCAGGCAACCATATAGAGGCCCTGGACACTCTTTCTCCCGCAAGCAGGAAAAGAGCGAAGGGCACCACAGGTTGTCGAAGGCGCCACTGATGTCGGACATGATGCCAACAACGTACTTGTACGGGCTGAGCCGCAGACCTCAGCCGCCTTTTATTAAGACTCTCTTTACCTTTCTCTTTTTGTTTACTAAACGACATCACTCATTGCGCTAATTGCTTGTAGTTTTTGCGATTTGTTTGATGGTGAAGTTTGTACATTTAAAAATGTTCCTCCTCCCCCTCCCATTTATAGAAGTATCGCGTGTGGCGAATTGTCTGCCCAAGTCTGTTTGGAAGAATATTTGTGGAATGCACCGCCCTGATGTCGGTCGGAAATTTTTCCCGTCAGAATGGCACCATAGCTGGCTGAAAGGCTGGCTATGCATGCCACAGGCACATACTGCAACATCGATACCTTGCATTAAGGTGATCATACCTGCTGGGAACAACAAACCAACACAGTTCATGATGCACAGAACTATGACACATGTCAACTTGTTCAGGGTACTGAGAACGGGAACAACATGTACATGCTAGCCCATATGATGTCGAGGATTGAATTACGGCGCAATCCAGTGGATAAAGTCAGTGAACCACGTCTTTTGTATGACGTGCGCTGCGGTGATGAAAGTCACGGGATAGTGATAAGCACGTATACATGGGGTGGTAGCATCACATTTACAAGGTACAAGGGTCAAATGGCTCTGAGCACTATGGGACTCATCTGCTGAGGTCATAAGTCCCCTAGAACTTAGAACTACTTAAACCTAACTAACCCAAGGACATCACACACATCCATGCCTGAGGCAGGATCCGAACCTGCGACCGTAGCAGTCGCGCGGTTCCAGACTGTAGCGCCTAGAACCGCTCGGCCATTCCGGTTGGCTACAAGGGTCACTCCAAAAGAAATGCACACTATTTTTGTAAAAATACAGTTTTCATTCTGCATGTGTGAAAGTTTTACAGTGTGTAGATACATCCTTCCCGCTTGTTTTCAAACTTAGTTCAACATGTTCCCGTGAGTGGCGCCATCACAGCATGTCTTCAAGGTGGCTGCTACACTTGACGTTCGTCAGAAGCAACGTGCTGTCATAGAATTCCTGTGATGTGAAAACGAGACAGTAGGGAACATCCACAAGAGGTTGAAAAAGGTGTATGGAGATGCTCCTGTCGATCCCCGTACAGTTAGGCGGTGGGCAAGCAGGTTACGTGATGAAAGCGGGCACGGCAATATTGAGGATTGTCCTCGTACTGCACACACTCCAGACAATGTGCTGACAGACGCATCACAGTGAACGAATTGCCACGCTACGTTGGGATAGGGGAAGGAAGTTTCTGCAGAATACTGAAAGTGTTGACGTTAAAAATGATTTGTGCCAGCTGGGTTCCCAGGATGTTGACAGTGGATCACAAAGAAACAAGAAAAACGGTATGCAGCGAACTTTTGGAACAGTGCGAGAATGGTGGAGATGAATTTCTTGGAAAGGCCACATGTCAGTCAACAAACCATGGAAGCGATCACAAAACTCGGATGGACAACACTGAAACATCCGCCTTAAAGTCCTGAGCTGGCTCCGTGTGATTATCATCTCCTCGGGAAACTGAAAGACTCTCTTCGTGGTACAAGGTTTGAAGATGATGATTCCATTGTGCAAGCTGCCAAGCAGTGGCTCCAACAGGTTGGTCCAGAAGTCTACCGTTCGGATATACAGGCGCTGGTTCCCAGATGGCGTAAGGCAGTTGAGAGGGATGGGTATTATGTGGAGAAAAGAAAATAGTGTTCCTAAAGGATGTATCTACACACTGTAGAACTTTAAAACATTTAGAATGAAAGATGGATTAAAAAAAAAAAGTGCATTTCTTTTGGAGTGACCCTCGTATAAAAGGGCAGTCCATTGGTAGAGCTGTCTTTTCTAGTCAGGCGATTCATGTCAAAAGCTTTCCTACGTGATTATGGCAGCACGACGAGAGTTAACAGGCTTTCAGATCGGAATTGTAGCTGGAGCTAGACGCTTGGGAGGTTCCATTCCGGAAATTGTAAGGGACTTCAGTATTCCGAGATCCGAAGTGTCAAGAGGCCACCGAGAATACAAAATCTCAGGCATTACCTCGCACCATGAACAATCCAGCAGCCGAAGGCCTTTCCGTAACGACCGAGAGCAGCTGCGGTTGCGTAGAAATTTCAGTGCTAACAAACAAGCAACACTGCTTGAAACAACCGCTGGAACCAATGTGGGACGTACGACGAACGTATCCGTTAGGACAGTGCGGTCAAATTTGGCGTTAATGGGTTATGGCAACAGACGACTAATGTGAGTGCCTTTGATAACATAACGCATCGAATGCAGCCCTCTCCTGGGCTCTTGACCACGTCGGTTGGACCCTAGATGATTGGAAAACCGTGGTCTGGTCAGGTGGGTCACGATTTCAGTTGGTGAGAGCTGATGGTAGGGTTCAAATGTGGCGCAGGCTCCACGAAGCCATGGACCCAGGTTGTCAACAAGGCACTGCACAAGCTGATGGTGGCTCCATAAGGGTGTGTGCTGTGTTTATATGGAATGGACTGGGGTCATCTGGTACAACTGAGCTGATCACTGACTGCAGATGGTTGTGTTCGGCTAGTTGGAGAACTTTTTCAGCTATTCATCGACTTCGTGTCCCCAAAGAATGACGGAATTTTTATGAATGACAATGGTCTCATGTCACTGGGCAACATTCGTTCGCGACTGGTTTGAAGAATATTCTGGACGGTTCAGGCGAATGATTTGGCCATCCAGATCGTCCGAAATGTATCCCATTGAACATTTATGGGACATATAATTCTGCACCGGTAACACATTCAGTCTTATGGGCGGCTACAGAGGCGGCATGGGGGACTTCCACCGACTTGTTGAGTGCCACGTCGAGCTGCTGGACTATGCCGGGGAAAAGGAGGTCCGACACGGTATTAGGTGGTATCCCATGACTTTTGTTACCTCAGTGTAAATGTACCTGCAGCTGATCTAAGCAGTGGTGGTAATATCAGCGATGCTCAGGTCAGAATGTCCGCCCATGGTAGCTGAGTGGTCAGCGCGACAGAATGTCATACCTAACAGCCGGTGTGCGATTCCCAGCTGGGTCGGAGATTTTCTCCGCTGAGGGAATGGGTGTTGTGTTGTCCTTATCATCATCATTTCATCGCCATCGACACTCAAGTCGCCGAAGTGGCGAACGGTCTTCCCGACGGGAGGCCCTAGCCACACGGCATTTACATTTAGCGTCAGCATGCGATGCAGCGTCAGGAGAAATGTGCCGCCAGCTATTGGAACGCTCAGCTAGAGCCAGGGCTGAGTCGTCGCAGTAGTTAATACCACGGAAGTAATTGGTACAGCACTGTGACGGCATCACACTGCCTGCACTATATGGGGAGACACATTAAGGGCTTGGCACTCAGGCTAAGCAGCCTGTTAGCGGTATCTACACTTCGACAGTATTGCAACTGTTTCTAGATAATCATAGATGTAACAGCAGTGGCGATAGAATTAGATTATCGTCTTACACTAGAATACCACCGAAGCGGAGACACCATCTCGAGTTTTATTGAGACAAAATGGTTCAAATGCTCTGAGCACTGTGGGACTTAACATCTGAGCTCATCAGCCCCCTAGAACTTAGAACTACTTAAACCTAACTAATCTAAGGACATCGCACACATCCATGCCCGAGGCAGGATTCGAACCTGCGGCCGTAGCAGTCGCGCGGTTCCAGACTGAAGCACCTAGAACCTCTCGGCCACAACGGCCGACATGGCTGTCGGATCAGTTAATTTTACAATGTACTAGAATACAGCTGTAGGACTTTCGTCATCCCAGTGGAACTGCAAGACTCGAGTTCATTCGAAGACATTCACAAACCAGAGGGTGTGACTAGTCTCCATATATAAAAGCGGCCTAACTGACTCATTGTCGCTTAACCCAAACCGCTAACTCTAGAAACTTGAAATTTAGAGATGATGTCGATTTTACATTGTAGGCACCGTTTAAGAAGGTGCTTTTCGAAATTCCACCCCTAAGCGTGTGAAATAGTGGATGTTATTTGAAAATACATCTCTAGTAAGACAATTTTGCAGCTACAACTTCAAAAATAGGTATTTCAGAAATAAAGAAATAGATGTTTCAGTTCTGTTTCTTGGAATTTCAGCCATGGTGTGGGTGAATCCAAATCTATATCTAGTGAGGTGGTACAGTGATTAGCACAATTTCTAAATCTATGGAAATTTGTATTTGCGTTCTCGGCTATACATAAAAATATACCTGTTTCAGTGCTTTTGGAAATTCAGCCTCTAGGGAGGTGAAATAAGGCAAGAAAATTTTTATGAGAATATTTCGTTACATTAAAATATATTTTAAGCTAAATCTATGAAAAATGATATTTGACTCCTCGGTTAGAAATAAAGAAATACGCGGTTCAGGATGAAAGTTGCTATGGAAATATCACCACAAGAACTCAAAAGCCAGGGATAAAAACCTTCGACTACAAACACCGGAACAGCTTTCTATGGCCTTAATTAGAATGAAATGTTTAGATAATGTTGCAGTTTGTTAACTGTATCAAAGCTGCTTAACAATCACTACGACAAATAGGCTTTGACAAACTTGCATACAAAAGAAAGCGCTCTTTAAAACATTAATTTTTCAACAGACCTAATATATTTCTATAAAATTGTTTTACTTTTAATTACTACGTGAACGTGGGCGGATCAGCGTGCACTAAGCTGCTTTTATACTACGGTTTTAGTAATAAGTACGTAGCTTTGGTATTTCAGCTTGCAGTTGTCCTGACTCATTTCTATTCTTCACAAGCGTTATGATCTTAAAATTTATTATTTCACTTATTTCATTTTATGTTCAGTTTTATATTAACACTACGTGTATGCTTTAAACATTGTATGAATTAACATTACTTACTTCCCAATGTGTACAAAAACTAATAGAAAACAAATACGAAATAGCTGTCTGTCCCGCTATAGAATTTCGAACAGGCAGATTTACGTTTTTGTAGAAAACTAAGTAAATATTACTTCTCAGGCATAACTGAAAAATCACGAAATGTTCAGTAAGGAAAGGGAACATGGGAAAGACCGTCCACCGATAAAAAAAGTAAGAATAATTTTGCCTTTCCCGAACATGGGCAGAAACGCACTGAAAGAATCAGCACACCAATCTTTCACACATGTGCACAGCCATTCTCTGCAGATGTCTGTTCACACTGGTAGTGCCGAGTGAAATTCTGATAACGGCGAGTGCGCACTTTGATTTCTAATCGAGTAAGTTACGGAGATATCAACATAGTGGTAATTTGATGCTATCATAGTATTTAAATGAAGTGTATAACGCTAGTACTTTTTAAGTTGTCGGACACATGAAGGTGTCGTCGGGAGGAACTTTTAACTCAAGAGAGCGTAGCTTTGACTCGTTGCGTTGCGTTCTTTGGTTAAGTCCGTAAACCGTAAAATACAGTGGACTTATAGTAACTTTTTCTGAGAATTGTTACACTACGTTTTTAGCTATGTAATCTTCGACATGGGTAAAAATTTTGTTAATAATTATTAAAAAATAGCATATTTGTAACATTGGCAACGGCCTTGCCGCAGTGGATACACCGGTTCCCGTGAGATCACCGAAGTTAAGCGCTGTCGGGCGTGGTCGGCACCTGGATGGGTGACCATCCGGGACGCCATGAGCTGTTGCCAGTTTTCGGAGTGCACTCAGCCTCGTGATGCCAATTGAGGAGCTACTCGACCGAACAGTAGCGGCTTCGGTCAAGAATACCATCATAACGACCGGGAGGGCGGTGTGCTGACCCCACGCCCCTCCTATCCGCATCCTCCACCGAGGATGGCACGGCGGTCCGATGGTCCCCGTAGAGCACTCGTGGCCTGAAGGCGGAGTGCTTTTATTTGTAACATTGTCCCTACTAATGTGAGTTAGCACTATCTCCATTAAAAAGTACCTGCATAAGATTTGAGACCAAATTTGAAACTTTTTTCTATCCTACATCGGAGACTTGTATACTAGGGACGCTAAACATAAGAAAGAAAAAAAACTATAATCTTCAGAAAGTAACAATGTCAGGTTCCCATTAATGACAATTACCACAGCAAATGTTTCTCAAGATAGTGTTCCATTTAGTGTTCATTTTCTGTTGTGTCACAAAAGACAAGACCAGAAAATCAAAACTTCGCACGTAAAATAAATTCGATTCAGTATGTGTAAACCACTCAGGAAGAAACTCAGTACTTTAATTAAGTGTAGTCACTACACTAATAAAGCAATTTTTCTTCACTATGTACTTGAAGACGTTAAAAACAGTAATTATTTATAAGAGATACGTATTAGTACCCAGTGGCCTGGATGGCCGAGCGGTTCTAGGCGCTACGGTCTGGAACCGCGCGACCGCTACGGTCGCAGGTTCGAATCCTGCCTCGGGCATGGATGTGTGTGATGTCCTTATGTTGGTTAGGTTTAAGTAGTTCTAAGTTCTGGGGGACTGATGACCTCAGATGTTAAGTCCCATAGTGCTCAGAGCCATTTGAACCAGCCATTTTATTAGTAACCATTTTCCTACGGTTCTGCCTCTCAGTCGTTAAAAACGGAAGCCATAAAGGATCGTTTTGTTGTTCATATATCTAACTGTCTACCTGTGTGTCTGTTAAGATCATTCTTCTCAGGAAGGCTAGAGATATCGAGTTGAAATTTATGTCACGTACTAAAGAGTACGGTTCTTGGCAATGTGAGAAATTTGAGCTTCTAAATCATTGAACTCAAAAGGTACGGCCATTTACGTCACATATTTCGATACTCGCAAACTTACTGATCAAAACCTATTGATGGACTATTGATGCATGTCCGAAGGCACAGGCACTGTGGCGACTACAGCCGTCATAAAATACATGAAATGTATTCACAGCTGCGAAAGTGGAAATCATATTTCTGAACATCAAAGGTACTACAATATCGTATTTATCCGCCGACACCAGGTGAGCGACTTTCGATTACAGTATACACGATGGGTGTACGACTGCATGTTATAGACGCGTTGTTCAAGACGTGTTGAAGTTTGCGTCTGATCGTGAAGTGTGCTCGGATAGCCTAATTCTCAGTCGTCTTTCGGCCGTGGTCGCGTGCGGACAGGCTCCGCGTGCCGGACAGCTCACCGCAGTTGTTTACTTCCGCGTTGCGGTATTTCGTGCTGTGTAGCGTACATTGCTACTGGACCTCATGGCGCACTGGTGCCGCCGATCGACAGTTACTGTAATATTCCAAGCCGAACATGCGCGTCCATGCGCTTATGAATTTAAGCAATTCATTCCCGAGAGAAGGTATTCGCTTCTCTATCACTGGCAGTATCTTTTACATTAATATGACGACAGAGGAAGCATGTGGTGAGGTAGTTCGACAACACGCACACAGGCTCAAGTTCAAGCATTCTGACGGGCATATTGGAGAGGTAACGGTAGATCAATCTGGATTCGGTCTTCGAACAATTCGGGTCTTTGAGCTCTCCTTCGAAGTGCCACAAGACGTAGTCGTCGAAACTTTCCGACCCTACGGCAACGTTGTGGGGCACATTGCAGAAAAATGGCACACGTTCACGACATAACAAGATTTGAATGGTGTCCGCCAAATCAAAATCGAACTCTCCAAACATCTTCCACCCCATCTGCTGATAGGCGGCGTGCGAGCCATCGTTATGTACACTACTGGCCATTACAGTTGCTACACCAAGAGGAAAAGCAGATGATAAACGGATATTCATTAGACAAGTATATTATACTTGAACTGACAAGTGATTACATTTTCACTCAATTTGGGTGCATAGACCCTGAGAAATCAGTACCCAGAACAACTACCTATGGCCGTAATAACGGTCTTGATACGCTTGGCCATTGAGTCAAACAAAGCTGGGATGGCGTGTACAGGTACAGCTGCCCATGCAGCTTCAACTCGATACCACAGTTCATCAAGAGTAGTGACTGGCGTATTGTGACTAGCTAGTTGCCCGGCCACCATTGACCAGACGTTTTCAGTTGGTGTCGAACATTTTCTGTACCCAGAAAGGCCCGTACAGGACCTGCAACATGCGGTCGTGCATTATCCTGCTGAAATGTAGGGTTTCGCAGGGATAGAATGAAGGGTAGAGCCACGGGTCGTAACACATCTGAAATGTAACGTCCACTGTTCAAAGCTCCGTCAATGCAAACAAGAGGTGACCGAGACATGTAACCATCACGCCGGGTGATACGCTAGTATGGCGATGACGAATACACGTTTCCAATGTGCGTTCACCGCGATGCCGCCAAACACGGATGCGACCATCATGATGCTGTAAACAGAACCTGGATTCATCCGAAAAAATGACGTTTTGCCATTCGTGCACCCATGTTCGTCGTTGAGTACACCATCGCACGGCGTTCCTGTCTGTGATGCAGCGTCAAGGGTAACCGAAGCCATGGTCTCCGAGCTGACAGTCCATGCTGGTGCAAACGTCGTCGAACTGTTCGTGCAGATGGTTGTCGTCTTGCAAACGTCCCCATCTGTTAACGCAGGGATGGAGACATGGCTGCGCGATCCGTTACAGCCATGTGGATAGGATGCCTGTCATCTCGACTGCTAGTTGTACGAGGCCGTTGGGATGCAGCACGGCGTTCCGCATTACCCTCCTGAACCCACCGATTCCATATTGTGCTAACAGTCATCAGATCTCGACCAACGCGAGCAGCAATGTCGCCATACGATAAACCGCAATCGCGATAGGCTACAATCCGACCTTTATCATAGTTGGAAACGTGATGGTACGCATTTCTCCTTCTTACACGAGGTATCACAACAACGTTTCACCAGGCAACGCCGGTCAACTGCTGTTTGTGTATGAGGAATCGGTTGGAAACTTTCCACATGTCAGCACGTTGTAGGTGTCACCACCGGCGCCAACCTTGTGTAAATGGTCTGAACAGCTAATCATTTGCATATTACAGTATCTTCTTCCTATCGGTTACATTTCGCGTCTGTAGCACGTCATCTTCGTGGCGTAGCAATTTTAATGGCCAGTAGTGTATGATGGCCAGCTGTGGACGTGTGCTGATTCCGGTCAGACTGTCTCCGCCGTCGTTTGCTCCAGGTCCCGACCGGTGACGCAGCTCCCAAAGCGACGGTCACTTCTTTACCAGACAGCTACGCCAAGGCCGTTCGCAGTCCCGATGCGTCACTTCAGGAAGCGCCTGTTCTCCCCCCAGCACTCCCCAGTGGAAATGGCGGTGCTACCATGGCCTCACCGGCACCATCTCTGACGGCTACTACATCACCAACTCTCATAGCTAGATGACTGGCCAGTCCGCTGCAATGGACATCGATGAGAGTGCGGTGCCTACCTCTGCTTTTCTTCAGATGGGCGCGACCTCGGACACTGAACGTCCACATTCTGATACAGAACAGCACCTACGAAAGCAGCGGTCGTCCCGAAAACGGCAGAGGAGAAGTCAAACGCCATCCGACGACACACTTCTTCATGTGGTATCGTAGGCAGTGGAGGACAGACAAGGCAGTGACCCCCCTTCGAGCGCCCTGCGGACTGGAGTGGCCGCTCCTGATGTCCCATCTGAGGAACGATCCCATCTGACAACGATCGATTCCATGGAGGGAGAGTCCCTGGATCCTACAGCAGCGTCACCACAACACTCCCTCGATGAGTGCGACAGTAGCTTGCCACCTGTTCCAGTCTCCTGGGCTGATGATGTCGACGATGGAACAGATCTAGAAAGGTGGCCCTCCCGTCAGGCAGTGCTCCTTGGAGGTACCTGACCCACCTTGGGGCTACAGTGATTGCGGCCACAGTGACTGCGTCGGAAGTTACACGCCGGCAGGTCATCTCAGTCACAACATCTGTGCCAAAACACTACCGCATTAGGACGTTGAATCTGGCCACCATTCGGGCTTCCCACAAATTGGCAATGTTCCGAGAGATCATTTATGCTGCTGATGTCGACATTGCCCTCCTCCAAAAAGTGATAGACACTGATTCCTACGCCCCCACTGGCTACACAGCACACATCTCCCATGCTTCTGACAACAGTAGTGGAGTCGCCATACTCCTCCTTTCTGGACTCCCTGCTGGAGATGTAGTGTACCTTCCTAATGCTAGAGGCATGGCTCACGCCGCCGGCCGAAGTTGCCGTGCGGTTAAAGGCGTTGCAGTCTGGAACCGCAAGACCGCTACGGTCGCAGGTTCGAATCCTGCCTCGGGCATGGATGTTTGTGATGTCCTTAGGTTAGTTAGGTTTAACTAGTTCTAAGTTCTAGGGGACTAATGACCTCAGCAGTTGAGTCCCATAGTGCTCAGAGCCATTTTGAACCATGGCTCACGCCGTTGACGTAGTGACCGGCACACCTTCCTTGCTGACGAGGTAACGCCGCTTTTTGAGGGTCCCCCTGGATGAAATGGTCCTCGGTGGCGATTTCAACTACACACAAGTGCTTGCTGACCAACTTGCGCGTCATTCCCCATGTATGGACCTCTCCACCATCATCATAAACTTCACCTTGTTGACACATGGACAAAGGCTCATGGCCTGTGCGGTTTTCACGTACTATACGGCTCATTCGTCCAGTCGCCTCGACCATACATACCTCACATATTCCCTTGCTGCCAACACTTGTCATGCCAAAGTATAGCCCCTGGCTTTCTCGACGTCCGTATCTGCGATGTCGTCCTCGTCCGCCAACAGGTGTGGCACAGCCGCGGCCTGTGGAAATTAAACGTTTCCCAACTGACTGTCCCTGATTGCCGACGGATCGTTGAGGATGCGTGGGCCGTCTGCCGTCAACGTCGCCCCACATACACATCCCCCTTATCCTGGTGGCTATCCTGCGTGAAACCAGCTCTGGGCAGGGCACTGATGGGATATGGTGAAGACTTAAAAGCTTGGCGAGCGAGCACCATGGACTTTTATTAAGCGGTGCTTCATGCCTGCACTTCGATAACATTCTCTCCTGTCCGTCAGGCGATAGTGAATCGTGCTAAAGCGCGTATCACTTCAACATGCGACAACTCTTGGAAGGGACCCTTGCCAGATCCTGCACCCGTGACCATATGCCTCACGAAACGCCATCGACGCCACACCATCTCCTCACAGAACGGCGACGTCGTCGTCGAGCTCTCACCTGCGACCTCACAGATGCAGAAGGACGACGATACACTACACAATACACCATTGGTCACGCTTTCTATTCTCATATCTGCCGGCTGTACGCTGCCGTCCCACATCCCTCGACCTTAATTGAGGAGAGAGCAGAACTGACTGTCAACATCATGCCAGAACGTAAGGAACAAGTGATCTCCGATGAAGTCCTAGATGCTACCATGGTGGGAGCTGCCAACAAGTCCTCTGAACCTGAAGGCCTCCCCCTCAAATTTAACGTGTTTAGCTATCTGTTGGTACCTACTTGGACATCCATTTGTCGTGAACCGATGTCACCCACGACGACGACTCCAGCCACCTTCCTTGATGGGGTCATCATCCTGGTCCCTAAGCCACATGGACGATCACAGATCTGTGATTACCGGCCCATGATTCTACTCAACAGTGACATGAAAATTTTTACCCGTTTGTTGGCCTCACGACTCAAGAAAGCAGCAAGGTACTTCGCTGGGCGGTGACAACAACATCCATACGGCCCTTTGCAGTTACAGTGATATTATCGTGCTCACGCTGGCGCATTAGCATCGCTTGACTTCAGTCAGGCATCCGACCGTGTCGACCATACCTTTCTGAAATCGGTCCTTCTACACATGGGTTTTCCGGCTCGCATAGTAACAGTGGTAATGCGGCTCTTGAGCGGGGCAACTTGAAGAATACTTTGTAATGGTTGCCTCACTGCGTCTCTATCGATAGAGCGCTCTGTCCGACAGGATTGCCCACTTTCCACGAGACCTGTATTCTTTGGCATTGGAGCCCCTACTCCAAGGGCTTTGCCAATTCCTGCTGGGCATGACATTGCAGGGGCACTGCTTCAGTTGTTCACCTTATGCTGACGATCTGGTCCTCTACCTCAGCAATGAAGACGATGTTCCCATGGCACTGAGTTGGGTGGCAACATATGGGGAGACATCGGGTAGTTCTCTTAACATTTCCAAATCGAAGGTTCTGCTCATGTGTGAGGGTGTACCTGGGAGATATGTCGCTCCTCTAAGTGTAGCCACCAGTGTCCGCTGTTTGGGCATTGATTTTATGAGTGACCCCCCGTCGTTCAGCGAATACCAACAGTAAAGGTCTCCTCCAAATGATTAGGGCCTTGTAGACCACCGGCTCAGATCCCTCGACATTTCACAGCGTGCGCAATACGTGAATGTTTACCACGCCTCAGGCATTCCCCATATGGCATAAGTGTTCCCAGTTCCGACCACTCTCGCTCGGCCGGCCGAAGTGGCCGTGCGGTTAAAGGCGCTGCAGTCTGGAACCGCAAGACCGCTACGGTCGTAGGTTCGAATCCTGCCTCGGGCATGGATGTTTGTGATGTCCTTAGGTTAGTTAGATTTAACTAGTTCTAAGTTCTAGGGGACTAATGACCTCAGAAGTTGTGTCCCATAGTGCTCAGAGCCATTTGAACCATTTTTGAACTCTCGCTCGTCGTATGATGATGGCGATGGGATCCTTTGTCTGTACCGGGATGTTATTTAAAGTTCAATATTCTTCCCTTGTCCTCCCACGGGAGCGTAGTGGAGTGGGCTTATTCCATGTGCCAGACAGAGTTACAGAACTTTTTGTTAGTTCCCAACTGGAAGTCTCGCGTCGCTGCCCGACGAACCTGAGCGGACTGCTTTTAATTGAATACGCGCCGGTCTCCATGTCAGCTCCAGTCATATTATCAGACATTATACCCCCTCCCCTTTTATCACTGTCGGCACTTCTTTCTTGAATTAAGTTACATCCGGCACTCCTGACACCTTCGACGTATACCCCAGAAAATGGCTCCACATGACACATTGCAAATGTGTCGAACCCCCAAGACCATCGAACACAAGTTTCCTCAGATCATATGGCGTCGTGTGTGACAGCGGTGCGTGCAGGTTATCTCGACACCAGCGTTCACGCCACCTGGCATATGACCGTCAATGGCAAACAGGTCAACCAGTTTCGTTTGCACCGCATCCGCCTCGCTGGCACACCCCTCTGTGTTCTCTGTGGTGTGGAGGACACAGACGCCGATCGATTCTCATGTCTGACATCTGGAGTCTCGCACAGCCTATCTTGGCTTTCCTTACCCGACAGACACCTGCTCAGATCACTTTTCTTACGCTTTTATTCCCGAATGTAATTCATTATCCCGCAACAAAAACTAACGCTGTGAATTGGATACGCAGTCATACGGTCCGCTACCTTTTTGGCCCCGATGAGAAATCAGAACTAGGTTATTAACTATCGACACTGTGCACTTGTTCGCAACCCCAGATAAAAGCAGTTCTTTTCAAATTTTTACGGAGTGCCTTTCATGACCCGCCCTCCAGATGGAACGTCCAAAATATGAGCTGCTGATGCTTTTTTGCTGACATGCTGTTCTGAACGCACTACAAACGGAATCTCCATTAAAATTTCGAAAAGACACGTTTGGATGTTCCGCCAAGCGGAAGGCGCTAGCGACTACTGGAATTCTGGTACATAGCCTACAATATTGAAAAAAATTAATATATGAAACGAATAAAAAAATTATTAAATAAATGAATAAAAAATTAAAAATAACGTACAAGAAAGAAAATAAAATATACATACACAAAATGCAATAAAATAAACATAAAAACTTAAAACCTCGTACACAACTGTTCATTTTCATCGCAAATGTTCTTGCCACCTGGTTTCTTCCTTTGGCTCTGAGCACTATGGGACTTAGTTGCTGAGGTCATCAGTCCCCTAGAACTTAGAACTACTTAAACCTAACTAACCTAAGGACATCACACACACCCATGCCCGAGGCAGGATTCGAACCTGCGACCGTAGCGGTCGCGCGGTTCCAGACTGTAGCGCCTAGAACCGCTCGGTCACTCCGGCCGTCTTTCTTCCTTTCCTACACCCTTCTAGTAATAAGTTAGTTGTTTTGCGATAGGCGTACATAGGCGCCAACGCCTGAAGAGGTGCATTTTTATTTTTTTGTTAGTACACAAGTGGTGGATACAAGTAGAAATTTTTTTTTGTAGTTTCCCTTTTCTGTCCACGGGCAAAAGAAAAAGTGGCAGAGCAGGAAAAATATTGTTTTATGTCTCAAGCACGTTCCATTAGATTACCACATAGTTTCATTCAGCAACTATTTTACAAATTTGTTTCGTAGTAAGACTAACCACATAGGAGCATTACATAATCTCATCAAAGAAACCATTTCACTTAATACTCCATTTGTCAAAAAACGATCGGTATTTTACAGTTTGTTTCGTAGTAAGACTAACCTCATAGGAGCATTACGTAATCTCATCAAAGAAATCATTTCACTTAATACTCCGTTTGTCAACAAACGATCGGTATAGCCTTCTATCTTAAATGACATAAATAGTGTCTCTTTGTTTGTCGCGTGAAGCCCGTGATATTTGATGTTGTTCTGGCGCAATCGGGGCTGATGGCCGCTAACCAACAATTCTTTAACTGCAGAATTTTGCAAATAAAGAAACATTCTTATAATTCAATTCCATATCATAAGGGGGACGTGAAGGTAAAGGGTCAAATGGTTTAAATGGCTCTAAGCATTGTGGGACTTAACATCTGAGGTCAACAGTCCCCTAGACTTAGAACTACTTAAACCTAACTAACCTAAGGACATCACACACATCTATGCCCGAGGTAGGCTTCGAACCTGCGACCGGTACCAGACTGAAGCGCCTAGAACCGCTCGGCCACAGAGGCCGGCTGAAGGTAAAGGAAAACATGACAACTTGAAATTAACATCTCTCTCTCCCTGTCGAGCGCAGCAGCCGAATCAGAATAAAAGTCTACACCAAAAGAGAAGGTTTATAATAATCTCTGACATTACTTTCGACGATCTGTTATACTTCCGTCATTGTCAGACGCCTTTCTTTAGCACAACACTTTACACTTTATTTCATTCAGTATTGTCGAATTAGCAGGGGACGGCACAACGTGAATGAAGTAGCATACTGTGGGAAAAGAGTAAAAGAACAGAAACGAAATATAAGTGATATGCAGTTACAGAAGGGTGCTGAAAATTTAATGATAAGAAATGAGGAGGTTCTCCAAGACATCAATGAGGAAACGAATGTGTGAAAAACACTAAAAATAGTAAGGTTCAGACTGACAGTACATATCTGAAATCAGGGAATAGCTTTCATGGTATCGGAAGTAGCGCCTTTGGCAAAAATCGCAGGGGAAGACAGAGATTGGGCTATACACAACAAGTAGTCGACAACCTTGGCTGTAAGTTCTACTCTGAGTTGAAGACCTCATTTCAGGAAATGAAGACGCTGTGAGTGCATGAAACCAATCGTAGGACTAATAACTCCCCCCCCCCCCCCCCACTCCTGAAAGCAAAAACAAAAAGAACTGGAAATACGAGCCTGTGAAGCGAACAAGCTGCTCCATATACGAATGGAATCGGACAAAAAATCGGTTCATTGGCATGAGGTACAATATACCATAGTTTGACTAGTATTTAACTGTAGATGTAGACTTTTAGATTTTCGCAGCTTTAGATGTCGATGTAGACTTAAATTTGGATGCAGACTTAGCTGTTTCCACATGTAACAGGTGCAGCAGTGAAACAGGCTATTTTGAAACCTCCACCAGCGATACAAATTTATTCACAGTGATATAAAGGAAATACAACATGAATTTCCAATTCTTGCCGTTTAAACTGCCAATAACTCGCAAATTCGATCACGTAAGAAGTCCCCATTTTCCATCACACATCCTTCAGGTCCTTAAGGAGCGAAATGTACCCGTAGGTGACATGTTCCACAGCGCCTTAACGGAATGCCTCGATGCACGTGGTCCGGTCTTGTTGGAAGAATGGCTTTCCCGTTACAGGAAAATCAGGGCTGGAAAATGATTCGAAATGTGAGCATAACGTTCTATATCCATAGTAACAGCATTTCCGCGATCATTCCCCGCCCCCCCCCCCCCCTCCCAAAGAAAAAGAACGCGTTTCAGCATTTTCACGAGATTGGCCTCAAGATCAGATTGCCACACAGACCTGGGTTGTCGTTCATGAAGACGAACAATTTCCGGCCAAAATGTAATCTCTTTGGTGGTCGGCTGCATTCAGTTTTTGCACTCTCTGAATTTTGTGTATGTGGTATTGTTGTTCCTTGTGCAGTATTCACCGTATTCTGCAATTCGATATCTCAAGTTACACCAAAGCTTGCGTGCAGAGCACGTGGAAGGCTTCTGCCACTCCTGCAACGTTCTTGGTATAAATACGCGTTTCGCTCTTCCACCCCTCTTTTGCACTGTATCACCTTTTCCCTCAGAATTCTGTACCCACACTTTGAAATCATGTGCTGTCGGTACTGGGACATGACGTGCGAGAGTGTAGTAAGTATTAAATACACGTTGGACGGCCACGTAGATGTCGCTGTAAACCGCCTTCGCCGCAACAGTGCGTTGTTCACCGGTTCACGACGCCATCTCGACTAAATATCGATATCAGGGTGAATGGCAAATGTTTGTTGACTAGATGGCACAAACCTGTTCTCTAATTTCTACATTAACGTGCTACTCGTTACCAGATCACCCACTTCATGCCACACCTGTTAAATGTAGATTTAAATGTGGATGTTAACATGGGTGTGGGTGTAGATACGTGGAAACAGATTGGGGTGTATACAGATGTAGATTTAGTTATTATGTACATGTTGATACAGACAGAGATATAGATTGCTCAGCTCTGTACAGACAAAATATCTGCTAGGGAAACTCGCTGTGACAATCCGTCCTGACGGCCTCCATCAACCTCGTCAAGATGGTTTAAATGGTTCAAATGGCTCTGAGCACTAACTAACCTAACTAACCTAAGGACATCACACATATCCATGCCCGAGGCACGATTCGAACCTGCGACCGTAGTCGTCACGCTGGTCCGGACTGAAGCGCCTAGAACCGCTCGACCACCGCGGCCGGCCCTCGTCAAGACATTTAGGTAGTATATCGTGATGGTTTGCCCTTATGAACATAATCTGTTACCTCCACACTTTGTCAGTCCCAAAAACGCTTAGTATCATCTTGCTGGACGACGCTTCGCCTCTTCGGACTTGGTGAATCCACATGTTTCAACTGCTTGCTTTTGTTCCTTTGTCTCGGGGTCATATACACACTCCAGTCACATTAATCAGACCACAACCTAAGTTCGACTTCAATGTGCGGTAACTACTCACAGACGGCAGAAGGCAGCAGCAGCAGGGGAGGGTATATAAAGTGTGTTGGGGGGACTGGGGAAACAGTGCCGTCGTTGTCGTAAAGAGGAAACGGGGCGTTTATTTGACGTCCAAAAGGGCATGATCACTGTCTTTCGGGTCAAGGATGGAAGTATTTCTTAAAAGGCTAAGTCTGTTCTCAGTTTGCGTGCCGCTGAAGGTTAAGGTATGCCACAGGTGGTAAAATGACGCCGAAGCAAGTGTGGTCCACCAGTGACCATAGATGACAGGGGTGAACGACTACTGCGGAGAAGTCTACAGCTGAATAGACGTGTAACTGACCGCCCAGATATTCCAAGGGGTTAAGAACAGCGTCTCCTCAATGTCTGTTCAGCGAACGTTGCTGCATAAGTGCATCCACAGCAGTCTCCTGGTTCACGCACCCATGCTGATTGCTGTCCATCGCCGACGAAGGCTGGAATTTTGCAAACCAACAACGCAGCTGGACGTCCACTGATTGGTGACAGGTGGCCTTTCCAGACGAATTACATGCTCCACCGGACAGATGACAGTTGGCATGAACGACTTGGAGCGTCTGATAGCAAACACCCTGCAAGAATCTTCGGAAGGGTCCATGGTGGAGGAGGAAGCGATATGGCGCAGGGAATGTTTTTGTGGCATTCCCTGGGTGATCTCGTCATTCTGGAATGGATAATAAACCAATAAAAATGGCTCTGAGCACTAAGGGACTTAACTTCTGAGGTCATCAGTCCCCTACAACTTAGAACTACTTAAACCTAACTAACCTAAGGACATCACACAACACCCAGTCATCACGAGGCAGAGAAAATCCCTGACCGCGCAGGGAATCGAACCCGGGAACCCGGGCGCGGGAAGCGAGAACGCTACCGCACGACCACGAGCTGCGAACAATAAACCAATAGAAGTATGTTTATATCCTTGTGGATCACGGCCACTTCTACAGCAGTTTGTTATTGCTCGACATGGGTCGTGGCACTGTTGCTTTAATTCAAATGAAGAAAATGGACTGCGACACGATACTACTCTGTATGAATGTGCTGCTCAGTTCGGTTGTGGCCCGTCAATCAGCGTGAGACGGCACTATGTGTCAGGACTGCAGACAGCACCACGAAATACACTCAAGCTCATAAATTAAGGATAATTGCAGAATGTGGTACCACACAACGTGGCACTACTCAAAACTGGCGCTAACAGCATAGGCACATAGTGAACGCACACAGATCTGTAAGTCACCGGTATTGGTGATCAGTTGAGAAAACCGTCCCGAAACACATCTGCTACAAAACACCACTGTTTCCTACCCGACATCAATATGGGATATGATCACCATGCACACGTACACAGGCCGCACAACGGGTTGGTATACAATGGATCAGGTGGTATAGCAGCTGCTGGGGTATAGCCTCCCATTCTTTCACCAGTGCCTGTCGGAGTTCCTGAAGTGTCCTAGGGGTTTGAAGACGTGCAGCGATACATCGACCGAGAGCATCCCATACGTGTTCGATGAAGTTTAGGTGTGGAGAACAGGCAGGGCACTTCATTCGCCTGATATCTTTTGTGTCCAGGTACTCCTCCACGATGGCAGCTCGGTGAGGCCGTGCGTTATCAGCCATTACGAGGAAGGTGGGACCCACTGCACCCCTGAAAAGGCGGACGTACTGACCTGCTACAGTTCCTTTGTCAAAGACATGCAGGGACGTACGTGCACCGATCATTATCCCACCTCCCACCATCAAACCACGACCTCCATACAGGTCCCTCTCAAGGAAGTTAAGGGGTTGGTATCTGGTTCCTGGTTCACGGCAGATGAAAACCCGGCGAGTATAAGTGTTGAGACTATAACTGGACTCGTCAGTGAGCATAATCTCTGACCACTGTTCAAATGACCATCTACTGTGTTCTTGACACCAGGCTTTACGCGATCTCCTGTGACCAGTGGGTCTCCGGGCGTATAAACCACGTCTGTTCAGTCGTCTGTAGACTGTGTGTCTGGAGACAACTGCTCCAGTGGCTGCGGTAAGGTCCCGAGCAAGGCTAGCTGCAGTACTCCGTGGCCGTCTGCGGGCACTGATGATATCGGTCTTCTTATGGTGTCGTACACTGTGCACGTCCCGTAATGTAGCGCCTGCACACGTCTCCTGTCTGCTGGAATCGTTGCCGTAATCTTGAGATCACACATTGTGGCACACGGAGGGCCCGTGCTACGACCTGTTGTGTTTGACCAGCCTCCAGCCGCCCTAGTATTCAACCCCTCATAACGTCATCAATATGTGTTCTTTGGACGATTTTCAACACATAGTCACCATGAGTACGTCTGAAAACGTCTGCACACTTATTCGCTGCACCGTACTCTGACATGCACCAACACACCTACGCGTATGTAGACTGCTGCCAGCGCCACCGCGCAACGACCGCCGGTCAAATCCACCGCATGGTCATACTCCGAGGTGATTTAAACCCGCAAACCGCCCATCAGAGCGTTGTTTCACCATGTATCAGCATTATCCTTAATTTATGAGTATGAGTGAAAAAGGTCAATTAGGCTACGTTATTAATTGTTCAAAATACAGTACAAGTAATCAAAAATACAAGTAGTTTTCCTGTAAGTGCACAGAAGGTCCTTTTGCTGTAGTTTGCTGCCTGCTGGTCGAAGAATCGCAGGCAGGGCGACGACGCAGCTCCCAGCAGCCACTGCCCAGAACACTGCCACTGCTGCCTGTGTCTGTGGGCTTTTGGCCGTGTTGCGGCGGAGTGGCGCAGTCCGTCTTGCAGATACTATCTGCGCCAGATTTGTCGGACGCTAATTCCACTGCGCCAAAGTCGTACTCGCCCACGGACCGTTCGCCGTCTGCCTGAAACACGTTACCCCGCTGGTCGGCGCTTCTACCGCCATGTGTTCCACTTTGTTCTTCTTGCTTCTAGTGATGGAAATGGTCGCAACTCGCAGTTAAACTCCAAATCCCAGCGTAATGAACGATGGGTAATCTGTGCTCTACATTGAGAGCCAGCTCAGAGAGACAGCCCCTTGTTTTCGCCAAGTTACACCGAACAGCCACAACATTATGACCACCGACCTTTTCTATGTAAACCTGCACAGGCGATAGTCGATAATGACTGCTAGTCAGACGCACGCACAATGCACGTAGTATTATTGAGCGTGCTATACACGTGTAGAATGGGGAGCGCGTGCAATCCATCTTACGAAGGTCACTCCAAAAGAAATGCACACTATTTTTGTAAAAATACAGTTTTCATTCTGCATGTGTGAAACTTTTACAGTGTGTAGATACATCCTTCCCGCTTGTTTTCAAACTTAGTTCAACCTGTTCCCGTGAGTGGCGCCGTCACAGCATGTCTTCTAGATGGCTGCTACATTTGACGTTCGTCAGAAGCAACGTGCTGTTATAGAATTCCTGTGCTGTGAAAACGAGACAGTGGAAAACATCCACAAGAGGTTGAAAAAGGTGTATGTTGACGCTGCTGTCGATCGCAGTACACTTAGTCGGTGGGCAAGCAGGTTACGTGATGAAAGCGGGCACGGCAATATTGAGGATTGTCCTCGCAGCGGCAGGCCTCGTACTGCACACACTCCAGTCAATGTGCAGAGAGTTAACGAACTGGTGACTGCTGACAGACGCATTACAGTGTACGAATTGTCACGCTACGTTGGGATAGGGGAAGGAAATGTTTGCAGGATACTGAAAGTGTTGGCGTTAAAAAAGGTTTGTGCCGGGTGGGTTCCCAGGATATAGGCAGTGGCTCACAAAGAAACAAGGAAAACGGTATGCAGCGTTTGGAACAGTACGAGAATGGTGGAGATGAATTTCTTGGAAGAATTGTGAAAGGTGATGAAACATGGCTCTCTTCGTGGAACAAGGTTTGAAGATGATGATTCCATTGCACAGTGGCTCCAACAGGAATATGGAATATGGCTCTGAGCACTATGGGACTCAACATCTTAGGTCATAAGTCCCCTAGAACTTAGAACTACTTAAACCTAACTAACCTAAGGACATCACACACACCCATGCCCGAGGCAGGATTCGAACCTGCGACCGTAGCAGTCCCGCGGTTCCGGACTGCAGCGCCAGAATCGCACGGGCACCGCGGCCGGCGCTCCAACAGGTTTGTCCACAATTTTACCGTGCGGGTGTACAGGCGCTGGTTCCAAGATGGCGTAAGGCAGTTGAGAGGGATGGAAATTATGTGGAGAAATGAAAATATTGTCCCTAAAGTATGTATCTACACACTGTAAAACTTTAAAACATGTAGAATAAAAGATGGACTTCAAAAGAAATAGTTTGCATATCTTTTGGAGTGACCCTCGTAAATTGACAGAGGGCAGATAGTGATGGCCCGGAGGCTTGGAACGAGCATTTCAGGAACTGTACGACCTGTGGGTGTTCGAGGAATGCTGTGGGTAGTGTCTTAAACACGTGGCGAAATCAAGCTGAACACGTCCAGACCTCGTGACGTTGGGCGGCCACCATTCATTGTTGGACTTCGTAGGCTAGGCAGACTGGTAAAACAGGACAGACAGAAAACTGTGGCGGAACTAGTATCAGACTTTAATGCTGGGAAGAGTAAAAGTGTGTCTGAACAGGCAGTGTACCGAACACTGCTAACACTGGGCTTCCGTGGCCGGTGACCCATGCATGTGCCAATGTTCACGCCACGACATCGGCAACTTCGGCTGTAATGGGCACATGAGCATCGGCACTGGACGTTTGGGCAGTGGTCTGATGAGTTCCGATACCTTCATCATGATGCATGTGGTAGGCTGCGAATACCTCTTCTTCCAGGGGGACAGCTCTTTGAAACCTGCACTGACGAGCTGGCGGAGGCCCCAGTATGCTCTGAGGAAATTCATGTGGACATCCGTGGGTCCAGTGGAGCTCGTGCAAGTCACCATGACGGCCACCCCTACACAATCGTGTTTCCCGACGGCAGTAGCATTTTTCAAAAAGATAATGCGCCACGTCAGAGAGCCAGGAGTGTGGTGGAATGGTTTGAGGAACACGGTGGCGAGTTCGAATTGATGTGCTGGCCCCGCAACTCACCAGATCTGAACCTGATCGAACACATCTGGGGTGTGATTGAACGTGGCGTCATCGTCCCTCTCCCCGGAATTTCCGGGAATTGGATATTTCCAGAATGAGATTTTCTCTCTGCAGCGGAGTGTTGGCTGGTATGAAACTTCCTGGCAGATCAAAACTGTGTGTCGGACCGGGACTCGAACTCGGGACCTTCGACTTTCGCGGGCAAGTGTCTACCAACTGAGCTATCCAAGCACGACTCACGCCCCGCCCTCACACTTTACTTCTGCCAGTACCTCGTCTCCTACCTTCGCAAGAGAGCTTCTGTAAAGTTTGGGAGGTAGGAGACGAGGTACTGGCAGAAGTAAAGCTGTGAGGAGGGAGTGTGAGTCGTGCTTGGGTAGCTCAGTTGGTAGAGCACTTACTCGCGAAAGGCAAGGGTCCCGAGTTCGAGTCTCGGTCCGACACACAGTTTTGATCTGCCGGGAAGTTTCGGGAATTGGATGAGTTGCGTGTGCAGATGGTGGTGCCACCAACTCCCTCCACCGACCCACCAAGGCCTCACTGCTTGTATGCCATGACGCGCCACCGCTGTTATCCTGCCAAAGGTCGATAAACTGACTATTACGTAGGTGCTCATAATGTTCTGGCTGATCAGTGTGTACAGGACTACGTTGTGAATTTCTAACCTACGCAAATAACCTCTTACTTTTATAGTTGCTAATTTATGAGATCGACTTCACTTTGGTTCAAAATGGCTCTGAGCACTACGGGACTTAACATCTATGGGCATCAGTCCCCTAGAACTTAGAACTACTTAAACCTAACTAACCTAATGACATCACACAACACCCAGTCATCACGAGGCAGAGAAAATCCCTGACCCCGCCGGGAATCGAACCCGGAAACCCGGCGACTTCACTTTGTCTCTCGGTTTTAATGAAACTTGTAACACCAATACTTTGATGTATGATGTAACAATGGCAACACATCAGATCGCAAACTTAAGGACGGAAGTTATTTTCGCATGATTTTCACTGCCAAATAACATAGATCACTGAAAATTTGAGCATACATAGAAAAAACTATTACTGTATTGCACAGAAGATAATTGAAGCGAATACGCAATGAGACGAACAGACACGATACTTTTGTTCACAGTCAATAATTACACTGCAGTCACAGCTATTCAAGATGGTCCCCTGCACATTAGAGAAGGCTGGGTATGGTTCTTAATAGGATGTCTCATCACGCTGACGGCAACGCATGCTCTGCAGCGTGCTGTCATGGTGGCCACAAGGTTGGTTGGTAAGGATTTCTTGCAATGTGGCGTTCGCGTTCTCCACCAGCACTGGGGCGGGCGTCTGTAAATGTACGTATACACGGGGTGATTCCGTGATGATGTTACAGACTTCCTAGGATGATGGAGAACGATAAATGTATTAATTTGAAGTCAGGATACCTGCACTGGAAACGAACGAGTCGAAAGTTATAAACGAAAACTCTTCTGATACTTCTGACAGTCGAATACATGTACCGGTTCTTGTGTTGCGAAGAGTGTACACCCAAGCTTATAGGACATTTTTTTCTCGTTTTTGTCCACACTACCGCCACTGAAAGTTACCAAACCTACACTCTTCGCAACACAAGAACCAGTACATGTATTCAGCTGTCAGAGGTGTCAGAACGGTTTTCGTTTATAACTTTCGACTCGTTCGTTGCCGGTACAGGAATCCTTACTTCAAATTAACCCTCTAACAATAAGGCTGGGGTTGGATCCGACCCCAGCGAGTCTGTTTTGTTTATAACTCCCCACCCCCTTTTCTGAGAGCGCTGTAGTTCCAGCTACCCTACCAGCCAGTCGTCCCGAGAACGCCGAGGAGGCCACGTCAGTCTGGTGAGTGACCTGCTGCTACCTTCTCTATCCGAAACCTACATTATCCACGCTCGGGCTGGATCCGACCCCACCTTACTGTTTACGTCACACTTATTAGTGGTGAGGATTCAACCCCACATTGATGTTTATATTATATCTAAGTTTTGTTTTCTCTTCTAGAATCTTACTAAAATGGCGCATCAACTCCTTAGAACTCCTGAGGAGATATACAACGAGTTTCTCCGACAGGAGGCTGAGTCAGAGGATGGCGACAATATCGATGCAGAAAACTGTCCAGAAACCACCTATTACATTATGTGAACAAAGACATTTATTATTGAGAACTTCATATTTCGAAACTGCTGACACTATAATTATTTTCTACAAGTAGTAAGAGATGTTTCTTATTTAGTTCCTATCTTTAGAATTTCTAAAGCACTCAAGTTCCTAGTTGATGCCCGAATGTATTGATTTTTACTATGATTTCAATAATTTTATAAAGAATATTTCTATTAAGGTATTTTTTGTAATCAAGTTCCTATTTTTTTCCAAAGTACTTTATATTCTTACTTATTGACTATAAAAATAAAAAAAACGTGTTATAACAAATTTTATATGTGTTTAATTGATAATAAAACTTTTTCCCATTATTCGTTTTTTATTTTATCCCGAAAAATCGATATTTGGAGGGTGGGGTCTGATCCAACCCTACCTTATCGTTTATGTCAGGAAACTTCACCTTACCGTTAGAGGGTTAATACATTTATCATTCTCCATCATCCTAGAAAGTCTGTAACGTCATCACGGAATCACCCCGTGTATACGTACATTTACAGACGCCCGCGCCTATAGCTCTGACGCTCTGTAGTCTCGTTGAATGGCGTTTCCGGACATAGGTTCATATTCAAAATACGATGTACTCACTCCCCACCAGAAGTCCTAGAAGTCTGTAACAGGAATTTCCGACCACCCTGTATGTTACCCGTAGTTATGTGTGTTTCTACAGTCCAGCATTTTTACTCTAGTTTTTACTGCTTAGCGTTTTTGCACTTTCTGTCAACCTCATTTTTATACAACTACAGCCCCTTCCACCTGTTTCATTTGCTACAATTTTATATTTTCCCCGTGCATGAGATAAATACTGTATCTCCTGCGTTATCTACGAAATTCAGCTAACCTTTGTCCTTTTACCTACGTGATACTCTACTGTCTTCTCAATTTCAAGTCTCAAAACTACCCATTATTCTTCTATTGTTTCCGTTTCGGCTGTTTCAGCCAATCATCTGAATCTCCCAACAAGCTCTGCTTCTTTCAGTTTATCCAGGATTCATCTATTTTATTTCCTACCATTTCCCACATCTTATTAATATGATAATTGTACTATTGGGGTATTTATCAATGAAGAGTGCTTTAGCCTCTTTGTCGTATCTCAATTTGCATACACACCAACAACAGTTACTCAGCGTTGCTTATATTAACAATTAACTCCGTAAAACACAGTAAAGTTTCTGCGTTACCGAAAAATGCAAATGTTGTACAACAAGCGGCAGGTACACAGCATTCCTAGAGAGGACGTCACTACACTGTCACCTCTCGGTTCAGGGCAGCAGCCCCCAGATGGCGCTCAAATACCGGACTTCCGTGACATGTCAAAATTCAAATGGCTCTGAGCACTATGGGACTCAACTGCTGTGGTCATAAGTCCCATAGAACTTAGAACTACTTAGACCTAACTAACCTAAGGACATCAGCGGTCGTGCGGTTCCAGACTGTAGCGCCTTTAACCGCTCGGCCACTCCGGCCGGCCCGTGACATGTCATTCAGTGCATCATACACATCTGCCGATACGGTGGACAGCAGGCAAAGAGAGCGCTGTCGACCGTAAACCACATTGCTTCTGCCTTTTACTGGCATACATGAAAACTCTTCCGCCGACAGGCACAAAACACGAGGCGCCGAGAACACGCACACAGTTCCGAATCAACATTTAGACAATTCAGTTTTATTGCACCGAGTGTCAGCACTCTGGGAGCTCATGATGCTGCGCTATGTCCGATTTGAAGAGAACAACGGCGAAAACCAAAATCAGCTACTGAAATTTAAGACGTTGGCACCACCTTTTCCGGCGTTCGATAGGGTTCAAATGGTTCAAATGGCTCTGAGCACTATGGGACTTAACATCTGAGGTCATCAGTCCACTAGACACAGAGCTACTTAAACCTAACTAACCTAAGGACATCACACACATCCATGCCCGAGGCAGGATTCGAAGCTGCGACCGTAGCGGTCGCGAGGGTTCCAGACTGAAGCGCCTAGAACCGCTCGGCCACACCAGCCGTTCGATAGGAAAGTTGAGTCCTGGAAAGCTACTTCAGACATCTGGAACAGGACTATCATGTGATGTGAAAGGAAAATAATTTTTATTAACATATCAGGTCCCACTGTATTTAAACTGCTAGAGAAATTGTCACGTTCTTGTGAACCTGTGACTCTCTCTTATTCTGACATTAAATAAATGCCTCCGAAATATTTTGCCTCGCTACGTTACGTTGCTGTTCCTAGACAAAGACTTTGTCTGTATTTCAGGATGTCAAACCAAACCTAAGAATTGTTGTTTTATCAATCTCAGAGCCTGACTCATTGTGAAAATGTTCCGTTTGGAATGTTACACAGACTAACTTATTTGGAACATACTTATCACGCTGCCTCCTGGCAGTAAATTAAAGAAGGACCTGCCTAGCCCAACAAGCGCGACTTTACAAGACTGCCGCTTATTTGGGCATGTGAACAAACACATTTATCTGCAGAATCAATACAGTGCGAAGCCCCTGACGTACTCATTACACGTCAACGGTCAGCATCGCCAAGCTACCTTCACGGCACGACCCGAAAATTAGATCATTTTAGAAATTCTAAATTAATTGACAGCGGTTTCGACAGTTTTAAAATTTACTTATTTTTGCATGTGAACAGTAGGATCGGTAGTGACCTTAACGATGTTTTTCTAAAAAAAGCCTTACACTTTTATCTATCTCATCCTTAACCTGCAAAAACAAATACAGCAATGTTTAGCTAATACTGACAGCTTGTTAGAAAAGTTACAACTGACTTAAAAACAAAATAAGAACAATAAAATTTACACCGGAAACTAGGTTGGTCTCATTTTGACATAGTACCTACTGATTTGACAATTAACATAACTTCCAAATCGTGAGCTAAACCCTTAATTTTTATTGAGCCATGCTGCAACTTGCATTGGTGCTGTTTGTAGGTTTCTGTCCTTTGTTGGAGGCCAGACCGAAACGTTTAGTTGATATGGTTGCGGTTATTTGTCTTCTTCTCGTGTTGACTGGCGCCACTTGGTTTCGCAAGCGTTGCCTGTCCACTAGTGGCAGCAACGGCGGTTATCGATATGTAGTAATTGTGGTCCTATCTTTGGGGCGACGTCGCGCTTTTTCCGGATCATGTGAGTGTGCAGTTTAGTTGGGGACTCAGGAGGAGCCAGGTCCGCGCAGTGCGCGAACACGCCAGGATCGCTGGCAGCACGCATGGACTGACGGATCGAAGGCCTGTGGTCACGAGGGTGCATGACCTTCTCGTAAACCAGATCCTGCAAGTTTTAAGTTGACTGCATTTGGATTCAAGTAGAGAAACCTTCACCATTGTGAGTTCTTGCGATTCCCCAGTGATTTGGGTTCGTGTTGCTGCTTGTAGTGTTCACATGGTTCAAATGGCTCTAAGCACTATGGGGCTTAACATCTGACGTAATCAGTCCCCTAGACTTACAACTACTTAAACCTAACTAACCTAACGGCATCACACACATCCATGCCCGAGGCAGGATTCGAACCTGCGACCGTAGCAGCAGCGTGGTTCCCGGCTGAAGCGCCTAGAACCGCTCGGCCACAGCGGCTGGCGCTCGTAGTGTTGCCGAGGCGAAGAGCATCGTGTGGAATGCTTTGGGGAAGGTGGATCTGATTAGCCTTACTGGACTTCTAATTATTATTTATTGTATTCAGTTTGTTACTATTTCTCAACTTCAACCAGAGGTATTTTTCCTACCTCGTGGCTGCTAACGCCCCAGTTACCTGCCCTGGGGGTTAGTGTATGTAACGGCTGTGTACGTTTCCTCGCCTCCGGTGAGGCGTGTAGTTTTTGACAGCTTTCTTGATTGTAGGTTGATTTGAGATGCTTCTACTCTGGTGGTAGTGACTCCTGTCTCGTTCCCGGGCGCTCTAAGCACAGTATTCTGCGGGCGGAGTCCAGACCGCCGGTTCCGGCTTTGGCGTATTGTTACATCTTTGAATTTGGGTTATTGAACGTCAGGTTGCCTCAGCAAGATTATCATTAGTCATTCGTTAGACTGCCACTAGTCTGAGTTACCATTTTGTGAAGTGAATGCAATTCCCGAGTTCGAGTCTCGGTCGGGCACACAGTTTTAATCTGCCAGGAAGTTTCATATCAGCGCACACTCCGCTGCAGAGTGAAAATCTCATTCTGGAAACATCCCTCAGGCTGTGGCTAAGCCATGTCTCCGCAATATCCTTTCTTTCAGGAGTGCTAGTTCTGCAAGGTTCGCAGGAGAGCTTCTGTAAAGTTTGGAAGGTAGGAGACGAGGTACTGGCACAAGTAAAGCTGTGAGTACCGGGCGTGAGTCGTGCTTCGGTAGCTCAGTTGGCAGTCTGCCTTCGGCAGTGACACAGTGCGGACCGTGTTGCCTGCCGGCCGCGCTGTGGTGCGCGCGCCTGTTTGTTTACGCCGGAGCAGCTTCGCGTGTGCGGTGTTGTGAGTTTAGAACGAGATGGCACACTCGTACAGAAAAACGACTTTGAAGTTCAGTTTTGCGAACGACTATACACGACCAAAGGCACACGAGATTGAACGTTTCTTCAGAGAAGAGGTAAAAATCGATCCACAGGAAATCGTGGGAATCAATTTATCGCTCGTTTCAAGCGTCGTCTATGTCAAGCTTGTTGACGAGGCTGCTTGCGAAAGACTTCTACAACGATCACCGAACGGGTATCGTTTCTGTCATGCCGACGGGAATGTTGGTGCGGTTACAGTCGATCACGCGGGAATGGGGATCCGCACTATACGAGTCTTCGAACTTCCGTTTGAGGTCCCGTCTGAACTTGTTACCGACGCCTTTCGACCATATGGTACAGTTCTATCCCATGTGGCCGAAAAATGGACGAGTTTTACCACGTACCCCGTTTTAAATGGGGTGAGACAAATACGGATAGAACTGCGCAAGCACGTCCCCTCTTATTTGTACATAGGAGGTTGTCGAGCGATTATAATCTATGATGGGCAACCTCGCACTTGCTCGGGGTGCGGGAAAGAAGGTCACGTCCGCTCGGAATGCCTCCAGCGACGTTTAGTGCAAACTCCACGGGATGACGTTCAGGCGCCACAACCGACGACTGTCTTACCGTTGACCTTTGTGGAAGCCCTGAGAGGCGACGTGAGGGAGACTTCCGATGGGCACCAGCAGCTGCCCCCTATAGAGAACATGGACGCCAACGGGCTGGAACTCCGACCACCGGTTCCACCACAGCAGACACAGGACACCACAGAAGAGATGCAGCTGACGGCCGCTCCAGGCTCATCCGTGGTGGCTGCTAGTGCTTCCACCGAGAGCGTGATAGGCCAGGACCAAGACGGAGGATACGCAACCCCAACAGCCGATGCGGAAGCAAGGCAACGGAAACAGCGTTCGCCGAAGAGAAGAAAGAAGCGTCGACTGACTTCTGCTGACGATAGCCATAGTCCCGAGGGGACAGTGGACGACAACGACAGTATCGACCTGAGACCAGTGGATTCAACAGATACCGAGATGACGATGCAGGAACTACAAAGCGACGATAACTTGAACTCTCCTTGTGGTAACCGGAAGGCGGAAGTGGAGATGACAACTGTCCAACATCAGAGCGATGACAACGTTACCTCCCATCCTTCGACCAGTTCCGGAAATATGCTGGGGGACTGGGCGCAAGAAATGGACCAACAGGAACAGGATGAAAATACGAACGCGACGATTGAGGACAGTCTTGGCCAGAGGCCGGGAGGGGCCGGGAAATGTTGACCAACTTAGTGTGTTGAGGAGCGCCGGGGGTGCAGATGGACGCTTAATGACACCGCCCTACAACTGATGAACACAAGCCAGGCGTACCGCATTGCCACGATAAACATTAATGGCATACGGACACCGCTTAAAATTCAAATGCTGAAAGATATGTTACGCGCTGCGGACGTGGATATTGTACTCCTACAAGAAGTGCGTTTCACATCGCCGCCAGAGTTCTACGGTTACGAGGCACATTATTCAGTGCACGATGAAAGTGGATGCGGTGTGGCGATTCTCACCAGGGAAGGAATAGGAGTGGAGGACGTCAGGTCTCTCCCTTCGGCACGCGGCATAGCGATCACTGTCGACGGCGTTCGTTTCATCAATTTATACGCACCATCTGGCTCCACAAAACGAAGAGAAAGGGCGACTTTTTACACCGAAGAGATAGCACCGTTGTTCGCTGGACGCTTTGATAACTATATAGTGGGCGGCGACTTTAATTGTGTCGTCGACAAAAAGGACCAAGTACCTCATTATGTGCCATGCATGGAACTGCGTGCGTTGATTACCGAAATGGCGCTTCTGGATACCTGGGAACTGCAGCATGGTGACAGACCGGGTTATACGTTTGTCACGGGACACTCGGCGAGTAGACTTGATAGAGTGTACGTGACACGCGCTCTACGGACGACGATACTGGATGCCGAAATCTGGCCAGCGGCTTTTACGGATCATATGGTGTACGTCTGTACGATTTCACTAACGCGTCAGAAGATATGGCGGAGTAAAGGTCACTGGAAAATGAATTGTGCACTTTTACGTGACACTGAATGTCACCGGTCGATAGAGGCGGCCTGGGAGACCTGCGTTCGCCGCCAACGAGCATACACCTCGGTTCTCCAGTGGTGGATTAAATGCGCAAAACCAACGTTACGGCGAACGTTGATACGATACGGGCAGGACAAATCGCAGTGGAACCGCACAACGGCTGATTTTTATTTTACAGCCCTGAGGGAGCTGATGACCCAACAACCATCGCCGGAAAGGCACACGGCCATGCGCAGGATAAAAGCCAAGTTATTACAGCTGACGAGACTAAGAATGGAAGGTATAATGGTCCGGGCGAGACTGGCGGACACAGTTGCTGCCGAAACCCCCTCCATGCACCACGTGGTACGTGAACGCCAACGACGACGCAGGACTTTGATCAGGGAACTAATCTCTGAAACTGGCCAGCAAGTTGTGCACCAGCGTGATATTGCGTATGTGTTTACCGACTATTTCCGCCAGTTATATGGACCTGTACATGTGAACCACGAGACACTACATGATGTCATCTCGGAAATGCCAGATAGAGGACCACCACTGGATGCAGAGACTTTCATCACAGCGATAACAGAGGACGAGCTGACAGACGCAATTGCCAGGGGGGCTCCGAACAAGTCCCCAGGACAGGACGGCTTCCCAATTGAATTTTACCGCGCTTTTGCATACCTCATGGGACGGACCTGGATTCAGATGTACAACGAACTCCTGTTACCGCAGACTGAGATACCTGCCGAATTCACGGAGGGTATCATCATCCCAATACCCAAACCACGCGGTGGCAGAAATCCAGGAGACTATAGACCACTCACTCTCTTGAACTGCGACTATAAGATTTTCGCGCGCATCCTTGGGGCTCGCCTGCGGTCTTCACTTTCTGATAGACTCCTCATAGATCAAACTTGCCTCGGCGGTAAGAGCAACGTACATACGGCGCTCAGTGACTACCGAGATATCATCGCGTTAGCAGCGGCATGCCGAGTGCGTGGGGCACTCGTCGCTATTGACTTCGATCATGCATTCGACAGAGTGGATCATACCTTTTTGCATGCGGTGATGGGCAGATTGGGAATCCCACAGGCCTTCATCCTAGTGATCATGCGACTGTTACACGGCGTACGATCCAAGGTCTCGGTGAATGGGCGGGGCACTGACTACATCGTTATTTCAAGGTCAGTTCGTCAAGGTTGCCCCCTTTCGATATTTTTGTATGCAATGGCTTTGGAACCCTGTCTATATGGTATCCGAAGACGGTTGGAGGGAGTGCCGTTGCCACAACTGACCTTTCATTGCCGCGCTTATGCTGACGATATGATGCTGGTGGCACGGACAGGCGAAGAAGTACGTACGGCGTTGGCATGGATACAGCGATATGGGATGGCGGCAGGAAGCGTGCTTAATCTACAAAAAACACGCTGCATGAATGTCGGTCGAGGATTACAACCGGGGGAGGAAGGCCCGCTCATCTTGGTTAAGACCATAAAATGCCTAGGTATTACGTTCCACACGGATGTGCAGCGGACAGCAGCGGATAACTACCGACGCATATTGAAGCTGATGCGGACAATGGTGCTGTTACAGAAATTAAGAGCGTTGGATATGATTCAGAGGGTGACCTATGTTAACGTATACCCAGCACCGAGGCTCACTCACGTAGCGCATGTCCTGCCTTTAACGCGCACAATGGCATCACGGATACAAGCAACTTTCGGAACCTACGTGAGTGTGGGACACCTGTTTAAGATCCGATACACAACGCTTACGCTACTACCTGGACAGGGTGGACTTGGTCTACTGAACGTATATGAAAAGGCACGGGCGTTATTCGTCAGTACGATTTTCCGACAGTGGCGCGGTCAACTTCGCAATATCTCGGGTGCGTTGGCCGACGTACTAGCGCCCACTTCAATGCTGCCCCCAGTCGATGTGGGCCATATTTCACCGAAGCTGTCACATTTCAAGTCTTTTTTTTTGGAGCTTAGCTATGTCAGAGATTTCTTCCCAACAACACGACTACCGACGACGCGAGACGTATACCAACTCTTACTGCGCCGGTGCCCCAGGAATACCCTGGAAAAGAAGTACCCAGACAAGAACTGGCGACAGATATGGCGCGTTATACGGAACGTTTACCTCCCAACGTCGGTACGCTCAACATGGCATGTGGTGATAAATAGGAAGTTCGCAACGAATCAACGGCGGCACGCGATTCATTTGGCAGACACTCCACTATGTTTAGGCTGCGCAACAGTGGACACTGATGAACATCGTTTAACATGTAGTGGGACGGCTCCAGTGTGGCACTTGGCACAACAGATATTGGCGTTCCTGTTACGCTCCGCCCCTCACACAATTTCATCAGACACGTTTTTTTTCCCCCAAGAATATTATTTCCCGGTCCAAAAAACCAATGCAGTGACATGGGTGCGGGGAATGGTGGTGGGCTACGTGTATAACGAATCGGAAAAGGACAAAATTGATTTTTGGCATTTTCTCCTGGATGGACACACGAAGCTGCAACAGCATAAGAAATATAGACAAGACTTCGCTAATTACTTGCGACTTACATTTACCGACCCGCCGGCCAGATGGGGTGTGACGGGTGAGAGATGAGATAGACGAAGAAGCCGAGATAGACATCGATCACACTTACGGACCCTTAGTTCATTTCGAGAAGACGACCCAGTCTTACACCAACGTCTGGAGAACGAGTCGATAGATGGCTCTCTTGCTCTATCGAACGTCGGGTCGTGAGCAGGTGTCGCCACCGACACGAATTTCATTTCATTGCTACAGGAGCATGTTTCTTTTGTATTTGTACTATCCGCAATGTCTTCATGTATTTCATTTGGGAATTTTCAGTTTTATTCATTTCATTAATTAATTAATTTTCTAAGTAGCCACTATTTGTCAACATATGGACTTTGTAGACACTATTTATGCGATAGTACAACAACATGTATGTCAGCAAAGGTGGTAAGCCTGACATTGGATAAAAAAAAAAATAATAAAAAAAAACCGCCACAAAAAAAAAAAAAAAAAAGTTGGTAGAACTCTTGCCCGCGAAAGTCAAAGGTCCCGAGTTCGAGTCTCGGTCGAGCACACAGTTTTAATCTGCCAGGAAGTTTCATATCAGCGCACACTCCGCTGCAGAGTGAAAATCTCATTCTGGAAACATCCCTCAGGCTGTGGCTAAGCCATGTCTCCGCAATATCCTTTCTTTCAGGAGTGCTAGTTCTGCAAGGTTCGCAGGAGAGCTTCTGTAAAGTTTGGAAGGTAGGAGACGAGGTACTGGCAGAAGTAAAGCTGTGAGGACCGGGCCTGAGTCGTGCTTCGGTAGCTCAGATGGTAGAGCACTTGCCCGCGAAAGGCAAAGGTCCGGAGTTTGAGTCTCGGTCGGGCACACAGTTTTAATCTGCCAGGAAGTTTCATATCAGCGCACACTCCGCTGCAGAGTGAAAATCTCATTCTGGAAGTGTACTGTAACCTACTTCCTTTGATTTCGGACCGCATTTCTATATGATTCTTCCAATGAATCTCAGTCTGGTATCTGCTTTACCGACGATTAATTTTATGTGGTCATTCCATTTTAAATCACTCCTAATGCCTACTCACAGATAATTTATGGGATTAACTGCTTCCAGTTGCCGACCTGCTATATTGTAGCAAAATGATAAAAGATCTTCCTTTCTATGTATTCGCAGCGCATTACTCTTGTCTGCATTGAGATTGAATTGCCATTCCCTGCACCATGCATCATTTCGTTGCAGATCCTTCTGCATTGCAGTACAACTTTCCATTGTTACAACCTCTCAATATACTACAGCATCATCCGCAAAAAGTCTTAGTGAACTTCCGATGTTATCCACAAGATCATTTATATATATTGTGAATAGCAACGGTCTTACGACACTCCCCTGCGACACACCTAAAATCACTCTTACTTCGGAAGACTTCTCTCCATTGAGAATGACATTCTGTTATCTAGGAACTCTTCAATCCAATCACACAATTGGTCTGATAGCCCATATGCTCTTACTTTGTTCATTAAACGACTGTGACGAAATGTATCAAACGCCTTGCGGAAGTCAAGAAACACAGCATCTACCTGTGAACCCGTGTCTATGGCCCTATGAGTCTCGTGGACGGATAGCGCGAGCTGGGTTTCACACGATCGTCTCTTTCGAAATCCGTGCTGATTCCTACAGAGTAGATTTCTAGTCTCCAGAAAAGTCATTATACTCCAAAATAATACTTGTTCCAAAATTCTACAACTAATCGACGTTAGAGATATAGGTCTATAGTTCTGCACATCTCTTCGACGTCCTTCTTGAAAACGGGAATGACCAGTGCCCTTTTACAATCTTTTGGAACGTTACGCTTTTCTAGAGACCTACGGTATACCGCTGCAAGTAGGGGAGCAGATTTCAGTGTGAGGTGCACCCGTTGGCTGGTCTTGCCAACCCAGTTGACTCACAGATACGACGGTGTGTGCTGGAGATGTCGAACGTCAGACGGCCGACTAAGGACGAATAAGTTCACCGCCGTCACATACTATGTCCGAGATGACACGCAATTCGACTGTCGGCACAGTTGAAAACTGCTATTGGCTCTTAGTCAAGCACTAGATGCAGACCAAAGTCTCACCAACTAGCGAAGGATGTGAAGTTCTCCATCAAGAGAAGACCAGAAGACGAGGTAGGCAAAGAGTCGTCACACCAAGCTTCGTTTCAGGGGCCGAATTAGCAACAACGAAACCGCCCTCACATTGCTTAAAGCAATCGAACTTTCTGCTCATTGAATCTCCCCTCTTGAGTGTTCTGTGGGCCTGATAGCCAATCCAGTCACAACACTGGTGATCCCACGCTGGGGGGAAAAGTCTCCCTGAGGGGAGCCAGTCAGCGACTTCAAACCTGTCTAAAAATACAGTATTTTACACTAGGGAGGCGCCGTTCTCACAGTACGCATGCCTATGTTTTGGCAAAAAACATCTACTTAGATGGGTTCACGGTCCCTCATTTACGGAGAGGTCTAATTTTTCCTGGTCGACCATTTCTTGTTTCTGAGTGTGTAAATTTGTTTGAATTCCTAAGGGACTAAACTGCTTAGGTCATCGGTCCCTAGACTTACACACTACTCAAACTAACCTATGCTAAGAAGAACACACACACAAGGGAGGACTCGAACCTCCGGCGGGAGGTGCCGCGCAGTCCGTGACATGACGCCTCAAACCGCGCCGCCACTCCGAGCGACCCTGTTTCTGAAAGAAGGCTGTTAAGTTTCTCAGAAAGTCGTGCCCCTAGGCGCTCAGTCGGGAAGCGCGCGACTGCTACGGTCGCAGGTTCGAATCCTGCCTCGGGCATGGATGTGAGTGATGTCATTAGGTTAGTTAGGTTTAAGTAGTTCTAAGTTCTAGGGGACTGATGACCACAGATGTTAAGTCCCATAGTGCTCAGAGCCATTTGAACCATTTGAACCAAAGTCGTGCCCATGAAATATATTTTTAACGCTCGCCAAAAAAAGTTGGCGACTTCCTGGTGGATTGGGGGATTGCATTCTCTCCTCCACTAAAAACGTGCACCAGCCGCTCTGTCTGTATTGTCCCAGCTTCTAACATGCACGGAGTCTTCTGATCTTCTCACCGTTTGCACAAAGGCTCAGTTTACAGTACTCTCTTTTAAATGGCTTCCTCCAGCAACTTCCTGCCAATTGGCCGCCTTCGCGATGGACTGTCGCCTGGCCCAGGTAAAATGTTTTGCGAACCGGCGCCCTTCTCTCTAATCTTAAACAGAAGGAGGAGAGTGTTTTGGCCAGAAGTCCCTCTGTAGGTACGATCCACTGAGCGCTTCTTCCTAGAATCACTCTCACAGCCATGTAATTTCACTCAGGATTTATGGCCCCCAGTTCATCTCTCTTCCTTTCCTCCGTCGCCACCATGTAGCACCTTGGATACAAGTTCTCTACAGGTTATTCATGTAGTTATAAGAAATTTTTGCCGACAATTTCCTGAATTAAGAAAGACATAAACAACACATACCAAATGTAGTACTGGAGAACACCGAGATCATGACCTGAAATATGAACGTTAATCTGGTCGATAATGTTGTTAAAGTGAGCTGGTGGCATGCCACCTCTCAACATTGTCAAGAAGAATTTACTGTAGTAAGGTCTACAAAAAATTAACTGAAGCACAATTCCCCGAGCTTATTAATTTGTTACAGGTGGTAGTTAAATATAATTATTTGACATTTAATGGTAAATTTTATGTACAATCATATGGCCCAGTGATGGCTAGCACTTTGCTGGAATCCAGGCTGAGCGTTAATTCTATGCGATGTGATTTCTTCAATTTTAACTCAGAATTACAAAGAAAAATACTCTTTTATGCTCTTTATGTAGACGATATAATAATTACTTTTGATGCCAATGTCCGTAAATTAGAACTGTGGTTCAGCCATTCAATAATTTTCACAAGAAAATAGCTTTCCAGAAGAAATCCAGAACGAAAACGTGTAGCTTATCTTCCTTGATCTTAAAATATCTGTAGCAGATAACAGCAGCAGGTTTAATGTCTTCCTTAAGGCATCTTACTCTGGTAGTATTATCCCAGCTGATTCTTCTCACGACATGCATACGAATAAGTATTCTTTCATCCTCTTATGAATCATTCCATTACAACACCACTTTCTCCTAGCGCCCTACAAACTGAAATTATTGCAAGAAATGCCATTGCTACTAATAATGGATATAAACAAGATTTAGTACACATGATGACCAACTCCCTCTTCCACACCCCAATCTCTTCTCTGTGCCCAATTTGCATTTGTCTTATAATATTTGCTGTTTCCTCGTCAAGGAATGAGCCTCTTATAAATTGATAATATTTCCTTGAACTGTTTTTGTTTTGACACTAATGCTTGTTACAGCCGTGTATTTAAGCGCAAGAGCTTCCCAACCGTTTTGACACATATTGCGAAAAATTTGCTCTGTTTACCTCTTTATAAGCCACATCACTTTAATAGAGGTCTCTCCTCACTGTTGTCAACATGCTCATGCAGAGCTCCCCAGGAACTGTTAGAGAATTGGTAATCTATACAGACGGCAAATTTGAAGTGCAAGGAACAGAAGTGCATCTTCTTTGGGTCACGTACACTGAAGAGCTGAAGAAACTGGAACACCTGCCTTATATCGTGTAGGGCCCCGCGAGCACGCTGAAGTGCCTCAACACGACGTGGCTTGGACTCGACCCACGCCTGAAGTAGTGCTGGAGGGAATTGACACCGTAAATCCTGCAGGGCTGTCCATAAATCCGTAAGAGTACGAGGGGGTGGAGATCTCTTCAGAACAATGCGTTGCAAAGAATTCCGGATATGCTCCATAATGTTCATGTCTGGGGAGTTTGATGGCTAGAGGAAGTGTTTAAACTCGAAAGAGTGTTCCTAGAGCCACTCTGTAGCAATGCTGGACGTGTGAGGTATCGCATTGTCCTGTTGCAATTGCCCAAGTCCATCGGAACCCACGAGGGACTTGAATGGATACAGGTGATCAGACAGGATGCTTTCGTACGTGTCACCTGCCAGAGTTGTATTTAGACGTATCAGGGGTCCCACATCACTCCAGCTGCACTCGCCCCATACCATCACAGAGCCTTCACCAGCTTGAACAGCCCCTTGTTGATATGCGGGTCCCAGGGATTCTTGAGGTTGTCTCCATACCCGTATACGTCCATTCGCTCGACACAGTTTGAAAAGAGACTCGTCCGACCAGGCAATATGTTTCTAGACATCAACAATCTAATGTCGATTCAAATGGCTCTGAGCACTATGGGACGTAACATCCATGGTCATCAGTCTCCTAGAACTTTTTTTTTTTTTTGGTCATCAGTCTACTGACTGGTTTGATGCGGCGCGCCACGAATTCCTTTCCTGTGCTAACCTCTTCATCTCAGAGTAGCACTTGCAACCTAGGTCCTCAATTATTTGCTTGACGTATTCCAATCTCTGTCTTCCTCTACAGTTTTTGCCCTCTACAGCTCCCTCTAGTACCATGGAAGTCATTCCCTCATGTCTTAGCAGATGTGCTATCATCCTGTCCCTTCTCCTTATCAGTGTTTTCCACATATTCCTTTCCTCTCCGATTCTGCGTAGAACCTCCTCATTCCTTACCGTATCAGTCCACCTAATTTTCAACATTCGTCTATAGCACCACATCTCAAATGCTTCGATTCTCTTCTGTTCCGGTTTTCCCACAGTCCATGTTTCACTACCATACAATGCTGTACTCCAGACGTAAATCCTCAGAAATTTCGTCCTCAAATTAAGGCCGGTATTTGATATTAGTAGACTTCTCTTGGCCAGAAATGCCTTTTTTGCCATAGCGAGTCTGCTTTTGATGTCCTCCTTGCTCCGTTCGTCATTGATTATTTTACTGCCTAGGTAGCAGAATTCCTTAACTTCATTGACTTCGTGACCATCAATCCTGATGTTAAGTTTCTCGCTGTTCTCATTTCTACTACTTCTCATTACCTTCGCCTTTCTCCGATTTACTCTCAAACCATACTGTGTACTCATTAGACTGTTCATTCCGTTCATCAGATCATTTAATTCTTCTTCACTTTCACTCAGGATAGCAATGTCATCAGCGAATCGTATTATTGATATCCTTTCACGTTGTATTTTAATTCCACTCCTGAACCTTTCTTTTATTTCCATCATTGCATCCTCGATGTACAGATTGAAGAGTAGGGGCGAAAGGTTACAGCCTTGTCTTACACCCTTCTTAATACGAGCACTCCGTTCTTGATCGTCCACTCTTATTATTCCCTCTTGGTTGTTGTACATATTGTATATGACCCGTCTCTCCCTATAGCTTACCCCTACCTTTTTCAGAATCTCGAACAGCTTGCACCATTTTATATTGTCGAACGCTTTTTCCAGGTCGACAAATCCTATGAAAGTGTCTTGATTTTTCTTTAGCCTTGCTTCCATTATTAGCCGTAACGTCAGAATTGCCTCTCTCGTCCCTTTACTTTTCCTAAAGCCAAACTGATCGTCACCTAGCGCATTCTCAATTTTCTTTTCCATTCTTCTGTATATTATTCTTGTGAGCAGCTTCGATGCATGAGCTGTTAAGCTGATTGTGCGATAATTCTCGCACTTGTCAGCTCTTGCCGTCTTCGGAATAGTGTGGATGATGCTTTTCCGAAAGTCAGATGGTACATTGCCAGACTCATATATTCTACACACCTACATGAATAGTCGTTCTGTTGCCACTTCCCCCAATGATTTTAGAAATTCTGATGGAATATTATCTATCCCTTCTGCCTTATTTGACCGTAAGTCCTCCAAAGCTCTTTTAAATTCCGATTCTAATACTGGATCCCCTATCTCTTCTAAATCGAATCCTGTTTCTTCTTCTATCACATGAGACAAATCTTCACCCTCATAGAGGCTTTCAAAGTATTCTTTCCACCTATCTGCGCTCTCCTCTACATTTAACAGTGGGATTCCCGTTGCACTCTTAATGTTACCACCGTTGCTTTTAATGTCACCAAAGGTTGTTTTGACTTCCCTGTATGTTGAGTCTGTCCTTCCGACAATCATATCTTTTTCGATGTCTTCACATTTTTCCTGCAGCCATTTCGTCTTAACTTCCCTGCACTTCCTATTTGTTTCATTCCTCAGCGACTTGTATTTCTGTATTCCTGATTTTCCCGGAACATGTTTGTACTTCCTCCTTTCATCAATCAACTGAAGTATTTCTTCTGTTACCCATGGTTTCTTCGCAGCTACCTTCTTTGTACCTATGTTTTCCTTCCCAACTTCTGTGATGGCCCTTTTCAGAGATGTCCATTCCTCTTCAACTATACTGCCTACTGCGCTATTCCTTATTGCTGTATCTATAGCGTTAGAGAACTTCAAACGTATCTCGTCATTCCTTAGTACTTCCGTATCCCACTTCTTTGCGTATTGATTCTTCCTGACTAATGTCTTCAACTTCAGCCTACTCCTCATCACTACTATATTGTGATCTGAGTCTATATCTGCACCTGGGTACGCCTTACAATTCAGTATCTGATTTCGGAATCTCTGTCTGACCATGATGCAATCTAATTGAAATCTTCCCGTATCTCCCGGCCTTTTCCAAGTATACTTCCTCCTCTTGTGATTCTCGAACAGGGTATTCGCTATTACTAGCTGAAACTTGTTACAGAACTCAATTAGTATTTCTCCTCTTTCATTCCTTGTCCCAAGCCCATATTCTCCTGTAACCTTTTCTTCTACTCCTTCCCCTACAACTGCATTACAGTCGCCCATCACTATTAGATTTTCGTCCCCCTTGACATACTGCATTACCCTTTCAATATCCTCATACACTTTCTCTATCTGTTCATCTTCAGCTTGCGACATCGGCATGTATACCTGAACTATCGTTGTCGGTGTTGGTGTGCTGTCGATTCTGATTAGAACAACCCGGTCACTGAACTGTTCACAGTAACACACCCTCTGCCCTACCTTCCTATTCATAACGAATCCTACACCTGTTATACCATTTTCTGCTGCTGTTGATATTACCCGATACTCATCTGACCAGAAATCCTTGTCTTCCTTCCACTTCACTTCAATGACCCCTACTATATCTAGATTGAGCCTTTGCATTTCCCTTTTCAGATTTTCTAGTTTCCCTACCACGTTCAAGCTTCTGACATTCCACGCCCCGACTCGTAGAACGTTATCCTTTCGTTGATTATTCAATCTTTTTCTCATGGTAACCTCCCCCTTGGCAGTCCCCTACGGGGATCCGAATGGGGGACTATTCCGGAATCTTCTGCCAATGGAGAGATCATCATGACACTTCTTCAATTAAAGGCCACATGTCCTGTGGATACACGTTACGTGTCTTTAATGCAGTGGTTTCCATTGCCTTCTGCATCCTCATGTTGTTGATCATTGCTGATTCTTCCGCCTTTAGGGGCAATTTCCGACCCCTAGGACAAGAGAGTGCCCTGAACCTCTATCCGCTCCTCCGCCCTCTTTGACAAGACCGTTGGCAGAATGAGGCTGACTTCTTATGCCGGAAGTCTTCGGCCCCCAATGCTGATTATTTATCAAAATTTAGGCAGTGGCGGGGATCGATCCCGGGACCGAAGGCATTTTGTTTATGAATCAAAGACGCTACCCCTAGAACTTAGAACTAACTAACCTAAGGACGTCACACAACACCCAGTCATCACGAGGCAGAGAAATCTAATGTCGGTGTTGGAGTGCCCAGCAGAGGCGTAAATCTCTGTGTCATCGAGGGTATACGAGTAGGCCTTCAGCTCCGAAAGCCGATATCAGTGATGTTTCGTTGAATTGTTCGCACGCTGACACTTGTTGATGACCAATCATTGAAATCTGCTGCAATTTGTGGAAGGATTGCACTTCTGTCACGTTGAATTGTCGTCGTTGCTTCATTTCTTCCAGAATCTTTTTCCAGCCGAGGCTATGCCGGAGATTTAATGTTTTACCGGAGTCCTGATATTCACGGTACACTCGTGAAATGGTCGTACGGGGAATTCCCCACTTCATCGCTACCTCGGAGATGCTGTGTCCCATCGCTCGTGCGCCGTCTATAACACCACGTTCAAACTCACTTAAATCTTGATAACCTGCTATTGTAGCAGCAGTAACCGATCTAACAACTGCGTCCGACACGTGTCTTATATAGGCGTTGCTGACCGTAGCACCTTATTCTGCCTGTTAAATATCCCTGTCTTTGAATACTAACGCCTATAACAGTTACTTTGGCGCTTCAGTGTATGTCTCCACGCGGAATCAAGCCGACGCTGCATCATAATGACACCATTCATAAAGTCTCCGCCACTCAAGGACGTGAAGGAAATATGTTCGGTGTTGGGATGGATAAATTATTATGGGAAGTTCCTCGCACAAGTTGTTACGTAAAGGTATAAAATGTAAATGGCCCAGAGAACGCCAAAGCTCACTTAAAAAATTACAATGATATTTGCATGACGGCAAACATCTTACCATATGTGATCCGAGCAAAACGCTCACATTTGGTGCTGCTGCTTCAGGTTGTGTGTTAGGAGCTGTTTTGTTGCGACGACACCATTATCCTGAACGTCCATTAGCGTTCGCTTCGAAGATAATAACAGTGGCACAGAGAAATTAATGTCAGATCGATAGAGGACCGCGCGATTGTATCTGCAGTGGATTTTCGTGACTACATTTATGGACGTAAACTGACCCTTCTCACAGACCATAAGCCTTCAGTCGCTACCTCTGAATCGAACAATACCTTTCCTACATAGCGCAGCGCTGGCCACTACTTTTGTGGAATTACGACTATGAAATTACGGCCATGTCCACAGCACAGCACGCAAACGCAGACTTGCTTTCACATCTACCAGTACCATGTTTTCTTTCTCAGCAGATATCGGTAATCAAGACACTGTGGAGTAAATTGCCAAGCTTGTGCCTGAAGATCCTGTTTTGTCTCAGTATATCAAAACAGAGTGACCTAAAGCGAAGAAATACCTTAATAAGTCAGACACTAAATACTATTGGAATACGAGACACGCAGTTAATGTGTTGAAAGGCGTCATTCTGATATATTCGGAATCATCTGAGAAATGGTTATGCCTGTCATGCGTATACCTGAGGTACTACAGAAGCTACATCACTGCCATTGCGACATAGGTCACACCAAATACATTGCCAGGGATCATTGCTGCTGGAAAAATATTGAAAAACGCATTGAAATCAGGTCGCCTTACGTCATCAGTCCCCTAGACTCAGAACTGCTTAAACCTAACTAACCTAAGGACATCACACACATCCATGCCCGAGGCAGGACTCGAACCTGCGACCGTAGCGGTCACGCGGTTTGAGACTGAAGCGCCTAGAACTGCAAGGCCACACCGGCCGGCTGCAGTCGTTTCCCAGAAGCTACTGATTCGTCCTCGTATATGCTTTCTCCAAATTTCCACTTGCGATACAGATGTCACCAACGGCCTTGCCTCAGTGGTAACACCAATTCCCGTCAGATCACCGAAGTTAAGGTCTGTCGGGCTTGAATAGCACTTGAATGGGTCATAATCCGGGTCTGCCTATTGCTATTAGTAAGCGGAATACACTCAGCCCTTGTGAGGCCAGTTGAGAATCTACTTGATTGAGAGGTAGCGGCACCGGTCACTAAAACTGACAACGACCGGAGAGCGGTGTGCTGACCACATGCCCCTCCGCATCCACCTAAAATCTGAGGATGACATGGCGGCCGGCCGGTATCGTTGGGCCTTCAATGCCTGTTCGGACAGAGATTGTCTGTTTTTAATACAGACTGCATTGGCAACTTCAACAAAATATAGTCTGACCTTGTCAAGGGACTTTTATATTGAAGGATTGCCGAAATCTGCTCTCATTGATAATGACACACAGTTTCTTTATCGGGAATTTAAACTACATCTTCATCAAGGATCTGTCTTCCTAAAGATCTTTTGGCTCTTTGGCTTTATATTGTTTTATGACTTTAACGATTCTTGCATCTGGCATACGGTCTATACGTTCTTTACATCTCAACTAGTATCGTGTTATCATGTCAGTTGTGTTTTGCATATTTAGCTCAGCTCGGATGTCATCATTTCTCTTTTTATCTATCAAGTTATATCCATCCACGTATCTAAGGAAATTCATTTCACATGCGTCTGATTTCTTCTCATCTTAAAAGTCCAGTTTTCGCAAATGTTTCAGATGGCTCTAAGCACTATGGGACTTAACATCTGAGGTCATCAGTCCCCTTAGAAGTACTGAAACCTAATTAACCTAAAGACATCACGCACATCCATGCCCGAGGCAGGATTCGAACCTGGGAGCGTAGCAGCAGCGCGGTTCCGGACTGAAGCGTTTAGAACCGCTCGGTCACAGTGGCCGCCCAAGTTTTAGTATCCATAGAGCATTGCTGGTGTAGCCATGACCTTACAGAACTTTAGTAATCTCTGAGTACTTTCTTTCCCAGATTTCTGTATATAGTTCCACAGAAACAGTTACCCTCTACGTAACACCACACCCTAAATATTTAAATGTATTAGCTTTCTCTGTGACCTGCTCGTCAATTTCAATCTTAACTCGCATGGGCTGGCGTTTTAAAAATTCCATCGATCTTCCCTTTGTGAAAGAGACATTCAGACTGTATCCTCTGGCTATTTTACTTGAATTAAAGAAAGCTTCTTCTAAGTCATTTTCATTCTGGTCGTCATCAAAAAATACTGTTCCAGCATTTTCACCGTTAATTTTAAATGTTTCATTTTCTATAACCAAGTTCTGGTTACGTCATCCGTGGTGAAGATACAGTCCGAACATGATCTGCGTTTTCGTAAACCATGATGAGCATCAGATTGTACATTTTTGCAGATTAGCGATAGTCGTTTTGTTAAATTTCCAGCATACAATTCATAATATGAATTCCTAAGGCTAATACCTCTGTAGTTCTGACATTCATGTCTGTTATCTTTCTTATAAATTGGGCATATCTGGGCTGTATTCCCCTCTTCAGGTATATAACCATTTTGCCAGCACATATTCATAAAATTGAGTATTCTTATTTTTGCAATATTTGGTGCATATCTATCCGTTCTGTACTGATTTTGTCAAATCCTGAAGTCTTCTTGTTCTCGTTAGACGTTACTGTTTCCTGCAGCTCCTCCAGCGGTATGTAGTCTACATTCATATCTGGTTCAGACCGAACCACCTCTGTAACTTGCACATCCGTCCAGAGTGTTTTATACTATTGTAACCAATTAGATTCAGGTTGTGAGTTTATTTGCAGACTGTCCTTATTTTGTTTAAATGTTTCATTATTTTCTATTCTTTGCCTTTTCCTCTTACATCATTTTCAATATCTGTAGTACATTTTCCCAACTAAGGTTTTTAACTTGTTTGACTAGAACTGATTTCCTTTTATAATCTAATCTTGATCGTTTGGGGGATTCAACACTTTTATGTAGGCATGTTTCTTATCTTCAATTAGGCTACATATTTCATCATTCTATTATCTCAGGCCCCTTTTGAAAAAAATTTTCTTTCTTGTGCCAAATGCCTCTGTTGCAACTTCAATTAGTGCTTCCTTTATATTATTCCATTCCTTTTTGATATTACGTGCTTTGATACTTAAACCGGATACTCTGTTCTTTAAATGTTGCTTTGGCATTTCTTTGTTTCTGTTTGGAATCTGTCTTTCAGCTTTTAAGTAATGAAATGATCTGAAGCGACATCTGGATCTCTGAAGAGCCTTCTGACTTGTACTAAAGACCAAGCCTTCTTATTTGCAATTACGTGATCTATAATATAATTGTGGCAGAGCCTCCAGCTGACCAGGTATATATGTGTGGATCTCTTTACGCCTGTAGAATGTATTTGTTACTCTTAGCTCATTGATTAATGAGGACGCCTTCAATGTGTATCTATTATTATTCATAACAATAATATTCTCCACGGGGGTGTCACACACTCCTGCATTTAAATCTTCTGCTATTACCAGATAATCATTTTTTGCTTACGTTATATATATATATATATATATATATATATATATATTGTTCTTTGCGAGGAGGTACCATAGAATTCACGTCCTCATACCGTCCCACTTCTGGGGCATATACTCCTATTACTGATAGATAACCTCTTGGTGTCACCGCGCGGGGTAGCCTCGTGTCCTTAGGCGTCACGTCACGGTCTACGTGGCTATCCCCGTCAGAGGTTCGAGTCCTCCCTCTGGCATGGGTATGTGTATTTTCCATAGTGTAAGTTAGTTTAAGTTAGATTAAGTAGTGTGAAAGCTTAGGGACCGATGACCTAAGCAGTTTGGTCCCATAAGATCTTACCAGAAATTTACAAATTTATTTTCTTGGTGTCTTTACTCTAACCGCAATTAGCTGTTTATTGATGAACGTGTGAGAGTGTATTTCATCTGTCAAAGTGCTCTTCCACAGAACAGTAATTCTACTACAGGCTATTTCCTTTTGAGGGGCTCAGCTGTAGAGCATTTCATACCTGTTTACTGTTGTTGAACCTCTGGATTCGTTTTTGGTTTTCATTGTGATGTCCACGTCAATATTTTGTGTATTTGGTTTATTTTCTAGCTCTCCTGTTTTATCTTTTCGAGCAGGGACAAAGACATTCCAAGTAGGCAAATTCTAATTTGAATACACCGTCTATTCCACGTAGGCTCTCTTCCTTTTCTGTGCCACGGCTACCTTAAATTTATCCGGCTTTGGAGATTATAACTAATGCTATAACGTTACAGGATTCTGGCCTGTGACCAACGTAGCTAAATGGTGGGGCTGCCACCTTCTGCTATCCCAGCACATTTGTTTCCCTTTTGGTGTTGTCTCCCTGAGATGGTTCCTTTCACTACAGCTGTGAACCCATCTCCCCAGGTTTTGTAGAGTGCCCTTGCCTGTTTGTCATCGAGGTTTTCTCCTCTGGGAGAGTTGGCTTCTTGGCTTGCCTATACCGCGGAGCCTCCCCTGCCGCCCCTACATTATGGACTGCTGCCTGAGAGACCTATCTGGTGTGGGTGGCCCTGGCAGGAGCATAATCTCCCGCCAGCATAGCAGAGCGCACAACCCTCGTCGCCAACGGTAAGGGGGCAGTCCCCAAGGAGGTGGAAGTCCACTGGCTTCAGGATGGAACGATGCGGCACTGAAGCGTAAGATTGCCAGTGGTGTCACAAAATAGGGAATTTACATTATTTTATGAAACTGAGGTGTAAAAGGCCATCGGTTTCACAAAATTTGGCCTACTTTGTGAAACCCATGACTGTTTACGCTTCAGTACTGCTTCGTTCCATCCTGAGGCCAAAGGACTCGCTGAAAGATTCTTTCTAACTTACCAATCAGATATGATGAAGCTGGCTCAACAGTACAATGAACACAATGGTTTATTGATCTTTCTCTCTTAGCACAGAGACACTTTGCATCTTCAGTACAGAAACTCTATGCAAGACCAAACCGAATAGTGATGTCAGTCTTAAAGTCACTCCTATATCTACATGCTGAATTTCGACAACAATCGAATCTACATTTTTTTTAAACTGAATAACCCTGTACCCCCTTAGTTTACAAATAAAGAAAAGACATAAGTACCAAGCATAATCATAGAGCACCTTAGTAATGTTTTGTTTAAAATAAAACTTTCGAATGAAGTCGCAACGTATCATAAAATCAGGTAGGACCGTACTAACATGCATATATATTCAGAACGTCTGAGCTGGTCTCTTCTACGGAATCAGAAGACCTATGACAAATAGCTGTCTGATGGACCATCCAATGCAGCCAGCAGCCCCTCTCTTTCAGTGCCTTCAGCAGTGATAACCAGCTGCATCCAGCCAGTGACCTACTGAAGGAAATGGACTCGTGCCTCACACCTCAGACCAGCTTACGGAAGTCGTCGAAATGGCAAACATTTGAGTGGCTGCCCCCTCGTCGTGGTTTTGCGTGGGATTTGCATGGTGCTTCAGGCGAATGCCAGGTGGAGCATCTGGCGTGCATCCATCAAATATGCATTCTAGATAGCAAGGTACAACAAGTACCATGAGAGACTGTCACTTCATACCACAACCACTCGCCTGGCACCTCTCAGTTCCGTGCAACAGCCTCTAGATGGCGCTCACTTGCACAGGTCCGCCGACAGCGTACACTGCCGCCAAAGAGAGCGCTGCTGAGCTTTCACTACATCGTTTCGGCCTTGTGTTGGCAGATACGGAAATTTTTCAGCCAACAGGCACAAAACATGAGGCCCTTCAAACACATAGTTCTGAGCCAGTTGTTCGATAGTTCAGTTCAGTGCCTGCAGCCAGCTCAATGTAATTTCTGCAAGACACATTCTGAGTTAGTAGTCACTATTTACGGAGTAATAGGTCATCCAGGAGCGTCTGCATCGCTACTGTCAGTTATGGCAACAATAACACAGACTGCCAAAAGATAGAAAATGTATTTCGATTTCATTGTATGAGGTATCGGACGTCAGGTACCACACATCAAACTACACCAAAGCTAAATATGAGTACCATATTGTGTCATGACTCTTAATCAATATAATTAGTCATTTCTCATTGTATTGCCACATCTCTGTTCTAGTGCTGTCCTGCCAAACAAGTGTTTAATTGATAAGTGTTCTATAGCCACCTTTAAAGAACAATGCCAGTAAACCAGTTTCCTGATACCACTGACCTTTAGGCTGTATTAATAGTAGTGTATTATTCAGTTTCAGCATCCGCAACAGTAAAGAAATGGCATTATATGGAAGGCATGGAACATGCCTGTTCTGTATTGGTGGTGTTTGCACTAAACTTTTCTTACTCCATATACATGTGTATTGGCATAGCTGCAGATATTGTGACAGTTGATATCTAAATACAGGGTGTTTCAAAAATGACCGGTATATTTGAAACGGCAATAAAAACTAAACGAGCAGCGATAGAAATACACCGTTTGTTGCAATATGCTTGGGACAACAGTACAATTCAGGCAGACAAACTTTTGAAATTACAGTAGTTACAATTTTCAACAACAGATGGCGCTGCGGTCTGGGAAACTCTATATTACGATATTTTCCACATATCCACCATGCGTAGCAATAATATGGCGTAGTCTCTGAATGAAATTACCCGAAACCTTTGACAACGTGTCTGGCGGAATGGCTTCATATGCAGATGAGATGTACTGCTTCAGCTGTTCAATTGTTTCTGGATTCTGGCGGTACACCTGGTCTTTCAAGTGTCCCCACAGAAAGAAGTCACAGGGGTTCATGTCTGGCGAATAGGGAGGCCAATCCACGCCGCCTCCTGTATGTTTCGGATAGCCCAAAGCAATCACACAATCATCGAAATATTCATTCAGGAAATTAAAGACGTCGGCCGTGCGATGTGGCCGGGCACCATCTTGCATAAACCACGAGGTGTTCGCAGTGTCGTCTAAGGCAGTTTGTACCGCCACAAATTCACGAAGAATGTCCAGATAGCGTGATGCAGTAATCGTTTCGGATCTGAAAAATGGGCCAATGATTCCTTTGGAAGAAATGGCGGCCCAAACCAGTACTTTTTGAGGATGCAGGGACGATGGGACTGCAACATGGGGCTTTTCGGTTCCCCATATGCGCCAGTTCTGTTTATTGACGAAGCCGTCCACGTAAAAATAAGCTTCGTGAGTAAACCAAATGCTGCTCACATGCATATCGCCGTCATCAATCCTGTGCACTATATCGTTAGCGAATGTCTCTCGTGCAGCAATGGTAGCGGCGCTGAGGGGTTGCCGTGTTCGAATTTTGTATGGATAGAGGTGTAAACTCTGGCGCATGAGACGATACGTGGACGTTGGCGTCATTTGGACCGCAGCTGCAACACGGCGAACGGAAACCCGAGGCCACTGTTGGATCACCTGCTGCACTAGCTGCGCGTTGCCCTCTGTGGTTGCCGTACGCGGTCGCCCTACCTTTCCAGCACGTTCATCCGTCACGTTCCCAGTCCGTTGAAATTTTTCAAACAGATCCTTTATTGTATCGCTTTTCGGTCCTTTGGTTACATTAAACCTCTGTTGAAAACTTCGTCTTGTTGCAACAACACTGTGTTCTAGGCGGTGGAATTCCAACACCAGAAAAATGCTCTGTTCTAAGGAATAAACCATGTTGTCTACAGCACACTTGCACGTTGTGAACAGCACACGCTTACAGCAGAAAGACGACGTACAGAATGGCGCACCCACAGACTGCGTTATCTTCTATATCTTTCACATCACTTGCAGCGCCATCTGTTGTTGAAAATTGTCACTACTGTAATTTCGAAAGTTTGTCCGCCTGAAAATGTACTGTTGTCCCAAGCATATTGCAACAAACGGTGTATTTCTATCGCTGCTCGTTTAGTTTTTATTGCCGTTTCAAATATACCGGTCATTTTTGAAACACCCTGTATGTACCAGCTCAGTGTGCTAAGTTCTTTTCCTCTACGTCTAACAGTCTTCCCTATACTGCGAAGTGAACTATGCCTATCACTATATACTAATCTTTTGCCTCCACGCATCCTCTCTTCAATACCAGACACGCTGCCCAGGGTTCAAAAAACTCTTTAATGGCTTGCATCTGCCACATATACTTTGAGGTACTAACCAACCTAAAACATACTGCTAGTAATAGCAGTAATTATTTGTCTGCAAATGAAATAAATGATGATATAATTTTATTATAGCAGTAATTATTTGCCTGCAAATAAAGTAAATGCTGATATACTTTTATTCAATAACAGTCCTCACTCATCACTTATACTCCTGACAGCCTATGTATTTATATCATTGTGTCCACTCACAGACTTAGCAGACATATTGCACACGTTGACAACATTAAACTAAAATTATCAGGTGACGTAATTGTTAAACTGTTGTTTACATTTTGCTCTAAGACCGAAGCTTTAATGTCACAGACTTTTGCACTATTTTCACACATTTATTTATTAGTGATATCAATGGCACTGAATCGTGCAAGCTATGGATGAAAATTTGTCAGAGTTGGAAAATTTCGTTTTCATAGCTAAGTACCGGAAAACAGATTTTCGTGGTACATACCTATGAAACGTGCTGAGCTAGTGAGGGGCGATGATTTGCTATTATCGATACATAAGGGTAACAACGTGGGGTTGTTTTATGTGATTGTACGACCATTATTTTCGTGACAAGTGCTATACAAATTTGGTAAGGTGGAAGTCTGCAGTAGTTAATTCGTCAGTTTTACGCAGATTTAGAGCAATTTCGACACGCACATAAGAATTATATGACAGTCATTACCTTCATATTATGCAGATACCTAAACCATTCTGATTATTTTAAGCTAGTCACAACAGGGAAGAATACCAGCAGTAACTATGATGTGGAGAATGAGTATTCATGATTAATATTTTAAGTATAAACGAAGGTTAAATAAAAGGCACCAGAAAGTAAATACTGCAGAACTTCAACCCTAAAAATCTTTCAGTGTGCGATAAATCGCTAATTTGTTAATTTTTTAATAGTCTTGGTCGTAATAAAAAATGTAAAATTACAATTTGCTGATAAGCAGTTCCAGTTAATTATTAACAATCTTCAAATCATGCTTAGTAAAGAATCACTCTCTAACTACGATGTTTGCCACAACATCGTTGTTACTGGGTGCAAGACACCAGTAGTAAAAAGTTGTTCAAAGCGTATCCGTTGATGTTCGGAACCATAAGAACTAGTTACTGTTCTGACATTTTACACTTAATAACGACGTATTTTGGTACAGATTTCATAGTAAGCATGATTCTGAGTTACATTTAGTAACAATGGTGTTCAGCCCAACATTATAGGGATATGTTGATTCGTTTCGATGTCTGATCTCACGATGAGTATTAGGCAACTAAAACATAATCAGCAAACAATGATTTTATACACTACTGGCCATTAAAATTGCTATACCACGAAGAAGACATGCTACAGACGCGAAATTTAACCGACAGGAAGTTGATGCAGTGATATGCAAATGATTAGCTTTTCAGAGCATTCACACAAGTTTGGCGCCGGTGGCGACACCTACAACGTGCTGACATGAGGAAAGTTTCCAACCGATTTCTCATACACAAACAGCAGTTGACCGGCGTTGCCTGGTGAAACGTTGTTGTGATGCCTCGTATAACGAGGAGAAATGCATACCATCACGTTTCCGACTTTGATAAAGTTCGGATTGTAGCCTATAGCGATTGCGGTTTATCGTTCACGACATTGCTGCTAGCGTTGGTCGAGATCCGATGACTGTTAGCAGAATATGGAATCGGTGGGTTCAGGAGGGTAATACGGAACGCCGTGCTGGTTCCCAACGGCCTCGTATCACTAGCAGTCGAGATGACAGGCATCTTATCCACGTGGCTGTAACGGATCGTGCAACCACATCTCGATCCCTGAGTCAACAGATGGGGACGTTTGCATGACAACAACCATCTGCACGAACAGTTCGATGACGTTTGCAGCAGCATGGACTATCAGCTCGGAGACCATGGCTGCGGTTACCCCTGACGGTGCATCACAAACAGGAGCGCCTGCGATTGTGTATTTAACGACGAATCTGGGTGCACGAATGGCAAAACGTCACTTTTTCGGATGAATCCAAGTTCTGTTTACAGCATTATGACGGTCGCATCCGTGTTTGGCGATATCACGGTGAACGCACATTGGAAGTGTCATCGCCATACTGGAGTGTCACTTGGCGTGATGGTATGGGGTGTCATTGGTTACACATCTCGGTCACCTCTTATTCGCATTGATGGCACTTTGAATAGTGGACGTTACATTTCAGATGTACTACGACCCGTGGCTCTACCCTTCATTCGATCCCTGCGAAACCCTACATTTCAGCTGGATAATGCACGACCGCATGTTGCAGGTCCTGTACGAGCCTTTCTGGATACAGGAAATGCTAGACTCCTGCCCTGGCCAGCACATTCTCCAGATCTCTCACCAATTGAAAACGTCTGGTCACTGGTGGCCGCGCAACTGGCTCGTCACAATACGCCAGTCACTACTCTGGATGAACTGTGGTATCGCGTTGAAGCTGCATGCGCAGCTGTATCTGTACACGTCATCCAAGCTCTGTTTGACTCAATGCCCAGGTGTATCAAGGCCGTTATTACTGCCAGAGATGGTTGTTCTGGGTAGTGATTTCTCAGGATCTATGCACCCAAATTGCGTGAAAATGTAATCACATGTCAGTTCTAGTATAATATATTTGTCCAATGAATACCCGTTTATCATCTACATTTCTTCTTGGTGTAGCAATTTTAATGGCCAGTAGTGTATACACAGAGGTGACAAAAGTCATCGTATATCTCCTACAGTCACGTCGGACCTCCGTTTGCCCAGCGTAGTGTAGAAATTCGACGGGGCACGGACTGAACGAGTAGCTGAAAGTTGCCTGCATAAAAATATGAGCCATGCTGTCATGGAAAGTCGAATAGTGAAAGTGTTGCAGGTGGAAGATTTTGTGCACAAACTGACTTCTGGGCTATGTCCCATAAATGGTCGATGGAATTCATGTCGTGAGATGTGGGTGGTCAAACCATTCTCTCGAATTGTCCAGAATATTCTTGAACTATGGCTTGGTGACATGCCGCATTGTCATCTATAAAACTTCCGTCGTTGTTCTGGAACATGACGTCCATGACTTGCTGGAATTGGTCTCCAAGCAGCCGAACATCGATGAGGACACAGTATATTCCACGTAATCACAGTCCATACTATTATGAAGCCACCACCATCTTGCACAGTGGCTTCTTGACAACCTCGTTTGTTGGCTTAGTGGGGTCTGTGCCACACTCGAACCCCACCATCAGCTTTTATCCACCGAAATAGGATTTATTCAGACCAGGCCACCGTTTTCTAGTCGTCTAGGATCCAACCGATATCGTAAAGAGCCCAGCAGAGGCGCTGTAGGCGACGTCTTGCTGGTAGTAGACAGTCGCGTCAGTCGTCTCCCACCATACTCCATTAACGGCACGTTTCGCGGCGGTATGCTAACGGATAAATTCGTCGTTACGTCCCACATCGATTTCTGCGGTTAATTCTGGCAGAATTACTTGTCTGTTAGCACTGAAAATATTACGCAAATGCCATGGCTCTCAGTCGTTAAGCGAAGGCCTTCGGCCACTGGGTTGTCCGTGGTGAAAGGTAATGCCTGAAACTGGTTATTCTCGTCACTCTCTTGACCCTGTGGATCACCGAATACTGAATTTCCCAAAGACTTCCGTAATGAAATGCCCCAAGCGTCCAGGTCCAACTACCATTCCACATTCAAATTCTGTTAATTCCTGTCGTGTCCATAATCACGTCAAAAGCCTCTTCACCTGAATCACCTCAGTACTAAAGTCAGCTGCACGAATTCACTGCCCTTTTATACCTTGCGTACCCGATATTAGCGCTATCTGTATATGTGTCTATAGCTATACCTTGAGTTTTGACACCTCAATGTAAAATACGAGTTGCTGCACGTCCTGTACCCGACGATGTCAGGTCTTACAATCGCTTATTTACTGCACGTCATAGCTCCTAATTCTATATTATCTGGTGCGCTTTCACTTTAACGTACTAGGAAGTCATTTCACAAAGCTACCATGGAGTAATTTATTAAAACAGAGACTCGAGAATATGATCACACTCAATACTAAACCTATAAATAGCGGTGGACATGTTTTCATAACCTTACCCAGTATGACTTCCGACCCTCCTTCTCCGCCGACGACCAACTCCTTAACTTCGTCCCCATTCTCTCCCTCCAACTTAACTCCCGTCGCTCCGCCATTTTTCTTTCCTTCGACCTCCAAAACGCCTACGATCACGTATGACATCCCGGTCTCCTCTTTAAAGTCCAAATCTATGCCCTGCCTATCAGTTTTGTCCATCTGGTCGCTTCCTTCCTCTCACGCCGTCCTTCCTACGTCACCCTCCATGACACCAACTCCTGTATCTTTTTTCCCACTGCTGGCCCCGTTCTCTCCCCTCTACCTCCTGTACACTGCAGATATGCCCAAGCCACCCCCACCTTTACACCTCCTCCAATACGCTGCGGACACCATCTTCCTGGTTCTTTATCCTATCCTTCAATGGTCCAACGTACCATCCAAACCCACCTTCATCAGTTCATCACTTGGTGTAACCAGTGGTTCCTTCGTATCAAACCCTCAAAAACCCAGACGATCATCATAAACTGCACCACCCACCCCTTCTGTTTCCATGATTTCTACCTAACCATTTATGGTCATCCCATCCAGCTCACTCCCACCCCCCCTCCCCCTGAGATACCTTGGTCTCACACTTGACCATCAATTCACCTGATCCCCTCATCTCATGACCATCCAGCAGAAAGCTCATACCCACCTCCACCTCCTGAAACTCCCGTCTGGCCAGACATGGGGATTGCATCCTTCCACCATCCTCCACACCTTCAAATCCCTCATCCAGCCTATCCTCTGTTATGCCAGCGTTGCCTGGATCTCTGACCCCCTCGCCCCCGACCTTCTTTTATAAGGCTCTCCAAATCCTAGAACCCTAGAACGCCATGTGCTCCACGTTGCTTTCCATATCTGCCTTCCTTCTCGAACATGCTCCTGTATGACCTCATCCCCTTTCCCCACCTTCTCCTTTTCCTCCAACATCTCCGCATCCTCTACACTGTCCGCAAGCTTGATTCCCCCCCCCCACCCCTTGGTTTCCTCCTCCCTCTCCACCCCCTACCCAGTGCCGTGCCTCTATCGCTGTATCCCTCTCTCTCTCCACCTCCACACCCTCCATCTCCTTCATCAGGGCACTTTCCAGCATCTCCCGGATGTTGAACTTCACCTTGACACCTACCCTTCCTACCAGGACTTTCCTCCTTCCCCCCCCCCCCCTCTTCAGCTGTTTTCCTCTCCCAAGCTTCACTCCTCGGCCCCTTTCGGCGCATTCCCCACCTCGTCCCCCTTTCTCTCCCTTCCTTCAAGTTCTGCGAGGCTGAATGTTCACTCCATAGATGTTCCATTACTACTGTAGGAACATTCTAAACTGCTTTTACTTATCTTCGGATCACATGATCGTATCCCTCCCTCTCTCCACCTCCACACCCTCCATCTCCTTCATCAGGGCATTTTCCAGCATCTCCCGGATGTTGAACCTCACCTTGACACCTACCCTTCCTACCAGGACTTTCCTCCTCCCCCCCCCCCCCTCTTCAGCTGCTTTCCTCTCCCAAGCTTCACTCCTAGGCCCCTTTCGGCGCATTCCCCACCTCGTCCCCCTTTCTCTCCCTTCCTTCTCGCCTCCTTTTCCTTTCTCCCTTGTCCCCCCCCTCCTGGCAGCTCCTCCCAGTTTTCTATTCATCATCAAGTGTGCTGGACTTGTGTTGTGTTCGGTGCCACTATACAGTGTCATTAAGTGAGGTGGTTTTAATTGTGTGGTCGACCTGTATATAGTTGCTGTCCTTGATCGTTTCGTGCTACACCATCCATCATGTGGCTGTTCTAATCGTTCTGCGCTTTTCTGTGCTCTGGCAGTACTTTTCCTGGTGCCTTTTAATCCTTACAGTGTGTCTTTTCTTGTGTAAACCACTTTTCTAGATTTTTACCTCAGTTTTTCAGTTACCGCTTTTTGTATGCTTTCTTCACTTACGTTCCGCCTTTTTTTCCTATGTTCCGCCATGTTTTCTTCTTTATATTGTTTTAAATATCTTTATTCCTACTTGTCATGTCTCTTGGCTGAAGAGCAGCGCCTATGCTGCTGCCAGCTCGCCCCGTATGGGGAACTGCAAATGCAAATAAGGAAAAAAACACTTTCTTATTCCACAAGAAATAACGATATAAGAACTGTGACACTCGTCGCAAACAAGTGAACTGTGCTTGCAATTATATCTTCAAACCATTAAGCCCATTCATTCCTGATATCGACTGTGAATTGTTAATATGTCTTACCTTGTGCCTCTACAAAATGTATGATACTTTTGGAAGGGATCTGTCAATAATAGCGACGTAATGATATTCAAAATCTGCAGAGAGCTCAGGGACAAGTCCTTCAAGTTCTGCGAGGCTGAATGTTCACTCCATAGATGTTCCATTACTACTGTAGGAACATTCTAAACTGCTTTTACTTATCTTCGGATCGCATGATCGTATTCATTTCATACACCGAAAACACTATTGTGGGTCTCAGGGTAATCTTAATGGGATATTTTAAGTCACTGGTTGGCTTCTGTTTGTGTTTTTACTGAAATGGAACAGACGAGACGAAGTCCCTGCACCCACTGACAGAAATCGCAGTACGCGATGCACAGGGAGATATTGTAGAAGCGCTCGCGCCGCTGGTGCTGCCGCCTAGGGCGTCCGCGACCCGTGACCCGCTGGACATAAATACGGCGCAGCGGGCCGCATTAATAACGGATATGGCCCCCTAACGGCTCCCCTTATGTGTCTTCTTTCAGCGAACAAAAAACGCGAACCACAGATTCCGGCGCTCTATATTTCTTATTAATTATTGTTATTTAAATTTCTCTACATAATTCATACTCCGTTGTTCCTCACCCTGCCGGAATTTGCCTCTTAATTGCTATTGTGGCTAAAATACGGTGGCGGCAGTTTTAACTACTGCCTCAGCCTCATTCCACTCTTCCTGATTTCTTTGTTTCCAAGTAAATCGAGAATATGTGCATGCTTCTACTATTGAAACGGGAAATTATGTCCATAAAAGGAAAGAATTAATCTACTTGCAATGATACAGCTTAATAAGACGGAGAAAGAGACATCGCTTGTAAATGTAGGGGAAAGTCGGGAAAGAGTACGCACTTAGCATTTAGCAGCTCAATTCTAGTAGATGACAAGGTTAAAACAAACTTTACTTTTAAAAAATCACTGTTGGTTTGTTCAGGAACAAAATACATCATTAATAGCTCCTAACGTTTAGCGCGAACACTAAATGCCAAAATATATGAGACATTGCTCGTTCGTAGTCTTAGTCACATTACCTGGTAAAAGTACGCGGCATGTAGTCAAGGAGTACACACTAACATAAATCTCAAGAAAATTCACCATGTCCTTCATAAACTGTTCATTCTTCACGCCACCAATCGAAGCAATTATCACAATTCAGTCTTCCTTGATAAGCTCCCTGTACGCTTCACCACACCACTGGCAATTCAACACATAGTACCTCTCCTTGGATTAGGACCTGGTTGTTCCTGTAGATCATAGATCGGTTAAGTCCACATCAGCCCTAGAGAGTCTGCGGTTTTCGTTACTGTTATTTTGTCTCTTCTTGGTTTTGTCTGGATTAGCTTGTTTTTCTAACTATGCATTTCTTAACTGGGCACCAGACCAAATCTCGAATTTTCTTACCGTTTTCTTATTTATTGTGGACCGATCATATTTTGGTAGCGGATAAGTAATAGTTAGGCCTACACCTGTTCGTACGTCAGCACTCTGAGCTTTATTTGTGTCTCTTGCTGGGTTCTTCCTGGTGACTGTACAGGCAAATCATTTGTCACTGAGGAGCACCATTTGTTCGTTGGCTCCTGCTGAATTCCATTCCCTTTTTCAGTTGGAATTTCAGCTCTCTCAGTGATTTCTGGTGGAGTTAAGTCTTCTGCCGTGAAGACATCTAGATTGAACTGGAATATTCTCGTTGACTAGAAGGATTTCTGAGCGGTTTCGATAGCGGCTACTGTAGAATCGCATCTGTCTGTCTAACGGGTCTTCCGGTATTAGTAACCGTTAGAAACATAGGCGTCGGGGGGATACGCGCACGGTCTTCCAGCTATCTTACAGCGTTCTGTTAACCGATAAGCCAGACACTTAAAAAGATCACGCAAATGGCAATAACTGCTTGCTTCCGCTATTTGTCGTGCTGTAGTTTGTTGCTCACAGAACGGTGATTCTTTTGGCAAATATTTTTTTTTACCTACTATAACCAATAAATCTGGCGGATCTCTTCAAGATTAAAGGTGATGATGTCGCTGTAGAAGCAATAATTGAACGTTGTAGTTTTTCTTTGTCGATCAGTGTTGCCATTGTAGAACAAATGCCAGAGTGAACTCTAACCAGACGCCTACTGTTACCCGACGTTAGGTTAAAAGAGGAAGAGAAGCAACAATAACTAATTTGGCACAGTTAGCAGAAATACGAGGAGGGGTATACGAACAAACAGATTACAGGCTAACAACGCCCACAGTTCTTCTGTAGATTCTCTATTTTAACGGCTTGAACTGGATTGGAATATTTTATAGCAACCACATGGATATATAATGTACAGCCAAACAATCTGGGCATTCCAGCACGTCTGACTAGACCAGAGTTTCTAAAACATAACCCGCGAGATCAAATCGGTAATAGAAGACCAGTTATAAACATACATCGTCCCGTAGAAAACAAAGTGCCTCATTAACTGCTAGAAACGTCACGAACACCTTGTCCGAACGCTACAAATCCGAAACTCCAGATTTCCTTATGTGTTGATAAAAATTTCATCCTCCGTTAGCCAATTTTCAGTAGGGAAGAAAGCCATTCCTACACGTGAAGAGTGGTGACTGTACATGGCGGATATTGGGCCTCATGATTATGTTCATTGTAGGGACAGCGACACTGGTTTTTATCACAAGTTGGTCGCACCTTGTCATTGTAAACCAGGCTTAGATGAGCAGGGGTCATTGAAAGCAGGTTCCCTCACATCCTCACTTGTTCTGTACGGTTTCTCGTTAATAATCATTTGGGGTTCAACTACTAGTTGATACCAATATTGATGATTAATGAGGACAACGACAACTGTGTTCAAACACAGTATGTCACGACTGGTTTCGTTTGTCAGAACATCATCATGTTGTTTACAATTAAATAAAACCAGAAATTAGCCTAAAAGCAATAGTATATTAACGAATAAAATAGGTTGCTGAAACTCTCAATGCCCTTATAATAAAGCCTCACCGAATGGAAATGAAGATCGAACAAACACTTCGCCCAGGGCCTGGTAGAAGCATGAGTGCATGCGAAGCAGCGCACTGTGTGCACTGGACTGTCCAGACGGGACGCTTCACGAGAGAGGTAAACACGTGAACATACTACTTGGCCTCTGTCGAGTATTATACGCTGTTAAACCTAAACATTACGATCACTGCTCACCGCGCCATTGGATATCGCCTGCAGGCGTTGCGGGCACGTGACGCGCTAACAAAAGTGTGTAAGCAAAGCAGACACGAATATATGGGCTGCAAATGGGGAAATCCGTTGAGATAAGCGACTTTGACAAATGGCAGATTACTATTAAGCACCGCCGGCCGCTGTAGTCGAGCGGTTCTAGGCGCTTCAGTCCGGAACCACGCGGCTGCAACGGTCGCAGTTTCAAATCCTGCCTCGGGCGTGGATGTGTGTGATGTCCTTAGGTTAGTTATGTTTAATTAGTTCTAAATCTAGGGTCCTGATGACTTCAGATATTAAGTCCCATAGTTCTTAGAGCCATTTGAACCATTTTATTACGCACCTCGTAAACGGTCAAGATGGTCAGATGTTCACATGCTACTGCAGTGAGCCTCTACGAAGAGAGGTAGAAGGACAGTGAAACTATCATTAGGAGCTAAATGGTTGGAGGCTTGATTGCTCTGTAAAGAAGGATAAATGGTGATCTGTGGCATCTCTACTGAAAGAGCATAATTCTGGTGCACGCACAAGTGTTTCGGAGCTCACCGTTCATCGTACATTGCTGCACATGGAGCTCAGCATCAGACCACCCCTGTATGTTCACATGTTGACCCAACAACACAGTGAATTACATTTGTAGTGGGCATGGTACCAGCCGGATTCCGCCAAGGAGCAATGCAAACGTGTTAGGTCTTCGGGTGACTCACATTTTTGCTGCATTAGATCAATTGTCGTCTCCACAAACGCCATCATCGAGAAGAACGGCGAATCGACACGTGCAGCGCGCCATGGACGCAGGCTGATGGGAGCAGTCCTATGCTATCTCCTGTGCTTACATGGGTCTTGGGGTAAAAATCGAAGACACGCTCACAGCTGCGAACCACCTGCATCCCTTCATGTTTGATATCTTCCCCGATAGCAATATCATCTTTAAGCAGTGTAATTGTCCGTGTCTCGGAGCCAGAACCGTGATACAGTGGTTTAATGCACATTATAAAGAACTCACTTTGACGTCTTGGAGACCTAATTCGTGCCGGCCGCGTTGGTCTAGCGGTTCTAGGCGCTCAGTCCGGAACCGCGGAACTGCTACGGACGCAGGTTCGAATCCTGCCTCGGGCATGGATGTGTGTGATGTCCTTAGGTTAGTTAGGTTTAAGTAGTTCTAAGTTCTAGGGGACTGATGACCACAGCTTTTAAGTCCCATAGTGCTCAGAGCCGTTTGAACCATTTTTGAACCTAATTCGTCTGATGTAAATCCCATGGAACCCATTTGAGTCTCTATCGGGCGCCATCATCAAATACGCGAATCAGTGGCTCATTATTTAGTCGAATTACGTGACCTGTGCGTAGACATCTAATAACACATAGCTCCACAAATTTATCAGCGAACTATCGGGTTTCTGATACGCGGAATCAGTGACGTATTTCCTACCAAAGACGGACAAACAAACTATTAAGCAGATCCTCATAATGTTTTGGCTCATCAGTGCACAACGATTGTGAGAGCACAGTCGTTAGAAGTAAAGACTAATCTTAAATACAAAATAAAAATTGAAGCGTAAAAAAAATCAAAACAGTTTCAAAATGTATATACAAACAAAGCAGAATAAAGCAATTATGCACATTAACAAAAGAACAGATGACAGTCGTTTTACAAAGTTGCACTTTAATTTGACAGATATAACAGTAAGTGATTGATAATCAAAATTTAATCTGTTAACGACGCACAACTGGAACCACCCACTTCAATCGCTTTTAGTTATTTTACCGTTTAAACGACAATACTTTTTCTTAACCATGTTTATTCATTAGTCATGATCACAAATATTATTTCTGTTGTACAGTGTATAATTATTTCACCGTCATGTGTAATCACTCACTTACTCTTATATCTGCCTAATGACAACACAGCTTTGTGAAGGCACTGACACCTGCTGCTGTGGCCGAGCGGTTCTAGGCGCTTCGGTCCGGAACCGCGCGACTGCTACGGTCGCAGGTTCGAATCCTGCCTCGGGCATGGATGTGCGTGATGTCCCTAGGTTAGTTAGGTTGAAGTCGTTCTAAGCTCTAGGGGACTGATGACATCAGATGTTAAGTCCCATAGTGATCAGAACCATTTGAACCATTTGAAGGCACTGGCATTTTATCTCTTCTATTGGGCATAATTGCAGCAAGTGTTGACACTGCGCGATTTTAACGTAGCTAATATCATACGACGGAAATCACCCACTTTAGTTATTTTGATTCTTTTACACGTTCAGTGCCAATACGTCTTTTTCAACCTCTTTATTCACGAGCTATGCTAATTCTGTGAGATCACATTTACTCTTACCGTCATATTCTACTTAATTTCTTTACAACCGTTTTGTGTGATTAGTCACTTACTGTCAGAAATAAACAAGAACAACAACTTTTTTAATACAGATTACCAGTTTCAATTTCTGGAAGGCGCCGCAAAGTGCAGTTTTTCAGTTAAAGTCTAAAATGAACGTCATGTATTAATTATCTGTTGACTACAGGTTTCAATCATCTGATCATCTTGCGGTGTCACAGTTTATTAATTAGTACACTGTCATAATCAGCTTCTATTCTCCACCTTTTTATGCAGAGTGTACGCTGCAGATTTGCATCGATAAGCGACCTGTATCCCAGGTACAATGATTCAGTTGTCTAGAACGTGACCGAATGTATGCAGTCATTTATGCAATGGAAATGGCAAAAATATTGACTAAAATACCGAATATATGCATTATAATATGAGAAATATCCAGTGAAAATGCATCAACCGTGCACTTGAAAGGAAGGAACAGAAAAAAAGGAGGATCTTCTCACGTGCTAAAATACATTATTATCATCTATTTCTATGCATTCAAATTTCACCTTGCTGGCGACAGTTTGTCATATCCGTCAGCTGCCGACTGGACTGCGTCATCGGCTCTTCAGCGAAATTTCAAAACTTACAGTTTAGATGACACTGGAAATGTACCATTTCTATTGGTTGCTCAAATATCTCACTGTTATATCGTATTTTCAAGTGGCCACAGTAGTACAAACAATCCCGTTAGGTGACGGAGCCGTTGACAACAATCAAAATGATGTCTTCGGAAGGCACTCATTACAAGCAGCATGCTACAATTAAAATCTTGGTTGCGGAAAAAGAAAATGTTGCGAATATTCGTAGACGTTTGTGTGCAAGTTGTGACGCACTCGCTACGAGTGCTGTTGGGCAATGATTTAACAGTATAAAAGCATCAAGAAGTGCAGAAACTGAGCTCAATGACAGACCGCGTTTTAAGATATACGGTCACAGCTACTTCTTGCACAATGGTGAATTGTGACAGTGCTGTTAGTCGTGCGATAGCAAGAGTAAACGACAGCCATTTCATCTAAACTGCCGGAGCATTATGAGGCCAATGGAAAAAGCTTTTCTGTCATGGGTAGATACAAGCGACGAAACGCGAATGCATCACATTGAATAGGATAGAAAAAAGACACTATAATGGCACAACGAGGAATCACCAAGAAAGAAGACATGAAGACATTCAAGGAAGCTGCTTTAACGGGAAAAGTCTTAGTGACAGTTTTCTGAGACACTGATGGTGTCATTCTCGAGGGTATAGCATCGAAAATATCAACCATTAATTCAGAGCATATGTGGAGGCTCTTAAAGAAATGAAGATCCATGTGCGATGTGTTCGTTCAGATAATAATCCAAAAGGAACCTTGCTCCAAAACGACAATGCACACCCACACACAATCCAGGAATAGATTACCGAACAGATATTTAAATGTGTGTGAAGTCCTATGGGACCAAACTGGAGAGGTCACCGCCCCTAGACTTACACACTACTTAAACTAACTTACGCTAAAGACAACACACACACACACACACACACACACACACACACACACACGCCCGAGGGATGACTCGAACCTACCACGGGAGGGACCACGCAGTTCGTGGCGCCTCTAAATGCGCGGGCACCCCGTGCGGCTAGATTACCGAACGGGACTGGACATCACAACCTCTTCAACCCTATAGCCTTCCATCTGTCTGCATCACTTGAGGTTTCTGTACGTGGGACACACTTTCAAAATCCTGAGAGCGCAATTCATGCAATGGGAATATGACTGCGAGCACGGGACAAGAAGTTTTATCAGTGGGGAATACACGCTCTCACACAACGCTGGCAAGGGGACCTAGAATGCAAAGGAGAACATGTAGCAAAATCGTCATATAAATGAAATGTTGACTGATACTGTCACGAAATTATAAATCTTACTAATGAGCACGACCTCAGAAAAAAATTTTAGTCCATTATTTATTTTGCGAACCTCGTAACTTGCGATATTGTCGCGCGAAAGAATTATATGTAGCGTCGATCCCGTGCCGGTGACCGTGGAGGTATCTGTAATTGGGAAATGTCCTAATCGTGGACGTTTGGCAGTGGTATCGTCTGCCACAAGTCTAATACGTAAAACACGACCTGTGGATGGAGGGCGAGAGGAGAATGGAGGGGTGTTTCACATTGTAGTAATGGAGGGCGCTCCGTCATCCTGTTTGTTTCCATTCTTCTCCCCGTTCGTTATGTGACCTCGCTCCAAGTTAGGCGTATTTAGCGATGGAATCAGCATTCTTGTTTTGAAGATATGTTGCAAGTTTACGTACCGCTGTCTCTGCTACAGTTAATCCCCGTCTACGGGTTCAACAGTTCTCATTATATTTCATACTGATTTTCTACATTTTCAGGTACAAAAACACTCCACAAACCACCGTATGGGACATGGAGGACGCCCGCATCTCGTGGTCGTGCGGTAGCGTTCTCGCTTCCCACGCCCGGGTTCCCGGGTTCGATTCCCGGCGGGGTCAGGGATTTTCTCTGCCTCGTGATGGCTGGGTGTTGTGTGATGTCCTTAGGTTAGTTAGGTTTAAGTAGTTCTAAGTTCTAGGGGACTGATAACCATAGATGTTAAGTCCCATAGTGCTCAGAGCCATTTGAACCATTTTGAACATGGAGGACGATACGCCGTACCAGTACTAGGTATTTCCTCTTCCGTTCCACTCGCAAATAGAGCGAGGGAACAACGACTTTCCTCTGTACCAGCCCATGGTTCTTAAGCGAAATATATGTTGGCGGCAGTAGAATCTTACTGCATCGGCCTCAAATGCTGGTTCTCTAAATCTCCGGAATAATGTCTTGCGAAAAGGGCGTCGTGTTCCCTCTAGGCACTCCCATTTGAGTTCGCGAAGCATCTTCGTAATACTCGTTTGCTAATCGAATCTACCCGTAACGAATCTAATATCACACCTCTGTCTCTCATCCGACCTGGTGCGGATCCAAGACGCTCTAACTGTACTCAAGAATAGGCCGCACTAGTATGCTGCATGCTGTCTCCTATATTGATGAGCAATACTTTCTCAAAATTCTCCCAATAAAGCGAAACCGGTCATTCACCTTGCCTTGTACCAACCTGTCGTGCTCATTCCATTTCATACGGCTTTGCAACGTTACCCTACATATCTAATCGATGTGACTGTGTCAAGCACATTCCTACTGATGCTGCGTTCGACGTTACAGGATTGTTTTTCTTACTCATCAGCATTAACTTATATTTTTCTAAAGTTGAAGTAAGCTGCTATTAATCACATCAACAAAAAATTCCAAGACATATATAGTCCTACAGTTACCCAAAGGCGACACCTTCCCGTTCACCACAGCGTCATCAAAAAACAACCGCAAATTGCTGGTCAACCCGTTATTTTAACTTTTTGTCGGGACACTCTTCCTCTCACACAATCGTCAGTTTACTTGAGAGAGCGGAGTATTGTGCTCTGATTGTATATGAATCGTGTAACTTTGTTCTATGTGTTGTCGCAGTTTAAATGTTGGAGTATCGTATTTTCTGAAGTAGGGTTTAGGAACCAGTCTAGCATTTGTCTACCACCTAAAGACCATACTAATGCAGACAGATGCACCAGACCAACGATCGTTTGTCTACCTAGTCTACCTCGCGGACTCGATAGGGGCCTGACTCAACTCCTCATGTTTCACTCACTAGCTACCAGTCTGCACGTTAACCCATACTAGCAACTGTAGAGTTATTATAACAGAAAAGTTAATACTGTCCATTATAATTATCCGGGCTGTTATGCCGTGGTCGGTTGATGAATTCTGAGGTGATTCCCAACGTTTCGTCTCCGACTGCGGGAGACATCTTCAAGAGGGTCCGTAGCTTGATGGAAGGTCCAACACACACACTGGCTCGCTACTGACTGCCGCTAAATTCCGTGTCCGCGCGCCCCCGCGCCAAACGGCAGGAAAACCTTAGATTTTGCAGTAGCCTGTACGTCAGTATGATTTCTGCGTGGCTGCCTCAACGCACGTTTTATTTCGGCGGACGAATATCCGTTCTTCGTTAGTGCATTGTGGAGATGTTCCATCTCAGCGTCGAGCAACTCATGTTCACAAATATTTCTAGCTCTGTCCGCTAACGTCTTGATAACACCCCGCTTCTGTTGTGGGTGGTGGTTCGAATCCCGGTGCAAATAACGGCCCGTGTGCGTGGGTTTGCGGTACACTGAGTGGCCCAAACTACCATTTTCGTTTCTAAACACAAGCACATCGAGGAACTGTAGTTTGCCGTCTACCTCCTCATCCATAGTAAACTGAATTCTTGAGTTTATACCGTTCAGATGTTCGTGGAACCGGCTTAATTCCTCCCTGCCATGTCTCCACAACACAAACGTGTCATTCACGTATCGGAACCATACATTTGGTTTCTTGCTGGCAGTACCTAAGGCCTGTTCTTCGAATTTCTCCATAAAGAAGTTTGCAATTACGGGACTTAGGGGGCTTCCCATAGCCACGCCATCCGTTTGCTCATAAAACTGTTCATTCCACTTGAAGTATGTGGTCGTCAAACAACACTTAAACAGGTCTAAAATATCGGCAGGAAAAATGTAACGGAAAGAATAGGGAGGACCTTGACGAAGCGGAATATTACCGTAATTTACAAGCCCACCAGGAAGATACAGGAATACCTTAGGCCTGCCAAGGACGCTCGCAAACCATTGGAAAAATCTGGAGTGTATAGGATCCCATGCAGCTGTGGTGATGTTTATGTGGGTACCACCAAAAGAACTGTTTCTAAACGTTTGGAAGAGCACAAGGGAAATTGTAGAAGAGGAGAAACGGAACGGTCAGCTGTTGCGGAGCGTGCTTTCCAGCCAGGGAACCACAATATTCGTTTCGAGGAGACGCAAGTACTAGCGGCCACGAGCGGATACTACGAAAGGCTCTACAGGAAGGCAATCGAAATCGCTAAACACCCAAATAATTTCAACCGAAAGGAGGAGGGCGTCAAATTAAACGGTATATGGATGCCGGTGTTAAAGAAGATGTGTACCACTCGTCCACTACTGGGTGATGGCAACGGCGATCGACGGCGACGGACAGCGGCCAATTGCACTGACGTTTTCAAAACACGTGACGTCACGCCGCGGCGCGGGGGCGCGCGGACACGGAATTTAGCGGCAGTCAGTAGCGAGCCAGTGTGTGTGTTGGACCTTCCATCAAGCTACGGACCCCCTGGAAGATGTCTCCCACAGTCGGAGACGAAACGTTGGGAATCACCTCAGAATTCATCAACCGACCACGGCAAAACAGTCCGGATAATTATAATGGACATGATATTTCAGGCCGTGAATGTTTACATTAAAGTTAATACTGTCGACAGCTCATTGTAGGCCGAATTCAGCACAGGGATACGTAGTAACGATCAGTTGTGAACTGCAGTCATAGACCTGATTTTGGAGACGCATTCACTGAACCGCCATACTAGGATGAAAAAGAGCGCTTCTAACGGCGAATCCAACAGTACTCGCTGTGACAGGACAGTGCGGCACCGGCTTTCATGAATAACTGTCCCCAGTGGAACTAATTTCAGTCGGATGTGGCGGCTTTTTTTACCCTGACAGAAGACGACACAGAACGTGCGAGAAACGACCGAAACTGGGTGTAGAAATTCTTCATTAGTTCCTTGTTCGCGATAAACCGCCGGTATGGAAGAGGCGCCGAGGGAATTTCCCTATGGCGGCTTTGCGATTGCTAAGCGGCTTAGGCCGAACCAAGTGCGCTGATGTTTCGCTAATGACGCTACGGTCGTAAAAATCGATAGCCGATGCGGTGGCGGCGGGCGAGCCGAGCTGAGACGGCCCTTGTTAGTCGCCCTCAAAGGGGAGCTACTGCCACTGCCGCTGCCGCTGCGCTGATTGCTGCCAGCTGACGGAGGCCCGATCCGCCAGCCACCAGGGGCCGCGGCGACTCGCGTCGTTAAGGGCTCGGCCTTCACACGACACGGGAAAGGAGCGGTCGCGCCTCCCACCCTGGAGACACGCCCCCCCCCCCCTCCCAACGTGTCCCCATCCCCAATTCACCAGCAAAGTCACTCTTAGGTGTATATCCAAGGTTCGGTGGAGGAGGGGCGGGGGAGGGAGGGAGAGTGTTGGGAGGTCACAGTCTGCTACTCTCTCTCCCATCCCCACCTGCCCCTCTTGGCCAATATAACGTACTGTCACCTCCACTTATAATGTGTCACAGGTCAAAGTAAATAATAATTACTGTGAACTAATAAACAACCTGTATAAAAAGAAACCAACTTCCAGCAATCCAAACTCCGGCACTACAACACTTCCGTTGGACCAGAATGCCTTTATGCTTTACATTGTTATTTTTATTGTATTTTATGCTTTTACAGGCCAGATTAGCTTGTAATCTTGGTTTTTAAATAGTATAAAGAAATTAAACTCGCATTCTGCGTGTTTTGTCATGAGTAATTTGCTGGTAAAGAGCTGTCGCAGATTTCTTGTTGTTTGCTCTTGCGTCCGTTGAAAGTCGTCATGTTTATTTGCAGGTTCATAATGGTTCAAATGGCTCTGAGCACTATGCGACTTAACTTCTGAAGTCATCAGTCGCCTAGAACTTAGAACTAATAAAATCTAACTAACCTAATGACATCACACACATCCATGCCCGAGGCAGGATTCGAACCTGCGACCGTAGCGGTCCCTCGGCTCCAGACTATAGCGCCTAGAGCCGCACGGCCACTCCGGCCGGCTTATTTGCAGGTTCGTTCTCCAATTTCCCCAGCGTCTCTCCAACTCCAAGTCGACACAGTGTAACTGAAACTTTCAGTAGTAGTGATAATGACTAGAAAGAGTAATATTTACGTTCGAGTGTCACCTAAATATTTATCAGAGATGAGCACTCGTTTATTGTACAACTTCTGTTCTTACTATCGAATTCCAATACATAATATTCACAATTATAAGTTCCCTTCGTCTTTATTAGAACATGGTCAAAATTACATTCAATAACAGAAACAGTAAAAATCAGAGATAATGCAATGATAATGTTCGCTTTTCTTATGCGAGGAACAATCTCTTTGATTCCTGTACACAGCACTATATCTGCCACAGTTATTTCTGTGGCAACATTTGATATTACAGCTTCAGAATGACTTTCGTTAAATACAGCTAAACAATTAGGTGAAATTGCAACGAAGGCAAGAAAATAACAAGGGAAGTCTTGGAAGCAAATTACAAGAATGGGTAAAGTAAATTGACAAATTATAAAGAAATTTATGAAAAAACTGGAACCAATATCAGTCACGACGAGAAAGAAAAGTGTGGTGTCACCGCCAGACACCACACTTGCTAGATGGTAGCCTTTAAATCGGCCACGGTCCGTTAGTATGCGTCGGACCCGCGTGTCGCCACTACCAGTGAACTGCAGACCGAGCGCCGCCACACGGCAGGTCTAGTCTAGAGAGACTCCCTAGCACTCGCCCCAGTCGTACAGCCGACTTTGCTAGCGATGGTTCACTGTCTACATATGCTCTCATTTGCAGAGACGACAGTTTAGCTTAGCCTTCAGCTACGTCATTTGCTACGATCTAGCAAGGCGCCATATTCAGATAATATTGTTAATCATGTACCGTCAAGAGCGACGTTCATCATTAATGGATTAAAGTTAAATATCAAACTAATTACGTCCGCTTTCTGAATTCTAATTCCTTGTCATGTTGCAGACCTCACGTCAGTATAGTTCTTCCCTCCTCACGACAGCCTCTATTCGTAACACGGTGTTGGCTCTTCTGCCAACACAACAAGAAGAGTAGTATTTTATGGACACCTAAAGAGGGTAGATGAAAAAGAGAATAACAAAAACAATTTTTAACTTTCTTGACACAAAGCCAAAAACATCATCGACATGGTTCACAGAGGTTGAAAAAGACCTGAGAAAAATGGAAATAACGGAGGAAGGGGTAGGAGGAGGAGAAAAGTTGAAAGGAAAAGTTTCAAGGATTTCCAGGACAAACAAAGAAAAATTCAGGCGCAGTATGCACACAAGAAGGAAGAGAAAAAATAGGGAAAGAATTAAAAACTAATGGGAGGAAAGAAAGGGGAAAATAAAGAAGATACAAGATACAAGTTATTTCATGTGGGGTCCTTAGTAGGCCAACATATATATATATTATATTAAAGACTTCTTTAATATAACTTTCAAGAATTTGTATTTCAGAGAAGTACATCATTTCAAAGTCATTCGTTCCAAAATTTGAAAAATAGTTGTGTGATACAATTAATTTAAGAACTATAATAGCAGTAAACTGAACTTCTTCAGTTTCATCATCCGAACAACATAAAATAGTTGTGTGTGCTGTCGTGTTACATATAATTCCAGAAGAGTTACCTGTAACCTTACACTTACCTTTCGGATACTGATACTTGCGAACAATGGAACGAGCCCAAAGCCTTTGAGATCCAAGTCTGACATATCTATCGGGAAAATCAGCTTCCAGGTTATTATGGACAAATGAGACAGAATGGGATGGTTCCCCATCCTGCTGGAAAACTGCTGAGTCCTTAATCCTGTCTTGTATTAAGTTTGGCTCCAGAAAGGTTAGCAACCTATTGAGGAAAGCATCTCCAGTTATGGTTTTCCCTGAGAACTGAAAGAGTCTATAGATCAGTTCTTATCCATGACGACACATTCACTTTGGGAGTGTCCTGCGTGTAGTCCTTTATTTGCCCAAAATTCTGCAACTCTCTCTCTCTTCATGTGCTCAGAAGGCTAGAGTGTTGCTTCATCGCTGAACAAAGATGTGCTAGGAGATTCGCATTTTTCACAGTCTGTAAGAGATGATAGCACATAGCCTCTTAGGCTGTACTAACATTAACTTCAAGCATTTGTAGAATCTGGGCGTGGTGCGCACGTTTCCTGAATGTGTGTCGCAGGTCGTTACAATCTGTTGACTATAGAATACTTAACTCCCTACTTAGTCTCCTGGTAGATGCAGAAGTGCTTCATGTGAACGCATCTTCTATGAGTCCCACCATTTCTTGAGTTCAGACGGCCACCAGAACGTTTCTTCTCGTGTATGATTTAATTTGTGAGCCAAATTCTTGGTTTCTTATCTTGTGGAACTTGGCTTTCTAAATTTACGGAATACCTAGCACGATAGTCCGTCTCTTGGTAAATGCAGAAGTGCTTCATGACAAGGCATCCTCTATGATTTCCACCATTTCTTGAGTCATAGACGGCCACCAGAACGTTCGTCGTCCCGTACGATTTAATTTGTGAGTCAAATACTTGTCTGCCAGCCCTGTGGAAATTGGCTTTCTCAGTTATGGGAGACGTCCTTATGCACTTCCTGTACGTCATTCCACACATTCCGGCACGAATAGCGGTTCGTTCTAACTTTGTGATATCTTGTCTGACGACCTGTAATTACCAAATTTTTCTCCCTACATTCGGGATTACCAGCCGATGTTCTCCAATGCTAGACAGTTACACTGACAACGCATGAACATTTATTCGTCAGATGGCGCCCACAACATCTGAAGACGCCTTTGAAGACGGAAACCTATTATGATTGTCTCATAAAAAGTAACTGAGTAAAAAATAAAAAAGAATTAGTACCTCACAATGAGATAGACATTGTCTCTGCAAACGGAATGCCGTTTTATCGAAAGCTAAGTTCCTGTTGATGGAGTTTTTTTTCATAATAAATGAAAAGCACCAGTTTGCTTTTGTTCTACAACATTACTTTTATTGTTAACCGGGTTTCGGCTTACAAGACCATCTTCAGATATTTACTGAGTATTATCACCAAAGAAGTTAAATGTTAGCAGACATCATTGGAAGAGAAGTAACACACACAGTTTCTATTAATAAACAAAACTAATAAAATAAAATTGAAATTAGTACTAGACAAGGCTGCATCAGGAGGTATGAAACATGGAGAGTGATACACAACCAATTAAAAGAAGAGACAGTTATCAATGTAAATACAGAACGCATAAGGAACTTAAGCAAGATCAATAAGATAAACAGAAATAAATAAATGCAGGAAAATGGAGGTGTTTGAGGTAACCTAAAGTTTGAGAGTATGGTGGTACTGCATTTTAACATTAACATTATAATCAAAGCAGTAGCTGTGTACCAGTTTTCATTAAATAAATGAGCAAAGTAACCTATGAACAGTATTTGATGAGACAACTAAAGGGGTGTTAAACATGGACAGTAATACAAGTACCATTTAAAAGAAAGCCTTAACTATTGGAACTGCAGTCATTGTGGAATACAAAGACAACTTCAACAAAACAAAACAACTTAATGAATACTGGAAAATGGGAATATGTAGGAAGAGAGAGTGTGGGAAGTAATGAACAACAAAGATGATTATATGAAGTTTAGGAGAGGGGAAGTGTTGAGCTGAGTCTGGTCATTTAGGATGAGATCTGGACTGTGAGCAAGATGTTTGTTAATTTCCAGGGCTTCGAGCAGGTTGAGTTTATGGCCTTTGTTTGCTATGTGAAGTACATGGGACACTGGCTGGTAGTTGTGACCCTCACTCAGTACATGCTCAGCAAATGCAGAGTCTGAATCCTGCAACCTCCAGCTGTGTTCATGTTCAGCCAGCCTAGTTGATATATCTGTGCCTGACTGACCAATGTAAAATTTGTCACAATCAGAACAGGTGATTTTGTATACCCCACTGTTGCCTAATAACTGGATCTTGTCTTTGCTATTAAAAACACACTATGCTGTCGTGTTCCTGACATAGTAGGAAAGCCTATACTTGGAGGATTTCAGTGCTTTGGCTTCAATATGTGATACCTGACCTAGGAATGGTAGTGTACACCATTTCTTGAAGACAGTGGATGGGGAAGCAGGTGGGGCATAGAGGAGGGGGTATAATATTTCGATTTTGTTTCCTGTGCAAGATGTGGTCAATAAGAACTGGATTTGTAGCCACTGGCTGTGGCAATAAATTTTATTGTATCTAACTCTGCGTTAAAATCATCTCTGGACATGGGGATGGATATGAGATGATGTACCATTGAGTGGAAAGCTGCGTGATTGTGAGCTATGGGGTGTTGTGAGCAAGAAGGTATTACTGCGTCTGTAGTTCTTGTTTTTCTGTAAATTTTGAAACAATGAGTGTGTGTACTGATGTCATTGGTGAGATCTAAGAAGTTTATGGATTTGTTACCAATCTGTATTTACATTGATAACTGTGTCTTCTTTTAATTGGTTGTGTATCACTCTCCATGTTTCATACTTCCTGATGCAGCCTTGTCTAGTACTAATTTTAATTTTATTTTATTTTATGTTATTTTAATAGTTTTGTTTATTAATAGAAACTGTTATATAGGCATGCTATTTCTATTTTTTGCTAAAGGTTTTCCTGTCTACTCCATTGTTATTTATGTACTGTTCAGTTTTTACTTTTTCATTGCAAAGATGTTACTTACTGTATGTTTCTACTTTAGATGTGTTACTTCTCTTCAAATGTTGTCTGCTAACATTTAACTTCTTTGGTGATGATACTCAATAAATGTCTGAAGATGGCCTTGTAAGCCGAAAACCGGTTAGCAATAAAAGTAATATAGTAGAACAAAAGCAAACTGGTGATTTTCATTTATTATAATGTTGTTCTACCAAGAACAAGATTCTGTTAGTATGATTTTTTTCATCATAAGCGTTTGGATTGGAAATACTAGAGAGTCATGGTGCAGGTTTGTTGATCACCGAGTTGTCGTCCAATATCCTAGACAAAATTTCAATCCTAACTGCACGCTGTTGGCAGTGATACTGGTGATCCATCCTTCGGATGGTGGGTTATTTGTGACGGTTGCGTCATCGATTTCCACCCTCTCCCTTCTATTAATTATCATAACCCTGCATAACAAGTTTTTGGATTTCGTCCAGTTACAAGACATAAAGAAAATAAACTTTATATCAGTAACAAAAAATAGTCGTATGGCATTGATGGGTGGGAAACGCCGAGAGGTGCGCTCAGCTTCGTTATCTCGCGGAGTATGAGAGTTATGGATTTGGTCAGTGCATGTGAATGTAAGATCTCTCTCTCTCTCTCTCTCTCTCTCTCTCTCTCTCTGTGTGTGTGTGTGTGTGTGTGTGTGTGTGTGTGTGTGTGTGTGTGCGTGTGTGTGTGTAGTGTGGTGTTCTGTTCTGTTCTGTTGTATTGTGTTTTTCGTATCGTGCTTCCATATTTTACAAAAAAACACGCATGTAAATATCTTCAACATCTGCTCCACCTACTGGATTGATTTTAATGACTTGGTACCCATATCAGTTGGTATAAGGAAGAAGTACTGTGTGGGTAAAAACCACCTACCTCTCAAAAGCATGGTTATGTGGGTGAAAAACAAGCGTAACGCATCGCGCTGGAATACTCCGACTACATTCACCCATTATTTCAGAATGGTAGCATCTAGTGACTTCAACAAACTTTACACGTGATTTCAAACGCTTATGAATTTTTCCTCGCTGACAGCTCCCACAAAATGATGGAAGGAAAATAGGTAGTCGCTTACCACATTTTCGCTTTTAATGCTGTAAAACTGCATGACATTTAACTTATTGCTTCTTTAGTACGAACTCTGTTCGCAATATATTTCGCAGTCAGTATCTTCATATACCACTGAATGTACCTGCAAAATTATATAATTGTACGACATTCCGTTCGGAAGATATGACGTGATAAACACTGATATACCTGAAAAACTAACTGAGATGAACGAAAACCACATTGATTCTTCCCCTTTCCCTCGCTAAACTGTTGTAGTTCAGTTACTTAATTTGTACTTGAACCTCCGTCATTAAATATTGTTGAAATTAATGAACTATACGTGATCCTTTGTCGTGCAGTACAGCATCAGTATTGCGTTGCGAGAAAATCTCTATTCAACCTGTAATCTAGTTCGCCTATAGTCGGTACTGTGTGGTGAATAAGTGCATTTTTACCAGTAATCCTCTAATCTCTTTTGCAGTACTCCAGTGTGTCGTAATCGTCACTTAATCCCGTTGTTGTACACTCCTGGAAATGGAAAAAAGAACACATTGACACCGGTGTGTCAGACCCACCATACTTGCTCCGGACACTGCGAGAGGGCTGTACAATCAATGATCACACGCACGGCACAGCGGACACACCAGGAACCGCGGTGTTGGCCGTCGAATGGCGCTAGCTGCGCAGCATTTGTGCACAGCCGCCGTCAGTGTCAGCCAGTTTGCCGTGGCATACGGAGCTCCATCGCAGTCTTTAACACTGGTAGCATGCCGCGACAGCGTGGACGTGAACCGTATGTGCAGTTGACGGACTTTGAGCGAGGGCGTATAGTGGGCATGCGGGAGGCCGGGTGGACGTACCGCCGAATTGCTCAACACGTGGGGCGTGAGGTCTCCACAGTACATCGATGTTGTCGCCAGTGGTCGGCGGAAGGTGCACGTGCCCGTCGACCTGGGACCGGACCGCAGCGACGCACGGATGCACGCCAAGACCGTAGGATCCTACGCAGTGCCGTAGGGGACCGCACCGCCACTTCCCAGCAAGTTAGGGACACTGTTGCTCCTGGGGTATCGGCGAGGACCATTCGCAACCGTCTCCATGAAGCTGGGCTACGGTCCCGCACACCGTTAGGCCGTCTTCCGCTCACGCCCCAACATCGTGCAGCCCGCCTCCAGTGGTGTCGCGACAGGCGTGAATGGAGGGACGAATGGAGACGTGTCGTCTTCAGCGATGAGAGTCGCTTCTGCCTTGGTGCCAATGATGGTCGTATGCGTGTTTGGCGCCGTGCAGGTGAGCGCCACAATCAGGACTGCATACGACCGAGGCACACAGGGCCAACACCCGGCATCATGGTGTAGGGAGCGATCTCCTACACTGGCCGTACACCACTGGTGATCGTCGAGGGGACACTGAATAGTGCACGGTACATCCAAACCGTCATCGAACCCATCGTTCTATCATTCCTAGACCGGCAAGGGAAATTGCTGTTCCAACAGGACAATGCACGTCCGCATGTATCCCGTGCCACCCAACGTGCTCTAGAAGGTGTAAGTCAACTACCCTGGCCAGCAAGATCTCCGGATCTGTCCCCCATTGAGCATGTTTGGGACTGGATGAAGCGTCGTCTCACGCGGTCTGCACGTCCAGCACGAACGCTGGTCCAACTGAGGCGCCAGGTGGAAATGGCATGGCAAGCCGTTCCACAGGACTACATCCAGCATCTCTACGATCGTCTCCATGGGAGAATAGCAGCCTGCATTGCTGCGAAAGGTGGATATACACTGTACTAGTGCGGACATTGTGCATGCTCTGTTGCCTGTGTCTATGTGCCTGTGGTTCTGTCAGTGTGATCATGTGATGTATCTGGCCCCAGGAATGTGTCAATAAAGTTTCTCCTTCCTGGGACAATGAATTCACGGTGTTCTTATTTCAATTTCCAGGAGTGTATATTGTGAGCTCTTGATGCGTTTGGAAAATACTACTAATTTTTTTGTAGTTGTAGATTTTTTGCTCCATGGTAGGTGAGGGTGTTGTACCTAGATTATAGTTTACCTGGAAATATACGACGGTTTCTGGTCGGTGTTGCGGTCTAATAATGAAGAAATGTGCACCAGAGATAGCCATAAAGAGTTTCCGTCATTTTCGGCAGCTTTTCTTGTTGGTCGACATGGGGTTTTGTTTCGTGCAACATTTTTTTTTATATTATGCATTCTACGCATTTAAGTGATGTATAATAAACTAAATCTATTTGGAATATCTTGTTAATTCTTCAGCTACAGAGATTTGTGGAGAATAAAAAGTTATGTATTTTTAGAACTATTGACGTCACATGTTGAGAGGTAACCGTATTTCATCAGTCGTGAACCATACCGTACTTTGAAAAAAATGTTTTACCATACAACATGTGATGCTTTCAAATTAACTTGGTTTCTTTAATATCTTGAAAATGAAAATTTGTGTTAAATTCCAATATCTTATATTTAAAAATGTATTTAAATTGTTAGGAGTTTTTGATAGTACTACCGCTTAATTTGATTTCACTTACTGATTTTAGTGTGTTGTAGAGTAACAGTGTAACAGATAGACTATTAAATACGATATTAACAAGATTTTCTCGAATGAAATGCTTTTAAATTTATGTGAAAAATTTTACCCTAGGTAGATGACCATGTTGTACCTAGCAGACTGTTTCCACATCTGGAAAAACCTTAATGTTCCGAAGTATTTTTATAACTCCAGAAGAAGAGTATAGCACATAAATAGTGAACACGACAATATACTAAACTTCCACTGCAGAGCTGCCTAGAGACGAATGTGTGAAAGTGTCCTGAGCTACATGACTCTCACCTACACCAGAAGAAGTGAATACCACGTATGAAACGTTAACACTACAAAATGAGGCTGTAACTGTAAATTTAGGTCGACTGATATAAAATAAAATATGTGAAATATAGGGAAAACGGATGTTTTCACATGCAACTCTTTACAATGTTTCCCCCAAAACCAGCAATCAAGTTGGTTGTAAAAGGTATTTCAATTGATTCTTGTTATGCGTACTTCCACTAACACTCATCTTCAGATAGTCCTGAACTGATACGTTTCAGCTCACGTAGACTCGTCTCTTGTTCTGTAGGCCGTAGTCACGGTTTAGATAATTTATGTTATCTCACACCAGTATCGATAACACACATATACAGGTGTGCGTGTGTGACGATAATAAGAACAAACCTTTAAAGGTCTAGCTCTATATGCATTGTAATTTTCTAGCACTAATATAGTTTCACTACATAACAATTAGCTTTTTATGTATGTGTTTGTGTGAGACATGTTTCTAATGAGATCAACGCCATCGGAATAGGAAACCAGAGAGTAAAACACGAAAATGTGCCACTGTACTTTACGTTCTTTTTCCGCCGTTTTATATCTCTCCAAGATCCGGTGCTAAAACGTGTAACATGACATTTATGATCGCAGGTCGTATTTTACTTGAGGCTGTATAGAAATTACAACTGCGGAAAGCTTAATGCAGAGTCTGCAACAGCAGTCGGCGCCATCTGTGCTGCCACGGGTAGGCGTGTTGCCTTTAGAGTGGCGCCACAGTAAATGTGACAACCTACTTCCCCTCTTCCTCACCCTTTAATTTACTGTTTGTCTCTCCAGCAATACTGATTTCCAGTAACTACTGTACTAGTACTATTAGTCGTAATGCATTTTAACGGTCAGTTTTGATTACAGTCAGCCATTAGTTAAATGCAGCACTCTGGTAATTTGGTATTTTGGCACTAGGTGATGAGTATATGACAGGTTGCACGGGAATTGTGAACTGATAGACAGCACAAAAAATAAAATAAAATAAAGGATGAAAAATATATCTGCAATGAGAGGAGACTTTTTCATCATTTTCATCCGTCCACTTTGAAAATATATGTACAGGTTATATTTAAAACGACTTACATAAACAAATGGTAAATCATTCATCAATCCTAAGGTTAGCTGGAACACTACATTTTTGTACAAGGTCTGGTGCTATTGGAGATGGTATGGGCTTGCCTTTCTCCGATTGTTGAACTGACTTACTCGTCCTGTTATAGGGTTATCTATAGCTTAAGGTGAATTCCGAAACGTCGATTCATATCATCAAATAGTGAAGCATAAAAATACTAGGTCTGGCCAGAGGTCGTACCCCAGACCTTTGGACAGGTAGCTTGGCACATGGGCATAACAGCACCGATCCCACAAAGAAATAAATTAATAATTTAAGCACTAGCAGGATCAACTGCTTGTGAACACCATCATATTATATAATAAATTTATATCAATGGAACACTACAATCACGAAACCTCATTTACTAAGGAAAAATGATTCTGCTATTAGATGTACGCTGCTCAGCCAGAACATTACAACCACCGACCTACTATCGATATAAAGCAGTATAGGTGATAGCAGCGTCATCTGGCGAGAAATGATTGTCTGGTTAGACACAGCCGGCCGCTGTGGTCGAGCGATTCTAGGAGCTTCAATCCGGAATCACGTGGCAGCTACGGTCGCAGATTCGAATCCTGCCTTGGGCATGGATGTGTGTGATGTCTTAGGTTGGTTAGGTTTAAGTAGTTCTAAATCTAGGGGACTGATGACCTCAGAAGTTGTCCCATAGTGCTTGGAGTGATTTCAACCATTTGGTCAGAGACATGCATGGTGCTCTACGTGCGTAGAATGGGGAAGGCGTACGATCTGATTTTGACCGAGGGCGGATTCTGATGGCGCGGAGGCTCGGTACGAACATTCCAGAAACTCCACAACTCGTCGGGTGTTCGAGTGGCGCTGTGGCGAGTCTCTTCAACACATGGCGAGTTCATGGGAGCTCGTGCAAGGCATCATGACGGCCAAGGAGTATCGTACGCTCGATCCAGACGACGTGCTCCCATTCATGACGATTAGTTTTTCCGACGGCAGTGATATTTTTCAGCAAGATAATGCGCCATGTAACGAGGCCAGAAGAGTGATGGAGTAGTTCGATGAACAGACTTCGTTAGTTTAAGCGGCCACCCCTCATTGCAGATGTCGCACGTCGTAGGCTGGACAGACTGGTAAAACAGGACACGCGCCAAACTGTAGCGGAACTAAGATCAGATTAACTCTGGGCAGAGTACAAGTGTGTCTGAATACATGGTGCACCGAACACTTCTAACGATGGGTCTCCGCATCCGACGACCCATGCATGTAAGAATGTTTCCACGACATCGGCAACTACGACTGAAATGGGTACCTGACCATCGCCAATGCACGTAGGGCAGTGGCAGAGCGTTGCGTGCTCTGATGAATCCCGATACCTTCTTCATCATGCCGGTGGGAGGGCGTGAATCCGCCGTCTGCCAGGGAAACACTTTCCTGACACCTGTACTGCAAGACAGAGACAATCTGGCGGTGGCTCCATTATATTCTGGGGAACACACATCTGGGATCCATGGATCTAGTGGAGCTCGTGCAAGACACCAAGCCGGTCAAGGAGTATCGTACACTGGTTGCAGACCACGTACACCCCTTCATGACGATCATGTTTCCCTATGGCAGTTGAATTTTTCAATAAGATAATGCGCCTTGTCACATGGCCAAGAGTGTGATGGTGTGGTTTGAGGAACATAGTGGCGAGCTCCAATTGAACTGCGGTCCCCCAACTCGCCAGATCGGAACCCAGTCGAACATATTCGAAATGTGATTGAACGTGGCGTCAGAACTCATTGCTCGCCCACTCCCCCTCCCCCGCTCCCACCACCCGGAATTTACGAGAATTAAGTGACTTGTATGTGCAGAATCAGTGCCAATAATCTCTAGTAACCTACCAAGATCTCATTGCTTCCATGCCAGGTCACGTCGCCGCTGTTATCCGTCCCAAAGGTGAACGTACGGGCTATTGGATAGGTGGTCATAATGTTCTGGCTATCAGTGTAACTGAACTCCTGTCAGCAAAGAAATCGGTAGATGCAGGTCTACTCTCCGCATTACCATGATTGTTAATTACTTCTTTATATGAATCGCCAGTGTCATACTAATCAGCGATACAAGCTTAAAAGGTCACAACTGCAAACCTGTAATGTACAATGTATAATTTTTAGCGGAAAACGGTCTCCATTCTGTTGCTTTTAGAAGAATTTCGTTGAATTTACAAAAACGCAATCCATTTTCAGTTGTTATTCAGATGGTCTAAACACACACATCAAAAAACGTTTTGCATCACCCCGGTTCTCAGAAACTCTGAAGATACAGGTTGACTGTGGATATTGTATCACAGTCCCTTTGACTGTCCAGACATGTCATTAAACCCGCCCGAAGATGTAAACAACCATGCATGGGCAGCGCCTATTAGACGTAGGGGGCCCGACAGCCGATTAGTTCCAGTCATTCCACCAGGGAGGACGTACACGGCTCGTTTTGTCTGTAAATTCAACCATGCCTAGACGGTCAATACCGCGGTTCAATCGCGTCCTCACTGTTACTTTGTGCCAAGAAGGGCTCTCAACAAGCGAAGTGTCCAGGCGTCTCGTAGTGAACCAAAGCTATGTTTTTCGGACATGGAGGAGATACAGAGAGACAGAAACTGTCGATGACATGCCTCGCTCAGGCAGCTCAAGGGCTACTACTGCAGTAGATGACCACCACCTACGGATTATGGCTCGGAGGAACCCTGACAGCAACGCCACCATGTAGAATAATGCTTTTTGTGCAGCCACAGGTCGTCGCAACACGACTCAATTTGTGCGCAATAGGCTGTATGATGCGGAAACAAATGGTTCAAATGGCTCTGAGCACTATGGGACTTAACATCTGAGGTCATCAGTCCCCTATAACTTAGAACTACTTAAACCTAACTAACCTAAGGACATCACACACATCCGTGCTCCAGGCAGGATTCGAACCTGCAACCGTAGCGGTCACGCGGTTCCAGACTGAAGCGCCTAGAACCACACGGCCACACTGGCCGGCTATGATGCGCAACTTCACTCCCGACATCCATGGCGAGGTCCATCTTTGCAACCACGACATCAAGCAGCGCAGTACAGATGGGCACAGCAACATGCAGAATGGACCACTTAGGATTAGCATCATGTTCTCTTCACCGATGAGTGTCACATATGCCTTCAACTAGACAATCGTCGGAGACGTGTTTGAAGGCAACCCGGTGAGGCTGAACGCCTTAGACACACTATCAAACGAGTGCAGCAAGGTGGAGGTTCCCTGACGTTTTGGAGTGGCATTATGTGAGGCGGACGTACTCCACTAGTGGTCATGGAAAGCGCTGTAACGGCTGTGCGATACGTGAATGCCATCCTACGACAGATAGTGCAACCATTTCGGCAGCATATTGGCGAGGCATTCGTCTTCATGAACGACAATTCGCGCCCCAATTGTGCGCATCTTGTGAATGACTTCCTTCAATACAACAACATCGCTCGACTAGAGTGCTCAGCATGTTCTTCAGACATGAACCCTATCGAAAATGCCTGGAATTGATGAAAAGGTCTGTTTATGGACTACGTGAGCCACCATCCACTCTAAGCGATCTACGCCAAATCGTCGTTGAGGAATGGGACAATATGGACCAACAGTACCTTGATGAACTTGTGGATAGTATGCCACAACGAATACAGGCATGCATCACTGCAAGAGGATGTGCTACAGGGTATTAGAAGTACCGGTGTGTCCAGCAATCTGGACCACCACCTCTGAAGGTGTCGCTGTATGGTGGAACAACAGACAATGTGTGATTTTCATGAACAACAAAAAGGGCGGGAATGATGTTTATGTAGATCTCTATTCCAATTTTCTGTACAGGTTCCGGAACTCTCGGAACCGAGGTGATGCAAAACTTTTTTGATGTATGTATAATCCTGAATGAGTTGCTGAATAATAAGCAATTAAAATGAAATTCTTCGGACATATTACAGCTGTAAACAGCCTCTTACACAGTTGTTTTGTTTGTCTTTCAGTAGCTCGACCAATTACAGTAGCGGTAAGAGCTTAATTCCGTACCCCAGGACCAGTGCTTTCGCTGCTGACAGCAGACTCGACTGGCAGTTCAGCAGCTCAGCAGAAGTCGCCACTGCTGTGTCATCAGACTTCGGCCTGTCAACGGCAGGGGAGTGGCACAGCCTTCAGAACGCTTCAACAGTTTGATCTACTGTTTCATGATATCAGCTGCAAAAGGGCTTTTGATAAAATACCGATACATCGACATTTATTCCACAAAATATTGAAATTTATCTTTCCCGATACATCAATATCAAAACTGCAATATCTAGCCCAGATATTTTTATTTTATATTTTCTTCGTAATTTTCGGAAAATATCTGAAGTTCTTCTTTTGCAATTGTGTCAGGACACAATTTTGCTTTCGCTGTGTGAAGGCGTCTTACTACTTTTTGAGCTATTATCAAGTCCAATCTTTCTCTCTGACTGTGTGAAGCGAGTACATGTGGCATAAAAGCAGAACTCCAATGTAAAGTAACAGCACAAGAGTTCCGTTAAAAAACAATTTTTAACGCAACCAGTGTGCTACTACTTCACATCGACATTCTTCAAAAACAGCTGCTGAAAATGATGAACAAAAATCTGCTTGACAAGATTGAGCGTTACGGATGTCAGAGACGTATGAGGAGAAATGCTGACGTAATCGGCTCTCGCCGCTACCAACAGAATATGCATCGTTTAACTTCACCACGCAATTTTGACCCTACAACTGCTAGGTCGCTGGCGTTGACAGAAATGAAAAAACAAGGAAGTCGACATGAAGTGTTCAAGAGAAATCCGATATGTGACGAAACCGAATGCTGGACCCGTCGGGCATCTTTTACCCTGCTATTTACATGCCCTTACCACTGTTAGCAAAGCCGTTATCGCCAACCGTAAACGTGCATCATTTTCCTTTCGGTTCTTGCAGCCTGCAAGTGTTTTGATTTGCAGAATATCTAAAAATAAGTCGATACTTAAATATACAGCTCTGAAACTGGCAGCACACTCAACAATGTGCGGCCGAGTATACTTCTTTCGACAATATATCGATGTATCGACACTTTTTAATATATTTGAGAGCCGATAATGATACTCTTTTTAAACTGGTGGTGTATCGGATTCCCGATATTTTTAAAAATATCGAAGTTTTGCTGAGAAGGCCAGAATTAGGATTGAGGCGCATGGTTGCCCCTTTTCTGTCAGAGTCTTTTACATAGAAACCTATTCGCCTTTTTTTTGTGCTCCGACAGAAGAAATTTTCAGCTTGTCTATAAATACCTCTCATTTTTATGCCAGTAGGGTGGTGATTGTGTTATATAACGTGGCTTCCGGATTGGACGTATGTATTTGTACTTTTCAGTGCTTTATGACTTCATAGTATCTGATTCTAAGATTTATGTTTGTCATTCACATGTACATTTTATGACAGTCATTGAAGGTTAATTGACATATGCCTGTTTTACTGGATTTAGCTGAAGCTACTCGGAGATTGCTTGTTCTTGCTTTTGAATATCTCCAAGAATCACTTTCCGTATGTAATAGAACGTTTCTCTCTTCAGTTTTACAAAACTTGTCTGGTTATCCCAGTTCCTGAGAAAACAGCATACAAAACTCATCTTTTTCTTTTCGAGGCAGGTATTTCTCATTCACATGCACTGAGCGTGTTTTAAATAGCTTAATCCGCAGTGCAGCAGTCATCTACAAGCACAGCGGCGTCTTAACACCCATCCCACCCACTAAGATCTAAATACACTCCTGGAAATTGAAATAAGAACACCGTGAATTCATTGTCCCAGGAAGGGGAAACTTTATTGACACATTCCTGGGGTCAGATACATCACATGATCACACTGACAGAACCACAGGCACATAGACACAGGCAACAGAGCATGCACAATGTCCGCACTAGTACAGTGTATATCCACCTTTCGCAGCAATGCAGGCTGCTATTCTCCCATGGAGACGATCGTAGAGATGCTGGATGTAGTCCTGTGGAACGGCTTGCCATGCCATTTCCACCTGGCGCCTCAGTTGGACCAGCGTTCGTGCTGGACGTGCAGACCGCGTGAGACGACGCTTCATCCAGTCCCAAACATGCTCAATGGGGGACAGATCCGGAGATCTTGCTGGCCAGGGTAGTTGACTTACACCTTCTAGAGCACGTTGGGTGGCATGGGATACATGCGGACGTGCATTGTCCTGTTGCAACAGCAAGTTCCCTTGCCGGTCTAGGAATGGTAGAACGATGGGTTCGATGACGGTTTGGATGTACCGTGCACTATTCAGTGTCCCCTCGACGATCACCAGTGGTGTACGGCCAATGTAGGAGATCGCTCCCCACACCATGATGCCGGGTGTTGGCCCTGTGCGCCTCGGTCGTATTCAGTCCTGATTGTGGCGCTCACCTGCACGGCGCCAAACACGCATACGACCATCATTGGCACCAAGGCAGAAGCGACTCTCATCGCTGAAGACGACACGTCTCCATTCGTCCCTCCATTCACGCCCGTCGCGACACTACTGGAGGCGGGCTGCACGATGTTGGGGCGTGAGCGGAAGACGGCCTAACGGTGTGCGGGACCGTAGCCCAGCTTCATGGAGACGGTTGCGAATGGTCCTCGCCGATACCCCAGGAGCAACAGTGTCCCTAATTTGCTGGGAAGTGGCGGTGCGGTCCCCTACGGCACTGCGGAGGATCCTACGGTCTTGGCGTGCATCCGTGCGTCGCTGCGGTCCGGTCCCAGGTCGACGGGCACGTGCACCTTCCGCCGACCACTGGCGACAACATCGATGTACTGTGGAGACCTCACGCCCCACGTGTTGAGCAATTCGGCGGTACATCCACCCGGCCTCCCGCATGCCCACTATACGCCCTCGCTCAAAGTCCGTCAACTGCACATACGGTTCACGTCCACGCTGTCGCGGCATGCTACCAGTGTTAAAGACTGCGATGGAGCTCCGTATGCCACGGCAAACTGGCTGACACTGACGGCGGCGGTGCACAAATGCTGCGCAGCTAGCACCTTTCGACGGCCAACACCGCGGTTCCTAGTGTGTCCGCTGTGCCGTGCGTGTGATCATTGCTTGTACAGCCCTCTCGCAGTGTCCGGAGCAAGTATGGTGGGTCTGACACACCGGTGTCAACGTGTTCTTTTTTCCATTTCCAGGAGTGTATATTCCAACCTCCTTGATAGAATAGATTGTAACCTAGCCTAACCTCCTTGTTCCCGCCAAAAACGGACAGAAGGAGATCGGATGCACCTCGACAAAGCTGTTGGCCGATGTTATCGAGCGATCTGTGGTGACGACGTCTGGAGATCGTTTTCGGTACAACTGCGAACGAAGCCTTAGACGGGATTTGTCTTCGTTTTAACACAGGCACGTGTAATTTTTTGCCTGGCGACGGTGTACAATAGTATCAAAGCCGTTACTGATTTTCTAACACACTTTTTTACCAGGTTTTAGCTAATAATGTTCGATTAACATACTCGTAGAATGAGATTTTCACTCTGCAGCGGAGTGTGAGCTGATATGAAACTTCCTGGAAGATTGAAATTGTGTGACGGACCGAGACTCGAACTCGGAAACTTTGCCTTTCGCGGGCAAGTGCTCTACCATCTGAACCCCGTCCTCACAGCTTCAGTTCTGCCAGTACCTCGTCTCCTACTTTCCAAACTTCACAGGAGCTCTTCTGCGAACGTGCAGAGTAAAAGTCTCATTCTGGTAACATTCGCCAGGCTGTCGCTAAGCCATGTCTCTGCAATATCCTTCCTTCCAGGAGTGCTAGTTCCGTAAGGTGTCTTTCTTGGGTAGCTCAGATGCTGGAGCACTTGCCCGCGAACGGCAAAGGTCCTGAGTTCGAGTCTCGGTCCGGCACACAGTTTCTGTGTTAAGATCAATTAAATGCTTGAGGTGTACTTGCCTTGTTGGTTTCGAAGACTATTCTCCATCAGTTCAATGTTAACTGTGTTGCATAATATTAACTGCTTCATGCAGAAGTCCCAGGAGTCAATATGAAATGCCGATGATATTCATTAATTTGCACGAACACACAGTTTGCATTTTGTGTTAACATGCGTATTGTTCCAGAACATTTGTACAATGCACAGCTAAAAAAACGGACTTTACGGATGATTTACTCAAACTAAATGTAAACCACTGCCACTCCATTGTCACTCCCAAGCTCTTAGGCTCACTGCCTATATAGTTCCTTAACAACACATGTTCATTGGAAGTACTGTTCAATAAAGTCACATTAATGGAGTACAATTAAAGTCGATAGTTTCATAAGTAACTAGAGTTACAACTCGGAAGACAATAAATGACTAATTATAACAAACGTTATTTCTGAAATTGCTTTTCAAATTTAACGTCGAAATTCTGCTTGAGAAATATGACTAACGATACTTGATACAAAGTAATATCTCGTTAATTACAACAGGATCATTGATGCTAACATATTTTTGGGTGCTTTACATAATGCGGAAATATGTTTTGAGGTTGTAATTGTACGTAATAATCTTGTTTTGAACATATTATCGAAATAATAGTTTGTTTATGACAGAAAGTTCTAGAACTCGTAATACAGAATTAATTACAATCAATCTGATTTGGTTTTTATAGCTTTCAGTGTATCAGTTAGCCAGAAATCTACGCAAAACATTAGTTTTCACGTTTTATTAAATAATCGAGTTTTGACAGTTATTTTTCCATTTAATGATTGAACTGATTTTAACACTAACATTTCTATGTGATTACTGTCTGATAGTTACACAAACGAAATAATAGTTTTTCTGTAAATTTCGTAAAATTGATGATTAGCATAAGATACATTTCCACTAATTAAAGATTCCTGTTAATTTTATTTAAATGAGCTGCAGTTGACTAAATGGGTGTGTTTCATTTTAAAAGTCTCGTGTAAAATCCTACTTGATACAATAAAGAGAACCAACAGTTGTATTTTAACATTTGCTGTACTATGAAATGTCTATCGTATAATACGTAAAACTGTGCTACCGAATATTTCGTATATGGGTCCGCATAGTGAGTCGTATCACGAAGTCAAGAAATAAGGTATCAACATGTGCCGGCTATTGCTGCCTTCCGAATCTAGTGAACGAACAGAGCAAGCTGGGTTTCAAGCGATCAATACTTCAGTGAACCATATTGATTCCTACACAGGAGCTACTCGGTCTCCACAAAAGATAACAACCACGAACGTAGTGGATGTTCCATAACGGTGAAGTTCTACAATTAGAAGTATCTGATCAAAAGTGTCTGGGCACTCCTATACAATGAGCAGCTGACCGGTAGATCTCACTAGAGGCGGACACGACAGTGTAGGAGGTCAGCCCTACTGGTGTTTCAGCACTAACATCAAGATTGGTGGGCCAGGAGATCTCAGTGACTTTGTATGCGAACAACTCATTGGATGACATCTGAGTAACAGATCTAGCAGGGACATTTCAACCCCTCGCAAGCTGCCGAACTCATCTGTTGGTGACAAGATTGTGAAGTGGAAATGCGAAGCAACAACCAAAGCTAAACCAAACTCAGGCTGACCTCATGTAGTGACGGACAGGGACCATCGGTGAATGCAGATAGCCGGCCGGAGTGGCCGTGCTGTTCTAGGCGCTACAGTCTGGAACCGAGCGACCGCTACGGTCGCAGGTTCGAATCCTGCCTCGTGCATGGATGTGTGTAATGTCCTTAGGTTAGTTAGGTTTAATTAGTTCTAAGTTCTAGGCGACTGATGACCTCAGAAGTTAAGTCGCATAGTGCTCGGAGCCATTTTGAACGCAGATATGGTTGTAAATAATCAAATGAAATCGTTGTTAAGCTCCAAAATGCTACCAGCAGTCCAACTAGCACACAGCCTGGGTTTAAGGAGTTCGAAAGTTTATCGAGCGGCTCTCCATAAGCCACACATTTCTGTAGCCAACAGTAGGCGACTCTAGAATTGATCTAGAGAGTGACGCTACTAGACAGTGGATGACTGGAAACGAGTCATTTTCAGTGGTGAATCACACTATTCGCCATTGAAATTTGATGGAAAGGTTTGGCTTCCGCAAATGGCTGAAGATTGTTACTTGCCATCGTGTGCAGTGTCAACAGTGAAGTACAGAGGAAGTAGTTTCAGGATATTTCTCGTGGGTAGCGTGCTGTCCTCTTACTGCGTTCAAGAAACTGCTAAATGCTGAAAGATATTAACATATTGTACTTACAGCATTTTGTATTGCATGGAGTAGCAAAACAACAGAAAAACCATAGAAAAAGGGACTATCCTCCTCAGCGTCCCAATCTGAACCTAATGGTTCAAATGGCTCTGAGCACTATGGGACTTAACATCTGAGGTCATCAGTCCCCTAGAACTTAGAACTACTTAAACCTGACTAACCTAAGGATGTCACACACATTCATTCCCGAGGCAGGATTCGAACCTGCGACAGTAGCTGTCGTGTGGTGAGGCGAAGCGCCGTATAACGATCCTGCCTTGGAGGCGGTTAAGTAGGAGATGTGTCTGAGAGCTGGATAGTGACAGATGGTGACGCGAGACTGGACGCGCACGTAGTTTATGTATCAGCCGATAGAGGACAATATTGGATAGGGGGACTGTGATTGTAGTTTCGATTGTGCCCACTAGAGTGCACTAAAGTAATAGAATGTTTTTCATAAACTCTTCTAGTATTTTCACAAAGTGTTATTGTGTCTTTCTGTGTATGTAAAATATTATAAATGTGTCTTAGCAGTATGAATGATGCGTGAGTGTGGTTTAAAGTTAATATGAAGATAATTGTTTAACGAGATATGTAGTGGGATTTAGTGTGGGAACATTTCGAAGAAGTATGGATGTGGACAAAGGGGATTTTTGTAGAATAGATTTGTAAAGTAAGTTTATGGTAAAGGGAAAGTTAGGTATAAATAACAATAGTAAATAACTTTAGGCATATGCAAAAGTTCAGCATATAAGATAATTACGTCGGTAAAAAGTGCAGCCGTTAGGTTTACTATTTTGCGATTGGTTATTGATGAAAAGCGCGGACTGATGCGGGAGAATGTTGTTTTGCTATTGGCTGTTGAGTAAACTGACCAATGGTAAAGCAACATTCTTCGCGCACCTTCTCTGCTGGTAGAGAAGAAAATGGTTCAAATGCCTCTGCGCACTGTGGGACTTAACTTCTGAGGTCATCAGTCCCCTAGAACTTAGAACTACTTAAACCTAACTAACCTAAGGACATGGCACACATCCATGCCCGAGGCAGCATTCGAACCTGCGACCGTCGCGGTAGCGCGATTCCAGACTGTAACGCCTAGAACCGCTCGGCCACTCCGGCCGGCGGTAGAGAAGACTTAGAGTATTCTAGAGAAGAGTCGGAGCCTAGCCATGAAACAGTTCGGACGTGTGTAGCAGTAGTTCCGATGGAAATGATAAGTTGCCGGATCTAGCAGTGTTTCATACATCAAAAGTGTGGTAAAGTGACGGCATAATTATTCCGATGGGTGTGTAGAAATTTCGGAGTTTTTAAGTGAATTTTGTGATGAGAAAAGACATATATTCCGCGCGGCGTATTGAGCAGCTCTGTGGTTAAAAACTGTGACTGCATTTGGTACCGACAGACTTAATATTTGGCGAGCATTCCCAATCAAAAACAATCAATATTTTTGTAGCTATTACGTTTTCGGGAAATGCAACACCATAAACTTGCTAACGTGAGTGAAAGGGATTGTGTGTGACTAGCAAGGGCTTGGCAGTGATACTTGTTCACCTAAGTTTTAGAATATATTAACTGAGGACAAAATTTCCATCCTTTCATTTCGTGTGAAAACTTTCTCCCGAAACGTAGATTAGTGACTTTAATTGCAGTCTGGTTCACGTCAAAGTACAGTAGGTCTCGCTCGGCTTCCCTACTGATGATATGCTGAGACAATGTTCACAGGTAGTTACAGGTACGTCGTAAAGGGACGGAAACCGCGCCGCCGCAGTGGTTCCAGACTAAAGCGCCTCGAACCGCTCGGCCACACCGGCCGCCTGAACCTAATGGAACAACATTAGGGTGACTTACAACGTGGCAACGCTCCACACACAAACGTCTTACAAAATTACTTTTTCTGCCTGTTGCTTTTCAGGAACAATTCCTCGTCAGATATTCAGACATCTCATTGAAAGTGTTCCCAGCAGTGTTCGAGCCGGCATAAATGCGAAGACTGGACACATCCGCATTGTTTTTATCGGACAATGCATGTACTGGTTTAGGACAGCAACCAGCCACAAATTTACTTTTAGTTCCTTTACTCAAAGGGTACCGTTACCGGTTTCGAATCGTTGTGATTCATCCTCAGACGGTTTACACGCTTTCTTTATGACATATACACTCCTGGAAATTGAAATAAGAACACCGTGAATTCATTGTCCCAGGAAGGGGAAACTTTATTGACACATTCCTGGGGTCAGATACATCACATGATCACACTGACAGAACCACAGGCACATAGACACAGGCAACAGAGCATGCACAATGTCCGCACTAGTACAGTGTATATCCACCTTTCGCAGCAATGCAGGCTGCTATTCTCCCATGGAGACGATCGTAGAGATGCTGGATGTAGTCCTGTGGAACGGCTTGCCATGCCATTTCCACCTGGCGCCTCAGTTGGACCAGCGTTCGTGCTGGACGTGCAGACCGCGTGAGACGACGCTTCATCCAGTCCCAAACATGCTCAATGGGGGACAGATCCGGAGATCTTGCTGGCCAGGGTAGTTGACTTACACCTTCTAGAGCACGTTAGGTGGCACGGGATACATGCGGACGTGCATTGTCCTGTTGGAACAGCAAGTTCCCTTGCCGGTCTAGGAATGGTAGAACGATGGGTTCGATGACGGTTTGGATGCACCGTGCACTATTCAGTGTCCCCTCGACGATCACCAGTGGTGTACGGCTAGTGTAGGAGATCGCTCCCTACACCATGATGCCGGGTGTTGGCCCTGTGTGCCTCGGTCGTATGCAGTCCTGATTGTGGCGCTCACCTGCACGGCGCCAAACACGCATACGACCATCATTGGCACCAAGGCAGAAGCGACTCTCATCGCTGAAGACGACACGTCTCCATTCGTCCCTCCATTCACGCCTGTCGCGACACCACTGGAGGCGGGCTGCACGATGTTGGGGCGTGAGCGGAAGACGGCCTAATGGTGTGCGGGACCGTAGCCCAGCTTCATGGAGACGGTTGCGAATGGTCCTCGCCGATACCCCAGGAGCAACAGTGTCCCTAATTTGCTGGGAAGTGGCGGTGTGGTCCCCTACGGCACTGCGTAGGATCCTACGGTCTTGGCGTGCATCAGTGCGTCGCTGCGGTCCGGTCCCAGGTCGACGGGCACGTGCACCTTCCGCCGACCACTGGCGACAACATCGATGTACTGTGGAGACCTCACGCCCCACGTGTTGAGCAATTCGGCGGTACGTCCACCCGGCCTCCCGCATGCCCACTATACGCCCTCGTTCAAAGTCCGTCAACTGCACATACGGTTCACGTCCACGCTGTCGCGGCATGCTACCAGTGTTAAAGACTGCGATGGAGCTCCGTATGCCACGGCAAACTGGCTGACACTGACGGCGGCGGTGCACAAATGCTGCGCAGCTAGCGCCATTCGACGGCCAACACCGCGGTTCCTGGTGTGTCCGCTGTGCCGTGCGTGTGATCATTGCTTGTACAGCCGTCTCGCAGTGTCCGGAGCAAGTATGGTGGGTCTGACACACCGGTGTCAATGTGTTCTTTTTTCCATTTCCAGGAGTGTATATATATATATATATATATATATATATATATATAATTTAATAATATCAACTCAAAAATTCAATATCTCTGTGCTAGTGTAAAAGGCATTACAGTTACGTTAGTGAATATATGATCCTTTCCAAACACAGGAAATCATCGTCAAATGTTACGATATATAATAGCATCTGTGATACTCATATGTTTGTAAGCTCTTTGTATGTATCAAAACATGTGGTGCGTAGTAGAAATCTTCTCAGTGACAAATCTAAAGTGTTTAGTGAGAACAATTTACATGTCCAACAATAAGAATACAGTGGGAACGTATTTACATCTGTTGGACGAATGTTACGAAAACATACACTCCAAACCGACGTTTCACGTAAGTCACATGCAACGAAAATCTGTAACGCAACCATCTGTGTGTGGCGTGTTTATAATTGTATGTTATTTATATTTTAGGACAATTAATCTGTAAGAAACACACCATATGTCATAAAGAAAGCGTGTAAACCGTCTGAGGACGAAACACAACGATTCCAAGCCGGTAAAGGTACCCTTTGAATAAAGGAACTAAAAGTAAATTTGTGGCTGGTCGCTGTCCTAACACCATCAACATCTGTCTTCAAACAACAGCCACGGTCTCCATCATGTCATCATATGACAAAATTGCAATAATGTATGTACTGTTTATCGTTTTGCACTTCTACCGTATCGAATGGAAGTTTCACCGCAGAAGGCGGTGGTTTGTACCGTCAGTCGATCAGTAATACGTCAGCAGTTGTTGCGGTGAAGTACCTTTGAGCTAGTGGTAGTGTGTCTTGCCCCTCTATCAGGGCTCCCGCCTAAACCAGCTCTCCGCTAACGAAGTCCACAGCTGTAGTTGGTGGTGGCGGTGGGGGGAAGGGGGGGGGGGGTAGGGAGTGTATGGGCGAGGGGTGAGGGTGGGTTAAGGAAGGGGTGTGCGGAAGGGGGTACGAAGGCTGGCAACGAAGTTGTAGCGAGCGGCCGACAGGGAGCAGGGAGCAGGTGTTGCTGCGAGGCTCTTACAAATGGCCGCTACAATTACCCCCCTCCACCAACCCAACCTCTCCTTGCTTGTCGAGATGCCGTCTGCCCGTCTGTCCAGCTGGGCGCGCGACAGTGTGGCGGCAAAAATGGCAAACTTCGGACAGATACAATATTAGTATATATGTAGTTAAGGCTCACCGGCCACTTGACCATCTTCTTCTTCTGTGCGAATGTACAAACAGTGCCCGAACTCTTACGGGAATCGGCAACGCGTCAGCGAGTAATGAGTATAATGGGCGGGGGCACCACGAATGTAGTGTGGGACAATACGTTGAGAATGTGGGTTTCGCGGGAGGCGTGCCAGAGATAAATCCCTACAGTCTCGTTATTCTATGTGTCCTCGGTGGCTCAGATGGAGACAGATTTGTCTGTGGAAATGCGGATAATATATGGTCGTCAATCAGAAAAAATTAGCAACTATGCAGAGAAAACCGCCGTATTTGATAACGCCAGCGTGCCTTTTATACCCGGAAGACGTGCTATACCCCACCTGGAAGAAAAATGCCGTCAACTGGTTGAAGGGACATGCGGTATTTTACCTGCTGTCCAGTGAAGAAAGGAGCGAAGGAGATTTTTGGACGTACATTTCCGACCAGCATCACAAGCTACTACGCATGAATAATTATTATGATACGTACGCCAACTTCCTCAGAAGAACAATCATGTGAGCGCCATTTTCGATGATAAGATTCAGAAGATGAAGAAACGAGAGACAATTTGATATTTGAAAAACAAATACGATCAAGTGACGAACATCACTAACTGGTTTAGACTTGGATTTTTTCTAAAATGTCAAGGAACCTGTAATTAATTTTAGTTTGTTTTATTACTTTTAAATGTCAGTTGAAAATTATGTACTTCTGTGTAATGTTATGATTAATAAATTGGGAAAAAAAAGATGCATAGAGCGTCTGCTATGTAAGCAGGAGATCCCGGGTTCGAGTCCCGGTCGGGCACACATTTTCATCTGTCCCCGTTGACGTATGTCAACGCCTGTAAGCAGTTAAGGGTGTTCATTTCATTGTAATTTCAAACTCAAATCTACATTTTTTTTTTCCGACAACAACTGAGATTAAAATTGCAACACCGTTATGGCAGCATGCAACAAAAGTCAGAATAACATCACATGTACTGTATGCTTAAGTATGGAAATGGTTAGCAATTCAGCGCAGTTACACAAAGTAGGCGCGAGCAACGCCCTGTACATATAGTACGTAAGTCAGGATTAAGCAGATGACTTTTCATCCATAAATCGTTATTGGAGATTATCTGCCTCTGATAATATATGTCCAATTGAAGAAACGTCCAACAGCACGTGTTATAACCGTACAGCGGTAGGATCGCAGTACCTAATCCTCTTTTCAGATGAGTACTTTTGTGAATACAGCATCACGATGGATGCTCGAGGAGACCAGACTTTGTCACAATAACGCGGGCTCAAAGTCTGGCGTAATGTTATTGGGAGCTATTGGGTACACAGAACTATCACCCGCAGGACCGCTAATTTTGACAAAAATGTTGTGTGTGAAATCTTATGGGACCTAACTGCTAAGGTCATCAGTCCCTAAGCTTACACACTACTTAACCTAAATTATCCTAAGGACAAACACACACACCCATGCCCGGGGGAGGACTCGAACCTCCGCCGGGACCAGCCGCACAGTCCAAGACTGCAGTGCCTTGCACCGCTCGGGTAATCCCACGCGGCTAATTTTGACAGCAGGCGTTACAGTACTAACGACGTAATGACGGAGGCCATGTCCTTTCTTCGACATCTCCGTGACGTTATCGTTAAACAAGATAACACGACGCCGTATGTTTCCGTTGTATTCTGACCTTCCTCGATGCAGAGTGTGTTCGACTGTTATTCCTGATCACCCCGTTCACCCATTAGAATCATCTGGCCATGGGACAGGGCCATTCATTGTTGCTGCCAGAGGTGACAGCTCAGAGTATGAAATGTCGCACACTGTATATCTACCAACCTCCAAAAATTTAACAAATGTTTTCCCCCTATAAAATTAATTGTTGGTAAGGCCTGTGCCAGGTTGCGATTCATTGGGAGAGTCCTTAGAAAATGTAGTCCATCAACAAAGGAGATGGCTTACAAAACACTCGTTAGACCTATACTTGAGTATTGCTCATCAGTGTGGGATCCGTACCAGGTCGGGTTGACGGTAAGAGAAGATCCAAAGAAGAGCGGCGCCTTTCGTCACAGGGTTATTTGGTAGGCGCGATAGCGTTAAGCAAATTCAAGTGGCAGACTCTGCAAGAGAGGCGCTCTGCATCGCGGTGTAGCTTTCTGTCCAGGTTTCGAGAGGGTGCGTTTCTGGATGAGGTATCGAATATAATGCTTCCGCCTACTTATACCTCCCGAGGAGATCACGAATGTAAAATTAGAGAGATTCGAGCGCGCACGGAGGCTTTCCGGCAGTCGTTCTTCCCGCGAACTATACGCGACTGGAACAGGAAAGGGAGGAAATGACAATGGCATGTAAAGTGCCCTCCGCCACACACCGTTGGGTGGCTTGCAGAGTATAAATGTAGATGAAGATGTAGATGTACCACTCAGTACATCCCCGGTAACTACTCGCAACATTCCATTGTTTGCTATTCGTCCTGTTGTTGGAATTTTAATAGCCAGCAGTGTATCTCTGGAGGAGCAACAAACTTTTCCACCGTGGTAATACAAGAAAAAGAAGTTGTACATAAGCTCAGCTGAGAATTCAGCACGCTATGAAGCTCTCCGGGTAGCAGTCAGAGCCTTCAGAACGTCGTGGTACTAAATGAAAGACCTCTTGTGTTTGTTACTGTGCCAGTCCACAGATGACTTGGTGACTACTACTATCACAGATTGGTTTATTTTTCGTCTACGACAACAGCTATCGGCATCACAGTCTATAAGTTACTTGCGCTTTAGTGGCAGACCCCTTAGTCGACATTACCGCAGATTCAGCATACAATCAACAACAGTGTGGGTTGTGTTTGTAATGGGCCAGTCTACTTTGAAGTCCGTCCACAAAAACTGTGGTGCTTCACCATGGGAGGCACTAGGCATGAGACCAGCGGCACGCGCATCCGCAGTTCGCAGAGCTACTGCAAGAACTTCCGACGCCGAACAACCACCAAGATGTACACGACGTTGTTCATACAGATGGATGATCTGGACGACACCTCACCACAGCCATTACGACCAGCCATACATCGGCCAGGAAACTTTGCCTCCTCTGACATGACCTGCCGTGGACTCAGTACTCCACCACTGGTATTTCTGTGTGGTGCTCTGAGTGTTAACTGTGTTCAGTATTCACCATCAGTGTGCAAATTAACGGACTTTGACTTTTTCTTTAAGCGCCAGAGCGAACTGAACTTAGCATTTACTATTCCGATAGTAATTACACTCCTGGAAATTGAAATAAGAACACCGTGAATTCATTGTCCCAGGAAGGGGAAACTTTATTGACACATTCCTGGGGTCAGATACATCACATGATTACACTGACAGAACCACAGGCACATAGACACAGGCAACAGAGCATGCACAATGTCGGCACTAGTACAGTGTATATCCACCTTTCGCAACAATGCAGGCTGCTATTCTCCCATGGAGACGATCGTAGAGATGCTGGATGTAGTCCTGTGGAACGGCTTGCCATGCCATTTCCACCTGGCGCCTCAGTTGGACCAGCGTTCGTGCTGGACGTGCAGACCGCGTGAGACGACGCTTCATCCAGTCCCAAACATGCTCAATGGGGGACAGATCCGGAGATCTTGCTGGCCAGGGTAGTTGACTTACACCTTCTAGAGCACGTTGGGTGGCACGGGATACATGCGGACGTGCATTGTCCTGTTGGAACAGCAAGTTCCCTTGCCGGTCTAGGAATGGTAGAACGATGGGTTCGATGACGGTTTGGATGTACCGTGCACTATTCAGTGTCCCCTCGACGATCACCAGTGGTGTACGGCCAGTGTAGGAGATCACTCCCCACACCATGATGCCGGGTGTTGGCCCTGTGTGCCTCGGTCGTATGCAGTCCTGATTGTGGCGCTCACCTGCACGGCGCCAAACACGCATACGACCATCATTGGTACCAAGGCAGAAGCGACTCTCATCGCTGAAGACGACACGTCTCCATTCGTCCCTCCATTCACGGCTGTCGCGACACCACTGGAGGCGGGCTGCACGATGTTGGGGCGTGAGCGGAAGACGGCCTAACGGTGTGCGGGACCGTAGCCCAGCTTCATGGAGACGGTTGCGAATGGTCCTCGCCGATACCCCAGGAGCAATAGTGTCCCTAATTTGCTGGGAAGTGGCGGTGCGGTCCCCTACGGCACTGCGTAGGATCCTACGGTCTTGGCGTGCATCCGTGCGTCGCTGCGGTCCGGTCCCAGGTCGATGGGCACGTGCACCTTCCGCCGAACACTGGCGACAACATTGATGTACTGTGGAGACCTCACGCCCCACGTGTTGAGCAATTCGGCGGTACGTCCACCCGGCCTCCCGCATGCCCACTATACGCCATCGCTCAAAGTCCGTCAACTGGACATACGGTTCACGTCCACGCTGTCGCGGCATGCTACCAGTGTTAAAGACTGCGATGGAGCTCCGTATGCCACGGCAAACTGGCTGACACTGACGGCGGCGGTGCACAAATGCTGCGCAGCTAGCGCCATTCGACGGCCAACACCGCGGTTCCTGGTGTGTCCGCTGTGCCGTGCGTGTGATCATTGCTTGTACAGCCGTCTCGCTGTGTCCGGAGCAAGTATGGTGGGTCTGACACACCGGTGTCAATGTGTTCTTTTTTCCATTTCCAGGAGTGTAGTTCAGTGATTCCAATCTTTGATATTACATTGGTGGAACCTATTATCTTTCATGTGTTTGTATATAAACACAAAATAATCTTACAGTTTAGTAATTATTAATCTCTCATAGCGGTAACTTGTAGTAAATTTACACAGGTCATCAAGAAGGAATATTTAGTTGTTTTCTGCACATTTGTGGTGAAGTGAAATAAGACCTGGGGCAATCCTTTATTGACGTTTCTTACGATCAGTTGACGATGGGGTGCTTGTTTTTCACGCATGTGATACGTTCATGGAACGCGTTCCAAGTTCGAAGTTTTGAATGAACCGAATTTCATTTTCGCTTCCAGTTTGTCGAACACTGGCTCAACGGCACAAATTTACTTCACGAAGAGAATTTTCTAACATGTGTTGTTCTCAACACTTGGTCCTTGTTTATCAGGTCTGGACCTCCAGTATCGTACTACTCCTGTTGACAGTTTCTCTTGTTTCGACCCTTTGCTGTTGGCGACGAGGATACTAGATTTCCAGTTTCGTTCCACCTGTTGGCAAGGGTAATGTATTTGGTTTCCACGTTCGTCCCTATTATCTAGGGCGATGACATCATTTGACTTATCATTTACATTTCCAGCGTTGTCGAGGCGACAAGAGACATTTTGCGGCGTATAGTGCCATTTCGTCGCACATCAACAACTTCAGCGTCAACAGGATGACGACTAAGCTGCCACTTTTTCATTAATTCCTTGCAAAGTTGGAACGATACTTCGTGGCCTCTGTAGCTCAAGGTAACAAACGCCAACGAGATTTCCAGTGCTCAGGACTATCACTGCCTCAGTCCTGATGTGGATCCTCATATCCACCATATATCCATCTCAAATCTCAACTTACTGCCTATTATTCTTCAGGGACAAATTTCAATACTCAAGCGCATATTCGCCTTCCCAAGTCGTTTTCCACGGCGCTGTTCTGTGATCCAAAATACAGTCACACTTTCGAGTCGTCTTCCACGATGCAGTGGGTCTCCCTACAGCTATGCCTGTATGCTAAAGCACACACTCGTCTTCCGTGACACAACTGGACTCCTTACCAGTCCTCAGTGCTCATCCACACAACACCAACTCCTAGGCGTCTCCCACAGTTCACTAGGACTTCGCGCTAATATTTTCACTCTTGGGGCCATCGACCATTTCGATTACCTATTATAAATGCACAGTAAGTCTTCAGCATTTCATCCATCACACGTCCTCTGAGTACATGACTACTGCCATTCATTTCAAGTTGTCTTCGCACTTCAGACACTCTATAAGACTCTACTTCTCCAACTTATCCTAAAAGGTGTTCTCACGATATTTCCTTCAAATTCTCGGACTTCGCCCTAGCGCTACTTATCGCTAACCGTCCTTTTCCAGACAAATCCTTTCATCCACAGACTGATTCCCTTCCAGTGTCTCCTACGCCCATTTACTCGACGTCTGCCCCCAGTCCAGTCGATGTCGACGTTTCCCCACGATCAGCTGATGCTCCTGACAGCCTGTCAATGTCCGTGTTAAGTGAGGTCGCTACTTAACATTCAAGTAGTGATGCTCCAGGTTCGATCCTAGTTCCTACACCACATCAGTCTTCAATTGAGATGGCGTATCGTTCGAATGTGGTACCCAACCATTTCACTGTGTTAGCAGCACGTCACTTTCTGCTACTGGACGGGTTACTGGTATTGTGTCTCCCAATAAGCATCGGAGGTGAAACGCCTTTCATTGGACAACCCTCTGCAGGCTTGAGGTCTAGCTTCCAGTGACAACTCCTTATGCGCAACAATCGAGCTTTTTGGGGCAAGTAATGGCCTCTATGCAGAAACTCGTGAGGTCTCCATCGATACCTTCAAAGGCAAAGGCCAGCCGCCGACCTTCGCTATGTGATGTCACAAGCAGAATCACCACGCTTACCTGCCGCTTGGCCTCTGTACTAGGGCCTTGTGTGGCCTTTAGTGATTTTTGCTGTCATGCTTGGTGTCCTTACCTTTTCCTTCTCAATTCACGGGCACGTCTAGATCTCTCGTCTTTTATTCTATGCAGTCGGTCCTTTTTCCCTGACAGTTACCAGTCGCATACTTTCAGACAGAAGATTGAGAAGGCTGCAATCCGTCGGTCTGTGGTCAACATAACTTTGATCCAAATGATATGGATCGTCTGCTGGATGAAACATGGTAACCTCCACAGTCGCCTTGCTTCCCTTGGGTCAACCACAGATCTTCCTTGGGACAACCTAAGCAGGACATCAGCAAGAGTTTCCTGCCTCTATAGCTGCTCCCTCTTATGCTCTCTCTTATTAATCTACAGGAAAAAATTCCGCTCTGAATCAGGGACCTACAATCACCAGGGAGGGTACTGTGCTCGGAAAAGACACTGTAATCTTTCTGTTTCCAGATCTACCCTGGATGGTTCTAATCCGAGCCAGCTCTAGGTTTCGCAGCCAGATTCAGGTTGTCCATACAAGTATTGAGGTGCTTCTTCATGGACTCAGTTCGCACAGTTTCAGGAACTGGCACTCACTAAGCCTATATGGACACCCCCACCCATGAGCAGTGGCACTCTCTTTGAGGTGCCACATCTGTTTGCCGTCTTCGAGAGGGCACTGCCTTCCCTTCCCTCATGGTGTAGGGGCCTAGGATCTCTATCTGACATCAAAATGGTTTCAAAATGTTTTCCCTGGGGATGGTGAGGTGGGAGGGGGGAGGTGTCTACCCGTGACCACAGCTACCTGCGTCATACACATGGTCGACAAGTTGCCTGCACTCCAGCGCTGCAGCGGACACTCCTGTAACAGATTACGATGTCGACAGTACCGCAGGCACGGCATACAAAACATAGGAAGCTTGATTCTGTTCAGAACACTCCAGTCTGGTTTGAAGTGGAACTCCAGCCAGCACCACGAAGGCAAATAGCGTTAACTTCACGACGAGAAGCACCAACCTCAAGATCAGTGGCGCGATACCGAACAATTGCGCCACAATGGGGAACACGATTTACCTACGCCAATCAAGTGCTATCAGGTATTCGCTATCTTTCTGCCTGACGTGTATATAGGATGGCAATCAGGCGCTCTCTGTGAATTCAGTTCACTGAGCCACTGAAAGCGGCCGATGCTGAATAACCTCCAAGATTTACAGTACGTAGTTTCTGAAGGTGTCCGATGTAGAAGACTCCTCACCGCAGGCATTACGAATAACCAGATGTCCGCCAGGGCACTTTGCCACCTCTGACTTGACCTACTGTGTAGCAAGTGCTGCATGACTGATGTTCCTGGATGGCACTAAGACTGTTGACAGCATTCAGCATTCATGGTAAGTTTGTCACCTAACAGACTTTGACTTTTTCATTACGAGCCAGTGAGAAGTAAACTTATGATTATTCCGATTATCATCATTCCGAAAAATCATAAATAGTTCATTGACTCCGTTCTTCGAGATTCCTTCAATGGAAATTATTGAAGTTCATGTGTTTCTACATAAACAGAGACTAAACAATTTTATGGCTTATAGGTGGTTATGGTAGTAGTAACCTGTAGTGAATTTACGTATTCCAGTAAGAAAGGCAATATAGTTGTACTCTGGACATTTGTGGTGAGGTGAAAGCTAAACGTTGTATGCGTAAGACAAGACACAGTGGGATTATTGGTATTTAGCTGCTATTGGGCACTGGTTTACGTAAAGTTGAAATTTATGCTGAACTGGGATTCGAACCCGCATCTCCTGCTCACTAGGCAGACGTTCAAACCACTAACCCATCCTGACGAAGTGGTCATCGTAACGGCACGAAATTTCCTTGCACGAAAGTAAAGTTAAAATCTTCTGGATTCTTACTTCGCAACTACATCGAAGAGAATACCTGTTGAATAATTTGTGAGTGCCGTCGAAGTTTTGTCTTCCGAAGATGAAGGCCGGAGACGTAAGACAAGATGTGTCGAGAGTTCTACGGAAATCAAAATGTCCCAAAAGCAACATATCGGCGGAGGAAAGGAAATCTCCATGAACTCATGAGAAACGAAAGCATCGTTGTAAGGAAATCGGATAAGGGGAATGCTACTGTTGTTTTGCACGCTGTGGATTATCACAGGAAGGTGGAACAATCACTAGCTGATCCTGTGTATCGCAAGTTAAAAAGCGATCCCACGAATAGAATCGTTCGGAAAGTGAAAAACCTGATATCATACTCCAGGTCGGACAGCTCTATTACAAAGAAATTAACAACTCCAATACCTGTCTCACCCAAAATGGACTACCCAAGATACATAAAGAATCGGTTCGTTTAAGGCCTACTGTGTGATTAACACGCCAACTTACTTTTCAGCACGTCATTTATCTGGTAAACTGAGACATCTAGTTGGTAAAACAAATATTTTTGTCAAAGATTCGAAACATTTTTCAGAAATTATACGCACAGTGAAGGTATCTGCAGGTGACGTTTTTGTTAGGTTCAATGTGACATCGTTCCCTACTAACGTCCCAGTATCAGATGCAATGGAGATTGTAAGGGAGAAAGTTACTCCAGAAGTATGTGACTTAATTATGTCTTCATTCGAGCTATTTTAAAAACAAAGGTGAATTCCATGAATAAGCTGACGACCTTGCTATGGGCTCACCCATATCGCCAGTTGCAGCTGACATTTTTCTGGAACATTTTGAGGAACAAGCATTAAGTAGTGCTGCAATGAAGCCTTCTTCTTGGCTCCGTTAAGTGAACTATATACTTGTTGTAAAGCCACACAGAGAAGAACTTCATGCGTTCCACAATTTCGTAAATGGTATTCACCCCAAAACCAAATTTACCATGGAGGTTTGGAGTGAGGTCGCTCTCCCGTTGCTAGATGTATTGGTATACAGAAGATCTGATCACTCTCTAGGTCACAGAATGTATAGAAAGCCGACCAATACAAACAAGTATTTAGATGCTACTTCCCACCACTACCAAAGCAGTGCTCAGCACTCTGTCTTCACGTGCCTTCCGAATCAGCGATAACGATAACCTGGAATCAGAATTGAATTTTTCAATGAGGACAAAGAGGGCAAATGGGTATGATAGTTGTTCAGTCGACAGGGATTTTAGGAGGAATATTAATTACGCTAATAAGAATGACGAGGAACCGCCTTCTCAGTCTGTTAGGTTACCGTTCGTTTCTGGGATCACCGACCGCGTGAGCAGATTTCTTAAGGAAAATGGTATCCAGACATCTTTCTTTAGTCAAAACAAGATAAAAGATTTTTTCCATATATGTAGGTGAAACGGGAAGAACTGTTAAAGAACGCATTAAGGAACACGAACGGCACTCGCAGCTAAAACAAAGTGTAAAATGGGGAGTAGAGGAACAAAACGAGAACTGTAGCTCTGACATCGATTTTAATAACGTACTTGTGCTGGCTAAGGAAACCAACATTTATAGAAGATAGGACCGAGAAGCGGTTGAAATTTTCAAGAACGCGTGTAATTTCAATAGAGAGGACGGCTATAGGCTTCCAACATCGTGGCTCCCCGCCATCAGGGAAGTGAATATGTGGCCGCGGTGTGTGAGCAGTTCAAACAACGCGCTGCAAATCACCTCGACGGACAATAATATTTTGGGTAAACATTCCCCCTCTACTACAGCATAAGCGTGGAATAGTACCTTTCTATCCAACGACGATGGGCCACCAATAGTATCCATAAGAGTTTAGCCAATAACGCCCCTTCTTCTGCATCAGCGCAGGAATATTGGCCTATGACGATGGCCCACCAATGGTAGCCACAAGAATTTTAACCAATACTCCCACTTCTCCAGCACAATCGCGGGAAATCTCCTCTTTATATGAGAACGCGACACTGGTCTCTACCAATAGTGGACACACAAACATCCTGAAGTAGATCCCAGCAGAGGGGTCGAAACGTCGATTATTTTAGGAGGAAATATGACGCGGCCTAACAACACAGAAGATCTTAACGGATGATAACATGGTTACCAGAGTGACAACGGCCACGAAAGCCTGCACATTTAAATACCTTAGCACGCCTTCGGTCATAACTAAATTCTCAACTTATCTACAACTATGGACGTAGTGCCCCAACCCATTACCCTCATTACACGCGGCGTTTCGCCGATTCCCGTAAAAGTTTGAGCCTGGTGTGCCGCGAAACCTGAAGCTGGTTCCAATGAGAACCAGCCAGAATTGATACGAAAATAGAAAGACTACTGTGTCTCCGCCATGGACAAATCACTCGCTGATGATCCTAGCCCCACTCTTCAAAGCGGAAATTTTTCATGTAAATTTCTACATCTACATCTACATTGATACTCCGCAAGCCACCCAACGGTGTGTGGCGGAGGGCACTTTACGTGCCACTGTCATTACCTCCCTTTCCTGTTCCAGTCGCGTATGGTTCGCGGGAAGAACGACTGTCTGAAAGCCTCCGTGCGCGCTCTAATCTCTCTAATTTTACATTCGTGATCTCCTCGGGAGGTATAAGTAGGGGGAAGCAATATATTCGATACCTCATCCAGAAACGCACCCTCTCGAAACCTGGCGAGCAAGCTACACCGCGATGCAGAGCGCCTCTCTTACAGAGACTGCCACTTGAGTTTATTAAACATCTCCGTAACGCTATCACGGTTACCAAATAACCCTGTGACGAAACGCGCCGCTCTTCTTTGGATCTTCTCTATCTCCTCCGTCAGACCGATCTGGTACGGATCCCACACTGATGAGCAATACTCAAGTATAGGTCGAACGAGTGTTTTGTAAGCCACCTCCTTTGTTGATGGACTACATTTTCTAAGCACACTCCCAATGAATCTCAACCTGGTACCCGCCTTACCAACAATTAATTTTATATGATCATTCCACTTCAAATCGTTCCGCACGCATACTCCCAGATATTTTACAGAAGTAACTGCTACCAGTGTTTGTTCCGCTATCATATAATCATACAATAAAGGATCCTTCTTTCTATGTATTCGCAATACATTACATTTGTCTATGTTAAGGGTCAGTTGCCACTCCCTGCACCAAGTGCCTATCCGCTGCAGATCTTCCTGCATTTCGCTACAATTTTCTAATGCTGCAACTTCTCTGTATACTACAGCATCATCCGCGAAAAGCCGCATGGAACTTCCGACACTATCTACTAGGTCATTTATATATATTTTGAAAAGCAATGGTCCCATAACACTCCCCTGTGGCACGCCAGAGGTTACTTTAACGTCTGTAGACGTCTCTCCATTGATAACAACATGCTGTGTTCTGTTTGCTAAAAACTCATCAATCCAGCCACACAGCTGGTCTGATATTCCGTAGGCTCTTACTTTGTTTATCAGGCGACAGTGCGGAACTGTATCGAACGCCTTCCGGAAGTCAAGAAAAATAGCATCTACCTGGGAGCCTGTATCTAATATTTTCTGGGTCTCATGAACAACTAAAGCGAGTTGGGTCTCACACGATCGCTGTTTCCGGAATCCATGTTGATTCCTACATAGTAGATTCTGGGTTTCCAGAAATGACATGATACTCGATCAAAAAACATGTTCTCAAATTCTACAAGAGATCGACGTCAGAGATATAGGTCTATAGTTTTGCGCATCTGCTCGACGACCCTTCTTGAAGACTGGGACTATCTGCGCTCTTTTCCAATCATTTGGAACCCTCCGTTCCTCTAGAGACTTGCGGTACACGGCTGTTAGAAGGGGGGCAAGTTCTTTCGCGTACTCTGTGTAGAATCGAATTGGTATCCCGTCAGGTCCAGTGGACTTTCCTCTATTGAGTGATTCCAGTTGCTTTTCTATTCCTTGGACACTTATTTCGATGTCAGCCATTTTTTCGTTTGTGCGAGGATTTAGAGAAGGAACTGCAGTGCGGTCTTCCTCTGTGAAACAGCTTTGGAAAAAGGTGTTTAGTATTTCAGCTTTACGCGTGTCATCCTCTGTTTCAATGCCATCATCATCCCGTAGTGTCTGGATATGCTGTTTCGAGCCACTTACTGATTTGACGTAAGACCAGAACTTCCTAGGATTTTCTGTCAAGTCGGTACATAGAATTTTACTTTCGAATTCAATGAACGCTTCACGCATAGCCCTCCTTACGCTAACGTTGACATCGTTTAGCTTCTGTTTGTCTGAGAGGTTTTGGCTGCGTTTCAACTTGGAGTGGAGCTCTCTTTGCTTTCGCAGTAGTTTCCTAACTTTGTTTTTGTACCACGGTGGGTTTTTCCCGTCCCTCACAGTTTTACTCGGCACGTACCTGTCTAAAACGCATTTTACGATTGCCTTGAACTTTTTCCATAAACACTCAACATTGTCAAAGTCGGAACAGAAATTTCCAAGAGAGAACAACCATGGAGATCTGGCTGGTGGACTGGTGGACTAGTGAACTGTGTAGATTGTCCAAAGGAAGTGCTGTGGCTGACCTGAGGGAACCAAGATCACTCTGGTGACCATGTTATCATCCGGTGGGTGACGTGAGGGAACCAAGACGACTCTGGTGACCATGTTATCATCCAGTAGGTGGCCCACGTAATACGGATAAAAATGATCCGGACTACAGAACGACGGATTTGCAGTTTTCCCAAATTTCTGTCTGAAAGAAGTGGAACTGCACGAAACTAGTATTAGTCGGCGAATAGAAGCGACTGTATGCAATAGAAGATGAGTGTCGCAGAAGTACCTGCGAACTAGGAAGGAAGACGGAAGGACATGAGGCATGATACTGGCCAACACCACAGACCACACAAGCTGCAGCAAAACCTAGTGACTCTGCTTGTGGCATCACACAGTGGCAATCGCTGCCTGGCATTTGTTTTTTAGGACTGACGAGTCTCTGAGTGATGAAATGCATACCGGCCATTACTTGGCCTAGAGATCTCGCTTGTTGCGCATAGAGAGCCGTCGGTGGAAGCCAGACCTGGAGCCTGCAGAGGGACGTCCGCAGAAAGGCGGACCACCCCAGATGGTTATTCGGAGACACAGTGTCCGTGACCCCTCTTGTAGGCAGAAATGGACAAGGTAAGAGAAAGCGTGTGGTCCTGTGCTGCTGCCACAATGAAAGGATCGGATGACACACTCACAGGATCTGACATCCCAGTTGAAGACTGATGGAGTGCAGGAACAAGGACCGGGTCTCGAGCATCAGTACTTGAATGTGGAGCAGCGACCTCACATAACACAGAAATCAGGAGCAACAGCTGATAATGGTGAAGGGTCACCATCGACTGGACTGGTGGCATACATGGTGGAAATGCAAGTAGGAGGCAGTAGAAAGGAATCAATACGCGGATGAAAGGATTTGTCTGGAAAGGGATGGAAAGCAATAAGTGATGCCAGAGGGGAGTCCCAGAACTTGAAGGAAATATCGCGAGGTCACCTTGTCGCATAAGTTTGAAAAATAGGATCTTATAGAAAAATACGGTGTCACCAGACGTCTTGAATTTAATGATAATAAACACATTTACAGTTGATTATATACATACAGGGTGTTACAAAAAGGTACGGCCAAACTTTCAGGAAACATTCCTCACACACAAAGAAAGAAAATATGTTATGTGGACAAATTTCCGGAAACGCTTACTTTCCATGTTAGAGCTCATTTTATTACTTCTCTTCAAATCACATTAATCGTGGAATGGAAACACACAGCAACAGAACGTACCAGCGTGACTTCAAACACTTTGTTCTGGGAAATGTTCAAAATGTCCTCCGTTAGCGAGGATACATGCATCCACCCTCCGTCGCATGGAATCCCTGATGCGCTTATGCAGCCCTGGAGAATGGCGAATTGTATCACAGCCGTCCACAATACGAGCACGAAGAGTCTCTACATTTGGTACCGGGGTTGCGTAGACAAGAGCTTTCAAATGCCCCCATAAATGAAAGTCAAGAGGGTTGAGGTAAGGAGAGCGTGGAGGCCATGGAATTGGTCCGCCTCTACCAATCCATCGGTCACCGAATCTGTTGTTGAGAAGTGTACGAACAGTTCGACTGAAATGTGCGGGAGCTCCATCGTGCATGAACCACATGTTGTGTCGTACTTGTAAAGGCACAGGTAGAGTATCCCGTATGAAATCATGATAACGTACTCCATTGAGCGTAGGTGGAAGAACATGGGGCCCAATCAAGACATCACCAACAATGCCTGCCCAAACATTCACAGAAAATCTGTGTTGATGACGTGATTGCACAATTGCGTGCGGATTCTCGTTAGCCCACACATGTTGATTGTGAAAATTTACAATTTGATCACGTTGGAGTACATACTGGCGAAACTAAAACGAGCTCTAACATGGAAATTAAGCGTTTCCGGACACATGTCCACATAACATCATTTCTTTATTTGTGTGTGAGGAATGTTTCCTGAAAGTTTGGCCGTACCTTTTTGTAACACCCTGTATAAAGACTTGGAACAGTCCTTTATTTATCTATATTACTATGTAAAACACATTAAGGCTAGTCATGTTGAATGGGTGACATTGAGGCTAACACAGGCTTCGTAAGTAGGTGTTTCTATCGTCAGTAGGAAACTACGATGACTTCATACTACGTCTCAGCTTCGAGTCGAATCTAGAAGTTCTCGATGTCATGGCATATTTTCGCTTTGCCATTTGGTCCCCTTTCTTGTTTAGCTTCATTGCTGCTTATCCTGTTTATGTGTGTGTTTTCATCAACACAACTTTGCAGTTCAATCATTTCCTTTTGTATGACGCAAGTACAAACCTAGGACAACACACACTGAAACTGCCTGAAAACGCGATGCGTTTTACATGCTTTCGTTGCTGACCAATTCAAATCGGTAAGAAACACAACAGCAGATGTAAAATACGGTATTTACTCCTTCGTTCCGTTGGGCCCACTTGGCACTGTGAGAGCGTTACGACGTAGTACCCAAAAACAAGAAATAAGGATCTCTGTACCCAATAAATGGAGTTGTTACTCAAAAAGTCCAAGTCTGCACAACATTTCCTGTAATACATCTCCAGCACGTTACCACTTTTGTGGACTCTAACCATCCCTTCCTTATTCTTTTTCGTCTTCTTCTCTCTCTCCGTCTGCTAGTTACTCTTCCTTCACACTCTTATGTCGACCCTACTAAAGAAGGATTGCTGGATATGATATTAATTCGTGGAAAATGATACAAAATCTACATAGAGTAGCTGAACTTAATCCTTGTCAAACAATGCACAGAGACTGTACAGTTTATCTCACCATCAGAGTTTTTTGCGAGACAAGGTTTTCCTCAAGGAAATGCGCCTAAAGTCTGACTATTACTAACTTAGCCGGAGACTCAGTAGTGATGGAAACTTCTGTGGTAAATCATTATGCCAGCTCTTGTCTAATTAAAATTTTTCCTATTTCGCCAACAACGCAATGTAAATGGTTTCACTTCCAACAAAGGTATTTCCTTAACAATATTATCCACTGTGATGAAAAATTCAACAATTTTCCTATCAGAAGCTAGACCTTTTATTGATTGTAAAAGATCAGCTGTATTTGAGTTAAATTCATTTCAGAAACTGTAGTAGTGGCAGTAGCAGTTGTGATGGCGCCAATGGCTTCGCCGCAGTGTTATCTAAGCCTCGGGTCGAATCTAGAGGTTCTCGCAGGTCATGGCATATTTCAGCTTTGGCATTTGGTTCCCTTTCTTGGTTAGCTTCGTTGCTGCCGATTGCCAAGTTACCTTCCGCTTCTGACGAGCGCTGTTGGCAAGCAGGGTGCACTGATTCCTTTTGAGGGCAACTGATTACCTTCTCCCTTCAGCCGCCTCGGTCACGAAAACTGAGCGGCCGGTAGAGCTGTGTGCTGACAACAGGCCCCTCCATATCTGCATCCAGTGAAGCCTATTGACTGTGGATGACAGAGCGGTAGGATGGTGCAGTTGTGACTTCCAAGTTCTCTTAGGCCACAGTTTACTAGCAGTAGTAGTAGAAGTAGTAGTAGTAGTTCTTGTTGTTGCTTTATTCGCTCTTAGACTAATTATAAGGATATTTGACGTGTCTTGGTATTACAATTTAAGGACAGCAAAAATAAAAAATAACAACAAAAAGACAGGTCTAGAATGATAAGAACGTGGCAGGTACTTCTTGCGGACTTATACTAGGAACCACCCTAACATTCGCCTGAAATAATTTAGGGAAACCACAGAGGAGCTAAATCAGAATGGCTATATGCAGATAGGAGCCTCCCCCCTCCCGAATACAACGCCACCCTGTTTAACATAGTGCTGCCTCATTCGGTTTACCCTAGTGTACAATACTGTTTTACAAATACGTTATTTAATAATGAAAATGTATGATGCTACACTGTTCATTCTTTTCTCACTAGCAGTCACTGCAGACACTATACAGACATTGTTTAATAACACTACGCACACTGCCAACTGATGCAGGTTCATTCTGTGCAGCGCAACTTCCCACTTGCTAACCTAAAAAAAATAAGTGACACGTTGTGCTCAGAAAGAGGATAATGTATTAGTATTACACTTTATATAGCCTTCGAGTTTGCACCCGTGGTCTAAGGGGTAGCCGGCACGGTAGCTCAGTGTGTTCCGTCAGAAAGGCGGTGGCCCTCTGTAATAAAAAACTGAGTAAAGGAATCAACGATCAACTTGGACGGATGTCATGTGACGTCCGCCCAGACCAAACGCAAAAATTGGTGGGGAGGGGGAGGGGGGGTAGCGTCTTTGATTGATAATTAGAACATCTGCGGTCCTGGGTCCGAATCCCGCCTCTGCTGAAATTTTGATTAATAATCAGCATTGGCGGCCGAAGATTTCCGGCATAAGAAGTCGCCCTCATCCTGCCAACGGCCTTGTGAAAGAGAGCGGAGGTGCAGACAGAGGTTCAGGGCACTATCGTGTCCTGGGGGTGGGAAGCTGCCCCTAAAGGTGGAAGAATCAGCAATGATCAACGACATGAGGATGCACAAGGCAATGGAAACCACGGCATGAAAGACACATAACGTGTACCACAGACATGTGGCCTGTAATTGAAGAAGTGCCATGATGATCTCTCCATTGGCAAAAGATTCCGGAATAGTCCCCCATTCGGATCTCCGGGAGGGGACTGCCAAGGGGAAGGTTACCATGAGAAAAAGATTGAATAATCAACGAAATAACAACACTGTACGAGACGAGGCGTGGAACGTCAGAATCTTGAAAGTAGTAGAGAAACTAGAAAATCTGGAAAGGGAAATGAAAATGCTCTATCTACATATAGTGGGTGCCAGTGAAGCGAAGTGGAAAAAAGACAAGAATTTCTAGTCAGATGAGTGTAGGGTAATATCAACAGCAGCATAAAATGGTATAACGGGATTAGGATTCGTTATGAATAGGAAGGTAAGGCAGAGAGTGTGTTATTGTGAACAGTTCAGTGATAGGGCTATTCTTATCAGAATATAAAGCAAACCAACACCGTCAACGATAGTTCAGGTATACATACAAACGTCGCAAGCTGAAGATAAAGAGACAGAGAAAGTGAATGAGGATATTGAAAGGGTAATACAGTATGTAGAGGTAGATGAAAATCTAATAGTCATGGGGGACTGGAATGCAGTTGTAGGCGAAGGAGTAGAAGAAAAGGTTGCAGGAGAATATGGCCTTGGGACAAGGAATGAGAGAGGAGAAAGTTTAATTGAGTTCTGTAATAACTTCAGCTAGTAATAGCGAATACTCTCTTCAGGAATCACAAAAGCAGGAGGTATACTCGGTAAAGGTCGGGTGATGCTGGAAGATTTCAGTTAGATTACATCATGGTCAGACATAGATTCCGAAATCAGGTACTGGATTGTAAGGCGTACCCAGGAGCAGATATAGACTCAGATCACAATATAGTAGTGATGAAGAGTAGGCTGATGTTAAAGACATTAGTCAGGAAGAATCATTACGGAAAGAAGTGGGATAAGGAAGTACTAAGGATTGACGAGATACGGTTGAAGTTCTCTAAGGCTTTATATACAGCAATAAGCAATAGCTCCGTGGGCAGCACAGTTGAAGATGAACGGACATCCCTAAAAGGGCCATTACAGAAGTTAGCAAGGAAAACATAGGTACAAAGAAGGAAACTGCGAAGAAACCATGGGTAAGAGAAGAAATACTTCAATTAATCGTTGAAAGGAGGATGTAAAAAAATGTTCCAGGAAGCTCAGGAATACAGAAATACACGTCGCTGAGGAATGAAATAAATAGGAAGTGCAGGGAAGTTAAGACGAAATGGCTGCATTAAAAATATGAAGAAATCGAGAAAGAAATGATTTTTGGTCAGACAGACTCAGCACACAGGAAAGTCAAAACAACCTTCGGTGAAATTAAAAGCAAGGGTAGGAGCTTTAAGAGTACAACAGGAATCCCACTGTTAAATGTAGAGGAGAGAGCGGATAGGTGGAAAGAGTACATTGAAAGCCTCTATGAGGGGAAGATTTGTCTGATGTGATGAAAGAAGAAACAGCAGTCTATTTAGAAGAGATAGGGGATCAATATTAGAATCAGAATTTAAATATTTTGGGGAAGTGTCAGCAAAACGACTGTTCACGTTGGTGTGTAGAATGTATGAGTCTGGCGACATACCATTTGACTTTCGGAAAAACATCATCCATACAGTTCCGAAGACGGAAAGAGCTAACAAGTGCGAGAGTTATCGCACAATCAGCTTAACAGCTCATACATCAAAGTCGCTGACAAGAGTAATACACAGTATAATGGAAAAGAAAATTGAGGATGCCCTAGATGGCGATAACTTTAGCTGTACCTTTCCTAAAGCACGAGAGAGGCAATTCTGACGTAGCGGTTAATAATGGAAGCAAAACTAAAGAAAAATCAAGACACGTTCATTGGATTTGTCGACCTGGAAAAGGGTTAGACAATGTAAAATGGTGCAATATGTTCGAAATTCTGGGAAAAGTAGGGGTAAACTACAAGGAGAGACGGGTCATATACAATATGTACAACAGTCTATAGGGAATAAGAGTGGACGACCAGGAACGAAGTGTTCGTATTAAAAAGAGTGTAAGACAAGGATTTAGATTTTCGCCCCTACTCTTCAATCTGTACCTCGAGGAAGCAATGATACAAATAAAAGAAAGGTTCATCAATGGAATTAAAATTCAAGGTGAAAGGATATCAATGATATTATTCGCTGATGACATTGCTATCCTGATTGAAAGTGAAGAAGTATTACATGCCCTGCTGAATGGAGTGAACATTCTAATGAGTAAAGAGTGTGGACTGAGAGTAAATCGAAGAAAGACGAAGGTAGTGACATGTAGTAGAAACGAGAATAGCGAGAAACTTAATAATCACGATCGATGGTCACGAAGTAGATGGAATTCTGCTACCTAGGCAGTAAAATAACCAATGACGGACGAAGCAAGGAGGGCATCAAAAGCAGACTAGCAATGGCAAAAAGGGCATTCCTGGCCAAAAGAAGTCTATTAATATCAAATACCGGCCTTAATTTGAGGAAGAAATTTCTGAGAATGTACGTCTGGAGTACATCATTGTATGGTAGTGAAACATGGACCGTGGGAAAACCGGAACAGAAGAGAATCGAAGCATTTGAGTTGTGGTGCTACAGACGAATGTTGAAAATTAGGTGGACTGATAACGTAAGGGACGATGAGGAGATCTGTGCAGAATCGGAAGGAAAGGAATATGTGGAAAACACTGATAAGGAGAAGGGACAGGATGATAGGACATCTGTTAAGACATGAGGGAATGACTTCCATGGTACTAGAGGGAACTGTAGAGGGCAAAAACTGTAGAGGAAGACAGAGATTGGAATACATCCAGCAGATAACTGAGGACGTAGGTTGTAAGTGTTACAGTGAGATAAAGTGGTTAGCACAGGAGAGGAATTTGTGGCGGGCCGCATCAAACCAGTCAGAAGAATGATGACCCAAAAAAAAGTCTTGTAATTACGTTCTTCGAGAAACTAGAAAAGAAGAAGGAGGTAATACAGGGTGATTCAAAAAGAATACCACAACTTTAGGAATTTAAAACTCTGCAACGACAAAAGGCAGAGCTAAGCACTATCTGTCGGCGAATTAAGGGAGCTATAAAGTTTCATTTAGTTGTACATTTGTTCGCCATTTCAGCCAGTAAAGTTTTTGGTCCCTTTTTCTTCGAAGGTGCTACTGTAACTGGACTACAGTATCTGGAGATGTTAGAGAATTGGCTGTTCCCTCAGCTCGAACAAGAAGCACAACAATTCATATTTCAGCAGGATGGAGCGCCACCACATTGGCACTTATCTGTCCGTAACTACCTGAACGTCAACTACCCGAGGCGATGGATCGGCCGCCAGGCAGCCCGTGACAGAGCACTTCATCACTGGCCTCCAAGAAGCCCTGATCTTACCCCCTGCGATTTTTTCTTATGGGGGCATGTTAAGGATATGGTGTTTCGGCCACCTCTCCCAGCCACCATTGATGATTTGAAACGAGAAATAACAGCAGCTATCCAAACTGTTACGCCTGATATGCTACAGAGAGTGTGGAGCGAGTTGGAGTATCGGGTTGATATTGTCTGGAGGGGGCCATATTGAACATCTCTGGACTTGTTTCTGAGTAAAAAAAAACCTTTTTAAATACTCTTTGTAATGATGTATAACAGAAGGTTATATTATGTTTCTTTCATTAAATACACATTTTTAAAGTTGTGGTATTCTTTTTGAATCACCCTGTATAGTGCAAAATTGTATATAATGTTGAGTGTTTTATTGTCATGATTATAATTTGTGTTACCTGTATTATTAACTAATTCTTCAATCAATAGATTTTTTGGGTTAACAGGTAATTTTCATCTTTTTTAAATAAATGTGTATTAGCAAATTCTTTAATCTCCTTTAATAATCTATTGAACAGCTTTATTCCTTGATAGAAAATACTGTTTTGACTTTTATGTTTATTCCTTCTTGGTAAATGTAAGTTGAGTCGACATCTTGTTTCATGGCCTTGGGCAGAGCTGTCTGTGCGGTAGTTATCCATAACATTTTTAATGTTTACAATGTCACATGGTGAAACTAAAATACCCAGTGTTTTAAACAGACCACTGTAATGAGATGGACTACTGTTTTTGGTTATTACTCCTTTCCTCAAGTTTGAAAACTGTATTCATATTTTGTGCATTTATTCCCCAGAAGAGAATGTGAGATAATTGAATGTGTGTATGAATAGTGTGTTATTAAAAGTCACTGGCTGTTATACACTTATGACAGGACTCTAAGGGCATTAACATGCTCATGCAGGTCTGCTGACAAGTATCTTCCTGTGTTCGCACGACTTCAAGCGAGAATCAGTATTCGTTTTCAGATATTTTGCATTTGTTACACAGACTACAGAGGTGCCATCTACATTTAAGAATGCCATTTTTCTTCTTCAAGCTGAAGTTCACTTCATTTGTTTATGCACTACTGGCCATTCAAATTGCTACACCAAGAAGAAATGCAGATGATAAACGGGTATTCATTGGACAAATATATTATACTAGAACTGACATGTGATTACATTTTCACGCAATTTGGGTGCATAGATCCTGAGAAATCAGTACCCAGGACAACCACCTCTGGCCTTGATACGCCTGGGCATGGAGTCAAACAGACCTTGGATGGGGTGTACTGGTACAGCTGCCCATGCAGCTTCAGCACGATACCACACTTCATCAAGAGTAGTGACTATCGTATTGTGACGAGCCAGATGCTCGGCAACCATTGACCAGACGTTTTCAATTGATGAGAGATCTGGAGAATGTGCTGGCCAGGGCAGCAGCCGAACATTTTCTGTATCCAGAAAGGCCCGTACAGGACCTGAAACATGCGGTCGTGCATTCTGAAATGTAGGGTTTCGCAGGGATCGAATGAAGGGTGGAGCTACGGGTCGTAACACATCTGAAATGTAACGTCCACTGTTCAAAGTGCCGTTAATGCGAACAAGAGGTGACCGAGACGTGTAACCAATGGCATCCTATACCATCACGTCGGGTGATCCGCCAGTATAGCGATGACGAATACACGCTTCCGAAGTGCGTTCACCGCGATGCCGCCAAACACGGATGCGACCATCGTGATGGTGTAAACAGAACCTGCATTCACCCGAAAAAATGACGTTTTGCCATTCGTGCACCCAGGTTCGTCGTTGAGTACACCATCACAGGCTCTCCTGTCTGTGATGCGGCGTCAAGGGTAACCGCAGCCACGGTCTCCGATCTGATAGTCCATGCTGCTGCAAACGTCGTCGAACTATTCGTGCACATGGTTGGTGTCTTGCATATGTCCCCATCTGTTGACTCAGGGATCGAGACGTGGTTGCACGATGCGTTACAGCCATGCGGATAAGATGCCTGCCATCTCAACTGCTAGTGATACGTTGGGATCCAGCACTACGTTCCGTATTACCCTCCTGAACCCACCGATTCCATATTCTGCTAACAGTCATTGGATCTCGACCAACACGAGCAGCAATGTCGCGATGCGATAAACTGTAATCGCGATAGGCTACAACCCGACCTTTATCAAAGTCGGAAACGTGATGGAACGCGTTTCTCCTCCTTACACGAGGCATCAGAACAACGTTTCACGAGGCAACGCCGGTCAAGTGCTGTTTGTGTATGAGAAATCGGTTGGAAACTTTCGTCATGTCAGGACGTTGTAGGTGTCACCACCGGCGCCAACCTTGTGTGAATGCTCTGAAAATCTAATCATTTGCATATCACAGCATCTTCTTCCTGTCGGTTAAATTTCTGCGTCTGTAGAACGTCATCTTCGTGCCTCAACAATTTTAATTGCCAGTAGTGTAGATTATTGAGCAATTGTGAACTTTCTTGAAGGTCTCATTTGCTGTGTCTGCAAGGAATTTTCTCGTTTTCTCAGCGGCTATAAAATTTCTGTCATCGGTATTGTAGCTGATAAAAGGAGAGGAAATGATGGCTGGACGCATAAAACCAAACATCTACATTCCAAAAAAGGCTTTTCATAAAATAGGAGTGTTCTACTGTTCTTAGGTGGTTTATGAGGCGCATCATTTTGATTTATTCCGTTTCAACGCTAATATTTCGCGGTGGTAGAGGATGCTTCATTCACTTTTGTATCCCACTTCGAAGGATTTGACAGAACTGCCACGCAAGCGCTGACTATGCAGGTTACGAAGAAGGCCCGCACGCAACAGAGCGGAACAGTGCGGGTTCGACCTGCACCAGCTGCAGTTTCGCACCTGCCTGCATTGCCTACAGACAGCACAGCTGCCGAGCCGCCCACGTCGCCGAACACACAGAGCGCTCTACGAGTTCTGTAGCAGCGGTTCCCAACCTTTCATAGACTATGAGTGCAATTAGACATTAGCTGGTACACCCGCCCTTCTCCCCCCTTCCGACTGCCTGTTGCCCTGCTCCTCCACCACATTATCACCTACTTTAGCACCTGACAGCCGCGCGGTATTAGCCGAGCGGTCTAATGGCGCTGAAGTCATGGACTGTGCGGCTGGTCCTGGCTGAGGTCTGAGTCCTCCCTCCGGCATACGTGAGTGTGTTTGTCCTTAGGATAGTTTAGGTTAAGTAATGTGTAAGGTTAGGGACTAATGACTTTAGCAGTTAAGTCCCATAAGATTTCACACACATTCGAACATTTTGAGGCATCTGACTGAACGGCAAAATGAAAGGGTTTTCTTACAATATTTTTATTTTTAAAATAATGAAAGATGAATGATACGTAATTTGTGTGTGTGTGTCTGCGTGTGTGTGTTTGTGTGTGTGTGTGTGTGTGTGTGTGTGTGTGTGTGTGTGTGTTGGAATGAATAACGGAGGAATTCGTGGTGCATCCCAAGTGCTTCCCATAACTACTTCTCAGATAAGAAAACTAACTAAACACAGTGATGGTAGACACTTGTTACAAAACATACTTCCCCTGCATTACTACCCCCTATTGCGGCACTTGCTTGGCCTGAACACTGCAATCCCATGTGTCCATGTGTGCACTATACTTACTATTCGTAAATCACTTGCTTGCTGCACACCTTACTTCTGAACTGGCATAAATTGAAAGAGTTGAGGCTGTTAATGCTTTGTGTCTGACCACAGCCACTAACAATAGTAATAGTGATAAGAAGAAAAAAATTGTGGTGTTGTCTTATGGGACCAAGCTGCAGAGGTCAGCGATCCCTAAGCCTACACACTAGTTAATCTAACTTAAACTATCTTACGCTATGGACAACACACACACACACACACACGCCCGAGCGAGTCCTCAAACCTCCGACGGGGGGAGCCCCACGCACCGTGACAAGGCGCCCCAGACCGCGCGGCTACCCTGCGTGGGAATAGTGGTAATAGTAGTGATGTTTTGAAAATATTTTAGTTTCGTGACTGAAATAGAATCGAACTGTTTAGTTTCTACCCCTTAGAAAATTTCATTTTACCCCTCAGGAGTAATTACCTCCAGGTGTGGAACTGCTGATGTTGAACATTACGGTCATGTGCAGTTTCAAAAGGGTCGTCGGACAGTTTCACAATATAATAAGTCTGTATAAGATTGACGTCAATCTGTTTTAGAAGTATGTAGAGCGTTTTAAGTTGTGAAGCTTTTATGGAAGAGAAATCATCTCTTCACAAATCCGCAAGGGTTCTGGAAATAGAGATCTCGCGAAACTCAGCTGGCTCTGTTCGCCGTGAGATAAGAGCGCGGTTGGCAATGAAACCGCCGTTACGACGTGTTTCTTGACTTCTGGAAGGCGTTCGATACTGTTTCGCACTTTCGTGCAGAGAACAAAATACCAGCTAACCGTGTATTTGACAGGATCTGTGACTGGATTCAAGTCTTCCGAGCAGATAAAACTCAATGTACTATTGTTTTTGTGGTTTAAATTCTGAAGACTGATTTGGTGCAGCCCTACGTGCTACTCTGTTCTTTGCAAGTCTCTTCATAGCTCCCTAACTACGACACCTTACGTCCGTTTGAACCTACTGTATTCGACAGTTGGTCTCCTTCTGTAATATTTACCTCACCCACACTTCCTTCCGTTTCCTAACTGACAGTTCCTTAGTACCTCAGAATTTGTCCTATGAACCTCACCCTTATTTTGGTCCAATTGTAGTATTTTTTTCTCCGAGTTATATTATTCGCTTATTATTTGTTATTTATGCAATCTTAAGCATTCTTCTACAGCAACGTATTACAAAATCTCCTATTCTTTTCTTGTCTGAACGCCGTTCTTAAGAGAACAACATTGACAGAAAACCCCAATGGAGAGTTACAGTCCCAGTACTGTTTACAATTCAAATTATGATGTAGCACATAAGGTTGGAGAATATGTTAGACCACTCACAGACGATGCTTTAGCTGGAAGACTGCAGCGACACGCAGAAAAATCTGTGCAGGATCGATGCCTGGTGCGGAGACTCGGAACTGACCCTGAGGTGCTGAGTACATATGTCGATGTAGAGCTGTGGCATATAACATGGGGTCAACATATCTTATGTCGGCTTTCTCAAGTTTTAGTTGATAACTATTTATTTTAATACTGCAGGTGGTTCTTATATTGGTTACCACAGTATTACTAAAACTGCAAAAAACTCGGATCTTCTCAGTTCTCAGTTAGCTGATGTGTCTAATGATAGACAAACAAGTACATTTTTATTGCAGATAGATGTTACACAGCTTCACATCTATGAGGGATTAGTGATTAAATGACGCCGCAAAGTATTCTGAAAACACAGATTCCTGCCAAAGATAACGTTCACATTTATGGAATTAGAGTAGTTGTTCAATTATAGGACTCTGTATTCAATATTTTTTTAACTCCTTGGTTGTATTATGCGAAATCCATACATCTGATAAATGTGCATGTATGTTCCTCATCTCCTTCCAAGCCACTGGACCGATTTAAACCAAACTCGCTATATGTATCACTTACTGTCTGGCTGTCTGAGGCGTCCTGTCATGGTTCTAGCAGCTCACCCCGTCGGACGTTCGAGTCCTCCCTCGGCCATGGGTGTATGTGTTCTCCTTAGCGTTAGTTAGTTTAAGTTAGATTAAGTAGTGTGTAGGCGTAGGGACCGATGACCTCAGTAGTTTGGTCCCATACGAACTTACCACAAATTTTTTACTTACTTTCTGGAAAGAATTGTTGTGCGGGTAAGAACCACATCTCAAAGGTGTGCAGATGGGGGCGAAAAAGGAGAGTAGCCCACGATGTCCGAATACCCGGATATTATTCATCCAGTGTTTGCGAATGAGAGCTCTTAGAGAGAACTTGCAACAAATTTTTACACATCATTTAAAACCTTTACGACACTTTTCTTGCTGGCAAGTCACACAAAACGATGAAAGGAAAAATGTTTATCTCTTTCTACAATTTCGCTGTGCATGCAGTAAAACTGCTGCATCAGGTATGACGTATTAATTCATCACTTCTTTACTACTGAATGTATTTGTGGTACATTTTGCAGACAATATTCACATACACCACTGAATGTGCCGCAACATTATATCATTGTCCGACTTGTAGTTCAGACGAAATGACGTCATAGGGTGTATCAAAAACTGCTGCTTTATGTATAACGTTCAAACTTCGCATGACGTTTAAATTTGTTACTTCTTTACTACTTTCTCGATTCGCAACACATTTCGCAGACAGTATCCACATATAAATGTACCTGCAAAATTATATGAATGCACGGCACGTAGGTCAGGAGCGATGATTTCACAAACACTGAGCTGACTGAAAACGCATCTGCATTGCGGAATTCGCCAGAAATAAGGGTGAAACATGTGTACAAAAATGAGTGAAATATATTAAAAATATGTGACAAGCACTTACGTGGGCAAAGTCATGGGTAAAAAATTTCTCCTAAACTCCTGGATCAATTTCAACCGAACTTGGAATACATGTTGTTGTTGTGGTCTTCAGTCCTGCGACTGGTTTGATGCAGCTCTCAATGCTACCCTACCATGTGCAAGTTTCTTCATCTCCCAGTACCTACTGCAACCTACTTCCTTCTGAATCTGCTTAGTGTATTCATCTCTTGGTCTCCCTCTACGATTTTTACCCTCCACGCTGCCCTCCAATGCTAAATTTGTGATCCCTTGATGCCTCAGAACATGTCCTACCAACCGGTCCCTTCTTTTTGCCAAATTGTGCCACAAATTCCTCTTCTCCCCAACTCTATTCAATACCTCCTCATTAGTTATGTGATCTACCCATCTAATCTTCAGCATTCTTCTGTAGCACCACATTTAGAAAGCTTCTATTCTCTTCCTGCCAAACTTTTTATCGTCCATGTTTCACTTCCATACATGGCTACACTCCATACGAATACTTTAAGAAACGACTTCCTGACACTTAAATCTATACTCGATGTTAACAAATTTCTCTTCTTCAGAAACGCTTTCCTTGCCATTGCCAGTCTACATTTTATATCCTCCCTACTTCGACCATCATCAGTTATTTTGCTTCCCAAATAGCAAAACTCCTTCACTACTTTAAGTGTCTCATTTCCTAATCTAATTCCCTCAGCATCGCCCGACTTAATTCGACTACATTCCATTATCCTCGTTTTGCTTTTGTTGATGTTCATCTTATATCCTCCTTTCAAGACACTGTCCATTCCATTCAGCTGCTCTTCCAGGTCCTTTGCTGTCAATGACAGAATTAAAATGTCATCGGCGAACCGCTAAGTTTTTATTTCTTCTCGATCGATTTTAATACCTACTCCGAATTTTTCTTTTGTTTCCTTTACTGCTTGCTCAATATACAGATTGAATAACATTGGGGAGAGGCCACATCCCTGTCTCACTCCCTTCCCAACCACTGCTTCCCTTTCATGCCCCTCGACTCTTATAACTGCCATCTGCTTTCTGTACAAATTGTAAATAGCCTTTCGCTCCCTGTATTTTACCCTTACCACCTTTAGAATTTGAAAGAGAGTATTCCAGTCAACATTGTCAAAAGCTTTCTCTAAGTCTACAAATGCTAGAAACGTAGGTTTGCCTTTTCTTAATCTTTCTTCTAAGATAAGTCGTAAGGTCAGTATTGCCTCACGTGTTCCAATATTTCGACGGAATTCAAACTGATCTTCCCCGAGGTCGGCTTCTACTAGTTTTTCCATTCGTCTGTAAAGAATTGGAATACATATTACTTACTAACTGGAAAGAAATACTGTGAGTGTAAGATCCAGCAATTTCCTGTGGGGGTGAGGGTGATAATTTGGAAAGAGAAAAGGGTGGACGAGGTGGAGGAGGAGGTGGGCAGAGATAGAGAGTAGGAGGTGATAGTTACAGATAGGTAGGAAGAGGAATAGACAGAGAGGAAGGGAGAGAGAAATGGACAGAGAAAGGGGAGGAAATGTACTGAGGTAGGGGATGGAAGGGACAGAGGGAGAGGGGGAAAGGATATGGACAGAAAGAGGGGAAAGAAGCAGATAGACTGAGAGTGGGGGGGTGAGAGATGTCCAGAGAGGGGGAAGAAAGAGAAGTGTGTAAAGAGGGGAGAAGGAGATAAAAGTGGGAGAAAAAGAAATGGACAGGGAGACGAGGACGGGGGATGAGAGGGGACGATGAGATGGGCAGAGGTCAAAGGAGCAGATGGACAGAGGGGGTAGGAGCAGATGGACAGAGAGAAGGGTGAGGAGGTGCAGGAATAATATAAGATTGGTATGAACACATAGCCAGACAACGTATTCAAATGTATGTGAATTCCCAAGGGACCAAACTGCTGAGGCCATCGGTCTCTAGACTTACACACTACTTAAGCTAACTTTGCTGAGAACAACACACACACCCACGCCCGAGGGAGGACTCGAACTTCCGGCGGGAGGGGCCGCGCGATCCATGACATGGCACCTCCAACCATGCGGACACTACATCTACATCTACATCTACATTTATACTCCGCAAGCCACCCAACGATGTGTGGCGGAGGGCACTTTACGTGCCACTGTCATTACCTCCCTTTCCTGTTCCAGTCGCGTATGGTTCGCGGGAAGAACGACTGTCTAAAAGCCTCCGTGCGCGCTCGAATCTCTCTAATTTTACATTCGTGATCTCCTCGGGAGGTATAAGTAGGGGGAAGCAATATATTCGATACCTCATCCAGAAACGCACCCTCTCGAAACCTGGCGAGCAAGCTACACCGCGATGCAGAGCGCCTCTCTTGCCACTTGAGTTTATTAAACATCTCCGTAACGCTATCACGGTTACCAAATAAGCCGGTGACGAAACGCGCCGCTCTTCTTTGGATCTTCCCTATCTCCTCCGTCAACCCGACCTGGTCCGGATCCCACACTGATGAGCAATACTCAAGTATAGGTCGAACGAGTGTTTTGTAAGCCACCTCCTTTGTTGATGGACTACATTTTCTAAGCACTCTCCCAATGAATCTCAACCTGGTACCCGCCTTACCAACAATTAATTTTATATGATCATTCCACTTCAAATCGTTCCGCACGCATACTCCCAGATATTTTACAGAAGTAACTGCTACCAGTGTTTGTTCCGCTATCATATAATCATACAATAAAGGATCCTTCTTTCTATGTATTCGCAATACATTACATTTGTCTATGTTAAGGGTCAGTTGCCACTCCCTGCACCAAGTGCCTATCCGCTGCAGATCTTCCTGCATTTCGCTACAATTTTCTAATGCTGCAACTTCTCTGTATACTACAGCATCATCCGCGAAAAGCCGCATGGAACTTCCGACACTATCTACTAGGTCACTCCGCGAAACAACAAAGTATTTATCAGTGCTGTACCACGAACTATAATGAACTTACAATAAATAAAATGAACTAAAATGGCGACAGTCTTGACTCAAAGGCAAAGGTTTGAACGATAGTGTCGTCTACAAGAAAGAATCGTCGTTGGATGATCGCACGTAAATGCAGCAGCACTTGGACATCATTTGCAGTCAGTGCAAATAATTGCAGCTCTCTTTAAATGTGATTAAATGCAAGATAATTCTTGAAGCGAAGAGAAAGCACTCAAATACAGGATTCGAAGAGACCACTAGGAGCAGGTTTCATCGTATCTTAGGGTAATACTGCACTAAGAATCGATATGAAGTGTGACGATCACGTACAATCTGTTACAGGGGAGGCGATGCTAGTCTAAGTTTTTTCGGACAGTGTTGTATTTACAACACTAAAATAAAAGGAAGTGTAACAGCTACCACAGAAAAGTAGCTGCCGTATTTAGCTGGCAGTTCTGCACGCCTGCAATGGCACCCATCACAGGGCTATCGTAACTAAAACACGAATAACGTGGCAACCCCATAATAATTAAATCTAGACTACTACAGACAATTTGTAGTTTAAGCTACAGTAAGAATAATCTCTTTGACACTTGATGTTAAGTATCCGATAACAACTAGGTAATAATTTCTGGCTATACCTGCGGCATCTGCAGATATCTGTAACTGTTCACCAAACGATCAGTAACTGTGACAGCTGGTCTGTAACTAGAACTGGTTGGCAACTCATCGGCAACTGGGGGACTGAAGGTCTGCAGCCGCTTTCATCGGTGAATGGTAGAATCCTCTCCATCTGCGAACTACACTTACGGAGAAAACCACTAAGTAGGAGTTGTACGACATAAACGAAAGTTTGTAGGCGTGTTCCTATATCTTAAAGACGGTGTCTATCCAAATTTCGGGCCAGACATTTAAGAGTGGTGCTAATAGCGTCATTGTGAGGACGCAAACCAGGTGAAATCTGGTTTCGCAGGACAGAGCGGTTCAGGTTGTGGAAAGGAGCCAAGATCAGTTACTGTTAGTTACACAAGAACACACAACTTTATTCCTCGAAAAACAGTGCACAGTTTTCTCCTTAAAATAACAAGGATCAATTCACGGCTGAGGCCCAAAGTAACTTCTCAATAATAAAGTTTAAGTAATTCCTTTTAAAGCACAAGAATTTAGACAAACGGCTGAAGGCCTTACTTTAAGTACTTCACATAAGGTTCGGCTGAAGGCCATATACTGAACATATAACAGACAACATTAATACCCGGCTAAAGGCCTGGCACAGTACTTGCGACAAAAGAAAATCACAATCACAAACAGCAGAACAGTGGTGCTCAGAAGTGTACCAAGGGTCGGCCTGGAGAGGAAACTTAAAAAAAAATTTCAGATGTTTGTGAAATCTTATCGGACTTAACTGCTAAGGTCATGAGTCTCTAAGCTTACACACTACTTAACCTAAATTATCCTAATGACAAACACACACACCCATGCCCGAGGAAGGACTCGAACCTCCGCCGGTACCAGCCGCACAGTCCATGACTGCAGCGCCTTAGACCGCTTTTTTTTTCGACCTAATTTTTTTCGCTTTCGTTCGTTGCATCTGCTTGGGGCGGACGTCATAAGACATCCGTTTAAGTTCGTTGTTGATCGATTAACTCATTTTTTTGTTACAGAAGGCAGCTAACCCTCTGACCGAACACGCTGAGCTACCGTGCTGGCTATTGGTGGCAGCACGACCTACGGACGCCTGAAGAACCAACCAACAATCCAGCCAATTCCCTTCCAGCCGGACGAGGATCGCAGCGGGACTACGTCTTAATAATTGGCGTCTAAACGCAGTCAAGGCACAATAACCACTCAAAAATATAAACAAGCACCAAAGGCTGTCGAACTACAGGGCGTGCCTGACACGATCAACACGACGAGGAAACACACACTCGCTTCTCTGTCCCAATCGACCGACTGCCTGCTCCAGCACGCAGACAGCATTCATAACTGCTCAGTGGAAATCAAAGAAGCTACACACAGTTCCACGTAAACACTTGCACCAAGAACTCTGACAATCCTAAAACCAATCACTATGTAACAACAAGGAGAAATCACAAGTCGACACACAGAGTTTCCATAAGTCGTCGGCGACCAAATACACTTTGCCGATGAGACTGCCGGCCGAACAACTAGCCGGAACGGTAACTCAGCGTGTTCGGTCAGAGGGTTAGCTGCCCTCTGTAATAAAAAAACTGAGTGAATGGATCAATAACGAGCTTCAATGGGCGTCAGGAGACGTCCGCCACGAACAATTGCAACGAACTATAACGAACAAAATGAGATTTAAAAAAAAAAAGAAAACGACCAACCAATGTCGTCCCAAGTCACGTGTGTCAGCAACGGTCTTGGCTGACCGGATCTCACTGCAGCTCCATCCCGACTCAAATGCATGTCCGTTCGGAACTCGGAGACACGGCGACCCGAGCACATTGGCTCGGACCCAACCATGAAGAGGTAACTCTTGCCGATTGGCGACAACATCTCTGCACAAGGAAGGAACCGACCCACGTCCGGCAATTTGACCAACGGACGAGGCTCAGAAACGGTCAAAAGACCAAATACACGTCGCCGAATGAGACGACCAACCGAACGAACAACCAGCGGTCGTTTCCGCTCCAGTCTCCTTCCGTCGGACAGTTCATGTGTGTCGCCAGCGGTCGGCAAGTACCGGCTGTCCACACCTCACTGACGCTCCGTTCCCGACTGAACTCCCGACAGACGACGACCCAGAAATACTAACGGTCGCTCCGGAGATAGCATGACACTGCACTTATCGATAAGCGCTGCTGCTGCCACTCACGGGCAAGCAAACCATCAACTGAGTGACGCCAAAAAAATTCAATAAGAAAGAGGTGAGAGAACCATAAGAACAAGATGACGAGCAATAAACGGCATGACCGCAAGCCGCGCTGGTTTGTTTTAAACGCTATGGACGTAGTGAGTTGATTTTAGTCAAGACTGCCTTTGAAGCGACAAAAACGCCATTATCAAACCCCACTGAGCTTGAACAAGGCCGTGTATCTGGGCTACGAAAAGATGGATGTTCCTTCTGCTATTATGCAGAAAGACTTGGCAGGGATGTAGCCATTGTACACGACAGCTGGCACCGGTGGTCACGAGAATGCACGGTCTCAAGAAGACCTTACCGAGGTGTAAAGGTCGTCGCATTCGTCATATGGTTCTGGCGTCGTACTGCCTCTGTAGCGTAGTTTGAGTACCACCTGACACCACAGTGACGCAACGAGCTGTTACATATCGGTTGCTTCAAGGACAGCTGCGTGCCAGACGGCATGTTGCTTGCATTCCACCGACCCCAAAGGACCGCTATTTGCGATTTCAGTAGTGTGAAGCGAGAGCGGAGTGGAGATCTGTTGTGTTTTCTGATTAAAGCTGGTTCTATTTCGGTTCCGACCGCTACGGTCGCAGGTTCGAACCCTGCCTCGGGCATGGATGTGTGTGATGTCCTTAGGTTAGTTAGGTTTAGGTTGTTCTAAGTTCTAGGGGACTGATGACCTCAGAAGTTAAGTCGCATAGTGCTTAGAGCCATTTGAACCATTTCCGTTCCAGTGATGGTTAGTAAGAGGCCAGTTGCGGGCATGCAACCAACCAGTCTGCGATCTAGGCACACAGGACCTACACCTGAAGTTATCGTCTGGGGCACGATTACGTACGACAGCGGGAGCACTCTCGTGGTTATCCCACACACCTTGACTACAATCTTGTACGTCAATCAGGTGATTCGACATCTTATGTTGCCATTCGTAAAGAGTATTTGAGGGGGTGTTACCCAAGAGGATATCGCTCGGTCACGTACGGCTGTTGTAACGCAATATACTCTATAGAGCGTCGACATTCTGCATTGGCCTGCTTGATCACCAATCTGCCTCCAGTCGAGCACATATCATCGGACGATAACTCCAGATTCATCCACAAATAGCATTAACCGTCCCTGTATTCACCGATCAAGGGCAACAGGGTTGGAACTCCATCCCATTAACTAACATCCGGCACCTGTGCAACACAATGCACGCACGTCTGCTTGTTTGTACTAAACATACTGGTAATTACACCGGTTATTAATGAACCAGCCACACTGGACTCGCATTCGGGAGGACGACGGTTCAATCCCGCGTCCGGCCATCCTGATTTAGGTTTTCCGTGATTTCCCTAAATCGCTCCAGGCAAATGCCGGGATGGTTGCTCTGAAAGGGCACGTCCGACTTCCTTCCCCGTCCTTCCCTAATCCGATGAGACCGATGACCTCGATGTTTGGTCTCTTCCTCCAAACAACCAACCAACCAATGAACCAGCATTTCACATTTGTAATGGCATATCTTCTGCTTGCATTACGTGTGACCTTGCAAAGTTAATCACTTTAATGTGTTACCTAGACAAAAGTATTTACGAAATTTCATTACTCTGCATAAATTATTTTTTGGTGTTGCGATTTTTTCCATCAGTATATTTGGCGAATGAAACCACTAGTCCCTGGTATGAGCGCTCTCTCTGTCGTCAGGACGTAATTATCGGTGGTTAGAGAGAACTGTTTGTAAGTCTTGTGGCGGGAGCATAATGAGGTTCCTGTTGTGTTGACCACATATGTGACGACAGATCGGAACTATGTGAGACCACTACGGAAAATGACTGGCTGGTAGCATCTTCTGCGGTTATAGCAGTGTACTGTGTGTGACGGTGTACACAACACATAGTATGTGGGAAAGAGCAGAGAATTTGTAAAGTGCGACCGATTTTCGAGTGGTGTTCCAGTGATGGAAATCCTTATCAAGCAGGTATCAGCCAATTCGGGTTTACGCTACTGCTATTGTAACAAGTCGGTATCTCTCATAAAAAAGAGCAAAAGATACTCGGCTACCTTAAATGGAATCTACATGAAGATTTTATTTGTTATTTCGGACATGTTCGAAATAACAGATGCCATCTTCATACAGTTAAGGCTAACCGGTCATTGACCTCCTTCTTCTGTGCGGATGCACACGTATTGCCCGAACTCTTACGGGATTAGGTAAGATTGTCTGCCGCGAGTAATGAGTGTAATGGGCAGGGGCACTACGAATATAGTGTGTCGACATAAAGCTGGGAATGTGGGTCTCAAGGGGAGCGTGCAAGAGATAAATCTCTGCAGTCGCATTATTCTCTGTGCCCTCGGTGGCTCACATGGATTGCCGGCACGATAGCTCAGCGTGTCAAGTCAGAGGGTTAGCTGCCTTCTGTAATAAAAAAACTGAGTTAATCGACCAACAACGAACTTAGTCTTACGACGTCCGCCCCGAGTAGATGCAACGAACGAAAGCGAACAAAATGAGACTAAAAAAAAAAAATAAGGATAGAGCGTCTGCCATGTAAGCAAGAGATCCCGGGTTCGAGTCCCGGTCGGGGCCACAACTGTCCCCGTTGATGTATATCAACGCTTGTTGGCAGCGTAGTGTCTTGATTTAATTATCATTTCATTAAATGGAAACTGTCTGTACAAAGACCAAGCTGTTCTCTCTCAACACTTTCAAATAAATTTAGAGAAATAATGTGCGACTGTTCAGTTACCACTACGTATGTCTCCTACGAATATAGTGAAAGTAATCTAATTATGATTAACGAGCACAGACAGGCATGTAGCCAGTAATTTTCTCTTCGCTCAGTATCAATTTGCAAGGCGACAGCCTCGCTGATTTTAATGAATGTGAGCTGTTGACGATGTACCTGTCCACAAATCATGACGGATTAAGAAAACATAGCTCGTGCGAAACTCAGCTTGCCCTTATAACGTACGACCCGGCCGCTGTGGCCGAGCGGTTCTAGGCGCTTCAGTTCGGAACCGCGCTGCTGCTACGGTCGCAGATTCGAATCCTGCCTCAGGCATGGATGTGTGTGATGTCCTTAGGTTAGCTAGGTTTAAGTAGTTCTAAGTCTAGGGACTGATGACCTCATATGTTAAGTCCCTTAATGCTTAGAGCCAGTTATAATGCGTGACATCATTTGAAGTAAGCAGCACGCAGATACCATATTCCTAGATTCGGAGAAAGTGTTTGAGACAGTGCCAAACTGCAGACTATTAATGAAGGTGCGAGAATAATGAATAGCTTCTCAGATACGTGAGCGCCTCAAAGCTTCTTTAAGTAGTAGAACTTGGTGCGTTGTGATGCACAGCGAGTGTTCATCGGAGGCAACATTATCGTTAGCAGTGTCACTGAGCCGCTCTTGTTATTGATATACATAAACGGTCAGAAACACAAAAACTGTAGAGGAACGCAGAGATTAGAATACATACAGCAAATAATTGAGGGTGTAGGTTGCAAGTGCTACTCTGAGATGAAGATGTTGGCAATGGAGAAGAATTCGTGGCGAGTCGTATCTAACTAGTCAGAAGACAGGCAACAAAAAAAAGTCAGGCGATGGAACGGGGGGAGGGGGGTTGAGTGCAATTTGCGGCTGTTTGCTGATAAAACTGTAGTATATGGGAAAGTATCGTCGGTGAGTCACTGTAGGGGGATAAACGGTAGCTTGTTCAGAATTTCTGGCTAGCTGTTGCATCAAATATCTGGCCATAGCGGTGCAAACCGACGTGAAATGGTACAAGCGCGTAAGCTATGGTAATAGAGAAGGTGAAAGGTCGATTTCGCTTTATTGAAAGATTTCTAGGAAGATTTAGCTTATATATGAAGGATAGCGTGTGCAGAACACTTACTCGACCCATTCTTAAATAATACTCGATTGTTTTGGGTATCTGTCACATTGGTTGGACGGCAGCCATCAAAGCATTTGTCCCCGTTAGATTCGATCAAAGAGTATTACGGAAATGCTACACGAACTCAAATTGGAATCCCTTGAAGGGAGACACAAAGAAGGAATGTTAGACAACCGACATTTGCAGAACGTTTTTACTACCGTCAACGTGCATCTCGCATAAGGAACGTGAAGACAAGAGAAATCACGACTCACTCCATTTGCGAGTGGAACAGGAGAGGAAATGACTAGCAATGTTACAAGATACACTTCGCCACGCACAGTATTGTGGCTTGGGGGACTATGTATATTCATGAAGATTTAGAAGGCTGCGACCCTGAAAGTGGCAGCGAACAAAGAAATAAATGAAAGATCAAACATTGTAGCTTTGGAACTGTTATTTCTGGAGGAAGTACGTGGTTCCTTTAGTAAAACTTTAAATGTCTGTGGTGGGATAAAGGTTTGGAACGACATTTTCCCAATTGCGAAATTACATATCTACTTCTGCATCGCCTCATGACTTTATCTTCCTCTGTCAAATTAGCTATTAACAGCTTGTCTTCTTTTCTTTCACCCTGAGAGTGGTTACTTTTTCAGCATGCTGTCTACCACACACTTTCGATTTTGTCCTTCCGTTTTATATTTTGGTGTATTTAATTCGTATGTAATATTTATGTTGTACTCACCAGTGGATAACTAGTATGTCTAGTTAATGTGCCTCGTCAGCCAAGGAGTTTTGGAACAGGATTAAAAAAGAATAGGCAGGTTAAGGTGGTGCTTTTAATGCTTCGGGCATTCTACATAATCTTCTCTCACTTGAGTACAACAAACTGAACATTCTTACAACCAAATGAAACCGTCAGAAATGTCATTCTTTTGTATGTTGTTCAACATATGCTCTCACGCTGGCCTGAATGTCGTTTATGTCGGCAAAGCGTCTATCCTTCGTGTGATTTCTTTTTCTTTCTTTTTTTTGTGGTAGGTTCGTATTCATAACACCAGGTCTTGTCACATATAACGATTTTTACCATAAACGAACTCTCCGCATTTTGCATTCGAATGAAATCGACTCACGTTCAAGCACCGTTGTGTGGACAAACTTTGCACACTATTCTCTTTTCCTCAAAAGATCCAAGAAAAAGTCTTGAACGCTTGATTTACAGATGATATTCCATTGCAATTTGTGACGAAACAACGTCGACACATCACTCTCTCGCGTCCCCTACCTAACACTGCCTGCTCACTTCTCTCTGGTGGAATGCACACCAGTTGTTAGTTTAAACTGCCACCATAGTTAATGCGCCGACGACGCAGACATGCCAGGAACAAAAGTCAGTCTCGGAACTTTTTCGGCACATAGTGTATACTGAAAAGTATTCCTTTTCTAATCACGGTATGCCAGAGACACATGAATATTATATACCCATATCAGATTGCTATGACATCATATTATGTGTTATTTGTTGCTGTTCCTGTAGCTTGTGTATCTAAACCAGCGGCGTAATTAAAAATCTCGTACTAAATACGTTCAAAACCGACCCTTTTCTTTGCAAGTGACCGTATGATGAATGCATTAAGCGACGAGACATCAGGCTTGACGGACGATGCTGTACTACGCAAACCACAAAACGTATGCTTACACCGTCACTAATGACCTTGACGACGAAGGGACGCTAAACCCACTCTTCCTTTCCTCTGCTTAGATCTAATTCATTTCATCCGTCTTAAGACCGCACAGATTTTTTGGGCACTCAAAAATTCAAAGATGTCGCTGTATAGCGGGTACTGCTCCCTTCTTTAACGCAGCATTCCCCTGCTTTCTTCAGTGATCTATGATCGCTGATTACCGTAACTTCTTGCTGTTTAGCCAAAAGGGCAATGTTGCTCTCAGAGGCTGCCCGCTCTTTGTTACCGTTATATAAAGGCTGCTCATAGGAGGCCCTGTAATTATTATTCGCTGCTCAGAAATTTCAAAAAGTGACTCAAGCTTATGAAACGGAGAAGCTTGAAGAAGTCAAACTTGGTACCATTTTCTAAAGAAAATTGCGCAGTACGTCGTTGTGGGAGTTTTAGGTTCTGTTGCTTGTTAGGAAGTTCACAAGTAAAAAAAAATATATCTGTAAAAAGTAATGTTATTGGCGATTTAATACACTGCGAATGAAAGTTGCTTCTGACTTTTAACAAATATTAGTTATAAGTTCTAAAAAAATGTCAATTTCTTAATCACACTACGAGACCTGATAAAATAAGTGTCCAAAACTTAAGGACGAAAGTAATTTGCTCATGAAGTGTCACTGCCACTTAACATGTCAGTATGAAATTGGACTACACATTAAAAAGGATTGCTACAGTATACTATGAAAGGTAACTGAAAGAAATACGCACCCAGATGAATTGCATGACACTTACTCAAAGACAGTACGAGGTGTTGTCCAAAAGTTCCCGAAATCTAACACCAAAAAATTAATATTATACAATATTTTTATTCGCCACCACCATGTTCAAAGAAGTCCCCTTGGGAGTTGAGACACCACTCACAGCCCTTCTTCCACAAACGGAATGCACCCTGAAAGTTTTTTTAGTTAGTGTGTTGAGGACCATTTGCCATTCCGGTTGAATTTCCCATACAGTTTCAAATTTTCGTCCTTTCAACTTCATTTACAACTTGGGAAAGAAAATAAATCATAAGGAGGCAAATCGATGAGAAAGCCTGTGTGAAGCCTCGCATTGTCTTGGTAAAGAACTCAGGCATTCCTGCGCTTCTGGACGTTTTCTTCTCACAAACTCCCTTAGCCGTCTTAGGACATCACCAGATGTCGTGGATGGTTTACCTAAGATTTTTCACAAACGCATCCAGAACAGCACTGACATTTTCTGTTCTAATGCCGGTAGATTGTCGTCCCAAACATTCGTCATCGTCAATATTTTTGAAACGTTTAAATCCGTCATACGTTTGTGTTTGTCCGTAAGTGTCATTTAGCGAATGCTTGCACTAACGTTTTGTGCGCTTCCCCGGCTGTATTACCAAGTTGAAACAGAACTTACAAGCAAAGCTGTTCTCTCAGCTAGATCACAGCAAAACCAAGAAAACGCCAACAAACGTCACAATGGAAATCTGCCCCGCAATAATAAACACTTCCACCCAGATCGAAGCTGTTAGGCATACTGCCGCACGAAATTTGTATTACACTGCTCCTAGCGGTGTCTGATTGTGCTTGGCGCTGTAAAACTACCGTAGACTGTTGTATGTAAGTGCAGACTACGGTAGTTTTGCTAGTAGCTTTGGTCAGTTAATGTCATACCGGCAACACCTCTACATTAGGTGTGTTGCCTATGTATAGAGCGCAACCTCATAACGTATGCGATCAGTGTGTTACTATATTCCCTTAAAAGCCGGAAGCGGTGAACCGTCTAGAAACTGTATGAGTATATATAATGGGCCGGGTAATCTACGAAACATTTCTCTACACAGTTATCCTCTGTCTGTAAATTGGAAGTAGATAGTATTTATAACAAAATTTAAATTGGCAATACTTAATTCAGGTTCTATTTGAAAGTTTTTGATGTGTTACGTGCAACAGAGGAACGTAGTAAAACTAGAAAGAAAACAGTACAGATTCATCACATAGCGCTAGAAAATGCAATTTCCACAAAACGAAGATAAAATTACAAAAAACTGAATAATAAAAATATATGAAACATATCAAACATCGCTTCAAAACTTAGTCGAATTTACTTGAAACGTGTTTCTGTTATTCGTAAACAACTTTGACGTTTTTAATAATCACAGGAAACTCTTGCCTACCATCACGATGAAGAACGCTGTATTGCTTATAAAACAACAATAACTAAATAGATTCATTATGACTGAGAATGTAAACTATACTTCCATCGAAAGTAATTGCTGTAGTTACGTAAAGCCGCAGAAATTACGCGAACAACCAATTTAAATTACTTATAAAATTTACATTCTGTAAAGATAAAAAATACACAATGAAGTAACACTGAGCGATGTGCGGTTCTAATTATGTACAAAACAAGTAGGATAACATAGACAAATCGTGACTCCCAGTTTTTCCCTTACAAATTCATTATACGTTTCTTTCCCTACCAGTGCTACCAATACTGCCGATAATCCTACCATTTACAACGTCACTTATGTAGTGTACCAAAACTACCGAACAGTAGTTTTAGTAGAGCACAAGTGCAGTTTTATTAACGCTTGTAAGCGCGTATCTCACAAACTCTGGAAATGTTTGGATAACACCTCGTAATTACACTACTGGCCATTAAAATTGCTACACCACGAAGATGACGTGCTACAGACGCGAAATTTAACCGACGGGAAGAAGATGCTGTGATATGAAATGATTAGCTTTTCAGAGCATTCACACAAGGTTGGCGCTGGTGGCGACACCTACAACGTGCTGACATGAGGGAAGTTTCCCACCGAATTCTCATACACAAACAGCAGTTGACCGGCGTTGCCTGGTGAAACTTTGTTGTGATGCCTCGTGTAAGGAGAAGAAATGCGCATCATCGCTTTTCCGACTTTAATAAAGGACGGAATGTAGCGAATCGCGATTGCGGTTTATCGTATCGCGACATTGCTGCTAGCGTTGGTCGAGATCCAATGACTGTTAGCAGAATATGGAATCGGTGGGTTCAGGAGGGTAATACGGAACGCCGTGCTGGATCCCAACGGCCTCGTATCACTAGCAGTCGAGATGACAGGCATCTTATCCGCATGGCTGTTACGGATCGTGCAGCCACGTCTCGATCCCTGAGTCAACAGATGGGGACGTTTGCAAGACAACATCCACTTGCTCGAACAGTTCGACGACGTTTGTAGCAGCATGGACTATCAGCTCGGAGACCATGGCTGCGGTTACCCTTGATGCTGCAACACAGACAGGAGCCCCTGCAATGGTGTACTCAACGACGAACCTGGGTACACGAATGGCAAAAGGTCATTTTTTCAGATGAATCCCGCTTCTGTTTACAGCATCATGATGGTCGCATCCGTGCTTGGCGACATCGCGGTGAATGCACATTGGAAGCGTGTATTCGTCATTGCCATTCTGGTGTATCACCCGGCGTGATGGTATGGGGTGCCATTGGTTACGCGTCTCGCTCATCTCTTGTTCGCAATGACGGCACTTTGAGCAATGGTCGTTACATTTCAGATTTGTCACGACCTGTGGCTCTACCCTTCATTCGATCCTCGCAAAACCCTACATTTCAGCAGGATAGTGCACGACCGCATGTTGCAGGTTCTGTGTGGGCGTTTCTGGATACAAAAAATGTTCGACTGCAGCCTTGGCCAGCACATTCTCCAGATCTCTCACCAATTGAAAACGTCTGGTCAATGGTGGCCGAGCAACTGGCTCATCACAATACGCCAGTCACTACTCTTGATGAACTGTGGTATCGTGTTGAAGCTGCATGGGCAGCTGTACCTGTACACGCTCAGGCGTATCAAGGCCGTTATTACGGCCAGAGGTGGTTGTTCTGGGTACTGATTTCTCAGGATATATGCAACCAAATTGCGTGGAAATGTAATCACATGTCAGTTCTAGTGTAATATATTTGTCCAATGAATACCCGTATATCATCTGCAGTTCTTCTTGGTGTAGCAATTTTAATGGCCAGTAGTGTACATTAAAGCCACCGGTATTTATAGTGGTCACTTAGACATTACAAAAGGCGGAGCATTATTCTTAATAGGGCGTATGCTCACTGGACAGCAGCGCATGGTATCCAATGTGTTTCCATGTTGGCCACAACATCGGTAAGGACTTCTTGCGGTAGGGTGTTATATTCCTCGAACAGCGTGGTTGACAACTGATGGGCGGTCGTCGGTGTACGTGGACACGCTGCAGTGCGTCTCCCCAATACATCCCTCACGAGCTCGATAGGATTTAAGTCGGAGGAAAGAGCATCCCAGTCCATCCACCAAGTATCCTCTGGGTCGAAGAGCTTCTTCACCTACGGTGTTCGTTGTGTTCACGCCTTGTGATCTATAAGTATGAAATCTGTTCCGAATGCACCCCTAAAAAGGCACTGGGGTACAAGTAAGGTGTCACGGTAACATTGACCAGTGATTGTAATATGGTCAAAGATTCGGAGGTCAGTGTGCCCATGCAACATTATACCTCCCCACACCGTATCCTTCAACCACCAAAACTATCATGTTCGCTATGTTCCCAGGTGCATTACGTATTACAGTAAGTCCAGAATCACTACTTGACTGAATCTGACTCTCATTCAAGAAGGCATGCGACTCCACTCCTCGTTGGTCCAGTCCCTGTGCTCTTGGCACCTTAGCAATCCGTGCCACCGACTTGCGGGAGTCAGCGAAACACAGCGTTATGATCGTCGGACAAAGACATTGCCCCTGTGGAGCGTGAGACAGCGTGGCTATCAGTCTTGTAAAACGTGCTTGCAATTACACCAGCAATTTGAAGTTGGTAACTTCTTGCCTGTTGGACAATGTAGCGGTCATCCGCTGCTGTAGATGACTGTGATCGATCTCCACCTCTGCTTCGGGCAGCAGTGCAAGTGATTGGGAACGCCTCTCATGCACTGCTGTGAGCAGTACCATACATCTGAGCTGCGCTCATCACGCTTCATCCTTCCAGTTTCCCAAAGACTACTTTCCGTGTGAAGTCATCCAAGTGTTTTCTCTGGACCATGTTGTAATAAAGACCACGATCATAGTGCGCCGTAATTGCTTGGTGATTGACACATATACAGTGCCTTTTCCCGCTCCTTCCACTGCTTCGTGTTGCAGGGTCAGTCCCATTTGAGTAGTTACTTTATATATGTTACTTCCCCTATCGCATCCTTAAATATTGCGGAGCAGTGGTATAAGAAGACTGATACGACAGACGGATAACTTCATACAATTTTCTGTTGTTGCCCAAAATGTCTATTATGTTATTTCAGGGCCGACATTTTATACACGAAAATTTAGGCCGTAATGATAATAGAACGAGAGTACCACCAGCGAAAACAGGACAAGAAGAAATATACCCTGTTCTGTTTCTACTGCTGACGAACCGTTATCGGCCTTGTATTAACATCCCACTAACCTTAATTTCGTTTACTTCAGTGATATTCTCGATATTACGCCACATGTGAATACGCATTCATTAGTTAGAAGATACTGACGTTTGGTTGACGAAATAACGCGACGTGAATTCTACAAATCCCTAATCCACGGCTGTAAATGTACGTAAACCGTAACATTGTCGTTAGCCTTGATTTATCGCAGCTTTCAAGCTTCGTTTTGCACGTATATATTTCAGTTATTATTCGTACTACCGTAATATTAGTGTTAAATGCGGAAGGTATACAATGGTCCATTAGAACTACCCAAAAGACATACACTTTATGCCAAGGCTGTTCTCTATGATATCAACGCTTCAAAAATTGGTCTTCAGTTAGCTTCCGTTTCTGCTGTAAGGCTCTATACATGAATTGACGTGCATTTTATAGATTTAACAGATATTTCAGACATCAAGCTAAAAATTTATTATTACGATCACGAGAAAAGACGTAGCATGAACTTTCTCACTGCCCAGTGAGAGAACTTGATATTGTTCAGTACACGGTCACATATGAGTGCAGCAATAAAAAGAGCAACAGGAAATACCAAAGTGGCTAAAGTGAAAGCTCCCTCAGTCCCAAGAAAGATAATTACTGCAGAGCCTTATCAACTCTTCGCATGTTTTTCAAACATTTCGCGACTGAACTTTGTGAGAGCAAAAAGGAGATTTTCTGTGCTTAATTTTCAGATGTCTAGTGACTGCAAAAATCGAACAGCGTTTCGATGTTTGGCGGTGATAGACTACGAAAATAATTACAAGGATCTTAAGTAAGTTCATAGAAGCTTTAGTGGCAACTCGCCCACAACGTTGCATGGAGTACTTTTAGTATTAATGCTTTCGTCGGGTATCACTTAAAACTGATACATTAGTTTCGTGAGGAACAGTATTTCAATTTCACGTATCAACAGGACCCATCCGGGCAAGACTGATACGTAATTCTTCTCTTCCTTAGTATCTTTTTATACACTTTACATTCTCTGCCCCTAAAGGCAGATTGGTTTCTTTGAATTTTGACCCACTCTTTAGTCACGGGCTTGTCAGCTAAATGGCAAGGGAGTTGGTAAAGGGATAGAGGGAGTCCGAGTTGGTTATATTTGGCACGATATATCCAGTTGCAGCATTCGTCTTAGAATCATGAGAAACCTCCTAAGCACTTTACTCATAACCGTTAATGGTGGAAACTATTTCTAACTTAATTCTGAAGCAATAAGTACCAAAAAAAAAAGTGAAACCGTAGTGTTTTTTAAGTGTTTTTGGTTGTGTATAAAATGACTGAATTCGAAAATTTGCTTTGCCGCTCGCACAAGCCATGCGACAACGGTGACGTTCTTAGTACTTCTATAGTGTTATTTTCTTTATCACAATCTTCGTAGCTTTATTAAATACCTCTCCAGCTAACGAACTTGCTGGAGTCGAATTTTGGACGAAGATTTTGAAAATCTCCATTTGCCTATCTAGATTCAGATATTCCGCGGTTTCCCTAAATCCACGATACAAGTGCCAAGATACTTCCTGTTGAAAGAACAAGGGCCATTTAGCTAGCCATTCTTCTCTGTTTCAGACTTGTGCTCTTCCTCTTATGATACCGACTCATATTATTGCAGTGTCCGTTCTTTCAACAGCATAAAGTCACGAAACTTCCGTGAGCTTTCCACAAGCTCCTCCTCACCTTCGTCAAGAGATAATTGACTGTCGTGTCGTCGATGGCCTAGTGCTACAGGGAACTGAAACGACATTAACGCTCAGTCCACCATTTATAAAGTCAGCTATCATGTCCTGCGTCTGATGTTCCCGATCCAACCTCGCGATAGACCGATCGCGTGATCTCATTGTCCACACGCTCGCAGCGATTCATCGGAGTTAATGTCTGTGCACATCGCACGCAGGCAAATCGTAGCATGTGGGCAGGAAATTCACGTAGGTAGTAGACGCTGCCACACCTGGAAGTTGAAGTGGTACATTTTTGCAAATGGTCAGGTCACATCTGCGGAGACTAATCATAGCGTGCGGTCTAAAAATGACCCAGATCTGAAGCGCGCTTGTTCCCTCTAGTACCATGGAAATCAGTCCCTGATGTATTATTATATGTACTATCGTCCTGACCCTTCTCCTTGTCAGTGTTTTCCACATATTTTTTTCCTCTCCGCTTCTGCGCAGAACCTCATCATGCCATACCTTATAAGTCCGCCTAATTTTCAATAATCTTCTGTAACACCGCATCTCAAATGCTTCAATTCTCTTCTGTTCCGGTTTTCCAGCAATCCATATTTCACTAGCATAAAAAGAGGTGCTCCACACTTAGATTCTCAGCAATTTCTTCCGCAAGTTAAGGCCTATGTTTCATACTAGTAGACTTATCTTGCCCAGGAATGCCCTTTTTGCCAGTGATAGTCACCTTTTTATGTCCTCCTTGCTCCATCCGTCATTGGGTATTTTGCTGCCTAGGTAGCAGAACTTCTTAACTTCATCTACTTTGTGACCGTCAATCCTGATGTTATATTTCTTGCTGGTCTGATTTTTGCTACTTCTCATTACTTTCGTCTTTCTTCGATTTACTCTCAATCCATATTATGTACTCATTGGACTGTGCATTACATTCAGCAGGTCATGTAATTCTTCTTCACTTTCACTCAGGATAGCAATGTCATCCGAAAATCGTATCATTGATACCCTTTCACCTTGAATTTTAATCCCACTCTAGAACATTTCTTTATTTCTATCTTTGCTTCTTCGATGGACAGATTGAATAGTAGAGTTGAAAGTCTACATCCCTGTTTTACACCGTTTTTAATCCGAACAGTTGGTTCTTGGTCGTCCACTGTTGTTATTCCCTCTGGGCCTTTTTACATATTGTATATGTAACGCGTCTCTCTATAGCTTACCCATATTTTTCTCAGAATTTTTTACATGTTGCACCATTTTACATAGTCGAACTCTTTTTCCAGGTCGGCAAATCCTATAAACGTGTCTTGATCTTTCTTCAGTCTTGCTTCAATTATTAACTGTAACGTAAGAATTGCCTCTCTCGTGCCTTTACTTTTTCTAAAGCCAAACTGATCGTCATGTAACACATTCTCGATTTTCTTTTCCATTCTTCTGTATATTATTCTTGTCAGTAACTTGGATGCATGAGCTGTTAAGCTGATTGTTCGATAATTCTTACACTTGTCAGCTCTTTCTGTCTTCAGAATTGATATTTTTCTGAACGTCCGACGGTATATTGCCAGACTCGTACATTCCACACACCAACGTGAATAATCGTTTTGTTTCCACTTCCCCTAATTATTTTAGAAATTCTGATGGAATGTTACCGATTCCTTTTCCATTATTTGATCTTAAGTCCTGCAAAGCTCTCTTAAATTCTGATTCTAAAACTGGATCCCTTATCTCTTCTGAATCTACTCCTGTTTCTTCTTCTATCACATCAGGTAAATCTTCCGGCTCATAGAGGCCTCTGCTTTTAACAATGGAACAGTTGAATCTGCCACAAACAAGGAAACGGTTGTGAAAGCTAATTTCAACGCTGACCGTTTACCTAAAAAACTTGAGTAAAGTAACGGAATCTATTCGACCTGATCTACACGCATGCTCATAAATTAGGGATAGTGGCAGAATGTGATGCCACACAACGTGGCACTACACAAAACTGGCGCTAGTAGCATAGGCTCATAGGGAACACACACGATACAGATCTGTAAGTCCACGGTATTGGCGATAAGTTGAGAAAACCGTCCCGAAACACACGTGCTACAAAACGCATCTGTTTCCTGTGCATGCACCCCGACATCAGTACGGGATACGATCACCATGCACACGTACACAGGCCGCATAACGGGTTGACATACTCTGGATCGGGTGGTCGAGCAGCTGCTGGGGTATAGCCTCTCGTTCTTGCACCTGTCGGAGCTCCTGAAGTGTCGTAGGGGTTTGAAGACGTGGAGCGATACGTCGACCGAGAGCATCCCAGACGTGCTCGATGGGGTTTAGGTCTGGAGAGCAGGCAAGCCACACCATTCGCCTGATATCTTCTGTTTCCAGGTACTCCTCCACGATGGCAGCTCGGTGGGGTCGTGCGTTATCATCCACCAGCAGGAAGGTGGGACCCACTGCACCCCTGAAAAGGCGGACATATTGGTGGAAAATGACGTCCCGATATACCTAACAGTTCCCCTGCGAAAGACATGCAAGGGTGTACGTGCACCAATCATAATCCCACTATCAAACCACGACCTCCATGCAGGTCTCTTTCAAGGACATTGAGGGGTTGGTATCTGGTTCCTGGTTCACGCCAGATGAAAACCCGGCGAGAATCAATGTTCAGACTATACCTGGACTCGTCCGTGAACATAACCTGGGATCACTGTTCCAATGACCACGTGCTGTGTTGTTGACCAGGCTTTACGGGCTCTCCTGTGACCAGGGGTCAGTGGAATGCACCTCGCAGGTCTCCGAGCGAATAAACCATGTCTGTTCAGTCGTCTGTAGACTGTGTGTCTGGAGACAACTGTTCCAGTGGCTGCGGTAAGATCCCGAGCAAGGCTACCTGCAGTATTTCGTGGACGTCTGCGGTCACTGCTGGTGGATATCGGTCTTCTTGTGGTGTTGTACACTGTGGACGTCCCGTACTGTAGCACGTTTCCTGTCTGCTGGAGTCTTTGCCATAATCTTGAGATCACACTTTGTGGCACACGGAGGGCCCGTGCTACGACCTGCTATGTTCGACCAGCCTCCAGTCACTCTAGTATTCTACCCCTCATAATGTCATCAATACGTGCTCTTTGAGCCATTTTCAACACTCGTCTGAAAACGTCTGCATGTGGACTGCTGCCAGCCAGCCGGGTTGGCCGAGCGGTTCTAGGCGCTACAGTCTGGAACCGCGTGACCGCTACGGTCGCAGGTTCGAATCCTGCCTCGGGCATGGATGTGTGTGATGTCCTTAGTTAGGTTTAAGTAATTCTAAGTTCTAGGGGACTGATGACCTCAGATGTTAAGTCCCATAGTGCTCAGAGCCTTTTGAACCATTTTTTTTCCCCTGCTGCCAGCGCCACCGTGCGACGACCGCAGGTCAAATGCACCGCATTGTCATACCCCGAGGTGATTTAAACCCGCAAACTGCCCAACAGAGCGTTGTTCCACCATTTATCAGCATTATCCTTGATTTATTAGCAAGAGTGTACTTAACTCGCCATCATAATGAGACCATTCGTGAGACGTGACTATACAGTAATTTTTGAGAGCATTTCTCATGGAGAAACAGCGGTTATTCATAGTACTTTAAAATGAATATAAACAGCCTAGACAGCAAAAAACCTTTACTTTGGGACTGCCGGTTACAGTTCGTTACTGAGCGTCTTCAGGCCTCATCCCATGTTGGGTGGCAGTGATGGTGAACGGGGCTGGCGTTATGATCTCCGCGAACGTCAATTCTATATAAATACTGCACGAGTTCAGTATAATTTCCATGGATGCTTGTTTGGACACTGCAGTCAAAATTTCTGTTTTTTTTACTTTCCTGTTCTCAAGAAATCTTAATGGAGCTGTCAGCCTCTCATGGGGTGAAACTGTTGTTCTCATACAGGATTTATGGCATAATACTTCTTGTGTTCCTTATAGCAAATCCTTGGTAAATCGTGTCTTGGGATAGCTGGTTACTGGGGCTAGTAATTTTGCCTACGTATTGTCCACTAATGATAGTGACAAAATGTTCTCGCGATATCAGTCGGGTGGTTATGTCCTCAGAGCTGATTATCACACTGAGGTGACAGAAGTCTTAATATCGTGTCGGAACTCTTTTTGCCCAGAGTAGTGCAGCAGCTCGATGTGGCATGCACTCAACATGTCGTTGGAAGCCCCCTGCAGAAATACTGAGTCTCAATGGCTCTAAAGCCGCCCGTAACTGTGGAAGTGTTGCCGGCGCAAGAACTTTTTTGCACGAACTGTCCTCTCGGTTATGTTCCACAAATGTTCTATCGGATTATGTCGGGCGATCTGCGCGGCCAGAACGTTCTTCAAACCAATCGCAAACAACTGTGGTGCGGTGTCATGGCGCACTGTCAATGGGAACATAACATCCATGAATGGCCGAACAGAACCATTTCCCATCAATGGTCGATTCAGCTGGTCCAGAAGACCTAGTCAGTTCTAGGTAAAAAGAACCCACACCATTATGGAGCCACCAGCAGCTTGCACATTGCCTTGTTGATAACCTGTGCTTGCGGCTTCGTGCGCTCTGTGCAACGCTCCAACCCTACCATCAGCTTTTTCTAACTTGACTCAGGGTTCAGACGGTTTTCCAGTCGTCTAGGGTGCAACAGAATGGTCATGAGCTCAGGAGAGGCACTTCAGGCGACGTCGTCCTAGTGACAAGGGCACTCATTTCGATCGTCTGCTGCCATAGACCATTAATGGCATTTTCTGCCGCACTGTCCTAACCGATACGATAGTCGTACGTGGCACATAGATTTTTACGGTTATTCAATGCTGTGCTACTTGTCTGTTAGCACTGACAACTCTATGTGAATGCCGCTGTTCTCGGTCGTTAAGTGAAAGCACCACCCACTGCGTTCTACGTGGTGTTGGAATGTCCCATGCGCCTATCTCCAACTACCATTCCGCGTTCATAGTGTGTTAATTCCCGTCGTTCGGCCATAATCACGCTGGAAACCTTTTCTTATGAATCTCCTGAATATGAATGACAGTTCCGCCAATGCACCGCCATTTTATACTTCGTGTACGAGATAACACTACTAATTGTATAGGTGCATGTCGCTATCCCACGACGTTTGTCACCTCTTTTTTTTTTTTTTTTTTTTTTTTTTTTTTGGTCATCAGTCTACTGACTGGTTTGATGCGGCCCGCCACGAATCCCTTTCCTGTGCTAACCTCTCCATCTCAGAGTAGCACTTGCAACCTACGTCCTCAATTATTTGCTTGACTACAGTTTTTGCCCACTACAGCTCCCTCTAGTACCATGGAAGTCATTCCCTCATGTCTTAGCAGATGTCCTATCATCCTGTCCCTTCTCCTTATCAGTGTTTTCCACATATTCCTTTCCTCTCCGATTCTGCGTAGAACCTCCTCATTCCTTACCTTATCAGTCCACCTAATTTTCAGCATTCGTCTATAGCACCACATCTCAAATGCTTCGATTCTCTTCTGTTCCGGTTTTCCCACAGTCCACGTTTCACTACCATACAATGCTGTACTCCAGACGTACATCCTCAGAAATTTCTTCCTCAAATTATGGCCGGTATTTGATATTAGTAGACTTCTTTTGGCCAGAAATGCCTTTTTTGCCATAGCGAGTCTGCTTTTGATGTCCTCCTTGCTCCGTCCGTCATTGGTTATTTTACTGCCTAGGTAGCAGAATTTCTTAACTTCATTGACTTCGTGACCATCAATCCTGATGTTAAGTTTCTCGCTGTTCTCGTTTCTACTACTTCTCATTACCTTCGTCTTTCTCCGATTTACTCTCAAACCATACTGTGCACTCATTAGACTGTTCATTCCGTTCAGCAGATCATTTAATTCTTCTTCACTTTCACTCAGGATAGCAATGTCATCAGCGAATCGTATCACCTCAGGGTATTAATAATGCTCTGTTTAATGATGGTCTAGGAACCAGTGACACAGCAGCCAGTAGTACGGCTGTGTAAAGGACGAGGCGCATAGAAGGGAAGGCAGTGATGTAAGTCTTGACCATGGCCGAGAAAATCTCGGTCGAGAGCTCGTGGGAATGTAACCATCTGACGCAACTAGAAGTTCCGGAATATTTTATTATCCCATACTGCCTTGAGACCCACATTACTTTATGCCTTTTACTACTGAATAGTGTTTTACGATTGATGGATGCCAGCAAATTGATAAAACTTACCGATCGCAAAACTTTAACATTCATATTGCGCACACAAGTCGTGTAGTTAAGAAATCGATGTATGTGCGATAAAAAATGGGGTCTTTGAAGTTAAATAGTAAGTATTTAGCAAAACTGCTGCGTCTACACCACCCTGTGCAGCTACGAATACAAAAATGGTAACACAAGAGAAAATAAATTATTCTGAGAAAGAAGGAAGATTGTTGTACAACGATTTGTGACAACGAGATCATCAGAGAAGAGTTCAAGCTGCGATTAGTGAAGGGTGAAGGATGGGAGAAGAAATCCGCTGAGCACTTTCAGAAGAAGCACCTCAGCACGCGTCTTCTTCAGGGAAACCACGGGAAACCCTAAAGCCGTTTGGCATAAAGGCAATTTGAAACATAATGCGATTCTAGGGTCGGATAAAAACATAAGGAGAACACTGAAGTAGCTGATTATGTTTTACTCAGAACTTACTTTTGCACAGCACAAGACAAATGATCACAAGAGCACACGCACCAACATGCTCCATATGTTTCCCTGGGACGTTTGGAAGAGTAGAAGAAGTGCTTAGGGATCTTGAATTTGAAGCCTTATGTAAAGGATGTGAGCCAGTCAACGAATATTTTAGGGAATTGGTTTAAGAAATTTATTTCAAAGGCCCAGTGGAATCTTTACAAGTTTTCTCCCAGAGTAATTCAACCTGTGTCTACGTGACACAAGTCTCTTGCCTTTCAGAACCGAGGCGGTTCTGTCCACTTAAAGCTGCTGACAGGAGACGCCCTAAGCCCTCTGCTGAAACTGTGGGCGAATTCACGCCATAGATTTTAGCCAATAGCGTGCGCGTTATACCGATCGCGTGTGTGGACGCTGGAGTGGTCTGCGGTGCAGAACACAGTTGCTTCTCTCGCTTGTTATCCAGACTTGGAGCAGAGCAGACGTCTTCTTGGAAGGCAGAGCCTCTGGCTTTCTTTTTCACGACCTGCCACCAACGTAATGCCTCGGGCATGGATGTGTGTGATGTCCTTAGGTTAGTTAGGTTTAAGTAGTTATAAGTTCTAGGGGACTGATGACCTCAGATGTTAAGCCCTTTAGTGCTCAGAGCCATTTGAACCATCATCAGTTGTTATATTGCGAAAGTAGCAAAATACATCCACGTATTCTAGTGCAACCTTTCCTAATACAATCCTCCAAGAATCGGCTGATTTAATTCGACTATATTCCATTACCCGTGTTTAGCTTTCGTTGATGTACATCTTATATTCTTTTCAAGACACTGTCCCCTGTGTTCAGCTACTGTCCCAAGTCCTTTGCTGACTCTGGCAGAATTATAATGTCGTCGACAAAGCTCAAACACGAAATTTTGCTTTGGTTTCCTTCACTGTGTGCTCTGTGTGCAGATAGAATAACATCGGGGTGAGGCTACAACGCCGTCAAACTGCCTTCTCAACCACTGCTTCTCTTTCTCGCTGCCTGGACTCTTATACACTGAAACGCCAAAGAAACTGGTATAGCCATGCGTATTCAAACACAGAGATATGTAAACAGGCAGAATATGGCACTACGGTCGGCGACGCCTATATAGGTCAACAAAGTGTCTTTACAATGAAATGAATACCCCTAGTTGTATACAGGCGTTGATATAAGTCAACGGGGACAGTAGAAATGTGGGACTCGAAACCGGGATCTCCTGCTTGCATGGCCAACGCTCTATTGATCTGAGCCACAGAGGACACAGAGGACAGTGCGACTGGCACGCCTCCCGTGAGACCCACATTCGCAACTTATTGTCTCGCACTACATTCTTAGTGCCCCTGCCCATTATACTCGTTACTCGCGGCTTTACTGCCGATTTCCGTAGGAGTTCGGGCACTGTTTGTGCATCCGATGAGAAGAAGATGGTCAAATGGCCGGTGAGCCTTAAATATACACTCCTGGAAATGGAAAAAAGAACACATTGACACCGGTGTGTCAGACCCACCATACTTGCTCCGGACACTGCGAGAGGGCTGTACAAGCAATGATCACACGCACGGCACAGCGGACACACCAGGAACCGCGGTGTTGGCCGTCGAATGGCGCTAGCTGCGCAGCATTTGTGCACCGCCGCCGTCAGTGTCAGCCAGTTTGTCGTGGCATACGGAGCTCCATCGCAGTCATTAACACTGGTAGCATGCCGCGACAGCGTGGACGTGAACCGTATGTGCAGTTGACGGACTTTGAGCGAGGGCGTATAGTGGGCATGCGGGAGGCCGGGTGGACGTACCGCCGAATTGCTCAACACGTGGGGCGTGAGGTCTCCACAGTACATCGATGTTGTCGCCAGTGGTCGGCGGAAGGTGCACGTGCCCGTCGACTTGGGACCGGACCGCAGCGACGCACGAATGCACGCCAAGACCGTAGGATCCTACGCAGTGCCGTAGGGGACCGCACCGCCACTTCCCAGCAAATTAGGGACACTGTTGCTCCTGGGGTATCGGCGAGGACCATTCGCAACCGTCTCCATGAAGCTGGGCTACGGTCCCGCACACCGTTAGGCCGTCTTGCGCTCACGCCCCAACATCGTGCAGCCCGCCTCCAGTGGTGTCGCGACAGGCGTGAATGGAGGGACGAATGGAGACGTGTCGTCTTCAGCGATGAGAGTCGCTTCTGCCTTGGTGCCAATGATGGTCGTATGCGTGTTTGGCGCCGTGCAGGTGAGCGCCACAATCAGGACTGCATACGACCGAGGCACACAGGGCCAACACCCGGCATCATGGTGTGGGGAGCGATCTCCTACACTGGCCGTACACCACTGGTGATCGTCGAGGGGACACTGAATAGTGCACGGTACATCCAAACCGTCATCGAACCCATCGTTCTACCATTCCTAGACCGGCAAGGGAACTTGCTGTTCCAACAGGACAATGCACGTCCGCATGTATCCCGTGCCACCCAACGTGCTCTAGAAGGTGTAAGTCAACTACCCTGGCCAGCAAGATCTCCGGATCTGTCCCCCATTGAGCATGTTTGGGACTGGATGAAGCGTCGTCTCACGCGGTCTGCACGTCCAGCACGAACGCTGGTCCAACTGAGGCGCCAGGTGGAAATGGCATGGCAAGCCGTTCCACAGGACTACATCCAGCATCTCTACGATCGTCTCCATGGGAGAATAGCAGCCTGCATTGCTGCGAAAGGTGGATATACACTGTACTAGTGCCGACATTGTGCATGCTCTGTTGCCTGTGTCTATGTGCCTGTGGTTCTGTCAGTGTGATCATGTGATGTATCTGACCCCAGGAATGTGTCAATAAAGTTTCCCCTTCCTGGGACAATGAATTCACGGTGTTCGTATTTCAATTTCCAGGAGTGTATATAACAAAGTGTCTGGCACAGTTGTTAGATGGGTTACTGCTACTACAATGACAGGTTATCAAGATTTAAGTGAGTGTGAACGTTTCGTTATAGTCGACGCCCGAGCGATGGGTCACAGCATCTCCGAGGTATCGATGAAGTGGGGCTTTTTCCGTACGACCATTTCAAGAGTGTTCCGTGAATATCAGAAATCCGGTAAAACATCATATATCCGACATTGCTGCAACCGGAAAAAGATCCAGCAAGAACGGAACCAACGACGACTGAAGAGAATCGTTCATCGCGACAGAAGTGCAACACTTCCACAAATTGCTGTAGATTTCAGTGCTGGGGCATCAACAAGTGTCAGCGTGCGAACATTCAAAGAAACATAGTCGATATGGGCTTTCGGAGCCAGAGGCTCAATCGCGTACCCCTGATGACTGCACGACACAAAGCTTTATGCCTCGACTGGGCTCGTCGACACCGACATTTGACTGTTGATGACTGGAAACAAGTTGCCTGATCGGACGAATCTCGTTTCAAAATGTACCTAGCGGATGGGCGTGTACGGGTATGGAGACAATCTCAGGAATCCATGGATCCTGCATATCAGCTACTGTCGCAGTTTCGAATCCAGCCTCGGACATGGATGTGTGTGATGTCCTTAGGTTAGTTAGGTTTAAGTAGTTTTAAGTTCTAGGGGACTGATGACCTCAGATATTAAGTCTCATAATGCTCAGACCCATTTGAACCATGTTTAATATCAGCAGGGGACTGTTCAAGCTGGTGGAGGCTCAGTAACGGTGTGGGGCGTGTGCAGTTGGAGTGATATGGGACCTCTAATATGCCTAGATACGACAATGACAGGTGACACTTATGTAAGCATCCTGTCTGATCACCTGCGCCCATTCAGGTCCATTACCCATTCCGACGGACTTGGGAAATTCCAGCGAGAACCCACACGTGCAGATTTGCTGCAAAGTGGTTCCAGGAACACTCTTCTGAGTTTAAACATTCCCGCTGGCCATCAAACTCGACAGGTGTGAACATTATTGCGCATATCTGGGATGCCTTGCAACGTGCTCCTCGGAAGCCGCTCGTGTTCTTATGGATTTATGGACAGCCCTGCAGGATTCATCGTGTCAATTCCCTCGAGTACTACTCCAGATATTAGCAGAGTCGATACCACATCGTGTTGCATCACGTACTCGCGGTGTCCCTATACGATATTAGACAGGTGTAGCGGTTTTTTTGGCTCTTCAGTGTAGCTTTCTACCTTGGAGGAGACAAGTTTGTCGTTGATGCACCACACTATGAAAGGTGGCTACACTGAGCCACAGCGCCAGAGATTGCGCCAAAGAGTATTATTCAGCCGCCTCCACAGGCAGTGCTTGGGGAGAACTCGTAGTAGTTTGTGCTTGTTGAGATGCGCTAGTGAAAAGTGCTTGCTGAGATGTGGTAGCGAAGAGTGCTTGTCGAGAGGTCGTGGTGGAGAGTTCTTGTTGAGATGTGGAAGTAGAGAGTCGGTGTAGAGATATATTGTAATGATCAGAGTGATTTTCGTCAATATATGAAGGTAAAAGAAAAAAAAAATTCCTTTTCTTTTTATTATCTCAATGTCTTAAATAATGTGTCATTACAGGTTCAGTCAACAAAGCATCTGGCTTGTGTTCTTGTATTAGAGTGTAATTCTGGTTTTCTTGCGCAATTATAGTATTTCTATTTTTTTAATTACTTCAGTATAAATGATATTTAAAATTTCTTGTCTTAGTGAAGAAGAACCGTGCCAGATGTGTACGTTGAATCACACTTCCACACACAGAACAGCTACACTTGTGCTTTGTTGGATTCGTAGGTTTTATAGTTGCTGGGGACTTAATTAATTAATTGTGTTAACGAAAATTTTCATTTCATTCTTTGTTGTTATTCCACGCAGTCAGATTGCGGACAAAAAATTAGTCAGGCCCAACCGTTTACGAGACCTCGTAATCGGACATACAGCTACTAAAAATATTTGAGTATTTTCAAATTTAATAATTTATATTTGCATTTTATTTAATTAAGCCCCCATGCAACTATGCTGGTGAGCAGCGCGTTTAATTTGCATGTATTACATTTGCTGCACTAGTACGGAATCCTATGAAGTCCTGTAAACTCTACCGACCTAACACGATACCGTAATGCTGTGAAGGGTAGCTCAAACAGTTATGTATTTTCATTTCAGAGCAATGTCGTGCAGTGTTATTGTGCTCGTGGGTGGCTGTAGGCTACTTTTTAAACCAAGAGAAGGCATTATGGTGCACTGGAACCACAATTATTCTCGACGGACGAAGCGATGAGGACATGAAACGCAGGCTAGCAAGGGTATATGTGGAGTGAGCGTTCAGATGTGCAGAGCAGAAGTTTTGTTGCCGCCATCAGTTCACTAAAGAAAGAAACGATTTGCTCCTCCTTTGGCGTATTTCTATCTACATCATCAGCAACCATATTTATTCGACGATGCTGTTACCAATAAAGAAAGGCGTAAAAAGAATTTAAATGCGTGTAATGTCAAAGTTTCGGAGTTATTGCAGAATGTAAACTAATAGCGTCATAACAGAAGTGATCTGAAATTTATCATTTGATGTAGGCGATCGTCTGGCATTGTCGGCCGGGATGTCCCATTAGGGTCGGCCACTAAGGGCAAGCCTTATTTCATACGGTGCCACACTGGGCAACTTTCGACAGATGGTAAGGATAACACAACACAACACCCGGTCCACAAGCTGTTAAAATCTCCGACCCGGCGGGGAATCGAACTCGGGCCCAGTGCATGGGAGGCAAGCACGTTACCACATAGCTTTTTTTTCGATATAGTTCGTTGCATTTTGTCTGGGAAGTCGTCACAAGACATCCGTCCGTCGATCGTTGGTTCCCTTACTCAGTTTATTTATTTATTCATTTATTTTGCAGAGAGCAAGCAGCCCTCTGACCGAACACGCTGAGCTACCGTGCCGGCAGCCAGCTAAGCAGGCGGACCGCGCTATGGACGTCCCTATTGTATGGCTAGAAAAATAGACAGGATTATAGGACATGTGCTTAGACTTCACAGAGTAACTTCCATGCTTAAGAGGGAGCTGTAGAGGGTTATGTAACTTCAACCGTTTATTAATTATCAGTTACAGTCAATTGTTGCCTGATTAGCCTTAAACGTACTTAGACTAAAAGAAGAGTTTGAAATTTACTGCGTTCCTTTTGTGGTATCAGCGGTCGATCCGTATTAGTATCGTTGGACCCGCGAGTCGCGACCAGCGCCGCTCCGCGGCTTGTATCAAGTTTCTAGCTAGGTCTCGTCCACTCTTGCTCGGGGCGTCAAGTAGTAAAGTAGCATAGCTTTCAGTTGATAGGAAGCAACCTCTAACAAGGTGCTTACTAACGTTTGGCCTAGTGAGGCCTCAATAGCTATCTGTTTATGTGTATACAGCCAAGAAGAATCCTGTACAACCAGTTAAGTACGGTATATATTATTTTTTTACTAACGACTTCTAATTATTTTAGTCGTTGCAGATGCAGACCATGCAGCCAGCATCTTATCGACGTTACTGACAAACCAGTCAACATTGGCGACGACTCGTTCGTCGTCATCATAACACCTTTGTCTATGGGCCTTTTATAAAGTAAAACATCCTTTAGATGTTGGCACTATGGCCTGGAATTTCAAATTAATGTTCTGCCAGGTTAAGTAATTCAGGATAAAATTCTTAACGACTTGGTTAGAAATAAGCTGAGCACTTTCCATGAGCCGAAAGCTTTTTAAAGAGATGGTCGCCTTCTTTTCATTCCATGAATTTAGTGAAATTTTAATTTTGATGAAATAATTTACTGTCATTCAACTTAATATTTTCTGTAGGCAGCATTGCTTGGTACAATTATACAGGATATCACTGAAGTTGCGACAGAAATAGAGCAGCTGTTGAGGGTGTGTTAAGGAAAAATCTGGGGATAGTATCCCATGTCCGGAAATGCCATCTATCGACACTACAGAACGTTGACATTATAGGCACCGGTGGCTGCTAATAGGTGAACAGTTCGGCAGCAAATGCGCCTTTGTACGCTGACAGAACGCTGGCGGAACGTCTCGCAGTGCTGTCTGTTATTCACTGATGGCAACTGATTGCCACGATCGCCAGTGGAGAAGGGGGAGCTAGTTGATGCATAGACACGCCTTGTCTCGTATCAACACCATTCTCTGTCGTCTCAATGGATGACGGTTCAAGACACGGTCTTGTATTCGCAGTTTATTTTGCTCCTGAAACCCTTTAACATCGCCTATATTTTCCGACATACAGGAGAGAAATAAAGTGCCGATGCAAACCCGTGACCAAAAGCGTCATCCACCAAGGCAACAGAGCAACGTATGCATTAGATACAAAGTGCTTCTACGCAGCGCCATCCCCTCCACTGGCGATCGTGGCGATTAGTCGCGATCACAGAATAACAAGTAATATTTTGAGCCGTTCCATCTATGTCTCATCAGCGCCCAGAATCATGTCTGATGCCGAAGGGTTGACCTAGTGGTAGGCGACGGCACTAATAATGTCGACGCCCTGTAGAGTCGTTGGATGGCGTTTCCGGACGTAGGCCCGTGTCCTCGAGCTGTTCGTCAAGACACCCTCTACAGCCCCTCGCAGTCTGTCGCAACATTTCTTGGACATTCTGTACATCCTTAGGATGTATCTTCTTATACAGGGTGGGGCAAATGAAAACGAACCGGACAAAGGGATACGACGGCGTGAGTGTAAGCATACAACCAGACTCTGCTGCGTGTACACCACGTGTACGTCCGCCATGTGCTCCACACCGGTTCAGGGAGTAATGCGGACTGTGTCAGTGTCAATGGACCAGAGCGAAGGGGACGGTGGTACTCACAGTGTGGCAGCGGGTGTTAGCGGTCGAAAGTTATGTGACAACGAAGTCATGGAAACGGTGTAGTCAGTTGTTTACTGCGAAGTTAAATGGTGTCAAAGTGCCAGAGTACCACACATCGCTTACCCCGAAAATGACGTCATACAGGATCCGTTTTGAACAAGTCAAAAAATATTCCGAAGTATACCCGTACTCTAGAAAATTTGGCTGCGTATCACCAGAAAATGTCCAGAGTCCTACTAAATCACATCCACATGAGTGCTAAAAGAAACTCGTTAAACTACGGTTAGACCATAAATCAGTCTAATATAAAAGTCGTAAATTCAACTAAATAACTAGGTATTACAATTACGAACAACTTAAATTGGAAGGAACACATAGAAAATGTTGTGGGGAAGGCTAACCAAAGACTTCGTTTTATTGGCATGACACTTAGAAAATGTAACAGACCTACTAAGGAGTCTGACTACACTACGCTTGTCCATCCTCTTTTAGAATACTGCTGCGCAGTGTGGGATCCTTACCAGGTACGACTTGACGGAGTACATCGAAAAAGTTCAAAGAAAGGCAGCACGTTTTGTATTATCGCGAAATATGAGAGAGAGTGTCACAGAAATGATACAGTATTTCGGGTGGACATCATTAAAAGATAGGAGTTTTCGTTGCGACGGAATCTTCTCACGAAATTCTAATCACCAGCTTTCTCCTCCAAATGCGAAAATATTTTGTTGACACCGACCTACATAGGGAGGAACGATCACCACGGTAAAATAAGGGAAATCAGAGCTCGTACGGAAAGATATTGGTGTTCATTCGTTCCGCGCGATATACGAGATTGGAATAATAGAGAATTGTGAAGGTGGTTCGATGAACCCTCTGCTAGGCACTTAAATGTAAATTTGCAGAGTATCCATGTAGATGTAGATCCGACGCCTGTCGTATGGGAGCCGGCCGGGGCGGCCGAGCAGTTCTAGGCGCTACAGTCTGGAACCTTGCGACCGCTACGGTCGCAGGTTCGAATCCTGTCTCGGGGATGGATGTGTGTTCTGCCCTTAGGTTAGTTAGGTTTAAGTGGCTCTAAGTTCTAGGGGACTAATGACCTCAGAAGTTAAGTCCCATAGTGCTCAGAGCCATTTGAACCATTTGAGCACTACTGGTCGACAGTAATAAACCATTTTTTTTTATGTAAGGGAGCGGCGTATCACGTCGATCATGCGGATGAATACTCGACCTGGACCTTGGATCTGCTTTGAATAAGTCAAAAAACATTCGGAAACGGATCCGCACACCAGAAAATTTGGCTGCATTTCACCAGAAAATCCTTCAGGTACCTACCACATTAGCCTATGCCTCTCGCAAAGGAGCGGCATATCACGCCTATCATGCGGACGAGCACTCCACCTGGATCTGCACGTGCATCCCTACCGAGTGTCTGTTGTTCATGCATTATAACCAGCAGATGCTCCTCAGCGCCTGCAATTCTGTGAGTAGTTCTTCATTGCGATATCATTGATTGACTTGGACATGGATATGTTGTAAATGTCTGATGAAACCTGGTTTCACCCAAAAGGTTAAGTCAACTCACAGAATCACAGGTGAGCAGCGGAGAATCCGTATAACTTCCACGAAATACCACTGCATCATCAAAACATTGGGGTTTGGTGTACAGTGTCTGCACGCCGCATTATTAGTTACATCTTTCATCAGACACTGATTTACATGTTAAATTGCAAACATTATGAAACTGTTGTGGCGTAGCAAGACAGCCACGCCACGGAAGTAGCCGAAAGGCACGCGTTTAGCTCACGCAGGCAAGAGATAGGTCTGTAACAGGATACGTAATGAATGCTATAAAGAAAAGTACGTAGCTTCTGGAATACTTAACTTTAATCCATCCTTGGTACATCGCTATTGACGATATAAGTGAGACTCTTTAGATACAAGCTATGTAAGGCTAATGGCGCCTTGCTAGGTCGTAGCCATAGACTTAGCTGAAGGCTATTCTAACTATCTGCTCGGCAAAGGAGCGAGGCTTCGTCAGTGTAGTCGCTAGCTACGTCGTCCGTACAACTGGGGCGAGTGCTAGCCCGTATCTCGAGACCTGCCTTGTGGTGGCGCTCGGTCTGCGATCACACAGTGGCGACACGCGGGTCCTACATGTACTAATGGACCGCGGCCGATTTAAAACTACCACCTAGCAAGTGTGGTGTCTGGCGGTGACACCACAGAAACCATTTGCGGCAGCATTAACGGAGAATGAAAAGACCTACAGTTACTTGCAACAGGATGGAGCAATAACCCATATATCAGGCCGAACGTTGGAGCACATTTACACGATCTTCACACCTAAAAGGGTTGTTAGCAGAGGTTAATCAGGTCGCGGCACTAGCTAGCCAACCAGACTACCTGATGTGTCACTGTTCGGTTACTTTGTGTGGGAACCCCTCAGATCTAGAGTGTGTTGCAACAACTCTCATAGTCTTGAAGAACTACATCAGAACATTTCACATGAGACTGGAGCAATTCCAGCAGTCCAGCTTTCATGCGCCTTTATCATCTTGCTCATCGGGACGCACATGCGCCAAGAGATGAATGGTGGTCACTTTCAACGTCTGCTATAGTCAGCTTAGTACTGGATTTCCTTTCCCCTTTACACCCTGGAACTCTTTTCTCTGGGCAACTTTTACTTGCCCCAGCCTCTACGTTGCAGTTATATCATTTGCTTTGAACGGGCCTTACTTGTGGATTCTCTACATCATTGTTAAGATCGTGACAAATAAATGAAAACACCTACAGTCGTCCTGATGATTTTATTTTAATTTGTCGCTACCAGTGTCAACGCTTCAGTGCGTCAATGCTGGTATGCTCCCCGTGCATAACACATCAGTTGCCAGAATTTATGGATACGCAGATAATGTGTCAGCACTCCAGTCATCAACTGACAATGCGTTGGGGAGCATACCAACCTGTATCGCATCAAAAACAGCCTGAAGATGACGCACTGAAGCTTTGAAACTGGTGGCAACAAAATAAAAATCAAATCATAAGGACGGCTGCAGGTATTTTTATTTATTTGTCACGACGGTAAACGGCCGTCGTCCCAGATACCTCCTGCTAAAAGGATGGACATACAAAAGCTCATTGTCAAGAAGACCAACACAAGATGGAAAAGCCAGACTTTTAGCTAGATACGCCCGTAAAAATGTGAACTTGTCAGGCTAAAGTCGGACAGCTAGCAACGAGAAGACTAATGGAAAAAAGAGCCTGATGACTGGATTTAAATATCCCGAAATGGATTGCATGTGAACTAATAAGTATCCAGAAATCACAGCTGTATGGATGACGATTGGAATAAACAAAAGCTGTCTATCGACTTGTCCTGCTATGAAGTACAACATATATCAGCGATTGCCAGAGAGCGTGAAACTTCCAGCTACACAAGGCGGGTGGCGGCCACGTGGAGTAACCTCAGCGCGGTCCGCTGTCTGTGGTGCCGGCGGGTGCGGCGGGCGCACAGTGGCGGGTAAGGGCGCTTTTTAATGAGGGCGCGGCCCTCGCGCAATTTCACCGGCCAGCAACAGAAGCGGCTCACCCCGCGGCTCTCTGACGTCATCCGCCATGATTAGCGCGCCTCCGTGCCAGCGGCAGCACGCTACACCACACGGCAGCCGCAGTCACGCCAGGCGGGCGTGGACCATCTTACAGTCGGACGACCGCATGTATCTGTCCTATCCTACTGAGATCTCCACAACCAGCCAGAACAATCGCCGTAAGTCTGTTACCTAGTATACTACTGGCCATTAAAATTGCTACACTAAGAAGAAAAGCAGATGATAAACGAGTATTCATTGGACAAATATATTATACTACAACTGACATGTGATTACATTTTCACGCAGTTTGGGTGCGTAGATCCTCAGAAATCAGTACCCAGAACAACCACCTCTGGCCGTAATAACGGACTTGATACGCCTGGACATTGAGTCAAACAGAGCTTGGATGGCATGTACAGGTACAGCTGCCCATGCAACTTCAACACGATACCACAGTTCATCAAGAGTAGTGACTGGCGTATTGTGACGAGCCAGGAAGTCCCGTACAGGACCTGCGACATGCGGTCGTGCATTATCCTGTTGAAATGAAGGGTTTCGCAGGGATCGAATGAAGGGTAGAGCCACGGGTCGTAACACAACTTCACGTCCACTGTACAAAGTGCCGTCAATGCGAACAAGAGGTGACCGAGACGTGTCACCAATAGCACCCCATACCATCATGCCGGGCGATACGCCAGTATGGCGATGACGAATACACACTTCCAATGTGCGTTCACCGCGATGTCGACAAACAGGGATGCGACCATCACGTTGTAAACAGAACCTGGATTCATCCTAAAAAATGACGTTTTGCCATTCGTGCACCCAGGTTCGTCGTTCAGTACACCATCGCAGGCGCTCCTGTCTGTGATGCAGCGTCAAGTGTAACCGCAGTCATGGTCTCCGATCTGATAGTCCATGCTGCTGCAAACGTCGTCGAACTGTTCGTGCAGATGGTTGTTGTCTTGCAAACGTCCCCATCTGTTGACTCAGGGATCGAGACGTGGCTGCACGATCCGTTGCAGCGATGCGGATAAGATGCCTGTCATCTCGACTGCTAGTGATACGAGGCCGTTGGGATCCAGCACGGCGTTCCGTATTACGCTCCTGAACTCACCGATTCCATATTCTGCTAACAGCCATTGGATCTCGACCAACGCGAGCATCAATGTCGCGATACGATAAACCGTAATCGCGATAGGCTACAATCCGACCTTTATCAAAGTCGGAAACGTGATGGTACGCATTTCCCCTTCTTGCACGAGGCATCACAACAACGTTTCACCAGGCAACGCCGGTCAACTACTGCTTGTGTATGAGAAATCGGTTGGAAACTTTCCTCATGTCAGCACGTTGTAGGTGTCGCCACCGGCGCCAACCTTGTGTGAATGCTCTTAAAAGCTAAGCATTTTCATATCACAGCATCCTCTTCCTGTCGGTTAAATTTCGCGGTTTTAGGACGTCATCTTCATGGTGTAGCAATTTTAATGGCCAGTAGTGTAGTTCCAATCTCGTGATTTCCTCGATATCTGAGTGCTTATCTTCACGTCAGTATGGCTTCTTGTGAGCCGAGAATCTAAATATGGAACTCCCAGGCTTCAGTCTTACACCTGTCACGACGCGCAAATTGAATCGTATCCGATGTGAGACCTGCAGGGCACCTGTCACTACCTACAGACAGTTGGGGATAGCATGACTCTCCAGTCTGTTGCAGATTTATCCATACCTCATAATCGAGACAACTAAGACAGTCTGTTCAGTGGTAAAGTACAGTTTTACGATCAGGAGGTGCCCGATATACGACAGGTTCACTTGGCGACGGCCAGCTGACAGTTTTTCGGCGACGAGACCATAAAGCCAGTGTATTAGACTGAGTGGGAAAAAGCCGCGGGAAGACAGACATGAGACGGTCATCGGTTCCCGCCGTCCCACATTCAAATCGGCGGATTTAGAACTACTCTGGGTCACCGTAGACTATCATAAGTAAGTGTATACTACAGCAGTTTTCCTAGTAGCTTGAGTAAGTTGAGTTCATACTCGCGTTATCTATACGTTAGATGAGTCGCATATCTATCGGGCCTTACCTCAAACGATCGTTTTCTTTACGTATGCAATCAGCGTCTTACAAAATTCCTTTAAAACGGGAGCTGTGAACAGTTTACTAACTGAGTGAAGATATACAGGGCGAAGAAAAAGTTACACACTCGGGCTCCCGTTTCCAGATATGTATTTCAAAATATCGTTTTCATCTGACAATGTCGCAGTAGTGTAGAAATGGAGAAAGATAGAAACCCACTCCGGGTCAAAGATAAGTGAAGTTTTGGTATACTCATCGTAGAACCCACTAGTTTGTGAGACCAATTCTGCAGTCACAGTTTTGAAAGTAATATGGGTTGATTGATCTCCAGCTGCATGACTGTCCGGCAACTCACACTTAAGTGCCTGGCAGAGGGTTCATCGACCACTTTCACTCTTTTTCTCTATCGTGCCACTCGCATACAGCACGTAGGAGAAATGAACACTTAAATCTTTCCCGTGCGAGCGCTGTTTTTTTTTCTTTTTTTATAGCAATCATACTTCTTCCTGTGTAGACAGGTGTCAAAAAGATATTTTCCCACTCGGAGGATAAAGTTGGTGAATGAAATTTTGTGAAAAGATCTCGCCGCATAGGAAAACGCCTTTGTTTTAATGATTGCCACCCCAGCTTGCGTACCATATCCGTGACACTCTCCCTCCTATTCCGTTTTAACAAAAAGCAAGTTGTCCCGTTCCAAACTTTTTCGATGCCGTCCGTCAGTCGTATCTGGTAACAATCCCATACCGCAAAGCAATAATCTAGATGAGTAGCCTTTAAATTAGCAATAGAAATATGTCTCTCACAAAATTTCTTCCTGCACATAAATCCGCCAATAAATGGAAGTTAAAGATTGATAGCCTGGCAACACTGTTATCATGTACATGGTAACTACCTCTTTCAGCAGGTAGGAGCAAAACTGTGCAGGTGGTGCAGTGAATAGCGTGTCGGGATAGCATGCACGAGCTCAAGGATTCGATTCTAGGTCTATGGGTATTGCTTTCATTTGCTAAATTTGTGTGGTAAGCTACCGGGCGTCTTAATCGTCATACAGTAATTACAATGGGTCTTCAACAAAACATTTGCACTTATGAACAACGTACACAGAAATGGAAGTACAGTCATTTCCATTGGTTGGCCTTTAAAGAAGCCTTTTGTACTTCGTGAACGCAATTCGTTTCGCACCACTGCATTTACTAGATTCCATACCTGTTTCTTGTGTACTCTCCCCCAATGGTAACTCAGGAGATACTTACTTATCAGACACAATGTTGAAAGGCATAGTTAGTGGTTCCATGATGATAATACATACAAATGATAACAGAGTTTGGAAATAATTTACACAGTACGTTGCTAGCTCTATTAGTGACATAAGGCTCTAACGAAACGTAATGGACCTTCATGTGGGTAGAATAATATCTTGGTGCTATTCGGTGGGACCACTGGGGGAAGGTACAAAGGTTTGTAATCTAGTAGCTGCAGAGGTGGGAAACGATTCACGTCCATAACATCCAATGGCTTTTCTCCAAGCTCACCAATCAAAACGATTGCACTTCCATACCTGTGTTCGTAGTACGTAAGTGCTAATATTTTGTAGGAGAGCCACTGCAATCGCTGTATGACGATAAAGACGCCAGGTATCGTACCACGCAGACTACATTTAGCAAATAAAAACAAATATCCCTTCACCCAGAAACTAACCCAAAAGGCTATCCGCTTCACCAACTGCACAGCACTGCTCCTACATGCTGACAGAGGTAAGTTACCGTACATGTGATTACAGTGTTGCCATTTTGCCAATCTCTAACGGCCACTTACTGACGTAAATACGTGCAGGACGAAATTTTGCGAATGACATTTGAATTGAAACTTCCTGGCATTTAAAACTGTGTGCCGGACCGAGACTCGAACTCGGGACCTTTGCCTTTCGCGGGCAAGTGCTCTACCAATTGAGCTACCCAAGCGCGACTCACGCCCCGTCCTCACATCTTTACTTCCCACCAGTACCTCGCCTCCTACCTTCCAAACTTTACAGAAGCTCTCCTGCGAACCTTGCAGAACTAACACTCCTGAAAGAAAGGATATTGCAGAGACATGGCTTAGCCACAGCCTGGGGGATGTTTCTAGAATGAGATTTTCACTCTGCAGCGGAGTGTGCGCTGATATGAAACTTCCTGGCAGATTAAAAATTAGTTCTGCAAGGTTCGCAGGAGAGCTTCTGTAAAGTTTGGAAGGTAGGAGGCGAGGTACTGGCGGAAGTAAAGCTGTGAGAACGGGGCGTGAGTCGTGCTTGGGTAGCTCAGTTGGTAGAGCACTTGCCCGCGAAAGGCAAAGGTTGCGAGTTCGAGTCTCGGTCCGGCACACAGTTTTAATCTGCCAGGAAGTTTCATATCAGGCTAATCGAGGAGCTACTTGACTGAGAAGTAGCGAATGCCGTCACGAAAAGTGACAACGGCTGCGAGAAAGGTGTGCTATCCTCAAGCCGGACGCTCTGGTCGCGGGGTTCCAGGCGCTTCAGTCCAGAACCGCGCTGCTACTACGGTCGCAGGTTCGAATCCTGCCTAGGGCATGGATGTGTGTGCTGTCGTTAGGATAGTTAGGTTTAAGTGCTAAGTCTAGGGGGCTGATGAGCTCAGATGCTAAGTTCCATAGTGCTTCGAGCCATCTGAAGCATTTTTTGCTAACCACATGCCCCTGCGTGTCCGCATACAGTGATCCCTCTCCGCTGAGGATGACACGGTTGCCGGCTGGTGCCGTTGGGCTTTCCGAAATCTGTCTGGAAGGAGTACATATTACAATTGGATTTGCCATATTTAATTCAGGATTTATTCGAAAATTGTTAATTTTTAACGTAAAATCGAGGGATGTTGCAAAAATAATGGTTCAAATGGCTCTGAGCACTATGGGACTTAACATCTGTGGTCATCAGTCCCCTAGAACTTAGAACTACTTAAACATAACTAACCTAACGACATCACACGTATCCATGGCCGAGGCAGGATTAGAACCTGCGACCGTAGCGGTCACGCGGTTCCAGACTGAAGCGCCTAGAACCGCACGGACACACTGGCCGGCAGGGATGTTGCAGTAAGAGTAAAGAAATCAATACAGCTTTATCATATAGCGCTAGGAAACTTTCATCAACAAAACGCTAAAAATAAAAAAATAAATAAAACCTGAAGCAGAAATACATTAAATATCACTTCAGTTGCGTCGAACATATGTACAACATGTTTCTGTTATTCATAACCAACTTTCGCATTTCTCACTAATGCAAGAAATTCCTGCCTTCCATCCTGATGAGCAGAAAGTAAGAAAAATAATTACATATATTTTTTTTTGTTTGCGCATGCAAACTATACTCCTATCAAAAACAAATGCATAGGTTACATAAAAACACAGAAGTTACGCTATCAACTGATTTTCAATACCTTTCAAATTCTGCAAGGATATAAAATACACAGTGGACTAAAACTTCATCTACATCTAGATTTATACTCCGCAAGCCACCCAACGGTGTGTGGCGGAGGGCACTTTAAGTGCTACTGTCATTACCTCCCTTTCCTGTTCCAGTCGCGTATGGTTAGCGGGAAGATCGACTGCCCGAAAGCCTCCGTGCGCGCTCGAATCTCTCTAATTTTACATTCGTGAGCTCCTCGGGAGGTATAAGTAGGGGAAAGCAATATATTCGATACCTCATCAAGAAACGCACCCTCTCGAAACCTGGACACCAAGCTACACCTCGATGCAGAGCGCCTCTCTTGCAGAGTCTGCCACTTCAGTTTGCTAAACATCTCCGTAACGCTATCACGCTTACCAAATAGCCCTGTGACGAAACGCGCCGCTCTTCTTTGGATCTTCTCTATCTCCTCTGTCAACCCGAGCTGGTACGGATCATCTCAACCTGGCACCCGCCTTACCAACAATTAATTTTATATGATCATTCCACTTCAAATCGTTCCGCACGCATACTCCTAGATATTTTACAGAAGTAACTGCTACCAGTGTTTGTTCCGCAATCATATAATCATACAATAAAGATCCTTCTTTCTGTGTATTCGCAATACATTACATTTGTCTATGTTAAGTGTCAGTTGCCACTCCCTGCACCAAGTACCTATCCGCTGCAGATCTTCCTGCATTTCGCTGCAATTTTCTCATGCTGCAACTTCTTTGTATACTACAGCATCATCCGCGAAAAGCCGCATGGAACTTCCGACACTATCTACTAGGTCATTTACATATATTGTGAAAAGCAATGGTCCCATAACACTCCCCTGTGGCACGCCAGAGGTTACTTTAGCGTCTGCAGACGTCTCTCCATTGAGAACAACATGCTGTTTATGCTTATCCATTACGGATATTTTAGAACCTTGACTGTATATTGAATGTAAATAAGTTAAACACAACTGCAACCAGTCACTTTTTTCAATAATAATGCTTTATTACATGAACCGGTTTTCGAACATTTTCAGGTTCATCTTCAGATGGTTTCGGGAGGATCCGGGAAGTTACATCATTACTGGCAATAGCATAATGCTGGGTGCTGGTTTGCGACAGTATAGGCGGCTTTTTCCGTATCTGTCTGCCTCCATTTTGATGTCCTGAACACTTTCACACGAACTATATTAGTTTACACGTTGACAGTGACACTTTACCACCATCCAGCATGCGCTTTACAACTGTTGCTTGTAACAAAGATCTTGACAGAGAGATATGGCATAAGAAGAGTAGTCTTATGCCATATCTCTCTGTCAAGATCTTTGTTACAAGCAACAGTTGTAAAGCGCATGCTGGATGCTGTTCATCTGAAGGTGAACCTGAAAATGTTCGAAAACCGATTCATGTAATAAAGCATTATTATTGAAAAAAGTGACTGGTTGCAGTTGTGTATAACTTATTTACATACAACATGCTGTGTTCTGTTTGCTAAAATCTCTTCAATCCGGCCACACAACTGGTCTGATATTCCGCGAGCTCTTACTTTGTTGATCAGGTGACAGTGCGGAACTGTATCGAACGCTTTCCGAAAGTCAAGTAAAATGGAATCTACCTGGGAGCCGGTATCTAATATTTTCTGGGTCTTATGAACAAATAAAGCGAGTTGGGTCTCACATGATCGCTGTTTCCGGAATCCATGTTGATTCCTACAGAGTAGATTCTGGGTTTCCAGAAATGACATGATACGGGACCAAAAAACATGTTCTAAAATTCTATAACAGATCGATGTCAGAGATATAGGCCTATAGTTTTGCGCTTCTGCCCGACGACCCTTCTTCAAAACTGGAACTACCTGTGCTCTTTTCCAATCATTTGGAACCTTCCGTTCCTCTAGAGACTTGCGGTACACGGCTGTTAGAAGAGGGGCAAGTTCTTTCGCGTACTCTGTGTAGAATCGACTTGGTATCCCGTCAGGTCCACTGGATTTTCCTCTGTTGTGTGATTTCAGTTGCTTTTCTATTCCTTGGACATTTATTTCGATGTCAGCCATTTTCTCGTTCGTGCGAGGATTTAGAGAAGTAACTGCAGTGCGGTCTTCCTCTGTGAAACAACTTTGGAAAAAGGTGTTTAGTATTTCAGCTTTACGCGTCTCATCCTCTGTTTCAATGCCATTATCATCCCAGAGTGTCTGGATATGATGTTTCGATCCACTTAATGATTTAGCGTAAGACCAGAACTTCCTAGGATTTTCTGTCAAGTCGGTACATATAATTTTACTTTCGAATTTACTGAACGCTTCACGCATAGCCCTCCTGGCGCTAACTTTGACATAGTTTAATTTCTGTTTGTATGAGAGGTTTTGGCTGCGTTTAAATTTGCACTTAATGATGTGCGGTGCTAATTACGCTCAAAATAAACCACCAATCAAGCAGAAAACATAGGAATTTGTCGGCTCCCAGTTTCTCTCTTATTAACTAATTTCTTCCCTATCTAACTAATTTCTTCCCTATCTTTGCTATCAATACTACTGTTTATCCTACCATTAACTACGTCATCAATGAAGCGTACCGAAACTACCGAAACTTAGTTCTGGTAGAGCACAGTGTCATTTTACATATCTTTCCTGGTGTCATCTTCGCAGTTTGAGAAGAAATTGTTTTTTCATTCGAGTCATCAGTCTACTGCCTGGTTTGAAGAGGCTCGCCATGAATTCCTCTCCAGTCCCAAACTCTTCATCTCAGAACAGGACTCCCAACCTACGTCCTAAGTTATTTGCTGGATTACCTATTTTCCTCTACAGTTTTTATCCTCTACAGTTCTCTCTGGTACCACCGAAGTCGTTCTGTGATGTCTTAACTGATGTCCTATCATCCTGTCCCTTCTTCTTGCCAGTGTTTTCCATATGTTAGTTTCCTCGCCGATTTTCCGGATAGCTTCCTCCTTCCTTACCTCATCACTCCACCTAACTGTCAACATTCTTGGGTAGCATCAAATCTCAGATACTTCATTTATTTTGTGTTCCGGTTTTCCACTGTCCATGTTTCACTACCATATAATGCTGTGCTCCAAACGTACATTCTCCAAAATTTCTTCCACTTTTGAACCTTTCTTTTATTTCCCTCAATGCTTCTTCTACGTATAGATTAACAGTAGAGGCCAAAGAGTACATCCCTGTCTACATCCTTTGTTAATACGTACACTTCCTTCTCGGTCTTCCTCTCTAATTGTTCCCTCTTGTCCCCTGTACATACTGTATCTCATCCGTCTCCCCCTAGAGATTACTCCTATTTTTATCAGAATCTCAAGCACCTAGCACCAATTTACATTGTCGAATGCTTTTTCCAGGTCGACAAATCCTATGAACATGTATCGACTTTTTTTCAGTCTTCCATCTATTATCAGGTGTCTCTCTAGTGCCTTCACCTTTCCTATAACCAAACTGGTAATCATCTAATACATCCTCAATTTCCTTTTCTATTCTTCTGTATATGATTCTTGCCAGTATCTTGGATGCATGACCTGTTAAGCTTACTGTGCGACATTTCCAAGCCCAGGCCAATTGAACATCTTCCTTTCATTGCTTATTCAGTCTCTTTCTCATGGTCATCTACCCCTAAGCAGCCCACTCTCGAAGAGACGAGTGGAGGACTTCTGCCAACGGAGAAATTATCATGACACTTTCTCAGTTACAGGCCATATGTTCTGTGGACACTCATTGTACCCTTTAATACAGTGCTTTCCATTGCCTTTTGAATTCTCATGTTGATCATTGATGATTCTTCTGACTTTAGGGGTGGTTTTCTACCACAAGCCCAAGTTGCGGGACCTCTGTGCACTTCCCAGCTCTCTTTGACAAGACCGTTGGCTGAATGAGGGCGACTTCGAACGCCATTACTGATGACCTTTATTCAAAATTTAAGTGGTGCCGGGTTTCGAACCCGGGATCGAGGAAGCTTTGATTAGTAATGAAAGACCCTACCCCTAGAGCACGAGCCCCACTCCGAAACTTATTCACGGTAATTAATTTCAGAACTGACCCCAGGAGAGTCTTAAATTTAAGAGGTGATGGGAGGATAACTTCCCTTCATAAATGAAAATTGCTACTCACATTGGTAAAGACTTTCAAACTCCCGCATTGGGACCTAGGGAGCAAAGTGACAGAGGTACGACGGCGAACTGTGCTGACAAAAACGTAGGTCGAGTGTGAACTACTGTTTATGCTTGAACGCACTGCAGAGCGCTGTTCTGCTTTTCGAAGCAAACACTGTTGCCCCACGGACCCGTCTGCTGCTTATTCTGAAGGGATGATGCTGTAAAAAACATGAGTGGAATCCACTTTTATACTCATTGCGACAGTCACGTGGCAGTCGCGTACCAAAATATTCCTGTTAGTCAATTTAGTGAGATTGTGAGGAAGGTATACCTACCGTTATATTGGAGACGTGGGCAGCACAAATAACCTTCCAGTGCCACATACGGCCGACGCGTTGCGAGTCTGACACCGTTGTCCTAGACTGTTGACATGGAAAATACTAATTCCTGTGTAATCTGCTGTCCGTACGACACAAGTGTCCTGCAACGATTATTACACCACGCTCAAAATCGGTGAAAATGCTACGTGTTGCCACGTTCACCAGACACCGGTCGCTAACAGACTTGTCAGATATCGTGTCCAGAGCCGTAACACACCGTATGTAGCAGCAACATTCGGGTGTCATACTCGGTATATCCCCAAATAGGGCAATCATCGCTGCTGTGCTTTTTGGCCGCTCAGTTTATAATAGGACAAAACGTGTCCTCGGAATCTTTAGCGGTAGCATGTCTGAATAAAATCTTTCAAGCCGCGTCAGTTCGAATGAAATTCTCGATGCTCATCTCCGCCATCGTTGTCAGGAATAAGACCACTGACTGCCAGGACTGGCACGGTTATCCGCTTACGGCATATAGTCACTATTGCGGTCCCTGGCACCAATCAGAGAGGGCCGAAACGACGCTGATTGCTCCTGCTAACTTGTTGCTCATTGCCCCACAGTATGGCAGGAAAGCAGCCGGCTTGGCCTCTTCTGCCGGCTTGGTTCAAAAATGTTTCAAATGGCTCTAAGCACTATGGGACTTAACATCTGAGGTCATCAGTCCCCTAGAGTTAGAACCGCTTAAACCTAACTAACCTAAGGACATCACACACAACCATGCCCGAGGCAGGATTCGAACCTGTGACCGTAGCAGCCGCGTGGTTCCGGACTGAAGCGCTCAGAAAGGCTCGGTCACAGCGGCCGGCCGCCGACTTGGCCTCTTCTGCCGATTCACGAGGTTTCTTTCTTCGGTGGCACCTGAACGCGTTTCCAATGTCTTTCTTGCTACGACCATTTTCTCTTGACACGTGTCTCAAGTGCTGCAGTCCTGACTGTAGGTCGTCATCAAAACGTCTTACGTATTCAGGGCGTGTGCTGCAGAAACATGGACTGAGAGCAGTGTTCCGGCAGACCCCCAAGATACGACGTATGCTGCGCCCTTTCAAAGACGACGTAGCTCTTCTTGTGCCTGGAATTTATGGCGTCCCTTGCGAATGCGGCAGCATCTGTATAGGTAAGACAGCTCGCACAGCTGAAGAGCGTTTCACCGAGCACAAGCGGTATAATAAACAAAGGTAGCTTGACAAGTCGTCCACACCTGGAAAACGGACAGAAAATGCATTTTGAAAACACAGAATCTTGGCTCATTTGTGAGCATACTGGGATTCCGTTGCAAAAGAGGCGGCTGAGATCAGAATCAACAACGGCAATTTTAACAGAGCACAAGAGCGGGCGGGCTTTGGCTGTCGAAAGAAAGCAACGACGAATGCTGGACGCTTGTAGCGAGGCGGGAGCCGCAGTTTCAAACGTAGCCGGCCCCTCGTGATCCCTGACGTCACACGGCGTGCCGGAGCTGCCACGAGTTGCCCAGTCAGCGTCGTTTCGGCCCTCTCTGATTGATGCCAGGAACGGCAGTAGCGGCTATATAAGCGGAAACCTGTGCTAGTCCCGGCAGTCAGTGGTTCAACTGATGACGATGCCGGAATGGCCACCGAAAGCTCGAGAATTTTATTCGAATTGACTTATCGCGTAATCGAAATTTAGCTGATTTCTTTTAGTACTCATGGGAATAATTTAACAATTTTCCTTATTCAGGATCAACTGCCACTTTTCGCACCATACAGATATCTTATCTAAATCATTTTGCAAGTCGTTTTGATCATCTGATGACTTTACAAGACGGTAATTGACAGCATCATCTAAGACGGCTACACAGATTGTCTCCCATGTCGTTAATATAGATCAGGAACAATTGAGGGCCTATAACACTCCTTTGGGGAACGCCGGATATTACTTCTGTTTTACTCGATGACTTTCCGTCTATTACTACGAACTGTGACCTTTCTGACAGGAACTCACGAATCCAGTCGCACAACTGAGGCGATACACCGTAGGTACCCAGCTTGGTTAGAAGACGCTTGTGGTATATCGACATATCGATTTATGCAAGAGAATGGTGTCCCTCCGTCATTCTTTTCAATGCGTCCCTTTTGTTAATAGTTTTTAATGACATTGCGCTGATGATAAATGATCCGCTTTGATATTCATTACTCCTGCACGATTTTTATTTCAATTTTCTCCTCTTCTTCTAGCCGTAATCTGTATATACCTGTTAAGAGGCTGGAGAAATTGACGGACAATGTAGATTTTATATTTCCTACTTAAAAAAACATTTGTGTATTCGTTTTAACGGTTCAAGTTGAAATTTTGACACATCAAAAATTGATGTGAAATACACCATATGAAATTGTAGACATTCACGGAGTTTCGTAACCCTATGTTGAATGGGAAACGTAGTTTATTAACTCTCCCGAGGGATGGAAAGCAATGTCCGTCAAAATATTCAGTACTTTCATGTGTGAGCTTCAAGAGCCGATGAGTGAACAGAAAACGTTGCCTTCAACTTCATGAAGGTTTTGTACGATTCTGGCATGGGTCTGCTCTGCTATCCTGCTTACACGGGAAGTGCATGTAAAGTAAGGAGGAGCAGACAGGAGACTGTTGACACTCAAAGTTGGTAACACGGGTTACTCAAAAGTAGTAGGCCTACACACAGTACATTAAAGACTTACTACTGAAACATCCCCTTAGAAAAATTTATGAATGACTGTGCTGACAAACCCCTTACGTTATTTGATTTTCAAACAGCTGAGCAGAACTGAACGTACTCAGACATTTCGCTGTTTACTTATTCTGATCAACACTAAACTAACACAAAATATTTTGAGCGCAACGCAGTCTGACTTTCAGTAATCCATACAAAAGAATGGCCCTGACTAACAATAACCTATACCCTTCATGAATCACTTACCTCACAAAAATCTTCGTTATTGGAACTACTGCAATACACCGAGCGCCAATACTGCCAGCAAAATCAAAGATTCTAACCACTGAAGGCACTAACTACTGATAGGCATAGTTCGCAAATGAAAGATTTTGATAGAGAACAAACGATGTATTTACCTTAATAATGTTCAAAAGTCATATATATATATATATATATATATATATATATATATATATATATATATTTCATGATATCCAATATAACAAATTTACTCTTCTCATGCACACACGTCCGGATCATCCGCTCTCGAAACTCCGCCATCTCTCTCCCCACATCTACCACTGCTGGCGGCTCACCTCCAACTGCGCAACGCTACGCGCTGTTCACACCAACTGCTCAACACTACAATAGCAAATTCCAACAATGCAAACCAGCCACAGACTGCACACAGCACAGCCAATGATTTTCATACAGAGCGCTACGTGGCGATACCAACATAAAAACCTAAACAGCCTACTTACACTACCTCGTATGAACTAACCTGTCGATGGAGATGTAATCCTTCGTGTGGCGTAGTGGAAGTATTATAAATTGACCGATTATAGTAATTCGCAATTTCAGCTGAAACAAAAGCATTTTTGTATTATGGTAGTTCTCAGAGATTACAGTATCAGTAGCAGTTTAGCTATAACAACTATGTGTTTGTTTGAACTAATGTGTAAGGTCTCAGGAATTTATAGTGGAGCTTCCCAGTTCCGTTGAGAATGAAATACTATGTTGGTACCTTAAATATCTGAACAATGTAATCGTCGAACAGTATCAAAGAGTGAACAAGTGTTAGTAAGTGAAGGTTGCAGAACAACAGAAGGGCTTACCATTGTTATTAACATTTTTTTTTGTTTTTTCACTTTTTTTCGAGTAAGGCAACATGGAAGCAGATGTAAGGCAACATTACTTTCACAATCGTCCCATTAGTGTGTGCGATACAACTACGTATACAGGCGCACACTGAATATCCCTTAACTGCATCGGAGAGAGTAGTTAGCACGCAACCACATGCTGGGGTAACGCCCCTTTCTAAAGGGGTGCGTAGACTGGAAACAATGACATGTTAAATTCCTGTGCGCGTGACGCAATTCGTTTGCGCTTGTCTTCGCAGACTTTACTTAATATTGGACATTGAAACCATGTAATTACGCTTTCGTGGGAAAATTGACATCTACAGTCTAGTGTCTGTCAATTCTACCTTTTTCAGCACTTTCGAGACGTTCTCCCATGAGATACAAGTCTGTCACCATTCCTGTTACCTTTGCGCATTTTTAGTATCTCTTGTTAGTCCTGTCTGGTATGGGTACCACACGCTTGCGTATTTTCTGAAATGGGGCGCATAAGTTGTAAGTAGGCTATTTAGGTTTTTATGTTGGTAACGCCACGTAGCGCTCTGTATGAAAATCATTGACTGTGCTGTATGAAATCTGTGGTTGGTTGGCATTGTTGGAATATTCGCTGTCGTAGTGTTGGACAGTTGGATGTGAACAGCGCGTAGCGTTGTGCAGTTGGAGGTGAGCCGCCAGCGGTGGTGGATGTGGGAAGAGAGATGGCAGAGTTTTGAGAGCGAACGATCTGGACGTGTGTTCGTCAGAAAAAGGAAATTTGTAAGACTTGATGTCATGAACTGATATATATATTATGACTTTTGAACACTATTAAGGTAAATACATTGTTTGTTCTCTATTAAAATCTTTCATTTGCTAACTATGCCTATCAGTAGTTAGTGACTTCAGTAGTTTGAATCTTTTATTTAGCTGGCAGTATTGGCGCACGCGGTATTGCAGTACTTTGAGTAACGAAGATTTTTTTGAGGTAAGTGATTCATGAAAGGTATAGGTTATTGTTAGTCAGGGCCATTCTTTTGTAGGGATTATTGAAAGTCAGATTGCGTTGCGCTAAAAATATTGTCAGTTTAGTGATGGTCACAATAAGTAAAGAGAGAAATGTCCGAGTACGTTCAGTTTCGCTCAGCTGTTTGAAAATCAAATAACGTAAGAGGTTTACCGGCACAGTCATTCATAATTTTTCAAAGGGGACGTTTCAAAGTGATTTATAAGCAGCCTCCTTTGTACATCACTGCATTTTCGCAGCGTCTCTTTTTTACGACTGATTCAGTGACATCATTCCATTTTATATACCTACTAATCTCTACACCCAGGTACTTGCATCAGTTGACTGATTCCAGTTGTGAATCACTTCTAACAAACCAAGATCTAGGGGTTTCTAGATGAATCAGATCTTACGATACTACCCTGAGTCAACTGAATGTTACGTTTCCACCTTCATTAGGATGACCTTTATTCCAATTCTGATCTCAGGGTATGCGATTTATGACTTTAAGGAAAGTGCACCATAGTCTGAAATGCCTACGAAATTATTTTCCATTCAAAATTATCTAGAGTGTAACAAAACATTTTTTGAGTGTAACTGTGTGAACGTGTAATGATACGACTCTCTACCGGGTATCTGCGCGATGGCAGCGCCTCTGTGCACGCTCTCCATGTTTCAGAGGGTTAGTCTCCTAATACGCGAAGCAACAGCTACGGATCTTTTGAGCGATGTTCTGGGCGTGCTGAGACTCGCTGGTGTTTCCTCGTCCTGCCACTCGCCCTCAGACTTCCGTGCCAAAATAAAGTCTCCCCTCTCGCTGACGCGCTCAGTACTCGGTCTGGCGGTGACTCTCGCACCATTACCCCAGTCTCCGCCACTTCCGTCCTTCCTTCCCAGCCGCTTTTGATGTAGTTACCAAGTTCCACACGGTACACGCTCATTACTGTGGCGAGTACGAGGAAATATTTTTCCGTCCCCGTCGGTAGCGTTCATATTTAAAAACCTCCCACGTCCTTTGTTCAGAATGCGGGCAAAGCTCGAGCGCTACCGAATTATAAATCTCATCACAGTAACTCGGCGTAGAGCTGCGAGATAGCACAACGAATCCCGTTCCTCTTCCTTTGTACGAGTTCTCGCCTTCATTCACCTCTAACGGAGAGCGCGTGGATGAAATGAAATGTTCTATCTGAAAATTCTGCCTGTGTCCAGAATATGTATATATATGCCACGACCCCGCCATTATGTCAACAAAATTCAAGAAACCAACACGGAAACTTACCACATGGAAATTCCCCAGCGGAAAGCAAGAACTACAAATCGACCACGTAATAGTCCAGATAGACTCACAGAAAGAAATTTTGAACATAGACACACGTAAAGGCTACTTCGCCTCAGACCACCACCTACTACAGATCAGGATTCGTCTTTTGCCCAAGAAAAAGCTCCAGAAGAATAAAATTGTTAGACCAGATCCAGAATACCTTACTTTAAACCAGACACAAATATTAGACAAAATTAAAATGGTGAAAACGACAGACTGGGCACAACTTTCAGGAAGAATCGGAGAGGCCATGAAACTAGCACAAGCACCACGCACAAGGAAACACCGTTGGCGGAACCACACATATGACCAAGCCATTGACCAACGAATCAGTGCATGGAAAAAATTTAGTAGCCATAAATCCCAAGAGAAGTGGATGAACTTCATGAAAACACAGAAACAATCAAGCAAAATCATTCGCAGTGAAAAATGACAGTATGATAAACGGCAACAAGAAGCATGGACAGAGGACCGGAAACAGAAACACAGCGCGAATGAGGGAAGTTTGGGCAACAAGGAAGGCAGCAAAAGGAATTGGCCATGTAGTTGAGTCCAACTGTGCGGTGCACTTTGTCTGCAGTACGTCTCAGTACACTGTCAATAGCCTGCGCCGGGAAACACATCTCTGTTTTTGTTTAATGTTATAGGAGATCAAGCCAATTTTGACTTTACACAAAAATACTCAGGAAACATATCTGAACTACCTCCGAAAATTTGTCGCTGAAGTTTAGGTTCACACTATGTATGCGGGGAAACTGAATGAAAACGAGGCGGGTGGAAAAAAGTAAGTAAACTGCTTACTATTTCAAGACCAAGTACACCAACTGTTAATACATTTATCCCATTGTGAGACAAGATGGGCAATGCCCTCCTGGAAAAATCGTTACAGTTGCCTACGGAACCATGATTGTTCCCGGGCGTGCATCTCGCCATCTGCAACAAATCGATGGCTGTGAATATCTTTCTTTCAGGGCTCCAAAAATATGGAAATTGTTGTGTCTAGACAAGACAGCCTAGACACAATGAGAGGAAGCCGAAAGGCACGCGCAAAGCTAAAGCTGGGTGGCGTGAGGTCTGAAACAGGATACGTAATAAATGCTATAAAGAAAAGTACGTAGCTTCTGGAATACTTAACTTTAATCCATCCTTTTGGTACATCTGGAGATTATGGCGATACAAGTGAGACTCTTTAGATACATGCAATGTTACTAATGGCGCCTTGCTAGGTCGTAGCCATGGACTTAGCTGAAGGCTATTCTAACTATCTGCTCGGCAAAGGAGCGAGGCTTCGTCAGTGTAGTCGCTAGCAAAGTCGTCCGTACAACTGGGGCGAGTGCTAGTCCGTATCTCGAGACCTGCCTTGTGGTGGCGCTCGGCCTGCGATCCCTGACAGTGGCGACACGCGGGTCCGATATGTACTAATGGACCGCGGCCGATTTAAAACTACCACCTAGCAAGTGTGGTGTCTGGCGGTGACACCACAGAAATCGCATGGGGAGGGATGGAGACTGTGTGGACGATGTGTAAGGGCTTCCCAGCGAAACTTTTGTTACTAACTCGAAAGAACCTTGGTAACATGTGGACGGCCTCATGTGGCCAGTAATTTATTAATGTATAACTCACACAAACATTAACGCACCCACCCACCCACTCACCCACCCACACCACACATACACACACACACACAGACACACACACACACACACACACACACACACACACACACACACACACACACACTAATTCTGAGTTGCGTAGAAGTTTCCTTGCCGCTGCCCTGGTACCCAAATCATGGAGTCCAAGTTATACTGAGAGGTATTAAGTACTTTACGAGTTTCTGTGAAGTTCCAGATGTGAAACGTCTCCTACGATGCCACGAGAAATCGAGCAGAGCTTTTATAGCTTCCTGCCTATTTCCCACGAGGTGCTTCAGAACACATTAAACGCCGAAACGTTGGCGTATGGCTCTGGTAATTTCTATAAAATTGTTCATATCTTTGGCGGAAAACACCATTGGCAAATTTCAGGGACGAGAGACATACCCCAAAAATTCATGGCCTTATCCCTTCGTGTTAACAGGTTCTACGAATTTAAAGAGACGTTTAGCTGAACGAGTTAGTCGAATTTAGAGTATTCCAACTCAGGAATATGTTAAGGCATTTTGTGTCAATATGTTACTGGGCTCTTATGATTTTTTAGGATCAGTTTCGAATCCCATGGCATATTTTTCTGTTGTCACTGTCTGTGTTTCTTCAAAATATTAGAAACACTTTAAGATCTGGGACTAAGTATTGTAGTTCCACAATCAACAGTCTCCCACGACAATACTTAAATATTTGTGCAGTGTGTGTCCTGGACGAGATAACGAATTTATCTCAAGGTCACAGATAATGTTTTCTGCTATGACATTACACACTTGTTCCAGTTATATTCAAGGCACCCTCACCCCAATCCACCTGGGGAAACAGCGGCAATTTTTGAAGGTCACCCAGGGCAATCTCCACCCTATTCACACTCATGAGACAGTTGTAAGAGATGTATTCAAGGTCATAATGTTTCACAACACCGACCGAATGCTCTTGTGTGATGTAAAATTTGTGGGATTCCCCCCTCCCCCCTCCGCCCCTCTCCACCTCCCTCACACCGCAGTCTCCTCAGACTATGGGAGCATATTAAAATGATGGAAAATCCTTTCTCCCAGTGGACCAATGGACCAAAGAGATTCGACCTCCCCCATCACCTTATCGTACTTTATACCCGATTCAGTTACATTGGTCTCTTCATTCAACATTTAAGAACTATAGGGTAAGATTCAGGTATGTTACAAATAAATTAAAATGAACAATAATTCTATACTGTGAGAATTTGGAAACAATAACAGCAATTTAACTAATGATTTATTATTAACATATTTAGCAGTTAAATTAGTTAAGTCTTGTTTCGCTAATTCATTGGTTTATTTAGGAAGCTATTTATTCCTGATGACATATATACTGCGGTTTATTCATAGTTTTTCTGTTGTTTTATTTACAAACTATTGATTAGCAGAGTAATTTCTTTTAGTTCTTGTCTTTTTATTACAAAACTAATTGTTTCTTATATTCAATAATATGTAAAGCTATTTTTATGACATACATACATTGGTTTAGTTACAAAGCTTTTTCTGGTGTTTTATACACTGACAAATGCTGTTGTGGTCTTCAGTCCTGAGACTGGTTTGATGCAGCTCTCCATGCTACTCTATCCTGTGCAAGCTTCTTCATCTCCCACTACTTAGTGCAACATACATTCTTCTCAATCTGCTTAATGTATTCATCTCTTGGTCTCCCTCTACGATTTTTACCCTCCACACTGCCCACCAATGCGGAATTTGTGATCCCTTGATGCCTCAGAACATGTGCTACCAACAGGTCCCTTCTTCTTGTCAAGTTGTGCCACAGTCTCCTTTTATCCTCAATTGTAGTCAGTACCTCCTCATTAGTTATGTGATCTACCCATCTAATCTTCAGCATTCTTCTGTAACACCACATTTCGAAAGCTTCTATTCTCTTCTTGTCCAAACTATCTATATTCCATGTTTCACTTCCATATATGGAAACACTCCATACAAATACTTTCAGAAACGACTTCCTGACACTTAAATCTATACTCGATGTTAACAAATTTCTCTTCTTCAGAAACGTTTTCTTTGCCCTTGCCAGTCAACATTTTACATCCTCTCTACTTCGACCATTATTGGTTATTTTGCTCCCCAAATAGCAAAACTCCTCTCAGCTTCACCCGACTTAATTCGACTACATTCCATTATCCTCGTTTTGCTTTTGTTGATGTTCATCTTATGTCCTCCTTTCAAGACACTGTCCATTCCGTTCAACTGCTCTTCCAAGTCCTTTGCTGTCTCTGACAGAATTACAATGTCATCGGCGAACCTCAAAGTTTTTATTTCTTCTCCATGGATTTTAATACCTACTCCAAATTTTTCTTTTGTTTCCTTTACTGCTTGCTCAATATACGGATTGAGTAACATCGGGGAGAGGCCACAATCCTGTCTCACTCCCGTCCCAACCACTGCTTCCCTTTCATGCCCCTCGACTCTTATAACTGCCATCTGGTTTCTGTACAAATTGAAAATAGCCTTTCGCTCCCTGGATTTTACCCCTGCCATCTTTAGAATTTGAAAGAGAGTATTCCAGTGAATATTGTCAAAAGCTTTCTCTAAGTCTACAAATGCTAGAAACGTGGGTTTACGTTTCCTTAATCTTTCTTCTAAGGTAAGTCGTAGAGTCAGTATTGCCTTACGTGTTCCAGTATTTCTACGGAATCCCAACTGATCTTCCCCAGAAGTCGGCTTCTACCAGTTTTTCCATTCGTCTGTAAAGAATTTGTGTTAGTATTTTGCAGCTGTGGCTTATTAAACTGATAGTTCGGTAATTTTCACATCTGACAACAACTGCTTTCTTTGGGATTGGAATTATTATATTCTTCTTGAAGTCTGAGGGTATTTCGCCTGTCTTATACATCTTGCTCACCAGATGGTAGAGTTTTGTCAGGTCTGGCTCGCCCAAGGCTGTCAGTAGTTCTAATGGAATGTTGTCTACACCCGGGACCTTGTTTCGACTCAGGTCTTTCAGTGTTCTCTCAAACTCTTCACGCAGTATCGTATCTCCTATTTCATCTTCATCTACACCCTCTTCCATTTCCATGATATTGTCCTCAAGAACATCGCCCTTGTATAGACCCTCTATATACTCCATCCACCTTTCTGCTTTCCCTTCTTTGCTTAGAACTGGGTTTCCATCTGAGCTCTTGATTTTCATGCAAGTGGTTCTCTTTTCTCCAAAGGTCTCTTTAATTTTCCTGTAGGTAGTATTTATCTTCCCCTGGCGATATACGCCTCTACATCCTTACATTTGTCCTCTAGCCATCCCTGCTTATCCATTTTGCACTTCCTGTCGATCTCATTTTTGAGACGTTTGTATTCCTTTTTACCTACTTCATTTACTGCTTTTTTATATTTTCTCCTTTCATCAATTAAATTCAATACTTCTTCTGTTACCCAAGCATTTCTACTAGCCGTCGTCTTTTTACCTACTTGATCCTTTGCTGCCGTCACTATTTCATTCCTCAAAGCTACCCATTCTTCTTTCACTGTATTTCTTTCCCCCATTCCTGTCAATTGTTTTCTTATGCTCTCCCTGGAACTCTCTACAACCTCTGGTTTAGTCAGTTTATCCAGGTCCCATCTCCTTAAATTCCCTCCTTTTTGCAGTTTCTTCAGTTTTAATCTACAGTTCATAACCAATACATTGTGGTTAAAGTCCACATCTGCCCCTGGAAATGTCTTACAATTTAAAACCTGGTTCCTAAAACTCTGTCTTACCATTATATAATCTATCTGATACCTTCTAGTACCTCCAGGATTCTTCCATGTATACAACCTTCTTTTATGATTCTTGAACCAAGTTATGATTAAGTTATGCTCTGTGCAAAATGGTTCAAATGGCTCTGAGCGCTATCTTAGGTCATAAGTCCCCTAGAACTTAGAACTACTTAAACCTAACTAACCTAAGGACATCACACACACCCATGCCCGAGGCAGGATTCGAACCTGCGACCGTAGCAGTCCCGCTGTTCCGGACTGCAGCGCCAGAACCGCACGGCCACCGCGGCCGGCAGTGCAAAATTCTACCATTTCTTACCCCCAATCCATATTCACCTACTATGTTTCCTTCTCTCCCTTTTCCTACTCTCGAATTCCAGTCACCCATGATTATTAAATTTTCGTCTCCCTTCACTACCTGAATAATTTCTTTTATCTCATCAGACATTTCATCAATTTCTTCGTCCTCTGCGGAGCTAGTTGGCATATAAACTTGTACTGCTGTAGTAGGTATGGGCTTCGTGTCTATATTGGCCACAATAATGCGTTCACTACGCTGTTTGTAGTAGCTTACCCGCACTATTTTTTTATTCATTATTAAACCTACTCCTGCATTACCCCTACTTGATTTTGTATATATAACTGTGTATTCACCTGAGCAAAAGTCTTTTTCCTCCTGCCACCAAACTTCACTAATTCCCACTATATCTAACATTAACCTACCCATTTCCCTTTTTAAATTTTCTAAGCTACCTACCCGATTAAGGGATCTGACATTCAACGCTCCGCTCCGTAGAATGCCAGTTTTCTTTCTCCTGATGACGACGTCCTCTTGAGTAGTCCCCGCCCGGAGACCCGAATGGGGGACTATTTTACCTCCGGAACATTTTACCCAAGAGGACGCCATCACCATTTAACCATACAGTAAAGCTGCATGCCCTCGGGAAAAATTACGGCTGTAGTTTCCCCTTGCTTTCAGCCGTTCGCAGTACCAGCACAGCAAGGCCGTTTTGGTTAGTGTTACAAGGCCAGATCAGTCAATCATCCAGACTGTTGCCCTTGCAACTACTGAAAAGGCTGCTGCCCCTCTTCAGGAACCACACGTTTGTCTGGCCTCTCAACAGATACCCCTCAGTTATGGTTGCACCTACGGTACGGCCATCTGTATCGCTGAGGCACGCAAGCCTTCCCACCACCGGCAAGGTTCATGGTTCATGGGGGGCCAAATACTATCAAGAACAATAAACATGTAAATACTTCATTTCCCACTGGAGGTGTTGTTCAAACGGGATGGAAATTGATAGATACGATGTACGTGTGCAGACAAACAAGTGATTACAGTTTCAGATAATTGATTGATTTATTCAAGAGAAAGAGCTTCACCAATTGAGCAAGTCAATAACGCTTTGGTCCATCCCTGGCCCTTATACAAGCAGCTATTTTACTTGGCTTTGTTTGATAAAGTTGTTCGATGTTCCCTTGAGGATATCGTGCCAAATTCGGTCCTATTGGCGCTTTAGATCGTCGAACTATCGAGTTGGTTGGAGAGCTCAGCCCGTAATGCTCCAAATGTTCTCAACTGGGGAGAGATGCATCGACCATGCTGGTCGAGGGGGGGCTAGGCAAGCTCAAAGACAAAGCGTAGACACTCTCGCTGTGTGACGGCGGACATTATATTTCATAAATGTAAGACCAGGATGACTTGCCATGAAGGGCAACAAAACAGGGCACAGAATATCTTCGACGTATTGCTGTGCCGTAAGGTTTCTGTGGATGACACCCGAAGAGGTCCTGGTATGAAAAGAAATAGCACAGCATACAATCAGTTATGGTAGTTTGGCCGTATGGTGGTCGGCAGTCAGTTCGTTATCCCACCATTGTCCTGGGTATCTCCAGACATATCTTCGACGCAGTATCTTGTTGACTGGAGTAGAATTTTCAGTCATGATTCCCACGAAGGCAAGTCTGGAGACAACCTGGACAGCAGTGGGGCACCAAAATGATTGTTGTCAGCCATACGGCCTGACAACCAGGAGTAATGGTCTGGGTGCCATTGTAAGAGGTCCATGATTAAGGAATCTGTCGCTAGCGCAGTCGAGCAGATGTAATTTCGATGGATTGCTCATGCGCTGCCTGCGATATGTGAGCTATAAGAGAATCTCAGACCAGAGAACAGTGTTGTATGCAGTAAGAGCAGTGTCTGTAGCAGTTATAGTAAGTCTGGTGTATCGAGTTGGCTGGGCCGGTCGCAGGAGCGATGGCGGAGCCTGAGCGTTGTAGTATAAGGTAAAAGCAGCCTCGCGCATATGTAGTATTGTTATATCAAGTCCCATGTAAATGTTTCTAAAAATCTCTTAATAATAATCTTTCTTATAAAAAGTAACTTTTGACAATCACTCATCTCAATTTAAAGAATTTACTAATTTCTCCAATCCATAGTCATCCCGATTATTGTAAAGAAATATCAGTTGGTTCTTTTTATACATGACAAACCGATCGGCCAGCATTGCACTGGGCTGTGCCAGAAAAATTTCTTATAGGAGCAGATATATACGCGTTTTCCGGCGACTTCATTGAGGTAAGATGTTTCAATTTATTCAGAATGAATTTTCAGGGCCATGATGCAGCACTGCTGATGTCCAAAATTTACTAGTTTAAATTCACAGTCAATTATTGAAAGGTTATAAGTGAGCCACAATTTATTGAGAGATTAGTCACATTTTTATTATTGGTAGGTCACGGAATTCATTTATCTGTTGGTAGGTTACGCAGAATGTGAATGATATAATTATATTTTTAACTTTTTGGAGGTTACACTAAATCAGAATGCAATATACATATATTTTCTACTGTTGGGAGGTTATTATAAAAAATACTTATCTGTGGGGAGGTTACACCATTTATTTTCATAGCAGGACACCATTGGTTGTCATCTGTGGCACCCTTACAGCACAGTGCTCGATGGTATTCTATGCCCCCTTTTGCTTCCCTTTATGGCAAGTCGTCCTGTGCTTATATTTTAGCGAGATCAAGCCCGCACACACACGGCGAGAGTTTCCACTGGTAGGGCTTCGTGACTTCCAAAATATATGTTGGCACGCAAGGTCATAGATTTCTTCCGAGCATTATGGGCAGGATCTTTAACCATCTCGGGATTCTGACGGTCTCTCACGCCATTTGGACGGAATTTGTCACGATATCCCTCAGAAGAACATGGAGAGACTTAGTCAGTCAATGCCAAGCCGAATAACTGCTTACATAATGGCCAGAGGTAGACCAAAGCGTTATTGGTTCATATGGTTCAAACAGATCTGAGCACTATGGAATTTAACATCTGAGGTCATTAGTGCCCTAGAATTTACAACTACTTAAACCTAACTAAGCTAAGGACGTCACACACAGCCATGCCCGAAGCAACTCGGTCACAGCGGCCGGCCAAAGCGTTATTGACCTGCTCAATTTGTGAAAATCTTTCTCTTGAATAAATCATCTATTTTTTCTGAAACTGCAGTTATTTGTTTGCCAGTACATGTACAGCACAATTACCGATTTCCACCCCAATTGGATAACTTCTTCGTGATGTGTCTTTTTCTTTTGTCTTATATCGTACGAGGGCTATTCGGAAAGTAAGGAAAGACAGGTCGCGAAATGGAAACCACAGTGAAAATCAGAACTGTTTTATTTGCAACGGTTAGCTACACCTTCCAGCTACTTCTATACACAGTCGCCGGGCAGACTTAGACATCTGTCGTAGCGTTTTACCAACTTTTCAAATCCCTCGTCATAGCAAACAGCTGCCAGTGCTTTTCGATAATTTCTACTCTGGACTGCAGCTCGTTGTCTGTGTCAAAATATTGTCTTCATAGCCAACGGTTCATTTGAGCAGAGGTGAACCTCAGGGATAGCCAATTACGGGTTGTATTGTGGGTGATCAAACACTTCCCATCGAAAACGCTGCAGGAGCATCATCATTGCCCCTGCAGAGTGCGGTCGAGAATATTGTCATGTAGAACGAACTGAATGACAGTTATATTATGTGGATTGCATAGCTTCAGGCGAAATCTTTCGTCAGGCCCTCATACGTGGCAGGAGATGCTAATTTCTAGCCATCTTTACGTTCTCAGCGTAAGCTCAGAACTGAAAAGAGCGACATGATGCGATCGACAGGCGTGAAATTGAGTACATTTCAGTGATCGGGTTGTTCTCATCAGATTCGACAGCAGTAGTTTAGTTATACATGCCAATGTCTCAAGCAGTAGATAAAGAGTTGGAGAAAGCATATGAAGGTTCATTTAGAAATGATCTGAAGCCACAGGAATATTCCAGCGCAATCAGACATCGGATTGTAAGATGTAACCAGGAGTAAGTACAGACGCATATCATAATTTAGCAATGATGTAGAGTAGACTGAAGTTTAAGAGAAACGTACGAAAGAATTAGGGTAGTGGAAAGTGGAATACTGAACTACTGAGGATTGATGAGATACATTTGAAGTTTCCTAATGATGTGGATACGGCGCTAACGAATATCACAGTAGGCAGTTCAGTTGTAGAGGAGTGGATATCTCTAAAATGGGCAACTGCAGATGCTGGACACTCAGACATATGTACAAGGAAGGCAGCTCGAAATAAATCTTGGGTAACAGAAGAAATGCTTCGTCAAAAGAAAGAAGTACGAAATTGTTCAGGGAAAGACAGGAATACAACAATATAGATCACTTAGGAGTGATTTTCACGGTAAATGATAACAGCCAAACAGTTGCAGGATAGAGATTTATTAAAATTCTGGACCACGGTTTCAGTATATCTAAATACACCTTCATCAGAAGCAAAAATAGACTAAAATCACATCCTGCAGTGGAGATACATAAAACAAGTGTGCCAAAGGTGTCGTCAGTAGTTAAAATATTTCTATTTATACAACATAATTATGGAGAGAAGGTCGATGCGAACACGGCATAGCAACAGTACTGTTACTATGCCGTGTTCGCATAGGTGTTCCGACAGGTGTAAATCACCATACGAGTCAAACTAGAACATGTCATTTCATGTTTTTTTTCTTAGAAAACATGACCGAGTGCGTTACAGAGACGCCTGAAACGTTAAAATTTGCGATCCCACATTCCTTACATTTCCAAATCGTCTTCGGAAATGTATTCCACTTAAATACAGAATGAAACCTTGGGATTTGAGTTCTGTGACGAATTTAAGCAGATCTGTATTGGTAAGTGGTCTGTCCGGTAGTGTAGTTAAATGAGTTTGTTTTTAATAAACCGCCCAAGTCCTTTCTTTTGTGGTTTTAAATATAGTCCTTCGCAATTACAACGACCTCCATCATCCTACTTTATCTTTAGATTCTAATAGTTGCTTCTCTGTGTTTTGAGCGCATTTTACTATCTGAGCTGTTGCAGCACCCTCTTCCTGCTAGTGACCCAATTGCTGACAAGCTGACCAACGCTGGAATTAGAAACAGGGTAATTCCACCAGATGTCTTAGGTATTGGCAGAAACCTAAGCGTTTTAACATGTGTTCCTCTTACTGCTTTCTGCTTCTTCAAAGTGCTTTGTGCTACTACCACCACAGATTGGATGCAATTTCTTAAACTCTTTCTGGGACTCGTAGTATTTAGTGCATGACGAGCTGCGTTCATAATTCGTTTGAAATTTATTCTAGCACGAAATTTAAGTTTTATATGCAGTGCTTAATCAACTGGCAGTGCATTGTCCTAAAAATATCTGCTTCCTTTGACGTATCTGCTTGACTTTACTGGCTGAGATTCAAATTGCAGGATGCCATTCTACCAAGCCTTGATTTTCAGTATATGCTAAACCATGCTCCTTAAAGCTTCCTCAAGGAGATCAATTCCCTTATCACCACGAACCAGTTGCTTTGTTTTAGTCTTGTTCCAAGTCTACAGAAGACGTATCCATCGATATGCAGTTGAACTTATAGATTATAGAGAATACAATCAACACTCCTGTTGTGGTTCCCAGCACTCTTGTTATGCTACTGCACAAGTCCCAGCATTTTAGCGCTGAGTAAATTCCTGTCTCAGTATTTGCCAGTGGCATGTTAGCGTATCCTCCTCACGTGTCCACAAAAAGGAGGAGTACAAATGATGGGACTCTTAGAGGAGAAGTAGGGTCTGTGGGGTGAGAGTCGAATGGTGATGATATATGGTCTTTATAGGAGTGTGAATGGATATAGTATCTGACAAGGTCTGCTACAGGAAGAATGTAGCGTGAGAGATATTGTCAAGTTGCTGAAACATCAGAGGGTTTCTCCCACTATGGGTTTCTATGGATTCCCAGTATGCATTCTAGTTGGAGCAAGAGTAATCTTGGATGACTCTTGGTTGGGGACTGGGATAGGGTGCTCGGGGATGTGAGGAGCACATGCAGATGGTCATTCCGAGTTAGATTGAGGAGTAAGGTGTCCAAGAAGGTTGGGAGACACTAGGATGATATACAGTATGGTTTTGCTTTTAGGACAGGTGTAGTGTGGGATGGGAACAATTCGCCTTGCAGTTGGTAAACTGACGCCACCGCTAGACTTCTGCAGGTGAACTGCTATGGATGTTGAGGTTAGCGACAATAATATAGGTGATAAACGTACCATGTCTGTAGGTGAGACAATCATGGAGGATAGACTGACTAGGCCAGATATAAATGGTGGTGAAGGTAATGGTTAGGGTTTATAAAACGAGTGCAAAGCTAAGGTGTTCAGTATGAGTATTCTATAAATGTTGTGGCTGACCAGGTATGCCCTTGAGTGCTGCCTCTGGCAAGGGAAGGAGACTATCTGTGTAGTGGAGGATATAGGGGAGGTCCAGAGAGTGTGATAGAGCCAAGGAATATTTCATTAGGGACGAAAGTATAGGATCATTAAAAGGCTTTTATTGCTGCGAAGGGAGGGGATGTTGCTATACAGGTTTTTTAAGTGTCATCGCACCATTATAAAGTCTAAGAGCAGTGTGTGTAGATGAGGACAAGATGGCCTTAAACTATGGTATTGAGGTGGCATAATGGAAGATGGCTGGTTGTGAGAATGGGTGGCTTGGGTACTGTGGTGGAAAATAGATTGGGCAGCAAGAGGTACTTGTTGATGGGTGCATGGACATTGGGATGGATGAGTGTGATTGTCATGAATTTGATGCTGTTTTTAAGCAGTAGAGGTTGGGAGAAGGGAGTGAGTATTTGACACAAATGTTGAGAGAGAATGGTTACAGCAAGGAAGACACTGACAACGCTTTCAGACAGCGCCACAAAGGACGTCTTGTGGATAGGCAGAAGAGGCCAAGCTGACTGTTTTTCTGCCATATTGTGGGCAATCAGAGGGAAGCTACAATGTGCACTGCAAAGATGTGGACTGAGGGCAGTGTTCCAGCCCAGCATCTACACTATTGGCCATTAAAATTGCTACACCAAGAAGAAATGCAGATGATAAACGGGTATTCATTGGATAAATATATTATACTAGAACTGACATGTGATTACAGTTCCACACAATTTGGGTGCATAGATCCTGAGAAATCAGTACCCAGAACAACCACCTCTGGCCGTAATAACGGCCTTGATACGCCTGGCATTGAGTCAAACAGAGCATTGATGGTACAGCTGCCCATGCAGCTTCAACTCGATACCACAGTTCGTCGACTTGCGTATTGCGACGAGCCAGTTGCTAGGCCACCATTGCCAGACGTTTTCAATTGATGACAGAATGTGCTGGCCAGGGCAGCAGTCGAACATTTTCTGTATCCAGAAAGGCCAGTGCAGGACCTGCAACTTGCGTTCGTACATTGTCCTGCTGAAATGTAGGGTTTCGCAGGGATCGAATGAAGGGTAGAGCCACGGGTCGTAACACATCTGAAATGTAACGTCCACTGCTCAAAGTGCCGTCAGTGCGAACAAGAGGTGACCGGGACGTGTAACCAATGACCAATGGCACCCCATACCATCACGCCGGGTGATACGCCAGTATGGTGATGAAGAATACACGCTTCCAATGTGCGTTCACCACGTTGTCGCCATACACGCATGCGACCATCATGATGCTGTAAACAGAACCTCGATTCATGCGAAAAAAATGACGTTTTGCCATTCGTGCACCCAGGTTCGTCGTTCAGTACAGCATTGCAGGCGCTCCTGTGATGCAGCGTCATGGGTAACCGCAGCCATTGTCTGCGAGCTGATAGTCCATGCTGCTGCAAACGTCGTCGAACTGTTCGTGCAGATGGTTGTTGTCTTGCAAACGTCCCCACCTGTTGACTCAGGGATCGAGACGTGGCTGCACGATCCGTTACAGCCATGCGGATGAGATGCATGTCATCTCGACTGCTAGTGATACGAGGCCGTTGGGATCCAGCACGGCGTTCCGTATTGCCGTCCTGAACCAACCGATTCCATATTCTGCTAACAGTCTCGACCAACGCGAGCAGTAATGTCGCGATACGATAAACCGCAATCGCGATAGGCCCGAATCCGACCTTTATCAAAGTCGGAAACGTGATGGTACGCTATTCTCTTCCTTACACGAGGCATCGCAACAACGTTTCACCAGACCACGCCGGTCAACTGCTGTTTGTGTATGAGAAATCGGTTGGAAATTTTCCTCACGTCAGCACGTTGTAGGTGTCGCCACCGGTGCCAACCTTGTGTGAATGCTCTGAAAACCTAATCATTTACATATCACAGCATCTTCATCCTCTCGGTTAAATTTCGTGTCTGTAGCACGTCATCTTCTTGGTGTAGCAATTTTATTGGCCAGTAGTGTAGTAGGGCGTGGGGGCGGGTTTTAGATATCGAAAGAAAGTAGAAACGGATGGTTGGCGCTTGTAGGGAGGCAGGAACGGCTCTTTGAAATGTGGTGCCAGCCTCTCACGCCGCGTGACCTCACTCGATGCTCCTGCAGTGAGCTGCGCAACTCCCCTTCTGTGTACGAGTCGTTTCGGCAGTCTCTGATTGGATCTGGGTGCTGCACTCGTGCCTAAATAGGAGGAAAACTATGCCAGCCCCGACACTCAGTGTTTGTCTACTCGTGACGACGATGGCGGAGATACTTGTCGAAAGTTTGAGTGTTTTATTCGAAATGACGCGAGTTGAAAACCGAAAGATTTTGTCCATCATAGACATTTCAGCCTTTGTAAAGCAGCCCAGGCCGACTTTTTGTGATGTAACTGTCAAGTGTAAACGCGAAGGAACAGCCACAGCGAGAGCAGGCGGACCTCAGGTGCGGACATAAAGGGGCAGTCGAGCATTGCGGCGGTTTGTTATAAAAAATCGCACGTGAGTTCCAAAGTGGTACCAGCAGTCCAGCTGACACAATTCCTGTACCTCAGGAGTAAAAAGGAATGAGGCGCAATGCTCGTGCAGTTCCTCATAAGCCACACATCCCTGTAGTACACGCTCAGGAGAACTGAAAGTGGAGTATAGTGCGACGCCATTGAACAGTGGATGAACGTAACGAGTGATCTGGTGTTATGAATCGCGCTACATGCTGCGGCAACCCGGTAGAAGGGTTTTTGGGTTTGGCGAATGCCTGGGAACATTATCTGCCATCACGTGTAGTCTACATCTACATCTGGATTTATACTCCGCAAGCCCAACGGTGTGCGGCGGAGGGCACTTTACGTGCCAGTGTCATTACCTCCCTTTCCTGTTCCAGTCTCGAATGGTTCGCGGAAAGAACGACCGCCGGAAAGCCTCCGTGCGCGCTCGACTCTCTAATTTTACATTCGTGATCTCCTCTGGAGGTATAAATAGGGGGAAGCAATATATTCAATACCTCATCCAGAAACGCACCCTCTCGAAACCTGGACAGCAAGCTACACCGCGATGCAGAGCGCCTCTCTTGCAGAGTCTGCCACTTGAGATTGCTAAACATCTCCGTAACGCTATCACGCCTACCAAATAACCCTGTGAGGAAAGGCGCCGCTCTTCTTTGGATCTTCTCTATCTCCTCTGTCAACACGACCTGGTACGGATCCCACACTGATGAGCAGTACTGAAGTATAGGTCGAACGAGTGTTTTGTAAGCCACCTCCTTTGTTGATGGACTACATTTCCTAAGGACTCTCCCAATGAATCCCAACCTGGCACTCGCCTTACCAACAATTAATTTTATATGATCATTCCACTTCAAATCGTTCCGCACGCAAACTCCCAGACATTTTACAGAAGTAACTGCTACCAGTGTTTGTTCTGCTATCATATAATCATACAATAGAGGATCCTTCTTTCTATGTATTCGCAATACATTACATTTGTCTATGTTAAGGGTCAGTTGCCACTCCCCGCACCAAGTGCCTATCCGCTGCAGATCTTCCTACATTTCGCTGCAATTTTCTAATGCTGCAACTTCTCTGTATACTACAGCATCATCCGCGAAAAGCCGCATGGAACTTCCGACACTATCTACTAGTCCTTTATGTATATTGTGAAAATCAATGGTCCCATAACACTCCCCTGTGGCACGCCAGAATTTAACGTCTGTAGACGTCTCTCCATTGAGAACAACATGCTGTGTTCTTTTTGCTAAAAAATCTTCAATCCAGCCACACAGCTGGTCTGATATTCCGTAGGCTCTTACTTCGTTTATCAGGTGACAGTGCGGAACTGTATCGAACTCCTTCCCGAAGTCAAGGAAAATGGTATCTACCTGGGAGCCTGCGTCTCATGAACAAATAAAGCGAGTTCGGTCCCACACGACCACTGTTTCCGGAATCCATGTCGAATCCTACAGAGTAAATTCTAGGTTTCCAGAAATGGCATGATACGCGAGCAAAATACATGTTCTAAAATTCTAAAACAGATCGATGTCAGACATATAGGCCTATAGTTTCTCGCGTCTGCTCGACGACCCTTCTTGAAAACTGGAACTATTTGTGCTCTTTTCCAATCATTTGGAACCTTCCGTTCCTCTAGAGACTTGCGGTACACGGCTGTTAGAAGGGGGGCAAGTTCTTTCGCGTACTCTGTGTAGAATCGAATTGGTATCCCGCCAGGTCCAGTGGACTTTCCTCTGTTGAGTGATTTCAGCTGCTTTTCTATTCCTTGGACACTTATTTCGATGTCAGCCATTTCCTCGTTCGTGCGAGGATTTAGAGAACGAACTGCAGTGCGGTCTTCCTCTGTGAAACAGCTTTGGAAAAAGGTGTTTAGTATTTCAGCTTTACACGTGTCATCCACTGTTTCAATGCCATTATCATCGCAGAGTGTCCGCATATACTGTTTCCATCCACTTACTGATTTAACGTAAGACCAGAAATTCTTAGTATTTTCTGTCAAGTCGGTACATAGAATTTTACTTTCGAATTCACTGAACGCATAGCCCTCCTTACGCTAACTTTGACATCGTTTACCTTCTCTTTGTCTGAGAGGATTTAACTACGTTCAAATTTGCGGTAGTCCAAATAGTGAAGTGCCGAAGAGATGATGCCACGGTATGGAGGTGTTTTTCGTAATTGGGGTGTGGTCCTATTATTGTATTGAATTCGGAAGGATATTAACACATTTTACAAAAAAATGGTTCAAATGGCTCTGAGCACTATGGGACTCAACTGCTGAGGTCATTAGTCCCCTAGAACTTAGAACTAGTTAAACCTAACTAACCTAAGGGCATCACACACACCCATGCCCGAGACAGGATTCGAACCTGCGACCGTAGCGGTCTTGCGGTTCCAGACTGCAGCGCCTTTAACCGCACGGCCACTTCGGCCGGCACATTTTACAACTATGTGTATGCATACAGTAGAAGAACATTTCAAAGATGACGATTACATCAGTACGACGATGCAACCTGTCAAAAACATAATCTGAGAGCCAGAGGTTTGTGGACAATAACATTCCTGAAATGGACAGGCCAGCTTACAGTCCCGACCTGAACCTAATGGTGCCAGCTTCGGATATTAGCTTCACTCCAGAAACCAGCATCCAACATAACTGCCTTCATTGGTTTCGGCTTTTGTTGATGGTAAAGTAAGTAACGTGAGGGGCCCTGATGTGGTCCCTGCTGCTACATCCGCCCCCCCCCCCCCCCGTCACTACTCCACGCTCCCCCCCCCCTCCCCCCCTGGAAATCTACCGGTTCCACGATTGATAACAATGTTTAGCTAGCTCTTTATACTCATGAAGTAATAAGTGCTATCGACAGGGGATGTCAAATCGATTCCATATTTTTATATTTCCAGAAGGCTTTCGACACCGTTCCTCACAAGCGTCTTCTAACCAAACTGCGTGCCTACGGAGTATCGCCTCAGTTGTGCGACTGAATTCATGACCTCCTGTCAGGAAGGTCACAGTTCGTAGTAATAGACGGAAAGTCATCGGGTAAAACAGAAGTAATATCCGGCGTTCCCCAAGGAAGTGTTGTAGGCCCTCTACTGTTCCTGATCTATATTAACGACATAGGAGACAATCTGAGTAGCCGTCTTAGATTGTTTGTAGATGATGCTGCCATTTACCGTCTTGTAAAGTCATCAGATGATCAAAACGACTCGCAAAATGATTTAGATAAGATATCTGTATGGTGCGAAAAGTGGCAATTGACCCTGAATAAAGAAATGTGCGAAGTTATTCACATGAGTACGTGATAGGCCACACAAATCTGAGGGCTGTAAATTCAACTAAATACTTAGGGATTCCAGTTACAAATAACCTAAATTGGAACGATCACATAGATAATATTGTGGGTAGAGCAGACCAAAGATTGTGATTCACTGGCAGAACACTTAGAAGGTGCAACAGGTCTACCAAAGAGACTGCTTACACTACGCTTGTCCACCCTATTCTGGAGTACTGCTGTGCGGGGTGGGATCCGCATCAGGTGGGACTGACGGATGACATCGAATAAGTACAGAGAAGGGCAGCTCGTTCTGTATTATAACGAAATAGGGGAGATAGTGTCAAAGACATAATACGTGAACTGGAGTGACAATCATTAAAACAAAGGCGTTTTTCGTTGCGACGGGATCTTCTCATGAAATTTCAATCACCAGTTTTCTCAAAAATGGTGCAAATGGCTCTGAGCACTATGGGACTTAACATCTGAGGTCATCAGTCCCCTAGAAGTTAGAACTACTTAAACCTAACTAACCTAAGGACATCATAGACATCCATGTCCGAGGAAGGATTCGAACCTGCGACCGTAGCGGTCACGCGGTTCCAGACAGCAGCGCCTAGAACCGCTCGGCCACGCCGGCCGGCCCAGTTGTCTCCTGCTATTGCGAAAACATTCTGTTGGCATCCACCTACATAGGGAGAAATGATCATCACGATCATATAAGAGAAATCAGGGCTAGCACGGAAAAATTTAAGTGTTCGTTTTTCCCGCGTGCCGTTCGAGAGTGGAACGGTAGAGAGACAGCATGAAGGTGGTCCATTGAAACCTCTGCCAAGCACTTTATTGTGAATAGCAGAGTGACCACGTTGATGTAGATGTAGATGTGGTCGTGCATGCGTGACCTGAGTCTATCGCTTGTTGAAATAGTGTTATTTGCAGCACATTTTGCTTCCGTGTTCGAGAGGATTCATCTTTTTACGCTGAGATGAGTTAGTACAGCAATTAAATTCACGCCTGTTATTTATAGTGTGAGACCTGCTTTGTGTTCATATACTGGGCTGTATTTTTGTCGTGTGTTGTAGTCTGTCGTGGTAACTGCTACTGGCAAGGGTTTGACCTGTGTTACTTAACAGCCATGATAATAAATCTGGGGATGTTCGTAATTTCGTCCCCCTTGCAATTCCTGTTTCGTCCCGGGGACGTCATTTGGAACTGTTGTTAAAAAGTGATTTTGTTTTATATTTATAAATATTACTGCAGGTTTCTATATGGGAAGACGCAAGTGGAAAGAGAAGGATTCGTTTCATGAAATACTTTGTTTGTTATCAAGAAACATTGTGTTCATCTACACAGACATACAAATCCATATGTGACAATCTATAGGAGTCTGAAAATAGCTTTAAAACATTGTTTACTCATGGCCTTCAAACGATTTGTAATAGCACAAGTGTTTCGCAATGTTAAAATGGAAGAATGGGATACGAAATTACAAACACTTTGAAGTGTTCACTTTCATGTCAAGTACTGTCTTTAGAATGTTACAGAGAAACTGTTAAAAATGTTCAAATGTGTGGGAAATCTTATGGGACCTAGCTGCTAAGGTCATCAGTCCCTAAGCTTACACACTACTTTACCTAAACTATCCTAAGGACAAACACACACATCCATGCCCGAGGGATGACTCGAACCCCCGTCGGGACCAGCCGCACAGTCCAGCGAAACTGTAACTTGCCTTTATGCGAAGCATCAGTTCACGAATACGTATACCGATTTGTCGCCTTTTTTACACCCTTTTAGAGCTTATAGAGGTTCTAACCTACTAAGGAGGCTAAATTTGGCCCCATACATTCAGACACGTGAGCAAAAGGTGTCCCCAGCAGAGATCAAACTGTCATAAAGGCGAAGGGTTAACACACGCCATGCAAATGTCCACTAATTGGTGTCAAGAGCTTTTGATCAGTTAAAGTACTTCTTTTGTATTGCTCTCAACGGCTTGTTTTCTTGCGTAAACGTTATCTTCTTTACAGTGTATCCTGTACGCTCTGTAGTTAATGTAACATACTGCGTTTATCCTCTGTACTAGATTTCTTTTCTGGACTGTTCTAGTAAGTACCTAAACCTGTAGTGTTCTATTAAATACCCCATTAAGGTGTCCCTTATAGGAATGATTTCCATGTAATTTCAACGCCTGGCTTTCCAAAAAGTTCATAATTACTGTTCTTCTCTGTATACTGACTGTTTAACATGCATATATAGCACCGCACTTCAGATGCCTCCATTACGCTTTTCTCCGATTCCCTTACTCAGCCAAACCATGGCTGACACGGCAACTCAGATAGGGACTGGGAGGGTGGAAATTTGATGAGACATAAGAGAATCAATGTGGGGCAAGGTAAACGGATGCGGAAAGTGAGAGAGCGTGCATGATGTTCAATGATATGGGGGGACTTAAGAGCGTTGGTGGGGCGAATATCCATGCAACATTCGCATAGCGGAGACTGAATAAGAAAAGCTGTTTTTTTTTTCTTCTTAAAAAATGGAGAAGAGAATAGAGAAGGGGTGTAATCCACAAGTTCGGCCTGTAGCTTTAGTCTATTCTGGGCCTTGTTTTCGGTGGTCAGCAGGTGAGGTTAAATGCCAGTCGAAGGTCAGTCCAAGATATTTTAGCGTGTTAATTAATGGGATAACATAGTCGTAAATGGTAAGGTAAAAGTCATGGAGATGGATTGTGGGGAGTAGTGCGTACTATAATTATTGACTGGGGTCTTGGAGAGGTTGGTCCTAAGGAGCCTTTGGCTAAACTAGGAGGCAAACTGACTGAGGTGAATTTGAAGAGAGCATTAAGATTTCTTGAGTGTAGGGTACAGAAAGAGAAAAGCAGTGATTAGTATACTGAAGGAGATGGATTGGTGGGGCTGTTTTGGGCATATGAGAAGTGTACAGGCGATAAAGGAGAGGAGACGACGGAGCAAGGGACATTTATACAGTGCGAACAGGAATTGTTAATGGTGACAAAGGATGGACGATGAAAGAGGAAGGATAGAGACTGCAGACTTTAGGGTGGTAGCGGGCCGGAGGGATGGACAAGTCTGTTTTGTGTGGGAGGAGAAAAGGCGAATATGCATGTAGAGGAAGCGAATATAGCATTAGAAGTGAAAATGATAAAAAAAGTTCCATACAGAGAGAACAGATCCCAAACAGTCGGAAAACAAACACCAATGATAAAGGAAGTATCGAGAGCGTTCATATTTTTGGTTTCTGAACGAGAGAAAGTAGAGAGATATTTTGTTTTGCTATGGACCGTAGCCGAACGTAAGAATTTGCATGAGCAAGTCAATCACCAACGGATGAGTTTCGTACAATACATTTTCCGAACCACTACTACAGAAAAATCGCGTAGTTCGAATGTTATCACTTTGTCACTTACTCGAATGTGGTAGTCACGTGGAGCTCTGAAGCCCGATCCTCCTCTCTTCTCCCTACGGGAAGTGCCCCACGGATGCTTTGCTGGGGTTTAGGCTCGCCCGCTCGCGTGTCAGTTGGGCGATGTCATCCTCTCGGCGTCTCATTTCCCCCCCAGCGCGGATATGGCGGCCTATGCAAATAACCATGTCGGCTTACGTTTGCGTGTCAGGTCATGGTGGCTGCAAGCTATTTGCATCGCAAGTCCTTATCAGCTTCCGACGTCACAAAACGCGCGGCGGAAGCCGGTGACTGAGTGGAACGCAAATACTCGTTCTATCTCCCTCTCCTCTTTATTATTTTCTTTTTCGCATTCATGTTCCTCACTAGCTCAGAAAAATCCGTGGTTATTTATATAAAGGGAATCCCGGCTGAACGGCTGTTCAAGGGCTCTACGCCGCCGGTCTTTTACCAAACTACAGGATAGAAAACAATGGGCAATTATTATTCGTTTCGTCCTTTAAGGTCGATTACCACGCAACAGTCGCGATAAAAATAACGTGATCAGCCCGTTGCTCCAGCAGTCTTCCCCTCACGTGGAGAACGGTACATACACAACTGTGGCCTCACAGGGCATCGACATTTTGACTGCTGCAGATGTCTCGTCACCGCTACTGAACGCGGAGAGTCAAATTCCACAAGTTATTATAACTGGAAAGGCATATTCTCGTAGAACCTACATGATAACACCTTATCGAGCGGATAGTTTACGCGATCAGAAGCGTTTTCTAACTCTCATTTTAATCTTTACAGAAGAAACATTTTCGGTATTATGGCACAAAACTTCAAACTTTACATTATATGAATTCAGGCTTTTCCAGAACAGTATATTCCATGATTTTGGCCACTTACGTCCTGCAAAATGTCACGAAAAATACGATACAAAAACACACAATTATGTTACCCAATAAGTGGGATTTAGGGGTGGGAGTGATTTACTACAACATGCACATTCGCAAATAGAGAATGCAATGACACATGTATTTTGTATTTCGTCGTAACTGTCATCAAAGAGTTTAACTAAATGGAATCTAAAAAGTTTATTTGAAACCACAAACGGTCGTCAAGCCAACCACTAAAATAATAAAATTTTTAGGGGGTTATATTACTAATTTCGACGCACTGACTCGTCATTTTCAAATACAATCACAAATCTTGAAAACTGCGTTAATAATAATAGTAACCACACCTGTTTCAAATACTAGGGAAATAACTAAAGCCGGCCGGAGTGGCCGTGCGGTTCTAGGCGCTACAGTCTGGAGCCGAGCGACCGCTACGGTCGCAGGTTCGAATCCTGCCTAGGACATGGATGTGTGTGATGTCCTTACGTTAGTTAGGATTAATTAGTTGTAAGTTCTAGGCGACTGAATACCTCAGAAATTAAGTCGCATAGTGCTCAGAGCCATTTGAACCAAAATACGTTAAAACCAGTAGGCTGAAGCAAAGGCAGCAGAAACGGGCTACAACACGTCATAGAAACTTTTGGTTGATCAACCAGAATTTTTCATGACGTCTTGTGACTCGTTTCTGCGGCCTTTGCTTCAGTTTACTGGTTTTAAAGTATTTTTCGTAATATTTGAAAGTGTGGTTACAGTTTAGCCTGGTTTGTGACTGCATTTGAAAGTGACGACTCACTGCATCGAAATTAATACTGTAACCATTTAAAAATGTTATTGTTTAATGACTGTGTGGCTTTACGACCGTCTGTGGTGGCAAATAAATGTTTTAAAAGATATGTATTTCTTGTAAGAGAAATATTCGTTGGATTGTCTGGCACTGGGCCCCCAACTATTTGATGAAATAAGAAACTAAAATAAACTCGGTACCGAGCGGCCGCCGTGTCATCCTGAACCCACAGGCGTCACTGGACACGGATATGGAGCGGCATATGGTCAGCACGCCGCTCTCCTGGCCGTATGTCACTTTACCAGACCGGAGCAGCTACTTCTCAATCAAATAGCTCTTCAGTTTGCCTCACAAGGGCTGAGTGCACACAGCTTGCAAACAGCGCTCGGAAGACCGGATGGTCGCCCATCCAAGTGCTAGCCCAGCCCGACAGCGCGTAACTTCGGTGATGCAACGGGAACCGGTATTACCACTGCGGCCAGGCCGTTAGCTTTTGACGATATAACCAGATATAAATATGTGAAAATTGGAAATTCACCCTATATAAAATGTGAGAGATCTTTAGAAATGGGACTGGTAATGCAGTAAATAACACAAATACAACATAATTTCGGATAGTTTATTTCATCTCTGATTTTACTCCAGATGGAATTTTTCAAGATCGTGTACATTTATTTTGGATTGTACAGATCATATAACACGAGATGCTTCCGCACTGACTCCATAAGATTTTCGTCATTCTTCTTTCTTATGATAAATGAAACCAGAACTTGCAGAATGAAACATAGGAAAACTCAAGACAACACGGGTTGCACAGCCGTTAAAGAAATTACGATACGATCATCGCAGCACACCGTCCGCAAGAAATCCGACAACCACGATATTGTCAGGGCAACAGAACTATTGGCTTCTAAATCAAACTCGCCTGTACAGTATTTGAGCACCTTAGGGTAGGCAAGACAGCTTTCTGAGGCTGATGATGTTATGTTGGGTGGCCTATCTTGAAGATCATGAAATACTTTCCCGGCCAGTTTTATTATAATCATCATGTTTCATGAATATTTATAACTTCATCGATTGAATAAGAGAACATATAATCACTAATTAACTTAAGTCTTTTCCTTCGTCTTCCCAAAACACCATTCTGCAGCTACGCGTCTCTCGTCGTTCTAGTTGGCCTCGTATTTTGCGGTTTCTAACTTCTTTCTGTTAGTTGTCTGGATGAGAACTTACGAGAGTCGATTTTCCATCTGTACGTTGTCCAAGTAGTTGGCAGTTATCTACAGCGACTTCCATCAAACCTGTAAGTGTCGGGCCGGCCGTTGTGGCCGAGCGGTTCTAGGTGCTTCAGTCCAGAACCGCGCGACTGCTACGGACGCAGGTTCGAATCCTGCCTCGGGCATGGAGTGTGTGATGTTCTTAGCTTCGTTAGGTTTAAGTAGTTCTAAGTTCTAGGGGACGGATGACATCAGATGTTAAGTCGAGTGAACGGTTGTATTTGATTAAGTATGGAGATAATGCATCAGCATACTCCGAAAGGAACCTAATTGGTATACAGTCTGGACCAGAAGACTTGCTTTTGTTAAACGATTTAAGTTGCTTCACTACTCCGAGGATATTTACTTCTACGTTACTCATGTTTGCTGCTGTTCTCGATTCGAATTCTGGAATATTTACTTCTTCTTCTTTTTTGTAGGCTGTGTTTAGTAAATCTGCTTTGGCAGCACTGTCTTCGATAGTATCTCCATTGTCATCGCGCAGAGAAGGCATTGATTGTTCTTGCCGCTAACATACTTCACATACAACCAAAATCTCTCTGGATTTTCTGCCAGGTTTCGAGACAAAGTTTCGTTGTGGAAACTGTTATAGCCGTCTCGCATTGAACTTCACGCTAAGTTTCGAGCTTCTGTAAAAGATCGCCAACCTTGGAGATTTTGCGTATGTTTACTTTTCGCATGTTTGTTTCGTTGTTTCTGGAACAGTGTTCTAACCGGTTTTGTGAACCAAGGAGTATCAGCTCCGTCGTTTGTTAATTTCCAGAGAATGCGATAGCACAATTTCGGATGATATTTTATGCGTACCTCCGGAATTAAACTTGTATTTTCGCCAACATATCGAGGGTAAATTAAAGTCACTACCAACTATTATCGTATGAGCCGGGTACATGTTTGAAATCAAACTTCAGTTTTCTTTGAAACTTTCAGCAACTCTATCATCTGAACTGGGAGGTCGGTAAAAAGATCCAATTATTATTTTATTCCTGCTGCCAACAATTACCTCTGCCCATACTACCTCACAGGAAGTATCTACTTCAATTTCGCGAGAAGTTAAACTACTTCTAACAGCCACAAACACGCCACCGCCAACCGTGTTTAGCCTATCTTTTCGGAACACCATTCGGTTCTTCGCAAAAATTTCGGTTGAGCTTACATCCGCTTTAGCCAGCTTTCAGTGCCTATAACTATTTGAGCATCAGTGCTTTCTATTAGCGCTTGGAGCTCTGGTACTTTCCCAACGCAGCTACGACAATTTACAACTGTTATACCAATGGTTCCTGTATCTACGTTCTTCCTGTGTTCAGCCTGCACCCTTTGTGACTGAAGCCCATCTTGTGTTTTCCCGAGTCCTCTAACCTAAAAAACCATCCAGTCCACGCCACACAGCCCCTGTTACCCGTGTAGCCGCCTCCTGCGTATAGTGGACACCTGACCTATTCAACGGAACAAGAAACCCAACCCCCCTTTGGTGCAGCCTACACGGTCGCAGAACCGTCTGAGCCCCTGATTCAGACCCTCCACTCGGCTTTGTACCAGAGGTCCGTAATCGGTCCTGTCGACTATGCTGCAAATGGTCAGCTCTACTTTCATCTTGCAAGGAAGACTAGCAGCCTTTACCACTTCTGTTAGCCGCTAGAAACCAGAGAGAATCTCTTCTGATCCAAAACGACACACATCATTGGTACCAACGTGAGCAGCCACCTGCAGTTGGCTGCACCCTGTGCTCTTCATGGGATTCGGGAGGACCCTTTCCACATCTGGAATTACTCCACCCGGTATGCACACGGAGTGAACATTTGTTTTCTTACCCTCCTTGTCAGCCAAGTCCCTGAGGGGCCCCATAACGCACCTAACGCTGGAGCTCCCAACTACCAGTAGTCCCACCCTTTGTGATTGGCCGGATCTTGCAGGCTGAGTGGTTTCCTCTGAAACAGGACAAGCAACAGCATCTGGCTCAGCAACACTGTCAGTCACAGACAGCATCTGGAACCTGTTTGTCAGACAAACCGGGGAGGGCCTTGCGTGCGGCCGCCTGGGAAGTCTTTTGTCGCCTGCTTCGCCCCGGGGCGACCTCCCACTCGACTACAGGTGAGGGGTCAGCCTCAGTGCGAGCAGTAACTGGGTTGGCCACTGGTGAGGCCCAATCGGAGGACTCTGACGCGCTGGACGTCCGTTGGACCCCCACGGCCGGCCCACAACAGTGGTGCCCATCCACTGCAGCCTCAAGCTGTGTAACAGAAGCCATCACAACCTGAAGTTGAGAGCGAAATGTCACCATCTCGGCTCGCATCCGCACACAACAATCGCTGTCCCTGTCCATACCAGAGACCGTGGAAAACTAAACTATGCAGATAAACGGACTATCGGCACGTGCTGCGCAACTCTAATCAGGACCTTGTCGAAAACGCACGAACTGTGTCTAGCAATACGCAGATATTCAAGAACCTAATTACTGAAGCACTCAGGTGAAACCAAATAATATGCCCCTGATAAGGAACTTGTAATGTCACAAAAACTTTCTGAAGCAAACGAAAACAGGAGAACTGTGGCTATTAGATTTTAAATTTACACTCAGAAACTCAAGAAGCCGTCATACTTTGAGCTGTCTGGTCCCGTTTATAATGCGGAAGACTTTCTTGAGTAAATGCGTGCTAAACGCCTAAATGTCTTTACCGTTAAACACAAATGGTACACTCCCATCACGGTACACAGTTCAAAATTGGTTCAAATGGCTCTGAGCACTATGGTACTTAACATCTGAGGTCATCAGTCCCCTAGATTTAGAACTACTTGAACCTAACTAACCTAAGGACATCACACACATCCAAGCCCGAGGCTGCGACCGTAGCAGCAGCGCGGTTCTGGAATAAACGCCTAGAACCGCTCGGTCACAGCAGCCGGTTGGTACACAGTTCTTCCGCATTTTTGCGCATATATATACCGTCTTTGGTTGAGGCCAAATATTTTCCATAATATATGTCGTTCCAGTTTCTTAATGACCTTGAAATTCATACTTAATGATAATGACTCAAGTGCGTAAAACGCTTCCGGAAGAACGACTGTTAGGTGGTGACTTAGGAGGAAAGGGATAACTTATAAATACGCCACATGACTGTGTAGGCTTTCCAGAGTTATTCTTCATGTGTTTTATATTTTACTGTGTCGTTACCATTGTTCCCAATAATTTACCCTAAGTACTTGTAGTGATGAATTTGAGTGACGTGACGAGGGATCTCAGGCTTGCTTGTTTGAAGTCTATGTTCTGTTTCTCCTAATGAAGGATTAGGAGGCCGGTTTCGACAGCAGTTTCAGGAAGCTTGTTCAAGGGTTGTCTAGTTTCAGTGGTAGTACTGGTTGTTACTGCTAGTACATCGGTAAAGGCAAAACATTTGAAACTGATTCTTTTACTTTTTGTTCTCATATTTATTCCACGCATTTCCCAGTGCCGTATTTTCATGACCTTATGTAGTACCAGACTGAAAAGGAATAGAGTTAATCCATCACCTTACTGTAGGCCACTTTCTGTTTCGAAAGATTCGAAAGTTTCAACGACGAGGTGTGAGGAAAGGGATGCGGTTAATACTTGTAGAATTGGAGACTTGTACGTGGTATGATAAAAGGTAATAGAGAGTGATGTTCATGCACATCGACCCTCATTATTATTTACAGTTAACGCTCAGGCACCACGACAGAAAACTTCAGAAACTGTGGCACTAATTACATTTTCTACCTCAAAGTGGAACAAGTAAGCTGTACATTTTAATGATGTTGGTCTGCACTCATAGTTTTCTAGTAATGCCATAGTAATTATTTTCGATTCTGTCTGTCAGGTAATAAAATTTACGTTACGTCAAACGTGTTTCACCTTAATTTATTGAGGAATCGTAAGTTGCTTGAAATACATATACATTTTCACTTAAACGCAGTACATTTAATATCTTGCACTTTTAACATACGTACAGTTCTTGTAAATACAGTGGCACCATATGTAAGTTAATACTCCAGTATTTAAGTGAAAATGTACGTTTATATGAGGCCACAGAAGACTACCACTAGATTAAGGCAAAACGTTTCGGGGTGGACATGAATTGGCTTTAATCAGTGTAAAGTTACCAAAAGGTCATTATTTAAGGCAGTACAATGTTTGCAAAGGCTAAAGTGCAAATGATTATGGAAGTAATACAAATACTTGTTAAGCGTATCATATAGCAGTGATACGTCGTATAATGGTGACATCTTACTCGTTAGTAGCTTCGAGAGGGTAGCTTCCATGAAACCGTATAGCACTTACTCCTGTCAACGTTAACGACGGAATCAATACAATGGATTATCTCCTCGAAATCTGATGACAGATTCTCGATATTCCACAAACTGACTGCCTAGGTGAACGTGGAAAGGAATTCAAATGTCCCGATATGATGTTCAAACTATGCCAGATGTCTCTATTGGTTTCATCTTGCTTAATCATAGAACTTCGTGTACCTAAAAATACACGGTGGGGCATTTAAAATTGGTCCGGGCGAGTGGATACGACTATACCTGAATGTATGCTTCAACGAAGGAAGAATAGATAAACAGTTACTTCCAACAGCATGGAGCAACTGACCATACAGCCGGCCTAACCTTGGAGCACCTTTACGCAATCTTCACGGCTGACAGTGTCATTAGTAGACGTCAGTCGTTTGCGGCCCTAGCTGGCCACCCAAGCCACCTAACCTATCAGTTTGCGATGGGTGGGGAGCCCTCAAGTTTAAGACGTATCACAACAACCCCCATTGTCTTCAAGAACAGCAGCATAACATTTCGGATGAGACTGCAGCATTTCCAGCAGTCCAGCTTCCATCAGTCTTCAGCAACTTGCTGACCAGCACCCAAGTGCCAAGAGATGAATCGTAGTCACTTTCAACATCTGCTATAGTCAGGTTAATGCTGTATTTCCTTTCATCTGCTGTGTTCCTTTGTCCCCTGGAACTCTGTTCTCTGGACAACTTTCATTTGCCTCGCGCTTAGAACCAGTCGCAGTGTTACAGGAAGCAATCGCTTTTAGAATATTTCCTGTACTACTCCACCATCGCCTTTACAAAATTGACACAATTTTTATGAAAAATAGTAGACATACATAAGAGGATTAAATATATCAATGACAACAGGTAAAACAGAAGTTGTAAATACTACTCCAGTCGGATGTTCATTGCACCTCAGAAGGTGACCGTGTTTTATGAACTTTTAGTATCGAACGAGGTAACGCAGTGGCTCGTTCACATTGCTCTCATTCGGGGAAAAGAGAGTTCAAATTCCCGTGAAACCATATAGATTTAAGTTTTTTGTCATTTCCCTGAATCGCTTAAGGCAAATTCGAGGAAGGTTCATATCAAAGGTACAGCTGAGTTTCTTCCCCAACTCGTTGTAGATGGCACAATAAGCACTAATGTTCCTTCCTTCTTTGAGCTCTTAGTATGTTGTATATAGGGGGAGCCGAAAAACGGAGGAATTTTGTTAGTTTTCTCTAAACATATTTTCTTTCACGTCCAACGAGAAACCATGTAGTAGAACGAAAAATGGTCTATAATTGGCACTGCTCAAACATACTAGTAAACACATGCTTGCCATGAAACATAGCTTCAGTGGAACAACAAAATTATCATATTATCTATTAACTTCAAGAAGGACACGTTAGCAGTAAGATCATAATACAACAACTTTCTTCAAAAGATAATAGTATGGGCCTTTAAGGTCAGTGCGTAACATAGTGATCTCCACCACCTCCCTCACTCTATCACACACCGCCTCTGCCTCAATGAGATGTTCAGTTCTACTAAGACTGCAGAAAATAGCAAAAATAGCATGTTTTCCATGGAAGGTGCTTCCAATTGCCAAAGTTTAACGATCTCCAACAACCCCCCCCCCTTTTCTCTCTTCTTCTAACATGCTATTTCTTATCAGCTAAATATACAGATATTAAAAAAAGTTTTACATCGCATCGGTTCCGAGAGTTCCGGAACCTGTACAGAAAATTGGAACAGAGATCAACATAAACATCATTTCCGTCATTTTATTGCTAATGAAAACCACACATTTTGCATGTTGTACCACCATACAGCGAGACCTTCAGAGGTTCAAATGGCTCTGAGCACTATGGGACTTAACATCTGTGGTCATCAGTCCCCTAGAACTTAGAACTACTTAAACCTAACTAACCTAAGGACATCACACGCATCCATTCCCGAGGCAGGATTCGAACCTGCGACCGTAGCAGTCCCTTCAGAGGTGTTGGTCCAGATTTCTGTATACAGCGGTACCTCTAATACCCAGTAGCACGTTCTCTTACAGTGATGCATGACTTTATTCATCGTGGCATACTATCCACTGTTGATTCAGATTGCCCCACTTCTCAACGGGGATTCGGCGTAGATCCCTCAGAGTGGTTGGTGCGTCACGTCGTCCATAAAAAGCTCTTTTCAATCCATCCCAGATGTGTTCGATAGGGTTCATGTCTGGAGAACATGCTGGTCACACTACTCGAGCGATGTCGCTATCCTGAAGGAAGTCATTCGCAAGATGTGCACGATGGAGGCGCGAATTGCCGTCCATTAAGACGAATGCCTCTTCAATATCCTGCCGATGTAGTAGCACTATCGGTCGGAGGATGGCATTCACGTATCATACAGTGATTACTGGGCATTCCATGGCTACCAGTAGCGTACGTCGGCCCTACATAATGCCACCCCAAAACAGCAGGGAACCTCCAACTTGCTGCACTCGCTGGACAGTTTGTCTAATGTGTTCAGCTTGACTGCGTTGCCTCCGACGATTGTCTGGTTGAAGGCATATGCGACACTCATTGGTGAAGAGAACGTGATGCCAAACCTGAGTGGTCCATTCGGAATGTTGGGCCTATCTGTTCCGCGCTGCATGGTGTCGTGGTTGCAAAGATAGACACGGCCAAGGACGTCCTAAGTGAAGTTGCGCATCATGCAGCCTATTGCACTCACAAGGGGAGGCCGCCAATTGTGAAATTCAGATTCGATTCATACTGCGCATAATAAAAGCTCATGGCCAGAGGTGTAATGTGGCAAAGCACCAAGATGCACTTCTCAGCCGTTGTCGAGAAAATCGACAATTAAAAGAAACCGTTGCGGTGAAATACTCTCTACGATTAATAGTTTTCTACAGCGTCGTGGCGCAGCGGTAAGCGCTCAGGTTCGTAATTCAAAGGTCGCCGGATCGAATCTCGCGCCATGCAATTTTTTTATTATTAGTTTTTTGTAATTCAATATATATATATATATATATATATATATATATATATATATATATAAACTATTAATGAATTGCTTATGCATGTTGGTGAAGGCGATCGCTCTCCAATTGTACCGCCTCCATTTTTCCGTTTTTTCAACAGGATGTACCAAAACTCTCCCGTCCGCAGTGATTTTCGACGATGTTATAAGTTGCGCTAGGGACCGCATCTACCTTCTTTCGAAGTTAGCAGGCAACTACGCTGTTATGCGGCGGCTCGTTTCGGCCCATTCAACATCTGTCCTTCAAGTGTAACGAGCGAGTAACGGAGTTTATATTTCACACCTGCCACAGCGAATTTGTGTTCGTGGGGTCTCATTTCTAATTCGAACGTTTGACTTACGTCATACGTATTCGTTTCGGAATATCGTTTCTACGTCTTCCGTTAACTATACGTGGTTAATATTATGAAGACAATTAATAACACCGAGCGAGGTGGCGCAGTGGTTAGACACTGGACTCGCATTCGGGAGGACGACGGTTCAATCCCGCGTCCGGCCATCCTGATTTAGGTTTTCCGTGATTTCCCTAAATCGCTCCAGGCAAATGCCGGGATGGTACCTTTCAAAGGGCACGGCCGACTTCCTTCCCCGTCCTTCCCTAATCCGATGAGACGGATGACCTCACTGTCTGGTCTCCTTCCCCAAAACCAACCAACCAACCAATTAATAACATTAATTGTTTGCGGAAAACATAATGATGTTCGAAGTCGCCAGTTTTTCCACGACAAACGACTTTCAGCAACTTATTATATGCATAATTGTTGCAACTGATTGCCGGGAAATATATATATATATATATATATATATATATATATATATATATATATATATATATATATATATCTGAATTACAAAAAACAAATACTAAAAAAAAAGTTTCATGGTGCGAGATTCGATCCGGCGACCTTCTGATTTCAAACCCGAGCACTTACCGCTGCGCCACGACGCTGTGGAAATTTATTAACCGTATAGAGTATTTCACCGCAACTGTTTCTTTTAACTGTCGATTTTCTCGACAACGGCTGAGAAGTGCATCTTGGTGCTTTGCCACATTATACCTCTGGCCATGAGCTTTTATTATGCGCAGTATGAATCGAATCTGAATTTCACAATTGGCGGCCTCCCCTTGTCAGTTTGAGACGTAACGCGACGTCCTATGGCTGCACAAAGAGCATTATTCAACGTGGTGGCGTTGCTGCCAGGATTCCTCTGAACCATAATACGTAGGTAGAGGTCATCCACTGCCCTTGAGCGAGGCATGTCATCGTCAGTCTCTGTCTCCAAATCTCCTCAATGGCCGAATAACATCGCTTTGGTTCACTCCCTGGTTGAGAGTCCTTCATGGCACAAAGTAACAATGCGGACACGATCGAACCATGGTATAGAACGTCTAGGAATGTTCGAACTACAGACAACACGAGCCGTGTATCTCCTCCCTGCTGAAATGACTGGAACTGATCGGCTGTCGGACCCCTCCGTCTAATAGACGCTGCTCGTGCATGCTTGTGTACACCTTTGGGCTGGTTTAGTGACATCTCTGAACAGCCAAAGGGGCCGTGACCGTAATACAATATCCACAGTCAACGTCTATCTTCAGAAGTTCTGGGGATCGGGGTGATGCAAAACTTTTTTGACGGGTTTATATTAAAGCGTAAATTACTGCGAATGAAAAAGAATGTAACAGAATGGGGAGCCACACAATATGGTCCGCATGTAATGTAAAATTGGCCATCAGCTCCATCCTCCTCAGTGATGCTATCGTCGATTACGGTTTCTTCGTCAAATACTCAGTATGCTCCTCGTTGAGGTCCGCTGTACTTCAGTTTTCGCTTTCACCGCTATAGCAGTAGGTATGCTGCTGCTCGAGACGTTAGGCGCGGCCACTGGGCTATCGTGTCATCACTGACCTCAACTTTTCCGTTGCGTCAGCAAATTGACACCCCTGGTTGTGCCTTGTCGGTGCAGCAGTGTCGCCTGTCAAGGTAGTCTCTGGGGTGTACGCATAATCCACTTACGACGTCTTACGCAAAAACGCCTAACTGTTAGCTTAACTACTGTTTCCTGCATCAGCCTGCTATGAAGTCTCCTGCTGAGTAGGTAACGGGTTTTTTTTCTGTTGGAAGAGGTGGGGCTGTGGCACAACACCCCATATAACTTTATGTATGAGATACCCACCAATTACTGCACACTTCTCCATCTCGATCTTTTTTTGCCCCAAGTGAACGCTAAAAATACTGCTGACATGCGCTGTAAGTAATACCGCCCTCTCCGATTGAAAACAATGCAAACTCAAATTTGAATATTTGTCTCAGTTTATCATTCGACTGTTTGGCAACGCAGACTTTGGAAGGGAGTAACAGTACCTCTTTTGTCTCCAATTTTCTGGGCACATGAAGCTCAGGCAAGAACAGCAACCTTATTCTTTCGTTTCATCTTTATATCTTCAAAATTTGTACGCCCCATTTCCTCTTTGCAGTTGACGCCAATTCCCATTTTGGTGATCTGACGAATCAGTTGCTCCTTTGAAACTCAGAATCTTAGTAAGAAGAAGAACTCCCTTCGCACCCCCCTAAGATTTAGTGGTAAAATGGTTCAGTGGATAGCCTGTCAAAAACTGAACACAGATCAAGCATGGAAACGAGAAAAAAAATTGCACTGAAATGTGGAAATAGGAGCAAAATAGAAACATTGAACGGTCCAGTTTGAAGATATGCAACATCGAGAGCCTGTCATTAACCACGGCGTCGTGGCTGTGTGGTTCCGCATTTGGACTACAAACCGGGAGATCCGTCTTCAAACCTCACTCGTGCCCCACTCCTTTTCTTAAAAGAAATTTATGAACTGAACGTCCGGTCGATGATGCGTCTGTTCTGCCTCTATAGTCTTGACAATTATCATACTACAAGTTGGTTTAGGATATGAGTAATGTGGTAAGAATATATTACCGCCACAAGTAAATGTGATGAATAGTGATCGAAATAACAACAACAGAAATGGGTGTGAACTACGAGGGGGGGGGGGGGGGGGTTGGGGTGTTTTGGGGAAGGAGACCAGACAGCGAGGTCATCGGTCTCATCAGATTAGGGAAGGACGGGGAAGGAAGTCGGCCGTGCCCTTTGAAAGGAACCATCCCGGCATTTGCCTGGAGCGAGTTAGGGAAATCACGGAAAACCTAAATCAGGATGGCCGGACGCGGGATTGAACCGTCGTCCTCCCGAATGCGAGTCCAGTGTCTAACCATTGCGCTACCTCGCTCGGTGTGTGAACTGCGATACAACGAAGGAATTCAAGAGTCAAAACTTCCAAAACGGAACACAGGAGGTATAACATGTGGTACTTGTGTAGAACAAATAGGAGACAGGTACGTCTGGCGGTCCGTCCATTACACGTCGCTATTACCAAAGGACGTCACACCAAAATACAGACACAAATTTGAGGGGAGTGCGATTGGGAGTTTCCCGTGTAAGCATCTGCTGTAAAAAAAAGTTTAACTAGTGAAAATTACAGAAAAACCAATGCTGTGTTCTCCAGCTTCTTTTTGAGTATCTGCCGGCTGAATTATACATGTTGCATTCTCGTACAGCTTCACAGAAACGTGTACGTTCATTACAAAATACAATGACGAGGCAAAGAAAATGGGGCACCTGACTAATATCATGGAGGGCTCACACGAGCACGCAGAAATGGCACAACATGACGTGACATGGACTCGACTGATGTCTGAAGTACTGCAGGAGGGCATTCACACAATGAATTCTGCAGGGCTGTTCATTAATCCGTAAGAGCGCGAGCGGGTGGAGCACTTTACAAAACATCCCACGTATGCTCAATAATGCTCATGTCTGGTCTGGGGTGTTTGGTGTCCTTGGAAATGTTTAAACTCAGAAGAGTGTTCCTGGAGCCACTCAGTAGCATTTCTGGACGTGTAGGCTATCGCATTGTCCTGCTGGAATTGCTCAAGTTCGTCGGAACGCACAATGGACATGAATGGATGCAGGCTATCAGACAGGATGCTTACGTACGTGTCACCTGTCAGAGTCGTACTTAGACGTATGGGCGGGTCCCATATCACACCATCTGCACATGAACCACCATTTCAGAGCCTCCACTAGCTTAAAGTCTCCTGCTGTCTTGCAGGTTCCATGGATTCATGAGATTGTCTCCATACCCGCAAACGTCTAACCACTCGATACGATTTGAAACGAGACTCGTCCGACCAGGCAACATGTTTCCAGTCATCGACAGTCCAATGACAGTGCTGACCGTCCAAGGCGAGGCATAAGGCTTTCTGTCGTGCAGTCATCAAGGATACACGAGTGGGCTCTCGGCTCCAAAGCCCATATCGATGATGTTTCGTTCAATCATTCGTATGCTATTTGTTGATGGCCCAGCACTAAAATCTTCAGCAACTTGCCGAAGGATTGCATTTCTGCCCCGCTGAACTATTCCCTTCAATCGTCGTTGGTCCCGTTCATACGGGAACTTTTCCCGGTCGCAGCGATGTCGGTGATTTCACGTTTTACCGGATTCCTGATATTCACGGTACACTCGTGAAATGGTCGTACGAGAAAAACCCCCACTTCATCGCTACTGTGTCCCATAGCTCGTGCTCCGACTATAAAACCTCGTGCAAACTCACTTAAATTTTGATAATCTGCAATTGTAGCAGCAGTAACCAATCTAACAATTGCGCGAGACACTTGTTGTCTCATGCAGACGCTGCAGACCGCAGCGCCGTATTCTGCCTGTTATATATCTCTGCATTGAATACGCATGCCTGTATCAGTTTCTTTGGCGCTTCGTTGTAGAACTGAATTTGTTTCTCACCTATCTAACTCAGCCGGCCGGAGTGGCCGAGCGGTTCTAGGCGCTTCAGTCTGAACCCCGCGACCGCTACGGTCGCAGGTTCGAATCCTGCCTTGGGTATGGCCGTGTGTGATGTCCTTAGGTTAGTGAGGTTTAAGTAGTTCTAAGTTCTAGGCGACTGATGACCTCAGAAGTTAAGTCCCGTAGTGCTCAGTGCCATTCGAACCATCTTCACAATAGCTTGAAACAATGCCACAAAAATTGTTATAATGTAGAGAGGTATTGAAGCACGAAAAGAAAGAATATACTTAAAAAGTTCTGTAGATATTTGTGATGTGAACACATCGAAACGTATTTAAACGAACAGAGGGCGTATTTTACGCTTCTCTGAACAATAAAATGCTTAACCTAGATGTGATACTAATCGTGTGCTATCCATTTAAAAGTTTGGATCAAGTACAAAGCAATCAAAGTCTGGGTAGGTCACCGGTATTGGGACGTACTCAGAAGTTCATTTTGTGCGTGCCGCTAGTAAGATATTTAGTGTCGTAGCATTACTAATTTGCAAATATATTTTTCGGTCTGCCATGATTTTTAGCAATGACAGTTAGCTCACATTGATTAAACTTTTGGAAAGACGTGAAGAACAGCGGAACGATTCTAGAACACCATTCTGAAAACACTGAATAGTTAAATTTGAAGAGACAAGTTTCATTCCTCTACTTCACTGGTTAATATGGTTACAATTATACGCTGCACGCTGTTTTATGGCTCATATTCGTCAACACACACACACACACACACACACACACACACACACACAAGGAACAGGCTGACTGTTTGGGATTTCCTCACCCGCTACAAAAATTACAGCTACTCTGTTGTTCGGATTGAAACGGAGAGAAAACTCGGCCTACGGGAAACCACACGGTTAGCAGCTCCACAAACAAATCTTCAAAAGGGGAACGAAGGAGATCAGCGACTTTATAATTTATAATCCTAGACTTATCAGACTGAAGTGATGCTACGGTGACAGTTATCATGTACGAGCACTGAAATAGAGACGAAATTCTGGATGAACAAATACCCATTACTTACAGAAGCTGAAAATCCAAGGTTATCCGGAATAGCGCTTGAAGTAACTCCCGAAGAAACGAGGTGGTCAGTAGAAACAGATAGGCTCTTGAGGCTGGTCTCAATCTACTTGAAAATCCCCCTGTGCCTGTGTGTGTGTGTGTGTGTGTGTGTGTGTGTGTGCGTGTGTGTGTGTTTTGAACAGTCTGACCCAACAGACATTTAATTGTTCTTATTTCCAGCGAAATCCCTGAATTGTAAGTTACATAGGACATTTATTCACATGAAGGCATCATCACAACCAGAAATCATTTGGTCGAATCGAAAGTCGCTCCACTCCCTAATAACAGTATGTTGGGAACTAATAACCACTAACCGAAAGATCACTGAAAGAAAACCGATAGGAAAGCTTGAATCTTTCGACCTTCGTGACGACTTTCCGATACATTCGCAGCCCAGCAATACCCATCGAAGCGCCGGAGAAGCGGGGAAATGAAACTGCGACGCCTTACGAGGCGCATAATTGCACATTTGCTGCAATTTCTAGAAGCGGTGCACTATTTGCTCTCTTCAGCTCATTCTCTGCAGCGCACGACAGCAGTCGCAAGCGTCCCCTTTTGACAAAAATGCCTACGAGAATAAATACTGTCATCCGAAAAGTGTTGAATTCCCTTTCACGCACTTAAAACCATGGAAGGACGTTGTGGCATGTTATTAAGATTAGGAAACAATTAATATTTTTACGTCTGAAAACTTGTTATGAGACAGAACGATATCGGACGGAAACTTTACCGCCAGTAGTTCTCTGCACTAGAGGAAGTATTCCAACTTATCAATACGTCAGAGTTTCCCAATTGTGTTTCGGAGAGCGCTGATGGTAAGTGGATAAATGAGTGCTCGGCGGAAATAAAATGGCCTTTTCTTCGACATTTTGAGGACACAACATCTTTTTAATTTTACTATGACTTTTGTGTTATTAGTTATTATTTAAAATTTAAGTAATCACTCAATAAAACAACTTTTTCTCATTCTTTAAACATTTTGTTAACTTGAAAAATAAACAAGGTGTTCCATCGAAACATGAGTACCCTTCCAAGTGTTCCCTTAGAGGAGAAGTTTTGGAATTTCTCATCGAAGTAGAACTTCCGAATACAGGTTCACATGTCAGCAAAAGCGTGCCTGTCCAGAGACTGCACTGATTCCATGTTAGCTGGTGTCTTTCAGCCAGAAGTGCCAGACCTATTCTTGAAGATGGAGACACTTTCAATGAAGGTGATTATGATGATGATGACAGAATTGGTTGGGCGTATAATATATGAGACATTTTTTAAAACTGGTTCAAAGTAAAAAAAAAAAAACTTTATTGACGAAAAATGTAAAATACTTTCTTGAAAAATCTTTTGTACAGTTTTGTAGGGGTACTCACGCGCACGCACGCACGCACACACACACACACACACACACACACACACACACACACACACACACACACATACTAAAACTGCCCATACATCAGTTCTTAAAAGTATACCTTAAAATTGAGACAGATCCAAGAGGAAAGTGATTAAGAGGCTATGTCAAGTATATGATGATGATGATGTCAAGAATATGCTGCTGGATGATCACAAGACGACAAGGTACAAGTCAGCCACACTGTGACTCTCTATGTAAAGCCTCCAACCTAAAATCCCATGCTGGCTTCTGACAAATGAACAAAATTTTAAAAGATTTGTAACAATCATCTCCCTTTGATTTCTAGAGATGGGCTAAAGCACACTCTTATGCAGTAATACGGAGGCTTTCTCTATCCTCGATCTTACAATACTCTCTTCAGCCTCTGCACTGCCTTTAGACAGTGTTTCGCACTCAAGTAATCACTTTCCGATTCGAATTCACCAGCCTAACAGAGCAGTGCCTGATAGTAAACCGATGTGACAGGTTGTCAATAATGGGAACGGGAAGCCAACTAGTAGTTTTTGAATAAAATGACAGGGTCCAAGTCCGAGGTGAATCGCATCACTAAGACGATCCAACACATCTCTGAAGCATCCATTTCAGTCTTACGGCCAGATATTGACACAGCCTGTTCCCTTGTGGATCGATAGTATCGTTCTGCTATAAAAGATAAACAGCAGAGAAAGTTGCAGTTTTTCGGGTATCGAGGGCCAAATCTCTTCAAGCAGGGAAGCATGAGGCCTTTGTATACTGAATAGGTCCAGCTGGAGGTATACTTCTAGCGAAAGGGGTGATATTCACCGCGTAAGTGCGTCCAGACTCGAACCCTGGATCCCAGCGTCAGCGCTGCAGTCCACGAGTGTTTCTGCACGGGCCAGTGAGCAACAGTTCTGTTTATAGACTCAGGGCAGTGAGCAGCAGCAGAGTCCTCCAACACAGGGCGATGAAGACTCCACAGCTAGGTGGCCCAGGCGTGAACAGCCGACGCGCAAGTACGCGGGCTGGAATCGATGCCAGTTAGCCAGCAAGCCGCTCTCTGGAGGAGGGTACCAAGACAGCAGCATTCAGATTTAATGCGGCTGGGCGACCTGCAGCTAGAGAAGGAAGCGTCTAATGGCGACATTCAGGATGACGTTCGGCATAGAAAGAAGCCTCCAGGTGGTGACTGGCGCTGCTTGTCTGAATGTCCTACACTGCTCCGCATAGAGACCACACATCCGGCACATATAACGTACCTGACGCTGTAAACACTGCGCTGTGGCCCAACAGTTTGAACTGTATGCATGTAACGGATACATGCAGCGTAGTCTTTCCTATTATTAACCCGAAATTTTGAGAGGCCTGCGGCCTCCTTAGGTTTAACAAACTCAACCCTGAAGTTTCCAGGGCACTCTCTTCGTCCCGTCATTGCATTTGCAGATGCTACACAAGAAGGAGACCAGTTATTACACTCACATCACTGAGTTTCTGATGCTGTATGTTGCGACTGCTGAAAACATACTCTATGCAGCTGTCGAAGACGAGAATGCTTCTTATGCCAGATGTAGAGAAATGTGTTTATTGCTTCGTCCATTAGCTACAGCGGTTGTCGATGTTCCGATGTCCACTTCTGTGCTACCAAACGCTGAGGTTGGGTGTGTTTGACGTTAGAGGGTAGTGGAGCCGTACTTCTAGTGAAGAGAATGGCGTTCAGCACTGCACCTGTGTGTGTGGCACTCGAGGTGATGTTTAGATACCAAGTGGACGCTTTCCAGTAGATCTAGAACGTAAGATTGGCAAAACTCATCAACAAGGTTTACAACAATAATGATATCGCAGTGACTAGAGTCGAACATCAGTACTGGTGAGCGTCGAGGGTGCTGATCTCAGAAGAGGGCCTCAGAGACACTGACACTCCATGGCATAAGCAGGCTTTACTGGCAGCGTCACCCATCAGCAGAATCGTTGTGAGGCCCTGATCCTGTGGCAGCCTCTGGAAGCACGCCGGCGTTTGTTGGCAAAGACGTCAGTCGCAGTGTGGGACAGGCTAAGGAGCACAGGGCCGAACCGTGGGCTCCAGCGTGTTCGGCAACATCTGTGTTGATTAGCGAGAACTGCGACCATACAGGGTGGTGAGAAGTAGCAATGTACTGCATAGGGCGACGATGAGTCAGCAGCTAGGTTGCTCTGGTGTGATCCGAGAACTCCCAAATAGACGGGCTGCAATGGATGGAAGTCAGGCAGCAGGTGGCCTTGTGGCTTGAAGGCACCATGTCAGCAGCATTCAGATTTAGGTGCAGGTAGATGACCACCAGCTAACGAAGACATCTTGACGACGCATTTGAGGATGATGAAAAGCATGGACTTCCCTCATCGCTGCTCTCTAGATGCTGATTAACACTATTCGTCTAAAATATATATTATTTATGCGAGCTCGGTCCACCACTGCTCTTGGAACAGCGGCGCTTTCCCTCCCCTAAATTGTTGGGCAGTCAAGACATGACCGCCTGTTTGACAGTCCTTCTACGGTGGCAGCGGTATCACAGTTCTGGTTGTGCACTGACGGTGAAGCAGCTTCGTCCTTCTGGAAACTGGAGTGACTGCTACAGCAATCTCAGAATAGACCGAACATGGCTTCTTTTCCAAGAACACCTGACTGGTCCCTGCCTCTGAGGTGACGCTTTTCTGCTAAGTAAGTGACGGGGGTCTCCGATAGATTAAGCAAAGCGATGACGCTACAATACTGATGTCTCGCTAAGTGAAGAGCTGTTTCCTAAGATCCTATTTCCAAGCCCAGAGGAAAATTCTTGCTTCCACCGCACTTCCGTATTCCAACAGCTGACCTGGTAGTCATCATACAGGTGAATGATACTGTGTCCATGTCATCGGCTTACAAATCAGCGTTTACTGTGCTGCAGCATTCAGCCATCGGAAGAAGTTCAAATGGTTCAAATGGCTCTGAGCACTATGGTACTTAACATCTATGGTCATCAGTCCCCTAGAACTTAGAACTACTTAAACCTAACTAACCTAAGGACAGCACACAACACCCAGCCATCACGAGGCAGAGAAAATCCCTGACCCCGCCGGGAATCGAACCCGGGATCCCGGGCGTGGGAAGCGAGAACGCTACCGCACGACCACGAAATGCGGGCATCGGAAGAAGTATTCAAAACGTAGTGCATGGCACAGAACAACTGCTAACATTATAGCAAAACAATCAACAGGAAATCACTGCCTGAGGGATTCAGTAACACTGCTGCGTGAAAGGAATGTGTTTCGGCTAAGGAGAAGCATGACGGTAGAAGGACCAGTCATTACGGAATCCAATGTACTGATTTTCTATGAATACGAGTCAGGAAAAAAGTGAAAGTCAGTTATTTATCAATGTTGAACATCTTCCAATACATTTTCAGTGCAACGATGGTCACTTGGGTTCCTGCAAGTACCTCACATCCATTCAAAAAGCTCGTTACCTTGACAGCAGCGGAAATATCGTGGCTTTGTCAGACCAAGCCAGACGACCACTCTAGTGTCATTCGGTATGTATCACTTACCGCAGCAACGAAGTATGGCAAGTATCCACTCGAGCTTATTAACCTTCAATATTACGTTTATATATACACTCATGCTCATAAATTAAGGATAATTGCAGAATGTGGTGAGACACAACGTGCCACTACACAGAACTGGCGCAGATAGCATAGGCACATAGGAAACACACACGATACAGGTCTGTAAGTACACAGTATTGGTGTTAAGTTGAGAAAACCGTCCCGAAACACATGTGTTACAAAACGCCACCGGTTCCTGCACATGTACCCCGACATCAATATGGGATATGATCACCATGCACACATACACAGCCCGCACAACTGTTTGGCATACTCTGGATCAGGTGGTCGAGCAACTGCTGGGGTACAGCCTCCCATTCTTGCACCAGTGCCTGTCGGAGCTCCTGAAGTGGCCTAGGGGGCCGACCAGGGTGGCCGAGAGGTTCTAGGCGCTACAGTCTGGAAGCGCGCGACCGCTACGGTCGCAGGTTCGAATCCTGCCTCGGGCATTGGTGTGTGTAATGTCCTTAGGTTAGTTAGGTGTAAGTAATTCTAAGTTCTAGGGGACTGATGACCTCAGAAGTTAAGTCCCTTAATGCTCAGAGCCATTTCGCCTAGGGGTTTGAAGACGTGCAGCGATACGTCGATCGAGAACATCCCAGACGTGCTCGATGGGGTTCAAGTCTGGAGAACAGGCAGGCCACTCGATTCTTCCGTTTCAAGGTACTCCTCCACGATAGCAGCTCGGTGGGGCCACGCGTTATCAACCATCAGGAGGACGGTGGGACACTGCACCCCTGAAAACATACTGGTTCAAAATGACGTCCCAATACATCTAACCCGTTACAGTTTCTCTGTCAAAGACATGCAGGGCTGTACGTGCACTAATCATAATCCCACCCCACACCATCAAACCACGACCTCCATACAGGTCCCTGTCAAGGACATTAAGGGGTTGGTATCTGGTTCCTGGTTCACGCCAGATGAAAACCCGACGAGAATCACTGTTCAGACTGTACCTGGATTCGTCCGTGTACGTAACCTGGGACCACTGTTCCAATGACCATGTATTATGTTCTTGACACCAGGCTTTACGGGCTCTCCTGTGACCAGGGGTCAGTGGACTGCACCCTGTATGTATCTGGGCGTATAAACCATGTCTGTTCAGTCGTCTGTAGACTGTGTGTCTGGAGACAACTGTTCCAGTGGCGGTAAGGTCCCGAGCAAGACTACCTGCAGTACTCCGTGGCCGTCTGCGGGCACTGATGGTGAGATATCGGTCTTCTTGTGGCGATGTACACTGTGGACGTCTCGTACTGTAGCGCCTGGACACATTTTCTGTCTGCTGTAATCGCTACCATAATCTTGAGATCACACTTTGTGACATACGGAAGGCCTTTGTTACGACCTGCTGTGTTTGACCAGCCTCCAGTCGCCCTAGTATTCTATCCCTCATAATGTCATCAATATGCGTTCTTTGAGCCATTTTCAACATACAGTCACAATTAGCAGGTCCTAAAACATCTGCACACTTAGTCGCTGCACCGTACTCTGACATGCACCAACACACCTCTGCATATGTGGACTGCTGCCAGCGCCACCGTGCGATGGCCGCAGGTCAAATGCACCGCATGGTCATACCCCGAGGTGATTTAAACACGCAAACCGCCCACCAGAGCGTTTCACCATGTATCGGCATTATCCTTAATTTATGAGCATGAGTGTATATACATTTGAGACGTACAACTTCGGGTATTTATTTGTTTCTTATGTTTAATCAGGTTCAAAATGGTTCAAATGACTCTGAACACTATGGGACTTAACAACTGAGGTCATCAGTCCCCTTGAACTTAGAACTACTTAAACCTAACTAACCTAAGGACATCACATCCATCCATGCCCGAGGCAGGATTCGAACCTGCGACCGTAGCAGTCGCGCGGTTCTGGACTGAAGCGTCTAAAACCGCTCGTCCACCGCGGCCGGCGTTTCATCAGGGGGACAGCAGCTAAGGGGCAGTCTGAGGGATCTTCAATCTTGTACGATAGACTTTAAACAGCCGACGGCCGTACGCTTTCCTTAGGTGCTATGGCCTACGTTAACAAAAGATTACAGGACTGCATCAAAGGTTAAATAAAATGACGAATGTTCAGTTCTAAGATAACCACGCTTGTTGACACATATATGTTAATTTACTTGTTTTCCATTAGTTGGTAGTGGTGTGTACATAGTGTTCTGAAATAAACCGGTTTGTGTCTTATAAAAATAAGTTAAAATTGTTTATGGGATTAATCAATTTAGGAGATCGAATCCAATATATTTGTCTGAAGATGTGTCTAAAGTTCATGAATAGGAATGACTTTTCTGAAAGAAAGTTTAAAAGCTATTACGAAGCCAAAGGAAAGCACTAGTTAGTGATTTGGCTTCATTAATATAAGCTGTGAATGTCGCAATATTTTGAAAACAAAGGGGCCTGTTAAATAACATTTCTGGAAAGTGTTTAGTTTTCTTGTTCAGGAACTGACCAGACTGATCACAAATTATGCAGATAATAGTTTACTTTAATGGAGAATTATTAAGACGCCAATCAGACATAATTGCATTCGTTGATCTTGGTGTTAGCAGTGACCCTTGCTCGGCATAGTAACTGAAATCAACTGATAGAGGGACCCTTTACATCAGATTACCTAATCAGACTTTAAAGAGAATTTGTGGAGCATAAATACCATTCACCGACCACAATTCGACTGCTGGAGCAGAAAAGAAACGGTCTAAATAATATTACCAATCTTCGGTGAGATATATGATTGGTGCTATCACTGGAAAGAAAGTGGCGGACTTGAGACCTGCAACAGAGCTACGGAAGATACCCTCGACCAGAAGATCACATGAGGTACAGTTCCGTAGTAACGCTATAAGGAGATCGCGACGAATTCACACGCACGGTGAACCATGGCAGCAGCGGAGAAGTTGTAGCCGTCTCAGGCTGAGCCAGATGACATTTCTAGCCACCGAATCGCCACTTGGAGGTTTTACTATGAGTCAGAGACGTGAAAATCGAGCAGTGGGAACATCTGGGCTCACGAATACTGAAAAGGGTAATATATCATGTCGCAGCAGATAACTGATGAGAAGCCCCTGGCGAGGCGTTGATGGAATCTGTTCGAGGAGGCAGTTTTGAACCAACGTCGCAGATCATTCCGCGCAGGACAGTCCATATTTTCATTACTACGGCTATCAAATTTTACCTCATCCCTCGTATTGTTGTGACACGTTACACAAGGTGTCCTTAGCTTTCCTAAGATGAAATCAATGTGTGCTACGGATTTCCAGAACTTAGATCATACAATTTTCGAGGTTAGAATATTTCCCGAACACCCAAAATGCAGAATTCTGCAACCAGAGTGTCTGGTAAAGCTTCAACGAAAAATTTATGTGTAGCAGTCTTAGACTGTGGCACGCTACAACAGGCAGTCGCGTACTGGTATACAGAAATTTTAGATATAGCTCTCCTTGTCTGCGTTACGTAAACCTCCGCGTGTTTGTGAGTGGGAACAATGGAGGCCGAGCCAGAGTTAGCTGCACTTGCAGCGAGAAGTTGCCGCTGGCGCGGCTCCAAGTAGGCTCCCTCCCCCCGCTGCTGAGGAGCAGTCAGGCAGACCGTCTCTCCAGAGAGCGGCGGAGCGGGCGCAGATGCAGATAGGACACAGCGCGCCGGCCCGCTAGTGCCAGTCAGCATCCGCGGCGCCGCTCTCCACGGGCCCAGATGGCGCCGCTGCGCCGCTGATCCACACGGAAGCCGACGCTCCAGCTGGAACTGCCTCCCGAATGCAGCTGCTCCCTTACTGCCGCCTCTGCGTAGCAAAGCGGGCCGCACGGCCGCAGCGGGCTGACGTCACCGCAAGTGACGAGCCCCAGCCGTAAGATTCGCAGCTTCCCGAGTTGGTACGCGTGATACCTCAGAAGAACTTTCTCGTTCCATTATATGTATCTACATCTACACTACTGGCCATTAAAATAGCTACACCACGATGATGACGTGCTACAGACGTTAAATTTAATCGACAGGGAGAAGATGCTGTGATATGCAAATGATTAGCTTTTCAGAGCTTGGCGCCGGTGGCGACATCTACAACGTGCTGACATGAGCAAAGTTTCCAACCGATTTTTCATACACAAACAGCAGTTGACATGCGTTGCCTGGTGAAGCGTTATTGTCATGCCTTGTGTAAGAGCGAGAAATTCGTACCATCACGTTTCTGACTTTGATAAAGGTCGGATTGTAGCCTATCGAGATTGCGGTTTATCATATCGCAACACTGCTGCTCGCGTTGGTTGAGATCCAATGACTGTTAGCACAAAATCGAATCAGTGGGTTCAGGAGGGTGATACGGAACGCCGTGCTGGATCCCAACGGCCTCGTATCACTAGCAGTCGAGATGACAGGCATCTTATCCGCATGGCTGTAACGGATCGTGCAGCCACGTCTCGATGCCTGAGTCAACAGATGGGGACGTTTGCAAGACAACAACCATAAGCACGAACAGTTCGACGACGTTTGCAGCAGCATGGACTATCAGCTCGGAGACCATGGCTGTGGCTACCCTTGACTATGCATCACAGACACGAGCGCCTGCGATGGTGTACTCAACGACGAACTTGGGTGCACGAACGGCAAAATGTCATTTTTTCGAAAATGAACACAGGTTCTGTCTGGAGCATCATGATGGTTGCATCCGTGTTTGGCGACATCGCGGTGAACGCACATTGGAAGCGTGTATTCGTCATCGCGATACTGACATATCACCCGGCGTGATGGTATGGGGTGCCATTGGTTACACGCCTCGGTCACCTCTTGTTCGCATTGACGGCACTTTGAACAGTGGACGATACATTTCCGATGTGTTGTGACCCGTGGTTCTACCCTTCATTCGATCCCTGCGAAACCCTATATTTCAGCAGGATAATGCACGACCGCATGTTGCGGGTCCTGTACGGGCCTTTCTGGATACAGAAAATGTTCGCCTGCTGCCCTTGTCAGCACATTCTCCAGATCACCAATTGAAAACGTCTGGTCAATGGTGGCCGAGCAACTGGCTCGTCACAATACACCAGTCACTACTCTTGATGAACTGTGGTATCGTGTTGAAGCTGCATGGCCAGCTGTACCTGTACACGCCATCCAAGTTCTGTTTGACAAAATGCCCAGGCGTACCAAGGCCGTTATTACGGCCAGAGGTGGTTGTTCTGGACACTGATTTCTCAGGACCTATACACCCAAATTGCGTGAAAATGTAACCACATGTCAGTTCTGTTATAATATATTTGTCCAATGAATACACCTTTATCATCTGCATTTCATCTTGGTGTCGCAATGTTAATGGCCAGTAGTGTATGTTTGCCGACTCTTCCCGGAAAGAGCTCTCTTGAAATTTCAGTAGTAGACCTCTCCGTGATGTACAACGGCTCACAGCTCTCTTTCAGGGTCTGCCACAGGAGTTTGTTGAACATATCTAAAACTGTGCCGACCTAATTATCACGCGACGAAACACGCCGCTCTTCATTGGATCTTCTCTCTCTCTCTCTCGCTCTCTCTCTCTCTCTCTCTCTCTCTCTCTCTCTCTCTCTTTCTCTCTCTGTGTGTGTGTGTGTTATCAGTCCCACCTTCTAATAGTCCTGGTTGATGAACACTGCTTCAGAGTCGGTCCAACAAGCGCCTAGTAAGCCACTTCTTTCATGATGGGCTACATTTCCTTAAGATTCTTTCTGTGAATCTCAGTCTGACATCTGCTGATCCTACCATTCACTTTATGTCGTCATTCCACTTAAGATGCATCTGTATATTTACTCCTGGATAATTTACATTAGATACTGTTTCCAGGAATTTCCCATCAATAGGAAGTTGTACAATAGCCGTTTCCTTTTTCTACTTATGTGGAATATATTATTTACGTCCAGGTTCAACTGCCAAATTCCTGCACCACCTATCAATCCTCTGCAGGTCATTCTGCAAATCGCTACCGACTTCTGGTGCTGCTACTTTGTTATAAACAAACACGTCATCTGCAAACAGTCTTAAAGAGCTGCAGAAGTTTTCTTCTAGATAATTTATATACACTGTAAACAGTAACGGTCCTATTACACTTTCTTAGGGCTCTCCGGGAATTACATCTTCATGTATATACTTTGTTCCGTTAAAAGCGGCATGCTGAGTTCTACCTGCAAGGAAGTCTTGAATCCAATCACAAATGTGGTCCGGTACTCAATAACCTTGCTTTTTTTTCACTTAACGGCATTGCGGTCCTGAAGTCGAGGAACACGGCATCAACTTGAGTGCCGTAGTCTACAGCTCTATGGATCGCACAGGCGAGCAGAGCGAGCTGACTTTCGCAAGATCTCTGCGGAATCCACGTTGCTTTTTACAGAGGGAATTTTCGTTCTCCACAAACGTCATAGTTCTTGAGCATAAAATATGTTCCATAATTCTACAACAGACGTTAACGATATAGGTCCATAATTTCATGCATCTCTCCCGCAGCCCTTCTTGGAAACAGTAATGACATGTCTTTTTTCCAGTCTCTAGGTACCCTTCGTTGCTCCAGCGATGAACGATAAACTGCTGCTAGAGGGGAAGCAAGTTCTTCCGCGTAATCCTTGCAGAACCATATATTTCACGTGGCCCTAATGTCGTTCCATTACTAAGCAACTGTAGTTCTGAAACTTCCTGGCATATTAAAACTGTGCGCCGGACCGAGACTCAAATTCGGGACCTTTGCCTTTCACGGGCAAGTGCTCTCGAGGTACTGGCAGCAGTAAAGCTGTGAGGACAGGGCGTGAGTCGTGCTTGTGTAGCTCAGATGGTAGAGCACTTGCCCGCGAAAGGCAAAGAACCCGAGTTCGAGTCTCGGTACGGCACACAGTTTTAATCTGTACGCACATCCCGCTGAAGAGTGAAAATCACATTCTGGAAACTGTAGTTCTTTTTTGTTCCGAGGTCGGTCATGTTAACATCTGCCATATCGACGTTCGTTCGATGATAGAAAGGAGGTGTCATGTTATGATCTTCCGTGATGCAACAATTTCGGAAGACGGACTGCAGTATTTCGAGCCTCTCTGTTTCGATGCCAGTATGGTCAATGTGTCAATGAAACGAAGACTGCGAACGACTGACTGATTTTTCATCAGACCAAAACAACTTAGCATTTTTACTCAGATCGTTTGACACAATTATACTTTCATTGTCGGTTGAACGCTTCTCCTATTGCTCGCCTTACGCTCATTATCGATTCGTTTAGATTTTGTTTGTCAGCTAGGTTTTGACTTATCTTGTACCTATGATGAAACTCACTTTGTGTACGTAGCAGTTTTCAAAACATGGTTCAAATGGCACTGAGCCCTATGGGACTTACCATCTGAGGTCATCAGTCCCCTAGAACGTAGAGCTACTTAAACCTAACTAACCTAAGGACATCACACACATCCATGAACGAGGCAGGATTCGAACCTGCGACCGTAGCGGTCGCGCGATTCCAGACTGAAGCGCCTAGAACCGCTCGGCCACACTGGCCGGCTAGCAGTTATCTAACACAGCATTAAAGTATGGTCGTTCTCTCCCATCCCTTAAAATCATACTCGGAACAACTTGTTTAAGGCATACTGAACTGGTGCTTTTCAATTTTCTCCATTTCTGCTCCATACCTTCGTCCTCAGCACTGAGTATTTGAAGCTGACTACTCAGAAACCCTGAAGTTTGCATCCTGTCACTCCTGCTACGCATGTATATTTTCTTATCTTTCTTAACATCCCTTGTAAAAACTGTAATCATTGTTGCCTTATGATCACTGGTACCTTCCTCTATGTTAACTAATCCGCCCTTTTTATTGCTCATAAGAACCCACATATTGCATGTTGCACCACTATACAGCGAGACGTTCAGAGGTGGTGGTCCAGATTGCTGTAAACACCGGTGCCTCTAATACCCAGTAGCACGTCCTCTTGCATTTATGTATGCCTGTATTCGTCGTAGCACACTATCCACAAGTCCATCAACGCACTGTTGGTTCACATTGTCCCACTCCTCAAGGGCGATTCGGCATAGATCCCCTAGAGTGGTTGGTGGGTCACATCGTATATAAACAGCACTTTTCAATCTACCCCAGGCATATTTGACAGGATTTATGTCTGGAGAGCATCCTACCCTCTCTAGTCGAGCGATGTAGTTATCCTGAAGGAAGTCATTCCCAAGATGTCCAGGATGGGGGCGCAAATCGTCGTCCATGAAGACGAATGCCTCGCCAGTATGTTGTCGATATGGTTGCACTATCGGTCGGAGGATGGCATTCAAGTATCGTACAGCCATTACGGCGCCTTCCATTACTATCAGCTGCGTACGTCCCCACATAATGCCACCCTAAAACATCAGGAAACCTCCACGTTGCTGCACTTGCTGGACAGTGTGTCTAAGGAGTTCAGCCTGTCTGGCTTGCCTCCAAACACGCCCCCGCCGAATCTCTCGTTGAAGGCATATGCGACACTCATCAGTGAAGAGAACATGATGCCAATACTGAGCGGTCCATTCGGCACGTTGTTGGGCCCACCTGTACTGCGCTGCATGGTGTCGTGGTTGCAAAGATGGATCTCGCCATGGACGTCGGGAGTGAAGTTGCGCATCATGCAGCCGGTTTCGCACAGTTTGAGTGGTAACACGACGTCCTGTGGCTGCACGAAAAGCATTATTCAACATGGTGGTGTTGCTGTCAGGGTTTCTCCGAGCCATAATCCGTAGATAGCGGTCTTCTACTGCAGTATTAGCCCTTGGGCGGCCTGAGCGAGGCATGTCATCGACAGTTCCTGCCTCTCCGTATCTCCTCCATGTCGAAACAACATCGCTTTGGTTCACTCCGAGATGCCTGGACACTTCCGTTGTTGAGAGCCCTTCCTGGCACAAAGTAACAATGCGGTCGCGATCGAAACGCGTTATTGACTGCCTAGTCATGGTTGAACTACAGACAACACGAGCCGTGTACTTCCTTCCTGGTGAAATGACTGTAAATGATCGGCTGTCGGACCCCCTCCGTCTAATAGGCGCTGCTCATGCATGGTTGTTTACATCTTTAGGCAGGTTTAGTGACATCTCTGAACAGTCAACGGGACTGTGTCTGTGTTACAATATCCACAGGCAACGACCATCTTCAGGAGTTCTGGGAACCGGGGTGAGGCAAAACTTTTTTTGATATATAAGGGACTTTCAGTAATTAAAGAGACAAACTGGTCTGAAGAAAAAAATTTTATTTTTACAGAACTATACTTTTTCTACTTTTCAACATAATCTCCTTGATCGTTCATGCGCACGTTCCAGCGGTCTTCAAGCTTATTTTATGGCGGCTGCAAAGAATTCTTTATCTTTATGTTTGAACCAATATCCCACAAGCTTTTTCACGTCCTCCTTGTCCTGAAAGCTCTTCCCATATAATGCCTCCTTCACTGCACCAACAAATGAGAATCACCAGGCGCTAAATCAAGACTGTAAGGGGGCTGAGGCAGTACTTCGCAGCCCATTTTGTCGATGGTTTCACACGTTAGTTGAGCAATATGAGGTCGTGCGTTGTCTTTCTGGAGAATCACACCTCTCTTCTGATATCCACGACGTCTCTCTCTCATGGCTGGCTTCACCTTGTTTAAGAACAAAGCCGAGTAGTATTCGCTGTCCATTATACGCTGTTCTTCGAGATAATCACAAAAAACTGGACCATCAGCATCCCAAAACACCGTCAACAAGACTTTTCCTGCTGACACTTTGATTTTGAAATTTTTATTGACAGATGAGTTGGTGTGCTTCCACTCCATGCTTTGTATTTTTGATTCTGGCTGATAATGGTGAACCAAAGGTTTATCAGAAGTTAATATTTTGTTGAGGAAGTGCTCATCTCCTCTTTCATAAAGTTCCTTTAGCTCTGTGGACTCTCTCAACGTTGTTTCCTTGTGTAGCCTCGTCAACTGCTTTGGGACCCATCTTGCACATGCTTTGCCTGTCACAAATAATGTTATGAACTGTACCAGTGAGACGTGATATTTGCTAGTACTAATAAAAACGTGGAATGGTGGACCCACCAATGTAACTATCTTTTCACACAGCCTGTTTATTTAGCAATATATAATCACAAATGTACAAGAAAAATCAAAACAAGAACAACTTGACAATAATTTCAAGCGCCCACACTTGCAGCCCGCCCGTTATCGGGTTAAACAGCGGGGTGTATTACATCGCTGGACAGAGTTTCTCCTGAAGATAGACGTTGACTGTGAATATTGTATCACGGACACAGTCACTTTGACTGTTCAGAGATGTCACTAAACCCGGCCAAAGATGTAAACAACCATGCATGAGCAGCGCCTACTAGCCGGAGGGGGTCCGACAACCGATCAGTTCCAGTCATTCCACTAGGAAGGAGGTACACGGCTCGTGTTGTCTGTAGCTCAATCATACCTAGACAGTCAATACCGCGGTTCGATCGTGTCCGCATTGTTACTTTGGGCTCTCGACAAGGGAAGTGTCCAGGCATCTCGGAGTTAACGAAAGCGATGTTGAAGTTGTCTGGACATGGCGGAAGTACAGAGAGGCAGGAACTGTCGATTACATGCCTCGCTCAGGCCGCCCAAGGGCTAATACTGCAGTAGATGACCGCTGCCTACGGAATACGGATCGGAGGAACCCTGACAGCAACACCACCATATTGACTAACGCTTTTCGTGCAGCCACAGGACGTCGTGTTACGACTCAAACTGTGCGAAACCGGCTGCATGATACGCAACTTCACTCCCGAAATCCATGGCGAGGCCCATCTTTGCAACCACGACACCATGCAGCGCGGTACAGGAGGGTCCAACAACATGCCGAATGGACCGCTCAATATGGGCATCACGCTCTCTTCACCGATGAGTGTCGCATATGCCTTCAATCAGACAGCTGTCGGAGACGTGTCTGGAGGCAACCCGGTCAACCTGAACTCCTTAGACACACTGTAAAACGAGTGCAACAAGGTGGAGGTTCCTTTCTGTTTTGGGGGTGGCATTATTTGGAGCCGACGTAAGCCGCTCGTAGTCATGGAAGGCGCCGTAATGGCTGTACGTGAATGCCATCCTCCGACCGACAGTACAACCATAACGGCAGCATATTGGCGAGGAATTCGTCCTCATGGTCGACAATTCGCTCCCGCTCCTCCCCCCCCCCCCCTCTCCCAATCGTGCACATCTTGTGCAGACATGAATCCTATCGAACATGCCTGGGGTAGATTGAAAAGTGCTGTTTATGGACGACGTGACCCACCAACCACTCTGAGGGATCATGCCGAATCTCCCTAGAGGAGTGGGACAATCTGGGCCAACAGTGCCTTGATGAACTTGTGGATAGTATGCCATGACGAATACAGGCATGCATCAATTATAAAGGACGTGCTACTGGGTATTAGAGGTACCGGTGTTTACAGCAATCAGGACCACCACCTCTGAAGGTCTTATGAGCAATAAAAAGGGCGGAAATGATATGTATCATTTACCATATAGGAAGGTACCAGTGATCATAAAAGCTTATAAGTAAGATAGCAAAATATTTATGCGTAGAAGAAGTGACAGGATGCAAACTTCAGGGTATCTGAGAAGACAGTTATATTCAGTCCTGAGGACGAAGGTATGGTACAGAAGTGGCAAAAATTCTGAATCATCTGTTCAGTATGCCTTAAAGAAGTTGTTCCGAGCATGATCATAAGGGACTGGAAAGATTGACCATACTTTAATAGCCGTGTTAGAAAACTGCTACGTAAACAAAGTGAGTTTTATCACAGATACAAGAGAAGTCAAAACCTAGCTGACAAACAAAGCTGAACGCATCGGAAATGAGCGTAAGGAGAGCAATGGGAGAAGTGTTTAATGACTGTGAAAGTAAAATTCTGTCAACCGATTCGAGTAAAAACGCAAATAGGTTTTGTCTTACAAAAAATCAGTCAGCGGTTTGAAGTCGTCTTTTCATTCACTCATTGACCATACTGGCACCGAAACGGAAGGTAACAGAGAGGCCCTAAATACTGCAGCCCGTCTTCCGAAATTGTTGCACCACGGATGATTGTAACATGACACCTCGTTTCAATCATCGAAATCCAAGTAGGAATCATCATGTGGGTTGACTGATTACAATTTTGACTCAATGATGTAAACGTAGTGAAATGTATCGCCTGTTCCTTATATGTTTATCCCGACTTTTACTGAATGACAAACGTGCTGTGTGTCATACCAGTCGCTAAATTCCAAGGTTACGCTCGACTTGAATCTACTCTCTTGGAAAGGCCCGTTAAATTATCTGCTACGGCAGTCGATATAAGCTTGATGCAAACTGATATTGAAATCAATTAATAACGCAAAAAATAACGCAAGAATGGGAAGCCACCAAGCAACACCACGTGCAGCAAATGAAGCGTGTATCTCTTCCTATTACCTTCACGAAATTGATATGTTTTCTTCCTACACTCTTTCATTTCATTATTAAAACCGTAATTATTATCGAGGATCAGTTGTTGTGCCTGGATTAATACTTGATGGAGAGTGACATTGAAAGAAGCCTTTTTTTATGACATGCGTATTTATTTTGGAATTAGCAGGTAAAAACATTACTTCATTTAATTGAGAATTGGTTTGACAAGTCAAGTCCACACAATCAGTGGTTAAGAAGTTTATGAAGTTAAATTTTGGTCTCTTATTAGATAAAGGACATTGTCCACGAGGTTGAGTAGTGGTGCAATCCCAAAAACACTCGCTTGCGGTTAGTGCGACACTGAGTGTGCACCCAGAAACACATGATATTAAGAGCAAGCGAAGCAAAGCTGTCATCTTGGAGCACTTACAGGAAATTGACAAAACAGATATGGACTAACTGGTTCACTGGCAACAACCTCAGAAAATCCACATACACATACATGGCAGGGGAGGGTGGACTGAAAGGCGCCAAAACTACGCTAAATTATTATGTGGGGTGACGTTAATTAAACTCCAGATCGTTACACACCCTTCATGTAAGAGACCCGTGGTAACCACACGATTAATATCCGACAAACGACTGAACGCAGATGGCTGGACGACACGGAGAAAAGGATAGCAACACTGACCAAATTCTTAGTCGAAACGAGGCCAGTTTCAATATTATTCGTTGAAGTGAACTCTTATTTCAGAGGAAGTCACTTAAATAATTCATTTTGACTAAACGTACCACACAACAAGTGGCGGGCAAATATGGGTGTACACAGCTTACGAAGAGTTCACTGAAAGACCGGTAAAAATCTGGCTCGAAATTGTCATCGTTTTTCTCATATTCATCAATCAATGTGACCACGTAAGGGAGATCAAACGACAACGTAATTTGGCCTATGTTGATCTAACATATTGTTAATGGGCGCATGAAGTAGAAAATTTCTTAAAAAGCAAGGAATACAGATTCAATAAAATTTCTACACTAAAATTGTTACGAACTCATTGATGTCCATTTGCACAAACTTTTACCGTTAGAAAACCGCACGAAGACATAATTTGGACGTACGTGACACAGTATACCGTGAATGGTGGGAACGCGTGGTTCAACATTACTTACAAAGAAATCACTGCAAATTCATTACAAATCTCCCACAAAACTGGTATAGCCCCATTCATACTCATCGAATTAGACATGCAACGTAAGAAAACCGACCCAACATTATAATTCAGACGTAGTTAAGCCAGGACTCGAGTAATGACGGGAACATATGGCCAGGTCCCACATACAAAGAAATGCCCTTAATGTTAACAAAGTCAACCAAAATGATACTATGTAAGCAACATTGCAAGATTTTACCTGAATAGTCACTACTAAACCCTTCTTTCATCATTTAAACCAACCAAATAGTAATTAACACATTTCTCGAGATTTCTCTGACTATGTCGGTGCTGAAAGTCAAATTATCATTACCGTTTTCTATAAGAAACCAGCACATTCCAATACCTTCCTCTTCACCTTTACGTGTGTAGCCTGACGGGACGTCTGCACACATCTGCATCCAGCCAAATGACTGCAGTACGGCGATGTCGGAGGGACAACGCTTCCTCGTTCGGACCCATTGGCAGTGACCAACCTCTCAAAACCAGTTTATCTGCGGCGCTAACTCTCCTTTGCTGACTCTGCTCACCTCCTCATTCTGCTCTCGCCATCTATGGTTAGCCCTAAGCTTACAAGTTTTCACCTTATTCCCACCCTAATGCATTTAAATAGACAGTAATCGAAATGGAGTGTGACATATAAAATAAAAATAAATGAGTCCGTTATGCTGCTCAAAAGGCGTAGTACGTCAATACAAAAAAAGAATATCCTTCATATACCGTCCAATGACACAATGTTATGACCGTGTGAACATAGTAAATAGAGTGGAGCTCACAGTTCCGCTTCAATAGGATAGTAGGTAATAGAGTTTCGTGAAGTGTTACTGAAGAAGCAAACTGACAACCATTCCAGCACTTCAAATTTTTTTTCGATGTTACTGAATAGCTGTTCAGCTTTTTCATATAGAAACCTACATCATTATAAATAACTTCAATATCGATACTGACATTTACATCACGTTCTCCACTACAGATGTGCTTTATTTCGAGACTCATAATCATGATTACCGAACACTTAAGGCATAAGAAGTCACCCTCGTTCTGTAAACGGCATTCACAAAGAGGGTGGAGGAGCGGACAGAGATTCAGCGCACTCTCTTGCCTTTCGGGTCGCAAACTGCTCCTAAGGGCGGAAGAATTAGAAAAAGTGTCGTAATGATCTGTCCATTGGCAACAGACTCCGGACTAGTCCCCTAGTCAGATCTCCCGGAGGGTAATGTCAATGGGGAGGTGACCATGGGGATAATATTGAATAACCAACGATAGGGTAGCGTCCTACGAGTCGCGCAGTGGAATGTCAGAAGTTTGAACGTAATAGACAAGCTAGAAAATTAGAAAAGGGAAATGCAAAGGCTCAGTCTAGTTGTAGAGAGTGCCGGTGAAGTGAAATGGAAAGAACACAAGTATTTCTGGTCAAACTGGTATAGCGTAATACAAACAGCAGAAAATTGGATAACAGGAGTGGGATTTGTACTGAAAAGGAAGGTGGGGTAGAATGTCAGTTACTGTGAACAGTTCTGTTATATGGTTGCTCTCATCAGAATCAACAGAAAGCCAACACCAACAACGATACTTCAGGTATAGGTACTGACGTTGCAATCTGAAGATGAAGAAATAGAGAAAGTATATGAGGTTATTGAGCGGTGTGACGTATAGTTTTATATATATAAATTTTCGGTGCCTCCAGTGTGACGAATAATTTTATATATATAAATTTTCGGTGCCTACAGTGTCACGTCTTTCAGTGTCACACAAATTTTTATTTTTAAAGGGGCTCACTTAAGACTATTTCCATGGGTTCGCCCTCGATTTTCTCCCTCATATCACAAAATTGTCGTCTGATGTAGTACAAACTGAAAAAATAAATTCCTTTTAAAGCACAGTTTCGTATATAATTTATATTCAAAACCTTACACCTGTGTCACAGAACACATCCTACATCGAGAGTACTTTACACAAGTTTAAGGGAAGAAATGCTTCCGATAATTATTACAGTATTTAAAGAACATCAAAATATGAACAGGCTGAAATGAACAAAGAGTACATGAGACTATGTTAATCAATTCAACTGTAAAAAGCTAAGGAGTATATTATTAGCAAAATGAGAAATATGCAGAAGTGAAATGCCAAAATGAGCACTTCTCAATTGGGAGTAAATCAAAACTATCAGAATGGCTGAAAGAGAGCACAATAACATGAGCCATAAACAAATAAAAGCTAAGCAACTAAGCAAATAAGAGAATAGGCGAAAACGAGATGTCAACAAAATAAGAGCTGGCCGAACTCCGTCGCCACTTGTATACGGTTGCGCTCGTGGCGACACCTCGCGGCCCGTACGCAACACCCGCGCCCGCGATCGCAATGCACTCTTAGCGTTCGCGGCGGCGTCTAGCGACCCGTACGCAAGTTGTGAGATTGCTATCGCAGGTTGACCCTCAATCAATGATGTTACAGAGGGTAATTCAGCGCGTAAAGGGAGATGAAAATCTAATAGCCATTGGGGACTGGAATGCAGTTGTAGCCAAAGGACTAGAAAAGAGAATTGCAGAACAGTATGGTCTTGGTTCTAGGAGAGAGGAAAAAGACTGAGTTGTGCAATGAAATTCACGCAATACTAGTCGTTCAAGATTCAGAAGAGGAGGAGGTATATTTGGAAAAGACCGGGATATAGGGGAAGATTTCAATTATACACTCCTGGAAATGGAAAAAAGAACACATTGACACCGGTGTGTCAGACCCACCATACTTGCTCCGGACACTGCGAGAGGGCTGTACAAGCAATGATCACACGCACGGCACAGCGGACACACCAGGAACCGCGGTGTTGGCCGTCGAATGGCGCTAGCTGCGCAGCATTTGTGCACCGCCGACGTCAGTGTCAGCCAGTTTGCCGTGGCATACGGAGCTCCATCGCAGTCTTTAACACTGGTAGCATGCCGCGACAGCGTGGACGTGAACCGTATGTGCAGTTGACGGACTTTGAGCGAGGGCGTATAGTGGGCATGCGGGAGGCCGGGTGGACGTACCGCCGAATTGCTCAACACGTGGAGCGTGAGGTCTCCACAGTACATCGATGTTGTCGCCAGTGGTCGGCGGAAGGTGCACGTGCCCGTCGACCTGGGACCGGACCGCAGCGACGCACGGATGCACGCCAAGACCGTAGGATCCTACGCAGTGCCGTAGGGGACCGCACCGCCACTTCCCAGCAAATTAGAGACACTGTTGCTCCTGGGGTATCGGCGAGGACCATTCGCAACCGTCTCCATGAAGCTGGGCTACGGTCCCGCACACCGTTAGGCCGTCTTCCGCTCACGCCCCAACATCGTGCAGCCCGCCTCCAGTGGTGTCGTGACAGGCGTGAATGGAGGGACGAATGGAGACGTGTCGTCGTCAGCGATGAGAGTCGCTTCTGCCTTGGTGCCAATGATGGTCGTATGCGTGTTTGGCGCCGTGCAGGTGAGTGCCACAATCAGGACTGCATACGACCGAGGCACACAGGGCCAACACCCGGCATCATGGTGTGGGGAGCGATCTTCTACACTGGCCGTACACCACTGGTGATCGTCGAGGGGACACTGAATAGTGCACGGTACATCCAAACCGTCATCGAACCCATCGTTCTACCATTCCTAGACCGGCAAGGGAACTTGCTGTTCCAACAGGACAATGCACATCCGCATGTATCCCGTGCCACCCAACGTGCTCTAGAAGGTGTAAGTCAACTACCCTGGCCAGCAAGATCTCCGGATCTGTCCCCCATTGAGCATGTTTGGGACTGGATGAAGCGTCGTCTCACGCGGTCTGCACGTCCAGCACGAACGCTGGTCCAACTGAGGCGCCAGGTGGAAATGGCATGGCAAGCCGTTCCACAGGACTACATCCAGCATCTCTACGATCGTCTCCATGGGAGAATAGCAGCCTGCATTGCTGCGAAAGGTGGATATGCACTGTACTAGTGCCGACATTGTGCATGCTCTGTTGCCTGTGTCTATGTGCCTGTGTTTCTGTCAGTGTGATCATGTGATGTATCTGACCCCAGGAATGTGTCAATAAAGTTTCCCCTTCCTGGGACAATGAATTCACGGTGTTCTTATTTCAATTTCCAGGAGTGTATTACATCATGATCAGACACAAATTCCGCAATCAGATACTGGATTACAAAGCGTATACAGGAGCAGAAATTGACTCAGATCGCAATTTAGTAGTGATGAAGGGTAGGCTGAAGTTTAAGAGATTAGTCAGGAAGGATTAATAGACGAAGAAGTGGGATACGGAAGTACTAAGGAAGGAGGAGATACGCTTGAATTTCTCTGTGGCTGTAGATACTGGGATAATGAACAGTTCATTAGGCTGTTCAGTTGAAGAGGAAAACACATCTCTAAAAAGGATAATCACACAACTTGGAAAGAAAACATAGGTACAAAGAAGGTTAATGCGAAGAAAGCACGCGTAACAGGAGAAATACCTCAGTTGATCGACTAAAGAAGGAAGTACAAGACTATTGAGGGAATTTAGAAATACGGAAGTTCAAGTCCCCTAGGAGTGAAAGAAATGGGACTTGCGAGGGAATTGATGGGGAAATGGCAATAATGAGAAGAAAGAAATGATTGTCAGGAGGACTGACTCATCATACAGAAAAGTCAAAACAACCTTCGGTGAAATTAAAAGCAAGGGTTGCAACGTTATGAGTAGTGGGGCTTTTTTTAAACGAACTGCAGAGAGTAGATAGGTGGAAAAGGTCCATGGAAAATCTCTATGAGGCAGAGGGCTTTCCTGATGACGCGGTAGAAGAAGAAAGAGGAGTGAACAGGAAAAAGATAAGTGACCCAATATTACAAACAGCTTTTACGTTGGTATGCAGAATGTGTGAGACTGGTGATATACCATCAGATTTTCAGGAAAACTGCATCCACACAATTCCAAAGATTGCAAGATCCAACACGTGTGAGAATTATCGGACAATCAGCTTAACAGCTCTTGCTCTCAAGTTGCTCAGAAGTAAAACGTACAGAAGAATGGGAAAGAAAAGCGATGCTCAATTGGACGGCGATCAGTTTGGCTGTAGAAAAGATAAAGGCACAAGAGAGGCAATTCTGACGTTGTGGTTGATAATGGAAACAAGACTAAAGGAAAATCAATACACTTTTACAGGTTTTGTCGATCTGGAAAAAGAGTTCAACAATGTAAAATGGTGCAAGATGTTTGATATTCTGAGAAAGATAGAGGTAAGCTGTAGGGAAAGACGGGTAATATACGATATGTACAAGAATCAAAGGGAACAATAAGATTGGAAGATCAAGAATGACAAATTCGGTTTAAAAAGAGTGTAAGACAGGGATGTAGTCTTTCTCCAGAGTCGTTCAGTCTGTACATCAAAGAATCAGTGATGAAGGTAAAATATAGTTCCCAGAGTGGGATTAAAATCCAAAGAGTAACAATGATAACACTCACTGATGACATTTCTATTCTCAGTGAAAGTGATGAAGTATTGCAGGATTTGTTTAATAGATTGAACAGTCTACATCTACATCTACATCCATACCCCGCAAGCCACATGACGGTGTGTGGCGGAGTCTAATGAGTACACAATATGGATTGAAAGTAAATCGAAGAATGTCGAAAGTAATAACCAGAAGCAGAAATGAGAACAGCGAGAAATTTAACATCAAAATTGCAGAACACAAAGTACCTGAGGTTAAGGAATTCTGCCACCTAGGCAGCAAAGGAGCAATGAGGATGCAAAAAACGGACCAGCACTGGCAAAAAGGGCATTCCTGGCCAAGAGGAGTCTACTAGTACCAAACATAGGAAATTTTAATTTGAGGAAAAAATTTCTAAGGAAGTAGGTTGGGAGCACGGCACTGTATTGTAGTGAATCATGGAACGCAAGAATCGAAGAATTTGAGATGTTGTGATACCCAGACGAAAGTTGAAATTTGGGTGGGTTGTTAAGGTAAGGAATGAGGAAGTTCTCCGCAGACTCGGCGAGGAGAGGAATATATGGAAAACAGTTACAAGAAGAAGCGGCAATATCATAGGACATTTGTTAAGACATCAGGGAGTAACTTCCATTGTACTAGAGGGAGCTGTAGAGTAAGACGCATATTGGAATTCATCAAGCAAATAATTGAGGACGTGGATTGTAATTGTTACTCTGAGATAAAAATGTTGGCATAGGTGAGGTATTCGTGGCGGGCTGCATCAATCCAGCCAGAAGACACAAAAAAGAAGTTCGTGGTGGATAATATCCTCAGTGTGAGTCGGAGCCTCCGTGTGTGTACGAAAGCTCGCTCTGCTGTCCGCTCTTAATCTTTATAAGCCACGACACCTAATGAACATAACTGGAAACGCCTCCCTCTTTTTTGCTGGATTTCGTGATGAGTACAACCTGCCGCTATGTTACAGGGATCAGTGGGTTAGGCGCCGTTTGGTTGAACCCTCACTAAAAAGTAAGTGCTAAAATTTCAGAAGACAAACAGGAAAATTTACTTTTGACTAGAGTAGGAGGGCAACACGGCTTCTGGGGCAAATACACACACTGCCATTCCCCAGACTATGTCAGATGGAGACCACAGGCACCTAATGTGCCAAGCCCCTTTGTATGACGTAGTCATGCCAATCTACTATAGTGGAACTAACTTGTAAGCCAGTCAGAAAGCTTCTAACTCAACATACCATATTTCTCTCTCCCAATCACAACCCAGTACTGCACCAGCCAATAAAATACAATAGTTACCGTAGCTAACAGGTTAGCATAGATAATTCTTGTAGAGGACCTGGGTTCGACAATTTTTCCTTGGCGGGAGGACTGATAGATGGAGTGCACAATCTCGTAAAGTTCAATAAGGGGCTATTTGAACGAGAAGTAGCGACTTCACGGTGTGAAGAGAGGCGTACTGGCTACATGCCCCTCATATTACAGGAAACTGCAAAGCAGAGAACGACACGGCGGCCAGTCGATATCCTTCAAAGCCTGATCAACGGGATTATTAAAAATCATCATATCCCAGTACTTTAATGGCCATTAAAACAAAACAGCCAATTACATTCCTGTATTTTAGCATGAATTTAAATTAAACATCCAGTCAAAGTGTGGCCCCAGAGCCACTCGCCCAAAGGGTACAAGTCTGGAACTGCTAACTTTCTCAATAGCCCTATTACACGATACACCCATAGCGTAGAAATATCTCTACTCCTAGGAGACACCTAAACTATAACTGCACCAGGACCCATGGGAACATATGCAGAGTTGCAGGCTTGTTATGTCATTGAGTGTTAAAGTTGATATTCTTGTGAAACCGTTATTTACTCATGTTGAAAGTTCTGAGAGTTCCTATATATCAAGCAGTTATTGTTATCTTCTGCTGCTAGAATCATATTAGGTTATGATTATACAACATGTCCACAAAGTCTGGGTAGAGAGGGAATTCTAATAAAATCTGATAAGTATTTCGTATTCTCTAAATATTTATAAATGTTAATAAATAATAATAATAATATATGTTCTAAAAATTCTAATAAATTTTGTTTTTCCTATTTGAATGATGGCTCTGCCTAAAGAAGAATAAATGGAGTTGGTACTCATAAGTGGACGAGAAAGATCGTCGTATCGCAAAACTGCGGAAGAATTTAACCTTCGACACCCACATCGTCAAATTATTTCTATTACTACCGTCAAGAAATTAATCACAAAGTTTAAAGGAACAGGCAGTGCGTTGGGCAAAACCCATTCCGACAGACGAAATACTTCAGACGAAACGAAAGAGGCTGTCTTGGCCAAGGTTTATGCTAGCCCAAAGAAATCGCTTCGTCGGACATCCACGGAGTTGGATGTTCCGAAGTCAACCATCCACAAAATCGTGACATAGCAGAGGTTTCATCTATGCAACTTACAGATATTGCGTCACTTAAACGAAGAGACCCTGATAGATGTATGCGAATGTGTGAACGTTTTGCGGATAATTTGGATGAAAATATCAGTTTTACTAAAGACTGTATGTTGTTCAATGATGAAGCTGTGTTTTCTGTCAATGTGAACAGAGAAAACCTTCGATGCTGGTCTCAAGGCAATCCACATTGGATGAGTCCATTCAAACAGCAGGGCTGCCAAAAGGTAATGGGGTGGAGTGGTTTGTGTAAAGCTCATGTGCTAGGACATTTCTTCTTTGATAAACACGTAACGGATGATACTTACCTGATGATGTTGAGAGGCAAATTGATGTCTCCGATTGAGCGTTTGGATGAGGGGATTCCGGACTGGTTTCAACAGGATGGGGCGTGGCCATTTCGCTGCAACTGTTAGAGGTAAGTTGAATGACAATTTTCCTTACTGGGTTGGAAAAAGAGGTCATGTAGAGTCGTCCCCTCGTTCGCCAAACATTTATCTCCTTCATTTCTTTTTCATTGATATGCTGAGCAAGGTTGTTTACTTGATGAAAATTATAAATGTAAACCACCTGTCAGAACGCATTACCAGTCGGTGCACTAAAATCGACCGAATACATTGAGTTCGCCTAAATCTTGTAAAACGCATGAAATTATGCATCGAAAAGCACGGAAATCATGTTGCAAATATTATTTATCAACATTAAGGTGATTAAAATGTGCTTCGTTATTATTTACTAGAATTCCCTCTGTACTCCGGCTTTATGGACACCCTGTGCAGTGTTATGGACTGTGCGTTAGGTTTATGTCAGGCTGGTGCAAACAGATCACTATCTAGCTTTACGTTTCGCAGCATTTTGGACACAGAGCAGCAGTTGGCGTGACAGTGGCCACCGTAGTCGTTAGGAGAAGCGCAGAGCAATGACGTATTGCTACATCTAAGAAATGGGTTATAGCATGGCTGGGAATAAGAGGTGAAGGCAGAGACATATACCGCCAGTTACCAAAGGGGCTGAAGTCCCAAGATCCACAGGTATTCAGGCACCGTGTCAGAATGTATAGTTTCGAAAATCTGCTCTCGAACATGATGAGATTCGCGCATGTAACGCGGCATTGACTGAGGCTTATGCACTTCTATGGTACTTGTTCCACTCCTCTCATTTTTTCTTATCTTTTTTCGGTTCGGCACAACAGTGCAACTGCAAAGATGCAAAACGGTTTTCAGTCCTGACTAGCCGTCCTTCCTACCATACTGAAATAATATAAAAATGCAGTCAAATCAAACATGAGAGATACTTTCACCAATTAACGTGATACATATATGGAAAGTAAAATTATATGCACATTTCTTTAAAAAATATAACCTCAGAGCCGGCCGGTGTAGGTTAGTTAGGCTTAAGTAGTTCTAAGTTCTAGGGGACTGATGACCACAGATGTTAAGTCCCATAGTGCTCAGAGCCATTTGAACCATTTTATAACATCAGAATTAACCATTTGTTGACGTACGTTATTATGGTTTAGCGCGCCTAAAGTATCATATAGACACCTTTCCTTGCTGTGTGCCCCAGCAAGCACACTTGTACATTCTTTGTTCCTTTCCATTTCCACTATAAGAAGTTGACATTAGATATACGGCGTTTCCCAATGAAAATACAGAAAATTTAATTTTCATTTGTTCTGTTAGAAAATACCACAAATAAAGAAAGATCGAAGGAAATGGAATTAGCTTACAAACTCACCCAAAATCGATATAACAGAAGATCAGTATCTTTTCAGGCAAAAACTAAACACAATGTAATATTAATTAAACCACAAGCAGTTTACGGATCTGAATAAAAGCGTTGAACAAGAAGAAGCGGAAAAGGAAATAAGGAAAATATTCCTAAAAATTTTAGGACCACAAATGAACAAAGATAACTACTGCACGAAGAGGAGAAACGGAGATCTACATTGAAACATAGAAATCATCACAGACTCAATAAGAAAAAGGAGATAAAAGTTTTACTGTTATATTTACAAAATGGAAGACAATAGGCTAACGAAGGAAATTTTTAATTTCACTTCCAAATTAAAAGAAACATCAGCCGCGCGGGATTAGCCGAGCAGTCTTCGGCCGTCAGTCATGGACTGTGCGGCTGGTCCCGGCGGAGGTTCGAGTCCTCCCTCGGGCGTGGGTGTGTGTGTTTGTCCTTAGGAGAATTTAGGTTAAGTAGTGTGTAAGCTTAGGGACTGATGACCTTAGCTAAGTCCCATAAGATTTCACACACATTTGTATTTAAAAAAAAAAAAAAAGAAAACATCACGGGATGGCTTCAAGAGACATGAAGGACAGGGGACGTTTTAGGCTACTGATCAATACTGCCAAATTTCTTGTCCAACAACGAAATTCAAAGCCTAGGAGCGTGATGTCACATGAACAGAAACAGGCCGTCATCCAGCGTATGCAGATGTTTTGGGAAGTTAAGAAGAAAAAACTTGTACATGTGTCTTAGGTCCTAAGCGGTCTCTTCTTAGCCAAATTCCATAATAAAAAGTTACTGTGTTTGTGAAAAAGTACTCATTGGAAAACGTGTAGAATACTTCGTGCAATATCCAAAAGAGTACCCAAGAATTCATTATGTCTCGTGTGTTGGCCATAGGTGGAAAGAATAACAAGCAGAAAGCCCGTTCGAAATGCGGCATTTCCTCTACTGCACATGCGCACATCCATGGCGGAATAGAATGGCTCTTATTTCTCATCAGATGATAAACCGTCTTCTAAAATTGAGTTTCGTCCGTTCTGTCGCTAGGTGGCTGGCTGACCTGTACGCGTTGTGTGTGCTGTGTGATACCAACTTCACTGTTCTATAACTGTGTGAAACAAATGGTGCTCCTCGAGTACCACATGGCATTTTCATCTATAAAATGTGCATCAGAAATACGTAAGGGGTGTGACCTACAGTATTTGTAAATCGAAAACATTGCAAAAATACGTAACAATACAAGCAATGTTGGTCTAAAATGTCTGTACGATTCTTCAAAAAAATGGCTCTGAGCGCTACGGGACTTAACATCTCAGGTCATCAGTCCCCTAGAACTTACAACTACTTAAACCTACCTAACCTAAGGACATCACAAACATCCATGCCCGAGCCATGATTCGAACCTGCGACCGTAGCGGTCGCGCGATTCCAGACTGAAGCGCCTAGAACCGCACGGCCACCAACGGCCGGCTATGATTCTTCTATGAAACAGATGTCACCTACTGGAAGCGTACAACTTTTGTTTAACTTGTACTTGATGCTTACAAAACAATTGTGGACTCTCGGACTTTCTCTGCGGATGGTCCCGGCAGAAGTTCGAGTCCTCCCTCGGGCATGGGGTGTGTGTGTTTATCCTTAGGATAATTTAGGTTAAGTAGTGTGTAAGCTTAGGGACTGATGATCTTAGCAGTCCCATAAGATTTCACACAGATTTGAACTTTTTTTCTCACAGACTTTGTGCTACAGTAACTGTAACAAAACACAAAGTCTTGCATATTGGTACCACTGATATAACGTGCAGGCTAACCCTAGCAGTGATCATACCTTTTCCATAACATGATCACCACAAAGAGATCATAAGAGAAATGCGAATTTCGTTAACTGTTTTTCACTTTAACCAGCAACGTACTTCTTAAAGATTTTTGTGATATGTATTTAGGGTCCACAGCCAGGAAATATCTTTTATTACCGTGTTAGAACTTACATGTGCAACTAACTTATTTTCAGTAACGTATGCTACCAGTGGGGCGATCTTTATGACCACTGCCGAAAAAAAGAAAATGCAAATTTCCTTTGTTGTTTTTGACTTTTATTAATAATATACTTTATAGAGTATGTCTATGTTGGGTACAGAGCCTGAAAGGCGACTATGACATTTATCTTGAAAAGTCGAATCTACTACTACACTTAGTCTTCAGTTTTTGATCAAGTTAACTTAAAAAGTTAAATTAATTAAAAAATATAGTAGAAGCGTTGGCTGAATGCAATAAAAATGTCGTTCAGAATTTTAAAACACGAAGTACATGATTAGATGACAATATTTACAAAAGGTGGGCATAAACCACCCCACCCATCATGGTTAGAAATCCTAGGGTTAAACTATGCTTGATAATGAGCACAGTTCGATTTTTGTACCACACTTTAAAGCATTAAAAAATTGTGTTCTCTAGTTTTTGTTCTACAACATTACTAGACACATATAGCACAATTGATAAAGCTTGCAGGTTATAAGCGTCATTATCGATGGGAATACTTCAATTAAGGAAATCCAAAGTCTCCTTTTAATCAAAATACCTTGTATTTTGTATTGTTATAGAATAAAGTTTTAAGGTATTTTCTTAAATAATACAGACAACATTTTTGGTATGTGGTACAAAGATCCAAGCCTTCTCATTGACATATTGTGAGTTGGATCTGTAGTATCAAGCACATTTTGTAATGTATGGAACAAAAAGATCACTAACAAATGTTACTTTTGGTTTCTTTTAAGTGTGGTAAGTAATCGAACTATTTCTCTTTTGCAAAGTGCAGCTTAACCTGCAAGTTATATCAGCAGTTCCAATACACAAGGCTTGTGTATTTTTTTACTGTTAGAAAAGCATTAAGTCATGGCAGTAGTGTCATACGCGTTTTCTACTTAAAATCTTTACATATTTTGATCAATAATACAGATATCTTTATTTTGGCCCAAATATAGAATTTTCATTGACAAGCAAAGATCTGCACTCCTACTTGCATATAATGATAAGCAGTGTGCATGTCCTTTGTACTTGAACTACTTATATATTCTGATAAACAGTTTTATTTTGGTGCAAGATCGGATTTTTCGGATATCGAATTTCTTCCCTGCATGGAATGCTGTCGGTAATCGTCTTTCAGCGTGTTGTGCAGTTTAAGTGGAACCAATGCTTTAAAGATCTCGAGAAAATGTAACGTTTTTAGTATGATCTGTTGTGCTAAAGTGTAGGAAAAGTGTAATTTCTGTGGATAAATGTGCTGCCACAGGCAGATTCCCACAGCAAAAGTAATAGAAGAAGCTATATTAGCCATTCAACAACGTTAATTATATTTTTATTGACACGCTATCTTCTTTTCCCCAAAAAAATGATGCTTAGTAATTAGGTTTTCGTACTTCCAATAAAATAGCCTAGTTTAGGCCAAAGATGAAGTGTCAACTATAAAATGCAGCATGTTACTTTTTAGCAACATTTATTGTGAACAGTTACAGAATTATGCAGACGCGGAAATAGCATTCTGGAACTTAATTTGAAAGTCTACACTCTACACTCATGTTTTAGATGTCAATTCAAGTTACACAATAACTAAACTGTCCCAATAGCTGACACATTAATTAAATTGTGTTCTCTAGAAGTAATACAGTAATAACATTAACAAGAACATTGTATGAGTGCTTATGTGGCTTTGCAGAACTACTGTAAGTTGGAACTTTACGAATTTTTGACAAACGTTTTAGACATGGAAATATCATTACGACGCTTGACAAGTATCACAAGTTTTGTACAGTTGTAGAATAACAATAAGACGATTCAGATGTGTAATTACTTCGTTTCACATCCATTGTGCCTTGCACTAATTGTGGTTCAAATATCGAACTATGCACGGAGACAAGTGCAGCTTAAGCTAAAAGTTACACACCTTAGCCATTTTCGATAAATAATCGAACAGCATGAAGCAAAATACAGATCGTCTAGACTATTTTGTACTAAGTGTTGGCTCTAGGGTGACAATGTTATTGGCTGTCCCAGTTCAATATCTGGGAAGATGCTGAGCTATCATTGGCTGTTTCGTTTTAATGACGTTAAATGTACTGGGCTGTGATTAGCTGTTTCATTTTAATGGATTCTAAAATACTAGGCATTGATTGGACGATCTAAATATTATGTGTTGGCTTAGAAGCTCTCTTATAGGTCTATTTACGTGATAATGTGGGAAGTTTAGGAGAAGTAGGGGCGTTTTGAAATATTTGGAAGGGCCACAGCTTATGAGGGAGGTGTGGCGCCTACCTGACACAATCCAAGAGATTGGTGTCCGTATTTGGCCAAGAGATGCTGTCGGCCTCCTACTGAAAAAGCAATCATTTCGTTCATTTTTTTACTCGCTGGTAGTGAAAACACAATAGATAACAATCTTAGCACGAACTTACAATCATCATTAAGCCTCAAGATCAACTTCGCTGCCACTATGACGACGCCTAGATATTCTGCTGTCACTGTACCATCACTCTGTCTATGTCCCTCAACTGGTTTCACTCTCGAATGTCTCTTATTACTTGTGAAATCCGAGCAATTCCTGCCGGATACACATATGATAATTCAAGCATTAAAATCTTGAACGTGGCTGTAGACAGTAACTGTAGCTCTTGGTGTAGGAAATGGTGAAAATACTACCAAATCATGTCCAATGGTACAACGTTTATTGAAAACCACTTGACCTAGGTTTTGACGTCTTTAAAAACTTCTTATTTACAAAGATCAACTGTTAACACTGGTTGCATGGTGAATCTGACTTTCATTTGTGCCTCATGGCTGCATATTTAACGTACCTCCACAACGTCATGGAACCAGGATTAATCACTGATCCTTCTGAAGAAAACTTTCTTAAAGACGACCAAACCTAGGTTAAGGGGTTTTCAGAACCTCATACTATTACGACAGATGTGGATATTTTTGTCACATTTTCCTATATGAATAATTCAAGCAGTCTACGCCACCTATTCAGTGTTATTATTGTTATTTTTTTATTACTATATTATTAGTTTCCAGTCGGTGTGCTTCAATTTTGAGCACATTAGATGACAATATCTGTTTTATTCGAGTACATATATCTCTATCTTCTGACAACGTACCTCTACTACCTGGTGCATAAAAACGTTTTTGTGACACGTGTACCTGAAGTTCTGTGATTAATGGAATCAAGGCGCAAAATCCGGAGATCAATGCTTAGCGATAGAATACAGATAGTAACAACCTGATCGTTATAGCGCGAGTGTGTACCTTGTACGACAACCATCTAAATGTAAAACAAAACAGTAATGAGTTAAGGTTCCACTGTAGACAGGTGTAATTTTGCATACCAAAACCAAGTGAATGAATTTACATTACAGAATAAAAACGGTGGCAGATAACCAAACTAAATAAAGTTACATTTGGTAAAAGTTGTAATGGCTTTGAAATCTCGCAAATAATGAGCAAGAATGATAATGTGGCAACTGAACAAAACGCACACCTCTGAAAGACGTGCAACATGGACACTAAAGACGTTAATTTGGAATGTAATGATGTTAATCATAATTATGAAAATCAGTAATACGCAATAAGTAGTACCATTTCGTAGAAATTGTACTGCATTACGTAACTGACGGTAATCCTCTGTTTGGGTGGCTGCATAATCGCGACCAAATTTTATAACAGTTCATTACTAATTACTTTTCAACCGAAGCCGCAAAAAGGTTCTTTCGTGGCAATTACTATTTATCAGTATTAATGTTATGTAAAAATACGCCCATAATATCATTTACAGAATATAACACAAAAGCATTACATTACTTTGACTTCAAGAGAGCCAGCGTACTTTTGTGATAAAATACGACGTGTATTTAAATCAATTTTTGTTTGATGTGAGTGTCTGCAGTAATAATGCGACAATATATGAACCACTGTAGTCAATACTGCTTTTTGCGTACAATTACTTGATTGAAAATCAATTATAAGTTCAACTGAATCTGTTTTGTTTTTAACTATTTCTTTCACCCATGACTTTCTCGGAAATTGTGTGAGAAGGATAGGACCCTGCTGATGGTTAACGACTTGGATCAATACGTTTCATTCACAAACTTTACGCTTTGAGTTTACACACTCGAATGTTCCAAAAAAGTTACTGTTAGGTTAGCATGCCTATTACACAGATATAAAAATGCTGGCTGGATCTTACTTTGTGATGAGTTACTTGTGGTGCGATGTAATGTCTGTTATTAAATTCATTGTTGACAATAGGCTCTTCATGTTCAAATGTGTGTGAATTCCTAAGGGATCAAACTACTGAGGTAATCAGTCCTTCGACTTAAACTAACTTGAACTAACTTATGCTAAGAACAACACACACACCCATGCCCGAGAGAGGACTCGAACCTCCGGCGGGAGAGGCCGCGCAGTCCGTGACATGACGCCTCAAACCGCGCGGCCACTCGGCGCGGCGGCTCCTTATGACTGTCGAGCAACGTCAATAGATTTCTAAATTAATTTCAAAATCTTCTTGTGACCATGTACTGTGCCCATACAAGCGCTCGCTCACTTATATTTTCTCTTGCCACATCTAACAGCATTTCCAGCACAATCTCCATTTGGAATCTGTGCGCCAACAAAAACGTCTGTACCACACCACAGATGCTTCGCAACTCAACTCTCTGCACCCACTTCTATGACTGCGCGTTCTCCCGCCAACGATGTTCTGGTTAAATGAAAAATATTCTTTGTGTTTCGCACAAAATAAATTTCCCTCACATTGCCGTAGTGTACACTACACAGTTTGACGTAATTATTTCCTACGTATTGTTTCAGCGTACATTATATTTTCATAAACCCTAATTAATTCGTAAAAAGTCACAATAAATATTTTTAAACTAGTGAAATCGAGTAACTGAAACATATATGAGGCATTAGGTTCTATTGCCGCACTCTAACTTGTATTTGTAGAGCTACCATTCTGTCCTATGATTCTGTATGTTATCATTGTTGTTGTCGTTGTGGTGTTCGTTCCGGAGTAGTTTGATGCAGTTCTTCACGCTACACTGTTCGGCGCAAGTATCAACTACATCCTTCAGCACTTTCTTACTCTATACGAAATTTGATTTACCTCTACAATTTAACTCTTCCTCCCCTCCCCCTCTCAGTTTCCACTATTATTGAAATGACGATTCCCTGATGTCTCAGAATAAGTCCTACAATCGCTCAGAAAATTGACGGCAGTATTCAATGCCAGCGGGAGAACAATGCGTCGGATGGCAGAGGAGGACCTCATATGAACAATTTAGTCATAAAATGGCCTTCAGATAACGTTAACATGTTCTGGTCAAAGGTGTTCTGGCTTATGAATAGCCCGGATTTGAACACGCTCAGCTACTACACTACTAGCCATTAAAATTGCTACACCAAGAAGAAATGCAGATGATAAACGAGTATTCATTGGACAAATATATTATACCAGAACTGATATGTGATTACATTTTCACGCAATTTGGGTGCATAGATCCTGAGAAATCAGTACCCAGAACAACCACCTCTCGCCGTAATAACGGCCTTGATACGCCTGGGCATTGGGTCAAACAGAGCTTGGATGGCGTGTACAGGTACAGCTGACCATGCAGCGTCAACACGATATCACAGTTCATCAAGAGTAGTGACGCGTATTGTGACGAGCCAGTTGCTCGGCCACCATTCACCAAACATTTTCAATTGGTGAGAGGTCTGGAGAACGCGCTGGCCAGGGCAGCAGTCGAACATTTTCTATATCCAGAAAGGCCCGTACAGGACCTGCAACATGCGGTTGTGCATTGTCCTGCTGAAATGTAGGTTTTCGTAGGGATCGAATGAACGGTAGAGCCACGGGTCGTAACACATCTTAAATGAAACGTCCACTGTTTCAAAGTGCCGTCAATGAAACAAGAGGTGACCGAGACGTGTAACCAATGCGCCCCATACCATCACGCCGGATAATACACCAGTATGGCGATGACGAATAAACGCTTCCAATGTGCGTTCACCGCAATGTTGCCAAACACGGATGTGAGCATCATGATGCTGTAAACAGAACCTGGATTCATCCGAAAAAATGACGTTTTGCCATTCGAGCACCCAGGTTCGTCGTCGAGTACACCATCGCAGGCGTTCCTGTCTGCGATGCAACGTCAATGGTAAACGCAGCCATGGTCTCCGAGCTGATAGTCCATGCTGCTCCAAACGTCGTCGAACTGTTCGTGCAGATATTTGTTGTCTTAGAAACGTCCCCATCTGTTGACTCAGGGATCGAGACGTGGCTGCACGATCCGTTACAGCCATGCGGATAAGACGCCTGTCATCTCGACTAGTAGTGATACGAGGCCGTTGGGATCTAGCACGGCATTCCGTATTACCCTCCTGAACCCACCGATTCCATATTCTGCTAACAGTCATTGGATCTCGACCAACGCGAGCAGCAATGTCGCGATACGATAAACCGCAGTCGCGATAGGCTACAATCCGACCTTTATCAAAGTCGGAGACGTGATGGAACGCATTTCTCCTCCTTACACGAGGCATCACAACAACGTTTCACCAGGCAACGCCGGTCAACTGCTATTTGTGTATGAGAAATCGGTTGGAAACTTTCCTCATGTCAGCCCGTTGTAGGTGTCGCCACCGGCGCCAACCTTGTGTGAATGCACCGAAAAGCTAATCATTTGCATATCACAGCATCTTCTTCCTGTCGGTTAAATTTCGCTTCTGTAGAACGTCATGTTCGTGGTGTAGCATTTTTGATGGCCAGTAGTGTATGTTTTGGAGAGTAGTCGGAAGTGTTATCATTAAGTCGAGGCACCCTAATAACGCGTCTCCACACGACTGCTATCGAAGAGCATTCACGAATGTAGACATCGCTGTTTGACTGAATGCATGCGATCGCTTCAGATCAAAATTGGAGGCCGTCTTTGCCGCTGAAATGAGTTAATCGAGTAATGTTACTCTTGAAAGATATCACTATTTATAGGTAAAAGGATTTTTATCTTCATTTGTATATTTGTTTCAATGAATTTGCTTCTGAAAAAAAAATTTCATTTGCCCGAGTTCAAGTGCCGCAACCTGTACTTGAAAATGGCCTAAGTGCGAAATCTGGTTTGTATAACAAAAAGGTAAAAGTTATTACAGTCAAATGGTGCCGGCATAATGCAAAAAATCTGCCATGACAGTGACTCGAGCAAAAATGAAAATTATAAATTTAGGGAGAGTTCGGAAATCTTTTACCTGCTGTACCGTCATAACTTCAGTATTTGCACCTCTTTTCCTCGCCATCGATAAATACGCAAAGTGAGTGTAATTTCTGTATGCAGAAGGACTTAAAAGGGTTGGTGTATGTGATGGGAGGTTTGGGACGTCAGCCTAAAACAGAAGTTTCTTAAATGGAACTCCCGGCAGAACGTCCATTTTTACCCCGGGGACTCTTTCACTTTTTATCTCGCCATTCTCATTCCTCACTTGCAGCGGTGCGCGAAACTTTGCGCGTTGCCGTGCAAGCGCATCCAGCCGGCGCTGAAACATTCAGGCTAATGCCTGCCGATTAGGGCCGTCCAGCCGTGATGTGGGCTGGCGAGGACCTGGAATATTCATCCTCTCCCCCTGGACCAGCGCAGACACTCAATTTTTCACCGCGCTTTCGCTGCTGCCACCGTAGCGCTACTGTCGCCCACACCGTAATCGAAACTACGAACAGTTCTCCGTTGCCCTCACCTACCTAGCGTCACGTTGCAGCTTCAATCTTCGGACCTTAAAACTTTATTCTTCTTTCTTTCTCCCATCCTTTTCAAATCGGTTAATAGAGAGCACGGCATTAGAGATATTGATGCTGTGATACCGGTGATGACTAGCAGCGCTACAAGGAAATTCACGAAAAGTAGGAAAATTCTTTTTCTTAACACGAGTGAGAGGGAGTAAATATCTACATCTACATCTACATTTATACTCCGCAAGCCACCCAACGGTGTGTGGCGGAGGGCACTTTACGTGCCACTGTCATTACCTCCCTTTCCTGTTCCAGTCGCGTATGGTTCGCGGGAAGAACGACTGTCTGAAAGCCTCCGTGCGCGCTCTAATCTCTCTAATTTTACATTCGTGATCTCCTCGGGAGGTATAAGTAGGGGGAAGCAATATATTCGATACTTCATCCAGAAACGCACCCTCTCGAAACCTGGCGAGCAAGCTACACCGCTGTGCAGAGCGTCTCTCTTGCAGAGTCTGCCACTTGAGTTTGTTAAACATCTCCGTAACGCTATCACGGTTACCAAATAACCCTGTGACGAAACGCGCCGCTCATCTTTGGATCTTCTCTATCTCCTCCGTCAACCCGATCTGGTACGGATCGCACACTGATGAGCAATACTCAAGTATAGGTCGAACGAGTGTTTTTTTAGCCACCTCCATTGTTGATGGGCTACATTTTCTAAGCACTCTCCCAATGAATCTCAACCTGGTACCCGCCTTACCAACAATTAATTTTATATGATCATTCCACTTCAAATCGTTCCGCACGCATACTCCCAGATATTTTACAGAAGTAACTGCTACCAGTGTTTCTTCCGCTATCATATAATCATACAATAAGGGATCCTTCTTTCTATGTATTCGCAGTACATTACATTTGTCTATGTTAAGGGTCAGTTGCCACTCCCTGCACCAAGTGCCTATCCGCTGCAGATCTTCCTGCATTTCGCTACAATTTTCTAATGCTGCAACTTCTTTGTATACTACAGCATCATCCGCGAAAAGTCGCATAGAACTTCCGACACTATTTACTAGGTCATTTGTATATATTGTGAAAAGCAAGTAAGTATAAGTGTAACTGAGTGGTTACTATCAAATATTCAGCTGCGAGGACGGAGATAGGGACCACAAATGGATCTGATTTAAAAATCGTTATAAAATATTCCTTATGCAAGGGTCAGTCTAAAAGTAAAGAACGTTTTGTTTCGCTTTTATTCCAGATGACTGACATTTAGATATATTAGCTATTTTTTGCATACTATCCGTTGCAATTTACACATTTGTCGTGGCGCTCTGCAAGCTTTACTTTGCATTGTGACTACTCATTCGTCTTCAAGTTCGTGAATAAGTCCAAGGTCCTCTTTCGTTTCGTCGTCATTTTCATAACGCTTTCCTTTTCAAATGAATCATTTCAGTAAAAAAAAGTAAGTAGGGCCTAATCCTTCGAGGCCAAAGCCGGACTATGAGGTACATGTTCAAAAACTTGCTACTTCAACTTCCGAGACAAATCCTTGTCGCCGTAGCGGAATGCAGGCGAGCGTTAGCGCGGAGACAGGAGAGTGACCAGTGGATGACAATCCTCGCCGTTTGTTCAGCGGCGGGGTGAAGTGTCTGGTAGTACGAAAAGGACACCCAATGTGGCCTAAAACACTGTAGCCATAACCTTGTTGATGGCCGGAATACGTTTCCCGGGAATTGTGAACGATGCTATATCACCGACTTTCGCTGCGTGTCTGGACCTTTACATGAAATATAGGTCTAGTCACCACTAACAACGTGGCCGAAAACTCCCCGCCATTCTTGTTGTGCAGTGTGTCAGTGCAGGCTCCATTTAATACGTTTGCTGTTCGTCTACTAAACGGCGAGGCTCTCACTGTTCTACACGTCAAATCGTCCTTAATAACTGGATAAAGAACTGATCATGAAATTCTTGGACAGAAGAATCTAAGTCCATTGTAGAGTGCAGACAGTACTCGGGAGAGTGAGTGAGCCGGCCTGTGTGGCCGTGCGGTTCTAGGTGCTTCAGTCTGGAACCGCGTGCCTACTCCAGTCGCAGGTTCGAATCCTGCCTCGGGTATGAATATGTGTGATGTCCTTAGGTTAGTTAGGTTTAAGTAGTTCTAAGTTCTAGGGGACTGATGACCACAGATGTTAAGTCCCATAGTGGTCAGAGCCATTTGATCCATCAAGAGTGAGTGATCGAGTGTTGGGTAGGTGGTCAGTGACACACTGCTAGTCGAAAGAAATTATTCAACATCACATCATTAGTAACGTAAAGCAGACGAACTGCACTCCAGCTAGCCTTGCCGGCGTCGGCTCTGGATGGCTGACCTGCTCTGGCAAGGAGAAGCACGCTTAGGCGCCCTGTGATGATGACGTCAGGCTGAGTAATGGCCGACGATATGACAGTATGCCACGGTTCTCACGTCGTACTTCAGCTGCAATGGTGTTCCTTTAAAGATGAGTACACCTGGTGACTCAGGTCCCGCTCGCGTCCACTCTTGGAGGTAAGCGAAGACTGCTGCGCACAGGACACGACCTCTGACCCCTCCCCCCCCCCCCCCCCCCCCCCCCGCGGCATCAGCCTGACGATGGCAGGTGCGCGGGCGGCAGGTCGGTGGCGCTGAGACACCAAGTCCCACAAGGAAATCCGGTCTCTAACCTATGGCTGAGGCTGACAGTGTCCAGTCATCTCGTCATATAACGTGGATCTGGCGTCGTGATGATGCTAATGGATTCCGAATGAATCTGCCTCAAAATTCACCTGTATTTTATTCGGCCCTGACGCGCGTTTGTTGCTCTCTTACCCAGAGCCTGGTCATGTAGCTCACAAAGTGGGACTTGTCCTGGTCTGGTGACATCGCCCTACCCCGCTTCTGCTGTTACTGCTATGCAGCGCAATTTTTCCAAGCACAGGTAGCGCGTCTTTCAATGCTTTTGCGTGTTATTCTGACCCAGAGTGACCCACACTGTGCTTACCGGCGTGCAGTTGCTACAACGACACTCCACGGTAGCTTCCTTAAAAAATGTCACTAAAAATTACGTGGCGACGCTACACTAATAATGAAACGCTTATCCTATTCAACATCTCCTTAATTCTTGCTCTGAGTCCGTCAGTCGCAACTGGACACCATTCTTCATCATGAATATTAATTATCCATTAAACATGATTCATCATTTTCGAACTGAAGCTTCATTTATCACATTTCTATCAACTTCAGTTACCTGTCTATAGCTTTGGTAAGGCGAATATTTTCTGTATGCAGGGGGAGGAGACCAGACAGCGAGGTCATCGGTCTCATCGGATTAGGATGCCCTTTCGCAGGAACCATCCCGACATTTGCCGGGAGCTATTTAGGGAAATCACGGAAAACCTACGAGTAAATCAGGATGGCCGGACACGGGATTGTACCGTCGTCCTCCCGAATGTATGAAAGAGAATCAGTCGTCTCGTCTCGCCGGGGAATGAATGTCTTAATGCTTTTGGTGATTACTATTGAGAGGAACCATTCCATGGTCCCGTTGTGCCAGCTGTTAGGTTTTCATGTCACTACCCCTTATAATCTCCGTCCGCCCATCCAGATTTAGGTTTACTGTGGTTTCTCTGAATCGACTAAGACGGATGTCGACGTGGTTTCCTTAAAACAGACAAGACAGTTTTCCTTTCCCATCCCAACTGAACTGGTGGTCCGTTTATAATGATCTCGCCATCGACAGTATATTAAATGACAGTTTAGTTCGCTTATCCTAAAGCGTTCTCCTGAAACTAATGACAGATACAAAACGAACCAAATGCTCGAGGAGTACACAGTATATGTAACACCTGCACGAATTCTTTACTCCAGATAAATTTTACATCTCAGTATGTAACACAATCATGCTTCTTTATGTACAAGCTTCCCACAATGTGGTGCCTCCCTTTCCTAAGAAATAATGCTTGAATTATTGAAAAGTGTACTAAGTTTTGCCTCGTCTATCGAGCGTCGAATTTTCAGTTTTTCTCGGATGAAATCTACATCTACATCCATACTCCACAAGCCACCTGACGGTGTGTGACGCTTGAAAGGGCCTAAAATATAATTCCCCTGAGAAATTTAATTTACCAGTGTAAAAAATCGCAACTGACTCCCTGGAATTCGCGTCTGACTGCACTCAATAAAGTTCCGCCGCAAGGAGCGCCGCTAACAAACAATTAAAAAATCTGCACACTGCAATAAACGGCTGAAAACAAAATGAGCATACTTTCATTTCAGGTAAGTATGCAAAATTAAACCACTGTTAACTGAATTAAAATCTCTATACATATATATTTTCGAATGATAATACAGACACTGCGTCTCATACAAATAACTCCCAAGAGTCTGTGAAACAATATTAATGATAACTGCAGTACTGTAGCTCCGGCGCAATTTTACATCAGTCTGTCCAGAACGAATATAATATAGTGACCCATTAATATATGAAAGCGTGCTGGGAAGTAATGCTTCCGAAGTTTTTATGTGAAAATTCTCAAAGTCCTTTAGATAAAACTAACGTTATTAACATTCTCAATCTTCATTGTTAATGTTTAAATGTTTGTAGCACTCTGCCGCTAGAGGGCTCCGAGTTGTAGCGCGTAACATGGCGATATGTAACCTAAATATGTCGCTGCGTGAGGAACATCGTGCTGTAATCAAGTTTCGAATTCCAAGAGTTCTTCCATGGTTCAATATGACAATGCCAGAATACACACGAGTGCCGTGATGTCTGTAACAATCCGACACCGTGGGTTCACTGTCTTAGATCATCCTATGTATAGTCCCAACTTGGCCCCATCCAATTTTCATCTGTTTCCAACACCTAAAGGACACTTTCGAGGACTTCACTTTGATAGCGATGAAGCGGTGCAAGCAGAGGTGAGATTGTTGCTCCGTCAACAAAGTCAAACATTCTACAGTGACACTGTCGACATATTGGTCTCTCGTTGGGAGAAATGTGTTCGTCGTCAGGGTGACTGTGTTGAGAAATAAATATGTGATTGTGAAGAATAAAGATGTAGAATATTAATAACGTTCGCTTTATTTAAAAAGCGTTAAGAGTTTTCACACAAAAAAATAGGAGTCATTACTTTTCAGCATGCCCTTGTAATCGCGTGGTGTTTTTGTATAAAGCAAGCAAACGCAAGTTGTGGATGCCGTGTGTCTTCGACGATTGTTGCACGTCTGTACCTCGCACATGCACACAAACACACACACACACACACACACACACACACACACACAAACACACACATCAGTCTCCCTGGAATACGAAGCTGCATAGTAACTCTGGCGTTCTTTGCAGATCATACGTAAAAAATTATTTCGGAATTATTAATAAAAGTCTTTTTATCACTCGTCGCTCTTCTCCCACCACTTAGAAACAGTTAATATACATTTTCCTATTCTAACATTTTAAATAAATATTTTAACACACAGCAACATATCGTGTGCAATTAAACAGTTGAAGCAAGAAACGTTTAACTTTATCGGAGAAATTTAGCCGACAGGTAATACCAGTCAATAACAATCGCACCAAATGTCATGGGAGATGGTACACTAGACACGACCTCGTACACAGCAAGGCTCAAATCTCTGCCAGGGGAACATTTTTCACTATCTTCTCCAGCCTCATTTTACATATTGATCTTCTGTTCTTCCTACTTTCCCCGTGGTCGCAGTCTCATTTTCAAGTACTCAGTCCTCAATAAAAGCTGCCAGGTTGGAATCGGGCATCGCTATTGATCATAGTCCAGCAATAACTCCATAGGAGTCTGATACATACTATCTGATTAAAATTTGAGGATACCTCTGCGTAATGAGGAATTGACAAGTAGATGTCGCAGGAGGTGGACCTGCCAGTGTAAAAGAAAAGGAATTTACCACTACATGTCACAGGAGGCAGAACCATCAGTATCAAAAAAAGAAATTGACCACTACATGTCACGGAAGGCAACCCACCCGTATAAAAGAAGCGGAATTGACCACTACATGTCATGGGAGGCGGAACCGCCAGTATATAAAAAAGGAATTGACCGTTGTATCTCACAGGAGGCGTACCTAACAGTATAAAAAATATCAGTTGGGGTCTACTTGTCATAGGATGCGGTCCCACAAGTATAAAAGAAGAAGAGACGTGTGTTGAAGTCAGTAGAGAAACAGTAGCACCGCAATGAGTCTGTCAAAAGAGCTCATTGACTTCGAATCTGTGGTCTAATCACTGGATCTCACCTGAGTAAGAGATCCAACAGAGACATTTCAACCTTTCTAAAGCTGTCCATATCGACTGTTGGTCATATGACTGTGAAATGTAAACAAGAAGGAACAACCTCAGCTAAACTGAGACTAGGTGGATTATGTGTACTGATGGACAAGGATGGATGACCATTGCGGATGGTTGTTGTAAAAATGTGGTCGTAAGTTACAAAGTGCTATTAGCAGCGAGGTGGCAGAGTGACTGTGTGTAGGGCAACGTTTCTCAACCTTTCAGTATTCAGTATTCACATCCCATCGTATCTTTCAAAAAATCTTCCTGAAGTTCCCCTCCCACTCACACCATAAAAATAGATATGAGCCATGGCAAGTGTCGAAATCGACAAGTTCATAATAAATCTCTCTTTGATTTTTGAGCACAGTTGACTGAAAACAAGAGCATTTAGTAAAATACTACCATCGTATCTTTGAGAAACTTGGCGAATGTGTTGACTTCTTTGAAGACGAACTATACATCTCCTCTAAACATAGGAAAAGAACTCTACTTCTAAAACTAGTCCCGCCTTCCAAGACCTTTTCCCTGTAATCCAAGGCCAATGGTGTTATTAATAATTACTAATTTGTAACTTAGCATTGAAAGATTAATTACGAAATTGTGCATTACTATTTGTAAGTGCATTATGTGAGTGTAAACCTGAATTTTAATTTTTTATTGTGAGATTATGTATTTTGCTTTGCTTTCCTTTCAGTAAATTATTCAATTTTTGAATTCACATCATTTCTTTCTTTTCGGTGAGTTCGTGAGCCGCATTTAGGGTTCATCCCCCCCTCCCTCAGTATGTGGAAAGTGGTGCTGGCCGGAGTGGTCGAGCGGTTCTAGGCGCTACAGTCTGGAGCCGCGCGACCGCTATGGTCGCAGGTTCGAGTCCTGCCTCGGGCATGGGTCATCAGTCCCCTAGAACATAGAACTACTTAAACCTAACTAACCTAAGGACAGCACACAACACCCAGCCATCACCAGGCAGAGCAAATCCTTGACCCCGCCGGGAATCAAACCCCGGGAACTCGGGCGTGGGAAGCGGGAACTCTACCGCACGACCACGAGATGCAGGCGCAATTTGTACAGAAACCAGATGGCAGTTATAAGAGTCGAGGGGCATGAAAGGAAAGCAGTGGTTGGAAAGGGAGTGAGACAGGGTTGTAGCCTCTCACCCATGTTATTCAATCTGTATATTCAGCAAGCAGTAAAGGAAACGAAAGAAAAATTCGGAGCAGGTATTAAAATCCATTGAGAAGAAATAAGAACTTCGAGGTTCACCGATGACATTGTAATTCTGTCAGAGACAGCAAACGACTTGGAAGAGCAGTTGAACGGAATGGACAGTGTCTTGAAAGGAGGATGTAAGCTGAACATCAACAAAAGCAAAACGAGGATCATGGAATGTATTCGAACTAAGTCGGGTGATGTCGCTGAAATTAGATTAGAAAATGAGACACCTAAAGTAGTAAAGGAGTTTTGCTATTTGGGGAGCAAAGTAACTGATGATGGTCGAAGTAGAGAAGATATAAAATGTAGACTGGCAATGGCAAGGAAAGCGTTTCTGAAGAAGAGACATTTGTTAACATCGAGTATAGATTTAAGTGTCAGGAAGTCATTTCTGAAAGTATTTGTATGGTAGTGAAACATGGGCGATAAATAGTTTCGACAAGAAGAGAATAGAAGCTTTCCAAATGTGGTGCTACAGAAGAATGCTGAAGATTAAATGGGTAGATGACGTAACTAATGAGGAGGTATTGAACAGAATATGGGAGAAGAGGAGTTTGTGGCACCACTTGACAAGAAGAAGGGACCTGTTGTTATTGCATGTTCTGAGGCATCAAGGGATCAGAAATTTAGCATTGGAGGGCAGCGTGGAGGGTAAAAATCATAGAGGAAGACCAAGAGATGAATACACTAAGCAGATTCAGAAGGATGTAGGTTGCAGTAAGTACTGGTAGATGAAGAAGCTTGCACGGGATAGAGTAGCATGGAGAGCTGCATCAAACCAGTCTCAGGACTGAAGACCACAACAACAACAACAACATTATCTGGATGACGGTTTCGTTCGCGATAATGTCGCAGCTTGTGAAAGTTTAAACTTTCCCGACAAGTCTTCTACATCTGTCGTATTAGAACAAAATGATGTCATTGATTGTCTAAGTTCGATGCTAACAATGCGACAACAACTCTTGAGGAAGAATGACTCGCCTTTCTTCCACAGACATTCAGACACCTCTTTGACAGGATCCTCAGTAGAGTTCAAGCCGCTACAAAGGTGAAGGTTTATTATCATCGTCCAGTAGTGCTCAGATACCTTTGATCGGATAGTGTACATCAGCTAGAGAGTCAAAGATACAGTGTACCAACGCGACGTCTCTTTCACGTTTTAATGTATATTCGATCTCACTAATTCACTTCACCATCTTTTATTCAGGAAGGTGACGGTCGTTCTACAGCGCCACACTTGCTAAAACGGCCGTATACTCCCTATAACGCCGTCGATGTTGTCCGAGGCATCGTAGCCCTACCTTCCTCCGGCAGAGAGATCGGCTCCACGTGACGGGACTGGTACTGCAGGAGGCGGGAGGGCTGGAAGAGTCCGGAGGCGTGGAGACGCAGACGCACTGCCTCCCTAGGGGCGAGCCGTCCGCGTCGAGCCGCGCCCAGGGCCCCCACGTCTGCCAAAGTGAATTCCGCCTCACAAGCTAAGGTGCATCCCTGCAGGCAGTCCTCTTTCCTGAACTTGTAGCACGCTCATCTACCACCACCATTACGAGTTTCCATTAAATTGTTCTCTTTGTAGATCGCATCATACTGAAAAACACTGAATGGGCGATTCGACCAGCGGGCATCTAAGAGGGTCACCCAGTCTCTGTGGTAGTTTGCATGTCTAACGGCATTTAGTGTTTACAAAAATTGATTTTCCGTAGTTCACACAGTTACTGACCGAATTTAAAAATTTAAAATGCTGTCATAACCTACACGTCAAGAGGAACAATCCTAGTTACAAGGTTAACCCACAAGTTGAGTAAAACATTTGCAAACTGTACATACGTCTTGAGACAGCTCAATCATGACACGCGCACTGCCCTCACTATATTCATCCAGTAGATAAACAAGAGAGCGTTTAATGCCGTCTATCTTTATATGTAATTTTACAACTTTTAGAAACTTTTTGACGCTAACACTATCCACGTACAGTGTGTTTCACAATTCATGTTACACACTTCTAGAGGTTGTAAAAGGGACTTAGATCAAATCTTACACAGGAACCGACGTTCGGAAACGTAATTCAACGTTACTGCTGAGCAACAAAACTATAGGCGCTGTAGATGTTTGTACACAACTGGCCATTAAAATTGCTACACTAAGATGGAATGCAGATGATAAATGGGTATTCATTGGACAAATATATTATACTAGAACTGACATGTGATTACATTCTCACGCAATTTGGGTGCATAGATCCTGAGAAATCACTACCCAGAACAACCACCTCTCGCCGTAATAACGGCCTTGATACACCTGGGCATTGAGTCAAACAGAGCTTGGATGGCGTGTAGAGGTACAGCTGCCCATGCAGCTTCAACACGATACCACAATTCATACAGAATAGTGACTGGCGTCTTGTGACGAGCCAGTTGCTCGGCCACCATTCACCAGACGTTTTCAGTTGGTGAGAGATTTGGAGAATGTCCTGGCCAGGGCAGCAGTCGAACATTTTCTGTATCCAGAAAGGCCCGTACAGGACCTGCAACATTCGGTCCTGCATTATCCTGCTGAAATATAGGGTTTCGCGGGGATCGAATGAAGAGCCACGGGTGGTAACACATCTGAAATGTAGCGTCCACTGTTCAGAGTGCCGTCAGTGCGAACAACAGGTGACCGAGACGTGTAACCAATGGCACCCCATACCATCACGCCGGGTGATACGCCAGTATGGCGATGACGAATACGCGCTTCCAATGTGCTTTACCGCGATGTTGCCAAACACGGATGCAACCATCACGATGCTGTAAACAAAACCTGGGTTCATCCGAAAAAAATGAGGTTTTGCCATTCGTGCACCCAGGTTCGTCGTTGAGTACACCATCGCAGGCGCTCCTGTCTGTGATGCAGCCTCAAGGGTAACCACAGCCATGGACTCTGAGCTCATGGTCCATGCTGCTGCAAACTTCGTCAAACTGTTCGTGCAGATGGTTGTTGTCTTGCAAACGTCCCCATCTGCTGATTCAGGGATCGAGACTTGGCTGCACGATCCGTTACAGCCATGCGAATAATGTGCCTATCATCTCGACTGCTAGTGATACGAGGCCGTTGGGATCCAGCACGGCGTTCCGTATTACCCTCCTGAGCCCACTGATTCCATATTCTGCTAACAGTCATTGGATCTCGATCAACACGAGCAGCAATGTCGTGATACGATAAACCGCAATCGCGATAGGCTACAATCCGACTTTTATCAAAGTCGGAAACGTGATGGTACGCATTTCTCCTCTTTACGCGAGGCATCACAATAACGTTTCACCAGGCAACGCCGGTCAACTGCTGTTTGTGTATGAGAAATCTGTTGAAAACTTTCCTCATGTCAGCACGTTGTAGGTGTCACCACCGGCGCCAACCTTGTGTGAATTCTCTGAAAAGCTAATCATTTGCATATCACAGCATCTTCTTCCTGTCGGTTAAATTTGGCGTCTGTAGCACGTCATCTTCGTGGTGTAGCAATTTTAATGACTAGTAGTGTATATACGGGGTGATTAATTGATGATGTTACGTACATTCAAGGACAACTGAGACGGATAAATGTATCAGTTTGAGGTAATGCTCCCTGTACCGGAAACGAACGAGTCGAAAGTTAAAAGCGAAAATCATTCTGATACTTCTGTCAGTGAAATACATGTACCAGTACTGTTGCTGCTAAGATTGGTTGATAGGCAATTTTCAGAGGTGGTAGTATGAGCAAAAACGAGCAAAAATGTCTAGTAAACATGGGCTCTAAAATACATACCTGGGGCGCTATGAGCACTTGCTCTTCTTCGCTAGTGTGAAACGTATCTCTACTATTGGAAAAAAAGTGCTTAGAAGGAACGAGGTGACTAACTGGCTAGCACACTGCATTCGCGTTTGGGAGGATGGTGGTTCAAACCTGCATTCAGATTTGGGTTTTCCTTATTTCCCTAAATCGATTCAGGGAAATGCCGGGATGGTTCCTGTGAAGGGGCACGGTCGATTTCCTTCCCCATCCTTCTCTAATGCGAAGGGGCCGATGACGTCGCTGTCTAGTCCGCTCCCCTAAATCAACCAACAAACCAACGGGCACCGGCGCCCATAACTTTGACGTTCTGTAGCGTCGTTGTATGACTTTTCCAGACATGGACTCCGATGTAAAGCTGACATACTAAGTCCCCTGTATAACTTCTAGAAGTGTGCAACATGAATTGTGAGACATATCTTGTGAAACATCGTGTATATAAAAGGCAATGACTGACTGAATGACTCATGGCCGCCCAGCCAAAACCGCTAAAGATAGAACTTGAAATTTGGAGAGGGATTGATATTGCACTATAGGCATCATTTAGGAAGGGATGTTTCGAAATTCCATTCGTGAGGCGATGAAATAAAGCACTAAAAGTTATTTGAAAATATGTCACCAATAAGGCTATTTTCAAAGTAGAACTGCAATAGTATGTATTTGGTTTCTTGATCAGAAATTTAAAAAAAAGTGTTTCATTATTTTTGGAAAGTCAATAGATAAGGAGGTGAAATAGTTGGTGTGAGAATATTTTGAAAATTAATTATTATTAAAGCACTACGAAAACATTTTTAAACCTACATCTATAAAAATTTGTGATTCATTTATAGGCCGGAAATAAAAAGGACGGGATTCAGGATTCTTAGAAATTCAATATCTAAGGCAGTGAAATAGGGGATGAACTTTTTTTTTTTGAAAATATGTCGTTATCAAGACAATTTTGCAGCTGTAACTACGAAAATTTGTGTTTGACTTCTCGGTTGGAAATACAAAAGTAGCTGTTTTTTTTTTTTTTTTCAAAAATTTAACCCCTAAGGTGGTGAAATAGGACCTGACTAATTCACTGGCTCATCATTGCCCATTGCATACCACTAAGGCTAGGAACTTGAAATCTGTATAATGTGTTGATCTAATACTGTAAACATCGCTTGGGAAGGGTCTCTAACTCTTCAGTAGTGAGTAGATTTTTTGGTTTCCACCAGATAGTGTTCATTCCTATGAAAATATCACCACAATAACAAAAAAGAAAGCATTAACAAAAACCTCCGACTGCACTTATCACGATCGCCTTTTAGGCAGAAGCACATTGGAAAAAGACCATGCTTCTATATACCAAATTACCGGAAAGGTTTAGAAGGTATTGATATTTTTAAATTAATCGTTGCATTCGGAAAAGACGAAGCTTCTATGGCCTTCGTTTCCGGGGAAAGTTTAGAAGGTGACTTGTATAATAATCATTGCAAACTAATCATTACTGGGGAAAACCATACACTTCATTTACAGTAAAACAATTAGAGTAATATACGTTTGAGAACTTAAAGGGTCACTAAATCTTTCATGTAGAATAGGTTCTTGAACAAGATAATGTTTATTGTTTTGTTTGTGTGTGGGTGGAAACTTTATCAAAGTAATACTACTGTCAACTTTTTGCTTGTGTGTATTCATCGATTGAATATGGAGATTTTAAATATGAACGATGAGTAGCTGCCTTACACTGAAGAAAAATGCAGTAGAGCTGGAGACTGCCTATTTCGGGCACTTTCGTGTGTATGTTGTGCATGAACTGACCTCTCGAGTATGTCCCATAAATGCTCGATGGGATTCACGTCGGGCGATCAGGGTGGCTAAATCTTTCACTCGAACTGTCCAGAATGTTCTTCAAACCAGTCGCGAACTGTTAAGACCTGGCGACATATTAGGCTGCAGGAAATTCTTGAATGATTGCAAATGGTCTCGTTTTCAGCCAATGATCGGTTCAGTTGAACCAGAGGACGCAGTCCATTCCATGTAAACACGGCATACGCCATTATTGAGCCACCACCAACTTGCACAGTGCCTAGTTGACAACTTCGTTCCATGGCTTCGTGGGGTCTGCGCCATACGCGAACCCTACCATCAACTCTTACCAACTGAAATCGAGACCCATCCGGCCCGAGCACTGTTTTCCAGTCGCCTAAGGTACAGGAGCCCAGGGGAGGCGCTACAGGCGATGTCGTGCTGTCAGCAAAGAAACACATGCCAGTCGTCCGCTGCCATTGCTCATTAACACCAAATTTCGACGCACTGTTCCAACGAACCTGTTGCTTTCTGCGTTTATTTCACGCAGTGTTACTCGTCGGTTAACAGTGAAAGCTCTACGTAAATGGGCCGGCCGCGGTGGTCTAGCGGTTCTAGGCCCGCAGTCCGGAACCGTGCGACTGCTACGGTAGCAGGTTCGAATCCTGCCTCGGGCATGGATGTGTGTGATGTACTTAGGTTAGTTAGGTTTAGGTAGTTCTAAGTTCTAGGGGACTGATGACCACAGTAGTTAAGTCCCATAGTGCTCAGAGCCATTTCTACGTAAATACCGCGGCTCTTGGTCACTGGGAGAAAGCAGTCGGGCACTGCGTTTTCCGTGGTGAGAACTAACAAGCCTTTTATTTACACTCAATCCACATTCTGTGCACATTAGACTGTACAGTCCACTCAGTGGACACTGTAACCCTTCTTCACTTTCACAGAGGATAGCAACGTCATCAGCGAATTTTATCAGTGGTATCCCTTAGAGGTATTACCTTACCCAGTGTGAGACAAATGTTAGTGAAATCACTGCAAAATACGTTATACGATTTCAGCACCTACATAAAACATGTAAAAACACAGTAAAAATGTTTCTTTAATGCCTAAGCAGTTTGTAGTTTTAATTCGTGCATCAAGGAAACCCAGTGATGGTCATCCTGGTCGTTTTAATGCACTCATTGCAAATGAGGTAACACTGGTGATTGTTGACCAACAATAGAAGGAACGAGACATCGTAATTCATAGCCACGATGGTAGATTGCGGTGAATCAACCTTTAATGTTCGATACAGTATTGCTAGTATCCTGCTTGACACAGTGAAATCGATTAAATATCTGGGCGTAACGTTGCAAAGTGTTATGAAATGTAACGAGCGTGTGACAACTGTGGTAGGGAAGACGAATGGTTGACTTCAGTTTATTAGAAGAATTTTAGGAAAGAATGGCTCACCTGTAGAGGAGACCGTATATAGGACGCTGGTGCAACCTTATTTTTGAGGACTGCTCTAGTATTTGAGATTCGTACCAGGTTGGATGAAAGGGAGACATCGAAGCAATTCAGATACGGGCAGTTATATTTGTTACCGGTAGGTTCGGACAACACGTAATTCTTAAGATGATGCTTCGGGAATTCAAATGGGAAACCCGAGAGGGAAGGCGACGTTCTATTTGAGAAACAGTATTTCGAAAATTTAGAGAACCAGCACTGAAGCTAACTGCCGAACGATTCTACTGCCACCAGCATAAACTGCGCGTGAGGACCACGAAGATAAGATACGGGAAATTAGTGCTCATACGGAGGCATACAGACTGTTGTTTTTCCACCGCTCTATTTGCAAGTGGCACAGGAAAGGAAATGACTAGTAGTGGTACAGGGCACCCTCTCCTACGTACCATACGGTGGCTTGCAGAGCACCTATGTATATGTATATGTAGATCAGCGAAGGAAGTCCAACCGTCTTACGACGCTTTACAATATCTGTTGATATTCTGTCGTGGAGAAGATGAGTACATTGTGATTTGACCCAGTTAGACCCGTCAGAAAGATAGTTTCCGTCGCAACTTTCTACTCATACCGTATTATGTTTAGGAAATTAGCAGGAAGAGGAGATTACTGTTTAACGTCCCGTCGACAACGACGTCGTCAGAGACGGAGCACAAGCTTGGATTAGGGAAGGATATGGAAGGAAATCGTCCGTGCTCTTTCGAAGGAATCATCCCAGAATTTGCCTGAAGCGATTTAGGGAAAGCACGGAATTTCTAATTCAGGATGGCCGGACGCGGGTTTGAACCGTCGTCCTCCCGAAAGCGAGTCCAGTGGGCTAATCACTGCGCCACCTCCCTCGGTGAAAGGAGCAGACAACCACCTAATGTACTGCAGGTCTCTATTCAGCTAATATTTAGTCGCAAGTACGACGAAATAGGAACTGAGAGGCTAAACTATATACGAAATAACCAAGCGCAACTGAGGGTCGACCACTACGCTCAACTCAAAGACGCCGCTGGGAGATTGGATGCCGATGCTGCTCATGTTAGTCAGATGGTGGTACTGCCATCATCACTTACTGGTGCATAGGTTATAACATGAACTCACTCAGTACGCTTTGAATTGCATCCGCGATTACAGCCATCCTAATTTATTTATTTGGTTGACTTGTAACCCCAATTGGAAGGACATTACAGACTCACTAGTTTTCCTTCAAACGTCTCACAACCGTCACAACATTACAGCAAGAGTGTTTTATTTTAAGCTTAAGAAAATGGTGAACATCTTGACTAAGGGAAATTTATTCACACCAAAGCAGTGATTTATGTTCTCTGTGGGGTGGTGGAAATGTGGATTACCACGTAGCCCAAACAAACCATAACCCCCGACATGATCGAGCGAAATCAAATTCTTCACATAGTTAAGTCAAATATGATCTATGGATTATGTGGTAGTTAACTCAAATTCGCCTTTCATGAAAGGTAACAACTGCAACGAAAGGTACTCCAGATCATTTATTAAACACACTCAGATGAGTAAAGACGGATATGCACTGTATCGAATGAGATCTCCAGATGATGGTGGATTTAAAGTAAAAATTTTTAAAAAAATATGGACCTAGATAACTTTTGATCGTATCTTACAACCTAGTATGTTGACGTACTTCCAATGCTCACATTATTGCAACGCAGTCAACTCTATCAAATATATTTGTAAATATGTAAGTAAAGGTAGTGATCATGCCGAATTTTTCTTTGAAAACCAGAAAGATAAGGTAAATTCTTTTGAAAATGGCCGTTACATCAGCAGTTCTGACATTTTTGGAGAACGTTAGACCTTCCTACTCATGAGAAATACCCTACAGTCACCGATCCCTCTGTCAAGGAGGCTCTAAGCTTGTCCACAATATAGTGAAAGGAGAAAAATAATGTAGGTTACTACATTTTCGTTATCCACGAAATAAAACGAAATAAAATTGCAGCATTAGGGACGACATTTTAATTTATTACGTCTCAATTACGAACGCTAGTCGCAATAAATTTTGTCGGTATCCACATATGCCATTGAATGCACCTGCAATACTTTAATATTGTACGACACATAATTCAAGAGAAATGCCATCATAAATATTGAGATGTCTGAAAAATTAGCTTTTACCTAATCTTGCAGTAAGAGCGTTCTATGTCGTTACATGATTAGACGCGTGGAGTGCCCCATTTTATTTTTCTGCTTACTCATTTAAACGAATATCAAATGAATTCGTTAATTGTTTTTCTATCTTTGTATATATATAAGGATGGAGATAGAACATAAATTTCCAAAACAGCGTTTCAATAACTTGTTTCAGACACGGTGAACTCATCCGGTATCCAAATGAGTCAAACATTTCCATCTTTTTCAACTATGACACCGTTTTCTAGTTGACTTGTCTTTCTGCATTCCTCACTAGTGGCAATAAGCTTTAGAACTTTCTCTGGGGTCGTCTGGTGGTGCAATCGTTGAATTTATGCCCAGTAGGACAAGTGAATGCTGCCGTCATTCAGTGGGAATTTGACGATCAGTGGATCTGTAACGCATTTGAGTGTTCATCGTTTCCCAGGCCAACACCTGCAAAAATTCCGCTCTTTTCACTGGTTCAGGTATTTAATAATTTACTCAGTATATGCACAGTGCATTCAAGGCAGAATGTTAAGTAAATTGTGGGAAACAAAACATAGGACACCTACAAGTGTATCGCGAAACATCACTTTTTGAATTAGTTGGTCAAGTAAATCAACCTCCGTCTCTGTCATATTGTGAAAGTTACAGTTTATGATTTCAGTGAATCTCTTGTATCTTTATAAGTGGCATCACGATGTGACATACATATGAAGAGAACAGCTTGATTCACATTATGGCTGTTCGAAGTAAGAGTACAGTTCTCTTGTCAGCCAAAAAAAGAACAATATTGAGGTCTTTGCTAATAAGGTAAAAATTCCTTGAGGATCTCCTTGTTTTTTTTTTCTGAGAGTTACAGCTTATAACAGTGCCTCTACTTCTATTAGTTTCTTACTCAGTGGTATACTCCTGAATGTATTGTCACCAGTCATATTACGGTGAGTCCCATTGGTAGATTCCACCAATCTCCTTATTACATCTGTAAGAGAATTGCTTTGCTTGAAAGAAAAAAATGCGGGGCATTACTTTCTGGACAACCCTCGTTGGGCTGGAACGTTGATTCATCAGTACAGGATATGATTTTTGAGGAAACTCACTCCAGTGGAAAAGCCTACGAACACACAAAGTTACTATGACTTTACGCTCATATGCTATCTATGATGCTATAACAAATAACTAATTTCACGAAAAACGCTTTTTGTCTGTATAGTTTTCAATGTGCCCAATACATTCTATCCAAACGAAATTCAACACATTCTACTCATTAAGAGAAAAAATTATATTACAACTGCGCACAATACTTGTTTATAATACATAAAACAATCCTATTCGATGATGTTTTTTTCCAAGAAGCCACTTTTTCAAGTTAAATGTGCGGAGAAATCTACCGAAGCCCAATTAGGGTACTTAAGGCATCGCAACGGCCGATATGTGAACAGAACTACTCTCGTGCAAAAGCAAATTTTTGTCACCTTAACCTTGTTCCCACACCACGTGTTTGCGTCAGCTTTTGCCTAAAGACCTCAACACAGCATATTAGTGTACCGGTTATCTACAATTTACGTGTAGTATTGAATATTCAAACTAGTTACCAGATACACCGGCACCAATGTCGTGATTGGTTCAAATGGCTCTGAGCACTAACTTCTGAGATCAGTCCATTACAACTTAGAACTAGTTGAACCTAACAAACTCAGGACAGCACACACATCCATGCCAGAGGCAGGATTCGAACCTGCGACCATAGCGGTTACGTGGTTCCAGACTGTAGCAGCTAGAACCGCTCGGCCACACCCCCCGGCGGTCGTGATTGATACATGTTATGTTCACTTAATGTTATCATAATCCCATTGTTCTGAATGATACGTGTTACGTTCACTTAATGTTATTATATTCTCACTACTGTCGTCGACTCCCAATAGCGTAGTTCAAAATTTAATTGCTGCCAAGAGTAAGTTGCAATAGTTATGGGTGATAATGTTCCAGCTGATATGCAACATGAGGGAAAACGTCGTTTATTAGTTTGGTGATACGTAAGTGAAATACAGGGCACAAGTATTGAAACACATCAAAATGTCAAAACATTTAGCTCTACTTATTTTATATGTCGTAGAGAATAAAACCTCAGTGATAGCAAACTATCACCGAAATTAATTAGTATCAGCGTACAGTGCAGACCCAAAAGAACCATTCCTGCAAACACGTAACAAGCAGATGAAGAACAAAATCACACAATGAAAAAGCAACAGTTTTAAAACCCCGTCTTTTAAGAACTAAAATAACTCTTGTTATGATGATACACGATGGACGTTCAGTAAGTAATGCAACACATTTTTTCTCTGCCAGTTTTGATTGAAAAATTTCGGAATTTGTTGTGGCACATCTTGGATTAGTCCCGCTTCAACCCCTACGATTTCGTGAAGTTCTCGTAGATGGTAGCGCTATACGTAGCCTTAAAATTATGTCTGTAATGGAGGCGCGTTCCAAGCAGAGAGATGACATTGATTTTCTTATGGCGGAAAACCAGGGCATCACGGATATTCATATATTGCCGAATGTCTGCGGAGATCTGGCAATGAAAAAAAAAAAAAAAAACACACACACAGTGAGTGGCTCGACGAAGCGTCTGCCATCATTGCGACACGATCGCACAAACCTGTTCGATCTCCCGGGTGCCGGACGGCCGCACACAATTCATGTTGGAACGTGCGGACACTCTCATGCGAGGTGATCGACGGATCACAATCAGAAATCTCGCTGATCAATTCAACGTCCATGTTGGTAATGCTGACACACTCGTCCACCAGTTGGGATAGTCAAAGGTGTGTCCCCATTGGGCTCCCCGCCGCCTACATCTACATCCACACCTACATGGATACTCTGCAAATCACATTTAAGTGCCTGGCAGAGGGTCCATCGAACCACCTTCACAAGTCTCTATTATTCCAATCTCGTCAAGCGTGCGGAAAGAATGAACACCTATATCTTTTCGTTTGAGCTCTGATTTCCCTTATTTTATCGTGGTGATCGTTTCTCCATGTGTAGGATGGTGTCAACACAATATTTTCGAATTCAGAGGAGAAAGTTGGTGATTGGAATTTCGTGAGAAGACTCTGCCGCAACGAAAAACGCCTTCCATTTAATGATTTCCAGCCCAAATCCTGTATCATTTCTGTGACACTTTCTCCCATATTGCCGGCTGGTCCCAGCGGAGGTTCAAGTCCTCCCTCGGGCATGTGTGTGTGTGTTTGTCCTCAGGATCATTTAGGTTAAGTAGTGTGTAAGCTCAGGGACTGATGACCTTAGCAGTTAAGTACCATGAGGTTTCACACACATTTCTACATTCACCCATATTTCGCGATAACACAAAACGTGCTGCATTTCTTTGAAATTTTTCGATGTACTCCATCAGTCCTATCTGGTAAGGATCGCACACCGCGCAGCAGTATTCTAAAAGAGAACGGAAAAACGTTGTGTAGGCAGTCTCCTTAGTAAAACTGTTGCATTTTCTAAGATAAATTACCAAAACTTTGGACTTTCTCATGTTTTCCGTATTTCTAGAAAATTGAGTAAGCAAAGGTTACAGGAACTGTAGAGCATTAATTCTCCATAGAATGAGTACGAAAAATTTCCTGTTTGATTACGCCTTTTTGTAGAGAAGCTACGTCATAAACGAAACTTTTTTACGCAATTCGAAAAACACTTCTTTCGTCGCTATAAAACTTGCAGCATCTGAAAATTCGCCAATTTGACGCACAGTTTTGCAGGAAAAATGTTTCAGAACATTAAACTGAGTTTCAAAAACTCAGAGAAAGTGACAAAAGACCTAGCTGCTATTGTCGCCATTATTCACTTATATGTAAATCACACAATTATCGACCTATATCAACTTCCTACTTTGTATTCAATGAATTTTTCCAATATTACAATCCATACTATAAAAGAAAATCAAACCGCTGTCTCATGACAGGTAAAGGAGGCCTTTTCATGAGGTAAGTATTGTAAACTCAAGATACAATTTGGGATAGGAAAAAAAATCACATGGAACCGTGGGTCCACAGTTCTTGCACCATATGTTCTTTCAATTATCACATTTATTTACAGTGCAAACGACAGTGCCAAATAAAATACAACAATCACCAAATATCGAACATAAGAGGTTGTTAAATGAAAATAAGCCTTTTTAAATTTTAGCCGCATATTGACATAACTTTCAATTCTAGCTGCTCCAAGGAATCAATGCCAGTAACAAATAAAAAATAAATCATAATAAATTAAACAATAAGAAAGTAAAGATAACTCTTGCACAGTCATATAAAACACAGTGGCCGAGTGGTTCTAGGCGCTTCAGTCTGGAACCGCACGACCGCTACAGTCGCAGGTTCGAATCCTGCCTCGGGCATGGCTGTGTGTGATGTCCTTAGGTTAGTTAGTTTTAAGTAGTTCCAAGTTGTAGGGGACTTATGACCTTAGATGTTAAGTCCCATAGTGCTCAGAGCCATTTCAATCACTGTCATTGAGTTTCTGGTTTGCCTGATCGTGAGCGGCGTTAGCAGCGCGTATCGATATATCCCCTCTAGTAGTATCTTTGCTCGACTGCTATTACTTCCTGCTCGTTGTCGGTTGTAAGCTAGTTGGTCGCAGTTCGGGATAAATAAATAAATGTCTTGGGACTAGGGGCTCCCGTCGGATAGACCGCTCGCCGTGTGCAAGTCTTTGGATTTGACGCCACTTCGGCGATTTGCGCATCGATGGGGATGAAATGATGATGATTAGGATAACACAACACCTACTCCCAGGGCGGAGAAAATCTCCAACCGAGCCGGGAATCGAACGCGGGCCCTTAGGATTGACATTCTGTCTCGCTGACCATTCAGCTACCAGGAGCGACGCAGTTCGGGATGCCAGTTCGGGTCGCGAGTTTGGGGCTGGCAGTCAGTGGGAAAGTGTCTGGAGCGCGGCCCTGACCTGCCAGTCGGGAGCTGCAATGTGGCACTAGTGCAATCGGTTTGGAGCAGCAGTGAGGTCTGCGTCGACATGGCTCGCCCGACCATTGTAGCCACGCATCGCTTGAGCCGGGCCAGGGTCTTGGTGGATCGTCGCTCGGTCGCCCTACCGGACGACGCGTTTTGGCTCGCCGATCATTCATGAGTCGGCTGTGTGCATCGACTCCCGATTTGTCCTCGTGCGTGCTTACTTAGTTTTGGGTATCGTTCAGGGCTTCGTGCAGTGTTTTTCAGGTTGTGTGTAGTTGGTGTTATTTCCACTGACGACTATTTTAGATGTTGTCGGCATTCTGAGAGGAGTCGGTCGGTTAGTGCAGACCAGGGACTGACGCAAATTCGAGCAGTGTTCTTTGGGTAAAGTTAACTATATTACCGTGTTCCATATTCAAGTGTACCAGCGAACTTTTCTGCCTTATGGCCATTAGTGTTCCGGTTACTTGCCCTGACCACTAACATAATTTCAGGCAGCGTCCTTTCCTCACCTGTTGTCGCTGTCCAACATGGTGTGTAGTTTTTACAGCTAATATATACTCCATTGTGGATTATCACGTTTGTAACATCTCCCATTTGAGTTCTCCTGTACTGATTGACGGCAAACAAGTCGTTGTGTCGATCGGTCCGTGGCTACCCCCTGGTTGGGTTCCGACAGATCAAGTATAGTTGGACTCACCAACTGTCTCACCTAAGTGAACGAGGGCAGACCTACCTCACTGGAGGCCTTCTGAGTGCCACCGATGTTTAATTATCTGTTGTCAGCTACCTTAAATTCAAGGCTTATGGTTTTTTTCTTAAACATTTTCGAAATTAATTTTTAAATTTATCTTTCAAGCTCAAACACTGCGCCCTTCTGCCTTTAATAGTCTATGGTAATATATTCGAAAATTTTGAAATTTAATTGTGGCCCTCAGCCATTTATATTGCACTCTGCATATGTTTGCTGTTTTTTAATTATTTTATTGCTATCTTAGTTGGATTTTTTTCTTGTTGATTTGTAAAGATTTCTTGTTTGGAGTCCTCCAGCCGTGAAAGAGTTGCATTCGGTAAAGGTCCGGCTATGTGCCGCTTTGGTTGTAAAGGTTATTAAATTACAATAAATTACAATTAGAAGGCGAAACTGACAACCTATGACCCTTTCCACAATCGTATTACCTGTTGTGCCCAGCGGGTTTAGTGGGCATATCACACCTTCTTGCTTCCCACTTCTGAAGAGCAATTCGGGGATGGCAATTGCATCTTTCAGCACGATCGAGCACGTGTTCATAATGCACGGCCTGTGGAGAAGTGGTTACACGACAATAACATCCCTGTAATAGACTGGCCTGCACAGAGTCCTGACCTGAATCCTATAGAACACCTTTGGGATGTTTTGGGATGCCGAATTCGTACCAGGCCTCACCGATCGACATCGATACCTCTCCTCAGTGCAGCACTCCGTGAAGAATGGGCTGCCATTCCGCAAGAAACCTTCCAGCACCTGATTGAACTTATGCCTGCGAGAGTGGAAGCTGTCATCTAGGCTAAGGGTGGGCCAACACCATACTGAATTCCAGCGTTACCGATAGAGAGCGCCACGAACTTGTAAGTCAATTTCAGCCAGGTGTCCGGATACTTTTGATCACTTAGTGTATATAGTCCTTTAGGCAGAATATTTAGAAGTTAAAGCTGGTACATCAGAACCTGAAGAAGGGAAAGGCGAAACGTAACTTGAAGAAGGCAAGCCGCAAGGTGAACAGTTCGACTATAGCAGTAGCGGACATGTCTCAAACACAGGGGCATAACAACAGGCCCTCGCGTCCGACAGCCGCTGAAATATCGGGGTCACGCTTCACAAGGCTAGGAGGCGCTCCTAACAGATGCCACATAGATGAGACAGAGTACAGGATTACCTGAACAACAATCGCCAGCTTCTTAAAAGATCACTGCTATAAGCTCCACAAATCCATCATAAAGTAAGGTATCAAATATTACACCCAAGAAATCACTGGTAAGGTAGTATAAAAATATAATAATTAACATCTCCCCAAACGATTTAGGTAAACTTTACACCAAAACTACACGGCCAGTTGCCTACTTGCATCCAGCAGGTTCTAACATGTGTGAGACTGGTTCTGCTCTATCTTCCTATCACAGTTGCACAAGGACGCTCTTTCAATGTTTTACGAATTTGGAGTTGAACCTACTGCCCGCAAGGTGGGCAGATACCATTTCACAGATGCAGAGTTCAGAGGAGTACAGCAGAATGAACAGTTATGTAATCAGACAATGCTCTCAATGTTGGTTCCACTACACTCCCTCTAAAGGAAACGTTATCACTACCAGAAATTAGTGTACGGGTTCAGGAGTAACTATATGCTAACAAAAAACGAAAATCTTAGATTTTCGTAATTAAGGTTTATTTTTACTGTAAGTATGACTTTATGAGATATCAATCATAATTGTAGCACTTTAGGACGGTACAATATTGATATTTGGTGTTCACAGATGTGAAGAGAAATTCCTAACTATTCTAAGGTTCTTTAATAGTAAGATAGTTGATGACCATGTCTGGGGGTCGATAAAGTACAAACAAATTAAATATAATTAGGGCAAGAGATATCAATTAAACTAAAATGCACAATTAAAATAACGAAGTAATGGATGGAGGTCGGTAAAGAGCAATCACAATGAAGTATACAATTAAACCAATTCAATAACTTCAGAATGTAAAACACTCTATAGAGGCTGTAGTTAAATTGGATATATTGAGTTTCTGCTTCAACTGAGCCTGACAATCGTGAATATGTTTAACTACAGGTCATAGCTGAATGTACGGAAAAATAGGAGAAACGGAGACGACCGCAATTCTGAGTGTCGACTGAATATCATTTGCTGGTGTAGCATGAGCGCACGTGTTTAACTTTCGTCGATGGCGGCAGTTGCTTCTGTCAGCGCGAGCTGTGAACCTGAAAATCTATTCTAAATCTCTCTCGACTGTTAAACACCCAGTTTGATACATTTCTTTCATCTTCGGTGAAGCTGAGCCTCTAGTTATTCTCTAGCTAAGTTAATTGGCATGGTGCTCGTTGTTTGGTTGGAACAGCGTGTACATCGTTTCCCTCAAAAACCTCGCAAGTGTTAACTATGAGTGCTCGGTGCAATTCATCATACACGGAGACTTTTCAGTTTAACTCCTTACTAGTTAAGAAAAGCCTGTGACTTTTCAGTTTAACTCCTTACTAGTTAAGAAAAGCCTGTGAACAAGTGTTCACATAATTACTCTCACAATCGTCTCAGCGTGGCGCAAGACACCTCGGTCAAACACTCCACGTTTTGCTGCAATAGAAGAGCCAATTTCTCTGTCTGCAATTTGCCTGTATCAAAGCTGGTGGCCACGTGTTTTCTTTCTAGCCAACCAGAGCATTCGTACTTGTTATAATTCCACCCGCTAGAGTTTCTCTAGCCTATCAAAGACGTCGTTTCTTTCGTAGGGCAGAGTTTAACTTCTGCTATGTAATACTGAGATAAACAGTTTTCTTCCACAAGGGTTTCAACACAGGTGGCTACAGTGAGTCACCAATGTTTTGAGTTGAATTTATCTGTCATCTCCAGCTGTATTCCTGAGGCTTTCTGAAGGGTCACTGTTAAAAGCAGGGACAAGGGCGACTTTTGCCGCCGGTATGCACAGTGGCTCCGGCGTCGCATTGTGTCCACTGAATGTCCGGCTGTGAAGTTTTTGGCCTAAGATTCGGACAGGTGTTGCCACCATAAAATTCTCTTCCCCTCATCACCGCATCTCGTATCTCTGGCCTTGGAAACTACTTGCATGCAATTACTAGTGTGATTCTTAGTGGTTTATATACACGAAATGCTGGCTTGCTTATTCGATTTCCCTATCAATAAAATTCGTACATTTTCACGTAACTGTGTTGTGTGACATACCGATTTAACCAGAGTTGTTTCAGGAATTTAATGTTAGGTGTTTTATGTGTCTGACACCTTACACAGGTACAGCAAATAACCCTTCAAAGCGAATCATAGTGACTAGGTATTACAAACAGCGTTTTTCTTGAATCAGTCCTCAGGCTTGACAACGATCTAGACCCTAGTTTCAAAAAACACAAATTAACGTCGGGAATTCCCCTTAAAATAATGAAAAGATAAAATTACAAACCTTACAAAATGTAAAAAAATTCAAACTCCGTGAATAGGAATTATGCCACACAGCTCCTGACCATTGCGTTCAAAACTCCACTGAACCCTAAAGCTCAAACAGAAACTGCCACAGACTCGAAGCAAAAGTTAAAATTCACTAATAAACCCATTGAATTTGAAAATGACGTGTGGCTTATGGCCTTGATAATCCACAGCAAATAAAGGCATCAGTGGCACACTTTATCTGCGGGGCAACGAGAATCACTAATTCCCATCCAAAATTTCCACTTGTGACAGAAATTCAAAGGTACGACACGGTTGTGGCCAAGGTTATTTACATTAAAATAAAATGTTGCACTGATCCATAAGGTACCAACAGCAGAGGCGATCAATACTGACGGCAAAATTTTCCAGTATTGATCCTTGAATACGCAGAAATGGTGAGGGCAAAACTGCAAGCGTCCAGGTCCACACAGCATGGATAAACAGGGAGGCGCTGACCCCCTAATGGCCATATGAGGGCACCGTCGGTACAGCAGTGTGATTGCCGCTACCCAGAGGACCTCGGCACAAGGAGAAGTATCGGCCGAAGGAGCCGTTGCACGCGAAAATCCAAGAGTGATACCCTTGACCAGCACCCCTCCTGCACGTTCTCACCTCACAACGCACTGCCAACCTATTCAAACTCTCGGAGCCAGCGATCATCTACGAAAACTGCAAGTTAATTTCGCGCCGCTTATCGGGGAGCCAGTGAAAGAAGGCACCACGAAGACAAAGATAAAATCAACTGAAACAGCCACGGCTCAAGTACAACATATAGAGCATATGTAACTGTAAAATTGTGTAATCACACGAAATTTTGTTATGTTTTAGAACGAAAATGGAAAATGTTTGAAAACTATGCATCACTAAAAATTTGTTTTGTTACAGGACACAAATGCAAACTTGTAAAGAAGTCAACTCTAGCATCTGAGGATGATAAAATAAAATCATTTTAAAAAAGCTTATGCCTGGCTGCAGTACTTCCTACAGTTAAGTCGCGAGAACAGCTGCCGTGTTCTCTAACGAAAATGGGTAAAATAAATTTTATTCTATTCGAACACTAGTCCTTACTCATTAATTTTTCATTCTAGTTGTTGGAATAGAATTTTTTATGTAACAGCAAGAAGGGAAAGTCCTCTGCGAATATTAACATCAGTCCTATATCTTTCTTTGTAGGGCTTGTACAAGTCATCGGGAATTCCCTGTCTGCCAAATGATTTTCAAAATCAGCACAATTTTTTATAATTTTTGAACTCGTTGACTTCAGTGGTTCTGCAAGCACTCCAACAGACACTCCATTATTTAACTGCTTAATGTTCTGGTAAATGTCAAATTGCTTACAACGTTCTTTGCAGTTTTCTTTTTTGCTTTGTGCCAGCTCTCTGTTTTCGCTACTGTACAGAGATTTTGAGGCTGGAACATATTCCGCTTCGTTTCAACCATTACTTACCAAACGTTTTTCACATTAATGTGATGCCCTCAGTGCTGAGTGAGAGAAAAAGAAACTCTTCCGAAAAATTTCAGTACATTAAAACAAAAACTGTAGGCTGCCCCATTTATGGGACATTAGAAAAATTAGCTATCAAAATGCACTATATTATTGTCACTGTAAAAAAACTACAAGGAACATCGTTAAGAAAATAAAAACATGTTTTTAATGCTATAGTGTGTCACTTCAGTATGAAATGAAACAAATACATGTCGTCGTGTAGACCAACATTGCAACCATCACACATTTTTGTCGTTTTTTTTTTTAACGCAGTATACAGATCTTTTCTGAGTTTCAATTGGCAAATGAAGTAGTTTCTTCGATGTAGTCGTACATCTGTACTCACCTGTCCTTCCATCAGTTTGCTTCCTTATGGTCCTCTGCATTTCGATGTTGATCCTATTTTCTTTGAAACGTGCATCACTATTGTCCTTTAGGGCATACAAAAGTGAGAGCCTCTCACTTGAGTAAGAAATTTGGTATGCACAACAAGGTTTTTTCATGCAGATACCAGTTATCTGGGTGGATAATGGTCACCACCAATTTCTTAAAATCTTATCATCGTTTTAGAAAACTATCTATTTGTCCAGTATATCAACATCACACATATGGACACTGTATTCCTGAACGAGATTGGGCACTGGAACAGATATAACTTCACTGTTCAGAACATTTTCTTCGATGTGTTCTTCATCTGTTATTTCATCTGTGTTGGGTGCAATAATCATCAGTTATAAGTCATCAGCTTCATCTTCACTCATTTCGTAGCTCTCCAGATGTGCTAGAGCTACTTCCAACTGTTAAGTCCATGTGGCATGTTTCTGTCCTTTCTGAATTGTAAAATACGAAAGGGATTATTTCACTCTACTGCGTAGCCCTGGAGAAAATGCCATACAATATAAAGTAAACAGATCTCAACAACGTAAACCGTAATATTTGTATATAAGGCGTGTGTACGGCGCATTAACGAAGGAGTGCCAATGTAGTGTGCCATTATCCCGTTACTGGGATGCATAAAATAACCTGATATTGCAGTTACTTCAGGTAGTCTCAAATGTATTGAATATTACATGGAAATCCACACCCAGACATCTAAATCACAATTCATTCTTGTGCAGAAACCGCCAGCAGGCATACAGTGCAGCCAAGTACGAAGATAGAAAAATAGCAAATTATTTCCTTTCCTAAAATGAGATAATTAGAGAAAAATTATTTCCTTTCAGTTTTCAGGCATTATAGCAGTCAGTTCATCCTTTAGGAAAAACAATCGAGATTAAAAGTTGCATTGATTATGGAGAAACGAATAAAATATTTGTGTCCCAAAAAAGGGACAATGGTAAATAATGGGTTAACTGTTTTGTAGATATTCAAGGTATTGTTTTCTGGGTGTGTTCTTCATTTCCATGAACTGAATGTACTCGAGCAGTCTTTTTGTTTGTCTATTTTACTTGGATTCTTTTTCTATGAATGTATCACGTGTGTTTCCATATTTGTTACTTTCCATATTTTTGTGTTTGTTTACAATCTTCATACTATCGAGGACGTCTCTTCTGATTCGTAACAGAAATTGGTTTTGGGTAGTTATTATAAACTTGTGCTTGAGTCGTTGCCAATTCTGTGATTTTGTTTTGTCGATTTCAATTCGTAACTGTATTACTTGGTTTTTACTAGCGTCAAATTTAAAAATTACTTCCTTTTCCCTGAATTCTTAAATGTAGATCTGTTTCAGCTAGGCAGTTGTTCGCATCGGTATTTCCTTCATGCTGCGCAGGTTAGCCGCGCAGTCTAGGGACCTTGCCACGATTCGCGCAGTTCACCCCGTCGGAGGTTCGAGTCCTTCCTCGGGCACGGGTGTGTGTGTTGTCCTTAATGTAAGTTAGTTTAAATTAGATTAAGTAGTGTGTAAGCCTAGGGACCTCAGCAGTTTGGTCCCGTATGAGCTTACCACAAATTTTAAAACAAATCTTTCTTTATGAGTTTTAACTTTTTAAACATCTTTGTAATTACGAGATGAGATGGCAGTGTAATCAATTGGGAAATGTACTATATTCCTGATCATCGGTTTTTTAAGGATTTTTTCCTTACAATGGATTAACATACTTTGGAGGTGAAAGTTCAGCATACAACTATCATTTTGATTAATCTATTTGCAAGCAGGAAATTAGTAAAATTTCATGAAACTTGTTTTCCAACTGTACATAAAACCGCTCGTTAACATTTTTACACACTTTTGCAAAATTTTGGAGTTTGTGTATTTTCGAGCACTGCCCATAACTTCATTGCCTATTTAGAGCCACGGTATTACTTATTATCTTCAGTAATATTAATAAATGCTCTGTGTCTCTGATACAGAAGCGTTTTAACTGGCAACACGTCTCCAGTACTTATAAACTGCATTTCGGGGCTACAACGAAAAATATTCAGAAATCACGTGTTCGGTAACGAAGTATCAACAAAGCAACTGATTACCCTCACTGAAGAAGTGTCACAATACACTCGAGTGTATTTCTTGTTGTACTTCTTGTCTATTTAGAACATTATTTGAAAACTCGCCCTGCCCCATTCATAAGTAGCGCATGAAATTATAGTGAGGATATTGGAGGAGTGATAAATCACTAGTGTCGTATTCTGGGAGACGGTGGTTCAAATCCCTGTCCCGTCATCCAGTCTTGTGTCTTTCGTTGTTTGCTTAGATCGCTTAAGGAAAATCTAAGAATGATTATTTTCACAAAGACGCGGCTGACTTTCTCCCCCATACTCTCCCCGATCTGATTCTGTGCTACGTCTCTAATGACCTTATCGTCGTCAGGACTATAAACTCTATACTTCCTTCCCTTTTCCTTCTTGCTGAGACCTTTTGCGGTGCTAACAGTGACTGCAGCCTTGAAACCGTCGAAAGGTGAGCGAATGATTCGCACTGAGTGTTTTGTTACGGTTAGGCATTAAGTTGCGACCATGTTACACAACATTCAGTTCATAATGTGCCATGTAATAGTGTAGGCTCCACAACTGAATATTCAACAGAACAGCATAAATGCTTTAATAGAGGTGTTACAGCTGCACGACAACGCGCCGTGCAAGGTATCGGTGTAATAGGGTTTGAGTATCATAAATTTATCTATTCGACTTGAGAGAGAGCTGCATGACATTATTACCTGTTAAATCATCTAGTGATATTTCACGTTGCTTCTTAAATATCGACATCAGTCGATGATAATTAGATACATTGAACCACCGCTTTGTTTCGAATAGGGACCAGATGTTTGCACATCTCAGTTTTCATCATTAAAAAAAAAAATGGTTCAAATGGCTCTGAGCACAATGGGACTCAACTGCTGAGGTCATTAGTCCCCTAGAACTCAGAACTAGTTAAACCTAACTAACCTAAGGACATCACAAACGTCCATGCCCGAGGCAGGATTCGAACCTGCGACCGTAGCGGTCTTGCGGTTCCAGACTGCAGCGCCTTTAACCGCACGGCCACTTCGGCCGGCCCTTTCATCATAAAACTCAAACATTTTCATGTCAGTTTCACTGTAGCCAGCAGGTCTGTGTTAATTTCATTGATCTCTCTGCATTCCTCTAAAACTACCAATGCCGTCGTTTGTTTGTCCTTCACCTCTTAATTTGCTGCGATGTTAATTTCTTTCGACTTCTTTCACTCGTACTGATGACGTCCTGTTTTACTGTCGCCAACAGTTACATCTTCTAGTACATTCTTTTGTGGCGTCAGTCTTCCTACACACAGTGGTACTTCATTTCTAACAAAAAATGTAAACAAAGCTATAATTAAATGTACGTCAATGGCTGGCCCCAAATTTTTTCTTAGCCACCATGCCAGAGACATCTCGTCACTCAGTACACTGTTCCTATGGATGTCAATGGCGTTGTAATAATTAAAACAACGAACGAATTGCTTTCGAAGAATACAGAAACCAAAGAAATAATTAACTTCTCGTGGTTGGGATTCACAGTCATATAATATTTCTTAAAAGACATCATAGTCGCCGTAGACCGTATAAAATATTTATTATTTTATGCAGTCAACGGCGACTATGATGTATTTTAAGAAACAAAGAAATAAGATGCAACAGTATATTTCCAGTTAAAATGCAATATAGGCCTACTTCGTAAGTTTTGTTTTAGGAAAGGAGACACAGCCGAGTTCTTCAAATTTGTCGAGTACAGCGAATATTGTCGTGATGAAGCTTCTGAATGCAAGAATGCAGAATGCAGGAAGCAGAAGAAAATTGCAGCGAAGAGAAAACTAGATGCTACACACAAAATGCTACCAAAATGTTAATCCTATCGATTCCATTTGATGCAATAATTGGAATTTGAACAGAAGCGTAAAAAAACGCAAGTCAGTGTTTAATCGTTTGGCTGATAAACGGCCATCATAATAAACTAGATATTAAACGGAAATATCCGGAATTTTATTAGCCATCAATTGAAAAGTTTATGGTTGGCACCGTAAAACAGCATCATAGAGTATGATAAACCTCGACCAGATGCACGGAAAGTCTATGCTGTGCCGACCACTTTCTTAGTTTCTATTTTGTGAAACAAATTAAAAGTCTAGAAAATTTACCAACACTTTCTCATAATACATCAGGTCATAATATGTCTGGCATACCAAAATTTGTCTATGCAGTGAAAACTCTTAAAATGAGTACGAACACAGAGTTCGAGAAATTAGAAAGAAAAACAGACATAAATATACTAAGAAAAAATGGTACCAAATGAAAATGTGAATCAAAATACAGATTAAGATGCAATACAGAAATATACCTGAAAGTGAAGACGTCCAGAGATGTAACTGGCAAAGAAGATTAAAATTCGATGGACACACATGCAAGATGAATAATGGCAGACTAACTAAACAAGTTTCTGGCTTACCTAACAACTGTAAATTCAAAATCACATAGGGAAAGACGTGGGAAGAGGAATCGAAAATGTGGGAGTCTACACAGACGAAACGAGAAAAAGAATACGTTGTAAAGAGAAAATAGAAAAGATAGGTTTCAGGACGGAAAAAATGTACAGGTAGAAAGTGAGCACGAGAAGTGGATCAACAACGTTCTCGAAGAATGAAAGACGTTTGAACCCACAGGCAACTGCAGTTGAAAACAAAAAAGAAGAAGTATTGTCGATTAATCGTTCACTCTACATGAGTTTTTGAAAAAAAAACACCAACAACAATTAATCCAACAGGTAAAAATAGATTAGTGAATAGCGTATTACGACACACATTATTTTCTGTTTCCATCGACGAAAATTTAAACTGGAAGAAAAATGTTACTCAAATAAGTAAAGAGCTGGGTTCAGAAATTTAACACATTTCGCCTAATTGCGCTCATTAACGACTTATGGGAAAAATCTATATAGGAATTCAACATTTGGAAAGAACGGTTGATTGCACAGAAGTCAACAGTAAGAATAATATGTGATACCTACCAGCGTTCATCTCGTAGACTTCTGCACAAACAGTTATGCATATTAACTGCTCATTCTCGATATGGACAGGGTTTTTCCATTATTGTATCGTAACCTGTAGTGAGAGATTTCTGGAGCAAAGAAAAAGGGAAACATATATAATCATGCATCACCAAAGCGAAAAACAATTTTACAACACTTTCACAATGATCACATTACTGCACTGAATTTGCATGTCAGTCAGTTTATACTAATACCTGCATTACTTGATATTATTAGGAACATACAAACATCAGTAGGTTCTACTAAAAATTTCGTCAATCGAGTAGGTGTCAGACATCAATAATTATGTAGGCTCCCTTAAACTGAAATTTATTACTAGTTAAACTTTTTATGGCTGCTGCAAAGTTAATGAAAATGTGTGTTCCTGAATGATGAATTCCTTTTTGGACCAAAGTAAGTGACTTAAGATTTTTCTTATTTTTAATAGTGACTCCATAAACTGACCAGCTTGTCTGTAAATGAGATATATTTTAATAACAATTTCATTAAGGAATAAATATAGTGGGAAGCGGTAGTTAACATCCTTAGCTCCCCAAAGAGGCCCTGTGGGACGTACTTGAGTTCACATAAGAAATAATTCTTATTACACGTATTTGGAGCAAGAAAACTTTAGTTTGGCATGATGAACTACCCTAAAAAATAAACCTATATGACTTTATGAAATTAAATAAGCATAGTATCCCAGTTTCTTTTCTTAAATTTTTATATCGCCTATGGCCGATAACATTCGCACTGCAAATATTGATTTGTTCAGGCGATAGAGCAGTTCTGTGTTATGTTCCTCCTAGCTGAATTTATTATCAAGTTGTAATCCCAAGAGTTCAACACTGCCAATTTCTATCTGTTTGTCATCATATTTCAGGCATATACTGGTGGAGAACTTCTTACAAGTACAGAACTGCATGTAGTGAGTTTTTTTTTTTTTTTTTTCAAAGTTTAGTGGCAAAGAATTTGCTAGGAACCATTTATTAACACCGTAAAAATTCCATTAACTGACCTCTCTAAGCCTCTACTAAATTTTCTACTTATTGCAGTTCAATTCCGCGTTCGACCATCCTGATTTAGATTTTCCGTGATTTCCCAAAATCGCTCCAGGAAAATGCCAGGATGGTTGATTTGAAAGGGCACGGCCGACTTCCTTCCCTGTCCTTCCCCTAATACGATGACATCGCTGTTTTGTCTTTTCACCAAACAACCAAACTCAACCCTTACAAGAAATCGAACTTAGCATCTGGTAATGTTACCGATGAAAGATCATTAATATACACAAGAAAAAGTAAGGGCTTTGTCTCTCACAAGTTTCCACCTTGAGACACAACATACAATTAGCTGACATTGAGACAATGTCTGATAATAAACATCCGTTTCCTAATGACCCGCTTTGTTTCCTGTAATACGTATGGGAGTTCAACCATTTTGCAAAATTTCTTGTTACACGGTTATATTCTTCTTCACTTAAAAGGAAATTGATTTATACAGTCAAATGTCTTTGAGTGATCACAAAGTATACCAGTAGCCTTTAACTCATTATCTAATTATGTACATTTTCACTAGATATATAGATATCCTTCTTGATAGCAGAAGCATTTAGAAATCCAAACAGTGAAGTTGACAATATACTGAGAAGATAGACGAGATAGTGTGTATGGAAATCTATGCACATGTCTGTATGCGACAGGGATAGCTGTGCACTAGATGATGAAACATGATCAAAGAGAGGAACATCACAGATATAGCTCATCCAAGCGTTCACCAGTAGTTCCCGTGAGGTACCGTGAGCTTTCCTGAGAAAAAACCTTGCAGGATAACATCTCCTTAACCAAAATTTTGAAACAAAAACGTCTGAACAAGTCCCTTTCTCGGGAACGAAACAGAAGAGCTTTGTATTTTAGTTGGGCATTGCGAAAATCCCTCTGGCACATTGCAGCTATTTGTCCAGTCACGCTTAGTTTTTCTTTGTTATTATTCGTAGATTCTTTGCTGAGGGAGGGAAATTTATAAAAAATTGTGAAACGTCACAGTTCACTGCCAAAAGCTGATAATCTTGTTTACTACAACCAGAATCAGTCCTCTGACAATTATTTAGTATCCTGTAAGTGGTCCATCAAAGGAGGTTCTGGCAAATAGGGACCATTGTTCTCATAATCAGAAAGGCCAAACTCCGATGTGCTTCCTATCTTCAGGTCACTGTCTTCCATGTACGTTGTGTGACTTATATTCAAGGTGATGGGTCAGTGTCTTCCCTAGGACAACGAGTCCATTGTTCCCTACAAGTTAGCCACCTGGCCTAACCTCTTGTCTCCTATAACTTTTATTGATCACCTCTTATGCTACAGTTATAATTTATTATCAAATTATCTAGTGTAACTAATGACCATTCACTTTCATCTTCAGTATTTATCACCCAATCATTTATTTCCGAAAAACAAGCATTTTCCACCACCTCTCCAAAAAAATAGTTATGCCCCCCATCCCTGATCAAAATAATCATCATACTGATTCCTCAGTCATTCTCTATACACCATGACAAAAGGATCATGATGAATTGTCAACAGCAGCAGTGATCAGCCCCCCCCCCCTCCCTCCCAGGCGGATTAAGATAATGGTGAATAGTGGCATTGTCCTACTGATTATTATCCAAATATTTTACCATAATTTACCACCTGAAAATGAATGCCACTGATTTTTGCCTCCAGAATAGTTATTTCCCAATGGGTTCATTTAGTGCAGCAGTTTCAGTAAGGAGGTGCATAAACAAATACACAGATAACTCGTGGTTGCCACACGATAGTAGAACTTACTTTTGCATTTGTGTGTAGCTGAATTGCCAACATTATCTGGATTGAGAATCCACTTTTCCCATTTGCTCTCATTTCTTCTATATGCATGCCCGAGAGCACTTTCGGAAATTGAAGCATGAGCAGCATCCATCAGCCTTAGGCAGAATAAGAAAAAAGAACTTTTAAATATTAACCCATTCCTCTCACTGGACATCGACCCATGGCTCGTAGGCAATTATCACACACACAAAACACTACAGAACAACTGCACTACATATTACACGCGAGCTATCCCCAAAATTAAACTGATAGCCACTCGTTACTGTTACTCCAGGATTTTTTGTCCAATCACGCTGTACCACGAGGCGTATGATGGAAGTAATGGATCAGTTATGATGACTTTATTAGCAAATCATGAAAGTAAGCGCCGTAGCGACAGTATGTCAGAAAGGGCAGAGCAAACACACTGGCCAGACCTGTAGGCTACATCTACTCATCTGCCCAGCCAGGTAAGGCAAGTTTCACCAAGCCGCCCCATCAGGAAGGTGCTGCAGAATCGTCCCTCCTCTTTCCGCCCACCGCTAATCTGTTTACCTAAACAGTTATTCCAGCAAATTTTCCACGCACTTAAAGACATGAAATCTGTGTAAACTGTCTGATCTAATACATCCGAACACCTAATACTGGACATTAATATGACACGGACCAGCTGATCGAAATTCATGCCGTGTTTAGAAATGAGATTTGCGATGCATTTTAAGCGTTCCGTTTCGAGGTACTGAAGTGTAATATTCGATCACGATGCAGCACAATCATTTCGACATTGTTTAGAGTAAACTTCTAAATCCAAACGCTATTCCACCATACAACATGCATATAGGATACAAAAATCACTAGAATCAGTAACAAAAACCATACGCCGTGCACAGTGTTCTTGTGGTAGACACGTTTGAGGGCTGATATTGCGTTTGGGGTAGGATATTGCATGTTCCTTCCCTCTACTGCGGAAACCTAGAAGTAATTTCTTCACTAGGCATCTGTTTAAATCTATTCGCTACATCATCTTATTTTCTTAACGTCTGTGGGATAGCAGTATATGAGGGAAAACTAACAATTTTTCCGTGTTCCTTTCTCAAAACCAGTGGAATAACAGAACTAGTGGAATTCTTTTTGTTTAATTTTGATTGATTATCAAGATACACAAGTTATTTCACTCCACTTGGCAGAGTCTGTGTCTGTATTCCTCTGTTCAACAAGGCACACTAACCATTAACAAACATATATCTCCGAATGCCGGTGTTAAAGCTGTTGTATTCGAAGTTCAAAACGGACTTTAGGATCCTCGATAGCAAAGATGGAGCTGACAACATGTGAAGCTCACATGCACTTAGTTTCTCGCGGTTTTGACAGGTTCACATATACCGGAATAAATAAGTACACGCAACTACTCAGCGGGTTTGCCATATCCAGTACGGAGGACCACAAAGTGTGTGCAACGGGTCATGTGAAGGTACACTTACGTTATTAGAGTGTAGAGCGAAAAGACACACTGAAAAACTACATTATTCATCATCTGGCAATATACAAAGCGTTCTGCTAACTGTGGATGGGAAATCCATCCCCTCACTGTTAAATCTGCAAGCTACCTGAGTCGTTAACAAAGTCACCGGATGCTCCACGTAGGTGCACCCTACACATTTACAGCAGTCCCCTACAGGGATCAGATTGTACTGGATAGCTTGCAGAGTCTAGCTGCAAAATGCAACGCTCGAGCCACTATGATCTTCAAAAGTGAATGAATGAACTTTGAAATCTAGAATCTTACTTTTCTTCGGCTCAAATCAAAAACTGATATCTGCCCATAGCCATCAGATTCAAAAGAACGTAGTGTTGTGCATATGAACTAGGGAGCATCTCGCATTCTCTATTCTCCTCTGCACGCTAAACATTTTATTCCTTTCCTTCTTCTTCAGTGTCTAGGGCGTCAGGACTCAATGTGAATATGTCTGATTATCACTTCTTCCTTAAATACACTCTAAGACAAAGAAAACAACTCACCACGAAGGTATTATACGAATGGGACGGAAACCGGTATATGTGATTCACATGTGCAGACAAGCAATTTTAGAAAAAATTGGTGATTTATGGAAGAGAAAGAGCTTCACAAACCGGCAAGCGTTGGTCCACCTCTGGTCTTTAAGCAAGCAGTTATTTGGCTTGGCACTTATTGATAGACTCCTCTTGAGAGACCTCGCTCCAAATTCTGTCCAATTGGCTCATTTGATTGTCAAACTCTCTAGCTGGTTGGAGGGCCCTGCACACAGTGCTCCATTCTCAATTGGGGAGAGATTTGGCGACCTCGCTGGCCAAGGCAGCATTTGGCAAGCACGAAGACAAGATGTAGAAACTCTGTATGTGTACAGGTGGGCATGATCTTGCCCAAATGAAAGCTCATGATGGCTTGTCATGAAGGGCAATAAAACGGAGCGTAGAATGTCGATGAACCGACGTGCCCTAAGATTGTCGCGGACGGGAACCATAGGGGTCCTGGTTGGTGGACCGTATGGTGTGTGATAATGAGGCTGAAGACAATTCTTCTGCAGTCAACGAGATTCCAAGCTGAAGAAGTGTCTGGAGGCGCACCAGGTAGCGCTGCGATGCCAATCTGACTGTCGCCCGCCATACGGCGTGACAATCAGGAGTGATAGTCTGAAGTGCCATTTCTTTTCATAGCAGGACCAATTTGGTTGTCATCCGCAGCACCGTCATAGCACAGCGGCGAGTCGACAATATTATAGGTCCCGTTTTGCTGCCATTCATGGAAATCCATCCTGTGCTTACATTTCAGGAAGATAATCTCAAGAAGCACACGGAGAGAGTTTTTACTTCTTGTCTTCGTCCTTCCCGAACCCTACCTTGGCCAGCATGGTCGCTGGATCTCTTCCTAACTGATAACGTTGTAGTATTGTGAGCAAGGCCCTCCAATCATCTTGGAATTTTGACGGTCTAACGCGCCAGTTGGACAGATTTTAGCATGATATCCCTCAGGAGGACATCCAACAACTCTGTCAATCAATGTGAAACCGAATAACTGCTTGCATATTGGTCAGAGGTGGACCATCGCGTTATTGACTTGCTCAATGGGTGAAGCTTTTTCTCTTGAATAAATCATCGAGTTTGTAATGCTTTGTTTGTCTCTACGTGCTTTTCATTAAAATATATAAGATCTTCTTCGGATTGTTTGGAACCAATTTTTCTTCTGGACAAAGAGGAACAACAAAATTACGGGGCTTGAGAGAGAACACTCATAGAGTTCTGCTTTACCTAGCAATTATTTCATATTTCTAGATTTTTTAGTTGATGCCAATTAGGTATTTTGTGTGTCAGAATTTTTATCTGTAACAGTCTTAGTTAATGCTGATTCAAATGTAACACGTTATGGCCCACTACAGGGAAATGTTTGATGATTCAAAACAGATTGCAGCAGTAAAATACAGAAACAATCTGCGATAACTAAGTCAGTCAAACTACTTTTAGAAGTTATTGGCCAGATGAACAGTGTCTGTGAAGCATCATCGAGTCTGAGTAACTTGAAATTCAGAAAGTTGGTTAACTGTCCATCCGGCGTTCCTAGAAAGTAGCAACCACTTACAACCGTGTTTTCTGCGTCATAAATGAACGATTAACGTCCAGTACATACCATGAGATTCGCTTCCCGATATCTGGTGCAATGGATTTGAAAATCCGGTAGTGTCAATCATCTGTCTTTGCTGTTCCCGTCAGGAGGAGAACTATCGTCGAATACAGTAGCTCGAAGGTACAAGGAAAAACGAGCGTCGGGCATGCGACAATGGAGAATCGGTTTCAGATCAATAGAGAACGGTTTTACTTACGAATGAATTCTGGTATCGTTTTCAGAGTGACCGGGGAGGGGGGGGGGGGGGCGGGAGTGTTTCTGTACGGATGTATGTCATTATGGATGCAGAAACCTCCGTTTCATTCTAAGTAGTTACTACATATGTAGAGATGACGTCCTTGCTCCTTATACAAAACTAACGAAGGATTATAACAATAACTTGTATTTATTCTATTCGTCTTTCTTTTGTTTCAGATTCTGCCAGAGAAAGGACGCAGGACTGAACATACTTGGCCTTTAAGTCTGCGAAGTAACAATGGAAACTAATGACAAACAAAAAAAAGTTGAGAAAGATTTGATTAAATTCATTTAGTTGTGGATTCCTGTGGTATCTTAACTTCTTAGAAACCCTGGAAGAAATCACGCAAGAAAAGTAGAGTTCCTGCAAGCAAAGTTTCCGCCTAGCTTCGAATTTCTCCAAGGACTACAGAAATCCGGAAAGTAATTTGCATCCGCCGTTCATAATCCGCTTAGCCAGGCCCCGTGCTTCGTTAGAATTAGACTGTCACCAACCGACATGACCGAAGAGGAGAAAGACCGCTTTGGTGAATTACACCGCTGACAGAGCAGTAAAAATCATTCGAGTTCATCATGGGTCTCATTGTAGTGTTCAGCGAATATCGAGAGGACGTATCAACAAGGTGTTGTTACGTACGGTTAGTCCTTGGCCATCACGGATTTCAACACCGCACTTTTAATAGTCACAGTTATCCCAAGTTACAAAGCCTTGTGTGATAATGTTGTTCCACGTTCAGGCAGAAACAAAACGAATTTTACATTGTACTTTTCCCTCAAGACACGCTGAATTAACTCCCTTCATACAACAGCAGTACGGGTGTAGCCAGTGTGTGACGTAAAGTGAGATTCACACTTGCATATACACTCCTGGAAATTGAAATAAGAACACCGTGAATTCATTGTCCCAGGAAGGGGAAACTTTATTGACACATTCCTGGGGTCAGATACATCACATGATCACACTGACAGGACCACAGGCACATAGACACAGGCAACAGAGCATGCACAATGTCGGCACTAGTACAGTGTATATCCACCTTTCGCAGCAATGCAGGCTGCTATTCTCCCATGGAGACGATCGTAGAGATGCTGGATGTAGTCCTGTGGAACGGCTTGCCATGCCATTTCTACCTGGCGCCTCAGTTGGACCAGCGTTCGTGCTGGACGTGCAGACCGCGTGAGACGACGCTTCATCCAGTCCCAAACATGCTCAATGGGGGACAGATCCGGAGATCTTGCTGGTCAGGGTAGTTGACTTACACCTTCTAGAGCACGTTGGGTGGCACGGGATACATGCGGACGTGCATTGTCCTGTTGGAACAGCAAGTTCCCTTGCCGGTCTAGGAATGGTAGACCGATGGGTTCGATGACGGTTTGGATATACCGTGCACTATTCAGTGTCCCCTCGACGATCACCAGTGGTGTATGGCCAGTGTAGGAGATCGCTCCCCACACCATGATGCCGGGTGTTGGCCCTGTGTGCCTCGGTCGTATGCAGTCCTGATTGTGGCGCTCACCTGCACGGCGCCAAACACGCATACGACCATCATTGGCACCAAGGCAGAAGCGACTCTCATCGCTGAAGACGACACGTCTCCATTCGTCCCTCCATTCACGCCTGTCGCGACACCACTGGAGGCGGGCTGCACGATGTTGGGGCGTGAGCGGAAGACGGCCTAACGGTGTGCGGGACCACAGCCCAGCTTCATGGAGACGGTTGCGAATGGTCCTCGCCGATACCCCAGGAGCAACAGTGTCCCTAATTTGCTGGGAAGTGGCGGTGAGGTCCCCTACGGCACTGCGTAGGATCCTACGGTCTTGGCGTGCATCCGTGCGTCGCTGCAGTCTGGTCCCAGGTCGACGGGCACGTGCACCGTCCGCCGACCACTGGCGACAACATCGATGTACTGTGGAGACCTCACGCCCCACGTGTTGAGCAATTCGGCGGTAATTCCACCCGGCCTCCAGCATGCCCACTATACGCCCTCGCTCAAAGTCCGTCAACTGCACATACGGTTCACGTCCACGCTGTCGCGGCATGCTACCAGTGTTATGGACTGCGATGGAGCTCCGTATGCCACGGCAAACTGGCTGACACTGACGGCGGCGGTGCACAAATGCTGCGCAGCTAGCGCCATTCGACGGCCAACACCGCGGTTCCTGGTGTGTCCGCTGTGCCGTGCGTGTGATCATTGCTTGTACAGCCCTCTCGCAGTGTCCGGAGCAAGTATGGTGGGTCTGACACACCGGTGTCAATGTGTTCTTTTTTCCATTTCCAGGAGTGTATACAAATGCTACGACCACTCACTTATTGTTCCTTTCTGCAGAAAAACAATAATTTAGTCAAGTTAGTTCAACAGCCATTAGTTTTGTAACACCTTTCTGAATGTCTGTCACTTTCTTTCTGTCGACACCTAAGGAAATTAGTTTGTATTCCGTGCATCGAATACACATTGTAGCCACTTTTTCAACAAACATGTACCAGTTGTATATCCGAAAGCTGTGGTACCTTGATTAAGAGACAAAGTATATTGCACTCAATTGAAAAGTGTAACATAAAAGGGACCACTAGTTGGCAGTTGATGTGAAACATATTTTCCACCTATTTACTGGAACCTGCAGTTGCAGCACTGGGTAATATTGATCTCAAATAGAGCATCTGGTCAGTGGAAACTTGAAGAGGCAAAATGTTGGACGAAAATCATTTAAAATATACGTAAAAGATTTATAATGTTAACAGTAGCCAGCCTGAAGTATGTTTAAAAAGTTTATTTAAAACAGACCATTATTGGTTTCAGATTTTTCATGACGAATAAATGGTCTCCAATTGTACTTGACAACTCCCTTATCTGCATAAATTCGTACACAAGATTTGGGTTTCAGGATGTAAATCTTATCTTCAGGCACTTTACTGCGTACGAGAACGTCGTACCAGTCATGTAAAAAATCCAGAAATAGAGCAGTACGTGAGGTCCCGTACAGGTGAAGCATGATAAGGTGCTCTTAATCAGCCAGTACCACACCAGTAAACAGGGGCATACAACAAATCCATCTTTGGACGGTTCTTACAGGTTTCCTTGCCAAGAAAGCTGTGAAAGCGACAGAGGACAATTGTCATAATTGTTACTGGGCAAAGTGTTGCAAGAAAGCTTAAGTTGATCACAAAAGTAATTATTCAGAATTCTGACATGACAGAAGGGCTGAAAGGTAAAGTTGCATAATCCAAAGCATCAGTTTTGTAATAAATGGAAAGACCTGTACTGGTATGATTTAAATAAACTTTTACAAACGATATATGTAACTGGCTGTTGTTTTAATTATAAACCTTATAATTATATTACATCCACAGTTCACAGTTCTCAATATGTCAACCAATGACAAGATAGCATAATAATACAGTCTTACACGATGACTATATGTCATTGCAACAACTATTTCTCATCCTTCGCCGCAGATATATAGCGTTTAACGCATGGGAACAGTTTCGTTGCACAGCTGAGTAGCATATTTGGTGCAGCCAGAAAATATCAAGAACGTCCCCGCCGATACTACAGGAGGAGCAGAACGGGTCAATAACACGGCAAAAGTCCAGTGAGGAAGAACGGCCAGCGGTGCAGCAGCAAACAGAGAAACTATTGCAACACCTGGAATGAACTGAGAGCTCGAGCCAACAATGGAGCAGAATGACTTCACGGTGACAGAGGATAATTGTCATAATTGTTACTGTGCAAAGTGTTGCATGAAAGCTTAAGTTGATCACAAGAGTAATTATTCAGAATTCTGACACGACAGGAAGAAATGCTGAAAGATAAAGTTGTATAATCCAAAGCAACCAGGAGTGCTTACCAAACGAGAAAGTCGGGAAGCATAATGACATTGTCACCTCACTGTAGGACAACAAATGAGCCAGAGCAATATAATACTCCTTTTGCTCTGGTGGAGTTCTGTTCAGTTTGCAGCCATCCTGTCAAGGATGGCGGTCTATGTCAGTCGACCCTCTGCTTGTTTATTCATGGAGTAGCAAGTCTTGTCTGAAATAACATGGTCTTGTGAGGTGCAACACTATCTACCAAGTAAAGTCCGATTGGGAGCATGGCTTCACAATCCGGCAGGTCTTCTGGACGCCTAACAAGCAGCGCTTGAGAGTAGATGCTCATCTGTCATCATGTGCGTGTACCACTACTTCTGTAGTGTGGCAGCCTTCAATGGTGCCAGTCTCTCTCTCGTGAGAGGGAGCCATGGCACTCTCTGTATGGCTACAAGTACTATGAGCAGAGCTGGTAAACACTTTCTCTTTATATAGTCTACACCAGAGTCATAGATGCTCTGGCCATCTTCTCTGAGAAGCTGCCGGTCGCCTTGGGCAGCAGCGCTGGCGCCGCATTCCGCCGCCTTGTGGCAAAGAGCAGCAAATAACCGAGAAGTGTGGAGGAAGATCGTTGAAGAAGCCAAGGCTCCCCGATCTGTGAGCGCCACAGCAGGGCAGAAAATAGCAGATTAATCAACAGACGTCAACGCAGTAGCCACTGACAATTATAACAAACTACGTAAAATCATACAAAGTAAGCTTTCACGGCCGGTATTGTCTTCACATAAAACTTCCGGGCTGATAGGCCGTGGTCGAAGTGTAAAACTCTCTCCTGACGTTTCGTCTCCGACTGCGGGAGACACCCTCGGAGGTAAAGCGGCGAACTTCGACGACGGCCTATCAGCCCGGAAGTTTTATGTGAAAACTACGTAAAAAAAAACGAAAAACAAAAAACGTGGAGGTATAATAAGGGGAGGTGTTACTACAGACTTACGCCGTACATTGCTTTGAAGCCGGAGCTGCCATATTAATAGCCCCTAAACAATATCACACTACCATTTACACTTGCTTCTCGTTCATTATTACTGTTATTTTCTCGCAACTGCCGTTTCACATATAAATATTACACTGCTGTCGTGAACAACACGGTGTCAGGTATGCATTTACAAATGTTTTTCTGGTTTTAATGGCATATTTTATGCAGCAATACGACGCATTTGGCCTCGTTTATATAGCTTTCTTTTAGTAACAACCGAAGTACGTGATATGAAAAGGCTGCTTTCGTTATCCAGTTTTCCTTAATACGGAATGACATGTTCCGTCTATGTCCCCTTCCCGAAATTGCTGAGAGGTGACTACCAGAATCTTCATTTCATGTGGATGAAGTATCTGCACACGGAGGAGATTGTAAGGACAAATTTGCATTTGGGCATTGTTGAAGTTGAGTATGGAAAAATTTAACTTGTGGTTGTTGATCCACTAGTCATGGCTGAGACATTGTTTTCTGTTTCATAGGATGTTGTTTCATAGGCCACTGTAGCGTGCACTGTATTTGCATAGGCTCTCGTTTTATAGTGTATTCTGGCATTGATGAGGGTGGCAGAGGAGTGAAGGGTCCAGTATAACCCATTTGCTGCCATCCTTGCTGTACAGGTATTTGGGCAGCAGCGACGAGAGAAATCATGTCTGCCCGGAGTTTTAATTTGTTTTCAGCGGGTACTTTATGAATCTAACAGAGAGGAGAAACAACTTATCCTCATCTGTTTCATCGACAGTGCGAGATTTCTCTTCCGATGCAATCTTTTTCTTGAGAACTTCAATTAGCTCGTCGTCGTTGCTGGTTCTTTTTTTACATTTGTGCTCAGAAATCCAACATGTAGTTCCATTATCAAATGAAACAGAAGTTTCGTTTTCTTCTTTACTCACAATGTCTTCTTCTTCCAGGTTTGTTGTAGATTTTTTCAACGCAATTTCTAGGAAACGGAGCTGCTCAAAATAAGTGTACTGTTTTTACCTGATTGCAGCCGAGCCACTGTTTACACCCTTTACCTGAGAAAGTTCTCTCACGTGACTTGAGAAGATGGATTTCCACTTCTTCAGAATGAGTGTCACTGAAAAAAGTTCATTAGAAGGTGAGAGAGAGAATAGTCGCTAAGTGCTCTCATTCTCATATATTGGGTGCATAAATCTGGGTGTTTTCGCGCGGTGATATCTAATTGTTTATGACGTCATATCTCCTCAGCAATGTGTAGTATTTCTCTTTTTTTGTCTAGGAACCTTCGTGGGCGTACGGAGAACAAATCACCAAAATTTTCATCACAATCGGATAAATGATTTAGGAACGCATAGGGAACATACATACATTCATTTATATATATAGAGATGTTAAAGTGATTGAAGCGCTATTTTAATTTTGTTTCAGACATCTGGCAACGGGAAATTCGATGCAAGATCTACAGTACCAGTACAGAATAAGTCAACCTACAATCTCAGTGTTTGTAAGACAGGATTTAGATGCCATCTGGAAAAACGTTAGACAGAATGCTTTCCAGACCTCACCACAGATTTTTGGCTTATGACAGATCTAAGTATTTACGAAAAAAACGAACTGGATTGGAACCAATGGCGGAGAACATGTACGAGTTATGAATCCAACTGGAAGTGGTTCATTGTGTTATAAGTACAAAAACTTTTTCTCAGTCGTGCTACTCGCTATGTGTGATGCAAACTAAAAATTCATTTTCGTGGATGTTGGTGCATATGGTAGGTCTGCTGGTTCCACGATATTTAAGGACAGTGTTTTTAAGAAAAAACTTGATGAGGGCTCCTTAAATATTTCTGAAGCTCCACGTTTTTTCCAGGGTTTCGATAGGTCTATGCCCTTTGTGATTGTTGTGGATGAAGGTTTGTATAAAATTTGTAAATTTGTGCTAAGATCTTATGGGACCAAACTGCTCTGGTCATCAGTCACAAAGCTTACACACTTCTTAATCTAACTTAAAGTATCTTAAACGCTATGGACGACACAACCGCGCCCGAGAGAGGACGCGAACCTCCGACGTGGGGCCCCACGCGGACCGTGACAAGACGCCCATAGACAGCGCGGCTACACCGCGCACCGATGAACGTTTCGGTTTCACAACAAAGCTGCTAAGACATTATGCAGGTAAATGCTTGAGCGTAAAAAACGTGTATATAACTACCGACTTAGCAATGCACGAAGGAATATAGAGTGTACGTTTGGAATGTTGGGCAATAAATGGAGAAGTTTCCGTCGACCATTGAATGTTGACCTTCGTTCGGTGAACCAATAATACTAAGTTGCTGTGTTTTGCAGAACCCTGTCAGAGAACGTGATGGTTTCAAAGGTGGACACCTTGTCAGTCGATGGTTTGTATGAACGGTGAGAAGTTTTAACGGTTTCCAATATTTCCTTCTCACTGCTTTCATCCAGAGTGCTCTTTGGGTTGTACTGAAAGGAAATTTAATGTCAAATTTCAGAAATAAAACCGATACAGTAAAAGTAACCAACGCAACTAAAATTCATGTATGTAAAATAAAATATCGCTCAAACTAGCTCGTTTATGAATGAAATGTGAGTCATCTACACTTTCGACCGTAGTCAGAACAACTAAATGAAGCAAGATGACATTTTTTTTCAAGACACTTCCACCAGAATCCAATGCTTGGCTCTATTAACATGGAGGACGTCAGCCTCAAATTTTTGTCGTCATGACAACTGTTCTTATTATACCTCTATGGTAAAAAGGGAATTCCATCGAGCAGTGAAGAACGGACTCTTTGAAATAATGGGACAGAAGAAAGGGATTTTTGTTAACTAAAAAGTGAAAAGGCTGTTTGTTTAAATTGGAGAACAATAGACTTTTGTGGCGAATGAAAGACTACTTCTTAAAATTAAAGGGAGACTAACTTAACAGTTACATATGGAAAAATATGAAATGTGAAACTAAAATGTAAAATATTGCAATTGACGAAATTAACTTCCAAAGGTTTTTTATTTTCTGTTTACTTACGAGATTGACATTTCAGTTTCATATTTTAATGAAAGTAAATATTGATATCAGAAACCGCAACTGAGTAAGCAAGCTGAGATATTTTATTCATTTGTGGATTATATGCACTTGCTCAAGGAATTGGTTTACAAACAGAGAAATATTATTCCGCAACTAAAAGCAATACCAGAAAGTGGGCTACCAGAAGAAGAATAAATTATCAGTGTGGCCAATGCGGGGGAGGAATAATAAGTTCCGTTGTTGGCTGTCTACAGTATATGTAGCTGCAATAAGCAAATTACGTAATAGCAACACGAGGTGCGCGAGTATGTGTACGGAGTGCTGTAAGGTAGTACGACCAATATATGACTATTTCTTACTCTGTGACCCTAACCAAGCAGGACTGACAGAGGAAACAGAAATATCCGAAGAAAATCGGCACATTTCTCCGTGGCTTCATTTGGTAACATCGAGAGCGTCACACAAATGTTCAAGCAACTTCAGTACCAAACGCTGCAGGAGAAGTTTCGTGCATGGGAGTGTGGCTTACTGTTCAAATTTCGAGAGCGTAAGTTCCTAGAAGATTCAACCAACATATTTCTTCATCCCACATTTATATCTCGAGAAAATACCGTTGATATAAAATTACGAAAATTCGATCTCATGTCGAGGCTTATCAACAGTGGTTCTTCAAAATGGTTCAAATGGCACTAAGCCCTATGGGACTTAACATCTGTGGTCATCAGTCCCCTAGACTTAGAACTACTTCAACCTAACTAGCCTGAGGACGTCACACACATTTATGTCCGAGGCAGAATTCGAATCTGCGACCGTAGCAGCAGCGCGGTTCCGGACAGAAGCCCCAAGAACCGCTTGGCCACAGCGGCCGGCAACAGTGGTTCTTCCCATGCATCACTAGCATACATAACGGGAAAGGGGTCAAGTGACAGTGTGTATGCCCTAGGCTGCCAGCGTTTCAGAACTGAAGTAAGTACACGTTGAACTCCCACAGAAAATTGTGCTGATGAAAATGCACTGTTTTCTCTATAAATGTTGACCCATAAAATATAATATTCAACACAGTCTGACTTCATACGGTGGAAATCTAACACGGACTAACTTATTTCACGCAAGGGCATCTAGATTAATTCATTCTGTCCAATAATAAATTTACGCATCAAAATAAGATTTTTTTTTTGGTGAGAGTTTTAACCCCCCATGAACCATGGACCTTGCCGCTGGTGGGGAGGCTTGCGTGCCTCAGCGATACAGATGGCCGTACCGTAGGTGCAACCACAACGGAGGGGTATCTGTTGAGAGGTCAGACAAACGTGTGGTTCCTGAAGAGGGGCAGCAGCCTTTTCAGTAGTTGCAGGGGCAATAGTCTGGATGATTGACTGATCTGGCCTTGTAACAATAACCAAAACGGTCTTGCTGTGCTGGTACTGCGAACGGCTGCAAGCAAGGGGAAACTACAGCCGTAATTTTTCCCGAAGGAATGCAGCTTTACTGTATGGTTAAATGATGATGGCGTCCTCTTGGGTAAAATATTCCTGAGGTAAAATAGTCCCCCCTTCGGATCTCCGGACGGGGGCTACTCAAGAGGACGTTGTTATCAGGAGAAAGAAAACTGGCGTTCTACGGATCGGAGCGTGGAATGTCAGATCCCTTAATCGAGCTGGTAGGTTAAGAAATTTTAAAAGGGAAACGGATAGGTTAAAGTTAGATATAGTGGGAATTAGTGAAGTTCGGTGGCAGGAGGAACAAGACTTTTGGTCAGGTGGATACAGGGTTATAAATACAAAATCAAATAGGGGTAATGCAGGAGTAGGTTTAATAATGAATAAAAAAATAGGAGTGCGGGTAAGCTACTACAAACAGCATAGTGAACGCATTATTGTAGCCAAGATAGACACGAAGCCCACGTCTACTACAGTAGTACAAGTTTATATGCCAACTAGCTCTGCAGATGATGAAGAAACTGATGAAATATATGATGAGATAAAAGAAATTATTCAGATAGTGAAGGGAGGCGAAAATTTAATAGTCATGGGTGACTGGAATTCGAGTGTAGGAAAACGGAGAGAAGGAAACATAGTAGGTGAATATGGATTGGGGGTTAGAAATGAAAGAGGAAGCCGTCTGTTTCAATTTTGCACAGAGCATAACTTAATTATAGCTAACACTTGGTTCAAGACTTATAAAAGAAGGTTGTATACATCGAAGAATCACGGAGATACTAAAAGGTATCAGATAGATTATATAATGGTAAGACAGAGATTTAGGAACCAGGTTTTAAATTGTAAGACATTTCCAGGGGCAGGTGTGGACTCTGACCACAATCTATTGGTTATGAACTGCAGATTAAAATTGAAGAAACTGCAAAAAGGTGGGAATTTAAGGAGATGGGACCTGGATAAACTGACTAAACCAGAGGTTGTAGAGTTTCAGGGAGAGCATAAGGGAACAATTGACAGCAGTGGGGGAAAGAAGTACAGTAGAAGAAGAATGGGTAGCTTTGAGGAATGAAATAGTGAAGGCACCAAAGGATCAAGTAGGTAAAAAGATGAGGGCTAGTAGAAATCCTTGGGTAACAGAAGAAATATTGAATTTAATTGATGAAAGGAGAAAATATAAAACTGCAGTAAATGAAGCAGGCAGAAAGGAATACAAACGTCTCAAAAATGAGATCGACAGGAAGTGCAAAATGGCTAAGCAGGGATGGCTAGAGGGTAAATGTAAGGATGTAGAAGCTTATCTCACTAGGGGTAAGACAGATACTGCCTACAGGAAAATTAAAGAGACATTTGGAGAAAAGAGAACCACTTGTATGAATATCAAGAGCTCAGATGGAAACCCAGTCCGAACCAAAGAAGGGAAAGCAGAAAGGTGGAAGGAGTATATAGAGGGTCTATACAAGGGCGATGTACTTGAGGACAATATTATGGAAATGGAAGAGAATGTAGATGAAGATGAAATGGGAGATACGATACTGCGTGAAGAGTTGGACAGAGCACTGTAAGACCTGAGTCGAAACAAAGCCTAGGGTGTAGACAACATTCCATTAGAACTACTGACGGCCTTGGGAGAGCCAGTCCTGACAAAACTCTACCATCTGGTGAGCAAGATGTATGAGACAGGCGAAATACCCACAGACTTCAAGAAGAATATAATAAGTCCAATCTCAAAGAAAGCAGGTGTTGCCAGATGTGAAAATTACCGAACTATGAGTTTATTAAGTCACAGCTGCAAAGTACTAACGCGAATTCTTTACAGACGAATGGAAAAGTTGGTAGAAAGCGACCTCGGGGAAGATCAGTTTGGATTCCGTAGAAATATTGGAACACGTGAGGCAATACTGACCTTACGACTTATCTTAGAAGAAAGATTAAGGAAAGGCAAACCTACGTTTCTGGCATTTGTAGAATTAGAGAAAGCTTTTGACAATGTTAACTGGAATACTCTCTTTCAAATTCTAAAGGTTGCAGGGGTAAAATACAGGGAGCGAAAGGCTATTTACAATTTGTACAGAAACCAGATGGCAGTTATAGGAGTCGAGGGACATGAAAAGGAAGCAGTGGTTGGGAAGGGAGTGAGACAGGGTTGTAGCCTCTCTCCGATGTTATTCAATCTGTATATTGAGCAAGCAGAGAAGGAAACAAAAGAAAAATTCGGAGTAGGTATTAACATCCACGGAGAAGAAATAAAAACTTTGAGGTTCGCCGATGACATTGTAATTCTGTCAGAGACAGCAAAGGACTTGGAAGAGCAGTTGAATGGAATGGACAGTGTCATGAAAGGAGGATATAAGATGAACATCAACAAAAGCAAAACGAGGATAATGGAATGTAGTCGAATTAAGTCGGGTGATGCTGAGGGAATTAGATTAGGAAATGAGACACTTAAAGTAGTAAAGGAGTTTTACTACTCGGGGAGAAAAGTAACTGATGATGGTCGAAGTAGAGAAGATATAAAATGTAGGCTAGCAATGGCAAGGAAAGCGTTTCTGAAGAAGAGAAATTTGTTAACATCGAGTATAGATTTAAGTGTAACGAAGTCGTTTCTGAAAGTATTTGTATGGAGTGTAGCCATGTATGGAAGTGAAACATGGACGATAAATAGTTTGGACAGGAAGAGAATAGAAGCTTTCGAAATGTGGTGCTACAGAGGAATGCTGAAGATTAGAAGTTTGTGGCACAACTTGACGAGAAGAAGGGATCGGTTGGTAGGACATGTTCTGAGGCATCAAGGGATCACAAATTTAGCATTGGAGGGCAGCGTGGAGGGTAAAAATCGTAGAAGGAGACCAAGAGATGAATACACTAAGCAGATTCAGAAGGATGTAGGTTGCAGTAGGTACTGGGAGATGAAGAAACTTGCACAGGATAGAGTAGCATGGAGAGCTGCATCAAATCAGTCTCAGGACTGAAGACCACAACAACAACAACGAGAGTTTTAACGTCCCATTCTACAGGCAAAACGCGTGTTTTGAGCTTGGTGGATGACTGTAATTCAGAACGGTGTTCTATGGAGAACCAAACAAAATAGAACTTTCGTAGAGTATTGCATGGATAGAGACATGGATAGAGATTAAAATTCTTCTGGGTATTATGCCACGTCATTGCTAAAAAGCTAACAACAATAATAAACTAAAACCGACGTTTCGGCCGAATTGCAACGGCCTTCCTCATGGCACGACTGGTTTTGCATGGGGATAGGTGCTACTATTTATTACAGACTATCGATGTCTGACGTCACTGATGTAAACTTTTAATTGGAACTCTAATATGATTGGCTAGCCGTAGTCATGAAGTAAGGAATGATGGAAGGAAAGAGGCTTTTCGTGGATGTCCAGGTCGTCAACGATTGGTAGCTGTACGCCAAACAGCGTTCGGCTTCTGGTCGGCAGGTTTTCCTCCTGGTGTGCGCGGAAGTGGACTGACAGTTGCTCTACAGCTGTTTGTGCAGATACGTCCGTGTCCCGTGTAGCTTCTGCCCCGCGACCGCTCGCGGCCCGTTGGAATGGGATGGTCGGCAGCCAGGACGCCGAGAGTTTGTAGCCATCTTCCCTGTTGATGTTGTCTGGCTGTTCAATAATTTCGATCGCCTCCCGTATTTTGCGTTCTCGCATCCACGATTCTTTCGCCAGTACTCGGGCCTCCTGGAACCTGATAGATTGCCCACAGTCACGGTGGTGTTCCGCTATCGCCGATTAGTTATGTTGTTGTAATCGTACATAGAGTTCGTGTCCTGCTACTCGTAAGCTGACAGGTCTCCCGGTTTCTCCTATGTAGGCACCTCCGCACTCACACCGTAGTTCGTAAACACCTGCAGTGTTGAGGTTGTTGACTACATCCTTGGTGGAACCGATCATTTCGTGTATCCTGTGAGTGCTTCGAAAAATCGGTTTGAAACCTCGTCGGCTGAGGACGTTTCCTAGCCGTTCAGCGACGCCTTTTACGTACGGTAAGTGTACCAGCGGAAGCTTCTCTTCTTTGCTATCTTCTCGTGCTCTGCTCCCTTTGGTTTTAGCTACCTTTCTTATGATGTTGTCATCATAGCCGTTGCCACGAAACGTGTGTTGTAGCTCCTTTAATTCTTCTTTGATGTTATTTTCATCGCTTACCCGGTAGGCTCGGGCAGTTAATGTGTGCAGAACAGAATACTTTTGAGCTGGGTGGTGGTGGCTCTCCGCGTGCAGGTACTGATCAGTGTATGTTGGTTTCCGGTACACTTTGTGTCCCAGTTTACCTTCGGCGGCTGTGTGTACTTCCACATCCAGAAATGGCAAGGTACCATTGTTTTCCGTCTCATGCGTGAACTTTATATTTTTGTGCAGGCTATTTAAGTGCTGGATATAAGTATGAAGATCTCGACGGAAGCTTGCCTTCTGTAACCTGGAAGAAATCTACTGAAAACGTTGCAAACGAACACATGCTGTCTAAGTGGCTGCACCAATTGAAAATCAATTCTCATTGAAGAGATAGTGAAATCAGGAATTAAACTGAGAAAATTAAAGTTGATTTGACATTACAAAGATGATGCCGTTCAAAATGATGGTGAATAAGGTAGCCGTTGAAGTACAATTATAATAATCTTCGACTAATTCGACAACTAAGATCTTTACAATATTGATCTTTTTAAAAATTTTAAATTAAACAATTTTAAATAAACCAGCCAATTAAAATAAATAAAACACTTCTAGATAAATCTATTCAAAACGTTAGGCAGACCAGCAAAATTTAACCTCAAAAGATTTATAATAAACAGAACAACGTTACAGCACTTATTAACCATTAAAGGAAAAACTACTTCTGTGAAACCAGTTAATCAAAGGCCTCTTGACCGACCGCAAAATTTCATTTACAGCGCAAGTCAGGTACACTATGTGATCAAAAGTATCCGGACACCCGCCTGAAAATGACTTACAAGTTCGTGGAGCCCTCTATCGGTAATGCTGGAATTCAATAAGGTGTCGGCCCACCCTTGGTGACAGTTCCCGCTCTGGCAGGCATACGCCCAGTCAGGTGGTGGAAGGTTTCTTGGGGAATGGCTAACCATTCTTCACGGAGTTCCGCACTGAGGAGAGGTATCGATGTCGGTCGGTGAGGCCTGGCACGAAGTCGGCGTTCCTAAACATCCCAGAGGTGTCCTACAGGATTCATGTCAGGACTCTGTGCAGGCCAGTCCATTACAGGGATGTTATTGACGTGTAACCACTGCGCGAAAGGCCGTTCACTATGAACAGGCGCTAGACCATGTTGAAAGATGTAATCACCATCCCTTAACTGCTCCTCAAGAGAGGGAAACAAGAAGGTGCTTAGAACATCAATGTAGACCTGTGCTGTGATAATGCCACGCTAAACAACAAGATGTGCAAGCCCCCTCCATTAAAAACACGACCACACAATAATACCACCGCCTCTGAATTTTATTGATGGCAGTACACACTCTGGTATATGACGTTCACCGGGCATTCGGCGTACTCACACTCTGCCATCGGATCGCCACATTTTGCACCGTGATTCGTCACTCCACAGAACGTTTTTCCACTGTTCAAACGTCCAATGTTTACGCTCCTTACACCAAGCGAGGAGTCGTTTGGCATTTACTGACGTGTTGTGTTGCTTATGAGTTGCTTATGAGTTTCCTCATATCCCGCCTAACTGTCACAGTACTTGCAGTGGATCCTAATGCAGTTTGGAATTCATGTATGGATATCTCGCGTACAGACGTATGACACAAGCGATACCCGATCACTTGACCACGTTAGAAGTCCGTGAGTCCATGAAGCGCCCCGGTCTGCTCTCTCAGCATGTCTAATGACTACTGATGTCACTGATACGGATGATCTGCAGTAGGTGGCAGCACATTGCACCTAATATGAAAAACGTATGTTTTTGGGGATCTCTGGATACTTTTGATCACATAGTGTAACATAAGATACCCCGCTTGAGCAAAGACAGCCAGGACGCCCGACTGCAAACAAACACCAGGCCGCCGTAGGAAATGCCCGAGAGCCATGCACACGGCCTCAAGCAAGCTAGGCCAACGCGGAGAGACGCCGCCGACACGGAACACTCTCCGAGCAACTTCGTAAATGCTGATAACAACGAGAAAGATAAGTAACTAGATTGTACTACAAGTAAAGTTATTGCTTAATCATGATTGCACGCGTAGAACGTTTCCAATAAATTCACACGTCCTAGGAAATAAGCTTCGTTAACAAAGAACTGCCAACGGCCTTGCTGCAGTTGCTGCAGTGGTAACACCGGTTCCCGTAAAATCACCGAAGTTAAGCGCTGTAGGGCTGAGCTAGCACTTGGATGGGTGACTATCCGTTCTGCCGAGCGTTGTTGGCAAGCGGGGTGCACTCAGCTCTTGTGAGGCAAACTGAGGAACTACTTGATTGAGAAGTAGGCTCCGGTTTCGAAAACTGTCATACGGCCGAGAGAGCGGTGTGCTGACCACATGCCTCTCCATATCCGCACCCAGTGACGCCTGTGGGCTGAGGATGACACGACGGTCGGTCGGTAACTTTGGGCCTTCATGGCCTGCTCAGGATGAGTTTTTTTTTTTTTTTAATTACAGATAACTAAAGAAAGGAGGCTGTAATTTCTTCCAGGAATGAATCAACTCGCTAGGGTGTTGCCATTACATGAAGCTCTCAACATGCCTAATAGGGCTACAAAATATTTACGTCAGAGCTCAGCACCTTCTAAAACATCTTGAAAGCAAATATTAAACCTTTGAGAAGGTGGTTTTTGTGGTGTCACCGCCAGACACCACACTTGCTAGGTGGTAGCCTTTAAATCGGCCGCGGTACGTTAGTATACGTTGGACCCGCGTGTCGCCACTATCAGAGATTGCAGACCGAGTGCCGCCACACGGCAGGTCTAGAGAGACTTCCTAGCACTCGCCCCAGTTGTACAACCGACTTTGCTAGCGATGGTTCACTGACAAATTACGCTCTCATTTGCCGAGACGATACTTAGCATAGCCTTCAGCTACGTCATCTGCTACGACCTAGCAAGGCGCCATTATCAGTTGCTATTGATATTGTAAATAATGTACAGAGAAGAGCTACGTTCAACATTAATGGATTAAAGTTAAGTATTCCACCATCTGTGTCCGTTTTTCTAAGTTCTCAATTCCTTGTCGTGTTCCAGACCTCACGCCAGCCTGCGTGAGCTTAAACGCGTGCCTTTCGGCTTCCTCCAAACTCCGTGGGTTGGCTCTCCTGCCAATCCACAACAGTTTTCTTGCATAAGGATTTTGAAACCAATGCGATGGGCCCCTGGCATATATGTATGAATGACAATTGGACACGTAACATAACCATAACAACATTAACCATGGCAAAAAAGTTTTTGAGAGAAGACGTTGGCCAGCAGATTAAGGCAAGTTACTTCAAAATCACACAGAGCTCACAGTGCAATACACTATTTATAGAATCAGAGAGCCAAAAAATAAAACAAGGTGTGATGACGACTCAATGAACATAAACATGAACATCAATTCAAACAGCTTTCGGAGCGGGAAATCGGTGCACAGAGCTGCACAACTAGTTGCGCACAATGTAAGAGAACCAGACCTTTAACTTCTGCCCAGTCCTGGCGAAGAAGACTGAACGACGTCTCGGAAAAGACAGCGTGTCGATCCGACCGAGTGTCCGTTGCTCCAAGCACTGCTGTTGCCCCCGGGTCCACAAAGTGCATAAACTACCCGTCAGCTGCATGCACCGCACTCGTCGGCGGTCCATCTCTCCCCAGACGAGACTCTAGTGGCCGCTTTTGAAGACTATGCGAGGCAGCGATAACTGCACAAGGAAGTCATCCCTTGGTGAGAAGCCAGCTAAAAGTTGTCGATATTGAAATCATCCACCGTGGCTCACCCTCCCCCATTCGAACCACTTTTTCCCCTTTTTTTAGAAGGAGGGAAACGAACCACTTACCTAGTTTTTATTTGACTCACATGTACTATCAGTATTTTCCCAGTCACCAGGTTGTGCACTGGCAGAGTAACGATACTTATGACCTTAACAATTGCACATGCTCCCACAAATCTTGCTCCTCTTCCTGGTAATACCGTTACCCCGATTATCACACACGCTAAAACTCCGCACAAAAATCTTATCCCCAACTCGGCCGCAAAAGGGCCTCCTTCCCTGGCTATACCGTCTCTCTGGACAGCGATGGGCTAGGTCGATGTTTTTCCAAGCTCTATAGCTTTCGATCATCGGACAAGGGGTAATCCGCTCAGGTAACAGTCCGATTATACTCTACAAACTATCCAGGGACGAATTAAGGGAATAAGAAATGATCACAGCAGCAGGAATTGATTTAGAATTCACGAGGGTATTTTTGATCCTTCGTTGCATCTACAAAATGTGTGATTTTTACCCCAGACGCGTTTCGCTTTATTGAGGTAAAGCATCATCAGTGGTCTGTAATGAAGTTTATTTACATTTTGATTTGCTTTTTAAATCGAAAAGCAGTTCGTTACGAATAGGTTGACTTGTACTGTTTTTCTATCTAGAAAGGAAATCAAAATGTAATAAACTTAATTACAGACCACTGATGATGCTTTACCTCAATAAAGCGAAACGCGTCTGGTGAAACAATCATGCATTTCGTAGCTGTAACGAGGGATCAAAAATACCCTCATGAAGCATGAAGCAACTACGGATACTATGGCCACACAAATGAAGAACTGATTTAGAAGCTTCATACTGTTCTGAACTGAGTGCAGCGTTAATCCAAGCGATGGAAATGTCCCATTTGGTCTGATTCTTAGTTTGATAAAAAATTAAGGTGGCCTTAAAATCACGATTAATCCTCTGCGAAAAGGAAGGCTGAGTGTAATAGGGTGTGGCCGCAGTTTGCTTGATGGGAATACCACAAGAAAACTGCTTAAATTCTCGTGACACAAAGGCGTGGAGATTGCCATTAACATGTGCCTTTGGCGGAGCGAACCAGGAAAATATATGAGTCAAATGACAGATCATATCTGAGGCGATAGCCCCTCTACTTGGCAAAAGCCACACAAAACGAGAAAAGACACCCATGACGACCAATATGTAACGGTTCTCAGCTCTTGTTCGTTCGAGCTAGAGGACCCACATAAATAACGAACACTTTATATAGATCTTTCCTTATTCGGAATACAATAAACCTTTACGCGAGATGGAACTGAGCTTCGCCATTTGGCAAGATTCGCACTCCTAAACCAATCAGTGAACATCGTTACAACAGGACGGCCATGTAAGATCAATACGGACCTTAGCAAGAGTTTTTTGGACACCCAGATATCGACCTAATAAGGATCTAAGAAAAAAAAATACGGATGGCAAGAATTCAACTGGTAAACAAATTTTGGGCTCCGTTACTTTCCCAATTTCACGACAAAGTATACCCTTTCTCAAGGAACAACCGGGAAGTTGCTCACCTACTAACAACCGCCTTCTCATAGGAGCTAAACGGGTATCTTGGTCCTGCTATTCCTGAGATCAGAAAATACACTCCTGGAAATTGAAATAAGAACACCGTGAATTCATTGTCCCAGGAAGGGGAAACTTTATTGACACATTCCTGGGGTCAGATACATCACATGATCACACTGACAGAACCACAGGCACATAGACACAGGCAACAGAGCATGCACAATGTCGGCACTAGTACAGTGTATATCCACCTTTCGCAGCAATGCAGGCTGCTATTCTCCCATGGAGACGATCGTAGAGATGCTGGATGTAGTCCTGTGGAACGGCTTGCCATGCCATTTCCACCTGGCGCCTCAGTTGGACCAGCGTTCGTGCTGGACGTGCAGACCGCGTGAGACGACGCTTCATCCAGTCCCAAACATCCTCAATGGGGGACAGATCCGGAGATCTTGCTGGCCAGGGTAGTTGACTTACACCTTCTAGAGCACGATGGGTGGCACGGGATACATGCGGACGTGCATTGTCCTGTTGGAACAGCAAGTTCCCTTGCCGGTCTGGGAATGGTAGAACGATGGGTTCGATGACGGTTTGGATGTACCGTGCACTATTCAGTGTTCCCTCGACGATCACCAGTGGTGTACGGCCAGTGTAGGAGATCGCTCCCCACACCATGATGCTGGGTGTTGGCCCTGTGTGCCTCGGTCGTATGCAGTCCTGATTGTGGCGCTCACCTGCACGGCGCCAAACACGCATACGACCATCATTGGCACCAAGGCAGAAGCGACTCTCATCGCTGAAGACGACACGTCTCCATTCGTCCCTCCATTCACGCCTGTCGCGACACCACTGGAGGCGGGCTGCACGATGTTGGGGCGTGAGCGGAAGACGGCCTAACGGTGTGCGGGACCGTAGCCCAGCTTCATGGAGACGGTTGCGAATGGTCCTCGCCGATACCCCAGGAGCAACAGTGTCCCTAATTTGCTGGGAAGTGGCGGTGCGGTCCCCTACGGCACTGCATAGGATCCTACGGTCTTGGCGTGCATCCGTGCGTCGCTGCGGTCCGGTCCCAGGTCGACGGGCACGTGCACCTTCCGCCGACCACTGGCGACAACATCGATGTACTGTGGAGACCTCACGCCCCACATGTTGAGCAATTCGGCGGTACGTCCACCCGGCCTCCCGCATGCCCACTATACGCCCTCGCTCAAAGTCCGTCAACTGCACATACGGTTCACGTCCACGCTGTCGCGGCATGCTACCAGTGTTAAAGACTGCGATGGAGCTCCGTATGCCACTGCAAACTGGCTGACGCTGACGGCGGCGGTGCACAAATGCTGCGCAGCTAGCGCCATTCGACGGCCAACACCGCGGTCCCTGGTGTGTCCGCTGTGTCGTGCGTGTAATCATTGCTTGAACAGCCCTCTCGCAGTGTCCGGAGCAAGTATGGTGGGTCTGACACACCGGTGTCAATGTGTTCTTTTTTCCATTTCCAGGAGTGTAATTGAGGTATCTCAGTTAAGATGTTAAAAACGGAAGAGCTGATGACTGGACAACGCTCCTCAGCTTCGTGGAGGACTTCCTCAAACATGCGGCTGAGTGCATGGGTCATCTGGTTTTCTGAACTCCTAGTAGGGAAAACCTAGAAACAGAAGGCGGGTACACGTATCGCGCATCCAGCAATCCTGACTGTCTTTTTTGGGTGAGTCAGAACCCAAAGTAAGACCTGTTTGTCAGTGTCTAGGTCAAATTTTTTGTGCTCAAGATAAAATTCAAACTTTTCAAGAACCAACTGAAGAGCCAGAGCCTCATACATCGAATACATAAGTTCAGGTGCCCTCAAATTAGCGAATCATAGGAAATACGGCGTCCCTCACCTGAGTCTTCCTGTAAAAGGACTGTGGCCAGCCGTACAGAAGGCTGTAACAGACTTAAAACAAGAACACAAAAGTAGGAGGCTTCAGGAAACCTAGTGAAACAGTTATGGAGAATGGGGAACTGTTTCTAATATGATCTTTCCATTGAGAACCCTATCATCAAATCTTTCCCCTGCCCTTAGCAATCAAAACGATAGACGAGGAATATGGAAAAGTTGAAGGTTTATTTACTCGATCGGGAAGATAGTCTCAATCCTTTGCCTTAAAATCTTCATTGTAGGAGCCTGGCAAACTCGAACATCATCCACTAAACGGATCTGATGTTGAATCTTGTCCGTCATCACCAACTGATCAGTTAGTACACCGGGAAACGCACTGCAATGCTCCGTTAACTGAACATCCTCGGGCTCTCCAAGGTATTATGTTAACAATAGTAGCGGAACAGGAACAGAATTCTATCTCTTCTGACGGGCGAAAGCCAAAGAAAAAGATCTGACTGGCAATATCAAGAACTAATCCGGTATTCTGGATAAAATCACATCCAAGCAATAAGTTGACAGATAATTTGTTCACAACTAATAATTTAACCAGGCACGAAAAACCAGGAATCGAAAGACTCACACGCAGTTCACCTACCAAAACTCCTGATCATTGGCAACACGACATCCCTGGGGGGGCTGGGGGGAAGGCCTAAGAGAGGCCAGCTTACACAAATATCTAAACTCTAGGTACCAGTCATAATATATTAAAGAAACAGAACTTCCGGAACTTAGCACACTGCCAACGGGTTCTCTGTTGACTTAGGTGCATCAGAAAGAAGCAGTTTAACACGAGCAAGAAAACGTCCACAAAATTCGGAGACCTTTTCACTAGGGAATCATTCGCTTACTATTGCGTCAACTGTTGGACCTAGGCTTGCGCTCAACGGGACACTCCCAAACTAAGTGACTCAGGGAACCACACTGAAAACTGGATTTACTAGATGATAATTCAACAGCTGGGCCGCGATAATTGCCACTACAATAAGATGAGACATATGGCTGAACCTCACTTAGTTTACGCTACTCATCAGCAAATGTAAAGGCTTAGGCTAGAAAATCGTTGAGTTGAGCAAAGGTGGACGACTTACGAGCGAAGACACGCCGTGAACGATCCTCAGATCTCATGCCCTCTAAGATGATACAAACACAGTCCTGTTCGGTTACATATATAAAGTCGAGACAGCAATACAGACACGTACATGTAGTGAAACGAGGTTTCATCAGAAGAGAGGCCAGCTAAGATATACTGATGGTGAAATGAGTCGCCACGGCCGGCTGGAGTGGCCGAGCGGTTCTAGGCGCTACAGTCTGGAACCACGCGACCGCTACGGTCGCAGGTTCGAATCCTGCCTTGGGCATGGAAGTGTGTGATGTCCTTAGGTCAGTGAGGTTTAAGTAGTTCTAAGTCCTAGGGGACTGATGACCACAGCCGTTAAGTCCCATACTGCTCAGAGCCATTTGAACCATTTGAGTCGCCACGGCTGAGATAGAAGTCCTGAAGGCAAAAGTATAAGTGAGATCCCATTATTATTACATAATGTGTAAGTACAGGGTAACATTTATTGAGCTATATGAAAAAAATTAAATTAGTTACAAACTACGGGGAGCAAACACTTTATTCAACATATCAACGTCCCTATAGATATTCGGATTCAGGTTATGACGTGTCCGATACGCCTACCATCATAGGCGATGAGGTGGTGAAGATGAATAGCGAAATTCTGCGTGACCTGTTGAAGCGTCGGAATATCGACGCTGTCGATGACCTCCTGAATGGCTGTTTTCATTTCAGCAATGGTTTTGGGCTGCAGCTGTACACCTATTCGTTAGTATAGCCCCACAAAAAGGAGTGGTATGTGTTCAGATCCGGAGATTACGGCGGCCAATCGAGAACCTTGCCTGTGGCCTCTGGTTACCACAGAGCCAGAATGCCGTCCCCGAAGTACTCCTCCACGACATCAAACACTGTCCTGCTTCTATGGGGTCTACCTCCGTCTTGAATGAACCACATTTTGTCGAAATCAGGGTCACTTGGATAATGGGGATGAAATCATCTTCCAAACCCTTCACGTACCGTTACGTAGTCACCGTGGCATCGAGGAATCACCATGCAGTCACCCGTTGAGGGTGACGAGACTTCTCGATTGCGAAATGTGGATTCTCAGTCCCAAAAATGTGCCAAATTTGTTTATTGACGAACCCATCCAAATTAAAGTGGGCTTCGTCGCTATACCAAACCATAGCAACTACCGTCACGCCCCGCAGCCAACCGCGCAGTCTGAACGTCCTTACGCAAACCGTTCAGAAGTTATGACGATTTTATGTCATATATTACAATAATTGTCGCCCTGTACAAGGATACATGCCTCCTCAAGAATAACCACTATAAAAATTCATATTCTCTGTTTAATGATGGGAATGTAGGTAACAAATGTATAAGATTTTGTATCACCTGATAATTATTGAAACCCAAAAGAAAGTTAAGGGGGGCACGACGTCAAACGGGCCGACTTGGAACAGGAGAGGCACCACAGGACATTTTAATTTCCGCTGTCTATACTTTTACAAGTAAATTCATAAAACTTTGTCAGCATGACCAGGAATGATTCAGGATTCACACTCGTAGCATCGGAAGTTCAAAAACATAACAAAATAATTTTTTTACGTGTGAAATTTCATCATTTTTTCACTTACTATTGGCTGCATTTGTTGCTATAGGTACACTTTTCTTCATAACTAAGAGAGACTGTTCGATGAATTTTGCACAGCATACAAACCATACTTACAGGTGTCTGAAACTCTAGAATCTATTTAATGAATGAAAAATTGAATGAGCTGTTACGTTTTAAACTTTATGTTTAGAAAGAATCAAATTTTGTAGTTAGTTATCTCAATTTTTATCACAGTTTTTAATAGATTTGGAATATTCTAGAGTTTCATACACCTGTAAGTATGGTTTGTATGCTGTGCAAAATTCATCAAAGAATCTCTCTTACTTGTGAAGAAAAATGTACCTATAGCAACAAATGCAGCCAACAGTAAGTGAAAAATGATGAAATTTCATATCTAAAAAAAATTATTATGTTATGTTTTTGCACTTCCACTGCTATGAGTGTGAATTCTGAATCCTTCCTGGTGATGCTGACAAAGTTTTATGAATTTATTTGTAAAAGTATAGACAGTAGAAAATAAAATGTCCTGTGGTGCCTCTCCTGCTCCAAGTCGGCCCGTTTGACGTCCTACCACCCTTAAATTACTTGAGATGCCAGAATTATTATTACAAAAACCACGTGGCGATTATTTCGTGGCAAAACAAAGATTTCATTTACAAAGTATCACTGAAACAGCCGAAACATTAAGTGACCAAAGAACGTAATTACTCAGCTCAGTTACAAATCAAATACGCCGTATAGAAACAAGAGATATTTCCCACATTAATCGAATCTGCAAGCCCCAACACTTTACTCATACTGTCTCAGTGCTTACAAGAACACCATGCTTCAACATAACTCGCCAAGCACTTATTTGTAGCAAATATTACCATTGTTTCCGCCACACGCCCTCATACAAAATACTGTTCGCAATTGTCATGATAATCTCACACACACAGCCTCAGGCTGCATCCACAAATCACAATGTTTCCTTCTCAATATGTTTCAGAACAGCCAATTTGTTACCACAACACACACAAGAACCGGAAAGCACGACAGCCAGAACGGAATAGGGATCTTTGTTCGCATTCAGAATCACAGGCCATACCCTTCTACTCATCTATCTACTCTTCCCATAGGCTGAGCCATTGTTCTTCCCAAAGACCGTAGTTAAGAGAAACCAGCATAACTGATCCAAGAATGGTTACTCAGACATCGTCAAGTGGGAACACACATCACTGGTGAGAGATACTTAAAAATTCAATTGGCTCTGAGCACTATGGGACTTAACATCTGAGGTCATCAGTCCCCTATAACTTAGAACTACTTAAACCTAACTAACCTAAGGACATCACAAACATCCATGCCCGAGGCAGGATTCGAACCTGCGACCGTAGCAGTCGCGTGGCTCCAGACTGTAGCGCCTAGAAGCGCGGCCACTCCGGCCGGCGATGCTTAAAACTCCATAACTTTGGGAGCTGACAATCTTGGATTGATACACAACGCACTATGTGCCACAGATCATTAATTGACCATTATGTAATGAATGGAATCTTTCAACGCGTCCATGTAGGGTAAGTCCACGACTTGTTAGCTCCTTCACTACTGCAAACACCCTTTTCAGCACACTGCGCCAGTATATTTTTTCTGACTCAACATATGACTCGAAATGGTTATCTATTGTTCCAAGTGACTTTTTCTTGTTAAGGGTGATAACACAGAATTTTTGTTTTCAAGTGAATTCTCATGATGAGATGAAATATTAGAACTATTTTTCCAATCTGTAATACCATTAGTAGCACTCGCGGCCTTACCTCCGAACAATTTACATGGTGCACAAAAAGCAGCACCGGTGCTACAGGAGTATATTAGAAAATCTCGCAAAGTTGATTCACCATTTAAAAGTTTACGATAAAATACATTTTTGTTCAAATATCTGGTTTTATCACCTATTGATCTTGCTGAGTTAGAAAAATCACCGTTACAGAATTCTGATTAATGCGCTGTTTCAAGAGAATGTCGATTGTTGATTCAATGACACATCATTCTGCAGGATCATCACTAACGAGGTTTTTTCTTTTTGTAATGTGTGACTCAACACTTAGTTTTTCATGAAACTCGAAATACGGAACAATTTGCTTTTCTTCATTTTTAACATTTGTTTCGTCTGTATTTACTACTTCTTTTACAACAGCTACAGTGCCTGAAATATCACCCGTATTACTTGAAGTCGAACCAGCAACATTTTTTGCGAGAAATTTATCTACTCTGCCAAGAGTTTTTTCAACATTGGCTTCTCTTTCTCGCCTCTCCTTCGACAATTTCCGAAATGCCGCCCCACTTAATTTCACATGTTTGCTTTTCTCACTGTTATTCGTGTTAAGGTACTTACAAAATTGTCAACCAGCAGTCAAAACAAAAGAAAAAGTTGTAAAAGGAAAGAAAGAAAGACGTTACCCAGTTCCAGTCGTTCTACACCGCACATAAGCATAGAGCTTTCTGCTTTAAACCCGGCACACGAGCACAAAGATTTTTCCTTTAAACACGGAGCGATGAAGTGACCAACTCGGATTACTCAACGTAACTGTGCTATGAAAGAACGACAATGCAGAATAATTTAATTTCATTGTCGCCTGTTTCTCTGTTGTCAGTGAACAGTAGAAGCACATCTGCCGGCTGGAATTCGTCTCGTAAAGAAAACGAGACAGTCCCTTTTTTTGGCTTTTGTTGCCCGCGTCGCCGGAATTTTAACTGGGACGCAAATATGTTCTGAATATTCTTGACACTCTGTCTCTAATTTAGAAAGCATTTAATTTTTGAAGTTTCTTGTAGTGAGATGTGCTGGATAGACTCTTATCCCACTTATTCTTATAGCATTTTAGCGGTTTCTGTGGGCAGAGAAGACAGACTACGAAGTTTAAGTAGTCTTGTTGGCAGTTGATGTGGTGTGTTGTCATTTGAGTGAATACTGCTGTTATGTTTACACGTAAATGCACCTTTTGTTGCAAAATAAAATAAAAATAACCTTCATCATCATCATCATCATCATCATTTAAGATTGACTATGCCTTTCAGCGTTCAGTCTCGAGCATAGCCCCCTTATAAAATTCCTCCATGATCCCCTATTCAGTGCTAACATTGGTGCCTCATCTGATGTTAAACCTATTACTTCAAAATCATTCTTAACCGAATCCAGGTACCTTCTCCTTGGTCTGCCCCGACTCCTCCTACCCTCTACTGCTGAACCTATGAGTCTCTTGGGTAACCTTGCTCCTCCCATGCGTGTAACATGACCCCACCATCTAAGCCTGTTCGCCCTGACTGCTACATCTATAGAGTTCATTCCCAGTTTTTCTTTGATTTCCTCATTGTGGACACCTTCCTGCCATTGTTCCCATCTACTAGTACCTGCAATCATCTTAGCTACTTTCATATCCGTAACCTCAACCTTGTTGATAAGGTAACCTGAATCCACCCAGCTTTCGCTCCCATACAACAAAGTTGGTCGGAAGATTGAACGGTGCACAGATAACTTAGTCTTGGTACTGACTTCCTTCTTGCAGAAGAGAGTAGATCGTAGCTGAGCGCTCATTGCATTAGCTTTGCTACACATCGCTTCCAGTTCTTTCGCTATGTTGCCATCCTGTGAGAATATGCATCCTAAGTACTTGAAACCGTCCACCTGTTCTAACTTTGTTCCTCCTATTTGGCACTCAATCTGTTTATATTTCTTTCCCAATGACATTACTTTCGTTTTGGAGATGCTAATCTTCATACCATAGTCCTTACATTTCTGATCTAGCTCTGAAATATTACTTTGCAAACTTTCAATCGAATCTGCCATCACAACTAAGCCATCCGCATATGCAAGACTGCTTATTTTGTGTTCACGTATCTTGATCTCACCCAGCCAGTCTATTGTTTTCAACATATGATCCATAAATAATATGAACAACAGTGGAGACAGGTTGCAGCCTTGTCTTACCCCTGAAACTACTCTGAACCATGAACTCAATTTACCGTCAACTCTAACTGCTGCCTGACTAACCATGTAAAGACCTTTAATTGCTTGCAAAAGTTTGCCTCTCATTCCATAATCTCGTAGAACAGACAATAACTTCCTCCTAGGAACCCAGTCATACGCCTTTTCTAGATCTATAAAGCATAGATACAATTCCCTGTTCCACTCATAACACTTCTCCATTATTTGCCGTAAGCTAAAGATCTGGTCCTGACAACCTCTAAGAGGCCTAAACCCACACTGATTTTCAATTTGTCCTCAACTAATACTCGCACTTTCCTTTCAACAATACCTGAGAACATTTTACCCACAACGCTGATTAAAGAGATACCTCTGTAGTTGTTACAATCTTTTCTGTTTCCATATTTAAAGATTGGTGTGATTACTGCTTTTGTCAAGTCTGATGGAACCTGTCCCGACTCCTAGGCCAATTCAATTATCCTGTGTAGCCATTTAAGACCTGACATTCCACTGTATTTGATGAGTTCCGACTTAATTTCATCCACCCCAGCTGCTTTATTGCACTGCAATCTATTGACGATTTTCTCCACTTCCTCAAATGTGATCCTATTTCCATCATCATTCCTATCCCATTCTACCTCGAAATCTGAAACATTGCTGATCGTATTTTCACCTACATTGAGCAACTCTTCAAAATATTCCCTCCATCTGCCCAAGACATCCACAGGATTCACCAGCAGTTTTCCTGACCTGTCCAAAATACTTGTCATTTCCTTCTTACCTCCCTTTCGAAGACTGCTAATTACACTCCAGAAAGGTTTTCCAGCAGCTTGACCCATAGTCTCCAACCTGTTTCCAAAGTCCTCCCAAGATTTCTTCTTGGATGCTGCAATTATCTGTTTGGCTTTGTTTCTTTCTTCAACATAACTTTCTCTGTCTACCTGAGTTCTAGTATGTAGCCATTTTTGATACGCCTTCTTTTTCCTTTTACAGGCTGCCTTGACTGTGTCATTCCACCAAGCTGTTTGCTTCATCCTACTTTTACACACTACCGTTCCAAGACATTCTTTAGCCACTTCTAGTACTGTGTCCCTGTACCTTGTCCATTCCTTTTCCAATGACTGTAATTGACTACATTCTACTAACTGGTACCTTTCTGAGATCGCTGTTATGTACTTGTGCCTGATTTCCTTATCCTGAAGTTTCTCCACTCTTATCCCCCTACATATGGACCTGACCTACTGCACTTTCCGCCTCACAATCCCAATTTCACTGCAGATTAAATAATGATCAATGTCATCGAAGAATCCCCTGAATACACGTGTATCCCTCACAGCCTTCCTGAATTCCTGATCTGTTATTATATAGTCAATGACAGATCTGGTTCCCCTGCCTTCCCAAGTATACCGGTGAATGTTCTTATGTTTAAAAAAGGAGTTTGTGATTACTAAGCCCATACTGGAATAGAAATCCAAGAGTTGTTTCCCGTTTCTGTTGGCCTCCATATCCTCTCCAAATTTACCCATAACCTTTTCATACCCTTCTGTTCGATTTCCAATCCTGGCATTAAATTCACCCATGAGCAGAACACTGTCCTTGTCCTTTATTCTGACAACTACATCACTGGAGTGCCTCATAAAAACTATCCATCTTTTCCTCTAAGAAAAAAAAGCTTAGTTAAAAAGTGTAATATACAATTCGCAATGCCACGTACTATTCGATTACATAGAGTAGGAAGTTTGATATCGTGCAAGCTGCAGCACAATAACTGAGACAAACGAAAATTGGTTTCTTCTTTTTTAACCAAAAAAAGTAACTAAGTAAATAAATAAATAAAATTTTTAAACTGTTGTGAAGATATTCTGCTTATGTCCTTCTTGTATGAACGTGTGTTCAAAACGTAAAACATTTCCAGTATCAACATGTTTTTTTAAACGGTGTCATTAAACCAAAGCTCAGATATTGAAGACCACAGAGCTTTCACATTAATCACAGTAATAAGGGGGTTGACTTGATGCTTCTAATTTCTACAAGAAATTTAAGTAGAGTCGGGTTTTACATACTGAGGCCCACATATGTTACAATATTTAAGAAACTACTGATTAGTTTATCATAGCTTTTCAGGTGTCCCAGTATTTTCATGGGGAAAATATGGTATTGTTAAGTAGAAGCCGACAACATTCTCAGAATAATAACGTTTCAAACATTGTGTTGTAGATTGCCATCCTGACAACCTACTTCACAGTATTTTGAACAATCATGAAGGTGATACCAGACAGAAAACCAACGCTGAATTTCCATTCAGTCAGCAAGTAAACTACGCATATTTCCAAGCTCGTATTGTCGAATTTCGATCTTAAGGCTTATTTAAACCAGAAAGTTGTTTAACAGTATTAAAAAATTTTGTCGTTTGTAAGAGCATTTATTTTAAAACGTAAAAGATTAAAATGAGTACTGAGCAAAAAATGCCGCCCTCTTTAAGGTGCCGCCCCTAGGCCTGTGCCTATTGGGCCTACATGTAAATCCGCCACTGTTTGATGGTTGTTAAAAGTGTGAAAAGAAGGCGTCATGGTCAGCATGAAGACCTCAGTGACAGCAGACGGCAAGTTACGGTTTGTTACTCGTTGGCAGATGGAAAGGGTGACATTGTACAGGTCTGCAAGAACACTTTTATGCATGTTTTCGCAATAACAAAACGCAGAATCGAAAGTATTGTGTCAGCGGGGAAGAAAGGTGAAATATTGTTAACAGAAAAACGGGGTAACAAAGCTCAAAGAACTAAGTTCACGGAAGTAGATAACCTTATTTTGGAGAATGTCAACTCGTTTCCAAGGAATGAGAGTCATTATGGAAGAAAAAATAGTAACAAGGACTATTTGAGCCAAGATTTGAATGTCAGCAGGCTTTATCGTGCCTATAACGGTAGGTATTTAAACTCTAAAATAACGTATAAGTTTTATTATAAAACCGTTAAAAAACTTTTCCCCTCAAATTTCATTCTATTGACTACCAATTGATACTTGCTCTAAATGCGAAATGCGACTCATTCGAGCTGTCAGCAAAACCTGGTAACATAAAAGCAAAAATCGCTTTAGGAATACACCACAAAAAGCTGAGAAAGCAAGAGAAGCAATGGAAGAAGATACTGCATCTTCTTAGCTCCCTAATAGTGACGTGACCATGTGTTCGATAGATCTTGAAGAAGTGTTATCCTTGCCTTCTCTTACTCACTGTGTGATGTATTATTCACGTCAGCTTTCATGCTACAATCTGTGTGTTCCTGTTGGTGACAACAATAAGCGGCTAATGGTTTTGTGCCATGAGGGTATGAGTGGTCAAGGCAGCAATGAAATTGCTTCATGCGTCCTAAAAGCACTTAGTGGACTTGAGTGCTGTAGGAAACGGAAGCTTACCATCTGCCCTGATAACTTCATTGGCCAGAATAAGAACAAAATGATCCTTTTCCTTTGGATTTATCTTGCGGCTTTAGGAAAGTATGATGAGGTAAATCATAAATTTTTGGTCTCTGGCCATTTGTTTATGTCGTGTGACAGAGATTTTTCCCGCATTGAGAAACGTCAGAGACTGGAAGGCTGTCAAGTACGTAAATACCTTGCAAAACGTATGGAGAATGCGCACCTAACAATCTATTTGTGGTTACTACGCTCCAGCTTGAAAAGTTTTTTTATTTTAAAAAAGCAGCCAACTAAAATAAATATTTCCAAATGTAGTTGGATTCAAGTGAAAAAAGTGCTCCTGGGATCGTGAAGACGAGAACAATGTTCAACAAACTTGAAGAATGGAACACCTACAATATTTTCAAGAAGGCGTTCCCACTGATATAATAGAGAACTTTATTTTACCGTCACAACAATGTAAAAATACCAACTGCGACATGGTCGCGTATTATGTCCTTATTACTTTAGGACATGGTGTAAAAAAGGTCTGAGGATGGTCGTTAAGGACTGAAACCGGTCATCGTCTAAAGAATTGATATTGTGATCAAAGACTGGAATAAAAAACATTTGAATGTAAAAAAACTCGTCAGTTGGAAAGAAAAAGGATCTGGCACAGATGCTACAATATCTGAAAGTAGCTAATAGAATGTTTTTCGAACAGTTGATTAATTGAAATTGCTTTTGTACTTGCAAAATTAAATGTATTATTAAAAAGGGTTTAGTCGTAGGATAGTGTATTTGTAAAATCGTTGTTATTAAAAAGCTGATAAATGCTTAAGATTTCTTTCATTGGCTGATAGCATTTACCACGTTTTGAATTATTCGGAATAATATATTTATTTTCATGGATAAAATGAAGGGAACGTAAAGCATTTTTGCAATAATTGTCTCACTCTTACTGTACACAACAAATAAAAAATATTGTTCAGATATTTTCGTTAAAATATTTTCATCAAAACAAAAAAATTGAATAACTCAGAATCAGTTTTTTTGGTACTTACCCCATTATTGATTTCCCCTCTACAGTTGCAAAAGAAGTAAGAAAACGTTTATTATTTATATAGTATTTATAATAACTGTTAATACATTTATCTCACTGTGACCAATGCCCTCATGGAAAATTTTTACTCTTCGCTACGGAACGATGACCTCTTCACCGGAAACAAATCGACGCCCATGAATTTTTTCCTTGGGCCTGCGAAAATACGGAAATTGCGTAGGGAGAACTGGCACTCTATGGAGGGTGTGTAAGGGTTTCCAGCGAAACGTTCGTAGTGTGCTTGAAACAACCTTTGCGACATGTGGGTCGGTCCACATCCTGCATACGGTACCATCACCCTCCACACTATTTCCATTTTTTAGAGCAATTAAGGCAAAAAGGTGCAAGCATGAATACACCTGCGAGCATTTTTTCATGAAGGCAACAACCATCTTGTCTCACAATAGGATAAATGAATTAACAGTTACGATGATTATTTTTGAAATAGTAAGTAGTTTAGTTACTGTTTTTCCATCTGTCTCGTTTTCATTGGACTGCTCCATACAGTTAATAAATGGCTCCATATCCAGAACATTGTCTTTCATTAGCCTTGTGTTTTCAAGAGTTCTCCTACGGTAAAAACACACATTGTAACACAGGAAACATAGATTCATTGTGGTCACTGTACAGTTTACAATTCCAGTCCACGTCGTAAACTGGGGAACATACACCATGATAATAATCCATATAACTCCGAGCCAACTAAATCCATCAGCATCTGTAGAACACCAACCTAAAACTAAGTCCAATTTTAATTAAGTAAACACCCAGGTTACAAAAGTACGCTGTAATCGAGGTAGAGACTTCTTTAGCACAACACAATTCAAAGCATCTTGCAGCTGCGAGTTGCTGAGATTCGTCTCCAACTTGACGTCAGTAGGGAAGCCCATGTTGGTGCTTCTTACTAGGCGTAACAGGCGTCATTCAGAGCGGACATTGTAAGATCGCTGTCAGATGTCAGAAGTATGGCATCCCTCACGTCTTTAGTCGGTGCCTATATCAGGAAGCATCCTTCTTAGTATCGTGATCGCTGTACCGGTAGTGGGAGATGGGGTTGGGCTAGGTTTGTTATCCATCTCGACGCATATTGCTCCTGTGTTTGTGGTATGGGCATAGTGCTGATACTAAGGTCGGCTGTATCTGATGTTCCGCTGCGTGATGCAAATCAATGGTGCTTGGGATGGAAAAGTGTCCCATTCCATGGTGAACCAATTCCATCGACGCTGAACTTGGGGATGTAGGCCTTCTAAGTTTCTTACTTCGTAATGACGTGGCCTGGGGGCTGTGGTAAATGTCTCGAGGTGGAAGTCGCTATGTGTGGGCACAGTTGGTTGGCGTGTAGTGCTAACCAAGCGCCATTGGCGTCCGTTATGAACATTTGTCAGTCTTGGGCGGCTTTGATTGCACCTGCTGTATGTCCTGGGACCATCCCAAGGTTATGAACTCTAAACTCTATGCGTAGCGAGTAGTGAAGGCTATGGGTGGGCAGGTGTGGGCGTGATGGAGGCTTCAGGAGGTTCCAGGGGCTGCAGTGTTGGCGGTCATACAGCGATTACGTTGGAGTGCCTCCCCATAGTAGTAGAGGCCAGGAACTGGATGAAGATCTCGGACCTCGGGCTTGGGTGCAGTTGACAGCATCTTCCACTTCTGTAGCTTAAAGGTATGCAGAAACCGCTTGGGTTCATCATCGGATGCTGGGTGGGACGGCACCATTGTCGTATGTGTTATCACATTCAGTGAGTAGAAATCGCGAAATGTACTGGATGAAAACTGAGAGTCAGTGCTAAACGATTCTTTCTTCAGTTTGTGGAATGGAGTTCTATGCCTGTTACACTTGTCCCCTTCATAAAGGGACGGTTAATGCTATTTGTGGATGACGCTGGAGTTTTCATCGCACGATGCCCCAGATGTGATCGATCGGAGACAGATCTGATAATCGAAAAAGCCAAAACGACATGTCAGTAGCGGTAAGTGGGCCAGCGTCATCCTGTTGGTAAACACCCTTTGGAATACTGTTTATGAATGGCAGCACAACAGGTCGAATTACTAGACTGACGCACAAATTTGACGTCAGATTGCGTGTGTTAACCACGAGTGTGCTCTTGCTGTCATACGAAATCGCACCCCAGACTATAACTCCAGGTGTAGGTCCAGTGTATGGAGCACCCAGATAGGTTTGTTACAGTTCCTCTAGTGGCCTTCTTCTAACCAACACACGGCTGTCGCTGTCACCGAGCCAGAACCAGCTTTCATCAGAAGATGCAACAGGCCTCTATCCTGCCCTCCAATGAGCCATCGCTTGACGCCATCCAAGTTGTAAATGGCAGAGGAATGATGGGTTCAGTGGAATCACGCTACAGGTGTAGTGGGACGTGAAATTGAAGCGTCACCCATCCACCAGTGTCAGCCCAGTTTGCAGGTGAACATAAATTTAATTTAGTTCATTGTTGATGTATTTTTGTAACATTTGTAATGGTTGTGAATTGACTAAAGTTTTGTATTTAAATTTTATGTTTCATGTACGGAGAGGGCGGCGCAACGAACGGAGACAGCATCTTCGCTGCCGGGACCAGAGAGAAAATTGCTGGCCACTATACGTCGCGGGTCGACAGCCAAAGAGCAACAGAAGATCCTGAAACCGAGTTGTTGCGTCGTGCTTCTAAAAATTTAAAATTAAGAATTTGTAATGTTTCTACAACAATGACGTCATAGAAAGTTTAATCTTGTTGTAAATGTTCAGTCCTATCTTGTCAAGGCTCAGGTTCACATCTATATGTAGGAAGATAATAAACTAGTGGATGCTACTAAAGTTTAAATACGTGTTCCGAGAATTTATTTATGAAGAATTATGTTAAGTAATTCATTTGACAAGATTATTAATTTTTGACAGCGTTTATCGCGAGTTTGAGTCTTGAAAGTTTATTCAATGTGGTTCTAATATCTATTAAAGCAGATAACTTGCATTAATATAATTTCTGAGGAAAAACAAACGACATCTAAATTGAAAAGAGTTTACGCAAACCAATTGGCCTGAGTGACGTAATTCTGCGCATACGACTCAAATGATGTTTTACAGTTTCGTTCAAGAACCATTCAGAGACAATTTAAAAAGAGTTTAAATAATTTTGAAATGTGTTGTAACTGACATAGGTGACGAAGTCTGCACATGGTCATATGTCCAAAGAAAATCATTTATACAAAACTTACGTCGTTACACTACACGAGGTGACTGACTCGGGGCTGTCCTTGAAGTGACCGATTTGTAACAGTTCGATGACAGTGTGGTGCCAGCTGCTGCTCCAATTGCTGCTGTAGATACAACACTTTGCGCCAGAGCCATGCACCGTACACGATCGGCTTCCCTTTCGGCAGTGCCACGTGGTCGTCCGTAGCCCGATATTCATGCGACCGTACATTCTCCTCACTACCACTGCCAGAATTCAGATACAGTGGCCACATTCTTGCCAGGACTTTCTGCAACGTCGCAGAAGGAACATCCAGCTTCTAGTAGCACAATTACACGACCTCGTTCAAACACAGTAAGGTGTTAAAAATGGCGTCTTTGTCGCCTTAAAGGAATTCTGCTAGCATCACTCTTATGCAACTGGAACGAAATTATTATACACATGATCTTCCAGGTGTAGAAACACATCTACAAACTTTCGTTTATGGCGCACGACTCCTAGGTGTTGCCTTTTTTTCCCGTCAACGTAGTAATCTAAGTCACGCTTTTGCCCTGCATTGAATTATAGCCTACATGAGGTACAAATGCTTCTACCTCATAGCTTCCATAGTGAAACAAGGGCTTGGGATGTCAAATAGTAAACTTTTCATGGCGGAAGGAATTGCATTTATTACTTTCCACTTCAGCTGCAATCGATTATGAAGATTCATATTCAAATACCTAAATACCGATACAAAATCACTCAAATCACCAGCAACATAACTAATAGGACATAAATTACAGAGAGTTATACACTTTCATACGTACTTACTACTACTTGATACCGTAACGGAACAGCGTTGCTTTTACACCTCCGCGACGTGTTGTCAATGACTGAGATAACTTATTAAGGTTCGTTGTGAATATGGAGAGACAGATGACATAAAATGACTGTAAACGTATACTGTAATTAGGAACTGAACACTTTATTTTGTTGTTAACAAGTCTGGTCTCTTCCTGAGGAAGCAACAATTTATAATAATGAAAAGAGTGGTACCCAGCTAACCAAATTTAAAATCCATTAGGCCCGTGAACTGCCAAGGTTTTTCCGTTGTCATTCCCGTTTCTGGAACGCCTTTCCTGGAGGAAAAATGCTCAGTAGGCTGACCCTGTGGACAGCGTCAATATAATCTTAGTAAGCGGCTTTTTCGTTTTCGTAACGACTTTTTTTTTTTTTTTTTTTTTTTTTTTTTTTTTTTTTTTTTTTTTTTTTTTTTTTTTTTTAAAATGTATGGCGGGCGACAGAAGTTGAGACTGTAACCAACTAGAGGTGGTTGAGTGAATTAGTGGAAATCTCTTCAAGATTTTAATATTTTTTGTTAACGTGGGCGCAGTTGATGGAGGAAGGTGATAATCAGCATTTCTGCAGGAATAAATCACCTCAGGTAAACAATATGGTGCTGCAAGAATTGCATCATACTTCAATAACGATTCAAATGGTAGACAATATGGTGTGTTTAGTCTTTCTAAATAAAATCAAATTTGAAAACAATGCGGAAACAAGTCTGCTGTTTATTCTAAACTGCACTCACAAATTATTTCGTATTTAGAAAATGTAATAGGAAAACCAGACTTACGTTAACAGAAACTGAAGTTATTGTGTTTTTGGTACAGAAGTAGTTATTTCTCAAAAGCGTCAACTTCTTCCTTCAACTACCTTATATTTATGTTGCTTAAACTGAATCTAAAAATTATTTTTAAGAAGTAAAATAATTGCAGTTACTGCAATGATTGTGTGGTTCATTTATGTAAGGAAGTAGACATATACTACTTTGATGGGTCGCAATGTAACAGTATTTGATTAAAATAATTTGCTTAGTTTGTCGAGACTTCATTAAAATTCAATCTGGAAGGAACAAGTAAATTCATTTTTGTATCGTGCTTGTTGAAATGGAAGTCATTAAAGATATCGTGAATTTCTTTCTGGTTCTAAAAGCTAAAATTACATTTATTCATAGATAAATTCGTTAACTGTTTCAAGTTTGATGTACACAATTATTTTCAAAATTTGTACATTAGGACAGGCGATCACTCACTATCAGAAATGAGACTTATTTTACCTTCAGAGAGAAAGTTCTTAAGATGTATTTTTATTAGTTCCTGGCACAGTTGCCAATACTGACGCTATGTTTCAGGGGAAAACATTGTCATGAAAACGACAATTAAAGGTAAGGAGTGAAACGAAGAGTTAAACTTCGTTGCTGCATAGTTCAACCATTGACTTTGCCATTACAATCTCCAAAGTTAGTAAGATAGTAAACAATATTGGAACAGCTTTACACACTTAACATGTGTAAGAGATTTCCATTCAAGTCAAAACAGTTCTCAAGTTCTATTATTATTTGCGAACCATAGTAGGACGTTACGAAAGCCATTCAGGGTATGCTGGGGTGACCGGCCATTCGTGTTAAAGGACGATAAAGGTCCAATTTAATTACGAATAGAGTAGATATATACAGGGGCATTATAATCTAAAAATTACAGTTTTGACGACTTGGAACTAGGTTTGCGTTGATATCGTGGGACCTCCAATGAAGCATTATTACTTATAAATTGACTGAAATTAAACTGTATGAATAATGCGTATTGAAATGTTATCATAAAACAATTTCATGTCCTTGCAAATAGGAATGTGTCTTGAAACCACTGTAGGGCACAAGAAAAACTTTACTTACCTTGGTCAGTTGCGAAAACCTTGTACACCTATGTAGCTAAGAGGAAGATAAGATTCACTGAAACGTCATTAGCGTGTAGATCACAATCGTGGGCACAAAAGCATAAGCAGAACAAAGTGCTTCTTTTGTTACGTGTCACCTGGAATGGAAGGAAGATTGTGTGTTTAGCTACTGACGCTATCTGCACGTGGCGAAACAGTAAATAACGCTTTCTGTTTACTTTAAAAGTGAAAACCGATTCAGAATATTGCGTCAGGAATACATGAGATCAAGAGGAAATGCGCAGAATATAGCGGTTTGGCTTAAGTTATCTTGCGACAGGACGGTTGATGTGTAATGCATTTTTGTTCCCACGACCTCGAAGACACGAGGTGATAACCATATCTCATATTGTCTGTGCAATCAACACTTGGCTGCTTTTTGTGGCTGATATAAAACACACGTTTTATCAAGATCCTTGGCGCATTCTTCGAATGTAGTTAAGAATATCTGGTAATTTCTGGATAAAGTACCTTTATCGCGCGCTATCTACCGCAAAGTCAACGACTTCTCTGTGCAGGCAGCTGCTTCGTGAGCTTGACATTATCTCCACATGTCATTTACCCCTACTGCATCCAATTTACATAGCTAGTTGTTACGCGCATGAGCGTCACTCACTTATTAGAAAAAATAGAGAATAGTTAAGACAGTGGTTTTAATTCTTCAGGTTTTCTGCACAGTCTTCATCCACTTGAGTATTACGCAAAGAGGGTTCATCTAACCATGCGAAAGTGTAGTTTTACTAGTGTAGTTTTACTAGTACGTCACACAGGCTTAAATATTACTTGCGTCATCCAAGCGTTGATCCTTCATGTAAATTTATACATTTTTGTGGGAGGTACGTACCAATAACACCATATCTTCTCACCCATCATTATTGTTCCCAGATGCATTTTATTCCAGTGGCTCTAGAGGCCAACGCACAGATGTTTTTGTTCTGTACACAAAATTTGCGGGACCAGGTTACCAGGTACTTTTCTCTTCTTCAAAAAGATTCAGGAGAACATCTTGAACACTTGTATGAATGCAGAATCTCGCGGCGATAACATTGAATAAAATGTTCTCGGGTTTCCAACCGCGTCAATTGCTTAAAACTACACGAGCTTTCGGCCAAGCACTCCTTGGCCAATGTCAATTGTTACGACTGCCGGTGGGCTGTTGGTGCGCCCTTATATACGCTAGCTGCCGGCTGTGACGCCACTGGTGCCCGTGACATTGCCATATATGGGCATGTTTTGAGTCGGCGTTCGATGTGCCCTCTTCAACCTCGCGATCGCTGGATCCCACGCAGCGCTGAGCAGCAAGCCACCGTCTCTATTCAGGGTGTTTGAGGTAATTTTTATTTCGATAGCGTCCTTTATTAAACAGTCCCAGAAGCTGTTAGTGTGAGCCACGACAAAGGTATCGTCAAATTTTATGTGGTGACCATTTTCTAACGCATGCTCAGCTAATGCAGATTTCTCTGGATAGCGTAGGCGATAATACCTCTCACGTTCTTTCCTGCGTTGTTCCACAGTGCGCACTGTTTGTCCGATGTACTTCTGGCCACACTCACAAGGTATTTCGTAGACTCGAGGTGTTCTGAGACCTACTGCGTCTTTAACTGGTCTCAGTAACTGACGGATTTTCGTTGGATGCCTGAAGATTGATTTGATCTTGTGTCTTTTCAACAGGTGGCTTATCTTTATCGACACAGAGCCACAGAACGGCAGCAAAGCAAGTTTCTTCTCCTCCTCTACGTCGGTGGTCTTATTCTCTTGAACACTTGATTTTGAGATGTTGCTCCATTGTGATTTGTGACACAACAACCTTGATAAGCTATCGCAGCGTGTCCACTGTTTAAAACAACGTGCTCACAACTTACTGGTGGAATACACGTCCGTTTTTTACAGTTGTTAGTTCAAGATGCCACCGTAGTTACTACGGTGCTGTCGATAGGTCAAGAATAAAATCAGTCTCGAAACTGTTTGGACTGTTGTGAAAGTGGTTTACCTTTTGACAACTGGATCGACACTAATGTTCTGAGGAGATAGTTCATCATCTCTTAACGTCATGCATACTGCAATAAAATTTCTCATTCCTTTGTATTGCGTCTATTCTCCACGTTATTTACGAATTGTTATGTTTTCTTTTATTTTCTGTTTTTATTTATTTAGTAGTATAGTACTTGGCGTGACCAGGGTTGCATGTATTTCAATTTCCTATAAGTCCATCTCTCTCTCTCTCTCTCTCTCTCTCTCTCTCTCTCTCTCTCTCTCCCTCTCTTTCTCAATTGCTCCTTCGCCCCCTTTCTGTCCATCTCCTCCACACCCCTCTTCCCCCCCCCACACACACATACACTGTCCATCTTCTACTGCCCCTCTCTCTCTTTCCATCTCCTCCTCCCCTTCTCTCATTCTAACTGACCCTCCCCACTCTTTCCATCTGTTCCTACCACTTACGTTGATCTCCTCATCCTCCCTCCTATTTCATCTCCTGCTCCCCTTCTCTTCGTCTGTCCCCTCCTGCCCCTCTGTCCCTCTTCTTTCCCCCCACTCTCTCTCCATCCTTCCTTCCTTTGTTTCCACCTCCCCCTCTCCCTGTTCATCTCCCCTCCCCTGTCTCACTGTTCATCTCCACCATTTCTCTTTCTCTGTCCATTTCCTCCTGCCTCTCTCTCTGTGCAACTCCTTCTCCCCCTTCTTTCTGCCTCTCTCATCCTCCCAATGTCTCTGTCCACCTCATCCTCTCCATTTCCCCCTTCCTCTCTCTCTGTCCATCTCTTCCTTTGTGCCCATATCCTCCTCCCCCCTCCCCCCGGCGCTGTATGTCCATCTCCTCCCCCCATTCCCTTCTCTCTAAATGTCATCACGTTTATCCCAATAGGAGGCTGGCGGTTCTCACCCCTATATCATTTCTACATCTACATGGACACTCTGAAAATCACATTGCCTGGCAGAGGGTTCATCGAACCACCTTCACAATTCTCTACTATACCAATCTCATACAGCGTGCGGAAATAATGAACACCTATCTTTCCTTACGAGCTCTGATTTCCGTTATTTTATCGTGGTGAACGTTCCTCCCTATGTAGGTCGGTGTCAACAAAATATTTTCGCATTCGGAGGAGAATGTTGGTGATTGGAATTTCGTGAGAAGATTCCGTCGCAACGAAAAACGCCTTTCTTTTAATGATTTCCAGCCCAAATCCTGCATCATTTCTGTGACACTCTCCCACATTTCGCGAAAATACAAAACGTGCTACTTTGAACTTTTACGATGTATTCCGTCAGTCCTACCTGGTAAGGATCCCACACCGCGCAGCAATATTATAAAAGAGGACGGACAAGCGTAGTGTAGGCAGTCTCGTTAGTAGGTCTGTTACATTTTCTAAGTGTCCTGTCAATAAAACGCAGTCTTTGTTTAGCCTTCCCCGCATTTATATGTGTTCTTTCCAATTTAAGTTGTTCGTAATTGTAATACCTAGGAATTTAGTTTAATTTACGGCTTTTAGATTAACCGAGAGTTCCTTTTTGCACTTATGTGGATGACCTCACACTTTTCATTATTTAGGGTCAACTGCCACTTTTCGCACAATTCAGATATATTTTTCTAAATCGTTTTGCAGTTTGTTTTGACCTTTGAAGACTTTATTAGTCGATAAACGACAGCGTCGTCTGCAATCAACCGAAGACGGCTGTTCACATTGTCTCCCAAATCGTTTATATAGATAAGGAACAGCAAAAGGCCTATAACACAACCTTGGGAAACACCTGAAATCACTTCTGTTTTACTCGATGACTTTCCGTCAATTACTATGAACTGTGACCTCTCTGACAAGAAATCGCAAATCCAGTCACATAATTGAGACGATATTCCATAAGCACGCAATTTCACTACGAGCCGCTTGTGTGTGTGATAAACCTTTTGCATTTCTTTTATGTTTTCGTCTTCTTTAAAGGCAAAGAGGAAGAGAAAAGATGAAGCGGTAGCCCATCATAGAGCCTATGCCTACCGTCTGGTTCTTTTGATTTTCAGTTGTTAAAAAACAGAGGAGAATTTCTTGTGCCAGTATGAGGAAGGGAGGATTGGCGCTCAGCTAGTGAACGAGTGAAAAGCACGCCATTTTAAGCGAGTAATTGTAGACCGCCATTTTGGGGCCGCTATGAGTAAGTCAGGAGTATGTATTTCATATGCGCACCGTTTAGAAAAATACAGTATTGTTTTATTAACAGAAATGTCTTGTGAGTTGTTATTACAAATAGTACGATAATTACAAGAACTGAAGCTCACCTGTGTACTTTGGAAAATTACGAACATCCGATAAGCTTAATGGGAACACGGTCAAGACCGCAAAGGTGAACACGGCGACCATACGTAGCATTATAAAGAATGGTAAGCACAAATCTACAGCGGAGAAAGAAACTACTTCGCCCTGCAAAATAATATGAACTAATACGAACTTATTTCCATGCATAGCTCAGCTTATTGTGTTTGTCATTCATGCCGAAAAATTAATCTCATTAATTCAATACATTTTAAAAAGCCACACATTTCAACATTTTATTATCATCTATTCCATTATTTTATTATATTATATGTGGCACAGTGTCAAAAGCCTTCCGGAAATCCACGAATACGGAATAGATCTGAAATCCCTTATCAATAGCACTCAGCACTTCATGTGAATAAAGAGCTAGTTGTGTTTCACAGGAACGATGTTTTCTAAACCCATGTTGACTGTGTGTCAATAGACCGTTTCCTTCGCGGTAACTCATAATGTTCGAATACAATACATGTTCTAAAATCCTGCTGCATATCGACGTTAACGTTATGGGCCTGTAATTTAGTGGATTAACCCTACTACCTTTCTTGAATATTGGTGTGACCTGTGCAACTTTCCAGTCTTTGGGTACGGATCTTTCGTCGAGCGTACGGTTGTATATGATTGTTAAGTATGGAGCTAATGCATCAGCATACTCCGAAAGGAACCTAATTTGTGTACAGTCTGGACCAGAAGGCTTGCTTTTATTTTATTTTATTTTACTTTCTTTTTTTAACTCCAGATTGCAACTAATATATATCCAAATTTAATTTAAATCGTTCAAGGGGCATAGAATGAGCTTTTTACCCATGTCTTTGTACACTTTCACCCACCAAACATATTTCACAGTTATTTAACATATTTCAAATTTATTTGTACACAAAATTTCATGTGTATCTCTGCCGAATTTCGGCCTGGAGTATCCTCCTCAAACAGCTCAATGTTTTTTACATCTCCTGAACTATGTTCTGTACAATGATGTAATGTTACTGCGGTGTATTTGGATACTGCTTGTGAAATATGTTGTGAATTGAGCCAGTGGTAAAGAAGCAATAAATTAAAACGCTCTGCATGTCCGGTGTCCTGAATGAATTTTTTTATTGGTACATTCAGCATCTTACGTGGATACTGCCTGTGAAGTATATTGTGAATAGATTCAGTGGTAAATAAGTAATGAATTAAAACATCCTACATGGTTCCAATGGCTCTGAGCACTATGCGACTTAACTTCTGAGGTAATCAGTCGCCTAGAATTTAGAACTAATGAAACCTAACTAACCTAAGGACATCACACACATCCATGCCCGAGGCAGGATTCGAACCTGCGACCGTAGCGGTCGCTCGGCTCCAGACTGTAGCGCCTAGAACAGCACGGCCACTCAGGGGCGGCCATCTGTGTACCAAGTATGGTTGAATCGATCTAGTAGTTTAGGAAGAGATATGGAACATACATCCATTTTATAATATATATGGATTCACTAAGAATTATTGAAAATATAACTGTGAATTTACACCGCTGAAACAAACAGAACATAAATATCTTCTGTCACTTGCAAGAAGAACGGTTACGTCAAAAGGAACGAGACATCATTTGTAATTTCGTTTAGCGATTTATCCATTCTGAAGTTCACTTTCAAAATTGCCACATTCACCTTCGTTACTAATATATCTGGTATGACGTACTCGCAACTAACGGGAGAAAAATGAGAAATTTCTGTAACCGTACGTTGATTGTATTATAGCAGTATCGGACACGGTGTTAATGATGACGTTTGGTTTGTGTGGTGCTCAACTGTGCATAATCCCAGTTTGTTCACAGTCCAATTTTTACACAGTCCGATCGAGCCACTGTCACGAATGATGATGATGATGAAACGATGAGGACAACACAAACACCCAGTCCCCAGGCAGATAAAATCCCAAACCCGGCCGAGAATCGAACCCGGGGCCCCGTGAGGCAGAGGCATCCCCCACGGTGTGCCAAACCTCACGCGTGCAGCGAGTGCGGGCCGCTGGTGCGCCGAGGAAACTCAGTTTTTCTCGGTCCTTCTCAGAATTACCCGGAACAGCGCAACATTTCATTTAGCACTGGCATTTTTCTGTCGACAGAATTGTGGTGGTAGCACTGTTTACCTTTCGCTTTTTGTTCGTGGAACGAAGGAAGTACAAAGGTTCAATCGCTCTTTGCACAAAAAGAGACATTCCAGCAATCTATCGTCACAGTTCTCTAAAATGAATGGGAATAACAGGAAAGCGGGATGAGGGTTCTCAGCTCGCATAAGCGACGGTTACTGCATATCCGATATGAAACGACATCACAAAACCTTGCAGAAAGAATTTAAAGCTTTAGTTGATGATCAAAAAGCAAAAAATTACAACGGTCGACAGACGGGATTCATTGTTCTGTATATCAAGAAGCTATTTGTGCTAAATTTTCAGGCATGGAGCACGTGAAGAAATTAGTGGCACGGACAGTAAAATTTCAGATGTCCCACACATAATTCAATTGTCGGCTACAACAGTTTTCAATGGAACTGAACAGAGAGTACCGAGACTTCACATTCGACTGCAAAGTACGTTGATTAAGTCAAGGGGCATTCCTGGAACGATTTTTCGATTTGTAACTCGCTACTGGAGGAAGTGGCAACGAAACGACGATTCACGTTGGCGTGTAGAATGTGTGTATGAGTCTGGCAATATACCGGCTGACTTCCGGAAAAATATCATGCCCACAATTCACAAGACTGCAAGGGCTGACAAATCCGAGAATTATCGAACAATCAGTTTAACAGCTCACGCATCCAAGTTACTGACAAGCCTAATATACAGAAGAATGGAAAATAAAATTGAGGATGTGCTAGGTGACGATCAGTTTCGCTCTAGAAAAGGTGAAAGCATGAGAGAGGCAATTCTGATGCTGCGATTGATAATGGAGGCCACACTAAAGAAAAATCAAGACACGTTCATAAGATCTGTCGACTGGAAAAAGCATTCGAAACCGTAAAACGGTGCAAGATATTCGAAATTCTGAGAAAAATAGGGGTAAGCTTTAGGGAGAGACGGGTCATATACATTACGTACAAGGTCCAAGAGCGAGTAATAAGAGTGGACGACCAAAACCGAAGTGTTCGGAATAAAAAGCGTGTAAGACAGGGATGTAGTCTTTCACCCCTACTGTTCAATATGTACAACGAAGAAGCAGTGATGGAAATAAAAGAAAGATTCAGGAGTGGAATTAAAATGCAAGGTGAAAGGGTAACAACGATGCGATTCTCTCATGACACCGCTATCCTAAGTGAAAGTGAAGAAGTATTACATGATCTGCTGAATGGAATGAACAATGTAACGAGTACAGAATATAGATTGCGATTAAATCGAAGAAAGACGAAAGTAATGACAAGTAGCAGAAATGAGAACATCGAGAAACTTAACATCAGGATTGATGGTCACGAAGTAGACAGTCAAGGAATTCTCCTACCTAGGCAGTAAAATAACCAGTGATCCACAGTGCAAGGAGGACATCAAAAGCAGAATAGTAACGGCTAAATGGGCATTCATGGCCAATAAAAGTCTACTAATAGCAAATATAGATCTTAATTTGAGGAAGACATTTCTGAGAATATACGTCTGGAGTACTGCATTGTATGGTAGTAAAACATGGACTGTGGAAAAACTGGAACAGAAGAGAATTGAAGCATTTGAGATATGGTGCTGCAGACGAAAGTTGAAAATTAGGTGGACTGGTGAGGTAAGGAATGAGGAGTTCCTGCGCAGAATCGGAAGGGAAAAGAGTATGTGGAAAACAGTGATAAGAAGAAGGGAGTGGATGATTGGACGTATGTTAAGACATGATGGAATGACTTCCATGGTACCAGAAGGAGCCGTAGAGGGCAAAAACTGTAGAGGAAGGTAGAGGAGAGAATACATCCAGCAAATAATTGAGGACGTAGGTTGCAAGTGCTACTCTGAGATGAAGTGGTTGGCTCAGGAGAGGAATTCGAGGCGGGCCACATAAAACCAGTCAGAAGACTGATGACCCCAAAAAAATTGTTGGATTTACGAAGGAAAAAGGAATGCAGGAATGGAAATTACAACATCCGGAATGGACTGCTGACTTCGCACTTTAATTGGTATGTATTTTAAAAGAAAATCGAATTGTGGAAGGGACACATTCTGATAAAGACAGTCCAGTTCCTTAAGTTCAATGGCGTTAAAACTCTACTGTAATGAATGTTTTTATAACAAAATTTTTGCAGACAGGTGTAGCTAGATTCAGATGTCATAACAAACGCAAACGTCTGTTCTGACCGACGTACAGAAACTCTCTACAGTATTTCGTTTGTTTCTAAGGTAGTAAATGTATAGGAGGTTTCACTTCATGGATACTTTCCCACAATGGTTTTGCTTTCCTCAGTATAAAGTCGTTTTATACTTACATGACTAATCAGTTTCTGCAAATAATTATCGGTTACCATTGTCTCGTGTTGGGATCCTCAAACTTGGTGCGCTCTCAGGGTCCTGAGGAAACGCACAGGATGATAAATATTATACCTTCTCCTTGTTGCTGGAGTTGATTGTGGTACACACAGCTTGTAAACAAATTAGAAACCCATGTAATCAATACGATCCCCATTAACTACATGACGTCGAACTCAATACCTGAACTTCCTGGCTACTTGGCAAGCTGCTTTCGTAGTAGGTAACAAAAACTTATGCGTTCGACGTTGTCTAAACGAAGACAGGATACTGAAGACGTATCCTTGCTCTGGTCTTCCATTTGTTAGATCTCATATCTTGATATTGCACGAAGAGTCATCACGATTAGACAGTATTCTTTCATCCAGAGGAAAGGCCATATTAGCGTATTGCATGTGTAAGCTGGTACTAAAAGTTTCTATATTAACGTTTGTCCTGAAATTATTTCATTAGAAAACGAGCAATAGAGCAATCTCGTGGTCACTCAAAAAAGCATTACGATCAACGCTGATCTGGGATGTCCTAGCATTATGTACGACGACAGGGGGGAAATACTGCATGCAAAAATCGTTTATTATGAAACAAGACGTACTGAGCAAGGACTGCAATTCAACAGTTGCTGTTACAGAAACACATCGCTGTTTTAGTTACAACTGACTCGATGTTGAGAAGTTGTGAGCCTTACTAAAGGCGGAAACACCTAGCAGTGTGGCGAACCTAGTATTAAATCGTGAATATACAATTACCGCTACTTCATTCTCCTTTGCAGTAAAGAATAGTTATCGAACAATACTTTTTTGTGAAAATACTGATTGACTAGTTCTGGAACGAAATCAGGCACCACACACTAAACAGACTGAAATCGGTGGTTCCAATTAGGGAACCCTTCATTTTTCATCATTTTTGAATTCCAGTTACGCAGAAAAGGTATCTGAGTTCAGTATCTGTTAAATCGGTAAGTATCCCAATTTATTGCCGCTTACCTTGAAACACATCACAAGTTTCGCTGGAATTAGCTTTAAAAATGAGCTTTTTATTTAGTAGCTGCTGCTTTCCGTCCAAGCAACTCTTTTTTTACATTGGAGCAATCACTCTTTTGGCAACCTATTCTAAAACAGCAGTGTACGGAAAATAGCAGCGGCATTTCATTTGCCCAGAATAAAAATAATACTTTGTCACTCTGTAGTCAAGCAATAAAAGCTATTAATCCTATGTGGATCGCAAAGTAAATTTAATAAAACTCCTTTAACTAGTGATGTAGTCACTTTAACCCAAAAAGACTAAAAATTATTGTAGTAGTGGAGGATTTCATTTCATAAAATGTGTATCTGTAATAGTAATAAAACTGTAATACAGCCATATCTGTCTTTTCCTCTATTTGAACTTGCTAATCTCCGAACTACTCGACGAATTTGGAAGGGGTATTCACAGGTAGCTTTAGCGTATTTTGGGGCAGCATAGATATTTCATCAAAATATGATCACGAAAAAAAGGTTTAGTGATTTTAGGTGTCAGCCCCCCATGAACCATGGACCTTGCCGTTGGTGGGGAGGCTTGCGTGCCTCAGCGATACAGATGGCCGTACCGTAGGCGCAACCACAACGGAGGGGTATCTGTTGAGAGGCCAGACAAACATGTGGTTCCTGAAGAGGGGCAGCAGCCTTTTCAGTAGTTGCAGGGGCAACAGTCTGGATGATTGACTGATCTGGCCTTGTAACATTAACCAAAACGGCCTTGAGAGCTGGTACTGCGAACGGCTGAAAGCAAGGGGAAACTACAGCCGTAATTTTTCCCGAGGACATGCAGCTTTACTGTATGATTAAATGATGATGGCGTCCTCTTGGGTAAAATATTTCGGAGGTAAAATAGTCCCCCATTCAGATCTCCGGGCGGGGACCACTCAAGAGGACGTCGTTATCAGGAGAAAGAAAACTGGCATTCTACGGATCGGAGCGTGGAATGTCAGATCCCTTAATCGGGCAGGTAGGTTAGAAAATTTAAAAAGGGAAATGGATAGGTTAAAGTTAGATATAGTGGGAATTAGTGAAGTTCGGTGGCAGGAGGAACAAGACTTTTGGTCAGGTGATTACAGAGTTATAAATACTAAATCAAATAGGGGTAGTGCAGGAGTAGGTTTAATAATGAATAGGAAAATAGGAATGCGGGTAAGCTACTACAAACAGCATAGTGAACGCATTATTGTGGCCAAGATAGACACAAAGCCCATGCCTACTACAGTAGTACAAGTTTATATGCCAACTAGCTCTGCAGATGATGAAGAAATTGATGAAATGTGTGACGAGATAAAAGAAATTATTCAGATAGTGAAGGGAGACGAAAATTTAATAGTCATGGGTGACTGGAATTCGTCAGTAGGAAAAGGGAGAGAAGGAAACATAGTAGGTGAATATGGATTGGGGGGAAGAAATGAAAGAGGAAGCCGCCTTGTAGAATTTTGCACAGAGCATAACTTAATCATAGTTAACACTTGGTTCAAGAATCATGAAAGAAGGTTGTATACCTGGAAGAATCCTGGAGATACTAAAAGGTATCAGATAGATTACATAATGGTAAGACAGAGATTTAGGAACCAGGTTTTAAATTGTAAGACATTTGCAGGGGCAGATGTGGATTCTGACCACAATCTATTGGTTATGAACTGCAGATTGAAACTGAAGAAACTGCAAAAAGGCGGGAATTTAAGGAGATGGGACTTGGATAAACTGAAAGAACCACAGGTTGTACAGAGTTTCAAGGAGAGCATAAGGGAACAATTGACAGGAATGGGGGAAAGAAATACAGTAGAAGAAGAATGGATAGCTCTGAGGGATGAAGTAGGGAAGGCAGCAGAGGATCAAGTAGGTAAAAAGACGAGGGCTAATAGAAATCCTTGGGTAGCAGAAGAAATATTGAATTTAACTGATGCAATGAGAAAATTTAAAAATGCAGTAAATGAAGCAGGCAAAAAGGAATACAAACGTCTCAAAAATGAGATCGACAGGAAGTGCAAAATGGCTAAGCAGGGATGGCTAGAGGACAAATATAAGGATGTAGAGGCTTGTCTCACTAGGGGTAAGATAGATACTGCCTACAGGAAAATTAAAGAGACCTTTGGAGAGAAGATAACCAGTTGTATGAACATCAAGAGCTCAGATGGCAACCCAGTTCTAAGCAAAGAAGGGAAGTCAGAAAGGTGGAAGGAGTATATAGAGGCTTTATACAAGGGCGATGTACTTGAGAACAATATTATGGAAATGGAAGAGGATGTAGATGAAGATGAAATGGGAGATATGATACTGCGTGAAGAGTTTGACAGAGCACTGAAAGACCCGAGTCGAAACAAGGCCCCGGGAGTAGACAACATTCCATTAGAACTACTGATGGCCTTGGGAGAGTCAGTCATGACAAAACTCTACCATCTGGTGAGCAAGATGTATGAGACAGTCGAAATACCCACAGACTTCAAGAAGAATATAATAATTCCAATCCCAAAGAAAGCAGGTGTTGACACATGTGAAAATTACCGAACTATCAGTTTAATAAGTCACAGCTGCAAAATACTAACGCGAATTCTTTACAGACGAATGGAAAAACTTGTAGAAGCGGACCTCAGAGAAGATCAGTTTGGATTCCGGAGAAATGTTGGAACACGTGAGGCAATACTAACCTTACGACTTATCTTAGAAGAAAGATTAAGAAAAGGCAAACCTACGTTTCTAGCATTTGTAGACTTAGAGAAAGCTTTTGACAACGTTAACTGGAATACTCTCTTTCAAATTCTGAAGGTGGCAGGGGTAAAATACAGGGAGCGAAAGGCTATTTACAATTTGTACAGAAACCAGATGGCAGTTATAAGAGTCGAGGGGCATGAAAGGGAAGCAGTGGTTGGGAAAGGAATGAGACAGGGTTGTAGCCTCTCCCCGATGTTATTCAATCTGTATATTGAGCAAGCAGTAAAGGAAACAAAAGAAAAATTCGGAGTAAGTATTAAAATCCATGGAGAAGAAATAAAAACTTTGAGGTTCGCCGATGACATTGTAATTCTGTCAGAGACAGCAAAGGACTTGGAAGAGCAGTTGAACGGAATGGACAGTGTTTTGAAAGGAGGATACAAGATGAACATCAACAAAAGCAAAACGAGGATAATGGAATGTAGTCAAATTAAATCGGGTGATGCTGAGGGGATTAGATTAGGAAATGAGACACATAAAGTAGTAAAGGAGTTTTGCTATTTAGGGAGTAAAATAACTGACGATGGTCGAAGTAGAGAGGATATAAAATGTAGACTGGCAATGGCAAGGAAATCGTTTCTGAAGAAGAGAAATTTGTTAACATCGAGTATAGATTTAAGTGTCAGGAAGTCTTTTCTGAAAGTATTTGTATGGAGTGTAGCCATGTATGGAAGTGAAACATGGACGATAAGCAGTTTGGACAAGAAGAGAATACAAGCTTTCGAAATGTGGTGCTACAGAAGAATGCTGAAGATAAGGTGGGTAGATCACGTAACTAATGAGGAGGTATTGAATAGAATTGTGGAGAAGAGAATTTAGTGGCACAACTTGACTAGAAGAAGGGATCGGTTGGTAGGACATGTTTTGAGGCATCAAGGGATCACCAATTTAGTATTGGAGGGCAGCGTGGAGGGTAAAAATCGTAGAGGGAGACCAAGAGATGAATACACTAAGCAGATTCAGAAGGATGTAGGTTGCAGTAGGTACTGGGAGATGAAGAAGCTTGCACAGGATAGAGTAGCATGGAGAGCTGCATCAAACCAGTCTCAGGACTGAAGACCACAACAACAACAACAGGTGTCTGCTGAGCTTAGTAGTTTGTATGTTTCCTTTTGATGGCGTAGTACGCCACATAATGGTATGCCACATAACTAATTGATGTCGCTCTTAATTTTTTTTACCTGTGTGACGTAAGTTTTTTCGGAAGTTAACGTCAGTGACAGAGTTAAGCACTGCATTCTTGACCTTATGAATACAAACTTACATTGAATTTATTTGGCTATGATATACGGATTTACTGAGTTCGGTAGGTTTCATTTAAATTTAACAATTTCGCTAGGAAAAACGAAAATGTAACTACTTGGCCAGGAGAATTGAATTTATTGACAAAGTGAATCTATATGCGTTCCTTTCTTTAATTATTGTTGACACACGGGCGTGTAGTAGTTAATATGGTCTTTCTAGCCTTATTCCTTACAGCAGAAACTCAAAGGCTCGAAGGAAGGAAAGAAATATTAGTATTTAACGTCCACTAAAAATGAGCACATGTTCGCTTTAAGAAAAGACGGGGAAGGGAATCGGCGTGCTTCTTCTTCATATTATTCTTTTTAAGAAAAACACTCGACAGTCAGTGATTTATAGCACATATCCCTGAATTATCTGATCACTTTACTGGAAACTGTAATTCTGAGTTTTTGATCGTTTATGGAAAGAAAGGTATTTAAAAAGTTCAGTTCTTGTACTAAATAAAATTGATGAATATCCTGAAAACGTTAGGAAAAAGAAATATGACGCTGCTACAAGGAGAAACAGGGTTTACTCCGAATTTTTTGCACTCTATGGTTACTTCTAATGCTATGGAGGTAATTCAGTAGTGCCTTAGCAAATGCCCTATCATCCTGTCTCTTCTTCTAACTAGTGTTTTTCACGTATTCTTTTCTTCAGTGATTCTGGAGAGCACCTCCTCATTTCCCACCTTATCAGCTCACTAGATTTTCAACGTCCATGAAACACCAGAACTCAAACATTTCGATTAGTTTCTTCTCTGGTTTCCTCCAATGTGCGTGGTTCTCTTCCATACAACACAGTCCTCCAGCCATACATTCTCAGAAATGTCCTCTTCAAATTAGGACCTTTTGCACTACCAGGAGTCTTTTTGCAGGGACTTTATTATTTGCGTACGCTTGTCTGATGTTTATGTCCTTGTTTTTTCTGCCATATGTATTTTGTTCCCAAGGTAGCATAATCGCCTCACTTCTTTTACATCGTGGTACCCAATATTACTGTCACGTTTATGGCTAGTTTGATTTTTAATACTCCTCGTCACTGTTGTCTTTCTTCAGTTTACCATCAGTCCACAGTGTGTGCTCATTACACAGTTCATTCCATTGAATAGGTTCTGTAATTGTTCTGCACTCACAACGAAAGTAGTAACGTCTTGAGTCATTCTTATCACTGAAAACCCTCCACAATAAATTGTAAAGCCACTCCTGAACCTTTCTTTAATTTGTTATTCAACAGAGTAAAGGTTCAAGAGGCCTTTACACACTCTCTATTTCACAGCTCTACACACTGCTATTGTTTCCGCCTACAGCAGTTATGCTTCGCCGTTGAAAGGTGTCAAAAGCGCTACCAGGCACCAGGGATTTGCTCCTTAAGCTGACTCAACTGTAGGAGTGTCTTAGTACTACAGAATAAATGTATTAAAACTTCGCGCATGATGCGGCATTTTTTCACGCATCTCAGTGTTTAGGATGTCATATCTCCTGATCTCTGTGTCATACAGTGATATAATTTTGTAGGTAAATTCAGCGGAATATGTGCATACTGTCTGTAAAATATGTTGAGAAAAGAGTTAGAGCTAGTAACAAATAAGTAATAATTGCACAATGCGACACTCGTCTCAGTCTCTATGACTTCATATCTCCTGAACGATGGTAGGTATGTGGCTCTTACTCCCACACAGATTTTAGCCTGACATAAGGGATATTTGTACAATGTTTGGTTGAAATGGGTCTCGTGGTTTAGGACATCCATACATATATACATTTTTGTAACATGTATGGATTTTTTCAGGTAACTCGTTACCTAGAAAGAACGTATTGATTTTCCAACAGCGAGCAGTATGAATAATCTGTGGTGCTCAGTTGTCGTCATGTAGGTACCTTTTCACAACGTTTATCATTTTAAAAGTAGCATCACAGCGCATATATTCGCTGACAAATATGTAATAAATAATCCATGACAATTACAAAAGATTAATGACGTACACATCAACAACACTACAGGAAACATAATCTGTATTTTTAACGGCCTCCTCGCCAGGCCATGAAGGCCCAAGGAATGTCTGTCGGCCACCGCGTCATTCTGTGCCTTGTGGCATCGTGCGGATGCGGTGTAGAGAGTCAGCTGGTCAGCACACCGCTCAGTGACTTCTACTACCCGTTATTAAAAGGTGTCATTGGGTCAGAAAGGAGTTCAACATGCAGCAACAAAAATGTTTCATTTACCCAGTTATATACACTCCTGGAAATTGAAATAAGAACACCGTGAATTCATTGTCCCAGGAAGGGGAAACTTTATTGACACATTCCTGGGGTCAGATACATCACATGATCACACTGACAGAACCACAGGCACATAGACACAGGCAACAGAGTATGCACAATGTCGGCACTAGTACAGTGTATATCCACCTTTCGCAGCAATGCAGGCTGCTGTTCTCCCATGGAGACGATCGTAGAGATGCTGGATGTAGTCCTGTGGAACGGCTTGCCATGCCATTTCCACCTGGCGCCTCAGCTGGACCAGCGTTCGTGCTGGACGTGCAGACCGCGTGAGAAGACGCTTCATCCAGTCCCAAACATGCTCAATGGGGGACAGATCCGGAGATCTTGCTGGCCAGGGTAGTTGACTTACACCTTCTAGGGCACGTTGGGTGGCACGGGATACATGCGGACGTGCATTGTCCTGTTGGAACAGCAAATTCCCTTGCCGGTCTAGGAATGGTAGAACGATGGGTTCGATGACGGTTTGGATGTACCGTGCACTATTCAGTGTCCCCTCGACGATCACCAGTGGTGTACGGCCAGTGTAGGAGATCGCTCCCCACACCATGATGCCGGGTGTTGGCCCTGTGTGCCTCGGTCGTATGCAGTCCTGATTGTGGCGCTCACCTGCACGGCGCCAAACACGCATACGACCATCATTGGCACCAAGGCAGAAGCGACTCTCATCGCTGAAAACGACACGTCTCCATTCGTCCCTCCATTCACGCCTGTCGCGACACCACTGGAGGCGGGCTGCACGATGTTGGGGCGTGAGCGGAAGACGGCCTAACGGTGTGCGGGACCGTAGCCCAGCTTCATGGAGACGGTTGCGAATGGTCCTCGCCGATACCCCAGGAGCAACAGTGTCCCTAATTTGCTGGGAAGTGGCGGTGCGGTCCCCTACGGCTATGCGTAGGATCCTACGGTCTTGGCGTGCATCCGTGCGTCGCTGCGGTCCGGTCCCAGGTCGACGGGCACGTGCACCTTCCGCCGACCACTGGCGACAACATCGATGTACTGTGGAGACCTCACGCCCCACGTGTTGAGCAATTCGGCGGTACGTCCACCCGGCCTCCCGCATGCCCACTATACGCCCTCGCTCAAAGTCCGTCAACTGCACATACGGTTTACGTCCACGCTGTCGCGGCATGCTACCAGTGTTAAAGACTGCGATGGAGCTCCGTATGCCACGGCAAACTGGCTGACACTGACGGCGGCGGTGCACAAATGCTGCGCAGCTAGCGCCATTCGACGGCCAACACCGCGGTTCCTGGTGTGTCCGCTGTGCCGTGCGTGTGATCATTGCTTGTACAGCCCTCTCGCAGTGTCCGGAGCAAGTATGGTGGGTCTGACACACCGGTGTCAATGTGTTCTTTTTTCCATTTCCGGGAGTGTATATTCAGTGGGACAGGAAGGGAAAAAGTATTAAATGTAACCTAAAATTATTCCTCCTGAACAACCCCTCCCTACCCACGGTCTAATTTTTATTTTAAAAAGTGCTAGCGTGAAAGAAAGTTAGTCGTCAAATAAAACTGCATGAATAGCATAACCGTTATGTTAACACTAATTATTTATACATATCCTTTAAAGCGACTTGTTCCAAATCATTTCGATAAAAGAATCGTTCAAATAATCTATGGAACATTTAACTAACTAACTAATTAGTCTCCCCGCACGAGACTGATTTCAACCAAACTTTGTAGCCTGACCGCAATAAAAGAAAAGATTGCCGACCGCTGGACGCTAAATTAAACCTCTCTTTCCATCTGCAGTTATTCATCTACTGGTTCTGATCCAGAAGTACTTCAACCTATACACAGAAAACTGCAGGAATAGTACACTACGTGATCAAAAGTATCCGGACACCCCCAAAAAATACGTATTTCATATTAGGTGCATTATGCTGCCACCTATTACCGGGTACTCCATATCAGCGGCCTCAGTAGTCATTAGATATCGTGAGAGAGCAGAATTGGGCGTTCCGCGGAACTCCCGAACTTCGAACGTGGTCAGGCAATTGGGTGTCACTCGTGTCATACGTCTGTACGTGAGATTTCCGCACTCCTAAACATCCCTAGGTCCACTGCTTCCGGTGTGATAGTAAAGTGGAAACGTGAAGGGACACGTACAGCACAAAAGCGTGTAGGCCGACCTCGTCTGTTGACTGACAGAGACCGCCGGCAGTTGAAGAGGGTCTTAATGTGTAAGAGGCAGACATCTATCCAGACCATCACACAGGAATTCCAAACTGCATTAGGATCCACTGCAAGTACTACGACAGGCGAGAGGTGAGACAACTTGAATTTCATGATCGAGTGGCTGCTCATAAGCCACACATCAAGCCGGTAATACCAAACGACTCCTCGCTTGGTGTATGGAGCGTAAATACTGGACGACTGAACAGTGGAAAAACGTTGTGTGGAGTGACGAATCACAGCACATAATGTGGCGGACCGATGGCAGGGTGTGGGTATGGCGAATGCCCGGTGAACGTCATCTGCCAGCATGTGTAGTGCTAACACTAAAATTCGGAAGCGGTCCTGTTATGGTGTGGTCGTGGTTTTTCAAAAATGGTTCAAATGGCTCTAAGCACTATGGGACGTAACGTCTGAGGTCATCAGTCCCCGAGACTTAGAACTACTTAAACCTAACCAACCTAAGGGCGTCACACACATCCATGCCCGAGGCACGAATGGAACCTGCGACCGTAGCAGCAGTGCGGTTCCGGACGGAAGCGCATAGAACCGCTCGGGCACAGTGCCCGGCGTGTTTTTTTCATGGAGGGGGCATGCAACGCTTGTTGATCTGCGTGGCACTATCACAGCACAGGCCTGCATTGATGTTTTAAGCACCTTCTTGCTACCCATTGTTGGCGATTGCATCTTTCAACACGATCGAGCACCTGTTCATAAGGCACCGTCTGTGGCGGTGCGGTTACACTACAATAACATCCCTGTAATGGACTGGTCTGGACAGAGTCCTGACCTGAATCCTACTGAACACCTTTGGAATGTTTTGGAACGCCGATTTCATGCCAGGCATCGCCGACCGACATCGATACTTCTCCGCAGTGCAGAACTCCGCGAAGTATGGGCTGTCATTCCCCAAGAAACCTTCTAGCACCTGACTGAGCGTATGCCTGTGACAGTGGAAGTTGTCATCAAGGCTAAGGTTGGACCAACCCCATATTGAATTCCAGCATTGCCCATGGAGGGCGTCACGAACTTGTAAGCCCATTTAGCCAGGTGTCCGGATACTTTTGATCACATAGCGTATTTAAAGATAACAGTATTCCACAGTGACTCGAATGTGAATCAGTTAGTTTGTTATAAAACTATCCCCATGAAGAATAATGATATAATACCCCGCGCAACTGAACCTTAATCGACGTTATTAACACAACGAATCTATCGAATTATAGACTAACTTTAGATATATAAATGGGCATATCAGTCGTGAGTCTTATGTGTTTTCGTACGATGTGAATGAGTCATGCAACGCATTTTTTTCTCAGCCAATTTCGGTTGTAAAAATGCGAAGTACATTGTGGGACAAAGTGTAATATTCCCGCTTCAGTTGCTATAATGTCATGAAGTTCCGGTAGGTGGTGGAACTACATATCTAGCCTTCAAAAAGCCGTCTTTGAAGGAGGTGCGTTCCAAGCAGAGAGCTGTCATTACGTTTCTTTTGCCGCTGAACCAGGGCGTCGCAGATATTCGTACGCGCTTAGAGAGGGTCTTCGGAGGCCTGGCAATGAAAAAAAGCGCAGCGAGTTGTTGGGTGCGGCGTCTGTCTTCATCGTTACAAGGAAGTGTAAACCTGTCCGATTCCCTACGTGTCGGCCGGCCGCACACAGCTGCGACTCCTGCAGTGTTTGCACGTGCGGACACTCTCACTCGAGATGATCGACGTATCACAGTCAAACACCTCGCTGCACAGCTGCGAGTCTCTGTCAGTAGTGCTGACACACTCGTTCACCAGTTCGGGCACTCAGAGGTGTGTGCTCTCTGGTTTCCTCGCCGCCTAACAGAAGACCATAAAGAGCAACGAAGAACCATCTGTGCCTTAATGCTTGCGCATCACGAAGCTGATCGTGACAATTTTCTGTCGAACATCGTGGTATGTGATGAAACATGGGTTCGTCACTTCGAACCGGAAACAAAACAGCGATCCATGGAGTGGCGCCACATCACCTCTCCACCGAAGGAAAGTTCTAAGTCGTACCTTCAACCCGTAAAGTCAAGGTGATGGTGCAACTCACCACTGGTTGTCTTACTATTCATTGAGTGGCAGCCTATGGAGGGTTACTTATTTTCACTAGCAGGAGCTTCTTTTGATTATTATTATTTCCTTTGTTCCAGCCTGCTATGATGGCATATCCTGTCCACATTCGCTCTTATTTTTCTTTGGCGACTGGACCGTGATTTATTTTCAAAGAATATTCTTCAGAATTTATTTTATTTGCAAGCGATTCATCAAGAACATTAACACATTTAATCACACTATGTAAGCAAGGAAGTAGTTGCCAGGGAGTAACTGATGAAATCATAACCAAGTTCCTTTTAACCATCGGGAATTATATTCACTTTAATAGTGCCTAAAAGCATTTTTTTAAAAGAAACAGATTTAAAATTATAATCAGAAAGCATCCTCTAAATATCGAAGTTATAATTTATTCAGAGGCACAAATAAACAAGTTTTGACTGCATGAGCTTTCAGGCAGAGAACCTTGCCCCTCCCTTTTGACACGGCCGTAGTTACGACCGCTCACAACAGCCTCTGAAAGACTACACTGGTGCAAATCTTCAACACACCAGATAACTTTAAACTAAGAGTTTTAACAATCTACACAAGCACACAAACTATGCAGCCCCCGTAGGAAGGACAGAAATGGTACAAAACACTAACAATTAAAATATTAACCTTGCCACCGAAGGTGCAATTTGATTTTAACTTATAAGAAACGTCTTACGGTGAAAGGGTGGCACCTTTATATACTAAAATGATCATTTAAATAAAAGCCCATGAAATGCAATCTTATATAAATTTGTACAAGGTTGGCCAAACAATAGTTAAGATGCTCTACAGTACACAGATACTGCCTCTCAAGATTATAGGCAATAATATCAAAGTTTCCAAAGATCAAAACATATTTCAGGTATTAGACCGTTACATTCCAAGCAATAAATTCGTTAACACACAAAATCCGACAAATATGACAGAGGCAGCTACTAACGTACAGTAGATTGATATGGAGATTACCGAACAACCCGAACAGCAGGTTGCTCTAACCCGCCCCTACTCCACAAGGGAAAAACGGACCACCCAATTTATAAACAACCACCTTCCCGCGGGTGGGCAAACGAAGAAGAATGGTGGGACGATCCCAAAGCAAAACGGCTGGTGACCTCACCAAGAAAACAAGTAGAATTTAACAAGAGTAAATCAAAGAACATATCACCAATCACTTAATTTCTAATAAACTGCGATTTCTCGAGAAGACCTGGCGCAGCACCCCCAAATCGCTCTCCCGAACCGTCCGCTGCCAGCCGCCTCAACGGACGCAGGAAGGCGCGCCGACCTCCCGTCTGACGGCGCCGCAGCTCGCACCGGCCAGACTGATGTCGTGGGTTGACTCCTGTTGCTCTCGACAGACTGATGTCGTGGCTTAACTCCTGTTGCTCTCGTGTCGACCGCGAAGCCACTTCCCCTCGCTATACGCCGCGGCCCACTGGACTCACGTGGTGACCTCGCATGCGCCGACGCTCAAGCCGGACAAGTCATCTTGTGTCTCAGTGCGCGACCGACCAACCGATCGATCCAACCGCCTATGACCATTGCCTCAGTGAACTCGAGCAGACTGGCGGCCTAACGCGCAGACTCAGATGCAGGAACTAAGCCCCGACCGGGCGACCACTCGCAGAGTTCTCTTACTGGCGGAGTGAAAAGACTGTCATTTTGCCGGCTTTAAAGGTTGATCCGAACGACAGACATACTAGCACTTCGAACGAAAGACAGACACTAAATGCCTAACAAATGCGGACGAGAGACAGACTAACAAGCTGGGGACGAGAGACTGACCCAGACTGACCGACTAGCGTGCTCATAGCGCCCCTTAAATGCACGTGAACAGGCTACCTTTCCCCTTTCCCACCAGAGGGAGACACCAAAGCTGCGACTGCCACAGCGGCGCCACCGCCAGAAATGGAGGGCGAGTGCTTCACACTACGCACTGCGGCGCGCTCTTCAGAACAGCAATTTTTACCACTGCTGAGCGACGTAACCTTCTCTGAATAGTTTTGCTCGTTATTTGAAATAGATTTAGGTCCATTTAAATTTTATGAACAATTCCTTCACTGATTAAATTTTTTAAGGTGGCAACGGATAACGCTATGGTATTGTATGGGGCATCAGAGAAGGCTACGTACCGCTAGCTAAACTTGAGACAAGCACTTTGGATTTTAGGAGAGTAATCATCACTACTATAAATGTGACACTGTTCTCAGAAGTATCGAAAACAAATTAACGATCGTGGAAATAGCATCAAATGATAAATTATTTATTTTGACGAATGTTTCGCATGTTAACGGTAAGCTTTTTGTATTTAATAGATGGACAAAACATTGCTGGTACATTTATATACGATCCTATGGCTTTCTCATACGAGAATATTAAGTCACGTTGGCGTTAGTCTGTAGTCCTGTGGGGTGGTAAAATCTGGGTAGCATGTGGTCACTGCTCAAGTTTGTAACACAGATATTCACATGCACTAATTCACACGGAAAGCAAAATGTCAACAGCATCTATTAGTGGGCAGAATTGTATGCACCTCGTGGCTGGCATCGAGCAGGATTTTGGTGGCTGCATATCTTTTCGGGATCGATTTATCTTGCCGAATATACGCTCTGTACAGTTTTATTGGTAATTTAAAATGTACAGCACAAATAAAATAATATGGCAAGCAGTAGCTTTGAGACTTGGGCTGCGGTTTGAATCTATAGACCACGTGTTCGCGCCTAAAAGAAATCTCACTACTATGACACTGATTAACTGAGCCAAAAATTGTAACCAGAACCTAAATGGTAATTCAAAAAATAGCTATGAGAAGAATTGTTGAGATTAACAAATTATTAACAGACTCCAATACCTTTCGTCCCTCGTTCGGCACAGACGTTCTGGGGGAACGTCTGGTCGCTTACCTGTCTTCAGAACAACTCAACCTGTAACCGTCGCGCGGATCTCTCTCCGGACCGCCCGAGGTGGTGGGGGAGGGCCATGACCAACCTCTGCTACGAAAACGTTTTGCTTTGCTCATCTTTGGCCAAGCCCCCCTGTTCCTGCTCTCTGCCTTCCATCGACACCGTTTAAGTTGGTGGAAGATTAAGAAACCCACCGCTTCTCTGGTTCGTCTGCTACTGCATTCAAATCATTCACACTTGACCACACACTTTCATGAAGGGTGAAAAATGGAAATCAAGTCACAGGACGTGCACATAAGAATAAAAAGAAGAAATGTGTAGACCCATATTGCTTCTACTGGCATGCGGTTGTTGAGGCTGGAATTAATTAGTTGCATCGCTCTTTATATTTTTTTATTTTTTTTATTTTATCATGTAACGACACCTATTGTGATGTTACAACGGTCTTATGGGAGTCAGAAGGGGTTATTCTGCTTGATCTCCTCCATTATGGTGCAACGATTGATTCGGAACTGTATTGTGCAACTTCAGGAAGTTGAAGAAGTGACTTCGGTGTGTTCGTTGTCTCCTTCCCCATGACCACACAAGGACTCCCCCGAGAGCAGCTCGCAAAACTTCATCGGACTTTTCTTCCCATCCATCCTAGAGCATGGATCTGGTACCTTCTGACTTCCATCTGTTTTACCCGATGAACGGTACCCCTTGCGGGAAGAAGTACGTGGATGATGCGGAGGTTATTGGTGCGGACTCCGTTCGCTCCGATGTGGGTCAGTAGAGAGGAACCATTCGTACATACAGGCCCTCCCAGTAAGGTGGTGTAAAGCTGTCTCAATGAAGGGAGGAGGAGGAGATTAGTGTTTAACGTCCCGTCGACAACGAGGTCATTAGAGACGGAGCACAAGCTCGGATTACGAAAGGATGGGGAAGGAAATCGGCCGTGCCCTTTCAAAGGAACCATCCCGGCATTTGCCTGTAGCGATTTAGGGAAATCACGGAAAACCTAAATCAGGATGGCCGGAGACGGGATTGAACCGTCGTCCTTCCGAATGCGAGTCCACTGTGCTAACCACTGCGCCACCTCGCTCGGTAATGAAGGGAGATTCTGTCTAACGACAGGGTTTTGTGGCCAAAACAGTGTGGAATAATAACGTGTATAGTAATCCTGAATAGAACCAGTCTGCCTTGAGAAAAAAAAAAAAAAAAAAAAAAAAAAAAAAAAAAAAAAAAAAAAAAAAATTGTCGCATTACTTATTGAACGTCCCATGCATCACGGGGATGGGCCCAAAACGAATTGTCCCATAGACCCTTACGCAACACTGCCATATCCTGTGGCACTCGGTCTACGGATGTTACCGACCACAGCTAGTTACGGTTTTGTAGGGAAACGGTCACGAAACTTTCCACACACCTTAATCATTTCCAGTCCCATAGGTCAGGATTTTTCTTCACCTCTTCATTAAAAATTGCACACTGAAACCGGCGGCATCCATGGCAGGTTGAACCCACCTGTTGAAAGGGTTCCGAACACGTGTACACTGCCCACTTCTCCCACTACCACCGCTATGCGGCGATCGCTTAGTTTGCTGTGAAGCAGCAACGGTCGGCGAGCATAATTTTCCTTCCACCGACTTCACAGCTTTGTTGCCGAATAGTGTTTGCGTGTGTTGCTCCACTGCTTCAGATATATTGCTGAAATACGCGAAGAAATGACGCTGTTGTTTGTGTCCATGAAGCTCATCGTACAAAACGTTAGCTATTCCCTTAAGAGGCCACACTGGTCGATTTGTAGCCCTGTAGATAGTCTAAAACCGGTATCAGATCCTTCTACGACCCTTCACTGCTCACCTAAGTCATGCCAATAAACTTGAATTTCATGTTTCAGTTGGTTCTGTGAAATCAGTGCAGGAAGGTATGTCAGCTTAGAGACGTGACAGGATAGGAAAAGGGATCAAACGCTCTTGAACTCACCCTTCACCTCACCTTGAATGAAGATGAGCGATTTGTGGGTGTATCACTGCCTACTGTTCAACGGGTTTACTAAAGACAGTGTACATCTGGCAACCATGTAACACGGCTTCAGAGCAGTGGTGTTGTCAAGATTCCAGCCGACCGCGACCAGTGACGAGTGTCACGCTTTGTCAATCACAATAGATTTGGAACACTACAGGAATTACTGCTCCCAGTAGTAGCAAGTCCGTCTCAATCCGTTTCCGAGCGAATATTGTGAAGAGAATTGCATGCAATGGGTATTTTAAGTCGAGTACCTCACATCGCCAGGTTAAGCCGCAAGTCTTCCACTGGCGAAACAGCAAAACAGCACAGAAACAGGATAGGGGCTGCCTCGATGTGTATAGTGTGGTCTGGTGAGTCCAGATTTTGTCTCTTTTCAAATAGTGTGAATTGTCGAGTGCGCCGACTACCCAGTTAGCCATTAAACCCGCAGTTTATGTAGGGAGCAGTTCCTGCCGCAGACAGTTTTTTGATATTTTAAGGTGTTTTTATACAATGACATGGGCCCTCTCATTCAGGTTACCATGAAAGTGAACGAGGATATTTATTTCCACATTCTCGGTGACCAAACGTTGGGTTGTCTTCTGCAGCTTCATCATTAGTAGCTTGTAAACAGCCCCGCATTCCAAGACAACTGACATTTATGTGGGGCTGCACCCATATGTTTCTAGTTTAATAAGCATTCGGGCACACTGCCTCACTTCCACCGGACCACTAAATCATTTTCTTAACCCATCCAAATTGTTTGGTGACATTAGTGTTTTAGGACAATGGCAGGAGAATTTGTCCTTTTTTTGAACAAATTGTGATATCAGCGTAGCAAGTATGGTTACTAAAGTTAATAAATGCATTAGGAAGACCAAGAAAGTGTTTATGGTAGGAAGCGCAAATAAGTAGTACTTAGCATCTCTCTTACACAATGAATGGACATCATCATTTAGCTCCAGTACATCGGACGCAGAGGGGCTATGGGCAAAGTTTAAACTGATATTAAATCGCGTTCTGCAGACGTATGTGCCAAGTAAGTCAATTAAGGGTAGAAAGGACCCTCCGTGGCTTAACAGCAAGATTCGGGAAATTCTGAAGAAACCTTGACTCTTGCGCTCTCGGTACAAGACAGAGCAGAACGTTGACAGGCAGAAGTTATTAGAAATTCGTCCGTAACATCAGTGCGCGAAACATACTACAAATGCAACCGTCTAACCGAAACGAAACAAGGTGTCCAGAACCAAAGAAAATTCTGGTCATAAGTAAAATCGTAAAATAAGCGGGTCAAAGGCTCTATCCACTCGCTTGTCGACCAGTCAGGGTCGACAATAGAAGATTGCAAATGAAAAGCAGAAATTTTAAATTTCAGGTTCAGTAAATCGTTCATGTAAGAAGATCATACAAACAAATATACCATCGTTTGACTGTAGCACGGACTCCCCGCATGGAGGTCATAGAAATTGGCATCACTGGCGCAGAAAAGAAGCTGCGAGAGTTGAAAACAGATAAGTCACCATGTAAGGTGGCAGCTTGAATGAATGTTAATTTCGCCTCTTACATGAGATTTTATACGTTGTAACAAGTAGAATGTCACCTGACGTATTTTGGTAATAGTGAGCAGATTTGCCTATCAAAATGTACAGTGTGTAATGTAAAAATGTATGACACTCGATTCGACTATATTAACACACCGAACCCAAATCCTGCATGTCAGTCAGCAAAATGTTGGAAGAAACGCTTTATTTTTGGACAGACTTGAGTTGCGCAGCCACGGCCCGCATACAACGAAAGGCTTCTAACAGGGATCGGAGACCCGGGGCGAGGGAGACAACGAACGCACCAGGTGATACATCGAAGGGAGCAGGTAACGGCCCAGCGCTGCCTGCGATGGAGAAATTCTTTAGAAAATTGCGTTGGGTGATTTCCAGATGGATACAAACAGGCCAGAGACGCAGTTTAAAGAGAGTCGCATTCACTGATCACGTGAAAGGTCCATGGTGCGCAGATGTGAATGTCATCCTAAATACACTACTGGCCATTAAAATTGCTAAACCACGAATATGACGAGCTACAGACGCGAAATTTAACCGACAGGAAGAAGATGCTGTGATATGCAAATAACTAGCTTTTCAGAGCATTTACACACCTACAACGTGCTGACATGAGGAAAGTTTCCAACCGATTTCTCATTCACAAAAAGCAGTTGACCGGCGTTGCCTGGTGAAACGTTGTTGTGATGCCTCGTGTAAGGAGAAGAAATGCGTACCATCAGGTTTCCAACTTTGACGAAAGATCGGATTGTAGCCTATCGCGATTGCGGGTTATCGTATCGCGACATTGTTGCTCGCGTTGGTCGAGATCCAATGATTGTTACCAGAATATGGAATCGGTGGGTTCAGAAGGGTAATATGGAACGCCGTGCTGAATCCCAACGGCCTCGTATCACTAGCAGTCGAGATGACACGCATCTTATCCGCATGGCTGCAACGGATCGTGCAGCCACGTCTCGATCCCTGAGTCAACAGATGGGGACGTTTGCTAGACAACAACCATCTGCACGAACAGTTCCACAACGGTTGCAGCAGCATGGACTATCAGCTCGGAGACCATGGCTGCGGTTGCCCTTGATGCTGCATCACAGACAGGAGCGCCTGCGATGGTGTACTCAACGATGAACCTGAGTGCACGAATGGCAAAACGTCATTTCTTCGGATGAATCCAGGTTATGTTTACAGCATCATGATGGTCGCATCCTTGTTTGGCGACATCGCGGTGAACGCACATTGGAAGCGTGTATTCGTCATCGCCATACTGGCGTATCACCTGGCGTTATGGTATGGGATGCCATTGGCTTACACGTCTCGGTCACCTCTTGTTCGCATTGACGGCACTTTGAACAGTGGACGTTACATTTCAGATGTGTTACGACCCGTGGCTCTACCCTCCATTCGATCCCTGCGAAACCCTACATTTCAGCAGGATAATGCACGACCGCATGTTGCAGGTCCTGTACGGGCCTTTCTCAATACAGAAAATGTTCGACTGCTGCCCCGGCCAGCACATTCTACAGATATTTCACGAACTGAAAACGTCTGGTCAATGGGGACCGAGCAACTGGCTCGTCACAATACGCCAGTCACTACTCTTGATGAACTGTGGTATCGTGTTGAAGCTGCATGGGCAGCTGTACCTCTGTACGCCATCCAAGCTCTGTTTGACTCAATGCCTAGGCGTATCAAGGTCGTTATTACGGCCAGAGGTGGTTGTTCTGGGTACTGCTTTCTCAGGATCTATACACCCAAAATGCGTGAAAATGTAATCACACGTCAGTTCTAGTATAATATATTTGTCCAATGAATGCCCATCTATCATCTGCAGTTCTTCTTGGTGTAGCAATTTTAATGGCCAGTAGTGTAGTACTGAACTGAGATCCGGAATCGGATGATCTGACGTAATTTTGGACAGCTCAGAGAGTGATTCACTGTCTAGATGTAAGAAAAATCTTGTAGAGAACCTTCTGAATAAATTTGATATTGTTGTGTTTAATGTTATTTCTGCTAATCGGGACATAATACATTATCTTGATAAATGTCCTGAAATTGTCATGTCACAATCTATGTAAACGAGTGTGCTTCATTGACAACAATACCGAAATTTAGCAATTTTATACAGCTAAACACCGATGTGCTCTTTCGTAGAATATGGGTCCACTCCTAGCCCCAGTAATGTATGTTAGTGGCGCTAAAGCACTCAAAGGGTATTTTTGCTGGTGTCTGCCGAATGTATAAAGGAATAGAGAGTCAGAACCAGGTCCTGATGGAGTCCCAACGCTGTTTTACAGAATATAGTAATTTCCTTGAGACGAAAGCTTCTGTCCACATATCAGTAGAATATAGAAAGCATCGCTGAAGCGAAACTCACCTTGCCCTCTTCTCGCACGGTACCTTGTAAACCATGGACGGAAGGCAACAAGCAGATTAAATATTTCTAGATTTTGCATTTGACACTGTAGATTGTTGAGGAAGGTCCGAGGATACGGTTTTGATTCCCAGATATGTGAGGGGTTCGAAGATTTTACAAGTAATAGAACCGAGTACTTGGTCCTCGACGGCGAGTGTTCATCAGAGACAAGGGTTTCGTCAGGAGTGCCCCAGGGAAGTGTGATAGGTCCGCTGTTGTTCCCCATATACATAAATGTATGGCCGGACAAGGTGGGCAGCAATCAGCGGTTGTTTTCTTATGATGTTGTAGGGAAGGTATCGTCGCCGAGCGACTGTAGTAATATGCGAGTGGGAAAAACAGTCCTGTGACGTACGAACACAGCACTAATGGTGCGTAGCTTGACACAATCACTTCGATGAAATATCTGAGCGTGACGCTGCAAAGCGATATGAAATGGAACGAGCAGTTCAGGATAGGCAAGGCGACTGCTCGACGTCGTTTCATTGGAAAAATGAAAGTGTAGCTCATTCATAAAGGAGACGGCGTACAAAACACTTCTCCGACCCATTCTTGAGTACTGCTCGAGTGTTTGATATCCCCCCCCAGGGCGGATTAAAGAAAGACATCGAATCAGTTCAGAAGCGGGCTACTAGATTTGCTACCGGTAGATTCAATCAGCACACTCAAATGGGACTCTCTGGGGAGAAGACGATACTCTGCTGCGAGGCATAACTGCGCAGATTTAGGAAACTGGCATTTGAGGCCGACTGCAAAACGAAGATACTGCCACTAGCGCACATTTCACTTAAGGACCACGAATATAAAATACCAGGGCTCCTACGGATACTCTTAGGCAAATGTTAATCACTCGTTCTATCTGCCAGTGGAACAGGAGAGAAAATGATCAGTACTGGTACAAGATACCCTCCGCCATGCGACGTACTGTGGTTTGCGGAGTGCGTCCGTAGATGCGGATATACATGAAGCATTTTCGGTGACACTTATTTGGAGAGTAAAATAATTAACAAAAAATGTTTAAATTGGTTCTGTAATACGTATCTTTTTAATTCGCATTTGAAACTGGTTTCGAAATAATTGAAAATTAATAACAAAGAATGACTAGCCGTTCTCAGTATCGGTTATCAAATATTCGAAATGGATAACTAATCTCATTCGTAGACGTATTATCAACAAAATGAGCTCAGCTTTAAAAGGATTTACAGATCCTATAATTACAGCTAAGGGGCAGTCATAATGTTTTAATTATCACATCGATAATGTATAGTTCTGTAGGCCTAATTAACTTTTTGTTTATTTTCTGTCACACAGGGCGGTCAGAAACAATCTGAAAAGCTTGTAAAAGTGTTGCAGGGTAGGTTGTGCTTAGAAATAATTGTTAAGAATAGGATTCGAAACGTTACGCCCTTTCCGAGTTAATTATCATTGAATTTGGCCAATTAGGCCAATGCGTAAGCAAATTCAAGCGGCCCGCCAGAGGCGGTGTCGCCACATGTGGTCCTCGTCGTTTGGTTTCCTGAAAGCGAACGAGAGAGCGATACAAAAATGGGACAGGGGCGACAGTAAGGATCGAATCTGAGCCAAAGACTAAGCAGTCTCGTGCGCTGTCTTCTACGCCATGAGAACAACTGTCACTAATTATAGGGTGTTACAAAAAGGTACGGCCAAACTTTCAGGAAACATTCCTCACACACAAAGAAAGAAAATATGTTATGTGGACATGTGTCCGGAATCGCTTACTTTCCATGTTTTGAGCTCATTTTATTACTTCTCTTCAAATCTCATTATTCATGGAATGGAAACACACAGCAACAGAACGTACCAGCATGACTTCAACACTTTGTTACAGGAAATGTTCAAAATGTCCTCTGTTAGCGAGAATACATGCATCCACCCTCCGTCGCATGCAATCCCTGATGTGCTGATGCAGCCCTGGAGAATGGCGTATTGTATCACAGGCGTCCACAACATATGCCCGAAGAGTCTCTACATTTGGTACCGGGGTTGCGTAGACAAGAGCTTTCAAATGCCCCCATAAATGAAAGTCAAGAGGGTTGAGGTCAGGAGATCGGTCACCGAATCTGTTGTTGAGAAGCGTACGAATACTTCGAACGAAATGTGCAGGAGCTCCCTCGTACATGAACCACATGTTGTGTCGTACTTGTAAAGGCACATGTTCTAGCAGCACAGGTAGAGAATCCCGTATGAAATCATGATAACGTGCTCCACTGAGCGTAGGTGGAAGAACATGGGGCCCAATCAAGACATCACCAACAATGCCTGCCCAAACGTTCACAGAAAATCTGTGTTGATGGCGTGATTGCACAATTGCCTGCGGATTCTCGTCAGCCCACACATGTGGATTGTGAAAATTTACAATTTGATCACGTTGGAATGAAGCCTCATCTGTAAAGAGGATTGACACATTGTTGGATGAACCATTCGCAGAAGTGTACCCGTGGAGGCCAATCAGCAGCTGATAGTGCCTGCACACGCTGTACACGGTACGGAAACAACTGGTTCTCCCGTAGCACTCTCCATACAGTGACGTGGTCAACGTTACCTTGTACAGCAGCAACTTCTCTGACGCTGACATCAGGGTTATCGTCAACTGCACGAAGAATTGCCTCGTCCATTGCAGGTGTCCTCGTCGTTCTAGGTCTTCCCCAGTCGCGAGTCATAGGCTGGAATGTTCCGTGCTCCCTAAGACACCGATCAATTGCTTCGAACGTCTTCCTGTCGGGACACCTTCGTTCTGGAAATCTGTCTCGATACAAACGTACCGCGCCACGGCTATTGCCCCGTGCTAATCCATACATCAAATGGGCATCTGCCAACTCCGCATTTGTAAACATTGCACTGACTGCAAAACCACATTCGTGATTAACACTAACCTGTTGATGCTACCTACTGATGTGCTTGATGCTAGTACTGTAGAGCAATGAGTCGCATGTCAACACAAGCACCGAAGTCAACATTACCTTCCTTCAATTGGGCCAACTGGCGGTGAATCGAGGAAGCACAGTAGATACTGACGAAACTAAGATGATCTCTAACATGGAAATTAAGCGTTTCCGGACACATGTCCACCTAACATCTTTTCTTTATTTGTGTGTGAGGAATGTCTCCTGAAAGTTTGGCCGTACCTTTTTGTAATACCCTGTATATCTGGCAGGCCGCAACAATTTGCGAGCGCAGAGTCCTAAGAGTCCTAATTGGCTAACTTTTCTTAACAATTATTTTTCCGCACAACTTACCTTCGGAACACGAGTACAAGCTTTTCAGACTGTTTCTGATCAATTTGCATATCTGCGGTCCTAACCGCAGTCATGTGAACACCTACCGGCAAGAAACGTTGCAACCCTCAATTTTCTATAATGCTGACATTTTTACGTATAATGTCTGTGTATGGTAAGAGTGAGACGGGAATGAATGTATGTTTTTTGTTTTGGTTTTTTTTTTGTTATAGTAATTTCGCCGCCGTTCGCTCGAGTGCAGGAAGGCTGCAACAATGGGTGATGATGATGATGATGATCTTTGGTTTGTGAGGCGCTCAACTGCGCGGTCTCAGTTTGCATGCAAAGTTCCAATTTTTAGACAGTCCAATTTTTTTTACACACTCCAATATCACGAAAGATTATGATGATGTTGATAATGATAATGATGATGAAATGTTGAGGACAACAATGGAGGGGGATGACATTTTTTGCTAAGTCAAAGTATGTTCAAAGATATATGATGTGGTGACAAAAATCATGGGATACCTTTCAAAATCGAATCGGACCTCCTTTTGCCTGCCGTAGTGCATAAACTTTACAGCGCATGAACTCAGAAACTCGTTGGAAGTCCTCTGCAGAAATTCTGAGCCACGCTGCCTCTATCGCCGTCCATAACTACATAGTGTTGCCCGTGCACAATTTTGTACACAAATTGACCTCTCGATTATGTCTCATTAATGGTCGATGGGCTTTATGTCGGGCGATCTGGATAGCCAAATCACTCACTTGAAGTGCCCACAATCTTCGTAAAAGGAATCCCGAATAGCTGTGGCCCAGCGACATGGCGCGTTGTCATCCACAAAAATTCCTTCGTTGTCTGCGAACATTAAGTCCATGCATGGTTGCAAATAGTTGTCTCCAAGTAGCCAAATATTTATCATGTTCGGTTCAGTTGGACCAGACGATCGAGTCCATTCCATGTAAACACAGCCAACAACATTATGGAGCCACAGTGCCTTGTTGACAATCTCGCTCCATAGCTTCGCTGGGTCTGTGCCATACTCTAATCCAACAGTCATCTCTTGCTAACTGAAACTAGGAGTCATCTGACCAGGCCGCGGTTTTCCAATTATCTATGGTCCAACCGCTGTGATCACGAGTCAAGGCGAGGCACTTGACTGAGATGTCGTGCTGTTAGCAAAGCCGCTCGAAACTGTCATATGTTGTCATTGTCCATTAACGCCGAATTTCGCCGCGGACATGTCCGTCGTATGTGCCACATTGATTTCTGCGATTATTTCACGCAGTGTTGCTTGTATGTCAGCACTGAAAACTCTACGGAAACGCTGCTGTTCTTGGTCGTTAAGCGAAGGCCGTCAGTGGTGAGAGGTAAATGCTGACGTTTGGTTTTCTCGGCACATTCTTTGCACTGTGGATCACGGAATATTGAATTCCTTAATGATGTCAGAAATGGAATGTACCATATGTCTAGCTTCAACTACAATTCCGCGTTCAATGTCTGTTAATTCAGTTCGAGCGGTCATAATCACCTGAATTCAGATGGCAGCTCCGGAAATGCACTGACCTTTTATACCTTGGGAACGCGACAAGACCGCTATCTGTATATGTGCTTACCGCTGTCTCGTGACTTTTGTCACCTCATTGTAAACACAGGACGCTAACGGAAAGTATAGTAAATGGGCGAGGAACGAGAAGAAATACACGGTACTTTGTTGCTATATCCTTCCATCAACTAAGTATGGATTGTAGCCGCACTTTTTTCTTCAAATGCAGAAAACGAATTCCGCACGATTACCCATTTGATCAGTCGACTGCGCTATTTCTTTCAGGCTCATCAAGCCGTGTGCTATGGTGCTGTTAAGCGGGTAGTTCTGTGTGTAGCAAGACTGTAGGTATGTACCTACAGAACGACAAATAAAAGCCGGCCGAAGTGGCCGTGCGGTTAAAGGCGCTGCAGTCTGGAACCGCAAGACCGCTACGGACGCAGGTTCGAATCCTGCCTCGGGCATGGATGTTTGTGATGTCCTTAGGTTAGTTAGGTTTAATTAGTTCTAAGTTCTAGGGGACTAATGACCTCAGCAGTTGAGTCCCATAGTGCTCAGAGCCGTTTGAACCATTTTGAACAAATAAAAAGTGACATCTAAATCTCCGTATATACTCTACAAGCCACCGAATGGTGCGTGGCGATGTGGCGACGGTACCCTGTATCAGTACTATTCATTACCTTTTCTGTTCTATTTGCAAACAGAACGAAGTAAGAACGACTGCCTTTATGACACCGTTCAAGCCCTACCCCTCTTTAATCTTATCTTTGCGATCCTTGTCCGCCTGCTTAGCTGTGTGGTAACTTGTTTGACAACCATGTAACGGGCCCAGGTACGATTCCCAGACGGGTTGGAGATTTTCTCTGCTCGTGGACTGGATATTGTGTTGTCAGCATCACAACGAAAGTTGCCCAATATGGTGTCACCTAAATTGAAACTTCCAAACCGGCTGCCGAACTTCCCCGGATGGGGCCTCCCGGCCATAATGCCACACGATCATTTCATTTCGTGATTCTTACGCGAAAGGTATGTTGCGGCAATATAACCGTTACGCAGTCAGCTTCAGATGCTTGCACCGGCCAGACCGATGTCGTGGGTTGACTCCTGTTGTTCTCGTCTCGGCCGCGAAGCCACTACCCCACGCTATACGGCGCGGCCCACCGAACTCACGTGGCGACCTGACATGCGCCGACGCTCAAGGCGGACAAGTCATCTTGTGTCTCAGTGCGCGACCGACCAACCGATCGATCCAACCGCCAATGACCGTTGCCTGAGCAACTTGAGCAGACTGGCGACCTAACGCGCAGACTGAGATGCAGGAACTAAGCCCTGACCGGGCGACCACTTGCTCTGTTAACGGCGGAGTGGAAAGACTCATTTATCCGGCTTTAAAGATTGATCCGAACGAAAGACATACTAACACTCCGGATGACAGACAGATACTAACTGCCCCACAAATTCGGACGAGAGACAGACTAGCAAGCTGGGGACGAGAGACTCCCAGACTGAATCCAGACTCACCCAGACTGACCCCAGACTCACTCAGACCGACTGGCGAGCTCATAGCGCCCCTAAATGCACGTGAACAGCAACCTTTCCCCCTTTCCCACCAGACACCAAAGCTGCGGTTGTCACAGCGGCGCCACCGCCAAAATCTTCAAAACAGCAATTTTTGCCACGGCTCACTTGCCTAGTATGGACACGAAACACTCGAGCAGTACTCAATAATGTCTCGCACTAGTGACATATATGCGGTCTCAATTACAGAAGAACCACCCTTCCATAAAATTCTACCAACAAACCGAAGCCCACTATTTGTCGTCCCTAACACAATCCCCACATGCTCGTCCCATTTCATATCGCTTTTCAGCGTCCCGCCTAGATAATTAAACGACGTAAATGTGTCAACAATGCCGCCGCTGTGGTCGAACGGTTCTAGGCGCTTCAGTCTGGAACTACGCTTCTGCTACGGTGGCAGGTTCGAATCCTGCCTCGGGCATTGATGTTGTGATGTTCTTAGGTTAGTTAGGTTTAACTAGTTGTAAGTCTAGGGGACTGATGACCTTAGATGTTTAGTCCCATAGTGCTTAGAGGTATCTTTTTTATGTACTGATGGTGTATCAGAACATTATGGTTTTGTTTTTCCTTCTCATCCGCATTAACTTACAATTTTCTATACTTAGAACCAGCTACCGTTCGTCATACTAACTAGGAATTTCGCCTAAGTTATATTTTATCATCCTACACTCATCTTCGACGCTTTGCCATTTGTTACAGTATCATTGGCAAACAACTGCAGATTGCTGCCCATCCTGCCCGTGGGAACATTTACGTACCGAGATAATAACAGCGGTCCTATTACACTTCCTGGGGCTCTCCTGGCGATACACTTGTCTCTGATGAACACTCATCGTCGAGGATAACATGCTGGGTTCTGTTACTTAAGAAGTCTTCGAGTAATTCACATATCTGTGAACTTATTCCATACGCTGGTACCTCCGTTAACAGTTGCAGTAGCGTCCTGCACCAAATGATGTTCGGAAATCTAGTAATATGGAAACTGATGCTCTGCATCTACAATTAGCAGGATCTCATGTGAGAACAGGACTGGCTGAGTTTCGCTCGAGCAACGCTTTCTAAAACCATACTAATTCGTGGAATTAAGCTTTACGGTCTCTAGGCAACTTATGATAGTCGAACTTAAATTATGTTGTAGCATTCTGCAGCAAAACGATGTTAAGGATATTGTTTCCTAATTTTCCGGGTCCGTCTCTTCACCCTTCTTGTATACATGAGTTACCCATGCTTGGGACCTACGCGCTGGTCGAGAGATTCGCGATACATGCTAGCTAAAAGGAGCCAACAACGCTGCGGAGTACATTTTGTAAAACTGAATTGGGATCTGTTTTCAACTCTATCAGTTGTTCTTCTACGGCGGGGATTAATTAAGTAACTTTACTTTTTTCGAAGTAATAATTAAAAACATGGTCAATGGTTTTGAAGGCGGAAAACGACAACCATGCCTTCATTTAGCAGCGTCTGTACTTCAGAGAAGCGGCTGCGAAGGGCGTCTGACTCCAGAGGAGCTGCGTATTATCGAGCTCCGGGGCTTACAACCTTGGTTCTATTACCGGGAAGGATTTGTCCAAGCCACACTAGTTTGAACAACCAAGCATCGTGGAATGTCGTCACAAAAAGGACACTACCCCAGGTAGTACCTTTTTTAGGAAATCTACCAGGAGTAGAACCAGGCCTATGGATTCTGGGGAGCCTGAACCTAGATGCTTTGAAGACAGGACTACGCACACAAAATTCACGACGAAACAGAACAACTATTTTGGGACTTTGAACGTCAGTTCTCTATTGAAAGTTGGGAAGAGTTGACGATGATGATGGACAAACATGACATAACTATCTTGGCCATTCAAGAAACCATATACCTAGATGACGAAACAATGGACATTGAAGATTACAGGATTTATAAAGGCAAAAGGGCAGTCAAAATAGGTAAGAACATGCCTGTTTTGGCACAGCTTTTGTTGTTCATAGGAAGGTTGTCAGTTCAATCTTGGCGTTCTTCACCCCTTCTAAGAAACTTTCTATCCTAATTCTCAACTGTGGTTACAAAGGATACACACTGATCAATGCGCATGCACCAATCAATGAAGACAACAGACCCAATCCCAGGAAGTTGAACAGTTTTGGGACCTTCTTGAAGAACAGTACCATCTAAGAACATAAAGATCCTACTAGTTGACTTTAACGCCCAGCTGGGAATAGAACCGCAATTCAGATCAACAATTGGAAAGTATCCTACTCACAAGATGATTACAGAAATGGTGTAAGACTCGTCAATGCGTCCATCCTTCAATCTTCAGATAATGTCAACAAACACGAGCCAAGTAAACAGACGGCTTGGCGATCACCAGGCAATGTGTGTACAAAGAAACAGATTGATCATGTAGCAATCTCTAGGAGAGCAATTAAGGAAATAATGAATGTTAAAGTACAGAGAGGTGCCCAGTTTGACTCGGATCATTACCTCTCCAAGATCAAAATGAACTTCATCCCTCTCAATAAGGCCGTGAAACCGGAAACAAAATTGATCAATATTACGTTGCGAAGCTCCAAATCAATCAAAGCGTATTGGAACAGTACCACCAACAACTGACATTTGAATCCCATAAATGGACGTACATCTCCTTCAAGATCCAACAAGCAGGTAATACTGCAATCCTGACAGCTAAAAAGAGAAAGCATAGATGGTGGAATGAGATTTGTGATGAGGTGGTGACCCAAAGAACAAATACATGGAGAAAGTGGAACTCGACCAGGAGACCTGAAGATTTTGATGTATTCCGTGAAGTTCGAAAATATGCAGCCAGAACTCTACGAAGGGCTAAGCGATTGTATGAGAAACAGCAGTTAGAACTGATCGATCAGCATTTCCGGAAAAACAATGCCAGAGACTTCTATCACACGTTCAAATCGAATTTGGAAGGATACAAAGCCCATAGTCTTTGTTTTACTGACGATAATGGAAAGCTCGGCCTGAACAACAAAAGAAACTGCACGATCATGTCTCGTTATAATAAAAATCTACTTAATTGTGATGAACCGAAAGAAAGATTCCCTCTATGTGCCCCGATCCACAAACTACCCAACTCACCTCCACCTAGTAAAGAGGAGATCAAAGAGATCATCAACAACATTATGAATAACAAGGCAGCTGTAGAGGATTTAATAGTGGCGGAACTACTGAAGCTGGCAAGTAATGAAACTCTAGATGTACGAGTCCGACTTTTTGAGGAGATCTGGAGAGCTGGGATGATACTAACTGAATGGCAGTCAGCTTTAATCCTCTACTCAAGAAAGGCGATAAAAAGAATGTCAGTAACTATAGGGGCATCTCATTAGTATCTGTTCCATATAAGATTCTCTCCAAAGCGATACAGAACAGAATAGGTCATCTTGACCAAGTGACTGGGGGATATCAAGCTGGTATCCGAAAGGGCCGTTCTTGCGCAGTACAGATCTTTAACATGAAGAACATCATCAGGTACAAAAAACTGCAGGAAATAACTACGTGGTCACGTTTGTTGATTTTCAGAAGGCATATGACTCCATCGACCGACAGACATTAAGGAATATTTTGGAAGAGTTTGGGGTGGATGATACATCAAGAAAGCTCATCAAACAAACTCTAACGCAGTGTCAAAAATAAAATTTATGGGTGAGATATCAAAACCCTTCACAATCAGAACGGTCGTAAGACAAGGAGGTGGACTATCCCCACTCCTTTTCAACTGCGTCTTCGAGAGTGGAGAAAGTTGTTAACCTAAGAAGAAACAAATGAAGAGCGGTTCATACTTGGTCCTAAGAACAAAGTGGTGAACATTGACTGCATGGCCTTTGCGGATGACCTTGCCAATTTTGCTAACAACATAGAGTCAGCAGTCAACAAGATCAATAGGCGGTCAGAAATTGCTGAAAAAGTTGGACTCCAGATCTCTATTCCAAAGACAGAATATACGATGACGAACATCTGTGATGGACCTGAATGGATGATCATCAGTCTGGGAAAAATTGGACGAGTTAAGAATTTCAGGTATCTCGGTGAAGTCATCCAAGAGAATGGATTAGAAGAATAAGCAATTAATGACAGGATGAGGAAGTTAGACCAAACATACCAACTGACAAAGAAACCTATAACGAAAAGTCTATGAGTATGGGGGGGCCAAGTTCCGACATTATAATACAGTTGTAAAACCTGAGCGCTCATATGCGTCCGAGACTTTGACCATGAATAGACAAGGTCAAGCTGAGCGGCTGGAAAAGCATGAGCGTAGGAAATTAAGGAGAATCCTAATAATGGACGGGTTGATGGACAAATGAGGACTTGTACAGCAAGACAGAACCTATCACAGCATCCATTAAGGAGAGACGATTGTTATTTTACGGTTATCTCATGAGGACGGACGGCGATCGACTAACAAAAAGAACATGGAGTTTCATCCGATCTAAGAAAACAAGGTCAAGATGGTTCTAAGAATGTGAAAAAGATCTTAGGCAGGTTGGTATCTCGGAGAGAGAAATTCCTGACAGGAACAAGTTTAGAAGATTGGTGAACAACTACCAAGGTTTTAAAATGGCATCAACGTCCAAAAAGACGGAGAGGACCATTATCTGAAGAGGCCTAAACAGGCACTTCTTGGTGGGCTCAGAAGATACTGGCAGGAAGTCAAAGCTGGAACAAGAACAGGACCTGGACACTAGAGCGCAGTCCATAGAGACTCAACTCGATAATAAAGAAAAAAATTTAATACTTTTTGACTATCCCTACAGGACAATCTTCCACGGAACTTGTTTTAATTGTCTGTAATTCGATGCAGACATAGTTCCTTTCGCTATACTTTGGCGTTTCCGAATCTCTGGTCGGACCCTCACACTCTGGTTGTCGATGGAATGTTAAATCCTAATTTTGCTTCTAACGTTTTATTTGAATTTACAATTTAAAAAAAAAAAAACCGGATTATTGATATCAATATTGTAATGGCATAGTGAACATCTACTGCATAAGTACACAAAGATGTTAGCGAGATATGTTGACCAGCTGCTGGCAGCTAATGATTCTGCGACTAACCGCAGTTCCTTACATCTTAATAAACATAGGACATCTATTGGACAAGCGGACAGAGTGCGCAGCAGATCTGGTACGAGGTGGTACTGTATAATTTTGTGGGGCGGGCGACGTTTCGGCGTGCACTGCCTTGCTGCGCCGTAATCCCGCGCAGCCAGCAAGCAGCCGGGGGACGCAGGCAGCTAAATATTAAACGAGGCGCCGTGCCCCGAGCACGGAGCAACATATTTTCAACGGTGTCGCTTTCGCTTAGCGTTAATTAGCGCTGCAGAGAAGGAAAAAAGGGCCGAACTTAGCCACTCAGGCTCGCCAAATGGGTACCGTTAATTAATTAAAGCAGACGCTCCGCGATGAGACTTGCAGATGACTCAGCGGGTGGGCTTCAAACCGCAGATCTGCCGTGTAGTCATTACCCTGCGTACTGCTACGTCAACATACACAGTATGAGAGATACAGCGTGACCTACGAGGGACGTTCGTGCGCGATAACTGCTGGGGGGGCAAATTATACTGCTGACAAACAAAACCAGAATATGCACCAACTATCGAAATATTCTGATTACGATGGCATAGTATTGCAGGAAGAATACAAGATGAAATTTTTACATGATTTGGAATTATGCAAAGTGCGAAATGCTGTAGTAGGAGCTGCCGGCTCTCGCAGCAACAACAGATCTATCGTGGCTGGGCATCGAGTACAATTGAGCTCCTACGGCAGATATCGGTGCGTCATGCCACGATATTTCAGTTATTTGCCATTCATCAATCACAGTGGCTGATGCGTAGTGTATTCTATCGGCAACTCGAGACCAAATATTCCCAATCTGGAGAATGTTATGGTCAGGGCAAAAGTTGTATCGGAATAAGTCAGATCAGCACGGGATATATGTGGTCTTGCGTCTTGCGCTATCTCGTTCAAAACTAAATAATTTTGCCAACGTATTGGAAGTTTAGCGATTTTTCTTTATATAAGAATAAACTAGCCTTTTCTCCACCGCTTTGCCTGCATACATGTTCGACATATATATTAAACACATCTCCTCTTCCCCGTTTCTATGTCCACCTCTTTTTCCTTTTGTCTGTACTCCTTATCCTCCCAAATCTGTCTGTCTCACGGCGTCTTCATCTCCTTCTCCCTCATATTTGTCAATTTCGTCCATCCCTCTCTCTCACCATATCTTCCTGCCCCCTCCCTCTGACCATATCCTCCTCCTCCTCTCTCTCTTTCCTACTCAATTTCTGCCTCATTCTTTTCACCCCACCCACCACACCTCTACACCTCCCACCTTTCTCCTGCATCTCCCTATCACTCTGTCCATTTCCTCCTGCCTGTCACTCCGCTCATCCCGTCCTCTCTCTTTCCTCACCCACACACATTGGCATGTGTAGCCTCTACAATACATTTAAAGGATTAACTTTATTGGTTCATAGTCAGAATTACTTACTTGCATTGTCACTATAGACACTAAAATCATTAAAATACTATTTGTCACATTAAATTTGTTATTTCTTAGGTAACAATGGCATAATAAGGTACCAAATGTGTGAAACCCTAATTCCAATGTAAGAGAAGGCTTGATGGCACTAATCACAACGGGTTAAATAAATAAATGAAATGAAATGAAATAAAGTAGGCTGCCAGTTGCATACAAAACATTATCAAAAATTATCCTGAACAGAGTGGTAGATACTTTAGACAAACAACTGGGAGAATATCAGGGTGGTTTTCCAAACGGAAGATCCTGTACAGAACAAATTTTTAACTTAAAGTCAATAATTCGCCATAGAATGTTAACCAGTAAACCAATAATAGTGTCATTTATTGATTTCAGGAAATTGATTGTACAGATAGGGAAACAACAGGTAAGGTCATCAGAGAATTTGGTATTAAATCAAATCAGGTACAATATCTAAAGTCAAATTTATCAGAGAAGTATGTCAGCCATTTGAAATAAAAACTGTTTCAGACAAGGTGATGGTTTACCGTCTTTACTGTTTATTTGTGTGCTAGAAAAAATTGTAAGGATGTGGAATTCGGAGCTCAAAAATCACAAAATTGAACCAATAACTCTGGGAAGGAAAACAAGTGGAATTAAGGTAAAATGATTGGCTTTTGCGGGCGACTTTGCAATACTTTCTGAAAACCTGACAGACGCAGTTATTCAAATAAACCTTCTGGGAAAAATTGCAAACAGATCTGCTCCTAAAATTTCAGCTGAAAAAACAAAATCAATAACAAATATAAAAAAGGCGCCAAACTTCGTAGAAACACAAATGGGTAAATTATAGCAAGCAGATAATTTTAAATATCTTGGAGAAAATAAACAACAGAATGGACTAGAAAAATCTGCAATAGATGTAAGAATTAACAAAATGGAAAGAGCATACAGTTTGACCAAAAATATTTACAACAAGAAATCTATATCTAGAAAAACAAAACTAAAACACTACACCACAGTTGCGCAACCAGAATGTTTATATGGATATAAATGCCCAACGATGAACTATAAGATGGACAAACTAGAGGTACTGGAACGAAGAATTATTAGAAAAATAATAGATGCAATAAAAACTGCAGATGCTTGGAAAATAAGAAGTAATGTGGAGATCTATAAAAATATAAAGAACGTATCTGAAGTAATGGCCAAACGAAGATTAACCTTTTTCGAACACCTCTACCGAATGGGTGGAAACAGATTAACAAAACAAGTACTTCTATATCTCCGAAATAAGAAATCGACAACAGCATGGATTACAAAAGTATGGAAAGATCTAGAAAGAAACAACACCAAAGAATCAAAAATGGCAGAAAGGAACAGTTTTAAAAATAAAATACTAAATTTGAAAGGCTTTCAAAACAGAAGAAATAAAAAATCGGGAACAACGTAGACAGAAGAAAGGAAGAGACTTCATTGGGAGAAAATGAGGGAATAGTGGAAAAATAGGAAGCTACAACAAAGGAAGAAGAAGAACTGAAGTTGTTAACGTGATCGTAGTTGGTCAATAAGACTGCAAGAAAAAAAAAAAGAAAAGAAAAAAATATGCCTATGTACAGGCTGCCATGGAAAGTGAGTCGATAAGACGTGCCAACAGTACAACACAACACACTTGTCATGCAGGACAACCTACACGAAATATCCCAGAAAATCGTGTCTTGCCCCTGACGTGTAGACTGCCCTGCACAAAGAGTTAGTGTGGCAGGCTGATAATGTTCCCACATAATATGCCTCTCATGCACAGCAACCTGTATGCCAGAATCTGGAAAAAGAACACGTTCTTGCCAGTATCTTTATTCCTACCTGAGACAGGACGATCCAGACAGTTGCTATTTATTGTTACAGAAAGATAATTTCGCGAAGATCTGGGAGTCAGGACGCAACCACAGGCATCAGTACGCCAGAAATGTAACGCCAGCTGTCGAAATTAACGACTATGAGAACCAGTGATCAGAGAAGAAGAAATTCAGCCTTCAGTTGCAATGTAAAATTGTTTATAGTTTACCTAGGTTTCGATGCCAATAATGTATCTTCTACAGAACAAAATTTAAATTACGGTGTTTTGAGGGCCATGTCACAGAATGGGCGTCGATCATGCGCCCATGCTGGCTGCTGTCCATCGGCAACGAAAGCTGGAATTTGCACTCCAGTACCGCAACTGGACGTGCACTTTGTGGCGACAAGGTGTCTTTTCAAATGTTTCCATGGAGTTGAGTGAGTGATATCGTCAGTCTGAAAGGCACAATGGATCTATCCTTAGGCATAATGTCCATTCTTAGATGCCGAGGATAGAGATCAGATTATTGTACCTATTTTGTGTGGTCCACTGTAATGCTAGTTATCTCTATATTCAGTCATTACAATTTCACTCTTGTTGTATGCTCCCTTCATGGCACCGTTTTAACGGCCAACAGAATATACAGGGTGTTAGAAAAAGGTACTGCCAAACTTTCAGGAAACATTCCTCACACACAAATAAAGAAAAGATGTTATGTGGACATGTGTCCGGAAACGCTTAATTTCCATGTTAGAGCTCATTTTAGTTTGTTCTTCCACCTACGCTCAATGGAGCACGTTATCATGATTTCATACGGGATACTCTACCTGTGCTGCTAGAACATGTGCCTTTACAAGTACGGCACAACATGTGGTTCATGCACGATGGAGCTCCTGCACATTTCATTCCAAGTGTTCGTACGCTTCTCAACAACAGATTCGGTGACCGATGGATTGGTAGAAGCGGACCAATTCCATGGCCTCCACGCTCTCCTGACCTCAACCCTCTTGACTTTCATTTATGGGGGCATTTGAAAGCCCTTGTCTACGCAAGCCCAGTACCAAATGTAGAGACTCTTCGTGCTCGTATTGTGGACGGCTGTGATACAATACGCCATTCTCCAGGGCTGCATCAGCGCATCAGGGATTCCATGCGACGGAGGGTGGATGCATGTATCCACGCTAACGGAGGGCATTTTGAACATTTCCTGTAACAAAGTGTTTGAAGTCACGCTGGTACGTTCTGTTGCTGTGTGTTTCCATTCCATGATTAATGTGATTTGAAGAGAAGTAATAAATGAGCTCTAACATGGAAAGTAAGTGTTTCCAGAGACATGTCCACATAACATATTTTATTTCTTTCTGTGTGAGGAATGTTTCCCGAAATTTTGGCCGTACCTTTTTTGTAACACCCTGTATTTCTGCGTATGTCGAAGCAGTAGTGTAGTTCGTCGGCTTGAAGTTGCTTGCAGAAGACATTGACACTATAAGTGCGTAGACTTCCGCGGCCAGAGTCAGCCGACATAAACGTTTTCTGGGTGTGGTACCGCGTAATAATGTATAAAACTACTGCTGCTGGAAAAAAGCCAACGTTCCGGCCACGGTTGCAGCGGACTTCTTCTGGGTCTGCTGGTGACCATTAGACCCAGAAGAAGGCAGCTGCAACCGCGACCGAAACGTTCGTTTTTCTCAGCAGCAGCAGTTTACGTATGACGCGGTACCACACCCAGAAAACTTTTACGTCGACAATGAAGCTGTTCGTGGTAGCGATACTCACAGCCACGCCATTAAAGGTGCCCATTAATAGAAACTTTCGTCTGCATGTACGGGACTCTCATTAGACCACTGGTGGAGTGGTCTAGTCCGAACATAAATCTAATATATCTGCATCGATAGCAGGTCGAGAGAACTAGTTTATACGAATCTTGAGTGATGCTCATCGAGAACTCCGTCTCGAGCCACTCGTGGAGATATTTAAGGGCCTCTTCTTTCTTAATCTGAAAAACTACGATCACAACCGTCAACCATAGGTGAAAACTTTTACTTCTCTTCGTGTGTGTGCTTGTGCGTAGGGGGTGACAAGGAGCCGGGCGGTGGTTAAGAATCTTCGGACTTTGATGAGGCTCATCACGAATTCCTCTCTTGCGCAACACTCTTATGAGTAACTCTTATACCAAATGTCTCGTTTATTTGTCGGATGTACTCGTATTCCAATTCCATCTTCTCTTAGACTTTTCGCCCTCTTCGGCTCACTCTAGTGCCATGCAATTTATTATAAGAAAATGTTCAAATGTATGTGTAATCTTTTGGGACTTAACTGCTAAGGTCATCAGTCCCTAAGCTTACACACTACTTAACCTAAATTATTCTAGGGACAACACACACACACACACACACACAGCCATGCCAGAGGGAGGACTCGAACCTCCGCCGGGACCAGCCGCACAGTCCATGACTTAAATTTATTACTGACGCCTCAACACATGCTCTATCATACTTTGCCTTCCTCTAGTCTGTGTTTTACACATGTTGCGTTTCTCACCGACTCTTAGGAAAACTTCCTCATTTCTTATCGGTGTACTTAATTTCCAGTCGCAGTATGCGACAAGCCGCGCCGAGTGACCGCGCGGTTAGAGGCGCCATGTCACTGATTACGCGGCCCCTTCCGCCGGAGGTTCTCCTTCGGGCATGGGTGTGTGTTATTCTCAGCATAAGTTAGTTTAAGTAGTGTGTAAGTCCAGGGACCGAAGACCTTAGCACTGTGGTCCCATAGGAATTCACACACATTTGAACATTTAGTAAGCGACGTAGCCGTCCGACATTTGTTCTGCACCGCCACTGAAGCCGCAACCCTCCTCAAGATCTCCTACGCATACCGGGACGAAACTTTCGAATACGTATGAGGTCCCAGAAGACCACAGCATATTAGCCCAGAGACTTTTAGTAATTTTATATTGAACTATTTCACGTGCTCTGTTTATTTACCATTCTTAGAAAGAGGTTTAGACTGTAAGATCTTGCCGGTGTCGGGATATTAGATGGACCAATATTCGGAAAGAAGTGGCCTACGTCCCTGACGAAGAAATCAAATGATTTACAAAAAAAGAAAAGAAAAAAAACAGGAAAATCCCGAACCACAACCATCGTTCCCTTCAAACACCATTCGTTGTTCGATTGTCATTATTACACCATTCGTTGTTCGACTGTCATTATTACATATATGTACGATAATTGCCCCATAGATTAAAAACAAGCAATGAAATTACCATCAAATTACTATCATTATTGTAACAACATGTGTAAATATATCGGATGTCTCAAAAGGAACGCCGGATTTGAAAAGTCCGTTACTTTTATTAATTTTTGCGTGCGCCATTCTTTCTGAATATTTTGTTATCAGTGACCACTAAGATCATATTTTGATACCGTGCTTTTGTTTTCCAGGTCAGTGTTTGTGGAGTACCGGCGTGGAAAGATACACTGCGGAACAGCGAGAGTTGATTCATTACGACAATGGTGGATCCAGCGTGTCACCAAGATGGAGCCACAGACTTAGCCTCTAGCACAGAGACAGGCAGAACATAGTAAGCTTATAGTGAACATAGAGGACTTTTACTTCAGCAGTATTGAGGCTACGTGGCCTATACAGAAGAGAGCTTGTACCACAGCACTTGGAAACTTAAGTAGCTCTTTGTTTATGAGTAAAGAACCCAGTTATTAATTGCGTGCAGAACGAGGATACCGGCCATCAACCAACATCCTCTCCTCGCTACCCATGGCACAGCTCTACAGAGACAACGAGACGACATAAAAGAGACTACAGAGAATACAACAGTGAAAATTCCACCGAAACTGTTCGGAAACTCCATAATATTCTTGGACGCAACAGTGCAGCAGATGACCTTACTGGGCGTACGATGATGAAGAAATATAAAAAAACCCGTTCAACAGTAAACAGCAAACGCCCAGGACGCTGTCGAAATGGCCGGAGTGAGGCAAATGTTGTTGCTGTGCTTGATTCTGTTATTGAGAGTCCAGAAAAATCATGTCGCCATCGTGCTCAAGAAATATGGATATGTCCAGCAACAATGCACAGAATCTTAACAAAGGATTTGCACTTACAGGAACTTAAACCAACCAATCATGAAAAGCAATGTCAATTTGTGCAGTAGATCCTGGGAAAGAAACCATTGAGCTATAATTTCGCAAAGCGCATCATTTTTTACCATTTAAGCAGCTTTGTGAATGAGCATAACTTCAGACTATGGCGATCAGAGAATTCAAGTGTAATTCACGGAAAAGAGATGCATACTCAGCGAGGTACGGTTTGATGTGAGATTTGGAGTGGGGACTTAATCGGTCCTTACTTTTTTAAAGATGAACAGGGGAGGGCTGCTTTTCTTTGACCTCGTTTGGATCAAATGAGCATCAACAATTTATGGTTCCAACAACATGGTGCAACCCGTCGATCTTCAGGAGACACAATCGCTCTGTTGAGTCAAAAGTCCGGCAAAGACTAATTTCGTTACGAGGAGACCAAACCTACCCGCCTGGATCTTCTGACCTGACACCTAGCGACCATTTCCCATAGGATTACGCTACGTCACGACTTCATCACATCAAATCCTGTAATTTATTGAAACTTGAACAAGATGATCAACAGATCCTCGACGAATTTAAAGGGGAAATATGTGGGCAGGTGATGGATAATTTCATGGACCGAGCGATAGTTAGTAAGGTTAGCGGGGGACGTTAGGAGTGTGCCTGATACTGCGTACCACATTTAAACCTCCATCTGCGGAAGAGAATGCTATGTTTTGTTTGCTTCTTTCAAATAAATAAAATCGATGTATAGCAGCTTCAAATCTGCCGTTCTTTTGGTGACACCCTTTACTTTTTACATGGGGTGTTCAATAAGTTATGCAACACTTTTTTTTCTCTCGGCCAATTTCGATTGGAGAAATGCAGAATTTCTTGTAGTATCTCGTGGAATATTCCCACTTCAGCCCCGACACTTTCATGTAGTTCCGGTCGTTGCCGGCACTATGCATTGACTCCAAACTGTCGTCTGTAACGGAGTTGCCAAAAGCACGGTGAGTCGTTGAGCGAGGCGTCTGTCATCATAGCATCAACGTTGCACAAACCTTTCCGATCTCCCGCGTGCCGGCCGGCCACAGGCAACTGTGACTCCTGTAACGTTGGAACATCGACACTCTCGCTAGAGATGATAGACGGATGATAGTCAAACACACTGAAGCTCAATTAGGCGTCTCTTTGGGTCGTTCTGATAGAGTCGTTCACCAGCTGTTGTACTCAAAGCTGTGAGTCGGCTGTGTTTCTCGCCGCCAAACAGAAGAATATAAAAAGCAACAAAGGACCAACTGTGTGGAATTGCTTGTCGATTAAGAGGCTGATCGTGACAATTTTTGTCGGACATTGTCACAGGCAATGAAACATGGCCGCGCGGGGTAGCCGCGCGGTCTTAGCCACGGTCCGCGCGCTTCCCCGAGGTTCTGTGTTCCACTCTTCAAAATCCAGTTAGCAGTTTGCAGAAATTACAGTTTTTAGAACTTAGGGCTTATCTGTTTTAAATATGAAACCGATTGCTGTGTTATGCGTAAGTTCGTGTTATTGTACTGGACTGTCACATCAGGATATGAGGTGCTATAGCTTAATTTAAGTCACAATAAGATTTTCGACTGTAACAGTGCCACGAATGCAGGGTGTTTCTAAATTTATTATACAAAAGTAACCTTTAAATCTAAAAATGATAAATAACTTACAGAAATGGCGCTGCATGCAGTATATCTTCAAGTATTGCTTACATATGTTCATTGTGGCTCTCTTTTGTAACACGAATGTAAGACTGCCAAACTTGTTCCATTGCTGTGTCAGAGACTGCTGGTGGACACTGATCCGACGACCTACGTAATGCACAGAAAGTGTCGGTGAAACGATTATACCAATTAATAACAGTTAGTCTTCGAGGCGGTGACCTGCGACATTTAGTCTGAATTGTCTATGAACTGTAACAGTGGCATCTGATTCGTGAAACCATAAACACAGTGTGCCCACTCTGCACCGTTATGCGACTCCATAATAATTGTTGGAACAACTCACTCGTGCATGCCACCTAACAGGAACGTCTGGTTACTGAATGTGTTGGCCGGGAATGAAACTTTAAGATATACTGCATTCAGTGCTTTATCAAACATTTCTGTAAGTTATTTACCCTTTTCACAAAATTTTGTATAAGTAATTCATTAACGATATGTAGCTGTATAAGGTGAACAGAGCTCTGAGCACTATGGGAGTTAACATCTGTGGTCATGAGTCCCCTAGAACTTAGAACTACTTAAACCTAACTAACCTAAGGACAGCACCACATCCATGCTCGAGGCAGGATTCGAACCTGCGACCGTAGCAGTCGCGCAGTTCCGGACTGAGCGCCTAGAATCGCTCGGCCACAGCGGCCGGCTAAGGTGAACACCTTAGCCTAATCGTCATGTATTGCTCTTTGTAAAACATCGTCTTTTCTAAAAATTATCTCAGGATGAAGGCAGATACATACAAATATTAGTTCAGCAGGGATGTGTCATGACAGTATTAAATCCCAGCGACTTTTATAAAATTCCATTTGTGTATACGTGTCGCATCGTCACAGCAAATGTTTGTACTGTAGGTTATATACTGCATTCTCACTTCATACCTTTATTTCTTTCTTGAACAAAAATATTAATTTCACCTGTGTACTACCAACACAGAGGCGTCACAGTTAGTCCTGTAAAATGTTTTCTCCGTGTTTCATTAGCTCTGTATCATTTGCGTATGAGCCGTTTCCGATATTTCGTACCCTCCCGACATCGCGCGCAGCTCAGCTCTTCCGTCAGCGACCAAAATAAACCAATCGACTTTATCGCACTCACCTACATTCGCAGAGTAAATCTCACAGCGTCCGTATCAGTGAAGTTAATCCACCGACGCCACTCCGCTCGCCACGTGCGATCAAACGGAAGGCAGCACTCTTCACTCACGTGAGTGTCAGATAAGCGCCCGGAGCAACGAAACGACGCGCCGTCACTGCAAAATGTAATTGCCATTAGCTTTATGTAATCAAACTGTTTGATTAACGGACTGGAAGAAAAGCCCCATCAAACGAAATGACACAATCATACGTGACAGACCCTTGGAAAATTCTAAAGAGTCAAAAATAAATCGAGTGATTTAGACTTCTGATTGTATTTACAACACTAGTAACCACCATAGAATCCTGGATGCGCTTAGTCCGTTTTTCGTAATCGATAAACATCATAGTGGTTATGTTAACTGTCTTCCCGATGATCCGAAAGATGCTCAAAGGGTAATTCCGCCTATTTTGCGTTTCGTAAAACAGTGTAACAGTACAGCAAATCTAACCAAAATTTCAGCCTTAGTCGATATTTTCCCACCTATAGGCGCCAGCGCTGTAGCATTTACGGAAACGACCGACAGAGATGCACGTATTGGAGCATTAGACAACTGGCTCTGATAAAATTCCTGCAAGCTAAAGGTGAAACACTGTTTCTCATTCAAGATTGGCAAAAGAATGTTTTTCCGATTGTTACAACAAGCATCAGCTAAGTAATGTGTCCATAAGGTGAGATTCAACAGCCGTAAACTATTTTACGAAATGAATTTTAACCATCAGCTGTTTATTGTCCAATAGTCATCTACTGGTTTCGGTTATCAACCATCATCTATGATGTAGGGTGCAACAGGGTTCGTCTTGTTTCGCCTTTGATGCCTATACGTTAGATATAAAATATGACTGTCAGTATTCTAAAACAAATTGGTTATACAAGTGTGGGTAATTTCGATATGGTTCAGCTTGAAAGTAGTATCAGATATTTTTAACTGATCTGTTATACCCTACATCCTGCCTGATGGTTAATAACGGAAACCTGCAGATGACAAATGGGACAATAACAGCGATGGTTAAAATGCATTTTATAAAATATCAGCTTAATCATTCGTTGTGTACACGGATACCAGGAGTCAGTGCCAGTTACAGGGTAGGGGTACTAGCTAATGTCTGATTTCTCTCAGGGGGCATGGTCTAAGAAAGATTGGGAACCACTGGAAATAGTGACAGGGTACGAAGCACAATATCAACCAATGGTGCCAGGGAAAGTTACATTGCTGTGAATGTTGGATTTGATTTAGTTTCCACTGCTTCTCGATGACTATACCAGTAAAGCTGCCAATTGTCGTGTATATATGAATAAAAAAGTTAAAAGTACGTAGAGACAACAATAGCCGAATTACTGGTATTCGTTAAAGAGCGCCAAAATTTATCTCCTTATATCACTGACAAAATGTTGCTAGAAAATGATTCTGCTCCTTCTGCTATCATAATATCTACACCTAAATCCTACAAAACTGGTCTGGAATGCTGCAAAGAATAAGATCCGTAGTCGTAATACGCCATGTATCTCGCTCTTTAATTCAATGAAGCGACGGCTGATATTTTTTCTGCTAATAAATAAACGTCGCGTATCTCCTAAGCTGGTTCTAGCATTTCGACATAACGCTAGTCAGGCAACTTGTGCCTAGGTTTCGCTGCTTTCATACAGAAGCAGCTTTTCAGTTGGCCTTAAAATGCCGAGTGGATCTCCTTCTAAACCTGGTCGCTGGGAATCGATTCCCAGATCTCGGCGTTGTTAGCCAAAGATGCTAGACCAAGCGATCGATTTGCTTCTTGGTGTTGTGACGCATGCTTTTACTTTTGTGCCATTAGAACATTTGAAAGGCAGTACATGACGTCCAAAAAAGTGTAACAGGTAAGTATACCGTGCGCTGTGTATTCTTCCACTAAATTGTTGACTATTAGCCTCTGACACCCGCAAAATGTACACCACGTCCTGTCTACTACACTCACTTACGATTATTTATTACGGTACATTTAGACTGCATCGTCGTAGCTCGCACATCGCCTTCCGGGCTAAAGAATGCATTTAACACGTAACTGCGGTACTCTTCCCACAGCCAGGATCCTCACCAGCAGAGGATTTGGTGACAGCTGTAGCACGAACGTAACGCAACACCCCAGAAACAAAACGTCAAATTTCCTGTGTATATGACACTTAAAAACTATGAACTGCATGCAGAAAATATAACATGAAATTCCATTTACTATACTTTGTAAGAACAGTGAGCTAATGTAGTGTAAAATGGTGTGGTGTGTCTAATATAAAGCATATTGTAGAGATTGCAGCGTATAATCAGGTACTGAATCCACAAAAGGCAACATCTTCAGTCAGTCGTGTGCTAATCTCTCAACTGTCAGCCCCCGGTAGCTGAGTGGTCAGCGCGACAGACTGTCAGACGTAAGGGCCCAGGTTCGATTCCCGGCTGGGTCGAAGATTTTCTCCGCTCAGGGACTTGACGTTGTGTTGTCCGAATCGTCATCATTTCATCCCCATCGACGCGCAAATCGCCAAAGTGGCGTCAACCCGGCGAACGGTCTACCCGACGGGAGGCCCTACTAACAGCTCATCTCTCAACTCCTTTCAGACCAGAATTCGAAGAATCCACTTCTCAATTGGAGTTGCCACCTGGATCTTCACGAAGAACGGATATACAGTATAACAACATCAATAAGATCGTCCGTTTCCCACGCATGCACCTTCGACGGCACACGGTTTTCAAAATACGTCACATTTCTCTGTTGAAGGCAGATATTATTCTTGAAACCTCCATGTAGGTAGGTATTTCTTTCTTTTAAATTTACGAACAGACTAAACTCATACTTTTTTCGCTGCGTTTTAACAGTTTTCGGTGCGCAAGTTCCACTACAGAACACAAAACAACTGTATACATTTTCATAGCGCGTACTAGTGACATGACCACCTAAGTGCGACTGGCACATCAGAAACAGCGCCATCAGTTGGGTGTCTCAAGATCTAGTAAGGTGTGTGTTGCGTTCAGACAGTAAGTTGCTATCTTGAGTAGTTACGTTACACGCTTGAAAAGGTTCAAGAAAGGTTGTTCTGTGACAGGTTACAATCGCACAGGGAGCTTCACCGACTCAAACCAATTCCAGTTTAGTTTTAGACAAGGGAAATATACTGCAGAGGCATTTAACAAGGCGACCGAAACAGTAGACACATGTAACATAATTACGCAATAGCAATATATTAACTGGCACCACGGGGTCATCAGATTATTTATGGCAGCCAATGTTGTTTGACCGGATGCGTGAACGACAAGCCCCCAAGCGTCTATACCACAGCTTAATAGATTACTGGAGCGGTAGAGAGTGGAATGTTCAACCGGCAAACAAAAAGTAATAAAAAGAACTACCGAAGGCTGACCACCGGCGGCGGTTTGAGGACCAGTATGTGGAGAACAACCCCTGCCTACTCTTCGCAGGGCTTTCAGCCTACAGACGCGATTTGTGCTTCTGAGAAAGCAGAACTCATGCATGGCCACAAGGATCGCCGCTCTCTTTTTATGGCGTGCTCGAACCCCATAATGAACCAGCATTGGGAAAGAAAATATCGAGCAAAATACAACATAAAATAATGCTGAGTACACAAATCATTCGGTAATGGCTACTGACGTTGCTTGTTGAGGCTGACTGTGTCGTGAACGAGGTAGTTTTGACCCGATCACTACCTGGTATCTTACGTAGAAGGTAGAACTGTTGGTTTTTTTTATGGGCCATTTGCCATGCTCCTTTAAGTAAATTCTGAGCTGAGCTCCAACATTAAAAATGTTCAAATGTGTTTGAAATCTTACGAGACTTAAATGGTTCAAATGACTCTGAGCACTATGGGACTTAACATCTATGGTCATCAGTCCCCTAGAACTTAGAACTACTTAAACCTAACTAACCTAAGGACATTACACACATCCATGCCCGAGGCAGGATTCGAACCTGCGCCCGTAGCAGCCCCGCGGCTCCGGACTGAGCGCCTAGAACCGCTAGACCACCACGGCCGGCCCGAGACTTAAATGCTAAGGTCATCAGTCCCTAAGCTGACACACTACTTAACTTAAATTATACTAAGGACAAACACACATACTGATGCCAGGGAGGACTCGAACCTCCTCCGGGACGTGCAGCTGCAATATCCAGTTCAGAAAATGCAATTCGCAGACAGTTGCCAGCCATTGTGGCCGAGCTGTTCTAGGCGCTTCAGTCCGTAAACTGCGCCGCTGCTACGGTCGCAGGTTCGAATCCTGCCTCGGGTATGGATGTGTGTGATGTCCTTAGCTTAGTTAGGTTTAAGTAGTTCTAAGTCTAGGGGACTGATGACTTCAGATGTTAAGTCCCATAGTGCTTAGAGCCATCTTTTTTTTTTTTTATTTTGCAGACAGTTACAACACTACAACACACAGTACAAAGTTTACAGAAATCACGGACTGGTACTGCACACAACTTCCCTGCCTTAGGCTGACTGGTGACTTCGGCAACAGAAAGGAAATCTGGCTAGGAACCTAAAAACAAATGTATCCTGTATGTCGAAATAAATGCTAGGAAAGGTAGGGACACGCAATATAGTGTATGTTATATCAAGTTTTTGTAGTGAAATTGCTACATTTTCCCGTTATACGTTAGGAGAAACAAAGCTTGTTGTTCCACCTGCGTTATTTCTTCAGAAGTCACTCGAGATGTTTCGACAGCCAAGCAAGTTCCAAAACTGTAGGAATATTTCCAGATATTCGAGTAAATTTGACAGAGCTCGAAAATAAGAGAAGTTGGAAAGTGTACAGAAGTTGACGAAACGAGTCTGATTACTCTGCGGAGCTGGGAGGCAAGTGGACGAGCTGAGCCGGGGACATCTAAATGAAAAACTTTGCTGCCAGGGTGACGCGTCTCTCAGAGAAGCGCACCGCGCAAAAAGAGAAAGCAGCCGGCCCGAGGACTGTACACTGGAGAGGAGAGGAACGGCGGCGTTAATTAATTACGGCAGGACTCGGACGCTGAAGGCGTCACCAGCCACCGCGCACGGCCACCTTAGCTTCGCCACTGTGCGCGCCCACTCTATAATATTGACGGGATTCCTGTCTCCCAGCACGCACCATTCTACTCTGCCTCGGATTCGAAAAGGTAAGAGCGGAGTGGGTTTCCGGTCTAGTGAACATATCGATAACGAAAGTCGTCTTTGATGTTTAGGCATATGGCGTAATACGTGAGCAAACAGAAAGAGAAAGAAGCTAACAACAATGGTTTTGATCTTCGTTGATCCATTATGGACCATGCGACAACGGCTGGCATGTATCTGTTGGTGCAATACTTTACCATCAGCCGTATGTACGAGGGGGGACCCAAAAGAAACCGGACTCCGAGGGCGCAGCCACTCGTAGACGTGCAGGGTTCTCAGGCTAGATGGTGTTAGTAGAGACCTTCATGAAACAGCTGTGCAGATGGCGTTAGTGTAGAGCTGAACGTGCAAGTGTGGTATTGTGTTTCTCTGACTGTTGGCGGGTTACCTTTGCGAAGGCGTTATGGCAACTTTAAAAGGACAAAGAGTGTGTGTGAAATTTTGTTTCCTGCTTAAAAAAAACTGCAACTGAGACACACCAAATGCTTCAGGAAGTTTTCCAGGAGGACGCTATGAGCCGCACTAAGGTTTTCGAGTGGTTTTGGCGCTTTAAACGTGGTTAGATATGAGTTGAAGACCAAGCTCGTTCTGGACGCCCTTCAACATCGCGAAATGAGGAGAACAGTGAAAAGGTCCGCCAAAAGATCGACCAAATTTCAGTAGAGGCAGGAATCAGTTGGAGCTCGTGCCAGCGGATTTTGAGTGAGGATTTGTACATGAGATTTGTTCCGCGCCTTCTCACACAGGAGCAAAAAACCATCCGCATGAATGTGTGTCAGGACTTGAAAACAGAGATTGCACGTGATCCAAACTTCTTGAACAAAGTCATTACAGGGGATGAGAGTTGGTGTTACGGGTATGACCCAGAAGTCAAGCAAGCGTCAAGCCAGTGGAGGACTCCCAACTCTCCCATTCCAAAAAAAGCAAGGCAAGTGAGGTCAAATGTGAAGACAATGATCATTCTCTTTTTTGATGTTCATCTACATCTACATTTATACTCCGCAAGCCACCCAACGGTGTGTGGCGGAGGGCACTTTACGTGCCACTGTCATTACCTCCCTGTACTGTTCAGTTGCGTATGGTTCGCAAGAAGAACGACTGTATGAAAGCCTCCGTGCGCGCTCGAATCTCTCTAATTTTACATTCGTAATCTCCTCGGTAGGTATAAGTAGGGGGAAGCAATATATTCGATACCTCATCCAGAAACGCACCCTCTCGAAACCTGGACAGCAAGCTACACCGCGATGCAGAGCGCCTCTCTTGCAAAGTCTGCCACTTGAGTTTGCTAAACATCTCCGTAACGCTATTACGGTTACCAAATAACCCTGTGACGAAACGCGCCGCTCTTCTTTGTGTCTTCTCTATCTTCTCTGTCAACCCGATCTGGTATGGATCCCACACTGATGAGCAATACTCAAGTATAGGTCGAACGAGTGTTTTGTAAGCCACCTCCATTGTTGATGGACTACATTTTCTAAGGATTCTCCCAATGAATCTCAAACTGGTACCCGCCTTACCAACAATTAATTTTATATGATCATTCCACTTCAAATCGTTCCGCACGCATACTCTCAGATATTTTACAGAAGTAACTGCTACCAGTGTTTGTTCCACTATCATATAATCATACATTAAAGGATCCTTCTTTCTATGTATTCGCAATAAATTACATTTCTCTATGTTAAGGGTCAGTTTCCACTCCCTGCACCAAGTGCCTATCCGCTGCAGATCTTCCTGCATTTCGCTACAATTTTCTAATGCTGCAACTTCTCTGTATACTACAGCATCATCCGCGAAAAGCCAGCATGTTCGTGGGACTGTGCATCGGGAATTCGTACTCCCTGGCTAGACTGTTAACCAGGACTTTTATTACTTGGATGTTTTAAGGCGTCTGCGAGAGGATGTGAGGAGGAAACGCCCGGAACTTTGGCGATCAGGTGACTGGATTCTGCATCACGACAACGCTCCAGCACACACGGCCTTACGAGTGACCCACTATTTGGCATCTCAGAGGTGGTCTGTCGTTCCCCATGCTCCGAATTCGCCGGACCTAGCCCAGTGCGACTTTTTCCTATTTCCACGAATGAAAAAAACGGTAAAAGGGGAGCGTTATGAAGATGTGGAGGAGGTAAAAACAGCTTCGCAAAGAGCACTGGACAATATCAAACTTGAAGAGTTCCAAACATGCTTCCAACAGTGAGAAAAGAGACTTGACAAGTGCATTAGTAGAGTATTATGAGGTGACTGACGAAATTTTGTAAAAAGGTTCAGCAATAAATTTTCATGACAAGAATCCGGTTTCTTCTGGGTCCCCCCTCGTATTGTAGAAATGTATTTTATGTAGTTCTTATGTGCTACCAGTTTCGACATTACATTGATACCATCTTCAGGCTCCTGTACAATGAGTAGAAAAAACGTACTATTATAAAAATATAGAACATATGTTAACAAATGTTCAGATGTCCAAATGTGTGTGAAATTTTATGGGACTTAACTGCTAAGGTCATCAGTCCCTAAGCTTACACACTACTTAACCTAAATTATCCTAAGGACAAACACACACACCCATGCCTGAGGGAGGACTCGAACCTCCGCCGGGACCAGCCGCGCAGTCCATGACTGCAGCGCCTTAGACCCATACGTTAACAATTTACAAGTATCATGTTAACTATGTAAGTGGCTCAAAAAGACATTGTATACCTTTAAAAATATATGTCACATTAGGGAAAATATGCTTCTGCCCATGTCATGCTGTTGTTAATAGTTTTCACTGTTTTACTCTAATATAGCATAGTAGATGAACATATGTATACGCTATTATTCATAATCCGTATCACACAGTAGTAACAACCCATGCAGCACAGCAATCAAATGTACTGCATACAATCATATGTCGAGTGGAAGACACCAGCTGCTGAGGTCCATACGCAGCAATGGTCACTGCATTGTCTTTGAGGAGACACTGTTAGAAATTCTTCCAGTCCATCTGTGGCAAACAGCAAACCAGAGCTTAACAGTATTTTTTGAAAACAATCTTGGTTGCAATTTTAGTTTTTTAGTTTTCAGTTACACGTTTCACCTTACTTAGGCATCTTCAGGTTTATCTTAATTTGGTATTTCTTAGATTGATCCGTTAGACAGTGTAGCCAAAGGGCATCTTCGATTACATCAGGCCAACATCGTCTTCATTAAACTCAGTAAAAACTTTCAAGATGGACGCGAGTGATTCCTAGACATACCAAACGCGTTCCCGTTCAGAGGAGCGAGTAATAGAATAAGTTAACGAAGGCGATGTTGGCCTGATGTATTCGACGAAGCCTGTTGCCTCCACTGTCTAAAGCATCGTTCTAAGAAATACCAAATTAACATCAACCTGAAGATGCCTAAATAAGGTGAAACGCGTAGTTGAAAAATAAAAAACTAAAATTGCAACCAAGACTCTTTTCAACCAGTACTATTGTTAGCCTCTTGGTTCGTAAGGGGGTCAGTTGCTCCACAGCTGAATGTCCATTCGCTCGTACCCACCTGTGGAACCGTCGTTCACCCCTGTCATCTATGGTTCGTTGCGCATCAGTTTCTTCGGCGCTCGTTTAGATGAAACATTTCTGCAATGTCAGGCTGACTTAGTAGCACAGTTTAATTAGATATTCCTGGCTCAGTAAAAGGCTGCGAGGTCATGCTGGAAAGTAACGCATACAAATTTTTATGTGGAAACTCTTAAAGCCTTTCACGTAAGACACACGTTATTAACATTCTACATCTTTACTCCCCATGTTTACATTCATGCAGCCCTCCGCAGCTAATAATTGTAGCGTGTAACATAGCGGTGTGTAACATAAGAATGTCAGTGTGCAAGAAACAGTATGTTGTAAGCGAGTTTCGAATTCGTCGACACAAGGAGCACCCTTTCCTCCGGCGTTACAGTGTCAGACCACAATCAGTCGCTTTGTCATCTGCATCATCCTCGATACAGTCCTAGCTTGACTCCATCCGATTTTCATCTCTTCCAAAATTTAAAGAACACCCCCGAGGACTTCACTTTGATAGTGGGAAGCGGCGCAAGCTAAGGTGAGGTTGTGGCTCCGTCAACAAGGTCAAACGTTCTACGAGGGTTGGAACTTAAGTAGTGGCTATTTCTTCACATCTGATACAAAAGAATTACATGTTTTCACCTGTTACTGTCCTTCAGAGTAGTCACCAGCGTTGTCTAGAACCAGTTGCCAGTGATGTGGAAGGTGTAGTATACCGTTAGCAGAGCCTGTTCTGTTGATGGTGCAAATGGAGGGGTCTCCTGCCTGTCGAATCGCTGGAACAGTTCTGAAGCGAATGCCACGAAGTATGGTGGTTGGTACAGAACTTCCCAGTCCCATCGACCGAACAGAGCAGCCAGAGCTCGCGCTGTATACGCCCGCGCGTTGTCGTGCAAAATGGTGGGTGGGTTGCGCCGCTTCTTTCGCAAAGCTGGTAGCAGATTATGCTCCAAAAACGAACAGTAATACTATGCATTGACGGTCTGCCGTGGAGGAATGTGATGCGCTAGGATAACACCATCACAGTGTCCCAAGATATTTATCTCATAACGCAATGATTAATGGTCGATTATCATTGCGGCTTGTAGGAAATATGGATGCCGTCTGTCATATGGTGCTGGAATTTGTAATTACTTAAGTCAGTTTCGAAGTTCTCTTTATTTTGCTAGTTGTGAGAAATCGAGGGCTCCATGGCGATAAGCATAGGACGCGGCATCGAACGCGTTGGGTTGCTCTGTAGTATTATCTGTATATTATACATCAACTAACTCCTGTTATTAATTATATTTCTTGACCACATAAACTGAGTGAAAATTAGACCCCATAAGTTTGGCCATAGCGATTTCCTGTGTTTACTTTGTCCTCGAACGAGCTATCGAACTACATGCGAGATGTGGTAATCATGTGTACATTTAGTGAAGTGAAATTCGATGAAAAATTTGTGGTTGTGGAATAAGGTTCTGGGTTGGCATTATATGGGCCCACTGTACACCCCTCGTGATTACTGAGGACAGTTTCTCTGCTCCTCGCTACAGGGACGAGATTCTGCAAAAAGTGGTGCGACCGTATAGCCAACATTTGGCAGATAATTTAATTTTGCTGTATGGTAACACGCATCCTCATTGTGCTGTTCTCGTGAAAGCGTTCCTTCAGCACGCTATGCTCATCTGTTCCCCGGACACAAACCCAATCGAATACGTGTCGGTTTGACTGAAATGAGACGTTTTTGGGCGTCGACAGCGACCACTTAGTCAGCACGACTTACACGGAACCGTGGCCGTGAGCAGCAGAGGGCCGTCAGCACACCACGTGCGGCGTCGCGTATCTTTGATGGGGTGGTTGCCTCCTGAGATCTCGGCGGGCAGTGTAACTAGCCAGTCTTGGAGCACGTGCATAGGGAGCCGAGTGGCAGCTGGCGGACGACAACAGATGCAAGGAGTGTGGGTCGGCAGGTGTCTTGCTGACCGGCTGGACGTCGGCGAGCAGCCGAACCACAGTATCTTGGAATGTGCGCTTGTGGAAACGACTGATGGTTAACGCTGGCAGCTTATGGAAACGGCCCGTGTACCAGGAGGACAGAGCGACCGGCCGCAGCAACTGGAAGTTAGTCTGTGCAGCCCAGATTGGAAACTGTTGTTGTTGTGGTCTTCAGTCCTGAGACTGGTTTGATGCAGCTCTCCATGCTACTCTATCCTGTGCAAGCTTCTTCATCTCCCAGTACCTACTGCAACCTACATCCTTCTGAATCTGCTTAGTGTATTGATCTCTTGGTCTCCCTCTACGATTTTTACCCTCCACGCTGCCCTCCAATGCTAAATTTGTGATCCCTTGATGCCTCAAAACATGTCCTAGTAACCGATCCCCTCTTCTAGTCAAGTTGTGCCACAAACTTCTCTTCTCCCCAATCCTATTCAATACCTCCTCATTAGTTACGTGATCTACCCACCTTATCTTCAGCATTCTTCTGTAGCACCACATTTCGAAAGCTTCTATTCTCTTCTTGCCCAAACTGGTTATCGACCATGTTTCACTTCCATACATGGCTACACTCCATACAAATACTTTCGGAAACGACTTCCTGACACTTAAATCTATACTCGATGTTAACAAATTTCTCTTCTTCAGAAGCGCTTTCCTTGCCATTGCCAGTCTACATTTTATATCCTCTCTACTTCGACCATCATCAGTTATTTTACTCCCTAAATAGCAAAACTCCTTTACTACTTTAAGTGTCTCATTTCCTAATCTAATTCCCTCAGCATCACCCGATTTAATTTGACTACATTCCATTATCCTCGTTTTGCTTTTGTTGATGTTCATCTTATATACTTCTCTCAAGACACTGTCCATTCCGTTCAACTCCTCTTCCAAGTCCTTTGCTGTCTCTGACAGAATTACAATGTCATCGGAGAAACCTCAAAGTTTTTACTTCTTCTCCATGGATTTTAATACCTACTCCGAATTTTTCTTTTGTTTCCTTCACTGCTTGCTCAATATACAGATTGAATAACATCGGGGAGAGGCTACAACCCTGTCTCACTCCCTTCCCAACCACTGCTTCCCTTTCATGCCCCTCGACTCTTATAACTGCCATCTGGTTTCTGTTCAAATTGTAAATAGCCTTTCGCTTCCTGTATTTCACCCCTGCCACCTTCAGAATTTGAAAGAGAGTATTCCAGTTAACGTTGTCAAAAGCTTTCTCTAAGTCTACAAATGCTAAAAAATTAGGTTTGCCTTTTCTTAATCTTTCTTCTAAGATAAGTGGTAAGGTTAGTATTGCCTCACGTGTTCCAACATTTCTACGGAATCCAAACTGATCTTCCCCGAGGTCCGCTTCTAGCAGTTTTTCCATTCGTCTGTAAAGAATTCGCGTTAGTGTTTTACAGCTGTGTCTTATTAAACTGATAGTTCGGTAATTTTCACATCTGTCAACACCTGCTTTCTTTGGGATTGGAATTATTATATTCTTCTTGAAGTCTGTGGGTATTTCGCCTGTCTCATACATCTTGCTCACCAGATAGTAGAGTTTCGTCATGAGTGGCTCTCCCAAGGCCGTCAGTAGTTCTAATGGAATGTTGTCTACTCCCGGGGCCTTGTTTCGACTCAGGTCTTTCAGTGCTCTGTCAAACTCTTCACGCAGTATCTTATCTCCCATTTCATCTTCATCTACATCCTCTTCCATTTCCATAATATTGTCCTCAAGTACATCGCCCTTGTATAAACCCTTACTCCTTCCACCTTTCTGCCTTCCCTTGGAAACTAATGTCTCTGAAAGGCAACTGACGACTGTCCGACACCGACAGCGCGATGACAAACACAGCAAGAGTGGGCCGGACAGTGCTTTACTGTCTCCTGGGAAGAATTCGTTCGGCCTGCACGGACGTGGCTACCGTTCGTGCAAAGTTCATCAGCTTTCGCAAGAATACTGACACTCATCTTCGATATTTGCTATGGATTTCGTGGTTTACCACGGTGAACTGGTTTAGTCGTGCGCTTGTGCGGTTGATTGCTTACTGTTTAATACAGGTGCCTGCAGACGCAATATAGTTAGCACAGTGACCTTGCGTACCTCGTTCTGTCTCATTGTTTAGCTTAGGGCTGAATCGTGTTAGAACTGAAAAAAAAATTCTGAAATTCTCTAGTTTTCAGTTTGGTATTGCGATAGCTCTCAGAGTTGAGGTCTAGCTATGTTAAGGTCCTGTCATACTTGTACAGTATGATCCTATTCATGTTGTCAAATACAGTGTGTGTATGGAAGTAAGGTTCTAAGTTAGTGCAATACTTTGACTCAGCCCAGCATCGCCGTGTACCTGGTTCATTATGATTTATTTATTCTGTGTAATTGTAATATTATTTAATTCATGGGGTTGTGGATATCGTGTTAACTTGTTAACTGATTTAGAGTTTCAATCGTTATTGAGTTAGAACTCCTTATGAATTGTGAGACCTGTAACATACGTGTTGTGTAGTTACACTGTTGCTGAACTATTCTTAATGCTGTTTCTGTAACTCAGCATTTATTTCGGATTCTTTTTCGAAATTATTGTTATTGATTTTCGATCAATAGAATTTAGCTTATATTCCGTACTTTTATAGTACTTGTTTTAGGAGAAATTTACATAGCACATTTGTGTTCAATAATAGTGTTGTTTATACATGGCATCACCGCTAAATTATGATTACACCTTGACAACTCCGAGTTACTTCCGCTCCAGAGCCTATATTGCTGTTAATGAATATTCCTCTGCACCAGTACGTACAGTTGGAAATCATAATGAACCTTAAAAAACATTTGAGTTAAATGGGTTCAAACACGAGGAAAAGTCAAAGGTAGACATTCTCGTGAAATGGATAACGAAAGTAACGGAAATGTTAAATCAGAAAAGTAGGTATCTCTCTGAGCAGAAGACTGTGGATCCTCTCGCATATGAATCTTCTTTTGCGTAACCGATGATTCAAGTGTCAGCGGATGATGTAACTTTTCAGATGATTGCAGGATGAGAAGAAACACACAGTGGGAATTACGTTGTGATGAAAGAGACTCCTACAAAAATGACGTAATAAATCTGCTTGTCATTCAGCAAAAAGACCTTTCACCGAAGATACAAAAATAAAAATAGTGCCGAAGCGTGCTCGCTTGGAAGACTATGCAGACAACTATGCATCGCACCTCGTCACTTCAGAAAACTTAATTATTTGCGTACAAGTATCAGTATAACGAAATAGCCAGTGAGTGCTTAGCTAATACGATACGACCATCCAACTCAAACCCTTTGCTCTAAGAAACTATAGGGCAGCTTGTTTCTTAGAATCAATGCGCACTGAATCCTGAAATTTTGATTTGCAGCGAAGTTTATACACTGTATATTCACACTTATACAAATTTTTTACATTACCTCTATATTTCGAAATCCATGGCATAGAACACAGAAACTGGAACTGAGACACGCGTATATATTCATTTTCATTGTCTCCAGGTTATCAAATCAAAAAAAGACGAATCACCAAATAAAGAAAAGACAAAATTGTCATTACTCACTTAAGGGGGGTGGGGGTGAGTGGGGGAGGAGGGAGCGGGAGGTCACAGCTCTCCTTAGCTTGGATGCAGGCTCGAATTCGTCCTGGCATATCACCATTCCGACCATAAAGCCAGGCGTGATCCTAACTGGCCCACAATTCACTGGCGCTTCTGCATTAAGTCGTGCTCTTTCCAATCGACCCAACATATCTTCGATTCTGTTCATGTCCGGGAAACAGGCAGGCCACTCTATCTGGTGACCCTAACTTGCTGAAGGAACGTTGCTGCTAGAACATCCCTATGAGTACGAAAGTCATGATACATCAAGAGGAAATTGTGGGGAGAACGTCTCGCTACTGCTTGCGGAACTCGTTCCTGTATCGTAGAGCAGTGTGTCTGCCATCAACAACTGCGAGAGATGTACGGCGATCGCATGCAGTAGCAATCCATAGCGTCACTCCAACGCTATCTTGTTGCATATGTGGAACATAGTGTTGGAGGCTTTCTATACTACCCGTTTGTCTCGAAACACGTTGTTTGATATTATCAGAGTAAAAAAACATCGCGTTTCGTCTGTAAATCACGTCTTACGCCAATCCTGGGGCACATATTCCTAAGGATTTATTGGCCATCTGTAACGGATCTCATGGGGTTGTAGTTATCAAAGTTGCTCCCCATGGTCATCTGGTTAAAATGGTTCAAATGGCTCTAAGCACTATGGAACTCAACGTCTGAGGTCTTCAGTCCCCTAGATTTAGAACTACTTAAACCTAACTAACCTAAGGACATCACATACATCCATGCCCAAGGCAGGATTCGAACCTACGACTGCAGCAGCAGCGCGGTTCCGGACTGAAGCGCCTAGAACCGCTCGGCCACAGCGGCCGGCTGGTCATGTAGAATGAAATCGTTTCCTGTCGGTTTGATACGATACGTCACGTCCTGTAATCTCTTCTAAAGCCGTATTCCATTCTGGAGCACTCAGCCCACGATTCCTTCGACTTATAAGTATTAAATATTGATCGTCCTGTGCACCTGTCGAACATGCACTGAAGTGACAAAAGTCATGGGGTACCTCCTAATAGCCGGCCGGAATGGCCGAGCGGTTCTAGGCGCTACAGTCTGGATCCGCGCGACCTTTACGGTCGTAGGTTCGAATCCTGCCTCGGGCATGGATGTGATGTCCTTAGGCTAGTTATGTTTAAGTAGTTCTAAGTTCTAGGGGACTGATGACCTCAGAAGTTAAGTCCCATAGTGCTCAGAGCCACCTCCTAATATCGTGACGGACCTCTTTTTGCCTGGTATAATATTGCAACTTGACGTGGCATGGACTCAATAGGTCGTTGGAAGTCCGCTGTAGAAATACTGATCCATGATGCCTTTCTAGCCGTCCATAACGGCGAAAGTGTTGCCAGTGCCGGATGTTGTGCACAGATTGACTTTTCCATTGTATTCCATAAATTCGATGGGCTTCATGTCGGGCGATCTTAGTGGACAAATCATTCGCTCGGACTGTCCAGAATGTTCTCCAAACCAATCCTGAAAATAAGTGTGGCCCAGTGATATAGTGCATTGTCATCCGTAAGATTCCATCATTGTTTGGGAACATAAAGTCCACGAACGGCTGCAAAAAGTCTCAAACTAGCCAAATTTAACCAGGACCCAGACCATTCTATGTAAAGACAGCCCACATCATTATGGAGCCACCACCAGTTCAACGGCTCTGAGCACTATGGGACTTAACATCTGTGGTCATCAGTCCCCTAGAACTTAGAACTACTTAAACCTAACCTAAGGACATCACACGCGTCCATGCCCGAGGCAGGATTCGAACCTGCGACCGTAGGGGTCACGCGGTTCCAGACTGTAGCGCCTAGAACCGCACGGCCACACCGGCCGGCTCCACCAGTTCGCACGTTGCCTTGTTGACTACTTGGGTCCATGGTTTCATTAGGTCTGAGCCATGCTCGATGTCTATCATCAGCTCTTACCAACTGAAGTCGGGACTCATCTGACCAGATCACGGTTTTCCAGACGTCTAGGGTCCATCCGATATGGTCACGAGCCCAGGAGAGGCGCTGCAGGTGATGTGCTGTTAGGAAAAGCACTCTCGTCGGTGGTCTGCTGCCACAGCCCATTAACGCCACATTTCACCGCACTGCCCTAAGGGATATGATCGCTGTACGTCCCACATTGATTTCTACGGTTATTTCGCGAAGTGTTGCTTGTCTGGTAACACTGACAGCTCTACACAAACGACGCTACTGCCTGTCGTTAAGTGAAAGCCATCGACCACTGCGTTGTCCACAGTGACAGGTGATGCCTGGATTTGGTGTTCTCGGCACACTCTTGACACTGTTGACCTCGGAATATTGAATTCCCAAACGATTTTCGAAATGGAATGTCCCATCCGTCTAGCTATAACTACTATTCCGCGTTCAAAGTCTCTTAATACCCGTCGTGTGGCCATAATCACGTCGGAATTTTTTTTCATGAATCACCTGAGTGCAAATGACAGTTCTGGCAATGCACTACCCTTTTATGGCTTGTGTGCACGATACTGTCGCCATCTGTAGATGTGCATATCGCTATCCCATGACTTCAGTTACGTCAGTGTAAGAACTCTACCTGTCCACTGGAAGTGTCCTCAACACATCAGTTTAAGAGCTGTGCACACGTCGAGCATACTTCGTTGGTCGACAAGCAGTCTGCTGGTAATGTGAGGACGTAGACCCAATCATTGCTCGCGGTTGTCCTCCTTGGCATGATGGATGCTCGCTCTACTGTTCCAGAGATGTCTCTAATGCATCCCCGCCGGTGCCTTGCGTTCAAGTGAAATGTTGCAATCCATTCGAGCGCAGTGTTCTACACGAAGGTAATGGTCATGGTGACTGCGTGTATGTTTACAAACATCATCAGCGGCGACCTTCCGATCTGTACACTGTCATCATGCCAAGACGGCAGCGTGAAATATCGGGGAATGGGAACTTTTGTTGATATGAGTATAGCTACAAACTGTGTTCTGATTCACGTTATTCTTTGGGACTAAATTAGCGATAGCCCTTGAGTAAGCAAAATCATACAATTATATACTGTCTAGTCAACTTCCGAGAGCAAAATTATGAGTCGTAAACAGTCACACATTTGACAATCACAGTTGCCGCCCGCTGAGGCCGGGTGGTTCTAGCCGCTTCAGTCCGGAACCACGCTGCTGCTATGGTAGCAGGTACGAATACTGCCTCGGGCGTGGATGTGTGTGATGTCCTTAGGTTAGTTAGGTTTATGTAGTTGTAGGTCTAGGGGACTGATGACCTCCAATGTTAATTCCCGTAATGCGTAGAGCCATTTGAGCCATTTGTCAATCACATTTGCCGTGTAGACACATAGATCAGTTCATTACATAAATATTTGCCCCACGAAATTTAGTTATTGTGTTACTTCACACGAAACAATTCATAACTTCTTCCGAGGTACGAAATGCAATCACGGTCTCGCGTACATAAATTAATTTGCCATGTACTACCGTGGCTGTTGCACGTACGTGAATGTATCACTCTACCGCCTGTAACTGAATGAGCTCGGAATTCTTCACAGTCAATTCTGCGTTAGTACTTCCTGAGAATATTCAAATCTTTGTTACTTATTTTTAGTAAGACTATTCTCTCATTCATAAGGCAACGACGCTATCCGAGGGTTTTAGTAAAATGGCAGTATATGAATTCGAATCTTCGACCGACAGCAGTGATCCCAACCCAACTAAACCTGTTGGAACGAGGTACAACATCCATTGACAGGCAGACTGCCCTACCACAAATGACTACACAACAACTCCGTGGAAGAGCGTTAAACGTAAGAAACCTGTTATCAGTCAGTGAAGAGCGGTAACGTTTACGAGAGGAGAGACATTAATACTTTCAGGCGCAAAACCGGACATGTTTCTGGTCGGTCCCCTACTGATAGTACGCAACTTGTAGAGGAGCAATTTCTTGCTGGTTTCGTAGCACTAAAGGGCATGCATGAAACATTTCGTGTTCTACCCGCTTAGGAAAGATGAAATCTGTCTCCACCAGACGCCTCATCACCTTGTACATAACTTCTCACTCTTCTTTCCCACCCTCAATTGCTCTCCCACCCCACCCCCCACCTCCCCGCCCCCCGCAAACATTTTTTCCTACGAAAAGTACAACCTGATATTGCACCAGCTTACAACACGTCCAATATTAATGAAGCAAAATATTCAGTTAAGAATCTACTGACAAGATCCCATTACATTATGAACTGTTGATATGATTGTGGTTGGAGAGAAGCAGCTCTTTTTCAAATGCGTACTCTTTGATGAATAATTCATAATCGCATCTAACGTCAAGATACCGGCGCATCATGCAACACGTAGTTTCCTTTCTTATGGCTGATGCAACTGTCACATACGATTGCACTTCGGATATAGGATACGTGTATCTGCAATAAAAATGTCACAGTGGAAAATATCTTAATCCAGCATTGGTCAGCAGATATGTGATGAGTAGCAGTTTACCATTCCTCTCTCCCATCCTCCGTAATGATTCACATATTGTTTATCTGATGGTGTACCTTCCACTTTTAACAGGAGCTGGGTATACAGTATCTGCTACCATGTCTAGTGTTCTTGACATCAGACTTTACAGTTCGAAACAAAACTTTGAATCAGCCCTTCCATTGGTATCTAAATCGTTTCATAGTTTCTGGTTAGTAAATCTACCCATACCCATCTCTCCAGTAGACCAGAAGCTTCAAATTCTACACTAGCGAGAAGGGGGTATTCAGATATCTAATGAACTGAGATAAAAATCATTCCCGATGAAAATTTGACTGAGTTGAATGGGTGCTACTGATGAGCGTCTGATTGCGGAAAGCATCAAGAAAGCTATCAGTTCCAGAGTCTCTTCACCGATAGAGTTTCGTGTCCTCACTTAATAGAACACTGCAGAGAGGAACAGCATCAAATCCACAATAACACCACGCGTTCAGGTACCTGTAATTTGTGTCACCGTCTCTCCTTCATTAATAATACATCAGTGATGAAGAGCAGACAAGCCAAACAGTGACCCACAACGTCAATGTGTTTTAGTATCTCGGCCATGGTGCCGAGTTAACTTTCAAACTAAAAATTTCTTCTTAGAGACATCTTACAGAAATCGCCGTTCCTCGCAGTCAGTGCTGCAGAAGCGTCTGGAATGCACATCGCCGTCCCTCAGCATGTCCATGGATTTCAGCACGCCTTGTATTCTTTCGTGTTCTTCGTCTTCCAGGAGAGAGCTAATTCCACATTCTTACTGCACTATTTACTCCTAAAACCAGTGTATTTTGTTTTACCTTGCTCACAATAACTTCTGCCATCTCAGTTCATCGTATATCTAGATCTATAGCTACATACACTACTGGCCATTAAAATTGCTACACCACGAAGGTGACGTGCTACAGATGCGAAATTTAACCGACAGGAAGAAGATGCTGTGATATGCAAATGATTAGCTTTTCAGAGCATTCACACAAGGATGGCGCCGGTGGCGACACCTAAAACGTTCTGACATGAGGAAAGTTTCCAACCGATTTCTCACACACAAACAGCAGTTGACCGGCGTTGCCTGGTGAAACGTTGTTGTGATGCCTCGTGTAAAGAGGCGAAATGTGTACCATCACGTTTCCGACTTTGATAAAGGTGGGATTCTAGAATGTCGCTATTGCGGTTTATCGTATCACGACATTGTTGCTCGCGTTGGTCGATATCCAATTACTGTTAGCAGAATATGGAATCGGTGGGTTCAGGAGGGTAATACGGAACACCGTGCTGGATCCCAACGGCCTCGTATCACTGGCAGTCGAGATGACAGGCATCTTATCCGCATGGCTGTAACGGATCGTGCAGCCATGTCTCGATCCCAGAGTCAGCAGATGGGGACGTTTGCAAGACAACAACCATCTGCACGAACAGTTCGACGACGTTTGCAGCAGCATGGACTATCAGCTCGGACACCGTGGCTGCGGTTACCCTTGACGCTGCATCACAGACAGGAGCGCCTGCGTTGGTATGCTCGACGACGAACCTGGGTGCACGAATGACAAAACGTCATTTTTTCGGATGAATCCAGGTTCTGTTTACAGCATCATGATGGTCGCATCCGTGTTTGGCGACATCGCGGTGAGCGCACATTGGAAGCGTGTATTCGTCATCGCCATAGTGGCATATCACCCGGTGTGATGGTATGGGGTGCCATTGGTTACACGTCTCGGTCAACTCTTGTTTGCATTGACGGCACTTTGAACAGTGGACGTTACATTTCAGATGTACGACCTCATGTTGCAGTCCTGTACGGGCCTTTCTGGATACAGAAAATGTTCGACTGCTGCCCTGGCCAGTACATTCTCCAGATCTTTCACCCACTGAAAACGTCTGGTCAATGGTGGCCGAGCACCTGGCTCATCGCAATACGCCAGTCACATGTAATCACATGTCACTTCTAGTATAATATATTTGTCCAATGAATACCCGTTTATCATCTGCTTTTCTTCTTGGTGTAGCAATTTTAATGCCAGTAGTGTATCTACTACGTGAGCGACTTTATGGTGTGAGGCAGAGGGTGCTTTTGTGGCATTGTGACTTCCTCTCTTTCCTGTTCCAGTCGTGAATGGTGAATGGCAAAGATGATTGTTGGTAATCCTCCGCGAAAGTTCGGATCTCTCTAATATTGCTTTCACCATTTTTGGCTAAATATGCGTTGGGGGAAGCAACATATTGATTGACCCTCTCGCTCTAGAAATTTTAATAGTAAAACACATCGTGATGCACAATGTAGCGCATGTCACTGGAGTTGCGTGAGCGTTTCCCTGACTCAAGCGCGCTGCTCTTTTCATCTGGCAATCCTATCTGACAAAGCTCTCAGACCAACGTGAGATATTCGAATATCGGTCGTATTTTAAGCTACCTCCCCCGTGGGTGGGCTACAGTTCCTGAAAACGCTTCCAATGAATCCCTGACTGGAATCTGCATTCCCTACGATTAGTTTCACGTATTCATTCCAATTATAAACCGTTCCATGTGCATACTCTCAGATTTTTAATACGTGGGCGTGTTGAAAAGCATTGCCTCCGAATTTTTTTGGTGAAAACTCGTTGAGCTTTTTAAATAAAACTGCATCTTTATTCTTCATGTCCATAGTCCTACGAGGGTTGTCCAGAAAGTAAGTTACGATAACCCGCTAAATGGAAACCACAGCGAAAATCAGAAACATTTTATTTTCAAGAGTTAGCAACAGTTTCCAGGTTTTTCTCTTCATAGCCGCTGTTCCGACTTAGACATTTGTCGGAGCGTTATACCAAATTTCCAACACCATCGTCATAGAAGGCAGCCGCCTGTGCTTTCCGATAATTCTCTACCCTGGTCTATATCGCGTAGCCTGCGCCCAAGTGTTATCTTCGTATCCAGCGTTTCATGTGAACAGAGTTGATGCTCAGGACGAGCCAATTAGGGCTGTGCTGTGGGTGATCCAACACTAAGAGCGCCTTCACTGCCCCTGCAGAGTGGGGCTGAGAATTGCCATGAAGAAGGAAGTGCGTGGCAGTTTTGCTACGTGGACTGCATTCATTAAGGCGAAGCCTCTCAGCAGGCCCTTCTACTTGGCGGGAGACATCGTTGTTCTAGGCACCTTTACTCGATCACAGTCTGCTCACAACTGGAAAGAGCGTCTTGATGGGATCGACGGTCATACTAGAGACACTACCCAACACATCTGTGCAAAGCTTCACCAGATTTTCGCTGTGGTGTCCATTAAGCGACCGATCGGAACTTGCTTTCTGGATAACTCTCGTATTTCTCATCGTAGTCAACCTGGCGACGAACTAATTTCTTCCAACTACAGATCAGTTTTTTTATATCGTCACTATAGAATGTTTGACTTTGTTGATGGAGCAACAACTTCACCTCTACTTGCATTGCTTCATCGATATCAAAGTGAAGTCCTCGAAGCGAAAGTCTTGGAAACAGATAAAAATCGGTTGGGGGCAAGACAGGACTGTATGGAGGATGTTCGATGACAGCGAAAACAAGGTGCCCGATTATAGCGGATGTTGCAGCACCCGTGTGTGGTCTGGTATGGTCAGGTCGAAGGAGATGGTGTTCCACGTGTGGACGATCTCTTTGAATTGGCCCTTTCAGTTTTCTGAAAATCTCGCAGTACCTTACAGAGTTTATTTATGGTGGTGCCTTCAGGCACGAAGCACTGTCAGTATGACTCATCTGCTGATGGCTTAATCCCCAACTTTCTTGGCGTCGGTGATCCTTTGTGGCGTCTAGTGTAACGCTATCACCGACCACCTTGAACGGCAATCAGTGCTAACGTTATACCCCTGCGAGGAATTTTTAAGTAGTTGTGACCGTGATATGGGAATAGAACAATCAAACTGGGAATCGTTTACGAACCTCTCCAGCAGAGTATAACTAACAGTCAATGGATGGGTCAAAAACAGACGTTCTCTCAGCACAAAAGCAAATTGTAACATTACATATGAAAACTGGTCGCCACCCTAATTAGGCATTCTTGTATCAAGCATAATGATAGAGCATAAGGCAGTGCTAAGGCTAACATAACCTTCCTTGGTACACGCACTAAACTCTTTCGTTTTTTTCACACTACAACACAGAAACCTAACCTTGCAGATAAATGTGCTACTAACTAGTAAGTCAGATAAGCAAATGGCCAATGTGATGGTAAACAGCAACATAGGCCTCTCAGCAGCACGTACCTTAAATGAACTAGATGCAACAGATTAAAAAACCAAATATCGACACACTTTAAACTAATGGCAATACTGAACAGGAAAAAGCTTGAAATGATTCTCCATTTAAATCAAGGGGTCTACTAATGGCCATAATCTATAACTTCATTGCCTGATACAGGGTCTCTATGCCTGTTCATTAACCACCTTGCATTAGAATAGATAACACAGTTAACAGTTCTTTCTTAAACTTGGTTTGAAGCAACTAAACATAATGCAAATTTAACTACACTGGTTCTGAATGAACCTTTGCATTGCTTCAGTAAATAACCAGGCTGGTCCATCAGGACCGTTAAACTTTCAAGGTTTGAAGATCCATGCTCGTTAACAAAACTAGACCAGTATGTATGAGAAAAGGTAAGTATTCTTATCATTAATTATTACTTACGTGAAGCACAACAAACTCTAACTCTTTAAATAACAAATGTGCTTTCAGATGCAGTCTTTTGACCTACTCAAAAATATAATTGATTGTGTAAATGACCACACAACGTTAAATTCAAGTTCAACATCTTTCTCATAATAAATTAGGACACTCCGAATCAAATTCCCTAGGATAGGAATCCTTTCCAGGTTTGTTATTTGGGATAATCACGGGTGTACGATAGAGTTTTTAGCAACACCACGATTATTATTCAATTGCAGCAAATTTCACAAATACCTGGTCCATTTACAGAGTGCCAAATACAAAACAACTTATTGGAGGGTTGGTGGCACAGGTGGCAAAATTTACAATGGCCATTAACCTGGCGGCGATGTAGTCATGGCAGTACTGTTCGCCTCGACCTACTGGTGATCTTGGCGGCGAAATAATATTTTTATAGGGCCAAAAATCATGCGATGATAATGGTATCACCAAATTCAGAATGCGAGGCCCAAAAATACTGCCCTTAAGCTCTTATGGCCTCAGAATTCCAGGAATATGAGCCACTATGATCCGCTGCTGCTAGGTGTTAACCACAGCACTGCTCAGCGCAGATTCCTTACCCGTCACAAAGGACGAGTTTCCACTTGTGGGCCACCCACAACTTTTCCACTCCGCCAGGCTACTGCCGTATCTGCGGAGCTTCCCTACATCTTTTACATTCAACCGTACGTTCCCTAATTATGGACCAAGTCATTTATAGCACATTACATAACAATCACGTCAGTAGTTATTTAAATTCACAAGGATAATTTAGACGACATCGTTCAAAAATTCACATAACTGAAACATGAATACATAGTCAAAGAATTTCCATGACAGATACAACATTATACATAAGCAATACTACAAATTGGCAGAGGAGTATCGATAAAGATACGAAGTAGGTCAAAACTAGGTGTTACAAACTCCATTGTTGCTCTCCTGTTTTCGGCGTCAAAATCGTGAACCCAGCTGTCGGCACCTGTCAGAATGTTTTAAAACAACTCATGATCATCATGCTCAATCTCCAAAGAAATTGTTGACGGAAGTCCAATCTCTTTTGATCCTTGTCAGGAGTGAGCATTCGAACACCAACCGTGCACACAGTTTTTGTATCGTAGTTCTACAGAGAGGGCCTATACACGCTATCATAATATGCTACACTTGCCTGCGAGATGTCTGTATGCTATCCGACGATTTTATCTGACGAGTTCATCAACTGGATTCCAATGTTTCTCATTGCGGTGGTGCACTCCGAACTCTTTCATACGTGTTGAGGTTGGCATGACCGTGACTGTTTCCTTCGTTACGAGCACAAACAACCCACCGTCACACATTACTGATGGCGATTCGATCATCACCGTACACAGCTTTCATTCTTCTATGGATTTCAATTGGAGGCACGTTTTCTGCGATTAAAATGTCAATTACTGCACTCTATCACGCACCGGCGATGTAATGTTTCACACCGCCATCTTACACGCTACTATTCGGAGGATTGCAACTTGCGTCAGCTGCCCAGCGAAGTCGAAGGAGTAATATGCAATACATTAATACTTCAACTGATTTTGACAACAGAATAAAAAATTCGAAGGCATGACTCTTCAGCACGCCCTCGTAGATGTGACTGCTTCCGGTGATTATTCAGCAGTCTTGTAGTTACAGAATAACTGGAGAAGAAATAAGGGACTGGAGCCACCAAAGAAGTTGCCAGTAGAGAGCTAGCAATAAGAGTAGAGAACAGGAAAAAAGGCCGTGTAATTCACACTTCCTTCGCAACGTCAGGTAGTGGTTAGGAATGAGATATACCGACCGCAGCGCAGTCGCGGCAGGTTTCAAAATGTTTCATATGGCTCTGAGCACTATGGGACTTAACAGCTGAGGGTATCAGTCCCCTAGAACTTAGAACTACTTAAATCTAACTAACCTAAGGAGATCATACACATCCTTGCCTGAGGCAGGATTCGAACCTGCGACCGTAGCGGTCGCGCGCTTCCAGACTGAAGCGCCTAGAACCGCTCGGCCACTCCGACCGGCTGGCAGGTTTCAGTTTCACTGAACGCGGTCTTGGTACCTCGCATCTGTGATCTGTAATTACGTCACAAAATTTATAGTAATGGGTTATTTTAGTCTGCCCCTTAGTGCATAATTGATTGAAGACTTATGTCTGTGTAACAAGGATTTGGTAGGCTCGGCAGTTGTCTACAACCGCGAGCTCCTGTGAATATACCTTGTCTCTTCTTGCCTGAGGTGTATTCTCCGAGCTAGTAAGACATTGTCGTGACCACGTTCGGAGAGGTTCTGTTCGTGATGTTGCGCTGTTGTCGTCTTTAGTGCAAAGACTGGACTGATGTAGCTCTCCATGCCACTCTATTCTGTGCAAACCTCTCATCTCCTAATAACTGTTGCAACCTACACCATTCTGAATCGGCTTACTGCATTCATGTCTTGGACTCCGTCTACTATTTTTACCAGGCCCCCTCCAACTTCCCTCTAATACTAAACTGATGATCCCTTGATGTCTCAGAATGTGTCCCTTCAACGAGTCCCTTTTTTTAGTCACGTTGTGCCACAGATTTCTTGCCCCCCAATTATATTCAGTACCTACCCATCTAATCTTCGGTATTCTTCTGCAGCACCACATCTCAAAATCCTTTATTCTCTTCAAGTTTAAATTGTTTATCGCCCATCTTTCAATTCGATACATGGCTACATTCCAGACAGATACCTTCATAAAAGACTTTCTAACATTTAAAGTCTATGTTCAATGTTAGTGAATTTCTCTTCTTTAGAAACGCTTTTCTTGTCCTTGCCAGTCCACAATTTATTTCCTCTCTACTTCGGCCATCATAATTATTTTGTTCCCCAAGCAGCAAAACTCGTCTACTACTTTTAGTGTCTCGTTTCCTAATCTGTTTACCTCAGCACCACCTAAGTTAGTTCGGCTGTATTTCATTACCCTCTTTTTTGAACGTTCATCTTATACTAAACAGCCAATACATTATGACCACTGCTCACTGCCCCGCTGGATGCCACCTGGTGGCGTTGCGGGCACGTAACGTAGTAACAAAAGGATGTAGGCGGAGCAGACCCCGATAGGGATCACCCTAGCGAAAAGATTGGCTGCAAATGAGGAAGTCCGTTGAAATAAGTGACTTTGACAAAGGGCTGGTTATTATTACGCAGAGCCTCTGAACGGGTATCTCTAAAACGGCGAACACGGTCGAATGATCAGTTAATACTGTCGTGAGCATCTACGGAAAAAGGTAGAAGGACAGTGAAAATACCACTAGCGCTAAATGGTTGGACGTCTACGACTCTTCACAGAACGTGGGGCTGGGAGGCTTCTCTGCTCTGTAAGGTAGGGTAGACGGTGATCTGTGGCATCTCTGCCGAAAAAGGACAATGCTGGTGCACGTACTAATGTTTTGGACCACACCGTTCATCAGAGATTGTTGAACAAGAAGCTCCGCAGCAGACCACTACTACGTGTTCACATGTTGACCCAACGCCATCGTCAATTACGATTGCAGCGGGCACGGGGCCATCGGGATTCGACCGTTGATCAACGAAAACGAGTCGTCTCCACAAACGCCCTCATCAAGGTGAACGGCGGTTCGAAACGTGCTGCACGCCACGGACGCAAGCTGATGGGAGCTGTATTATGCTAGGGGTACATTGTCCTGCATTTGCATTGGCCGTGTGGTACTAATCGAAGACATGCTGAGAACCAACTGCATCCCTCCACTCTTTATTTCTTCCCCGGCGGCGATATCGTCTTCCAACAGTATAACCGTCGATGTCTCGGAGCCAGAACCGTGCTACAGTGGTTTGAGGAGCATGATAGTGAACTCACGTTGATGTCTCGGCGACCAGATTCGCCTGATGTAAATCCAGTGGAACCCACCTGGGTCGCCACCGGGCGCCATCATAGCGGACACAAATCAGCAGCCCGTTATTTAAGTGAATGACATGATCTGAGAACAGACATCTAATGCTACCTATCTCCACAAACTGTCGGATCCCTGGTTCGCAGAATCAGTGACGTATTTTGTTCCAAAGACGGACGAAACAGGTGCTCGTAACGTTTTGGCTCATCAGAGTTTATCCTAGTTTCAAGACGGTGTCCATTCCGTTCAGCTGATCTTCAAAGTCATTTGTTGTTCCCTAGTGCATAATTCTAAGACTTAAGACTTATGTCTAGCAAGGATTTGGTAGGATCCTCAGTTATCTACAAATGTGTGCTCCTGTAAGTATACCCTGTCCCTTCTTGCTAATTCCTTCTTCAATTTTTTCTTTGTTTTCTTTTACTGCTTTCTCAACATATAGAATGAATAACATCACGATAGGCTTCAGCCTTCTGGCTGGTTTGACGCGGCCCGACAAGAATTCCTCTCCTGTGCTAACCTCTTCATTTCAGAGTAGCACTTGCAATCAATGACCTCTATTATTCGCTGGATGTATTCCAACTTCTGTCTTCCTCTACAGTTTTTGCCTTCTACAGCTCTCTCTAGCACCATGGAAGACATTCCCTCATTTCGTAAGATATGTCCAATCATCCTACCCCTTCTCCTTATCAGAGTTTCCCACATATTCCTTTCCTCTCCGATTCTGCACAGAACCTCCTCATTGCTTACCTCATCAGTCCACCTAATTTTCTACATTCGTCTGTAGCACCACATCTCAGATGCTTCGATTCTCTTTTGTTCCCGTTTTCTATTTTCTTACAAGTGAGAGAGGATAATTCTATTCAGAATTAAAACAGAAATCGCCACATCCATTTATGAAATTATTTGCCAATTTTATTTCAACAGCTTCCTTAGCTCGAGGTGCACGTCAGAATTTCCGTGTTCTTATATTCCGTAGGATGACCGGTGCCAAGGCAGTGTTCTCCAATGGCGGATTTTCTTGGTTGTCGTAAGTGTGTGTGTCGCTGTCGCTCAGTACACCGGTCCTCCATAGTCCAATGTATGACATGCCACAGCTGCAGGGAATACGTAGACTCCCAACTTTCGTAAACCAAGATCACCTTTCACGGAACCCAAAAGGACCCATATCTTAGATGATGGTCGGAAAACACACTTCACCTAATATTTCAGCAAAATGAGACGAATCCTGTTCTAGCTGCTCTCTGTCTAAGGCAAAAAGGGCGTAGACTTTCGAGCCACCTCGGTATTGTCATCACCCACGCAGTACACAGTTGGCCGATAGCACAACGCACGCCTAATCTGTCTTTCATTATAACCATTCTAACGAAAGCTGACTTCGAGATGGGCTGACTCGACTGAACAACTCTTAGGGTTCGAGATGACAGGGGCCAAACAACAAAAGTATCGTCTACAAATATGAGAAAGAATCGGAGATTTCAAAGCCGCCTACTGTAAGGCACGTTCCTCGAAATCTTCCATATACAAATTGGCAATAATAGGTGACAACGGGCTTCCCATCTCATCTCCATCTGTCTGTTAGTAGTGTTGGTATCTCAATAAAAAATAAATGGAAGTCAACACATGTAGAAATAGATTCGTTAATTCGGCACCAAATCTAATCTCAATCAGTCGTAACGAGTAAGACAGAGGAACACCAGTGAAGAGAGAGACCACATAAAAACTTAGTAGAGTATCAAAAATGGTTCAAATGGCTCTGAGCACTATGGGACTCAACTGCTGAGGTCATTAGTCCCCTAGAACTTAGAACTAGTTAAACCTAACTAACCTAAGGATATCACAAACATCCATGCCCGAGGCAGGATTCGAACCTGCGACCGTAGCGGTCTTGCGGTTCCAGACTGCAGCGCCTTTAACCGCACGGCCACTTCGGCCGGCAGTAGAGTATCACACTCATTCAAACGCATTATCTCTAATCGACTAATCGACATAAGAAATCCGCCGAGTTCTTAACGTGGTGCTCACACAGACCTACTATAGGGCTCAACAGGTAACACGGTGCTTTGCTGCACGATTTGTCTGAGCACTACTGTTACTACCAAGCGAGGCGGCGCAGTAGTTAGCACACTGGTTTCGCATTCGGGAGGACAACGGTTCAAATCCGCGTCCGGGGATCCTGATTTGGATTTCCCGTGATTGCTTCAGACAAATGTGGGGATGGTTCCTTTGAAAGGGCACGGCCGACTTCCTTCTCCATCCATCCCTATTCCGATAGGACCGATGACCTCACTGTTTCGCCCCTTCTCGCAGATCAACCAACCAACGAACCAGTGTTACAATCGGTCGAAAAGGAACCTTAGGGAGGTCATTACACCTATGGAGAATAACACACTAAGAAGGCTGCAGTTTGATCATAAACTAAATTACTAGCTTGCTGTTACATACTCAGATGAGACATGAGACAATGGAATGTAGTCGAATTAAGTCGGGTGATGCTGAAGGAATTAGATTAGGAAATGAGACACTTAAAGTAGTAAAGGAATTTTGCTATTTGGGGAGCAAAATAACTGATGATGGTCGAAGTAGAGAGGATATAAAATGTAGACTGGCAATGGCAAGGAAAGCGTTTCTGAAGAAGAGAAATTTGTTAAATCGAGTATAGATTTAAGTGTCAGGAAGTATTTGTATGGAGTGTAGCCATGTATGGAAGTGAAACATGGACGATAAATAGTTTGGGCAAGAAGAGAATAGAAGCTTTTGAAATGTGGTGCTACAGAAGAATGCTGAAGATTAAATGGGTAGATCACATAACTAATGAGGAGGTATTAAACAGGGTTGGGGAGAAGTTTGTGGCACCACTTGACTAGAAGAAGGGATCAGTTGGTAGGACATGTGTTGGGGAATCAAAGGATCACCAATTTAGTATTGGAGGGCAGCGTGGAGGGTAAAAATCGTAGAGGGAGACCAAGAGATGAATACACTAAGCAGATTCAGAAGGATGTATGTTGCAGTAGGTACTGGGAGATGAAGAAGCTCGCACAGGATAGAGTATCATGGAGAGCTGCATCAAACCAGTCTCAGGACTGAAGACCACAACAACAACAACAACGAGACATTATGTTTGTGACATAACTCAAAGGAAAATATATTTTAACCAAGGGCACGTAAGCTTACCACCACAATGGCGTCGAGACACCTTTCAAATTGTCCGCTGTTCACAGTAGACCACTCAATGGATTGTGGGGCCTTGACTTTCCAATCAACAGCTGTTTAAAGATATGCCGATAGAGAGTCACCACTGACCAACTTATGGCAACTATCGAAATGTGCATTGCCACAGATAAGGTGCCTCACTGTCATGTACCTTTCGTTGGTGTATTTAAAATTGTTATCGTGTATGTATTTCACGTCGCACACGCAAATATGTTAATGCTTATGTCATACTGTAAGTCATTCTATAAAATGAAGTCAAAGCTTCAAAGACAAACATTTGCAAGCACTGAAATTTAAAACTTCCACAAGTTGACGAGTTTGGAAGTTACGTCAGATACTCGGCTACAATCTTGTGAAATCTTATGCCACGTAATTCTGCTCGTTCATACCACAGACTATCACGTCCTCTTTCAGTATGCGTTTACATTTCTATTCCCTCGAATGCATACATAACTCTTCGTTTGTTGCTTGTATGTACTGTTTGTACAGCTTTGGTGGAATCTGAAATAGTGTGTGGTGTTTCTTTCAAATGTGCTGCTACTGTGGAATTATTGAGCTGAGTCAACCTTTACATCTAGTGTTAAATTTACGTCCCGTGTCATCCATATATTACTGGCAACCGGCATAGTTAATTTTGTAGATACCAGACTTTGACAAGTGGTCCACTTGTTTGTTGTTTGTGGGGTATTTCAAACCTATCTAATGCATATTCAGTACGAAAACTGAGATTTGCTTTTGGATTTTTAATAAATCGCGTGATTCTGTCCAAGAATTTACCGACATACAATGTTAGAGTATTTGGCTGTTCTCAGTAATACGTTTTCTTTAATCGGCGTAACTTCCGCGTCGCTTCCACTCTACTTTTCTTTAATTTATCTGCGCACTTTCTATGTATCATTTGTAGTTTCAACATTCATTCTTTCCTGATGGTGGAGCGTGCCTACAATACCAAATATGTAGACAGAAAGTAAGGAGGCAGTGCTGCAGATTGTCTGACGCTAACAGCCGAAGAAAGGCCAATGATTTTCGTCTCGGTCTACCAAGAGGCAACTTTTACAAGGTCTGTGTCAGGGAGCAGGCACATTGTGCAACCGTCTCAAAAAGAAGATGATTCCTTGATACTGAATGAGAAGCGTATGTACTTTTGAGTTCACTGTCGTATCAGTGCCACAGGCCGCAACGTGCAGATAAAATCTCTGTTCATAGCAACACCCTGAGGCAATTGCGCCTCTGATTTCACACTCACCCAATGGAATTCTGCACGCTTTTATTACAATGTCTTGTGCAGTGAAACTCATTAAGACGAAATGCATTTTTACCAAGCTGCCTATGACTATAAGGACTTTCGCATGAGCAACCCAAAAATTAGATTTGTGTTGCTGTCCACACCCCTGTTACAGCTGTTTACCTGCGCTACATTTTTGTTCTTCAACCCTGCAAGTGGGACGCGCTTCGTTCCAGGGAATTTCTATGAATACTATTTCGATTAATGTAATGTAAGAATGGAAGACTAAAAGCAAAGTGCTCGGATTATAGATGTTGTAAGACTGGGATGTAGTCTTTCGCCCCAACTGTTCAGCATGTATATCGAAGAAGCAATGACGGGATTGAAAGTAATGTTTACGATTGGGATCTAAATTCAGGGCGAAAGGATATACTCAGTGAAAGTAAAGAATAGTTGTATGGCGTGTTGAATGAAGTTAACAGTTTAACGAGATCAAAATATGGACTGATAATATGTGAAGGGGGGACAAAAGTAACGAGGATTAGTCTAAATGACGTTAACTAGAAACTTAGCATCAAAACTGGTGAGCACGATGTAGGCGAAGTTAAGAAATTCTCTTACGCTGGAAACAAAATAACAAATCACAGATGGAGTCAGAAACACATGTAAAGCAGAATAGTATAGCAAAAGAGGACATTCGCGGGGAAAAGAAATCTAATAGTATCAAAACATAGGCCATAATTTGGGGAAGAAATTTCTGGTTATGTACGTTTGGGGCACAGCATCGTATAGTAGTAGTGTGCTGTGGAGAAACCGGAAAAGAAGAGAGTTGAAGCGTCTGACATGTAGTGTTACAGAAGTATGCTGGAAATTGAGTGGAATGATAAATATTTGGCTACGTGCGAGTAGGAGTCACACATTGAGGGGTTCCGTATAAACTTAATTATGTATGTAGACCATTCATTCCGGGAATCTAGGATCTAGACGATATTTGCTTGTTATCGACATTGATACTGGCAAGATACCGATCCCATGGTCTCCAAGACTTTCGAAAATGCTTTAATTTCGGGTATGAAATCGGATAACAAATGACAAAAGGAATTTTTTTTTTGCGTGATATAAATATAAATTAACATCATTCTTATTTATTCCTTTGCATGTAGTGTGAAACCTTGCTTGTTGCCAAATTTCATGATTCTTGGTCAACGGGAAGTACCCTGTGAGGTTTGATGCATGAGTTAGCTAGTGTCAAAATATGTGACATAAATGACCGTATCTTTTGATTTCATTGACTTAGAAGCATCACCTTTTCACATTGCCAAGGAACAGCAGATCTTAACATATGACATACATAACAACTGGATACGTCTCCCCGTTCATGACAGTCGGACAGGCAGACAGGGGAAAAACAGACAACGAAGTAATCCTCTCTTAGCACAAAAAACTTCTTAGTCAAGATCGCAATAAAAACACTGCATTGTGGGTAACTGGTTTCGGTAAATTACGCTACTGGCGATTAAAATTGCTACACAACGAATATGGCGTGCTACAGACGCAAAATTTAACCGACAGAAATCAGATGCTGTGATATGTAAATGATTAGCTTTTCACAGCATTCACACAAGGTTGACGCCGGTGACGACCCCTACAACATGAGGAAGTTTCCAACCGATTCCTCATACACAAACAGCAGTTGACCGGCGTTGCCTAGTGAAACGTTGTTGTGATGCGTCGTGTAAGGAGGAGATACGCGTACCATCACGTTTCCAACTTTGATAAAGGTTGGATTGTAGCCTATTGCGATTAAGGTTTATCGTATTGCGACATTGCTGCTCGCGTTTGTCGAGATCCAATGACTGTTAGCAGAATATGGAATCGGTGGGTTCAGGAGGGTAATACGGAACGCCGTGCTGGATCCCAACGGTCACGTATCACTAGCAGTCGAGATGACAGGCATCGTATCCGCATGGCTGTAACGGATCGTGCGGCAACGCCTCGATCCCTGAGTCAACAGATGGGGACGTTTGCAAGACAACAACCATCTGCACGAACAGTTCAACGAGGTTTGCAGCAGCATGGGCTATCAGGTCGGAGGCCATGGCTGCGGTTACCCTTGACGGTGCATCACAGACAGCAGCGCCTGCGATGGTGTACTCAAGGACGAACCTGGATGCACGAATGGCAAAACGTCATTTTTTCGGATGAATGCAGGTACTGTTTACAGCATCATGATGGTCGCAACCGTATTTGGCGACATCGCGATGAACGCACATTGGAAGCGTGTATTCGTCATCGCCATACTGGCGTATCACCCGGCGTGATGGTAAGGGGTACCATTGGTTACACGCCTCGGTCACCTCTTGTTCGCATTGACGGAACTTTGAACAGTGGACGTTACATTTCAGATGTGTTACGACCCGTGGCTCTACCCTTGATTCGATCCCTGCGAAACCCTACATTTCAGCAGGATAATGTACGACCGCATGTTGCAGGTCCTGTACGGGCCTTTCTGGATATAGAAAATGTTCGACTGCTGCCCTGGCCGGCACATTCTCCAGATCTCTCACCAATTGAAAACCTCTGGTCAATGGTGGCCAAGCAACTGGCTCGTCACAATACGCCAATCACTACTCTTGATGAACTGTGGTATAGTGTTGAAGTTGCATGGGCAGCTGTAGCTGTACACGCCATCCAAGCTCTGTTTGGTTCAATGCCCAGGCATATCAAGGCCGTTATTACGGTCAGAGGTGGTTGTTCTCGGTACTCATTTCTCAGGATCTATGCACCCAAATTGCGTGAAAATGTAATCACACGTCAGTTCTAGTATAATATATTTGTCCAATGAATACCCGTTTATCATCTGCATTTCTTCTTGGTGTAGCAATTTTAATGGCCAGTAGTGTATATTAACATCATCAGATATTCGCACAGGTTATTATAAAAATCATGTGACAGACGCACACAAAATCTTTCCATTAGATCTCCAGATGCACAACAAATGACATGAATGATGTGTTGGTACGTCAAAAGAAAAAGTTAAAATTACTGTGTACACAAATCACCACAACACTGCATCCGTATGATCGCACGTCATGCCTACTGTCAACAGCCGATGCATGAGGTGAACTGACAACGTGTAAAACAGCTCTTCTCATACGTGGCGCCCTAGTAAGCATGACGTGCGATCATATGGATGCAATGTTGTGGCGATTTGTGTGCAACGTAATTTTAACTTTTTCTTTTGACGTGCCAACACATCTTTCATCTCATATGTTGTGCATCTGGAGATTTAATGGATAATAACCTGTACGAAGACCTGATTATGGTATCAATAGCTACGATGCTACGGCGTAGGTGCCCTTTCTAAGGTTCGCAGTACGAGAGCGGAAGATCTTCGCCGACCTCAGCGCCCTCGCGCTGGCGCTATGCAGCTCTGCGAGCGCCGCTCCAGATTCATCTACATCTACATCTACATACATACTCCACAATCCACCATACGGTGCGTGGCGGAGGGTACCTCGTGCCACAACTAGCATCTTCTCTCCCTGCTCCACTCCCAAACAGAACGAGGGAAAAATGACTGCCTATATGCCTCTGTACGTGCCCTAATCTCTCTTATCTTATGGTTCAAATAGCTCTGAGCACTATGGGACTTAACATCTGACGTCATCAGTCCCCTACAACTTAGAACTACTTAAACGTAACTAACCTAAGGACATCACACACATCCATGCCCGAGGCCGGATTCGAACCTGCGACCGTAGCGGTCCCGCGGTTCCACACTGTAGCGCCTAGAACCGCTCGACCGCTCCCGCCGGCCCTCTCTTATCTTATCTTCGTGGTCTTTCCGAGAAATGTAAGTTGGCGGCAGTTAAATTGTACTGCAGTCAGCCTCAAATGCTGGTCCTCTAAATTTCCTTAGTAGCGATTCACGAAAAGAACGCCTCCTTTCCCCTAGAGACTCCCACCCGAGTTCCTGAAGCATTTCCGTAACACTCGCGTGGTGATCAAACCTACCAGTAACAAATGTAGCAGCCCGCCTCTGAATTGCTTCTATGTCCTCCCTCAATCCGACCTGTTAGGGATCCCAAACGCTCGAGCAGCACTCAAGAATAGGTCGTATTAGTGTTTTATAAGCGGTCTCCTTTACAAATGAACCACATCTTCCCAAAAATCTACCAATGAATCGAAGACGACTATCCGCGTTCCGCACAACTGCCATTACATGCTTGGCCCACTTCATATCGCTCTGCAATGTTACGCCCAAATATTTAATCGATGTGATTGCGTCAAGTGCTACACTACTAATGGAGTATTCAAACATTACAGGATTCTTTTTCCTATTCATCCGCATTAATTTACATGTATCTACACTCCTGGAAATTGAAATAAGAACGCCGTGAATTCATTGTCCCAGGAAGGGGAAACTTTATTGACACATTCCTGGGGTCAGATACATCACATGATCACACTGACAGAACCACAGGCACATAGACACAGGCAACAGAGCATGCACAATGTCGGCACTAGTACAGTGTATATCCACCTTTCGCAGGAATGCAGGCTGCTATTCTCCCATGGAAACGATCGTAGAGATGCTGGATGTAGTCCTGTGGAACGGCTTGCCATGCCATTTCCACCTGGCGCCTCAGTTGGACCAGCGTTCGTGCTGGACGTGCAGACCGCGGGAGACGACGCTTCATCCAGTCCCAAACATGCTCAATGGGGGACAGATCCGGAGATCTTGCTGGCCAGGGTAGTTGACTTACACCTTCTAGAGCACGTTGGGTGGCACGGGATACATGCGGACGTGCATTGTCCTGTTGGAACAGCAAGTTCCCTTGCCGGTCTAGGAATGGTAGAACGATGGGTTCGATGACGGTTTGGATGTACCGTGCACTATTCAGTGTCCCCTCGACGATCACCAGTGGTGTACGGCCAGTGTAGGAGATCGCTCCCCACACCATGATGCCGGGTGTTGGCCCTGTGTGCCTCGGTCGTATGCAGTCCTCATTGTGGCGCTCACCTGTACGGCGCCAAACACGCATACGACAATCATTGGCACCAACGCAGAAGCGACTCTCATCGCTGAAGACGACACGTCTCCATTCGTCCCTCCATTCACGCCTGTCGCGACACCACTGGAGGCGGGCTGCACGATGTTGGGGCGTGAGCGGAAGACGGCCTAACGGTGTGCGGGACCGTAGCCCAGCTTCATGGAGACGGTTGCGAATGGTCCTCGCCGATACCCCAGGAGCAACAGTGTCCCTAATTTGCTGGGAAGTGGCGGTGCGGTCCCCTACGGCACTGCGTAGGATCCTACGGTCTTGGCGTGCATCCGTGCATCGCTGCGGTCCGGTCCCAGGTCGACGGGCACGTGCACCTTCCGCCGACCACTGGCGACAACATCGATGTACTGTGGAGACCTCAAGCCCCACGTGTTGAGCAATTCGGCGGTACGTCCACACGGCCTCCCGCATGCCCACTATACGCCCTCGCTCAAAGTCCGTCAACTGCACATACGGTTCACGTCCACGCTGTCGCGGCATGCTACCAGTGTTAAAGACTGCGATGGAGCTCCGTATGCCACGGCAAACTGGCTGACACTGACGGCGGCGGTGCACAAATGCTGCGCAGCTAGCGCCATTCGACGGCCAACACAGCGGTTCCTGGTGTGTCCGCTGTGCCGTGCGTGTGATCATTGCTTGTACAGCCCTCTCGCAGTGTCCGGAGCAAGTATGGTGGGTCTGACACACCGGTGTCAATGTGTTCTTTTTTCCATTTCCAGGAGTGTATATTTAGAGTTAGCTGCCGTACAGCCCATTTGATCACGAGCAGACGACCATCCAACATTGTTTCATTTTCTTAGTGAGCGAGCCACTACAGATTTTGCCTATGTAACTTCTGTTAGCTTTGATACATCCGGCTTCGCACCTACTTGTTCCTCAGTACAAAGATATGTATTCACGTTTATTATTGTGTTAAGATATAGTAAAACGACTTTTAATTTCAGTACCGAGAGTTCTACCTCACCTGCTCCTCCTAGCTTCCTACATTCGGCCTACCCTCTAAATTACAGGAGCAGACCCACGCGCCGCCTGCCAGACGGGATACAAAAGTAACATAGATTACCGAAATCGCTTATCCACAATACAGTGCTTTATTGCGATCTCGGCTAAGAAATTTTTCTTCTCTTAAGAATGTACATACAGATCGTCCCTTCAAACTCAGTATGAGTAAATTAAGGAATAAAGTAAGCCTCATATAACGGTTTCTTTTTACCGATTCCAGTACAGAACCCTAAAAATGAGCAGGTTCTTCGGAGAACGTATCACAAACTAACGACAAAGAGAAGGGGCAGAATGTTAGCTGCGTTATGGCGTAAGGGAATAACTCCGACGTACTGTAACACGCCCGGGAGTACAAATGGCTGGGGAGGGGACCCTAAAGTAGTTGTCGTTCCTTGACCGTGCGCCCTGTCCACACCACGTACCTGATAATCCCGCGGCGATCGTATTGTCCTGCTCCACACTGCTGCTGGCTTGCCTGAAATTATCTATCGAAATGTGCAAGCAAGTTATGGGAGCCACTCAACGTCAAAGCACAACACTGTTCTACGTCTGGTATGAACAACTACATTCTGAGACGAAAAGCAATCACAGGTTGCACTGTTTACACTCTAAGTCGTAAATGTTTATCCCAATTAACAATCTTGATTTTTATCTGCCCACAATATCACTTGGACGAGCGTACGCGTAACCGAGACGACGCGGGTGATTGTTGATGATGCGGAAGCCGAATGATCGCACGCAAGTTCTTACGCTCGTCACGCATACACAGATATTTGGTACCAGTCCTCCAAGACACTAGTAATAAATTTTAACACTGTTCACAAAGTTAAATTTACAGTTCACAGTTCTCAGTTGTACGAGCGTGCGCGTAACCATCGCGGCGCGGCAGATTGTTGATGATGCGGAAACGCGATTACCGAACGCACGTTCTCACGCTCGATACAAGACACTGGCACTTGTTTGCACTCTTTTATGGTAACTAATTTTTGCTGATTCACATTAGTTTATTCTGGGAGACCGAACACGTCGCGGATGATTGATGCTGTACGACACGCAACGAGAGGATACATAAATACGTTATCAGCAGCAGTGCTCATTTTTAAATTACTTCTTGGCGCACTTTCCTCTGAATCATTTGCTTATTTTATCACTTTACTGTAATAGCACTTATAACAACAATTCAACATCCATACTAACAATGCCTCTCACATGTAGAGCTACACACTACACAACATAACAGTTGCGTGTCCCGCTCTTGACTCGACAGACGCGGCTGCCCGCAAAGATACTCCGCAACCAAGCCAGCGATACGACAGTACGCTTACAGTACTAGAGGGAACTGCAGAGGGTGCAAACGGTAGATGAAGATAGAACATATGTAACAAGTATTTGGGGACTTCGAGTGTAAGTTCAACTTTGAAATGAAGAGGTTGGCACAAGAGAGGAATTCGTCTCGGGCTACACCGAGACAGTCAGAAGACGACAAAAAAGAAAGGAGGAGTTGTCGAGGTAACATTAATCTTACAGGCATCTTTTATTCATTTAGTGCAAATGGTCACATACGGAAGTCGGACAAAGTAAACAGTGAGCCGTGCGCTGTTAATTCATTTGAAGCGGACACAGACTGGGAATGGGCTGTACTACCACGAAATGCCATAATGGAGTTGTGAGATGTGGAGTATATCCGGTTAGCTTTATCTCCCACAATGCTTCAGCAGCTTTTCGTTACTGCGTCAGCGGTATTTACTGAAAGGAATTACACGGTCCAGTCACGTTAGTACGACACCGTCTATGTTCGATGGAAACGAGCAGTAGCCACTTGCTGACGGCAAGTGGCAGCACTAGCAATGGAAGGTATATAAAGCGTGTCCGGGGGACGCGGAAAACAGTGCAGTCGCTGTTGTGATGCGGAAAAGGAACAATTTATCTGACGTCCAAAAGGGCATGATCATTGGCTTTCGGGCCAACGGTAGAAGCATTTCAGAAACGGCTAAGTTTGTAAACTGTTCGCGTCCCAAGTTGGTGAAAGAATACCGTGCATGGCAAAATGGCGCTGTCGAAAACTGGCGCCAAGGTTGCCGAAATGTGTACGAGCGAATGCACGAGCAAGTGGAGGGAACCTGACCACCCAGATGAACCAAGGGGGCTACTAGCGGTGTTCAGCGAACGTTGCGATGTATGGGCATCCGCAGCAGGCGCCTGGTTCGTAGACACATGCAGACTGCTGCAATTTACGCGGCAGTACTGAAAGTGGACGTCCACTGAGTAGCGACAACTGACCTTTTCAGGTGGATAGCATTTTTTGCTCCATCGGCATGAAATGTCTAAAAGCAAAAACCCTGCAACAATCGTTGCAAGGGTCCAGGCCGGACGAGTGAGCATTATTGTCTGGGGAATTTTTTGTGCCATTCCCAAGGCGATCTCTGGGACGCGCCAGCAGTGGGGTTCTGACCTGACAGTCAGACAGTTGGGACGCTTCAGAAGTTCGGTCGGGTTGGAGCAGCAGTGAGGTCCGGACAGCCATGACTCGCCCGACCGTTGCCGGCACACATGGCTTGAGAGGGCACGGTCTTGGTTGATTATCGGTTGGTCGTCTTACCGGGCGACGTGTATTTGCTCGCCAATCGCTTATGGGTTGGCGGTGTGTCTCTCAACTCGTGGTTCGTCTCTGTGACTCCACAGTCACTGCTTTTAGCATTGGTCACGTTCTTCATCTAAGTGTTTGTGAAATTGTGTGTAGCCTGCGATGTCGACTGCCCAGTTATTTCAGTGCTGTCCCCGTGGTGCTGTGCAGCAGTCGGTCGGTTGGTGCAGAGCAGCGAGGAATTATCGGTAGAACGTAATTTGGCCGGGCCCACGGGTGATCTCTACACCGTGTCAAGAGTGTGGAGCCGTTCCCATTGCTACGAGGTCCGTGACTCACTGACCCGGGAAATCAAAGTTGAGTTTTGATTTAACCTACCAGGAAGTCAAGACTGTTCACATTGTGTCGTTTGGAGTTCGTTGTCGGCTGTTGGGATATTCCCGCGAGCAACCATGTGGTTTTCAAGTTGGAAAATTCACTGTATTTGGTTGTTTGAATTGAAGTGCACCATCAGAATCTTCTGCCTTGTGGCCGTTAACGTTCCGGTTACCTACCCTGGCCGCTGACGTAAATTTCAGGCAGTGTAGTTTCCTCATCGTGTTGTTACTGCTCAGCACGGTGTGTAGTTTGACAGCTCCACGTATGATTGGTTGTGGGCGCCATCATCTTCTACGTTGTTGCGTTGAACTCCCTGTTGTGTACTGGTCGGGTGAAATGGAAGTTATCTTGTCGGTGGGTCCGTTGTCTGTCAGTCGGGTTGTCGTCGGATCATGAATGGTTGGCCCGACTGCCTGTCTCACGTAAGCGAGCGTTAGTGTTCGAATTACAGGTCGACCATCGAACATCTAAGTGCCCTTGGGTGTACTGCCCTATTTTTAAATTTGTTCTTGTTGTTTGTACTTGTATGGCTTATAGCCGATTTTTTAAATTATTTTGCTCTTAAGGCTTTCAGCCTAGATTAAAGAACTGTTTCACGTAAGGCCTCTGGTATTAAAAAAATTAATGTTATGGAGTTTTTAGTGTTAGGCCTTAAGCCGATTGGAATTTAACTTGTTTACTTCAGCCTAACTAAAGAACTGTTTTAAGATAAGGCTTGCCTGTTAAATTTCTGATTATGCTTGCATTTTAACCTATTGCCCTTCAACCTTTATTAAATTAAAGTGGGTTTCAGCTGGGAATTAAGTCCCAAGGATTTAAGCTGTGTGTGATTTTTTTTTTAAAAAAATTGGGATTTGTATGTTCGAGTGTAACTGACAGCCCTCATTTTGGCCCCTTTCCACAATTTATACTATCTGTCCTGTCCTGCGGGACCAGCACGGCGTTTCAATCTCGTCATTCTGGAAAGCACAATGGATCAACAGAAGTATGCGTCTATCCTTGGGGGCCATGTACATCCCAACAAGCAGTTTGTTTTCCTTGGCGTGACGACATTTACCAACAATTCAGCGTGCCACACAGCTCGCAGTGAACGTTTAGGATCGATAAACACCAGGATCAGTCTTCCATACTCTCCTGACCACCGAAATCGTATTAAAACCAAATCGAAAATCTATGGGTACAGCCACGATCGGGCTGTGTGTCATGAATCCTCTACCAAGAAAAATCGTTCAAATGGCTCTGAGCACTATAGGACTTAACATCTGAGGTCATCAGTCCCCTAGAACTTAGAACTACTTAAACCCAACTAACCTAAGGACATCAGAAACATCCATGCCCGAGGCAGGATTCGAACCTGCGACCGTAGCGGGCGCACGATTCCGGACTGAAGCGCCTAGAATCGCCCGGCCACACTGGAACTGCTGGAAAAATTTTGAACTTTGTGTTGTGTATCAGTGCATCCAAATGCTTCGATAATGTCGCCGTACATTTTCTCAGCGTCAGGGCGTTTACAAGAGTCTTAGAGCTGTTCATTTCGTGTCGCGGGGGCGTACCAAGGCGAGCAGTTGTAACGATCGGCGCGTAGCGTGAACGAAAAGCAGAACGGAGGCTTATGTAAGGAGAGCAGGCGGGCACTGCGATTGGTGGTCGCCGGAGTGTCGTAGAGGGAGCGAGGCGGCGCTGCGACGGCAATGCGACACATGACTAATGTATGCGCCACGCCGTCCTGGGAAAAACAGCTGCACATCAACTAAATATCGGCCCTCTGTCCCGGCCGGCGCTGCATTATTCACCCGGCCGGGCCGGGCCGTGGCGTACTGCAGCTCGCTGTTAAGTGCCACTTGCTCCCGCCGCTCGATAGCGCCATCACGCGCCTGTCTAAGACTTCGTACCCGCAGCTAAATAAAACTCTAATCGCCGCTGCTTCTAGATCCGTTGTCGTCAAACTGCAGCCGTCTTTTACAACATCCTTGTATCAATAGCGGTCTGAGGCGTCTTGCTACAGTTCGGGCGACTACAAATTTCCAAATTTTTCCAGTTTAGAAAAACGCCAACTAACTTTACGAGTTTATTAAGAGTATATATTTCTTGATTACTAATAAACAAAGATACTCACAGGGACACTAATATTTTGAGGTGTGCCGGCCGGAGTGGCCGTGCGGTTATAGGCGCTACAGTCTGGAACCGCGTGACCGCTCCGGTCTCAGGTTCGAATCCTGCCTCGGGCATGGATGTGTATGATGTCCTTAGGTTAGTTAGGTTTACGTAGTTCTAAGTTCTAGACGACTGATGACCACAGTAGTTAAGTCCCATAGTGCTCAGAGCCATTTGAACCATTTTGAGGTGTGATGAATTTTAATTAACGTTCGTGGATTCGGTCGTGAGCTACGTAAAGTTTGCCGTTCACAACGGCACCACAAAGTATTGGCACACTCACCATTACAAAAATATACTGGGTGAAAATTAATATACCCGACAAACTACAGGGATGGGTTCGTTGTTGGAAATGGATCAAAAAGGGTCCTAGGAGCAATACTGTTTTCAAGCTCTTCTCAATTGTTTCCACCTTAGAAGTACTTCTTCCCTCTGAGGTTCTTCTTCTGTGATTAAAACTGGTGTGCCATCTAAGCTCTTTAAACGCCTCTTTTCTCTCCAAAAATCTGTCCTATCCACGGTCAGGCATGGTTCCACAGCTTTACATTCTCCTCTAGTGATTTCTGCTTTGCTACTTTGCACCTTACGTCAGTCTTATCTTTGCAGGACACAAATTGATTGTCACCAACAAATTGTGATCCACGGATGTGACCTCTGCTTCTTGATTCATGCACTGGATCAACAGATACTGGTACGGTACTGAAACTGCCCTCCCTCTTCTCGTCTTTTGTTACAATATTTCCTTATCTTCGTTGCTAGTAATTCTAACACCCCCTTTATGTATATCGTAGTTGCTGTCCACCTGTACCGATTTTTTCTTCTTCTTATGATGCTGCTTCCATCATCAACTTAATTACTGCTGGATACCGTGACAGCTGTTCCACTAACCCATACGTTTTTTGGTGACAGCCGCCCATTGTCTCCTTACTTCTTTCGTCACCTATTACTTTGGTTTAATCCTTTTCGTAGTTGACCTATTTACTTTTAACGTTCTTTGATAGCACTACATTTCAAATACTTCCCGTTTCGTTTCTACCAGATTTTCTAACGTGCCGATTTCCTTACGCACAATGCTACCTTCTGGAACTACACCATCAGAAAGTTCTTTTTCGTTCCCATGCGAGACGCGACAAACTGCAAGTGCGGATTCCAGACTGTAAAAGTACGAAAAAAGGGCCTATGAAAATGTGCACGGAAATGCATTGTTGCCTCGCTAGATGGCGCTGACTAACGAAAGTTCCTCTGAGCAAGTGCCGTGTCTTTCTTGTACGTTGCAGACTGTGTGATTGACACGGCGTACTATAAGCAGTGGAATGGTCCGACATTCATGTCGCGAACAAGCCAAGATGGTGTTTGTGTACAGCCAAGCAGAGGGAAACGGTAGAGAGGCAGCACTGCTATGCCAAAACATGTAGCCTCACAGACACCAAGCACATCACACCACATTTTAAGTCCTTTTTGGGCTTTTGTGTGATCGTAGGTCCTTTCCGACAGACGAGCGTGGTGGGAGGCGGCGGACTATGAGTACATCAGATTAGGAGGACCGGGTCGTACAGGATATTGAGACGAACCCTAGTACAAGCTGCAGGAAAGTGGCCCACCAACTTGATGTAAGCCGAAGTACTGTCATGTGTATCCTGCATGACACCAACTACTATCCCCATCACTGGCTTCGAATGTTGTGTGTGTGGTGTCTGTTTCGTTATAGTCGTGTTGCCTCTCGACAATTTCCATCTGGTTAACCGTACACAAACACCACCTCGGCTTGTTACTGATATGAATACCGGACCATTCTGCTGATTACGGAGTGCTGCGACAATCACAAAGCCTGCAGCACACAAGGAAGACAGGGCACATGGTTAGGGGAATTGTCATTCGTCAGCGCCATCTGATTCAGCAACGATGCATTTCCTAACACATATTCATAGGACCTTTCCTGTTCTAATCGTCAGGAGTCCGTCCCTGCAGTTTCCCGGTTTTATTGATGTTCGCCCTGCATAGATGATACCGAGACACTGTTATATTTGTTTATATGTACAGATGTGTACAGTAGTAATATAACTGGTTTCTCACAACATAAATATTAGTTTACAAGAAGAAATCATTTGCTCAGTACATCAAAAAATTATTGGCACACCTACACAAAAATGAAGTTAAAAGCGCTCCAATTCACGTATCTCAATTCTAGTAGTGTGTGTGCATATCGCTGGTGCTGTTGACAGCTTGTAGACGCCTTGGTATAGAGTGAACCAATTTGCGAGTAATACGGTGAGGTCTTCTACCATTCCTCTTAACAACTCCGTCTCAAACTCCTGCTTCCCTCTAGAGCGACGTTTTCGAAGTTTTGTATCCAAGAGTGGCCAAAGATGCTATATCGGGTTAAGATCAGGGCTATGTGGTGGAGTGAAAAATCCCTCTTGGAGTATTATATAATAACAACTCCAGAGTTCTCAGAGCCGTACGTTTGTGCGTTTAGGACATTTAGGGTCACTATCTATCACGCTGTCAAGACCCAGTTTCTGTGCGTTGCTACGTAAATATCCTTGCGACCCTTCGATATATTTACGATGATCCATAACACCTTCAGTTATTGCCAAGTCACCAACACAGAAGCTACAATACATCCCCAAACCATTATGCTTTCTCCCCAATGTTTTACTGTAGGTAGGATATGCTGTGATTGGAGCTCTGTATTTAGTTTGCACCACGCCTTTCCCTTTCCGTCACATCCAAATAAGCTAAAATTGCTTACTCAATCGGTTTACTGACATAATCCTTGGAGAACCGCGAATATTTTCTTCGGTTAATTTCCGAAATAAATGGCTTATTTCTGAGATAACTGCTATGAATTGACTGGATATCAGATACAAACGACCCAAGGGGCTCTTTTTGTGCAAAACGAATTATCTTCGACGCTCCCTACATATAAGAATTCTTGGGCGTACTGATCTGCGTTTATTCTCTGTTACTCCAGTCTCCTGAAACTTCTTTATGTTTGCCCCCACTTTTGTATAATTAACAGAAAGTTCTTTATCAATATCACGGTGACTTTAACTCTTCAAGTGCAATAAAGCAGCTTGGTTGTGGAATGACACAGAATGCCCCTTCCCCTTCTGAGTCATCGTGACAAGTAAATCCCCCTTACATTGGCCGTCAATGCAAGGGACTGAATTGTCAACTCAGATTGCACAGATCTAATGGCAAGCCCTGTCAGTTAACCACAATAAAAACCATCGGAAAGTGTGTTATTACTTTTTTGAGCTGGAGAAAACCTCATGTAACTCATCACATTTGTTTCTGTTGTGATTGTATAATATTTTAATACACAAATTATTTCCTTTAGTGAGTCAGAGTTAATGGCATGCATATAATGTTCGTAGCATCTTTATATTTTTGCATTAGATGCAAAAATGTGTCTGTGCCAATACTTTTTGCTGCTACTGTATGTCAGAAGGAGAGTGGCTACGTAGTTTCCCTGCTGATAGAAGTGATAGGGAAAATATTTCATTGTTCGTCTTCCAATGTTGACAACAGATGGGCGTGCACAGCTGGCACCAATCGGAAGTAGTGGTTTAGATTTCAAACAGAAGCAACATAGAGCCACGAATGTTCGTTATAGAGACGGTCATCTTCAGATGTGGTACATGTTTATAGCAAATAATATGAAATCAAACTGAGAATGTAGCAATACAATGCAATGAGTAAAATAAAAATTGCATTCAAAACATATAGTAAATATTTGTGATTCTGTCCCATAATGCAATGACTGTTATTAATTAATACAACATACTAATTTATGAAGGTTACCAGTTATAATAGAATCGGGAGGGAAGGTGTAATAAAGTGACCAGGACAGGAAAAGTGACCACTACATGTCTACGATGATCCATAACACCTTCCGTTGTTGCCAATTCACCAACACAGAAGCTGCCATACATCCCTAAACCATTATTCTGCCAGTGTAAAAGCGGTCAGATTGGTTGCCAACGAGATTCGTTATTTTTCAGTAAAATCGCTGTATTGTTTTTGAGTCGTCCGACGTAAGGTAAATCATTTGTACTATTATCGTCACCTCACCAGTATGGAAAGCAATAATTTTTTTACAATATCAGTGCTAATATATAATTCCTTTTGACCTTCAAATGTAGCTCCTTGTTGTTTGTCTCAGTTTGGTAGTTTGATCTGTGGATCGCTAATGCCTACATGAGGTCCGATCGGGGAAGTGACCAAGGTGTTTCCCCCCAAAATAATTAGTTACTTCCTAAAAATAGGCACAATACAACATATAAAATTAATTTCTAAGCCCTTTTATACCGAGCCGGCCTAGGTGCCCGAGAGGTTCTAGGCACTACAGTGTGGAACCGCTCGACGGGTACGGTCGCAGGTTCGAATCATGCCTCGGGCATGGATGTGTGTGATGTCCTTATGTTAGTTAGGTTTAAGTGGTTCTAAGTTCTAGGGGGAGGTCACCATGAGAAAAAGATTCAATCATCAACGAAAGGATAACGTTCTACGAGTCGGCGCGTCAGAAGCTTGAACGTGGTAGGGAACTAGAAAATCCGAAAAGGGAAATGGAAAGGCTCAATCTAGATATAGTAGGGGCCAGTGAAGTGAAGTGGAAGAATGACAAGGATTTCTGGTCAGATGAGTATCGGGTAATATCAACAGCAGCAGAAAATTTTATAACAGGTATAGGATTCGTTATGAATAGAAAGGTATAGCGAATACCCTGTTCAAGAATCACAAGGGGAGGAGGTGTACTTGGAAAAGGCCGGGAGATACGGGAAGATTTCAATTAGATTACATCATGGTCAGACAAAGATTCTGAAATCAGGTACTGGATTGTAAGGCGTACCCAGGAGCAGATATAGACTCAGATCACAATATAGTAGTGATAAAGAGTAAGTTCAAGACATTAGTCAGGAAGAATCAATACGCAAAGAAGTGGGATACGGAAGTACTAAGAAATGACGAGATACGTTTGAAGTTCTCTAACGCTATAGATACAGCAATAAGGAATAGCGCAGTAGGCAGTACAGTTGAAGAGGAATGGACATCTCTAAAAAGGGCCATCACAGAAGTTGGGAAGGAAAACATAGGTACAAAGAAGATAGCTGCGAAGAAACCATGGGTAACAGAAGAAATACTTCAGTTGATTGATGAAAGGAGGAAGTACAAACATGTTCCGGGAAAATCAGGAATACAGAAATACAAGTCGCTAAGGACTGAAGTAAATAGAAAGTGCAGGGAAGCTAAGACAAAATGGCTGCAGGAAAAATGTGAAGACATCGAAAAAGATATGATTGTCGGAAGGACAGACTCAGCATACAGGAAAGTCAAAACAACCTTTGGTGACATTAAAAGCAACGGTGGTAACATTATGAGTGCAACGGGAATTCCACTGTTAAATGTAGAGGAGAGAGCGGACAGGTGGAAAGAATACATTGAAAGCCTCTATGAGGGTGAAGATTTGTCTCATGTGATAGAAGAAGAAACAGGAGTCGATTTAGAAGAGATAGGGGACCCAGTATTAGAATCTGAATTTAAAAGAGCATTGGAGAACTTACGGTCAAATAAGGCAGAAGGGATAGATAACATTCCATCAGAATTTCTAAAATCATTGGGGGAAGTGGCAACAAAACGACTATTCACGTTGGTGTGTAGAATATATGAGTCTGGCGATATACCATCTGACTTTCGGAAAAGCATCATCCACACAATTCCGATGACGGCAAGAGCTGACAAGTGCGAGAATTATCGCACAATCAGCTTAACAGCTCATGCATCGAAGCTGCTTACAAGAATAATATACAGAAGAATGGAAAAGAAAATTGAGAATGCGCTAGGTGACAATCAGTTTGGCTTTAGGAAACGTAAAGGGACGAGAGAGGCAATTCTGACGTTACGGCTAATAATGGAAGCAAGGCTAAAGAAAAATCAAGACACTTTCATAGGATTCGTCGACCTGGAAAAAGCGTTCGACAACATAAAATGGTGCAAGCTGTTCGAGATTCTGAAAAAAGTAGGGGTAAGCTATAGGGAGAGACGGGTCATATACAATATGTACAACAACCAAGAGGGAATAATAAGAGTGGACGATCAAGAACGAAGTGCTCGTATTAAGAAGGGTGTAAGACAAGGCTGCAGCCTTTCGCCCCTACTCTTCAATCTGTACATCGAGGAAGCAATGATGGAAATAAAAGAAAGGTTCAGGAGTGGAATTAAAATACAAGGTGAAAGGATATCAATGATACGATTCGCTGATGACATTGCTATCCTGAGTGAAAGTGAAGAAGAATTAAATGATCTGCTGAACGGAATGAACAGTCTAATGAGTACACAGTATGGTTTGAGAGTAAATCGGAGAAAGACGAAGGTAATGAGAAGTAGTAGAAATGAGAACAGCGAGAAACTTAACATCAGGATTGATGGTCACGAAGTCAATGAAGTTAAGGAATTCTGCTACCTAGGCAGTAAAATAACCAATGACGGACGGAGCAAGGAGGACATCAAAAGCAGACTCGCTATGGCAAAAAATGCATTTCTGGCCAAGAGAAGTCTACTAATATCAAATACCGGCCTTAATTTGAGGAAGAAATTTCTGAGGATGTACATCTGGAGTACAGCATTGTATGGTAGTGAAACATGGACTTTGGGAAAACCGGAACAGAAGAGGATCGAAGCATTTGAGATGTGGTTCTATAGACGAAGGTTGAAAATTAGGTGGACTGATAAGGTAAGGAATGAGGAGGTTCTACGCAGAATCTGAGAGGAAAGGAATATGTGGAAAACACTGATAAGGAGGACAGGATGACAGGACATCTGCTAAGACAAGAGGGAATGACTTCCATGGTACTAGAGGGAGCTGTAGAGGGCAAAAACTGTAGAGGAAGACAGAGATTGGAATACGTCAAGCAAATAATTGAGGACGTAGGTTGCAAGTGCTACTCTGAGATGAAGAGGTTGCACAGTCAGTAGACTGATGACCAAAAAAAAAAAAAAAAAAGAAAAAAAAAGTTCTAAGGGATGATGACCTCAGCAGTTAAGTGCTCAGAGCCATTTGAACCCTTTTATACCGAAAGCTATCATCCGTTATCCGACCCGGCCTCTATTATTTAAAACCGTCCCTGTTATGTTATTTTGGGCTAATACAAAAGTCCGCCTGAAAACAGTCTATTGTAGCCGTTTGGTATTCTTTCAGCTACTATATTCTGTTCATCACAAGAACAAACCTGATGTAAATAAACAAACGCAATGGTTGGTCAGAAGCAGAAGCACACGTACACTGATGTTGTTACGCCCTTGGAAGTAGGTCCTATTTATGTATTAGATATTTTACTTCTGAATTTCGTGAAATAAGTTTTTAATTCAGGAATGGTGTACAGTCACAGTGTCTGTACTATTGTGCTCTGTTGCGATGTTAATACACAGTATGAAAATGGTTAAGGCTGCTTCCTGCTCCGTAGTGAAACGCACGTGTGGGACGAGGTTAAAAAGTGCAGAGAATGAGGTTGTTCTTAATGTTTATCGTAAATTTACAGACAAATTCGGCATTGAAGTTGTCCGAGGAACTGTATTTCATACACTTGAGACCCAATTACACGCTCGAGTTATAGTGAAATCGGTAGCGTAGTAGGCTGATAGTCTTTTGCATTCATGGATCAGTGTTTCAAATGTCGCGTTAGTCATCCTTTTTTTTCGTTCAATTTGAAATACCTACATCTCGTAATTATAAAACTGAGTCATTTTTTATGAATAATGCACGTCTTCTTGTTTCTATTTACATATTTCACGTGAAAATCCTGTTCTCATTTCAAATATAAATTATTAATTTTTGATATATTATGAAAGATTGTTTATAAAGGTTGCTTAACTTACGAAAACATAACGCTTCAAGGGTTTAGGACAAAATTGATGAACTAATTAATTACTCTATTTGGACTATGTCCATTATTTTGTGCCACAGATACAGTCTCACATGAACCAAAGTGATAAATGTCGTAGAAACATGAAAACAATCGTTTTCATAGCAACTAGAACACCATACAGGTGTTGTATTTTTACATTTCACACTGTACCATTGCAATATGAACCCAACAGAACTGATCCAGAGCCAAGTTAAGGGATTCGTCGCTAGAAATAACAAGATTGTTAAGCTGCCAGACGTATTGGAATAACACACGCAGCTTTTTCTCATGTCACTACGGAAATCTGGCGGGATATACAACGGCACGTCATAAAAGAAGAGGAGAAAATGCGGCGCCTGGGTGACTTCGTGGATTCTGTTGTTGATCGACTCGTTATCAATGTAGCAGATGACAGTCACAGAACTGAAATGTATTTCTCGCATTCGCAAAAAGATGGAGCTAAGAGATCACCAGACGACTGACTGTAATTAATACCTTGAGTGGCTTCAGTATTCAACAGTAGGTGAAATCCCTGAAGTAAGCTATTGCATCACACATAGCTCGCTCAGAAAAAGTACCCTGTGTCTGAGTTAGGATTTTCGTCACACTTGTTTGTAATTAGAATACTATCTTAGGTGAGAACGAGAGCATTTTGCCATCTGGCCACCTAAGAAGCGTGCGGCAATGCTGCAATTTTGCCGAATATTATTTCAGTCTCTTTAAAAATATTGTTTCTCTCTTCGTCTCTTTTACGTCTGAATCACAACTGCTCACATAATTGCGGGTTAGTTAGATCAGCTGGCTGGCCATTGCTGTCCTAGTTAAATGTGCCGGTAAGGCTATTGTCCCGCATTAGCGCACAGTCTATGTGCCTGTAAAACAGCATAAAATGGTTCAAATGGCCTTAAGCACTATGTGACTTAACATCTGACGTCATCAGTCCTCTAGACTTAGAACTACTTAAACCTAACTAACCTAAGGACATCACAAAAATCCATACCCGAGGCAGGATTCGAACCTGCGACCGTATCAGCAGCGCGGTTCCGGACTGAAGCGCCTAGAACCGCTCGGACACAACGACCTGCTACCACAGCATAAAACGTATCCTTATGATCGTACCTGATTGTACTGGACACAGCTTGGCCTCCGCTCCACGTAAAACGAAATCCATTGAGATTGGATCAAAGGCGGAAGAATACATGGTGTAATGTTAACATCAGGTTTCATTTTATGATAAACAGAGTACAGGGTGTGAAGACGCCTGGAAAATGCCCCTGGAAATCATAAAAAGAAACCTTGGATCCTGTTGCGATTATACCGGCCACAGTACACGCCTAAGTATCGAAAATTAGTCACGTTGTAAGTCTTCAGAAAAGTGCATGAAGTTCCAATATATTATTTTCACTTTCACTTATAATATTTGGTATGGTTTTTATAATATGTAGTTTCAAAATGTGTAAGTGGTAAGGTTCCGTGGGTAACCACGATTTGGTGAAAAATGAATTTCTGTTTGAGTGGCCACATTACCGCTCCCCTTCCTATGGGCCCCAAGGTGTCACACTACGGGAGTCAATATTGGCTCTTAAGCAAATACGTTTGACAGCTACTGTGCTACGCAATCATCAGCGGCTTCCGTTATAAACATGCCATATGTCCATACCAGCGTTCAATATCATACATCTGCAGGATCGTTCAGTATTTTTTGTTTAGAAACTCGGTTCCATTCTCAACTACTAATTATATACGTTGCTGTAGTACATTGAAGGTTTTGTTGGAAGGTATATACTTCTGTCAGACCCTCTGTGCTATTATCTATAACCACTCGAAAACCATGTTACAGCCCATTCGGAAAATAGTCGTTGTAATTTATTGTGATGTACTTCAGTCATTGGCGACGTCTGGTGCCTATAAAATTCCGTACGATTATGCCCAAGTCTGCTACTAGAACTATGGATGAAGTACCTACTTCATTTTAGCCGACATATAATTTTAGTGTATTGGTTAATAGGACAGGATGGACGTAAATGATTAGACATAATTCCGAGCGATGGTAGCTGCCTGCAGGTTGTTTGTCATTCAGTTATTAACTGCAGGCTACGGATTTTTTAAACCGTTTACCGTAGTTATGTTTAATGAAGAGCTGCGAATAAAACTTTATAACTTTCTAAGACCCGAACAGAAACATTGCGGCAGTTCTGGTATTTAGGCTGAATGAGAAAATTCTGAAAAAAGTAGGGGTAAGTTATAAGGATAGGCGGGTAGTATAGCTACAAAATGTACAAGAATCAAGAGGGAACAACAAGAGTGGAACACGAAGAACGAAGAACACGGATTAAAAAGTATGTACGACAGAAATGTAGTCTTTCCCTCCCAATGTTCAATCTATACAATGGAAATAAAAGAAAGGTTCAAGAGTGGAGCTAAAATTCAAGGTGAAAGGACGTCAGTGACAAGATTCGCTGATGACATTGCTATGCACAGTGAAAATGAAGAAAAATTACAGGATACTCTGAATGAAAATAACGGTCTAATGAGTGCAGAATATGGACTGAAAGTAAACCGGAAAAATCCAAAAGTAATGAGAAGTAGCAGAAAGGGGAATAGCGGGAAGCTTTACATCAGAATTGCCGGTCACGAAACTGACGAAGTTAAGGAATTCTTCTACCTCGGCAGCAAAATAACTTACGACGGATGGAGCAAGCAAGACATAAAAAGCAGACTAGCACTGGCTAAGAGGAAGTTCCAGGCCAAGAGAAGTCTACCAGTATAAAACATAGACCTTAATTTGAGAAAGACAGCATTGTACGGCAATGAAACACAGACCGTGGGAAAGCCAGAAAAGAAGAGAAACGAAGCATTTGAGATATAGTGTTACAGAAGAATGCTGAATATTAGGTGGATTGATGTTGTAAGGCATGAGTAGGTTCTCCGGAGAATCGCTGAGGACATGAATATATGGAAAACAATGACAAGAAGAAAGGACACGACGATAGGACATCTGTTAAGAAATCAGGGAATGATTTCCATGGTATTAGAGGGAGCTGTAGAGGTCAAAGACTGTAGAGCAAGACAGAATTTGGAATACATTCATCAAATAATTGAGGACGTAGGTTGTAAGTGCTATTCTGAGACGAAAAAGTTGACACAGGAGAGAAATTTGTGGCGGGCCGCATCAAACCAGTCAGAACGTTGACAACGCACACAAACAAAAAAGAGGGGGGGGGGGGGGGTTCAACTGAGACAGACAATTTCAGCCATAGTTACAAAAAATAAAAATACTTACAGCCGTCCATACGATTTTAATTTATTTTGTCGCTACCAGTTTCAACGCTTCACTGCGTCGTCTTCAGGCTGTCTTTGATGCGAATCAAGTAGGTAAGATCCCGATGCATAACCTAACAGTTGCCAACTGGCAGTTGATGGTTGGAGTGCTGACACATTATCTGCGTATCCAGTTGTGCTGGCAACTGATGAGTTATGCATGGGGATTTTACCAACCTGTACCACATGAAAGACATCCTGAATTTGACGCACTGAAGCGTTGAAACAGGTAGCGACAAAATAAATTAAAATCATAAGGACGGCTGTAGGTGTTTTTAATTTTTGTCACGATAGTAAAAGGTCGTCGTCCCAGAGACCTCCTGCTAAAAGGATGGACGTACAAAATTCCAGCAAACAGTTCACTTATGGTGAAGTTCCGTAATAATGTCAGTTCTGATAATTTTTCGCGAGTGAACCGATTATAATAGTAGCCTAACATAAAAGTCCCCGATGACTATAACTGTTCCACTAAAACAGTCATACGGAGCCCTAACATTTCTGATCTGCTTACGATTTTGTTTCAACTTCCTGCGACAGTTGAAGTTCCACCACTCCTGGCGTTAAGCAATTACTTGAAGTTAATTTGTAATTATCTCACAAGAAAAAGAATTTCTGTCATTTGTCATTAAACTGTCCGTCTGTTAAGACCTCTTTCTCTCAGGAGCAAGTACACATATCAAGTTTAAATTTATGTCAGATACTAAAGTCGATAGGTGTAGCAAATGTAAGCCTTCATGTTGATGCAGTGAAAATATATATGTTAATGCAGTGGAAAGATACGGACTCTTATGTCACATATTTTGATACTCGCAAACTCACTCACCACAATGTGTAGGATACTAACCCTTGAACTATAATCACAAAATTTTCAAGAAGCAAGGTTTCACAGTTCAATTAAAGAAAAGAATCGTAAAATTTTAGATTTTTTTAAATTTTATCGCACAGAAAATATTTCTTTTATCGTTTGTTATCCGACATCAAACATAAAATTAAAACATTCTGGAATGTTTTAATTTCTGGAACCAATACCTTGTCAGTATCAAAGTCAATAACGGGCAAAAAACGTAGAAATTCTCGACTATCGGAATCGATTAACTGTCTACATATATTATTATTAAGTGTCCATGGAACCATCGGATTGTGAATCCTACTCGCACCTAGCCAGTTTTTGAGAAGCGTTTTATATTTTGTGCTGCTCTTGGAGTTGGTAATAATATGCTCTCTGGACTGGAAACCTAAAAGCTACATTCTGCAGACATCACTACTCAACAAGGAGTGTGGTGTTGTCATCCAGCTTCTGCCATGAACCTCTGATATTGCACCAGCTGGGAGACCAGTCTGCAACTGCTGCCTCATCCGTTTCCTTGGGAACATTCACACTGGTGGGACGCACACACCAGATGGGGAAAGGCAGATCTTCACTGTCAGAGTGTCACCTCTTTCAGCAGAGGCGAGCGTTCCTACTTGCCTACATCCTGTCAGAGCAAGTATTCTTATATTCATCGACAACACTATCGAGTAAGTCAAAGAATAGGTCAACTGCCGGTTAAGCAAAGCCCATACTCTCACCCGCTGTAGTAGCTTATGACTTCTGTAAACTCAATGCTTCACACTGCCACAAAAATACTTTTGTTCACTCTACTCCTGTCTTTCTATCGTTGCTACATGGATGAGGCATATCGTCACGATTAGCCAGTTGATGGGCTAATTCTCTAACTTCATTAGTTGTTAATCCAAATAGTTGAGCTTCCAGTTTAGTCAAACACCTGACTGTTTCGACCTTCTGTTGTACAGTAAAGACACAATTAAATCGATCTATTGCTCTTTCAGGACGATTACGTTATCATTTTTTGCCTCATATGAAGCTCTAACGTCGTTTGAGGGACGCTAAACTCAGTTGCTGCTTTCTTCCAACCCATTCTTCTAGTTGTTACAGCTTCTACAGACGCTTGTATCGATATAATAGACCAACTTCGGCTGTTAGCTTTTCTTTTGTACATAAAGCAAAAAATATCTTTTGTGTACAAAATCTAAAAACCGCAGAAACAATTGACATGGGCAGAACGTTCAAATGTGTGTGAAATCTAATGGGACTTAATTGCTAAGGTCATGAGTCCCTAAGCTTACACACTACTTAACCTAAGTTATCCTAAGGACAAACACACACACCCATGCCCGAGGGAAGACTCTAGCCTCCGCCGGGACCAGCCGCACAGTGGGGCAGAACGACGAGGTATTAATGAGACGGAATGGACAGTAGGGGATACCTGAGCAAGTTGACCTACTTTTTTTTCTTGATTTTCTCCAGCTTCTATTTTAAATGTTTCCATTGACTTACAAGAAGGAAGCACTGGGACATTGTTTCAGCATCTTTACAACATAATAATTAAGCTTCTCGCTGTTTGACTAATCATAAAAAATATTTCGTACAGTAACATTACCTGGGCTAACCTACCCCACTCATGGGGTACGTTGGCCCTGCAGTTGAGGCAGTTTGATCCATTTGATATTGTCATTTAATTTAGTAACAGCATTAGTTGTTTGATTGAAAATATATCTTTTTTAATACTAACAGTCAATTTTGATGTTAATTCGTACACCTCTATGACAAAAATTGCAATATTAACCCTGTTATCGTTTCTGTAATAACAGTGTGAAGGAAAGTATGTCCAGAATTTTTATCAGTCTTTCCCTGAGTGATCGATAGGATTTTCGCAGTTCAAATTCTTATAATAAAGTTCATTTTCATGTCAATTTCAACACGTGACAGACGTGCCCACCGCTTACAGCTTGTACGTAGAATCCATTCATCTCCTGCATTGCTGTGAGAAAATGATTTCAGACACAAAGCATTCTCATCTTTCTTTTCCGTCTGTGGAGCCTTGTTGTTCGCATTGTAACTCATATTTCACTGGACTGTATGTCAGTATTGCTGAAGTTCTATCTCGTTTGTTTTCTGTCTTTTTCTTTGTTGCGATTCCTCAAATGGCTTGACTTCTTCGACCGTTGGAACGCACAGTTGGTTGGGTATTGTGATGTTTAACAGGCGTTGTTACTGGCGGCAGAGGTTTACATGGCGTTCTTTTGCTGTTGAAGGGTCACCTACAACAGCTAAACTACAATCAACAGCATTAGGATTGGTCCTGCTAAGTACGAAGACATCGATAAAAATAAAAATCTCGAAAAGAGAAATAATAAGATTTCGCATATTCGTTACCGGTTGAAAATCACTGTTGGACACTATTTTCTTACGTAAAAATTGCTTTGGATATGATCTAGACTTTGACTAAGTCGGACTATATGAAGTTTGTAAGAGCATTACTTACAGAAAGAGAGCAGTCAAGGTTGGCCGAAGTGCCCCGTCTTAAATGGGTCATTAGACCCAATCGCCAAATTGGCATTATTTTAATTCGCTTACGAAAACGTTTTAAACATTTATCGCCGTATACAGTGTCACAATAATCCCTAATCTAGGGACTTGTACTTAGCTTGTTTAGTAAGACCGTTTTCTTGGAGTACACAAAGATATATCTTGAACAAACAAAATTTACTTTCACCAACAAGAGATCATAAAGTATGCCCCCTTTCTCGCTCGACAATCTGACTGCCCGGCTGCGTTTGTGGAAACACAGCGATATTGTTACTACCAACTCCGTTGGTTGGTGCCGTATTCTGACGGCAGTTTAAGAAATAATACCAATTAGCAGTCGTGCCCCTATGGCCAATGTACTCCAATCTGCCCTACCCCATTCTGCCACAAGACCACACTTACAAATTATATAACATTCTCTTCTTTTCCCTTTACTGTTATTGTTGAGGGTGGGGGAGGGCTGTCAGCGGTAGAATTTTCCGCTCTGCAGTCAAGCGAATGAAAAATACATTAAGATCTGAAAACATTCAGTGACCACCATGAAATTAATATTTAAACTACGTAAAAATGAAGTTGATGATAAAATCGACAGAGTATTAAGTGTTTAACTATAATAAACATATATTTACTTACTTCCGAGGTATTAAGACCTGAATATTGAGGAAACGTATAGGAAAAAAGCATCGAAGCATAACAATCAAGAACACAACATGTAATGGCGCTGATTCATTGTAAGACACTTCACCTCGACCTCTCCACATAGTTCTAACAATGTGGGAGAGATGGCAGCACGTACAAGCCAAAAAAACACCGTTACTCATTTCGGCCTCAGTACCCAATACTGCCACACCTTCCCATATGTGATTCCGTTTCGACACGTTGTACTCAAGTCAGAACAGCCTGGGGGAAAGAAGCGCGTCGAGGCATATAACTGGCTTCGAGAGTCTGAAAAGAGGACCGGATTAAGCGGCCATCAAGGAAACTCCAAAAACAAGCTCCTAATCCGATTACGGTGTTCACAGACGAGAAATATTTAGCATGCGGGGGAAGTCGCATCGCCGCGGGAGGAGGACGGCGTCCGTGTTTTCTCAGTAATATAGCGCGCCAGCGCTGAAGATACGCCGTGAAAGCTCCTGACGACTGGCTAAGTCGCTCCACCAAAGTACAGCGGCAGCAGCAGCATCTACTGCATTATTCATGCGCTCCGCCCATCATCATCCAATAAATGTGAGCGCCGCAAATAAAATTTGTAAGTTTTTTTTTTGTGTTCCCTTAAGGGGTGGAAAGCCCGAGTTAGCGACTCAACCAAGGCGGTCAGAGTAGTGCTGAGTCTTTATTCGTGACGCTTGTTTACCACCCACGCACATACTCTCCAAGGGAGGACAGAGAGCACTTTATTCCATTACGTCACTCGACTTTTTTAATCACTTGCAACTGCAGTGCAGGAAAAGTGAATGCCCCTTATATCATTGTACGTACCCTAATCTCTACCTGTCGCTTCGGTTATTACGTGAGGCATACACTGACGGAAGTCTAAAGTGTTACGCCATAGAGCACCAGTGCTACCTTTATCAAACTTTATAACGATGGTCATATACCTCGTATTAATTGACTGAACTTACATTCCTTTCGGTATTGGTGTCCATCACCGATCTCTGTATGAGCCATCATGACTTGAGGCACGAATACATCCTTGAGTTCGTTGTGCCGAGGGAGGAAACAGCCTAAGAATATTATATCGTGGAAATTGTTGCCTTTCTCAATTTCGTGCTTTACTATTAAATATGTTAATTATATAAAAATATGACCCTGAAGACACCGGACCACCGAACGCCTTGTTATAGCGAACTTTAAGTGTGTGAGGTAATAATATAGCACTTTTGTATTCACGAACTAACAATTTGTAATTAAAATGAAACAAAACACATGGAAGGTCGACATGGAGCACATAACGACGAATTATATTGCATCACAGAGTGAAATAATTATTTAGTAACGTAATAACTGCAATAATCATTCAGAACATCATACATGCATATTAAAATGCTATTCAGTAACCAATCAATGCAGTTACTTTAACAGATAATGTAATGCAGTTACGAAACAGAATAATTTGCTGCAGAACGGCCGCGAGGGGTAGCCGTGGGGTCTGGGGCGTCTTGTCACGGTTCGCGCAGCTCCCCCAGTCGGAGGTTCGAGTCCTCCCTTGGGCATTGGTGTGTGTGTGTGTGTGTGTGTGTGTGTGTGTGTGTGTGTGTGTGTGTGTATGTATGTTGTCCTGAGCATAAGTTAGTTTAAGTTAGATTAAGCCGTTCGTAAGCTTAGGGACCGATGCCTCAGCAGTTTGATCCCATAGTCCTTATCACAAATTTCCAAAATTAATCGTAACGAAACTTTATACTTGAGTGCTCAAGTACTTTGTAATCAAGTGTTGTGAAAATAGCTAGTAAAAGAAATCACTTGTATACACTGTCTTTAATTCTTGTTTCTGACTGTGAACGCGAACTGTTAGTGATAACTGCACTTTACAAGTAAATATTACTCGGCTGGATTATTGTTATGACGTCGAAGCTCAGTGGCAAATAAATAATTTCCATATCTCTCCTCGTTCCTTTTACTGCTCTGCTAACCTACCCATACTGCTGTTACTGCACCTCTACTGACAATGAAATTCTACCGGCCTCCGATTACACCTGCGGGTCCACCTATCCTGACATTTAATAATCAGTTCCTCATTACATGGGGTTATCTGCATATTTTTGAGAAATTACTGTAGCTACATCTTCCAATCATATCCCTTTATGGATGCAAATCGTTGTATCGGGGAGACCAGTCAAGCACTTCCTTCAGTGCGTCTGTAGTGTGAAATGCTGTGTGTTGCCTTTGATTATCGTGCTATAATATGACATCTGGTGGCCTATTTATGAAGGATTTGGTAATAGCGTGTGAGTATTCAGCCTTCCCTAAGCAGTTACCTGATCAGTACCGTTGTCACATCGTGTAGCCTCCACGTCAAGATTCCAGAAGAGGTACACTATGTGATCAAAAGCATCCGGACACTCCAAAAAAAACACGTTTTTCATATAAGGTGCATTGTGCTGCCAGCTACAGCCAGGTAATCCACATCAGCCACCTCAGTAGCAATTAGACATCGTGAGAGAGCAGAATGAGGCGCTCCGCGGGACTCACGGATTTCCAACGTGGTCAGGTGATTGGATGTCGCTTGTGTCACACGTCCTTACGCGAGATTTCCACACTCCCTAGGTCCACTCTTTCTGATGTGATAGTGTAGTGGAAACGTGAAGGAACACGTACAGCACAAAAGCGTACAGGTCGACCTTCTCTGTTGACTGACAGAGACCGCCGACAGCTGAAGAGGGCCGTAATACGTAATAGGCAGACATCTGTCCAGACCATCACCAAACTGCATCAGGATCCACTGCAAGTACTATGACATTTAGGCGTAAAGGGGAGAAAACTTGGATTTCATGGTCGAGCGGCTACTCATAAGCGACACATCACGCCGGCAAATGCCAAACGTAGCCTCGCTTGGTGTAAGGAGCACAAACACTGGACGACTGAACAGCGTAAAAACGTTGGAGTGAAGAATCAGGATACACAATGTGGCGATCCGATGGCAGGGTGTGCATATGGCGAATGTACGGTGAACGTCATCTGCCAGCGTGTGTAGTGCTAACAGTAAAATTCGGAGGTGGTGGTATTGTGGTCGTGTTTTTCATGGAGGGGGCTTGCACCTCTTGTTGTTTTACTTAGCACTATCATAGTACAGGCCTGCACAGATGTTTTAACCACCTTCTTGCATCCCACCGTTGAAGAGCAATTCGGGGAGAGGGATTGCATCTTTGAACAAAATCGAGCACCTGCTCATAATGCACGGCCTGTTGCGGAATGGTTACACGACAATAACATTCCTGTAATGGACTGGCCTGAACAGAGTTCTGATCTGAATCCTACAGACCACCTTCAGGATGTTTTGGAACGGCGATTTAATGACAGGCCTCACCGACCGACATTGATACCTCTCCTCAGTGCAGCACTACGTGAAGAATGGGCGACATTCCCAAGAAACCTTCCAGCACCCGACTGAACGTACGCCTGCGAGAATGGAAGCTGTCACGAAGGACAAGTGTGGGCCAACACTATACTGAATTCCAGCATTAACGATGGAAGGCGCTACGAATTTGTAAGTCATTTTCAGGCAGGTGTGCGGATACTTTTGATCACATAGCTTATGTGTCTCCTCTATCGCTACTTCCTGCGACGTTTCACCAGGTGATCAACGGAAACGGCATCAATCTATCACAAACACAACATTAGACTCATCGCAGAACACCGCATACTGCCATCCATTGTCCAAGTGGACTCTGACTGTGAACCAGCTAAGTCTTCTACATGTACCTACACTTACATGATTACTCATCAATTCAGAATTAAGTGCCTGGCGAAGTGTTCATCAAATCATCTTCAAGCTATTTCCCTTCCGTTCCACTGCAGAACAGCACGCGGGAAAAACGAAGACTTAAATATCCCTGTGTGAGGCCTGATTTCTATTATATTTTTATGTTGAGCATTCCTCCCTGAGTAGCTGGTCGCCAACCAAATGTTTTCGCACTCTGAGGAGAAAGTTAGTGATTTATTCTCATGTGAAGATCCTACGCAACGAAAACCGCCTTTGATTTAATGATTGCCACCCTAATTCGTGTATCATATCCGTGGCACTCCCTCTCCTGTTTCGGGATAATACGAAACGAGCTGCCTTTCATTGAACTTTTTCTATGTCCTCCGTCAAACCTATCTGATACAGACCCCACACCGCACAGCAGTACTTCAGAAGAGGGCGGACAAGCGTTGTGAAAGCAGTCTCCTTAATACACCAGCTGCATTTTCTAAGTGTTCTGCTGGTAATCGCAGTGTTTGGTTTGCCTTACGCACAACATTATGGATGTTATCGTTCCAACTGAAGTTATTCGTAATTGTAATGCCTAAGTATTTAGTTGAATTTACAGCCTATAGATTTATTATGATTTATCGTGTATCCGAAATTTACCTGATTTCTTTCGGTACTCATACGTATGATTTCAAATCTTTATTATTTATGATCAACTGCACTTAGTTAAGTATACTTCTCTATAATATAAAGTTCTTGAAATCGAAACAACATAAGCTTGGATTATGGCTAGTGCTGATTCTAGAATTAATAGAAGTATTAGTACACGCACCATACAGAGATCTAGGCTCAATCGGTTTGCATTTTGGTTAACTGATGACAACAAAACGGTAAATGACAGTATCATCTGCAAACAATCTAAGAGGACAGCTCAGATTGTCTCCTTTTGTTTATGTAGATCAGGAACACCAAGATGCCTAAAAATATCCTTGGAGAATGCCAGATATTACTTCTGTTTTGCTCTATGACATTCCGCCAGTTACTGTGAACTATGACCATTCTCACAGGAACCCACTTTGATTAGAAGCCTCTTGTGAGGAACGGTGTCAAAAGCCTTCTGGAAATCTAAGAAATTAAATTTATATCCGCTGTCACTACTTCGTGAGAATAGGAAGCTAGTTTAGATTCAATAGAAGAGTATTTTCTAAATCCGTGTTGGCTATTGTCAATATATCGTTTTCTTCGACGTACTTAGTTATGCCCGAACACAATATATGTTCCATAATCCCCATGAACCATAGACCTTCCCGTTGGAGAGGAGGCTTGCGTGCCTCAGCGATACAGATAACAGTACAGGTGCAACCACAACGGAGTGGTATCTGTTGAAATGCCAGGCAAACGTGTGGTTGCTGAAGAGGGGCAGCAGCCTTTTCAGTAGTTGCAGGGGCAACAGTCTGGATGATTGACTGATCTGGCCTTGTAACGCTAACCAAAACGGCCTTGCTGTGCTGGTACTGCGAACGGCTGAAAGCAAGGGGAAACTACGGCCATAATTTTTCCCGATGGCATGTAGCTTTTCTCTATGGTTAAATGATGATGGCGTCCTCTTGGGTAAAATATTCCGGAGGTAAAATAGTCCCCCATTCGGATCTCCGGGCGGGGACTACTCAAGAGGACGTCGTTATCAGGAGAAAGAAAACTGGCGTTCTACGGATCGGAGCGTAGAATGTCAGATCCCATAATGGGGCAGGTAGGTTAGAAAATTTGAAAAGGGAAATGGATAGGTTAAACTTAGCTATAGTGGGAATTACCGAAGTTCGGTGGCAGGAGGAACAAGACTTTTGGTCAGGTGAATATAGGTTTATAAATACAAAATCAAATAGGGGTAATGCAGGAGTAGGTGTAATAATGAATAAAAAAAATAGTGCGGGTAAGCTACTACAAACAGCATAGTGAACGCATTATTGTGGCCAAGATAGACACGAAGCCCACGCCTACTACACTAGTACAAGTTTATATGCCAACTAGTTCTGCAGATGAAGAAGAAATTGAAGAAATGTATGATGAGCTAAAAGAAATTGTTCAGATAGTGGAGGGAGACGAAAATTTAATAGTCATGGGTGACGTAGTAGGTGAATATGGATTGGGGGTAAGAAATGAAAGACGAAGCCGCATGGTAGAATTTTGCACAGGGCATAATCATAGCTAATACTTGGTTCAAGACTTATAAAAGAAGCCTGGAAATACTGACAGGTTTAAGACAGATTATATAATGGTAAGACAGAGATTTAGGAACCAGGTTTTAAATTGTAAGAGCCGGCCGTTGTGGCCGTGCGGTTCTAGGCGCTTCAGTCTGGAACCGCGTGACCACTACGGTCGCAGGTTCGAATCCTGCCTCGGGCATGGATGTGTGTGATGTTCTTAGGTTAGTTAGGTTTAAGTAGTTATAAGTTCAAGGGGACTGATGACCACAGATGTTAAGTCCCATAGTGCTCAGAGCCATTTGAACCATTAAATTGTAAGACATTTCCAGGGGCAGATGTGGACTCTGACCACCGTCTATTGGTTATGAACTGCAGATTAAAATTGAAGAAACTGCAAAAAGGTGGGAATTTAAGGAGATGAGACCTGGATAAACTGACTAAACAAGAGGTTGTACAGAGTTTCAGGGAGAGCATAAGCGAACAACTGACAAGAATGGGGGGAAAGAAATACAGTAGAAGAAGAATGGGTAGCTTTGAGGGATAAAGTAGTGAAGGCAGCAGAGGATCAAGTAGGTAAAAAGATGAGGCTAGTAGAAATCCTTTGGCAACAGAAGAAATATTGAATTTAATTGATGAAAGGGGAAAATATAAAAACGCAGTAAATGAAGCAGGCAAAGACACCACACTTGCTAGGTGGTAGCCTTTAAATCGGCCGCGGTCCATTAGTACATGTCGGACCCGCGTGTCGCCACTGTCAGTGATCGCAGACCGAGCGCCACCACACGGCAGGTCTCGAGAGACGTACTGGCACTCGCCCCAGTTGTACAGCGACTTTGCTAGCGACGCTGCACTGACCAATACGCTCTCACTTGCCGAGACGATAGTTAGCTTAGTCTTCAGCTGCTACGACCTAGCAGGGCGCCGTATTCAATTGATATTTATTATGTGAAGCATGTATCATCAAGAGCGATTTTCTACAATTATGGATTAAAGTTAAGTATTATAAGATTTTCGTACTTTATTGCAATTCTCAAGACATTGTCCTGTTCCAGACCTCGCGCCAGCCTGCGTGAGTTTAACGCGTGCATTTCGGCCTCCTCTCTCAACACAGTGTTGGCTAATCTGCCAACACTACATAAGGGAAAGCAGAAAGGTGGAAGTAGTATATAGAGGGTCTATACAAGGGCGTTGTACTTGGGGGCAATATTATGGAAGTAGAGGAGGATGTGGATGAAGATGAAACGGGAGATATGATACTGCGTGAAGAGTTTGACAGAACACTGAAAGACCTAAGTCGAAACAAGGCCCCGGGAGTAGACAACATTCCATTAGAACTACTGACAGCCTTGGGAGAGCCAGTCCTGACAAAACTCTACCATCTGATGAGCAAAATGTATGCGACAGGCGAAATACCGTCAGACTTCAATAGGAATATAATAACACCAATCTCAAAGGAAGCAGGTGTTGAGAGATGTGAAAATTACCGAACTATCAGTTTAATAACTCACGGAAGCAAAATACTATCGCGAATTCTTTACAGACGAATGGAAAAACTGGTTGAAGCCGACCTCGGGGAAGATCAGTTTAGATTCCACAGAAATGTTTGAACACGTGAGGCAATACTGACCCTACGGCTTATCTTAGAAGCTAGATTACGAAAAGGCAAACCTACGTTTCTGGCATTTGTAGACTTAGAGAAATCTTTTGACAATGTTGACTGGAATACTCTCTTTCAAATTCTGAAGGTAGCAGGGGTAAAATACAGGGAGCGAAAGGCTATTTACAATTTGTACAGAAACCAGATGGCAGTTATAAGAGTCGAGGGACAAGAAAGGGAAATAGTGTTAGGGAAGGGAGTGAGACAGGGTTGTAGCTTCTCCCCGATGTTATTCAATCTGTATATTGAGCAACCAGTAAAGGAAACAAAAGAAAAATTCGGAGTAGTTATTAAAATCCATGGTGAAGAAATAAAAACTTTAAGGTTCGCCGATGACACTGTAATTCTGTCAGACACAGCAAAGGACTTGGAAGTATAGTTGAACGGAATGGTTAGTGTCCTGAAAGGAGGATATAAGATGAACATCAACAAAAGCAAAACGAGGATAATGGAATGTAGTCGAGTTAACTCGGGTGATGCTGAAGGAATTAGATTAGTAAATGACACACATAAAGTAGTAAAGGAGTTTTGCTATTTGGGGAGCAAAATAACTGATGATGGTCGAAGTAGAGAGGATATAAAATGTAGACTGGCAATAGCAAGGAAAGCGTTTCTGAAGAAGAGATATTTGTTAACATCGAGTATAGATTTAAGTGTCAGGAAGTCGTTTCTGAAAGTATTTGTATGGATTGTAGCCGTTTATGGAAATGAAACATGGACAAGAAGAGAATGGAAGCTTTCGAAATGTGGTGCTACGGGAGACTGCTGAGTATTAGATGGGTAGACCACATAACTAATGAGGAGGTATTGAATAGAATTGGGGAGAAGAGGAGTTTGTGGCACAACTTGACTAGAAGAAGGGATCGGTTGGTAGGACACGTTCTGAGGCATCTAGTGATCACCAGTTTAGTATTAGAGGGCAGCGTGGAGGGTAACAATCGTAGAGGGAGATCAAGAGATTAATACACTAAGCAGATTCAGAAGGATGTAGGCTGCATTAGGTACTGGGAGATGAAGAAGCTTGCATAGGATGGAGTAGCATGGAGAGCTGCATCAAACCAGTCTCAGGTCTGAAGACCACAACAAGAACAACAACAACAACAACAACAATCCTACCACAAATTGACGTTACTTATATGGATCTGTAATTCAGCGGATTAGTTCCATTTCCTTTCTTGAGGTCTGGTGCGACCTGTGCAACTTCCCAATCTTTAGGTACGGATCTTCCGAGGAGCGAACGAATGTACGCGGTTGCGAAGTATAGCTATTACATCAGCATTCCTGAAAGGACTCTAGCTGCTGTACAATCTGGACAGGAGGATTTCTCTTTGTTGAGTGGTTTCAGCTGCTTTGCTAAACTAAGGGTAACTGCTTCTAAGCCACTCATGGTGGCAGTTGTCCTTGATTGGAATTCTGAAATATTTATTTCGTGTTCTTGGGTGACGGAATTTCGGAAAACCGTGTTTATTAATTCAGCTTTAGTGGCACTGTCATCAGTATCTTCACCTCTGTCATTGCGCAGTCAAAGTATTGACTGCGTCTTTCACTGGTGTACTTTAAATACAGTCAGAATCTCTTTGGGATTTCTGCCAGATTTCACAACAGATTTTCGTGGTTTGCGCTAGTAAAAACATCTCGCAATACAGATCGCGCTACGTTTCGAGCTTCTGTAAAACTTCGCTGACCTAGGGGCTTCCGTGTTCTTTTAAATTTGGAGTGATTTTTCGTTGCTTCTGCAAAAGTTTTCTATTTATTTGGTATATATCAAATGCTGTCGATACTATTACTTTGAATTCTAACCACCTCTTGTCTACGGTTACATAGGTTAAAAAGGGGTGGAGACTGTCTCTTACGGAGCTGTCAAGCGAATCTTCGTCTACTTCTTTAAATAGATATATTTTGCGTTTATTTTTGGTGGGTTTGGATGTTGTCCGTGTTGTCCTGTCAGTGGTAAATGAAGCACAGCAATTCGTGATCTCAACCCACCTTCCAGTCTCTTCACGGTGACGTTTTGTCTGTAGCCTCTGGTCGGATATCAGCTGCTGTCATCTGTCTATTCGCCACAGCTGGTTGAGTAACCCCACGATCTTGTCGCGGTACCTCCCTTCTGTGCCCACTCTTTCTGCCACACCATTGTCCAGAGGCCATGACGTCACTACTCGCTCTGCACTCATTGCACTATAGCCAACTTGTTTGAATAATCTGTCGGTATGATGCTATCACGTAACTTGTTCCAATGATTCGATCTTTCTCAATGTCCGAAATGGGGCCATAAGCTTCACCTGGACGCCCTCTGCACACGTTGAATTTCGATCTTCACCTGTTTATTTATTTATTTCCTGCTGATTTTGCACTCTATTTATCCATCTAAATTACATGTTTATATCGTATACTTAACTGTACATTTGCTTGGCTACTACGCAAATTACACTTAAGTGCCTAGAAGAGGGTTCATCGAACAACCATCACACAATTCTCTATTGTTCCAAAGAGCGAGCGGAAGAAAGGAACACTCATATCTTTCCGTGCGAGCTCTAATTTCCCTTATTTTATTATGATGATCGTTCTCCCTATGTAGATCAGCGTCAACAAAATATTTTCGCATTCGGAGAAAAAATTTTGTGACAGAATCCTGCCACAACGAGAAACGCCTTTGGTCTAATGATGTGCACCCCATATCCTATACCATGTCAGTGACATTCTCCCACCTATTTCTCGATAATACCAAACGTTCTGACCTTCTCTGAACTTTCTCGATGCACTAAGTCAATCCTATCTGGAGAGGATACCAGACCACGCAGCAGGGCTCCAAAAGAGGACGGATAAGTGTAGTATAGGCATGCTGTATAGTAGGTCTTTCGTATATTCTAAGTGCTCTGCCAATAAAACGTAGTTTTGGCCCACCTTCCCCCAAAACATTTTCCATGGGTTATTTCCAGTTTACGTCGTTCGTCATTGTAATTTCTAGGTCTTTAGCTGAATTTACAGCCTTTAGATTTGATTGATTTATCGTGTACCACAAATATAACCGATTCCTTTTAGCACTCATGTGGCTGACCTCACACTTTTCGTTATTTAGGGTCAATTACCATCTGTCTAAACCATTTTACTACTGGTTTTGATCTTCTGCTGACTTCACTAAACGATAAAAGACAGCATCATCTGAAAAAAAACCTAGTACGGCTGCTCACACTGTATCCTACATCGTTCATATTGATAAGGAACAGGAGAGGGTCTATAACACTACCTTCTGTTCTACTCGATGACTTTCTGTCAGTTACTACGAGCTGCGACCTCTCTGTCAGGAAATCACATCCAGTCGCATAGCCGAGACGATATTCCAAACGCACGCAATTTGATTACAAGCCGCTCGTGAGCTACCGTGTCATATTTACGCTATTTGTTAATCATAAACAATACAGAGAAATGGAAATATGAATACTATCACAAACCACAGATTTCACGCTATACTCTTAACGAAACTAACAATCAGTTTATAGTCCCGAACGTTTTAAGTAAACAAAATTGAAGAAATGATGTTATCCCATATTTATCAGGAGCTTCAATAATTGCAATCATTCATAGTCAAATTTGGGATGAGGAAAAAGATGTGGTTGGATCAGCGTATGACTAATAATCACACTCAACCGTAAATCGTAATATTCTTTATAGATGTAGGGAAAAAGAGTCATGGCTAAAGCGGAGACGAATGGTGTTGTATATAGTTTATCAGTCCAAATGAGTCGTCGTAAACGAGTTCCAAGCAGGAATTTGAGGTTGCTATATGTTCCACATCTCTTGTAACTGATGAATTCCGTGGCTCTTGATCTTATATTAGCTGTCTGCGGCAATTTTAAATGTGTGATAGTTCTTTCAGTGACAATAGACACACCCAGTATCCATTACGTACGTACACATTTCTTCATCTACAGCAATAATTTCTTTTATCACTGGAAATATTGAAAATAATAAATGTTTCCCAGAAGCCTGGATATACTGGAGTATTAGATTGGTAGCGCTCGGTCGCGGTGATCATGACGGAACATCATACTCACTGCAGTGTTCCGGAAATTGTGGAAAAAAACAGTGTCTTCAGAGTTTGAAAATAAGGTATTCTAGTCATCGTTCTGTTATCAAAAGTCTGTGGTCCACTCCTATGAATATGGGAAAAGGCACAAAGAGCGTTAACTTTAGGATAGTCTCTTTAATGTTTGTAACATGTGCAAACAACGTAGAAATATAGGGACTTTCACAAACATTCATCCGATTTCACTTGAACGTACGTGCTACATGAATAGCGGTATTTTGAAGTGCCCATCGAAAGTAAACGGTTATCTTTTTGCCAGTTGTAAGATTCTAGTTCATATTTTTAACGGTACAGGTGTCAGTGTTGCAACTGGCTCGATGTCTGGTACATTACCCAATTTATGCCAAGACCAAATGATGCAGCAACGAGAGGCATTTTTCGTTCTCCATTTCAACAGATGCAACTCATCTACGACTGTGCAGCGTAATTTTTGCTGAGAGTTCGGCGCTGCACTTCCTACAGCTCAAAGTATTCGACGATGATAGAATCAATCTCAAGAAACTACATGTTTATGCAAGGGTAAGTCTTCGATCCATTCCCATGAGCTCGTACAAGAGACAGGGCGAATGCAGAAAAGTCTTACATGTATATCAAAGAAGTCCACTCGTCTTGTCGGCCTAGAGTCAGCTATCCTTCATACAATTAGTCATTCCTCATATCTCTGTCTGGTGTGTTTCATGGCGAAGTTTGTGTTTTAAACCATACAGGATACAATCGCTACAAGCCCTTCATGATGGTGATAAGCAACAATATATAGGGTTTCTTAAATCGTTTCGGATGTGGAGATGGTAGACAACAATTTCCATTCATGTTTAGTGTGAAGTGATGAAGCTACGTTCCATTCCTAAGCAAAAGTGAAACACTACAACGTAAGAATGTTAGGAATACACCGTCGCACACCATAGTCGAGCAGGGGAGAGACTTGATAACCTGATGTGTTTCGCGCCATTCCTCGAGAAAATATTCACGGCGCGTTCTTTTTATGGTTCCGTACCTCAAGCGGGAAAAACCGAACCTTAATAGGATCACTTTGTCATCTGTGTGTGTGTTCGACGGTTAACACCCATTTTTCTCAGGAACAGGTAGAGGGATCAACATGAAGTGAAAGTCACGCACTAAGCCCAACGGTCTCTTGGCGGGATGGAAAAATTGAGCTTCTAAGTCAATGCAGTCAAAAGAGAGGCCATTTATGTCACGTATATGATACAAACTCACTCATCAAAACCTATAGGGTTCTTCCCGTTGGCCTAAATGTAAATGTCGTGTGACTAGGGCCTCCCGTCAGGTAGACCGTTCGCCGGGTGCAAGTCTTTCGATTTGACGCCACTTCGGCGACTTGCGCGTCGATGGGGATGAAATGATAACTGATTAGGACAACACAACACCCAGTCCCTGGGCGGAGAAAATCTCCGACCCAGCCGGTAATCGAACCCGGGCCCTCAGAACTGCAATTCTGTCGCGCTGACCACTCAGCTACCGGGGGCGGACCCTTTGGCCTAGAATCATGTAATTCGACAAGTAAACGAGAAATCCAAAAATTCTTAATTTATAATTACATAATGTAAGAAACATTTACATTATGCAATTATGCGCTAGGTGACGATCAGTTTGGCTTTAGGAAAAGTAAAGGGACGAGAGAGGCAATTCTGGCGTTACGGCTAATAATGGAAGCAAGGCTAAAGAAAAATCAGGACACTTTCATAGGATTTGTCGACCTGGAAAAAGCGTTCGACAATATAAAATGGTGCAAGCTGTTCGAGATCCTGAAAAAAGTAGGGATAAGCTATAGGGAGAGACGGGTCATATACAATATGTACAACAACCAAGAGGGAATAATAAGAGTGGACGATCAAGAACGAAGTGCTCGTATTAAGAAGGGTGTAAGACAAGGCTGTAGCCTTTCGCCCCTACTCTTCATTCTGTACATCGAAGAAGCAATGATGGAAATAAAACAAAGGTTCAGGAGTGGAATTAAAATACAAGGTGAAAGGATATCAATGATACGATTCGCTGATGACATTGCTTTCCTGAGTGAAAGTGAAGAAGAATTAAATGATCTGCTGAACGGAATGAACAGTCTAATGAGTACACAGTATGGTTTGAGAGTAAATCGGAGAAAGACGAAGGTACTGAGAAGTAGTAGAAATGAGAACAGTGAGAAACTTAACATCAGGATTGATGGTCACGAAGTCAATGAAGTTAAGGAATTCTGATACCTAGGCAGTAAAATAACCAATGACGGACGGAGCAAGGAGCACATCAAAAGCAGACTCGCTATGGCAAAAAAGGCATTTCTGGCCAAGAGAAGTCTACTAATATCAAATACCGGCCTTAATTTGAGGAAGAAATTTGTGAGGATGTACGTCTGGAGCACAGCATTGTATGGTAGTGAAACATGGACTGTGGGAAAACCGGAACAGAAGAGAATCGGAGCATTTGAGATGTGGTGCTACAGACGAATGTTGAAAATTAGGTGGACTGATAAGGTAAGGAATGAGGAGGCACTACGCAGAATCGGAGAGGAAACGAATATGTGGAAAACACTGATAAGGAGAAGGGACAGGATGATAGGACATTTGCTAAGACATGAGGGAATGACTTCCATGGTACTAGAGGGAGCTGTAGAGGGCAAAAACTGTAGAGGAAGACAGAGATTGGAATACGTCAAGCAAATAATTGAGGACGTAGGTTGCAAGTGCTACTCTGAGATGAAGAGGTTAGCACAGGAAAGGAATTTGTGGCGGGCCGCATCAAACCAGTCAGTAGACTGATGAAAAAAAAAAAAAAATTCTTTGCCATTCGTTGTGCATCTGTCTATCTGTCTGTCGGTCTGTTAAGACCCCTTCTTCTCAGAAACAGATAGAGGTAACAAGTTGAAAAAAGTGACAGGTGGAAAGGTTTAAGGTCCCTTGACAGCAAAAAAAATTTAAGTTTGTAATTTGTTATTTTGTCAAAAGATACGGCCATTTATGTCACATAGTTCGATTTCCGCAAACTCATTAATCAAAACCTACTGGGACTTCCCGTTGACCTAAAATGAACAAGTTTGGAAAGAAGCAAGGTTTTCTTGGTATAGGCAAAAGAAAAAAAGAAACGGAAAATGTCTGATTTATACCAAATACTAACGTGTTCGAGCCCTTTGGCAGTAAATTATGTGTGAGTATGTGTGTCGATGTCAGAGAATATTAAAAAGAAGAAGTGAAGATAATCAAGACAATTTGCTATTTACTTATCCTCTTAAGGTTAGTACCTCACACACACACACACACACACATATATATATATATATATATATATATATATATATATATATATATACTCCTGGAAATGGAAAAAAGAACACATTGACACCGGTGTGTCAGACCCACCATACTTGCTCCGGACACTGCGAGAGGGCTGTACAAGCAATGATCACACGCACGGCACAGCGGACACACCAGGAACCGCGGTGTTGGCCGTCGAATGGCGCTAGCTGCGCAGCATTTGTGCACCGCCGCCGTCAGTGTCAGCCAGTTTGCCGTGGCATACGGAGCTCCATCGCAGTCTTTAACACTGGTAGCATGCCGCGACAGCGTGGACGTGAACCGTATGTGCAGTTGACGGACTTTGAGCGAGGGCGTATAGTGGGCATGCGGGAGGCCGGGTGGACGTACCGCCGAATTGCTCAACACGTGGGGCGTGAGGTCTCCACAGTACATCGATGTTGTCGCCAGTGGTCGGCGGAAGGTGCACGTGCCCGTCGACCTGGGACCGGACCGCAGCACCGCACGGATGCACGCCAAGACCGTAGGATCCTACGCAGGACCGTAGGGGACCGCGCCGCCACTTCCCAGCAAATTAGGGACACTGTTGCTCCTGGGGTATCGGCGAGGACCATTCGCAACCGTCTCCATGAAGCTGGGCTACGGTCCCGCACACCGTTAGGCCGTCTTCCGCTCACGCCCCAACATCGTGCAGCCCGCCTCCAGTGGTGTCGCGACAGGCGTGAATGGAGGGACGAATGGAGACGTGTCGTCTTCAGCGATGAGAGTCGCTTCTGCCTTGGTGCCAATGATGGTCGTATGCGTGTTTGGCGCCGTGCAGGTGAGCGCCACAATCAGGACTGCATACGACCGAGGCACACAGGGCCAACACCCGGCATCATGGTGTGGGGAGCGATCTCCTACACTGGCCGTACACCACTGGTGATCGTCGAGGGGACACTGAATAGTGCACGGTACATCCAAACCGTCATCGAACCCATCGTTCTACCATTCCTAGACAGGCAAGAGGACTTGCTGTTCCAACAGGACAATGCACGTCCGCATGTATCCCGTGCCACCCAACGTGCTCTAGAAGGTGTAAGTCAACTACCCTGGCCAGCAAGATCTCCGGATCTGTCCCCCATTGAGCATGTTTGGGACTGGATGAAGCGTCGTCTCACGCGGTCTGCACGTCCAGCACGAACGCTGGTCCAACTGAGGCGCCAGGTGGAAATGGCATGGCAAGCCGTTCCACAGGACTACATCCAGCATCTCTACGATCGTCTCCATTGGAGAATAGCAGCCTGCATTGCTGCGAAAGGTGGATATACACTGCACTAGTGCCGACATTGTGCATGCTCTGTTGCCTGTGTCTATGTGCCTGTGGTTCTGTCAGTGTGATCATGTGATGTATCTGACCCCAGGAATGTGTCAATAAAGTTTCCCCTTCCTGGGTCAATGAATTCACGGTGTTCTTATTTCAATTTCCAGGAGTGTATATATATATATGGTATCAGTGATAGTATTTTCTGTATTAGTTGTAATTGCTGTAGAAAAATCAAGATGGTGGGGTAATATTATGAACTTTTTATAATTGAAGTAGTTACATAGTTTTTATTGTAGTAATTTTATGCGTTGTTGTAACAGTATTAACGGCAGAAGGTATAAAGATAACTTGTTACGTTGTTCAGTGTAATTTAAAGTATCAGAAACTCATGGCTCCTTTTCTGTCACAGTAAAGAAAGACACGACTGAGGGTCGAAAAGATATCATAGGTAAACTGCAAGCGTATAGCGTAAAAGTAGGCATCTAAATGTTGGAGCGATTAGTGAAAAGAAATGAAGGTAAGGAAAAATATTATTGTGGATGCCTCAACTTAATTTAGCGTTGATAATAGAAACAAAGAAAAAACAGATTATCAGGGAAACTCAGACGCATGTAATTTCGCATCAAACTAAACAATACCGTTACCAAGAAGCTGGAGTACGATAAATAAAAGAAGAAATAAGATAAATATTGGGCGATATTGGGCACCCTACATGTGTTCCTTTATTTATTAAAATTTCGTCTGTTCTAGTTTCGCCTGCATTTATTATAAGTTTTGATTCTCTCTATAGGCTTCATATGATCTTTACAAATTTTCTCGGGTGTTCATTGCTCTCTATTACAGTTCAAATTTTGTATTTGCTCACATTGTCAAATTCTTTAAGCATATTTGTAATGCTATGTGTGTTTGTACGTCACGTTCTCGTCTTTTATCTATGACTTATTGTCTGTGACAGATCTTCCTTTTCTAAATCCAGTGTGTTCTTCAGTAAAGAGAACGTCCAAAATAGTTTATTTTTAAGTCAACTGTTTACATTTCTTGCGTATAACTTATAGACTTAGTTGAGTAGACTTAACGTTTATAGATTTTACAATCTTTCCGGTCACCTTTCTTGAACTAGAAAGTAGTCCCGCTGTTTTCCGTGACTGAAGTATTTCGCTTGTCTGCTAACACTGGTAGAGTACGTGTTACATCCTTCTCTGTAACATAACTCCCATTATTTTAATAGCTCTGTATTCATTCTATCCATTCTATTTGCTTTCCTGTTTTCCATTTCTCATAAAGATTTCTGAAGCTCTTCCATTGCAATAGGGCAACAACGTCTTGTTGCCCGCCGTCTTCTTCTTCTTCTTCTTCTCCTGACTGATCTTGTTCTCGCCGCTGCACCCTAGGTCTTTCTACTGTTGAACCCATCGATCCTTCTCTAGCACATCACTGTGTGCTTCTCACTCTTGTTGATGTGTCTTAAGATATCGTACGCACAATTCTGCCTTTCATGAATGCGATTCTCAATTTGGATTACAAATTTCTCCCAAGCTGATTTTTGTGCTCCCTCAATTATTTTCTTAACATATCTTTTTTTCTTATACCCTTCTTGACTGTTTTCCAAATTTTGGGTAGTATTACTTTTTTACTTACTGTAAATAGCTCTACACAGAATGTTCTTGGAAGAGACAAGCCTTGTGAACGTAATACTGCTAATTACAATCGAAAACGAAAACAATGTTGGCCAAAGGCTTGACACGGGGAAACAAGAACATAACTGGATGTACTTTCATTCGCAAATGAGCTCTTATTGTGAATGGCTCACGACCGACGCAAGTCAGATAATCAGCAGCGTACAGATGGGACTTCTAGAGTGACAGTTGCATCCAGATATAGAGCTAAATCTGCACTGACAGCTTAAGGATATCGATGTCCCACGCCGTCTGCCGACACGTGTCTAGATAAGCGGCCATCGGCCACGATCTCTTGTTGCTAAACCCATCTCTTTTCTCCGAAAGCAGCAAAATTGTCAGCAAACCTGATCCTGTACCGTCTTTGAGAGAGACAATAACTTTATGAAACGATGCCTTACACTACAGACAGAAACAACTATCTCCTACGATTTACGATCACTTGTTATTTGTTTTAGCAGTCCTTTATCTTGACCTGAAGTTCCTCTTTCAGATCTGATCAGACACCTTGCGTTTTACAAGCGATGCGCGAAGCATACAACCACTACCACCGTCATACCTTAGCAAAAGATCTTGCTGAAAACCCAAGGAAATTCTGGTCTTATGTAAAATCGGTAAGCGGGTCGAAGGCTTCCATCCAGTCACTCACTGATCAGTCTGGCATGGAAACAGAAGACAGCAAAACGAGAGCTGAATTTTTAAATTTAGCATTTGAGAAATCTTTCACGCAGGAGGATCGTACAAACATACCTCCGTTTGAGTCTCGTACAGATTCCCGTATGGAGGACATAGTGATAGACATCCCTGGAGTTGTGAAGCAGCTGACTGAGTTAAAAATAAATAAATCGCCAAGTCCTGATGGGATTCCAATTCGGTTTTACAGAGAGTACTCTACTGCATTGGCTCCTTACTTAGCTTGCATTTATCGCGAATCTCTTGCCCAACGTGAAGTCCCGAGCTACTGGAAAAAAGCGCAGGTGACGCCTGTATATAAGAAGGGTAGAAGGACGGATCCTCAAAATTGCAGGCCAATATCCTTAACATCGGTTTGTTGCAGGATTCTCGAACATATTCTCAGTTCGAATATAATGAATTTCCTTGAGACAGAGAAGTTGCTGTCCATGCATCAGCACGGCTTTAGAAAGCATCGCTCCTGCGAAACGCAACTCGCCCTTTCACATAATATCTTGCGAACCATGGATGAAGGGTATCAGACGGATGCCATATTCCTTGACTTCCGGAAAGCGTTTGACTCGGTGCCCCACTGCAGACTCCTAACTAAGGTACGAGCATATGGGATTGGTTCCCAATTATGTGAGTGGCTCGAAGACTTCTTAAGTAATAGAACCCAGTACGTTATCCTCGATGGTGAGTGTTCATCGGAGGTGAGGGTATCATCTGGAGTGCCCCAGGGAAGTGTGGTAGGTCCGCTGTTGTTTTCTATCTACATAAATGATCTTTTGGATTGGGTAGATAGCAATGTGCGGCTGTTTGCTGATGATGCTGTGGTGTACGGGAAGGTGTCGTCGTTGAGTCACTGTAGGAGGATACAAGATGACTTGGACAGGATTTATGATTGGTGTAAAGAATGGCAGCTAACTCTAAATATAAATATTGTATACTCCATTAGTATTGTAGCGCTTGACACAGTCACGTCGATTAAATATTTGGGTGTGACATGGCAGTTGTGGGGAAGGCGGATAGTCGTCTTCGGATCATTGGTAGAATTTTGGGAAGATGTGGTTCATCTGTAAAGGAGACCGCTTATAAAACACTAATACGACCTATTCTTGAGTACTGCTCGAGCGTTTGGGATCCCTATCAGGTCGGATTGAGGGAGGACATAGAAGCAATTCAGAGGCGGGCTGCTAGATTTGTTACTGGTACGTTTGATCATCACGCGAGTGTTACGGAAATGCTTCAGGAACTCGGGTGGGAGTCTCTGGAGGAAAGGAGGCGTTCTTTTCGTGAATCGCTACTGAGGAAATTTAGAGAACCAGCATTTGAGGCTGACTGCAGTACAATTTTACTGCCGCCAGCTAACATTTCACGGAAAGACCACAAAGATAAGATAAGAGAGATTAGGGCTCGTACAGAGGCATACAGGCAGTCATTTTTCCCTCGTTGTGTTTGGGAGTGGAACTAGGAGACCAGATGCTAGTTGTGGTACGAGGTACCCTCCGCCACGCACCGTATGGTGGATGGCGTAGTATGTATATAGATGTAGATGTACAACGTAAACATACGTCTTACACAAAATATTAACTGTCAATACTAATCGGAGCATACAGCAAAAAGAAAGAAAAGGAAAAACACAGCAAAAGCAATAAGAATGGCAGCTAGAAGGCTTACGGGATAAGAAGAAGTGCAGCTAGAAGGCATAGGGGATCTACGGGAAGTAATGACATAATTTTAAAAAAGCCCTTATTTAATTTATGAAACTGAGAAAATGACATTCTGACGGATTGTTATTGTTGCTATATTGAGCAAGGAGAGAAGTTTACCTTCACCCTCAAGTTGATCTATCTCGTGCAACACTCTTGCTGTTCGCACAACTAGTGTAACATACATTCAAGTGAATCTGCTTATTACAAGTTTATCCTTGGTCACCCTCCACAATTCTTGCCCTTTACAATGAGGGAATGTAATCTATCTAGGGGTCAACTTACCTCCTTCCCTATTCGATTCAGTATCCGTTCATTACGTACTAGATCTACCCCTCCGATAATAATAACTTTTCTGTCGCACCACATTTCAAAAGCAACTGATAATTATACATCATAAAATTGAATCCCATAACAAAAATTTTCGTGGATTTTTCAGCGACCTTGTTTATATGTTTTGCTGTGACGATCTGTCCCTACCTTAAAAGTTTTAAAGAGAAATTTGATAATGATATTTTAGGCACCTACTACGTCAACACTAACAGGCACTACATCTTGACATACACTGAAAAGCCAAAGAATCTGGTACAGCTGCCTAATATCGTATAGGACCACGCGAGAACGCAGAAGTACCAAAACACGACGTGGCATGGACTCGAATAATATTTGAAATGGTGTTGGACGGATCTGATATAATGAATCCTGCAGGACTGTCCATATATCCGTAAGAGTACGAGGAGGTGGAGATCTCTTCTGAACAGCTCGTTGCAAGGCACCCCAGATATGCTCAATATTGTTCATATCTGGGGAGTTCGGTGGCCAGTGGAAGTGTTTAAACTCAGAAGAGTGTTCCTGGTGCCACTCTGCAGCAATTCTGGACGTGTGGGGTGTCGCATTATCCTGCTGAAATTCCCCAAGTCCGTCGGAATGCACAGTGGACATGAATGGATGAAGGTGATAATAGAGGTTGCTTACGTACGTGCCAGAGTCGTATCTAAATGTATCAGGGATCCCATATTACTCCAACCGCACACGTCGCACTCGGCGCATTTCATTACAGAACCTCCACCAGCTTGAACAGTCCCCTGCTGACATGCAGGCTCCATGGATTCATGAGGTTGTCTCCATACCTGTATAAGTCCATCCGTTCGATATAATTTGAAAGGAGACTCGTCGGACCAGGCAACATGTTTCCAATCATCAACAGTCCAATGTCTGTGCTGATGGTCCCGGGCGAGTCGTGCGGTCGTCAATGGTACACGAGTCGGCCTTCAGGTTCAAAAGCCCGTATCGATGATACACTCCTGGAAATTGAAATAAGAACACCGTGAATTCATTGTCCCAGGAAGGGGAAACTTTATTGACACATTCCTGGGGTCAGATACATCACATGATCACACTGATAGACCCACAGGCACATAGACACAGGCAACAGAGCATGCACAATGTCGGCACTAGTATAGTGTATATCCACCTTTCGCAGCAATGCAGGCTGCTATTCTCCCATGGAGACGATCGTAGAGATGCTGGATGTAGTCCTGTGGAACGGCTTGCCATGCCATTTCCACCTGGCGCCTCAGTTGGACCAGCGTTCGTGCTGGACGTGCAGACCGCGTGAGACGACGCTTCATCCAGTCCCAAACATGCTCAATGGGGGACAGATCCGGAGATCTTGCTGGCCAGGGTAGTTGACTTACACCTTCTAGAGCACGTTGGGTGGCACGGGATACATGCGGACGTGCATTGTCCTGTTGGAACAGCAAGTTCCCTTGCCGGTCTAGGAATAGTAGAACGATGGGTTCGATGACGGTTTGGATGTACCGTGCACTATTCAGTGTCCCCTCGACGATCACCAGTGGTGTACGGCCAGTGTAGGAGATCGCTCCCCAAACCATGATGCTGGGTGTTGGCCCTGTGTGTCTCGGTCGTATGCAGTCCTGATTGTGGCGCTCACCTGTACGGCGCCAAACACGCATACGACCATCATTGGCACCAAGGCAGAAGCGACTCTCATCGCTGAAGACGACACGTCTCCATTCGTCCCTCCATTCACGCCTGTCGCGACACCACTGGAGGCGGGCTGCACGATGTTGGGGCGTGAGCGGAAGACGGCCTAACGGTGTGCGGGACCGTAGCCCAGCTTCATGGAGACGGTTGCGAATGGTTCAAATGGTTCAAATGGCTCTGAGCACTATGGGACTTAACAGCTGTGGTCATCAGTCCCCTAGAACTTAGAACTACTTAAACCTAACTAACCTAAGGACATCACACACATCCATGCCCGAAACAGGATTCGAACCTGCGACCGCAGCGGTCACGCGGCACCGGACTGTAGCGCCCAGAACCGCACGGCCACTCCGGCCGGCCGGTTGCGAATGGTCCTCGCCGATACCCCAGGAGCAACAGTGTCCCTAATTTGCTGGGAAGTGGCGGCGCGGTCCCCTACGGTCCTGCGTAGGATCCTACGGTCTTGGCGTGCATCCGTGCGGTGCTGCGGTCCGGTCCCAGGTCGACGGGCACGTGCACCTTCCGCCGACCACTGGCGACAACATCGATGTACTGTGGAGACCTCACGCCCCACGTGTTGAGCAATTCGGCGGTACGTCCACCCGGCCTCCCGCATGCCCACTATACGCCCTCGCTCAAAGTCCGTCAACTGCACATACGGTTCACGTCCACGCTGTCGCGGCATGCTACCAGTGTTAAAGACTGCGATGGAGCTCCGTATGCCACGGCAAACTGGCTGACACTGACGGCGGCGGTGCACAAATGCTGCGCAGCTAGCGCCATTCGACGGCCAACACCGCGGTTCCTGGTGTGTCCGCTGTGCCGTGCGTGTGATCATTGCTTGTACAGCCCTCTCGCAGTGTCCGGAGCAAGTATGGTGGGTCTGACACACCGGTGTCAATGTATTCTTTTTTCCATTTCCAGGAGTGTATTTCGTTGAATGCTTCGCACGCTGACATTGCTGATGGCCCAGCACTGAAATCTGTAGCAATTTGCGGAAGGTTTGCACGTCTGTCACGTAGAACGATTTTCTTCAGTCGTCGTTGGTTCCGTTCTTGCAGGATCTGCTTTCGCCGCAGCGATGTTGGACATTTGATGTTTACTGGATTCCTGATATTTACGGTACAGTCATGAAACGATCGTACGGGAAAATCTCCACTTCATGGCTACCTCTGATATGCTGTGTCCCATCGCTCGCGCGCCGACTATAACACCACGTTGAAACTCACTTAAATCTTGATAACCTGCCATTATAGTAGCAGTAACCATTCTAACAATTGCGCCAGACACTTATTGTCTTATAAAGGAATTTCCGACCGCAGCGCCGTATTCTGCCTGTGTGTTTGAATATACACGGGTATACCAGTTTCTTTCGCGCTTCACTGTATCTTTGGATCGCTATTTTACTGTACATTGCTTTGTGCAGTCGCGTTAGCCTTTCGGCTTTGATGATTTAGATATTGACGGGATGCGAAAATATAATCTTACATAGCTATACTGAGCGAATCTCTTCAAAGTTTTTATCAGAGGGCTTATCTTCTTGTGCTGTATACTTAGACTGAATTCCTCCGGATGGAGCAAGACACCAAGGACTGCTTGTACACATGAGTAATACTTGGGTGTTACTATTCTTGTCTTTCCTTCACGAGATTGATACGCGTGTACAATATCCGGCGTATTTTTTGTCACTCGATACAGGACTTCCTAATAGACAGAAAACACGTCGTTCTTAACGGAATGAAATCATCAGGTGTAAATAACAGAAAACTCGAAGGCGCTGCTGTAGAATCGTCCATAAAGCATTACGTAAGCGGCTATGCCAAATGCGTACAAAAAGCAAATGGTCCAAGCATTGCAGCCAAAACGATCGTCCTCTAGGTGCGCATTCGGGGGTTTCTTGCTCGCCAAGTTGACAATAACTACCTGGAAGAATCTCTGTTAGATTAGTTTCCCTGAAAATAGTCAGAAGAAAATGAAATCTCAATAAAATAAATTTTAAATAAATAATGTGTGGCTTTGAGCTTTCTTTTTCTAAAGCAAGTTGTAAAAGGTACTTCAGAAAGTTACGAAACTAGGAAGAAATGTCCTACAAATATACGTTCGGAAATAAATACTTATGGGGATGTGAGTCATTTCACATGTGTGTGAGAACGGATCTACTAAACGCTGTAGGTTGACTTTCTGTTGATGTTCAATGACTATTTCTTATTATTTGCATTTGTCTCTGTATTTACTCGTCTCGCTGTGATGCTGTTGTCAGCTTTCCCACACGACAGCCATTCTGCACGTATAGTTTGGGATTATGCTGGTATCAGAACAAGCATATTGATTTCCGATCCTGTGGACGACGTAAACAGTGAAATGAGATCCTATAATCCCGTGAGTGAAATTGTAGAACTAATATTCAGCTATCGTTCGGTGAAAGACGATAAACGGCAGGCACGACTGCATATGCGTAATGACAAATAAAGAAAACTATTCGACAGGTTGTTTCAGCGGCTTGGTGTAAACAGAGCAGCCACTACATGGATGAAATGCCGCAGAGGATGTCGCACATTTTGCACGTCTTCCAGGCAGGAGCGAATAGTATAAGACGAGCCTGAAACAAGTGTGTGAAGAACTGGCTCTGCTGAAGGCATAAACCAATTTCTGTGTACTCAATTTCGCACGAGCAGTTATTTTATCCATACCATGTACAGCGCCTGGAAACTCACACACCGCAAGTCCACCATGCCAGGTTACAGTGTCGTCAATGGGTTCTAAAGTACAACATTGGAGATTCGCAGGTCGCAGATCGCATTTCGTTTATCGATGAGGTGGGATACATACCGAGTGGCACAAAAAAAAAAAATAACAAAACCATGTGTGGGTGGATACAGATTATTAAGTGATTTACCAAGCAAGACGTGAGAGTTGCTTTAGTAACGATTTGTGGGCGGTAAATGTGGGCAGCAGTGATAAGAAAATATACTTCACCGAAAAAGTAATTTTATTTCTTGCTTGGGGCTTTTGTCCTGTTGCACGAGGGATCGGCCGTGTTACTATTGATTTGGCAGTGTTAGTTGCAGAGGGTGGCTGGATGCCCTTCCTGCCACCATCCCGAACCCCCCTGGACGTAATTAGTGTACCCCAGCTGTCTGCTTCTAGTGCAAGCCATAGAATAGTGCGAACGTTTTCAAATGGCTGCGAGTCGTGCAACTGAGGCGGAACGTGGGGACCAGCCCGGTATTCACCTAGCAGGATGTGGAAAACCGCCTAAAAACCACATCCAGGCTAGCCGGCATACCAGCCCCCGTCGTTAATCCGCCGGGTGGATTCAATCGCAGCTACACTGGTGGATTTTACCGAAAAAGTAATAAGTGGAGTTTAAAACTAATTTCTGCTCAACAAATTACTTGTGCTGCTCGTAGAATGGGTGTAAAAAAGTAAAAGTCTTCATACAAAATATGGTGTCATATGTGTGAGCTGTCAGCATCAGAAATAAACTGATAGGAAGACGCGTTACAAAGCTTGACTGACAGAACTTGTCATGTGGTGAAAGTGTAATAACAGTGGCACTATATTGCGCTAACAAAATGACTGAATAAGCTGATATTGAAACAAAAGAGTCCATAATAGTAATAAAGACCTAAATATGAAAGTAAAAACATTATAAAGACAAACATTGTATTCTATGAAATACACCTTCGAGTATCTTTCTTATCTGTATGTCTACTTTGTTGTCTCGTCGTTGTAAATAGACCTATATTAATGGAAAAGCTCACACCCCTTGCGTAATAAATTTTTGTTAAACTTTGTATGGATTGCTGTATTATAACGCCACTAGAGGAGAAAAAAAACTCGTATTAGACGATATTAGAAAAGTTTCAATACAACAGCTAGGGTAGCTCTTTATACTGAGCCGAACACCAGTCCACAGTCCACCATTCCGCCCTCCAGTGATTCAGACCTCTGAGGTACGTTATCATCTCCACACTACACACTTCCATTCAAACAGTCTGAACTGGAGGTAAATTCATGGGTCAGGGCAATATGCTTCCACGAACCCGCCACTTTCTGTCCTTTCTTCTTTGTGAGCAGTCGCGGCTTCAGTCTGGCGTTTCAGATATGCTCGGTAAATGCAAATGACAGAAAATTCCGGCGAACTATTGCAGTAGATATTGTCAAACGCGTAACTGCACTTCAACGTTCAGCTCAACCGAGAAAAGCAGTAATTTCGATAATGTACCACGGACTGGCAGTCTATGATGATGTCGAATTTACCCATGCGTTCGCCGTTCTAAGACCTCTTTCCTTTTGGGCAATGCCTCCAAAAACAAAACAAAAAAAAACAAAAATCACTGTAGTAGCAGTAGGCATTCTGATGATGTGTGCAACCACTACCAAGAAAGGTGACCATAATTTCCACGTCAAAATTTTATTTTATTTAGAAGGCGATGTTTCATGCCTATTAGGTGTAACTGCCTCTTAAGGTAAGTTTCTTGAAATTAGGTTTCGGCGTTTTCAGCCATATAGCCATCACAAAAAATTGTAGGTTACAACAAACGGAAATTACAACGCAATAAGAGACCCATTATACTGCGAGTGATATACAAAACAAATTAGTGAGATACATGATTTTCAAATTACACAAAATATTAACAATAGTATTCTGTAACCTACTACGGAAGAAAGAGGCTCGACAGCCTGAAAACCGAGTTATAAAATGGTTCAAATGGCTCTGAGCACTATGGGACTTAACTTCTGAGGTCATCAGTCCCCTATAACTTAGAACTACTTTAACCTAACTAACCTAAGGACACCACATACATCCATGCCCGAGGCAGGATTTGAACCTGCGACCGTAGCGGTCGCGCGGTTCCGGACTGAAGCGCCTAGAACCGCTCGGCCACCACGGCTAGCAACCGAGTTACATATTGCGACAAAAACTCCAGATTTTGCTCTGTAAATGTTTAGTGAAAACAAAATAGTGCTATTCCTTTAGACGGATGTTCTATATCACATGAGTGGCGAAGTTAACAGTATCTTAGAGACTATCGTTTAGAATCTCATTGTTGAAGATATTTTCAACAGCGCTATTTAACTGACAATTCAAGAATTGGAATTGTCGTACCCCTCTTCACCTCAAGATCGTACACCAAGAGCCTAGTTCAATTTCCAAAACCCTCATTAAAGCAACATTTGTGAACAAGTCCAATATTTAGCACCCTTAATTTTTCTTAAAAACGTGGATTCCGGTAATTTTTATTCTTTTACGTTGATTCTTGCACCAATTATTTCTGACATCCATAGGCACATTCTGACAAAATTCTGGGTTTCTAGCTATGTTATTTAGCGCCACTTATTTTTTTCTTAAAAGTCCATTTTTACGAAAACTATTGGTTTAGTTACAATTATTACAAAAAAGATATCTTGACAACGTCTTAAACGGAAATTTTGACTTTTAATTTTATACCTAATTGTGGTGCAATACTTATGCGCTATGTGCATACGCGTTAAGGAGACGAGAAGCTGCTAACTGTTGACACTCGCTCGCCTACGTATCTCACACACGATACAGCGCTAGTTTCGCTTCAAACGTAAGTGATAATCCACGAACAAAGTGTTCGAATTAAAAAACATTAAAGACACAGATGCAGTATTTCACCACTAGTCTTCAATCTATACATCAAAGAAGAAATGAGGTTCAACAGGGGGATTAAAATTCAAGGTGAAAGATTCGCTGATGACGTTGCCATTCTCAGTGAAAGTGGAGAGGATTACTGGTTCTGCTCAATGGAATGAACAGTCTAGTGATACAAAATATTGATTGAGAATAAATACAAGAAAGATGAGAGTAATAAGAAGTAGCCGAAATGAAAATATCGAGAAGCTTGACATCAGGATTGGTGATCAAGAAGTAGATGAAGTTAAGGAATTCTGTTACCTAGGCAGTAAAATAAACAATAATGTTCATAGCAAAGAGGACATAAAAAGCAGAGTAGCACTGGCAAAAAGGACATTCCTGGTCAAGAGGCGATTACTAGTATTAAACGTAAGCCTTAATCTGAGGAAGAAATTTCTGAGAATGTACGTCTGCAGTGCAGCATTGTGTGGTAGTGAAACATGACTGTGGGAAAACAGGAACAGAAGAGAATAGAAGCATTTGAGATGTGTTGCTACAGACGAATGTTGAAAATTAGGTGGACTGATAAGGTAAAGAATGAGGAAGGGAAAGGAATATGTGGAAAACACAGATAAACAGAAGGGACAGGATGATAGAATATCTGTTAAGACATGAGGGAATGACTTGCATGGTACTAGAGGGAGCTGTAGAAGGCAAAAACTGTGGAGGAAGGCAGAGATTGGAATATATCCAGCAAATAATTGGAGGACGTCGGTTGTAAGTGCCACACTGAGATGAAGAGGTTGGCGCAGTAGAGGAACTCGTGGCGGGCTGCATCAAACCACTCAGAGGACTGATGACACAAAAAAAATACCACCTCCTTTTCCCATAGTTTAGTAATCCAGTATTTGGGCATGAGAGCATTTAAAGACTCCGCCTCCCCTCCCCCTCTCTCTCTCTCCACGTTATTACGTGTACCCTAACAGGAGGCTGGTGGTTCTTACACTGCAGTATTTCTTTCCAGACTGAAACTAACACGTGTACAAAATTTCATTGAAATCTCTCCAGAGAGCTTTTTATCCATGGATTTGCCCGCATACGCATGTGTCAAATATATTTCACATTAATGTAACTTACTTCACACGTGTATGAGTACGTATTTCACCTGTATGTCTAGTACATTTCACCCATCAGTGTCATTTTCACGCAGCTTAATGCTTATGACGTTGTAGCTTCTGAAGTACGGGCTGCACAAATGAATAATTTTGCAGGTGTATCCAGTGTTACATGTGGCCACTGTCTGTGAAATGTACTGTGAATGGACTTAGTAGTAAAGAAGTAATAAATTAAAGCGTCATCCACGATACGGCTGTTTTTCACGCAACTCAGTGTTTACGTCGTTATATTTTCTGGACAACACACATCCAAAAAAGTTTTGCATCGCCTCAGTTCCGGGAGTTAGGAACCCGTACAGAAAAATGGAATAGACATAAACATCGTTTAGGACCTCTCTACTGCTCATGAAAACCACACTTTGCATGTTGTATCACTATACAGCGACCGAGCGAGGTGGCGCAGTGGTTAGCACACTGGACTCGCATTCGGGAGGACGACGGTTCAATCCAACGTCCGGCCATCCTCATTTGGGTTTTCCGTGATTTCCCTAAATCGCTCCAGGCAAATGCCGGGATGGTTCCTTTGAAAGGGCACGGCCGACTTCCTTCCCCGTCCTTCCTAATCCGATGAGACCGATGTCCTCGCAGTTTGGTCTCTTCCCCCAAAACAACCAACCACTATACAGCGAGACCTTCAGAAGTCGTGCTCCAGACTGCTGTACACACCAGTGCCTCCAATACCCAGTAGCACGTCCTCTTGCATTGATGCTTGCCTGTATTCGTCGTGGCATACTATCTACAAGTTCATCAAGGCAATCTTTGTCCAGATTGTCCCACTCCTCAACGGCGATTCGGCGTAGATCCCTCACGGTGGTTGGTGGGTCACTTCATCCATAAACAGCCCTTTTTAATCTATCGCAAGCATGTTCGATAGGATTGATGTCTGGAGAACATGCTGGCCACTGTATTCGAGCGCTGCCGTTATCCTGAAGGAATTAATTCACAAGATATGATCAATGGAGGCGTGAATTGTCGTCCATGAAGTCCGAATGTCTCACCAATATGCTGTCGATATGGTTGCACTATCGGTCGAAAGATGGTATTCACGTATCGTACAGCCGTTACGGCACGTTCCATGACCACCAGCGGCGTACGTCGTCGCCACATAATGCCACCCCAAAACAACTGCTATCGCTGGACAGCGTGTCTAAGGCGTTCATCCTGACCGGATTGCCTCCAAACACGTCTCCGGCGATTGTCTGGTTGAAGGCATATGCGAGATCGGTGAAGAGGACATGATGCCAATCCTGAGCAAAGATGGACCTCGCCATGGATGTCGGGAGTGAAGTTGCGCATGATACAGCCTATTGTGTTCAGTTTGAGTAGTAAAACAACGTCCTGTGGCTAGACATATTGGAGTTGCTGTCAGGGTTCCTCCGAGCCATAATCCATAGGTAGCGGTCATTCACTGCAGAAGTAACCCTTGGGCGGCCTGAACGAGGCATGTGATCGTTAGTTCCTGTCTCTCTGTATCTCCTCCACTACCGAACAGCATCGATTTGGTTCACTCCGAGACGCCTGGACACTTCCCATGTTTAGAGCCCTTCCTTACACAAAGTAACAATGCGGACACGATCGAGCCGCACTATTGACCGTCTAGGTATGGTTGAACTACAGACAACATGACCCGTGTACCTCCTTCCTGGTGCAATGACTGGAACTGATCGGCTGTCGGACCCCCTCCGTCTAATAGGCGCTGCTCACGCATGGTAGTTTACATCCTTGGCCGGGTTTAGTGACACTTCTGACCAGTCAAAGGGACTGTGTCTGTGATACAAAAATGGTTCAAATGGCTCTGAGCATTATGGGACTTAACTTCTGAGGTCATTAGTCCCCTAGAACTTAGAAGTACTTAAACCTAACTAACCTAAGGACATCACACACATCCATGCCCGAGACAGGATTCGAACCTGCGACCGTAGCGGTAGCACGGTTCCAGACTGTAGTGCCTAGAGCCGCTCGGCCACTCTGGCCGGCTGTCTGTGATACAGTATCCACCGTCAATGTCTATCTTCAGGAGTTATGGAAACTAGGGTGCTTGAAAACTGCTTTTGATGTCTGTATATGTCCTACAATGACATGTTTTTGTAGGTACATTCAGCGGCAGCTATGGATTCTGTTCAGAATTATTAGAGAAGTTATACATCATGCATCAGTTTTACTGGATAAATATGTAACACGTAGTAAACGATGAAATTTGTTCCTTTCAACGTTCTGTTGGGGTCGTCAGCGAGAAATAGTTTCCTAAAGGTCTGAAATTATGTTGCGAGTCTTTAAGTGCTTTCATATTGAAATACTGGATGACTAAACTATAGGTATTCGCACGTCATGGGCTACACTGCTCTTTCATCTCCATCCGCACCTTCTTTATTCCTTGCCGACGTTAAGTGACATGTGTACTAAGTATGGTTGAAATCGGTCTAGTGGTTTAGGAGAAGACATGAAACATACGTACACTAATTGCTGGTGTACGTATGTAAAGGACAACAAAAAAAGCACTGATTCAGAGCTGTGATATTCCTTATTTGATATTTGGGACAATGAAGGGCACAACAAAATCGTTGTAAAATAAGTAGCTTAGTAAAATTAAAGTATGAGATCAAATAGCATCGTTCTTTTTATTTAAAAAAATAAAATGTTCCTTTGGATCACCTGCGGACCACGGTGAATTTTTATTTATTTTTCTATTTATCTATCTTACTGTTGTCGACCACTTTTGTCGTTTTGGGGGACGTTTACTAGTTCTTGTCTTGTTAGCGTCTAGAGATATTATGTTAGTCTAGTCATCTTTGATGTTCCTGCTTAACTCACCTCGCGGTCTTCGAACCATTTCCTGATCTAATTCTCTTTAATTTCTTTAAGGGATATTAGAAGTGATCTGGCTTCAATAGCTAAATAGTAATAACACTGATAATTATTGTTCAAATGTGTGTGAAATCTGATGGGACTTAATTGCTGAGGTCATCAGTCCCTAAGCTTACACACTACTTAACCTAAATTATCCTAAGGACAAACACACACACCCATGCCCGAGGGAGGACTCGAACCTCCGCCGGGATCAGCCGCACAGTCCATGACTGCAGCCCCCTAGACCGTTCGGCTAATCCTGCGCGGCTGATAATTATTACGTCTTGCCCTCTACAAGATATTTATCTCATTTGCATGGCCCACAGGGATTCAGTGACTATTTGAAGATCTTATGAGACAGCCTCTCGTTATCCATACTGTGCAATTGGCCATAGGTTACTAGTCGCCTTCTTCTGATGATATTGGTTAGGTTTTCTTGGCATTAATAGTTCACGAGTACGTTTGTACCAGCGTCTTCTATCTGGTAGTATACTTGGTTCTAGTGTCTTTCACACATATTTCGTTGCTGGGCCTTCGAGAGCTCTCATCAGGGTATTCCTGGATAGGGTTAGGCATACTGCTGCTAAGAGGTCTGATTCTCTTAGATTAAAATTCAGAGATAGATGTTTCGAGGCGTACATTTTTCTGCAAGCGTAATATTCCCTATCTGCCTTTGTTCGGAGCCACCACACCACTGAGATCAATTCCCCGAGGTACTTTACGGTTTTGGGTCTCTTGATATGTCTGGTGGTGCTGACTCCCATCGTGCTAAGGGCGTCTCAATATTGGCAATGAATTCAGTCTTTCCGATGTTGATCAATAGGCCTGTTTTCTTTGCTATTGTGGTCATAAAATCAAGAATAAAACCCCAAGCACTGTATAGTGCTTGGGGTTTTATTCTCGATTTTTTCCAATACAGCTGTCAGAAATTTTCAAGAACGTGGGCAGCATTTCATCGTACAAGTGGTATCGACAATGCGACCTGTAAGTAAGCAATAACTACGTGGTACAGAAACTAGATGTAAAGTAAACGAAAACGAATAGGGGAAAAATCTCAGAAAATGAAACTAACCCTTTTGCTGCTGTATACGTATATAGACGTGCTGACGCGCCGTTCCCCACGTGCTGCGGACGTGTATACGCGCGACGCTTGCTGTTTCGTACAGTGCTATGGATGTCTCTATGCTCCCTGATTCGTCGACCTCACACTGCTGCGGACGAGTTCCTTACCTCTGTAAATAACGAAGTATGGAATACTTATCACACAATATACGTGCCCTATTGTTTGCTATCATTTGGAAAAAACCTCGATATCATGAAGCGTTTATGAGGTATGACGATTGTTATGACCACATGATTCGCGATGCGTAAGGACGTGAATAAAATCCAATAACTCGAGAACGAAATGAGATGTCGTTCTGCACTCAATTTTAAATGAAATTTCGATATCTTATATAACTTACATTTATTGCAACGCATGAGCTAAACCAACCGGACGCAAATTTTACGCAGTGAATTTTTACCTCTGCAAACTCTGTAATGTTTCCCTTCATTTGATACAGCGCAGTATTGTATTGTATTATATCGTATGTTAACCTGGAGCTTGTAAACGACGGAGAGGCTCTGTCCCTGCCGCAGCCGCAGTGATCCACAACCCCACAACGACTACCGTAGTCCACTTCATCCCTCCGTCACCCCACACCGAATCACTCTTTTCAGGGTTATTGTGCGGTTCGGCCCTCAGTGAACCCTTCCCCCCCCCCCCCCCCCCCACTCCTTCCCGGAGGGAACGTCTCATACCAGACGAATGTATGCCCTATGTTTGCATGGTAGAGTAATGGTGGTGTTGCGTACGTGGAGAACTTGTTTGCGCAGTAAGAGGCGGAGTAAGGGGAACCAGCCCGCATTCGCCGAGGCAGATGGAAAACCACCTAAAAACCACCCACAGACTGACCGGCTCACCGCACCTCGGCAAAATTCCGACGGGCGCTGCTTCCCACTCCGGAAAGTAGTGCGTTATACCGCACGGCTAACCGGGCGGGCCTACAGCGTAGTAAGTATGGTTAATAACGAAAAGAAATTCAGTTCTATATCGAATGAAGATATCTGACTGTATGATGTGCAAAAATCTGTTTTTCACGTTATAGTTTTCGATAATTCGGATGATTTCATATCGGACGGAACGCCGTCTCCCAGCACATTCAGCCGCATGTGGCAAACTGCCTTGGCACGGAATGCAGAGAGCACGTCTGTAGCATTGCGAGCGCTAAACAAGAGACATGCTGAACACAGCAGTTATTACCCGAAGAAAACGTAAAACTAAAGGATTTACATCTACATCTACATGATTACTCTGCAATTCACATTTAAGTGCTGGCACTTAACACAATCATACTATCTCTCTACCATTCCACTCCCGAACAGCGCGTGGGAAAAACGAACACCTAAATCTTTCTGTTCGAGCTCTGATTTCTCTTATTTTATTTTGATGATCATCCTGCCTATGTAGGTTGGGCTCAAAAAAATATTTTCGCATTCCGAAGAGAAAGTTGGTGACTGAAATTTCGTAAATAGATCTCGCCGCGACGAAAAACGTCTTTGCTTTAATGACTTCCATCCTAACTCGTGTATCATATCTGCCACACTCTCTCCCCTATTACGTGATAATACAAAACGAGGTGCCCTTTTTTGCACCCTTTCGATGTCCTCCGTCAATCCCACCTGATAAGGATCCCACACCGCACAGCAGTATTCTAACAGAGGACGAACGAGTGTAGTGTAAGCTGTCTCTTTAGTGGACTTGTTGCATCTTCTAAGTGTCCTGCCAATGAAACGCAACCTTTGGCTCGCCTTCCCCACAATATTATCTGTGTGGTCTTTTCAACTGAAGTTGTTCGTAATTTTAACACCCAGGTACTTAGTTGAATTGACAGCCTTGAGAATTGTACTATTTATCGAGTAATCGAATTCCAAAGGATTTCTTTTGGAACTCATGTGGATCACCTCACACTTTTCGTTATTTAGAGTCAACTGCCACCTGCCACACCATACAGCAATCATTTCTAAATCGCTTTTCAACTGATACTGGTCTTCGGATGACCTTACTAGACGGTAAATTACAGCATCATCTGCGAACAACCTAAGAGAACTGCTCAGATTGTCACCCAGGTCATTTATATACACTCCTGGAAATTGAAATAAGAACACCGTGAATTCATTGTCCCAGGAAGGGGAAACTTTATTGACACATTCCTGGGGTCAGATACATCAGATGATCACACTGACAGAACCACAGGCACATAGACACAGGCAACAGAGCATGCACAATGTCGGCACTAGTACAGTGTATATCCACCTTTCGCAGCAATGCAGGCTGCTATTCTCCCATGGAGACGATCGTAGAGATGCTGGATGTAGTCCTGTGGAACGGCTTGCCATGCCATTTCCACCTGGCGCCTCAGTTGGACCAGCGTTCGTGCTGGACGTGCAGACCGCGTGAGACGACGCTTCATCCAGTCCCAAACATGCTCAATGGGGGACAGATCGGGAGATCTTGCTGGCCAGGGTAGTTGACTTACACCTTCTAGAGCACGTTGGGTGGCACGGGATACATGCGGACGTGCATTGTCCTGTTGGAACAGCAAGTTCCCTTGCCGGTCTAGGAATGGTAGAACGATGGGTTCGATGACGGTTTGGATCTACCGTGCACTATTCAGTGTCCCCTCGACGATCACCAGTGGTGTACGGCCAGTGTAGGAGATCTCTCCCCACACCATGATGCCGGGTGTTGGCCCTGTGTGCCTCGGTCGTATGCAGTCCTGATTGTGGCGCTCACCTGCACGGCGCCAAACACGCATACGACCATCATTGGCACCAAGGCAGAAGCGACTCTCATCGCTGAAGACGACACGTCTCCATTCGTCCCTCCATTCAGGTCTGTCGCGACACCACTGGAGGCGGGCTGCACGATGTTGGGGCGTGAGCGGAAGACGGCCTAACGGTGTGCGGGACCGTAGCCCAGCTTCATGGAGACGATTGCGAATGGTCCTCGCCGATACCCCAGGAGCAACAGTGTCCCTAATTTGCTGGGAAGTGGCGGTGCGGTCCCCTACGGCACTGCGTAGGATCCTACGGTCTTGGCGTGCATCTGTGCGTCGCTGCGGTCCGGTCCCAGGTCGACGGGCACGTGCACCTTCCGCCGACCACTGGCGACAACATCGATGTACTGTGGAGACCTCACGCCCCACGTGTTGAGCAATTCGGCGGTACGTCCACCCGGCCTCCCGCATGCCCACTATACGCCCTCGCTCAAAGTCCGTCAACTGCACATAAGGTTCACGTCCACGCTGTCGCGGCATGCTACCAGTGTTAAAGACTGCGATGGAGCTCCGTATGCCACGGCAAACTGGCTGACACTGGAGGCGGCGGTGCACAAATGCTGCGCAGCTAGCGCCATTCGACGGCCAACACCACGGTTCCTGGTGTGTCCGCTGTGCCGTGCGTGTGATCATTGCTTGTACAGCCCTCTCGCAGTGTCCGGAGCAAGTATGGTGGGTCTGACACACCGGTGTCAATGTGTTCTTTTTTCCATTTCCAGGAGTGTAGATCAGGAACAGCAGAGGTCCCAGGACGCTTCCCTGGGGAACACCTGATATCACTTCAGTTTTACTCGATGATTTGCCGTCTATTACTACGAACTGCGACTTTCCTGACTGGAAATCACGAATCCAGTCGCACAACTGAGACGATACCCCACAGGCCCGCAGCTTGATTAGAAGTCGCTTGTGAGGAGCGGTGTCAAAAGCTTTCCGGAAATCTAGAAATACGGAATCAACTTGAGATCCCCTGTCGATAGCGGCCATTATTTCGTGCGAATAAAGAGATAGCTGCGTTGCACAAGAACGATGTTTTCTGAAACCATGCTGATTACGTATCGATAGATCGTTCCCTTCGAGGTGATTCATAATGTTTGAATACAGTATATGCTCCAAAACCCTACTGCAAACCGACGTCAATGACATAGGTCTGTAGTTCGATGGATTGCTCCTACTAACCTTCTTAAACACTGGTGCGACCTGCGCAATTTTCCAATCTGTAGGTACAGATCTATCGGTGAGCGAGCGGTTGTATATGATTGCTAAATAGGGAGCTATTGTCTCAGCGTAATCTGAAAGGAACCAAATCGGTATATAAATTTTGTATTAAGAGCGAAATTTGCATCACCTAATCAACGAAACTGTAATCGAAATATTTATCTTACTTCAATACATGCACAGAGATCGACATTGTAATATTAATTATTTATTGTTAGTTAAATTAAAAATGTAAAAGTCCCGATTCTTCCCTTTTTAACATGTTTGAACAGTGGACCCAACGATTCAAATTTATAATACATACTTAATGTTTCAGTTAGTAACTGAGGAGATGTAGAAACCGAACTATTTCCTAACAGAGCACTGCGTGTCACTGTACTTTAGTGAATGTATGTTCATACCACTCTTGTTTTTATTGATAGATGAAAGTAAATGGTTGATGACAGCAAGTGGTTAGCAAATCGTTTGCAATCATTAGGGACGACAGTCGATCAAATTCTGGAGATCTTCACTGGTGTCATTAAAAACAATTTGTGTTCGACCTTATGTCTTAGAACCTTGCTCACTTTCTCTCAACGTTTTCTAAAACCACAAAATGTGCAGCGAACGTCCATTGCTAAGACTGAATAACGTTCTACTCGTCTCTCTAGAGTTATTTTATTCTGTCCAAGTTTTGATAAATAATTCAGTAGGCAAACAGGCCAAGGCATTTTTCATAGCAACGTCGTAGAAGGAAGCTGATGCTGAATTAAGCCTGTTTCGTACCAAAAACCGCTTCGTGTCCTATATTAGTATCTTATTCTATTTCATATATCGACGTACAGCTTGCGACGCATGCTTGATAAGACAGACAAAGATAATCTAAAGATTCATTGTGCTTATATGTAGCCTCTCGTGACAGTTCTGGTTGTAACCAGTTTTGTGGGTTTAGCTGGTGTCATAAATTGTGTTAAACGATTTCCTACGTTCTGACGCCCTTTTTAAGAAATCAGCTGGGATTTGGATACATCCTGCCAGCACACTATCAGCGTTCATCGTGGAACGTTCTGATCAATGCTTCCCTGTCTCAATATGAGGCATCTGTTAATAAGCTGTACAGTCAAATCGTGTCTCAATATGAGGCTTCTGTTAATAAGCTGTAAAGTCAAATCGTATTTAGAATATGTTACAACCATCACAAGACCCAACTTAGTCATTTTCTGGCGAACGAGACATACATAATACACTACTGGCCATTAAAACTGCTACACCAAGAAGAAATGCAGACGATAAACGGGTATTCATTGGACAAATATATTATACTAGAACTGACATGCGATTGTATTTTCACGCAGTTTGGGTGCATAGATCCTGAGAAATCAGTACCCAGAAGAACCACCTCTGGCCGTAATAACGGCCTTGATACGCCTGGACATAGAGTCAAACAGAGCTTGGATGGCGTGTACGGTTACAGCTGCCCATGCAGCTTCAACATGATACCACATTTCATGAAGAGTAGTGACTGGCGTATTGTGGTGAGCCAGTTGCTCGGCCACCATTGACCAGATGTTTTCAATTGGTGAGAGATCTGGAGAATGTGCTGGCTAGGGCAGCAGTCGAATATTTTCTGTATCCAGAAAGGCCCATACAGGACCTGATACATGCCGTCGTGCATTATCCTGCTGAAATGTAGGGTTTCGCAGGGGTCGAATCCAGGGTAGAGCCACGGGTCGTAACACATCTGAAATGTATCGTCCACTGTTCAAAGTGTCGTCAATGCGAACAAGAGGTGACCGAGACGTTTAACCAATGGCAGACCATACCGTCACGCCGGGTGATACGCCAGTATGGCGATGACGAATACACGCTTCCAATGTACGTTCACCGTGATGTCGCCAAACACGGATACGACCATCATGATGCTGTAAACAGAACCTGCATTCATCCGAAAAAATGACGTTTTGCCATTTGTGCACCCAGGTTCGTCGTTGAGTACACCATCTGTTGACTCAGGGATCGAGACGCGGCTGCACGATCCGTTACAGCCATGCGGATAAGATGCCTGTCATCTCGACTGCTAGTGATACGAGGCCGTTGGGATGCTGCACGGCGTTCCGTATTACCCTCCTGAACCCACCGATTCCATATTCTGCTAACAGTCATTGGATTTCGACCAACGCGAGCAGCAATGTCGCTACTCGATAAACCGCAATCGCGATTGGCTACGATCCGACCTTTATCAGAGAGTCGGAAACGTGATGGCACGCATTTCTCCTCCTTACACGAGGCATCACAACAACGTTTCACCAGGCAACGCCGGTCAACTGCTGTTTGTGTATGAGACATTGGTTGGAAACTTTCTTCATGTCAGCACGTTGTAGGTGTCGCCACCGGCGCCAACCTTGTGTGAATGCTCTGAAAATCTAATCATTTGCATATCACAGCATCTTCTTCCTCTCGGTTAAATTTCGCGTCTGTAGCACGTCATCTTTGGGGTGTATCAATTTTAATGGCCAGTAGTGTAGAACCAACAGTCATATTTTACACTCATTTACCAATAATAGCAAAATTGGTTCGTGTCGTGTTTAGAAATTAACGCTATGGATGTATTCGATTACTCAGGGCAAATTCTGTAAAGGAAATTGAAAGGGAATATCAGGAAGTTGCACTTCGTGCTATTAAACAATCACCCGTGCACTTCATTCATACTGATAAAAAAACAAACAGCTCTGATCGTCCAGTCAGTTAAGTACTGTCGTAATCACAATGTGTCTATCGTACGATGTGACATAATACAGTGCAGAGAGAACGAAAATTCGTAATCTCTTCGTACTGCAGGCAAAATTCGCAACCCAAGTGCCAAGGATAATATTGCTGTTAATGATATCGTCAAAATATGCCAGAGGCCATCAATATTTATAAACACTAACAATTTTATAACAAAAATCAACCGTTTTTATGTAAATATTTTATGAGCTCCTCCAGCTTCAAGTCTCCAGCATCAAAGATTGAATTGTCTAATCTAATGTATGAAAATGAATGTTTGTTCGTCTTTTATGGGTTCCCATACTATTCACCTCATTACAATGAATCTCTGGCAAGATGTTGCATGCACGCCCGTAAAGGTTTCTGTGTGGGTAAAAACCACCTACCACCCAAAGAGGTGGGGATGAAAAAGGGGTGACGCAGAAGGACAATTCAGGAAAGGCTGGAGCAATTTCAATCAGATTTGCTATGTACATTAACCATTATTTGCGTAAAAATGCTGCTGGATTAAGATACCCCTACATCCACTAGGATTGTGGCCGAGGATGCGAATGGGAGACATGTATAATCGTCCGGAACGACCTCTTATTATTTATTTCCTGTAATTAGTTGGCTTGGAATACTTTAAAAGCCTGATGCGCAATCTGTCTCTTATTTGCCTCACGAGTGGAACAGCCGAAAGTGTATTGGTTTTCGTAGAAAACAGAAAGATAAAATATATTGAATATCGAAAACACTTGCACAACGTTTTCAAATTTAACTCAGTGTACAAAAAATCATTTTCTTTCATTTACTTTGCAAATGTAAATGAGATTGCTTTTTGTATGTGTTCCCACTTAGGAAAAAGAGGCTTTGCACTTTATGCTGGTCATATAACAAACACACCTACCCAAAGTTATATGGATTCATAGTGGAAAAACAACAGGTATTGTATACATAAAACCGCAAGTTAAGCCAAAGGTAATAAATCTAAATGGCAAATGAAAAAAAATGCTTTAATTTTGAAATTGAAGAAATAATTAAAGTAAAACAAAGAGAATACGAGTATTTTCTGTAATGTCTTAGAGACCAAACAAGAGGAAGTTATAGGCTGATGAGAAATACAGAAGAGTTACCAATAAGGAAGGCTTATCGAGATAGCTCGTCTAAATCTGTAGCAGTGATTGGAGCATGATGTACAAGAACCCTCTTTCAGAATGTTAAGATACTTAAAAAATTAGAGAGGGATTTAGCAAAAATATATGTAATAAGTCAGGAAGAATGGACAGAACATTCGAAGAATCTGTGATATAATCCAAAGACACAAAGCCAGTATGAAAATACAACGGACCGGCCTGGGTGGCCGAGCGGTTCTAGGCGCTACAGTCTGGAACCACGCGATCGCTACGGTCGCAGGTTCGAATCCTGCCTCGGGCATGGATGTGTGTGATGTCCTTAGGTTGGTTAGGTTTAAGTAGTTCTAAGTTCTGGGGGACTGATGACCTCAGATGTTAAGTCCCATAGTGCTCAGGGCCTTTTGAACCAAAATACAACTGATTATGTGTACACAGATTTACTTATTTTACAATAAATGGAAGACGTAATTAAAAATCAAATATGCAAGAAATGCCCAGAAAATAACGGTATTAATGTGGAGTTCATAAACATGGTAGATTATTGCTTAAGTTTCGAATTTTACATCTAACCAATACACGTAGCCTGAACACTAAAATTTCGAAAGACTAGCTAACTACAAATGTGTTTCCACTAGCACAGCAAAACTAGAGGTAAGAAAAACAGAGGTATGTTAAACACTGCCTACAAAAAGAAATTTAGGTGTGTTCCAGACAAGATTAAAAATTATTACGAAAATGTCACTGCTAGAAGAACAAAGCAGCTTCGTAAGGGAAAGGTCATGTGACGATTATATATTTACTATACGATATGCTGAAATGAAAATGTCACATTAATTCACGTATTCAAGTAAAGACACACAAAATACACATTCGCTCACTGCGGATATAGTCATAATTAACTAGAAGAAGGGATCGGTTAGTAGGACATGTCCTGAGGCATCAAGGGATCATCAGTTTAGTATTGGAGGGCAGTGTGGAGGGTAAAAATCGTAGAGGGAGACCAAGAGACGAATACACTAAACAGATTCAGAAGGATGTAGGTTGCAGTAGGTACTGGGAGATGAAGAAGCTTGCATAGGATAGATTAGCATGGAGAGCTGCATCAAACCAGTCTCAGGACTGAAGACCACAACAACAACACAACGCGCTAACATTAAGTACTGAAGCCCCTTAGTAAACCTTACCTTGTGTTGTACAATGTAAGCAAATTGGACACGTTCAGAAGACTCAGAGAATGCAAAGTAGCCGTATGAATTATATTTGAATGTATGTTTTGGTCGGAATGGAGTAAACAAGATACAGCTTTATTGAATTCATAATTACGATTAATGTCAAATGCTGACTCTAAACATTCAGCACCAAGGTTAACCAGGACAATGGATGATACTACGCCATTATGTTCTCAGACTCTGCATATAATTCATCATCAAAATTGAGTGGTTTGGGAACACAAAGCTCTAATTTATACGCTTTGTCTCGTGTTCACGAAAATAGAGCATCCCAGTTCATTTAACTGGAAAATTCGTAATTGTGACCGGCCACTTCATCGAATGTGTGGGACTGGATACCTGCGCAGTCCTGCAAACACTTCTGTCCAATACAGAGGCTTCCATTTATGACGAACGTATGTCGTGGGCGGTTATAATCAGTACCTCTCATGTCTGCTGACATCCCAATATTCTGACCATACTGAAATTCCGCCGTATTTTGCAAAGGTATTCTGTTATTTTATTGTTAAAATCTGTTTCCGTACAATGATAAGGCTCTTCAGTTTCTCTCGGCATAATTGATGCCATATTGATTCGCAGGTCCGTCGGACCTCGGCATGTAACGGGCACGGGGTATTTCGGCAAATAACGAAGTTGCCGCTACCAAGAGCGTTGGTGATGGGAACGTGGTGGTTTGCCGAAATGTTCCTCCTAATGGAGGAGATTTGGACGCAAACGGGTGAATTATTTTGTCATACACTATCTGAAAGAAAGATGAAGTACCCAAAAGGCATGCTGGAATTCAATGTAACTTCATATACGAACACACCATCGGAAATGTGTGATTTTCAGTAATGAAACATTGTATACAGTGTAGCATATCTTTGGGATTAGCTAGACCAGAGTGTGCAACATCCTCCATTCACTTATTTCGGCTCTTTAGGAAGAATGGACTGCCATCCCTGCACAGACATTCACCAACCTAAGCGGAGTTCAATCTCTCATAAAGACTAAGGGCGGGCTCAAAATGCTCTAAGCTCTATGCGAATTAACATCTGAGGTCATCAGTCCCCTAGACTTAGAACTAATTAAACCTAACTAACCTAAGGACATCACACACATCCATGCCCGAGGCAGGATTCGAACCTGCGACCGCAGCAGCAGCATGGTTCCGGACTGAAGCGGCCGACGACGAAGGGTGGGCATTTTAGTATAATACTAGGAGTGTTCAATAAATGATGGAACACATTTTTTTCTGAAAGCGGGTTGGTTTAATTCAGAATTTCAATATAAAACATTATTGCCCACTCTTCTGGCTACAAAACCCTATTTTGCAACATAATTTCCGTTCAATGCGACGCCACCTTACTATGAGACCTGAATGTCCGCTTGGTAGCACTCTGCTGGTCGACATCGGAGTCGATGCCTTCCTGCCTCAATAACCTCCACGTCATCCACGTACTGCTTCCTGCAGAGTGCTTCCTTCATTGGCCCAAAGAGATGGAAGTTGCGAGATCTGGGCTGTAGCGTGGATCAGTGACCCAAATGGAGGACGAGTGTGCCAGCATTACCAACAGAGACGTCCAGTTGTGAGGTGAGGTGTCTGATTCTGATCAGTTGATCACCGAGAGTAAGAGTGTCCGCACGTTCCAGCATTGCAGGAGTCACAGGTGTATGTGGCCGGTCGGCACGCGAGGGATCGGACATGTTGGCGCGACCTCCAGCGGTAATGCTGGAATTCAGTGTGGTGTTGGCCCAACCCTTAGCATTCATGACAGTTTACACTCTCGCGGGCGTACCTTCAATCAGGTGCTGGGAATGGCACACCATTCTACGCGGAGTGCTGCACTGAGGAGAGGTATCGATGTCGGTCAGTGAGGCCTGGCACGAAGTCGGCGTTCCAAAACATCCCAAAGGTGTGTATAGGATTCAGATCAGGACTCTGGGCAGGCCAGTCCGTTACAGGGATGTTATTGTCGTGTAGCCACTCCGCCACTGGCCGTGCAATATGAATAGGGGCTCGTCGCATTGAAAGACGCAATCTCCATCCCCGAATAGCTCTTTGGAGGCAAGAAGGTGCTTAAAACATCAATGTAGGCCAGTGCTATCGTCGTGCCACGCAAAACAACAAGAACAGCAAGCCCCCTCCATGAAAGGCGGGACCATACCATAACACCACCGACTCTGAATTTTGCTGTTTCCACAACGCACGCTGGCAGATGGCGTTCACCGGGCATTCGCCATATCCACACCCTGCCATCGGATCGCTACATTGTATACCGTGATTCGTCACTCCACACAACATTTTTCCACTGTTCAATCGTCCAATGTTTACGCTCCTTACACCAAGTGAGGCGTCGTTTGGCATTTACCGGCGTGATGTGTAGCTTATGACCAGCCGCTCGACCATGAAATCCAAGTTTTCTCACCTCCGGCCAAACTGTCATAGTACTTGCAGTGAATCCTGATGCAGTTTGGAATTCCTGTGTGTTGGTATCGATATATGTCTGCCTATTACACATTACGACCCCCTTCAACTGTCGGCTGTCTCTGTCAGTCAAGGGATGAGGTCGGCTTGTACGCTTTTCTGCTGTACGTGTCCCTTCAAGTTTCCACTTCACTGTCACATCGGAAATAGTGGACCTAGGTATGTTTGTACTTAACTCCTCCCGAACAGGCCATGAAGGCCTAACGGTACCTACCGGCCGCCGTGTCATCCTCATCCCACAGGCGTCACTGGATGCGGATATAGAGGGGCATGCCTAATGGCTACTGAGGTCGCTGATATGGAGTACCTGGCAGCAGGTGGCAGCACAATGCATCTAATAAGAAAAACGTATGTTTTTGGGGGTGTCGGGACACTTTTTATCACACAGTGCATAGCGCCGGCACACATCGGAAGTGAACTGGGAATACTCCACGATGTCCCACAATAAAATCCGCATTTCTTGAACCAAAACTGGCTGAGAAAAAATGTGTTGCATTACTTATTGAACGCCCCTCCTAGGTGTCTGGATAGGTTTCATCATATTGTGTACTTTACAAAATTAACAATATGAGGCAGTTCAAAATGGTTCAAATGGCTCTGAGCACTATGGGACTCAACTGCTGAGGTCATTAGTCCCCTAGAACTTAGAACTAGTTAAACCTAACTAACCTAAAGACATCACACACATCCAAGCCCGAGGCAGGATTCGAACCTGCGACTGTAGCGGTCTCGCGGTTCCAGACTGCAGCGCCAGAACCGCGCGGCCACTTCGGCCGGCTATGAGGCAGCTTTTTTATCTCTATCATGTTTACGGAGAAAATATGTTTATTACTTATGGGAACTCTTTGAGGGTGCTGAAGGTATCGAAAAGATTGACAACGCCCATAACAAAATGGAAACGCCTCTTATAGAGACGGGAATCCTCAGAAGAGGTCGAGACGACGGTTTCGTGGTCTCAAGTGCACGTGCTCACAGCTGAAGAGGTCACCACTCTCCAAGCAACGGCCGGACAATGAGTGAGAAGGCTGAGGAGACGTAGCGCAGCCGTGGGTATCTGGGTGACGTGCTCTGCGATAGGTCGATCCGCTGCCCCCGTCGTAAATCACGGGAAATCACGCGCGGCGAACACGGGGACAGCCGCGGTTACATCAGCCGTGTGTGGCCATATAAAACAGGAAGGCTGCTCTCACTAGTTACTAGCAACACTGCCTTCACTGCAGCCGTCACAATGGACAGCCTCTACATATTGTCGCGGACTGCACTGCAGCTCGCCCTGATGCTTGTCGCTTCTGCACAGGTAAACACTAGCTCCCCGCCATCAGCGCAGCCATTGTCCCTGCCGGACTTAAACTGAGTTACACATACCGCCCTCCACCTTACTCTATTTTGTGCTCAACTCCTTTGGTGTGTGTAGCTCCTGCACATTTCTTTCACGGTAACATAAAATCTAACCTTTGTGTCTCCATATAAATCTAAACTTTGCAGACTGTATACATCCCTGATTCAGGGACGCATTAGCGCACATTGTATTAACTATTCCTTTATTACACAAAAACGCTTCACCTCGCTATTTTTTCTACAGTCTTGTCTATTCGCACTTTTATTTGTTCACATAATTCGTAACATTTTCTTCTAGTATCACATCCGGATGTATTTCATTTCATTTTCTATACTGCTTTTTTTATTTTCATATATTTTCATTTTCTATGTTTTCCCATAGTCATTTGTCTTACTTCAGTGCAAAACTTTCTTCTTGACTCCCACTTCTCCAGCCACACAATTATAGAACTCGTACTTTCTCCTTGCCTTAGCCAACTTAGAACACAGAACACAATTAACGTGTCAAAGAATGCCTTAGTGAAAAATCTGTGCGACATTATTTGTTTCAAAACGGTTCAAATGGCTCTGAGCACTATGGGACTTAACATCTATGGTCATCAGTCCCCTAGAACTTAGAACTACTTAAACCTAACTAACCTAAGGACATCACACAACACCTAGTCATTGCGATGCAGAGAAAATCCTCATATTTATTTCATAAAAACAGTGTCTGCTGATATTTCCTGACTCTAAAAAATTTCACTGACGATCCAGTTCTTTGGTATAAACTGGCATTTATTTATATGTCGGGCACTTCTCTTGAAATGTAATATGTACAGTGAGACCAGATTATTTCGAAAAAGTTTCTTTCTTCTTCTTGTAATATTACTAATATACTAAAGAATTAATACTAAATATTATGCTATTAAATGGCATGGCACGGCAGTGCACTCCAGGTAAGCTAATTCTGCAGTGTGCAGCGACTGCTGAAGTGTCGTTCACTTTTATTGCAGATGGGTCGCGGAGTGGACATAGAGAGAGCGCGGCCTGTCTCTGTCCTGTACCCAGACATTGCGCCCATCATTAACCTGCCGGGTATCAGCAGAGGTGAGTAGACAATGTCTCCGCTGTATCTGAATGAGCTGTCACTTTCTATTATCGTTTGATCAGCGTGTACTACACGCTGTGAATTAGGACAACGTATATACTCATATGTATTGTAGACGTCAGTATCAAATAATGGCTCATGAAGATATTCATAATGTCTGAGTCATAACCGCACAAACTGTTATACTTTCATAGTTACCTATGAGTTATTAAACAGTTCTAGTATAAAACAGGTACACTAACATCCTCAAACCGACAAATCGATTCAGTATATTCCTACAAAATAGCAGGCTGCAACCAGAAAACGTAACGATAAACACAGAATATCAAGGGACTTTTATAGATACACTAATGGTCAAAATATGTATGTAGCCGGCCGCGCTGGGAGAGCGGTTCTAGGCGCTTCAGTCCGGAACTGCGCGACTGCTACTGTCGCAGGTTCGAATCCTGCTTCGGGCATGGATGTGTGTGATGTCCTTAGGTTAAGCAGTTTTAGGTAGTTCTACGTTCTAGGGGACTGATGACCTCATCTGTTAAGTCCCATAGTGCTCAGAATCATTTGAACGAAAATATATATGTCTTGGTCTACCTCCTAAGAGTCGTGAGGCGTATTTTCCCCGATGTTTCTGAATATATGTGCAACTTCGTTTTAGCAATGTGTACATAGAGACTCCCGAAAAAAATGCTCCTCATCACGTCTTTCATGCCATGCCCAATGTCGATGGAAAGCTTCGATTTGTTTCCCATTAGACACAAATTTAGCTGTAAAGCGGAATGTTAAACGCTCGTTCGACAGTGTTTCCCTGTTGGTGTAGTGTGATATTTGTTTTATATATACATATCAACAGAGATGTATGAGCAAGATGTATGAGACAGGCGAAATACCCACAGACTTCAAGAAGAATATAATAATTCCAATCCCAAAGAAAGCAGGTGTTGACAGATGTGAAAATTACCGAACTATCAGTTTAATAAGTCACAGCTGCAAAATACTAACGCGAATTCTTTACAGACGAATGGAAAAACTGCTAGAAGCGGACCTCGGGGAAGATCAGTTTGGATTCCGTAGAAATGTTGGAACACGTGAGGCAATACTAACCTTACGACTTATCTTAGAAGAAAGATTAAGAAAAGGCAAACCTACGTTTCTAGCATTTGTAGACTTAGAGAAAGCTTTTGACACCGTTAACTGTAATACTCTCTTTCAAATTCTGAAGGTGGAAGGGGTAAAATACAGGGAGCGAAAGGCTATTTACAATTTGTACAGAAACCAGATGGCAGTTACAAGAGTCGAGGGGCATGAAAGGGAAGCAGTGGTTGGGAAGGGAGTGAGACAGGGTTGTAGCCTCTCCCCGATGTTATTCAATCTGTATATTGAGCAAGCAGTAAAGGAAACAAAAGAAAAATTCGGAGTAGGTATTAAAATTCATGGAGAAGAAGTAAAAACTTTGAGGTTCGCCGATGACATTGTAATTCTGTTAGAGACAGCAATGGACTTGGAAGAACAGTTGAACGGAATGGACAGTGTCTTGAAAGGAGGATATAAGATGAACATCAACAAAAGCAAAACGAGGATAATGGAATGTAGTCAAATTAAATCGTGTGATGCTGAGGGGATTAGATTAGGAAATGAGACACTTAAAGTAGTAAAGGAGTTTTGCTATTTAGGGAGCAAAATAACTGATGATGGTCGAAGTAGAGAGGACATAAAATGTAGACTGGCAATGGCAAGGAAAGCGTTTCTGAAGAAGAGAAATTTGTTAACATCGAGTATAGATTTAAGTGTCAGGAAGTCATTTCTGAAAGTATTTGTATGGAGTGTAGCCATGTATGGAAGTGAAACATGGATGATAACCAGTTTGGACAAGAAGAGAATAGAAGCTTTCGAAATGTGGTGCTACAGAAGACTGCTGAAGATAAGGTGGGTAGATCACGTAACTAATGAGGAGGTATTGAATAGGATTGGGGAGAAGAGAAGTTTGTGGCACAACTTGACTAGAAGAAGGGATCGGCTGGTAGGACATGTTCTGAGGCATCAAGGGATCACAAATTTAGCATTGGAGGGCAGCGTGGAGAGTAAAAATCGTAGAGGGAGACCAAGAGATGAATACACTAAGCAGATTCAGAAGTATGTAGGTTGCAGTAGGTACTGGGAGATGAAGAAGCTTGCACAGGATAGAGCAGCATGGAGAGCTGCATCAAACCAGTCTCAGGACTGAAGACCACAACAACAACAACATCAACAGAGGCAGTGAAACAGAAAGAATAACCGGTTCTCCACTAGCGCGTGAGCAGCGCTGGTACTCCAGCAGCTAGTGAGCAGCGCTGCTATATTGCTGGAGCAGTCAGCACGGGTCGGTCAGTTCAGTATAATTATGTAAGGGTGGTCAAATGAAACGGGACTAGTGGAAAAAATCTCCATAACTACTAGCCACATTAATCGCCCTGGGGCACAAGATGGCCTATGGCTTCATGAGAAAAATTTTTGCCACCGCCTACATGACTGTACCAAGATGTGCGCCTCTTCGTCCGAAGCGATTCGGCGTCCATGAATATTTTTGTTCAGGACTCGAAAAATACGGAAGTCGCATGGGCAGAGATCGGAGCTGTATGGCAGATGTGTTAGGGTTCCCAGCAAAATTTCAGCAGCGTAGTCGAAAGAATCTGTGCTACAAGTTGGCAGGCGTTTTGTTGGCATGTTGTTTCGACTGTGCAGCAGAAGTTTCGATAGGAGTCCTTAGACATCTACCATGCTGTACTGATCTCTCCCCATGTGATTTCCGTGTTATTGCAGCCATGAAGAAAGGCATTTGCTTCGGACGAAGAGATGCTCTCCATGGCACAGCCATCGTTCCTTGGGCAATCGGGAACATTCTTTTTTTTCTTTTTTTTTTCATGAAGCCATTGACCGTCTTGTCTCACAGCAGTATAAATGTATTGACAATATGGCGATTGCTTTTGAAATAATAAACAGTTTATTTACTTGTTTTCCATCTATCTGCGGCCGCAGCACCAATTGGCGGCACGGTAGCTCAGCGTGTTCAGTCAGCGGGCTGCGTGTTCCCTGCGATAAAAAAACTGAGTCAATGAATCAACGATCAACTTGAACGGATGTCTTGTGACGTCCGCCCAGACCAAACACAACGAACTATTAAAAAAATAAAAAAGTGGTCAGCGTGACGGATTTTCGTCCTACGGGCCCAGGTTCGATTCCCGGCTGGGTCTTGGATTTTCTCGCTCAGGGACTGGGTGTTGTGCTGTCTTCATCAACATTTCAGCCCCATCCGGCGCGCAGATCGTCCAATGTGGCGTCGAATGTAATAAGACCTGCACCAAGGCGGCCAGACCTGTCCTGCTACGGGCCTCCCGGCCAATGACGCCAAACACTCATTTCCATTTACCTAAGCAGTTTGGTCCCATAGGAATTTAAACACATTTGAACATTTTTCCATCTATCTCGTTATCCTTTCATTAGCCCTTATATGTACGACGCAGCATATAATGTCGGAAAGACCGTGGGGCTGTTCGCTGATGATGTTGTCGTATACAGAAAATCACAACGCTAGAAATATGTAGTGAAATGTAGGGAAACCGGCAGAGGATCGACGCATGATGAAGCTATCGACACTTGTTTCTCAGCATTAACAAACTTAATCCACTGTGCATAAAGAGACACAAAGCCCCGTCTTTATATGAATGTACGATTGACAAACAAGCGAGATTTAAAATGAAACTACGACGTAGAACTATCAGCAGGAAAGGGACATCGCAGACTGAAATTCAGTGGAAGAATTCTCAGGATTTGTAAACCACCCAAGAAGGAGGTAGCATACAAGCCATGTAGAATTGATAGAAGAAATAGAGCAGTTCTAGGGAAGAGTAGCTCGTTTCGTCAAGGGTTCTTTTTGGAAATGTGAAAGCTTCACGAAGATGCTCGTCGAACTTGAGAAGTAGATGGTACAAGAGAGGCGTTGCGCATTCTGTTGTGCTTCACTTTTAAAACTCCGAGAGTGTACGTTCCTAGCAGAATGAACCAATTGTTTCTCTCCTCGACACGCATATATCGGAAAAGCTGTGAAGGCATAATTAGATAGATCCGACATCACACGGCTCATATTGCATACCATTCGTGACTGGAACAGGAAATGAGGGTTGGGGTGTGTGTCATGGTTAACAGCTAGACCCCGCCACATACCGTAAGTTGATTTGCAGAGTATAAACAAAGATGTAGATGTGGGTTGCAACGTAGATGAATGTTCCGGACTTCTTCAAGCTTAAAAGGACGGCAGATTAGAGTTTAACGTCACAATGGAGGTGAGGTCTTGAGACGCGGAACGCAAGTGCCGATTATGGCGGAATGTGACCGAAGCTGTCCTGAAATTTCACTTAAGTAGCTCGAGAAAATACCGAAATTTTAAATCTTCTTCGCCACTGTGGAATTTTAGCGTTGCTGCACCCGATAGCTGGTCTTTTCATAGTGTCTGACAAACCTTTATGTTTAGTTAAGTGCGAACGCGACACGGGAATAACAATGGAGACTAGCCACGTATGAGCGTACGACGTCTGCTGACGATGTCCGCTACACTGAGGAACCGAAGCAACAAGGGCGATAAATGAAACAAATTATGCCCAGACTTCACAGCTGCTATGGAGACATCATAGTAGAGAAAAAAGCACTAAATATAGTGATTCCAAAGCGGTGTTAATCTGTCATCTCCACATTTGCGTCGCAGTTTGCTTTATGCAGTGATTCACGGTGCGTATTGTCGTTGTAAGAATCTTTACAGAATGGGGTGGATGAAAGACACTCAAACGTCTTACCTTACGGACATCATTATGATATCTTTATATCACAACGATGCGGAAAAAAATGTCTTGTTTGCAATGTCCGTCGGTAAAGAGGAAGTTTTATTAACCTACAAGCAGACAGTCTAAAGAATGTAGAGCTAATAAGAATTCTGGGTAGCAGTCAATCCAAACACGTGCTATTTCAGTCATTAGTTAACCGTGCGCAGTCACCATCAAATATGTTACAAGAGCTGTAAATTGCAAAATGATGGCAGTTTCTAGCAGTGAGGCTAGTCCACAGTTCAAAATTGTACTTGGTGTCAGACATGCCTTTTTATTTGCTGCTGATGATAAAGTTATCTTTTGTAACGAAATATGAAGGATACTATCATAAAACATGTTTACCAAAAACAGAAATGCATTCCACTGTTGTTTACGGAATTACATGCGTAGCGTTAACTTGCCTCTAATGCTTAGGAGGATCCTCATTGTAAGATGGACGGAATATGATGGTTACCAACCCATCGACCACGAGGTCACAACTGATGGAGTTGATGCTGGGTAGAGAACGATGAGGCGGAAATCAGCTGTGAAGAGTGCAAAGAAACAATTGGCATAGTACACGCATGTGACACAGAGAAACCCCGGAACAGCTAATTTTGGATTGCGAGATTAGAGGCTCAATGCTCCAGAATGAAAATATCTAGAATCTCATCCTCCTGTTCGTAACTCTACTGCGTATTACCTCACGTACTTAGTATCCTGGTGTAACAATAAACGTAACTCATCGTTTCCTTTGATCTACAGCCCAGTCTTCAGGATCCCTCTTGCACTGCAATCGTGATTGACGATGTCGTTCGGTAGACTTGGGAACACTAAGTGTCGTTTGCTGAAGAGTCCCACGAAGTACCCATGTGTGCTGAACGATATGCTCTCAAACATTTTACCTGCCCCACCATTGTACCCTCACATGAGATTTGCCACAGACTCCCGCTTTCCTACGTTACAGAGTGGACGAATCTCTGATCTTCTCGTTCTGCAATGAGTTGCGGTCGTCCAACCCCTTGTGGCTTCATAATCCATCAACCACTTTCCATCGATGGTTGTGACAGTAGCAGGCGAACAGCCGGGCAGCTTCGCCTCTTCTCAGAGAGTCAGTCCAAATAACAGTACTCCTTATGACAAAGTCGCTCATGTTAGTCGATTTCCCCGTATCATTGCTAGAATGGTTCCACATTCACCTCTGCTCCTCTTAAAACATTAACTGACAGAAAAGCGAAGCTCACAAAAGGGTAGAAGGATACGAAACGAAACATCACGACTTGACAGAGCATGCGATGTTATTTCATTTATTACGAAATGAGTCAAATTAGAATGAACTAGGCAGTATTAGCTCACTTATCAGTATAACGTGGTGGCGCTTCTGGAAAGGATCCACACACTGATTCTGTTGGAAAGAGTATTAAAGAGCCGTTGTATCTTCCCCTGAAGCAACATGGCACACAGCTGTTTTAACAGGTCCTTGATATCCTTGACACTGGAAGTGTAACGGAATTGACGTCTGAACTGGTCCCACACACAGTCCACCGGGGACGGATTTGGAGATCTTACTGGCCACAGGAATGCTTCAGTGTCACACAGATGGTTCGTAGAGAGACGTGTCGTGTGTAGACGAGCGTTGTCCTGTTGAAAAATAGCACCATGATACGGTCGCAAAAGAGGTAACGTATGAAGACACAAGAAGTCCGTGATGTACCACTGTGTCATCAGAGGTCACTCAGTCATTAACAACCAAGACCTGAAATCATACCCGATCGCACCCTATGCCAAGAAGCCAAGAACAACATTGCCACGCATCTCCAAAATATTGGAATAAGGGGAGCTGTCTCCACGTCGTCACCACGTTCGACCAATGGTCATCTGGTGTAGAGGAAAACCAAGATTCATCGTAGAACACGATGGGACGCCGTAAATTAGCAGTCCATGCTTTCTGGTCTCGGGATCACTCCAAAAGCTGCCGTCTGTACTGTGGAGTTAACAGGATCCAACGCATGGGATGGTAACTCTATAGTCCAGTTGCAGCTAGTCTCTGGCTAATGTTACGTGATGTCAGATGCTACTGCATGGAGTTCATTACTTATTCTTCGTTGCCAGGTCTACATGTGAAGGGATTACGATGTGTCTGGTGTATAATACGGCGACATTCCCTTCTGGTTGCAGGACGAGATTGACCCGAACCTTGATGGCGAGTATGCCTGCCCTCACGTTGCCATGAATATCAGGCCACTGTGTCACCGGATACGCCACAAATCTAGATGTTGCACGGCTCTACCAGTCGGCCAAATTGAGACCACAAATGAGAGCTCTTTTAAGGTCTGTCAGGTGCTGATAATGCTGTCTCACACGATTACGTTGATTTCCGTGGCAGTCAATATCTGGCGCTGTTCACGTGCTTATACATCCTAGCAGGCTTGGTTACAGCAGTAAACATGAACAACACTAATGCACTGTAGCGGCCGTTCCGTCACAGAGAATGACAATCCCGCCGTTAGTGTACAATCGACATCCGATTATGTCTTATTACTGCTCCACTTTCTTTGTCAGGCAGTGTACTTTCCTTATTGCTCCATGTGCCTGCAACGACACCTGGTAATATTTTATCTCGCGGTGATAAGCAGTGATAATGTTTCGGTTCATTAGTTAAGATTCTTAGTAATTTCTTATAACAAACTGATTCAGAGTACGCAGGTAAATTCGAATTCCTTACCGACATACATGGAACATCTGTCACCAGACACGGGCAGTCCCCGAGTAGTGGGCGGCTCCGAAGCCGCTGAGGGATCGGTACCGTACCAGGCGGCTATCTACCTCACCATCGACGGCCTGGACTATTTCTGCGGCGGTTCGCTCATCGCGCCCAGCTTCGTCCTTACAGCTGCGCACTGCACCGTCAAGTGAGTACCTTTAACAACTCCCTCAGTGCTCTAACTGCTCCTCAGCTCGCAGCCACACTTCTTCTAATCCACTTAGTCTGCGTCCTCATTATATTGTACTCTTTTTGACATTATTCCTGCTCCTAACAAACGTCAAAATACTTATTTATTCATTCCATCACGTTATTTCTCCTATTACAAAATTGAGGTTGCCAACTTCCGATCTACAGCGTTCCCATTACGGCTTTTAACTAAGAGGCAAATGTGTTATACACACAAGCGACCTCATTCTTTAACACTAATTTCTGAAAGCTTTTGCCTTTGACAACAAAGTATTTTCCTCTTCCAAAATGAATTTTTCCCTCTGCATCTGTGTGTGCTATGATATGAAACTTCCTGACAGATTAAAACTGTGTGCCGGACCGAGACTCCAACTCGGGACCTATACTTTTCGCGAGGAAGGGTGCTAACAACTGAGATGCCAGAGCACAACTCAGGACACGTCCTCACAGCTTTACTTCCACCAGTAAATCTGTGAGCAGAGGTCGCGAGTAATGCGTGGATAACTCAGTTTGTAAAGGAATTGCCCGCGAAAAGCAAAGGTTCCGAGTTCGAGTCTCGGCCCGTCACACAGTTATAATCCGCCAGGAAGATTTTTTTTCTCGCATACTGCTGGGATTGCAAGAAACCACGGATCGCGTCCATCAGATACCATGCAGAAGCTACTGAAGGAGAAGTTCGCGACCCAAGATTTTAATTTTTCTGTTCTTTGAAGAACTATGTCCATCAAACTGTTTCTTTCCTTTTTTTGAGTAATTTTGAATAATCAATATTTCACACTTTGATGGAGCCCATCTCGAATTCCTCTCCTGTGCCAACCTCTTCATCTCATACTAGCAATTGCAACATACGTCCTCAATTATTTACAAATTCGAATCTCTGTTTGCCTCCACTGTTTTTACCCTCTACAGCTCCTTCTAGTACTATGAAAATTATTCCCTGCTGTCTTAACAGATGTCCTACCATCATATTTCTTGTTCTTGTTAGTGTTTTCCATATATTCCTTTCCTCGCTGATTCTCCGGACAACTTCCTCATTCCTTCCATCTTATCATCTTATCACTCCACCTACTTTTCACCATTATTTTGTAGCACCATATTTCCATTCTTACGATTCTCTTTTCCTTCATTTTTCTCACAGAACGTGTTTCAGTGCTGTACAATTCTGCACTCCAGACGTACATTCTCAGAAATTTTTTCCTGAAAATTAGGCGTTTGATATTAATAGACTTCTATTGGCCAGGGATACCCTCTTTGCCAGTGCTAGTCGGCTTTATATGTTCTCTTTGCTCCGTCCATCATGGGTTATTTTGCTGCCTTGGTTTCATAGTTCCTTAATTTCATCTACTTCGCGCACCACAAATTTTGATAAATTTCTTGCTGTTCTCACTTCTGATACTTCTCATTACTTTCGTCTTTTCCATTTACTCTCAATCCACATTCTGTCCCCGTTATACTGTTCATTTCATTCAAGAGTTCTTGTAATTCTTCTTCGCTTTTACTGAGAATAGTAGCAATCAGTGACGTCCTTTCACCTTGAATTTTAACTCTGCTCTTGAACTTTTCCTTTATTCCGTCACTGCCTCTTCGATACACAGTTTGAACAGTAGGGGCGAAAGACTCGTTGTCTTACATCCTTTTTAATCTTAGCACTTAGTTCTTGGTTCTCCAGCATTATTGTTTCCTCTTTCGTTTTGTACACATTGCATATTACCCTTCTTTTCCTATACCGTCAAACAAGATTTGTTCCAACGTGGAACATTGTGAGCATAACTGGCCTGATGCATTTCGCCAGTTTATACACTACATGTATGCTTTTGGTCTAACTCTTTATCTTCCTTTTCCGAGTGTTTGTAACACAATAATTATTGTTCAAAATTACAAAAAACAGTTATCTCCATCAGAATATTATACAGGACGCAAAATGTACAAGGCATCAAGACAGGCAATGACGGGACCCCTTGCTGGAAGAGTAAAGTGTGCGTTCCTAAATTAACGTCCTCACTGACAGAGTAAACGGGGCAAAAGAGCCTCGGTACTCTCTCATGACATGACGCACACACTAATGAGTACACGGGAAATATCTTTTCAGCGTTACTGAGTTTACAGTCATCCTGGGTGGATACCGCGTCTTCGAAGCGTCGGATGGTGTGAACCACGTTACGAGGACAATGGACTCCAGTGCCGCAATTGTCCACCCCCAGTACGTCGCCAGGAAGAAAATGAACGACATCGCCCTCCTCAAGCTCTCGGAACCAGTTCCTCTCTCAGGTAAGATGGTACCACCAGCGGCGCGTATCCGAAATCAACGAAACTCTAAGCGACTCGCAGGAAAGAACACAATTTTTTTTCTACACAATCTCATCACCTCTCTCCAATACGGCCTGCGCTAGAAACATACTTAAACTCCGCAAGAAGCTTCTGAGATGTTTGCAGTTCACATTTTAAGTTTTCATTTCCGGTGCCGGTATCCGCTAGAAAATTAACTTTATAGGATTGTGTGCCTCAGTCGGTAGAAACGTTACCCTTTATGGGCAATTCATTGTCCGTCTGTCTGTTATGTCTGTCCGTGTGTTAAAGACACTTTTTCTCACGAATGGGTCGGCGTATCAAGTAGAAATTTATGTCACTTACTAAGGTTTATATTCCCTTGGCTGTGTAGTAAATGTAAGCTTGTACGCCGTGCAGCCAAAAGATACTGCGATTTATGTCACATATTTCGATACAAACTCCTTCATCAAAAGCTATTGAATACTTCCCGCTGGTCTAGAATAATTAAATTTTGCAAAGAGAAAGGTTTCACAGCACAAGTAAAGGAGAAAAATCTGAAATTTGTAATTATATCACACGAAAAAAGATCTCGTATTCCCTGTCCGAATGTCTGTTCGTTCCTCCGTGTGTTAAAATCCCTTTTTTATCAGAAATGGATAGACGAGTCATTCTGAAATTTATGCCTTTTACTGAAGTCTATGGTCCTTTGGTGGCGTATAGCCCTTAAGCTTCTAAGTCAATTAAATCAAAACATACGGCCAGTTATGTCAGATATATTGATACTTGGAAACTCACTCATTAAAACATATAGGGTACTTCCCGTGGACGTAGAATCACGAAATTATGTAAGAAGCAAATTTTTACAATATAAGTAGATGAGAAGAATCAGAAAATTGTTAACTTATAATTATATTACAAGAAAAAAGTATTTCTCTTTCATTTGTTATCCAACTTCAAGCATGAAATTAAAACGTTCTCGAAAGTCCTGGCATCCCCGGGACCGTTATATTCTGAGTATTAATGTCGTTAACAGACAAATCTCAACGAGATTCTCGATTTCCGGAACGGGTGAACTGACAGAACTCTGAGACATTTAACTGGCTCTGTTACGAGGGCCTGATGCGATTCTGTGGTGTATTGGGGATTTTATTTATTTATTTTATGCCACTACTTGGACCTGCTACCGTGAATATGAACCAATATGTTTATTTCCACACTCCCGTTGATCAAGTGTTGTCCTTTCTGACACATCTTCCATCTCCATGAAGAGTGTGCTGTGGACACCATCGTCTTCCAAGATGGCGACAGACATTTTCGCAAGATTTCGTGGATATACACTCAAAAAACGAAACACACAAAAAAATGCACCACGAAGGAATTATAGGGATGTCGTTCCAAAGTCTGTCTTCCGTCCAAATGGTGAGTTGGATCGTCAAAGTCTCCATCTGATTAGAGGAACCTGCCCATAATGCTCCAAATGGTCTGAATTGGGCGACCTTGTTCGCCAAGGCAGGGCTTAGCGAGCACGAAGACAAGCAATAGAAATTCTCGCCTATGGGGGTGGACATTATTTCGCTGAAATGTAAGCCCATGAGGGGGGCTTGCAATGTAGGGCAACAAAACGGGGTGTAGAATATGGTGGATGAACCGCTGAGCTGTTGTGTCCGCGTATGAGAACCACAAGGGTCTAGCTATTAAATGAAATGGCACCCCAGACCATCACTCGAGGTTGTCAGGCCTTACGGCGGGCGAGGATCGGATTGGTATTCCACCGCTGCCTGTGTACGTCTCCGCTCATCATCGAAACCTAATTTCGAAGCTGGAGTGATCACTGAAGACATTTCTACTCCAGTCTATGAGATACCAGCCATTCCCGACACGATGCGAACGGGCTTCTTAGTGTACATAGGCCAATGGTAGTCGGAGCTAGGGGCCCCGTGAACTCAGCTCCGTTTCTGTCAGCCGCCTATTAATGGTCCTTGTGGTCACTGTAGCACCAATTGCACGTCGGATCGATGGTAATGACGATTTCTCGGTCTTCACGTCCTGTCTTCTCTCTAGGTCCACAGCTTGCTTCTTGACGCTATGATCCGGCGTGGTTCACCCATTCCTGCCAACATCGTCGAATAGTTGCACTGTTCCTATTAAAATGTCGAGAGATTTGCCGCTTACTCCAACCGGCTTCTTTGAGCCCAGCTACACGTCCTCTCTCAGATACCGGCATCTATGTATATTGTTCACGCACCTGTCTGCCAGGCATAGTTACTGTCCAACTGAGTACACGGAATGAAGTTTTCAAAGAATTTATGCCCTGGTATAGAACTGGCCACTGTTTACTGTTCTTGCCAGATGCGCGGTGAAGTTGCGCTGCAGCGTCAGACATTTATCCGAACGCCGACAAAGTTTAGAGTTTTGCATTTTCCGTCGATCCAAGCACAAATATCAATTTGTTACCAATTTATATAACTCCTTCGTGGAGCGTCGTGTTTGTCTTAGAGTGTATTCCTACTTTGGCGAATACTCATGCACCAGGCTGGTAAACGATCTGTTTTGATCCCATAGGAAATGTCTGAGCTTAACTGGAAAAGCGGATGAAACGTCACAACCGACATCTTCGAATTTTGGTAGCCTACAGAATCCATGCGTCTATGAGTGTCTTCAGCTAGATATGGCATACGTTTCACAGCCACTCTTCCTCTCCGAACTAAGATTGTTGTCAAGGCTAGAAGTGATGCTACGCTGCATCAGCGAGATCTGTCCTGAGGGTGATTAATTTTTCCTCCAGTGGGTATGTTATCACCATACGGAGAGAGAAGCGTGATCGCAGCCGATAGAGGCTTTTCATAAAATGGTTCAAATGGCTCTAAGCACTATGGGACTTAACATTTGAGGTCATCACACACATACAAGCACGAGGCAGGATTCGAACCTGCGACCGTAGCAGCAGCACGGTTCCAAACTGAGGCGCCTAGAACCGCTCGGTCGCAGCGGCCGGCGATATTGAAGTCGATCTCCGTTGTTGGTGAATGTGAATGTGTCTGCCATTCCCACACAGATACCTTTACTGATCTGCGTCTGCTCTCTCCTCCACATCACTGACCGTTCACATTTCTCCTACTTTGTCTTCTGACGAACGACGCCGCAGTTTCGCAACTTCAAGTCCTCCTCTAACATGTTTTGATCGCTCATGCAAATATACTACATTTCTATTATGTTTCTGTATTATATACTACCCACTGCTTAACACGCATTGGAAGATCTTGTGTCAAGTGTGCTCATAACCTTCTCTCATTGCAGAAAAAATCAAGACAGTCCGTTTGCCAAGTATCAGTCAGAGTACCCTAACTTTCGAAGAAGAGACTGCTACTGTCAGCGGATGGGGCAAATACAATGACTGTAAGTATACAGAGTAAGCTAATCTTGCCAATAGCTGCAACACAATGTTGATTTTCGTATTACCTTTCCTCCCGTCTTTGCAGCCATCGACTATATGAGCCCCGTGCTGAAGACGGCACAAACGAAAGTGACGTCACTTCCAGTGTGCCAGGTGTACTACCTGACACTGCTGTACGGCGTGCAGACCAACCAGATCTGTACCATCAGTCCCAGTGAATCGGAGTACGCCAGCCCTTGCGACGTGAGTAGCTATTTCCAGCAAACTCTAATGCGTCACATAACTTATTTTTTTGGTCATCAGTCTACTGACTGGTTTGATGCGGCCCGCCACGAATTCCTTTCCTGTGCTAACCTCTTCATCTCAGAGTAGCACTTGCAACCTACGTCCTCAATTATTTGCTTGACGTATTCCAATCTCTGTCTTCCTCTACAGTTTTTACCCTCTATAGCTCCCTCTAGTACCATGGAAGTCATTCCCTCATGTCTTAGCAGATGTCCTATCATCCTGTCCCTTCTCCTTATCAGTGTTTTCCACATATTCCTTTCCTCTCCGATTCTGCGTAGAACCTCCTCATTCCTTACCTTATCAGCCCACCAAATTTTTAACATTCGTCTATAGCACCACATCTCAAATGCTTCTATTCTCTTCTGTTCCGGTTTTCCCACAGTCCATGTTTCACTATCATATCGTGGATTTCTTTATTTATTTAATTGGTTCTATACAGGGTTGATATGATTCTAAATTTAAGATTTATCTTTTAACTTTTATTTTTTGAATATTTATTTTGGTGATATTATTTTTCGTTTACTTAAATAGCTTATAATTAGAGCGTGACACTGAAGATGTTAAGGAAGAATTTTTTACTTTTAGGTATTTATAAATATAGATATATTATTTTTACAGTGAATATGTAATGTTTTATTTAAACTATATAAATTTTAGAAATGTTAACGGAGTTTAACCGCTAATATTAAAAGTTAGCAGCTTTCATATTGGCTTTACATTTCCTTAATTGGAACTTTACAGTTCAATCATATTATTAACAGTAATATGCCTCTTTTTTGCTTCAATTAATAAGAATAAGGGTATTTTATTTACCAATCTTCCAGGTCGAAACTGACTGCAATATTTCGCTTCTTATTCTATTTAAGGTTGATTGATTGTATCAATACTTTTTGAATGCAACCCAAATGTTATAGTTAACTACAACCCTTTATTCTGCTCATTGTAAGGCTCCTTGATTTCATTCATGGTATAGTCCACCTAATAATACTGTGATAAAAAATATTGTTGATACTGTTCAGATTATAATGTCTGAGGTTTTAAAAATAATTACAATTGGAAGGATTAATGCGATTTCTACATCAAAAATTAAGAAAATTACTGCAATTAAGAAGAATCGTAGTGAGAATGGTATTCACTGCTGATCTTTTTGGGTCAAATCCACACTCGAATGGTGATCTTCTTTCTCGGTCATTAATTAATTTTTTTGATAATGTTGTTGCAAGGATTATAACAATTATTGGGATAATAAATCTAATAAAAATTCTTGTAGATAGAATCAAGATTGTTTTTCTTGATTTATATCAAGCTTTCTGATTGGAAGTCAAATGTACTATTTATACTAGAAAAACAGTTATCTACCTCATCAATAAATATAGATGTATAGGAATAATCATACTACGTCTACAAAGTGTCAGTAACATGCTGCTGCTTCAAATCCAAAGTGGTGTCTTGGTGAGAATTGACTTATTGAATGTCGAAGTAGGCATGCTGATAAGAAAATTGTTCCAATAATTACATGTAGACCATGGAACCTGTTGCAAAAAAGAATGTTGACCCATCAACTGCGTCTGCAATGGTGAAAGGTGCTTCTCAATATTCGTATGCTTGAAGTATAGTAAAGTATAGTCCTAGTAATACTGTAAAGAAAAGTCCTTGTAATGCTTGAGTATGATTAGATTCTATTAAACTATGATGTGCTCATGTTACTGTTACTCCTGATGCTAAAAGAATAGCTGTACTCCAGACGTACATCCTCAGAAATTTCTTCCTCAAATTACGAAAAAATGGCTCAAATGGCTCTGAGCACTATGGGACTTGACATTTATGGTCATCAGTCCCCTAGAACTTAGAACTACTTAAACCTAACTAACCTAAGGACATCACACAACACCCAGCCATCACGAGGCAGAGAAAATCCCTGACCCCGCCGGGAATCGAACCCGGGAACACAGGCGCGGGAAGTGAGAACGCTACCACACGACCACGAGCTGAGGGCCTCAAATTAAGGCCGGTATTTGACATTAGTAGACTTCTCTTGGCCAGAAATGCCTTTTTTGCCATAGCGAGTCTGCTTTTGATGTCCTCCTTGCTCCGTCCGTCATTGGTTATTTTACTGCCTAGGTAGCACAATTCCTTAACTTCATTGACTTCGTGACCATCAATCCTAATGTTAAGTTTCTCCCTGTTCTCATTTCTACTACTTCTCATTACCTTCGTCTTTCTCCGATTTACTCTCAAACCATACTGTGTACTCATTAGACTGTTCATTCTGTTCAGCAGATCATTTAATTCTTCTTCACTTTCACTCAGGATAGCAATGTCATCAGCGAATCGTATCATTGATATCCTTTCACCTTGTATTTTAATTCCACTCCTGAACGTTTCTTTTTATTTCCATCATTGCTTGCTCGATGTACAGATTGAAGAGTAGGGGCGAAAGGCTACAGCCTTGTCTTACACCCCGCACTTCGTTCTTGATCGTCCACTCTTATTATTCCCTCTTGGTTGTTGTACATATTGTATATGACCCGTCTCTCCCTACTTTTTTCAAAATCTCGAACAGCTTGCACCATTTTATATTGTCGAACGCTATTTCCAGGTCGACAAATCCAATGAATGTGTCTTGATTTTTCTTTAGCCTTGCTTCCATTATTAGCCGTAACGTCAGAATTGCCTCTCTCATCCCTTTACTTTTCGTAAAGCCGAACTGATCTAGCGCATTCTCAATTTTCTTTTCCATTCTTCTGTATATTATTCTTGTAAGCAGCTTCGATGCATGAGCTGTTAAGCTGATTGTGCGATAATTCTCGCACTTGTCAGCTCTTGCCGTCTTCGGAATTGTGTGGATGATGCTTTTCCGAAAGTCAGATGGTATGTCGCCAGACTCATATATTCTACAAACCAACGTGAATAGTCGTTTTGTTGCCATTTCCCCCAATGATTTTAGAAATTCTGATGGAATGTTATCTATCTCTTCTGCCTTATTTCACCGTAAGTCCTCCAAAGCTCCTTTAAATTCCGATTCTAATACTGGATCCCTATCTCTTCTAAGTCGACTCCTGTTTCTTCTTCTATCACATCAGACAAATCTTCACCCTCATAGAGGCTTTCAATGTATTCTTTCCACCTATCTGCTCTCTCCTCTGCATTTAACAGCGGAATTCCCGTTGCACCCTTAATGTTACCACCGTTGCTTTTAATGTCACCAAAGGTTGTTTTGACTTTCCTGTATGCTGAGTCTGTCTTTCCGACAATCATATCTTTTTCGATGTCTTCACATTTTTCCTGCAGCCATTTCGTCTTAGCTTCCCTGCACTTTCTATTTATTTCATTCCTCAGCGACTTGTATTTCTGTATTCCTGATTTTCCCGGAACATGTTTGTACTTCGTCCTTTCATCAATCAACTGAAGTATTTCTTCTGTTACCCATGGTTTCTTCGCAGCTACCTTCCTTGTACCTATGTTTTCCTTCCCAACTTCTGTGATGGCCCTTTTTAGAGATGTCCATTCCTCTTCAACTGTACTGCCTACTGCGCTATTCCTTATTGCTGTATCTACAGCGTTAGAGAACTTCAAACGTATCTCGCCATTCCTTAGTACTTCCGTATCCCACTTCTTTGCGTATTGATTCTTCCTGACTAATGTCTTGAACTTCAGCGTACTTTTCACCGAGCGAGGTGGCGCAGTGGTTAGCACACTGGACTCACATTCGGGAGGACGACGGTTCAATCCCGTCTCCAGCCATCCTGATTTAGGTTTTCCGTGATTTCTCGAAATCGTTTCAGGCAAATGCCGGGATGGTTCCTTTCAAAGGGCACAGCCGATTTCCTTCCCCATCCTTGCCTAACCCGAGCTTGCGCTCTGTCTCTAATGACTTCGTTGTCGACGGGACGTTAAACAACACTAACCTAACCTAACCTTCAGCCTACTCTTCATCACTACTATATTGTGATCTGAGTCTATATCTGCTCCTGGGTACGCCTTACAATCCAGTATCTGATTTCGGAATCTCTGTCTGACCATGATGTAATCTAATTGAAATCTTCCCGTATCTCCCGGCCTTTTCCAAGTATACCTCCTCCTCTTGTGATTCTTGAACAGGGTATTCGCTATTACTAGCTGAAACTTGTTACAGAACTCAATTAGTCTTTCTCCTCTTTCATTCCTAGTCCCAAGCCCATATTCTCCTGTAACCGTTTCTTCTACTCCTTCCCCTACAACTGCATTCCAGTCGCCCATGACTATTAGATTTTCGTCCCCCTTTACATACTGCATTACCCTTTCAATACCCTCATACACTTTCTCTATCTGTTCATCTTCAGCTTGCGACGTCGGCATGTATACCTGAACTATCTTTGTCGGTGTTGGTCTGCTGTCGATTCTGATTAGAACAACCCGGTCATTGAACTGTTCACAGTAACACACCCTCTGCCCTACCTTCCTATTCATAACGAATCCTGCACCTGTTATGCCATTTTCTGCTGCTGTTGATATTACCCGATATTCATCTGACCAGAAATCCTTGTATTCCTTCCACTTCACTTCACTGATCCCTACTATATCTAGATTGAGCCTTTGCATTTCCCTTTTCAGATTTTCTAGTTTCCCTACCACGTTCAAGCTTCTGGCATTCCACGCCCCGACTCGTAAAACGTTATCCTTTCGTTGATGATTCAATCTTTTTCTCATGGTAACCTCCCCCTTGGCAGTCCCCTCCCGGAGATCTGAATGGGGGACTATTCCGGAATCTTTTGCCAATGGAGAGATAATCATGACACTTCTTCAAATACAGGCCACATGTCCTGTGGTTACACGTTACGTGTCTTTAATGCAGTGTTTTCCATCGCCTTCCGCATCCTCATGTCGTTGATCATTGCTGATTCTTCCGCCTTTAGGGGCAATTTCCCACCCCTAGGACAAGAGAGTGCCCTGAACCTCTGTCCACTCCTCCGCCGTCTTTGACAAGTCCGTGGGCAGAATGAGGCTGACTTCTTATGCCGGAATTCTTCGGCCGCCAATGCTGATTATTTATCAAAATTTAGGCAGTGGCGGGGATCGAACCCGGGACCGAAGAAGTTTTGATTATGAATCAAAGACGCTACCCCTAGACCAGGGGTACTGACCCCGTCGCATAATACGAAGTTTGTATACGGCCCAAAATATGGTTCAAATGGCTCTAAGCACTATGGGACTTAGCATCTGAGGTCATCAGTCCCCTGGACTTATAACTACTTAAACCTAACTAAGGAAGTCACACACATCCATGCCCGAGGCAGGATTCGAACCTGAGACAGTAGCAGCAGCGCGGTTCCGGACGGAAGCGCCTAGAGCTGCTCGGCCACAGCAGCTGGCGTATAGGTCCAGTCACACTGATGTGAATAACGCCTATGTCGAACGTCAATGTGCAATAGGCATTCCCAGACACCAGGTGGCAGCACTGGCAGTGGAGTGTATATAAAGCGTGTCGAGGGGGCGGGGGACGCAAAAAACAGAGCAGTAGTTATCGTAATGCGGAAATCGTAGCGATTTATCTAACATGCAAAGGGGCATGAACATTAATTTCGGGCCAAGGGTGGAAGCATTTCCGAATCGGCTAAAGGTGTAAATTGTTCGTGTACCTTAGTAGTTAAAGTACACAGTGCACGGCAAAATGACGCTATCCAAAACCAGCACCGAGACAACTGTTGTGCACCATGCACCGTAGTTGACTTGCCTGAACGACGGCTGTGGTGATGTGTATGAGCAAATAGACATGCAACTGTTGAGCAACTTATCACCCACATGGACCTACAGTGCCCCTTCAACTACTGTTTAGCTAATGTTGCTGCGCATGGGCCTTCGCAGCTGGGGCCTGATCTATCCATTCAGGCTGGAATTTGTGCGGCAGTACTGCAACTGGATGTCCAGTGAGTGGCCAGAGACGCACTCGTAAGATTAATCAAGTTTTATGTTCCATCGGACAGATGGCCGTTGGCGTGTGTGGCCCTGCATCAATCGTCGGATGGGTCTAGGCCGGAGTAGGAATGTTTATGATCTGGGAAATATTTTCGTGGAATTACCTGGTTGAACTCGCCATTCTGGAAGACACAAAGGATCGGCACAATTGGCATCTATTCTTTGAGCCTATGTCCGTCTATACATGCTGTTTGTTTTCCTCCGCAGGATGGCTTCTACCAGCAAGACAGTGCAGTGTATCACACAACTCGCAGTGTACCAGCGTGGCTTCAATAGCACCAGGATGTTTTAACCGTACTCCGCAGGCCACCAAACTCCCCAGACTTAAACCCAATTTAGAATCTGTGGGACCAAGTCGATCGGGCTATCTGCGCCATGGATCCTCAACAGAGAAATCTACCGTAGCTTGCTACGGCACTGGAGTCAGTACATCTACATCTACATAGATACTTCGCAAATCACCATAAGGTGCGCGGCGGTACGGCCCACCTTCCTATCGATACCTTGCAGAACCTCACTGACACACTTCCTGCACGTCCACGTTGTAAAGGTGGTTATTCATGCTTTTGACAGGTAGTCACATTAGTGAGATTGGACCGTGAAGAAAAGCTTTGGTGTTCCCAAATCTGAGAGAAATTTTTGCTTATAACATAAAAATATGCTCACCCCTCACAAAGATACCACAGTGAGACATTTGTGAAGTAATCTAAATAAGGCCTTGTACGGAAATGTCGTTCATACCTTCCGAAAGTGCAATATTTGCACGTAAAAGAGAATAAAAGTATTCCTGCCATTAGTCATGGCGAATCTTTCTTCTGTGTAGTCATGCAACACGGTGCATATAGTGAAAATTGTAGAGAACTCGAGTTAGCCGTAAGTGCTTGCGTATTATGTGTGTAACATTGGATTGTTTGATCATCATACACAGTGAGGGCCGGTAGAACCGGATAGGTGACCCGATCTTCGCACTGTTTCCTCCGTACTAGTCTGGAAGATATTATTTGGTAACGGATGTGCTACTCGAAAGCGTTCTGCATTAAAGAGGATATGGAAGCTTTATATGTTAGCTTTGTCATAGCTTCCCTCTCGACACACTGCAGCTGTTTTTCTTCTGTCCAGTATCTCCCGCTTTGTTCAAATGTTCAAATGTGTGTGAAATCTTATGGGACTTAAGTGCTAAGGTCATCAGTCCCTAAGTTTACACACTACTTAACCTAAATTATCCTAAGGACAAACACGCACACTCATGCCCGAGGGAGGACTCGAACCTCCTCCGGCACCAGCCGCACAGTCCATGATTGCAGCGCCCTAGACCGCTCGGCTATCTCCTGCTTTCCTCATCCCTTTATGTTTCTTTTTCCTGTCTGTCACCGCATCTGCACACAGTACAGTTTCAAAGACTATCACTGTTTTTGTCTGTGGTTTAATAAAAGACAAAGACCCAGGTTTTCAATCATAGGGGGGCTTAAAATAAGCTAAGCTGAGACAAAACTGAAACTATAATCCGTATAACAGATCTCTTGCTATTGGCTATCTTTCAATTATAGCTTATACGTGTGACTCGTACGCTACAAATGTGTATGCACTCTGTACCCTAAAACACGTAATAAACAGAAAATATTTGAGCTAGTGTGACAGCAAAATACCGAAATCTCTACCGCCGCAACCACTGCACCTTAAGTGACTAGCTGGATATTTAACTTAAAAGTAAGCAAGTACGATAATTAATGAACGTAGTTTTTTCCTTCTCTGCCTGAAACACAGGGAAAGCAAAACGTAGTTCATTAGAGAACTTAATTCTTAAGTAAACACATGTAAAGATTTGCATAAAAATCAGAGGAACAAGAATCTCAGATTATATAAAAACTGTAAAAATATACTTTTATAAAAACGAACACAAAATCTCAGGTGTAACACAAAAGTACCCTTCAACGGACCACGTGTCTTTAAATAGTCATACATGCACAAAAAAGGGGGAAAATCCACTTATATTCGTATGAACGCCCATGATATTACTTGTCTGCCTCGATAGCTCCGCGGTGAATGCGGTGGATTGTTAACTCAAGGGTCCCGGGTTTGATTCCCAGCTAGGTCGGAGATTTTTTTTCGCTCGGGGACTGGGTGTTGTGTTGTCCTGACGTTCGTACTGTTATAACTGACTTTCCACCGTTTATATGGCTGTATCGACCGAAAGCTAATAAAAATGATATTACTCGTATTTAAGGAGTTGGAAGTAATGACATAATCAACTTGCAAGTCAGAAAAATTTGGAAATTAATGGTGAGATTCTATGGGACGATACTGCTCAGTTCTGGTCCCTAGGCTTCAGCACTACGCAACCTAACTTAAAATAACTTACGCTAAGGACAATACACACACCCATGCCCGAGGTAGGACTCGAACCTCCGACGTGGGGAGCCGCGCGAATCGTGACAAGGCACCCGAGACCGCGCGGCAAACCAGTTCGGCAATTTTTAAGTCAGGATAACTGAATAGAAATTGGTTATTGACTCCCACGAGTTCCAAAAAAGCAGTGAACTCAATCAAAAAATTAATATTGCTCACTTTAAACATGATTGCGAAGAATCTCGCGTAAGTACCGGCCGCGCTGGCCGCTCGGTTCTAGGCGCTGCAGTCCGGAACCGTGGGACTGCTACGGTCGCAGGTTCGAATCCTGCTTCGGGCATGGATGTGTGTGATGTCCTTAGGTTAGTTAGGTTTAAGTAGTTCTAAGTTCTAGGGGACTGATGACCTAAGATGTTAAGTCCCATAGTGCTCAGAGCCATTTGAACCATTTATCTCGCGTAAGTAATTCTGATCTTTCACAAAGAAAACTACGCAAATGCGGAGCAAGCAAGCCACTATTTCACCATGCTCTAGAACGATATTGTTTCAAATGTGCCCATTTCTGTACCACAACACAAAGCGCCTATTCTAAACAGATCAGGACATCCTCAGGGCATGAAGCAGCATGCTTTGTTTGTTGGCCATGTTGTCCATGCGACACTCTCTAATCAATTGTTCTTCATAAACCTACTGGCTGGCTCACTTCATTGAGGAGAGTTGCTTAAGACATTCCTTCCAGTTCCGATCCAAGGATAAGCTACTCTAGTAGACAGCCAGACGACCCAATTGCCTGCTGACCCACACAAGAATACACGGGATGCTACATCTACAGTCTAATACACCAACATTTTAGTATGTTTCTTCATTCCCCTTCTGGCCTGGTACAGCACCAGTTATCCAAATTTCAAATAAAACGGGAGTTTCTGTTGCATGTACACTACTGCCCATTAAAATCGCTACACCACGAAGATGACGTGCTACAGATGCGAAATTTAAACGAGAAAAAGAACATGCTGTGATATGCAAATGATTAGCTTTTCAGAGCATTCACGCAAGGTTGGCGCCGGTGGCGACACCTACAACGTGTTGACATGAGGAAAGTTTCCAACCGATTTCTCATACACAAACAGCAGTTGACCGGCGTTGCCTGGTGAAACGTTGTTGTGATGCCTCGTGTAAGGAGGAGAAATGCGTACCATCACGTTTCCGACTTTGATAAAGGTCGGATCGTAGCCTATCGCGATTTCGGATTATCGAGTAGCGACATTGCTGCTCGAGTTGGTCGAGATCCAATGACTGTTAGCAGAATATGGAATCGGTCGGTTCAGGATGGTAATACGGAACGCCGTGCTGGATCTCAACGGCCTCGTATCACTAACAGTCAAGATGACAGGCATCTTAGACGCATGGCTGTAACAGGTCGTGCAGCCACGCCTCGATCCCTGAGTCAACAGATGGGGACGTTTGCAAGACAACAACCATCTGCACGAACAGTTCGACGACGTTTGCAGCAGCATGAACTATCAGCTCGGAGACCATGGCTACGGTTACCCTTGACGCTGCATCACAGACAGGAGCGCCTGCGATGGTGTACTCAACGACGAACCTGGGTGCACGAATGGCACACTGGCTTATCACCCAGCGTGATGGTATGAGGTGCCATTGGTTACACGTCTCGGTCACCTCTTGTTCGCATTGACGGCACTTTGAACAGTGGATGTTACATTCCAGATGTGTGACCCGTGGCTCTACCTTTCGTTCGATCCCTGCGAAACCCTACACTTCAGCAGGATAATGCACGACCGCATGTTGCAGGTTCTGTACGGGCCTTTCTGCATACGTAAAATGTTCGACTGCTGCACTGGCCAGCACATTCTCCAGATCTCTCACCAATTGAAAACGTCTGGTGGCCGAGCAACAATACGCCAGTCATTACTCTTGATGAACTGTGGTATCGTGTTGAAGCTGAATGGGCAGCTGTAGCTGTACACGCCATCCAAGCTCTGTTTCACTCAACGCCCAGGCGTATCAAGGCAGTTTACGTTATTAGGCGGTTGTTCTGGGTACTGATTTCTCAGCATCCATGCACCAAACTGCGTGAAAATGGAATCACATGTCAGTTCTAGTATAATATATTTCTCCAATGAATACCCGTTTATCGTCTGCATTTCTTCTCGGTGTAGCAATTTTAATGGACAGTAGTGCATTTACTTTAAAATCGACGCTTTTCGAGCTAGAATGTACTTCTCGTATTTATGGGCACGAAGAACCCACCTAGACAGTCACACGCACTATATCATGCAGAAAACCAGTGTGTAGATAGCCTTGCTATGAGCCGGCATATCGCAAAATAGTCAACAAGTGCGCTATGCAGCGTGTTGACTGTGAGTGCGGCTGCTCCAGTTTTCAAACAGGTTGTGTTTGTTTTGTGTTGTGCAGGGAGACAGCGGCGGACCCCTCGTGGTGGTGGAGGCAGACGGGCAGCCCACGCTGGTGGGTGCTGTGTCCTTCGGCATCAGCTCGTGCGAGAGTCACTTCCCCAGCGTCTACGCCAGGGTCACCTCCCACCTCCAGTGGATAGCCAACAACACCGGCATCACTCTAAGGCAGTGATACTCATCTGTTTTCTGCTGGAAAACGTGAAAGATAGTTACATGTTAATTTATGCGTTATAGTATTTATATTGTTTGCAGTATTTAATGTACAGTATTTATACGTAAATATATCAACAGATATAAATAAACATTTTTTATACCCATAGTGGTTAGTATGGATATCATTTCTCAATGCTCGTGACACCTAATTATTTAATTGTGCCTCTTTGTAAGGCAGCACTACGACATAATTATACTATTGTAATGACAGTATCGATCTGTACCCATCTAAACCTGTGAGAAGTGAACTTCAACTCAGGTACAACTCTTGTTCAACAAAGTATTTGTAGGAGAGGAATACTGTGCACAGCACATCTTTGAGCAAAAATTCACTGAATATCAGTTACGTGGGCACACCCGTACATTTCAGTTGGCAATGTACCTTATGGGCAAGAAAGATTTGGTAAGGAAAATGTACCGGGTGGTTACAGTATAAGCGCAGCTATTCACAGAGAAGAAATAAACACTTTGAGGTTCGCCGATGACATTGTAATTCTGTCAGAGACAGCAAAGGACTTGGAAGAGCAATTGAACGGAGTGGACAATGTCTTGAAAGGGGGATATAAGATGAACATCAACAAAAGCAAAATGAGGATAATGGAATGTAGTCGAATTAAATCGGGTGATGCTGAGGGGATTAGATTAGGAAATGAGACACCTAAAATAGTAAAGGAGGTTTGCTATTTAGGGAGTAAAATAACTGATGATGGTCGAAGTAGAGAGGATATAAAATGTAGACTGGCAATGGCAAGGAAATCGTTTCTGAAGAAGAGAAATTTGTTAACATCGAGTATAGATTTAAGTGTCAGGAAGTCGTTTCTGAAAGTATTTGTATGGAGTGTAGCGATGTATGGAAGTGAAACATGGACGATAACCAGTTTGGACAGGAAGAGAATAGAAGCTTTCGAAATGTGGTGCTACAGAAGAATGCTGAAGATAAGGTGGGTAGATCACGTAACTAATGAGGAGGTATTGAATAGGATTGGGGAGAAGAGAAGTTTGTGGCACAACTTGACTAGAAGAAGGGATCGGTTGGTAGGACATGTTTTGAGGCATCAAGGGATCACGAATTTAGCATTGGAGGGCAGCGTGGAGGGTAAAAATCGTAGAGGGAGACCAAGAGATCAATACACTAAGCAGATTCAGATGGATGTAGGTTGCAGTAGGTACTGGGAGATGAAGAAGCTTGCACAGGATAGAGTAGCATGGAGAGCTGCATCAAACCAGTCTCAGGACTGAAGACCACAACAACAACAATTCACAGAGGTCCAGTGTGGGCTGCAATTATCGTATGACAACGAAACTTTGTGGATATTGTAAACGTCAGTGCAGATTCGATGTATGCTGGGAAATTGATTAGGTGCGAATTTAGCACTATGAACAGAAGAAAGATGTATAGAAATGTTTCAATACGTAATAGATTAGGAACGGAATGTGATGTTGCCAATCTCATCAGAAACATTCATTAGAAAACTTTAAAATTGTTCCACAGAAACAGGTCAGAAACCATCCACAGAGGAAGCGGGAAGTGTTACCCCAGCGTTTGAAAAAGAAAACAGCGAGGGACGACTTTGTGACGCCATGCGACGAACAGAGCTACGGTATCAGAAGGATGAGTTTTCCAGACCCAGCCTTACTGGTAATGAAAGCTTTCTGTGTACATGACCAGCCTCGCCTAGGGAATCACAGAGTATTCTGGAAGCCTTCTTGTGATAGTGAACCTACGCTCCACATAAATAGGAATACATCAGCACATAAAATCAGAGTAGTTAACGGCAGTATCCAGTCACCACCGTCTGTGTCGAGTTTTGCAGACCTTGGACTTTGATTGTTTTGCTAGACTCAGCACCTTCATTCACTGTAGAGGCAGATTCAGAGCAACAGATGGGCTGTGAATGGGAAAGTAGGTTGAGCGACACTGGCAGACAATTCGAAGTTGTTAGTGATTAAGTGTGAATTCCCGCAGAAATCAGTCACCTTGTTAGGATATGTCTTGACAGCTTCAGGACCGCAGTCTGACTTACCAGTGGAAATTGTTATGGAAAAAATATCCTCAACTGAAGACGACGACACAGCTGAAAGCCCTCCTAGGTCTCGTCAGATATTATCGCTGGCTTGTAAGAAGCTTCAGTAAAGTGGCGAAACTATTGCATGACTTGTGAAAGAAAGGAGTTTCTTATAGCCGGAAATTGTACCAGAAGGAGGCATTTCAACAACTAAAAGAAAAGTTGATCTGTCTGCCACTATTGCAGTACCCAGTTTCCAAAAGGAGTTGATAATGACTGTATACTAGCAACTTTGCCCTTGGAAGAGTACCTCAGTCAGGGAATACTGGGAAAGGATTTATACATATCTTTTATACCAAGAGCTCTTAACAAGACGAAGCAGAATTGTAGTACAGTGTAGCAAGAATTTCTCGCCATCGTGTGGGCTGTATAACCCTTAGGACTATATTTGTTCGGCAAGAAATTCAAAATAGTGACCAACCATAAAGCACTTGTCAATGTCAATGAAATCCACCAACTGCCGTGTAACTTAAGATGTTACTTTATTTTATTTTGAAGGTTACCAGTTTCAGCATTTCATTGCGCCATCTTCAGGCCGCATATGCATCTCCCCAAACCAACTAAAATGTCTAATGGAGCCATAAATCTCTGGATGTCGTGAACTCAATTGTTGTTATACTAGTTATACAGTTGTATATATATCTTCTACATCAGTTCAAATGGTTCAAATGGCTCTGGGCACTATGCGACTTAACTGCTGAGGTCATCAGTCCCCTAGAACTTAACTAACCTAAGTACTACATCCATGCCCGAGGCAGGATTCGAACCTGCGACCGTAGCGGTCGCGCGGTTCCAGACTGTAGCGTGTAGAACCGCTCGGCCACTCCGGCCGGCTTCTATATCAGTGGACTCTCATGTTCAAAGTACCTTGGAACCACTGTTCATTGGTGTACGTCACAGCGCTACCTCTTATTTGACTAAAATTTCCAAGGAGAGTCACATCCCTTCTCTTCTCGCTATGTATTGATTAGTTGTAGACTGTCCTGGTATAAATATATAATTTCAACGAAGATTTATTTACCTCAGGATATATTTATCATGCACTCAGTCATCTTGGATCTGAGATGCACATTTTAACATCACTCTTATGCAGTTGTAAGGGATGATGTCTGCAATATGTCTGACTGTCAAGAGAGTCAATAGATACTTCAAATTCAGAGAAAAAAAAAATTGTAGACTATAGAACAAGACAGCTTGGAATGTGTCGAATGTTGTATTGAAATCGACTCTTATAAAAGATATTTTTTATATTTCTAATGGTATTCGCGGCTACAAATAAGCAACAAACAAAATCTGTTCTTTTAACTACCGCGAAAAACACGCTATGGAGTAGAAGTTTTAAATTTACCTTCAAATTGACGACCCACTCTGCGGCTGACGTAATTATTAGAGTCTGGAACATGGAATACAGAAACCTGTAGTTATATCTGTGTCTCAAAAATCTCCGTAACGTAAGTCTGCAGTGAGCATACTGTTTGATACATCTTTCAGTCCACAGCTAATGTAATTGTATTCGCATAATTCAAGCACTTGGCCTTGAGAATGAGAGGCACTGGTAAACTGTCAAACCTGCTTATATGTAATAGGCATGCAAGAACGAGTGTGTCTGAATAAAGTAAATCCCTTTGGAAATTTTGTTTGGATCTAATTTTCGACTAGTACGTCTCATCGATTGCTCGCACGGCTGTGAATTTTTGCGACTTTTTTTCTTTGGAAGCGCGAGCGAGTATGTGTAGCACCTGTGCAATTGTAATTTGTTTCCGATCTGTTTACTCTGATTTTGATAGCTCACCCGTCAGCCTGCATGTTAATAATACGTAAGGTATATACACTACTGGCCATTAAAATTGCTACGCCACGAACATGACGTGCACCGACGCGAAATTTAACCGACAGGAAGAAGATGCTGTGATATGCAAATGATTAGCTTTGCAGAGCATTCACACAAGGTTGGCGCCGGTGGCGACACCTAAAACCTGCTGACATGAGGAAAGTTTCCAACCGATTTCTCATACACAAACAGCAGTTCACCGGCGTTGCCTGGTGAAACGTTGTTGTGATGCCTCGTGTAAGGAGGAGAAATGCATACCAGCACGTTTCCGACTTGGATAACGGTCGGATTGTAACCTATCGCGATTGCGGTTTATCGTGTCGCGACATTGCTGCTCGTGTTGGTCGAGATCCACTGACTCTTCATAAAATATGGAATCGGTTTGTTCAGGAGAGTAATATGGAACGCCGTACAGGATCCCAACGGCCTCTTATCACTATCAGTCGAGATGACAGGCATCTTATCCGCATGGCTGCAACGGATAGTGCATCCACGTCTCGATCCCTGAGTCAACAGATGGGTACGTTTACAAGACAACAACCACCTGCACGAACAGTTCGACGACGTTTGCAGCAGCATGGACTATCAGCTCGGAGACCAAGGCTGCGGTTACCCTTAACGCTGCATCACAGACAGGAGCACCTGCGATGGTGTACTCAATGACGAACCTGGGTGCACGAATGACAAAACGTCATTTTGTTTCGGATGAATCCAGGTTCTGTTTACAGCATCATGCTGGTCGCATCCGTAATGGCGACATCGTGGTGAACGCACATTGGAAGCGTATATTCGTCATCGCCATACTTTCGTATCACCCGGCGTGATGGTATGGGGTGCCATTGGTTACACGCCTCGGTCACATCTTGTTCGCATTGACGGCACTTTGAACAGTAGACGTTACATTTCAGTTGTGTTACGACCCGTGGCTCTACCTTTCATTCGATCCCCGCGATACCCTACAGCAGGATAATGCACGAACGCATGTTGCAGGTCCTGTACGGGCCTTTCTGGATACAGAAAATTTTCGACTGCTGCCCTGGGCAGCACATTCTCCAGATCTCTCACCAACTGAAAACGTCTGGTCAATGGTGGCCGAGCAACTGGCTCTTCACAATACGCCAGTCACTACTCTTGATGAACTGTGGTATCGTGTTGAAGCTGCACGGGCAGCGGTACCTGTACACGCCATCCAAGGTCTGTTTGACTCAATGCTCAGGCGTATGAAGGCCTTTATTACGGCCGGAGGTGTTTGTTCTGGGTACTGATTTCTCAGGATCTATGCACCCAAATTGCGTGAAAATGTAGTCACATGTCAGTTCTAGTATAATATATTTGTCCAATGAATACCCGTTTATCATCTGCATTTCTTCTTGGTGTAGCAATTTTAAGGGCCAGTAGTGTATTTATGCTATTGTGACACTACGGCGAAAGTCTGTGCAGATGCTGTTCCCTTTGCGTATGTACAGCATGGAAGCTTATTTTTTTCTACGTTCTGATGTGTTCAGTACTTAAGCATTCCACCTACATTGAATACGCTCTCAATTGGCGCGTTTCTTTTAAGAAACCATACTTTTCGTTGTCTCTTGGAAAAGTATAGCTGCTGCTGAAAAACTATATAGTGACTAAGTTTTGTAGTATGATTGCTGTTTGTTAGTGTACACGCCAGTGCCAGGTAATAGTGAATTTCTAAGTGTAAAGACAATGTTTTGTGAAGAATGCAATTACATCAGTACCGAGTGGAAATGTCGTTCAAAATGAGAACAGAATGTTTCTCCAGAAAGTGATTAAACCAGTACTGGTTGAGCTCCAATTCCATTACTTTGAACCGGGGTCGGCGTTAGCCAGTGCCACTTTTTCTTCCTTTAATATCTCTCGATGGCGTTGGTAGCAGAAAGTTGAGGGGGTAGCGGAGAATGGCGGGGGTTTGTTGCGAAATCACACGACACGACTCGTAGGCCACAGGGCTGAACCCTGGTAGCACCGATGCAGACATATTACAATAGTGCAGTTACTCCCACTGCCCAAAATTTTGGGTAAAATTTCCAAATTTACACGGTGTATTAAGTATTTGCACTGCAAAATATCAGCAAGATTGGTTGAAATTAAAGAAAATTACTCTTGGCAGAGGTCGAAACAAATGCAATCCGACTACAAAGCTTTTGAAATTTGATTATAGCTGGGTATTTCTCTGTCTTTTCCGATGAAATTACGCATGCCAGAGATTGAACCACAGGCCTTGGAGCTCCGAAGCTTAGGAGTTGTTTCGACATGCCTAGGGCCTTGCAACTACATCACTATCTTGCCGAACCCTCTGCAGTGGTATGGTCTAAAGTACGTTGCCATTCAAGCTAGGGGATGTTCAGTAATTAGTTTGTAATAGTACGTGTGTCGAAAGTCGCTGCAAATCACGCACGTCAGCGGTCGAAAACAAAACCATTTCCTTACAAAGCTTAGGTGTATGTAGGTTTCTGGGCTGTAGGCTATTAAATACGCTGTCATAGCTTGCGGACTGTTCGATAATTGTTGTGTTTAGTATGTGTGCCGAAATTCTAGATACTACACAATTGCCAGGTGTCGAACTCAAGAGCTTCGTAGCTTAGAGTACTTAGGCGCTGTTGTGAAGTAACATAGAGCCTTACACCCTCGAGTTTTGTGTTTCTTGGATCACGGCTGAGGACAACCTCCAAAAGATGAAATCAGGTTAGAGTAATTAAAGTATGGCCACCACGGGCTGTCTTTCGACACCTGGGGCCTATGACAATTACCAAAATGTGAAGGTAAGTTAGCGTAACAAACGTATGTCCTCAGGGTGGGCCAGGACACACAAAACCAAGATGTTCGACAACGATAATGAGTGCGTTACGTGTTCCTACCTTTTGGCATATGAGGATACATGTTGCAACGGATTGCGATACGAGGATGCATAATGTACCCAGGTACAGTGTCGAGCATGCTTGGTTTTGTGGTTCAGATGCTATGGTGTTCTAGGACACAATGTTGCAAAGCTGCACTGATTGGCTTCAAATGGTTCAAATGGCTCTGAGCACTATGGGACTTAACTGCTGTGGTCATCAGTCCTCTAGAACTTAGAACTACTTAAACCTAACTAACCTAAGGACATCACACACATCCATGCCCGAGGCAGGATTCGAACCTGCGACCGTAGCGGTCGCGCGGTTCCAGACTGTAGCGCCTAGAACCGCTCGGCCACTCCGGCCGGCGCTGTACTGATCTCCAGTCTTCGAACGCGGTACAGTCAATGCTATTGTAACACTGAACTCGTTCTCCAGGTGCGTCTTTTAAGGGGTGCATTCTGCCCTTAATTCATTTCTATGGATTGCAAGTCGGGACCGCATTGAACTGCACATGTGGAGAAACTGCACATGTGGAGATACTCTTCGATCATCCAGCAGTTGTGGACCACAATGGTTGGGGAATGAAGCACCTTTCCACAAGAACCCCTTACCAAGCTTACGACCAGAGTGGGAGCATTTTTCAGAGCATGCATTATCGTCCGTGATGATAAGACCCCCTGCTATGAACAAAGCCCCGTCTTTTGTAATGTCTAGAGGACTAACATGAAATGGCGTGACTCCTTTGTAATTATTGTTTTTAAATAAAAGCGTCATTCCTGTTTCTCTCGTTGCATATTACTTTCAGCTACCTTTTATACTACACCGCTGCAGTTCTTTCTACGGACGGTCTAAGTCTTATCGATATATCTGACTGGGCAGTGACACATCATGCAAAAGCTACTTTCGTTCTTAAGTTTTTCCCACCGGTGTATAAAACAAAAACAGTTACTTCAACGAAATAATTCTTGCATATATTATGAAAACACGTTAACGTGTGCTTTTTCCTTTAATATCCCACTGTCTGTCTTTAAATGAGAATCAGTCAAGATTAAATTCGATTTTTTCTGACCTGGAGAAATAAAAAACCAACGTTAGACCGGAATTGTCACAGGACAACGATTGGCGTATATGAAGTTTTAATTATATCTTCTTTTGTCACGGCATCAGTGTCTCTAGACTCCGTGCAGTCCGGTTTATTGTTTCCTCGCCTCCATTGCTAACGCATCCTCCGTCCAAGTACTCAGTCCGCCAGGTTGGGTTGCTGCGCGGCAGCTCGTAAACTCAACATATAACAGGTTTTCCAGAAGCAATTAATAATAGGAACTTCCTCCACTTGTAAGCGGAACTTCCTCCACTTGTAAGTCCTTAATCCCACCACTCAGCAAACATTTTCGATGCATCGCTTCAATGCCAAGTTTTGAGCTAACACTTTGCCAGGGAATAAAAAAAGTGAGCGTACGGTGAACATAACCGGGCCATTACAATGTAAGTAGAAGAAGGTTCCGCAGTGAGTGTCATCTACATCTACATCTACATCGATACTCTGCAAATCACATTTAAGTGCCTGGCAGTGGGTTCAACGAACAGCCTTCACAATTCTCTATTATTCCAATCTCGTATAGCGCGCATAAACAACGAACGCTTATCTCTTTCCGTAGGAGTTCTGATTTCCCTTATTTTATCGCGGTGATCGTTTCTCCATTTGTACGTCGACGTCAAAAAAACATTTTCGAATTCGGTGGAGAAAGTTGGTGATTGGAATTGCGTGAGAAGATTCCTCTGCAACGAAAAACGCTTTTGTTTTAATGATGTCCTTCCCAAATCTTATATCATTTCAGTGACACTCTCTCCCTTTGTTTCGCGATAATACAAAACATGTAAGTAGGCTGTTTAGGTTTTTACATTGGTAACGCCACCGCCACGTAGTGCTCTGTATGAAAATCACTGGCTGTGCTGCGTGCAGTCTGTAGCTGGTTTGCATTGTTGGAGTATTCGCTATTGTAGTGTTGCGCAGTTGGATGTGAACAGCGCGTAGCGTTGCGCAGTTGGAGGTGAGCCGCCAGCAGTGGTGGATGTGGGGAAGTGAGATGGCGCATTTTTGAGAGCGGATGATCTGGACGTGTGTCCATCAGAAACAGTACATTTGTAAGAATGGATGTCATGAACTGCTGTATATATATTATCATTTTTGAACACTATTAAGGTAAATACATTGTTTGTTCTCTATCAAAATCTTTCATTTGCTAACAATACCTATCAGTAGTTAGTGCCTCCAGTAGTTTGAATCTTTAATTTAGCTGGCAGTAGTGGCGCTCGCTGTATTGCAGTAGTTCGAGTAACGAAGATTTTTGTGAGGTAAGTGATTTGTGAAACGTGTAGGCTAATGTTAGTCAGGGCCATTCTTTTGTAGGGATTACTGAAAGTCAGATTGCGTTGCGCTAAAATATATTGTGTGTCAGTTTAGTGTTGATCACAATAAGTAAAGAGAGTAATGTCTGAGTGCGTTCAGTTTTCCTCAGCTGTTTGAAAAGCAAATAATGTAAGAGGTTTACCTGCACAGTAATTCATTAATTTTTCTAAAGGGGACGTTACATATGGCGATCCTTAGCCGAGGATACCTCAATGGAATCTTCTGATTTTTTCTTGTAGTTTCTGTAATTAGTGTAGCTATTGTTTATTGCTAGCGCGTAATTATAGAGAGAATTTCCTTTGTAGTTGTAGTTTTTCATTGTTGTACAGTAAAACAGTTGTGGCATGCATGTAGATTTGCACCAAGTATTTCGCAGCTGCGCTTGCAATTAACGAGATATTATTTTCAGTGCTATGTTAATGTGTTTTATTTTTGCTCTTCAAATTGTGCTTTTCTGTGTTATCGTGTGAAATATTGTGACAATAATGGCGTGTGAAATACTTAATACTAGGCTCCAAAGTAAGCTGAAAAATGACAGTGACGACGAAAGCAGTGCGTTAGCGCCACCGACTAATGGATTAACTAATGTTCATAGTAGTAATTTGGTAATTGTGCATAGGGAAATGGAGCGGGCTGCAAATAATGGTGTAGACAGTAAAACAATAAGTGAACAGGGAAGCATTATCGATCGATCGGTCGGCAACAGCTCGCCTCAGGATTCCGAAATGACAGGACACAATCTTGCAAATACTGTAGATTCAGGTTTTGCGTCCTCACCGTTTTCTCAGATAAGTCAAGACACATTTTCTGTTTTTCAAAATGCGAATATTGCCGGTTCAAATGCACTGCCGAATAGCACTGAGGAACATGTTTCAGACACCAGTGCACTGTTATTACAGTTAATGCAACAAATGGGACAAAGGCTACAAAAGTTAGACACAACGCTTGAACAAAATCAGAAACAAATGGGACAAAATCTTCAAAAGTTAGACACAATGGAACAAAATCTTCAAAAGTTAGACACGATGGAACAAAATCAGAGACAAACACAGCAAAAGCTTCAAAAGTTAGACACGATGGAACAAAATCAGAGACAAACACAGCAAAAGCTTCAAAAGTTAGACACAATGGAAGAAAATCTTCGAAAGTTAGACACCACACTTGAACAAACACGTGAAGGTTTAACTGCTGAGTTACTTAAAATCGAATCGAAATGTCAAAAAGTCTGTAATGACGTAAAAACACAAATTTGTGAGCATTTCCAACCTACTTTTTCGCGTCATGAAAATGAATTACAGAATCACGAAGCAGCCTTAAAAGAACTGCAAACTATTGTTCACGAAAATCACGACACCTTGCAAGCTAAAAGTGACACAGTCGCATCTACCGATTCGGTTACGCAACTTGCAAAAACTCAGGAAAACTTAAAGGACACAGTAGATACGATTTCAACAGAAATGGACACTCTGAAACTTGGTTCAGAAAAACACACAGAGGAAATAATTTCACTATCGGATAAAGTAGCCAAACTTTCAGATCAGTTCACTAACTTATCTACAAAGATAGGTGATGATCTGAATGACACAAGACCTGTAGCCTTCACTGACACACAATATTTTTGGCGCAACGCAATTTGACTTTCAGTAATCCCTGCAAAAGGATGGCCCTGACTAACATTAACCTATACGTTTCACAAATCACTTACCTCACAAAAATCTTCGTTACTCGAACTACTGCAATACAGCGAGCGCCACTACTGCCAGCTAAATTAAAGATTCAAACTACTGAAGGCACTAACTACTGATAGGCATTGTTAGCAAATGAAAGATTTTGATAGAGAACAAACAATGTATTTACCTTAATAGTGTTCAAAAATGATAATATATATACAGCAGTTCATGGCATCCATTCTTACAAATGTACTGTTTCTGATGGACACACGTCCAGATCATCCGCTCTCAAAAATGCGCCATCTCACTTCCCCACATCCACCACTGCTGGCGGCTCACCTCCAACTGCGCAAAGCTACGAGCTGTTCACATCCAACTGCGCAACACTACAATAGCGAATATTCCAACAATGCAAACCAGCTACAGACTGCACGCAGCACAGCCAGTGATTTTCATACAGAGCACTACGTGGCGGTGGCGTTACCAATGTAAATACCTAAACAGCCTACTTACAAACATATTGCCTTTATCTGAACTTTTTTCTATGTACTCCGTCAATCCTATCTGGTAAGGATCCCACAACGTGCAGCAGTATTCTAAAAGAGGACGGACAGGCGTAATGTAGGCTGTCTCCTTAGTAGATATGTTACATTTCCTAAGTGTCCGGCCAATATAACGCAGTCTTTGGTCAGCCTCCCGCACAACATTTTGTACGTGTTGCGTCCAGTTTAAATTGCTCGTAACTGTAATTCCTAGGTATTTAGTTGAATTTAAGGCCTTTTCATTTGACCGATTTATCGTGTTACCGAAGTTTAACGGATTCCTTTTAGCACTCATGTGGTCTACCTCACACTTCTCGTTATTTAGTGTCAATTTCCAATTTTCGCACGATACAGTTATCATTTCTAAATCGTTTTAGAATTTGTTTTGATCTTCTGATGACTACTAGTCGATAAACGACAGCATCATCTACAAACAACCTAAGACGGCTGCTCTGATTGTCTCCCAAATCGTTTATATAGATAAGGAACAGCAGAGGGCCTATTACGCTACCTTGGGGAACGACAAAACCACTTCTGTTTTACTCGATGACTTTCCGTCAATTACTACGAACTGTGACCTCTCTGACAGGAAATCACGAATGCAGTCACATAACTGAGACGATATTTCATAGGCACGAAACTTCACTACAAGCTGCTTGTGTGGTACAGTGTCAAAAGCCTTCCATAAATTCAGAAATACGGAATCAATCCGAAATCCCTTCTCTATAGCACTCAACACTTCGTGCGAGTAAAGAGCTAATTGTGTTTGACAGGAACGATGTTTTTCTAAATCCGTGTTGACTGTGTGTCAATAGACAGTTTTCTTCGATGTCATTCACAGTGTCAGAGCACTATATATGTTCCAAGATCCTGCTGCATATCCACGTTAATGATATGGTCCTGTAATTTATTGGATTACTTCACTACCTTTCTTGAATATTTGTGTGACCTGTGCAACTTTCCAGTCTTTGGGTACGGAACTTTTGTCGCGCGAACGATTGTATGTGATTGATAAGTATGGAGCTAATGCATCAGCATACTGCGAAAGGAACATAATTGGTATACAGTCTAAAACAGAAGACTTGCTTTTGTTAAGTGAATTAAGTTGCTTCACTATACCGAGGACATCTACTTCTACATAACTCATGTTGGCAGCTCTTCTTGATTAGAATTCTCTAATATTTGTCTCGTCTTCTTTGTGAAGGCATTTAAGAAGGTATTTTAGTAACTCTGCTTTGGCAGCACTGTCTTTGATAGTATATCGATTGCTATCGCGCAGAGAAGGCATTCATTGTACCTTGCCGCTAACATACTTCACATATGAACAGAATCTCTTTGGATTTTCTTCCAGGTTTCGAGACAAAGTGTCATTGTGAAAACTATTATAAGCACCTCGCATTGGAGTCCGCGCTAAATTTAGAGTTTCTGTAAAAGATCGCTAATTTTATTTTACTTTGCGTATGACAATACAGCGACAATATTTTATATAATACAACAATATGTAAACGGAATGTAGAAAACAAAACAATGTGTAAATGGTACATGTGTAAAAAAAACAAGCAATAGCACAAAAGGATAAAGTACAAACACTCAAGACAATATAACTACACGTTAAATGCTTGGCAAGCCTGACTAGAAACTCATTCATATACTTAAAGCTCAATATCTAGATTGCACTGCCAATCCAAAACAGAGGATTTCACATGTATAACCTGAGAGCGCAGGTCCGGCGTATCATCTTAAGAGGCATTCCTCAATAATATGGCGGACGTTCTGTTCAGGTGCTCCACAGTCCCAGGCTGGTGAGTCGCATAGACCCCACTTGTACTTATATGCACTGCAGCTTGCAAGGCCCGTTCTGCTACGGTTTAATTTAGTCCAGGTACATCTCTTCAGGTCAAAGCCCGGTAATTCGAGAGTAGGATTTGGATACCTTGTTTATTAATTCCAGAATCATTCCAAAAGTGCCGCCATTGCTCCTTGATGTCAGGTTGATGTTCTTGTGTATTAACCCATATAGGCTTCCGTGACTTCAAGCGGGTCGATGGTATTTCGTTCAAAACATCATGGATTGGTAGATTCTGTGGGTAAATTGAGTCATGAATTTTTGACCACTCTCTTGCTGCTGCTTTTTGCCTTTTCAATTGTGGAGGTGGGATATTGCTTAGAGTATGCAGCCAAGGGACTGGGGTGGATTTAATAGTACCCGTTATTATCCTCATACACTCGTTCAACTGGACGTCGATTTCCTTAGTGTGAGTGCTCGAATGCCAGACAGCAGAGCAATATTCGGCAACAGGATACACCAGGGCTATTGCGACAGTGCGTAAGGTGGATGCTTGAGCTCCCGAAGTCGAGCCAGCCAATTTTCTCAGGATGTTGTTGCGACTCTTAAGCTTTTGGCTTACGTTTTCTAAATGTTTTTTGTAAGTCAGGGAGCGGTCTAGTGTTGTGCCAAGGGGTTTGGGGTTGAAGTTGTGTCTGACTCTTTGTTCATAGAAGTTCACATTCAGTTCCTGGTGGGCCATTTTATTGTTCCAGTGGAGAGCACACACCTCAGTCTTGGTTGGATTAGGGCAGAGTCGCCATTTTTTATAACAGGAATTCAAGGACTCCAGATCTTCTGCGAGTACGTTCGCTCCTTCCCCAAGTGTTTTAGTTTGTACAACTAATGCCAAATCATCGGCGTAGCAAAATTTCCTGCTGACTGTATTTGTCAGGTCGCTAATATACAAATTAAAAAGGGTTGGAGTGAACACTGATCCTTGAGGAAGGCCATTTTTTATTTTATACGATCTGCTGGTGTTGTGGCCGATGCTCACTTTGAAAGACGTGTGTGTCCATCAGCATGTAGTTCATTAAGGTTGCCAGTTTTAAACTAGGTATGTGTCTCTTGAACTTAAGCATAAGACCCTGAAGCCACACAGTGTCATATGCCGACGACAGATCAACAAAAGATACACTTCATCCTGTTCTGGAATTCGCTATCTATATATGACGTTAGGGCTAAAACTTGTTCGCAACAGCTGTGCTTGTTTCTGAAACCTGCCTAATATGGAGGGGCTATTCCATCCACGATGTCCTGAATTCTATTAAGTATTTGGCGATCCAACATCTTCATACACTCAAGAGGGCGATGGGGCGGTAGCTAGTTGGATCTTGTGGTAGCTTTCCAGGTTTAAGGATTGCTAGCGTGTGGGCTATTTTAAATTGTGGTGGGACTATTCCAGTGTTTCAAATGTTGGTGTAAAAGTTTCTTAGCCACGCTTTTCCATTAGGTCCGAGGTGTTTTACAAATTCTGGTAATATACCGTCCAATCCCGCCGCTTTGCGTATTTTTAAGGTCTTTATCGCACCCTTGATTTCCTCTTCGCTAAATGGTGACGAAAGCGATGTATCGTCATTCAGAGTTAAGTTCTTTTAGTTCTTCTTTAGTTTCTGCTTCAGTTGTTGGATCAAGAGGGGTTTTCTCAGCACGCGCCTTTATGTGCAATGCCATCTCCGACGGTTTTATTTTAGGTTCCTGGTGGCGTGCTGAAGAGGAGTTACCAAGTTTCCTCAATAATGACCAGGCTTTTCTGCTGGAATGTGTGAAATTCAGCTGGGACGTGAGTTCCACTTGTGTTTTCTGTGTGTGTTTAGTCCCTCTAATATTTGGCCACCGATTTCAGGGTTTCCTGTTCCTTGGTATTATCATAAAGTTTGTTAATATTATTGTCCCACCAAGGAATATACTGTTACCTAACTCCGCGTGGTACATTCCTTTTGGCTGCAGCGATGACGACTCCAGTGAATCGTTGATAGTTTTCTTGCTTTGGGGTAATCCAGCGCAAATTTTGATCAACTTCTTGAGCATATTTTGTCCAATTAGCTTTCTTAAAGTTCCATCGCGGTTTATTGATAGATTTTACTACTGGTATTTGGAGGCCTATGTTAAGTATGGTGGGACGATGTTGGCTCTTTGGAAAGTGTTTCAGGACTCTTTTTGTATGGTATAGTGGGACTCTATTCTGATCAGTGGACACAATGCAGAGATCAGGATTGGTATCTATTTGCCATCTGGCCGATTGGAATGTCTTAGGGTCCTTGCCATCATATATCACGTACATGTCTTGTGCTTCAATCCACTCAGACAGAGTTTCTCCGTTTTCGTCGACGTTGCCATACCCCCAGAGAGTGTGACGGCTATTAAAATCCCCCACATACGCGCAGGGGTTGGGCAGTGCTCGTAAAGCTGGTGTTGGCCATTTACTTTGTGGGGGCATATAAACGGCTGCTATGGTCATTCAATGAAGTTCAATAGCAATTATTTCTATGTCATTAATTTCTTGGCATATCACTTCTTTGTACCCAGCAATGTTGTTACCAAGATACAGAGCGGATCCATGAATGTGCGATGGCAGTGTTGCGACCATCCTGTAGCCTGGAATGGTGCATGCTGTTATGCACTTCTGCACTTGATGAGTTTCTTGGAGTGCTATGATGTCGATTTTACTATCGTTAGCCAGCTTGCTTATGTAATCACATTTATCCCTTGCTAGGCCTTCTTCTCCCGGTTTCGAGTCCCGGCGGAGTCAGGGATTTTCTCTGCCTCGTGATGACTGGATGTTGTGTGCTGTCCTTAGGTTAGTTAGGTTTAAGTAGTTCTAAGTTCTAGGGGACTGATGACCATGGATGTTAAGTCCCATAGTGCTCAGAGCCATTTGAACCATTTTACTAGGCCTTCTACATTAATTTGCAGAACATGGACGATGGGTCCAATATCTTTAGTCTGTTGGCTCTCAGAAGAGCCTTGCTCGATGATAGCATTCTTCTTTTTCTTGTTTTGTCGCTGTGTGTGGCCGTGAGAGATCAATGATCTAGTTCGGCTGCCATTTGTGTAAACTTTCTGCCGTCCTGCCGACAGGTCCAGCACCTGCGACGAAGATATCGAGATTCCACGCCGTATGCAGAGACGTATTAAGATAAAAGGCCGTCGACTCCCAGACATGTGCCCTTTTTAGCAAATATCATCGTGTTTGTAAAACTCGTTTGCTTAACAAGCTCTCTAGCGGAGTTACGTCCACATGTGCGGGTGAAAGCCCAAGAAAGTGTTTCATACTCGAGATTAGAAACGTCTTCGGACTTGCTATCGCCTCTCAGCATTGATAGTGTGAGCGAATTCTTCAATGAAATTTTTCGTGCTATATTCGTGAACGTTGTATGTTCTGATAGAAATATTTGTGTTCCTCTTTTATTTACATTTAAAAGGTTTTATTGGCAGAAGACTGATCTGCATGTGCGAAACATACTCCTGCCTGAACATGGCCACTAGTGACACACATATCGATGGTAGATAATGAACACTTCGTAACTCCAACTGCCTGTGAGAACCTCCTATTACAGTAATCAGCGACTTCATTACAAAAACGAGATTTGAAAGTGCATGGATTTCTCAAATCTGTCAGTAACTAGATTTCTACTGCACATGTAATAACATTATTTGTGTGGACCACACATGTAGCAACATTATCTCTATCACACGTTTTTAAGAAACCGTTTTTGCTCCCTCTATAAAATTTAACAAAAAAGTTACGAGGTTTTCATTGCCTACCATCGATGTCCTGCAATCGTATTCAATGATGTTACCTCCTGTTTTGGTTGCAACCGACCACACAAATGGGCGATACGTACTGTACGAAAATCCCCGCAAGAGTTCCCCGTTGTGTGAGATAAGCGTCGGAAAAGTTGCGTTTTGTATCAAGTTTCAAAGAGAAAACATACAGCTGTTTTCGTATAAGTTTGTTGACGAACATTAACCAAGCGCCGCGATAAGTCATCAGACTGTTTTGCTATCAAGGCACAAAACTCGATCTGCTGCCTCAAGGAATAGGTTCTCTTTGCCATCATAAGTGAGCAGTGATGAAAATTACTTTAAAATAGTTGGTTGGTCATAATCAAAATTTCAAAGAATGTTTCTAGGCCCATTTATTACTTATTTTGCGTTTACAGCTTTGTCCATTTTCAGGTGGCCTGATGACAAATTGGTAGAACAGAAAAAGTTTTTCAATCTTGCAAAATTAAGCGAGTGTCTTAAAAGAGGACATATGCTAAAACATGAGTGAATATCAAAGACATTTGAAACAAGATAGCGAGTGCCTTAAAAGAGGATATATGCTAAAACATGTGTGAATATCGAAGACATTTGAAACAAGATAGATACCCTTTAGAACGGAATGAATATACAAAAAGAACATCAATTAACATAGAAAGAAACATAAAGTTTACTTGTCCACACAGCAAGTAACTTAATGACCTAACGTGTGAGTTCCTTTCAGGCGAGTGACGTGACTGGCGTCTTTCAGACGCTAGGTGGCGTAAGTGTTGTGGAGCTGACGTAAATGGCAAACACGTAACTGTAAGTGTAATTTAAATATCTGTTACAAGAGAACGGCCAACACATTTAGAAACCATCGTTCCTGTGAAACAACTAGCTCTTTACTCACAGAAAGTGCTGAGTGCTACGGACAAGGGATTTGAAACTGATTCCGTATGTCAAGATTTCCAGAAAGCTTTTGACATAGTACCTCACAAGTGGCGTATAAGCAGGTTACGTGCATGAAGAATATTGTCTCAGTTATGTGATTGGATTCGTGATTTCCTGTCGGAGAGGTCACAGTCCGTAGCAATTGACGGAAAATCGTCGAGTGAAACAGAAATGACACCAGACGTTACCCAAGGTAGCGTTTAAAATCCTCTGCTATTCCTTATGTATACAAACGATTTAGGAAATAATCTAAGCAGCCGCTTAGGTTCTTAGCAGATGATGCTGTAGTTTTTCGTCTAGTAAAGTCATCAGGAGATCTATACCACCTGCAAAACGGTTTAGATAAGATATCGGTATAGTACGAAAATTGGTAGTTGTCCCTAAATAATAAAAATTGTGAAGTATTCCATATGAGTGCTTAAATAAATCCATTATACTTCTATTACATGATAAATTAATCAAATCTAAAGGTCATAAATTCAACTAAATACCTAGGAAATATAATTACGCATAACTTAAACTGGAAAGAAGACACTGAAAAAGTTGTGCGGAAGTCGAAGCAAACACGGCGTTTTATTGGCAGAACACGTAGAAGATGCAACAGATTTACTAACGAGACTACGTACACTACACTTGTCCGTCCTCTTTTGGAGTACTGCTGTGCGATGTGGGACCCTTACCAGATACGATTAACGCAGTACACCGAGAAAGTTCAAAGAAAGACAGCAAGTTTTGTATTATCGAGGAATGGGGGAGAGAGTGTCACGGACATGATATAGGATTTGGGGTGGACATCATTAAAACAAAGCTATTTCTAGTTATGACGGGCTCTTCCCACAAAATATCAATCACCAACACTCTCCTCCGAGTGCAAAATTATTTTGTTGACGCCGATCTACATAGGGAGACACAATCATCATAACAAAACAAGAGAAATCAGAGCTCTCACGGAAATGTGGTACATCAATACATCGTCGTATTACAATAATTGACATAAAATCTCCACAGACTTTTTCATGCATTTTAAATGAAAATTAATGCCAGTTTATGGCAGAGACGAGTTTGGAATCCATAAAGGGTTTTGCAATAAAAATATTTTATGTAGAAAACGTATGCCGGCCGGAGTGGCCGTGCGCTTCTAGGCGCTACAGTCTGGAGCCGAGCGACCGCTACGGTCGCAGGTTCGAATCCTGCCTCGGGCATGGGTGTGTGTGGTGTCCTTAGGTTGGTTAGGTTTAATTAGTTCTAAGTTCTAGGCGACTGATGACCTCAGAAGTTAAGTCGCATAGTGCTCAGAGCCATTTGAACCATTTAGAAAACGTTTAATAAAAAATGAAACTAGGAACCTGTGTGAAGAGGTAAAAGTTGCTAAATAAACAATAAAATATACAGGAGAAGACAAAGCAAATGAAGTATGGAAATGCAGATTTTTGTCCGTATTTCCCCCTCTATTAGTTCAGCAACGGCAGTTCAAAAATACTACAGAACCATTGTCTGAAGTTGGTTTGAGATTGAACGAACAAAATCTGTTTGTCCATACTTCATTCTGTTATGTTCTGTTCGTCTTTGTAGTTTAGGGTTTATTTATAATGGTCGCACGCCTTTTCTGGGTTCAAATGGCTCTGAGCACTATGGGACTTAACATCTGAGGTCATCAGTCCCCTAGAAATTAGAACTACTTAAACCTAACTAACCTAAGGACATCATACACATCCATGTCCGAGGCAAGATTCGAACCTGCGAACGCAGCGGTCGCGCGGTTCCAGACTGAAGCGCCTAGAACCGCTTGGCAACAGCGGCCGGCTGCCTAAAGATGTGATCTGTGCGAATACCGGTGCATATTCGCTCAATATGTGGTAGGTCAACCGCGAGACTGACGCGAGTAGGTGAACAGCTGATGAGCGTTCGTCGGCATTTAACAATTTGCGTACTGCAACAAGTTTACTCTTGCTACAAAGCGAAACTGACCGAATATTAACGCCTTTCGAGTATAAAAAAATGTACGAACCGCTAGTGCTATTCTGCGGCAATAAGAACATACAGAAGCTGTGACAGGAGGCAGTGCCACACACAGCGTTACTCAACTAAAAAACGGGAATGACAGGCCGTATTGTACACTGACACTTGGCGGTAATCTTTTTTACACATCTGATTCCATTTCTGTGCTGGAGGACTGACCATACATCATAAACAAAATGCATGTGACAATCGGTATGGGATATATGTACCAAGGAAGTCAATTTTTTTAACGGACATTTCTTAATGGAGGGAGGCAGTATCAAACAACACGCTGAGAGGTGTATTGTAGACTGTCTTTGCTCACATAGTCTCCAACACAGACAAACTTTCCGTGGTTGGAATCTTGTATGTACTTCCGAAGCAACGATGCATTGTAATTCTTAACAACACAGGCACTACAATATCATATTTATCCGCCGATCGCGGTCAAGAGACTTTTAACAAAAATCTCTCCCCTGAATGGGAATATACAACAAGAACGTACGATAGTAGGTTGTAGACCCATGGTTGACGACACATGAAAATATAGTGTCTGGCTGCAAGTCGTGCTCCGATACGGCCACTGCTCCCGATAAGCAGGTAATCAGGGTACAAATCAAAGTCCAGCACAAATTCTCATTGATGTCTTTCCATTATGGAGCTGATGGTTTTCCATATTCGCAACTGTGAATACACTACCTGTATTTAGTATTTCATCTATCTTCTTTAGCAACTGTAGATTGTGTATGTTGAAATCATCAGCAACCAGTTGCATAAAAGATATCTAATTTCTTAGACAGTTTCAGGCACCTAGTGCCCTTATTCAGAACGATATAACTATCTCATTAGTTGCGAGTGTCAACAATAAAATGCACGCAACATATCGTCGGTCATGTGGTTCATAGTGCCTGTATGAAAATGGTATAGTGGCTGTAGTCGCCATAGCGCCCATTCCTCCGGACAAGCATGCATGTCTGGAAACACTTTGCATTGTACTTATACGTCTGGACGACACAGGCACTGCAATATCGTATTTATCTGCCGACACCGGGCAAGTGAATCTCAATTAAAGCTGTTCCCTGTATAGGAATATACATAATAAATACACGTGTACAAGTTATTGGCACGTATTTGGCGACATATGGAAGTGTAGGTCTGACCGTGGGTCGTGCTCTGGTAAAACGACCACTCGCAATAAGTGGGAAATCAGGGTCGACTCCCGGTTTGGTACAAAGTTTCATTGTCCTCATTCCATTATACAGCTGATCGTTGTCCATGTTCAAACTTTGAATGCATTTGTAAGACGGCAAGAACTATGCCCCTTACATGAAGTCATTAAAGATCACCTAACTCACATTGAGCGAACAGTAGGGCTGAACAAAAAATGACTGACAAGGCACAATGCATTTTGTAGAGGGTATAGTATGGATGTATTGGAATAATTAATGTCAGGTGATGGTTTTTAAGTAATTCACACGACACGAAAACTTTGTGGAAATGGGTCGATTTACTGGACACTAGTTTACGGCTGGGGAACGGCGGAGGGAAGCGACAATAGGCAGCTTAGGGCGGCTCAAGCTCTGAGAAAGCGGTAACGTGGTGTGGCCTCCAACCACCTTAAGATGAGTGACAGTGAGTGGGTGGTTGACCCCAACTCCATGCTGGCACACCGGGAAACAGACGCAGAACTTGTATGCCTGTTGATAAATGTCCGTCGTCCCGTTTTCTGTGAAACATGCGAGAAAGCCACGCAAAGCTATGGTGGAGTGGTCAACAGAGGTCAAAATATGCGTGTTTGTGACTATAGCAACTTCATGCTGAATTCACGGTCCGCAGAGCCTGAAGTAAATCAGGTGAAAAGCGACAGCGTGAAATACGCCGGCCTCCGATGGCAACGTAGGACCAAGGAATTTGAAGTACTCTCCTGGGAGTCAGAATTCCGGAAAACTTGGTGTTTGTGCAGACACTAAGCTTGATGGGTGGCCTGGGGGGGGGGGTGGGAGCTAAATAGAAGAAGTTGAAAGGAAGGGAAATTTTGTGGGAATCTGTTCACTTCCCAGAGCAGGCATTGGTCGGCGCTGGGAAGCGACGCATAATTAACGCGACTTGCGCTGCAATTGGCGTAAGTGATTTTGCTGGAGGGGAAACTGAGGCGAAGAATGGACTGTCAGAAGTCTCAGTAGAGGTCATCCGTTCCCACCATGCCTAGAGTGCGGACGTGGCATTCTTCACTCAGCTTGCCTGAGAAAAAGTGAGCATCTCTGCAGTTTAGGACTTAGCAAATGGAACGATTGAACTTGGAGATAGAAAGTTTTGGTTCAGCTATGTACTGAGCAAGATAGCTAGGAGTGAATAGACGAGCACAGCCTTGTAGCACCATGAGGTCGGCCGACGTCCACACAATGACGCCACTCCGCCACGCTGTATTCGGTGATATTGCGCCCGCTCCGGACACTGATTAATTTGTTGGATCACGTTGGCAAAGTTTCCACGAGGGTTTCATGGGCCGTGTACTGTAGAATTCTTCTCGCACTTCGCATTGCGCCTGGGTCAGTCGATAGGAATTACTTTTGATTTATCGAGCTTTACTCCACGCAAACGCAATTTATTACCACTGCCTGGTAGGAGAGTCATGTAATGTGGTGATTGATGGTCGTAAGTTAAAATAAATTTGTGCTAATCGACTGCATCTGTTTTCAATCAAGTAGTTGAAATCCCAAGTCACTTTCTTAATTAATTTTGTGTTCAACATTTGCATCTGGTGTTCAATAGCTGCATATAACATCAATGTGCACCCCTTTTTTAATTAAAAGTGATCAATTCTGAATCAATTAATGTGAACACTGCCACTGCAGTTCAATCAGGAGTCGCAGGGCCTTATTACTTTCTTTGTGTTATCCAATATTGCCACAGTTTTGCACTCTCTGTTGATCTGTTAGTCAATTAGCTGGGGTGAACACACACCAAAACCAGATAAGTGATGGGTGGGGTGGTACACATTTCATCTGTTTCATTGGTATTGTGTGAATTGCATTGCGTGTTTGTCTAACTAAATCTCTCATGGCTTGCAATGATGCTTCATGCGGCAAGTGCATTCTCAGCGGCTCTGGATGCAGTTGCACGTTGTCTCTTACATTGTAACTGGGTGTCATGTTGTTCGACGCTCTCGGAGATTGGCAGCAGTTGCGTGTTGTCCATCTATTTTAAGTTGGTGTCACACTTTTGGACTATCTTGGAAGCTCTAGATGTTGGAGCTGTAGCACATACCAAAGCCAGCTATCATTCCCTTTCCTTGGAACTTACCTGTCTGTGGTCTTCTTTACATGGCTTAGCTTCTGAACATGCTTCGCAGGTTCGAATTCTGCCTCGGGCATGGATGTGTGTGATGTCCTTAGGTTAGTTAGGTTTACATAGTTCTAAGTTTAGGGGACTGATGACCTCAGATATTAAGTCCCATAGTGCTTAGAGCCATTTGAACCAGTTTTGAACATCTTTAGGCATCAGTCTAATGCTTCCTTATTTCACCCGCTATGAGTAAAAATGTACAGTTGGTAGAGTTATGTCCCGGTTCCATTGAGGTAATACGAGGGTGTGCTGAAAAGTAATGGCTCAGAATTGACGCATTTTATGGGAAAATTCTTATGGCTTTTAAGTAAAACAAACGTTTTTGACAGTCTACATCTTTTTTTCTCATGTATTCATACTAGCAGCTCTCTGCCGTTAGAGGGCTCCGAATTGTAACGTGTAAGATGGTGGTGTGTAACGTAACTATGTCAGTGTGTCAGAATCAGTTTGCTGTAATCAAGTTTCGAATTCGAATTCGTCCACACATGGAGGACCCTCTTATTCAGCAAGACAATTTGAGACCAAACTCGACTGCTGCGACATCAGCAACACCCCCTACGCCTTGGATTCAGTCAGCTGATTCTAAAACTTGAAGTACACCTTCGGGGACGACACTTTGATAATGATAAGGCGGTGCAAGCAGAGGTGAGGTTGTGGCTCCGTCGACAAAGTCAAACATTGTACAGTTTCTCATTGGAAGAAGTGTGCTGGTTGTGTAAGTAGGCTGTTTAGGTTTTTATATTGGTAACGCCACGTAGCGCTCTGTATGAAAATCACTGGCTGTTCTGTGTGCAGTCTGTCGCTGGTTTGCATTGTTGGAATTTGCTATTATAGTGTTGGGCAGTTGGCTGTTAACAGCGCGAAGCGTTGCGCAGTTGGAGGTGAGCCGCCAGCAGTGAAGGATGTGGGGAGTGAGATGGCGGAGTATTGAGAACGGATGATCTGGACGTCTGTCCATCAGAAAGAGTAAATTTGTAAGACTGGATGTCATGAACTGATATATACAGGGTGTTACAAAAAGGTACAACCAAACTTTCAGGAAACATTCCTCACACACAAATAAAGAAAAGATGTTATGTGGACATGTGTCCGGAAACGCTTAATTTCCATGTTAGAGCTCATTTTAGTTTGTTCTTCCACCTACGCTCAATGGAGCACGTTATCATGATTTCATACGGGATTCTCTACCTGTGCTGCTAGAACATGTGCCTTTACAAGTACGACACAACATGTGGTTCATGCACGATGGAGCTCCTACACATTTCAGTCGAAGTGTTCGTACGCTTCTCAACAACAGATTCGGTGACCGATGGATTGGTAGAGGCGGACCAATTCCATGGCCTCCACGCTCTCCTGACCTCAACCCTCTAGACTTTCATTTATGGGGGCATTTGAAAGATCTTGTCTACGCAACCCCGGTACCAAATGTAGAGACTCTTCGTGCTCGTATTGTGGACGGCTGTGATAACAATACGCCATTCTCCAGGGCTGCATCAGCGCATCAGGGATTCCATGCGACGGAGGGTGGATGCATGTATCCTCGCTAACGGAGGACATTTTGAACATTTCCTGTGACAAAATGTTTGAAGTCACGCTGGTACGTTCTGTTGCTGTGCGTTTCCATTCCGTTATTAATGTGATTTGAAGAGAAGTAATAAAATGAGCTCTAACATGGAAAGTAAGCGTTTCTGGACACATGTCCACATAACATATTTTCTTTCGTTGTGTGTGAGGAATGTTTCCTGAAAGTTTGGCCGTACCTTTTTGTAACACCCTGTATATTATGACTTTTGAACACTATTAAGGTAAATACATTGTTTGTTTTCTATCAAAATCTTTCATTTGCTAACTATGCCTATCAGTAGTTAGAGCCTTCAGTAGTTAGAATCTTTCATTTAGCTGGCAGTATTGGCGCACGCTGTATTGCAGTAGTTCGAGTAACGAAGATTTTTGCGAGGTATAGGTTATTGTTGTCAGGGCCATTCTTTTGTAGGGATTTTTGAAAGTCAGATTGCGTTGCGCTAAAAATATTGTGTGTCAGTTTAAGCACAGTCATTTATAATTTTTCTAAGGGGGCGTTTCAGTTGTCAGCATGACTAAGCCGATAAATAAATATGTAATCATGTAGAAGAAAGATACAGAGTGTTAATAACGTTTGTTTTACTTAGAAAGACTTGAGAGTTCACACGTAAAAAATTCGGAGGCCTTACTTTTCAGCACGGAGGAAGAGGAGGAGATTAGTGTTCACCGTCGACAACGAGGTCATTAGAGACAAAACACAAACTAGGATTAGGGATGGATGGCGGCATTTGTCTGAAGCGATTTAGGGAAGCCACAGAGAATCTAAATCAGGATGGCCGGACGCGGGTTTGAACCGTCGTCCTCGCGCACGCAAGTCTAGTGTGTTATCCACTGCGCTACTTCGCCCGCTTGTTCAGTAACACGTTCCAACTGACAGCAATGGAAACAGTACTGAGGTGTTACTGTATGAGAGCGGCCGTACAATGCTGTCTATTTCATTTAGCTTAGTGAATCGTCTCACAGCACTAGTACGTGTAATTAGAGTTCTGTCCGTATGGACACATTGCAGTAGAGCTATGTTATTCCGAGGATCTAACAAAGATAGTGTTCCTGGATTCCAGTTTCGCTCTTCACGCTAAAGATAAGAGGTCAAAGCACCGAATGAAAGCTGTTTTGCCATCCGTTCTCTGTAAGGCATCTGTCTCACCTCTGATAACGTTGCAGTGAACTTTCCCACAATGAAAGAGATACGCGGATAAGAAGTTGTAATGAACTGTGAATACGTTGCCATTGCCACTGTAGTCTGTAACAGGAAATAGCATAAAACTCCAGTTGACTGACAGAAGCGATTAGCGCACAATGAATTTAATCCCAGAAGCGGACAACAAGTGTGTCGTCGGTGAACCAGAAAATGTGATGCAGTGCTCAAAATTAAACAGTGCTGCATCACAGAGCTGCGATAAACTATCCAGATAAACCTTTCACATTTGTGTCAATGTATTATGCGGACTGTGGTCAATGAGGCGTAAAATACAGAGCTATTGAAATTCACTTTACACTTTACAACCTCCGATGCCGATTTTGTACTTCCTTCATACTTCCTCATCTACACAGCTGTTACGCAGAAGTTTTGCGAATATCCACTTCATAAATAGGTAACAGTAACGGAGATATATAGCTCATTAATATTCCATACAATAGGTTCGCACATAGTCAGAAGCAAAAAAGAAGCATAGAGAATGAGGTAAGAAACGACACAAAATAAATATAAAATAAGACAGACGACTGAGTCACACAACGGTTTTTTCTAAGGACAATATAGCTCAAGGAAAATCAATTGATTTTTATATCCATCCAGGTAAATCAGAAGGCTTTTGGTCTTATAACCAACAAAGTTCATCACAGATGAATTTGTAGGTTCAGTTATAAGACAATTAATTGCACTACCTCAGCAAACACACTAGCGCCTGTCCCGGTTCGCTCTTGCGTTAGTTAGTTTCCTACCTTTTCCATAAATCGTAATCACGTTAAACGTTATGATTGGAAGTGGAGCTAGTTACACGTAGAAATGTTTACTTCTCATCGAGAGTAAACGAATTCTGCTGTAACATAGGTCCCAGTTAGCTAATCCAACAACAACACGCCCTGAGAACCATTTTTAACGTTACTCCAGCAGTTCCTCATTCTTCTCTCATTTTATTTTCGTCGCTTTTATAGAAGTTATTAAAATTTGAAAAGTATTTAAATTTTGATATATGATCGTATCATGGTATCTCTCAGTGGATTTAGCTTTTGTAATTGTCCAGGAGTACTGTCTTTGATTAGAAACCAAAACGTCCTCGCTCCCCGGTTCGAATTGCGCAACTGTTTAAAATTTGAATAAATATCATCAGTAATGGAAACCGAAGACTTCCAGCATAAGACGTATCCCTCTTTCTGGCACCTGCCTTGTCAAAGAGGACGGAGGACCGGACAGACGTTCAGGACACTCTCTTGCCATTTGGGGTGAGAAACTGCCCTAAATGTGGATGAATCAGCAAATGATTCACCGCATCAGGAAGGAGAAGACTGTGGAAACCATTGCATTCAAGACTCATAATGTGTATCCACTGATCATGTGTCTTGTAATAGAAAAAGTATCGTGATGATCTCTTCATTGGCAAGGGATTCCAGACTGGTCCCCCGTTCGGATCTTAGGGACGGGCTGGCAAAGAGAAGGTGACCATGAGAAAAAGATCAAATAACGACCGAGAGGACAACATTCTACGAGTCGGGGCGCGGATCAGAATGTGGTAGGGAAGCTAGAAAATCTGAAAACGGAAATGCAAAGGCTCAATCTAGATGCAGTGGGGGTCGGTGAAGTGAAATGGAAAAAAGACCAGGATTTCTGGTCAGATGAGTATAGGGTAATACCAACAGAAGCAGAGAATGGTATAACGAGAGTAGGATTCGTTATGAATAGAAAGATAGGGCAGAAGTTAGTTACTATGAACAGTTCAGTGATAGGGTTGTTCTCATACGAATCGACAGCAAACCAACACCGTCAACAGCAGATCAGGTAGATATACGACGTCACAGGTGGACGACGAAGTGATACAGAAAATATATGAGGATGCTGAACGGGTAATTCAGTACGTAAATGGAGATGAAACTCTAATAGTCATGAGGGTCTGAATGTAGTTGAGAGGAAGGAGAAGAAGAAAGTGTTATGGGACAATATCGGATGGAAATAGAAATGAGAGAGGAGAAAGATTTTGTTTTGCAACAATTTTCAGCTAGTAATAGCGAATACTATGTTCAAGAATCACAAGAGGAGGAGATATTCTTGGAAAAGACCAGGTGATACGGGAAGATTCCGAAATCAGATACTGGATTGTAAGGTGTATTCAGGACCAGATAGATCACGATGTGGTAGTGTTGAAGAATAGGCTGAAACTTAAGAGGCTTGTCAGGAAAAAATTAATGCGATAAACGAGAGGGGTACAGATGTATATATGAAGATAGTTACTGTTCTCGAAAGAACAGGTACCACTGATGACCGTGCAGCTTCTCTAGAATAAATGATAATTAATTGAAACCCTCAGCTGGCGACAGGTGTTGTTGATATACCTCGATGGGGACAGCTGAAAATGTGTGCCCCGACCGGGACTCCAACGCGTGTTCTCCTGCTCACATGGCAGTCGCTCTATCCATCCGAGCCACCGAGGACACAGATGAACAGCGCGACTGCAGAGACTTATCGCTTGCACTCTTTCCGTGAGACCCACATTCCCAAAGGTCGGGGCACACATTTTCAGCTGTCACCATCGAGGTATATCAACAACACCTGTCGGCAGCTGAGGGTTTCAGTTAATTATCATTTATTATAGAGAAGTTGCACAGTCATCAAAGGTATCTGTTCCTTCGAGAACAGTTACTATCTTCATATATATAGTTAAAGGCTCCCCAGCCATTGACCTTCGTCTGTGCGAATGCGCACAGGTTCCCCGTATGGGAATCGTCACCTTAGTGTGCGCGAGTAATGAGTGGATGGATAAATATTTATTATGTGCATTACGTATGTAGATTGTGGACAGTTGGGAATGTGGGTCTCACGGGAAGCGTGCAAGGGATAAGTCTCTGCAGTCACGCTATTCATCTGTGTCCTCGGTAGCTCAGATGGAGAGAGCGTCTGCCATATGAACAGGAGATCCCGGGTTCGAATCCCGGGAGGGGGACACGTTTTTAGCTGACCCCAACGAGGTATGTCAACAACACCTGTCCGCAGCTGAGGGTTTCAATTAGTTATCATGGATACGGATGTGCTAAGGAACGGAGAGATACGCTTAAGGTTCTCTGAGGCTACAAATACTGCGATAACGAATAGCTCAGTAGGCACTTCGGTTGAAGAGGAATGCACATTTCTAAAAAGGGCAGTCACAGAAGTTGGTAATAAAAACTTAGGTATAAAGAAGGTAACTACAGTGAAACCATGGGTAACAAGAACTATTTCAGCTGATCAATGAAAGAAGCAAGTACAAAATTGATCCGGGAAAGTTAGGAAAACAGAAATACAAGTCACATAATAATGAAATGAATATGAAGAGCATGGAATCTAAGACGAACTAGCTACATGCAACACGTGAAGAAATCAAAAGAGAAATGATTGTCACTAGGGTTGACTAAGCATACAGAAAAGTCAAAACTACCTCAGGTGAAATTAGAGACAAGGGTGGTGGTCACATTAAGAATGCAATGCCAATTCCACCGTTAAATGCAGAGGAGAGAGCGAATAGGCGAAAAGAGTACACTGAAGGTCTCTGTAAGGAGAAAGATTGTCTGAAGAGATCATGGGAGAACAAATAAGAAATTGATATAGAAGAGATAAGGGAAGTTTGGAAGACTTAAGATCAAATAAGGGAGAAGGTTAGACAATATGATTTCTAAAGCTATTTGGGAAAGTGACAACTCTGGTGCGTAAAATGTATGAGTCTGACGATATACCATCAGACCTTCGAGAAACTTCATCAACACAATTCCGAAGAATCCAAGAACTGACAGGTGCGAGAATTATCAGCTCAACAGCTAATGCATCCACGTTGCCGACGAGAGTAATATATAGAATAATGCAAAAAGAAAATTTAGGATTTGTTCGATGACAATCAGTCTGGCTTTAGAGAGGCCGTTGTAACGTTGCTGCTGATAACGGAAGCAAGACTCGCGAAAAATCAAGATACATTCATAGGATTTGTCGACCTGAACAGAAGAGTTCTACAATCTCAAATGTTGCAAGATGTTCGAAATTCAGAGTAAAATAGTGGTAAGATATAGGGAAAGAGGGGTAACATATAATATGTACAAGAACCGAGAGGGAAAAATAAGAGTGGAAGATCAAGAAAAAAGTGCTCGGATTAAAAAGGCTGTAAGACAGGGATGTAGTCTTTCGCCCCTATTGTTTAATCTATACTTCGAAGCAGCAATGATAGAAATAAAAGGAAGTTTCAAGACGGGATTAAAATTCAAATTGAAAGGATGACATTACTACCCACAGAGAAAGAGAAAAAAAAATTACAGGAACTGTTGAATAGAATGAACAGTCTAATGAGTACAGAATATGGACTGCGAGTAAACCGAAGAAAGACGAATGTAATTAGAAGTAGCAGAAATGAGAACAGCGAGAAACTTAACATCAGGTTTGGTAATCACGAAGTAGGTGAAGTTAAGAACTATGTTATCTAGGCAGCAAACTAACCTGACGGACAGAGCAACGAGAAGATAAAAGGCAAGTTGGCACTGGAAAAAAGGGCATTCGTGACCAAGAGAAGCGTAGTAGTATGAAACATAGGCCTTAATTTGGGGAAGAAACTTCTGAGAATGTGCGTCTGGAGCACAGTGTTGTATGGTAGTGAAACATGGTCTGTGGGAAAACTGAAAGATAATAGAATCGTAGTATTTGCGATATGGTGCTACAGCAAAATGTTGAAAATAAGGCGGACTAATAAGGTAAGGAATGAGGAGGTTTCGTCGGAGAATGGGTGACGAAAGGAGTACATGGAAAACACTGACAAAAAGAAGGGGCAGGATGGTAGGCTCTGAGCACTATGGGACTTAACATCTGAGGTCATCAGTCCCCTAGAAGTTAGAACTACTTAAACCTAACGAACCTAAGGACATCACACACATCCATGCCCGAGGCAGGATTCGAACCTGCGACTGTAGCAACCGAGTGGTTCCGGGCTGAAGCGGCTAGAACCGCTCGGCCACATTGCCCGGCAGGATGGTAGGAAAACTGTTCAGGCATCAAGGAATAACTTTCATTAGTACACCCAGCAAATAATTGAGGACATAGGTTACAAGTGTTACTCCGAGATGAAGATGTTGGCACAGGAGTGGAATTCGTGAAGGGCCGCATCAAACCAGTCACAAGTCCGATGAAAATAAATAAATAAATAAAATGTCTTCAGTGGCTCAACCGATGATGACTCTCATCCCAGCTGCTCAGTCGTAATATGATGGATTTCAGTTTAAGATGACCAGCAGTACATCTGAAACTTCTTAGTATATTTTCGAACAGTTTCAATACGTGGCTTTATTATTACAAGAAAACATCAAATAACGTTCAAAACGATATGTTCAAAGAGCAGTGTGCGCCTAATGCTGTTCCACATAGTGCGATTCTTTCTTCAAAAGTATTTCTCGGGATGTTTCTTTCTGTCACATTTTTAGCTCTTAATTCATTACGTAAATGAAACGTTGATTGTGTTTCAGTCCGTCAAGATTGTGGCAGATAGTTCAGTACGATAATTGAACTTGGCACTGTTCACAGAGTCCTCGTAGATGGAAATCAGTTCTGCATTAATACTTACGAGAAAAATTCAGAAAGTTGTCGTAGGTTGTTCGAGTAATACAAACGGGAACACCATACCACCTCCTACCTTCCCGAGTTCGAGTCTCGGTCCGGCACACAGTTTTAATATGCCAGGAAGTTTCAGTCACAAGTCCGATGAAAATAAATAAATAAATAAAATGTCTTCAGTGGCTCAACCGATGATGACTCTCATCCCAGCTGCTCAGTCGTAATATGATGGATTTCAGTTTAAGATGACCAGCAGTACATCTGAAACTTCTTAGTATATTTTCGAACAGTTTCAATACGTGGCTTTATTATTACAAGAAAACATCAAATAACGTTCAAAACGATATGTTCAAAGAGCAGTGTGCGCCTAATGCTGTTCCACATAGTGCGATTCTTTCTTCAAAAGTATTTCTCGGGATGTTTCTTTCTGTCACATTTTTAGCTCTTAATTCATTACGTAAATGAAACGTTGATTGTGTTTCAGTCCGTCAAGATTGTGGCAGATAGTTCAGTACGATAATTGAACTTGGCACTGTTCACAGAGTCCTCGTAGATGGAAATCAGTTCTGCATTAATACTTACGAGAAAAATTCAGAAAGTTGCCGTAGGTTGTTCGAGTAATACAAACGGGAACACCATACCATCTCCTACCTTCCCGAGTTCGAGTCTCGGTCCGGCACACAGTTTTAATATGCCAGGAAGTTTCATATCAGCACACACTCCGCTGCAGAGTGAAAATCTCATTCTGGAAACATCCCCCAGGCTGTGGCTAAGCCATGTCTCCGCAATATCCTTTCTTTCAGGAGTGCTAGATCTGCAAGGTTCGCAGGAGAGCTTCTGTAAAGTTTGGAAGGTAGGAGACGAGGTACAGGCAGAAGTAAAGCTGAGAGGACGGGGCGTTAGTCGTGCTTGGGTAGCTTAGTTGGTAGAGCACTTGCCCGCGAAAGGCAAAGGTACCGAGTTCGAGTTTCGGTCCGGCACACAGTTTTAATCTGCCAGGAAGTTTCATATCAGCGCACACTCCGCTGCAGAGTGAAAATCTCATTCTGGACCATACCATCTGCATGGGGAGAAACTACAAAGGGAGTCACACAGGGTTCAATCATTCGCCCGCTAGTGTTCTTCCTTTACGTTAATGACATGCCATGTTAGCCGGCCGGGGTGGCCAGCGATGAATACATTTAATACAAGATGTATATGGAGAATGAATTCGAGAAAATACTTAAATAACAGAATCACAATAAGAAATATGGTAACATGCTCTTCAACAGAATGGGAATAGGTTAGGAACTGGATTCCTAGTAGAGGGGGAATGGGTTGGGTCACGTTCCCGACCCTAACCTCACCTGCACGTCACACATGAAAAATAAATCAGTAGTACAGCAGATACAAGAATATGACGGCAAACATCTGGTGTCTGATATAAAGGAAGATCTTGAACTCCCTAAGGATGCGTTTAAGAGGCTGGAACTGACAAAAATAACAAGGCAGTGAAGGATTTTGCGATATCGCTGTTCGGGACTAATCTTCTGTCCACGTAATTTACCCTGGAAGGAACAAACATCAAGGATTTACTGGATGATTAATTTGGGTCCGGGAAATGATGATGAGGAACCTCAGGCTGTAGAAGAAGAAAATGTGCATGATGAACTGTCACCAGTTGAAGTTCAGGTTCAGGTTCAGGCTTGGCATTTGTAACTAACCCAGTGTCAACTTCTATGCTGCCACTGCCTCATTTATGGGCAATTCTCTTCTTTGTGATGTACCTTTTGGGAATGGACAGTTGTTTTGTGCAGATAGAAGCAATAATGTCCAGTGCGACAGATGAATACCCTGTATTGAGAAAACATAAAAGAATTGTAACACTGAAAAAAAAAGGCGGTTCTAGGCTCTACAGTCTGGAGCCGTGCGACCGCTACAGTCGCAGGTTCGAATCCTGCCTCGGGCATGAATGTGTGTGATGTCCTTAGGTTAGTCAGGTTTAAGTAGTTCTAAGTTCTAGGGGACTGATGACCTCAGAAGTTAAGTCCTATAGTGCTCAGAGCAATTTTTTTTATAAGCCATGTTATTTGAATCAAGAGGAAAAATTAGTCCTTTCTGAAGATCATACAAACATTGTTGTGAAGCCAAGCAAAGAAGCATCAATAACAAAAACAGTAAATGATATATTTGTGAAAGAAGTTACTGAATGGATTTGCACAAATGAGTTATCCTTAAAGTTTGAAAAAACGCATTTAATTTGGTTTTGTACTGGAAAAAATATCACACCCTCTGTTAACCCAGTACACCAACAAGAAATAACGAAGAGAACAGAGAACTACCAGTTGTTATGTGCGCATGTTGGTGAAACCTTAAAGTGGAAGAATCATACAGCAGATCCACTAAAACATTTAAGTTCACCTATTTTCTCCTTAAGAATCACTGCCAGTTTTGGTGTTGAAAAAATCATCTGCTTAACATATTTTGCATATTTTCATTCACTGACGTCTTATTGGGTAATATTGTAGAATAAATCCTCGCTTAGGCAGCAACGAGTCCTAGTAAAAAAGAAAGAAATTGGAATTATGTGTGGAGTTAACAGATGTATATCCCGCAGGTATCTGTTTAAGCAGCTGGGAATGTTAACCACAGCCTCACAGCACATTTATTCACCTATGACGTGTGATCTGAAATTCATCTAAGTTTCAGTTTAATAGACATATACAGGGTACAACACTACAAGGAAAAATTATCTGCATTACCTTTTAATCTAATTTTGGCACAGGAAGTTATGTAATACGCAAGTATAAATCTCTCTTACAATCTAACCACGGAAATAAAATGTCTGAGAGATAACAGAAGTTTATGAAGTCCAACATACTGATGGATGACAGGACTAGCGATTTTGGTATTAAATATTTTTATTCTCTTCCATACTCGCCACAGTTGCGATAATAATAATTTCTTTGTGGTGACTAATTTCGCACCATCACATCCACTTCCAAACACATACACTGATGGAAACTAATCAGCACAAAGAAATGACTCCTATTGAAAATCTGACGGATGCTGGAAGCAAATTGAAAATTAATAAAGATAACAGAAGTGTTTACAAATGTGGATCAAGTATGTTTCTCCTTGATAACTCCTTTTATACCACAAAGGAGTTTTTAACTAGAGAAACTAGTCATTAAAACTGCAAAAGGCCAGCATGTAGCCATATAAGTATTTTTTTTTATTTCGTTTTATTGTGAATTTCGTTTATGCATCAAAGAACCAGCTAAGTAACTAAGCGTCCTTTTCATGCTCCATTCCATTACCGTCTAAATTTCATTTTTTAACGTTGCACGTATACGTCAAATGCGCGGAAAAAATAAACATTATATTAATCGTGCTTCTATGAAATTAACAGTCAAAGCTCTAGCTGTACCAGTTTTCTGAATTTAGCCGCAGCAACGAATTATCTTAAAGTAATAGTTGAGTGCGTGGTAGACATCAACTCGGCCGTGTATTTGTCTTGCAGTGGAATATGTGTTTTCCTCACAAACTTCGCGACGATCTTTAATTATTCGGCGTTCAGGTGGCGACTTCCAATCCTTCGTGTGACGTCAGGATTGATTACCTTTGCAGTCAAAACTTGTTTAGAATCTGACGTAGTAAATATTACGCCTATGTAGCTGTGTGACCTCTGCGTACCTAACTAATTGGCTAACGCACCAGACGTGCTTGGTAGGTGCAATATAGTGCACTACGATGGCAGGTTGTGCCATGCGGTGTGTATAGGATATACTCACGTACTCAAGGCCAATTCGAAAGATAAAACGAAAACTGAAGATCAGCTTGATATGCTGCGTGACGTTACATATAACTCGTTTTATTACAGTTCGTTAGTTTCTTAATAACACAAGAAACCTGTGATTTTTCAATCTGAATACCATAACGGCTGTGATCTGTTAATATAGTATCCGTGTCGTAATACACATCATCTCCCGTGAACAATATTGCCTGAAAAACGAGCCTTTCTCATAAAAAATTGAAATGGAATGACACGTAAAATACGTGACTAATTACTTAGCATGGTAGGACCAATCTACGATTTCAGATCAGCCTTAGTGGTAATATCGGAACACTATGTTTCTCACGAGCACATAATAAGAAAGAGAAAATTAATGTCTCTTTATTAAAATGATTTCGAGGAAACAATCTTGATCACATAAATGTTGTACAGTATATTTGCATTGGTGACCGGTTTCGGCCTTTTTGAGACCGTCATCAGATCATTTTTGCTCATTGGTGACAGTAGGAGTCGGTGGCGTGGAGCAGGCCGTTCTGGAGGCGTGCGGAACACTGCTCATGGAGCATTTGGAACATTACTCATGGAGTAAATAGAGCACTGCTCATGGAGCACAGCTCCTGCAGTCGCCAATGAGTTACAAATGGTCTGATGATGGTCTCCAAATTGTATATACAAAATAAATGCGACCAAGGCCGTTTTACTGAAATAATTTTAATATACACTACTGGCCATTAAAATTGCTACACCACGAAGATGACGTGCTACAGACACGAAATTTAACCGACAGGAAGAAGATGCTGTGATATCCAAATGATCAGCTTTTCAGAGCCGTCAAACAAAGCTGGCCCCGGTGGCGACACCTAACACGTGCTGACATGAGGAAAGTTTCCAACCGATTTCTCATACACAAGCAGCAGTTGACCGGCGTTGCCTGGTGAAACATTGTTGTGATGCCTCGTGTAAGGAGGAGAAATGCATACCATCACGTTTCCGACTTTAATAAAGGTCGGATTGTAGCCTATCGCGATTGCGGTTTATCGTATCGCGTCATTACTGCTCGCGTTGGTCGAGATCCAATGACTGTTAGCGGAATATGGAATCGGTGGGTACAGGAGGATAATACGGAACGCCGTGCTGGATCCCAACGGCCTCGTATCACTAACAGTCGAGATGACAGGCATCTTGGCTGTAGCGGATCGTGCAGCCCCGTCTTGACCCCTGAGTCAACAGATGGGGACGTTTGCAAGACAACAACCATCTGCACGAACGGTTCGACGACGTTTGCAGCAGCATGGACTATCAGCTTGGAGACCACGGCTGTGGTTACCCTTGACGCTGCATCACAGACAGGAGCGCCTGCGACGGTGTACTCAACGACGAACCTGGGTGCACGAATGGCAAAACGTCATTTTTTCGGATTATGTCTACAGCATCATGATGGTCGCATCCGTGTTTGGCGACATCGCAGTGAACGCATATTGGAAGCGCGTATTCGTCATCGCCATACTGGCGTTATCACCCGGCGTGATGGTATGGGGTGCCATTGGTTCAGGTCTCGGCTACCTCTTGTTCTCATTGACGGCACTTTGAACAGTAGACGTTACATTTCAGATGTGTTACGACCCGTGGCTCTACTCGTCAATCGATCCCTGCAAAATCCTACATTTCGGCAGGATAATGCACGACCGCATGTTGCAGATCCTGTACAGGCCTTTCTGGTTCGACTGCTGCTCTGGCCAGCACATTCTCCAGGTCTCTCACCAACTGAAAATGTCTGGTCAATGGTGTCCGAGCAACTGGCTCTTCACAATGCGCCAGTCACTACTCTTGATGAACTGTGGTATCGTGTTGAAGCTGTATTGGCAGCTGTACCTGTACACGACATCCAAGCTCTGTTTGGCTCAATGTCCAGGCGCATCAAAGCCGTTTTTACGGCCAGAGTACTGGTTTCTCTGGACCTATGCACCCAAATTGCGTGAAAATGTAATCACATGTCAGTTCTAGTATAATATATTTGTCCATTGAATACCCGTTTATCATCTGCATATCTTCTTGGTGTAGCAATTTTAATGGCCAGTAGTATAATTTTAATATAATTTTAATGACCGTTGTTTTTCCCTAGTACAGAGTTCCAAAAGATTTTTAATATCCCTTTAATTTAGTAATGGTCAACAATATTCAGTTTTGGTAAACATTTTTGGAAAACAGTGATCAATAGATTATTATATTTTGACTAAAGTTCAGTCATTAAAACATAAATGGTGTGATCAAGACTGAACTTTAGTCAAAACATAACAATATTCAGCTTTGCTGATAATTTTGAATGATTAATTGTCAATTGGTGTAATCATTTATAGTGTCGCAGCATAACACTAACTAGGCAGGTCACTGCCATGAACCATGTAGCGTCTGGAATCCAAAGTCGTCTCTACGTCGACGGTCGAAAATGCCATGAAGATCATGGTTACGATTGCAAGTCTGTAAGGCGAGACAGCACTGATGAACAATGCCAGAATTAAATAAATAACACTCTACGAATAGGCGTTAATTGATATTGTTTTACTAGGCAACCAGTTTCAACGTTCCAATCACACCGGCTTCAGGCCTGTCGCACGGATGCCACCAAGTACCACTCGTGACAAGGCACAAATACTCGTATCTGGTTCCGTAGAGACCTGAACTTTATGAGCATGTGTGTTCTTAACGCATGTGAAATATCTGCCATACTGCTCTTGAAGTTCGAATATCTACACGACCAGATTCGAGTATTGGTGGCTTGCTTCATGCATGTACAAGTGGTACCTAATGTTATTCATGCGACAAGCCTGAAGATGACGTGATTGAAACGTCGAAGCCGGTTGCCTAATAAAACAACATCAGTATAATGGCTGTTGGCATAGCATTATTACGTTTCATCGACCAGTCCTACGCTCCTGAATCCGGGATAAGGTTACATTTAAAGGCAGAATCATCTTATACACCACACACTCATAAGTCGGATTCCGAATAGAAGTCCAGGTCCATAAAAGCAGGATAACAGTTGTATTCGATAATCGGCTTATCGAGTGCTTGCTGATGATATATAGATTCCCCCCACCGAGCCGTGTATTTATTTCTTGAAGGGCGCTAACGACCATCCTCATGTGCTGGGTTTGGTGGACTGCTGAACATTTTTTATTATAATGACTGTTCTTGCGCGTAACTCATTGCAATGTCATCTCTCAGCGTTCCTAATTATACATAAGAGATGGCCTGAGGAACTTAAAGTTGTAAATCGTGACAAGTGCCTAACTCCTTAGCCGAGTGGTCGGCGTGGCTCATTGCCACGCGGATGACCCTCGTTCAATTCCAGTCACTGCTAAGGATTTTTCCGTGGCCCGAGGACTGTAACGGGGTCCTTTCAGTCTCGTCATGTTATAGGAGCTACTTTGATGAGAAACAGTGGCTCTAACGTTTGGACAGCTGACAATGGCCGGGAAAGCGGTGTAACGACCCCATTCCCATCCACATCACAACGGCATCATGCCGTAGGACAAACGACGACGCTGCGGCCGGAAAACATCAAGCGGGCCATTTTTTGTTTTAATTGCAGTAGATGCCTGAATAAATAAATATCAAAACTCTTGTTAATATTGATTCAGGAATAGGAGCGTTGTTATTGTTTCGCTGTCAAAAGACGGGAGCACATCTTGTATCAGATCGAAGATAAATGGAAACACTGTTGTTCTTCTTATTACAGAATTTAATTCGCCGAGATCGTCAATAAACTTCGGTAATAGGAAGAACAACCATGTTTAGATTCTGAGATCGCCTCCAGTACAGCTGATAGTGTCAGGTAATAATCATAATATAGTGCCTAGCCAGGCAATTACGGCTCAAAAGAAAATTTCAAAAACCTGGTTAAACATAATATTCAATAAAAAAAATATTTTAGGCCCAAATCAGTCCCAAGCATGGCCCTGTGATTGCCTTATAAGTTTCCTATCAAATACCACCAAGAACACAACATAAAAGGGTTTTGTACGCTTCTTATGTATTTTGCTTGTGACCAATGTGCACTGTTTGCACAGCTTTTCTTTTTTTCCATGACGAGAGCTGGTACTATGGAATATCGCCCCTATAAGATACCTTTACTTTGAATTTCTATGCATTTTTTTCGTTTGGCTTTAGAATTTTCCGTAATTGTTCCTTTATGTTCATTAGAGGTGTGTCCAGTTTATGTGAACAATCGACATAGCGGATTGGCCCTGTAACTTTTTTTATACAAATGGCGATTTAATGTCTCTGGAATTAGTAATCACTGTGTATTTTTAAGCGACCTGTGCAAATAAACATCTGTAATAAGAAGAACAACCGTGTTCAGATTCTGAGATCGCCCCAAATCCAGCTGACATTGTCAGGTAATCAGCAGGAGTTAAACGTTGTGCAAATTTCATTCGCAGAAACAGAAATAAAATGCGTGTCAGATGTCGTAATGAACCGTCAAGAGGTTGCCTATGTCGCTGTAAACCGACACAGGAAGTCACTCGAAATTGCAGCTGACTGACAGAAGCGTAACTGCTTAATGAATTTAATCCCATAATCCGGCAACAAGTGTGTCGTCGGTGTTACCAGACAACTTGATCTAGCGAACGAAAATCAACAGTCATGCGGAGTTAAGATATAACTTTCAGATAAACTCAGATTTAAGTCAGCAGATTATGTGTGAAACACTCAATGAGGCGCAAAATGCGGAGTCACTTTATTGCAAATCATTACATTCTTTGTTTAGTTCTCTACCACAGCTGGAAGCAGTAATTTTTGTCAATAAAGAGGTTTCGATTTTTCAGTTATAGGATGATTTTGATATGTAGCTGAAAAGTAAACCTGCCGCAGACTATAAGCAAGTTTAAAATTAAATATTACGAGAGATCGGAAAGAGAAAAAAAGTAGAACGCAAAACATAAATAACAAGATGACAGATTGTTACTCCAGGTAATGGATGCTTCTAGGGCAGCTTCTGTGCCACGAAAATGAAGTTATTTCTATTTCCATAGCCGTACTCTGCAAACGACTGTGACCACTGTGAAGGGCAAGGCAGCCGATACTTGCGGTATACCCATCACTTAACACGAAATCTTCAAAAGTAAACATTCGCGTCATAACTGACGTCTTCAGGCGTCCGCTAGTTTGCCAGCATCTCTGTGACGCCCTATCGCGGGCCAAACACACATGGGAGCACACGTGCTACACATCTTCGTATTCGCTAGAGTTGGGATACATGTGAGAGATTTTTGCTGACAGAGTGTTTGGCAGTCTCAGAAAACACTCGCAGAATTGTTTACACTAGGGGCGAATTTATGCTGATATTTACTGTCTGATTTTTCCTTGCGAGTACTTCCTTCAAGAGTCTGAGAGTCTTGTGATGCCGGAAGCTTTTACACACAGCACGGTAAGAGTGTCTGTGACGGAGAGATATTTCTGAGGCAGTTCTGAGCGTGAAGGAAGAGGTTGCGATGGAAGAGCGTCGGGCTGCAGTTGCACTTTTAATCATTTTGCTGGCAGAGAAATAACGTGTTCGTGTTGCATAAGTGAGCGGATTAAGCAGCGAGTCGGTGATGGAACGTGCTAGAATCTCATTGTAGAGTTTTTGATGGAAAATACACATCAATACCGAAATTTTTCAATAATGGCAGCGGTGGAGATGGAGAAAGGGCTCTTAATAACTGGACCCAAAATTGCCCATCCGGATACTATTATGCGTAAATCCGTTAATGTCTAGCATTAGCTACGTTTATTGTCTTTAGTATTCGATAAAGTAACAATTACGATGAAATAGCTTTGCACCAATAGACGTTCATAAGCAAAATAGGGCAGTTATCTGACAAATGAAGCATTTGCGGACCTACATTTATTTCAACGCTTCAAATTGACTACAGGAAACACTCTCAAAGTCTATTCTTCAGCACCTAATAAATAACACGTCATATAAAAATATAGACACAGCTGTATGCATAAAGTTACTTGATACTTCCAGAACGATTACTTTCGGACATAGCTCCACTTCCTTCTCTATGTTATAAGACTACTTCACAGGATTCCTTGAATTGAGGATATCATGGTAAATTTGTTCTGTGGAGGTGTTAAAAACCTTAGCCATTTCAGCCAACAAACTATGTTTCTTGTTTCTGTAGTCCAGTAATTATACATTTCATAACGCTGGCCTTTCCTTGTGCAAATTAATTAAATGCATAACTTTGTCCTGAGCCTACTTCCTGTCAACTTTCATCATTACTTTCTTTTTTCAGATACATCTCTCGCACTCACGCACAGTGCATATCCATCGCGACAGTAGTCTCAACTGTCCCGAAAATACCGGTCCACGATTATAAAGGTGGCTTGAGGGGTAGCACGTTAAACCGTCGTTTATGTTAATGCCAATAATTTTATTTTCGTTTGTTAGATCTATATAACATGTCTATGACGTTTTTGTATGTTATTTGCTGTGTAGCATTGTTTAATTCTAGAATTTTCTTAACATGCTAACTGCTCGTAATGTTCGTTTAGAAGGTAAAACAACCGATGTCTTCGCTCCGAAACACACTACGGTCACACACAAATATTATGGCTCAAAACGCTCAGTTTCGAGGGTACTTCTATTTAATGTCTACATGAGGACGCTAAAATACGAGGGTTGGAACTTAAATAGTAGGAACTATTTATTCGCAACCGATACAAAAGAGTTACATGTTTGCACCTGTTACTGTCCTTCAAACTAGTCACCAGCGTTGTGTAGAACCCATTGCAGAGATGGGGAAGGTTTAGCATACCTTTATCAGAGCCTGTTCTTTTTATGGTGCGAATGGAGCGGTCTACTGCCTGTCGAATCTCTGGAACAGTTCTGAAGCCAAAACTGAAACGCCAATTCAACGAATGGCGTCATTATGGGTCGCCGCGAAAGTCTGCGTCATAGCCCCAATATGGTGAAAGTTATGGTGATTCTGGTGTACGACTGTGATGGTGTTATCCTAAAGCATTACGTTCCTCCACGGCAGACCGTCAATGCACGGTATTACTGTTCGTTTTTGGAGCATCACCTGCAACCAACTTTGCGAAACAAGCCGCGACACGTTTCGCTCAACCCACCCATCATTTTACACAACAATGCGCAGGAGCGTACAGTGCAAGCTGTGGCTGCTCTTTTCGGTCGATGGGACTGGGAAATACTGAACCATCCACCATACTCCCCGGACTTAAGTCTTTGTGACTTTAATTTGATTCCGAAGATGAAGGAACCCCTTCGTGTATTTCGCTTCAGAACTGTTCCAGAGATCCGACAGGCAGTAGACCGCTCCATTCCCACCATCAACAGAACAGACTCTGCTAACGGTATACTACGCCTTCCACATCGCTAGCAACGGGTTCTACACAATGCTGATGACTACACTGAAGGACAGTAACAGGTCCAAACATGTAACTCTTTTGTATTGGTTGTGAATAAATAGTTGCCACTATTTAAGTTCCAACCATCGTATATTACCAACATGTTTTAGTGCACAAAGTGTGAAATACGGCACAAGTCTGGGACGTAATATGGCCACTCAGCAGTCTCCGAGTAGTTTCACCTCTCCCGACAATGCCAGCGTAGTTTTACTAAAATGAGAGTTGCTGCCAGAAACTCTCGAGAGATGCAGGTTGCCGTCTACACGAAAGGTCTAAACTCGCCCCGCTCTAGCACCCTGTTGTATATGACCTCGCACAACATCGCACACAACGGTAAGGAGAGGTGGGCTAGAGTGTGGTGTGGCAACTGTCCTCGTAGTAAAGCTGAACAAGAGCACCTACAATGTGTGATCAAAAGTATCCGAACACCTGTCTGAAAATGACTTACAAGTACGTGGCACCCTCTATCGGTAACACTCGAATTCAATTTGGTGTTGGACCATCCTCAGTCTTGATGACAGCTTCCACTCTCGCAGGTCTACGTCCAGTCAGGTGCTGGAAGGTTTCTTGGGGAATGACAGCCCATTATTCACGGAGTGCTGCAATGAGGAGAGGTATGGATGTCGGTCGGTGAGGACTGGCATGAGGTCAGCGTTCCAAACCAATCCAAAGGTATTCCATAGGATTCAGGTCAGGATTCTGTGCAGGTCAGTCCATTACAGGGATGTTATTGTTATGTAACCACTCCGCCACAGGCCGTGAATTATGAGCAAGTGCTCGATCGTGTTGAAAGATGCAATTGCTATGCCCGAGTTGCTATTCAACAGTGGGAAGCAAGAAGGTTTTTGTAATATCAATTTAGGCCTGTGCTGTGATAGTGCCACGTAAAACAAGGGGTGCAAGCCCTCCCCCCCCCCCCCCCCGAGGAAAACACGACAACACCATTGCACCACCTCTTCAGAATTTTACTGTTGGCACTACACACGCTGGCAGATGACATTCACCGGACATTATCCATACCCAAACCCTGCCATCGGATCGCCATATTATGTAACGTGATTTGTCACTCCATACAACGTTTTTCCACTGTTACACCAAGCGAGGCGTCGTTTGGCATTTACCGGCGTGATGTGTGGCTTATGAGCAGCCGCTCGACCATGAAATCCAAGTTTTCCCACCTCCTGTTGTGCTGTACGTGTCCCTTCACGTTTCCACTTCACTATCTCATCCGAAACAGTGGACCTAGGGACGTTTAAGAGTGTGGAAATCTCGCGTACAAACGTATGAAACAAGTGTTCGAAGTGTATGAATTCCACGGAGCGCCCCAAATGTGGCGATCCGATGGCGGGGTGTGGGTATGGCAAATGCCCGGTGAACATTATATGCCAGCGTGTGTTGTGCCAACAGTAAAATTCAGAGGCGCTGGCGTTATGGTGTCATCGTGTTTTTTAAGGAGGGGCTTGCACCCCTTGTTGTGTTGCGTAGCATTATCACAGCACAGGCCTACACTGATGTACGCACCTTCGTGCTTCCACTGTTGAAGAGCAATTCGGGGATGGCGACTGCATCTTTCAACACGATCGAGCACCTGTTCATAATGCACGGCCTGTGGCGGAGTGGTTACACAACAATAACATTCCTGTAAAGGACTGACCTGCAAAGAGTCCTGACCTGAATCCCATGGGACACCTTTGGATTGTTTTGGAATGCCGACTTCGTGCCAGGCCTTGTAAGTCATTTTCAGCCAGGTGTCCGGATACTTTTGATCATATAGTGTATATTTCAAGCGGTGCGAGGTCTTCAGTAAGTGATGCCTGTGAACTTCTGTAAACTTCATAATCCCCACAACAAACATCTGGCTCCAGGATCGACGTTGGTGGCGCAACCTCGACATGCAGTCCTCCATACTGCGTAATGTGGTCACGTTGTATGCAGCTGTTTACAGTCGGTAACTGGTTGTAAAAGATGGAGCATTATCCGTACCAAGAATGTCTCGATGTACATTTCATGAACTAGTATAATGCCGAGAAGTTCGAGTGCCGGAGAATAGTTTCTTATCGTGCATAAAAACATACGAGCAACTTGTTCCGTCAAATTGATGTTAAGCTATCTGGAAGAAGATTCGTTAATAAACAACTGTCATCTTTTCTGTGCAACGTACACGTCAAAGAACACTGTAGAAAGTGTTATGGTAGAGTAGCAATGTCGCCCCTATCATAAACAACGTATGCGAGCCATGGGGCAAAAGATTCTCAATATTTAATCCTTGCAGCTTATTATATAGCCGACTAACACAAAGTCCAACTTTCTACATTTTTAATGTTCACTTAGAGGCTGCCTTAAACTGTGATAGTTTTCACTTTCAGCAATACCCATGTCTCGAGTAATGAAAGTCCATACCCCACACTCTGACGGGAGACATAATACTTCGCGTGAACTTCACAGAGCACCGACAGTCTAAGGTCGAAACAAGGCAACTTTGGTAGATTAAATTCCCGCATATTAATCGAGATCCTTGGGAGAGTCAACAAGACGAAACTATTCCTTAGGATTAGCAGAATAGATGAAACAAAGGATGTATCTTAAGACTTACAAAATAATATAATAATTCCTGTGCGAAAGAAGACACGAGCTACCAGATGTGAATAGCGTTAGAATTACGTTGTTCTCATGAAAAAATCCGCACTTACTTGTGCAGCGCTGTTGGTAACAAGTGTTTAGAGTACGTGCGTTAAGTAACAAACATAGTCTGGAGCGTTTGAGTAAAATCCATTCGTGTACTAAAATACTCTCGTCTCAGTATCACAGCCTTGACCATGAGATTCGCATGTTAACCATGTGGTGAAATACTCTCCTCTTTGCATACTAAAACTAAACTCCGTCAGAACAGGCCTCGGAAGGCTCAACGATGCCGACCGGTCACCGTGTCAAGCTCAGCCGATAGGCGTCACTGGATGCGGATATGGAGAGGCATGTGTTCTGTACACCACTCTCCACGCCGCCGTTAGTTTTCGTGATCGAATCTTTGAGTACTATCGTTTGTCAAAAATTCGGTTCGAAGTTTTTTTGTTTCATTTGCTGCCATTTACAAACGACCTGCTACATAGTTACTAAGACAGGCCTGCATATGAAGCGTATTTGATTTCTTCTTACTTTAACAATGCGTATCAATCTGCAGCTTTAAGGAACAATAAATTCAAAGCTAATTAGCAAACGGAAATATTTAACAATAACAATTTATGCATTAAGAAGATAAAAATGAGGAACATAATAAAGAGTTTGGACTTACAGAAAGCCACAATCGATGATGTACAGGAGGGAGTGCGTAGAAGGACACTGAGCCTTTCGCTGCTAGACAGCCGGCCGGCCAGAGTGGCCGAGCGGTTCTAGGCGCTACACTCACGGTCGCAGGATCGAATCCTGCCTCGGGCATGGATGTGTGTGATGTCCTTAGGTTAGTTAGGTTTAAGTAGTTCTAAGTTCTAGGAAACTGATGACCTTAGAAGTAAAGTCCCATAGTGCTCAGAGCCATTTGAACCACCTTTTGAGGTTCTGGAAAGTATCGACAGGGATGTGTAACCTTGCCCACTCATGCCCATTCTGGATCTGTGGCCAGCTGTGCTACGTCTCTCGGTTGAGGATCCATGGGGCGAACAAGTTGATCGAGGTGGTTCCACAAATTCTCGAGCCGCGGGAAGTGGCCGCGTGTTTTGAGGCGCCATGTCACGGATTGTGCGGCCCCTCCCGCCGGAGGTTCGAGTCCTCCCTCGGGCATGGGTGTGTGTGTTGTTATTAGCATAAGTTAGTATAAGTAGTGTGTAAGTCTAGGGATCGATGACCGCAGCAGTTTGTTCCATTAGGAATTCAGGCACACATACAAATTCTCGATTGAATGTCTGTGAGCGGTTTTTGCACGTTGACCTCAAACAAAGACGGCGGTTACACTAATGTGACTGGACCAGGTAATATTAAAGTGCTATGGACACTTGTTTTAGTAACACTTATGTTTAGTCCTCATTCTATTTTTGTCTTCGCTTGTGCGCTGTTGTCTGAACTGCTGCTGCTACTAGTGTCATCTGTCTCTCTAGCATTGTCTGTACAATCATTCGTCTGTTGCCTGTGCTCGTTGCTGTATGTACTCTTGTCGCTGCAAGTATTCTTATGAAATATCTAGATATTCTGTCTGCACAGTCGTAGGGATCGGTCCACAAGCTCTGTGATTGTGTTATGTCGTAGTGTGCGCTAGTCGTCTTTTCTACTTTCCTTTCAGCGTTTAAGAGTATGTTCTGGGATCCCACACTCTACGTAGACATTATCAGCCTCCTGTCCCAGATTTATACGCAGAAAATGAATGGGGTATTGCCCATGGCCCGTTAAGAAGTAAAGTGTGTTCCAACTGGGAGTAGCATTTTTCATCCTCGCAGCCATTTCAATATCTTGAACCATTAAATAGGTACGATGGATATTCCAAAATGTCCGATCTCGCTCAAATTTATTGTGTATGCAGGGCACGGCTAGAAATGAAAGTGACATAATCGGGAGATCTAGAGAATCATTTAGAGAAAATTAGCCATTTTGGCGCGGGTCGGGAGAACCACGTGTCACTTATGTCAGTGAAGCTTCCAAACAGCAGAAAGGGTACAGATGGATCATTCGAAGATTGTAGCGTCTAGTCCCCGTGCGGAAACTTTTTTCCTTCCTTGTCTTCCATTTTTTACGCTACTTACACTGCAAGTAATCAGAAATAATGCTCAATTTATTGTTAAATTTATTGTGTATAGGACTGCCACAGCTAAAAAAGTACATTGTTAATATTTAAGCATCTTCTACCGCACTCAACAACAGCTGTGGCGCGGATGTTTCGCGTACTGATTCTACTTCTGCCGAGGAAAGCACTTACACTGATGGAAACAAAAATACCAACACCAACAACAAGTTTGCGACGGAAACGAAAGTCGGTAGGCGTGTTTCTACATCTGAAAGAATGACTGGCCAATTTCGCACCAGTTCCTTAAGAGTGGCTAATCAGTAAGAAAATGATGTTTTCTTTAAGTAAATGCTGTAACTCTCGTGACCGTTAGTTAGCTTTGATGATGATGATGACGATGATGGTGTTTGGTTAGTGGGGCGCTCAACTACACGGCCATCTCCGCCCGTACAAAGTCCCAATTTTTACACAGTCCAATTCTTTTTAACAGTCCAGTCTAGAAAGTGTCACGAATGATGATGATGAAATGATGAGGACAACACAAACACCCAGTCCCCGGCCAGAGAAAAATCCCCAACCCGGCCGGGAATCGAACCCGAGACCCCGTGATCCTGAGGCAGCAACGCTAGCCATTGTTCTTTATTGGTCGTTGTGTCTTGGTCGTTGCGGACGTCGCAAGACATCCTGTTCAAGTTCGTTGGTTGATCCTTCCACTCAGTTTTTTTATTACAGAGGCCAACCGGCTCTCTGACCGAACACGCTCAGCTACCGTGCCGGCAAACCATTAGACCACGAGCTGTGGACAGCTACCTTTGAGAGTGTACGTGGTGACTTCATGGTTAGTCGAGAATCACTCTAAGCCGACAAAGACGCCATTATCAACACTTCACCGAGTTTGAACGAAGCTGTCTGGAAGCTAGATGTTCCTTCTGCGATAATGAAGAAAAAACTGGCACGAATGTAGCCACTGTACATGATTGCTGACAGCAGAGGTCAGGAGAACGTACTTTCGAAAGAAGACCGGGCTGCGAACGGGCCGGCCGCGGTGGCCGAGCGGTTCTAGGCGCTTCAGTCCGAAACCATGCTGCTGCTACGGTCGCAGGTTCGGATCCTGCCTCGGACATGGATGTGTGTGATGTCATTAGGTTATTTAGGTTTAATTATTTCTAAGTCTAGGGGAGTGATGACCTCATATGTTAAGTCCCACGGTGCTTAGAGCCATTTCTGAGTTGCAAACGGTCGCGTGACACTGTCGAAAGGGAAGACCATCGTGTTCGTCGTGTGGCTCTGGCGCATCGTACTGCATCTGCAGCGGAATTTGAGCAGCAGTTGGCACCACAGTGACGCAACGAACTGTTACATATCTGTTACTTCAAGGACAGCTTTGAGCCAGACGCCCTGCATTCCACTTAGCCCAAGCCATCGCCATTCGCTGCTTCAAAGGTGCCAACTGAGAATACCTAGGAGAACGGGGTGGAGGACTGCTGTGTTTTCTGATGAAAGCTGGTTCTACCCCGGTGCCAGTCTTTTGTTGGTTAAAAAGAGGCTACCTGAGGAGCTGCAATCAACCATCTGTGTGATAGACACCCTATACCTGCACCTGGAGTTATGGTCTGGGGTGTGATTTCGCATGACAGCAGAAGCACTCTCGTGGTTATCCCAAGCACCCTGACTGCAAATTTGTACGTCAGTCGTGATTCGACCCGTTGTGCTGCCTATTCATGAACAGCATCCAGGGAATGTTTTCCAACAGGATAACGCTCGCCCTCGTACCGCTGTTGTAATCCGACATTCTCTGCAGAGTGTTGAAATGTTGCTTTGGGCTGCTCGATCAGTAGATCTGGCTGCAGTCGAGTACATATGGGACATCATCGGACGAAACTCCAGCGTCATCCACAACCAGCATTAACTGTCCGTGGATTGACCCACCAATTGCCACAGGCATGAAACCACTCTACAAACTGACATCCACCATTTGTAAAACCCAATGCATGCACGTTTGCATGCTTGAATTCAACAGTCTAGAGGTTACATCTGTTATTGATGTACCAGCATTTCACAGTTGCAATGGGTTATCTCACGCTTACATTAATCTGTGATCTTGCAATGTTAATCACTTGACTATGTTCCCTAGACAAATGTATTCCCAGAATTTCAGTACTCTAATGGTTCAAATGGCTCTGAGCACTATGGGACTTAACTTCTTAGGTCATCAGTCCCCTATAACTTAGAACTACCTAAACCTAACTAACCTAAGGACATCAGACACATCCATGCCCGAGGCAGGATTCGAACCTGCGACCGTAGCGGTTCAAGACTGTAGCGCCAATATTAACTATTTTTTGATGTTGCGGTTTTTTTCCGTCAGTGTATTATAGGATACTTTTACTTACTTTATGCTTCTTATTCAGGTGTCCGCCAAAAAAAGTCTTGGTAAGCAACGTTACTTTCATTTTTCCATCACAGGAAATTTCATGATCATAGTGTCATAGTTGGGATGGATATTTCCCAACTTGAGGTAGTAAAACACCACTAAAGGTGTTCATAGTATTGACGTAACAAACAGTCGCCATTTGCACACGTGTTTAATGGTAAGTGAGCCTTAAATGGATCGGTACTATTTGTAGGTTGCTGTCATTTACTTTGGTAGAATCTGCAAACATTACATACTAGATCATTGCTAAAGTCTTTCGCAAGCTTTAGCCATAAACTTACTAGTTGTAATTGTATTTTATAATAGGTCTTATCACTTCATGTGCTATACTTCACATTCCCGTGCTGGTGCTTAATCCCAATTTTACTGTTGACAACATTTTAGATTTGCAACTCAACGTTGGGACATCGCACTTTCTAGTTGTTTCAAGGATAATCGTGTGAGTAACCGTTCACAGTTTTCCGGTTAATACACGCTTGAGAAATATTTTTAAGCATATTTATAAAAAAATTTACCCTTTTTATAAAATAAGTAATAGTGAATCACGTGAGGAAACACCTGAAACGATGCTGAACCGATAGTGTTCCCAATAAAGGACAACATGAAAGCTAAAGCGCTTAAAGAGATTCACTGTGAATCCCATCAACTCGTTAAACTTTTTTGGTAAAAAAGGGTTTGAAGATTCTGAAATATTAACAATGTCATGTATTCATGACATACATGAATTGGAAAGGCAAACGAGAATTTCAGATTGTAAATAAAGCCCTAAGTGCAGGAGAGCAAATTTCTTTTGTTTCTTGACCCAAGGAGGGAGGGGGGAGGGGAGGGCGAAACAAATCCACAATTATACGACAAGTTTTTCAGTATGAACAAGGATTCCCGTTCTGAAGTACTAAAGTGATTCCCCTCAAATACACTCCGCTATTGCAAACCTGCGATGTCTATTTTGTCATGAGATACGGAATTTGATCAAAAACGTTAAAAATTGCTCTCATCTCATTGAGAGAGAAAGAAATGGCATCCCGAGAAGACAGCATCAAACTAATTTCCATTGTACATTACCAGTTATCCTCACCAATATTTGGCGAAATGATGCATTCCGGATCGTTTGCTGACAATCTGTGTGGTGAGAGATAGTATGCTACGAATGTAAACCAAGTTCCTTTCTCAGTATAAACTTTACAACAACCAGGTAATTCTAAAAAAAAAAAAAAAAAAAAAAAATAACAAGTGTTTATAACGTGTGCAGTATGCTTTCCCTGTTTTTACAGTGAATGTCACCGCAGCAAGTGTAAATTATCAACGGTAGAATAATAAAGATATCTAATTTTATGTACGATTCTCTTGTACATATCTTACAATCCCTTCGCGGAAATTTATTTGTAACCGTAAATTTTCCGTTGCCTTTTCAATTCCTATGTTTTCTGAAAACATTAATAAGTAAATATATAGAACATTATTTCGGTTTACTTCCAGTGTAAGTAACGTAAAAATTTAAGATAGAAGAGAAATGGTCCTTTCTGTTGCGCAAACTGCTGCCTGGAAACAACGCTAACGTCAATGGCTGATACCCCGCCCAACCAGCATTAAAAATTCTATTCTTTGTAAACGATTGGTTATCTGGAACTCCCATTTCTATCACTTTCATTTCATACCAAGCCGTGTATAAACCATAAATCTGGACGACATCGATGATGATGAGCAGGTGTCGTCTCCTTGTGAGTGCTCCATATTCCAATGATCCCACCAAGCAAACTGTCTACTAGTACCGGGATCGCACCCAGCATTTCTGCATGGTTGTCAACCGCTCTGATCCCTCAGCTACGGAGAAGGACTAAGAATAGTCTGCTGTCGCATTGTTTCCGAAGGTGGGTGGAACTGAATGCGGTATCAACGATCGTTTTCCCGAGATTGGATATAGTTTTAGATCTCGTACCAAGTTTAAAGAAAATTTCAATATGCCAATATGTTTTAACACGCATCAAACGAAAATTCACAGCGACTACCATTTTTCATTGCAGACTATTCGAATTACTTGCGATGAATTACTTAAATTCGAAATATCACAATTATATCACCATTAACGAAGACAATTCACTCTGAAGCTAGCGAATGATGGTGTAAGGCGTGAAAGAACGCTTTCTTTATCGAATTTTTTCTTGAAAATCATTTAATACAGACTGTAGAGCAACTGGCATGCATTCAACGTTCTGTTGGTACTCTTACAACTGCACCTTGTCTAGCAGGATAACCTGCGCTGCCCGCATCAGCCTGTATGCGCATAACGCATTACGGAAGATCGTGTGGAGAATCAATACAAATAACACCGCCTTTCTCTGTGTTCTCACAACTAAGTCACATTGCTAGTTCGACTAGTGATTGGACGACACATACTCCCCTCTTACTGTTACATGATTTGTCCGATCCTTATATGAACAGCTTTTATACAATAGTTACCTGATATTTAAAAAAAGACTTAAGGAATTTAGTACCTAATTGCATCTCCTTACAAGAAACAAATATAGAAACATATCCATATGTAATGGACTAGGAATGGGACGTGAGCAGAAAAGGTCAAACAAGTGAGAAAGGCATAATGTTCATTTTATTGTTAACCGCCGCTTATACAGGTTGTTCAGTATGAGCAACGGAGACGGCGCCGAAATACTTTATCCGTAATACACAGTTGCTCGCAACAGTACCGGTGGAATCTGAGGAACATGTTCCTGTATACTGACCTTCAGACTAGGTAGGGACCGAATGTGTTCCTGGGAAACGCATTATTTAGATATCCCCAGAGCCGAAAGTAACCTGGATTTACATCACATCTTATGGCAATGCATCTACATCATATTCCGCAAGCCACCTAATGGTGTGTGGTGGAGGGTACTTTCGGTAACACGATATGATTCCTCCAACCCTGTTCCATTCGCGAATAGTGCATCGGAGGAGCGATTGTCGGTAAGCCTCTGTATTGGCTCTACTTTCTAGAATTTGCTCTTCGTGGTCAATACGCGAAATGTATGTGCGGGGAAGAAATATGTTGTCTGACTCCTCCTGAAAAGTGCTGTCCCGAAATTTCAATAGTAAATCTCTCCGTGATGCACAACGTCTCTCTTGTAACGTCTGCCAGTGGAGGTTGTTTAGCATCTCCGTAACGCTCTCTCGCCAGCTAAACGATCCCGTGATGAAACGCGCCACTCTTCGTTAGATCTTATCTATTGCCTCTATCAGTCCTACCTGATAGGTATCCCAGATAGATGAACAAGCGCCTTATAAGCCACTTCTTTCATGGATGAGTTACATTTCCTTAAGATTCTTCCGATGAATCTGAGTCTTGTGTCTGCTTTTCCCACTGTCTTATTTATATGGTCATTCCACTTAATGTCGCTCTGAATAGTTACTCCAAGATATTTTACGGCAGACTCTGTCTCCAGCTCTTTGTCATCAGTAGTGTAGCTATACAGTAGTGGATTTCTTTTCCTATGTATGCGCAATATGTTACATTTATTTACGTTCAGGGTCAACTGCCAGACTCTACACCATTCATCAATTCTCTGCAGGTCTGGCGTTGCTACTTTAGTAGAAACAACTGCATCATCTACGACTAGCCTTAAAGAGCATCCGACGCTTTCTACTAGTTTATACATATTGTGAACAGCAACGGTCCTATCACGCTTCCATGTGGTACTCCGGATATTAGCTGCTCGGAGTGGCCGCGCGGTTAGAGGCGCCATGTCACTGACTGCGCGGCCCCTCGCGCCGGAGGTTCGAGTCCTCCCTAGGGCATGGGTGTGTGTGTGTTGTGTTTAGGATACGTTAGGCTAAGTTAGTTTACGTACTGTGTAAGTCTAGGGACCGATTACCTCAGCAGTTTGGTCCCTTAAGAACTCGCACCCATTTGAACATACATTTGAACTCCGGATATACCTTTACCTCCATCGATTTAGATCCGTTAAAAGCGACGTGATGAGCTCTATCTGCAAGAAAGTCTGGAATCCAATCGCAGGTCCGCTCCGGTACTCCGATAGCTGTTTTTTTTTTTTTTTTTTTTTCATTAAACGACTATGCGGGACGGTGTCAAATGCCTTATTTAAGCCAAGGAACACGGCATCTGGAAAACGTCTGGAGATAACACGTTCGTGGAAGGCTGCATTAAGCAGATGTTTCACTGGGCGAGGGACGAGAGGTGTTGTCCCATCTTGCGTGAAAACAGTGGTTCAAGTGGTTCAAAAGGCTATAAGCACTATGGGACTTAACATCTGAGGTCATCAGTCCCCTAGACTTAGAACTACTTAAACCTAACTAACCTTAGGATATCACACACATCCATGCCCGAGGTAGGATTCGAACCTGCGATCATAGCAGCCGCGTGGTTCCGGACTGAAGCGCCTAGAACCGCTTGTCCACAGCTGCCGGCGAAAACAGTGGTTTCCACACAGTTGCGCTCTTGCAAAGCGGGAATCACATGTAGTACAAGAAGCTCTCAATAACGTGCGGACATCATGGTGTACCTGACAGACACTCTGGGTCTGTTCTCTTGCCGGCCTTGGTGGCCGAGCGGTTCTAGGCGCTACAGTCTGGAAGCGCGTGACAGCTACGGTCGCAGGTTCGAATCCTGCCTTGGGCATGGATGTGTGTGCTGTCCTTAGGTTGGTTAGGTTTAAGTAGTTCTAAGTTCTCGGGGACTGATGACCCAAGAAGTTAAGTCCCATAGTGCTCAGAGCCATTTGAATCTATTCTCTTCAAAGAACAAGTGCTTGTGAATCCACACCACACAGTCACATACGAAGAGTGAAATGACTCGTAACATGGTTTAACAATACCGCGAATTCGACAGCTCTGTGTATACCGTACAGCCTGTAGTGTAAAATGTCCCTCGTCGCTCCACAAATATTGCCCAGCCACCTGTTGTCAATTTCGATCTGTGCCAGAAATCGAAGGGCAAATTTATAACATTGCTGCGGATCGTGACTTTTCAGTTGCTGCATCCTCTGGATCTTGTACAGGTACCAGAGCAAAAAAGGCCGAAACATTTTCCGTACTCTCGACTATGGGATGAACGATCCTCCTGAGACTATAAGAGCACTAGTATTATCCTGGTAAGTGCTACATGTTCAATTATAGCAACAGTAGCCTCATCAATTACTTCCACCCGGATTTGACGCATTTCTCTTCCAGTTGCCATACCAAGTTCACCCGCACAGTATCATCTTCTTTCATCTATTTAATGAGATCGGGTCTTTCCTCAGATCTTCCTGTCGGCGACGCTCTCTGAATATACCACGGTAATTGCTGCGGCTCACATAAAACAGTTTCACGAAGAGCGCACGGTCTCCCTTCTCGACAGCCACACTATTTACTCACGTTATGGTTTGGCTTGTCGAATGACAGCGTAGATGTCCTACCGTCTCACAAACGATGTACAACACCAGATTTTCACCTGGCGGCCGCAAGTGAAACTAATTTTTTTCCAGCGTAAGCCGGTTCCGCATTAACGCATTAGCAAGTTTCGGTGGCATACGATGATTACAGCCCACACTGGATAACACTATAATTGTAACTACACGGTACACACAGGATGTCCCAGGAGGAATCGACAATATTCAGAAATATGACGGAAACAAAAAGCATCATAAGCACATATGCCCTCTTCCGAATGGCTTCTGAAATAGAACACATTTAAAATAATTTTGTTTTGGCCTAGTAGATTGCAGCCATCTAAAATGAGCCAATCTCTGACTTTTTATTCCAGCCCATCCTACCTCGTTGCTTTCCATCCGTTTGCTCGGTATGTGTTTCTGCCATTAAACCAGTCCGTTGAACGCGCTGTTTTCCGTGGTGTCTCGTGTGTGTAGTCATGTGAGGGATCGAAAATGTATCAGAGAGAACTATCGGTTAACTGTGTTTGTTCACTCTCTGACTAAAATGCTACATGCTTACACTAATTAAGAGTATGCGGATATTGCATGCTGTGTATTTACTGCTTCTGCGATGGTTGCGCTTGCTCCTGCTGCTGTTGAGTAATACAGTCGGCGCTTTCCGACACGTCGAATTCCTGACCATTTTCAGCACGTTGCGTGAAACAGGTATTCTTCCAAGTTACCGTTTTTCTTCTGAATCTGTAGTTCAGCAACCTGTGGTGAAACAGCAACAAGTTGTTGATAATGTCCAGCGAAGTCCTACTGCCAATGCACGGTGGCTTTCTGCACGTATCAGCCGCCCATGTGGCCAAGCGGTTCAAGGCGCTACAGTCTGGAACTGCGCGACTGCTACGATCGCAGGTTCGAATCCTGCCTCGGGTATGGATGTGTGTAATGTCCTTAGGTTAGTTAGGTTTAAGTAGTTCTAAGTTCTAGGGGACTGATGACCTCAGCAATTAAGTCCCATAGTGCTCAGAGCCATTTGAACAATTTTGCACGTATCAGTGACCCATGAACACGTGTATGGCGAACACTGCATGCGGAAAACTTATACTTATTTCACATACATACGTCCACAACCTTCACATTCTCGACAATTCCAAGCGACTTGAATCCTGTCACCTGTTAAATGACAATTGTCAATTGCTTGTATTAATACTCTTTACTGATAATACCACGTTTACGCAGGAAATCCGCAGGCTACAGAGGAAACCTACTGCCAAGTTCGTTTCTCGATCAATGTTTGACGCAGCGTGATTGATGACATCACGGCAGGTCCGTTTATTATAGAAGACTGAATAACGGGACAGACCCACTCGCATTTCTTCTTCTTTTTTTTTGCGATGGGGGTCAGTGGTTATTACACTGGACTCGCATTCGGGAGGATGTCGGATCAGACCCGCGTCCAGCCATCCAGATTTAGGTTTTCCATAATTTTCCTAAATCGCTTAAAGCAATTGCCGGAATGGTTCCATTGAAAGGGCACGGCCGATTTTCTTTTCCGTCCTTCCCTAGTCCGAGCTTGTGCCCCGTCTTTAATGCCCTCGTTGTCGACGGGACGTTAAACACTAATCTCCTCCTCCTGGGCACCTTGAGAAAGTTCCTTGGTCACTCAAACTTCAGTTACTTCCAGATTGACGGATCTCCTACACAATTCAAAAGATGTATCAGGAAACATCTCAACCGCACTTACCATGAACCCTGAACTTGTCATGATACTACAATTACCTGGTCACAAAAGTCGTTAGATGTTTCACCATTAGATATTTATTTATGGAGTTGGATAATCTCTAGGTGTTCAAACGAAAGATGAATACGCGAGATGCTGCTCTTCTCGGTAGAGAACGTGCAGTGGCAGTCGGACAAGCAACGCTGTATGTTCCCCCAAGGTTGCACAAATACACTGAAGTTGACTGTTGGATATTCTAACGTTTATTATGTAACGTGAGGTTTCAAAAATGGTTCAAATGGCTCTGAGCACTATGGGACTTAACTTCTACGGTCATCAGTTCCCTAGAACTTAGAACTAATTAAACCTAACTAACCTAAGGACATCACACACATACATGCCCGAGGCGGGATTCGAACCTGCGACCGGAGCGGTGGCGCGGTTCCAGAATGTAGCGCCTAGAACCGCTCGGCCACCCTGGCCGGCTAACGTGAGGTTTACGATAATGCATAGCGATGAAAGCATTTTACAATTGATACTTTGTAAAACGCATTTTGTAATGTTTACAAACTGCAACATACTTATATGCGTGAACCTGACTGTTTATTGAATAATACAGGAAATGAATAACCATGTACATTAAATGTGCTCTATCTCGGAAACCATTCAGAATAGAGTACTCGTCCATATGAAGTTTTTTGCTTCAAATGAGAGTTCCTGTCATATCCATGAATAATGACCATTCCTCTTGAGACACCCTGTACATTAGAAGACACTTTCTGAGATTTATTTCTTTACGTTTCATTTTTATCATGAGGTAGAAGACGATATTTCTGGTCTAATTCGCCATACAGGACTGACCTATTCACTCAATTACTTTGAGGTCAGAGTAAAGTAGATACATTTTCGGTCCATGTTTTACTATCACACAATGCTGTGCTCCCAACATACATTCTCAGAAATTTCTTCCTGAAATTAAGGCCTTTGTTTGAAACTAGTAGACTTCTCTTGGCCAGAAATGCGCTTCTTGACATTTCTAGTCTGCTTTTGATGTCCTCCTTGCTCTGTCCGTCATTGGTTATTTCGCTGAGTACGTAGTAGAGTTCATTAATTTCATCTACTTCATGACCATCAGTCCTGACGTTAAGTTTCTCGCAGTTCTCGTTTCTGCTACTTATCTTTATTTTTGTCTTTCTTCGATTCACTCTCAATCCATATTCTGTACTCAGCAGATTGTTCAATCCATTCAGCAGATCTGATATCCTTTCACCTTGAAATTTACTGCACTCCTGAACCTTTCTTTTATGTCCATCTTTGCTTCTTCGATGTACAGAGTGAACAGTGGGGACGAAAAATCACATCTCCGTCTTACACCCTTTTTAATCCGAGCACTTCGTTCTTGGTTCGTCCACTCTTATTATTCCCTCTTGGCTCCTGTACATACCGTATATTACCCGTCCCTCCTTACAACTTACACACATTTTGCTCACAATTTCGAACATCTTGCATCACTTTACACTGTCGCACGTTTTACCAGGTCCTGTGACGTGTCTTGATTTTTCTTTAGTCTTGCTTCTGTTAGCAACCGCAACGTCAGAATTGCCCCTCTATTGCCCTTACCTCTCCTAAAGCCAAACTGATTGTCATCTATCGCATCCTCAGTATTTCCCATTCTTCTGTATATTATTCTTGTCAGCAACTTGGATACATGAGCTGTTAAGCTGACTGTGCGTTAATCTCGCACTTGTTAGCTCTTGCAGTCTTCAGAATTGTGTGAATGATATTTTTCCCGAGAGTCAGATGGTATTTCGCCAGAATGTTACACGCCAGACTCTACACACCAACGTGAATAGTAATTCTGCTGGCACTATTCACAGTGATTTTAGAAATTCTGATGCAATGTTATTTACCCCTTCTGCCTTGTTTTATCTTAAGCCCTCCAAATCTCTCTTAAATTCTGATTCTTATACTGGATCCATTCTCTCTTATAAATCGACTCCCGTTTTTTCTTCTATCACAACAGACAAATCTTCCCCCTCATAGAGACCTTCAGTGCGCTTTTTCCAAACATCCACTCTCTCCTCTGCGTTTAACACTAGGAATTCCGTTGCACTCTTTTAATTTATCCAGAGGTTGTTTTGACTTTACTGTACACTGAGTCAGTCCTTCCAGCAATTATTTTTTTTCGGTTTCTTCACGTTTTTCATGCATCCATTTCGTCTTGACTTTCATGCACTTTCTGTTTATTTCATTCCTCAGTGACTTGTATTTCTGTGTTCCCGAATTTTACTGAACATTTTTGTACAATCGTTTTTCATCTATCATCTGAAGTATTTCTTCCATTATCCATTGTTTATTCCCAGGTACCTTCTTTGTAACTATGTTTTTCTTGACAACTCCTGTGATTGTCCTTTTTAAATATATCCATTCAACTGTACTGCCTACTGTGCAATTCATTATTGCCGTATCTATTGCCTTAGATGTCTTCAAGCGTATCTCGTCATTCCTTAGTACTTCCATATTCCACTTGTTTGCGTATTGTTTCTTCCTGACTAATCTCTTAAACTTCAGCCTACTCTTTATCTCTACTACGTTGTGATCTGAGTTTATATCTGCTCCTGGGTACGCCTTACAATCCAGCATGCGACTTCGGAATCTTTGTCTGACCATGATGTAATCTAACTAAAATCTTCCCCTATCACTCGGACTTTTCCATCTCCTCCTCTTACTATTCTTGAACAGAGTATTCGCTATTACTAAGTGAAATTTATTACAATACTCTTTCTCTTCTTTTATTCCTTGTCCCAAATCCATATTCCGCTTTAGCGTTTTCTTCTACTCCTTCCCCTGCAATTACATTCCAGGCACCCTTGACTTGTAGATGTTCATCTCCCTTTACGTACTGTTTTATCCCTTCAATATCCTCATATGCTTTCTCTCTCGCTCTTCATCTTAAGCTTGCGACGTCGGCATGTATACCTGAACTATCGTTGTCGGTGTTGGTTTGTTGTCGATTCTGATAAGAACAACCCTATCACTGAACTGTTCATCGTAACACACACACTCTGCCCTACCATCCTGTTCATAATGAATCCTACTCCCGTTATAACATTTTGTGTTGCTGCTGATATTACTCATCTGACCAGAAATCGTTGTATTCTTTCCATTTTACCTCACTGACCCACATTTCGAGTATATCTAGATTTAGCATTTACATTTCCGTTTTCAGATTTTCTATTTTCCTTACCACGTTTAAGCTTCTGACATTCCAAGCCGCAAATCGTAGAAAGTTTCCCTTAACAGGACTTTAATGCTTACAGCAGATTTCAGTCTATACGCTGCGCTTTAGAGAAAAGTAAGAGCCTTTTTATTTTAATTCTATGATAAAAATCGTCGACAAAATATTTTTCTCTCGAGGTTAACAATCGTTCCACACGCTAAAGTTCTCCTACAATAATATTTCGCCGCTGCCATTTTTATTGAGGTGGAGCACGAAACACTTTCTACTCCGTGAAGTTTTCTGCACTTTGATTTCGCTCGGCTGACATATTTATTACTGCTCTATTAATAATGTTTCCATAACTGATAACGGGTAACTGTAAAATTGCTTAGTGATTGTGTTCGTGAATAAATATTTTTGTAAATTTTCTCCTGTCGTGGTATTCTGCATTATGTCTATGCCGTACTTTGTAAAGCAAATACACCAGTATTAAGCTTGCGCAAACAATAACCACGTGTATTTTACTCGAATCTGAAATGAATTTGTACCCCAGATATGTCTCCATTACTTCATTGTTCTGATAAAGACAAACGTAGCTCTTTCTTGGTACTTACGAGAAACTCTCGAGGGTTGTCTAGCATGCAAAGTCCTTTCTCTTGTCATTTGTAGTTCTACCTCTACGTACTAGTCGCTCGGCACAGTGATGACTATCCTTAGTTTTTGCTCATGATACCCGTTGTTCCTGACGCAGCACCTTTCTCTTCTTCATAGTCTTACGATTGCTGGGCATCACTTTGGTTTAATGGCACTGTCCCTTAGTTAGGAGAGGGATTAGGGTCTAATGTCTGGTCGATGACGAAGCCATTAGGGCTGGAGCACAAGGTCAGATGGCGGAAGGATCTGACTCTTCATCTACATACATACTCCGCAAATCACCATGCGGAGCATGGCTGAGAGAACTTTACACCACTGCTAACTATTTCCTTTCCTATTTGACTTACAAATAGGACGACAGATAAACATGCTTTATTATGACGCCTGATTTCTCTTGTCCCCGTGATCCTTAAGCGAGATGTGTCTTGGTGGCAGTAGAATCGTTCTGCAGTCTACAGAGGATGCTTAAAAAGCCCGCATTACCCACTAATTGCAGAACTCTGGCCAAATTCCTCCTGGGATTACCTTTTACGTTCATGGAGCATTTCCGTATTGCTTGCCTGTTGATCGAACGGGTAACAAATCTAGCAGCACGTCTCTGATTTGCTTTGATGTCTACCATTCATGCGACATGATGCGGATTCCAATCACTTGAGCAGTACCAAACAGTTGGCTGCTTAAGTGTTCTGTACTCTGTCTCATTTATATATGTATGAGCTACATTATACTTGTGGTGTCACCGCCAGACACCACACTTGCTAGGTGGTAGCCTTTAAATCTGCCGCGGTCCATTAGTATACGCCGGACCCGCGTGTCGCCACTGTCAGTGATAGCAGACCAAGCGCCACCACACGGCAGGTTTAGAGAGACGTACTGGCACTCGCCGCAGTTGTACAGTCGACGTTCATAGCAATGGTTCACTGACAAATACGCTCTCATTTGCCGAGACGATAGTTAGCATAGCCTTCAGCTACAATTGCTACGACCTAGCAAGGCGCCGTATTCAATTGATATTTATTATGTGAAGCATGTAACATCAAGAGCGATGTTCTACAATTGTGGATTAAAGTTAAGTATTATATCAACTACGTACTTTATTTGCAATTCTCAAGATATTGTCCTGTTCCAGACCTCACGCCAGTCAGCGTGTAATTAAACGCGTGCATTTCGGCCTCCTCTAGAAAAACAGTGTTGGCTCTTCTGCCAACACTACAATACTAGTATTTTCTCAGTAAATCGAGGTCAGTGGTTCCCCTTCCTTATACCAACCACACGTTCTCGTTCTGGATATCTAATCTATGTGACTCTCAGATAACACACCACTAATACTGTAACCTAACAATACACTGCTGTTTCCCCTACACATTGGTATTAACTTGGATTTTTACGAATTTAGAGCAAGCTGGCATTCATCACACCCAATAGTACTTCTATTAAAGTAATCCTGTGCCCTTCTACAGTTAGCCAACGACAACACTTTCCAGTACACTAATTAGTGTACAGATGTACTCTGCAAACAACATAAGGATTGTAAGGCATGCGGATTTTACGGACCTTACATGAGCTTGATCCATAATGACAGGATGATACAGTATGAGGTCCTAAGAAAATAATAATTATATTATATCAACCAGTTCATCTCATGTACCGAAAACCAACAACACAATCTACAAATATATGGACTGATACGAACAAACAAGTTAAAGTGAAACCCATTTTGAAGGCGAACCGAGCAGGTGGTTAATGGTATTGTAAAACTCCCATTCAGCAAGAGAACGGCGAACTTCAGCCCAGAGAGGGATAAGACCAGAGCAATACATTAATCATTTTAACGTAAATAAGGCCAGGACCGACGGTAAGTGGCTGCGACCCAGCAAGAAAAATAAATATGTATTCACCTCTAGCGAGACGGTGATTGGCTGAAGCCATACTTGGCGACACAGTGGGAGATCCCCATTATATAAAAGAATTTGAGACCTAAAATTAAGGCTCTCTCTCTCGTCTCTCAGCGGACCGCACAAGTGTGTGACAGTTTGCGAGGATGTTGTGAGCTTTGCTTTCTGTAAAGTGAGGACGATACACTTCACGTATCATGGCGACAGATAGCAAAGCGGTAAACATTCCTATGGGAAATTTTTGTGGGCAAAGAAATTGTGAATATTGTTCCAACCAAGAGCGAGTGTGCAATAGCCATTATTATGACTAGGGAAAAACATTCTACAGAACGCAGGAAAGCTGTGACTGAATTCATTCAAGGCCAGAGTAGGGAATCAGCGTTTCAGATCCAGCACGAAGACAACGCAGTTGCAGATGCTGCTTGGTAAAGTACCATCACGCATTAGGCCACAGTAAATGTTGAGTCTATATTTTGCTCTCTCCAACTTGTTTATTCTTGGACCACTGAATATCAGAAGCTAGGAAACTAACTAACCCTCACATTGAGTACATGAGAGTTTTTTTTTTTTTTCATTGGTTCAAAAGTAAATTTATTCTCCACCAACTCAGTGCATTGACCAGCTATGACAATGTAGATTTAAATGAGCTGATGAGGATCTTTAATAATCATTCTTTCCTGTGATGAAAAATTTTCTTGTGCAAAGATAACGATTTTTAATAATCGTCATTTCAGTATGTTCTGGAATAAAATATTTTGCTACTGAGTGTCAAAGGTAATGGAACGTGATAGTTGTTTATCACCTGACCCCTGAAAGCAACAGTTGATAAATTACACTCCTGGAAATGGAAAAAGAACACATTGACACCGGTGTGTCAGACCCACCATACTTGCTCCGGACACTGCGAGAGGGCTGTACAAGCACTGATCACACGCACGGCACAGCGGACACACCAGGAACCGCGGTGTTGGCCGTCGAATGGCGCTAGCTGCGCAGCATTTGTGCACCGCCGCCGTCAGTGTCAGCCAGTTTGCCGTGGCATACAGAGCTCCATCGCAGTCTTTAACACTGGTAGCATGCCGCGACAGCGTGAACGTGAACCGTATGTGCAGTTGACGGACTTTGAGCGAGGGCGTGTAGTGGGCATGCGGGAGGCCGGGTGGACGTACCGCCGAATTGCTCAACACGTGGGGCGTGAGGTCTCCACAGTACATCATGTTGTCGCCAGTGGTCGGCGGAAGGTGCACGTGCCCGTCGACCTGGGACCGGACCACAGCGACGCACGGATGCACGCCAAGACCGTAGGATCCTACGCAGTGCCGTAGGGGACCGCACCGCCACTTCCCAGAAAATTAGGGACACTGTTGCTCCTGGGGTATCGGCGAGGACCATTCGCAACCGTCTCCATGAAGCTGGGCTACGGTCCCACACACCGTTAGGCCGTCTTCCGCTCACGCCCCAACATCGTGCAGCCCGCCTCCAGTGGTGTCGCGACAGGCGTGAATGGAGGGACGAATGGAGACGTGTCGTCTTCAGCGATGAGAGTCGCACACAGGGCCAACACCCGGCATCATGGTGTGGGGAGCGATCTCCTACACTGGCTGTACACCACTGGTGATCGTCGAGGGGACACTGAATAGTGCACGGTACATCCAAACCGTCATCGAACCCATCGTTCTACCATTCCTAGACCGGCAAGGGAACTTGCTGTTCCAACAGGACAATGCACGTCCGCATGTATCCCGTGCCACCCAACGTGCTCTAGAAGGTGTAAGTCAACTACCCTGGCCAGCAAGATCTCCGGATCTGTCCCCCATTGAGCATGTTTGGGACTGGATGAAGCGTCGTCTCACGCGGTCTGCACGTCCAGCACGATCGCTGGTCCAACTGAGGCGCCAGGTGGAAATGGCATGGCAAGCCGTTCCACAGGACTACATCCAGCATCTCTACGATCGTCTCCATGGGAGAATAGCAGCCTGCATTGCTGCGAAAGGTGGATATACACTGTACTAGTGCCGACATTGTGCATGCTCTGTTGCCTGTGTCTATGTGCCTGTGGTTCTGTCAGTGTGATCATGTGATGTATCTGACCCCAGGAATGTGTCAATAAAGTTTTCCCTTCCTGGGACAATGAATTCACGGTGTTCTTATTTCAATTTCCAGGAGTGTATATTTAGATTAAAAAAAAGAATAGACATCAAACTTTCACTTTCATTAATTAATGCATTCTAGGTACGTAACAGCAGCATTTATAATGATTTTTGTTACGATCCACACTTGATATTAGCTGCCTTACAGGGCCAAGGTCATATTTATTTAGAATGTCTGTTTGACGCCCTGGGCTTGAGAAGACGGTTCAGATGTTTAGCCATTTGCGCACTAAGTGATAAGCAAAGTTTGCACACATTAGTACACTCGCTGTACAGGTACAAGGGTTGGACTGTGACAGCTGCATGGCAGAAGGTACATCTCATTGTACCAGTTATTGGGTAACATCTTCTTCCATTCACGTACGGAGTGCGGGGATAATGATTGTCTGAATGCTTCTTTCGTGCAGCAATTACTCTAATTTCATCTTCACTATCCCTATTTGAGTGATACATATGGGTTTGTTATATATCCCTAGCTTAATCTTTTAAAGCCGGTTCTTGAAACTTAATTGATAGACTTTCTCGCGATAGTCTTCAAGATAGATCTTGAAAAGTCTTGCCGGCCGCGGTGGCCGAGCGGTTCCAGGCGCTTCAGTCCGGAACCGCGCGACTGCTACGGTCGCAGGTGCGAATCCTGCCTCGGGCATGGATCTGTGTGATGTCCTTAGGTAATGGAAATGTCGTGTGACGAGGGCCTCCCGTCGGGTAGACCGTACGCCTGGTGCAAGTCTTTCGATTTGACGCCACTTCGGCGACTTGCGTGTCGTTGGGGATGAAATGATGATGACTGGGACAACACAACACCCAGTCCCTGAGCGGAGAAAATCTCCGACCCAGCCGGGAATCGAACCCGGGCCCTTTGGATTAGCTTTCCGTCACGCTGACCACTCAGCTACCGGGGCGGACATGTACTTATGTTAGTTGGGTTTAAGTAGTTCTAAGTTCTAGGGGACTTATGACCTCAGATGTTAAGTCCCATAGTGCTCAGAGGCATTTGAACTATTCAAAAGTCTTGCCGTTCAATTGCTTCAGTATCTCTGTGACACTCTCCCACAAACCTGTGACCTTTCATGCTGCACTTCTCTGCATACGTTCAATATCCCCCGTCAGTACTATCTGGCATGGGTCCCACAAAATTGAACAATATTCTAGGATGTGTCGCACGAGTGATTTGTAAGCCATCTCCTTTGTAGACTGATTGCACTTTCCCAGTATTCTACCAATAAACCGAAATCTACTACCTGCTTCGCCCACGATTGGACCTGTGTGAACAGTCCATTTCATATCCCTGCAAAGTGTCACCCTCAGGCATCTGTATGAGTTGGCCGATTCCAACAGTGACCCACTGATATTATAATCGTAGCACACCACGTTTCGTTTTTTTTTTTTTTTTGCTTTGTTTTGTTTTGTGAAGTGCAAAATTTTACGTTTCTGAACATTTAAACCAAATCGCCAATCTCTGCATCACTTTGAAATCTTATCGAGATCTGACTGAATATTTATGCAGATTTTTTCAAACAGTGCTTCATTATATACAACTACATCATCAGCATAAAGCTTGACTTTACTATGAATATTGACTACAGTGTCGTTAGTATACAGTATGAACAGAAATGGCCCCAGCACACTTCCCTGGGGCACACCCAAAGTTATTTCTTCATCTGACGACGACTGTCCATCCAAGATAACATGTTGCTTCCTCCCTACCAAAAAGTCCTGAACTCAATCACGAATTTCACTTGACATCTCATATCATCTTACTTTTGAAAACAAGCGTAAGTAAGGCCCTCAGTCAAATGCTTTTCGGAAATAAATAAAAACGCGTCTACCGGATTGCATTGATCCAAAGTTTGCAGTACGTCATGTCAGAAAAGTCAGAGTTGGGTTTCACACGATCAATGTTTTCGAAATCCATGATGGTTGGCAATGAGGAGGTCATTCTGTTCAAGTTGCCTCGTATGGTTGAGCTCAGAGTATGACCTAATATTGTGCCTTTTTCCATGAACTGAGCACGGTCTTTTGTTCTAGGAATCTACCATAGATATAGTTACAAGCGGTGCTAACTCAGTTGCAAATTCAGTATAAAGTGTGACAGTGATTCAATCGTGGTCTGGAGCTTTGTTCAGTTCATTGTTGGATAATTAAAGTCTCCACCGATGATTACAGTACAATTGGAAAACTTACGTACGTACAAGTGAACTGCGATATCATGTAAAGTTTTCGGTTACATCAGGAGATGAGTGTGAGGGGCGACAGAAGGATCCAATTATCATTTTATGTCCACTCCTGATACTGAGTCTTGCCAAAACACTCTCACATCCAGCATCAATTTCTATCTCAGTGCATTTGAATTTCTTGTCCTCTGGGACAAATAACCACCACCATTTCCCATTTTCCTATACTTTCGACATACACTTAGATTTTCCTCAAAAACCTCATTGCTATCAATTTCAGGTTCAAACCATCTTTCTGCACCTAGTATAATGTGAGCTTCACTGCTTCTAAAGAGCACTTAAAATTCTGGCCGATTTTTGTGAATGCTTCGGCAGTTTTCCGTTAGGATTTTAATACTCTCACTTGTGAGAGGCATTTCTTTCGATCTTACATCGATACTTCTGGATTTCCTACAGCTATCGTTATCTAGATGGGATGGAGAGTCGCCTAATTTAAAAAAACCCTTGTGTGCACCCCACACACAGTCAGCTACCTGAGTACCAGCCTCTGATGTGTAGCGCACACCTGACCCATTTAGAGGAAGACCGTAGTTCGCAACACTGAAGCGCATGTCAAAGGAAGTCCCAGCCTAGCTTGTCAAATAACTTTCGAAGCCTCTGGTTCAGTCCATCGACTCGGCTCAGAACCAATGGGCCACGATCAGTTCTGGAGACAATGCTGCAAATTGGGAGCTTCATTGAAATTCCATTCACAAGCTGCTCTTCTCAACCTCCTCTACCGGTCGCTGGAATGAACCAAGAATGACCTCGGGGTCCAGACAACTGGCACCATATGTTCCAACGTGCGCCTCAATCTGCAGTTGGTTGCATCATGTTCCGCAGTGCTGCCAGAATAGCCTCTTCAATATGATGAATGAGGGTCCTTAACATACAAGCTGTATGCACGTGGTGCCCTTTCCTGTCCCTTTCAACCATTTCCCTAACGAATATCATCAGCAAAGAGTGACAGATTGCTGTGTACCATATCTGTCAGCTCATTCAAGTACATAAAGAACCAAATCTGTCCTCTCACACTTTTATGGAGCGTATCCCATATCTGCGATTAACACTCGCCGTCCAGGATAACGTACTGGGTTCTAATACTTAAAAAGTTCTCGAGACACTCATTTAACTGAGAACCTATTCTGTATACATGGAACTTAGTTAACAGTTCGCAGTGTGACACTGCGACAAACAGCTTTCGGAAATCTAGGCACATGGAACCTGCCTGTTGCCCTTCATACGTGATTCCCAGAACGTCGTGCGAGCGAGGCTTTCTACGTCAGTGTCGTTTTGTGGATAGAAGCTACTCTCCCTGAAGGATTATTACATTCGAACATAACAGGGTCAAGAGCACTTCAGCAAAACGACGTTAATGGTGTTGGTCTGTAATTTTGTGGATCTCTTCTCTTACTGTTATTATATACGGGAGTCAACTGTGCTTTCCTCCAGTTGACCATTACTTTGCGTCGACCGAAATATTGGCTATAATGCAAGCCAAATAAGGAGCCAATGCTGAAGAGTACTCTCTGCAAAACCAAATGAGACCTCATTCGGATCTGACAACTGATTTACTTTTAACTCTATCAGCTGCTTTTCAACTCCATGGATGCCTTTCTCTACGTCCTCCATACGGCAATTTGCGCTTCTGTCAGACTATGGTATAATGCTGCAATCTTCCTCTGTGAATTACTTTTTAAGCATACAATCTAAAGCTTCGGCTTTCCTATCAGTGTCGACTATTGCTCCAGCAGACTAGTCTAGGAGTGATGGGATAGAAGCCTACATTTTGCATAGTGATTTTACATAGGAATCAGCTGTGTCCTGGGATTTAAGTTGAAGTGATTTAAAGACATGATGGAAAGCCTAACTATGGATAGCTTACAAAGATTTGAACCGCTATTTTCTGGAATACGAGTCCAGCACGTTTGCACTGCATCGCCTCACTGGGTAAGGTTCAATTAGCTAGTCGTTTTATTTGTCACCGATAGTGACCCACAACAACTTCTTTTATTTTCATTATTGATACCACAGCGCTAATGGTGTTATACAGAGTGGTCCATTGATAGAGACCGGGACAAATATCTCACGAAATAAGCGTCAAACGAAAAAACTACAAAGAACGAAACTTGTCTAGCTTGAAGGGGTAAACCAGATGGCGCTATCGTTGGCCTGCTAGGTGGCGCTGCCATAGGTCAAACGGATATCAACTGCGTTTTTCTTTTCAGAAGCGGGACCTCCATTTTTATTACATATTCGCGTAGTACGTAAAGGAATATGAATATTTTAGTTGGACCACTTTTTTCGCTTTGTGATAGATGCACTGTAATAGTCAGAAAGACATGGCTCACAATTTTAGACGAACCGGTGGTAACAGGTAGGTTTTTTGAATTAAAATACAGAACATAGGTACGTTTGAACATTTTATTTCGGGTGTTCCAATGTGATACATGTACCTTTGTGAAGTTATCATTTCTGAGAACCCATGCTGTTACAGCGTGATTACCTGTAAATACCACATTAATGCAATAAATGCTCAAAATGATGTCCGTCAACCTCAACCCATTTGGCAATACGTGTACGACATTCCTTCATTAATGTTCGCACATGCATCGGCAATGCGCTGACGCATGTTGTCAGGTGGTGTCGGTGGATCACGATAGCAAATATCCTTCATCTTTCCCCACAGAAAGAGATCTGGGGACGTCAAATCCGGTGAACAAGCGGGCCATGGTATGGTGCTTCGACGACCAATCCACCTGTAATGAAATATGCTATTCAATACCGCTTCAACCGCATGCGAGCTATTTGCCGGACATCGATTATGTTGGAAGTACATCGCCATTCTGTCATGCAGTGAAACATCTTGTAGTAACATTGGTAGAACATTACGTAAGACATCAGCATACATTTCACCCTTTACATTGCCATCGACAAAATGGGAGCCAATTATACTTCCTCCCATAATGCCGCACCATACGTTAACCCGCCAAGGTCGCTGATGTTCCACTTGTCGCAGCCATCGTGGATTTTCCGTTGCCCAATAGTGCATATTATGCCGGTTTACGTTACCGCTGTTGGTGAATGTCGCTTTGTCGCTAAATATAACACGTGCAAAAAATCTGTCATAGTCCCTTAATTTCTCTTGTGCTCAGTGGGAGAACCGTAAACGACGTTCAAAGTCGTCGCCATGCAATTCCTGGTGCATTGAAATATGGTACGGGTTCAATCGATGTTGATGTAGCATTCTCACCACCGACGTTTTTGAGATTTCCGATTCTCGCGCAATTTGTCTGCTACTGATGTGCGGATAAGCCGCGACAGCAGCTAAAACACCCACTTGGGCATCATCATTTGTTGCAGGTCGTGGTTGACGTTTCACATGTGGCTGAACACTTCCTGTTTCCTTAAATAACGTAACTGTCCGACGAACGGTCCGTACATTTGGATGATGTCGTCCAGGATACCGAGCAGCATACATAGCACATGCCCGTTGGGCATTTTGATCACAATAACCATACACCAACACGATATCGACCTTCTCTGCAATTGGTAAACGGTCCATTTTAACACGGGTAATGTATCACGGAGCAAATACTGTCCGCACTGGTGGAATGTTACGTGATACCACGTATTTGTACGTTTGTGTCTATTACAGCGCCATCTATCACAAAACGAATAATGTGGTCCAACTCAAACATTCATATTTCTTTACGTACTATACGAATGTGTAATAAAAATGGGGGTTCCTATTAAAAAAACGCAGTTGATATCCGTTTGACCTATGGCAGCGCCATCTAGCGGGTCAACCACAGCGCTATCTGGTTTCCCTCTTCAAGCTAGACGAGTTTTGTTGTTTGTAGTTGTTTTCGTTTGATGCTTATTTCCTGAGATATTTGTCCCGCTCTCTATCGATGGACCAACCTGTATACGAGGTGCGACAATAAAGTAATGAGAGTAATTTTCATTGCAAGATGTGGCAACCCTGCAGGCTTGCATAGGCACAATATCTTTGACCTTGGTCTATAGCTGCTCCTAGTCCAAGTGGCACATCGATGGAACTGCTCAGTCGTGAGTTGTGCTGTAGTAAGTTAACACGTGTTTGTGTCTCTCGTCACGGAAATGGAATCGGATAATATTGCGCAACGGTATGCCATTTGTTTTTGAGTTAAATTGGGTGAAAACGTGACTACAACTTACGGTAAGCTTCAGAAGGTTTTTGGAGAGAAGGTTATGTCAAGAGCTCAAGTTTTTCATTGGCATAAAATGTTTAGTGAAAGCAGAACGAATGTTGAAGATGAAGACAGCAGTGGACGACCATCAACCTCACGGGCGGATGTCAACTTGGCCAGGTTGCGTGAACTCGTACGATCTTATCGAAGATTATCCGTGAAAATGATTGCAGAAGAACTAAACATCAATCGAGAAACGGTGCGTCTAATAATAACTCAAGATCTTGGTAGGAGAAAGATTTGCAAAAATGATACCCAAAAATCTCACACCACTACAGCGAGAAACACGGAAAAATGTGGCAGCCGATCTTTTAGAGCAAACAGAAATCAATCCAGAATTTTTGAGCCGTGTTATCACTCGTGATGACAGTTGGTTCTTTCAGTACGATCCAGAGACAAAACGACAAAGTTCGCAATGGTGCTCAAAGGGATCACCCTGACCAAAAAAAGCTCACATGTCAAGGTCAAATGTGAAATGTATGCTTGTGTGCTTCTTTGATGCCAAGGGATTTGTTCATAAAGAGTGGGTGCCTCCTGGACAAACAGTTAACCAGTATTACTACAAAGTAATTTTAGAAAGACTTCGTAAACGAGCTATTCGTGTCCGTGCCAACATTGCTGATAATTGGATTCTGCATCACGATAATGCGCCATCCCATACTGCTATATCAGTATAGCAATTTTTAACCTCAAAATCGGTTAAAGGCGCTGCAGTCTGGAACCGCAAGACCGCTACGGTCGCAGGTTCGAATCCTGCCTCGGACATGGATGTTTGTGGTGTCTTAGGTTAGTTAGGTTTAACTAGTTCTAAGTTTTTTTTTTCTCATGGGACTCAACTGCTGAGGTCATTAGTCCCCTAGAACTTAGAACTAGTTAAACCTAACTAACCTAAAGACATCACAAACATCCATGCCCGAGGCAGGATTCGAACCTGCGACCGTAGCGGTCTTGCGGTTCCAGACTGCAGCGCCTTTAACCGCACGGCCACTTCGCCCGGCTGTTCTAAGTTCTAGGGGACTAATGACCTCAGCAGTTGAGTCCCATAGTGCTGAGAGCTATTTGAACCATTTAACCTCAAAACAAATTTCAGTACTACCACAACCACCTTATTCACCAGACATCACAAAGTGCGTCATTTTTCTTTTTCCAATAGTCAAAACGGCGGTCAAGGGACACCATTTTCAAACAACACAAGATGTCCAAGAAGCTGTGACGAGGGTATTGGAGGATATTGCAGAAGATGAGTTCCAGAAATGTTACCATCAATGGCAGAAGCGCTGGAAAAATTGTGTGCAATCACAAGGGAACTACTTTGAAGGAGACAACACTAAACTTGAATAAAACGGTAAGCAACAATTTGTTTCACATCAGTCTCATTACTTTATTGTCGCACCTCATAAGTTGCATTATAAACTTGTATGACGCTTGATTTTGACCAAATACATTTAAAATGGTAGCATCTGAAAGATTAAAACAGTTTACTGTCCAGGATAAATACAAAAATGTTTCAGTAAGAAATTTCCGGTTTCTGCCGTCACTGATCATATTCATACCCACAAGACAAATACACCGCTTGACAAAAAGGTAAAGCACCCAGAAGACATACTCGGGTGACAATGTAACGTCATAGATGTACCCGCCATCGGTGGGTATGTAAATAACAAGCGATCCCGGCAATGCTTCGGATTTGCTAAATGTGAATGAGAATTTGAAATACATCCCAATCTCCTCCTCGTCTTCCCTCCTCCTCTGTCCATTGCATCACCTTCTCAACCCTTTTCTCTGTCCACCTCCTTCTTTCTCCTATATACATTTATTCCCCCCCCCCCCCCCCCCTCAAATTACTCCTTTTTGTCCATCTCCTCTTTCCAGCTCTCTGATCTTGAGCCGTGTTTATTGTTATTGCCAACGATATTCTAATTCGGTAGTGGATACTTGGCTCTGTGGGGGTGGTAGCTTTAATGACGTATTTCACATAGTTTTATTCTACAAACGGGTTGAATTGCAAGGTTTCAGACTATTCAGATACCGTACTACTTTTTCAGTCGTGGTCTCGCGGTAGCGTTCTCGTTTCCTGAGCACAGGGTCGCGGGTTCATTGACCGGCGGGGTTAGGGACTTTTATCTGCCCCGAGATGACTAGGTGTTTTTGTGTCTTCTTCATCATCATCATTCATCTCCATTACGGTCGGAGGAAGGCAACGGCAAATGACCTCCATTAGGACCTTGCCTAGTACGGCCCTGCGCGCGTCCCGCATCGTTCCCCTACGCTCTCACAGGAAGCAGTGGACTTCATTTCCATTTCAGTCGTAAACCGGTAAGTCGTAAATGCAACTTTACTGTTTTCTGTTAAAACTGAGTACGAGGAAAAAACAAACCACCACACAGTTGTGTGTACATTTTTCATTTTGTAAATCATATATAAGGTGAAAGAAAGTACATGGAAGAAACAATGCCCTGCTGTTGTTTTTAAACCTGATTGTGAGAAAGAAAACGAAACCACCGTTTCACAGCACATTTCCTTTCTCGCAGTCGCTTTTAACGGAAAACCTGTACATGGTTGTTTAAGAAATAGAGCTTACGGTCGTTGTTGTTGTTGTGGTCTTCGGTCCTGAGACTGGTTTGTTGCAGCTTTCCATGCTACTCTATCCTGTGCAAGCTTCTTCATCTCCCAGTACCTACTGCAGCCTACGTACTTCTGAATCTGCTTAGTGTACTCATCTCTTGGTCTCCCTACGCGATTGTTACCCTCCACGCTGCCCTCCAGTACTAATATGGTGATCCCTTGATGCCTCAGAACATCTCCTACCAACCGATCCCTTCCTCTAGTCAAGTTGTGCCACAAGCTCCTCTTCTCCCCAAGTCTATTCAATACCTCCTCATTGGTTATGTGATCTACCCATCTAATCTTCAGCATTCTTCTGTAGCACCACATTTCAAAAGCTTCTATTCTCTTCTTGTGCAAACTATTTATCGTCCATGTTTCACTTCCATACATGGCTACACTCCATACCAATACTTTCAGAAATGACTTCCTGACACTTAAATCTATACTCGATGTTAACAAATTTCTCTTCTTCATAAACGCTTTCCTTTCCGTTGCCAGTCTACATTTTATTCCTCTCTACTTCGAACATCATCAGTTATTTTGCTCCCCAAATAGCAAAACTCCTTTACTACTTTAAGTGTCTCGTTTGCTAATCTAATTCCCTCAGCATCACCCGACTTAACTCGACTACATTCCATTATCCTTGTTTTGCTTTTGTTGATGTTCGTCTTATACCCTCCTTTCAAGACACTGTCCATTCCGTTCAACTGCTCTTCCAAGTCCTTTGCTGTTTCTGACAGAATTACAATGTCATCGGTGAACCTCAAAGTTCTTTTCCATGGATTTTAATACCTACTCCGAACTTTTCTTTTGTTTCCTTTAGTGATTGCTCAATATACAGATTGAATACCATCGGGGAGAGGCTACAAACCTGTCTCACTCCCTTCCCAACCACTGCTTCCCTTTCATGTCCCTCGACGCTTGTAACTGCCTTCTGGTTTCTGTACAAATTGCAAATAGCCTTTCGCCCCCTGTATTTTACCCCTGTCACCTTCAGAATTTGAAAGAGAGTATTCCAGTCAACATTTTCAAAAGCTTTCTCTAAGTCTACAAATGCTAGAAACGTAGGTTTGCCTTTCCTTAATCTTTCTTCTAAGATAAGTCGTAGGGTCAGTATTGCCTCAGGTGTTCCAACATTTCTACGGAATCCAAACTGATCTTCCCCGAGGTCGGCTTGTACCAGTTTTTCCATTCGTCTGTAAAGAATTCGCGTCAGTATTTTGCAGCTGTGACTTATTAAACTGATAGTTTGGTAATTTTCCCACATGTCAACACCTGCTTTCTTTGGGATTGGAATTATTATATTCTTCTTGAAGTCTGAGGGAATTTCGCCTGTCTCATACATCTTGTTTACGAGGTGGTAGAGTGTCGTCAGGACTGGCTCTCCCAAGGCTGTCAGTAGTTCTACTGGAATGTTCTCTACTCTCGGGGCCTTGTTACGACTCAGGTCTTTCAGTGCTCTGTCAAACTCTTCACGCAGTATCATATCTCCCATTTCATCTTCATCTACATCCTCTTCCATTTCCATGATATTGTCCTCAAGAACATCGCTCTTGTATAGACCCTCTATATACTCCTTCCTCCTTTCTGCTTTCCCTTCTTTGCTTAGAACTGGGTTTCCACCTAAGCCCTTGATATTCATGCAAGTGGTTCTCTTTTCTCCAAAGGTCTCTTTAATTTTTCTGTAGGCAGTATCTATCTTACCCCTCGTGAGATAAGCCTCTACATCCTTACATTTGTCCCCTAGCCACCCCTGCTTAGCCATTTTGCACTTCCTGTCGATCTCATTTTTGTGACGTTTGTATTCCTTTTTGCCTGCTTCACTTACTGCATTTTTGTATTTTCTCCTTTCATCAATTAAATTCAGTATCTATTCTGTTACCCAAGGATTTCTACTAGCCCTCGTCTTTTTACCTACTTGATCCTCTGCTACCTTCACTATTTCATTCCTCAAAGCTACCCATTCTTCTTCTACTGTATTTCTTTTCCCCATTCCTGTCAATTGTTCGCTTATGCTCTCCCTGAAACTCTGTACAACCTCTGGTTCTTTCAGTTTATCCAGGTCCCATCTCCTTAAAATCCCACCTTTTTGCAGTTTCTTCAGTTTTAATCTACAGTTCATAACCAATAGATTGTGGTCAGAGTCCACATCTGCCCCTGGAAATGTCTTACAATTTAAAACCTGGTTCCTAAATCTCTGTCTTACCATTTTATAATCTATCTGAAACCTTTTAGTATGTCCAGGGTTCTTCCATGTATACAACCTTCTTTCATGATTCTTGAACCAAGTGTTAGCTATGGTTAAGTTATGCTCTGTGCAGAATTCTACTAGGCGGCTTTCTCTTTCATTTCTTCCCCCAATCCATATTCACCTACGTTTCCCTCTATTCCTTTTCCTACTGTCGAATTCCAGTCACCCATGACTATTAAATTTTCGTTTCCCTTCACTACCTGAATAATTTCTTTTATCTCATCATACATTTCATCAATTTCTTCGTCATCTGCAGAGCTAGTCGGCATATAAACTTGTACTACTGTAGTAGGCGTGGGCTTCGTGTCTATCTTGGCCACAATAATGCGTTCACTATGCTGTTTGTAGTAGCTTACCCGCACTACTGTTTTTTTATTCATTATTAAACCTACTGCTGCATTACCCCTATTTGATTTTGTATTTATAACTCTGTATTCACCTGACCAAAAGTCTTGCTCCTCCTGCCACCGAACTTCACGAATTCCCACTATATCTAACTTTAACCTATCCATTTCCCTTTTTAAATTTTCTAACCTACTTGCCCGATTAAGGGATCTGACATTCCACGCTCCGATGCGTAGAACGCCAGTTTTCTTTCTCCTGATAACGACGTCCTCCTGAATAGTCCCCGCCCGGTGATCCGAATGTGGGACTATTTTATCTCCGGAATATTTTACCCAAGAGGATGCCATCATCATTTAATCATACAGTAAAGCTGCATGCCCTCGGGAAAAATTACGGCTGTAGTTTCCCCTTGCTGTCAGCCTTTCGTAGTACCAGCACAGCAAGCCCGTTTTGGTTAATGTTACAAGGCCAGATCAGTCAATCATCCAGACTGTTGGCCCTGCAACTACTGAAAAGGCTGCTGTCCCTCTTCAGGAACCACGCGTTTGTCGGCCGTATTAATCTTTATTAGATTATTGTGTAATAACTAGAGTTAAATCAATCAGAGTCTTTTCGCGATTTTTACTGACAACGCCCATCTTTATATATTATATGTATTTATATACCACATGTATTAAAACATGTACATCGAGATGTTTCGTAGAGTGTCATGAAGAATTCTGAAGTAAAAAAGTAAACTGATGGAGATCTTTTCGAAGTTTTTGCGAAAAACGTTTCCTCTTAATGTAGTATATATTTATAACCATACATACATTAAAAATAACGTATCTTCACTTTCGTCCGAAATTTTATTAGAGTATGGTGTAATCCGTTGAATTAAATCGGTCAAGAACGTTTCGAGATTTTTGCTAAAAATGTTTCCCCCTTATATTGTACACATACATCTATGTACACTATGTGATCATAAGTATCCGGACACCTGACTGAAAATAACGCCCTCCATCGGTAATGCTCGAATTCAATAGAGCGTCCACTCTCGCAGGCATCCCGTTCAATCAGGTGCTTTAAGGTTTCTTGGGGAGTGGCAGCCCATTCTTCACGGAGTGCTGCGCTGAGGAGAGGTACCGAAGTCGGTCGGTGAGGTCTGGCACGAAGCTGGCGTTCCAAAACATCCAAAGGTGTTCTGTAAGATTCAGGTCAGGTCTCAGTGCAGGTCAGTCCATTACTGGAATGTTATTGTCGGGTAACCACTCCGCCACAGGCCGTGCATTATGAACAGGTGCTCGATCGTGTTGAAAGAAACAATTGCCATCCCGGAATTTCTCTTCAGCAGTGGGAAGCAAGAAGGTGCTTAAAACATCAGTGTAGGCCTGTGCTGTGATACTGCCACGCAAAACAACAAGGGGTACAAGGCCCCTCCATGAAAAACACGATCACGCGTAACACCTCCGCCTCCGAATTTTACTGTTGGCACTACATACGATGGCGGATGACGTTCACCGGGAATTCACCACACCCACACCCTGCCATCGGATCGCCACACTGTGTATCGTGACTCGTCACTCGACACAACGTTTTTCTACTGTTCAATAATCAATCGTCCTTACACCAAGCGGGGCGCCGTTTGGCATTTACCAGCCTGATGTGTGGGTTATGAGCAGCCGCCCGACCATGAAATCCAAATTTTCTCACCTCCCATCTAACTGTCATAGTACTTGCAGTGGACCCTGATGCAGTTTGGAATTCCTGTTTGATGGTCCGGATAGGTGTCTGCCTATTACACATTACGACCCTTTTCAACTATCGGCGGTCTCTGTCAGTCAACAGACGGGGTCGGCTTGTACGCTTTTGTGCTGTACGTGTGCCTTCATGTTTCCACTTCACTATCACATCGGAACCAGTGGACCTAGCGATGTTTAGGAGGTTGTAAATCTCGCGCACAGACGTATGACACATGTAACACCCAACCACCAGACCACGTTCGAAGTCCCCGAGTTCCGCGAAGCGTCACATTCTGTTCTCTCACGATATCTAATGACGATTGAGGTCGCTGATATGGAGTATCTGGCAGTAGGTGGCAGCACAATGCATCCAGTATGAAACACGTATGTTTTTGGGGGTTCCCGGATACTTTTGATCACATAGTGTATGATAAACATTTTAAAAAATTTACCCAATGTTCGTTCCAACATTTGGTAGAATATCGCTAAAAATGTGAAGTAAATCGGTCATGAACTTTTCAAGAATTTTTGGTAACAACCTTTAACAATGAGTCGTCTTTAGCTAGTAGTATACATCAGAGTTGCAGTCCTCTGTGACACGTAGAATGACCACCAGGGTGTATTGGCGTTGTTCGTATTTCTCGTTCTTGCTAGGCCTGGTAGGGTATATCAGAAGAGTAAACTGAGTCGGATACTGAGTGAACACTGTGAAGGATGCAGAGGTGCAGTTTACTCATGTGAGACAGCGTTATTAGCATAGTTGGAAAGAGATCTCATTATGGGTGTCTATTTTGCCGCCTGGACGAATCGTGCAATATCCAGCTAGTGGGATATTCGGTTGTAGCCCGAAATTGTCCTGCATGGGAACCTGAGGGCAGACAGGCTCATCTTCAAAATTACGGTCGACAACGTTTGACCACCACAGGGGAAGACCACCATATTGGGTAACAGCCATATCGTTACTCTTTCACATCTCGGTCTACCATCCGAGAATAAATGATGGTCTCCATGCAACATCCTGTGTCATCTGGCAATCTGGGTCGGAGACCACCAGCAGCGGTACAAGCATTTCTGCAAGATTGTAAGTAGGCTGTTTAGGTTTTTATATTGGTAACGCCACGTAGCGCTCTTTATGAAAATTCTGGCTGTGCTGTGTGCAGTCTGTGGCTAGTTTGCATTGTTGTCTGCCATTGTAGTGTTGGGCAGCGGCAGCTGGATGTGAACAGCGCGTAGCGTTCCGCAGTTGGAGGTGAGCCGCCAGCAGTGGTGGATGTGGGGAGAGAGATGGCGGAGTTTTGAAATTTGTCATGAACTGCTATATTTATATATGATGATATCAAGGTAAATACATTGTTTGTTCTCTATTAATATCTTTCATTTGCTAACTATCCCTATCAGTAGTTAGTGCCTTCCATAGTTTGAATCTTTTATTTAGCTGGCAGTAGTGGCGCTCGCTGTATTGCAGTAGCTTGAGCAGCGAAGATTTTTGTGGGGTAAGTGATTTGTGAAAGGTATAGTTTAATGTTAGTCAGGGCCATTCTTTTGTAGGGAATTTTGAAAGTCAGATTGCGTTGCGCTAACAAAATATTGTGTGTCAGGGTAAGCACAGTCTTGTATAAATTTTTGTAAGGGGACGTTTCAAGATGACTCAGTGGAATGTGTGGTATAAGACCGACTGTGTGGCCAGTATACATGGGGAATACAATGATGACTATACATGCGTAACAAGTGAAAGCGATATTGCAACACGTGTCGAGTCACGCAGTTCATCATGTTTGCCGGGCAGGGAGACACGAATCCCATCCCCAGTGAAATGTAGTTAAGGACAATCGTTGCCCAAGGACCGGGTACTAAACATAACTACGTACATGGAAAACCATCCAGGGCACAGTAAAAAAAAATTATGAATAGAATTCGAATAAGTCCGCAGCAATATGACCGTGTAGCGCATAAGAAGAACTATGGATATTCAAGAGAGCACAAGGCGCACTTGTTACAAAAACTGATGTTTCCGCGTTTCGAGGATGCTCGATACAATTTATGGGATCTGAGTGATAGTGACCTACTATGTTATGCGCATCAAACTGCGCGCGATATAGATTACAGTGATTTCAAGGGAAGTCGTGGATGGTTGCCTTAACAGTGCTATAACACATAACGAAATTTCAAACAAAGCGTCAACTTGACGATAGTCAAAAAACTGAGGACTCGCCCCCAAAATTTGTAGATGAGATAAACAAACTTTTCCTATCGCTCAGTGAGGAATTTGTTTTCAACTCCGACCAATCTGGATTCGAAGAGGAAATTATATAATGGAACACTCGAAATTAGGTGTACCAAGAGTGTTGTATCAAGATCAACTAACACTCATGCTTTAGCGCGTTCGTATACAATTATGTCGACTGTTAATCTGTATAGTAAATTTTCTGGCAAATTATTATGCTGCGAACACTCTGCCCTCTACGATTCTTTCTCATGTGTATGATCCTGCAAGGTTAGTAGGGAATATTCAAGTTACAGCAAGAGAGAATTAGAAAATGAGCTGTAAGAGAACTATAACTACGGTATGAGTATTTCTATTGGCTGGTCAAAATACCTTGCTGTTGCTTGATACCTCGTCTGTGTATAAAAACCATACTCCTTTAGAGCAAACTATCCTTCCAGGAACATTGCAGTTCATACCATCTGGAACCAATGAACAAATTCAGCCTCTGGATACACTTGTTGTAGCTGGGATTTTTTTAAGGACATCATCTTTACGCCAGTGACTGTTAAAAGTTTTATTACACTATTTCAGTTTCGGCCTTAGGCCATTATCAAGTGCTGATATGAGTTTAAGCCATGTCAACGTAATGTAAGCTGACACATTTGTGAGTCGTTGTCAGTCCTGTTAAATACATTCGTGTCGTTGTTACACAGTGGGAGCACACGTATACAAACATCCTAAAATAACATAATCTGTAAATGAACATGTTCATTAACCCATCACTAGTCACACATTCTGATGCATGTGTGACTAGTGATGGGTTAATAAACATGTGACATAATCCGTAAGTAGTGGTCTTTCGCTGCAGTAGTAGCCCTTGGGAGGCCTGAGCGAGGCATGTCATCGACAGTTCCTTTCTGTCTGCATCTCCTCCATGTCCGAAAAACATCGCTTTGATCCACTCCAAGACCCTAGACACTTCTCTTCTTGAAAGCCCTTCCTGCCACAAAGTAACAATGCGAACGCGATCGAACTGAAGTATTGACCATCTAGACATAGGTGAACAACAGACAACACGAGCCGGGTACCCCCTTCCTGGTGGAATGACTGGAACTGATCGGCTGTCGGACTCCCTCCGTCTAATAGGTGCTACTCATGCACGTTTGTTTACATTTTTGGGCGGGTTTAGTGACATCTATGGACAATCAAAGGGACTGTGTCTGTGATACAATATCCACACGCAACATATATCTGAAGGAGTTTTGGGAACCCGGGTGAGGCAAAACTTTTTTTGATGTATGTATTATGGAAGGGAAAGATGGGAAAATTGGAGTGAAAAGGAATTGTAAGACTGACGTGGTGCTACAAGACAATACTGAAGATTTGATGACCAGAGAGGATTAGAACAAAGTGACCAAAAGAAGAGTTCAGTTTATAGGACACATCCTCAGGCATGGCAGAGTCGTCAGTTTTGTAAAGGAGAAAATGGTTCAAATGGCTCTGAGCACTATGGGACTTAACATCTGAGGTCATCAGTCCCCTAGAACTTAGAACTACGTAAACCAAACTAACCTAAGGACATCACACACATCCATGCCCGAGGCAGGATTCGAAGCTGTGACCGTAGGAGTCACGCGGCTCCGGACTGTGGCGCCTAGAACCGCACGGCCGCCGCGGCCGGCTGTAAAGGAGAGGGGGGTGATTAAAATTGTTGTGGGGGGACCCAAGCTTTATTACGGTAAGCAGGTTAAAATGGATGTAGGTTTTAGTAACTATACAATGTTGAGAGGATTGCACAGGATAGACTGATATGGAGGGCCCTGAATAAAGCTTGTCTCCGGAGTGAACTCCATCACAACAACATCAACAGGAATGACGTTGAAACATAAGCAGCATGATGAAGTGCAAAAGAGTATGCTCAACAATGAATTACTGAGGAATGAAACGCTCTGTAAACTCTTATGTGAAGTTGTTGCTGTGGTCTTCAGTCCTGAGACTGGTTTGATGCAGCTCCCCATGCTACTCTATCCTGTGCAAGCTTCTTCATCTCCCAGTACCTACTACAACCTACATCCTTCTGAATCTGCTTAGTGTATTCATCTCTTGGTCTCCCTCTACGATTTTTACCCTCCACGCTGCCCTCCAATACTAAATTGGTGATCCCTTGATGCCTCAGAACATGTCCTACCAACCGATCCCTCCTTCTAGTCAAGTTGTGCCACAAACTTCTCTTCTTCCCAATCCTATTCAGTACTTCCTCATTAGTTATGTGATCTACCCATCTAATCTTCAGCATTCTTCTGTAGCACCACATTTCAAAAGCTTCTATTCTCTTCTTGTGCAAACTATTTATCGTCCATGTTTCACTTCCATACATGGCTACACTCCATACCAATACTTTCAGAAATGACTTCCTGACACTTAAATCTATACTCGATGTTAACAAATTTCTCTTCTTCATAAACGCTTTCCTTTCCGTTGCCAGTCTACATTTTGTATCCTCTCTACTTCGAACATCATCAGTTATTTTGCTCCCCCAATAGCAAAACTCCTTTACTACTTTAAGGGTCTCATTTCCTAATCTAATTCCCTCAGCGTCACCCGACTTAATTCGACTACATTCTATTATCCTCGTTTTGCTTTTGTTGATGTTCATCTTATGCCCTCCTTTCAAGACACTACCCATTCCATTCAACTGCTCTTCCAAGTCCTTTGCTGTCTCTGACAGAATTACAATGTCATCGGCGAACCTCAAAGTTTTTATTTCTTCTCCATGGATTTTAATACATACTCCGAATTTTTCTTTAGTTTCCTTCACTGTTTGCTCAATATACAGATTGAATAACATCGGGGAGAGACTACAACCCTGTCTCACTCCCTTCCCAACCACTGCTTCCCTTTCATGTCCCTCGACTCTTATAACTGCCATCTGGTTTCTGTACAAATTGTAAATAGCCTTTCGCCCCCTGTATTTTACCCCTGCCACCTTCAGAATTTGAAAGAGCGTATTCCAGTCAACATTGTCAAAAGCTTTCTCTAAGTCTACAAATGCTAGAAACGTAGGTTTGCCTTTCCTTAATCTAGCTTCTAAGATAAGGGATCTGACATTCCACGCTCCGATCCGTAGAACGCTAGTTTTCTTTCTCCTGATAACGACATCCTCTTGAGTAGCCCCCGCCCTGATATCCGAATGGGGGACTATTTTACCTCCGGAATATTTTACCCAAGAGGACGCAATCATCATTTAACCATACAGTAAAGCTGGATGCCCTCGGGAAAAATTACGGCCGTAGTTTCCCCTTGCTTTCAGCCGTTCGCATTACCAGCACAGCAAGGCCGTTTTGGTTAGTGTTACAATGCCAGATCAGTCAATCGTCCAGACTGTTGCCCTTGCAACTACTGTAAAGGCTGCTGCCCTTCTTCAGGAACCACACAGTTGTCTGGCCTCTCAACAGATACGCCTCCGTTGTGGTTGCACGTACTTTACGGCTATCTGTATCGCTGAGGCACGCAAGCTTCCCCAGCAACGGCAAGGTCCATGGTTCATGGGGGGGTATGTGAAGTAGGTTCGCGTTATTAGGACCAGTTATGAAATGTCCTAACTTTGAAAGAGCTATTGTAACAAAACTGAAAAAATTTAATATTAACAGTAAGGGAACATACAGAAGACAACTATACACACATTACTAAATTGCAGTCCCCGATTGTGTTTTTCCATCTGTATGTCAAAGCTAATCTCAGAAAGTACTGTTGGTGTTTGGATTCTGTTTGCCCTGATAGACTGGTTGATAGGGAAGTGTGCGGACGTGGGACGAACGGCTTGTTAAAAGTAAACATTTGAAAAACAGTGTGCGCTCTTGTGTGTGTGTGTGTGTGTGTGTGTGTTGTGTCGAAACTAAACGTAATTTCAATAAAATAAAACCAAAGATGTACTTATTGCTCAATAGCTAGAAAAGGTATTACATTTGAAAAGTGATGCACAAACAAAGTAAAGATACTAGTGACAGTTGGAACACAGGTGGAAGTACACACGGTTTCTTAACCCTAGATTACTAAACCCTCGTAAAATTTACGATTGCAGTTGGTACCACTTCGTGGTTCCCATCAATCTGGTGTGTCAGTACAGGACGTAAATAGGACTTCGTTACTTATTTTGTATGTGCTGTACCACTGAAGGCCTTATAATTGTAATTAACTGATCTATAAACTATAAATTATGACTTCCTTTGAATAAAAGATGGAATAGTAAAATTTACAATGATCTAGAATGTAATATTTTTCACCCTTTAACCTTCTAGGGTTAATCTGCATATCAGCAAGTATGAAGAATTACGATTACTCGCGGCAGATGTGTAGATGATGATACAATACGTAACAATTTGGAATAAATTTACAATGAAAAACAGTTCCTTTTATAAACTGTAGAACAAGCAATAAAATACGTAGACGGAATAGACGTACATAGATGAAAAAATTATCGTAAAAAAAAGAGTTGGAGGACGCCATTAAAGGATTCGAAAGACTGATGGCATTAAAATTGTTATTAGCAAGGATTTGTTCCATACTTATATCTACATATCTACATTACTTCTGCGTGTTTTGAGTAAAATGCTTGTTGGCTACTATTAGCTAACGTACTAGCACGTAAACAGCGAATGCACATAGACGTAGCCCGCTCTGTACATTGACTGAGCGTTTAGAGAGCTGTTGTGCTGCGGAATGCATACCTCACACCACAGCCGCAAAAACACTCATATGATCCGCATGCGTGCCGAACAATTGGCAGGGCCGACGTACGTCGGCGATGTATGGCATCTCACGCAGCTATGGAGCGCCATAAACGGTTCGCCCTCGGCGCGTTGCTTTGCGCCAATTAGCTTAATAACATTCCCGCAAATGGTCTATTTGAAAAATGCAGAAAAAAATGTTAGATATTACTTCTTTATTAGTTATTATAGTGCCACCAGACACTTTTTTCTAGACAGAGTGAGCATAAAGTCTTTTCGTTATAACAAAAATTTGTTACTGAAGAACTATACTATAAGGGAGGTCCGTTCAGAAAATTCCGGAACTTTTTCCATAAAGTTTTTCTACGCTTACCTTCTCTTATTTTGTATCGTGTCCTCCGAAGTCCTTTCCTCCACAATTCGTACACAGCGCACACACGGCAAAAATGACCACTTTAGGCGGTCAAAATTCAAATATGTTAAATAATATGTGCATTTATACTTAGAAAGGCTTCTGACCTTAGGGTTGATGTGTATTCAGACTTGACAAGATTCTGAAAGTACCTACCAACCTACAAGGTGATTTATAGGTAGCTAAAAATGAAAAAGTAGAATGAAAATCAAATTAGTATATTTTACTTAAAGTTTACAGACAGTAAGACAGTTAGTATCTCTCATCATAATCGTCCATTGTTCCTTCGACGTCGTCGTTGTCGTCATCACCATCATCATCATCATCCATTGTTTCTTCGTCATCATTACCTTCAAGCATTTTCACAACAGGTTCTTCTAACATTAACAGTATCTCCTTAGGAAAGGGTTTTCTTTTTTTAATGTACCTCCTCCTCTTGGACGCAATGTTAGGATCTGAAGCTATCAGCATCCAGTGGACAATATCAGTATTGGTATGTATTCTTGAAGTTTTCCTTGCATGGAAAAGTCTTAAACCTTTATATTCTTTCTGACTAGATTCCAAGACATCTTCTGAAAAAAGCCCCACAGGCAAAGACAGTTCCTTTATTATGTCTGCACCATGTATTAGCAGCTTGTGCACAGATGCACTCATTTTGTACCACTTGTACGTTTCTAAATAGATTTTTGCTGTTTCGATGCAATAATTTTTAAAATTACTGTAATTAACATTGAATCTGCAAGACAAACCGCTTAGGATGTTTGCAAATCTTTGTATAATTTTGGGCTCTAGACCTGTTATAATCGCAGATTTCGTGGGCTCTGCAAGAATTTTTCTTGCAGTATTCCCGTCATTGGAGTTACCTCCTCCTTGCATGAGCTGGTCTACCACTAATCCCGTTTCACGAAAGAATTTAGTGGTTATTTCTTCTTTTTATATTTTCTTTGGCTTCTTTACCTCTTGCTTGCCACTGCTTCATTTCCAATTTATATGATATACGGGGTGATACAAAAAGGTACGGCCAAACTTTCAGGAAACATTCCTCACACACAAAGAAAGAAAATATGTTGTGTGGACATGTGTCCGGAAAGGCTTACTTTCCATGTTGGAGCTCATTTTATTACTTCTCTTCAAATCACATTAATCATGTAATGGAAACACACAGCAACAGAACGTACCAGCGTGACTTCAAACACTTTGTTACAGGAAATGTTCAAAATGTCCTCCGTTAGCGAGGATACATGCATCCACCCTCCGTCGCATGGAATCCCTGATGCGCTTTGCAGCCCTGGAGAATGGTGTATTGTATCACAGCCGTCCACAATACGAGCACGAAGAGTCTCTACATTTGATACCGGGGTTGCGTAGACAATAGCTTTCAAATGCCCCCATAAATGAAAGTCTAGAGGGTTGAGATCAGGAGAGCGTGGAGTCCATGGAATTGGTCTGCCTCTTCCAATTCATCGGTCACCGAATCTGTTGTTGAGAAGTGTACGAACACTTCGACTGAAATGTGCAGGAGCTCCGTCGTGCATGAACCACATGTTGTGTCGTACTTGTAAAAGCACATGTTCTAGCAGCACAGGTAGAGTATCCCGTATGAAATCATGGCGGTGAATCGAGGAAGTACAGTACATACTGACGAAACTAAAATGAGCTCTAACATGGAAATTAAGCGTTTCCGGGCACATGTCCACGTAACATCTTTTCTTTATTTGTGTGTGAGGAATGTTTCCTGAAAGTTTGGCCGTACCTTTTTGTAACACTCTGTATGTAACAAGTACTCGTAACATCTAAGGTATGAGTGTAAAACAGATATCCCAAACTTAAATGAACTAGTCGTAGAATATTGTTTTTGCAAAAGTAAGTCAAGGTTGTTGAGTTCTTTGGGTGTTGCCTTGCACACGTTACACGCTCGTGTTGACGAAGTGTCTATGAGCAAATTACACGTTTTTCCGTCCATCATTGTACATACAGCACGATGTTTAAATGTGTAAAATTTATCCATAAGGGTCACCTCAGTAGGCAGCAAACTTGATATTTGTTCCTCAGTTGCTTCGTAATGGAGTTTTACTGATTCCTTTGTCTCCTCAATCTGCAGGCGAATGATGCGATTATATCTCGACGAAGAAGGACTCTGGTTTTGTCAGAAAGTCTGTTTACCATTCGTTCTGACATTTGCAATGGAAGTATAGTACATAGAATTATGTTGGTATCTCCATACAGTGAGTTGTTGGCAACACATTGTTTGTAAATGGAATGTCCACCACTACCGCCAAGGCCCCACTTTTAGATGACTTCAATCGCTGAGTTTGCAGTGTGATCGTGGTGCAACGGAAGTACATCCTGCTGTACATGAACAAGTCTTTTGATTGTGTGGTCCAAAATATCTTGAACTGCAATTTGCACTTCGGTCTCCGTGATTATTATGTTACTCGGGTAACTTGCTTCTTTTTTTGTGCTATGACATTAAAGGGTGGATAGATATTCGCGCCTCGAGATTTCGCCCCTTTTTGCCAATGAATATAATCTTATTTTCCCATGTCAGAGTCAATAATGAGCGCTAAGGCTTCTTCGGGTGAGTAAGGCTTCACAACCGAATATGATGGCTTTTCGTGAATGTGTTTCATGCGTTTGTATCTGCGAGGGCTTGTAGTTAGGGCTAAGTTTAGTACTTGTGCAGCTGTTCTTTTTCCACTCTTATTATGGCTGCTTTGAGTAGCGGTACACAAAAGCTCTGGGGTTGACTCAGCAATAATTGGTTGCACTATTCTTCGTTTTGATCGTTGAGAGCTCTCTTCAAAAGACGTTGCAGGTCTTCCTCTGGGTTTTTTCGCGTGTAAATCTTCGTTTGTGGTTGTAGTGCTTAGAGGTGGCAAGACCAAGTCGTTTTTTAACCATTCTGAATTGGATTTGGTAAATCTTTTGACTGTTTATATTCACTAAATTTATCCAATATGTGAGTCGTTAATCGTTCTATACACTTACACTGTCATTGTTTGTAAAAGTTCTCCTTTTTAACACTAAAACTAGATCCATTTTCCTCATATTTAATTCCGAGTGACTTGCTCCACTCCGCTGTAAAGAAAAGAGTCTGGTGTCACAATGTGTTGGTTTGAGTTCGTAGAATTTACAATACTAATAGTCAACAAATGCACAAGTGTAAATATTTAGGACAGAAAGCTGTACTAAGCGGAACTTTTTTTGAAAGTCTAAGGAAAAATATTTGTTTTAAAATCGTCATTTACTATTAACAAGGGTAAAAAAAATGAATTGCAACTTTGTCTATTTAATGAACACACCTGTGGCTTCCACCTCCATGATAAATATTGAGATTTTCGCGTGAGATGATCAAAAAAATTCACGTTATAATACTTTCGAGTTTCGAATGCAACTTGCCTGTAAGACCCTCACATGCCTTTATTATCAACATAACTAAGGATATTTTACGGCAGTGTGATGGACCAGTTACCTGAGGTGAAGAATACAAGGTCGTTTACACCTAATCTTTAAGTGTGAAAATCGGTTTTTGGCCGCCTAAAGTGGTCATTTTGTCGTGTGTGTTCCGGAAACAGTCTTGGTACGCCTCTTGCTGGATCCTACGAAGCACTGTCTACAAATTTTCTTTTATCTCGTCTATCGTTGTAAACCTTCAACGACGTTTTCACTTTGGAAATAAAAAAAAAAATCCGCATGGGCCATGTCTGGAGAGCACGCGAGATGAGGCAGCTCAGTTATTTCGTTTTTTTCTGCAATAGTCACGCACCAACAGGGATGAATGTGCGGTTGCATTGTCTTGATGCAAAAGCCATGAATTGCTATGAGTTTCAGACCGTTTCCTTCTCACATTTTCTCGCATCCAACGGAACTTCCTCTACAATCTCTCTGACAGTCACTCTTTGGTTGACACGCACAATTTCGTTTCCGACATGAGCGTCGTCAGCAGACGTCGAAGCCCGTCCTGCACGGGGATCGTCTTTAACTCTCGTTCGCCCATTTTTAAACCGTGTGAACCATTTGCAACGCCGAGGACAACTTAAGCGGTCATCACCGTAGGTTTCCTGCGTCATTTGGTGTGTGTCTGGAAAGATTCTCTTGAGTTTCACGCAAAATTTAATGCAGACGCGTTGCTCCTGTAACTCTGCCACCTCGAAATTAGCAAATTGTACGACACAACGTCCTGCTCAATACAGCACTGAACAATAACTAACAGACATACAACAAGTTTACTTCCGGCAGTTACACGTGAAACACAGGCGTGTGCAGGGATGCCAACCGCATTTCGCTCCCACACACCATGGGCGCGAAATCACGAATGTGCCTGAATTTTTTGAACACATCTCGTACGGCTATTTTTTTGTTTTTTTTTTTTTTGTTTTTGCGAATGACACGTTAATTCATAATGTATTTTATTGATACGTCGCTCAAGTTTATGCTGTATTTTGGCAAATGATTAACTCAAAAAGTTTTTGTTGATTTTTGTTGATGTACTTCTGCACGTGCTCCGACAGTATTTCATTTCTTTTTTTCTCTCTCTATAGCTATAGATAGCGTAATGGAGGAGTTCTGTCATAGTGGCGTCTATGCGGGAGAATGCTCATTATTTGTGGTTTCACGGAACACGGCTGCCTATTACAGCTCAGCGACAGTTCCGGAGAGCCTATCGTCGAGATTCACCAGACGTGAAAAGTATTAGAACATAATGTAAAATGTTTAAGGAGACTAATTAACTTTTAATAACTGAGATTCACAGTCATGTGAAATTTCTTGAAAGACATCATGTTTACGCCAGTGAGTGTTAAACTTTTTATTTCCATTATTGCAATTTCGGCCTTAGGCCATTATCAAACGCAGATGTTTTGGCTTCAAGCCATGTCTAACTTTATACAAGCTGACACATTTATATGTCGTTGTCATTTGCTGCTATATACCAGGTGATCAAAAAGTCAGTATAAATTTGAAAACTGAATAAATCACGGAATAATATAGATAGAGAGGTACAAATTGACACATATGCTTGGAATGACATGGGGTTTTATTAGAACAACAATAGCTGTAGTCGAGGAATAATGTTGTGAACAGCACTCTAAAGCATGTCCAGAGTTATGGTGAGGCAGTGGCGTCGGATGTTGTCTTTCAGCATGCCTAGAGATGTCGGCCTATCACGATACACTTGCGACTTCAGGTAACCCCAAAGCCAATAATCGCACGGACTGAGGTCTGGGGACTTGGGAGGCCAAGCATGACGAAAGTGGCGGCTGAGCACACGATCCACGATCATCACCAGACGACGCGCGCAAGAAATCTTTCACGCGTCTAGCAATATGGGGTGGAGCGCCATCCTGCATAAACATCGTACGTTCCAGCAGGTGTTTATCAGCCAGGCTGGGAATGATGCGATTCTGTAACATATCGGCGTACCTCTCACCCATGACGGTAGCAGTTACGTTTTGCTGTCCAGCGCCATCTGCCGGACTTTTTTTTTTGTTCTAGTAAAACCCCATGTCATTGCAAGCATGTGTCAATTTTTATCTCTCTATCTACATTATTCCGTGGTTTATTAAGTTCTCAAATTTATACTGCCTTTTTGATCATCCGGTACATTCGTAACGCTGCACACATGTCCCTATATCGTAAAACGGTATGCACAGACTACTGTTTTACGATATATGGACATGTGTGCTCGCACTATTTAGCAGCGTTATGAATATATGTAACAGCAAATGAGAACAATATATAAAGGATACGGATCCTGTACACCTCCCGTAAACTCGACCCTCCTCACCCGCTCCTCTCTTCGATCCTCTCCCACCCCCGCCCGCTGCCGCGCCTGTATTCCCACGTCCCACCTGGTCTCCATCTCTCAACCCTCCTTACTCTCTCCCAAGGTGGCTTCCACCAGCTCCTCCTCCCTGATGATGTCCTCCTCCCCTCCATCTACCCCTCCTATCAACTTTGACCCTACCCCCCCCCCCCCGCTTCCGGTGTCCTTTCCTTTAGGCACCCTCCCTCCCTTCTCTTTCCTTTTCCCCCGTCCCCTCCCTCCACCCCTCTTCCCCCGGGCTTCCCCTCCCCCTTCCTCCCTCCCCCTATCTCCCATGCCCCTGGCATCTCTGCTCTCCCCTCTCCCTCTCCCGCTCCCCTTCCTCCTCCTCCTCTCTTGGCAGGTCCCCGGACTCGCACACGCTCAGTGGACATTCGCGCGCCGTAGATCATCACCATCAGTGTCTCGTGTGTGTGCCTTCGTCTGCGTTTAGTGTTCTTTCGTCGTCACGCCTCCCCTGTTCACGTGTGCGGTCGCCGTCGTCCGTCTTCTGTGCGCCGTGTCACCAAGTGTTAGTGTTTTTCTTCGTCGAGCGTGAACTGCTTCATGTTTATTGTTTTTGTATCTACATTTTTTGCCCACCATTTTTATTGTATTGTCTGTGTCACCTATATGTCGTATTATTGTACCCCTTGAGGCTGAAGAGCAGCGTATTATGCTGCTGCCAGCCCACCTTGTATGAGGTGCTTAAAATTACAATAAAGGAAAAAAAAAGAAAACAATATATAAATGTGTGAGCTTAGAGCCAAAACATCTGCACTTGACAATGGCCTAAGGCGGAAATTGCAATAGTGGAAATAAAAAGTTTAACAGTCACTGGCGAAAACATGATGTCTTTTAATGAGACTGGCAGTGTCGGTGCCGAGGCAATAAGCAGTGGATCGCAACACTGTTGATGCGGTGCTTATGGAATTTTAACGTAGTCTGCGGAAATCGAAGTGACGTGTTTTCCCAGTAACAGGCATATCTCAGAGCACTGCGATGAAAATTTTACACAGACGGCTGTGCCCGCATCTCGTGGTCGTGCGGTAGCGTTCTCGCTTCCCACGCCCGGGTTCCCGGGTTCGATTCCCGGCGGGGTCAGGGATTTTCTCTGCCTCGTGATGGCTGGGTGTTGTGTGCTGTCCTTAGGTTAGTTAGGTTTAAGTAGTTCTAAGTTCTAGGGGACTGATGACCATAGATGTTAAGTCCCATAGTGCTCAGAGCCATTCAACACAGACGGCTGCATTTCCCTGTATACAAAGAGCAACTCTTTCAAGATTTGCAGGCAGAGAGTATGCAAGAAACATGCTGAAGCTAATCGACGTAGACATCGAGTACCTCAATATTGTTTGTTTTTCCAACTTTTCACGTCATTAGAAAGTAAATAGGCGTAATTTACGTGTATGGGAGTCGGAGAGCCCACATATCGTGCTACAGCAGATAAGGGACAACCTGATAATGAACACACGCTGTGACGTATTGGACAACACAGTTACTAGACCGTTCATTTCCACTGAGCCTACCACTACGATAGCGGTTTACCTGTACTTGTTGGAACTTTACGTCGTACTTCAGTTATAGGAATTTCAGCCATATGTAGCGTCATATAATGGTTATTTCTGCGTCAGATCTTGGTTAAAACCACCAACATCATGAGCAACACATTCACCAGACGTAACCCCTCTTGGCCTTTCTTGTTGGGTTGCGTTAGGGATAAAGCGTGCAGACCACCAGTTGCTGATGAGCGGTCTCTTACTGATGAATACGAGACACTGTAGAAGTGGTGATGGAAGAGATGTGAGCAAACACAAGGAGAGAAATTCAGTACCTTCTAGAAGTTCTACAGGTAACGAACGAAGCACATATTAACGTGTATACATAAAAATCTTTATGAACTAACCTACCGTTGGCAGTAAACAGCAAAGTTGCATCTGACATCATCATTCAATCACTATTTTGCTATCAGTTTTTCGACCCGTTTGATGTTGTGCTCCATCTTTCCCGGACCTCAGCTAACATTTTCTTTCGTATGTAACTACTTAACCAAACATCCGCTACAGTCTGTCTTACATCACTTTTGCGCTGTTTCTAATATTTTTCCATCTACACTGCTCCTTCCAGTTCCAAGCTGACTATTTGTGGCCGCCGTGGCAGATGTCCCATCGTCTCGTTTGGGTTTTTCACACACTTCTTTCCCCACCAACTTCTTTTAGCATTCTTCATTTCGAACTTTTTGTGCCCACGTAATTTTTAATTTTCTTCGGTATGACCATATTTCTGTTCAGTTTGTTGTTCTCAAAGTTCTTTTGTTTCGAATTTCAGATGTGTACAATGCTGTGCTCCATGCGAACGCTTCGCAGGTAGGAAAATTTATGTAATTCGTACAGATTGTTTTTGTTTACCTGTACATATCAGTTATTACTAAATCAAAGCACTACGGCGCGTTTTTTGTCTATATCAATGCTAAGCTCCGTAAGAACTGTAGAGATTTTGATACGGTTTCGAGTAACAGGTACCCTAATTCACGAGGAAGGTTTCTGTACATTACCGCTACGCGAGACAGGTCGTAGATATTTAGTGCAACCCATGCGATGCTAGGACGGGTCGCAAGTTCTAAAAGTACGTTGTATGATTCATGTGTGTTACCGAACATTACAACTATTAATAAATTTGAATCAAAAAAATTATAACAGTTTCCTTCTCATGGGAAATACAGCGAACGACCATAGGATCAGTGGCATCATTGGAATCAATACGTTGCAACTCACGCGGAGCACGAACGGCTCACAGGCTTTCAAAGCATGTTCTATGTGTTATCAAGATTACAACTACTAATATTTTGAAATCTAAAAATTATCACACTTTTCTTCTTATGGGAAATAGAGCCGAGGACCATGGAATCATGCTCATCGTACAGTCATTGGGTGTTCACGATAGCTATTCGTTTATTCTCACTTAATCTATTATCTGCCAGAATAGATACCTCCATTCACCATTGTTTTAAAGAATCGAACTTTCATATATTACACATATTCGTTTTAAAAACAACTAGTTTTCCAAGCATCTCAATGTTTATGATCTCATATCTCTTGAACTATTTGATGAATCGTACAGTGATATGATTTTTCAGGTACTTTCAGTAGCATAAGTGGATACTGTTAGCGAAATGTATTCTGGAAACAGTTAGTAGGAAAGAAGAAATAAATTAAAATGTCTTTATTGATGCTCAAGTTTTTCTCCACGAACAAAGAAAATCTAGTAGCTGCAAACCTTTTAACCTCCGTTAGACTGAAAAACAAATTATTACTTTCTTGTAATATGGGTCCACAGCTTCTATTACTTTTTTTAAAAAATGTCATCATCTTGTTTTCAGCTGTTAGAATTTTATTTTATGATTGCAGGCCGGCCGGAGCGGCTGTGCTGTTATAGGCGCTACAGTCTGGAACCGAGCCACCGCTACGGTCGCAGGTTCGAATCCTGCCTCGGGCACGGACGTGTGTGCTGTCCTTAGGTTAGTTAGGTTTAAATAGTTCTAAGTTCTAGGCGACTGATGGCCTCAGAAGTTTAGTCGCATAGTGCTCAGAGCCATTTGAACCATTTTTGAATGCAGTTTTGGCTTTAAGCCAACGCAAATCTATACCTCAAAATTTTATGCTTGAAAATGCCTTAATGCCAAATTTACAATTGTAGAAGAAAATTCTAACTGGTGAAAGCAAGATGATATTTTAAAAAAAGAAGAAAATTTACTTGGCGCCTTTCTCGGTTAACCCAAGAAGCCAGTGAGGCATGTGAGGTCAGACGCCTGAGCAGAATTATGCCAAAGGCTACTTGCTGATGCAGCGAACACACTACTGCTGGCGATGCGCCGTGGTGGCTACGTCATGTTGTCGCCAAGCAGAAGGCCATAGGGTGAAAACATCTTAGTTTCTCCGTGTTTGGGTGATACTGACAACGCAAATGTTGTTCAATTATTGAAAAGCCGCGCCAATAGCTTAATTAGAACGTTTTTGCGAATTTTAAAATTTTACTGGCGAATTGAGTGTTCAAAGATATTTCGAGCTTGCAGCCGGTCGTAGTTTAATTCATTGTACTATACTTCGACTGAGCACCTGTCAGTCATCTTCAGGTGAGCCATCGAAGAGTGACGAAGACTTGCTCCGCTCCGCCCTCCACACGGACGGGCCACCCTTCACGGAGGCAATGGCGGAGCTGGTGGATCCGTGGAACTCAGCTGTCCTCCCGCGGCCGTTGGCACACTATGTTGTCTTCGATTAGAACAAATAGTCCAGTGGGTTCCACGCACTGTTCAACTGGTAGCCGCTGTCACGGTTCAACAAATTTTCCTCTAGGCGTATTTCCATGGATTCGTTAATACCCCAGGCCGGCCGCGGTGGTCTCGCGGTTCTAGGCGCGCAGTCCGGAACCGCGCGACTGCTACGGTCGCAGGTTCGAATCCTGCCTCGGGCATGGATGTGTGTGATGTCCTTAGGTTAGTTAGGTTTAAGTAGTTCTAAGTTCTAGGGGACTGATGACCACAGCTGTTAAGTCCCATAGTGCTCCGAGCCATTTGAACCATTCGTTAATACCCCATTGCATGTCCATTGTAAATACAGTATTTGACAATAGCTGACTTGCCTGGTTTCAAAAGGCAAGTGTAACGTTGATGTTCAGTTCAGCGTTCTATCACAGTGGGTGTGGTCTGTCCTATGTAAGCCGTACCACATTGAGAAGGTATTTCGCAAATTCCGGCCTTCCGCAATAACAAGCCGTCCTTCACCGATCCCAAAAGGTCTGCAGTCTTAGATGGTGGACGAAAAATCAGTTTCGCTTGAAATTTACAGACGATTCTTGGTGTCTTAAACGAAACGTTGCCCACAAAAGTAAGAAAAGGTATAGATTTGCCGACATGTTCCCCTCTTTATCCACTTGTTGATTCTTGGTTTTAACTAACAGTGCCCAGGGGAATGTTCAGGGTGGAATATCCATTCTTTCTAGATACTGTCTTTCGGTAAGAGAGCTCTTTAGGTAAACTATTTAGATCTGAGACGGGTTGAGCTCTGTGTACGAGTGTCTTAGGGACGCTCATATTTTGCGACGGTTGATGACAACTTGACGCTTGCAAATCTGTTTGAGTGGACTTAAAATAAACTGAATGCCTCAGAGAACCGTCATTCTTTCGTCTGACCAAGATATCCAAGAGGGGCAGACAACCATCTTCCTTATTTCCATGGCATACCGAATGTTGTTATGAATGCGGCTGAGATGGTGAAGAAACTGCGTCAATCTATCTTCTCCATGAGGCCACACTATGAATATGTCGTCCTCATACCTCCAGAATATAGTTGATTTAAGGGCAGCTGATTCAAATGCTCTCTCCTCGAAATCCTCCACAAAAGGCTGGGCACCAAGGGGGACGAAGGGCTGCCCATGGCGACTTCGTCAGTCTTTTCAAAATAGAGCATTCCGAAACAAAGCAGTAAATGTCCAACTGAAACTTTTTGTCAATGAGTGCCAAAGAATCTGCGAGAGGGACATCCATAAAAAGTGACACTTCATCAAAGCTAACCAAACGATCAGAACTGCTTAGATGGCGAGCGCCCGTCTATTGATGAAGTCAGCTGAGTTACGTGTATGATGTGGGCATTTTCCAACCAACGATCTCAGCAACTAAGCGAGATGTTTGGCTAAATCATACGTAGGCGCTCCATTGTTCCTCACTAATGGACGTAATGGAACACTTTCCTTACGAATTTTTGTAAGGCCATACAGTCTTGGTGGTACACAGCCACGAGGTTTTAACCTCTTGATGATCTAAAGAGGCCGGCCGCTGTGGCCGAGCAGTTCTAGGCGCTTCAGTCCGGAACCGCGCTGCTGCTACGGTCGCAGCTTCGAATCCTGCCTCGGGCATGGATGTGTGTGGTGACCTTAGGTTAGTTAGGTTTAAGTACTTCTAAGTCTAGGGGACTGATGACCTCCGGTGTTAGGTCCCATAGTGCTTAGAGCTATTTGAACCATTTGATCTAAGGAGAAGGAATTTAACAGTGCAGAAGTTTCTCGTTGCACACGCCCTATAGGATCGCAATCCGTCCTCCTATAGATAGAGTAGTACGTCTTGCCATCATACACACTACGAGGTGATATGAAATGATCGTGTGGTTTTGATGGCCGGGAGGCCCCGTCCCGGGAAGTTCGGCCGCCGGCTGCAGGTGACAACACATTGGGCGACTTACGCATCGGTGATGAGAGATAATGAAGAGGACAACACAACACTTATTCCACGGGTGGAGAAAATGTCCAACCCGGACGGGAATCGAACCCGTGCCAGCTGTACGGTACGCAAGCACGTTATCACCCAGCTAAACAGACAGACACGTTATGCGGTAAGAAAGCGGTTGCATTACATTTGTTAGCCTTCAGTACCACTACATCAGTGTCCTCTCGTAGATTTAGTAGGGCAACTCTTTCTGCAGAGTTTAAGTTACTAGACTGAGGAGGAGCTTTCGAAAGTGCGCGGAAAGCTTCCCTTGTTATTTCTTGTGCAGCATCCGAAGGAAGGCGTCGCACGGCTTCTTCGACACGACTCACAAGACTAATTAAAGACGGTGTCCTACGTGTAGGTACAAAATCGAGTACTTGCTTAATACAGACAGCGTCGCATCGTCCTAATCACCACTTGACATTGTTTCTCTACAGCATGACTTTTAAATACTCTTGAGAATAGTCTAATACAAAGGTCGATGCTGGTCGTGTGCAATTAATAAAATTCTAATTAAGTAACTGGAACGGCTTTTCATTAACTGAACAACACTGACGCACCAGAAAGGCTAAAATAACTCTGTTTGAATGAACTGATTACTTCACACCCTAGCCCAGCCATGGTTCTGTTGGGAATCAGTGCTTTAGCAAAACAAGGACGGGCCAGGTTCGTAAAAAATATCCCTGGTATCCAGTCGGAGGTGTTGAAGTCTGCCAGCAACCACCTTCGAGGTGAGATCTGTGACAGTCTACAGGCTACAAGCCTATGAGTGTACGAATCACCATGGTGCTGCAAGTCTGCTCCTTCAGACTTAGCTGGTGCTAGCTATGGCACTGCTGGTCGTGACAAGATCAGTGCTGTGGACTCACCGCTCTTCAGACGGCTGGCTACCTGGTGGGCCTGCTCCATCGCTGTCGACCTTCTGCCTCGGCTGCCTACAGCTCGTGCAGGAGTCCTTGCAGTCGTTCTTCCGCCACAGCCTGTGCAGACCAACTCCTGACTGCCTACTGCTCATGTGGGCTTACTTCGCTGACGTGAGCTGCCCCTTCTACACTGCGTCCACGCCATTGTTCTGCGCACCGTAGAGTGTCTCGTCCAGAGCTGCTTCGTGGCTATTGCGCACCCCGGCTGACACTGTGCGCTCATCGTGATGGGCCAGTGACCCTTCCATGCCATTGGCGTCATCGCTTCCTAGCCTGCATGGCTCAGGACGGCGTGCTGATCACAGCGCCTTCCTCGTCGGACATGTACTGTCCACTTTTTCTTAATTTCATATATAGTATCTGTGTTTGCAATACATATTTTAGAATCGTCCTTCAGACATGCATCCATACCCGAAGGAACATTATATAATACAAATTGTAAACACAAACATTGTACATAAGATAATAAGTTTTACACGCCTCCACGGCTTAAAACGACGATCACAACGAATGTTGGTCCCTGTTGCGGGGATCGTTTAATGTGTGTACGAGCGTTAGAAAATGTGGATAAGTGTAACATATGGAGGTTTTGGTCGGTCCGGGAGGGGTGTACGGATACCCGTAGTGATGAAGGTTGTAGCCACCCTCCGTCGATCTGCCCTCCTCGACTTCTCGGATGTAAGATGCTGATGTTATCTACTGTATACGCCCGACTTCCGTTATTACACATCAGTTGGAGCACCCACAAACATCTTTACTGTAACGGCAACAAAATTTCGGATTTTTGTAACGATAATTAATGTTGACTTTTTGCACAGTCTGTCGCCCTTCATTTGTTGCCTCGTTACGGAGGACAAGACAGTTAATAACGCTTAGGGTGTTATTATTTAGACTTCCTATTTCCGGCTTTACTACTTACCCGCACTGTTTCTGATTTTGTATTATTTTTGTCCGATTGGAAACGAAACGTGGAATAGCTTTCAAGTCACAATTTACGCATCGTAACATCTTATAATCGACCCTTTCGTCATCCAGAGATACAGCTTGCAGCTTTCCTATTATTGTCGTTGACTAATACAGGGCTACTACAAATGATTGAAGCGATTTCATACATTCACTGTAGCTCCATTCATTGACAGATGGTCACGACACACTACAGATACGTAGAAAAACTCATAAAGTTTTGTTCGGCTGAAGCCGCACTTCAGGTTTCTGCCGCCAGAGCGGTCGAGAGCGCAGTGAGACAAAATGGCGACAGGGGCCGAGAAAGCGTATGTCGTGCTTGAAATGCACTCACATCAGCCAGTCATAACAGTGCAACGACACTTCAGGACGATGTTCAACAAAGTTCCACCAACTGCTAACTCCATTCGGCGATGGTATGCGCAGTTTAAAGCTTCCGGATGCCTCTGTAAGGGGAAATCAACGGGTGGGCCTGCAGTGAGCGAAGAAACGGTTGAACGCGTGCGGGCAAGTTTCTCGCGTAGCCCGCGGAAGTCGACGAATAAAGCAACCAGGGAGCTAAACGTACCACAGCCGACGGTTTGGAAAATCTTACGGAAAAGGCTAAAGCAGAAGCCTTACCGTTTACCAGTACTACAAGCCCTGACACCCGATGACAAAGTCAAACGCTTTGAATTTTCGGCGCGGTTGCAACAGCTCATGGAAGAGGATGCGTTCAGTGCGAAACTTGTTTTCAGTGATGAAGCAACATTTTTTCTTAATGGTGAAGTGAACAAACACAATGTGCGAATCTGGGCGGTAGAGAATCCTCACGCATTCCTGCAGCAAATTCGCAATTCACCAAAAGTTAACGTGTTTTGTGCAATCTCACGGTTTAAAGTTTACGGCCCCTTTTTCTTCTGCGAAAAAACGTTACAGGACACGTGTATCTGGACATGCTGGAAAATTGGCTCATGCCATAACTGGAGACCGACAGCGCCGACTTCATCTTTCAACAGGATGGTGCTCCACCGCACTTCCATCATGATGTTCGGCATTTCTTAAACAGGAGATTGGAAAACCGATGGATCGGTCGTAGTGGAGATCATGATCAGCAATTCATGTCATGGCCTCCACGCTCTCCCGACTTAACCCCATGTGAAAGATTCAGTGTTTAAACCTCCTCTACCAAGAAACGTGCCAGAACTGCGAGCTCGCATCAACGATGCTTTCGAACTCATTGATGGGTACATGCTGCGCCGAGTGTGCGAGGAACTTGATTATCGGCTTGATGTCTGCCGAATCACTAAAGGGGCACATATCGACCATTTGTGAATGCCTAAAAAAACTTTTTGAGTTTTTGTATGTGTGTGCAAAGTATTGTGAAAATATCTCAAATAATAAAGTTATTGTAGAGCTGTGAAATCGCTTCAATCATTTGTAATAACCCTGTACATAAACTATTGTGGAAATCACTTTAGTTTTTTATTAACAACCTTAATATTTATTAAATGATCATGAATGATTGCGTTTTCTATATAGAGAAAAGGAGGAGTGATCTTACAATTACCCGCAGCAATTGCGGCAACTAAAATGTCAGTGATTTTTACAGTTCGTCACTCAAAGATATTATTAACGTCCCTTCGTATAGTCCACGGATCCTATTATCGGTTACTCTGCATGTAATAAAGTTTAATACTGACCGTTACTTTCTCTCGAGCACACAGTTCCCCAGATACTTTTAGACCGTGACCTTACGGCAAAGATCTACCTTGACCTCAGTATGAGTTTCACCGTAAGTCTGTTCGGTATAAATGAACTACAGTCACTTCTCTTGTAGTTTCACAGAAGTGCCCTGATCCCTTCCATTTGCACTCGGAAATGCCAGCTATATCGCACGCCGCAAATGCGTAGACTTATTCAGAGCGCAGAAAACAAGACAGGAGAACTAATAAATCCCGCGCATGGTTTATATAGTAGAATTTAGAAACAAAAGCAGCAGCGTTGAATCCTCTTTGATTTTCCCGAGGCGCTACTTTGCTGCGGACGTTATTCTGTTGACAGAAAACATATCGATAATTTTAATTAAAACTTTCAATGCTATTAGTTATTTCCGATATTATCGATCACCTCTCGCCTAGATGAGGATACGCCTGATAGTATTTTTCTCAATTAAAAGATCCGTTATAAGGTGACCACTCGCGATAAGCAGGAAATCCAGGTTCGGGTTCCAGTCAGGCACAAATTTTCGTGTGTCACCAATAAATAGTACAGCCCAAATCAATTCAGACTCGCAGTTTGCGAATGAAGTTTCGTAATACGTACTGCTCATGTGCTGCAGGCGCTGGCTCCCTGGTGCAACGACACCCCATCGTAATACTGAGCAGTAAATGAATAGTTAAACCACGTTGCTTTTAGAATGTCGTCGTCAGGCAACCACTTACCATCCCACCCTTGGTGACGGACGACCAGCATGCTGACCACTATGTACCTAGTTCCACCACCATCATAGCAGCCGACCACCCCGGTCACTAGAACTTTCATTATTTTTTTGGGATGTCAGACAGAAAAAGTTTCGAATATGTGTAAACTCTGATGTCACTAAGGGCTCAAAATCTCAACTAGCGCAGGTCATGAGTTATGTTGTTTCAAGACATGTACAAAGAACCTAACTTTAATAACCTACTTATTGTGCTAAACCTCTAAAGTAATATTACGCCTCTTTATGAGTAAATTATGATAGCATTTTGATCTCTTTAATTTCTGTCCACAATTATGTAAAATATTGAAAAATCTAATTTTTGTTGCCCTTGGAAGGTGTTATATAGGCAACCTGCATCTCTAAGTAGATGATTGTATAATAAATAGGCGAAAATCGAGTATTTTCGGACACGTAGGCATTGGGAAATTATAGTTTCTGATGGTGCTATCGGAACATTTTCACACTAATAATACTGTGATATGCTGCTAGAATTATAGAACTAGATATCATAAAATCATCATGAATGTCGTTGGCAAAATCAGGTTTCATGTCCACCTCTTTGTTTCCCGGTAAGGCTCTAACTCTGTCATTTAATATACTTCTTTGAACTGAATACATCTCATACAGTCGTTAATTTTTTAAATATTTATTTTTACCTTTCTCACTTTGGTCATTTAAATATTTGTCCAAAATGTTCAAATGTGTGTGATATCTTATGGGACGAAACTGCTAAAGTCATCAGTCCCTAAGCTTACACACTACTTAACCTAAATTATCCTAAGTACAAACACACACACTCATGCCCGAGGGAGGACTCAAACCTCCGCCGCGACCAGCCTCACAGTCCACGACTGCAGCGCCCTAGACCGCTCGGCTAATCCCGCGCGGCTTTTAATATTTAAATGGCTGCACCGGGCATGATATTTTAATGTGTAAAAAAAGTCTTTTTGGTTGTACAGAAAGTTTTAATTTGACCGAAAATGGTTATAAAATTGAACTTTACCATCATATCACCTAGATCGTCCAAGAGCCTTGTAAGGTGGCAGATTGAATGAATGTTGATTTCGCACCTTACATGAGATTCAATACGTTGTAACGAGTAGATGTCACATGGCACTCTTTGGTGATAGTGAGCAGATTTGCCTGTCAAAGTGTTCTGTATGTAATGCAAAAAGGTATGACACTCGATTCTACAGTATTAGCACGCCGCACCCAAATCCTGAATGTCAATGTACAAAAGGTGAAAAAAGAAAAGGTGCTGGAAGAGATGCTTCAGTTTGGGATGGACTCGGGATGCCCGGCCACGGCCTGCGTACATCAAAACACTTTTAACAGGGTGTGGCCCATGGCAAGGGAGATGGTGAACGCACCAGGCGGTACACCGAAGGAAGCAGGTGGCGGCCAAGTACTGCCTGCGATGAGAAAAAAACCTTAGAAATTTGCGTTGGGGGATTTCCAGATGGGTACAAACAGGCCTGAGATGCAGTTAAAACAGAGTCGAATTTCTGATCACGAGAAAGGTCCATGGTGCTCTCGCTCTTGTGATGTGCGTATGTAACTTAGAGGCTTCAGGAGCGAGCACAAAATGTCCGATTGGCAGAAATAAACTCGAAGGAGTAGAAGTGGCGAGATTATGGCGCAATTTGAAGGTACACGCTTTGCCATTGGCGGGGTAGTTCCCAAATTATGAAAGGAACACTTCAATTGGTCTAAAAAGCCATGACGTGAAGCACAGCAGGTGGGGGACAGTTTGCTGCGACAGACAGAATATCGATAACTGTGGGGACTCTCCTCTGAACCAGCGTCAAGAGTAGAACATGGCGCATCACGCTCTGCGCGACGCGAAACGAGGAATTTTGTGTGAACACTGTGTTCACTTTGGCTGAAATTCAGCTATAAATTAGCTGAAGAGTCGTTGAGCTCCGATAGCGGAGAAACGAAACTGCCACGTAGTTAATTTTTCTTGCGAGAACTGAACGGGCGTTGAGGTACACGCTGCTCCATATATGTGCGTGTATACCGCGTATATCGCCATATTTTCCAAACACGCGATGAGTACATGTTTTCTCACCTAACGAGAAACATAGGGCAGTTACAGCTGTTAAAATCAGTACGGATTTTGATCAACTTTTAACAAGGTTTTCAGAAGGCGAGGGCAGCCTTATAGCCGACAACACGTCGCAGCTAAAGGTAAACACCGATGGCAGAGGCGTAAAAATATTGGATCACCAGCTTGCGTCCACCGTGAACACGAACAACCTTGAGTAATCTTTTCTATATTTTGTCATCGTAAATAGTAACAGAACCTAGAATCGGATGATTTGACGTAATATTGGCCAACTCGGACAGTGCTTCAGTGTCTAGATGTAAGAAAAAACTAGTAGAGAACCTTCTATTTAAATTTGATGTTGTTGTGTTCAGTGTCATTTCTGCTAATCAGGACGTAATACGTTATCTTGACAATTGTCCTGAAGCTGCCATGTCGCACTCTATGTAAACCAGTGTGCATAAATGACAATAATAGGGCCTGCAGTAAATAAACCAATTTTGTACAGCTAAACACCGACGTGTTCTCTCAGAGAATAAGGATCCACTCCTACCCCTTAATTTATTCTAGTAACGATAACGCACTCACAGGGTGTTTTCGCTGATGTCTGGCGAATGAGAAAATGAGTGGAGTGACAGAGCCTGTCGGCTGACTTCTTGCTGAAACCTGCTGCTCTGCACACTTTTGGATTCAGAGCCGTCAGCCGTAAGTCTCCATAACGTTTCATAAAAACATAGTGATAGTCTTTATCAACTTTCATTTTTGTCTTACGGAATGGATGTTTTATTTTCAGTTCCTCTGTATATCTGGACAGCAGCTTTTAAGAATTCTTCGTAACGTAAAGGTGTAATTTTTAACGGGATCGTACTATATCTTTTCCTGTTCATCAATGAATGTTGTTCGCAAAATCAGGTTTCATGTCCACCTCTTTGTTTTCCGGTAAGGCTTTAAATCTGTCACTTATTGTGCTTCTTGGAACTGAATATATCTCATTCAGTTCTTGTTTCACACTTCAAGAAGTTTGCCTTTCTATGGCTTCCTTCACAGTACATTCACTCCATTTACGTCCGGAGGTCATCTTCACTTGTTAAAAGGAAACAAACGGTAAAAATATCAGTATTTAATATGTTAGTCCGTTACAACTCAAAATTCGTTTGTCCAATACAACTCAAACCTGCCGGTGTGGTAGTTTAAAATTACCATCGTTGTTACTTCGACTTTGTAATGTTACGGCTTACAACATAGAGAATATTATCGGTTACATCTAAAAACGGAATAAAAATTTATAATTGCTTAGTATCAAAACACAACATTACAAAGTTAAGTTCGTTCACCCGAATCTCGGTAGGAACTCATAACTCGTTGCCACTCCGGAACGCACTATTCTTTCGATTCAAATCCGCGTGAATTCTTCCCCCACAGTTTAAATGGTTCAAATGGCTCTGAGCACTATGCGACTTAACTTCTGAGGTCATCAGTCGCCTAGAACTTAGAACTAATTAAACCTAACTACCTAAGGACATCACACACATCCATGCCCGAGGCAGGATTCGAACCTGCGACCGTAGCGGTCGCTCGGCTCCAGACCGTAGCGCCTAGAACCGCACGGCCACTCCGACCGCCCCCACAGTTTACATAGCAGTGCTGCCATAATCCACTATACGATACTATCCGACCTACTCCTAGTCAGGTGTGTGTATGGTTTGTACTATGGCGTGCTGAAGAGACATGTCTCCGATTTTTCTACGTGAAAACGCTTAAAACTTTTTAAAAAATATAAACATTATTTAGATTCTACATCTTCACTTTTCAAGTCAATATATATATTTTTTTCTAAACATAGTCATTATGGTGATGAACACATTTCTGCGAAAGAGAGAGCAGTTAGTTGACACCATCACTGCAGAATGTTTGACATAGGTGACGGAAGCACAGCAACACTTCTGCTTGCAACGCTTCATCACTATCAAACTGAAATAGACAAAAACCGGATGGGACCAAGTCGGGACTGTATAGAGAATGATTGCTGCCAGTGAACCCAAGGCGTCGGATTGCTGCAGATGCCGCAACGCTCGTGTGTGGTTTGGAATTGTCATGCTGAAGGATAGGGGGCGCCATGTGGGGACAAACTCTTCGAATTCGTGCTTTCAGTTCCCTGGGGCGTTACAGCACGCTGGTTCTCACATACCGACACAGTTACGTTACACATTATCACGTTACATTCTGCTAATCAGTGCCCTCTAGCGGCAGAGGGATGGAACTTGCGTCATCGAAGCGGGAAAATCGGCCGAGTAATATGAATTATATGTAATAGTTCAAATCATATTGAGAACAGAATAAAACAAATAAGAAAAGAAAAACAGAGGTATTGCTTTTCAGCATGCCCTTGTATTTAGATACAAAACACACACATCAAAAAAGTTTTGCGTCAGCACGCTTCCCAGAACTCCTGAAGATAGACGTTGACTGTGGAACTGTATCACAGACACACTCCCTTTGACTGTTCAGAGATGTCTCTAAATGCGCTCAAAGATGTAAACAACCATACATGAGCAGCGCCTATTAGACGGAGAGGGTCCGACAGCCGAACAGTCCCAGTAATTCCACCAGGAAGGAAGTACACGGCTCGTGTTGTCTGTAGTTCAACCATGCCTGGCGGTCAATACCGCGGTTCTATAGCGTCCGCGTTGTTACTTTGTGCCAGGAAGGGCTCTCAACAAGGGAAGTGTCCAGGCGTCTCAGAGTGAACCAAAGCGATGTTGTTCGGACATGGAGGACGTACAGAGAGATAGGAACTGTCGATTACATGTCTCGCTCAGGCAGGCCAAGGGCTACTACTGCAGTAGATGACCGCTACCTACGTATTATGGCTCGGAGGAACCATGACAGCAACGCCACTATGTTGAATAACGCTTTTCGTGCAGCCCTGTCCGAAGCTCGTGGTCGTGCGGTAGCGTTCTCGCTTCCCGCGCCCGGGTTCCCGGGTTCGATTCCCGGCAGGGTCAGGGATTTTCTCTGCCTCGTGATGACTGGGTGTTGTGTGATGTCCTTAGGTTAGTTAGGTTTAAGTACTTCTAAGTTCTAGGGGACTGATGACCATAGATGTTAAGTGCTCAGAGCCATTTGAACCATTTTTCGTGCAGCCCCAGGACGTCGCGTTACGACTCAAACTGTGAACAGTAGGCTGCATGATGCGCAAATTCACTCCCGACGTCCACGACGAGGTCCATCTTTGCAACCACGATACCATGCAGCGAGGTACAGTTGGGCCTAACAACATGCAGAATGTACCTCTCAGGATTGGTCACACGTTCTCTTCACCGATGAGTGTCTTGCCTTCAACCAGGCAATCGTCAGAGACGTATTTCGAGGCAACCTGGTCAGGCTGAACGTCTTAGACACACTGTCTAGCGAGTGCAGCAAGGTGGAGGTTCCATGCTGGTTTGAGGTGGCATTATGTGGGGCCGACGTACGCCGCTGGTGGTCATGGAAGGCACCGTAACGGCTGTACGATACGTGAAAGCCATCCTCCGACTGAAAGAGCAACCATATCGGCAGCATATTTGCGAGGCATTCGTCTTCATGGACGACAATACGTGCGCCCAGAATTGCCCACCTTGTGAATGACTTCCTTCAGGATAACGTCACTTCGACTAGAGTGGCCAGCATATTCTCCAGACATGAACCCTATCGAACATGCCTCGGATAGATTAAAAACGGCTGTTTAAGGACGACGTGATCCACCAACCATCCTGCGGGATCTACGCCGAATCGCCATTGAGGAGGGGGACAATCTGGACCAACAGTGTCTTGATGAACTTGTGAATAGTATGCCACAACGAATACAGGCATGCAATGTGGGGTTTTCATGACCAATAAAAGGGCGGAAATGATGTTTATGGTGATCTCTATTCCCAATTTCTGTAAAGGTTCCGGAACACTCGGAACCGAGGTGATGAATAAACTTTTCTTTATGTGTGTAGTAGCATTCGGATATATGTGAAGCAAATGTCTCATCATCCAGAAACGTGAGGAAACAACGTACCATCGTAGACGAGGTGTCTCAGAACTTTAGGGTGAGACGACATAGGATGGTAATCTGAGTGTTAAGAGACAAGTAATTTGTGGCCGGGATTCCATGGTGAGTGGCGTCTCGGAAGCTCGTAACTGAAGAGAATATGAAATAGATTTTCACAAAATGATTAATTCATAGATTTATTTCCCACTTACTTCCTATCGGTCACCAAACATCTGAAAATCCGATCTTTATGTTTGGAATTACTATTTTAAGAATGATTGAAAATAGCGGGCGTGACTGAACCTTCACAGTGCGAGACCTTGATGCTTTGTGATCTGAGGTTACAACGTCGAACGTCGACGGAGAGCGAATTCCGTGCTAAATGGTTGCTGCTGAAGCACTGAGGACCGAAGTTCGTGTCCAGCATCCGGAGATTGCAGTTACCTCCCCCCCCCCCCCCCCCCATTCCCACCCCAGGCCAGCAACGTAAGGCGGAGGAAGGGCGGGATGTAACAACTATTATGTCTGAGAAGGCTGAGCCCAGAAAGGGCGGGGGGGGGGGGGGGGGACCTGAATTTTTTGGTTTAACCTTGACAGGTGCACATGCGTACAGCTATTTGAACATCTCTCTTTCTGTAGCTGCGCTACAGTACATTGAATAAGGTTTGAACGACGAACCGGAACTGGTGCTAATCGATTAATTCAATTTGCAAAAGAGGTTAATTGGGCTGAAGTTAACGCTCAGGCAATGGCACCATTTGTATATGCACCGTTCGGACATGACGTGCTGAAATACGTTGTTGTAGGAGGTATTTGATGCTGGCCATTTCTTTTACTGAAACTTGAACGAATCGGTTCAAACTTTACAATAAGGTAGATAAATGTATAAGGACAAGCAGAATTTTTTCAGACAGTAACATTTATCCGCTGTCGAGGTATGATGTTTCAAACACGAGATAAATGTAGCAAGTAAATATCATCCTCACGGGAAACGGTTTAAAGTGATTCAGATGAATAAAAAGCGCTTTCTTATGATAAACGTCAACGCTTCCTTTCAAATATTTTACGTCATTCAGATTTTTCTTGCAGAAAAACACATTCTTGTGAGATTATTTATGTGCACCACTTAAATGTCTCAAACTTGCGCGAATCATTTCGAATTTTGTTACAAAGTAGGCAAATACATATAATTGATGGTCGTCCCGTTGTTTTGTGAAAGCTTGATCTGTTGCCACGATATAAGCAACGTGCTTCAAAAGACCCCTGAGGCCACAACAATCACGACGATTGCCAGTCTATGGCGGTCTAATATCAAAATTATAGTAGAATTAAGGTTTGGATCCAGAATCTAAACTGCTCCTATCGTAGCACAGAACAGACAAAAATACCCTGGGTAGAGCTAGGGATCTAACAGAAGGGAACTAGCTTTTCGACTTCTCTGTAATCTTCAAAGACATATAAATCGAAACATCTTGGCATATTCGCGATTTTTACAAGTTAACCCTACTTCCCCAGCGCAGTGGGCCCTCTTAGCTGCAAGGCGTTGACATACCTGCATCTTGCAAATTATAGGCTGAAGTCCGTTTCACCTAAGCCTAAAATCCAGAAGATTCGCCAGCCATAGCAAACAATATATGATACCATATGGCTGAGGAGCATACATGTAACAGCTAGGAAAGTTTTCCTGGGGTGATAAAATTTATGGGGGTGGATTTGTTTCTAGGGGGATGACATCATGTATCATATTACTTTACTTATCACGATGCCTTATATTACGTGACATAAATACTAATACTAAGAAATAAAAAAGCGCGACGTTTTGCTTGAAATGTCTTTGAAGCCGCCAGATAAGTCGAAAAGCTAGTTCCCATCTTTCACATCCCTAACTCTGCCCAAGACAAATTCACCTTTTTTGTTCTACGAAAGCAGCATTTTTCATTCTGGTAGGAATATAAAGCAGGCAGGATGTAGCAAAGGCGTTCATTCTCCATGTACGCTATTCGTCAACGTCTGCGGACGGCCGCCCACGAGAGAACAGTACAAGCAGATGTATCGATCCACTACAACGGTATGTTTGAACGTGGAAGGGAAGCTAGAAAATCCGAAAAGGAAAAACTCAAAGGCTCAGTTTGGATATAGTGGGGCACATTGAAGTGATTTGGAAAGTAGACAAGGATTTCTGGTCAGACAACTATTGGGTAATACCAATAGCAGCTGAGAATAGTGTAACGGAAGTAGAATTCGTTATGAAAAGGAAGGTAGGACAGAGACTTAGTTCCTGTGAAAAGTTCAGTGACAGGGTTGTTCTTGTCAGAATCGACAGCAAGCCAACACCGACTGAGATAGTTGATGTATACACACCGACATCGTAAGCAGAAGATCTAGAGACAGCGAAAGTATATGAGGATACTGAATGGAGAATTTAGTACGTAAATCGAGATGAAAAAGTAATACTCATCGCGAACAGGGATGCGGCTGTAGGCGAAGGAGTAGGAGAAAGAGTCACGGTAGAATATGGGAATGAAAGATGAGGAAGACTAACTGAGTTCTGTAATAAATTTCAGCTAGTAATAGCGAATACTCTATTGAAGAATCATAAGAGAAGGACGTATACTTGTAAAAGGTCAGGTGATACGGGACGATTTCACTTAGATGACATCGTGGTCAGACAGAGAATCCGAAATCAAATACTCGATTGTCAGACGTACCCAGATGCAGATATATACTCAGATCACAGTTTAGTAGTGATAAAGCGTAGGCTGAATTTTCAGACATTAGTCAGGAAGAATCAATACCCAAAGAAGTGAGCTACGGAAATTCTAAGGAATAATAATAATAATGTCGTGTGACTAGGGCCTCCCGTCGGGTAGACCGTTCGCCTGGTGCAAGTATTTCGATTTGACGCCACTTCGGCGACTTGCGATTCGATGGGGATGAAACGACGATGAGTAGGACATCACAACGCGCAGTCCCGGAGCGGAGAAAATCTCTGCCCCAGCCGGGAATCGAACGCGAGCCCTTAGGATTGACATTCTGTCGCGCTGACCTCTCAGCTACCGGGGGTGGACATTCTAAGGAATGAAGAGATACGCTTGAAATTCTCTAAAGCTATAGGTACTGCAGTACGGAATAGCTCAGTACGTAGTACAGTTGTAGAGAAACGAACATCTCTGAAAAAGGCAATCACAGAAGTTGGTAAGAAAAACATACGTATAAAGAAGATAACTACAAAGAAACCATGGTTAACAGAAGAAAAACCCAGTTGATTCGTCAAAGAAGGAAGCATAAAAATGTCAGGGAAATTCAGGAATACCTAAGTACAAGTCACTTAGGAATGAAATAAAAAGGAAGTGCAGGGAAGCAAAGGCGAAATGTACGGAAAATGTGAAAAATCTAAAAATAAATGATTGTCGGAAGGACTGACTTATCGTATAGAAAAGTCAAAATTGTCTTCGGTGAAATTAAAAGCAAGGGTCGTAACATTAAAGTTGCAATGGGAATTCCACTGCTAAAAGCAGAGGAGAGAGAGGAAAGGCGGAAAGAGAACATTGAAGCTCTCTATGAAGGGGAAGACTTGCCTGAAAACGTGATAGAAGAAGAAATAGGAGTCGATATAGTAGATGTAGGAGACACATTATTAGAATCAAAATTTAAAAGAAGTTTGGAAGACTTAAGATCGAATAAGACAATAGGGATGGATAACATTCCATCATAATTTCTCAAAACATTGGGGAAATGGTAAAAAAAGTACTATTCACATTAGTGTGTAGAATGTATGAGTCTTGCGATGTACCCCCAGACTTTCCCAAGATTGCTAGAGCCGACAAGTGTGAGAATTACCGAACAATCAGCTTAACAGTTCATACATACAAGTTTCTGACAAGAGTAATAAATAGACGAGTGGAGAAGAAAACTCAGGATGTGTTACGTGACGATCAGTTCGGCGTTAGGAAAGGTAAAGGCATCAGACAGGTAATTCTGACGTTGCGGTTGGTAAAAAAAGGTTTGAGTAGCGCAACGGCATTATTTCTGTGCCTGAAGTTTACTGATTAAACACTTTCCATTATTTTAAAAATGATCTCATCTTTCAAGAATGACATTTTATTCTGCGGGGGAGAGACCGTTGGTCTGAAACTAGCTGTCATATTAAAACTAGGACTCGAATCCGGAACTTTCGGCTACTGCTAGCAGTTCCTCTTACTGATTGACTGTCTAGATGCGGCTCACAGCCCGCCCTCGCAGCTTCACTTCTGCCAGTCGCTCTCCCTATCTGACAATTATACAGAAGCCCTCCTGCTCCCTTCCATCTCTTGGAACGAAGAATTTCACAGAGACAATGCACACTCCGTTTCAGAGTGAAATATCGTTTCTGGAAACAAGTCCCTGGACTGTGGCTAAATGGAAGCCACTTTCAGCAGAAGTGCTGTTCCAGCAATGGGTGCAGGTTTGGAAAAAAGGGAAGAAGTGCTGGCTGAAGGGAACCTGTAAAGGCGCGTCGTAGGTCGTACCGGCGTAGCTAAGTCAGTAAGAGCATTGCCCACGAATGTCACGAGTCTGGCTTCGCTTCCAATTCAGTCACGCAGTTATAATTCGCCATCAAGTTTCATTTGTATCAGTTTGTTAATGTTTGCAACTATTCTTCCACAGATGCCACTTCAATTGTGTTTATCATATAGATAAGAATTATTTCGTCCTCCGCACCTTAATGTTTACTTTGCTTTTAACCCAGCATTTTTCACCTATGCATATTAGTCATCATCAGTTATCTATCGTATAGAGAAAATCATTTAACAGACAGTAACACACCATACATACTCATGCAGAAAAAAGCGTCCTATAAGGCAAACATGGAATATCATGCCAAAACGTACCACAATACAGAGATTAGTAACATATTAGAAAAACCTAGAATTAATAACACAATAAAAAGGAATTTAAAAACTGAGAAAGATAAATACAATAGTTTTTAATAACTGCGACTCTAAACATATTGGAACGACTGCAATAAATTTCAATACCAGGTACAAAGAATATTTAAGGACTTGAAGAGTGAATGTATGCACTTCACAAAATCACAATATGTAATAAAAGAAGATCTCCACAACACTAGGATACATACAGACATGACAGGGTTATGGCATCATAACAAAAGACAGGAAATGCTCACTCTTCAGGAAAAGTGTTTCTTACAGAGGGCAATAAGCAAAAATGAAATGTGCTCATTGACAAAAAAGACCAACAACAGAAGGAAAAGATCGTCACTAATACATAGTATGACATAAAAATACAAAATTCCAAGTAAAAAATTAGAAAATTATTTAAAAGAAAATTTAAAAAATGGAAAGGAAGTACAGACCCCTTACAATCTCAATCCCTACAGCTCCCATTATCCCTCATTCGCAGTATTTGAGCATACCTGTGTGCAGTATCCACCATGAAACGTTGCGTGTATTGAAATGTATACACTGATCTAAACTACTATGACCACCTACCTAATACCCGATCTGTCCATCTTTGATAAGAATAACAGCGACGACGCGTCGTGGCATGGAAGCAATGAGGCATTGGTAGGTCGCTGGAAGGAGTTGCACGTGCAAGTCGCCGGTATTATGACTGGTTTCATGCGGCCCGCCACGAATTCCTCTCCTGTGCCAACCTCTTCATCTCAGAGTAGCACTTGCAACCTACGTCCTCAATTATTTGCTGGATGTATTCCAATCTATATCTCCCTCTACAGTATTTGCCCTCTACGGCTCCCTCTAGTACCACGGAAGTCATTCCCTGATGCTTTAACAGATGTCCTATCATCGTGTCCCTTCTCCTTGTCAGTGTTTGTCACGTATTCCTTTCCTGTACACTTCTGCTGAGAACCTCCTCATTCCTTACCTAATAAGCCCGTCTAATTTTCAACATTTGTCTGTAGCACCATACCTCAAATGTTTCTCTTCCATTCCCATCCCTTCCCTCCCCTCCCCTCCCCTCACCGCCCCTCCCCTGCCCACCCCTGGCCCCATTCCCTTCCCCTCCCTCCCCCCCTTCCCACCCCTTCCCTTCCCTTCCCTTTCTCAGATTCCATATTTCACTACCACACAATGCTCTGCACCACACGTACATTCTTAGAAACTGCCTCCTCAAATTAAGGCCAACGTTTGATACTAATAGCGTTCTCTTTGCCAGGAATGCACTTTTGGTCAGTGCTAGTCTGCTTTTGATGTCCTCCTTGCTCCATACGCCACTGGTTGCTTCGCTGCCTAAGTAGTAAAATTCCTTAACTTCATCTATTTCGTGACCATCAATCCTGATGTTAAGTTTCTCGGTGTCCTCATTTCTGCTACTTCTCATTAGTTTCGTCTTTCATCAATTTACTCTCAGTCCATATTCTGTACTCATTATACTGTTCGCCCCATTCAGCAAACCATGTAATTCTTCTTCACTTTCACTCAGATTATCAATGTCATCGGCGAAGCGTATCGTCGCTATCCTTTTACCTGGTATTCCACTCCTGAACCTTTCTTTTATTTCCATTATTGCTTCCATCCCTGTTTACAACCTTCTTAATCTTAGCACTTTGTTCTTGGTCATCACCTAATTCCTGCAAATTCCGGGGAAGTGGGCGTTGAGCTCTAAAGTCACGGTCAATCACATCCCAGATGTGTTCGATCTGGTTCAGATCTCGCAAGTTGGGAGGCCAGCACATCAAATGGAACTCACTTTGTTTCTCAAACTATTCCACCGCACTCCTGGCCTTGCGTCATGGCTCATTATCTTGTTGACAAAGCCACTGCCATCAGGAAACGTGATCGTCATGAAGCGGTGTAACCACTGTACTGTACACCTTGGCCGTCATGGTGCCTTGAACCAGATCCACTTGACCCACGGATGCTCCCGTGAATGTTCCCCATAGCATAATGTAGCCGTTGCCAGCTTGTTTCCGTCCCGTAGTACAGGTGTGAAGGAGCTGTTCCCCTGTAAGACAATGGATTCTGGACCTGCCAACGGCATGATGAAGGTATCGGGAATCGTCAGACCATGAAACGCTCTGCCAATGTCCAGTGGCGATGGTCACGTGCCAATTTCAGTAGTATTTGCCGATGACGTGCTGTTAACATTGGCACATGCATGGGTTGTCAGCTGCGGAGGCTCATCGTTAGGATTTTTTTGTGGGTTGTGTATCCAGACGCAACTGTATCTGCCCAGCATTGATGTTGGTTCCGCCACAGTTCGCCACCTGTCCTGTTTTACCAGTCTGCCCAGCCTACGAAGTCCGACATCTGTAATAAGTGGTGACCGCCCAACTCCACAACGCTCATACGTGGTTTCACCTTGGTTTCGTCACGTGTTGAGGGCCCTTAACGCAGTATTCCACGAACACTGACAAGTTGTGCTGTTTCCTAAACGCTCGTGCTGAGCCTCCGGGCCATCACAATCTTCCCTCGTTCAAATTCTGATAGACAGCTCGCCTTCCCCATTCTAAGCACGGACAGCACACTAACTGATACTACATGGTCTGTGCGTGTGGCTTAGTAGCAGTCATTCATCGTAAAGTGACGCTATTATCGCCTGGACGGGTCTATATCGATAGTAGGTCTGTGGTCATAATGTTCTGCCCGATCAGTGTAATGGTGACATATTATCAATCGAAAACGTGTACTTTGCGCTTGGTAGCGTCTAGGAAGAATCAAAAGGCACATGAGAAGAGTAGAACAATGAAAGTAAGTAATTAATCACGACCAATTACGACGACATAGTTGTAAACAGTAGATGGTATAAATATGCTGGCAACGGACACTAGAGACCTTGTGATACAATATATATAATTTAAATTATTTTCTTTATGTTAGAGGCGCCTGATGGACAGTAATATAAATAGCTGGACTGAAGCGCCTAGAATCGCTCGGCCACAGCGGCCGGCCACAGAAGAATTCGACATTCTGTGTATGGACAAGAGTGACTGAAGGTTTATGCACTCTTCTTTATATTTTAGAATCAATCACATAATAAGTGACTTTGCTTAAAAAAAGACTGTATAATAATTGATTGTGACTGTGTCTAAAATACAGTGGAGGTCATTAAAATTTCAGCGTCATGAAGGTGGCAAGGAATAGTGTCAAACTGGCAAGAAGTTTGGATATGCAAATGACTAGCATTCCAGGGCAGCTGCGTGAAATGTATAGTGGTAACGCCATCGACAATCTGTATATAAGGAAAAATAATGCACGTCTTCCTCATCCTAAAATCGCGGTTTAATGTTGAGTGTTTGTTAACAGATCGTGTAAGAATGCAAATTTCTAGCAGCACATACCACAGTTCGGATAGCCGCCGAAAAGATAGACGTATGGTTCAGTGTGCTGGGCGAAATCTTACAGCCACATTACGTACCTTCGGCCAGGAAATGGGGGTGCTAGCGCTAGCTAGGGGACCGCGTCTACTCGTCGTCATTGGTTGCGTCCAAATTTGTTTTGTATGCAGAGCTTGTAGAGAAGTGAAAAAAAAATGGTTCAAATGGCTCTGAGCACTATACTTCTGAGGTCATCAGTCGCCTAGAACTTAGAACTAATTAAACCTAACTAACCTAAGGACATCACACACATCCATGCCCTAGGCAGGATTCGAACCTGCGACCGTAGCGGTCGCTCGGCTCCAGACTGTAGCGCCTAGAACCGCACGGCCACTACGGCCGGCAGAGAAGTGAAAGTTAGATAATTGAGAGCTCCAGACGCCCAAGTTTTATAAAAAATAGCATTTTTGTTCCGGGTCGGAGGCGGCATGAGCCTTTTGTGTTAGTGTAGTTTGCAGACAGTGGTAGGCGCAGTAGAAAGAGTACGAAATGGTATTCACAACGTGGTAGGTTCTCTCTGTTCGGAAGCTATTTTAATTTCAAATTTTTACATTACGTACGCTCCAAATAGACCGAAATAATGTCCAGTATATTGTACTGACCAATATTTTCATGAAAGAAAAAGCAAAACAAAATTTGGGATTCTAAAAGAAATCGAGGGAAAGTTTTGTGAGGCGTACTCGAAAACATCGTATATAAAACTGTTGTAGTCTTCAGTTCCAAGACTAGTTTGATGCAGCTCTCCATGCTACTCTATCCTGTGCAAGCCTCTTCATCTCCGAATAAATACTGTAACTTCCATCCTTGTGAATCTGCTTACTGTATTCATCTCCTGATCTCCCTCTACAGTTTTTACCATCCACACTTTCCTCCCATACCAAATTAGTGATCCTTTGATGTCTCAATTTGTGTCCTATCAACCGATCCCTTCGTCTAGTCGGGATGTGCCACACAAATTTCCTCATCAGTTACGTGATCTACCCATGTTATCTTCAGCATTTTTCTGTAGCACACATTACAAAAGCTCCTACTCTCTTCTTGTATAAAATGTGATCATGGACGTTTCAATTTCACAAATGGCTACACTGCATACAAATACTTTCAGAAAAGACTCCCTAGCACTTAAATTTATATTCGAGGGTAACAAAGTTCTTTTCTTCAGAAACGCTTTTCTTCAGAAACGCTTTTCTTGCCATTGCCAGTCTACATTTTATATCCTCTGTACTTCGACCATCATCAGTTATTCCGCTGCCGAAATGCGAAAACTCATTTACTAGTTTGAGTGTCTCCTTTTCTAATCTAATACCCTCAGCATGACTTTGTTTCTTCGACTACAATCCACTTTTTTATGTTCACGTTATATCCTCCTTTCAAGATACTTTTCATTCGGTTCAGCTGCGCTTCCAAGTTCCTTGGATGACAGAATTAAAATGTCATCGGTAAATATCAAAGTTGTTATTTCTTCTCCCTGAACTTTAATTCCTACTCGAAATTTTTCTTTTGTCGGGGGTAGGCTACAACCCTGTCTCCTCCCTTCTCAAACCCTCCTTCCCTTTCATGCTCCTCGACTCTTATAACTGCCATCTGGTTATTGTAAAAGTTGTAAATAGCCTTTCGCTCTCTGTATATTACACGTGCTACCATCAGGATTTCAAACTGATGTATTCCAGTCAACATTGTGAAAGGTCTACAAATCCTATAAACGTAGGTTTGGCTTTCCTTACCCTATGTCCCATGGTAAGTCGTAGGGTCTGTACTGCCTAGCGTTCTCTTACTCTTCTTAATGCGAACTGATCTTCCCCGAGGTCGGCTTCTACTAGTTTTTCCATGCTATTGTAAAGAATTCGCGTTAGTATTTTGCGGCCATGACTAATAGTTCGATACTATCACACCTGTCAGTATCTGCTTTCTTTGAATAGGAACTGTTATGTTCTTCTTGAAGTCTGAGAGTATTTCGCCTGTATCATACATCTTGCTCACCAGACGGAAGAAATTTGTCATTTCTGGGTCTATCAAGGCTATCAGTAGTTTTGAATGATTGTTGTTTCGAATTAGATCTTTCATTGTTCTGTCAAATTCTTCTAGCAGTATCATATCTCCCATCTCATGTTCATGCATCTCCTCTTCCTTATCTATAATACTGGCTTCAAGTTCATCTCCCTTGAATAAACCCTCTTTATACACCTTCCACTTTCCAGCTTTCCTTTCTTTGCTTAGGAGGGGTTTTCCATCTGAGCTCTTGATATCTATACATCTGCTTCCCTTGCCTCCAAAGGCCCCTTTTAATTTCCTGTAGGCGCTATCTATCTTTCCCGTAGTGAAATATGCTTCTATGTCCTTACCTTTGTCCTCTTCCTGCCAATCTCATTTTTTAGACATTTGTATTCCCTTCCGTCTGCTTCATTTGCTGCATTCTTATTGTTTCTCCTTTGATCAATTAAATTCAATGTCTCCTGTGTTACCCAAGGATTTCTATTAGGTTTGATGTTTTTACCTATTTGATCCTCTGGTGCCTTCACTATTTCATCTCTCAAAACTATCCATCTTATACTGTATTTTTCCCCCTCTTCTAGTCAATTGTTGCCTGGTGCTCCCACTGAAACTCAATAATCTCTGGGTCTTTCTACTTATCCAGCTCCCATCTTCTTAATTTCCTACCTTTCTTGCAATTTTTTGGTTTTAGTTCGCAGTTCATAACCACAAAATTCTGGTCAAAGGATAAATCTAGCCCTGGAAATGTCTTACAATTTAAATCTTGTTCTAAACTCTCTATCTTGGAAATATTCAATCAATCTGAAACCTTCTGGTGTCTCCAAGTGTCTTCCATGTATACAGCCTTCCTCCATAGTTCTTAAACCAATGATAAAATTTTGCTGTGTGCAAAATTTTACGAAGTGGCGACCTCTTCCATTTCTTTTACTCCGTCCACATTCGCCTATAATTTATCCTTTTCTTCCGTTTCCTGTTATCGAATTCCAGTCTTGGAGAACAATTAAACAGTGGTCTCCCTTGTTGTTGTGGTCTTCAGTCCTAAGAATGGTTTGATGCAGCTCTCCATGCTAATCTATCCTGTGCAAGCTCCTTCATCTCCCCGTACCTACTGCAACCTACATCCTTCTGAATCTGCTTAGTGTATTCATCTCTTGTTCTCCCTCTACGATTTTTACCCTCCACGCTGCCCTCCAATGCTAAATTTGTGATCCCTTGATGCCTCAGGACATGTCCTACCAACCGATCCCTTCTTCTAGTCAAGTTGTGCCACAAACTTATCTTCTCCCCAATTCTATTCAATACCTCCTCATTAGTTACGTGATCTACCCACCTAATCTTCAACATTCTTCTGTAGTACCACATTTCGAAAGCTTCTATTCTCTTCTTGTCCAAACTATTTATTGTCCATGTTTCACTTCCATACATGGTTACACTCCATACAAATACTTTCAGAAACGACTCCCTGACTCTTAAATCTATACTCGATGTTAACAAATTTCTCTTCTTCAGAAACACTTTCCTTGCCATTGCCAGTCTACATTTTATATCCTCTCTACTTCGACCATCATCAGTTATTTTGCTCCCCAAATAGCAAAACTCCTTTACTACTTTAAGTGTCTCATTTCCCTATCCAATTCCCTCAGCATCACCCGATTTAATTCGACTACATTCCATTATCCTCGTTTTGCTTTTGTTGATGTTCATCTTATATCCTCCTTTCAAGACACTGTCCATTCCGTTCAACTGCTCTTCCAAGTCCTTTGCTGTCTCTGACAGAATTACAATGTCATCGGCGAACCTCAAAGTTTTTATTTCTTCTCCCTGGATTTTAATACCTATTCCAAACTTTTATTTTTTTTCCTTTACTGCTTGCTCAATATACAGATTGAATAACATCGGCGAGAGGCTACAACCCTGTCTCACTTCCTTCCCAACCACTGCTTCCCTTTCATGCCCCTCGACTCTTATAACTGCCATCTGGTTTCTGTACAAATAGTAAATAGCCTTTCGCTCCCTGTATTTTACCCCTGCCACCTTTAGAATTTGAAGGAGAGAATTCCAGTCAACATTGTCAAAAGCTTTCTCTAAGTCTACAAATCCGAGAAACGTAGGTTTGCCTTTCCTTAACTTTTCTTCTAAGGTAAGTCGTAAGGTCAGTATTGCCTCACGTGTTCCAATATTTCTACGGAATCCAAACTGATCTTCCCCGAGGTCGCTTTCTACCAGCTTTTCCATTCGTCTGTAAAGAATTCGCGTTAGTACTTTGTAGCTGTGACTTATTAAACTGATAGTTCGATAATTTTCACATCTGTCAACACCTACTTTCTTTGGGATTGGAATTATTATATTCTTCTTGAAGTCTGAGGGTATTTCGCCTGTCTTGTACATCTTGCTCACCAGATGGTAGAGTTTTGTCAGGACTGGCTCTCCCAAGGCCGTCAGTAGTTCTAATGGGATGTTGTCTACTCCCGGGACCTTGTTTCGACTCAGGTCTTTCAGTGCTCTGTCAAACTCTTCACGCAGTATCGTATCTCCCATTTCATCTTCATCTACATCCTCTTCCATTTCCATAATATTGTCCTCAAGTGCATCGCCCTGTTTAGACCCTGTATATACTCCTTCCGCCTTTCTGCTTTCCCCTCTTTGCTTAGAACTGGGTATCCATCTGAGTTCTTGATATTCATACAAATGGCTCTCTTTTCTCCAAAGGTCTCTTTAATTTTTCTGTAGGCTGTATCTATCTTATCCCTAGTGAAATAAGCCTCCACGTCCTTACATTTGTCCTCTAGCCATGCTTGCTTAGCCATTTTGCACTTCCTGTCGATCTCATTTTTGAGACGTTTGTATTCCTTTCTGCCTGCTTCATTTACTGCATTTTTATATTTTCTCGTTTCATCAATTAAATTCAATATTACTTCTGTTACCCAAGGATTTCTACTAGCCCTCATCTTTTTACGTATTTGATCCTCTGCTGCCTTCACTATTGCATCCCCCAAAGCTACCCATTCTTCTTCTACTGTATTTCTTTCCCCCATTCCTGTCAATTGTTCCCTTATGCTCTCCCTGAAACTCTGTACAACCTCTGGTTCTTTCAGTTTATCCAGGTCCCATCTCCTTAAATTCCCACCTTTTTGCAGTTTCTTCAGTTTTAATCTACAGCTCATAACCAATAGATTGTGATCAGAGTCCACATCTGCCCCTGGAAATGTCTTACAATTTAAAACCTGGTTCCTAAATCTCTGTCTTACCATTATATACCATTATATACCCCCCCCCCCCCCCCCCCCCCCCATGAACCATGGACCTTGCCGTTGGTGGGGAGGCTTGCGTGCCTCAGCGATAGAGATAGCCGTACCGTAGGTACAACCACAACGGAGGGGTATCTGTTGAGAGGCCAGACAAACGTGTGGTTCCTGAAGAGGGGCAGCAGCCTTTTCAGTAGTTGCAAGGGCAACAGTCTGGATGATTGACTGATCTGGCCTTGTAACAATAACCAAAATGGCCTTGCTGTGCTGGTACTGCGAACGGCTGAAAGCAAGGGGAAACTACGGCCGTAACTTTTCCCGAGGGCATACAGCTTTACTGTATGATTAAATGATGATGGCGTCCTCTTGGGTAAAATATTCCGGAGGTAAAATAGTCCTCCATTCGGATCTCCGGGCGGGGACTACTCAAGAGGATGTCGTTATCAGGAGAAAGAAAACTGGCGTTCTACGGATCGGAGCGTGGAATGTCAGATCCCTTAATCGGGCAGGTAGGTTAGAAAATTTAAAAAGGGAAATGGATAGGTTAAAGTTAGATATTGTGGGAATTAGTGAAGTTCGGTGGCAGGAGGAACAAGACTTCTGGTCAGGTGACTACAGAGTTATAAACACAAAGTCAAATAGGGGTATTGCAGGAGTAGGTTTAATAATGAATAGGAAAATAGGAATGCGGGTAAGCTACTACAAACAGCATAGTGAACGCATTATTGTGGCCAAGATAGATACGAAGCCCACACCTACTACAGTAGTACAAGTTTATATGCCAACTAGCTCTGCAGATGACGAAGAAATTGAAGAAATGTATGATGAAATAAAAGAAATTATTCAGATAGTGAAGGGAGACGAAAATTTAATAGTCATGGGTGACTGGAATTCGAGTGTAGGAAAAGGGAGAGAAGGAAACGTAGTAGGTGAATGTGGATTGGGGCTAAGAAATGAAAGAGGAAGCCGCCTGACAGAATTTTGCACAGAGCACAACTTAATCATAGCTAACACTTGGTCTAAGAATCATGATAGAATGTTGTATACATGGAAGAACCCTGGAGATACTAAAAGGTATCAGATAGATTATATAATGGTAAGACAGAGACATAGGAACCAGGTTTTAAATTGTAAGGCGTTTCCAGGGGCAGATGTGGACTCTGATCACAATCTATTGGTTATGACCTGTAGATTAAAACTGAAGAAATTGCAAAAAGGTGGGAATTTAAGGAGATGGGACCTGGATAAACTGAAAGAACCAAAGGTTGTACAGAGTTTCAGGGAGAGCATAAGGGAACAATTGAAAGGAATGGGGGAAAGAAATACAGTAGAAGAAGAATGGGTAGCTCTGAGGGATGAAGTAGTGCAGGCAGCAGACGATCAAGTAGGTAAAAAGAAGAGGGTTAGTAGAAATCCTTGGGTAACAGAAGAAATATTGAATTTAATTGATGAAAGGAGAAAATATAAAAATGCAGTAAATGAAGCAGGCAAAAAGGAATACAAACGTCTCAAAAATGAGATCGACAGGAAGTGCAAAATGGCTAAGCAGGGATGGCTAGAGGACAAATGTAAGGATGTAGAGGCTTATCTCACTAGGGGTAAGATAGATACTGCCTACAGGAAAATTAAAGAGACCTTTGGAGATAAGAGAACCACATGTATGAACATCAAGAGCTCAGATGGAAACCCAGTTCAAAGCAAAGAGGGGAAAGCAGAAAGGTGGAAGGAATATATAGAGGGTCTATACAAGGGCGATGCACTTGAGGACAATAGTATGGAAATGGAAGAGGATGTAGATGAAGATGAAATGGGAGATACGATACTGCGTGAAGCGTTTGACAGAGCACTGAAGGACCTGAGTCGAAACAAGGCCCCCGGAGTAGACAACATTCCATTGGAACTACTGACGGCCTTGGGAGAGCCAGTCCTGACAAAACTCTACCATCTGGTGAGCAAGATGTATGAAACAGGCGAAATACCCTCGGACTTCAAGAAGAATATAATAATTCCAATCCCAAAGAAAGCAGGTGTTGACAGATGTGAAAATTACCGAACAATCAGTTTAATAAGCCACAGCTGCAAAGTACTAACACGAATTCTTTACAGACGAATGGAAAAACTAGTAGAAGCCGACCTCGGGGAAGATCAGTTTGGATTCCGTAGAAATACTGGAACACATGAGGCAATACTGACCTTACGACTTATCTTAGAAGAAAGATTAAGGAAAGGCAAACCTACGTTTCTAGCATTTGTAGACTTAGAGAAAGCTTTTGACAATGTTGACTGGAATACTCTCTTTCAAATTCTAAAGGTGGCAGGGGTAAAATACAGGGAGCGAAAGGCTATTTACAACTAGTACAGTAACCAGATGGCAGTTATAAGAGTTGAGGGACGTGAAAGGGAAGCAGTGGTTGGGAAGGGAGTAAGACAGGGTTGTAGCCTCTCCCCGATGTTATTCAATCTCTATATTGAGCAAGCAGTAAAGGAAACAAAAGAAAAATTCGGAGTAGGTATTAAAATCCATGGAGAAGAAATAAAAACTTTGAGGTTCGCCGATGACATTGTAATTCTGTCAGAGACAGCAAAGGACTTGGAAGAGCAGTTGAACGGAATGGATGGTGTCTTGAAGGGAGGATATAAGATGAACATCAACAGAAGCAAAACGAGGATAATGGAATGTAGTCGAGTTAAGTCGGGTGATGCTGAGGGTATTACATTAGGAAATGAGACACTTGAAGTAGTAAAGGAGTTTTGCTATTTGGGGAGCAAAATAACTGATGATGGACGAGGTAGAGAGGATATAAAATGTAGACTGGCAATGGGAAGGAAAGCGTTTCTGAAGAAGAGAAATTTGTTAACATCGAGTATAGATTTAAGTGTCAGGAAGTTATTTCTGAAAGTATTTGTATGGAGTGTAGCCATGTATGGAAGCGAAACATGGACGGTAAATAGTCTGGACAGGAAGAGAATAGAAGCTTTTGAAATGTGGTGCTACAGAAGAATGCTGAAGATTAGATGGGTAGATCACATAACTAATGAGGAAGTATTGAATAGAATTGGGGAGAAGAGAAGTTTGTGGCACAACTTGACCAGAAGAAGGGATCGGTTGGTAGGACATGTTCTGGGGCATCAAGGGATCACCAATTTAGTATTGGAGGGCAGCGTGGAGGGTAAAAATCATAGGGGGAGACCAAAAGATGAATACACTAAGCAGATTCAGAAGGATGTAGGTTGCAGTAGGTACTGGGAGATGAAGAAGCTTGCACAGGATAGAGTAGCATGGAGAGCTGCATCAAACCAGTCTCAGGACTGAAGACCACAACAACAACAACAGCAACACCATTATATAATCTATCTGATACCTTTTAGTATCTCCAGGGTTCTTCCATGTATACAACCTTCTTTCATGATTCTTAAACCAAGTGTTAGCTATGATTAAGTTATGCTCTGCACAAAATTCTACCAGGTGGCTTCTTCTTTCATTTCTTAGCCCCCGTCCATATTCACCTACTATGTTTCCTTCTCTCCCTTTTCCTACTGTCGAATTCCAGTCACCCATGACTATTAAATTTTTGTCTCCCTTCACTACCTGAATAATTTCTTTTATCTCATCATACATTTCTTCAATTTCTTCGTCATCTGCAGAGCTAGTTGGCATATAAACTTGTACTACTGTAGTAGGCATGGGCTTCGTGTCCATCTTGGCCACTATAATACACGTTCACTATGCTGTTTGTAGGGGTCTCCCTTAACTGTCTGAATAATTTCTTTTACCTCATCGCACATTTCTTCAACCTCTTCATCATCTCCGGAGCTAACTGGCATGTAAACTTGTACTACTGTAATGGGTGTTGGCTTTGGCTACAATAATGCGTTCTCTGTGCTCTTCATTGTAGCATACCCACGTTGGTAATTTCTTATTCATCATTAAACATACTCCTACTTTATCCCTAACTGATTATATATTTAAAAACCTGTATCTGACCACAATCTCTGTTCCTCCTGTATTCGAATTTCACATTTTCCACTACTTCTAACCTCAGTGTATCCATTCCCTTTTTATATTTTCTAATCTACATGCGTCATTAACGGATCTAACATTCCACGCTCCGATCCATAGAACTCCAATTTCGTTTCTCCTGACGACGACATCCTTCTGGGTACTCCCCAGCTGGAGATCAGAATGGGGGACTATTGTAGGTCTGAAATATTTTACTCAGCACATAATAATAATAACAACAATAATGACGCGTGACGAGGACCTCCCGTCGGGGAGACCGCTCGTCTGGTGCAAGTATTTCGATTTGACGCCACTTCGGCGACTTGAAGGTCGATTGGTATGGAAAGATGATGATTAGGACAACACAACACCCAGTCCCTGAGCGGAGAAAATCTCCGATCCAGCCGGGAATCGAACCCGGGCCCTTAGGTTTGACAGTCCGTCGAGCCGACCACGCAGCTACCGGGGACGGACAACATCATTTAACCATTCAGTAGAGTTGCATGCCGTCTAGAAAAAGTTTGTCCTGTGCTCATTCATTCACAATACCAGCACAGCAAGGCCGTTTTGGTTGAAGTTACAAGGCCGGATCAGTCTATCATCCAAACTGTTTCCCCTGAAACTATTGAAAAGGCTGCTGCCCCTCTTCAGAAACCGCATATTTGTCAAATCTCTCAACAGATACCCCTACACTGCGGTTGCACCAGCAGCACTGCTTTCTGTATCGCTGAGGCACTCAAGCCTCCCACCAACGGCAAGATCCATGGTTCACGCAGGCTGCTACATTATTTTGCAGTTTATGAATGGTTCAAATGGCTTAAATGGCTCTGAGCACTGTGGGACTCAACTGCTGAGGTCATTAGTCCCCTAGGACTTAGAACTAGTTAAACCTAACTAACGTAAGGACATCACAAACATCCATGCCCGAGGCAGGTTTCGAACCTGCGACCGTAGCGGTCCTGCGGTTCCAGACTGCAGCGCCTTTAACCGCACGGCCACTTCGGCCGGCTGCAGTTTATGATTTACACATGTTATGGTAATATTCATCGAAAAACAGAAGAGTAGTGATTTTCTCGGAATCTTGCTACGTTACAAACGACTTGGTTTTACTATTACATGGTTGATTTAAAGTTAGTATACAAAAACAAACTTCGTTCACATCCGTGGAAGATTCTCTCTGATCGCGCAGTTTGACAACCAAAGTAAGCGTAACGCCCCATTTCGCCAAATGTTAGCTAGAATAGCTGGTGATGTACAGTGGAATGTATTCTGATGCAGTCTTCTTCGGGGTGTGATTTCTTTTACTCTCTCGACGAGATAAGAGTAGTTTTGAATCTTTTTGACCAAATTCTTTAGCTGACGGTAAAAACGAACACCGCATGCTTCCACTACTGAAGTGCATTTGATGGGGAGGGGGGTAACACTTTAATACTACACTAATACACGATGTCAACCCTTCATCTTGTAAAATCTCCTCGTGTAGCTGTGAATCTGTTTGTCTTCCCCCTCCCCCGAGAAAATTCACAAATTTTTAGATTTTTCTCCTGCACTTAGGATTACATGAGATTAAATAAAGTGTATTGGGCATTAACTCGTTTTATTTGCAGGGTATAGAACGTGAAAATCTAAAATGAAAGTACTTTCCACATCGGTATTTGATGCCACGGCCCTCGGGTTACTGTTCTGTTTTCTTTCCGCTACGCCAACCGCTGAATGGAACCTAAAGTAATCTAAAAGGCGCATGCTAAACCCTGACCCACGCTAAAAATACTTTTTTTTCTAAACGCTTGGCCTTTTAGTGCTTCCAGTTTGTCACTTTTATTTCTGTTTGGACCATATCGGTGATGACTAGCAGGCGCGGTCTCCTTGTAAGTCGGACTGTTAGCTCGGCCACGACTGTTGCTCCTTCCCTTAATGCGGCAGCAGAGGGAGAGAGACTCATTGACATTAGCACTCCCGACAGCACGTCTAGAGACAGGGGTGGCAGCATGTCGTCGTTTCATATTGGTTCCGGTGATGCGTGCAGCACTGCAGTGGAAGTATCAGTATGTATTGGCTCTGAGGACACTGGACATTGTCAGACTGCATTCGTTATCTGCATTAGGGCCGAACACCTGGCATTGTAGTATAGGATGCCACTGGTTACGCAACACGATCACTGGTTCGCATAGGAGGTAATGTGCATGGCAGCCGTTACATTTCTAATGTGCTTAGGTCGGTGGCTGTCCTCTACCTTCGGTATTTTTCATGAAGAAAACGCGTGACAATTTGTTTCCCGTGCTGTCCTGAACTACCTCCGTACAGGGGGTGGTCGATTGTTGGCTCGCCAGCATCTTCTACTCATCTCACACGCCCTGAAGACGTTTGGTGATGAGTTGCAGACTAACTGACTCGACAGCATTCACCAGCTTTTATGATTCATGGACCCGGGAATACTCTTGAAGCAGCATGGAATGACGTACCCTCCTCTGCCATGTAAGACCGAACAAAGTAGGCAATAAAGCGATGTACTCACAAAATTAATACTTCATGTGCCACGAATTCCACTGTACAAGTCCGCGTAAAAACATGTCACTCCTCAGTAAAACCTTGGATGAAACGGCACGTGGGCATCAAGGAGTCCGCTTTACAGATGTTGAACAGCCAGATGGACCTATAACATCGGGGTCTGTTACTGAATCTCTTCTTCACATGGTCTCCTCACTATTGATAGGGTCCACACGTGTTTACAATCATCCTGGATAAATAGTAGTTCCTGTTGCCTACATGCAGTTCTCCTACATTCCTTCTCTGTTCCCAACCACCTCCGCCGCTCCCCCTCCCTCCCCATCCCCCACACCTCCCATGGGGATTAATGTCCATTACTGATAGATTAGTTACAGGAGGGTTTTGGTCCATTAATTGGTCTACATCAACTCTGATCTGGTTCCACTAGGATTCCACTAGGATCCATCGTATGGGCTGTATAATCTCCGTGTTGATTTGGACTGTTTTAAAAATGATAGGGGGCGATTTCTATGTTAACCTTGTCTAGCATTACTTGTAGACCCATTTTAGATATTTTGTTTTTCTATGTTTTGTATATTTCTTATGTTTTTAATATTTTTCATATCTTTATTGGTTATATATGTTTTTCCAGCGTGGACTAGGACTTCACTCAGTTTCCTGAGGGAACCAGGTAGTTCAGTTTCTTTCGCGTTAAGTAACTTTAATTTATCTCACTTCTCGTAAATGTAATGGTTAATATTTTCTGTCTATTGTACTGGATTGTTATTTAACATTGAGATACATTTTGATGCTGCGATTCCCAAGGTCTAGTTTTCGCATCCTTTTAATTTGGTTTCTACCACTAGATGTCGCGATCCTCAACCCGAGATGGGCTGGCACGTGCTTGGTTTCACAGTATTCAGTGTGTGGCTAGCGCTGTAACGTGTAGTTCTATTTGACACACACCAGTATATTTTAGTATGTTGACGATTCCCAGGGACTGTATGTGTTTTATTCTTTGTTTCTACAGCAGATTTTGACGATTTCAGCTTTCTTCCGTTTTTACTCTACTTATACGTCGACCTGTGTTTTAATTTACATTACATTCATTCCACAATGTTTTCCTCCACACCTACAAATCTGTAATCCGCCCCATTCTGTTATGCCAGTCCCGGCTGGATATCCCCCCCCCCCCTCTCCCCAAATTCTATAAGTCCCCCCAGATCCTGGAACGCCATGCACTCCACCTCGCCTTCCGTATACGCCTCCTGTCCCCCACATGGATTCTCTACAACCCAATTCCTTTCCCCCATCTGCTCCTTTTCCTAGAACATATCCGCGTCCTCTAAACCTCCTGCCAACTTGATCCCCCTCATGCCCTAGTTGCTCCTCTCCTCTCCAACCCCCACCCGCTGCTGCGCCTTCACTGTTGTGTCCTCTATACCCTCCACTTTTACTCCCTTCATCTCCTTTCCCGAGGTGGCTTCCACCAACTCCCCCTTATTGATGATGCCCTCTCTCCCTCCATTTATCCTCCCTCCCTCTGTCCTTTCCCCAGGCTCCTCTCCCCTCCTTCCATCCTGTTTTTTCTCCTCCTTTCCTCACTCTGACCTCCTTCTCTCCCCCTTTTGCTTTCCCCTCCACTGCCTCCCCCACTCTTTCTCGTGTTCACCCTGCCCTCCCCCCTTTTCTATCTCCTCTCCCGACAATGGCTCCCCCCCTTCTGTTTTCTTTTCCTCTTCTACCCTCCTTTTCTCCCCTCATCGGTCCAGGTTCTCCCACGCTCCCATCTGCCGCCTGTGGCCTCCATAGTGCTGCTTTAAGTGTATTTTCAGTTTTGAGTGTCCACTGTCAGTGTGGCAAACAGCCTCCATACTGTCACTAGATGTGTTTTAACTGTTGCAAATAGAAACCAGACTGTCGCTGTTTCTTTTTTTTTATTGTGCCTGTCTATTTACTATGTAGGCAACGGCCTTGCCGCAGTGGATACACCGGTTCCCGTGACATCACCGAAGTTAAGCACTGTTCGGCGTGGCCGGCACTTGGTTGGGTGACCATCCAGCCGTCATGCGCTGTTGCCATGTTTCGGAGTGCACCCAGCCTCGTGATGCCAATTGAGGAGCTACTCGACCCAATAGTAGCAGCTACGGTCAAATAAAACCATCATAACGACCGGGAGAGCGGTGTGTTGATCACACGCCCCTCCTATCCGCATCCTCAGCTGAGGATGACAGGGCGGTCGGATGGTCCCGGTGGGCCACTTGTGGCTGAAGACGGAGTGCTATTTACTATATGCTTTCACTCAGCATCCCGACATTTTGTGTTTCTATTTTCTTCGCAACTTTTTCATCATGTTTCAGTTTTTAACAGTCACCGTTTAATCGCCTGCTTTTATTGTTATGATATCTCCTAATTCTGTCTTTTTAACTTTTCTATAGGCTGCAGAGCGGTGTATTGTGCTGCTGCCTGCCCGGCCCCCCTCTGAGGGGGAATCTAAATCCAATAAAGGAAATAAATGCAATGTTTTGTGCTCATAGGTTTTATGCTAACACACGTGGACTGTTATGTACTCTCCAGGCTCGTCTTTGACTGTGTTTTGGGGATGTATTACTGATCACGCATCCAACATTTTACTGAGGAGTAACATGTTCTTGTTTGTACCTTGGAATTCATGGCACATTTAATAATAATTTTGTGAGTACATCACTTTACTGTGTACTTTGTTCAGTAGGTTATGTTGACTGCTACCACTCTTACTGATGTACTTGTACTCCATATGCAGATACGACCTGAAGATATACCTCACAGGCATGAAACTGATCGATACACAGTGAAAACATAAGGTACAGCTACGGCGTATTTGGACTTTCACTCAATTTTAATATAGACTATTTTACCATATCTGATTTTAAATCGGTTGATTGTCCTTCACATCACGCATACTTTTTTTACCTGTGTCTGGCCGCCCTATAAGTTTATTTGTACAAGAAAAACAATTTAGCAACCAAGCAGTAAGAGGAAGATGAGTTTTCGTGCCTTGTGTGCTCGTACCTTCAGCCTGTGAGAAGAAACGTTTCACTCAACACGGAACTATAAACGCACATTGCTGTCACGGTGTCAGTTCGTCTAAGTAGCATCCTAAAGACTGCTACCGAAGATGTGTCACAACGGTTGTGTGTCAGCAGTATGCTTGGTTCATACAGCTAGCTCATGTTCATCAATGTAATCTTTTCTGCATCTTTGCTGCGATGTTCTAGGATCTCCAATGTTAACCACCGGCTGCATGCTGTTTAACCGAAGGCTTCCGATTATTGCAAGTTTCTGCCGACTTAGGAGTGGAGTAAAACTATTTTAGCTAACTGCTTCAAATTATTTGATAGAATAATAAGTGAAAGATGCTACATACAACATACAATTTCATCTCGCTTTAATTTCCCGTCAGCTACGCCTAAAATGGGAGCTCTGTATCTTTTTTTTTTTTTTTTTAATATACAGCAGATTTTGGTGCCGAATATAGCAGAAATACCGACACAACTGGGCTAGTTAATGAAATAGCGGCTTTCAAATTCGAGTGGAAAGAGTTAATGGGGAACATTGACACAGTTCCTCATTTGTAGATTTTGAATTTGTTTTGAAAATATGAGTTGCGAGACACTTATCCAAACATGGAAATAGCATTGAGGATATCTGCGATGATTCCAGTGACTGCAGAATCTTGTCAGCTCAGTTTCAGCAAATTGAAGGCGATAAAAAACTTATTATGGTCGAGTATATGTGACACATACTGTCAAATTCAGCAATCGTGTCGACAGAATATGACACGGCTGCTACATATTGTTTCACTCACATAATCCATGTGTGTGCTTCGCTCAAAGCAAGGAAATGGAAAGTAAAATTATAATAAAAGCACAGTTCTTGTGAATGAATGTTTTGTCAACCTTAGTTGTAGCCCTTTTCTTCTTTTATTTCCATTTAATTATTTATGGACTATTAATAATTAATGACGAGCAAATAAAATCCGGTCTTCGTTTATTTAATGCTAAAATCAGTGTACGGCAGCTGCAGGAAAGGATAATTAATAAATTTTGTTACACATTGATTCTTTTAGAATTTTGTACAAATTTTAATTTATTTACTACATTGATACATTTAATGTGTTGTCTTCAAGGTTTTACATCTATACTGCTCACTTACATAATACTTTCCACGAACGATTCATTTTTGTTAAACGTATCTAACAAATTACACAAAATTTCCCAAGTCTGTTAGACTTAGGGGAGGGAGGGGGGATTAGTGAAGGTGGCACACTACCCTTTTGGCCAGAGGCTGATGCGTAATGTATTACATTTCTCGCCTCTGCATTCCCACAACGCCGCGCTGAGGGGCCGCTCGGTTCGAGGCGCCATGTCACGGATTGCGCGGCTCCTCCCGCCGGAGGTTCGGGTCCTCCCTCGGGCATGTGTGTGTGTGTGTGTGTGTGTGTGTGTGTGTGTGTGTGTGTGTGTTTGTGTTTGTGATTGTGTGTGCGTGTGTTGTACTTAGCTTACGTTAGTTTAAGTTAGTTTTTAGTTTAAGTAGCGTGCAAGTCTAGGGACCGATGACGTCAGCAGTTTGGTCTCTTGGGAATTCACATACACACATTCCCACATCACAAATTTATTTGATCTTCCTGCTGTTTTGTACACGCACAATAAGCAAAATTTCGTAATTTGCTAGCCTTCCCGGCGTGGCAGTTGTAATGGCTGGATAACTTTTTGGTTACATATGTCGACATTCCTGCGCTGCAGAGTTGATAGCTTGCGTCCACAAAATAGTTGCAAAATACCGGCGTGAGGACTAAGCTGTTATGCATCAGTTGGGCTACGTGATCGGCAAATCGCACCCCGAAATTTAGTTGCTTAATAAAAGTTACGCAATAGATGTAATTAAAGTAATTAATGAAATGAGTGGCCATTCCATTGAATTCCAGAAAGCGGTACTCCCAAATTTGCTATTAACTAATATCACGAAAGGGGTTTATTAACTACAACTACATCTACATTTACGTGATTACTCTGTTATTCACAATAAAGTGCCTGGCAGAGGGTTTAATGAACCACCTTCAAGCTGTCTCTCTACCGTTCCACTCTCGAACGGCACACGGGAAAAATGAGCATTTAAATTTTTCTGTGAGAGCCCTGATTTATTTTATCGTGATGATCATTTCTCCCTGGGTAGGTGGGTGCCAACAGAATGTTTTCGCAATCGGAGGAGAAAACTGGTGATTGAAATTTCATGAGAAGCTCCCGTCGCAACTAAAAACGCCTTTGTTTTAATGATTGACTCTCCAATTCACGTATCATGTCTATGACACTATCTCCCCTATTTCGCGATAATACAAAACGATCTGCCCTTCTTTGTACTTCTTCGATGTCATCCGTCAGTCCCACCTGATGCGGATCCCACACCGCACAGCAATACTCCAGAAAAGGACGGACAAGCGTGGTGCAAGCAGTCTCCTTAGTAGACCTGTTGCACCTTCTAAGTGTTCTGCCAATGAATCGCAGTCTTTTGTTTGCTCTACCCACAATATTATCTATGTGATCGTTCCAATTTAGGTTATTTGTATTCACTTGAATTTACAGCCTTCAGATTTGTGTGACTTATCGGGTAATCGAAATTTAGCTGATTTCTTTTAGTACTCATGTAAATAACTTCACACTTTTCCTTATTCAGGGTCAATTGACACTTTGCGCACCATACAGATATCTTATCTAAATCATTTTGCAAGTCGTTTTGATCATCTGATGACTCTACAAGACGGTAAATGAGAGCATCATCTGCAAACAACCTAAGACGGCTACTCAAATAGTCTCCTATGTCGTTAATATACATCTACATCTACATACATACTCCGCAATCCACCATATGGTGCGTGGCGGAGTGTACCTCGTACCATAACTAGCATCTTCTCTGCCTGTTCCACTCCCAAACAGAACGAGGGAAAAATGACTGCCTATATGCCCCTGTACGAGCCCTAATCTCTCTTATCTTATCTTCGTGGTCCTTCCGCGAAATGTAAGTTGGCGGCAGTTAAATTGTACTGCAGTCAGCCTCAAATGCTGGTTCTCTAAATTTTCTTAGTAGCGATTCACGAAAAGAACGCCTCCTTTCCTCTAGAGACTCCCACCCGAGTTCCTTAAGCATTTCCGTAACACTCGCGTGATGATCAAACCTACCAGTAACGAACCTAGCAGCTGGCCTCTGAATTGCTTCTATGTCCTCCCTCAGCTCGACCTGATAGGGATTCCAAACGCTCGAGCAGTACTCAAGAATACGTCGTATTAGTGTTTTATAAGCGGTCTCCTTTACAGATGAACCACATCTTCCCAAAATTCTACCAATGGACCGAAGACGGCTATCCGCCTTCCCTACAACTGCCATTACATGCTTGTCCCACTTCATATCGCTCTGCAATGTTACGCCCAAATATTTAATCGACGTGACTGTGTCAAGCGCTACTCTACTAGTGGAGTATTCAGACATTACAGGATTCTTTTTCCTATTCATCTGCATTAATTTACATTTATCTATATTTAGAGTCAGCTGCCATTCTTTACACCAATCACAAATCCTGTCCAAGTCATCTTGTATCCTGCAGTCACTCAACGACGACACCTTCCCGTACACCACAGCATCATCAGGAAACAGCCGCACATTGCTATCCACCCTATCCAAAAGATCATTTATGTAGATAGAAAACAACAGCGGACCTACCATACTTCCCTGGGGCACTCCAGACGATACCCTCACCTCCGATGAACACTCACCATCGAGGACAATATAGATCAGGGAAGTACGAAATAAGAAGCTTGGCCCAGGTGAATCCCAGAACTTATAACAGATTTTAAACGTGCAGGAAATGGGAAAGGACATTAAAATTGTCGCGGTGTAACGGAAAGAATGGAAACGCAGAAATCTTTGAAGGCAAAGGAAATATGACAAACCGAAGGCAGTGGCTCGGTGTAAATAATGAGCTACCTGTTTCAGCTGGGATAATGTCGGAAGCAATCCCGGAATAGGTTTACGCTGCTAGGCGGCAGGAAACTGCGGCGCCTCGTATTTCCTCGCTACGTGCGGCTGCGTGGGCGTCTCGGCTTATTTTACCGACACCGAAAACCGCGCCGCGCGTTCGGCTGCGGTGTCGGCTTTCGGCCTCCGGCGCTGGCGCCGCCGCGACAGTCCAACGCCGTCGGCAGCCGTCACCGCCTCTCGACACACACCTCCGGCGGCGGATCCGGTGAAACCGCGGAGGCGCTGTAAGCCGACGCGGCAGCCGACAGCCCACTTGCTGTGACTGGCAGGGCGAGCGCCGTGTCCGACTGTGCTGAAACTAAAACTCCTATTTCCAAGCTTCGCACAGAGGGTGTAACACTTCTGGCTATTGCAGCCGTGATCACCTTTCTGTCACACAGTACGTGTTGCAGCAGGGCAGCAGACCTCACTAGAAACTACTGACTGGTGTGTGCGAATAATACAGAATAATAGAAAGAAAATTAAGAATTTCCTAGAGGATGATGAGTTTGACTTTCGGAAAGATAACAGCACTAAAGAGGCAGTTACGACGTTGCAATTGATACTGGGAAAAAGTGAAACGTCCCCTTAGAAAAATTAATGAATTACTGTGCTGGTAAACCCCTTATGTTATTTGGTTTTGAAACAGATGAGCAAAGCTGAATGTACTCAGACATTTGTCTCTTTACTTATTCTGATCATCACTAAACTGACACAATATTTCTAGCGCAATGCAATCTGACTTTCAAATATCCCTGCAAAAGAATGGCCTTGACTAACAATAACCTATACCTTTCATGAATCACTTACTTCACAAAAATCTTCGTTACTCGAACTACTGCAATACAGCGAGCGCCACTACTGCCAGCTAAATATAAGATTCTAACTACTGAAGGCACTAGCTACTGATAGGCATAGTTAGCAAATGAAAGATTTTGAAAGAGAACAAACAATGTATTTACCTTAATGGTGTTCATTTTACGAGGGGCGTTCAGAAAGTAAGCTCCGATCGGTCGCGAAATGGAAACGACTATGAAAATCCGATAAAGCTTTGCACAGATGTGTTGGGTAGTGTCTCTAGTATAACCCCAGTTAGCATCACGTCGCTCTTCTCATTTCTGAGCTCGCAGTGAGTGCGTAAAGATGTCTAGAAAATAGTGTCTGCCGCCAAGTACGAGGGCCTGGTGAGAAATTTCGCCTGAAGCTATGCAGCTAACATTACATAACTGTCGTGCTGTTTCTTCTTCAAGACAATTCTCAGCCGCATTCTGCAGGGGCAATGAAGATGCTCCTGCATCGTTTTCAAATGGAAATGTGAGATTACCCACAATACAGTCCGCAATTGTCTCCCCCTGAGTTTCATCTCTGGTCACATGAACCGCTGTCTTTGAAGACAACATTTTGACACAGACAACGAGGTGTAGGCCAGCGTGGAGAATTGGCGGAAAGCACTGGCGGCTGCCTTCTATGATGAGGCTATTGAAAAGTTGGTACAACGCTATGACAAAAGTCTAAGTCAGAACGGCGACTACGTAGAGAAGTAGCTGAAAGGTGTAGCTAATTGTTACAAGTAAAACATTTCTGATGTTCACTGTGGTTTCAATTTGGCAATCAATCGGAGCTTACTTTCTGAACAGGCCTCGTATGTATATATTTATATCAGTTCATGACATACAGTCTTACAAATTTACTCTCTCTGATGGACATACGTACAAACAATCCGCTCTCAAAACTCTGCCGTCTCTCTCCCCACATCCACCACTGCTGGCGGCTCACATCCAACTGCACAACGCTACGCACTGTTCACATCCAACTGCCCAACAGTACAATGCCAACCAGCCACAGACTGTACACAGCACACAGCATACAGAGCGCTACGTGACGTTACCAGTATAAAAACCTAAACAGCTTACTTACAAAATATTCCAACAATGCCAACCAGCCACAGACTGCACACAGCACAGCCAGTGATTTTGATACAGAGCGCTACGTGGCGTTACCAATATAAAAAACTAAACAGCCTACTTACAAAAGACTTAAGAAAAATCAAGACATGGTCATAGGATTAATCGATCTCGAAAAAGCAATGTACAATGTAAAATGGTGCAAGATATACGAAATTCTGCTGAAAAGAGAAATAACCCACAAAGAAAAAGGGGTAATCTACAACATGTTTCAGGGAACAATTATAATGGAAGTTCAACAACGAAATAAATGGCTCTGAGCACTGTGCGACTTAACTCCTGAGGTTATCAGTCGCCTAGAACTTAGAACTAATTAAACCTAACCAACCTAAGGACGTCACACACATCCATGCCCGAGGCAGGATTCGAACCTGCGACCGTAGCGGTCGCTCGGTTCCAGACTGTAGCGCCTAGAACCTCACGGCCACTCCGGCCAGCAACAACGAAATACTGTGATAAAATATGACGGGACACAGAAACACATTCTTTCTCCCCTACTGACCCATTTACGGAAGAAGCAATGAAAGTAAAAGAAATGTTTAAGATTCTAATTAAAATTCATCGCGAAAGTGTAAAAGTGAAAAGATTCGCTATTATCAGTGATAAGGAAGAATAACTACAGGAAGTGTCGAATGCAATGGATGTTTTAATTAGTATAAAATATGGATTGAGAATAAACTGGACAAAGGCCAAAGTAAAGACGAATAGCGGAAAGAAGATTGGTGACAAACTTAACGGAAGGAGACTACGAAGTTAATTCTGCTGCCTTGTAAGCAAAATAACATATGGCTGACTAAGGAGATCATAAAAAGCAGATTAACAGAGGCAAAGAGGTCATACCTGGTGGAGAGATAGCTGACAGTATCACACATTGGCCTTATTCTGAAGAAGAAATTACCGAGAATGTACTGAGAATGAACATTTGGAGGATAGCATTGTATGGTAAGGAATCACGTATTGTGGGTAAACAAGAGAATTGAGGTGTTTGAGATGTGGTGTTCAAATGGTTCAAATGGCTCTGAGCACTATGGGGCTTAACATCGGAGGTCATCAGTCCCCTCTAACTTAGAACTACTTAAACTTAACTAACCTAAGAACATCACACACATCCATGCCCGAGGCAGGATTCGAACCTGCCACCGTAGCGGTAGCGTGGTTCCAGACTGAAGCGCCTAGAACCACTCGGCCACACCGGCCGGTAGATGTGGTGTTACAGAAATCTGTTGAAAATTAGGTATACCGATAAAATGAGGAAGGAGATTGGTTCAAATGGCTCGGAGCACTATGGGACTTAACTGCTAAGGTCATCAGTCCCCTAGAACTTAGAACTAGTTAAACCTAACTAACCTAAGGACATCACACACATCCATGCCCGAGGCAGGATTCGAACCTGCGACGGTAGCGGTCGCGCAGTTCCAGACTGTAGCGCCTAGAACCGCTCGGCCACCCCGGCCGGCGGGAAGGAGATTAGGCAAAGAAAGGAAAGCATGGAAAAACAGGCAAAGAGGAAAAATACGACTACACATGATGTTAAGACATCAGTGAATAACTTATGTGCTGCAAAATTAACCTGCAGAGAGTAAAAGCTATAGGTATTGGGTGTTGGTTGTGGCTGGATGCACAACCCTATGACGCATCGGACCAATCTCTGATGACCAACAGAGTCAGGAACCAACCCAAATGATCATACCGAACTAATTTAAAGTAAGGATACTGTCACGTCTTATTTAAATGAATATTAATAATGGCCCAATTAAGCGTGAAGTAACTGGGTATCACACTACGCACATGGAAATTGCGGTTTATTGGCAGTACATTTATAAAATGCAACAGGTCCACTAAAGACACTGCTTACAACACCTTGTCTGCCCGCTTCTAGAGTATTAGTGTGCGGTGTGGGATACGCATCAGATGGGATTGACGGAGGTCAACGAAATAGTTCAAAGAAGGGCAGCTCATTTTTCATTATTGCAAAATAAGGGAAAGAGTGCCACGGATAAGATATCCAAATAGGGGCAGTTTTTCATTGCGGCAAGAACTTGTGGACGCCCATTTACATATCGAGAAATGATCATCGTCACAAAATAAGACAAATAAAAGCTGGCACGGAAAGATTTAAGTGTTCGTTTCTCCCATCCGCTGTCCGAGAGTGGAATGGTGGAGAAATACCTTGGAGGTGGTTCGATGAACTCTGTGCCAGGCACATTCCAGAGTAATCATGAAGATGTAGATATAGATGAACTCTATAATATAACCTTGGAACATGTGGATGGGGAGGATGAAACAAAGTTGTGTTAATAATTCGCGGACATGGGCAGTGACTGCATAAGTTGTTAGACAGAAATATAGGAGCTAACATCACAACATTGCCAAAATACACACTGAAAGGTAGTTTTTTTTTCGTCTGTTTTCTGACTGGTTTGATGCGGCCCGCCACGATCTCGTCTCCTGTGCCAACCTCTCCATCTCAGAGCAGCATCTTCAACCTATGTCTTCGATAACTTGTTAGATGTATACCAATCTCTGTCTTCCTGTACAGATTTTACCCTCCACAGCTCCCTCTAGTACCATGGAAGTTGTTCCGTGGTGTCTTAACAAATCTCCTGTTCCCGTCTTTTCTTCTTGTCAGTGTTTTCCATGTATACCTTTCCTCGGTGATTCTCCGAAGAACCTCCTCATTCCTTACCTTATCAGTCCACCTAATTTTCCACATTCTTCTGAAACACCAAACGCTTCGATTATCTTCTTTTCTGGTTTCCCCGCAATCCATGTTTCACTACCATACAATTCTATGCTCCAGACGTAGATTCTCAGAAATTTGTCTCTCAAATGATGCGCTACGTTTGATATTATGCCAGGAATGCCCTTTTTACCAGTGCTGGTCTACTTTTGATGTCCTCCTTGCTCCATACGTCATTGGTTATTTTTCTCCGCAGGTAGCAGTACTCCTTAACTTCATCTACTTCGTGACCATCAATCCTGATGCTGAGATTTTCGCTGTTCTCATTTCTGCTACTTCTCATTACTTTCGTCTTTCTTCGGTTTACTCTCATTCCATATTCTGTACTCATTAGATTTTCCTTTCCGTTCAGCGTATCATGTAATTCTTCTTCACTTTCACTTAAGATAGCAATGTCATCAGAAAATAGTATCATTGTATTCTTTCACCAGAATTTTAGTTCCATTCCTGAACCTTTCTTTTTATTTCCAAAATTGCTCTCTCGATGTACAGATTGAACAGTAGGGGCGAAAGACTACATCCTTGTCTTACATCCTTTTTAATCCGAGCACTTCATTCTTGGCCGTCCACTCTTATTATTTCCTTTTGGCTCTTGTTCATATTATTTTTACCTGTCTCTTCCTACAGATTACCCTTAACTTTCCCAGAATTTCGAATTTCTTGCACCATTTTATATTGTCGAACTCTTTTTTTCAGGTTGACAAATCCTATGAACGTTTTTGATTTTTCCGTAATCTTGCTTCCATTTTCAACAGCCTCAGAGAACTTCAAATGTGTCTCGTCATTCCTTAATACTTCCGTATCCCACTTCTTTGCGTTTTGATCCTTCCTGACTAATCTCTTGAACTTCAGTCTACTCTTCATCATTACTACATTGCGATCTGAGCCTATGTCTGCTCCTGGGTACTCTTTACAATCCAGTATCTGATTTCGGAATCTCCGTCTGACCATGATGCAATCTAACTGAAATATTCCTGTATCACCGTTCTTTTCCACGTATACCTCCTCCTTTGATGATTCTTGAACAGGGTATTCGCTATTAGTTGCTGGAATGTATCACGGAACTCATTTAGTCTTTCTTCTCTCTCATTCCTTGTTCCAACCCCATATTCTCCTGCAATCTTTCCTTCTACTCCTTCCCCTACAACTGCATTCCACCCCCAATAGCCAAACAGATTTTCATCTCCCTTTATATAATGTATTACTCTTTCACTATCATCTTATACTTTCTCTACCACTTCAACTTGCGGCGTCGGCATATATACCTGGAAAATCGTTTCTGGTGTTGGTTTGCTGTCGATTCTGACAAGGACAACACTGTCACTCAACTGTTCATCGCAACTCACTCTTTGCCCTACCTTTATATCTATAACGAATCCTACTTCCATTCTACCATTTTCTCCTGTTGTTGATATCACCCGATACTGATCTGACCAGTAAACGTCTTCTTTCGAATAGATTTCACAGATTTACTATATCTAGATTGAGCCTCTGCGTTTCCCTTTCCAGATTTTCTAGCTTCCTGCCACGTTCAAGCTTCTGACATTCACGCCTCGACTCTTAGAACGTTATCCTTTCGTTTACTACTCAATTTTTTTCTCATTGTCATCCCCCCCCCCCCGCACCACCCCTCTTGGCAGTCTCCTCCCGGAGATCCGAATGGGTGACAGTTTTCCAATTACAGGAATCCTGTACTCTGTGGATATACATTCTGTGTCTTTAATTCAGTCGTTTCCATTGCCTTCTGCATACTCATGCCGTTGATCATTGCTTATTCCTCCGCCTGTAGGGCCAGTTTTCCACCTCTAGGGCAAGAGAGTGTCCTGAACCTCTGTCCACTCCTCCTCTTTGACATGGCCTTCGGCGGAATGAGGCTGACTTCTTATGCTGATAGTCTTCTTCCGCCACTGCTGATTATTAACCAAAATCTAAGCAGCGCCGGATTTCGAACTTGAGACCGAGTACCATTTGATTACCAATCAAAGACGCTATCTCCCTTTTTTTCGTTATTGTTCGTTGTATTTGATTGTAGCGGACGTCACATGACATCCAATAAAGTTCGTTGTTGATCGCTTCACCCAGTTTTTTAATTACAGCAACCACCCAGGCCTCTGACCGAACACGCTGAACTACCGTGCCAGCTTCCCTATACCATGGGCCCATCTGGATATATGCAGATATAGTTGGAGGAAGGCTCACCTCATCAAGCACCTTGAAGAGCAGAGAGTTTTCACTAGCCTACCACAAGGTGCCCAGTAGGATCGAGTGACACCTCGTCCAGCCTTTGTGACAAAGAGAGAGTGTCACAACAAATCACATTTTATTTTTCTGACAGTGGATTCATACTATATGCAAATTTACGAATCATTTGTTATATCACAAAGGTCGACCCGATTCATATTCACAAAGGCGATGAAATTAATCGTGAATTAATTTTTCCCCGGCATTCAACGTTGCGTTGCGTCACCAGAGGACTATTGTGTCGTTAGGGTGGAGTAATTTTCCAAGTTTTGATTTAAATATTCCCAGTAATTTGCAATATAGCGAACAACCACAAAAGCTGAATTTTGAATTCAAGTCCGTAGCTTCTACTTGGCGGAGGGACGCCAGTCCGCCCTTCCCCTTTCGACGAGTTTCCGCCACTCTGGGGAACCCGGCTTCGGAACCGTGAGACCAGACCCTGCGGCCCAGAACAAAACCGTCACACTGCTTAGTTTGGCTACGGGCTCCTCTCTCTACCGGCGAATACTTACTGGGTTGAGATGCTACCGGTAACAAAATTGACAGGAGAGACCCTATCGTCGTCAGTTGTTTACAGTAGTTAGTTGGAGCATGCCAGTGGAGTTGACAAGCACTGAAATTGCCATCATTTGTATGTCTCTGTGCTTACCTAGTATTCTCAGAAGCAGACATGGACCTTACAGCTACGGTTCCAACTGCTTCGCATTAAAGGTAACGCATACGCGATTATTTTGGTTTTCATATCGAACGGTAGGCGCGTCAAAGCTAACCACGCTTGCTTGATAGTGCTACGTACTGCCCCTGCCTGGGCTTCAACTTATTCTTTCTCGTCGATAATAATCATTATTTTATTCTCTCAGTGAATACATTCTCTCTTTCTCTGATCAAGGGCTGGACAAGTTAAGAGGACGTTCGTTTGTGTTCCAAATTGTCCCTTTTGTCTTCTCCTGCAGCAAGACGTGATCTGTATCAGGTTTATGCATCGTTGTGTGTGTAGCATCCGATACTTTAACTGTAATACGCTACACCGCATTCCCAAGTGTGTCTGTATGGAAATATATGCAAGATCTTAACAGATCTGTTCGACTTTGTCTGTAGATTCCCCCTGCTGCCACCTAAAATCCTTTAACAATCAGAGTCTCCTGATAGAAGATATGAGGTCTGATGCTGACCATGGTCAAGACAGCTGAAGATTAGCACGTAAAGTGAAATGTACCTATTAATTGGGAATCGGAGGTCAGGCGGCCATTTTAATTTCTATCACTCCTATCGCCACATTCGTTCTCTTAAAAGAAAACCAACGGAAACCTCAACGTCTGCAACCTCTATAGAAATCTCCTGCCCTAAATTCTGCGTAAGCCTAACATGCAATCTTTACTCTGCAAAGCTCTAAAGAGATGTCTTCTCTTTCTGGCTGGTTTTTAACTCTGCTGTTTTCCGTCAGAGCATGAACTCGTTAGCCAATAGTGGCAAAGATTGTGAGTGCCTATCGCTAAAACTACAGTGAAGATGTTAAACAATCTATTCTTGTGGTTCGCTATGAGGTGTGGAGGAAGGCAGAAAACCTCTCGCACTGAAAAGGATCTGTCCAATGCTCTGCAAGCAGACAAAGCGGAAAAGCGCGGCCTTTCCAGAAAACACGTAACAGTATTGCATTACCCAATCAGAAAACAGGGCTCCGTTTAAATCCTGTAGACGAGCTGTTCTGTCTACCTGAGGCTGCGATTCTACCTAGAGTTCAACATTTTTATGATGAACAACTCCTCTTAAAAGAATTTTATGTCATGCAGCCAGCTTGTAAGCATTCAACTCTTGGAAACATTCACCATACTACAGAGGAAGGGTAAAGAAACAAAACAGTGAAATGAAAAAGCCACATCTAGAATTACAGAGCAGTGTAACTAAACGATCAAGGGGATTTTCATATCATCCTCTGAAATCAGTTAGTGGAGAGTTTCAGAGAAAAATAGAGATGTTGCATGGGGAAGGCAGAGATTTGAATACATCTAACGAAGAACTGAGGAGCTACACCGACATGAAGATGTTGGCAGAAGAGAAAATGTTCAAATGTGTGTGAAATGTTATGGGACTTAACTGCTAAGGTCATCAGTCCCTAAGCTTACACACTACTTAACCTAAATTATCCTAAGGATAAACACACACACCCATGCCCGAGGGAGGACTCGAACCTCCGCCGGGACCAGCCGCACAGTCCATGACTGTAGCGTCGTAGACCGCTAGGCTAATCCCGCGCGGCAGAAGAGAGAAATTTGTGCTGAGTTGCATGAAATCGAAGACTGACAATTGCAAAACAAGCGGTTTAGGAACAATGTCAAGCATCGGTTTTTCGCACAACACTATAATTCAGGGAGCTTTTTCGTTAGGTGGTGTCTGATATGGAGCTGGAGGAGCAGTGGTACACATTGGCTGGCTACTGGAATGTGGCATGCACATCAGAACTAATAACTTCAGTACTGTTGCGCAGTTATTAATTTACTTGGCTTGGCTGTGTAAAGTAATACAAAGGCCTTACGGCAGTGTGTCATACCAGGGTCTTCCAGATGCTTAAGCCAGAAGCAACCTGCTGATACAGCTATAGTCACCACAGTGCCGAACAATTACCACACATATTCTGACAAGATTGTGATAAGAAGTGCGACTGAAATATGATACAAAAATTTATTTGACACTACAATAGTGAAGCCATAGCCACAGTATTTTTTTTTCTTTAAAAAGAAAGGGTTATATTACTGGTTTCAACGAACATGTAGGAAAATATGTAATGGGAATTATGACCATACATCTGACAAAATTACGAGAAATTTCCATTATATATTCTCTAATTTCTCTAATTTCTTTTACATTTGAAAATGACAACATAGTTCGTTGAAACCGGTGATGTAAACCTTTCTTTACAAAGAAAAAATTTTTATACTATGACTATGGCTTCACTGTTGTAGTGTCAAATAAACTTTGAAATTACCACGCACCCCAGCCCAGCAGAGGACCAGAGTTGTAACATCATTGATACATGAGAATGCAGGCTTTCTCGGCGAATCTCTACGATAAAGTGTTCTCAGGTTGACAGCCGAGTCAATGCGTTGTTCTCCGGTAACGTTTCAGCAAGTTTCCTGCTTGCCATCTTCAGACGAAGAACAACGCATTGACTCGGCTGTCAACCCGAGAACATTTTATCGTTATCATTGATACAGCAGAATGGCAGTGGGGTGCTTCTAGGGTCTCCTGCAATGCCGGCTGCCTGCAACGTCGCATCACTATACGGGTCATCGCTCCAGCTTTGCAGGGGCACCGGATAAAATCAGCCGAACTAGGTCTAACTTGAAGAAATCAAGCTACACTACTGGCCATTAAAATTACTACACAACGAAGATGACGTGCTACAGACGCGAAATTCAACCGACAGGAAGACGATACTGTGATATGCAAATTATTAGCTTTTCAGAGCATTCACACAAGGTTGGCGCCGGTGGCGACACCTACAACGTGCTGACATGAGGAAAGGTTCCAACCGATTTCTCATACACAAACAGCACTTGACTGGCGTTGCCTGGTGAAACGTTGTTGTGATGCCTCGTGCAAGGGGGAGAAATGCGTCCCGTCACGTTTCCGACTTTGATAAAGGTCGGATTGTAGCCTATCGCGATTGCGATTTATCGTATCGCGACATTGCTGTTCGCGTTGGTCAAGATCCAATGACTGTTAGCAGAATATGGAGTCGCTGGGTTCAAGAGGGTAATACGGAAAGCCGTGATGGATCCCAATGGTTTCGCATCATTAGCAGTCGATATGACAGGCAGCTTATCCGCATGGCTGTGACGGATCGTGCAGCCACGTCTCGATCCCTGAGTCAACAGATGGGTACGTTTGCAAGACAACAACCATCTGCACGAACAGTTCGACGGCGTTTTCAGCAGCATGGACTATCAGCTCGGAGACATGGCTGTGGTTACCATTGACGCTGCATCACAGACAGGAGTGCCTCCGATGGTGTATTCAAGGACGAACCTGGGTGCAGGAATGGCAAAACGTCATTTTTTCGGATGAATCCAGGTTCTGTTTACAGCATCATGATGGTCGCATCAGTGTTTGGCGACATCGCGGTGAACGCACATTGGAAGCGTGTATTCGTCATCGCCATACTGGCTTATCACCCGGCGTGATGGTATGGGGTGCCGTTGGTTACACGTCTCGGTCACCTCAAGTTCGCATTGACGTCACTTTGAGCAGTGGACGTTACATTTCAGATGTGTTACGAACCGTGGCTCTACCCTATATTTCAGCAGGATAATGCACAACCGCACGTTGCAGGTCCTGTACGGGCCTTTCTGGATACAGAAACTGTTCGACTGCTGCCCTGGCCAGCACATTCTCCAGATCTCTCACCAATTGAAAACGTCTGGTTAATGGTGGCCGAGCAACTAGCTCGGCACAATACGCCAGTGACTACTCTTGATGAATTGTGGTATCATGTTGAAGCTGCATGGGCAGCTATACCTGTACACGCCATCCAAGCTCTGTTTGACTCAATGCCCAGGTGTATCAAGGCCGTTATTACGGCCAGATGTGGTTGTTCTGGATACTAATTTCTCAGGATCTATGCACCCAAATTGCTTGAAAATTTAATCACATGTAAGTTCTGGTATAATATATTTGTCCAATGAATACCAGTTTATCATCTGCATTTCTTCTTGGTACAGCTATTTTAATGGACAGTAGTGTAGTTCAGAGGGCGCGTGCAAGAGCGGTATAGGCCGTCACATGCACTTACTTGTTGCTGTATTCGCCACACCATTTTCGTCAGCCAATCCGAGCCCACATCGCTAGACCAACAGCTGTCTGGCCACGAGAGTATAGCTGCTCTCGCCCGGCGACTTGCAAGCAGTTCAGTCTCCACCGGCAGAATTATAAGATCGCCATAATCACGCCGCCGCTTGGACTCAGCGTCCGTAGATTTTGATGTTAGAACTCCTTTTACTGCTCGTGAAATGGGACTTTAATTTTCTACCTACTGTTGATCTCTAGAGGAACTTTTCTTATTTGTGGTAAACTGCAAACGAATCATAGAACTTATATTTGTTAACGTAAACTGATTGTGTCAATGAACTTATTTTTAGTGTAATCAAATGACTTGCTGTGAAAGTGCCCCAAGCATAGACACTTCAGGCAGAGCTACTGTGGTGTGGGTGATCTGATTACTTCATGTCCAAACATCGTCATTGCTCATGTGATAGTAATCGATGCCTTGTCAAAACTAGAATGGGTCAAACCCTATAAATACAACACATTTCTAGACAGAAGTATGCAGTCTGACATCCTTCAGATCAAGCGAGGTGGTGCAATGATTAGCACACTGGACTCGCATTCGGGAGGACGACGGCTCAAACCCGCGTCCGTTTACATGTTTCTAATAAAGGGCTAAAACGAATTAATAAATTACTTTTGTATACATTGTGCGAGCAGACAGTGATTAATGTTATTACTAATAGTACCAGTAACTATTACTAATAGTTACTGGTAACCGGTTACCAGAATAAATACATTTGTGATCAAGACTGATTTTAATAGTAACTATTAGAATTAATAAATAAACTCCAGCAGTAACGAGATTATAAGAATGAATCAAAGCAGAAAGAGGAGTAGGAGCATCCTGATTTAGGTTTTTCTTGATTTTCCTAAATTTCTTTGGGCAAACTCCAGGATGGGTCCTTTGAATGGGCACAAATGATTTCCTTCCCTATCCTTCCCTAATCCGATGGGACCGATACCCTCTGTGTTTGATCCATCCTCTCAAATCAACCAGCCAACAACCTTAGATCTCAGGGGGGGGGAGGGGAGGGGGGGCACCTGGACAGATTTACAAGTCTGCATCAATCAAGTTTCCACCGCCCTAGGACTCTGCTGATGCTAGTTGCAGCCCTGCTGTTCACACTGAGTCCAATGCTGCTGACTTCAGCCGGTGAGCCACATGTGGACCAGCTTCAGCTGCTACTGACTTCTTGCCCCGGCTGGCTTCAGTTGGAAGCCAGGGCTGTGCTACCACTCACCTGCTTTGACCTCTGCAGGCAAACGACTTGCTGTCAGTCTCTGTTTGTGTGTGCAGGCATTGTTGTTGGGAGGCGAACTAGCAAGGTTAGCAGAACTCCTGTGAAGATTGGACGGTAGGAGACGAGGTACTGGCTGGGGTATAGCTGGGTGAGGACGGGTCGTGAGTCGTGCTTAGGTAGCTCAGATGGTAGAGCACGTGGGCGCGAAAGGCAAAGGTCCCGAGTTCGAGTCTCGGTCCGGCACACAATTTTGATTTGCCATGAAGTTTCAGGACCGCTGTAGTTCTCTATATACATATACACTCCTGGACATTGAAATAAGAACACCGTGAATTCATTGTCCCAGGAAGGGGAAACTTTATTGACACATTCCTGGGGTCAGATACATCACATGATCGCACTGACAGAACCACAGGCACATAGACACAGGCAACAGAGCATGCACAATGTCGGCACTAGTACAGTGTATATCCACCTTTCGCAGCAATGCAGGCTGCTATTCTCCCATGGAGACGATCGTAGAGATGCTGGATGTAGTCCTGTGGAACGGCTTGCCATGCCATTTCCACCTGGCGCCTCAGTTGGACCAGCGTTCGTGCTGGACGTGCAGACCGCGTGAGACGACGCTTCATCCAGTCACAAACATGCTCAATGGGGGACAGATCCGGAGATCTTGCTGGCCAGGGTAGTTGACTTACACCTTCTAGAGCACGTTGGGTGGCACGGGATACATGCGGACGTGCATTGTCCTGTTGGAACAGCAAGTTCCCTTGCCGGTCTAGGAATGGTAGAACGATGGGTTCGATGACGGTTTGGATGTACCGTGCACTATTCAGTGTCCCCTCGACGATCACCAGTGGTGTACGGCCAGTGTAGGAGATCGCTCCCCACACCATGATGCCGGGTGTTGGCCCTGTGTGCCTCGGTCGTATGCAGTCCTGATTGTGGCGCTCACCTGCACGGCGCCAAACACGCATACGACCATCATTGGCACCAAGGCAGAAGCGACTCTCATCGCTGAAGACGACACGTCTCCATTCGTCCCTCCATTCACGCCTGTCGCGACACCACTGGAGGCGGGCTGCACGATGTTGGGGCGTGAGCGGAAGACGGCCTAACGGTGTGCGGGACCGTAGCCCAGCTTCATGGAGACGGTTGCGAATGGTCCTCGCCGATACCCCAGGAGCAACAGTGTCCCTAATTTGCTGGGAAGTGGCGGTGCGGTCCCCTACGGCACTGCGTAGGATCCTACGGTCTTGGCGTCCATCCGTGCGTCGCTGCGGTCCGGTCCCAGGTCGACGGGCACGTGCACCTTCCGCCGACCACTGGCGACCACATCGATGTACTGTGGAGACCTCACGCCCCACATGTTGAGCAATCCGGCGGTACGTCCACCCGGCCTCCCGCATGCCCACTATACGCCCTCGCTCAAAGTCCGTCAACTGCACACACGGTTCACGTCCACGCTGTCGCGGCATGCTACCACTGTTAAAGACTGCGATGGAGCTCCGTATGCCACGGCAAACTGGCTGACACTGACGGCGGCGGTGCACAAATGCCGCGCAGCTAGCGCCATTCGACGGCCAACACCGCGGTTCCTGGTGTGTCCGCTGTGCCGTGCGTGTGATCATTGCTTGTACAGCCCTCTCACAGTGTCCGGAGCAAGTATGGTGGGTCTGACACACCGGTGTCAATGTGTTCTTTTTTCCATTTCCAGGAGTGTATGATTTGGTGGACAGGGTGGGCAGCAATCTGCGGTTGTTTGCTGATGACGCTGTGGTGTACAGTTAGGTGTCGAAGTTGACTGACTGCAGGAAGATATAAGACAACTTAGACAAATTTTCAAGTTGTTGTGATGAATGGCAGGTAGTTAAATGTGGAAAAATGTAAGTCAATGCGCATGATTAGGATGATATAACCTGTAATGTTAGGATACAATATCACTATTGTCCTGCTTGACACAGTCAAGTCGTTCAAATAACTGGGCTTAACTTCCAAAGCGATATAAAATGGAACCAGCATGTGAGAACTGTGATAGGGAAGGCGAATGCTCGACTTCGGTTTATTGGGAGATTTTTAGGAAAGCGTGGTTCACCTATAAAGACGAAAAGGTGGTGCGACCTATTCTTGAGTACTGCTTGAGTGTTTGGGATCGGTACCAGGTCGCTTTGAAGGAAGACATCGAAACAATTCGGAGGCGGGCTGCTAGTTTTGTTACCGTTGGGTTCGAACATCATGTAAGTATTGCGGGGATGCTTCGGGTAGCCAAACGGGAATCCCTAGAGGGAAGGCTACGTTCTTTTCGAGAAATACTATTGGGAAAACGTAAAGAAGCTGCATTTGAAGCTGAGTGCCGAATGATTCTATTGCCGTCAACTTACATTACGTGTAAGAACCACGAAGGTAAGACACGAGAAATTAGGGCTCATTCGGAGGCGTATAAATAGTCGTTTTTCCCTCGCTCTGTATGCGAGTGGAAGAGGAAAGGAAATGACTCTTAGTGGTGCAGGATACCCTCTGCAAAGGACCGTGCGATGGCTTGCGGTGTATGTATTGTAGATGTAGAATTAACAGATATATAGCGGCCTACAGCTGTTTCAGGTGTGGAATCCTGTACTGAGCAGAGAAAAATCAAAGCGTTCCCGCCAGTGAAGTCCGCTGATTGACGGGAGACTGCAGTTCGTAACCAGGCGCCGGCAGCCCACCAGCGCTAGCACCCACTGCTGCAGTTGCACTGATATTGACAGGAGTGTGGCGATGAAGTAGCCAGCCTACACGAGGTGAGCCAGCGAAGACAGACCGCCCCAAATATATCCAGAATGAATACATATAACGATTTGCCGTTTTAGCCAAGTTATAGCGGACAATATGGCGAATTTCTTGATGTTCGCAAGTAATTTTTACCATTTACATTCGCCGACTTACATCGAGTTGGTTTTCTTCTAATGGCACTATAAACCTTTTGTGGCATTTGAAAAGAGCTTCTAAGACACATGTGGCTTGGATCAAATAGCGCCTCAAACCACTATCCCTACGTCAGGAGAAGAGGTTCCACAAACGTTTGCTCTGCTGCACTAAATGTGAGCAAACGCACAACTCAGGTACCGTTCGAGTCCTCATTATCACGGCTGTCATATGAAGTACTCAAAACGTTGCTGCAAGCTATAAAGTGATTGTAGAGAAATTGCACGTTGAATTTCATCTAGAGTTAACGCCATCAAAGGCCTGTGTTATAAGGCTTTCATGCCTTCAGCGGTCGTCGATGCTTCCAAACAGACCAATTGTTTTAGTTTTCTCCGCAGATGAAAGTATAGAAGTGTCATGTTTGATGTGTGTGTAGACCATTCAGTGTTTCCTGAACGGCCGTTCCAATGCTCTCCAAATTTCCTCTGATGAGACTCTATCATTACATGTGCGGAATGGAAGGGTCATCCATCATGTTGGTATCACTCTGATTGCCTTATTCCCAGTGAGATGTCTTTCAGTAAACGTTGCAGCAGCATATCGTAGGGACTCGAGATACTTGGGTGTGTTTAGATTCCCTCAATAAAATAGGGAACAATGATGCGGGTCTTGAGAAGCACGCACTAAATGTTTATAGATCAAGTGAGATTTTTAACCACTTCTTTTACTTAGCTTAGGAAGATTGACTTGTCCATGGTCTGTAAACGATGCTTCTTCCTTAAGCAAAATTTTTGCAAAGATGTGTTTCATGGCTTTGCATGTTTCATAGATGGCATTCGGAAAAACAACCAATTTTGGAAGTCACTGCCGTGAAGTTGTAGATGCAGCGAAATGTGAATAGGATGAAATGCTATGGAATGTAGTGTTCGCAGAACACTCGTATAGTTGATACCTCTCGTACTTCTAACATGTCTATTAGTGAAATTCGCATTTTTTACTTCTGCTAAAATGGTGGTTTGATTTCTTTCATCAATTACTCTTCTTTTTCCTTGGCGTATTTTATTTTTCAGTTTCTCGAACTACCTTTTATAACGTTTGCAAAAACAGATCGTGAGTGCTTGGATACTCTTCAGCATTAAGTTGCACTCCTGCTCTACCGATGTTAACATTTTCGGCTGCCGTATACATTGCGAATGTCTTAACAGCTTTACAAGCAAGTTATCGGATTGCTACAACAGCAGATCAAACACTGATGGGCTTCAAGTGCATAGGTAAACGTAATAACCATACCTGAGTAACGTGTTTGCTTGCAACTGGTATAACAGGACAGACGTTTGTGGAACTTCTTGTCCTGAAGACTGGAGAGTGGTTTGCGGCGTTGTTATCTTGTTGCTATTTAATCGAATACCACGGAAGTTCTCTTAGGAACTTCATTCAAATGTCACAAAAATGCATATACTTGCATTAAAAAGAAACAAAGACGGTGTCGAAACTGGGCGACTATAAACGACAAAAATTACTCCAAAACGTCAGGAAGTTCTTATAATAGCAGTTTCGGCAGTTTCGTCAATAATTAAATCGTAACATGTATGATGTCTTAAGTTCCTGTCTCCCACAAAAACCACGTAGAAGTTCTAAAATTAACGTAAGGTGTAGATATTTGTAAGGTGCCCCTACGTCACTATAAGTTTAATTTCGGCCCTGTTTTGTTCTATATTATCACGTCGCTCTGCGGATGCCGATTACGGCCACTTATGCAACTGTTCTGATTTGATACCGTCATGCGCTTTGTTTCGTGCTATTGATTTTGTTATAATACACAAAAGAATGTCTGCAGCTGACAGTGAAAGTGAGCAGAAAAGTGATTAAAGATCCTGCAAGTCGAACTCATAACTGCAGATTAGCGGGAAGGAAGGAAGGAAGAAGGAAGGAAGATTAGAGTTCACGGGCCGGTCGACAACGAGGTAGTTTGAGACGGAGCACAGGCTCGGAATTTTTCAAGAATGGGTAAGCCGATCAACCGTGTCCTTTCAAAGGATCCATTTCCGGGAAGCACGGACAATCCAAATCGGAATATTCGGTCCTGTAAGGAAATACGACGACTCTCGTTGTGTATTTGGAGATGACATTTCCACTTGCCTCCTTTCAGTGCTCTTTTAAAATCAGATAAATTAATGAATTCGCCCTAACTGTAATTAACCAGTCATTCAGTTTACGTTTAATAACGAGTCCGAACTACAATGTTTAAATTTTAGTCTATTAAATTGTGTTGTCCATAAAAGGCGCACATTAATTTGTAGGATGGTGAAATCAATTACGCAATTAAGTGATCTGAAAGGCCACGGCATCCCCCCTCCCTCCCCCCGCCTCATAATGGTGGGTAGCGAACTCATTAATTGAAATATACATTGATGAAAACATTATGACCACCTGCTTAATAGCCTGTGTGTCCGTCTTTGGAACGAAATACAGCACTGATTCTGCGCATCTAGGATCCAACAGTTTGTTCGTAGATTTGTGGGGATGGCTGCCATTAGATGTCCACCCACAGGTCATTTAATTCGCGTAAATAACGGGCCTCTCATCTGCGTACGCAGTGTTGGTGCCCGATAGCGACACAGATAGGTTCCATAGGATTTAATCAGGTGAATTTGGTCCCCGAGACATCAAGATCAGTACACTGTAATGCTCCTCAAACTGTTGTAGCATGTGACTCCGAGACACGGAGAATTATACTGCTGAAAGATGACATCGCCGCCAAGGAAGACGTCAAGTATGAAGGGAAGCAGGTGGTTCGCAGCTGTCACCATGTCTTCCATCACTACCACAGGTCCCACGCAACTGCTGAAGAATGTTTCCCGGAGGGTAATACGGCTCCCACCAGCCTGCGTCCGTAGCGCGCTGCCCGTTTCGAGCCGCCGTTCACCTCGATGACGGCGCTTGTGGAGACGACCATCCGTCTACTGAGGCAAACATGTGATTCACCCGAAGAGCGAACACATTTCCACTGATCGACGCTCGTATCCTAAAGGTCCCCAGGCCACTAGAATCGTAACTGACGATGTCCTTGTGTCAACGTGCGAACACATAGGGGATGGCCTGCTGCGGAGCTCCATTGTATAGCGTCCCCATCCCAATATGTAATAACAATGTTTTTTGCAATTGAAATGAGACATACAAAAACAACAAAAACAGGTCCTGTGACTAAGAAATGTGTAAAAACATTACCTTACGCGAACAATTACGAAAACAGTGACATTAATAATGTATTTGAAAAATGAACGATATCATTATACAGGGTGATTCAAAAAGAATACCACCACTTTAGGAATTTAAAACTCTGCAACGACAAAAGGCAGAGCTAAGCACTATCTGTCGGCGAATTAAGGGAGCTATAAAGTTTCATTTAGTTGTACATTTGTTCGCTTGAGGCGCTGTTGACTAGGCGTCAGCGTCAGTTGATGCTAAGATGGCGACCGCTCAACAGAAGGCTTTTTGTGTTATTGAGTACGGCAGAAGTGAATCGACGACAGTTGTTCAGCGTGCATTTCGAACGAAGTATGGTGTTAAACCTCCTGATAGGTGGTGTATTAAACGTTGGTATAAACAGTTTACAGAGAATGGGTGTTTGTGCAAAGGGAAAAGTTCTGGCAAGCATTTGTTCGCAGCCCAGGAAAATCGACTCGCAGTGCTAGCAGAGAGCTGCAAATTCCACAGTCAACTGTATGGAGAGTCCTACGAAAAAGGTTAGTTATGAAACCTTATCGTCTGAAATTCGTTCAAGCACTGTCTGCAGCTGATAAGATTAAAAGAATCGATTTCTGTGATTTTATCCTTGCTCAAATGGAAACAGATGAATCTTTCGTTTCAAAGATTGTGTTTAGTGATGAAGCAACTTTCCACACTAACGGGAAAGTCAACCGTCACAATGTCTGTATATGGGGCACTGAGAATCCGCGGGAAACTACTCAGTATGAACGTGACTCGCCTAAGGTGAACGTTTTCTGTGCCATTTCAGCCAATAAAGTTTTTGGTCCCTTTTTCTTCGAAGGTGCTACTGTAACTGGACGACAGTATCTGGAGATGTTAGAGAATTGGCTGTTCCTTCAGCTCGAACAAGAAGCACAACAATTCGTATTTCAGCAGGATGGAGCGCCACCACATTGGCACTTATCTGTCCGTAACTACCCGAGGCGATGGATCGGCCGCCAGGCAGCCCGTGACAGAGCACTTCATCACTGGCCTCCAAGAAGCCCTGATCTTACCCCCTGCGATTTTTTCTTATGGGGGTATGTTAAGGATATGGTGTTTCGGCCACCTCTCCCAGCCACCATTGATGATTTGAAACGAGAAATAACAGCAGCTATCCAAACTGTTACGCCTGATATGCTACAGAGAGTGTGGAACGAGTTGGAGTATCGGGTTGATATTGCTCGAGTGTCTGGAGGGGGCCATATTGAACATCTCTGAACTTGTTTTTGAGTGAAAAAAAAACCTTTTTAAATACTCTTTGTAATGATGTATAACAGAAGGTTATATTATGTTTCTTTCATTAAATACACGTTTTGTACTTCCAAGTGTTTATCTGCGGTATTCAACCGATCAACCGATTTATCTCTCTCTCTCTCTCTCTCTCTCTCTCTCTCTCTCTGTGTGTGTGTGTGTGTGTGTGTGTGTGTGTGTGTGTGTGTGTGTGTGTGTGCGTGTGTGTGTGTGTGTGTGTGTGTGTGTGTGTTTTCCGAAGCGTTACTGCGTATACTGCCTATCAAGGCCTGTAATGTAATGTAATTTATTGAGCTTATGTCAAATAGATAATAAGTTAAAATGTCAGTTAAGTTTTTTTTATAAAAGTGTTAAACCTTTGTCAAATAACCCCTGTTTTCATAATTATGTGTTTGTAGCGGAGCAAAGACAGCGTCGCTGGAGCACAGCAGTCCGCCGCCACTACGCGGCACATTTAAAAAATTTACATTTCTGTTTCTTAGGCGCGTTGCTATCAGCGCAAACTGTTTAATAATTCTTCTTCTAGAAAATCTGGAAGCCTGTAGCATGCAGTTTAATGGAGAATTTGCAAGTCATTTTAAGGTGTTGACTGGAATTAAGCCTTGTCCTGTACTACTTCTGAAGGAAGATGACATTCACTGCAAAGCTTGAACATTATATTTGACCTAGACGCGGAACGTTGAAAAGCTGTGTGATAGCTAAAGCACATTTATTTTCACAAATAAATATCAAGTTGCATTTGGTTGTGTTTTAATGTGTTCGTAAGATGTCGATTGTATGTGGCTTAGAATTTTTATTGCGTTGCTAGAATGTGTTTACTGTTATATAATTGTAGCAATATTACGCCACGTATAAACAATTTCACTGAAGTAATAATAGCAATATTTAATTAACAAATAACAAAATTTTCAAAAAATGTATAAAACATAAATCAGTCAGAGTACGGGCACATTAAAATGTTCCACAGTATACCATGAACGGTGTGCTACGAAACATTTGTGCGTGCACCAGCATTGTACTCTTTCTCGGCAGAGATGCCACATATCACCATTTAGCCTAATTTACAGAACAGACAAACCTTCGTATCCAATGTTCAGTGAAGAGTCATGGACACCGAACCGTTTAGCGCGTATCGGTAGCTCAACTGTCCTTCTAGCTTTTTCCGTAGATCCTGAAGACAGAAGCTCGTGAACATTCGACCAGCTTCATCGTTTCCGAGATACTCGTTCATAGGCACTGCACAATAACAACCTGCTCTTTGTCAGAGTCGCTTATATCAATCGATTTCCCAATTTGCATGCCACATTTTCGCTAGAGTGATTCTACGTCTGTCTCTGCTCCGCTTACATACTTTCGTTACCGCATCATGTGCCCGCTGCGCCAGCAGGCAGCGTCTATACTGTCTGCCATCGGGTTCCCCTAAATGGCAGGCAGCACCGCATAACAGCCACCCTATGCGGGAAACAAACCAACAGCCAAGCAGGCGAAGACATCAGGTAAACACGCCGAAGATTCCAGTCGATTAATAGGAACCTTTCCTTGCAGACGTCGCCGCGACATATTCGGCCACGGTTTCCTACGTCGGGTTTCTATTGGCTCCAGCTCGCTATATAGGCCCGGCCGGTCGATGGCAGACCAGTCTTCGTCCGCTGCTAACTGCAACCGCTATAGCAGAGTCTCCGAGAAGATATCACCGAAGCCGCTGTACTGCACCGCCGATCGAAGTACCAGCCGACCGAGAGGAACCACATCTCCGGCTAGATCGACGAACGTCTACATCTATTGTACAGCCAGCTGTTGTATTGTAGAAGAAGTTACGTTCAATAAATTGTTGGAGAATACAACAGCATCCAATGTCGCGGTGGGCAGTGGTCATAAAAGAAAATTCAACAGATGTGAAACACAATGTTCGCAGTTGAAAGGTAACTGAAGCTATATCTCATACTATCTCACGTCTAATCACTCTGTTCAATACACGATACTATAAGCTAAGCGCTGGTTAATAGCTGAAAAAAGTCCCTCACTTGCAAGCTGAAAAAAATGGTTCAGATGGCTCTAAGTACTATGAGACTTAACATCTGAGGTCATCAGTCCCCTAGACTTAGAACTACTTAAACCTAACTGACCTAAGGACATCACACACATCCATGCCCGAGGCAGGATTCGAACCACTTCAGAGGTGATCGTCCCACCATGGGAATGGACCCCAAACAATAATAACCTCTTCAGGGTCACAGAAGGCCGTCGCCATGACTTACCGGCTGAGGGTGGAGTTTTTGAAGTTTTTGTTCGGAGAGGCGTGATGTGGCGCCGCTCCATGGATTGCCGTTTCTTTCCGGTTCGAAGTAATGAACACATATTTCATCGCCTGTGACGATGTTGGACAAAAAATTGTCACGATCAGCGTCGTAACCCACGAGCAATTCCGCACACGTGGTCTTCCGTTGCTCGTTATGGTCTTCTGTTAGGCAGTGAGGGACGCAATGGGCACACACCTCTGAGTAACCCAACAGTGAATGATTGTATCAGCACCACCGACAGAGACGTCCGGTCGAGCAGCGAGGTGCACGGTTGTAAGTCCAACCTTTTGGCAGGAGGTCTTTGGGACGACGGCCGTTTACTATTATGACAAAATAAAACACCTATAGCCATCCTTATGATTTTATCTTATTTTGTTGCAACCAGTTTCAACGCTTCAATGCGCCATCTTCAGGCTGTTGTTGATGCGGTACGGGTTGGTATGATCTCTATATCACATCAGTTCAAAAATGGTTCAAAAGGCACTAAGTACTATGGGACTTAACATCTGAGGTCATCAGTCCTCTAAACTTAGAACTACTTAAACCTAACTAACCTAAGGACATCACACACATCCAAACCCAAGGCAGGATTCGAACCTGCGAACGTAGCAGCCGCGTGTTTCCCGACTGCTCGGCCACAGCGGCCTTCTCACATCAGTTATCATCACTGGATACGCAGATAATGTGTCAGCAGACCAACCATCAACTGCCAAGTGACTGGAGAAACATTCATGACTCCATAAATTCTGCAGGGCTGCCCATAAATCCGTAAGAGTATGAGGGGGTGAAGATCTTTTCTGAACAGCATTTTGCAAGGCATCCCACATATGCTCAATAATGTTCATGTCCAGTGCGGCTGGTCCCGGCGGATGTTCGAGTCCTCCCTCGGGCATGGGTGTGTGTGTTTGTCCGTAGGATAATTTAGGTTAGGTTACGTAGTGTGTAAGCTTGGAGACTGATGACCTTTTCTCGTTAGGTGAGTATAGTGTAATATCAACAGCAGTAGAAAATGGTATAACGGGAGTAGGATTTATTATGAATAGGAAAGTAGTCAAAGGGTCTGTTACTACGAGTAGTTCAGTGATAGAGTTGTTCTGATAAGAATCGATAGCAAACTAACACCGACAACGATAGGACAGGTATACATGCCGACGTCGCAAGCTGAAGATGAAGAGATAGAGAAAGTATACGAGGATATTCAAAAAGTAATACAGTACGTAAAAGTAAATAAAAATCTAACTGTCATGGGAGACTGGCATGCAGTAGAACGAAAGGTGTAGAAGAAAAGGTTACAGGATAACATCGGCTTGGGGCAATGAATGGGAGAGGAGAAAGGTTAATTGAGTTCTGTAATAAATTTCAGCTAGTATTAGTGAATACTCTGTTCAAGAAGGTATACTTGGAAAAGGCCGGGTGATACGGGAAGAGATCAGATTTCCTCATGGTGAGGCAAAGATTCCGAAATCAGATACTGGATTGTAAAGCTTACCAAGGAGAAGATATAGACTCAGATCACAATTTAATAGTGACGAAGAGTAGGTGGAAGTTTAAGAGAAGAGAGAAGGAAGAATCAGTATGCAAAGAACTGGGCTACGGAAGTACTAAGGAATGACGAGACACGCTTGAAGTTCTCTAAGGCTGCAGATACAGCATGAGAAATACCTCAGTAAACAGTACAGTTGAAGAGGAATGGTCATCTCTGAAAAGGTCAATCACAGAATTTGGAAAAGAAAGTTCTATAGAAGGTAACTGCGAAGAAACCACGGGTAGAAACGTGCATAGACGGTAGCTGCAAAGAAACCACGGGTAAAAGGAGAAATACTTCAGTTGATCGATGAAATAAGGAAGTACAAAAATTACAGGTAAATTCAGGAATACAGAAATAAAGTCGCCGATGAATGAAATAAACAGAAGTGCAGGGAAGCTAATACGAAATATCTGCATGAAAAATGTGAAGAAACTGAAAAAGAAATGATTGTCAGAAGGACTGACTCAGCCTGTAGAAAGTCAAAGCAACCTTCGGTAAAATTAATAGCTAGGGTGCTAACATGAAGAGTTCAACGGGAATTCCACTGTTAAATGAAGATGAGAGAGCCGATAGGTGGAAAGAATACACTGAAGGCCTCTGTGATGGGGAAGATTTGTCTGATTTGATACGAGAAGAAACAGGAGTCGATTTAGAAGAGATAGGGGATCCACTATTAGAATCAGAATTTAAGAGAGCTTTGGAGGAATTAAGATCAAGTAAGGCAGAAGCGGTAGATACCACGCCATCAGAATTTCTAAAATCGTTTGAGAAAGTGGCAACAAAACGACTTTTCACGTTGGTATGTAGAATGTATGAGTCTAGCGATATCTCATCTGACTTTCGGAAAAATATCAACCACACAATTCCGAAGACTGCAAGAGCTGGAAAGTGCGAGAATTATGGCGCAATCAGCTTAACAGCTCATGCTTGCATGTTGCTGACAAGAATAACGTACGGAAGGTTGGAAAAGAAAATTGAGGATTTATTAGATGACGGCCAGTTTGGCTTCAGCAAAGGTAAAGGCACCAGAGAGGCACTTCTGATGTTGCGGTTGATAATGAAAGCAAGACTAAAGAAAGATAACAAAATATTCACAGGATTTGTCATCTGGAAAAAGTTCGACTATGTAAAATCGTTCAAGATGTTCGAAATTCTGGGAAAAAATGGAGGTAAGCTATACGGAGAAACGGGTATTATACAACATGAACGAAAGCCAAGAGGGAATAATCAGAGTGGAGGACCAACAATGAAGTGCTCGCATTAAAAACGGTGTAAGATAATGATTTGGTCTTTTGCCTCTACTGTTCTATCTGTACATCGAAGAAGCGATGATGGAAACAAAACAAAGGTTCAGAAGTGGAAATTCAAGGTGAAAAGATATGGGTGATACGATTCGCTGATGACATTTCTATCCTGTGTGAAAGTGAAGAGAAATTACTTTCCCGCTGAATGTTTTTTCAAATGGCTCTGAGCACTATGGGACTCAACTGCTGAGGTCATTAGTCCCCTAGAACTTAGAACTAGTTAAACCTAACTACCCTAAGGACATCACAAACATCCATGCCCGAGGCAGGATTCGACCCTGCGACCGTAGCGGTCTTGCGGTTCCAGACTGCAGCGCCTTTAACCGCACGGCCACTTCGGCCGGCTCCCGCTGAATGGGGTGAACAATCTAATGAATGCAGAATATGGATTGGGAGTAAATCGAACAAAGACGAAAGTAATGAGAAGTAGCAGAAATGAGAACAGCGAGAAACTTAACGTCGGGATTGATAATCTCACAGTAGATGAAGTAAAGGAATTCTGCTACCTAGGTAACAAACTAACTAATGACTGACGGAGGAAAGTGGACATCAAAAGCAGCCTAGTACTGGCAAAAAAGGCATTCTTGGACAAGAGAAGTCTACTACTATCAAACACAGGACTTAATTTGAGGAAGACGTATCTAAGAATGTACGTGTAGACCACGACATTATATGGTAGAAGGAACTGGATGATAGGACATCTATAAAAACATCAGACAATGACTTCCATGGCACTAGAGAGAGTTGTAGAGGGCAAAATCAGCAGAGGGAGACAGAGATTGGAATACATCCAGTAAATAATTGAGGATGTAGGTTGTTACTCTGAGATGAAGAGGTTGGCGCAGGAAAGGAATTCGTGGCGGGTCGCATCAAATCGGCCAGAAGACTGGTGAGTGAAAAAAAAGAAGCCCCTTTCGTTGGGTCATATGCCAGGAAAGAGGAGATCCGAATTCTAATCGCCGGCCGATGTGGCCGAGCGGTTCCAGGCGCTTCAGCCTGGAACCACGCGACTGCTACTGTCGCAGGTTCGAATCCTGCCTCGGGCATGGATGTGTGTGATGTCCTTAGGTTAGTTAGGTTTAAGTAATTCTAAGTTCAAGGGGACTGATGACCTCAGTTGTTAAATCCCATAGTGCTCAGAACCACTTGAACCATTTTTCGAATTCGAATCCCAGTACAACGCCTCGAGTTCAAATAAAATAAGCGCCCTGTGGTCTTAAATGACTGTTGGCTCATTAACTTAAATAAAATTTCTAGTGCTCACTATCGAATAGTTTCTGTTGGTCATTTGTCAAAATTCATTTGTATTATCTCTTCGGAAAAAAGAGCAGATTCCTAATAAAAACTAGGCTGTCTATTTCACTGTTTTTGGTCTTATAGAGACTCTTGATTTGAAATTAGTTTACGAACTTTGATCAAAAAGGCTGAGACATACAACAAACTAATCTTTTTTTGTCACATGGTGCATGACGTCAGTACCGATGGAGGTATCAAAGAGTGAGTATTTTTTTTTACATTCAGAGGAAGCATCACACTGATTTGTATTTATTTATTTAGATGCATGCAAGACGTCGATACCGACGAGAGCACAGAAGTGATATTATCTTTTTTCTTTAATTCCAAGCAGAAATCACAGTACGTAAAGAGAAAAAGTGCTGCAAAATCAGAGGTGTGGACGTAAGACTTTAAAATTATGAATATTTAATCATTCTCGTTCTCCTCCAGAGCTAATAACATTTACCACTACATAAAATTCATGGAAGTAAGAGGTTTCGCATTTCGTTCTTGTCGTTTGAATATCGAGTAAACAAAACGAGAAAAACAAACTGCAGTGTTTCTCCAGCGATATACAAACCGCATTGCATATCAATGTATGCAGTGAAAATATAGCGTGTTACCACAAAGCCAACATCATACTGCTCTGGTATACCTTGTTTTTCATTACGTTCATATTTCCTAGTGTATATTACACGACCTGCAGATTGGAAACTGACCACACTAAACACTACGCCATTCTACCAACCACGCACGTTGCTTTTACGAAATGGTATGATATGGTCGGTAATGTCACATCTTTTCCACGAAAAAGAAATAATATACCCAGTGAAAGCGAAGACAGTCTGTCTGAATTACATGAACAGAGCTATGAAGAACGTAATCTAACTGTAAGTGACACAGTAAGTAGTCTGCTCCGTTTTATTAGGTCTGCTAGTTTTGGAGGTTCCATATGTGGGAGATTGTGCGAATTTAATTGCTGCTAACGCTTGTCATCAAATTTCAGCACAGTGATGGCGAATTTACTCATGTGGAAACTGCTCATGCACAAAATGTCTTGAGGACCTTTGAAGTATATATTATTATCACCATGATTGAAATGTATCAGAAAATGTAGTTAAATTATACACTTGCCGTATTTATCTTAGGACGAAAGTCTGATGCTTTTTCTGAGCCTTTCTTGTGAAGCAGCTCAGTATTTCAGAAACAGACACAACTACTCACGCCTACAATTTATTGAAGCGAAGTTGCGGGATGATTAATGATGCACAGTTTGCTTACAGTAGTTACTGCATTTCATTCTGGTCGTTTGCAGATCGAGTAAACAAAACGAGAAAAAGACTTAAAAACTGCAGTGTTTCTCCAACAATATACAAACCGCATTGTATATCAATGTATGCAGTGAAAATAGAGCGTGTTACCACTAAGTCAACATCACACTGCTTTGGTATACCCTTTTTCATTACGTTCATATTTCCTAATGTAGATTACCCGGAATGTGACATTAGAGAGCAATCTTAGTTTAGGTGCCCAATGTCAAATCTGGGTTCAAACCATGAATTTTACTTGCTCATTGCCGCATTTTACTTGGAAGCCACTTAGAACATTACAACGATATGACAAAAAAGTACAGTATTTGACATAAAATCTGGCCGCCGGCTGGCAGTCTCAGGGCCGAAGTCTGACTCTTTCACTTAAGGCGGCCAACATTTCCAGCCACTCCTTAGAATTCTGCGCCCACTGATATGTAGGATCTGGCAGTATTGTAGGATGCAGAAGCGCCTGAAGGAAGTTTTATCAGTCTTCTCGAGGTATTACAGAAAGGTATTTTCTCATGATGCAGTGGTAACCTTCATTCTCTGTAAACATAAAGTCGCGCGTTCGAATCCACTCCATTCCCTAATATTCCTTTGAATTTCATATTGGATATCTGCTATAGTTATCAGTCTGATGGAATGTCAAACATAATTCGTTTCATCTTGTAATCCACCTGCAATAGCAAAAAGTTCCAGGAACGTTTCCGTCAACAGCTCGTGACTGCGTCAAGATCAGAACAGCTTATTCTCCAGAGTTTCCTCGCCCCCAGAGCAGCTGTCGGCCATACGCCGCCAGTCACCAACGTCAGACGCATCCGACTATGTGAACGTGGCACTGTGCTTTGAGTGTATTTACCAATGGTCATTTCCTTATTTGAAGTTCGAGTATTTACCTCCCAATTGATATTTGGATTTTGCTTAACTGAAATTTGTGAATGTTGTTCAAGTGTGATAAAATACAGTCGCAAGTAGAAAAAGGGTCTAACATTTGCGAAATATTATTCAATTTGGGTTTAGTAGAGGGATGGAGATAACTGAGGCACCTATGAACCTTCTTATTGTGTGGAGCGAGTGCTTTTGGGCAAAACACGTGAAAAAGTTTTTTGCTTCAATAAACATCGTTCTGGCGTGAATGATGTTACACTTTCAAGAAGTCTCAATAAGAGAAGTATGCGACGGAGTGCGACCATTTAAGCGTCATGCGAAATTTGCAAACAACAGGCAAGGTTCAGAAGTTGAGACCAGTAGTATTGCATGCTCTAATTTCAAACAACAAAAAAACAAAGTGGTGACTATGAATGCAGTTTTGCTTGATCGTCATCAGTTTGCTCATTGGGAACTCCAGTGCAATATTCCTACTGCTGACTAGTTATGATGTCTTCATATCAACTTCTTCAGGAAAATTAATGGCTGACCCCTAACAAAAGACATATGCTCGAGCAAAGGGCAGTGTGAACGTAGTATTTTGCCTGTGGTGGCTCAGAAACGGTGTTGTACATTACGAAAACCACCCCAGGGGAGAGTATACCGCAGCTGTTTTTTTTTTTTTTTTTTTTTTCAGCCATTGAGACACGTATCGGTCGCAGTGTAAGAAAAAAGACCTGCAAAACTTCATCACATGTTTATAATATAAGATAACGAACTCTGTTGATATTCGCTAACAAAACAGTCCAGGAGTTTGGAAAGTCATCCATCACACACTTATTCTTTTGGTCTCAAATGTTTAACTTTCACTCTCATGATCGAAAAGCAACCAAAAAAATTTCTCTCTTGAAGGAAATGCACTTCACATCTAATTTGACGATACCTGAGCGTTGGCAGACTGTTTTAAAAAATGCTGGAGAATATACTGTTGATGATTAATTTCTCCCTGATTTTTACTATTATGCACTGTACTAATTCAAATGAAATGCAGTTTGCTATGCTATCCTTACAATAAAAATCTATTTTAATGAAAGTACCTGTACAGGAGCGGGCCTATACCGCCACGAATTAGTAAGATATTACTATTCTGGACTTCGAAACGGTCTGTGTTTGTTCGCTGCCCTGTGTCACAATGAAGTAATATGGAAATGCGATGTTGCATAAATAAAACTTCCTTATCGATTTTCGATCTGTTAACTATTAGCTCTATCACGAAACGGCTAAAAATGTATTAACCAGCAATACTGGAACCGGAAAACAAAGAAGCCCCCACATTACAGGCGAGGACGTTACGGCATACCTGGCGGAATGCTGCAGCGTTGGGCTGTTCCTTATTGCTCAATTTCTGGTTAAACAGATAAGATCGCAACGGAAAAGAAAAGATTAATTGCAATTACTTCGTAGAATGACTTTCTTGGACTCAAAACTATAAATTGATAATTTTATTTCACACCTTATGTGGAAATCACTAAAATTATTTAAAGGAGATGATACGAGTATATCAAGCTAATATTGTAGCCTAATTCTGTGTCAACCAGGAAGTAACTCATCTATCACAGGGTTTCTAAACATATCCCCTGTTGTCGCCAAGATTTAGTTACGCTTCTAGCAAGAAATCCAGCCTCTAGTGGTCTAGGAAGTGAATACAATTCGTGTCTCAAAGACGCGGCGGCCGAGCGGCGAAATAAACATGGTGGACCGTATTATGCGAGAAGAGTGTGAAGTTTAATAGCTTTCAAGCAATACAGAAATATTACTTTTGGTATGTCAGTAAAGTAGTTTTTCTGAAATCTATCTGTACTTAACTGTTAAAATAAAAAAATAAAAAAGACCGTTAAGGCAAGCGCAAAAAGGAAGAAGGAGGAGAAAGGAGCTACCAAAAAAAGCCCAAAGTCTATAAGTCTTATTTGCATTTCTGTGTCTTGGTTTAGGGACCACAACATCTTCACTAATGATACTCAGATGCGCTGCCTGCAAACTAAACAACACAAATCATTTATTGTCACAATTATTTGTTTTCTGTACTCAAACTAAAAAGCTTATCGCAAGACATGCTTCACATTTTTAGAACAGCTCCAGTAGCTATACTGCAAATGTTACGAGTTGTCAACACATCATTTTTATAATAAAAGATTTGGAAAATATTTTTCGTGAGTTAATGTCAATGGCATTACTCATGAAAGACAGACACATAAATGCAGCCGCGCGGGATTAGCCGAGCGGTCTGAGGCGCTGCAGTCATGGACTGTGCGGCTGATCCTGGCGGAGCGAGTCCTCCCTCGGGCATGGATGTCTGTGTTTGTCCTTAGGATAATTTAGGTTAAGTAGTGTGTAAGCTTAGGGACTGATGACCTTAGTAGTTAAGTCCCATAAGATTTCACACACATTTGAACATTTTTGAACATAAATGCAGAAACAACAGTACAGCATGTATTGCACAGCGTAACATCCACAGGGAGACTTCGTAAACTGCAAATAGCATGAAGTTCCAAATCAAGAAACGCTGCTACACAGGAAACCATAAGAAATGACAGAAAATGCAGGCTCAAAATTCCATTGAAAATTAAACTAGCAAATGTCTACAGCGCAACTTCGATCTCAGCTTCTGCCAACTTGAAAGAAGAAGCAGTCGTTACTAGAAAGTGGAACAAGGAACACAAAAAGTTTACAGTAATGTCTATAGTAAGTCAGCCTTGAGTAAAACTGTCATTCAACCCATAAGTACTAAAAAACAAAAGATACGTATCATCTATTCATTATGATTAAAATGTAATGGCTGCTGATTTTGTCAATAAAAGCGAAATGTTCCAGTGTTGAAGAGCTTTTCAACGTGCAGTATGCTTCAGACAGAGAGAACCCGAAATAACAAAAGGTTCACCAAGCTGACCGTGGTGCTGAGATTATATGCATCGCTTGCGAAGAGTGCTATTAATTTAACACCTAAGGTTTATTAACATCGCCTTTTGGCTGCCATAATAGTCATCTGAGAATTATGGAGTTCTGCTGCGGTAGCACAGATGGGCAGCCGGTAGTAGAATCTGCAGAGATTATCCATATGCTGCTGAATCAAATTGTAGGCCATACTTAACTTCTGCCTATGAAAGAATTGCTCAACAGTGCGTGAATAGCATCAACACATTGACCCATTAGCCCACATACAAAACAGTCCCAGTACATGATAGTTAATCGCTGCCAAATGCTCTTTGCTCGCTCCTTCCTGCCAACGATTTAATTTCTATCGCAGGACTGTCACCCCGTTACCGAGGCGATAATCAGCTGTTATTGTCTACCACAGCATCGTTGACGCTCACTCCCTCTCCCCATGCGCAAAACCCACTGTAAATGTCTCATAAATTACGACACCAATGCTGATTTATACCTAAATTAACCAGCTTCTTATCAGCTTTTCTGACTCTGAAGAGAAATACCTACATAGTTTTTGATGTTGCTGAGCAACAGTCATACAATAATTTTTAGATAAACGTACCGCAATTTTACTGTATTGTTCTTTATTTAATTACGACCCAGGTTTCGGCCTTTTATACCATTTTCAAGTGGCTGAGTTTATATCATTAACTATATTGCAGGACATCAAGCTCAAAATCGGCTATAAATTGAGAAATTCGATCTCCACAAAATGCCAGATGTAAAATCATTATCTTGTAAAAGCCTCTGTAGCCGTCCACGATTTTGAAAGTGTTGCCGGTGCAGTATTTTGTGTACGACCTAATTGTGTCCCATAAATGTTCGATAGAATTCTAGTCGAGAATACAGTGTGGCCAAATCATTAGCTCGAATTACAGAATGTTCTTCAAACCAATCCCCAATGCTTGTGCCCCGGTGACATGGTGCATTGTCATCCACAAAGATTCCATGATTATATGGGAATAAGAAGTCCATTATTGGCTGAAAATTGTCTCCAAGTAGCCGAACATAACCATCTCCTGTCAATGATAGGTTCCGTAGGACCAGAGGACATAGTCTAAACCATTGAAACACAGCCCACAGCATTATGGAGACAACATCAGCCTGCACAGTGCCTGGTTGATAGCCTGAGTTCGTGACTTCATGGGATCTGCGCCACAGTCGAATACTACCTTCAGCTCTTTCTTACCAGCTTAAATCGGGACTCATGTGACTGGGACACGGATTTCCAGTCGTCTAGGGTCCAACCGATATGATCATGAGCCCAGGAGAGGTGCTGCAGGCGATGTATTTTGTCACGTCAGGGTGTTTTACTATTTCTTATACAGGATGGTCCATTGATCGTGACCGTGCCAAATATCTCATGAAATAAGCGTCAAACGAAAAAACGACAAAGAACGAAACTAGACTAGCTTGAAGGAGGAAACCGGATGGCGCTATGGTTGGCCCGCTAGATGGCGCTGCCATAGATTAGGGCTATAGGGCTATGTGTGAAATCTTATGGGACTTAACTGCTAAGGTCATCCGTCCCTAAGCTTGCACACTAATTAACCTAATTTATCCTAAGGACAAACACACACACCCATGCCCGAGGGAGGACTCGAACCTCCGCTGGGACCAGCCGCACAGTCCATGAATGCAGCGCCCTAGACCGCTCGGCTAATCCCTCGCGGTGCGCTGCCATAGGTCAAACGGATATCAACTACGTTTTTTTTAAAATAGGAACACCCCATTTTTATTACATATTCGTGTAGTACGTAAAGAAATATGAATGTTTTAGTTGGACCACTTTTTCGCTTTGTGATAGATGGAGCTGTAATACTCACAAACATATGGCTCACAATTTTAGACAAACAGTTGGTAATAGGTAGGTTTTTAAACTAAAATACAGAACGTAGGTACGTTTCAACATTTTGTTTCGGTTGTTCCAATGTGATACATGTACCTTTGCGAACTTATCATTTCTGAGAACGCATGCTGTTACAGCGTGATTACCTGTAAATACCACATTAATGCAATAAATGCTCAAAATGTCCGTCAACCTCAATGATTTTGGCAATACGTGTAACGACATTCCCCTCAACAGCGAGTAGTTCTTCTTCCGTATTGTTCGCACATGCATTGACAATGTGCTGACGCATGTTGTCAGGCGTTGCCGGTGGATCACGATGACAAATACCCTTCAACTTTCCCCACAGAAAAAAATCCGGGGACGTCAGATCCAGTGATCGTGCGGGTGCTTCGACGACCAATCCACCTGTCATGAAATATGCTATTCAATACCGCTTCAACCGTACGCGAGCTATGTGCCGGACATACATCATGTTGGAAGTGCATCGCCATTCTGTCATGCAGTGAAACATCTTGTAGTAACATCGGTAGAACATTACGTAGGAAATCAGCATACATTGCACCATTTAGATTGCCATCGATAAAATGGATGCCAATTATCCTTCCTCCCACAACGCCGCACCATACGTTAACCCGACAAGGTCGCTGATGATCCATTTGTCGCAGCCATCGTGGATTTTCCGTTGCCCAATAGTGCATATTATGCCGGTTTACGTTACCGCTGTTGGTGAATGTCGCTTCGTCGCTAAATGTAACACGTGCAAAAAATCTGTCATCGTCCCTTAATTTCTCTTGTGCCCAGTGGGAGAACCGTAAACGACGTTCAAAGTCGTCGCCATGCAATTCCTGGTGCATAGAACTATGGTACGGGTGCAATCGATGTTGATGTAGTATTCTCAACACCGACGTTTTTGAGATTCCCGATTCTCGCCCAATTTGTCTATTACTGATGTGCGGATTAGCCGCGACAGCAGCTAAAACACCTACTTGGGAATCATTTGTTGCAGGTCGTGGCTGACGTTTCACATGTGGCTCACCACTTCCTGTTTCCTTAAATAACGTAACTATCCGGCGAACGGTCCGGACACTTGGATGTTGTCGTCCAGGATACCGAGCAGCATACATATCACACGCCCGTTGAGCATTTTGATCACAATAGCCATACATCAACACGATATGGACCTTTTCGCAATTGGTAAACGGTCCATTTTAACACGGGTAATGTATCACGAAGCAAATACCGTCCGCACTGGCGGAATGTTACGTAATACCACGTACTTATACGCTTGTGACTATTACAGCGCCATCTATCACAAAGCGAAGAAAGTGGTCCAACTAAAACATTCATATTTCCTTACGTACTACACGAATATGTAATAAAAATGGAGGTTCCTCTATAAAAAAACGCAGTTGATATCCGTTTGACCTATGGCAGCGCCACCTAGCGGGCCAACCATAGCGCCATCAGGTTTTCCTCTTCAAGTTAGACGAGTTTTGTTGTTTGTAGTTTTTTCGTTTGATGCTTATTTAGTGAGATATTTGGCCCGGTCACTGTCAATGGACCACCCTGTATTCTGTTGTATTTTATAGCTATGCCCCGCTCTTACTAAGCATATGTGAATCTATACTTTCCTTCACTACTTGTGAAGGAATTACAGAAGATAAACACTTTCGTAATTACAATGTTATTTTACGTAGTAACTAATCGTAAAAAGTGTTTTTCATTCATTAGCACTAACATATTCCATGTCTTTCTAGCCTGTGCGACAACGGTTTCTAGCTGCGAGGAACCTTTCTGTTGAGAGTGAAATGAGATATAGCAGAAGTCTGCTCTCTTTTGTTACTGCATTAGACTTTACAGTGCTTAGAAATTTATAGGTGTGTATTTGATTGTCTGTTATAGTGCTGTGCTTCACTTAACGCAAAGCAGTGCTTAGCTTTGTGGAAAAACTGCTGGAAGGTTCATTTGTCTCACTGATGTCACCGCTGTGTCGGGTAATTTCTGGCGCCGGCGCACTGCAGGCGTTTGACCATCGTTGTGCCCTCTTGTCAATGAAAGACTAATTAATAACACTGCGAAAACGAAATTCCACTGTCTCTCCGATGTCATTCCGTTGCAGAGCGCACACAGATAAGTTTTGGAATTGGATTATGCTGGGATAAGACATAGACGCAGTTTTAATGTTTAACAATGGACGTCACACTAATATACAGGGTGAGTCACCTAACATTACCGCTGGATATTTTTCGTAAACCACATCAAATACTGACGAATCGATTCCACAGACCGAACGTGAGGAGAGGGGCTACTGTAATTGGTTAATACAAACCATAAAAAAATGCACGGAAGTATGTTTTTTAACACAAACCTACGTTTTTTTAAATGGAACCCCGTTAGTTTTGTTAGCACATCTGAACATATAAACAAATACGTAATCAGTGCCGTTTGTTGCATTGTAAAATGTTAATTACATCCGGAGATATTGTAACCTAAAGCTGACGCTTGAGTACCACTCCTCTGCTGTTCGATCGTGTGTATCGGAGAGCGCCGAATTACGTAGGGATCCAAAGGGAACGGTGATGGACCTTAGGTACAGAAGAGACTGGAACAGCACATTACGTCCACATGCTAACACCTTTTTATTGGTCTTTTTCACTGACGCACATGTACATTACCATGAGGGGTGCGATACACGTACACAAGTTTTTGTTCAAATGGCTCTGAGCACTATGCGACTTAACTTCTGAGGTCATCAGTCGCCTAGAACTTAGAACTAATTAAACCTAACTAACCTAAGGACATCACACACATCCATGCCCATGCATGTGCGTCAGTGAAAAAGACCAATAAAAAGGTGTTAGGTGACTTTTGAATCAGGTACACTTGATTAGATTAACTCTTGTAAAGCTCTTCACAGTGCAGCATACAAGATAATTGCTAGCAGACACTTCTCATTACACACTTCACAGAAAGGGCATAATATACAGTCTCTCCTCAATCTAAAGCAGACAGATAGCGTTCATGATACTGCCACAGTACACTCGTGTTCTCCTAGCGACTCTATCTGTAGTTCTCTGATTCTAGCCGTGGTGTTGGTCTGCACCCTGTTGTCTCGCACACAGAATTTTCAGAACTCTTCTGTCTTGAAAATAACGTTTCTTGATCTCTTCTTGTTTCCAAATCTTCGTCTCTTGCGTCTACTCTTCCTTGTAATTTTAATACCACACTATTCTCAACATTTTTGTTGTTTATCGTAACAATGACGACTCAGTAGCATTCTGGAAAGTTCTACTTGGCTCCACACGTTTATACCGTGTCCTCCGTCTCAGTACAATATCTGCCTGATATTCGTAAACGTCTCCTTCTCTCACAACATCGAAAACGACAAAATTAACATTTTGTTATTGATTAACGCTGCATGCACGCCTGTTTCCATACACTTCTGAGTCTCATCGTAGACTAATTAACTCTCACTTCTTACTTCCATATGAACAAGATTTATCATAATATAATTTTCGCTATCGGAAAAAACCGCTTTTACATATAGATTGCGCAGAAATTACATAAAATGACATTTACAGGTAACACCACAAATTCAAACAATATGTTACATTTCATTCATAATAAAGCATCAAATAAATGAAAATACTCTTGGCTGCATACAAAATTACCTTTTCTATTACGTACGTAACTAAACATAACAATGGTGTTTTGAGCTGACTGGTGATAAAAGAAGGACTGAAAATATGCCCGCTAAATTCAGTTCCCAAAAAAATTAAAAAATTAAAAAAAAGCAGTAATACGAGTGGGGCAAATAAAAGTTCCAAGGTACAAAGAAATATAACAGAGGAAAGGAAATACTGTACTAAACTGACTGTAGCAGATGTTGACAGTGATCACCATTCATCTCTTGGCATTTCTGGGCCCTGGTCAGCAACGTTCTGAAGGCAGATCGAAGCTGGACTGCTGAAACCGGTGCAGTCTTATCCGAAACGTTCTGCTGCAGTTCGTGAAGACTATGAGGGTTGATGCGATACACCTTAAATTTGAGGGCTCCCCACGCAAAACAATCGCACATTGACAGATCAGATGACCTGGGTCGCCAGCTAGGGCCGCGAAGAAACTGATCTCTGATAACAACTGTCAGTCATGAAGATTGTGGAAATGTGCTCCAAAGTTCGTCCGGCTGTACGGGAAGTTGCTCCATCCTGTTGGAAGTAAATGTAGGTCCTTTCCTCCTCCGCTAATGCTGCCAAAAATTGTCCGATCCACTTTTCTTAATCCCACCCTGTATATTGTATGTAACTGTCGTACAATACGCACCTAGAAGAAGACCGCTGGCAGGATGTGGTATTATTGTAACATAATAAAATTTTACGACACGAAATGTTTTTTCTTTTCGCCTACTTCGTTTAATACGTCGTTCGTATAATGCGAAATGGCATTCCGTTCCCTTGAGTTTCTCGTTAAACATTTTTTACTGTAGATGCTCTATCCACTGGTACGTGTCTTCCTTCTGTATGTTTTTTTTAATTTTCGCTTACTCGCTTCTGAAACTCCAGAGTTACTTATGAATAACCGGTAATTAGGTGTTGTTTGGTGTCGTGTGTTGCTACAGTTGCCCGTAATCAAAAAGTCTGCTTATGTTTCGCATCCTGCTCATGTAGTATACAGTCACTTTTACATCCCCATCCATAGCAATTCTTATGATAACTATTTTTTCAACCTGTGTCCATGGATGTGACTTGTGAGCCACATATACGCTAGCTGTTCGTAACATGGCAGTCGTATACCAACTGCCTCAGGGTCCACATTTTTATTTAGTAGAGTACTAATTAGTGGAATCAACGGTAGAATTAGATGCTGCCTTCTACTAGATTGACGCCGGTACACTGCACCTTTAATTTCCTGCAGCCAGCCAGTGATTCGCTACACCGTGGTCACGATGGTATCGTGTAAAACCAGAGAGAGGCTTTTATTTACTCTTTGCTTAAGGGCATCCTCTGACCAACTGTCGGGGTTGTCAGAGAGCGAGATACGTGGAAACGGCAATCTGTGAGTGTTGACTCTGCCAAATACGTCTAGTCCGCAAGCAAATACGTAGCGTACACAGGCGAGTTTTCGACTGCACAGCAGGAGTAGTAACGAGTACATCAGACCCTAGGAGCACTTTGCCAGCGGAGTGCTCATCAACAGTGGCGTCGGAAGCAAGCACTCTCCTAACCGCTCAGTAAGTAACGAGCAACTAAATGTGGGCGATCGCTAAGTAAGGAGTAGCCAGATGCGCATTCCGTGGCCAGTGTTATCAAACATGGAGCAGAATTTCACGTCTGATAATATTCTGTAAAATTTAAATACGACGATTCAACCCGATTCACTTTGACGGAAAATCTTAAATTCTTAAGGGAAATGAAAAACCCAAGCATAATTAAAATTTTGTATTTGTGGGGATCCTCAGCTTCCAGATGCTTAATAAACGTAAACATGGTTCGTAGTAGGCTGTAATGCGGTATTTATTTAACCGTGTGATTAGCTAATTTCGACTAAGTGTCACTGACAGACACATTTGTAACATCTGTATTTCATGTCATTTTCAAATCACTTTTAACTATCAGTAAAAAGTAGATCTTAAAAGGTGTCACTGCGGTGTGGATCCTTTCGTAAAATGACGGAATATGACTACTTTTTACATCAAATAGAGATGTTACAAATGTGCTTGACAATGACGCATAGCCGAATTTAGCTAATCGTACGATTAAATAAACATCGCAATTACAGCCTACTACGGACTATGTTCACGTTTATCAACAAAACAACATTGTCTTTGGGTGTATCGACAGTGTCACTGCACAATCGACCATGTCCTTGAAAATTAGAGCTTAATTCGGTTTCGTTTAGTTTATAGGTGAATCAGTGTACCGCCAGGCTAATAAAACACCATAAAGCTAGTAGACACTATCTCTACTGAAAGCTCGTGACGGTACACAACTTCACCTGGCTGCTAGAGCGAAGGATTTTATTAAAACGCCATGAATGTGAAAGCAATAGAACTGTATAGAAGACAACGGCAGAACTGAAACTTCCTGGCAGATTAAAAAACCACCCATCAGCAGTGAAAAATTCCCCGTCACTGTACCCCACCAAACGCAGCCATTTGTGTTGTGACGTTAATGCAGCTCTACGCATGGACACATGGGACGGTAATTCCCTACTCTGGCTACTACTAGTCTCTGACCAAGGTGAGGTATGGCAAAGAATGTTACATGTTCTGGGAAGGGAGGCACAGTGTGAAGGGCTTAATACGTGCTTGATGCATAATACGGCAATCCTCCTTCGTGGTGGCAGAGGTGGTCGACCGAAACCTAAACAACGAGTATGCCTGCCATCACGTTCTCATGTCGTCCATCGTTCTGTCACTGTCACATCCAAATGCCCCACAAATTTGGATATTTGCACGATTCGACCATCTGGCTCATAATGACGTCCCATTCAAACTCCGTCAGGTGATGATAATACACGACTACACGGCAACTCTGTATCTTTCACAGTAATCACTCAATATCCGACCTCCTTCGCGCCAAATTGTACCCTATCAGGCTTATTACAGCACCAATCACGAACACCGCTATTGCGCTCTGGGGCCCTTTTAGCTCTCAAATTCCAGTCATTTACATATCCACCGATGGTATGTACCTGTCCGAAGTTACACCGACATCCAACCACCTCCTCCGGCTCCTTCACTTTTTCGTCAGGCAGTGTATTTGTTGGCACAATCCATCGGGTGAACTTCAGAAACATTCCTGTTAGACATCGATAGTATCTTGTTCGCTTAAAATAAATGGTATGAGTGTTACTTAATACAACTCTTTTCTCCTTATAAAAATACTGTGTAGCACGACACTCTGTAATTAAATACACGATCTTCCGAAAACTTTAGGGTCAAAATTTTACGATCGGTGTTTCCATATGAGTAACCAATGTTCGTTAATGTCTGTTAGTGGAGTTCCGAGATCTTGAATCGAAAACGCCTGTGATGCGTATGTTCATAAACTCATCATCTCTCATAACAGACAAATGCCGGCCGGAGTGGCCGAGCGGTTCTAGGCGCTTCAGTCTGGAACCGCGCGACCGCTACGGTCACAGGTTCGAATACTGCCTCGGGCATGGATGTGTGTGATGTCCTTAGGTTAGTTAGGTTTCAGTAGTTCTAAGTTCTAGAGGACTGATGACCTCAGAAGTTAAGTCCCATAGTGCTCAGAGCCATTTGAACTATTTGACGAGACAAATGCCTGTCACATCGACGTTGGCGGCGTTTCCTTGGAAAACAGTGCAAATTGTTCAGCCTTACTTGTTCCTAATGTTCAGTGTGATACTCTAAACGACGCTCTAAAGAGGTTTAAAAAAAATGTATGGCATCGATGGCCGCTCCACAAGTTCTTTAACGCCACTACGGCGACTTGCGAGTGAATGAGGATGAAATGATGATGAAAGACACACAACACCCACTCATCTCGAGGCATAGAAAATCCCTGACCCCGCCGGGAATCGAACCCGGGACCCTGAGCGGGGGAAGCGAGAACGCTACCGCAAAACCACGAGCCGCGGACTGTACAGGGATGCTGGGATATTATGTGGTTTAGCCATGTAACTGGGACACCCTGTTGCCTACAATGTGGTGATAACCATAAAATAAATAAATAAATCACTTTGTTTTGTAAGTGACTAGCTTAGCACCCGCTGCTTCGCTTGCGTAGTCTGTTTGAGCTGCAAAATCATATTTTTATTTTTTATTGAGTTTTTATGTTGTTCAAAAAATGCGACACCTTCTAAACTTTTCATGCTAATTAAGCATGGTCTTTGCCGAATGTTCTTCTGACCAAACAGCGACTTTGGTAACTAGAGTCTAAGGTTATTGTTAATCATGCCTTTTGGGTTCATGTGATGATATTTCCGCAGGAACTGTCATACCAGTTAGACATATATCAGTATGTCTAGCTAAGCAATGAAATACCAATTTTCATGGCTTTAGTTTTACAATTTTTCTTAATACAACAAAATTTTGTCTTAAAAAGTTTCATCCTCTGTTTCACCCGTTAAAGTTTGAATTTCGAAAAACAGCGAAACATGTATTTTTGTATTTCTAATAGAGAAACTAGTTTCAATAAATTTAGTTTCAAAAATGTTTTCGTAATGAAATGTTTTCATGAAAACTTTCATGCCATAGGTATTTGATCTGCATAGCGGTTGACTTACCAAAACAGTGAAACACTTTTTTCTTTATTTCTAACCATGAAGCGAAATACGATTTCTGTGGATTTAGCTTTTAACATGCTTTCATAATGAAATAATTTAATAAAACTTTACATCTCCTATTTCACTCCCTTAGGGTACTGAGTTTCCAAAAACACTGAAGCACGTAGTTTCTTTATTTCTAAACGAGAAGCCAAATTCAAATTTTCAAAGATTTAGCTTTAAAAATGCTTTCATAATGAAACATTTTCATCTACCATTTCAGCCCCTGTTTCGCCCCCTTAGGGGTTGAATGACCAAAACACTGAAACATTTATTTTTTATTTGTAGCCGAGAATCCGAGTACTCATTTTCAAAGATGTAGCCTAAAAATACTTAAGTTGTTCTTTGAAACTGTTTTATTTTCAAAAATACTTTCACCCCCTTAGACGTTAATTCTTAAAAAATACTGAAACACGTATTTCTTTATTTCTGACCGAGAAACCAAATCCGAATTAGCTTAGGTCTAGCTTCAAAATTGCCTTAACAGCGACATGTTTTCAAGAACCCTTTCATCATTTATTTCACCAGCTTTGGGAAGTAATTTCAAAAAACCATTCTTAAACATCGCCTACAGTATAAAATCAACACCCTCTGCAAATTTCAAGTTTCTATCCTTAGTCTATAGGGCTGGTGAGTCAGTCAGTCGAGACATTCCCTATTAAATACAGAGATGGATCCTAATTATCATTTCGCAGCGTTATACTCCCACTGAAAGACATTACGCCAAGTGCGAGATTTTATATCATGATCCTGCAACGACTGTAAGACAATGATGATTCTGAGCCTACGTTTCGTCATGCCTTGACTGAGTAGTATTAAGGTGCCGTTTTTACATGGGTATGAAAGATCTTTTTCCAATCACTGCTTTGAAGCAGCTCTATACTATCTAAGTGAGTTCACCTCTGAATAATTGCTACAATCTAATTCCACTTGAGCCTGGTTACTGTCATCAATCCCTGTTCCCGCTTTAAAATTATTTACACCCACCGTTCCCTCCGTCGCTAAATTGATGATTCCTTGAAGCCTTACGCCCTTCTTTTAAGTCACGTTGTGCTGAAAGATGCTCCTCCTATTTTTACATTTGTAGCGAGCTCTCTATAGACTCTCAGATACACTCACACCAAAAGAAGTTTTCCATCATCTCGGTCCCAGAACTCCTGAAGATAGACGTTGGCTGTGGATATTGCACCACAGACACAGTCCTGTTCAGAGATATCACTAAATCCTCCCAAAGATGTAAACAACCATGCATGAGCAGCGCCTATTGGACGGAGGGGGTCCGACAGCCGATGAGTTACAGTCATTCCACCAGGAAGGAGGCTCATGGCTCGTGTTGTCTGTAGTTCAACCATGCCTAGACGGTCAATACCGCGGATCGATCGCGTCCGCATTGTTACTTTGTGCCAGGAAGGCCTCTCAACAAGGGAAATGTCCAGGCGTTTCGGAGTGAACCAAAGCGATGTTATTCGGACATGGAGGAGATACAAAGAGACAGGAACGTCGTTACATGCTTCGCTCAGGCCGCCCAAGGGCTACTACTGCAATGGATGACCGCTACTTACGGATTATGACTCGGAGGAACTCTGACAGCAACGCCATCATAATGCTTTTCATGCAGCCACAGGACGTCGTGTTACGACTCAAATTGTGCGCAATAGGCTGCATGATGCGCAACTTCACTCCCGACGTCGATGGTGAGGTCCATCTTTGCAACCACGATATCATGCAGCACTCTACAGATGGGCCCAACAACATACCGAACGCACCACTCAGGATTGGCACCACGTTCTCCTCACCGATGACTGTCGCATAGGCCTTCAACCAGAAAATCGTCGTGTTTCGAGGCAACCTGATCAGTGTGAACGCCTTAGACACCCTGTCCAGACAGTGCAGCAAGTTGGAGGTTCCCTGCAGTTTTGGGGTGTCATTATGCGGGGCTGATGTACGCCGTTGGTGGTCATGGAAGGTGCCGTAACGGCTGTATGATACGTGAATGCCGTCCTCCGACCGGTAGTGCAACCATATCGGCAGCATAATGGCGAGGTATTCCTCTTCATGGACGACAATAGCGCCCCCATCGTGCATGTTTTGTGAATCCTTCAGGATAACGGCGTCGCTCGACTAGAGTGGCCAGAATGTTCTCCAGACATGAGTCTTATCGAACATGCCTGGGATTGATTGAAAAGGGCTATTTATGGACGACGTGACCCACCAACCATTATTAGGAATCTACGCTGAATCGCCATTGAGGAGTGGGACAATCTGGACCAACAGTGCCTTGATGAACTCGTGGAGCGTATGCCACGACGAATACAGGCTTGCAGCAATGCAAGAGGATGTGCTACTGGGTATTACAGGTACCGTTATGTACAGCAGTCTGAACCACCACCTCTGAAGGTCGCTCTGTATGTTGGTAAAACATGCAATGTGTGGTTTTCATGAGCATTAAAAAGTGCGGAAAGATGTTTATGTTGATCTCTATTCCAATTTCCTGTACAGGTTCTGAAACTCTCGGAACCGAGGTGATGCAAAACTGTTTTTATGTGTGTATGTAGGACTAATCTCAGCTACCACTGGTCACTACTATTGGTCATTAACCGAACCTGCTACGCTCTGCATTAGTACTCTGATCGGCATAAGCGCACGCACTTTCATTGTCTGCGTGCCGATCGATCACATTCAAACACAGTATTTAACAGAAATAGCCCAAAATTTAACTGATCTGGAATCATTATCGCGCAACGCATAACGAGTATATGATGTTATTTAACACACGATAGGCCTACAGACTCATCTCAAAGATAAATAAAGAGTTGTGCATTATATTGATAAAATATGTCGAAGGTGGCTCATCCTAAATTATAAGAGTTCAACGTTTTCATGATTATCTGATGGGCGGGGACTAGGGATTAGTTGCGAATTGTGGGGTGGATCAGTCACTTCCAAGTCATTTGACGATATTTCTGATTTATTACATCCATTCAGTGAGATCTGTTTCCTATTCCACTAACATTTAACACAAATCTGACATCAACTTGGTATTCAATTAATATTACTCAGTAGTCAGAAAAAAAGCAGTAGTGTTATAATTCAACAAAATGCGGTCGGTATTGTCATGTTTATATGTCATAAGAGGGCATCAAAGTAAGAATCATTCATTAGACACACAGAGGGAAAGCAGGCAACAACTCATCTACAGCGGTCCGACCGAACGGAAACGCTTTGGGCAGGCCCTAAGAACATTCCGTAACACAAGGAAGGTTAGCATTGGTATGGTCTGGAAATTCATCATTGCCAAGGGCAAGGTGGTAGAAATTGACAAGTCACTGATCTCCAGAATCTCGCCATACACGTGAAACACCTCACTATACTGTGGCCAGAAGTACTGAGCCTTATGGTTCACACCGTGACACACATGGCAGGCGCGCCCCAAAATCTGTTCAACCGGAGAGTCTTAAAATTTCCAAAATATTCAGCTTATACAAACCTACATAGCATAAATGAGTCCAGAAAGAAAAGATCTGCGCAATTAATTTAATTCAGGAACACGTCGTGACTGAGAGCTAAAAGCAGTCATTGACGCAGAACTCTGTAGCTCGCAAAATATTTGCCTTATTCGTGCCTACGAACTTCATTCAGCTCACGAATACAAGTTATTTGCATTTATTATAGCAAAGCAGAGTTAGGCTGCCGAAGCCCTGGCAGCAGAGGTAATACTGTTTCCCGTCAGAGCTCCACAGTTAATCGCTAGCACTTGTATGGGTGACAGTCAGGGTCTGCCGAGCGCTGTTGGAAAGTGGGGTGCACTCATCCATTGTGAGGCCAACTAAAGTGCTGCTTGATTGAGAAGCACGTTCCCCTCCGTATCCCTATCCAGTGACGCCTAAAGTCTGAGGTCGGTCGGTCGGTCCGTCGGTCGGTCGGTCTGTACTGTTGGGCCTTCTGGGGCCCTTTTGGACGGAGGAGGTGGAGAGTCAGGTTGGAGTTTGTGAGCAAGTGGTGGTTGAGGCCAACGTCTACCAGGTGTACACAGAAATACTATCAGAATTTATCTCAAGAAAGCGAACAAAATGCATTTCACGAACATGAAATAACTAGAATCGCTTTAGAAACAGAATTCCTCTTCACCATACCTCACATGCTAGTACTGAACCCCGTTTTCGAGAACAAATCAAAGTTCATAATTCTCACTTATTCACATAAATTTATACCAAAATTTGTTAAACAATTGCGATTCGTCCACACTACACATTCTCACGATACACAGATTTTTTTTTTTTTTTTTTTTTTTTTTTTTAACAGAGGTGGAGCCCCTCCACGCCCACACCGGCATGATGGCCAACACAAAAGGTCTACTGCCATCTCTGCATACGGTTTAGTATTCACTAAAGTGAGGTGTCGCAGGATGTGGGTACTGCGATGTTTGCGTACGTCTGGTTAGGATTAACCATTAATACGCGCTCATCTGGAGATAGATTGGTCGAAATCTGACGAAGGGTAGCGGTTTGAAGGGCAGAGGAAAAAAAGTGCCAAAGCAAGAGCCAAGGGAAAAAAACCTCTGCGAAAGTTAGGTCGGGCGGCAAGAGCAGTAGCAGTTGTCTTGCTGCCTGCGATAGGTTGTGCAAGGATAGGCTTTGTTAGTAGTGGATATCATGCATGTCGATACCTTGACGTTGTGCGTTTGTGCTGCTCGGCGGTTGGCGCTGGGTGCTAGTACAGAGTCCTCGTTCAGCGTCCTGCAACCTGCAACAGTTAGGTTTGTTATCGGTCTTGTGTCCGATAGGTCATATACCGGAGGCACAGTGTGAGGGAGTGTTGGCAGATTGTTCGTGCGTCTGTGGGCGAGCTCGTCGGTGTCCCTGCTGTGGCCTGTTGGTCGGCTCTAATAGCAGCTGGTAGTTGCCAGTCAGTGTTGCTGATATGCAGGGGCTTACCGGCGTTTGACGCTGTTTGCGTATGTTAGTTTACCATAGGTGGTTATGCCCAAGCTAGCAGTGTCTTTGGCCGCTTGTGTTTCCACCTGTGGTTGTGATCGTAGTTTCCCAGAGTGAGGATGAAAGGATTGTTCGAGTGTCTCGAGTTCCTGTATAGTCGTGTGGCGTGTTTCTTGAATACTTCCTTGAGGGTATCAAGGCGGTATTCATGGTACGATAAACAGAGGAATTTAACAGACAGAAATATGTTGCTAATCCCAACTAGCAACACACTTTGTTCACCAACTCACAGCAGAGCAAGCCAAATGCGTGCGTTACTTACTAACCCCACGAAAAAACTGAGCCCACCGCATAGTGTCCAAGCACGTGTAAAAGGAATGGTTGGTGAAAGCGAGGAAGAAGCTCTAGTTAGCGCTGCCTGCATGTCACTCCTGAGTGGAGCGACCACTTCTTGTTACAAAGCCACATCTTTCGATCTACCCAAAGGCAGCGAAAAAGTTATGTTGGTATCACAATCCTACTGCACTACCTCCCTCTTCGATTTTGGTGGAGAGGACATGCTTATACTCCCAGTTACATTGATTCATACTCGCACAGAAGGAAATGGAAGGCAAAACGGACTACACTGAGACAAAGAAATGAATGTACACATGTAAATTCTGCTTCACCATAGGCTGGGCTCTTAAGTTGCAGCGCCAAGAAAAAAATTAAGTTAGTTAGCTGCAGGCAAAAAGCTGTGGCACCAGTTACGCACAATATTAGCCAAAGTGGACGTACTGTCCACTTTCATTGCCAGAAATCATCTTCCCTCAGTTCGACTCAGTACTTTGTCATTAACCATCCGATCCACTTACCCATAATCAGCATTCTCCCAGCCACGTTTCACTTCCGTACAAGACTGCACTCCAGACAAATCCGCAGCTCGTGGTCTAGCGGTTAGCGCTGCTGCCTCTGAATCACGGGGTCCCGGGTTCGATTTCCGGCCGGCTTGGGGATCTTCTCTGTCCAGGAGCTGGGTGTTTGTGTTGTCATCATTTCATCATCATCATTTGTGAGAGTGACTAGACTGGACTGTGAAAAGAAAATGGACTGTGTAACAATTTGGACTTTGTACAGGCGCGGAACCGCGCAGTTGAGCGCCCTACACATCAAACATCATCATCATCATCCTAAAGAAATATCTTCACAAAAGTCTTCCTATCATCAGATTTGCTTTCGATGTTAACAAATATTTGCTTCCTTAATTCACACTGTCTTCTTTTATAAACTGCGTAGCGAAGGATGGAATGAAGGAAGCTTATGGTTTAATGTCCAGTCTACTACAGTGTCATTAGAGACAGACCACAAGTTCAGAAAGTCTCCATGCTGACAGGATGCTCCGACTGAACAAAATATAGATCATGCCTGACCCTTGTAATTATTCTCTCCACGTATTACACACCAGCGACTCAAATTGAAACCATAGCCGTTCGTCGTGTGAACATAATGCAGAAGCCGCCTGCAGCGGTACGGAACTTCGAAGACAGTTCTTTGGGCTCCGGTGCACTAAGAACTCCAAGAAAACAAAAATGTGAACCTCCGCGCAATGGACGCAGCGCAAAACCGGCACTTCACTTAGCCCCTATTTCAGTGCATCCACCACTACTCTTCAACGTAAAACGATGGCATTTAAAGGACTGAAACAAGAGTGGAAGAAGCATGGCGGCTGATAGGCCTATGTTTCTACAGTGTGCAATCTGTTCCCACCGACAGATCGTGCTTTACGAGTAAGACATACAGCAGTCGATATCTAACGTCCGGTAGATGAATACGTTCCCATCCAGGTAACTGTAAATGTCACTTCCACAGAATAGGCAGTAGAACTGCACAAACTTGTTTGTACGATTTAAGATGACAGTATGACTGTCACGATGAAAAAATTTTGTGGCAAACTCTGTGGGACCAAACTACTGAGATCATCAGTCCCTAAATTTACACACCACTTAATCTAGCTTAAACTAACTTACGCGAAGGACAACACACACGCCCATGCCCGAGGGAGGACTCGATCCTCCGACTGGGGGAACCGCGCGAACCGTGACAAGGCGCCCCAAACCGCACGGCTACACCGTGTGGATGTCGCGAAGAACGCACCAGTTTGTACAAGACACTAAGTTGAGACACTTCTAATTTCTCATAAAAAATAAAATTAATTAATTAAAAAGTACAAAATAACCGACTTTTAATAAGGCTGTAGCCTGTATATAATGGGAGTTTAAAAAATACCTTACAAATTCTTGCAGGAGGTAGTATTGGTCAAAACTAGCAGAAAAGTTCCTATAATGATATTCCGGAGACAGAAGCGCGTTGAGACGTTGGCGACTCTATCCTCTCTTCCACCTCTGCTTGAACATAGATGTAGGCACTATAGGCAATACTGCATGTGGTTACGACACATTCTGATACATTCTCCAGTCCTCTTCGCAGTGATTCAGGCACTCTTTCAAATACATCCGTGTGGTGTCACCGCCAGACACCACACTTGCTAGGTGGTAGCCTTTAAATCGGCCGCGGTCCGTTAGTATACGTCTGACCCGCGTGTCGCCACTATCAGTGATTGCAGACCGAGCGCCGCCACACGGCAGGTCTAGAGAGATTTCCTAGCACTCGCCCCAGTTGTACAACCGACTTTGCTAGCGATGGTTCACTGACAAAATACGCTCTCATTTGCCGAGACGATAGTTAGCATAGCCATCAGCTACGTCATTTGCTACGACCTAGCAAGGCGCCATTACCAGTTACTATTGATACTGAATTATGTACAGTCAAGAGCGACGCTCATCATTAATGGATTAAAGCTAAGTATTCCACCAGCTACGTCCGTTTTTCTAAATTCTAATTTCCTTGACCTGTTCCAGACCTCACGCTAGCCTGCGTGAGCTAAAACGCGTGCCTTTCGGCTTCCTCTAGTAAACCGGTGTTGGCTCTCCTGCCAACCCACTACAACCCGACCCCATCCTGATTGCATCGTATGCATTGGTCACACGTTCCTGTAACAGCTGCACATTGTAGATGTATTGAGCATATGGACTATAACCAATAACCACACACATTCAGGTCCGGTTAAGGGGCAGCGCGTGCTATCAGACACCCTCGACCAATATGAGATATGGTGAAGAGGAATTCTGTTTGTAAAGCGATCCTAGTTATTTCAAGTTTGCGATGAGATACTATCGTATGATACGTACGAAACGGGTTGGTGGCCCATCACACAAAAACCACAGCTTTGTCTTTCTGCAATATGGCTGGTAATTCGTCGCTCAGAAATCGGTGATACACAGCAGTTGTTGATATAAAATTCCTGCCAATTAATTGAACTGAAGTGACACTGATACCGAATCTCCATGATTTCTTGAGGATTTGCTATACCCCACAGTTATGTATTGTTGTAATATACTACACCATCTGTTGTGAACTTTGCCTTATCTGAAACGGAATGCAGGCTGTGGACTGCTGAGCTTCGGCAATTTGTTGCACAAGCCATTGGCAGAACTGTTATCGGGCGCGGTGGACTACTGGACAAAAAACCTGCACACATTGCATGTGACAGGGATAAAGAAGCTGCTCGTGCAGAGCGGACCACGCAGCTCCTGTTCTTTGTACACCTGTTTCAGGCTCGTATTCCACATATCGCGATACCTGCTCCTTCATCTTCAGAATGCGAGCTGTGTGAGGCGTACCGCTGTCTGCTGTCCTTGCTGCGAATGCTCCAGTGCCTGCAAGTCGCTGAAAATAGCCTGACGAACATTCTAGGTGATGAAATACCTGCACAAACTGTCAAACCACCACCCGAGCCAGAAAAGAGGCATGATCAGTACGCTCGTAACGAGAGCAGGACGAATATGTGAGCCGCAACACCTCAAACGAGAAATGCAACACCTGGAAACTGTCCTGAGGAGCAATGGGTACTCCAGAAATTATATTAGAAGTGTAACAGAGCCAAACACTCGGCGAAGTAAGGAACCAGAAAACGAAATGTCGGGTACGGTCTTTCTGCCATACATTCCCAGAGTGACGGACAGAATGGGCCGTATATTGCGCAAACATGGCGTAAAGACGATTTTCAAACCGGCAAGGAAGATCAAAGAGTGTCTTAGATCGGCGAAGGAGAAAAGAGACCCACTTGCAATGTCGAGAATATACCGTATACCATGCACATGCGGAAAAACTTATGTCGGAATGACTGGACGATCCATTAACACCAGGATCAAAGAGCATAAGCGACATTGCAGGTTGGGGCAGGTGGAGAAATCGGCAGTGGCAGAGCACGCACTGAATGAGACCGACCACGTAATAAAATTCGCTGATACGGAAGTTCTGGCTGTAGAGAAACACTATCACACGCGCATGTTCAGAGAAGCTCTAGAAATACAAAAACACGCGAACAGTTTGAACAAGAAAGAGGAAAGCCTTAAGGTAAACGGATCCTGGCTTCCCGTACTTCAGCGAACGACCGTCGCAGGTAGCAAGAGGAGAACCGCACCGGAAATGACCGCGGAGAAGCCCTCGGACGTTGGCACGCCAGGTACATATAGTCTGCGGCCGCGAGCTCGGCTCCAGTTCGCCACCGGCAATGGAGGGTGAAGCTGTGACAATGCCAGCCACTCGTGCTGGCGAAACGTCAGAAAAATCATTAGATGAACGTCGGCCGAAGAACCCGAGACAGAAGCCAATAGGCAGTTTGTCAAATAGAGAGTTGTTGATGTCGTTCGGGATGCAGTTGACGGGCACGGCGATTACTGTCTTCGGCTAACTGATAACACAGTGCCATGTCTGCCATTTCCCTCATTAACCTTGTTCTGCTAACGTAGCGTATGAGGAACTATGCTATGATTGTTATCAGCGCCATCATCGGTGTCCATAAGAATTAGAGTGGTTCAGATATGTCCAATGGTCTGCAACAGTAAGACAGCCGCGATCGAGTACTACACACGCTTGTCACAAACAAAATACGTCATCGCATACCGTTTGTGACGTAGCACCAACAGAACCCGCTGTGTTGCCTGTCTGCAGGCGTGAGTTAATTCAGCTCAACAACACGAAGCAGGTGATTTGTCTATAGATTGCCTCAAATCTGACCAGGTGTTGGTTTCCAGCCACATCATTATAGGCACCTTTCTTCTAGTGTTGACCACTACCACGTCCTGTGGCGGTACGTGACATCGAGTTTACAGTGATTGAGTATCTGTTTCCAAAGACATCTGCATCTTACCACGGACATGCCTTATTTAAGTATCGACGAATCCTTTCCTTTTGACTTGCACTGTATAATGAGAAGGTAATGCCGTACTCTCACTTCAAAACAAATTAGTGTGTGTGTGTGTTTTGTGTGTGCGCGCGCGCGCTCTATTCTTTTCCTTTTCTCCAAATTAAACTAAATGGATTGTATTCTTTGCCCCATTATACTGAGGTCTTTCTGTGGTCCGTTTTCAGCTAGTATGAGCTCTGTGTGTACTTACATAATTTGCTAGAACTTCAGATGTAATGAAGAGTGTAATCAAGATCTAAACTGAGATGGGAGGCAAACCATTGATTTTATGCAAGTGGAGGAGTAGAGGGAACGAAGCGCAATTCTTATAAAGTAAAACTCAAATCTGTTGGAAAACTGTGTTTATTATTAACCATGCTCTCGAATGCTACCACTTTATAATAGGTACCTATCCTAGAATGTTCCTGACTATAGTTTGTGTAAGTTTTGCTGATACTGTTTCACTGTCAGGGAGACAACCTCTAAATACATGAGAACATTGTCTGTATTCACAATTGTAGCCGGCCGCGGTGGTCTAGCGGTTCTAGGCGCGCTGTCCGGAGCCGCGCGACTACTACGGTCGCAGGTTCGAATCCTGCCTCGGGCATGGATGTGTGTGATGTCCTTAGGTTAGTTAGGTTTAAGTAGTTCTAAGTTCTAGGGGACTGATGACCACAGATGTTAAGTCCCATAGTGCTCAGAGCCATTTGAACCATTTGAACCACAATTGTAGTAGTTTTTGACACCGACTGATAGCACTAGAAAAAAACGTAACAAATTGACAGTACAGTGTTACTGAACCTAGAACCAACTGGCATTCTTAGATGCTGTCAGAAAAGTGGTGAACTGAGAAATGTTTTTGAGATCAAGTGACAATGGAATTACAGACATTGGCTGCGGGCGGGCATTGATTGAAATCAGTCGTGAAAGCTGAAAATTTGTGCCGTACTGGGATTTGAACCATGGTCACTCCTGGTTACTAGGCAGATGTTCTGACCATTAAGCCATCCGAACACAGTGCCCAGGGCAACTGCACGGTCTACCATAGTACACCTCCCGTCCAACCCAAATTCTTATCCACACACTGTTTAATCAATGCACGCTGAACCGTGGTGCCATTGAATTAGTAGACTGTTCTGTCTGGCGCCACTGGCTCACGTGTAGTATCGACTATCCCTCCTGTGGCCCCAATGCCAATACCTACGAGGAACAGTTGTATCCTTAGAAGCTCGTTGCTTGCCGATATGTACACGTAGTTCACTGGCCCAACGGAGGGGTGGCACCAAGTTGGGGGATTGACGGTAGCGTCGCGGCAAGAGGCGGTCACAAGGTCCGAGCGGCCGAAGCCACGAGCTACGCAAGAGGGGCCTGCGCAGAGGAAGAGTACCGGAGTACTTCACCGGGTCAGCGTCGAAAACAAGCAGCAGGCCGACATCCCGTCGGTTGGTTGGCAACAGCTGTGTCGGGCGACCGCTCGTGGCCTGGCTGCCCCCTTCCGCCTGGCTGTCGCCGTCACCACTCAGTGACCTCCGCGACGTGATGGAACTGCTTGCTGATAAAGGGGAGTAACATTCTGTAATCGTCGTGGTGATTGGCGTCATTGTCTACCCGACCTCCTAATTATTATCTGGTTTGTACCCGACCCTCAGAGTTCAACTCAGTCGGCTCTTTGGTCGTAAATATAGAACGTAATGTTGTACTAGACACTAGCTGTCGTTTGAAAATTTTTTCTGATATTATATTGTCCTTCCTTTCTAGTTCATACCCGACCATTAATGTTTTAATGAATCAGCTCCAGGTCCGAAATACATTCGGACCAATTGTACCAAGACACAGGTTGCCGTTAAACAGGGGTCAGTTGGTTAGATTTAGATGTTAGCCGGTTCAATTCCTTGTTTATAATTGTATTTGAGATAATCTGAACTACCTGTGGTACTAAGCTGTGCATTCCTATCTTTGAAAGACCGAATCATTATTGGTGTATTTTAACTGGATCTTGTGGTTCCGCCGAGTGAGTTCTCTGTAATACGTGCTCATATGTAATGTTTTGAAACGTTCCTTCAGAGCGGCCTTCATAACTAAGATGCAGTTTAACTTTGACATATTAACAGCCACTGCTGTGTTCGGATGCAGGCTGAGTTGGCATCCCTTCGCTCCCAGCTTCAGGCAATGTTGGCTTCAGTCACACAGCTTGAGGCTGTTGCCAATGGGCATCACTGTGGGGGTGCGGATGGGGGTTTGTCCGGGACGGCAAGCTCGTCCCACGCATCCCCCGATCGGACTACGACTGTGGCTGCCCGGGATACTGCCCACATTGAGGCTGATCCCTCACCTCTGGTAGAGTGGGAGGTCGTCTCGAGGTGTGGCAGGGGGCGAAAGACATTCCGGAGGGCTGAACGGAAGGCCTCTCCAGTTTGTCTGTCGAACCGGTTTCAGGCTCTGTCTCAAGCTGATACTGATCTTCGGCCGGACATGGCTGCTTGTCCTGTTCCAGAGGTTGCCCCTCAGTCTGCAAGATCCGGGCGATCGCAGAGGGTGGGCTTACTGGTAGTTGGGAGCTCCAACGTCAGGCGCGTAATGGGGACCCTTAAAGATATGGCAGCAAGAGAGGGGAAGAAAACCAATGTGCACTCCGTGTGCATACCGGGGGGAGTCATTCCAGATGTGGAAAGGATCCTTCCGGACGCCATGAAGGGTACAGGGTGCACCCATCTGCAGCTGGTCGCTCATGTCGGCACCAATGATGTGTGTCGCTATGGATCTGAGGAAATCCCCTCTGGCTTATCGCGGCTATCTGATTTGGTGAAGACTGCCAGTCTCGCTAGCGGGATGAAAGCAGAGCTCACCATCTGCAGCATCGTCGACAGGACTGACTGCGGACCTTTGCTACAGAGCCGAGTGGAGGGTCTGAATCAGAGGCTGAGACGGTTCTGCGACCGTGTGGGCTGCAGATTCCTCGACTTGCGCCATAGGGTGGTGGGGTTTCGGGTTCCGCTGGATAGGTCAGGAGTCCACTACACGCAGCAAGCGACTACACGGGTAGCAGGGGTTGTGTGGGGTGGACTGGGCGGTTTTTTAGGTCAGATGGCCTCGGGCAAGTACAGAAAGGGCAGCAGCCTCAAAGGGTGCGGAGCAAAGTCAGGACATGCGGGGGCCAAGCAGCAATCGGTATTGTAATTGTAAACTGTCGAAGCTGCATTGGTAAAGTACCGGAACTTCAAGCGCTGATAGAAAGCACCAAAGCTGAAATCGTTATAGGTACAGAAAGCTGGCTGAAGCCAGAGATGAATTCTGCCGAAATTTTTACAAACGCACACACGGTGTTTAGAAAGGATAGATTGCATGCAACTGGTGGTGGCGTGTTTGTCGCTGTTAGTAGTAGTTTATCCTGTAGTGAAGTAGAAGTGGATAGTTCCTGTGAATTATTATGGGTGGAGGTTACACTCAACACCGAGATAGGTTAATAGTTGGCTCCTTTTAACGACCTCCCGACTCAGCAGCATTAGTGGCAGAACAACTGAGAATAAATTTGGAATATATTTCACATAAATTTTTTCAGCATGTTATAGTCATAGGTGGAGATTTCAATTTACCAGATACAGACTGGGACACTTAAATGTTTAGGACGGGTGGTAGGGACAGAGCATCGAGTGACATTATACTGAGTGCACTATCCGAAAATTACCTCGAGCAATTAAACAGAGAACCGACTCGTGGAGATAACATCTTGGACCTACTGATAACAAACAGACCCGAACTTTTCGACTCTAAGTGCAGAACAGGAAATCAGTGATCATAAGGCCGTTGCAGCATCCCTGAATATGTAAGTTAATAGGAATATGGAAGTTAATAGGAATATAAAAAAAGGGAGGAAGGTTTATCTGTTTAGCAAGAGTAATAGAAGGCAGATTTCAGACTACCTAACAGATCAAAACGAAAATTTCTGTTCCGACACTTCAATGTTGAGTGTTCACGGAAAAAGTTCAAGGCAATCGTAAAATGCGTTTTAGACAGGTACGTGCCGAGTAAAACTGTGAGGGACGGGAAAAACCCACCATGGTTCAACAACAAAGTTAGGAAACTACTGCGAAAGCAAAGAGAGCTTCACTCCAAGTGTAAACGCAGCCAAAACCTCTCCGACAAACAAGCTAAACGATGTCAAAGTTAGCGTAAGGAGGGCTATGCGTGAAGCGTTCAGTGAATTCGAAAGTAGAATTCTATGTACTGACTTGACAGAAAATCCTAGGAAGTTCTGGTCTTACGTTAAATCAGTAAGTCGCTCGAAACAGCATATCCAGACACTCCGGGATGATGACGGCATTGAAACAGAGGATGACACGCGTAAAGCTGAAATACTAAACACCTTTTTCCAAAGCTGTTTCACAGAGGAAGACCGCACTGCAGTTCCTTCTCTAAATCCTCGCACATACGAAAAAATGGCTGACATCGAAATAAGTGTCCAAGGAATAGAAAAGCAACTGGAATCACTCAACAGAGGAAAGTCCACTCGACCTGACGGGATACCAATTCGATTCTACACAGAGTACGCGAAAGAACTTGCCCCCCTTCTAACAGCCGTGTACCGCAAGTCTCTAGCGGAACGGAAGGTTCCAAATGACTGGAAAAGAGCACAGGTAGTCCCAGTCTTCAAGAAGGGTCGTCGAGCAGATGCGCAAAACTATAGACCTATATCTCTCACGTCGATCTGTTGTAGAATTTTAGAACATGTTTTTTGCTCGCGTATCATGTCGTTTTTGGAAACCCAGAATTTACTCTGTAGGAATCAACATGGATTCTGGAAACAGCGATCGTGTGAGACCCAACTCGCTTTATTTGTTCACGAGACCCAGAAAATATTAGATACAGGCTCCCAGGTAGATGCTATTTTCCTTGACGTCCGGAAGGCGTTCGATACAGTTCCGCACTGTCGCCTAATAAACAAAGTAAGAGCCTACGGAATATCAGACCAGCTGTGTGGCTGGATTGAAGAGTTTTTTGCAAACAGAACACGTTAAAGTAACTTCTGGTGTGCCACAGGGGAGCGTTATGGGACCATTGCTTTTCACAATATATATAAATGACCTAGTAGATAGTGTTGGAAGTTCCATGCGGCTTTTCGCGGATGATGCTGTAGTATACAGAGAAGTTGCAGCATTAGAAAATTGTAGCGAAATGCAGGAAGATCTGCAGCGGATAGGCACTTGGTGCAGGGAGTGGAAATTGACCCTTAACATAGACAAGTGTAATTTATTGCGAATACATAGAAAGAAGGATCATTTATTGTATGATTATATGATAGCAGAACAAACACTGGTAGCAGTTACTTCTGTAAAATATCTGGGAGTATGCGTGCGGAACGATTTGAAGTGGAATGATCATATAAAATTAATTGTTGGTAAGGCGGGTGCCAGGTTGAGATTCATTGGGAGAGTCCTTAGAAACTGTAGTCCATCAACAAAGGAGGGGGCTTACAAAACACTCGTTCGACCTATACTTGAGTATTGCTCATCAATGTGGGATCTGTACCAGATCGGGTTGACGGAAGAGATAGAGAAGATCCAAAGAAGAGCGGCGCGTTTCGTCACAGGGTTATTTGGTAACCGTGATATCGTTACGGAGATGTTTAGCAAACTCAAGTGGCAGACTCTGCAAGAGAGGCGCTCTGCACCGCGGTGTAACTTGCTCGCCAGGTTTCGAGAGGGTGCGTTTCTGGATGAGGTATCGAATATGTTGCTTCCCCCTACTTATACCTCCCGAGGAGATCACGAATGTAAAATTAGAGAGATTCGAGGGCGTACGGAGGCTTTCAGACAGTCGTTCTTCCCGCGAACCATACGCGACTGGAACAGAAAAGGGAGGTAATGACCGTGGCACGTAAAGTGCCCTCCGCCACACACCGTTGGGTGGCTTGCGGAGTATAAATGTAGATGTAGATGTAGCCAACTGTCACCAGGGCTTTAGTCAGAATAAGATTGTCAAAAGGGACGGGTTGGGATCCAGTCGCACCTTGTTGCTGATTGAAATGTAAAAGGTTCCTAGCTTTGAAGCAAGCCTTATAATTGTCATAATTGTTTCCTAATTTGTTTAACTTTTAAGAATGGTGCGCATCATAACCCTGAACCTTTCGGCGTACAGTTTCCAAATAAAAATCATTTTACGTCATTTGTTTGAGTAACTGAAACACTCTTGTCATCTATTTACTTATATGTTTTCATGTGTTGTAGAAGGGCGTTTCAAAATGTTTAAAATGGCTCTAAGCATTATCCGAGGTCATCAGTCCCCTAGACTTAGAGCTACTTAAACCTCACACATCCATGCTCGAGGCAGGAACGAACCTGCGACCGTAGCAGCAGCGCGGTTCCGGACTGAAGCGCCAAGAACCGCTCGGTCACAGCGGCCAGCGCAGAGGGGCGTTTAATAAGAGAAACCGTGTCCAGTGCGGTAGTACACACCACTATTTCACCCGATAAAGGGCGGGCTGCAGGTACGCGCCCTTGTAATTATTGTCATGTTGTTCTTGTTTTGATTTCTCTTGTAAAAGCTCATTCCTTTCACAAATTTGTTAATTTGTAATGAAAACAAATTTATAATTATATATTGTTAAATACACAGGTTGTATGAAAATAAAGTTACATTGGTTGGTTCTCCCACGTTTCCCTTAATATCAGTAAATACCACGTCTCACTCACTCGTAGTCAATGTCTGTAATGTGCCTTTATGCAGATTTTTCTTATTCCTTGTATGGATACAACGTATTGAGCTATTGGTTTGAAATACAGACATATTATTTTCAACAAATTTCATTAAGAAATAAATGTACAGAGAAGCAGTCGTTAGAATACGCAAAGTATACAAGCTTTTATATTTATATCTCCTACATCTAGCATTATTCACACTGCAAATACAGATTTGTTTAGACGATTCAGCATTTCCGTGATATGCCCTTCCCGACAGAATTTACTATCGAATTACAGTCTCGGAAATTTAACACTGACAACCTCTTCTACCTGCGAGTCTACCTAAACCATTTCTTAATGTTTGTGAAAATTTGATTAGCAGATCTTTCTAAATATGTACTTGATTTGCTATTTATCGCAGTGTTTGTATCATTTGCAAATAAAACAAACTTGGCATCTGGCAATGTAACAGACGAGAAGTCATTAATGTACACGAGAAAAAGCAAAGGACCCAAGATGAACCTTGCAAAACACCAAAAGTAACTAATTCCCAATCAAATGAAGACTGATCCACAGATATTTCACAACGACACCCTCCGTTTCCTGTTAGTTGGGTAAAACTCAATACATTTTGTGGCACCGCCAGTGTCACCATAAAACTGTAATTTACGTAAGAGAACACCACACAGTCAAAGGCTTGTGACAGGTCACAGAAAGTGCCAGTAGCCTCAATTTCTTATCTAATGAATTAAGTACATTCTAACTGTACGTATAAATAGCCTTCTCTATATCAGAACTCTTAAGGGGCCAAAATTGTAACTTCAACAATATACTGGTTGTAGTAACATGTTTAAGAAGATGCTTGAACAAAACCTTTTCAAATATTTTTGAAACAGCCAGGATAAGTTGAAATTGGTCGATAGTCTGACGGTATGTCTTTATCCCTCTTCTTGTAAAGAAGCTTAACTTCATCATATTTTAGCCAATATGGATGACAGACTGATTACAAAATAGCTTGAGACAGAACTCAACTCACATGAACATTCTTTGATTAACTTCGTTGATAAGTTATCGTAAGTACTAGAATACTTTGATTTTAAGGATTTTGTAATGGATGCTACTTCTTTGGGAGACGTGAGTGTTATTTCCATTTCACTTATTTGTAGAGACTGGTCTCAGATATTCCATTGCACTATTCGCTAAACCTGGTAACCCCAAGCTTTTAGTATCAGGAACAAAGTATTTGCTCAAAAGGTTTGCAACACTGCGTTCACTTGTTACCAACGTTCTATTTATTTTTAGAGCTATCTATTCGTCTTCTTTTCTGGAGGCATATGTCTCTGTCTTCGCTATATCCCACATAGTTTTTGTTTTGTTGCATAATACAATTATCTTTTTCTCATAACGAAGCTGCTGAAATTTATAGATTACTTGCTTCAATATTTTGCAGTGTTCTATGTAATGCATTAAAATACTAACATCAGAGTTGTTCCTAAATAATAGATACGCTTCTCTTTTTGTCCCACATGATACATTTGTTCATTGTGTAATTTATAGCCGGCCGAGGTGGCCGAGCGGTTCTAGGCGCTACAGTCTGGAACCGCGCGACCGCTACGGTCGCAGGTTCGAATCCCGCCTCGGGAATGGATGTGTCTGATGTCCTTAGGTTAGTTAGGTTTAAGTAGTTCTCAGTTCTAAGGGACTAATGACCTCAGAAGTTAAGTCCCATAGTGCTTAGAGCCATTTGAGTCACTTTTGTAATTTATGGTTTATTTTTACTTTTAGAAGAAAACAGTTTTCAAATGAGGAAGTAAATTTAATAATGAATGCTTTGTATTTTCCATTTGAATCAGTAATATTGTAAACATCTACCCAGTCCATGCCTTTGAGGAGTCTCCTAAAATTCTAAAGTTTTGACTGTTTTATTACCCTTCTGAACTTAGATTTAATGGATTTTATATCGTGATAAGTCTCAACATTTAACATAAGATGATGCATGTCAGGGTCGGTATTAACGGCTGGGTCCGGATAATTGGTGACCACATCATTGGACCAAATCCACTGCCAAAGACATTAACAAGACCGATCTATCTCTCATCTATTAGTAATGTTTCCTGCGCTACTGAATACAGTGTTACTAAATAATCGAATGGACGTGTGGAACACAACGGAGTTCCTGCACATTTTGATGACGATGTGTGGAATCTCCTCAACGTCGCACATTCAAATCGATGGATTGGTAGAGGTGGGCCAGTTCCATGGCTACATTAGTCGCCAGATGTGACACATGTCGACTATTTTCTTTTACGTGGAATTGCTCTTGTTTGCGGAATGATTGGAAATTTGGAAATTTGTGGTAAGGTATTACGGGACCAAACTGCTGAGGTCATCGGTCCCTCAGCTTACACACTACTTAATCTAACTTAAACTAACTTACGCTAGGAACGACACACCCACCCATGCCCGGGGGAGGACTCGAACCTCCGACGGGGGGAGCCGCGCGAACCGTGACAAGACGCCTGAGACAACGCGGCTACCCAGCGCGTCGCGGAAGGATTGAAATGCTGTGAACGGAATTGCACTTACTGGCTTACGTGGATGAGGCTCAGCACCGCCGATGTAGGCTCTGCATTGACGTAGGAGGTACGCAGTTCGAAGCTCGTCTGTAATGTAGATGGCGCAGTGCTACTCCTGTTGTATGTATTTATTTTAAGTGGAAAGTCCGCCATTCCCAGCGTCCAAGCGATGCGTTTCGAGATATGGGTTCCTTCTTAAAAACGGATCAATGTGTCTTTCTGCCCATTGTCAGTGTTTTCTGGGACACACTGTACAGAGGCTCTATATAAGGGGAATAAGCTTGAGGACAGTATTATAGAAATAGAAGAGGAATCCCGATGGTGTTTTATTTGGTGCAGGTGTGGACTCTGGCCAGGTAAATCCATTTCAGGAATTTTACTGTCAGAAACCATTGCCTCACGAATGCAGCAGCTTTATGGCAGCTGGCATCGCCATGCTGACACAGACAGTCATCAGCCGCTAATACTCCCTGTGCTGTAAGCAGTTGTCAATACTGAAAAATGTGTTCATATGCTTCCGTATTAACTTCTTCTTAAGCGCAGAAAATGGATCACAGCCTAACAACTAAAAACACGCCATACCGCAGCATGACTACCTTAGTACTTCACTGTTGGCACTACACGTGATAGCAGGTCACGTTTTGCAGGCATACACCAAACCCAAACCCTTCTATCCGATTGCCATGAGGTATAGCATGATTCATCACTCGAAATCGCTTTCTTCCAATCATCCACTGTCCAGTAGCGTCTCACTTTGCACTGCCTCAGGCATCCCTCAGCACTGACCACACAAGTGTGTGGCTTACGTGCAGCTGCCCGAAGACTGTGTACCAGTCTTTTTAAGTCCCTATGCATGGTTGTTGTGCTAGCTGCATTTCTCGTAGCACTTTGGAATTCACGAGTGATTCCATCCGCTGATTACAAACTTTTTTTTTTTTTATATAAACACGTTCAGCAGTGCTCGACGCTCCCTGTCTGCCACTCTACTGTTACCGTTCCTCTACTAACAACACGGGGTTGCGACACTTGTGAGGAGCGACAGTTGTGAGGAGACCCGGCCGAACAGGTAGCGGGGGGGGTCTACAGGGACACCAAACAGGTAGCACACCGCAGTTCAGTACTGCATCGTCACATCACTGCCGTCATTCAGGAGTGCAAAACGATCGCTGCAACGCATCAGGCAAAAAGCATGGGATCTACACAAGATCCGACCGATGCTGCAGGAATATCTCTGCAAGAACATCATTTGCTAATGAATGATGGGAGGAAACTTTTACTTGCAGATGCCGACAGAGGACCAAATGATAGGATATTGGTGTTCGCCAGCGAAAGGGGAAAATCCTATTCAACAGACTGCAATTCGTTCTTTGTCGATGGAATGTTCAAAAGCTCCAGCAAGCAGTTCGGACAGTTATTTATTGTTCATGCCTATATTTCTAGTTCTGAGGAGGAAACAAAAACAGTTCCAACCGTGTACGCCTTGCTACCAATAAAAAGCGAAAAACGTACGATCGCTTTTTCACATCTGTTGAGAGCAACGTACCTGGATGGAATCCTACAGCTATCATGATGGATTTTGAAGCTGCAATCATCCAGTCAGTAACACATTTGTTTCTTGATGCAAAGATTAATAGCTGCAACTACCATTTCAATCAGTGCTTGTGGAGGCAAATGCAGAATTGCGGCCTTCTTGCTGCCTACAAGGAAAACGAAGAAATTCGTTTTCACATAAGATTGTGTTCCTCTTTGGCTCACATTCCCCTGGACATGTTAGATGATGGGTGGCTATGCATTCAGGACAGCACGCCAGATAATGAAAAACTGCAGGATTTTTACGACTATTTTGTTGAACAATGGCCGGATAATGAAGACATGGCAAGAGATATATGGAACGGTGCAGAAAGGCGTCAACGCACCAATAATGTTTCAGAAGGGTGGAATCGGAGGATAAGTACATTACTTTCGAAGGTTCATCCAAATTTTTTAATCCGTAGTAAAAATTCTCAGAGAAGTTGCAGAATATCATGGTCGCCGAGTAGTTTTAAATCTAGGAGGGAGAAGAAGAAAGAAGTCCGCAATTAAGACAGATGAGATAGTTTCTAAGACCCTTACAAGATTCCAAGTTGACGGCAATATAAAATCATTTCTTATTTGCGTGGCTTATGCTCAGAAATTACAATGAAAAGGAAATGGCTGAAGCTACAGCAATACTTGTAAATACTGAAAAGGGGGTAAAGTTCACGCCGTTAGCCCTATTGTAAAAATTGTAAATAAATAATCATCCTGTAAATATTGTAAATGAATATAATGTGGGACGAAGAGAGACTACCTCCTCGTGGTGTTCACTGGAAACGGCACAAAGCCGGCTAAATGTCTCTTGCAAATTATAAAAGATTCACTAATGAAGTCTGAAAAGTCATAGGTTTTCTAACAATCAGAATTTTTGTGTAGAGAATTTTACAAACAATGTCTGTTTGAGTGGACGATGAATACGTCTTGTTTCAATACATAAATTGCATTCCTTAACGCTAATTGCTAGCAAGACTCACATTATACCTCAGTACACTTCCCTGCGTGATACGGAAAAATTGAGGTTTAATTCGAAATAATTAAAGAAAAAGTTTCTACTGAGAACAAAATTCTTTAGTTGGCTTCTCTTAATATATGGTAAAAGGTTGCCACTCCTATCATATCAAATTTTGGGTGAGGGGTTGGAAGATGGAAAACATTTTCGGTTTCTTTAGTTTCTGTAAAGTACATCGTTAAGTATGAGGTTGAGCGAAAATTATGCACTATACAAGATTAATCAGAACAAAAATGCCAATGAAAAAGGTCTTACGCATAACTGTGCTGCAACTAATGGTTGAAATGATATCTTGGGGGCAAAATCAGCTCCAATTTCTTATCTGACTAAGGCTACTTTTCCTTGCCCAAAAAAAATCTGAAATAATGTAACCTGGCTGCACTGGAGGAGTGTGAATGTCTCTCGGCAGCTGCCGCGGCCGGCACAAGCCGAGCGCTCAGTCACACCAAGCGACAGCAGGTAGTGGCCGAGCAGGTAGTGGCGCAGAATTTGCGACACACCCTGTGCCGGTCCCTCAGTATCCCGGATTTCTCACAAGTGTCGCCACATTTCAGTTTCTCACAAGTGTCTACAACTCTGACAACACCCTTGGGGGGGGGGGGGGGGGGGGGGGAGGGGGATTGTCGAGGCATCTAGTGGTCCATTATTCCGCATTACATAGGAGTGCCATGACAAGATACTTGCGATGAGGTACTGTACAGTGTTGTGATTCGAAGAATCTCTTTAAACGCCCTGTAATATGATGCTGGCTGTGTGGTAAGTATGATAAATATCAATACGATGAAATAAAATAACTGACCTATTATGGATATCAGCCGTGTCCTTTATGGAGGACTGTGCCGTCATTTGCCTAAAGCGACTAACGAAAACGACGGGAAACCGCTTTCTGGGTGGCCAGACAGGAATCTGAGCTCATGTCCTCCCAATACAAGTCTTATATTTTCACAGTTCACCCTCTTACTCGGTGACGTATGCATTCCAACCACTGCAGGCGTGGCAGTGATCACGCAGAACGCCGTTACTGCTCACGCCGTGGGTCTCTTCGATATTGCGTGCTGTGCGCACCCCAGGGGTCAGTGTGTGGGCTGGAGCAGCGCCCGACACCCAGTAATCCCCCGCTGTGGCCCCGGATTACGCAGCCCCACTAGCTCCTCGTTACGCCTCGCCGGTCGCCCCCCGTGGCTAAGACCAGAGCATCGTTCAACAGCGTCGAGAGCTCCCCGCAAATCTTGCCGCACACCCCTATACGCAACCACAGCCACTCACATTCTAAAGCACACATCAGCAAGGGCACATGATAGTTTGTATGGGAGTAGGGGGGGGGGGGGGAGGCTGGTAGACCTGAGGTGTGGAATATTTTTCATATTTTGGAAGACGAATCGCCATAAATATCTCCAATTCCGACCCTACAAGGAAACCGCATAACACCAACTTTCAATTATTTTCTTGAAATAAAAACACTTTAGTACAGTATACAGGGTGCACACAAAGTCTTGCCCTGATTACAAAAACTTATAACAGAATAACCGTTTGACATAATAAATTACATTTAATGCCGTTACATAGGTTAGTGTTACTAATTGTTGTGACCAATAGATGGCGCTAGGGTTCCACAACATCAACTCGGTCTGTGACGTCACATTAGTTGCTGGAGAAATGGCGTCGAAGCAGGAGAAAGCGCAATGTCAGCTTTGGTTTCACGAAACGAATTGTCCATCAGTGTTCAGCGTAAATTTCGGGCTTCTTATGGACGTTAAATCAATAAAGCGATGGTACGCAAAGTTTAACGAAACAAGCAGCGTTGAAGACCGTCCTCGAAGTGGCAGGCCTCGTGTGACTGATGCAACTGTTGATCGTGTTCGGCAGTCCTTTCAATGGAGTCCGTCTAAATCAACTCGTCAAGCATCACGTGAAATTCGAATAGCGCAAGCAAGTGTGGTGAAGATTCTTCATGAAAGGCTTAGGTTGCATCCTTACAAAGTGCAAATCGTGCAGGCCTTGCAACCGAATGATTTGCTGACACTTGCAGAATTTACAACTGAAATTCTCAGCAGGATTGATGGCACTAACTATTACTTAAATCGCATTTGCTTTGCCGATGAATCCACCTTTCATTTCAGTGGAATGGTGAATAAGCATAATGTCCGTATATGGGTTTCAGACTCTCCATATGCTACTGTAGAGTTACAGCGAGACAGCGAAAAAGTGAATGTTTGATGCGGCCTCATGCAAAAAATATTTGTGGGCCGTGTTTCTTTGCGGAAAAATCCATTGCCGCTAACATCATTTACTTAGACGTTTTGCAACAGTTCATTGCCCCACAGTTAGAAGAATATCAACCATAGATAATATTCCTGCAAGATAGAGCCCCCCCCCCCCCCCTCCCGCACTGGGCTTTGATAGTGCGTGACTTCGTGGATGAAACATTTCCGGATCGGTGGATTGGAAGGAATGGTCCAACACCCTGGCTACTCCGCTCTCCAGACATTACGCCCCTTGATTTTTTTTTCTGGGGCTATATCAGGGACAGAGTCTTCGTCACACCAGTTGCTGACGTCGACGAACTGAAGGCTGGGATACAAGCTGCTGTGGGTACCGTGACAGAACACATGTTACGAAACACCTGGCGGGAACTGGAATACCGCCTCGACATTCTCCAAGCTACCAAGGGAGCACACATTGAGGTTTGCTAACGTAAGAGGTCTTTAAAAAAACTTGTAACACTAACCTATGTAACGGCATCAAATGTAAATTATTATGTCAAACGGTTATTCTGTAATAAATTGTTACAATCAGGGCAAGACTTTCCGGTCACCCTGTATTTCTTCCATTACCTGAGACCTAGGGCCGTGGAGGGGTTGGACGGAAAGGGGCGGAGGGGGGAGGTGGAAGGTGGACAAGGGAGTGCGGCGCGGGTCCCCTCGCACATCAGTGTTGACTGCTTGCTCTTGTGCATGTTACCAGTCAACACATATGCTTCAAAAAACTCAGAGATTTGTTTGCAACTATAAAGAAATGTCAATCTTGCATGCAGGATTGCATTTGCAAGCCTCGTTCGGAAGGCTGGGATTTGGCTCTTCCCGTCATTTGAGTCGTTGCTCACATATAGTGAAAGTCACGGGCTAGCGATATGCACCATACAAATGGCAGTATTATCGCGTGCACACGGTACAAAAGGGCGCTACGTTGGCGAAGCTGTTGTTTGTACTCCGGTGATTATGTGATAAGGTGTGCAACGTAGAGGAGCTTGCCTAACACTATTGTAATGTTGACTTAACACGGAGTAAGAAAATTTTTGGGCTTGCCGGGCGTCTGCAGCCTTCAAAAAGCATGAGCACTTCACGAATTTCTGGCTTGACATGCAGTGTACGCTATTCCACAATAGAAGAGTACCGTTCTATAGCGCGAGAACAACGGGCCCGTATTTCCCGCATGAAAACACCAAGGGAACGGTCTTGTATACAGGCTGCACTGAGCATCCAGAGAAGACGATATAATTTTATAGGTTGCCGAAAATAATGAGATGTGACAGCTGCAACGCAGTGATCAGTAAAACAAACGGGTATACCGTCAAAGCCCAAAAGCTGTCCGCACAAGGTATCAGAAGGGTAACAGCGGTCAGGTCGACTGCTAGAGGCCGGCCGCTGGTGGCCGAGCGGTTCGAGGTGCTTCAGTCTGGAACCGCGCGACCGCTACGGTCGCAGGTTCGAATCGTTCCTCGGGAATGGATGTTTTTGATGTCCTTAGGTTAGTTAGGTTTAAGTAGTTCTAAGGTCTAGCGGACTCATGACCTGAGATGTTAAGTCCCATAGTGCTCAGAGCCTTTTGAACCATTTGACTGCTAGAGGCGGCAGTAAAATATGTTATCGGACAAGTGTAGGATACCGACAAACCCTCTCGTAGGTGCAAGGAGCACACCATGTCAACGAGTTCTTTATGAAAACTAAAATTAGAAGACTAATCCACCGGCCGGAAAACAGAATTAAAATCGCCATCCAATATTAACTTGGATTAACGAAGTAGGTGAATGAATTCGTCTTTGTAGAAATGCGGAAGTTCCATAGAATGACCAGAGCCAGAAGGGGCACAGAGAAAAAGTAAAGTGAGATCACAAAAGATGCATCCTATTGAGCTGGTGCATTTCTGGCCCCAGTTGCCATCGATTGTCATCTTTGAGTCGACTTCGATGTCGATTGCTCTTCTTCATATCTTTGGCGGCGGACATTTAACGGCTGCTGGGTCTCGTGTTTCGGTATCGACGGTGTGAGGTGCAGTGACGTGGGACTGTGTACGGCCGGGCGCGGTGGCCTAGCGGTTCTAGGCGCTTCAGTCCGGAACCGCGCGACTGCTACGGTCGCAGGTTCGAATCCTGCCTTGGGCATGGATGTGTGTGATGTCCTTAGGTTAGTTAGGTTTAAGTAGTTCTAAGTTCTAGGGGAGTGATGACCTCAGATGTTAAGTCCCATAGTGCTCAGAGCCATTTGAACCATTTTTGAACTTTTATAGACCACTTCTGAATTCGCCGAAAGAACCATGCTAGTAGAATCATCATAATGAATGAAGGGGACCTGAGTACCATAACGTAATAATATCCTGTAAACTTGAAACTGGTCCAAAAATTTAGCAAGAAAAAAGTACAGTTCCGAATCAAAGTACGTATTATGCATCTGATGCGTAGTAACCGATCGTGTACCTTTAAAGAGTCGGACCGCAGATGCTGTGTGGATTTATCAAACCTGAAGCTGACAGTAACTGTACTTGGAATAGACGTCGGAAGCATGTTGAACATCACGGCGCGAGGTAATGCTGCGTCAGGCAGGGCGACATAAGCACCAGACACTAGACGACAAACAGCAGTGCTACGCCCACAAGAACTCACGCAGCACTGAACAGAAACAAGGAAGACACGCGGCGCTACGGTAAGAGGCGAAACTGGGACAACCTGCTACCCCAACGCGCTAAGCGGTAGTGCTAGGGCACTGCACCAGCTGTTAATTATATACTACTTGCTGCATTCTCGAGGCGCTGCTCTCTCACGAGTTATGGCTACTGTTCGCTAGATGATAATGGCGTCCTTTTCACAACTTTAATTCCTCATAATTCAGGTAATTTGTACGAAATGTTTATAAATAGTATACAGAAACCTTTCTCGTCAATCAATGTATCTATTAGTCAAAACTGGATCAAAATCCCTACAGCAGTTCCTTAGGCTGCACCTATGGATGGGGTGCGAGCAACTGACTCCAATTTGTATACAGAGTGTTAATCTTAAGTTGACAAACCTGAATAACTCGAAAAATAAGCTTCACACGAAAAAGTGTGTAGAATCCAAAGTTGATTATTTTCGAGGGGGTCATCTGCTGGTGCTAAAATTGGCCCGCCACCTCAGCGCCACGGGGTGGGGCGGGGGGCAACTTTAAAATTTCAAATGTGGACCCCCATTTTTATTGCAGAATGAGATTCTACATAAAAAAAACTACGTACATTTCGTTTTAAACCTTTGTTTTCATTCTTGGTAATTGGCGTTGTAATTCAAGAATATCCATATTCTCGTGTTTGGGTGGAAAATGGTTATGGATAAATAAAAAGTACTTATTCCTTCGTAAATTTTGATTCGCTAAAACTAAAACTCTGCCTCTCTCCTCATAGGGTGGAGTTTGAAAGAGAAGAATTAGAGTTTTACCAATGTTGTCCCAAATATTTTTTCCGCAGATTCGGATAAGTTTTGTTTGCTTCGTGGCCATGAGGCTACACAACTTTTAATTATCAAACAAATCATCCGACTAGGTAACTAACTAACCAAACATTAGTTTTATCTAATCAAAAGCAAATAAGTATTCTTTATTTATCTGCAACCATTTTCCACGCAAAAATGAGAACATGGATTTTCTTGAATTACAGCGCCAACTACCAAGAATGAAAACAAATGGTTAAAACAAAATGTACCCAGTTTTTTATGTAGAATCTGATTCTGCAATAAAAAATGGGGGTTCCAATTTGAAATTTTAAAGTTGCCTCCCGCCCCTCCCCCACGGGGCTGGGGTGGCGGGCTAATTTTAGCACCAGCAGATGTTCCCCTCGATGTTCTACACAGTCTTTTGAGTGAATCTTATTTTTCGAGTTATTCCGGTTTGTCAACGTACAATTTACACCCTATATATACAGTGTAAATTGTTTTTCAAAACAATCGTTACGGACAGGATCCTCGAGTTACAACACACCCAAAGTGTTTCAAATCAGAAAACAGGGCAGAACTTTGCTGTAACTTATGTTGGTCACCTCAGCTGAACAGAAAATTCATTGGTCATGTGAAGGAAGAATTATCTCCACGTTCTCTAGAAGTGACAAGAAAAGTAAAGCATTCAGATGAAGGGAATGAAATTTCACGAACTGACAAGGTATGTTACGTTATTTCAGTCATTTCACCCTAACATCTGCTCTTACCTTAGGAAATCTGGATTCATCTGACCAGGGCGCGCTTTTCAATCTTCTAGGATCCAACCGATACGGTGAGGAGCCCAGTAGAGGCGATGTAGGATATGTCACGCTCTTAGCAAAGGCACGCGCTTCGGCTGTCTGCTGCCATAGCCCTTTAACGCCATATTTTTCGCACTTTCCTAACGGATACGTTCGTCGTAAGACCCACATTGATTTTTTCGGTTATTTCAAGTAATTTTGCTTGTCTGTTAGCACTGACAACTCTACACAAACGCCGCTGCTCTCGGTTGTTAAGTGAAGCTCGTCTGCCACTGCGTCGTCCGTGGTGAGAGGTAATGCCTGAAATTTGGCGTTCTCAGCACACTCTTGACACTGTGAACCTTGGAATATTGAATACCCTACCGATTTACAAAATGGAATGTCCCAAGAGTTTACTTCCAACTACCATTCCGTGCTGCAAGTGCGTTAATTCCCGTCGTGGGGTTATAATCACGTCGGAAACCTTTTCACATGAATCACCTGTGTACAAAAGACAGCTCTGTCAATGCTCTTCCGTTTTATACCTAGCGTACAGCCAACTTTATATGTGTTTGTATGTGCCCATCGCTATTGCGCATCGCAACTCAGTGTACATGTTATTTGTTGTAAATTGGGACAACTAAGTACCTCGAAAACTACGTATCGTACGAAAAAAGTAATCAAGATGGAACTTTCATATTAGTCAAGGTCCCATCCGTCTGTGCTACAACTGGCCACCTCCTAGCCACCCCTCCTGCGTGGGTGGGGTCAACTTTGTATTTTCCACCGGAAACCCCCTATTTTCATGTCATATCAGCGTTCTACGCCAAAAAATACGTGCGGATTACTCGAAACATTGTTTCCCATTCGTACTGTATGGCACAGTAATTTACAAATACCATGTGTGTCTGTTTTTGCAATTGAGAACTGACGCATTTGACCCTACATTTCGTTTACGGTGTAAATTTAAACCTTTGTGTTATAAGAGTTGATATGTATCTTCGAAATTTATTTCAGTGTTGCAAATTCAATTGTCGTAGAATATGATTGGCCGTTTCAATGTCTGGCTAGAACCTACGTATAGAGTGATCCTGGGACATAACAGTTTTTAGTTTGTAAAGGGTAAAGGGGTTCTATTTAATGTTGTAGTGCTGGTGCGTACGTGTTATTGTAAAACGTATGAAAATGTTGCAGCAAGATCAACAGTATTATTTGAAAGAAATGAATGAACTCTGATAATTCTTATTTATGTGCTGCTGAGCCCGACTATAAGAGTTTCAATAATTCTATACTTGACATTAAAATTTATGCACCAAATAGCTAATATATCACAGCACAACCACTACCTATAACAACACTGGTGCCGTAAATATTTTTATTTAAAGTCACTGATGAATTAGTTTGGGAAAAAATAATCTTACGCACCAGCCAAATATTATTTCATTTATGCAAAGTCTAAGGTTGTTCTATTGAATGTCATTTTCACTTTTACAATAGAAAAAAATTCCTGTGGGGTCTTGTCCTCGGAGTTCAAATATTGCAATAACGATCGAAAGAATTAGTGTCTGACTATTCCTGCAGTTTAAAATTGCCGCTCCATACGCTCACGTAAAGGCGGCAAACAAAGCACAGTCTGGACAGCTGCGGACACAAAACTTAAAACGTTCGTAGTTGGTTATTTAGTTATAAATAAAAGTCCGTACACTAGAATTCTATTTAGTGAGTTTTACGTTATATTTTTCCTATACATTCCTACATTTTACGTTCGTAGTTGGTTATTTAGTTATAAATAAACGTCTGTACACTAGAATTCTATTTAGTAAGTTTTACGTTATATTTTTCCTATACATTCCTACATTTTACAATATTTAAAAGAAGAGACCTCAGCTTATATTCGATCTCATCCGCTTCATATATCATAGAGAAGAACAGAAGAAGGAAGAATTCCGCAGACAATACAAACCCAATACATTCTTTTGTTATATGATTATTCTTTGTAGGAAACTGGTTATAAAAAAATGGTTCAAATGGCTCTGAGCACTATGGGACTCAACTTCTGAGGTCATCAGTCCCCTAGAACTTAGAACTACTTAAACCCAACTAACCTAAGGACATCACACACATCCATGCCCGAGGCAGGATTCGAACCTGCGACCGCAGCGGTCTCACGGTTCCAGACTGTAGCACCTAGAACCGCTCGGCCACCCAGACCGGCAAACTGGTTATAAAATAATAAAAAATATTATTGTTATTTCACAATATAATAATAAGTCCTTTCTCAGTTAAAAGTCATTTCTGGAAAAATATTCGTTAATTCATAAGTCTCGAGCACTGTCCCATACAGTAGCGACAAAAAATATTGTCATTGACATTAAAAGTCCTCAACGGGACTCGTTGAGTCTCGTTGCCTCTCACTATTTGGGTGCTAGACTTCGGTGAGTATCTACTACAAGTGCGCCATCACCATTACTCCAAGAACATTTTTCACTTATTACAATGGTTGAGGGTCGTATTCCGCTGGAGGCCGCGGAGTGGTCAGATCCAGAGTTACGGCGGTTGCATGGAATCATACGCCGAGACCAGTCACCCTTACAGCGGGGTTCGATGGCGGTCACAGAAATCAAGCATCGTGGAGGTTTAGGGGCCTACCACGATTAATCCCATAGAGAAAAGAGAACTATGTTACCAGACAAGTAGCTTATTTACCAGAAATGTCTGTATCTAGCCATATTATTTGTATTGTAAAATCACGTTTGCGACACTTATGAAACGTCTGAACATCAGTATCAACAGTTAGAACACAAAGGTTTACATTTTCATTATAAATGAAACGTAGAATCAAAAGTGACGGTTCTTAATTGCAAAAGTAGGCACACATGATATTTATCGATTACAGTGTCATGTACCACGAATTCAAAACCGTAGTTTGGTAACTTGTACATTTTGGCGTGGAATCCGAATACGCAATAAAAAGGGAGCTCCACATTTTAAAATACGAAGTTGACCCCACCAACACATAGTAACTTTTCACGTAAAACTTTTTTTTTCTGGATATTTCATTGTCTCAAGTTAAAGCAAACACCTGTGTAAGGAGCGGTCAAAAAGTTTTTGTTTGAGGGCATTGCTATGGCGTATATACTACGTAGTGCGATACCTACACCTGCATATAAGCACCGCCATGTAGGCGTGTGTTAGAATGCCATTTCCGACGTGCGTCCGAACAGGATAAATCCGCGGATATTCTTTTCTTGGATGGCGCAGTACAAATATTGAAGAATTAAGTATAGAGCTGTTGTGGAATGGTGCGCCAAGTTCCGCGCTGGAGGTTATTCGGCTCTGGACGCAAATATGGCAACACAGAAGTTAATCCAACTCGAGTGGGAGACACTCAAACGCCCGCCCTATAGTCTTGATGTCTTCCTGGATCATTATCACGCCTCTGATCCCTTAAAAAAGGCCTCGAAAAGTCGACGATTCCTGTCGGTCGAGGATGTGTGGCAAGCAGTTAAGGACTTCTTTGTGCAGCAAGACAAAGTGTTTTATGAAAAGAGCATCTTCAATTTGTGCATCGGTGGGATCATTGCCTCAAGGCTCAGTAAAATTTTGCCTGATTGGCGTACCACTTCTGGGTTGTGCGGCCTTCGAACGGAAACCACTGCCCCTTACAAATGTCATCTCTTAAAATATTATGCACCTTACAGTAGCATTGCCTCAAGGGTCGCTGAAATTTTGTCTGATTGGCGGGCCGGTTCTGGGTTGTGCGGCTTTCAAACGGAAACTACTGACCCTTACAAATGTCACTCTCTTAAAATATTGTGCACCTTATAGTAGCACTGTGTCATTACGCGTAGGAGCTTTTAACACAATAAAAAGCATCGATGATTGGTTTCCCACCCTTGTTGCGGTTATGCCGTGGTGTATCGATACTTGCACCATCTACCATCTTCGCTCTTGTGCATATAGTTTCCGGCTAGGGGGTGTGCGGGCAGTCGGTCGGTTGCTGCGGACCAGGGAAGTGATCTCCATGCTGTGCAGTCGGTTGGGTCCACTGGCGGTCCCTGCGCTGTGTCTGAGGGTGCGTGGAGCTGTCCGATCGCTACGAGCTTCGTGGTTCACCGACCCTGGACGTCAAAGTTGAATAGTGGTATCAAGTACAGGGTGTTTCAAAAATGACCGGTATATTTGAAACGGCAATAAAAACTAAACGAGCAGCGATAGAAATACACCGTTTGTTGCAATATGCTTGGGACAACAGTACATTTTCAGGCAGACAAACTTTCGAAATTACAGTAGTTACAATTTTCAACAACAGATGGCGCTGCGGTCTGGGAAACTCTATACTACGATATTTTCCACATATCCACCATGCGTAGCAATAATATGGCGTAGTCTCTGAATGAAATTACCCGAAACCTTTGACAACGTGTCTGGCGGAATGGCTTCACATGCAGATGAGATGTACTGCTTCAGCTGTTCAATTGTTTCTGGATTCTGGCGGTACACCTGGTCTTTCAAGTGTTCCCACAGAAAGAAGTCACAGGGGTTCATGTCTGGCGAATAGGGAGGCCAATCTACGCCGCCTCCTGTATGTTTCGGATAGCCCAAAGCAATCACACGATCATCGAAATATTCATTCAGGAAATTAAAGACGTCGGCCGTGCGATGTGGCCGGGCACCATCTTCCATAAACCACGAGGTGTTCGCAGTGTCGTCTAAGGCAGTTTGTACCGCAACAAATTCACGAAGAATGTCCAGATAGCGTGATGCAGTAATCGTTTCGGATCTGAAAAATGGGCCAATGATTCCTTTGGAAGAAATGCCGGCCCAGACCAGTACTTTTTGAGGATGCAGGGACGATGGGACTGCAACATGGGGCTTTTCGGTTCCCCATATGCGCCAGTTCTGTTTATTGACGAAGCCGTCCAGGTAAAAATAAGCTTCGTCAGTAAACCAAATGCTGCCCACATGCATATCGCCGTCATCAATCCTGTGCCCTATATCGTTAGCGAATGTCTCTCGTGCAGCAATGGTAGCGGCGCTGAGGGGTTGCCGCGTTTGAATTTTGTATGGATAGAGGTGTAATCTCTGGCGAATGAGACGATACATGGACGTTGGCGTCATTTGGACCGCAGCTGCAACACGGCGAACGGAAACCCGAGGCCACTGTTGGATCACCTGCCGCACTAGCTGCGCGTTGCCCTCTGTGGTTGCCGTACGCGGTCGCCCTACCTTTCCAGCACGTTCATCCGTCACGTTCCCAGTCCGTTGAAATTTTTCAGACAGATCCTTTATTGTATCGCTTTTCGGTCCCTTGGTTACTTTAAACCTCCGTTGAAAACTTCGTTCTAGGCGGTGGAATTCCAACACCAGGAAAATCCTCTGTTCTAAGGAATAAACCATGTTGTCTACAGCACACTTGCACGTTGTGAACAGCACACGCTTACAGCAGAAAGACGAGGTACAGGATGGCGCACCCACAGACTGCGTTGTCTTCTATATCTTTCACATCACTTGCAGCGCCATCTGTTGTTGAAAATTGTAACTACTGTAATTTCGAAAGTTTGTCCGCCTGAAAATGTACTGTTGTCCCAAGCATATTGCAACAAACGGTGTATTTCTATCGCTGCCCGTTTAGTTTTTATTGCCGTTTCAAATATACCGGTCATTTTTGAAACACCCTGTACCTAAGCCACATCCATTCATGTTGTGTGCTTCGTTTCGGTGGTTCGCTGTTGGAGAGGTTTTCCTGTGAGCGACATCGAGTGTTTGTATTGCTGAAATTTAGCCACAATGCGATGGAACTAACTATATTGGTTGACTACAATTCAAATGCACCAGTGGAATTTTCTGCCTTGTGGCCATTAGCGTTCCGGTTACCTGCCCTGGCCACTAACGTAATTTCAGACAGTGTCCTTTTCTCACCTGCTGTCGCTGTCCAACACAGTGTGTAGTTTTGACAGCTTAATACATATACATATTTCATTGTGGATAATCACGCCCGTAACATTTTGTGTTCGAATTCTCACGTACTGATTGGTTGCAAGGAACTCGTTTGTCGGTCGGTCCGTGGCTGTCCCTTGGTTGGGTTCCGAAGGATTAAGTGTAGTTGCGCTCACCACCTGTCTCACCTAAGTGAACGAGGGCAGACCGACCCCCTGGAGGCTTCTGAGTGCTATTGCCTTTACTGTCTTGCTCACCGGTGATTAATTGTCTGCTTACAATCTGTCACAGCCAATGATAAAAGAAAAATTCTTGGATTTACTGTGTTTTATGTAAGTAAGTTTGAATTCCGGCAAGTGGACATTTGCTGAAAGGTTTTTGCCATTTTGTTTTCTTTTAGTTCAGTTTCAGCTACATAAAACTTAAGGCTTATGGTTATATTTTTTTTAATTTTGGAAAATTAATTATGGGACTTCAGCCTTGGAACCTTGTTCTTAAAATTACCTTTCAAGCTTAAACATTGCGACCTTCTGCCTTTGAAAGGTTATGGTAATTTATTTTAAAATCTTGAAAATTTTTTTGTGGGCCTTCAGCCGTTTGTATTGTATCTTGTTTATGTTTGTCTGTCCACCCTTGTTTCGAAGCTTTCAGTCTAGTTGTGTTATATGTACATTTTAATTATTTAATTTGTAATTGTAACTGCGTGTTTTCAATCACTTGAAATTACCTTGTTAATTTTTATGATTTCTTGTTTGGAGGCCTTCAGCCGTGAAAGATTTGGAGTTTGAAACTCGTAGTTGTAAAAGTTTGGCTATGTGCCACTTTGGTTGTAAATGTGTTATTAAATTACAATGTTAAAGTGAAACTGACCCCAACATTATTTGGCTCTTTCCACAGTCCTAATCACCTGTTCTGCCCAGCGGGTTTAGTGGCCGTTTCAGTCGGTTTTAACAGAAAACCTATTCAGTGTCGTTTATAAAAATATAGAGCCTATGTCTGTCCGAACTTCCATTAGAGTATCACGTGCAAATGGGAGGTAAATCAGTCCAGAACTTTTCGAGAGTTATGCTATCAGCTTTTCCTTCCACCTTATATTAGAGTATCATGATAAAATTCGAAATAAATTGGTCAAGATATTTTCGAGAGTTTTGGTAACAACTATACTTACCTGTCTTTATTTAGTATTACAAATTTTAAATATATATTTATACACAATAAATATTAACAAAAATGTAACCCATGTCTATGCGAAGGTTTATTAGAGCATCGTGTAAATATATGAAGTGATTCGGTCACGAACGTTTCCAGATTTTTGCTACCAAGCTTGACTCATTACGTACTACGAGTACATATACAGGGTGATTAAAAAAAGGACTATACAACTTTGGAATCATACGGAAATTAATTGAGATAACTTCCAGAATCGGTAGGTGTGTAATTTTGCAGCAAACAACATCTGGTTCAACGTGACTACCATTTGCGATGCGACAAACATCCCACCAATAATCAGTTTCTTCACACACCCATTGCAACAAATCGGGTGTAACTTGTGCAGCACCAGCGTAGATTCGATTTTTGAAGTTGGCTAACTTGTGTAGTAGGGAAGGAACGTAGACATGGTCTTTAATGAAACCCCAGAGAAACAAATCCAGTGGTCTCAAGTCTGGGGAGTAAGCTGGCCAAGTGATTGGCCTTCTGGGAAGCGGTTATCGAGGAAACTTAGGCGAGGAAATGAGATGGCGCACCGTCATGCCGGTAGTAAACCATCCCGCCCTCTTCATCCATCCGTGAAATTAAGAGGTTTTCAAGCATATTCAAATACACAATACCAGTGACAGTTTTCTTCTTTAAGAAGAGAGAGGGCCATACAGTTTCAATTTGCTAAGGGCACAAAACAAATTAACCTTGGGGCTACCACGAACGTGTTCGAGGGTTCCATGAGGATTTTCGCTGCCCCATATTCTGCAGTTGTGGGTATTCACCATGCCACTGATGTGGACGCTTCGCTGAAGGTTATTGTGTCCAGGAAGTCTCATCGTCCAGTATACGATGCAGCATATCCGCACAGAATTCCACACGAGCAACCTTATTTTTGTCTAAACATTATCATAGTATTCGCCAAGCAGTCTTTTGTGGAATGCCTCTCACGAGACGCACGTCGCGTTGATTTTTGTGGACTGCGGGCAAAGCTGTCCCTAATCTGTTCGATACAATAATCAACACGCGGTCGACCTGGTGATTTAGCATGTCGTGGTGAACAACTAGTCTCAACAAAGTTCTTGTGGCAAGAGTAAATTGTATGTCTGCTAGGGGGTCCTTTAGCGTATCCGGTGTGGAATTTACGCCGAACAGTTGTTACAGAGTTCTTTTCGTGAAATCAAAAGTCACGGTGAGCATTCTCCGCACCAGTGAAAGCAGCCACTTTGACTGGCGCTCCTGTTCTGTAAGTTATCTCAACAAATTTCCATACCATTCCAAATCTGTAAACTTCTTTTTGACTTTCACTGTATATTTATACATCATATATATCTAAAAAAGTTATTCTATGTCCATCTGAACATTTATTAGAGTATCACGTAAAAAGTTGAATTAAATCAGTTAAGAACTTTTCGAGATTTTTCGTGACAACGTTTAACATTGACTTATCTTTATATAACATATAAAGCACATTTCATTCGTATTGGTCTCGTTCAAGCAGTATTTTTCTTTATAGAGGGTGAAAATTATTTAAACTGACGAACTCTAGTAGGTTGAATGGGATACCAAAACAAACACTTCTCTCTAATGTCGTAGTTACCTGCGAACACGTTTTAATCCGGTAGAGCGCGTAATCGTCCTCAGCACTCGCGCAATTGCGTATAGCATGAGTACGAATCAGCCGAATGTAGGAAACGTCCATCATGAGCCACTGTTAATCCATTTGACTTACAGCGCGTACGCGACCTGGAACTAGATGATTATCCACTCGGAGCACAGTTTTCGCAGTGCCAAAAGTATCTTACACATTCGTGGCTTGTGCTGTTTACAACTGTAGCAACGTTCGGGCGTGATCGAGTCTTCGACATTGACAATTCGCGTGTTTTGAGTGATGCTAATCCACATGTCACATTTACTCGCGCTCGTCAAGTGCGGTTCTACGTGTATATGTGGGCAGGTGTTGTTGGTTACTATTTAATTGGGCCGTTTCTCCTACCTAGTCCACTAAATGACAGGAATTACTACAATTTCCTCGCTAGAGCATTGCCAGAGTTGCTGGATGACGTGCCACTAGCCATAAGACAGCGCACGTTGTTCCAGCATGACGGGTCGCCGGCACATTTTAGTCGTCCTGGTGCGTCGATCTCGAACCGATAGATTCCAGAAAAGTTGACAGGCAGCCGTGGTCCTATATCACGGCCTACTCGATCCCCTAATTTGACCCCTCTGGATTTTTTTGTGTGACATCTGCAACCATGTTTACAAAAGTCCTCTTGAACGATAAGAGGATCTGGTTGCCCAGATAGTAGTAGTAACAGTAGAAATTAAGGACACTCCTGAGTCTTTCACTGTGTTAGAACATGACCAACTGCTGAGGGCTCTGTTTGCAAGTTAACTGTATTAATGTTGTTGTATCTTGGTAATAAACAATTAAAAATTATTTGTGTTCTGTTTTGTCCTCACAAGAAAACACCTTAGAAAATGTAATTTCATTGTCCCATGAAACCTAGTGCCGCATTGCAACTCACCGACTGGCAGGTCCGGACTGCGCTCCAGACGCGTTCCAACTGACTGGCAGCCCGAACTCGCGACCCGAACTCCATAAGACAGACAACGACCGGGAAGTAATAGCATTCAAGCAAAGGTACTACGAGAGGCGATATATCGATACGCGTTGCCAGCGCCGGTCACGGTCAGGCAAAGCAGCAAATGAGTGACAATAGTAATTTAAATTAACGTAGTGAGGTGGAAGTACGTTAAAAACAGGGTGTAAAACACATGATGGTGGGAACACGAGCCACCCACGGCTCACCGACCATGAGAAAGAAAATGCTGTGCTGTGAAGACATGCGGTTTCGTTTTCTTTCTTGCAGTCAGTTTTAACTACGACAGCAGGGCACTTAAACCATCAGACTAATAGTTGGTTTCACATGTACTCCACGTTGTGCTTATGGTTTATCGGCTTCTGATTAGAATACTACTACGAAATCTGAATCGTCCGAATCTTTATATTCTTACCCATTCGCAGATTAAAATTATGTGAAATACTGTCATTGAAGCTACTATCCTCATAGATCGCAACTTATATACCCATTTATTTCCAATCAAGGCTTCGTTGGGCATAATAATAAACAAGTCTCAAGGTCAGCAGGAGGGGGCAAAGAGGAAAAGGGTCAGTAAGGGGGGGGGGATGGTGATAAAGATAAGAGAGGAGAAGATTTACAGAGAGAGGGGGGAGATGGTGATCAGGACCAGTATCCAGTTGCCATACATATTTAGCAATTGTGAAGCATTGCTCGTTCGCCAGTATGAACCAAAAGCTGCCCATGAGCAGCTGTGTTTTAACTCTGTGCATCGCGAAGAACCCCGCTGACAAAATTTCGAGAGCGCACGAGCCAGTTCAGGAACGTGCCCTTTCCTCAAGCTTCCAGTTAACATAATGACCACAACGTTAAACTTTGAGCAGTTCTAGCCCATAGTTCTCTTCGCAGTTACCGTCAGTGATGGAGTAAAAATGGGACAGTGACGCTGGTAGGTTCCGCCACACGCCGAAGGTTGGCTTAAGGGATACACACGTAGATGTACATCTACGAGGGTGCATTTTGAGCTGAAATAGGAGCAGCACTAGCATACATCTCGTGGCTACAGAAACGAGAGAATCTTCCAACTTCATATGCCACCATGAGAATTCTCGAATCGGAAAGTAAAATATAGTTAGAACCATCATCATTCCGATGGTTGGGGTGAACACCAAAGTATTTTACTAGGCATGGTTCTGTCAGAATCCTTTGCCTTCCTCCGTTTCACTTCCTGACTTACCTAGTGAGCTGTAGGGGGCAGACAGTGGAACGTGGACTCCGAATCACGGAGCAAGTCTACGTTGTTTCTACATCAACAGTCGCTGCCAGATATGACAAAAATTAAAAATAACAGATTCCAAGGGCTAACCAGGGATAGAACGAAGGACCTTCAGATCCTAGTTGGGCATATTAGGGCACGGTTCTCACTGAGACGATTAGATAATGCTGTACGATAAGCGGTGCGAACCGTGATGCAACGCAGAAGAACCCGCACTGGTGGAGTGCGTAGAAAACAACTTAACTGGTTCGGACTGGGACGATACCGATATGACATCGAAACGTATCTACTATCACGATGCCTGGCGCAACAGGAATTGCTGGCTGCTCCACGCAACTTGGCGTACCCTTCAAATTTCCAGTTATCAGATGTGTCTCGAGAAAAATTGTTTTCTTTAAGTGAAGCAAAGATACTTCCGTCTCTCTACACCATTTCCTAGCAAAGATTTTACTTTTTTAGTAAAAAATTAAAAGCGACAGATTTTAGATTCTCATGTGTTCTGCACAGTGCAGTCTTTCTGACTCGATTCTAAGGAAAATATTCGGTAAAAGAAATTGTTTTTTGTTTCCTCTTGTTGTACTATACCATAGATTGATAACAAACATTTTTTCTGCTGTTTACTGCTGATACGTGTTTTGATATCTGGGAAATAATTACAATTCTGGGCACGTTTTTGAAAAGTTTACAGTGAAGAACGCAGTCACTGCTGAGTTAACATTTGGTATTTTACGATATACGTCGCTGCTTACAGATTATAGTTAACATATAGAAATTGTTTTTAACCTCTTTTCATTTTCAAGAAAATACGTGAGATACATTGGAGGTCGTTCGCAACGAGGGGATGGCAGCTACGTGCCACATGCCCTACACGCGAGGCAATTGCCGCCTGCTAAGCGGAGTGCGGGCCTGCCTCATGTTATTCTTTTTCGTACGCTGCCGACAGAAACTGAAGCTGGAAATGAAAAAAAAACTTATTGAAATGAAAAGACACCATGAGGCAACAGCTGATGGTGCTGACTGAATGGCTTTTTCAGTCTATGGTCCCTGATTACAGCAAGCTTTGTGACAGGCGTAAAAGAGGTCTGGAACTAAAATTCCTTTTACTTCTGAACAAGCAGTTGGACGAAGCCGAGAAGCACACGTTCGGATTTTCCTTATCACCATAGGCTTCTTTCATTTCTTCAAACAAATTAACTACCCCTAACCAGAGTTCACCACCCACAGCTACACCGTCGATGGTGACTGACCTCACTTCAAATCCATCAACGTTTTTTCTGTACACTTCGAGTTGAATTGTATACTATGAGGGCGTGCTGAAAAGTAATGCCTACGATTTTTTATGTGTTAACTCATAAAGGTTTTTAAATAAAACAAACGTTGTAAACATCCTGAAATTTTAATCTTCATGTCTACATATTTATTTGCCAACTGCCTTGCCGCAGTGGTAACACCGGTTTCCATCACATCGCCGAAGTTAAGCACACTCTGGCTTGGCTAGTACTTGGATAGGTCACCATCCGGTCTGCCGAGCGCTGTAGGCAAGCAGGGTGCACTAAACCCTTGTGAGGCAAACTGAGGAGCTACTTCATTGACAAGTAGCGGCTTCAGTCGAGAAAACTGTCAATGGCCGGGAGAGCGGTGTGCTGACCACATGCCCCTCCTCATCCACATCCAGTAACCCCTTTAGGCTGAAGATGACACGGCGATCGGTCAACGTCGTTGGGTCTTCTGAGGCATGTTCGGACGGAGTTTAGTTTAGTTTAGTTTTTACATGTTTTCTTCACAACATAGTCATCCTGGCGACGAACACATTTCTCACCACCAGCTTATTGATACCGGCACTATAGAATGTTTGAGCCAGAGCTTCACCTCTGCTTGCACAGCTTCATCACTATCAAAGTAAAGTCCTCGAAGGTGTTGTATAAATTTTGGAAGTAGGTGAAAATCTCACGAGGCCTCGTCGATAGTGTGTGGAGGTTGATCGATGATTGATGTCAGCGAACCCAAGGCGTCGGATTGTTGCAGATGTCTCTGCGCTCGTGTGTGGTCTGACATTGTCATAATGAAGGAGAAGGTGCTCCATGTGTGGACGAACGTTTTCTGCGTTTACAATATCGATTACAGAACGGTGTTTCTCAAGCATCAACGTAGTTACTTTATATACCGCCATGTTACATGCTATGATTCGGAGCCCTAGAGGCAGAGGGTTGCAATTTGCGTCAGAGAGTGGGGAAAGTCGACCGAGTAATATACTTGATGTGTAATACTTCAGCCGATATTGGGAACAGACTAAATAATTGTGGAGATATTACTTTTCAGTACCCCCTGTTACCTAGTGAAAGTCAACAGTTTTAAAAACAGTATACCCACTTTATTAATTTGTAGCCATTATTTATATGTGTAGTACACTGCATAAAGTACTGTACTAGGCGCTCTTATTAAAAATAAATCTGTCACAGCGGTATATTCTAACACTTGCACGAGCTAATCGTATTGTAATGAGTAGCTTCTCAACAGTAGAAATAATAAGTCGAAAATTTCTGTTCCGATTTACCAGTATGGCTGCAACTAGTTGCTCCAAAAACTGGAAAATGTTTGGATACATTCAGTACAATTCGTAGAACCTGTGTTCGTGATGTGTGTGTGTGTGTGTGTGTGTGTGAGAGAGAGAGAGAGAGAGAGAGAGAGAGAGAGAGAGAGAGCTGACGAGAAACAAGCACTGTGCGGATACACCCAATACTTCCTTATCTTTTCCCTTCGGTCGTTGGTTCGAATCCTGCCTCGGGCATGGATGTGTGTTATGTCCTTAAGTTCTAGGGGACTGATGACCTCAGATGTTAAGTCCCATAGTGCTCAGAGCCATTTGAACCTTATCTTTTTCAGTTTTCTGGGCTTTAACTAATGATAAGCCGCAATAATGTACGCCCTCTTCAACTGCAACTGAGGCAGAATCGTAATAGGTGCTGTCTTGTTGCTTGTCGTATCGTCCCGATGAGAACGCGAGTGTGTTAAGTATCGCGTCTCGCGACCATTACTGCAACGTACCGTATTGCATATCAAATAGTCCCAGTGTAATCCGTGCATAACACCGAGCCAACGAACCAGACACATGCGAAATAATCACAATGTGTTATGTAATAAAAATATTTATGTATTCCTCTGCTGCTAATGATGCAGGTCACTCACAAACAGTGTTAATAACGTGGCACGTGTGCTCAACGATGCAGATAACATTTGCGGCTGCGCACATTAATTATGTAATCATATACTAACAATACACGTTCTTGTGCGTAATTAGTGACAGATGTGTTTGATCACGTGGAACGTACACACAGTTTGATACATTCTTGGTGCAATGCCAGTACCAGTGTTTAAACTGGATTATTAAAAGTTTAGTGTTTCCAGATGGACACATTTTATTACTCTCTAATTTATTTATTTACTCTTTCAATTAACCTTACGCATAATTTCGATCGCCTGTGTTAAGTGCTGCTGCTCTCCTGTCATCATAATCGGTTTCCAGACCAGTTACATTGCTCCATATCGAAGCATATTAGAAAGACAAATAAAAATCGACATACCACGAAGGAATTATCCGAAAAGGACGGAAACCGGGAAGGGGGGGTGTAGTGTTGGCAGAAGAGCCAACACCGTGTTACTAGTAGAGGCCGAAATGCACGTGTTTTAGCTCACGCAGGCTGGAGTGAGGAGGGAAGGACTATACTAACGTGAGGTCTGGAACATGACAAGGAATTAGAATTCAGAAAGCGGATGTAATTAGTTTCATACTTAACTTTAATCCATTAATGATGAACGTCGCTCTTGACGGCACATGATTCACAATATTATCTGTTCAGAATAGTAACTGAATATGGCGCCTTGCTAGGTCGTAACAAATGACGTAGTAGAAGGCTATGCTAAACTGTCGTCTCGGCAAATGAGAGCGTATGTAGGCAGTGAACCATCGCTAGCAAAGTCGGCTGTCCAACTGGGGCGAATGCTAGGGAGTCTAGACTAGACCTGCCGTGTGGCGGCGCTATGTCTGCAATCACTGATAGTGGCGACACGCGGGTCCGACGTATACTAACGGACCGCGGCCGATTTAAAGGCTACCACCTAGCAAGTGTGGTGTCTGGCGGTGACACCACAGAGGGGGGGGGGGGGGGTGATGTAAACATACAGCCAAACAAACGATTACAATTTCAGAAAAACTAAATGATTTATTCAAGAGAAGGAACTTCACAAATTGAGCAAGTCAATGAGCCATTGGTCCACCACTTGCCCCTATGCTAGCAGTTATATGGCTTGGCATTGACTGACGAAGTTGGATGTCATCCTGAGCGATATAGTGCCAAATTCTGTCCAGCTGCAGCGTTAGATCATAAAAATACCGATCTGCGTGCGGGCATTATTTCACTGAAATGTAAGCCCAGGATGGCTTGTCATGAAGGCAACAAAACGGTTGGTAGAATATCACCGATGTAGGGCTGTCCTGTAAGGCTGCGTTCCATTCCTCTCTGGGGCTGGTCATCGGGGCCCAGTTCAAAGAAGGACTCATCATTAAACACAAGTCTACTGTAGACTGACATTTTTACTCCGCAGTGGAGTGTGTGCTGGTGAGAAACTTCCTGGCAGTCATTGAGATTCCAGACGCGTCTGGAGGTGCCTCGGACAGTGGTGGGATGTCGACCAGCCTATCGCCCGCCATTCGGTCCGACAACCAGCAGTGACTGTCTGGGCTGCCTTTTCTTTTCATAGAGGGACCCCTGTGGTTATCGTCCGTGTCAACCTTAAAGCACAGCGGCAGGTGGAAGGCATTCTTCGCCTCGTTTTGTGCCATTCATGGCAAGCAATTCTGGGCATACATTTCAGCAAGATAATGCCCTCCCGCACAAGGCGAAAGTTTCTACTTCTTGTCTTCGTGCTTCCCAAACCCTACCTTGGCCAACAAGGTCGCCGGATCTCTCCCCAACTGGAAACGTTTGGAGCATTATCGGCAGGTTGCTCCAACCAGCTCTAAATTTTGACGTCCGAACGCACCAATTGGACAGAATTTGGCACGTTATACCTCATGAGGATATGTAATCATACTATCGATCAATCTCAAACCCAGTACACGTTATTGACTTGCTCAATTTGTGAAGCTCTTTCTCTTAAATAAGTCATCCAATTCTACTGAAATTGTAATTATCATTTCTCGAAGCATGTAGATCACATCTACCGATTTCCGTACCACTCGCTTTTAGAGTGTATATCAGAAAGGCATAAATTTCTTCTTGTTCTATTGATATCGCTATGTGAAGACTGTAACAAACCAGGATGAAGTTTTTAGCAGATTTATCACACACTTTTATCAACGTCATATTTAAGTTGGCCGTTACAGATTCTTACAGATAATCTGATAAAATAATTGCTTGTTGCTTCCAGTACACCTTGTCACTGCGCACTTGGGCTTGGTTCTGCACGTCCTACTTAATGTATGCCACACACCTGCGGGACAGTCTGAATGCATTAGCTTAGCCAGGAACAAGCCAGTCGCTTTAATTTGAGCAACGTGCAGATGACATTTACCACACGACCATAGTTTCAGATTTCTCTGTCATCTGACCCATAGCCCCTGACCTGGAGCAACCTAGCACTTTATTTGCACGAAGCTGTGGTTTGCTATCGATATTTCGGATCAATTTCATATTCATCTTTTCTATCATTTGCCGATTTAATTGGCATTTATGGCTGTTATGAAATGATTGGCATCAGGAAGGAAAGATGTCGGATGGCACTAATTTACTGAAGGTGGAAGTAACATAAATGGTAATCTCTGATAGCTTACATTACAGTATAGTTAAGTAATCCATAAAAGAAACACGCCTCGGTTTACAATCAGTTCATTTTACGTTTTAGCAGATATCCACGCTTCTGTATCAGCTAAGGGTTATCTTTCTAGTTCTATCAAACAAAAAGGAAAATAAATCCAAATCATTTTGTGTTATATGAATATACAGGGTGTTTCAAAAATGACCGGTATATTTGAAACGGCAATAAAAACTAAACGAGCAGCAATAGAAATACACCATTTGTTGCAATATGCTTGGGACAACAGTACATTTTCAGGCGGACGAACTTTCGAAATTACAGTAGTTACAATTTTCAGCAACAGATGGCGCTGCAAGTGATGTGAAAGATATAGAAGACAACGCAGTCTGTGGGTGCGCCATTCTGTACGTCGTCTTTCTGCTGTAAGCGTGTGCTGATCACAACGTGCAAGTGTGCTGTAGACAACATGGTTTATTCCTTAGATCAGAGGATTTTTCTGGTGTTGGAATTCCACCGCCTAGAACACAGTGTTGTTGCAACAAGACGAAGGTTTCAACGGAGGTTTAATGTAACCAAAGGACCGAAAAGCGATACAATAAAGGATCTGTCTGAAAAATTTCAACGGACTGGGAACGTGACGGATGAACGTGCTGGAAAGGTAGGGCGACCGCGTACGGCAACCACAGAGGGCAACGCGCAGCTAGTGCGGCAGGTGATCCAACAGCGGCCTCGGGTTTCCGTTCGCCGTGTTGCAGCTGCGGTCCAAATGACGCCAACGTCCACGTATCGTCTCATGCGCCAGAGTTTACACCTCTATCCATACAAAATTCAAACGCGGAAACCCCTCAGCGCCACTACCATTGCTGCACGAGGGACATTCGCTAACGATATAGTGCACAGGATTGATGACGGCGATATGCATGTTGGCAGCATTTGGTTTACTGACGAAGCTTATTTTTACCTGGACGGCTTCGTCAATAAACAGAACTGGCGCATATAGGGAACCGAAAAGCCCCATGTTGCAGTCCCATCGTCCCTGCATCCTCAAAAAGTACTGGTCTGGGCCGCCATTTTTTTCCAAAGGAATCATTGGCCCATTTTTCAGATCCGAAAAGATTACTCCATCACGCTATCTGGGCATTCTTCGTGAATTTGTGGCGGTACAAACTGCCTTAGACGACACTGCGAACACCTCGTGGTTTATGCGAGATGGTGCCCGGCCACATCGCACGGCCGACGTCCTTAATTTCCTGAATGAATATTTCGATGATCGTGTGACTGCTTTGGGCTATCCGAAACATACAGGAGGCGGCGTGGATTGGCCTCCCTATTCGCCAGACATGAACCCCTGTGACTTCTTTCTGTGGGGACATTTGAAAGACCAGGTGTACCGCCAGAATCCAGGAACAATTGAACAGCTGAAGCAGTACATCTCATCTGCATGTGAAGCCATTCCGCCAGACACGTTGTCAAAGGTTTCGGGTAATTTCATTCAGAGACTACGCCATATTATTGCTACGCATGGTGGATATGTGGAAAATATCGTACTATAGAGTTTCCCAGACCGCAGCGCCATCTGTTGTTGAAAATTGTAAATACTGTAATTTCGAAAGTTTGTCTGCCTGAAAATGTACTGTTGTCCCAAGCATATTGCAACAAACGGTGTATTTCTATCGCTGCTCGTTTAGTTTTTAGTGCCGTTTCAAATATACCGGTCATTTTTGAAACACCCTGTATGTACAGATGTGCATATTAATTATAGCACACAGAAAGTTTTTAAATACTCATATTTCGGTAAAAGACAATTAAGAAAGTACTGCATTATACTGTACGTTATGTTGTATTGTCAAAAGTGCGCCCCCTTTATCCACGAAACGTTCTGACGATATATTTGGTCGTCTGAGAAGAGCATGAAAAATAGCTCTCTTCATATCCAGATGATATACACGGGTTAATATCGTCCGAGTAATACCCGAAGAATTAGAATTATTATCCTCGGGATTGTTTCTCCTTCGTATCGCCTTTCCTGAACTGGACTGTAAGACATCCTACAGATGCGTGATTACTGTAGTGGTTACCCTTACTGGCCCCATTGTTATGTTGCATTACATTTTTCGAGAGGCCAAGTTGGGCACCAGACATCTTGTGATCATCCCATAGTATCAGCAGTTTTAACAAGTGCTGGGCAAATAAACAACGATCAAATTCGTTGGTTTGGGATCAGATTGTAATAAGGAGAAGTGGCTACTACTGATCATATATACCAAAGAAACGCATTGTTAAAGTGTGGTTTTACCAAAAAAGTAAATTTCTCAGACAGTTCGGATGACTTGCCAGCATTAAATACATTACATGACTTTTCATCAGTAGAACGAAAAACCAGCCCAAGTTGGAAATATTTTACTTTTTATTCATTCCATGACTAGTTTCGGGGAGAGACCCATTTTCAAATCTAGCTACAGGGCAGAAAACCGCATTTACACTCATGCACAATACAGTTCTTACCAAAGTCTTAAGCATATGCCAAAGACACATAACGTATCGTTTTAAAATTACATAGCAAAGTCGAAAATGCCATTTCTGAAGATGTCAAAAATGTGTGATGTATATTTACAGTGCTTACAGATAACTGGCAGTATACTCCTTCCCTATCGCAAGGAAACCTAGGGAACGAGGCGCCCTGTCAGGATATCGGAAACCTTTACATTTATTTAAATGTTCTCCAGCCATCAAGATTACAACAGTTCATACATTATCCGTTCAAGTCCAGAATAAAATGAACACTTCTGAAAATATTTACCAAAAAATGTCAAATACTTAAAATCACTGAACAGTAATACACAGCAGCGCCACATACGGCGCGTATATGTATGCCACGTTGGCACGTAGACATTAAATACGATCAGAAAAACTAGTATTAAAAGAAACCAAACAGTCGGAGAACCTTTTAAAATCTTTACCAAAAAGAGTCAAACACCTAAAAATCATAAACCAGCAATATATAGTAGTGCCACATACTGCTTGTATTACAAAACTGAATGTCATGTTGTCACGTAAAAATCATTAAACGTGAAACCGTGCAACTCTACAATAAAATTATTACTTTTTAAATCCATTACCAAAAACTCTCAACTATTTAAAACCACTGAACAGTAAAACAAAGTTGGATGCCATATAGACACGAAAAAATCTCTAAAAATGAACAGCAACCTTAGTATTAAAAGAAAACAATAGGAATTTAAAAATCTTGATCACTTCCGACCATTTACAATCATAAAAATTTTTAACGCCCAAACTTTACAAATTCCGTGCACATAAAACAACATTTTCATAATATGTCCCACGTAAAAAAAAACATTGAACCAGAAGTTGTCATTTTTCAAGGCACCGAAGATGTACATGCCTTTCAGGGGAAGACACTGCATAACCATACTCATGGGCTTGTAAGGTGGGACTACGTTTGTAGGGGGAGGGGGGGAAGAGGACAGGGGGGAGGACGGAAACTGGGAGGGGAAGGGGGATGTAGATGAAGGAGCCAAGAAAGGAAAAGGTTAAGTGGACAGCACGGCATGAATGTAAATGTGCCATCTCTTTACAATCTAATAAATAATAACTGCCATCTTCAACAGAGAAACCATAAGTTACTCAGGAATAGCCGTACAGATAATATATACTAACAAAAAGGAATCCAAACAACTTTTTAAAATAATTTAGTGGTGATGACCACATAATTAACAAGTAACCGAGCTTCATAATATGCCGTACACATCAGACTACATAAGCAGCGTAAATGCACAACAAACACGGAAACTTTATTTTCCAACTAGCAGCAGCCTACAGGCACCACAGACAACAGTGCATACTTAAAAAAAAAGAGCTATACTCCTCAGTGTATCAAAAATAGGATATAACAACGATGCAAGAACCGATCCACATACCGTAAAATATGCAATATATTTTTACGAAATGAGAAAAGGAGAAGGTAAAGGCGAAGGGGTGGGGGTAGTACAAGTTGCACGCGGTAACTAGATAGATAAAAAAGCTGGTACCTGAATCGCAGTACATGACAATGAACCAAGAGAGCAAAATGTGGTTATGAGAATATTATAAAATGAGTAGAAAAGGGGGGGGGGGGCGGAAATGGAGAAGGAAAGGGTGTGAAGGAAACAGGGCCGGCGGTAAAATATTTGCAACTTGGATTGGTTTTACTTTCTACTGTTTAACAGAAGTTACTGACCCAAGCTACTACAGCATTCTGGAAGTTCGTATGACTTTTCATGTTTCCACAAATTTAGCTGTTCCTGAAGAACTTTCTTGCACTGATTTCCGATCTTATATTAGTTTTTTTTTCTATCATGTACAGTTTTCTCACAAATAAAGTAAACTGATTTTCCATTTAAGCCTAAGTTCCACAAAGAGAGTCTAGTGAAGATACACAGTTCCATGAATATCGATAAAAAATCACCATCACTTTGAATCTTGATCTGCTCAATCTCTCGGTGGAGTTGGGTCTTTCCAGTGCATTGATTGGGGCTTAGTTTCTAGATCATAAGTGAAAAACCAAGATTCGCCACATGTTATCACTCTTTCCAAGAAATTAGGGCCATTTTCAATGGTATTCAAGGTACCAGTACAAATATTTTCACGAGCTTCTTTTTATTCGACCGCGAGAATTTTCGGCACGAGTTTCGCCCACAATTTTCTCATGTTAAATTGGTTATATAAAATTTTCCATAAGCATTATTTGTCAATCCCAGATTCCTACAGTTTCAACAATCGATCGAATATTCAACCGATTGTCAGACCGAAATAGTTACCTACATTTTTTTTAATTTTCATCCGTTTTTACGTTGAAGAGAGCTCCGAGCGTGAGTCATCTTCCTCGGCTTGTTGACCATTTTAGAAACGCTTGAACCACTCAAAAACTTGCCTACGTGATAAACATTCCTCAACATTCACTTGTTTTAGTAAAAGATAGGTTTCAGTAGCAGTGTTTCGAGCTTCGTGACAATGCGTTTCATTATTATTCACGTATCATTTTTCCCACGAAACAAAATAACAGCTCTTACGCAGACGAAGGCCACGGCCAATTGGTTAGTTTACAGACACTAGAGATGCCGCATTCGACTGAGAAAGCTTCGCGCTTCACAGCTATTGGTCGTTGCTTTTTGACGCATGCGTACTTACTCTGTGACAGCTTCGATCCCGTTAGTTTGTAGCCACACCTTTTAAGTTGTAAGCAAAAATGAGAAGAAGAGATCAGTGCTTTTCGAAATTCCCATTGTCTGGAGGGAGCCGCAAAATTGTGTATAAGATTGTTGTTTTTGTTTGCTCAACGTAGAACGGCATAACGCAAAACCTAAGAAGGATGTAAAACGTCCTAACATTTCTTCGGCCTGACCATTTACCCAAAGCCCATCTACCATCCTTGAATATCTGCGAAAGAAGAGCAGCTCAGAAGATGAATGCGATGACGGTGATGATTTTCAACCCAGAAGAATATTCAGCACCAGAATTATTTAGTCAAAATGAACTAAGTGATTTAACTCGTGACTTTAGTCTGTCAAAAGCTGCCACCGAATGGTTGGGATCAAAACTAAAAGCAACAGAGCGCTTCTACCCGGAGTAGCATTTTCTTCGTACAGAAGCAGAGAAAAAGAATTAATAAAATTTCTTAAAGAAGAAAAAAATACCAGAATGAGATTTTCACTCTGCAGCGGAGTGTGCGCTGATATGAAACTTCCTGGCAGATTAAAACTGTGTGCCCGACCGAGACTCGAACTCGGGACCTTTGCCTTTCGCGGGCAAGTGCTCTACCATCTGAGCTACCGAAGCACGACTCACGCCCGGTCTCACAGCTTTACTTCTGCCAGTATCTCGTCTCCTACCTTCCAAACTTTACAGAAGCTCTCCTGCGAACCTTGCAGAACTAGCACTCCTGAAAGAAAGGATATTGCGGAGACATGGCTTAGCCACAGCCTGGGGGATGTTTCCAGAATGAGATTTTCACTCTGCAGCGGAGTGTGCTCTGATATGAAACTTCCTGGCAGATTTTCGCGAAAGACAAAGGTCCTGAGTTAGAGTCTCGGTCGGGCACACAGTTTTAATCCGCCAGGAAGTTTCATATCAGTGCACACTCCGCTGCAGAGTGAAAATCTCATTCTGGAAACATCACCCAGGCTGTGGCTAAGCCATGTCTCGCCAATATCCTTTCTTTCAGGAGTGCTAGTTCTGCAAGGTTCGCAGGAGAGCTTCTGTAAAGTTTGGAAGGTAGGAGACGAGATACTGGCAGAATTAAAGCTGTGAGACCGGGCATGAGTCGTGCTTCAGTAGCTCAGATGGTAGAGCACTTGCCCGCGAAAGGCAAAGGTCCCGAGTTCGAGTCTCGGTCGGGCACACAGTTTTAATCTTCCAGGAAGTTTCAAGAAAATAATACTTTTTTGACACTGAGAGTATACTAAATCTCAAAGTGACTTATGATCCATAGCAGTGGAGCTTGTTTATAGACTCGTCAAAAAGTAGCCTGAAGATGTGCTTTTACATAATGAAAGTTTGTCTCCGTATCTATTGCCCATTCAATATACCACACTGAGACATATAGAAACCTCAAGGCTGCACGTGAACTTAGAAAAACATCCTTGAACAATATGAAGGGATTAGAAAGTAGCCGGTATGTTACTTTTTCAACAACCTGGCTACACAGAAATACCGTGTTTTGTTTGCAAATGTAACATCCAAGCCAAAGACACTTAGTGAAATGCCTGAGCTAGCAGAACAGAGCGGGTTAGTTTGTGGAAAGGGGCCAAAATAAGTTGCTGTCAGTTGCCCTCAATATACAAACTTTATTTATCAACACACAATATTACAGTAAGGATGCAAACCACTCAAACCTTTAATCGACCTCCTTTGATTAACTTTAGATCGGCTGAAGGCCACACTCTTCAATCTAAACAGGCTGAAGTCCTTAGCAACTTAATTTTAATGGAACTTGGCTGGAGGCCGCATATTAAGCAATAAGAAGAGTTTCAATCAAATGGCAGAAGGCCTTATGTTAAAACATTTCATGCAAATTGGGCTGAAGGCCCCATACAGAAGCATAACAATCTTATGCCTTAAGGGCAAGACAAGAACGTTAATTTAAGAGATATAAATACTCGACTAAAGATCACACATCAACCAAATTACTAACACCCAAAGAGGAAAATTAACATGTAACACACAAGGAACGGCGCTCAGAAGTTTCCAAGGGTCGGCCTGGCATTGTAACACTAACGCACGTTTAGACGAGACAGGCAACTTCTTAATCTAAAGGCAACCCAACCGACAGACAGCCGACTGACCAATCAACAAAATCAGTCCCGCTCCACGCAACCGGCAAAACGACCACAAGATTTCAGTACAACGACACACAGAATATTGCCGCCCACAAAGACCAACAACAACTCAGCTGTCGAACTACACACCGCGCTGGACAGAAACAACATGTTCAAAATGTTCAGATGTGTGTGAAATCTTATGGGACTGAACTGCTAAGGTCATCAGTCCCTAAGCTTACACACTACTTAACCTAAATTACCCTAAGGACAAATACATACACCCGTGCCTCCGCCGGGACTAGCCGCACAGTCCATGACTGCAGCGCCTTAGACCGCTCGGTTAACCAGCGCGGCCAGCAACAACATGACGAGGAAAATACACTGCCGAAAACTACATCAATGACCAGGGGAGGTAACCGGAACGTCAACGGAAACAACCGCTGGTCAACTTCAATAACAGGGAATAAGTTAAGTTAAACTCCCTAGGAAGACGGCTGGAATCTTAGCCGACTTAAATACACACACATTGTTGCTCGCGGGAATGTCCCAAAAGCGACAACGAGGATCAAACGAAGAAAGGTAAACAATTGAGGCTGGATAGTATGTTAAGCGAGGACTCAACTTTCATGTCCAAAATCGGTGGGCGACGAAATTCGTAACACTCGCAAGCAGCACCTCACACTCCAACCACGCGTGCACACCGCCAGCGGCTCCGGCCAGAGTATGCGGGACGGAGACTTCCTTACTGCTCCACGACAACTGACCGACTCCCAGGCCCGGAAACGCTGAAAGGACCAAATATACGTCGGCCGATGAGACGACCAACCGAACGATCAACCAACCGTCGTCCCACTCCAATCTCCCTCTGTTGGACAGTTCATGTGTGTCGCCAGGGGTCGGCGAGCACTGGCTGTCCGCGCCTCACCGGCGCTCCGTCCTCGACTTCACTGCTGCTGCGTCCGGACTGCACTGCTGGTCCGTCTCCAACTGACTGCCAGACACACGACGACCCGGAAATACTGTCGGTCGCTCCAGAAATGGTACGACAGTACACTTATCGATACGCGCTGCTGCTGCCGCTCACGGACAAATAAGGCAGGAAGTTAGTGACGCCAGTAAATGGAATAAGAAAACGAGGCGACAGTACCGTAAGAGAAGATGACAAACAATAAATGGCATGAACACGAGCCGTGCACGGCTCAAGTGTATCAGAACATACAGACAAATCATCCGTTCTTCACTGTCATATCGAATTAGTCCATACTTGCAGATAGGTAGCCTAACAACCAGATTTCCAAAGTGGCTTGCTGTCCCAGTTTCCCATGCAACTCGAGTCAGTGACTTAAGTGAATTGCATGCATGTATTGTCGTTCCCTGTGCTGCGCATAGTGCTCACACTGAGCATCTGTAGTCCGAGTTAAAAACTTGGAAGGAGTTCACTATAATGCTCCTCAAACCACTGTAGCACCGTTCTGACTCAGAGACACGGACAATTATACCGCTGAAAGATTACATCGCCATTGGGGAATACATCAAGCATGAACGGATACAGGTGGTTCGCAGCTGAGGTTCGCAGAGGTCAGCGTGTCTTCGCTTACAACCATAGGTCCCATGCAAACGCAGGAGAATGTCTCCCATAGCATAATAATGCTCCCACTATCTGAAATGTAACGTCCACTGTTCAAAGTGCCGTCAATGCGAACAAGAGGTGACCGAGACGTGTAACCAATGGCACTCCATACCATCACTCCAGGTGATACGCCAGTATGGCGATGACGAATACACGATTCCAATGTGCGTTCACCGCGATGTCGCCAAACACGGATGCGACCATCATTATGCTCCAGACGGAACCTGGATTCATTTTCGAAAAAATGACGTTTTGCCGTTCGTGCACCCAACTTCGTCGTTGAGTACACCATCGCAGGCGCTCGTGTCTGTGATGAAGAGTCAAGGGTAACCGCAGCCATGGTCTCCGAGCTGATAGTCCATGCTAATGCAAACGTCGTCGAACTGTTCGTGCAGATGGTTGTTGTCTTGCAAACGTCCCCATCTGTTGGCTCAGGGATCGAGACGTGGCTGCACGATCCGTTACAGCCACGCGGATAAGATGCCTGTCATCTCGACTGCTAGTGATACGAGACCGTTGGGATACAGCACGTCGTTCCGTATTACCCTCCTGACCGCGCCGATTCCATATTCTGCTAACAGTCATTGGATCTCGACCAACTCGAGCAGCAGTGTCGCGATACGATAAACCGCAATCGCGATAGGCTACAAAGTCGGAAAGGTGATGGTACGCATTTCTCCTCCTTACACGAGGCATCACAACAACGTTTCACCAGGCAACGCCTGTCAACTGCTGTTTGTGTATGAGAAATCGATTGGAAACTTTCCTCATGTCAGCACGTTGTAGGTGTCGCCACCGGCGCCAACCTTGTGTGAATGCTCTGAAAAGCTGATCATTTGCATATCACAGCATCTTCATTCTGTCGGTTAAATTTCGCCTCTGTAGCACGTCATCTTCGTGGTGTAGCAATTTTAGTGGCCAGTAGTGTAATTTGCCCCCTGTCAAAGTAGCTTATCTCGATGGATTTGTAGCTCATATCTTCACTAGGGTGATCCTTCGCCTGTCTCTGCTCCACTTACATAGTTTTTCTACCGCGTCACCAGGCAACATCCACCCTCGCGGTGGGTAGTTGTCATAATGTTTTGGCTTAACAGTGTAGTTTTGTCGCAGTCGTCCTTTAAAACCCCGGAGTTACTTACCAGTAACCCTGTACTTGACTCGAACGCGCTACAATGGTCGACTGGTCTTAGTCCTTCATCACATTGAGCTGAAGTAGCGTGTGGGTGTTCTCCCTCTCCACTACAGCTTGCAGTAACAGCAGCTGAAGAGAATTGAGCCGTATCTGGCTCGCATCGCGCCTTGTTTGTTCTTCGGTTACCGCCATAACGTTGCTGTCTTCTCTCCATGAGTGGCAGCAGCAGCGCGTATCGATACTAGTACTGCTGTACTATCTTTGGTGTGGCGGATATATTTTCCGGCTGTGCGGTCTGGGGCAGTCGGTCGGTTGGGGCAGAGCAGTGAGGAAGTCTCCGTGGCGAGTAGTCAGGCCGGAACCGCTGGCAGTGTGCATGCGCGGTTGGAGTTGTGAGGCGCTTCTTGCGAGGGTTACGAAGTTCGTCGCCCACCGATCGTGAACACTAAAGTTGAGTGCTCACTTAACCTACTATCGAGCCTCAACTGCTATCACATCTCTTCGTTTGATCCTGGTCGTCGCTTTCTGGGGGATTCCTGCGAGCAACAACGTGTGCGCATTGAAGTCGGCTAGAATTGCAGCCGTCTTCCTGTGTGGTGTTTATCTTAATTTAATTCATTCCTTCATTAATGAAGTGTACCAGCGGTATCTCCTGCCTTATGGCCGTTGACGTTCCGGTGACCTGCCCTGGTCGTTGACGTAGTTTTCGGCAGTGTTGATGCTGGCCAGCAAGACGTGTAGTTCGACAGCTCAGGATTGTTGGTAGTTTTGGGCGCTTATTCTGACTTGGCTGGATTGGGCACCAGAATCCAGAACGTTTTGCTATTGATAGCTTGTTGTTTTGCTGGTCGGTTGGAGCAGAACTGATCTTGTTGGTTAGTTCGTCGGCTAGTTTTCGGTTGGGTTGACTTCCGATTAAGAGGTTGTTGGTATGGCTGCCTGTCTCACCTAAACGTGCGTTAGTGTTACCTTCCCAGCCCGATCCTTGGAACCTTCTGAGCACCGCTCCTTGTGTTATACATATTGATTTCCTTTTTCGTCTTAAGTAATCTGTGTGGTCTTCATCCGAATTTTAGTCTATAAAAATTAGAAGCCTTTTCTTCTTAGGCCTTAAGCAGTAAAAAAATTGTTTCTTGTTTGGCATGTAGCCTTCAGCCGAGTTTCAGCCTTTCAACATTAAAATTGAAAATTCCTTGCGCCTAGGCCTTAAGCCGTAAATTTGTTTCAAGTTAGTATGTGGCTTTCAGCCGAGTTTTCAGCCTTTTAAATCAAAAGTTGATCAATTTTGTCTAGGCCTTAAGCCGTAAGAAATATGCGGCCTTAGTTTTCAGCCTATTTAGATTGAACACTGAAAATCTTTGACTCAGCCTTAAGCCGTAACACTGTTCTTGATTAATGTGAGGCCTTCAGCCGAGTTCTATGGAGAAATTTAAGCTAAGGCTTTCAAACTATTTATATTAAAGAAGTGGAACCTCTAGAAGAACTCCTGTACCTCAATTCCTTGCTTAGGCCTTGTGCCTTGGATTTTCGATGTGGCCTTCAGGCGATCTAAATTAAATCAAAGGAGGCTTTTCGTTAAAACCTTGAGAGTTTTTGATTCTTGCTTGTAGGATTGTCTGTTTTAGGAAATAAAGTTTATGTGTTGAGTGCAACTGACAGTAACTTATTTTGGCCCCTTTCCACAAATATAACATCATCTGCTCTGTCCTGCCAGCTTAGGGATTTCTAGAATGTGTTCTCGAATGCAGTCCATACATGCAGCATCTGTGTTATTTGACAGCAGTCGTTGTAGTGCGCCGGTACACGCAGCTGGAAGAATGGTTTTAAGCTGTAACACTGAAAAACGTAGATGGCTCAGTCTGGCGACCAGTGTGTGTACGACAGCGCTCAGTCAGTGGCAGCCCTTTGCACGCCTCCTTGGCTGACGAGCCAGCAGTTGCCAAGTCACAGGGCCCGCCTTGGGCGACTCCTACACTGGAGGTTGGGAGGGAGGCGTGCGGAGCGGCTGAGTAAACAGTTTACTCGGCTAGACCGCCTCGTTTGTTCCTACGATCCGGAACTGGGCGCCGCCAGCCATCTGTGGAGGGGCGCGAGCAGCAAGCAGATCCCGGCCTCTGTGTCTGCGATCGAAACTGAGCGCTCGCAGGGACTGAGGACAAGTTAACTGGAGGAAACATTCTGTTGCCGGGCGGTGCAGGAAATGTTGAACCGTTTGATATCAACGGAAAAATGATCGTATTGGAGAACAAAAGAAAGCCGAAAACGCCCCTGTTTAAAGGACTCCGCCTGAGAAGTGGAGCACCAGCTGCCTCATTCTGCCTTCCTTTGCATCTTTAAAAATTCTACCAAAAATTTCGATATGGGCGCTATGACGTTTCCTGGCAAGACATTTGCAAAATCGGTGTAATATATGTGAAAAAAGAAAAATTTATCTGTATTATTATTATATTTCTTTCTCAGATGTTATGTCTGGTTAAAAATGGAAAGTGACGCGGACCTTGATCAAGCGTGACTTCCTTTTAACTGTTACATTGCATTTAGGAACATTCGGGTAACTGAATATGTATCAATAATTACAGATTTCTGTAGTTGTATATATACGTTCGGATGTGGTTGTATTGCGTTGATGTACTGGTGGATATTGTGTGGTGTGACTCCTGTAGTTGATAGTATAATTGGTATAATGTCAACTGTGTCCTGATGCCACATGTCCTTGGCTTCCTCAGCCAGTTGGATGTATTTTTCAATTTTTTCTCCTGTTTTCTTCTGTATATTTGTTGCATTGGGTATGGATATTTCGATTAGTTGTGTTAATTTCTTCTTTTTATTGGTGAGTATGATGTCAGGTTTGTTATGTGGTGTTGTTTTATCTGTTATAATGGTTCTGTTCCAGTATAATTTGTATTCATCATTCTCCAGTACATTTTGTGGTGCATACTTGTATGTGGGAACATGTTGTTTTATTAGTTTATGTTGTATGGCAAGTTGTTGATATATTATTTTTGCTACATCGTCATGCCTTCTGGGGTATTCTGTATTTCCTAGTATTGTACATCCGCTTGCGATGTGATCTACTGTTTCTATTTATTGTTTGCAAAGTCTGCATTTATCTGTTGTGGTATTGGGACCTTTAATAATATGCTGGTGTCTATTGTTTGATCCTGTATTGCAATCATGAATCCTTCCATCTCACTGTATATACTGCCTTTTCTTAGCCATGTGTTGGATGCGTCTTGATCGATGTGTGGCTGTGTTAGATGATACGGGTGCGTGCCTTGTAGTGCCTTCCCCTTCCAATTTACTTTCTTCGTATCTGTTGATGTTATGTGATCTAAAGGGTTGTAGAGATGGTTATGAAATTGTAGTGGTGTAGCCGATGTATTTATATGAGTGATTGCTTTGTGTATTTTGCTAGTTTCTGCTCGTTGTATAAAGAATTTTCGTAAATTGTCTACCTGTCCATAATGTAGGCTTTTATGTCGCTAAATCCCCTTCCTCCTTCCTTTCTCCTTCATGTGAATCTTTCTGTTGCTGAATGTATGTGATTTATTCATTATTTGTTGCATTGTGATCGTGTAAGTGTATTGAGTGCTTCTAGGTCTGTGTTACTCCATTTCACTACTCCAAATGAGTAGGTCCATATTGGTATAGCATAAGTATTTGTAGCTTTTGTCTTGTTTCTTGCTGTCAATTCCGTTTTCAGTATTTTTGTTAGTCTTTGTCTATATTTTTCTTTTAGTTCTTCTTTAATATTTGTATTATCTATTCCTATTTTTTGTCTGTATCCTAGATATTTATAGGCATCTGTTTTTTCCATCGCTTCTATACAGTCGCTGTGGTTATCCAGTATGTAATCTTCTTGTTTAGTGTGTTTTCCCTTGACTATGCTATTTTTCTTACATTTGTCTGTTCCAAAAGCCATATTTATATCATTGCTGAATACTTCTGTTATCTTTAGTAATTGGTTGAGTTGTTGATTTGTTGCTGCCAGTAATTTTAGATTATCCATGTATAGCAAATGTGTGATTTTGTGTTGGTATGTTCCAGTAATATTGTATCCATAATTTGTATTATTTAGCATGTTGGATAGTGGGTTCAGAGCAAGGCAGAACCAGAAAGGACTTAATGAGTCTCCTTGGTATATTCCACACTTAATCTGTATTGGCTGTGATGTGATATTATTTGAATTTCTTTGAATATTATGTGTGGTTTCCAAATTTTTCATTTCTATGTTTATGAAATGTATCAGTTTAGTATCTAATTTTGTATATTTCCAATATTTGTAGTAACCATGAGTGGGGTACACTATCAAAAGCTTTTTGGTAATCAATGTATGCATAGTGTAGCGACCTTTGTTTAGTTTTAGCTTGGTATGTCACCTCTGAAACTGTTATCAGTTGCTCTTTACATCCTCGTGCTCCTTTGCAACAGCCGTTTTGTTCTTCATTTATAATTTTGTTCTGTGTTGTACGTGTCATTAATTACTGTGTATTGACTGAAGTTAATATTTTGTATATTGTTGGTAGGCATGTTATAGGGCGATATTTAGCTGGGTTTGCTGAGTCTGCTTGATCTTTAGGTTTCAGATAAGTTATTCCATGTGTAAGTGTATCAGGGAATGTGTATGGGTCTGCAATGTAACTGTTAAATAATTTAGTTAGATGTGAATGTGTTGAGGTGAACTTCTTTAGTCAGAAATTTGCTATTTTATCTTTTCCAGGGGCTTTCCAATTGTGAGTAGAATTAATTGCTTGGGTGACTTCTTGTTGCAAAATTATCACTTCAGACATTTGTAGTATCCTCTTGTATGTGTCTGTTTCTGCTTGTATCCACTGTGCATGCCTGTTATGCTGTACCAGGTTTGACCATATGTTGCTCCAGAAGTGTTCCATGTCTGTTATGTTTGGTGGATTGTCTATTTTAATGTGTGTGTTATCTATTGTCTGATAAAATTTCTTTTGGTTTGTGTTGAATATTTGGTTTTGTTTCCTTCTATTTTCACATTTTTTGTATCTTCTAAGTCGTTTGATCAATGCTTGTAATTTCTGCTTCTTTTCATCTAACTGGTCTATCGCTTCTTGTTGTGAGATTTTACCTAACCTTTTTCGTTTTTTGTCTGATATTTCATTTCTTATAAATTGTGTTAGCTGTCCTATGTCTTTTCTCAGTTTTTCTATTCTGATCTGTAGCCTGTGTTGCCATGCTGGTTTTGTGGGTTTCTTCTGTGTCTTGGTTGGTTCTGATCTCTGCCTAGTGTGTATATTGAGTGTATTGAGTGCTCCTATATAAATCAGTAGTTGTAACTCTTCCATAGTTGTATTTTCATTTATTTTGTTGTGTATGATTGTGTTGATAGTTGTTATTGTTGTTTCGACTTGTGGGTTATTTGGTGGTCTATGGAAGAATGGTCTAATGTCTGTATTTGTGTCTTTGTATTCTATATATGTCAGCTGAAATATTTCTTCTATATCTAACATGCGTGTCACTTCATGTTCTATTTGTGCTTGTTCTGGTGGCTGTCTTAAGATTTCGTTTTCCTCTGATTGTTTAATTGATGCGTGTTGTTCTTTGTTTGTTTGCTCTGAGATGTTTGAGTCCATTACTGTATTTTCGTCTTCTTCTGATTGCACATTATTTTGTTCTAGTATTTGTTGTACTTGTTGTTTGATGTTTTCTAATTCTGGCTGGGGTATCCTGTTATTTTTGATTACTACACAGATCTGATCAGCTAGTCATTGTTCTGTTAAAAATTTTAATTTTGGATGTCTGGTAATAAATGTTGTGTATACTTGTGATCTGTATCCAGTTGTGCTTGTTCCTAAGTTTGTTGCTTGGTAATAACAGAACACGAGGTGTCGGTTAACTTCATCTGACCATCTCATCTTCTGTCTTTGTTCTCCTTCTAGAGTGGTTGCAGGAAGCATATCCTGCAAAACACCTCTATTTGGATTTAAATCATTTTCCGTGTGGCTAGCAGTTTCGTTACCATTATGGTCGGGCATAGGGTTCAAGCGTCGTCCCCGACCATGATAGCGCTTGTCCGAGGCTTCATTAGTTCTGTCCTGAACCAACTAATCACACTAAAAGGGGGGTTAGCCCTATTAGTGGTTTGTTCTTTTCGTCGCCTTTTACGACTGGCAGAACATACCGGAGGCCTATTCTTTTCCCGGGCCTCCACGGGTATTACTATTATTATTATTATTATTATTACTATTATTATTGCCTTTCTGTATGAACGGTTGTCTATCATGTTGAGTCTGTAAAAAAGGAAATAATCCTTTTTCATTTTTGTTCAAATGGCTCTCAGCTCTATGGGACTTCACAGCTGTCGTCATCAGTCCCCTAGAACTTAGAAGTACTTAAACTTAACTAACCTAAGGACATCACACACATCCATGCACGAAGCAGGATTCGAACCTGAGACCGTAGCGACCGCGCGGTTCCAGACTGAAGCGCCTAGAACCACGCGGCCACCCCGGCCGGCATTCATTTTTGTGTTTGTGCAATATTTATGCATCTATATTTTACAAATGACGTCTGTGGTCCGCGAGTGTGGAAATCGAAGCAGACAATGATAATTGAAAAAAGTAACAAAGATATTATAGATAGTGGAGGCTTAAATGTTACTCTCTCTATCTTCTTGTAGGCGTTAAAGTTGTAAGAGCCTGTGACGCTTGCTTGAATGCTTCGTTAGCTTTCTTTTGCTCTTTGTTCGAGAAAGACGCCATTGAAGGCTGATGTATAAAAAAGGTGTGTACTTTGAATTTATGTTGATTTTTGAATATAGAAATTGTTAAGAATATTTGTAATAATTTATTGCTAGCTTTCCCAGTATTTCATTCCTCATTTTAGCCGTTTTCAGCATATTTAGAATTTTTCACGAAGCAGTGCTGCGCCGCGATCGCGGAAGCCGCTTCCGCGGCAAATTCAGATTATAATTGAATGAAAGCAGTTTTCCCGCATTTAAGCGGGCACGTAATGGTACGTTAAAATTATTTCTTTCAGCTTCCCGGAGACTTCAGAGGGGAATTGAGGACTTTATTATGTCATTTTCAGGTGGACATGGGCAACTGCTAGTACGATCTCAGTGACGTAAATAATTTATGTAAACCGGAGTGGTAAAACTTTACTTGGGTGATATCAAAGACTGCTGTTCTGGCTAATAGTAGTATTAAAATCAAATTTCATTTTTTGTTTCATGCTCTCGTGTTAGGCGTGGAAATCAGTAGTGTTCATATGTTATAAAATACACTGCAGCTTTTATGTTTAGCGAACATAGCATACTGTAACTTCCGTACGTGTAAATCAGAATACAGTGCATTTCAGAGATGAAAATAGAGAAAGACATGTTCAATTTCATAATTAGTTACAGTAATGATACCCTGTTCCATTTCTAACAGGCCAGATCAGGGTTATGTGAAAATAGTTTGGAAATTAAAGATCACACGTTCACAGTAGGAAATCTTTTAGTGTTGTGCTTATCCTCACATAATAGGTCGAAGTGCACAAAGTTAAAGTTTTTCAACTATAAAAACTTATAGTGAGAATTGCATGTTATCATTTGTGCTCGCAATAATAAGCAATATACAGTTAATTAAAATATTATGTGACATATACTGCGTATAAAATCAAAAAGTGCGCGGTGGGCAGACGCGAAAACGCTCTTTTCAATATCAGCTTAACTTTCACTCCCACAACGTCCCCTAACTGTAACTCGATAAAACCCACTTTTCCATTGCTGAAAGTGGCTCATACTCATCCACCCTCATCTCACTCACTCTTTCAGACCAAGTCACTGTGATTATCTCTTTGTGTCTCTCTGTATCACCGTCACAGTCTCCTTCATACTCTCCCACTACTACTGTCACTTCTCACTGTCATTGCCTCTCTCTTGCTCTCCTTTACTGCTACTGTCTCATTCATTCCTTTCCACTGCTGCTGCTCTTCTCACTTTCGCTATCTCTTTCTTCCTAGCTTCACTGTCACAGATTCTGTCTCTCATTATCACTGGCTCTCCCAAACTCCCACTTTCTCCTTGTCTTTATTTCTCTCCCACTGGAACTGCGTCCTTCACTCTTTTTCTGGCGCTCTTCTATCACTGTTAACTATATTCCACAGCCACTTTGTCCCTCTCTTCCCCTCACAACGCCAATGTCGCTTTGGCTCTTTCATCCCACAAGCACTGTTTGCCACCTTTCAATATTTATTACTTAGCAGTCCACTATCTCCTTCCCTCTCAGCATAAAAAAAGTGAGAATATTGAGAATATATTGGCGTGCCAAAATCTTTGGGAAAACGTTTAAAGGTGCTGAGGAAGGTAGAATGAGGCAGCTGGTCCGCCACTTTGCATTAGTTTTTTAAATTAAGCAGGAGCATAGGAGCATGTTCGCTTTTTTGTGCGCCGATAGGAGCATTTTTCCGCTGGTTCTTTTCGTTTCCCTGTTACAGCAGGGTATGTCACTCATATGAAAAGAACTGTATTGTTTTAGTAAAATGCTGATAGTTTACATATGTGAAATTTAAATAATGCAAAACTACAAGGGTCGTTCAATAAGTAGTGCCCCACACTTTTTTCTCGGCACATACTGTATTTATAGTTAAGAGTCAGAATTTGGCGACAATATACATCAACATGTCTTGTCCGTGTCCTAGTTTTTTACGTTGCTTCCATCACGTTCTATGGCCGTACGCCAGCGTTGTGGAAGAGCATGTATTCCCTGCTGGTGAAAGCTCTTATCCTGTAGGTGTAGCCATGTTTTCACTGCATGACTGACGCTGTCGTTATCTTCAAGGTGTGTTCTCCGTAGAGAATCTTTAAACGGCCCAAACGTATGGAAGTTCAAATGGCTCTGAGCACTATGGAACTTAACATCTGTGGTCGTCAGTCCCCTAGGACTTAGAACTACTTAAACCTAACTAATCTAAGGACATCACACACATCCGTGCCCGAGGCAGGATTCGAATCTGCGACCGTAGCGGTCACGCGGTTCCAGACTGAAGCGCCTAGAACCGCACGGCCACGCCGGCCGGCCAGATGGAAGACTGACGATTCCAGGTCTGGATTGTAGGGTGGATGAGGCAATGTTGTCCAACCCATCGTGAGCACCTATTTGAATATCCGAGAGTCTCAATCATTGCAGACGCACTTCCAATGCTAACCGACAGCTGCAGAGCCTACTGTCTAGTTGTGCTGCGCCGGTCGGCACGATTCAGCGTGTTTCGATCAGTGGCTACCACAGGACGTCTCGAGGCTGGCTCACCATGGAACTCTGTTTCTGCACTTCCTGAGGCTGCAACTTTCGTTACCCATCGCTCAACTGTACTCATATCAACTGCAGCATCGCCACACACTGCACACGATCGCTTATGGATGTTCACCACGGTTTCCTTGGTCCGAGCACGGGGCTCACAACCCGAACCACACGCCACTGTTAAGCACGAATGAAGGACTGGGTCCCTTACTTCGATTGCACATTAAGGTCAATCCAACACATTTATTTCAGAAAACATAAACGAAGTTACATTTGAATCTGTCTGACATTAAACAGGAATTTAAAAAAAGAACAATTGCAATATCAGCTGATTTAGTACGTGAAGCGCGAGTTACGCCAGTAACCAGGCAAACTAAATTTGAATCTGTCTGACACTAAACAGGAATAAAAAAAAAACAATTTCAATATTAGCTGATTTAGAGCGTGAAGCGCGAGTTAAGCCAATAACCAGGTAAATTAGGCCGGCCGGTGTGGCCGTGCGGTTCTAGGTGCTTCAATCTGGGACCGCGTTACCGCTACGGTCGCAGGTTCGAATCCTGCCTCGGGCTGGATGTGTGTGATGTCCTTAGGTTAGTTAGGTCTAAATAGCTCTAAGTTCTAGGGGACTGATGACCTCAGCAGTTAAGTCCCATAGTGCTCAGAGCCATCTGAACCCAAGTAAATTAAATTTGTATCTGTCTGGCATTAAACAGAAATTTTAAAAAAAAAAAAAAAAAACAATTTTTTGTATGTTTAAATTACAGCATTAAGGAATTCCAAATCTTTCCCCTTTCTAGGCGGAGGCTGAGCCAGAAATACAGAATGCCACAAAAACACAGTTTTGCTGTGAAATCTTACAGAACACCCGGAAGCAGTAACGAACAAGGGGTCGGCACCCACAAATATCACAGGCTAAGAGCTAGGCTGGGAGCACATCCTTGAAGAACTTATTCACACTATGCTCACTACAAACTGTAGACATTCCGACCGAACATCCGCTTGCGGTGGCTGCCAGAAGGACGAAGCAACCAACAGGCCCACGCCGTGCTTCTCACACAGGCACCTCAATTTGTACAAACGTCTAGGGCATCACCAACTCCGGACTCGCCTCTCACTGCGAGGCTTGGCACAGTTTATACTAAATGCCTTCCAGGCAACCAGTAACCGCCGCAGGAGTTTCACGATTCGCAAACAGCCCCAGCGTAACAGACGTCACACATGTGCTTACGCCCGAGCCACAACTCCGCCAGTCTCACCGGCCGCCCCAAACCGACTGCCTCTCGCCGTCCCGCGCGCCCCAGCCGAAAATACAAAGATGCTCATGCCCGGGGACGCGCCAAAGATAAGCCGATCGCTGATGATCGACCACCGATCTGGCTCATTCCTTTTCTGCACGCTGCTTGTGAGTCGTATGTAGACGCATTTTGACGCTGTACTACGGCTCTGCCATCTGCCAGAACGGTTCCTAACTTCACCGGCGCACATAACAAGCATCAAATGTGAAACACCAAGAAGGACATTTGTCTATGTATACTAATGACTTTTTAAAAAACATGTTGGGCATTACTTATTTATTGAACGACGCTCATAATTTTACACGATCTCAGAAATTTTGTATATGCTTCAGTACTACAACACGGAGTTCTCAGAACTCTTCTGATGATAACGAGGACACTTTACGGCATATTTCTCAGTGCTACGTCACTTTATAAACTACATTTTCGCATCATAACGGATTTTACGTGCGTATTTTAAGTGTACAAGTAGGGTAATTTTGAAGCTCTGTATCTCGGAAACAGATAAAGAATAAAGTAAACTTTCAAGTTTGTTCGAGATTGGAATCATAGGAATATATTTTCTGTAGATAATCTTCTTGGAATTTGCGGCTCGGATTTAGTACCCTAAAAACCATGTTTCTGGGGTGCTACTCGATTACGGAGGAAGAGTTTTGAAAACAGGAAGGTGGAACACGTAGATAAATGCCTACATAACACACCGTAAATATTTCAGCAATTTTCTGCTGTCAGTTATTTAGCTATCCGCTGCTGACCGCGAAAAAATGATGGAAAACGCTTTTTTCTGATTTTCTCAGGAGTCGTCCATGAACTACATGCTGCCTGTATAAGTCTCTTAAAGCGCACCGTAACCACATCAAATGCAAAAAGAACCAACCTATTTGCTCTATTTGCATAAGCTTGTAATATTCAAACTCTGACCCTGAATTGTAAGACAGTTACAGTAAGACTGTCGGTCTGTTGGATATACTGTACAAATGGTCCCTAGCCCAAGGGTTATCCAAGACACTTGGCCGTGCCTTTTTATCAAAAATAGATGGCGAGGTACGATCCCCTGAAAAATGTCATTTTTGTGCGTGGCGTTTGGGAAGATACTGATAGCAGACGCTGTCCCATTCGTAACTATTTATTTCTTGGTCATTCTATAGAAACGACATATCTGTAAACTTTGGTAATTTAAGCATTTCTGGAGAGTCCGATAGGGCTCATCTGAGATTAGTTGATTAACATGGAGGACAAAGGACGGTCGAATGCTCAACAGAGAGCCAAGTTAGTGCTCTTATAAGCGGAAACTAAAAGTGACACTGTTAGAAAGAGATGTTTCCGTCACCATTTTAATACGAGATTGACTCCCATTAAAAACGCAATGTATAAGTTCCATCGACAGTTTGAATTTGATGGAATGTTGGAACCAAAGCGGCTACTTGGGTTTCAAATCGGACCACCTGAAAACATGGATCTATGAGAGTGGCAATGCAACACAGCCCCGGTAGGTCAACAAGGCTAGATGCCGCCGAAATTGGAATTTCGAGTTGCTCTATTCAGCACATTCTCCATTCAGCATTCATTTATATTATTCTTACATGTATTCATATGATTAAGCATATGCCTGCGCGTGTTTGTGTGTGTGTGTGTGTGTGTGTGTGTGTGTGTGAAAGAAAGAGAAAGAGAGTGAGTTACGTCTTCATGCTGAATCGGCTGGACGGATTTGGATACTCTTTACACATAATCTACCTTTCTATATACCTACCCATCAAAGGGTGGGGATGAAAAGCAAGGGTAGCCCACGACGCGCGACTACCCATATTCATCCAGTATTTGAGAATGACAGCACTAAACAAAGAAAAGTGCGAGGTCGTCCACATGGGTACTAATAGAAATCCGATAAGTTTAGGGTATATGATAAGTCGCACAAATCTAAAGGCTGTGAATTCGACTAAGAGTTGCAATTACGAGCAACTTAAATTGGAAAGACCACATAGATAATATTATGGGGATGGCGAAACAGAGACTGCGATTTGTTGGCAGAACACTTAGAAGATACGACAAACCCACTAAAGAGACAGCCTACATTACACTTGTTCGTCCTCTGCTGGAATACTGCTGCGCGGTATGGGATCCTTAGCAGGTAGGATTGACGGAGGACATCGAAAAAGTGCAAAGAAGGGCAGCTCGTTTCGTGTTATCGCGCAATAGGGGTAAGAGTGTGACTGATATGATACGCGAGTTCAGTGTCACTGAAACAAAGGCAGTTTTCTTTGCGGCGAGATCTATTTACAAAATTTCAATCACTAACTTTCTCTTCCGAATGCGTAAATATTTTGTTGACACCCACCTACGTAGGGAGAAATGATTATCATAATGGATCAAGAGAAATCAGAGCTCCAACGGAAAGATTTAGGTGTTCCTTTCTCCCATGCGCCATTCGAGAGTGGAATGGTAGAGAAGCAGTATGAAAATGGTTCGATGAACCCTCTGCCAGGCACTCAAGTATGAATTGCAGAGTAACCATGTAGATGTAGATGTTGTGACTTGGAACAATCTTTACACATAGTTTAATATTACGTGTAAAGTAGCATTAAAGCTTTATTAAACTTCTTCTAGCTGACACCCCCCACAAAATGATAAAGGAGAAAAGTTTATCAAAATGCTTCAAATGGCTCTGAGCACTATGGGACTTAACTTCTGAGGTTATCAGTCCCCTAGAACTTAGAACTACTCAAACCTAACCAACCTAAGGATGTCACACACATCCATGCCCGAGGCAGGATTCGAACCTGCGACCGTAGCAATCGCGCGGTTCCAGACTCTAGCGCCTAGAACCGCTCGGCCACCCCGGCCGGCAGAAGTTTATCGCTTGCCACCTTTTCGCTATTGATGCAGTATAACTGCAGCATTAATCATGACGTCTTAATTTCTTTACTACTAACTGTATTTGCGAGATGTTTGCAGACAGTATTCACATACACCATTGAATGAAACAAAAAATTATATCGTTGTACGACACAGAGATCAGGAGGTACGACGGCATAAACATCGAGCATCGTGCAAATGAAACTGCAGGGCGAAATTCAATAGGGATAGAGTGAAATATGTGCACAAAAACATGGTAAAAATGTTAAATGCAGGTGAAATATATTTGAGACGTGAGTACGCAGACAAAACAAAGGGTTAAAAGCTCGTTCCAAACCCGTGGAACGACTTCAACCAAATTTGGTACACAAATTAGTTACGATCTATAAAGGAATACCGTGAGAGTGAGAAGCACCAGCCTCCTATTGGAGAGGGCGATAAGGGTGATGAGAATGGAAGAGGAGAAGACGGACAGGGAGAGAGGAGAGGAGTGGACAGGCAGATAAAGGAAAGAGGAAGAGCTGGACAGAGAGTTAGGAGATGAACAGGGAGGGGGTAGGAGGCAATAGACAGGGAGAGAGGGAAGAGGAGATGGACAAGGAAAGTGGGAACGAGATCGACAGAGAGCGGGGGTGGAGGAGGTGGTCAGAGAAAGGATGCGAAGATAAAGGACACAGATAGCAGGAAGGAGGAGACGGACTATTAGAAAACTGGAATGAATACGTGCCGGGGCGTTTTTGTGAATAAATGTTTGACTGCTGGTAACACCGCAGAACGTGGGTCCTTCCCATATAAAATAACAATGCTCCATACACTTACCGATCAACAAAAAGAAACAGGCTTCCGCTTGCTCCCTGGGTAATGCAGAGTGAGGGAGAATTCCTGCACAACGTTTGTTAGTCTGTTAGTCCTTGTTAATAGAGTGGTCAGTAAACAAAGTATGCGTTTAGCTTACTGAACTTCCAGTGACGTTTCATGAAAGGGGCAATTACGATCAAAAAGTGCCTGTTTGGGCTGTCATATCCAGCGACGCATTAACTGGATCTTTGTTTTTCGAAGAAACGGTCAATTTCGAACAGCATATGGTCATGATGCGAAACCATTTCCTTCCTGCCCTTTATGCCACGCCACTTCCACGCAGTGGTTTATGTAGTTTGGAACCTGCATACACACAGCCAGAGTCGTTTTTGACTTTCTTGCGTAATAGCAGAAACGGCCCTAGACTAGCCACAAAATTTGAAATTAACGGCAGTATTTTAGAGAAAAAGCGATCTCGTGCGGACACAATCCGTGCTTTCCAGAATATCCAGACTGTGGGAGTGGCTTTGACACAATGCCCCGGTGGGGTCAGGGATTTTCTCTGCCTCGTGATGACTGGGTGTTGTGTGATGCCCTTAGGTTAGTTAGGTTTAAGTAGTTATAAGTTCTAGGTGACTGATGACCATAGATGTTAAGTCCCATAGTGCTCAGAGCCATTTGAACCATTTTTGAACCACAATGTCCGAGGAAACAGACGAGGCGAACTTCAGCCGAATTGGGCATCTCGCGTCATTTCTTCACATGATACTTCATGTTAGCGTGAAATCAATCGCATGCAAAATGACAGTGTTGCACAAACTGGCGAAAACTGACGGGCTATTCCAGTTCACCTCTTGCAAATCATGATGCCGTGGCTGATGACACATAGTTCTCTGATGAGGCGTACATTCTTCTGCACGATAGCATCAGTAGCCAAAATATCAGATTTTGGGCACAAGAAGCTCCTGATGTTGTACACGAGATTTTCTGCATGAAACGTTTGGTGGACGAGTGCTATTTCACCGCTTTCCTCGGCATCTTCCGTATGGTCAAATTTGGGCACCTCATACCCTCGAAGTTTATCAGTGTGATTATTTTCTGTAGGGATATTTAAAAGAAGGAGTCTAAGTCTTCTGTAAGCATCCTCGACATCTAGTGCACTGAGTGTCCGCTTTATGCAAGTGTGCAACACAATCGATCAGTATCAATGTTGGAGAGTATGGCGGAACGTTAGTGTCCTTCTTGATCACCTGTGGCGGTAAAATTGTATGTTTTGTCATAGTTTTCAATTAAGTATACGGGGTGGCTCTTGAAATGCCTTAAATTGTTTATATAACTTTTAATAAACAAAACATGCCGATTGTTTCATTTTACATTTATCACTAGGAAGTGTACGTTCAGTGAGCGGGTAGTATACGTTCAGTATGTCCAGGTTGTTGACATATCACCACTTCGAGATTAATTGTGAACTTTCCGACCACCCTACGACACAAGTCTTCTGGTACTCCCTAGAAAATTGTTATGTGAGGCGCTCGTAGTAGCATTAGATTACGTGGCTTGTGGCTGTATACTTTCTTCTTCAAATGTCCCCATTAAGAAATAATCACAGGGATTAATATCCGGGCTGTGTGGTGGCTATATTGCAGCGTTCTAAAAGAGTCCTGGGTACCGATGGGACATCATAGATTGACGGAAATGCTCGTCAACGAAATACAGAATAATTTTTGCCGTATGAGGACGAGCTCCATCTTTCATGAAAAATGGTGTGTACAATGGCAAGCCTGTTTCATAAAGTTGAGGAAACATTGTCCTACGACATGTACAGGTAGCGCGCTCTCGTAACTGTGCTGCTGAAAAAGATTTATCCATTGATTCTATGGCTAGAAACAGCACCCCATACACTCACCATTTTTCCATAATTTTCAATCTCGTGTACAACATCTGGAGCTTCTTGTGCCCAAAGAGCTATCTTTCAGATGAATGTACCCCTCATCAAAGAACCATGTGCTATGAACCACATCATCATTTGCAAGAGCCGAAGTGGCAAACTGGAATTGCCATACCTGGTCGTTTTCTGTCACTTTGTGCAACACTGTCATTTTGAGTGGGGATAATTTCAAGTTAGCATAAAGTCTTCTCAGTTTGCGTAGTGAATTTCCAAGGACTTCGTGTCAAGCCCACTCCCTCAGCCTCGACATTCTCCTGAATACGGATTGTAACAAACCGCCTGTCACCTTCCGTCTCGGATTCTTCGGCGGACGTTTGTCCGATGATTTTTCTGACGTTTCGCCAGCACGAATGACTATCATCGTCAAAGCTTCACCCTCCATTGCTGGTGGTGGACTGGAGCCGAGCTCGCGACCGCAGACTATATGCTGAAAGTAGCCTGTTTGTGCTTTGGTAGCGCTATAGACTGTGTTAATATCGCTGATACTGGTGTGCGCCCTTGGCAAGAGAATCTGTGGGTGGACGCACTAGACGTTAGCGAGTGGATAGACAAGTGTATGGACATGTTTTTTCTTAGTGGAGACTCGATGTTGGTAGAACACGAAATGTAAAGTGAGATGACATTTCTTATAAGAAAAGATGCAGGGAAAGGTATGATAATGGATGTGCAGTTGATAATGTTTGGATAGTGGTATTATTGACAACTATATAATTTAATAATAATAATTTAGGCCCCGCCCCATGAACCATGGACCTTGCCGTTGGTGGGGAGACTTGCGTGTCTCAGCGATACAGATAGCCGTACCGTAGGTGCAACCACAACGGAGGGGTATCTGTTGAGAGGCCAGACAAACGTGTGGTTCCTGAAGAGGGGCAGCAGCCTTTTCAGTAGTTGCAGGGGCTACAGTCTGGATGATTGACTGATCTGGCCTTGTAACACTAACCAAAACGGCCTTGCTGTGCTGGTACTGCGAACGGCTGAAAGCAAGGGGAAACTACAGCCGTAATTTTTCCTGAGGGCATGCAGCTTTACTGTATGGTTAAATGATGATGGCGTCCTCTTGGGTAAAATATTCCGGAGGTAAAATAGTCCCCCATTCGGATCTCCGGGCGGGGACTACTCAAGAGGATGTCATTATCAGGAGAAAGAAAACTGGCGTTCTACGGATCGGAGCGTGGAATGTCAGATCCCTTAATCGGGCAGGTAGGTTAGAAAATTTAAAAAAGGAAATGGATAGATTAAAGTTAGATATAGTGGGAATTAACGAAGTTCGGTGGCAGGAGGAACAAGACTTCTGGTCAGGTGACTACAGGATTATAAACACAAAATCAAATAGGGGTAATGCAACAGTAGGTTTAATAATGAATAGGAAAATAGGAATGCGGGTAAGCTACTACAAACAGCATAGTGAACGCATAATTGTGGCCAAGATAGATACGAAGCCCACGCCTACGACAGTAGTACAAGTTTATATGCCAACTAGCTCTGCAGATGACGAAGAAATTGAAGAAATGTATGATGAAATAAAAGTAATTATTCAGATAGTGAAGGGAGACGAAAATTTAATAGTTATGGGTGACTGGAATTCGTCAGTAGGAAAAGGGAGAGAAGGAAACGTAGTAGGTGAATATGGATTGAGGCTAAGAAATGAGAGAGGAAGCCGCATGGTAGAATTTTGCACAGAGCATAACTTAATCATAGCTAACACGTGGTTCAGGAATCATGAAAGAAGGGTGTATACATGGAAGAAGCCTGGAGATACTGACGGGTTTCAGATAGATTATATAATAATAAGACAGAGATTTAGGAACTAGGTTTTAAATTGTAAGACATTTCCAGGGGCAGATGTGGATTCTGACCACAATCTGTTGGTTATGAACTGTAGATTAAATCTGAAGAAACTACAAAAAGGTGGGAATTTAAGGAGATGGGACCTGGATTAACTGACTAAACCAGAGGTTGTACAGAGTTTCAGGGAGAGCATAAGGGAACAATTGACAAGATTGGGGGAAAGAAATACAGTAGAAGAAGAATGGGTAGCTTTGAGGGATGAAGTAGTGAAGGCAGCAGAGGATCAAGAAGATAAAAAGACGAGGGCTAGTAGAAATCCTTGGATAACAGAAGAAATATTGAATTTAATTGATGAAAGGAGAAAATATAAAAATGCAGTAAATGAACCAGGCAAAAAGGAATACAAACGTCTCAAAAATGAGATCGACAGGAAGTGCAAAATGGCTAAGCAGGGATGGCTAGAGGACAAATGTAAGGATGTTGAGGCTTATCTCACTAGGGGTAACATAGATACTGCCTACAGGAAAATTAAAGAGACTTTTGTGGAAAAGGAAACCACTTGTATGAATATCAAGAGCTCAGATAGAAACCCAGTTCTAAGCAAAGAAGGGAAAGCAGAAAGTTGGAAGGGGTATATAGTGGGTCTATATTGATGAAAGGAGGAAGTACAAACATGTTCCGGGAAAATCAGGAATACAGAAATACAAGTCGCTGAGGAATGAAATAAATAGGAAGTGCAGGGAAGCTAAGACGAAATGGCTGCAGGAAAAATGTGAAGACATCGAAACAGATATGATTGTCGGAAGGACAGACTCAGCATACAGGAAAGTCAAAACAACCTTTGGTGACATTAAAAGCAACGGTGGTAACATTAAGAGTGCAACGGGAATTCCACTGTTAAATGCAGAGGAGAGAGCAGATAGGTGGAAAGAATACATTGAAAGCCTCTATGAGGGTGAAGATTTGTCTGAAGTGATAGAAGAAGAAACAGGAGTCGATTTAGAAGAGATAGGGGATCAAGTTTTAGAATCGGAATTTAAAAGAGCTTTGGAGGACTTACGGTCAAATAAGGCAGAAGGGATAGATAACATTCCATCAGAATTTCAAAAATCATTGGGGGAAGTGGCAACAAAACGACTATTCACGTTGGTATGTAGAATATATGAGTGTGGCGACATACCATCTGACTTTCGGAACCGCAAGACCGCTACGGTCGCAGGTTCGAATCCTGCCACGGGCATGGATGTTTGTGATGTCCTTAGGTTAGTTAGGTTTAACTAGTTCTAAGTTCTAGGGGACTAATGACCTCAGCAGTTGAGTCCCATAGTGCTTAGAGCCATTTGAACCATTTTTTGACTTTCGGAAAAGCATCATCCACACAATTCCGAAGACGGCAACAGCTGACAAGTGCGAGAATTATCGCACAATCAGCTTAACAGCTCATGCATCGAAGCTGCTTACAAGAATAATATACAGAAGAATGGAAAAGAAAATTGAGAATGCGCTAGGTGACGATCAGTTTGGCTTTAGGAAAAGTAAAGGGACGAGAGAGGCAATTCTGACGTTACGGCTAATAATGGAAGCAAGGCTAAAGAAAAATCAAGACATTTTCATAGGATTTGTCGACCTGGAAAAAACGTTCGATAATGTCAAATGGTGCAAGCTGTTCGAGATTCTGAAAAAAGTAGGGGTAAGCTATAGGGAGAGACGGGTCATATACAATATGTACAACAACCAAGAGGGAATAATGAGAGTGGACGATCAAGAACGAAGTGCTCGTATTAAGAAGTGTGTAAGACAAGGCTGTAGCCTTTCGCCCCTACTCTTCAATCTGTACATCGAGGAAGCAATGATGGAAATAAAAGAAAGGTTCAGGAGTGGAATTAAGATACAAGGTGAAAGGATATCAATGATACGATTCGCTAATGACATTGCTATCCTGAGTGAAAGTGAAGAAGAACGGAATGAACAGTCTAATGAGTACACAGTATGGTTTGAGAGTAAATCGGAGAAAGACGAAGGTAATGAGAAGTAGTAGAAATGAGAACAGCGAGAAACTTAACATCAGGATTGATGGTCACGAAGTCAATGAAGTTAAGGAATTCTGCTACCTAGGCATTAAAATAACCAATGACGGACGGAGCAAGGAGGACATCAAAAGCAGACTCGCTATGGCAAAAAAGGCATTTCTGGCCAAGAGAAGTCTACTAATATCAAATACCGGCCTTAATTTGAGGAAGAAATTTCTGTGGATGTACGTCTGGAGTACAGCATTGTATGGTAGTGAAACATGGACTGTGGGAAAACCGGAACAGAAGAGAATCGAAGCATTTGAGATGTGGTGCTATAGACGAATGTTGAAAATTAGGTGGACTGATAAGGTAAGGAATGAGGAGGTTCTACGCAGAATCGGAGAGGAAAGAAATATGTGGAAAACACTGATAAGGAGAAGGGACAGGATGATAGGACATCTGCTAAGACATGAGGGAATGATTTCCATGGTACTAGAGGGAGCTGTAGAGGGCAAAAACTGTAGAGGAAGACAGTGATTGGAATATGTCAAGTAAATAATTGAGGACGTAGGTTGCAAGTGCTACTCTGACATTAAGAGGTTAGCACAGGAAAGGAATTCGTGGCGGGCCGCATCAAACCAGTCAGTAGACTGATGACCAAAAAAAAAAAAAAATGCAAGGGCGATGTACTTGAGGACAATATTATGGAAATGGAAGAGGATGTAGATGAAGATGAAATGGGAGATATGATACTGCGTGAAGAGTTTGACAGAGCACTGAAAGTCCTGAGTCGAAACAAGGCCCCCGGAGTAGACAGCATTCCATTAGAACTACGGACAGCCTTGGGAGAGCCAGTCCTGACAAAACTCTACCATCTGGTGAGCAATATGTATGAGACAGGCGAAATACCCTCAGACTTCAAGAAGAATATAATAATTCCAATCCCAAAGAAAGCAGGTGCTGACAGATGTGAAAATTGCTGAACTATCAGTTTAATAAGTCACGGCTGCAAAATACTAACGCAAATTCTTTACAGACGAATGGAAAAACTAGTAGAAGCCGAGCTCGGGGAAGATCAGTTTGGATTCCGTAGAAATATCGGAACACGTGAGGCAATACTGACCCTACGACTTATCTTAGAAGCTAGATTAAGGAAAGGCAAACCTACGTTTCTCACATTTGTAGATTTAGAGAAAGCTTTTGACAATGTTGACTAGAATACTCTCTTTCAAATTCTGAAGGTGGCAGGGGTAAAAAACAGGGAGCGAAAGGCTGTTTACCATTTGTACAGAAATCAGATGGCAGTTACAAGAGTCGAGGGGCATGAAAGGGAAGCAGTGGTTGGGAAGGGGGTGAGACATGGTTGTAGCCTCTCCCCGATGTTATTCAATCTTTATATTGAGCAAGCAGTAAAGGAAACAAAAGAAAAATTCGGAGTAGGTATTAAAATCCATGGAGAAGAAACAAAAACTTTGAGGTTCGCCAATGACATTGTAATTCTGTCAGAGTCAGCAAAGGACTTGGAAGAGCAGTTGAATGGAATGGACAGTGTCTTGAAAGGAGGGTATAAGATGAACATCAACAAAAGCAACACGAGGATAATAGAATGTAGTCGAATTAAGTCGGGTGACGCTGAGGGAATTAGATTAGGAAATGAGACACTTAAAGTAGTAAAGGAGTTTTGCTATTTGGGGAGCAAAATAACTGATGATGGTCGAAGTAGAGAGGATATAAAATGTAGACTGGCAATGGCAAGGAAATCGTTTCTGAAGAAGAGAAATTTCTTAACATCGAGTATAGATTTAAGTGTCAGGAAGTCGTTTCTGAAAGTATTTGTATGGAGTGTAGCCATGCATGGAAGTGAAACATGGACGATAAATAGTTTGGATAAGAAGAGAATGGAAGCTTTTGAAATGTGGAGCTACAGAAGAATGCTGAAGATTAGATGGGTAGATCACATAACTAATGAGGAAGTACTGAATAGGATTGGGGAAAAGAGAAGTTTGTGGCACAACTTGACTAGAAGAAGGGATCGGTTGGTAGGACATGTTCTGAGGCATCAAGGGATCACCAATTTGGTATTGGAGGGCAGCGTGGAGGGTAAAAATCGTAGAGGGAGACCAAGAGATGAATACACCAAACAGATACAGAAGGATGTAGGTTGCAGTAGGTACTGGGAGATGAAGAAGTTTGCACAGGATAGGGTAGCATGGAGAGCTGCATCAAATCAGTCTCAGGACTGAAGACCACAACAACAACATAATTTTAGGAACTGGATGTCACATGAATGAGCTAAAATTTTCGAAATACATTGTTTGCTCTTCAACAAAATCTTTCTTTTGCTAACCATATGCCACCTAGTAGTTAGTGTCTATAGAAGTTAGTATCTTTTCATTTAGCTGGCTGCAATTGCTGTAGTTCGTGTTACGAAGATTTTCTGTGAGGTAAGTGACGTATGAAAAAGAATGGGGTTTCCACTATTGGGATTCGTGACTGAAATGAGTTTAGGCAGTTGACAGAGTTGGAGTAGTTTCATAGTTCCTTAATTTCATGTTTTTTTGGATTTGTATTATTGTTAAGATTTCCTACAATTCAGGGATATTCTTTTGTGTTAATTATTGGAAGTCATGTTGTCAACTTATAGCAGTCAGATTGCGTTGAGCTTGTATATTGTGGGCAATAAATGAATAGATTGAGTTTGAGTTGTCTTTGTCAGGGAAAACTCTGTAGGTCAGTGTTTAATAAAACAATAAAGAGATTCAATGCACATGGCGCGCCAACGTCCATGGACTTCTCCGCGATCATTTCCGGCGCGGTTCTCCTCTTGCTACCTGCAACGGTCTTTCGCTGCAGCACAGGAAACCAGGATCCGTTTACCCTGAGGTTTTCTTCTTTCTTATTGAAGCTGTTCTCGTGTTTGTGTATTTCTACAGCGTCTCTGAACAAGTGAGTGTGATAGCTCTTCTCTACAGGCAGAACTTAAAAAAAAATAGTTCAAATGTGTGTGAAAGGTCATCAGTCCCTAAGCCCAGACACTATTTAACCTAAATTATCATAAGGACAAACACATACCCACGCTCGAGGGAGGACTCGAACCTCCGCCGGGACGAGACGCACAGTCCACTACTGCAGCGCCTCAGACCGCTCGGCTAATACCGCGAGGCAGAACTTCCCTGTCAGTGAATTTTACTACGTGGTCGGCCTCAAACAGCGCGTGCTCTCTCATGGCCGATTTCTCCACCTGCCCCAATCTGCAGTGTCGCTAATGTTCTGTGATCCTGGTGTTGACTGATTGTCCAGTCATTCAAAAAAAATGGCTCTGAGCACTGTGGGACTTAACATCTATGGTCATCAGTCCCCTATAACTTAAAACTACTTAAACCTAATTAACCTAAGGACAACACACAACACCCAGTCATCACGAGGCAGAGAAAATCCCTGATCCCGGCGGGAATCGAACCCGGGAACCCGGGCGCGGGAAGCGTCCAGTCATTCCAATATAAATTTTTCCGCACGTGTGTAGTATGCGGTATATTCCTGACATTACAAGTGGGTCCCTTTTCTAATTTGCCAATCTTTGATGTCCTTTGTCATTTTGTAAATTGTCTTAACGCAGCGTTTGAGCAATATACGGCCGATTCTGTCCATCACTCTGGGAATGTATGGCAGAAAGGTCGTACCTGACACTTCTTTTTTTCTGATGTGTCATCTGGCCGTGTGTTTGTTATATGTCTAATAAAACTTGTGGAGTACCAATTGCTTCTCGAACATTTTCCAGGCGTTGCATTTTGCGTCTGAGGTGCTGCGGCTCACATAACGTCTTGCTGGCGTTACGAGCGTATTAATCACGCGTCTTTTCTGGCTCGAGTGGTGATTGAACAGTCCGTGCAGGTACCGGTCCGTGTATGTCAATTTTCGATATATTCTTTGCCCCAAGTTTTCACTATCCCTTGTGACCAGCACATCTAAAAATGGTAGTTCTTAGTGCTTTTCTACTTCCGTGATAAGTTTTAGCGGCGCAGAGTGGTAGCACGGTTAGAGGTGTCATATCACGGATGGCGCGGCCTCTCCCGCCGGAGGTTCGAGTCCTCTCTCAGGCATGGGTGTGTGTGTTGTTTTTAGATAAGTTAGTTTAAGTAATGTTTAAGTCTAGGGATCAGTGACCTCAGCAGTTTGGTCCTTTAGGAATTCACACACATCTGAACATTTGATAAATTTTATTTTGGCATGGAGGCTGTTCAAGTCCGTTAGGAAGTCACCGAGCTGTTCTTTAACATGGCTCCACACAACGAAAGTATCATCGGCGTATCTGCACCACACCTTCGCTTTACTAGATGCCAAGCGCAGTGCCTGTACTTCGAAATGTTCCATGAAGAAGTTGGCCACCATTGGACTAGAAGGACTACCCATGGCGACGCCTTCCAGCTGTTCGCAGAAGTTGCCATTATACGTGAAATCACTCGTGGTGAGACATACATGAAAGAGTTTGGAGATATATTCGCGGAAATAGAATCGATGTGCTCCAGAAAGTCAATGAGTGGCACTTTCTGAAACAAAGGAACATCAAAGCTCACCAGTATGTCGTTTGGTACAAGTTTTAGTTTCTTCAGCTTCTCAATGAAATTACTGAGTGGCGACAGGGAAGGGCTTCTGGCCACCCCTTAAAATTAACATGCCGCATCCGATTAACCAGCAGACTGCGCCAGTCGGGATTAATGCTTGGCAAGAGAGAGAGTCAGCAGCATATTTTGATTCTGTCTGTGAAATACATTGCGAATAGAGTTAGTAACGAAGAAGTAATTAATTTAAACGTCAGGCACAATGCAACTGCCTTTCACGCATATCATTGTTTATGACGTCATATCTGCTGAACTGTGTGTGGTACCATGATATAATTTTGTAGGTGCATTAAGTGGCATTTATGGATACTCGTTGCGAAATTTGTTGCGAACAGAGTTAATAGCACAGAAGTAATTTAAACGTCATGCGTGATGCGGCATTTTTCACACGTCTCATTGTTCATGAAGTCAAATACCCTGAACCATGATATTTAGGCGGTTCTTACTCCACAGCGATTATCGCCTGACAGTATATGTGTACCAAGTTTGGTTGACACTGCTCGACTGGTTTAGAAGGAGATGTGGAACATAAACGCATACACACAAATACACATCAATTTTTATAATGCGTATGGACGTTAAACCCCTATTAGCATATCCCTTGGAGCAAGTAACCAGTGTAACTTTTATACAGAAAGGAACCAGATGTTCGGAAAGGTGGAGATTATAAATGAGTTATTGAACAATAAATGGGGCTCTGCTTGCGATCAAGTACCCAAAATAAACGAACATATATCTTCGATAAGGATAGAAGCTAAAGCAATGAATTAACCATTTGTGCCACAGCCAGGACACGAACATCGACCGCCTGCTTGTTATGCAGCTGTGCTAACAATTACACCACGATCGTACCGACATTGCAGCAACTGCACGAACTACCTTAGTCTAATGTCATACAAAACACAAATGTCATTTCACGCCTGTAGCCATTTTTCCTATTTCTTAAAATATATCTATTTAAGAAAACAGATAAAAGTTCACTTGACGCCTTCCTAAGAAACAGTATGCGCGCCTTCCAATCTGATTATATAAGCATAGACCAGATGTCTCTTAAATTGAAATAGTATCGACGGCAACTGAGAGATGTCTACCAAATAAATTAACACGCAAGGTGGTATTGTTTCAACGCGGTACTCACAACAGGTCAGAATACCGATGCAGAAACAACGAAAACAGCACGGCAAATTTAAAAGAACGCAAAATTCCCCAGATTGTTGATGATTTACAGAAGCTCAAAAAGTATCGCAATGTTCAATCCGAAAACTACCTCGAGCAATTAAACAGAGAACCGACTCGTGGAGATAACATCTTGGACCTACTGATAACAAACAGACCCGAACTTTTCGACTCTATAAGTGCAGAACAGGGAATCAGTGATCATAAGGCCGTTGCAGCATCCCTGAATATGGAAGTTAATAGGAATATAAAAAAAGGGAGGAAGGTTTATCTGTTTAGCAAAAGTAATAGAAGGCAGATTTCAGACTACCTAACAGATTAAAACGAAAATTTCTGTTCCGACACTGACTATGTTGAGTGTTTATGGAAAAAGTTCAAGGCAATCGTAAAATGCGTTTTAGACAGGAACGTGCCGAGTAAAACTGTGAGGGTCGGGAAAAACCCACCGTGGTACAACAACAAAGTTAGGAAACTACTGCGAAAGCAAAGAGAGCTTCACTCCAAGTTTAAACGCAGCCAAAACCTCTCAGACAAACAGAAGCTAAACGATGTCAAAGTTTGCGTAAGGAGGGCTATGCGTGAAGCGTTCAGTGAATTCGAAAGTAATATTCTATGTACCGACTTGACAGAAAATCCTAGGAAGTTCTGGTCTTACGTTAAATCAGTAAGTGGCTCGAAACAGCATATCCAGACACTCCGGGATGATGATGGCATTGAAACAGAGGATGACACGCGTAAAGCTGTTTCACAGAGGAAGACCGCACTGCAGTTCCTTCTCTAAATCCTCGCACAAACGAAAAAATGGCTGACATCGAAATAAGTGTCCAAGGAATAGAAAAGCAACTGGAATCACTCAATAGAGGAAAGTCCACTGGACCTGACGGGATACCAATTCGATTCTACACAGAGTACGCGAAAGAACTTGCCCCCCTTCTAACAGCCGTGTACCGCAAGTCTCTAGAGGAACGGAGGGTTCCAAATGATTGGAAAAGAGCACAGGTAGTCCCAGTCTTCAAGAAGGGTCGTCGAGCAGATGCGCAAAACTACAGACCTATATCTCTGACGTCGATCTGTTGTAGAATTTTAGAACATGTTTTTTGCTCGAGTATCATGTCGTTTTTGGAAACCCAGAATCTACTATGTAGGAATCAACATGGATTCCGGAAACAGCGATCGTGTGAGACCCAACTCGCTTTATTTGTTCATGAGACCCAGAAAATATTAGATACAGGCTCCCAGGTAGATGCTATTTTTCTTGACTTCCGGAAGGCGTTCGATACAGTTCCGCACTGTCGCCTGATAAACAAAGTAAGAGCCTATGGAATATCAGACCAGCTGTGTGGCTGGATTGAAGAGTTTTTAGCAAACAGAACACAGAATGTTGTTACCAATGGAGAGACGTCTACAGACGTTAAAGTAACCTCTGGCGTGCCACAGGGGAGTGTTATGGGACCATTGCTTTTCACAATATATATAAATGACCTAGTAGATAGTGTCGGAAGTTCCATGCGGCTTTTCGCGGATGATGCTGTAGTATACAGAGAACTTGCAGCATTAGAAAATTGTAGCGAAATGCAGGAAGATCTGCAACGGATAGGCACTTGGTGCAGGGAGTGGCAACTGTCCCTTAACATAGACAAATGTAATGTATTGCGAATACATAGAAAGAAGGATCCTTTATTGTATGATTATATGATAGCGGAACAAACTCTGGTAGCAGTTACTTGTGTAAAATATCTGGGAATATACGTACATAACGATTTGAAGTGGAACGATCATATAAAATTAATTGTTGGTAAGGCGGGTACGAGGTTGAGATTCATTGGGAGAGTGCTTAGAAAATGTAGTCCATCAACAAAGGAGGTGGCTTACAAAACACTCGTTCGACCTATACTTGAGTATTGCTCATCAGTGTGGGATCCGTACCAGATCGGTTTGACGGAGGAGACAGAGAACATCCAAAGAAGAGCGGCGCATTTCGTCACAGGGCTATTTGGTAACCGTGATAGCGTTACGGAGATGTTTAATAAACTCAAGTGGCAGACTCTGCAAGAGAGGCGCTCTGCATCGCGGTGTAGATTGCTCGCCAGGTTTCGAGAGGGTGCGTTTCTGGATGAGGTATCGAATATATTGCTTCCCCCTACTTATACCTCCCGAGGAGATCACGAATGTAAAATTAGAGAGATTAGAGCGCGCACGGAGGCTTTCAGACAGTCATTCTTCCCGCGAACCATACGCGACTGGAACAGGAAATGGAGGTAATGACAGTGGCACGTAAAGTGCCCTCCGCCACACACCGTTGGGTGGCTTGCGGAGTATAAATGTAGATGTAGATGTAGACGCTTTTAATAGTTTCCATAACGAAATTTTGTCTCGAAATCTGGCAGGAAACCCAAAGAGATTGTGGTTGTATATAAAGTAAAGAGCAGCAAGAAGCAGTCAATACCTCCTCTGCTTGATAGCAATGGTAATGGTCACTGGTGACAGTGCCACTAAAGCAGAGTTACTAAATACAGTTTTCCAAAATTCCTTTACCAAATAAGATGAAATAAATACCCCAGAATACGAATCAAGAACAACTGCTAACATGAGTAACTTAGACACGGTGTAGCGAAGGAGCTCAAATCACTTAATAAACGCAAGTCCTCCAGTCTATATATCAGTTAAGTTCCTTGTAAAGTGTTCTGGTACAATGTCTCCAAATTAACAGCCCTATACACAATACTTAAAGACGGGAAAGATGCTCAGGTCATGCAATAATGAAGAAAAGAAGTAGAGATAACAGAGTTACAGACCGATATCACCAACGTCTGCAGTAGAATTATGGAACATACACTGTGTTCGAAAATTGCGAACTACCTCAAAGAAAACAATTTATAGACAAATAGTCAACACGAACTCAGAAAATATCGTTCTTGTAAAACACAACAGGCTCTTTATTCCCATGAAGTAATTAGTGCTATCGACAAGGGATATCAAATTTATACCATATTTTTAAATTATCAGAATGTTTTTGACAGCATTCCTCACAAGCGACATCCAACCAAATTGCGTGCCTGTGGAGTATCGTCCCAGCTGTGCGACTAGAGTCGTGCTTTCCTGTCAGAAAACTCACAGTTCATACTACTTGACGAAAAGTCATAGAGTGAAACAGAAGTAACGTGTGGCGTTCCCCAAGGAAGTGTTCCTGCTGTCACTGATCTACGTTGAAGTAACAGAAGTCATGGAATAGGGATATGCTCACGTACAGATGGCGGTAGTATACCGTGCACAAGGTATAAAAGAGCAGTGTATTCGTGGAGCTGTTCACCTACCGTTACCTTCGTAAATCTCCTGTCTCTCTCCTCTCCACCCTGGCCAGGCTCTACAATGTAGTCCTGTCCACCGGTTACTACCCCGACCTGTGGAAAATCTCCCGTATCCTGATGTTCCTTAAACCTGGTAAACCGCCGTCCGCCGTTTCCTCCTACCGTCCCATCAGCCTTACCTCGGTCTTCAGCAAGGTCCTGGAATCTATCCTCATCCGCCGCATCCACCAGCATCTCCGCCAGCACCGCCTCCTTCCCGTTACCCAGTGTGGCTTTCGGCCGTCCTTCTCTTCCGACGACCTTCTCCTTCACCTCACTCATCTCCTTTCCGAGCAGCTTAATTCCCGTCCCTCTGCAATCTTCCTCTCCCTGGACCTCGAACGTGCTTATGACCGCGTATGGCATTCTGGTCTCCTCTTCAAGCTCCAAACCTTCGCCCTTCCCATAAATTACGTCCGTCTGATCGGCTACTTTCTCTCCCACCGCCCTTCCTACGTCACCATCCATAACACGGATTCCTACACCTTTTTTCGCTCCGCCGGTGTGCCCCAAGGCTCCGTCCTCTCCCCTCTTCTGTACCTTTTATATACGGCAGACATGCCGCCGCCGTCACCCCCCGTCCACCTTCTCCAGTTTGCCGATGACACCGCCTTCCTTGCCCTTGCCCCCACCCTGCAGCGCTCCCAACACCTTCTCCAATCCCATCTTGACCGGTTCATCGCTTAGTGCAACCAGTGGTTGCTCAAGGTCAATCCCTCCAAAACCCAGGCGATCACTGTAGGCAAAACCACCCCTTCCTTCCGCCTCCTTGATTTCTATCTCACCATCTATGGCCGTTCTATCGCCCTCACCCCCACCCTTAAGTGCCTTGGCGTCACCCTCGACCGTCGACTCTCCTGGACGCCCCATCTCTGGACAATCCAAGCCAAGGCACACTCCTGACTCCGTCTCCTCAAGCTCCTTTCCGGCTGTACGTGGGGTCTGGAACCCTCCACCATACTCCACACCTATAAATCCCTCATCCACCCTATCCTTTGTTACGCCCATCCGGCGTGGATCTCTGCCCCCCCCCCCCTACCTTTTATAAATCCCTTCAAATCCTTGAACGCCATGCTCTCCGCCTCGCCTATCGCATCCGTCTCCCCTCCCCCACACGGATCCTGTACGATCTCATTCCGTTCCCCCACCTCCTCCTTTTCCTTGAAAGGATACGGATCTTGTACACCTCCCGCAAGCTCAATCCTCCTCACCCGCTTGTCTCGCCCATCCTCTCCCACCCCCGCCCGCTGCTGCGCCTGTATTCCCAAGTCCCACCCGGTCTCCATTTCTCCACCCTCCTTACCCTCTCCCAAGGTGGCTTCCGCCAGCTCCCTCTCCCTGATGATGTCCTCCTCCCCTCCATCTACCCCTCCTACCAACTTTGATCCTTCCATCCTTTTCCTGTGGTTGCTCCTTTGGGCACCCTCCCTCCCTTCTCTCCCTCTTCCCTCCCTCCTCCATTTCTCCACACTCCTCCCCCGGGTTTCCCCTCCCCTGTCCCTCTCCTCCTCCCTCCATCTCCTCAGCCATTGGCATCCTTGTTCTCCCCTCTCCCACCTCACCCTTATTCCCCTGTTGGCAGGTCCCCGGACTTGCACACGCTAAGTGGACATTCGCGCGCCGGAGATCATCGCCATCAGTGTCTCGTGTGTGCCGTCGTGTTTTGTGTTCAGTGTTCAGTGTCACACTCCATCGTTCACCAGTGCCATCGACATCTTCAGTGTTTGTGCTTCGTATCAACAGTTTGTAGTGTGGATTGTCATCGAGTGTGAATGGCTTCATGTTTTTTTATGTTCATGTGTCTACTGTCTTTTCCCCGCCGTTTTGTTCTAACTCATGTGTCTCCTCTGTTTTTATCATTGTACTATCTTTGGCTGAAGAGCGGCGTATTGTGCTGCTGCCAGCCTACCTGTTCTACGGGTTTTAAAATCACAACAAAGAAAAAAAAAGCAATTGGAGCTGTGATTTTCACTCAAGTGATTCATGTCAAAACGTTTCCGATTTGATTATCGCCGCACGAGGAAAATTAACAGACTTAACGCGGAGTGGTAGCTGGAGCTAGACACATGGGACGTTTCTGAAATCGTTAGGGGATTCAAGAGTCCGAGATTCACAGTGTCAAGAGTGTGCCGAGAATACCAAATTTCAGGCTCTACATCTTACCACGGATATCGCAGTGGCTGTCGAACTTCACTTAATGACAGAGAGCAGAGGAGTTTGCGTAGATTTGTTAGTGCTAACAGACAAGCAACACTGCGTGAAACAATCGCAGAAACCAGTGTGGGATGTAGGTCGAACGGTGGGCTATGGCAGCAGACGACCGCAGCGAGGACTCTTGCGGCCACTACGAGATCGCCTACAGCGCCTCTCCCGGGCTCGTGACATTATCGGTTGCATCCTAGACGAATGGGAAACCGTGGCCTTGTCAGACGATTCCCGATTTTATTTGGTAAGAGCTGACGGTACGGTTCGAGTGTTGTGCAGACTCCACGAAGCTATGGACTCAGTTGTCAACGAGGCACTGAGCAAGCTGGTGGTAGCTCCACAGTGTGGGCTGTGTTTACATGGAGTAGACTTGGTTCTCTGGTCTAACTAAACCGATCTTGACTGAAAATGGTTATCTTCACCCGTTTGTAGACCATTTGCAGCCATTCATGGACTTCATATTTCCAAACAACGATGGAATTTTTATGGATGACAATGCGCCCTGTCAGTGGGCCATAATTGGTCGCAATTGGTTTGAAGAACATTCTGGACGATTCTAACTAATGATTTGGCCATCAATCGAACATTTATGGGACATAATCGAGAAGTCACTTCGTGTACAAAATCCTGCACCGGCAACACTTTCGCTGCTATGGCTCAATATCTCTGCAGTGGACTTCCATGCCATCTACACTACAATGGGCACAAAGTGGTCCGACACAATGTTAGGAGATATCCCGTGACTTCTGTCACCTCTGTGTATATAAACGGTTTAGGAGACGATCTGAGCAGTCCTCTTAGATTGTTCGCAGATGATGCTGTCATTTATCGTCTAGTAAAGTCATCATACGATTAAAACCAATTGAAAAATGACTTAGACACGATATCTGTATGGTGCAGAAAGTGACACTTCAGTCTAAACAACGAAAAGTGTGAAAACATCCACATGAGTGCTAAAAGCAGTCCGCTAAATTTCGGCTACATGATCAATAACAACAACATTCAGCTAAATACGTAGGTTGGAACCTAAATAGTGGCAACACTGCTGTGACACTATGCAATGGAATCTACTATTGTCGCTGATAGCATACGTTGTTGACGTATCTACCTTACCTCCGAGCAAATGGACTCGCCCGTCCCACGCACAATTGAGGGAAACACAGTCACTTGTGAGCGAGCGGTCTAAAGTAACGATGTCACTATGTTTTCGAAACAGGAATAAAGGAGTTGGATAAGGATTGAATGTGCCAGAGGTCGTACAGCACGACAGTGTCATCAAGGTCTTCAAGAGGCGCGCGGGGAATCGGCATTGTCGTACAGAACAGTGGCACGTTGGGTAAAAACCTTCAACGAAGGTCGGCAAACTGTGGCAGACATGCATCGGGCAGGTCGTCCTAGTGTCTCTGAAGAAGACGTGCAAGCTGTTGCCGCGTTAGTGGACAGTGATCGACGCCATACGATTCGTGAGCTCGCCCACGAAGCCGGATTAGCGCATATGAGCATATGACTGTGCTTCGCATCCTGAAGGAACACCTGGGCACGCGAAAAATTGCAGTACGATGGGTTCCGCATGGCCTGACGGAAATGCACACGCACTTGGAGCGCTTTGAGCGCGAAGGAGAGGCTTTCTTACGCCGTATCGTAACACTGGATGAGACAAAACTGAAACGCCAATCCGACAAATTGTGTCATTATGGATCACCGCGACGGTCGAAAGTGCGTCAGAGTCCCAGTATGGTTAAAGTTATGGTGATTCTCGTATACGACTGTATTGGTGTTATGCTAACGCATTACGTTCCTCCACGGCAGACCGTCAGTGCATAGTATAACTGTTCGTTTTTGAGCATCACCTGCGACCAGCATCGCGAAAGAAGCGGCTACACTTTCTGTGCAACCCACCAATCATTTTGCGCCGGCGCATACGTGGCAAGCTGTGGTTGCTCTTTCGGTCGATGGGCCTGGAAAGTACTGTACCATCCACCATATTCCCCGGACTTCAGTCCTTGTGACTTTGATTTGATTCCGAAGATGAAGGAACCACTTGGTGGCATTCACTTCAGAACTGTTCTGAGATTCGACAGGCAGTAGACCGCTCCATTCGCACCACCAACAAAACAGGCGCTGCTAACGGTATACTACGCCTTCCACATCGCTGGCAACGGCATCTACACAACGCTGGTGACTACTTTGAAGTACAGCAACAGGTGCAAACATGTATCTCTTTTGTATACGTTTTGAATAAATAGTTGCCACTCTTTAAGTTCCAAGCCTCGTACATAGGGATTACAGTTACTTGTAAATTGGAATGATCACATAGATAATGTTGTGGAGAAAACGAAGCAAGACTGCGATTTACGCACGGAATACTTAGCAAATGCAACAGATCTGCTAAAGACACTGCCTACACTACACTTGTTCGTCCTCTTCTGGAACACTGCTGGGCGGTATGTAATCCGCAACAGTTAGGACTGACTGAGAACATAGAAAAGGTTCAAAGAAGCGGTGCTCGTTCTGCATTATCGCGAAATAGGGGAGAGTACCACGGATATAATATGCGAATAGGTTGGCAGTCATTGAAACAAAGGCGTTTTGCCTTAATTCAGGATTATCTCATGATATTTGAATCTCTAATGTTCTCCTCCGAAAGAGAAAATATTTTTGGTCCCAACCTACTTAGAACGAAATGATAACCATAATAAGAGAAATCAGAGCTCGCACGGAGAGATTTAAGTGTTCGTTTCTTCTGCTGTTCGGGAGCGGAACGTTAGAGATAGCTTGACGGTGGTTCGATGAACCTTCTGCCAGGCACTTAATTGTGAATTGCCGAATAACCATGTAGATTTAGATGTAGATGAAAATTATAGTACAGAAAAATGTTCAAAAGACACTTTACCGCACAGCCCAGCCTTATAGGAACTACCACATCCTCATTCAGATCATGAATTTGCTTTGAACTTGGAGCAAGATAACGCTATATTTTAATTGGAGCATGCAAAAAGCAATAAGAAATTTTGGTTTTAATGATCTACATGTATTTGTACTGTCGACAAGAAAAGTGTTTCTCATTTTAGCGAGTGTCTGTGTTATAACTCTTCGTGTATGTGGTGCTGATTGTGGAGTTATGCGTATGAACAGGAAATTTTATGTGAGAGATGGCATATCTATTTTCGTGCGTCCGTATACGCAGGGACCAGTGGAGTGGTCGAATTTGAGGTCATTTTGATGAGGAACATGTCTTCAGTGGACGATGCAGAATGACTGACATTGGTGAAGTTGTCAGGGTGGTACTTGTGGGAATGAGGGTTTTCCTTGAAAGCCTGTTGAATAAATTTCCAGAAGCTTGTTCAGTTTGTAGGCATTTCGATCATATTAACGCATGTTACATGCCGTTTTGCTCGTGCGTAACTGTGAACATGTCGATGGTCTGTGAAAATGTCTCAGTCATGAGTATGCATGGGTATGAGATGATGGAAATCTTGAAGCAGAGCAACGGCCCGTAGAGTGCTGGCGAAACGGTTATAGCAGATGGATCAATTAGGACTACGATTGGTAACTCCGTTCTTGATGGTGCGGTCTAGAAAATCAGCATCAAATGGGGATGTTGGCAGGATTTTGATGGATGTACCTGTGGCTTTCATTCGGAAAAAGTAGGCATTCCAGTCTGTAGTCTTGGACAGTTACGTCTACCGTAGGAAGTCTAGAAAACAGGTGACTGACAACTCCAAGTTGGGTCCAGAACTTTCACTATAGTTCACGCCAAGTGGTTTGTTGAAGCAGTGCTACTCTCAGGAGTGGTATTGGAGTCAGGTAAGATGTGGAAGGCAGCAGTATTACGCATACACAAGTCCTTTGTTGTAAGTAAAGCCCAGCATGATATGTAGGGGGCCAGTGCGCCTTAGATGAGCTCTCAAACTTTAGATGACTGTACGGAAACGTTCTTCAGCTCGTTACCGCCTCATACCTTCGCGTCTTCCACTCCTATACCGCATGAAGGAAGTCGGGAGTCTGTTTCAAGATTCCGATGCACTCTCCAGTTTTATTACCCATCGGAAAAGCCATAAATGTTCCATGGCATTCTTGAGTGCGTTAGGGACAATTTGTTCCTACTCTAAAACCAGTCTAAGGGAACCACATACGCTGGATGGAAAATTCAGGCCACATACTTCACTCCCGACAGTTTTTTTTTTTTTTTTTTTTTTTGCAGTACGTAGGTAAACAGTGTATATCTGTGGCAATATATACAACACGAAAGTTTCGTTCCGATTTGGCTATATCCACTACACGTACTTACCATGTTTAGAAACTGAATCACTGAAATATTGATTGTCGACATTTCTAGTGTAGTTACTTTCACTTGGCCGAGCAACTGACATTGTTTCCGAGACGTTTTCGACGTGTCATTCTTCGGTGTGTAATCACTTTGTTATTGCTAATATTACATTCGATCCGTTATTACTAATATTACGCTTGATCACTTTCTTATTACTAATATTGTATCTTGGTATCATTCTAAATTCTATTCATCTGACATCAGACTGTTCAGTGTCTCCATCTCCCTACCGTTGAAACGCTGGGAATGCATCAAAGAACAAGGTCGGCTGCGACAAATTTGCGAGGAATCAGTATTAAAATTTTGGAGTGTCTAATTAGTGGCTTAAACATAAGGTTACAAAAACTTAAGTAACAGTAGCCTAATCGATGGAGTTTTTCGATACGTGGATAAAGAAAAAGTATACACTGTGCATAAACCAAATATGAACTTATGAAAGAATTTTCATTACATAACCTTTTCTAACAGCCAAAACATCAACTGTATTGAAGGAGAAACATAATTTTTGATGTTATTTAGTACTTATAAAGAAAGTGAACACAATGTAAAAGGTACAACGTGATTTACGTATTGCATTTTAAATATTTTTATGTATTTTTCTCAAACAAATAAATGAAGAGTGCCAACGTCATACATTGTAAGTTTGAAATCTCACATTTGTCAGAAGAAACCAAAAACAGCGTACTTCCTTTTGTACATAAATTATGTGTATCCAAAAAATTGGGAAGCATCCTGTTTCCAAAGAAATAAGCTGCTTATCTCGTCTCACCAAAAATAATGAGAAAGCCGGAAAATAAGTAATTTATTAAGGAGAGTTCAAGGGCCATACCAGGAAACTGACTGGTTCTAAGTGCCAATATGAAAGTTTTTTATTAAAAAACTATTAATATTAAAGCATTACTTTTTATCCGTGTTAATACAAAAAAGTAATACAGAAGTAATGTTTTAACTAGTAGAACTGTACACAACAAAAATCATTTTCTCTCGGTATTTCTTTCTGTCTCTTACACAACTCTGTTCTTGGGATCACATGTTGCAAAGTTTATTGTAGAGCTCGTTGTGCTGTTGAGAAAGAAATGACAATATCGTCAACAGACCTTTTCGTTTTGAAAGTGATAGACACTGCTTATCTTCCAGATGAAGTGTGACAGGATATACATCAGCCATGGTTTCTCCTGTTTTGATTACATTGACCATTTTCCGTTCATTCGTTTCAGAGTAAGAATTTTAATAGCTATGTGGATCGATATATAGGAGACATTTGGAACGTACTACATTTGGCGATCTTATACGCCTGTGTTGACGATTGTGTCTCAGCTGCATCCCAGAATCAATGAAGTCAATTGTGCACATTTTAATTATATCAAACGGATTCATAGCTTTATCTGATTCAACGATCCTGTGAAAATCTTGCAAACAAAGCCCTTGCTTACTTCTGTCGCAGCCTGAAATGTTGTGTCCACCCACCAAAAGCTTGTGTGTTATCTCCTCAAACCATTCCAAGGAGGAAGCCTCGGCGCATTACGCTTGCGACTCGAGAGGGAAGCACTGCTTGTCACGAAGACCATGCGCCATCTAGTAGCATTTTCTCCATGATTTGAAACACTTGGAACAAGTCCAGGGACGTGCAACACAGTACCATGAACGCAACAGCAGTGAAGACACGTTTTGCGAAAAAATCGCAGGTAGAATGTTGGCATCACCACACTTCACATGTCGATGTGTTTCAATATTTAGACGACAGTTTTCCCGTTATTTTGCTTCTCAGCAGTTTAGCAAACTGTTGTGAATACAGTAACCGAATGCTATTATTGTTTCAGTCTGAACATCCACGTTACCAGAAAAAAGTTTCCCCACTACAGATCCGTAGCGGTGATCGCTGCACACTGTGATCAATAACTAAGTATTTCCTGGGACAGAGTGCGCTATAACAAAGATGTGGTACAACAAAAATGGTTCAAATGCTCTGAGCACTATGGGACGTAACTGCTGAGGTCATCAGTCGCCTAGAACTTAGAACTACTTAAACCTAACTAACCTAAGGACATCACATACATCCATGCCCGAGGCAGGATTCGAACCTGCGAACGTAGCGGTCGCGCGGTTCCAGACTGTAGCGCCTAGAACCGCTCGGCCACTCCGGCCGGCTGTGGTACAACAATATGAAACAATGTATGAGTATATTACAAAGTGGTACTCAACTTTGTACCACTTTCATGCATGACACTTGATGTCATTAACTGAATACAGTGATCTGTAACTGCTGTCTATTGGCAGTCAATATCATTGTAAGTATGAGTGATAGTAATGTTCTCAGGCATTGGTTGTATTTCTCCGTAAATAGCGACTGCTACGAGGGACTGTAATATTCAGAGTACTCTCTGAGCTGACCTGCATAGTTGCAGGTGTGGAACTGACTATCGCCGGAGCGGAACTATATTTTGAGGTTTCTCAGGAGAAGAATTTCCATGTTGATCAGTATGAGTCAGAACAAAAAATATAAAGTAATATGTAGTTCACAGTATTCCTTGTTCGTTGTCCACACTATCAGCGTATATACGCAACCTCCCGCAGGAACAATATTTCGCAGTAAGCGGCCACGCCCCAGGAATGCGCACAGTCTGGAGCTGTGATCCCACCGACCACATGACTTGGATCCCAACGTCAGGTTGCAAGAGGTCCATGACTAAGGAATTTATTGCTAGCGCACTCGAGCAGATGTAATTTCGATGGATTGATCACGCGCTGCCTGTGATATGTAAGCTATAAGAGAATCTCAGACGAGAGAGTAGTGTTGGCTGCAGTAAGAGCAGTGTCAGTAGGAGTAAGTAGTAGCTACCAGTTGTGTGTATGGAGTTGGCTGGGCCGGTCGTGGGGAGCGATGGCGGTGCCTGAGCGATGTAATATAAGGTAAAAGCAGCCGAGCGCATATGTAGTTTGTTGCAGCAAAATTTGTACTATTGTTATATCAAGTCCCATGAAAATGTTTCAAAAAATCTTTTAATAATAATCCTTTTTATAAAATTAACTTTTTGACAATCATTCATCTGAATTTAAAGAATTTACTAATTTCTGCAATCCATGGTCATCCCGATTATGGTAAAGAAAAATCAGTTGTTTCTTTCTATACATGACAAATCCAGTGGCCAGCATTGCACTGGGCTGTGCCAGAAAAATTTCTTATAAGAGGAGACATATACGCATTACCCGGCGACTTCATTGGGGTAAGAATTTTCAATTTATTCAGTATGTTCTTTCAGGGTCATGATGCAGCACTGCTGACGTCTAAATTTACCAGTTTAGATTCACAGTCAGTTAATTATTTTTCTGGTATATAACAATAGTACAGCTTTTGTTGTAACAAACTACATATGCGCTCGGCTGCTTTTACCTTATATTACATCGCTCAGGCACCGCCATCGCTCCCCACGACCGGACCAGCCAACTCCACACACACGACTGCTAGCTACTATTTACTCCTACTGACACTGCTCTTACTGCATACAACACTGCTCTCTGGTCTGATATTCTCTTATAGCTTACACATCGCAGGCACCGCGTGAACAACCCATCGAAATTACATTTGCTCGACTGCGCTAGCAATAAATTCCTTAGTCATGGACTTCTTACATAACCCTCCACTGGGGAGGGGGCAAAAATTTGGCAGCCCTGGTGAGTCAATTGGACTTGCCATGAGCAACCTATTTTTCTATAATCTATTCAGTTTACTAAGTGTTCAGTCACAGAGTATATAACATTATTGATAAATAATATAAATACAGAAGATATTAAAAAATGAAATAGAGTGCACACGCACTAACTAGAGAACATATTCAGAAATGACCAAGTGTATACGCAATGAATACAGAACATATTAAGAAATGACAAAGTGCACACGCACTGAGTACAGAACGTAGTAAGAAATGACAAAGTGTATACGCAATGGGTACAGAACATACTAAGAAACGTACTAGTTGTTACCATTTTACAAGAATTTAAACATATTGGGAAATGAAATAAAGAGCACACATACCGCATAAGTCTTTACCATTTTACAAGACTTTAAACATATTGAGAAATGAAATAAAGTGCACATGCACCGTATAAGTCTTTACCATTTTACGAGAGTTTAAACATATTGAGAAATGAAATTAAGTGCACACACACTGTATAAGTCTTTACCATTTTACAAGAATTTAAACATATTGAGAAATGAAAGAAAGTGCACACATACTGTAGAAGTCTTTAGCATCTTTACATGAACTGATCACATTAAGAGATGAGATAATGTGCATACATACTGTAAAAGTCTTTAACATTTTATAAGAACTAGAAAAGGAATGGGAAGGATAGCATCATAGTTGTAGCACAGTGGGTTGCACATAGCTGCACTAAAAGTCCTTATCTTTCTACAGAAGCACAATACCAAGTGAGACAATCTGAAGTTCTCTTCCCTGAAGTATTTATCAGTGTAGCCAAGACACTGAAATGTTGTATTAATATTCCATGTTATCATGTTGGTAGTACATTAGGTACACCAAACAGTAGGTCCATAATAACATCTCCTTCGTTCACAGAAGATATTAAAAAATGAAATAGAGTGCACACGCACTAACTAGAGAACATATTCAGAAATGACCAAGTGTATACGCAATGAATACAGAACATATTAAGAAATGACAAAGTGCACACGCACTGAGTACAGAACGTAGTAAGAAATGACAAAGTGTATACGCAATGGGTACAGAACATACTAAGAAACGTACTAGTTGTTACCATTTTACAAGAATTTAAACATATTGGGAAATGAAATAAAGAGCACACATACCGCATAAGTCTTTACCATTTTACAAGACTTTAAACATATTGAGAAATGAAATAAAGTGCACATGCACCGTATAAGTCTTTACCATTTTACGAGAGTTTAAACATATTGAGAAATGAAATTAAGTGCACACACACTGTATAAGTCTTTACCATTTTACAAGAATTTAAACATATTGAGAAATGAAAGAAAGTGCACACATACTGTAGAAGTCTTTAGCATCTTTACATGAACTGATCACATTAAGAGATGAGATAATGTGCATACATACTGTAAAAGTCTTTAACATTTTATAAGAACTAGAAAAGGAATGGGAAGGATAGCATCATAGTTGTAGCACAGTGGGTTGCACATAGCTGCACTAAAAGTCCTTATCTTTCTACAGAAGCACAATACCAAGTGAGACAATCTGAAGTTCTCTTCCCTGAAGTATTTATCAGTGTAGCCAAGACACTGAAATGTTGTATTAATATTCCATGTTATCATGTTGGTAGTACATTAGGTACACCAAACAGTAGGTCCATAATAACATCTCCTTCGTTCAAGGTGGTGGAAAACTTGATATGTCAACACCACATTCTTGTAGAATCCATACTCTTACATCAACGTAGAATTAGTGCAAAAACCAAATATAGTGCTCCATGATCATGAGGATGGTCAGGACATACGAATATCGCAGTAATTGGTGGTAATAAGGTCAGAAGGTGAAGGATACATTAAGTCTTATGCTAGTCATCATTCAGAATTACACTAGTGTACCAATTAGATTTGAATAATTATTGGCACTCATTGCCTAGTTACAAAGCATTTATCTAGTATGTATGGAGTATTACAAAACATCATTCATAAGTCATCTCATTGCAGTAATCATTGGCATAGCATTTATAGAGTATAACGAAACATTATTAAGAAGTCATGTCATTGTAGTAATTATTGGCACTCATTGGCGAGTTACAAAACATTTATGTAGTATGTATGGGGTATCACAAAACATCATTCATAAGTCATCTCATTACTATAATTATTGACATCATGTCATCTCATTCCAGTAATTATTGGCACTCGTTTATGCATAAGTCATCTCATTACATTAGTTATTGGTCCTCATTGGCCAGTCAAAAAACATTTATCTTGTAATACAAAACATTATTCAGTATTATTCAGAAGTCATAATTAAAACAGGAGTTATTGCGTGTAGCAACAAGCTGCTAGTGACTGTATTTGACATCATGCAAGCGACATAAGACATATTTAAAATGTAAGAAAAATGTAAGACTTTGGAACTAGTACTCAAGGTCTGTAGTCCAATCATACATAGACATAATGGAATCAATGCATCAGAAAATTTTGCATTATATTTATGACTAGTAATATATCTTAAACTGGTAGCATTATTTAGTTGTATACTGGTAATAGTTTGGACTGGTAATATTTTTTTTTTTTTTTGGTGCTAGCAGTGCATTGCTTTGGGATCGATAGTCAATGGCTGGGGCACGAAAATATTTGCTTTTGATTTATTGCTGGAAATAAGGATTAATAACGTCATTCATCATGAGTCAGCTGTAGCATGGTTATGAAACAAGTAGAGTACATGTGATCACATTCATGAATGATACTTACAACTGGGTAAAAAATGCAAGTACTAGAACAGCTTTATTAACTAAGTGCTTGTAGCATATTAATATCATGAAAAGGTTCTCCTGGAAAAAATACAAAATGGATTATTGAACTGAAAGAGGAAATGTATTCATATTATGCTGAAAAGTACTAAACTTCGAATTAACAGGTAATGAAACGAGTACTTAATATGTATGTACTCTAGCTGTCTTTCCAAAACATTCAGTCATTATACTATGTGACATATGGCTTACAGTCATAAAGCACAGCAACAAATACTTAAATAACTGCATATTATCTCTTAACTAATAAAAATATATAAACTTCATCATTATCATCATCTGCAAAGAATAACTTCATTATTCATATTATCATATTCTTCATATAACTATTCATAATCAATTATTTATTTTAATTTGTAAAAAATAGACACTTCATTATTCATTATTCATATTACCATTTCCTTCATGCAAATATTCATTATCATTCATTATTTCATATATTATACGGTTTCTTACTTCTAACATATTTCATCACTAATATTAACATGTGTAGTTCTGTCTGACAGCCTGCAATAAAAATCGCCTCGTAGTCTGAAAGAAAAATAATTAGTCAAGACTGCTATCATACAGTGTGTATAATATATTCTTGTTAATATTTGTTAATCCCGATCCATTTACTTTTCACGACGAAGTATTGCATCTTTTTTCTTTCATTCTGATGGTAAAATTTCCATTTCATAGTAAACCACTGTGGTTGTTTAATTTATTTCTTTTACATGGTATTGCTTTCTGAAAATGATGAATATGATTTAATATCTTTCATTTAAATCATATACCCATTAAATGAAAACTTTTTTCTAGTGATATGACTAAGCATACAGCATATCATGACAGAAAACGTATTAGGTCAAAAATGTAGACAGTTTTTAAGAGCGAAAATGTACACTCAGTATCCTAATGTAGTAGCAAACAAAATACAGAATAGTCAAGATATTGGGATGTCATAAGGCAAAATGTCAAAGTCAACTGGTGTTTGTTACTTCTTAAAGATTTCATAGTGCATACAGAGAAAATTTTACTTTAGATGGGAAAACCATCATGTATACATAAAAAAATGGAAAACGTGCACGGTCTGATATATGACAAGAAAAGCTACCTGGTAACCTTACCTTGCTGGGCACTTGCCAAGAAAAAATGCGATCCTCATCAGTCAGTAGTCACATAGATATAACTGCATAAGTGGTCATATAAATATCAGGAAATGGCGTTATAGTGTGATAAATAATAAAGTATGTTCATTAAATAAAGGGTTTCATATTGGATATATGGTGATTGCCCTTGCTTTTTCTTGTTCTCAAAGTTTCGACATGTAGTACATTAGGGTGAGGAATACTGCGAATTTTATATGGACCAGCGTATAGAAGCTCAAACTTACTGTATCTACTCTTTCCTCTGTTGGATAAATAATGCGTTCGTACTAATATCTTCTGTCGTATGTGAAAGTCACGGCGTGTACAAACCTGTTTTTGCTGTCTTCTCCGGCGCTCTGCGGCACGTTTGATGCTTTTGAGCGCAATGTCAATTATTTCATGGTGGCGTAGTCGACCAGATGTAGGAAAAAATACTAATTCTTTAATTTTGTTGGGTGGTTCAACATTTTTTAATATAAAAGTCGGAGATAGCATAGTAGATTCATTTGGTATGAAGTTAATTACATCCTGGAATGAGAGTATGTGTGTATCCCAATCAATATGTTTTTTTATGGCAGTATATTCTACATAGTTTACCAGTTTCTTTCATTAGTCGTTCAGAAGGGTTCGAAGAAGCGTGATACCTGGATGTATAGATCGGAGAAATGATTCTAGCTCGTAACGCACGTGTCCATATCGCAGAGCGAAATTGTGGTCCATTGTCGGAAATTACTTTCAATACATGCCGTACATGAAATAAAAAATGTTTTACAAATGCATTCGAAGTAGATTTAGCAGTAGTTTTGCGTGACGGAGTGAAGGTAACAAATTTCGAAGTGAGTTCAACTGCGACAAAGATGTAACAAAAACCTCTTTTAGATCTGGGAATCGGACCAAAAATGTCTACAGCGGCCATATGTCTCAATTTAATGGGTACAATGGGACGTAACGGAGGAATATGTCAAGTCGTGTCTGATTTTGCTTTCTGGCAGATTTTACATGACGTGAACACTCGTCCAATACGTTTCTCCATGTTGGTAAAATAACAGCTCTGTCTCAGTATAAGAAAACATTTTTTGGCTACATAATGTGCGTAACTTAAATGAGTATACCAAATTAATATTTTAACAAGCTCGTCAGGAATATATAATAACCAGTTGTTGCTGTCAGGGTGAGAGCGGAGAAATAGAATATTATTGCGTACAGTATAATGGTTTCTAAAGGTAACATTATTCCTACCTTGCCAAAGGTGTTTAATTTCTTTCCATACGTTGTCTTTGCTCTGATCTTGTGCTATATCCCGTAATGACGACGAAATGAAATTTTCAAATGCAACTTGTTGAATATACATGGCGCTAAAATTTGCTTGGCAGAAGTTGGTTGCGATGTCTTGCTAATTGTTTCTCAGAGAACGGGATAGTGCGTCTGCTACAATATTTTGTGTACCGGGAATGCGAACAATTGTAAAATTAAATTCCTGTAAATAAAGTTTCCATCTGCTTAACCTGTCATGTGTAAATTTAGCGGAAAATAAAAACTGTATACCTCTATGATCTGTGAAAACGGTAGTATGTCTTTCATAAAGAAAATGCCTAAATCTGGTAAATGCCCATACAACACATAATGTTTCAAGTTCTGTAACAGAATAATTGCGTTCAGCAGGTGACAGAATGCGACTTTCAAAAGCGATGTTTTTAATTACTGTAGTACCGTCTTCTTCAATTTCCTGAAAAACGTGTACGCCTAAAGTGATGTTAGAACTGTCGGTGGCAATGGAAAAATTTCTGGTAGGACCTCGGTGTGATAAAAGTGGTGCGTTCAACAAGGTATCTCTCAGATTAATAAATTCAGACTGTGCTTGGCTATCCCAGGACCAAATAGCGTTTCTACCCGTCAATTGGCATAACCTAGGGGTGTCTAAAGCAGAGTAATGAATAAATTTACGGAAAAAGTTAATTAATCCCAGAAAGCTGCGTAGTTGTTTCTTCGTCGTTGGAACAGTAATGTCACGTAAAGCTTGAACTTTTTCCGGGTCAGGCGCAATGCCTTCTGCTAAAATTACATGTCCAAGAAATTTTATGGAAGTTTTGCCGAAGTGCGATTTGCTAAGATTAACTGTGAGTCCTTGTGCACGAAAAGTTTGCAACAGTTGTTCAAGAATCAAATTGTGTTCAGACCAGTTAGTTTCTGCCATAAGGATGTCGTCTACATACGTCGTGATTCTGTCTTTAAGTTCTGTCGGAAGTGTAGTATTCAAACCGCGAATAATTGCTGCTGAAGAAATTGTTAGGCCGAACGGTAATTTGCAAAATTCATAACAATCACCAAAACAGAGAAATGCTGTGTGTTTTCTGCACTTCGGACGGAGCTGAATTTGCCAAAATCCCGATTTCAAACCTAATGTGAAATAAATAGCAGTACTAAGAAATTTCTGTAGAAGTTCTTCTAGTGTCTGTGGACGATCTGTTTCATTGATAATGATGTCGTTGACATGACGCGAGTCAAGTACGAGGCGAAGAGAACCATCCTTTTTCTTAACAATATGGAGCGGGTTCATGTACGGACTAACTGCCGGTTCAATAATTCCTTGGTCTAGCATAGCTTGTAATTCTTTCTTAACTCGTTCTCTGTGAGTATATGGAATGGGATAATGTTTGGCTTTAGATGTGTCGTGCTGTTTAACTTGAAATTCACACATAAAACCGGACATAGTATCAGGGATGTTGTCAAAAACTGGAGCTTGCTGTAAAAGAATTTTGCGTAGTTGAGTACGTTCGTCATCTTTATTTGCGTTGCTCTGTTTTACTTTATCAGAAATCATTTACATAACGTCATAGACGGCTTCGTCTGGTGTATTGTAGTTGTGTACATACGTATCTGTGAACAATGTGGAATGCCAGTGTATGTTACGCGATGTAGAAATGACCTCTGTTCGATTAATTGCTTGTTCTTCTGCAGATAAAGCGTGCTGAAATTCTAATGCTAGTTGTACTTCTTCATCCTTTAACATTAAATAGGAATTTTTAAAGTCGATAATTGCGTCGTGCTGTACCAAAAAATTCGTACCTAAAATAACGTCTGTTGTCAATAAGGGAACAATCCAAAAATTTGAGTGGAACATATGACCTGCAATACAAAATAATAAGTGTGTTTGTAATTTTACATCTACTCCTTTACCAGATACTGCTTGTTTTACTTTAGTTTTGCCTAATGGTAACGTTGGATAAGCATTCTCTTTGTTACATTCGTTGAAAGTTTCTTCATTTATAACTGACATAGGTGATCTAGGATCGATTACTGCTGAAAATGTGAATGATCCAATCTTTACTTCAATAACAGGGTGGGAAATGGTTTTTTGAATAACTGGTTTTTCATGCAAGAGTGTGTCTCGGATGTCGTCAAAAGTAATAACATTTTCGTGAACAAGATTCTGTATATCAAGAGTATTGCTTACGTTACTAGAAGATGCAACCTGTAGTGTATCTAGTCCAATTCTTTCTGACGTGCTGTGTTATTTGCAGGAGGATGCTGTGCCATTTCAACTATCTGTTCTGTTCTGTTATTTCGTCCTGACGTATTAGGTTCGGGATGATATCGACTGTCTGGTTCATTCATGAGAATCTGTGGTTGTGGACGATTCTGCTGCTGGTGAAACCTACTGTTACTACACGTGCGCTGAAAACTGTTCTCATTACTTTTACGTCTGTCATGATAGTCATTGCTATATGGCGCGTTGCGATAGGAGTTGAAATGATGCGTCTTCTGTACGTAGTGATTTCCTTGTTGTTGTGCGTTACTATTTGGTGAAGCCGACGCTATACATGTAGGCGGCGAAACATTAAAGCTTGGTTGACCTTGCAAACCACATTGTTGGTTAGGTATGCGAACCGGTTGGTTTTGTTGTTGTTGTGGGAAAAACCTCTATTATTACTAAAATGTGTTTGCTGTTGCTGATAATTTTGACGATACTGATAATAAAAATTTTGTCTGTTATTAAAGTTCTGGTTGTTTTCATTCCTGGAGCGTCTATCACCTTTGCTATAAAAACAGCGTGGCTGATCGTAATTGTTGTATGCTTGTTGGCCTTGGTAATGATGTGAAAAATTTTTGTTTATGGAGGAATAGTCTGATTGCTGAACTTCCAAAAGCTGTAACACATCTCTAAATGCCGAAATATTTTCTTTCTGCTGTCCTGTTAAAAGTGATACTCTTAACGATCGCGGTAATCTAGAAATACGTACATAATTGGATAAGTGCAGATTCACTGTAAGGCTCATATCGATATTGGTTTTGTTGTAGCATGTGTTCAAAAAATTGCGTCACAGAGGAAAAATTTGAGTTCTCATAATTCGGTAAGCTAATTAACTGATCCATGATTCCTCGCTGTGTCGTCTTCGACCAATACGCTGACAGAAAAGCACTCTGAAATTCTTCTACCGATCGGTCTTATACTAGTTGCCGGTTCGCCATCCAAAAAACTGCAAATAAATTCAAGTTTGTGTGTTACGTGCCAAGTTGGTGGAAAAGCAAAGCTAAATTGTACCCAATCCAAAGGGTAAATCTGTGTTCAGTCATTTTTAAATACCTTAAATTTCCTAACGAATAGAAAGTGCTTGTAATCAAAATTATCGTCTCTGAATGTCTGAGCAGATTCCTGATTGCTTGAGAATCTATTTGTCTGTGTCTGTTCGGAATCTAAGTCGCGTACTCTCTGTAAACTACCTAAGTTATACTGGTTGTGTGAGTGTGACAAATGTTCAGGATGAGGCATATGCTGTGACGTGTTAGAGGCTGAAACATTTTTCATTTCTGTCACTTCTTGCTGTAAAGATGACACTTTTCTACGCGATGTATTATTTGACGAACCTGTCTCACTGATTGTCTGCTGGAAGTTTTGGAATTCGGGTGTCTGATTGAACGAAACTTGTGACGTATCGTCTGATTTAGTGGCATCGTCATTTCCTGTAGCGTCAATACGACTGGCCAATTCATCAAATTTTTCAGCCAGTGCTTTTACCCGATCGTCATTTTTAGTGTCACAAGCATTAATTTGTTTTTTGCATTTTACGTTTGGTTTTGTTTAATTTCTTAACGTCTGCTTTAATGGCATCGGGATCCTGTATTAATTCCAATTGTTCAAGTCTGCTGGTCACTGTCTGAAAGTCTACTGTGTGTGTGTCTGTTTTTGTTTTAAGATCGGTGATTTCATCATGAAATTAGGTGTACAACTGTTTGATTTCATCTGATACTGTAGAAATGTTGTTGTCTACGTATGTTTTTGCTTTCGTAAACAACTTACGCTTATCTTCCTGTCTCTGTGCAGTAATTGTTTCAAGGACTTGTTTCTTTACTTTGTTCTGTTCCTGTATGAATTTACGGTAACGCGTTTCGCTGTTTTGCAGGTAGTGATTAAAACGTTCGTCAATTTGACTGTTTTGTTGCTCAAATTTCTTCTCGAATTTCGCATCCAGTGTGCGTGAAAGTTCTGCTGACATTAATTTAAACTCGTCGCGTAACTGTGTTGCGTTTTCTGAACATTGTTTAGCAACTGCACTAATTTCATATCTAAGAAATTTTGTTGTGGCTGCATGTGTATTACGAACTCTTCACTGCTATTCCTAGCACAAGCCTTAATTTCTTCATGTAATTGTTCTTTGCTTTCATTTCGTTGCACGAAAATGGCTGTAATCTATTCATTAATCTGTTTGAAGTTTCCATTAATTTGTATGATCGACCTGTGGTGTTTTTTATTCGACTGTTTGAGATTTTCATTAAGTTGTTCGTGCGATTCATTAAGTTGTCTATAATTGTTGTCTTGTTTCTCATTAAGTTGTTTGAAATTGTCTTGTTTTTCATTAAGTTGTAGCAATAATGCCACAACTTGATCCATGCCAAAATTAGCGACTCTATTCTCTGTACTGTATGATGGTGTATCTACATTTGTCACATTTTGTGTAACCATTTCCTCATTGTCTGATTCATGAAAAGGTTTACTAATTGGATGAGCACTGTTGGTCACTACATCGGAATCAAATAAATCTGACATATTTTCAGTACATTGTTCACCTTCGTTAGAAACATTTGTCTGTTCACTGTGTAAATTTTGCAAATCAGGTGTGTCAAACCGGGTAGCGTTCAATTTATCGGAACGTGCCGCGTCATCAATTGTCGTTAAATTTACAGTGGACACAATTGAATTTGTTTGTTCGTCATTTGGATTAAAATCATTATTGGTGGTCCACATACACACTGATTATCTGTAATGGTGGATTATCATTATGAAACTGAGTGTCGCTTCTATTATCTGTCAAATTATTCAAGTCGGCCTTTTCACTCATTGCGCATCGCGATGTACTGTTAGCACTTTTTCGCGGTATTATCACAAATCAAAGATAGGCACAAATTCAAACAAAGACAAAGCAAAAATGGAACAAATACAATAACAACAAAGAGCAATAAATTGCCGATGACCTGTGAAAGGAGTGACAAATTAGTAAATGTGTTGCGCAAGATGCAAACTACATTTAACATTTGGTAAATAAGAGCAGATATGTAACTAACTATTTCTCAGAAATAAAAAAAAAAGACAATCCTGGCCGGTTGTCGACAAGTGTAACCTCCCACCAGTAAAAATAAGTATAACATTCACATCCAGTGTAACCTTCCGACGGAAAAAATAATATGTATAGCATTCACATTCAGTATAACCTCCTAACAGTTTATTATTCCGTAACCTACGAATAATAAAAATGTGACCAATCTCTCAATAAAATTGTGGCTCATATACAACCTTTCAATAATTAACTGACTGTGAATCTAAACTGGTAGCTTTGCGCGTCAGCAGTGCTGAATCATGGCCCTGAAAGATCATTCTGAATAAATTGAAAATTCTTACCTCAATCAATCGCCGGATAACGCGTATCTGCTCCTATAATAAATTTTTCTGGCACAGCCCAATGCAATGCTGGCCACTGGATTTGTCATGTATAGAAAGAAACAACTGATTTTTCTTTACGATAATCGGGATGACCATGGATTGCAGAAATTAGTAAATTCTTTAAATTCAGATGAATGATTGTCAAAAAGTTAATTTTATAAAAAGGATTATTATTAAAAGGTTTTTGAAACATTTACATGGGACTTGATATAACAATAGTACATCTTTTGTTGTAACAAACTACATATGCGCGCGGCTGCTGTTACCTTTTATTACATCGCTCAGGCACCGCCATCGCTCCCCACGACCGGCCCAGCCAACTCCACACACACGACTGCTCGCTACTACTTACTCCTGCTGACACTGCTCTTACTGCAGCCAACACTGCTCTCTGATCTGAGATTCTCTTATACCTTACATATCGCAGGCAGCACGTGAGCAACCCATCGAAATTACATCTGCTCGAGTGCGCTAGCAACAAATTCCTTAGTCATGAACCTCTTACAAGGTTGATTCTGATTCATTGACGTACCGTCATCTAGCGGTTTTTTTGTTTGGTCTAACAACGGCTGTTGGGTTCCATGTTCCAGGCTACTTACCTCTTCTGTCTTAGTTATGATTCATTGTGGTGCAGAAGTCATTTGAGGATGTCGTTTCCGTTGGAACGAAACCATTTGAGATCTGATAATAAAAAGAATTAAATACAGCTGAAGCGGTTTATTGATCCCCAATATGATTAGTCACAGCTGTGGTTGCCCTCTCTACACGGTTCACTAAAATCATGGAAACTCATGGCTCAGTATCGGATTATACTCAAATTATGAAGGAAATAAGATAATTTTAATTAATAATAATCCCATCAGTAACAGTCAAAAGGTAGGAAAGCTTTAAGGGCTGTAATATTCAGATAAGTATCTGTGATTCGAAAATAGTCGGTCGCTGTGGTCGAGCGGCTCTAGACGCTTCAGATCAGAACCACGAGGCAGCTGCGGTCGCAGGTTCGAATCCTGCCTCGGGCAGGGATATGTGTGATGTCCTTAGGTTAGTTAGGTTTAAGTAGTTCTAAGTTCTAGGGGACTGATGACCTCAGATGTTAAGTCCCAGAGTGCTTAGAGCCATTTTTGATTCGAAAATAAACATTAGTTTTAAGGAAATGAAGGAAAATCTGGATACGAATCAGGAATAATTGAATGTACACATTCAGGAATAAAAAAAATAGAAAATGACTTCATCAACGAACAAGTAGCTAATTTTAAAGAGGAACTATTAACAAAGGTAAGTATATGGGAAAATTTCATGTGCATGTTTTAGAAGCCAAATTAGATTAAGAACCAATGAGTTGTAACATAAAGCAATTGGCAGGAGATGCAACCACTTGATGGGATGCATCAAAAGAAGAGGTCAGGAAACGGGTTAGGGAGATTCGTCAATGCGTTGATAATGCAGATGAGCAATTTAGGGAATACATGTATGTTTCTTTGAGAGGATACAAAATAACACAGGAGGAGGTAGAAAAACACAATACAATAGGAATGGGGGAAAGTGTAGAGGATTGCTAGGATAAACTGTTGACCTTAAATCACAAAGGGGTACTGTTTATAGAGATGATTTTTATATTGGCTGGAGCCACAGCCACGGTAAATCTTTTGAATTGATGATGCCGCCTTTTGACTGTAATAACTTTTATTTTATTGTTACACCGTCTAGATTTCTGCCTTAGGTTGTTTTCAAGTACAAAATCTTATTTGTATATAAAAAGACATCACACTCGTACGAATTACAAGTCCTTGTCGAAAAAGCAAAAGCAGTCATAGAAAAAGTATCTGTCATTAGTAAAAGTGAGAACATCTTTATAACGCCTAAATATATTGGAGATTTTCATCTCTATACCCTACAGCACAGCTTTTACATGAAACTATTAACCAATAAATACACCGGCCGAGTGATTCTAGGCGCTTCAGTCTGGAATCGCGCGACCGTTAAGGTCGCAGGTACGAATACTGATGACCACAGATGTTAAGTCCCATAGTGCTCAGAACCATTTTGAATCATGTGGGTAATAATTAGTTTGTGAACGTCTTAATTAATACTTAATATTTAGCCTTGCAGCCATGTTTATATTCTTGATTTGCTTGATAACTCAACAACTACTACAAATTTTGCATTCATTCAAACTGAATTTTATAGCTATAGTACACGGGTAAAACATTCACTCGAATCATCACATCAGTCTTCGAAGAAATTTTTTGATAGTAAATTGAGTTTCTTAACCACCTTTTGTACCATTTTTACGTCTATTTAAAATATTTATGACTTAAAAAGCTTTTAATCGTCAGCATAAAATTTAGTGTATTTTGTTTACCGTCATAAGTAGAGTGTCGCCTGAAAATAACGAGATGATTGATGCATTAAACGAAAAGTAAATATGCAGACAGAGAAAATCAGCTTCGAAATTTGAAAAATGCTTTCATATATCTTAGGATGGCTTCTGTGAACTAAAATTGTCCATGTGAGCTGTGTATCCTTACTATACTCCCTTTTTTAACTTGATTTTGCAGTTTTAGCCTTTTACCTTGGTGGATCATTCTACCCTTTTTTGGAAGATTTTATTCTCCACATGTCTTTGTTCTTCAATTTATCGTAAACTTCCCCACAGTTTTTATAAGTTTCTCATTAACTTTTAATCTGCCATCCGCTCCATCATTGAAAGTAATCACTTTATCAAAAGCCTCTTCCATAAAAACTTGTCTTTGGTATGTCCTCCACTTTTTGGAATGAAATGAATCATTGGCATTTTGACTGACTCCACCCACAACCTTTTTATATTCTTAAGTTTATATCGCAAATCACACTTTCACTGTTCGCTGTAGACTCTTAAGCTGAAATGGGTTTTCACTTTTTTGTCATAGAACTTGGCGATGGTTACGAGTATTAACATTCCCCTGTAAAATTCTATGTCTGTTTCATTTAGCATTTTATAAGACGATTTGATCTTTCTCACTTTTAAATCAAAGGGAGTTACCTCAGAAATCGCGTTAAAATTGCGTTTTTTGTGCCCCTGGATAACTGTATCGATCCCATTAAGATAATGAAGTAAGGAAGGTGGGGTTCATGTTACCAGCTTTAAGGGGCTCCGCCGGCGTTTCAGCATTCTCATTCTCCTGGTAGTATTACTGATCTATAAGACACAGATAGCGCAAAATCTGCACAAACAATTAGTGTTTCTGCAAAGTTTTTCTGAGCTGAGAAAATCAATTAGATATTTATTACATTGTTATGTTGTCAACAATACTGTATTTATAAAACGCTAAATATCCAGAACAAACAGAACACTGTTCAACTGAGGTATCATTTTTCTGGTACCACAGACTACACAGTTTAGTAAAACTGAAGGCTACAGACAACATTAATGGAAGTATGTTATCCTTCCAGTTTCCTCTTCTGAAGCTGATCTGTGAAAAATATACAATATTTATTTACTACGAGAAATTTAGATCAGCAAGCAAACACATCTTCAAATTGTAGAAATGGTAGGCAAATTCTGGTGAATTTAAATTCACTTATTTGGGAGAAAAGTGTACTTAATTATGAAAATTCAGGTTTCTGTTAACCGCAAAAGCAAGTTCACGAACTTTTTAGCTTACCACTATGCAGTTTTAGAACATTCAGGTTGCATATTCCTGTTGATCACTCTTTCTATATCGTCCATACTTTCTTTTTGTTCATTTATCTACCCTAGCCCCCTTGGCAGCTACTTCTGTACCTCTCTCTGTTTCAGTTACTCGCAGCCGATCAAAAACAGAGCTGAAACTATATTCCTTTCAGCCTACATATTTCCTTTTTTCAGAATATAAATGCCAAAAATTGCATCATCATTGAAAGTTATTGCTGCATCCATTACACACCTTCAACACTGTCAGCCCAACATATAGTTTTTGGTATTCGCTCTCCTAGCAGCTGTTGAAATTTTCGTTGAGATTTAGTCAGAGATCAGGAGATATCTCGAAAGAATATTTTTATTTGCCAGATCCCCCTTTTAGGCTTAATTGTATCCATAAGCGAGGTGTAGCAAAGCTAATACAGTGAGCGCTCAGCTACGATCTACTCTCTTCTGCAAGAAGGAAGTCAGTACCAAGACTGAGTTATCTGTGCACCGTTCAATCTTTCGACCAACTTTGTTGTATGGGAGCGAAAGCTGGGTGGATTCAGGTTACCTTATCAATAAGGTTGAGGTTACGGATATGAAAGTAGCTAGGATGATTGCAGGTACTAGTAGATGGGAACAATGGCAGGAGGGTGTACACAACGAGGAAATCAAAGAAAAACTGGGAATGAACTCTATAGATGTAGCAGTCAGGGCGAAAAGGCTTAGATGGTGGGGTCATGTTACACGCATGGGAGAAGCAAGGTTACCCAAGAGACTCATGGGTTCAGCAGTAGAGGGTAGGAGGAGTCGGGGTAGACTAAGGGGAAGGTACATGGATTCGGTTAAGAATGATTTTGAAGTAATAGGCATAACATCACTGAATAGGGGATCATGGAGGAATTTTATAAGGGGGACTATGCTCCAGACTGAACGCTGAAAGACATAATTAGTCTTAAATGATGATGATGATGATGATGATGTATCCATAACAGAAAGAACTAACTGCAGTGCTAAAGAACACGGAAACGGCGGAACCTATCGAAATTTTTTCGTAACAATTATTTCTCAGAACAACCCATCGTGCAACACATTGACAGGCTTTTCAGGCCGTTTCTGATCACCCTGTAAATTCTTACTCGTTTACGTTCAAGGAAAGTTAACTTTACGCATTACGTGATTAACCCTGTGCCTATAGCACATTATATTGTACAACCACTTGTTGTTGTTGTTGTTGTGGTCTTCAGTCCTGAGACTGGTTTGATCCAGCTCTCCATGCTAATCTATCCTGTGCAAGCTCCTTCATCTCCCAGTACCTACCTGACTCTGCTTAGTGTATTCATCTCTTGGTCTCCCTCTACGATTTTTACCCTCCACGCTGCCCTACAATGCTAAATTTGTGATCCCTTGATGCCTCAGGACATGTCCTACCAACCGATCCCTTCTTCTAGTCAAGTTGTGCCACAAATTCCTCTTCTCCCCAATCCTATTCAATACCTCCTCATTAGTTACGCGATATACCCACCTAATCTTCAACATTCTTCTGTAGCACCACATTTCGAAATCTTCTATTCTCTTCTTGTCCAAACTATTTATTGTCCATGTTTCACTTCCATACATGGCTACACTCCATACAAATACTTTCAGAAACGACTTCCTGACACTTAAATCTATACTCGATGTTAACAAATCTCTCTTCTTCAGAAACTCTTTCCTTGCCATTGCCAGTCTACATTTTATATCCTCTCTACTTCGACCATCATCAGCTATTTTACTCCCCAAATAGCAAAACTCCTTTCCTACTTTAAGTGTCTCATTTCCTAATCTAATTCCCTCAGCATCACCCGACTTAACTCGACTACATTCCATTATCCTTGTTTTGCTTTTGTTGATGTTCGTCTTATAACCTCCTTTCAAGACACTGTCCATTCCGTTCAACTGCTCTTCCAAGTCCTTTGCTGTCTCTGACAGAATTACAATGTCATCGGCGCACCTCAAAGTTTTTATTTCTTCTCCCTGGATTTTAATGCCTACTCCAAATTTTTCTTTTGTTTCCTTTACTGCTTGCTCAATATACAGATTGAATAACATCGGGGAGAGGCTACAACCCTGTCTCACTCCCTTCCCAACCACTGCTTCCCTTTCATGCCCCTCGACTCTTATAACTGCCATCTGGTTTCTGTATAAATTGTAAATAGCCTTTTGGTCCCTGTATTTTACCCCTGCCATTTAAAACCAAATAAAGTTGATCCTAATTGATAAAAATTATAGCACTCTGCACACCTTTTTTTTTGGGGGGGGGGGGGGGGAAGGTATTGCTATTTTTACTCTGACTTATGGCAACTTTTAGACCAAATTTTGAATTTGAATCCATTATTGGGCCCAAAACCACCTAAAAATTTGAGCGCAGAAAACGTCCAAAATATATTACTGAGATCTAATATTTTGTAATGGCCAAAGGATTTAATTTTCTGCTTCTAAAATTCTTGTGTCTGAAGGGATTCACGATCGTTAAAAAACAGCATTTTCGCCTCGTGTTCTTTGATTCTGGAGTATGTGGGTGATGAGGTTCTTTCTCAGAGACCTCACGGGCCACTTGAGGTTCTGGTTTGGGTTCTGGTTCTACTTCAGACACACAATGTCTTTTTATTCCTCTTTGCAATAGGTCGGGATGTTTTCGAAAAGACAATCTTTTCATTATTTTGTCCTTCCTGCTGGAATTACTACGCCAGGATACCGAACGCATCATTTTCTTCAGGAAAGATATGGTGTGCAAATTCGTTTCCGTCATTGTCCATTTGGCAGTGTACATTACTTTTGTGGCTAAATATGAGTTCAAAGTGGATGTATTTAGCTATGTTAAATAATTTGTTGACATTACTATTCTTTAAGACATTTAGCTAGTCATATGTATTCACAGCAATTTCACCTTTTTTTCATTTCTAACAGCAGCAGCAGGATTAACTTGTTCTGTAGTTGTAGATTTTTGTTGCTACAGTGACGTCAACTGTCAGCTGGAATTTTAGGGCTGCCAACTGCAAACTGGTAACGTCTGTAGGCATTTACGGCTCTCATATAAAAAAGGACTGCTTGTCTGGCGTTATTCTTTTATACAGAGCTATTCTGAGTTCCTTAAAATAACTATGAAATTTAGGAGATACGAATTCGTGAAGCACTGCATACACAGCTGCAAGATTTAGAAATGGGGTCTCTTGTCAGGGTCATGTTTCCCCAAGGGGAAAAGAGCTCTTTTTCTGAAGAGGGACTTTGATTGCTTTTAATATTATTGACTCCTGTTGAATTCCAATAAAATTCAAATTGATGCGAGCATGCACAGAATGGATTGAATTACTGTAATATACAAAAATTGAAAATAGATATTTTAGACTTTGTCGTACTTTTATGCTTGTACTGAAAATTTTCCTACTCCGACTAGCGGTCCCTTTCCGCTTTCCGTCACAAAAATGTAGCAAGTATGCTTACAATGTAAGCGTGGACATGCATGCTACGCAGATTTGGAATCCTTTCAACCAGATTACGTCGATCTCGGTGTAAGTGAAGAGAATACTGAAATGGGAATGCTGGGTGTGTTCTCCATATACATAAATGATTTCGTGGAGAGGATTCCCAGTAATCTGCGGTTGTTTGCTGGTGATGCCGTGGTGTACGGCAAGGTGTCGAAGATGAGTCACTCTAGAAAGCTACAAGACGACTTAGACAAAATTTCCAGTTTGTGTTATGAATGGAATAATTAAGTTAATGCGGATGAGTAGGAAAAACAAATCTGTGGTGTTTGGATATAGTATTAGTGTGTCCTGCTTGACACAGTCGAGTCATTAACATACACTACTGGCCATTAAAATTGGTTCACCACGAAGATGACGCGCTATAGGCGCGAAATTTAATCAACAGGAAGAAGATGCTGCGATATGCAAATGATTAGCCTTTCAGAGCATTCACACAAGGTTGGTGCGGTGGCGACACCTATAAAGTGCTGACATGAGGAAAGTTTCCAACCGATTTCTCATACACAAACAGCAGTTGACCGGCGTTACCTGGTGGAACGTTGTTGTGATGCCTCGTGTAAGGAGGAGAAATGCGTACCATCACGTTTCCAACTTTGATAAATGTCGGATTGTAGCCTAGCGCGATTCTGGTTTATCGCATCGCCACATTGCTGCTCGCGTTGGTCGAGATCCAATGACTGAGAGCCATTTGCACCATTTGAACAGACAGGAGCGCCTGCGATGGTGTACTCAACGACGAACCTGGATGCACGAATGGCAAAACGTCGTCTGTTCGGATGCATCCAGGTTGTGTTTACAGCGTCATGAATGTCGCATCCATGTTTAGCGACATCGCGGTGAACGCACATTGGAAGCGTCTATTAGTCATAGCGATACTGGCGTATCACCCGGCGTGATGGTACGGGGTGCCATTTGTTGCACCTCTCGGTCACCTCTTATTCACATTGACGGCACATTGAACAGTGGTCGTTAAATTTCAGATGTGTTGTGACCCGTGGCTCTACCCTTCATTCGATCCCTGCGAAACCCTGCATTTCAGCAGGATAATGCACGACCGCATGTTGCAGGTCCTGTACGGGCCTTTCGGGATACAGAAAATGTTCGACTGCTGTCCTGGCCTAGCACATTCTCTAGATTTCTCACCAACTGAAAACGTCTGGTCAATTGTGGCCAAGCAACTGGCTCGTCACAATGCACCAGTCACTACTCTTGATTAACTGTGGTATCGTGTTGAAGCTGCATGTGCAGCTGTACCTGTACACGCCATCCAAGCTCTGTTTGACTCAATGCCCAGGCGTATCAAGGCCGTTATTACGGCCAGAGATGGTTGTTCTGGGTACTGATTTCTCAGGATCTATGCACCCAAATTGTGTGAAAATGTAATCAATGCCAGTTCTAGTATAATATATTTGTCCAATGAATACCCGTCTATCATCTGAATTTCTTCTTGGTGTAGCAATTTTAATTGCCAGTAGTGTATATGGGCATAATGTTGTAAAGCGATATGACATGGAACGAGCATGTGAGAATTGTGGTAGTGAAGGCGAATCGTCAACTTTGGTTTAATGGGAGAAATTTAGAAAAGAGTGGTTCACCTGAAAGGAGATCGCAAATAGGACGCTGATGCGAGCTATTCTCAAGTACTGCGCGAGTGTTTGGGGTCCATACCAGCTCGACATCGAAGCAACTCAGAGGCGGGCTGCTAGATTTGTTACCGTTAGGTTCGAACAATACGTGTTACGGAGATGCTTCGGGAACTCAAATGGGAATCCCAGGAGGGAAGGCGTCCGCAGCTCGTGGTCTAGTGGCTAGCGTAGCTGCCTCTGGATCACGAGGTCCCGGGTTCGATTCCCGGCCGGGTTGGGGATTTTCTCTGCCTGGGGACTGGGTGTTTGTGTTGTCCTCATCAATTCATCATCATCAGAATTCGTGACTTTGGCTGGACTGTACTGTGTACAAAACTTGGGCTGTGCAAAAATTGGGACGTTGTAGAGGCGCTGATGACAGCGCAGGTGAACACCCCACAAACCAACCATCATTAAACATCTGCAGGGAAGACGACTTTCTTTTCGACAAACACTGTTGAGAAAATTTAGAGAACCGGTATTTGAAGCTGACTGCATAATGATTTTATTGCCGCCAACGTACCAGGTGATCAAAAAGTCAGTATAAATTTGAAAACTTAATAAACCGCGGAATAATGTAGATAGAGAGGTAAAAATTGACACACATGATTGGAATGACATGGGGTTTTATTAGAACCAAAAAAAAGTTCACAACAAAATGTCCGACAGATGGCGCTGGACAGCAAAACGTCAGTGACTGCACATGACAATCGTGTATAAAAGAAGCACTAATGAGAGAGAGAATCAGATGTGCCAGCAGTTGCAGCATGTTGACGTAACCTGAAAAGGCGCTTTTACTGAAGCTGTATTGTCAGAATGGGGAATGTGCTATTTCAGCGTTATGATCCTATCGCCATAGGAAGGGGATTCGAACGGGTAAAGTTCCGTTGACAAATACAGCTGTGGCGGAATGATTTCAAAGTTCGAAGCCACGGGTTGTTTAGACGGTAGACCCCGTAGCGGCCGACCGAGCACAAGGCGTAATGCTGCTGCAACAGTTCAGGAAGAAATGGAGACTGTAGCGGGTTCGTCTATGCACAGGGAAGTCAGCGCTTGTGCAGTCGCACGTCGCCTCGGCTTTCCATACACTACTGTTTGGTTGGCACTGAGGCGTACCCTCCGATGCTATCCGTACAAAATCCATCGGCATCATGAACTGTTACCTGGTGATTTAGTGAAGTGGAGGGCATTTGCGGTGTGGGCGTTTCAAATGATGGCGGAAGATGACGATTGGTTGAGTAACGTGTCGTGGACCGACGAAGCTCATTTCACGCTCCGAGGGTCTGTCAACGCTCACAACTGCAGAATCTGGGCTAACGAAAATCCTTGAACTGTCGTAGAAACTCCATTGCACGACGAGAAAGTCATGGTATCGGTTGGATTTACCACATCTACCTCTATCGGGCCTTTTTTTCTTCGAGGAAATGGGTGATTCTGAAAACTACTACCGTGACAGGTGAGAGGTACGCCGATATGTTACAGAATCGCTTCACCCCCAGCCTGGCTGATAAACATCTGCTGGAACGTACGATGTTTATGCAGGATGGCGCTCCACCCCATATTGCTAGACGCGTGAAAGATCTCTTGCGCGCGTCCGTTTGGTGATGATCGTGTGCTCAGCCGCCACTTTCGTCATGCTTGACCTCCCAGGTCCCCAGACCTTAGTCCGTGCGATTATTGGCTTTAGGGTTACCTGAAGACGCAAGTGTATCGTGATCGACCGACATCTCTAGGGATGCTGAAAGACAACTTCCGACTCCAATGATTCACCATAACTCCGGACATGCTTTAAAGTGCTGTTCACAACATTATTCCTCGACTACAGCTATTGTTGAGGAATGATGGTGGACATGTTGAGCATTTCCTGAAAAGAACATCGTCTTCGCTTTGTCTTACTTTGTTATGCTAATTATTGCTATTCTGGTCAGATGAAGCGGCATCTGTCGGACATTTTTTGAACTTTTGTATTTATTTATTTATTTATTTTGTTCTAATAAAACCCCATGTCATTCCAAGCGTGTGTGTCAATTTATACCTCTCTATTTACATTATTCCGTGATTTATTCAGTTTTCAAATTTATACTGACTTTTTTATCACCTGGTCATTGCGCTTAAGGACCACGAAAATAAGGTTTGAGAAATTAGGGCTCTTATGGAGGCACATAGACTATCGTTTTTCTGTCACTTTATTTGCGAGTGGAACAGAAAGGAAATGACAAGTAGTGGTACAGGGTGCCCTCCGCTGCGCACATTCCGCTTGCAGAATGTCTGTGTAGACAGATGTAGATGCAGATTTCCAGTTTTGGTATTCCATTCGGTCTGACTGTTGTGTGTGCGGTAACTCGCCGGTCAGCAAGCTGCTGACTTCCGCCGCACGTAGAGGTCAGTGACCTCGCTTAGCTCCCCGGTCCTTCCCTAGTGGCCGGCAGTGGTACCTAGCTGCTCCGTCCGTTTCCGGGAACTTGCCTGGTCGCCCTATCCATAATGCACGCGGGAGCGACGTCAATTATTATCGAGCGCGCCACGTCACCGTGCTACCCCCACCACCCTATCACTCCTCTCCCCCCCCCCCCCCCACACCAATCCACTACTCTCTCATTAGAATAGCTGGCTGGCTTCGCTTTGTCTCGCCTTCACGCAAGCCTCGCCCTTCGTGCCCTCCTGCATTATTTGTCTCGGAACGAGGTCGCCTATACATATTGGACTCCCGATCGGACAGCGGAAGAAAACTTTTGATTAAATTTTCCCTCTGCAGCAGCTTTTGCTTACGTAACGGCCGACTGCTTTCTATGCACCGAACGGCGCGGAGGGTTACGTCGAGCCCGAGCAGTCGCACGAAATCGACTATCGGCTCTGCTAACTGCTAACTTGTGGTATGTCATTTCCTGTGCTAACTTCACGGAAACTGATGCTCCACGAAAACCTCACGTCCGTAAGGCTTAGTTCTGTTCTGTTCATTACACAAGGGATCGGTATTCAAGTGAGACGGAGCCCTACCAATAATCAAAGAGCATCGAGAATGAAAGAATGCTAGTCACGCAAAATATCGCAAGGAATAACATCACTGATACATGCAGAGAACGGAGATTATAATGCTTACAATGTAGTCTGTTTTCAGAAAATAAGGAAGAAGAAAACATTAGACTGCAACGTACCGTCAACGTGAAGGTTACGATTATAGAACTACTACTAATTCGAAAGAAACAAGCAATCGCCGCTGAACATATCAGTGTGTGCCATATTAATGTTAAATTAAAGGAGGCGGGGGAGGAGGGGGGGAATTTAAATCTTTCTCCAAGTGAACAGTCCATTGCTTTCCGATCCGTACACACAAGGACAAACGAACGACAAAATTCTCTTTTCTAGTAGAGACGGCCAACGCGCTACAACGTAAAGATTCAAGTCCGGTTGATAGGGGAATGCTGACTGTCAGCTTTTGGATGGCAAGAAAAGGACGTGGTACTGTGAATTTAATTATCTTCACAAATGACATCTCAAACCTTTCTGTAGCATATCATTATTTTCTTAAGGTGTAAATTCCGTCTTTGCGATTACGTGGAAGGCTGTTTATCTGATTGGCAGACGTTTGCTTCTTTTACCTTCAAAATGTTTTCAGTGACGTATGATACATACTTTCTGTCTTTATAGATTTATATGGCAGACAGGTGATGAAACGATTGTGAACTTGTTGCGATAGCTCAGTCTTCCGGATGATTTTAGCGTCGGTTTCTAGCACTGTTCTTCCACTTAGGATTTCTTGTGTTCCTTTTCACATATGTATCACAATGGAACTGTATTTGTTTGTTCTGTACAGGATGTTCAAAAATGGCTCTGAGCACTATGGGACTTAACATCTGTGGTCATCAGTCCCCTAGAACTTAGAACTACTTAAACCTAACTAACCTAAGGACAGCACACAACACCCAGTCATCACGAGGCAGAGAAAATCCCTGACCCCGCCGGGGCTCGAACTGTACAGGATGTCCTATGTCCTTTTCTTGACGTCTGCATGCAGACTGCACAGTTGTTTTCACCAATATATTTTTAAGAAACAGATACAATCTATGCGGAACTATAACGCACACAAGCTCGCCGCCACAGGCTTTCACCTCTTCCATCCTCATATAAAAATACGAGATTACTACAGAAATCAAACGTACAGACACATACACGCATACACAAACACACAGACACATACACACACACACACACACACACACACACACACACACACACACACAAGCAAACAACCAGACAAGAAACTGAACTGCATACAGCCACCACAACGCAAACAAGAGACCACGATGAAGCACACCGCGGAAGTGAGCAAACCTACAAATAACAAATACACAGTATAAATACTCGCTTTTAAAAATATATTGGTGAAAACAACTATGCAGTCTGCATGCAGACGTCAAGAAAAGGACATAGGACATCCCGTACAGTTCGATTCCCGGCGGGGTCAGGGATTTTCTCTGCCTCGTGATGGCTGTTACTTATGCTAGTTTTTTTGTTAATTATTTTCTTATTATTAGTAAGGAACTCTCCTGTAATGTTTCAGTTTCCTGTTGGTTGGTCATTTCACTACTGTTTTGTTTTGAACGGCCAGTGTCGGTTGGTCGCAGTCAGTGTGCTCCCTGCCGCCGTTGGATAAGCAGCTGAGCAGCAAGTCGTATACTCCTAGCTCACTCATTTGTTACATAGTTTAACTCTTAATTTCTTTGCGTGTTTTTGGTTCTTGCATTGTTTAATTCATAAATTTCGGGCGTATTATAGTATTTGAGAGTGTAGCATCGTGTTTTAGTACCTGAATAGTGTAATTTCGCTTAGTCTCCTTCCGCCGCCGAGCAGTGTCAGCAGTGCGCAAGTAGCAGCATTACTGCATTTACTAGGCAATCTTGTATTTTAATAACCGTTTAAATTTTGTCGATTTGTTTGCGCTCTCTGTAGATTAGTTCAGACGTTCTTAGCAAAACAGTTTTTAGCATGGATAGGGACTGCAACTGCTGTGTTCGGATGCAGGCTGAGTTGGCATCCCTTCGCTCCCAGCTTCAGGCAGTGTTGGCTTCGGTCACACAGCTTGAGGCTGTTGCCAATGGGCATCACTGTGGGGGTCGGGATGGGGGTTTGTCGGGGACGGCCAGCTCGTCCCACGCATCCCCTGATCGGACTACGACTGTGGTTGCCCGGGATACTGCCCGCATTGAGGCTGATCCCTCACCTGTGGTAGAGTGGGAGGTCGTTTCAAGGTGTGGCAGGGGGCGAAAGACATTCCGGAGGGCTGAACGGAAAGCCTCTCCAGTTTGTCTGACGAACCGGTTTCAGGCTCTGTCTCAGGCTGATACTGATCTTCGGCCTGACATGGCTGCTTGTCCTGTTCCAGAGGTTGCCCCTCAGTCTGCAAGATCCGGGCAGTCGCAGAGGGTGGGCTTACTGGTAGTTGGGAGCTCCAACGTCAGGCGCGTAATGGGGCCCCTTAGGGAAATGGCAGCAAGAGAGGGGAAGAAAACCAATGTGCACTCCGTGTGCATACCGGGGGGAGTCATTCCAGATGTGGAAAGGGTCCTTCCGGATGCCATGAAGGGTACAGGGTGCACCCATCTGCAGGTGGTCGCTCATGTCGGCACCAATGATGTGTGTCGCTATGGATCGGAGGAAATCCTCTCTGGCTTCCGGCGGCTATCTGATTTGGTGAAGACTGCCAGTCTCGCTAGCGGGATGAAAGCAGAGCTCACCATCTGCAGCATCGTCAACAGGACTGACTGCGGACCTTTGGTACAGAGCCGAGTGGAGGGTCTGAATCAGAGGCTGAGACGGTTCTGCGACCGTGTGGGCTGCAGATTCCTCGACTTGCGCCATAGGGTGGTGGGGTTTCGGGTTCCGCTGGATAGGTCAGGAGTCCACTACACGCAACAAGCGGCTACACGGGTAGCAGGGGTTGTGTGGCGTGGGCTGGGCGGTTTTTTAGGTTAGATGGCCTTGGGCAAGTACAGAAAGGGCAACAGCCTCAACGGGTGCGGGGCAAAGTCAGGACATGCGGGGACCAAGCAGCAATCGGTATTGTAATTGTCAACTGTCGAAGCTGCGTTGGTAAAGTACCGGAACTTCAAGCGCTGATAGAAAGCACCGAAGCTGAAATCGTTATAGGTACAGAAAGCTGGCTTAAGCCAGAGATAAATTCTGCCGAAATTTTTACAAAGGTACACACGGTGTTTAGAAAGGATAGATTGCATGCAACCGGTGGTGGAGTGTTCATCGCTGTTAGTAGTAGTTTATCCTGTAGTGAAGTAGAAGTGGATAGTTCCTGTGAATTATTATGGGTGGAGGTTACACTAAACAACCGAACTAGGTTAATAATTGGCTCCTTTTACCGACCTCCCGACTCAGCAGCATTAGTGGCAGAACAACTGAGAGAAAATTTGGAATACATTTCACATAAATTTTCTCAGCATGTTATAGTCTTAGGTGGAGATTTCAATTTACCAGATATAGACTGGGACACTCAGATGTTTAGGACGGGTGGTAGGGACAGAGCATCGAGTGACATTATACTGAGTGCACTATCCGAAAATTTCCTCGAGCAATTAAACAGAGAACCGACTCGTGGAGATAACATCTTGGACCTACTGATAACAAACAGACCCGAACTTTTCGAATCTGTATATACAGAACAGGGAATCAGTGATCATAAGGCCGTTGCAGCATCCCTGAATATGGAAGTTAATAGGAATATAAAAAAAAGGGAGGAAGGTTTATCTGTTTAGCAAGAGTAATAGAAGGCAGATTTCAGACTACCTAACAGATCAAAACGAAAATTTCTGTTCCGACACTGACAATGTTGAGTGTTTATGGAAAAAGTTCAAGGCAATCGTAAAATGCGTTTTAGACAGGTACGTGCCGAGTAAAACTGTGAGGGACGGGAAAAACCCACCGTGGTACAACAACAAAGTTAGGAAACTACTGCGAAAGCAAAGAGAGCTCCACTCCAAGTTTAAACGCAGCCAAAACCTCTCAGACAAACTGAAGCTAAACGATGTCAAAGTTAGCGTAAGGAGGGCTATGCGTGAAGCGTTCATTGAATTCGAAAGTAAAATTCTATGTACCGACTTGACAGAAAATCCTAGGAAGTTCTGGTCTTACGTTAAATCAGTAAGTGGCTCGAAACAGCATATCCAGACACTACGGGATGATGATGGCATTGAAACAGAGGATGACACGCGTAAAGCTGAAATACTAAACACCTTTTTCCAGAGCTGTTTCACAGAGGAAGACCGCACTGCAGTTCCTTCTCTAAATCCTCGCACAAACGAAAAAATGGCTGACATCGAAATAAGTGTCCAAGGAATAGAAAAGCAACTGGAATCACTCAATAGAGGAAAGTCCACTGGACCTGACGGGATACCAATTCGATTCTACACAGAGTACGCGAAAGAACTTGCCCCCCTTCTAACAGCCGTGTACCGCAAGTCTCTAGAGGAACGGAGGGTTCCAAATGATTGGAAAAGAGCACAGATAGTCCCAGTCTTCAAGAAGGGTCGTCGAGCAGATGCGCAAAACTATAGACCTATATCTCTTACGTCGATCTCTTGTAGAATTTTAGAACATGTTTTTTGCTCGCGTATCATGTCATTTCTGGAAACCCAGAATCTACTATGTAGGAATCAACATGGATTCCGGAAACAGCGATCGTGTGAGACCCAACTCGCCTTATTTGTTCATGAGACCCAGAAAATATTAGATACAGGCTCCCAGGTAGATGCTATTTTTCTTGACTTCCGGAAGGCGTTCGATACAGTTCCGCACTGTCGCCTGATAAACAAAGTAAGAGCCTACGGAATATCAGACCAGCTGTGTGGCTGGATTGAAGAGTTTTTAGCAAACAGAACACAGCATGTTGTTATCAATGGAGAGACGTCTACAGACGTTAAAGTAACCTCTGGCGTGCCACAGGGGAGTGTTATGGGACCATTGCTTTTCACAATATATATAAATGACTTAGTAGATAGTGTCGGAAGTTCCATGCGGCTTTTCGCGGATGATGCTGTAGTATACAGAGAAGTTGCTGCATTAGAAAATTGTAGCGAAATACAGGAAGATCTGCAGCGGATAGGCACTTGGTGCAGGGAGTGGCAACTGACCCTTAACACAGACAAATGTAATGTATTGCGAATACATAGAAAGAAGGATCCTTTATTGTATGATTATATGATAGCGGAACAAACACCGGTAGCAGTTACTTCTGTAAAATATCTGGGAGTATGCGTACGGAACGATTTGAAGTGGAATGATCATATAAAACTAATTGTTGGTAAGGCAGGTACCAGGTTGAGATTCATTGGGAGAGCGCTTAGAAAATGTAGTCCATCAACAAAGGAGGTGGCTTACAAAACACTCGTTCGACCTATACTTGAGTATTGCTCATCAGTGTGGGATCCGTACCAGGTCGGGTTGACGGAGGAGATAGAGAAGATCCAAAGAAGAGCGGCGCGTTTCGTCACTGGGTTATTTGGTAACCGTGATAGCGTTACGGAGATGTTTAATAAACTCAAGTGGCAGACTCTGCAAGAGAGGCGCTCTGCATCGCGGTGTAGCTTGCTCGCCAGGTTTCGAGAGGGTGCGTTTCTGGATGAGGTATCGAATATATTGCTTCCCCCTACTTATACTTCCCGAGGAGATCACGAATGTAAAATTAGAGAGATTAGAGCGCGCACGGAGGCTTTCAGACAGTCGTTCTTCCCGCGAACTATACGCGACTGGAACAGGAAAGGGAGGTAATGACAGTGGCACGTAAAGTGCCCTCCGCCACACACCGTTGGGTGGCTTGCGGAGTATCAATGTAGATGTAGATGTAGATGTAATATTCATATCTTGTTCCATGATGCATAATTCATATTCATGATTTCTCAAATATTCAGCACAGGTACAATGGCTATATTAATATTTACAATTCGTTATATAAGTTCCGTGTCTGTCATTCTCAGATATAAATATTTTCTATGCTGAGTCTTAGCGAAGGTGCTCACGGTTTTTCCGTTACATAAAATTTGGAGTCGCTTACATTATTGTTTATAAACCTGTCTCGCCCAGTTTCAGTAAAATTCAGCTTGTACAGCGAAGGCACACTATTTATTGAACCTGTCCTTTGCAAATGAGGTAAGACTGATTTCTAAACTTCTAAAAGCTAAGGAAATATAGGAGGAAGAACCAAAACTCATAGAACGTATTAAATAAACTTATTTTTTTGCGTTTAATTCCTTTTAACTTCTTCGCTACTTTCCAGTATAACTGAGTATTCACAATGGTGCGTGGCCTGCTCTAAGCATGGATGCTGTTCGTTTTCTTGTCTGTCTGCTTTTGTGTGTGTGTGTGTCTGTGTGTGTGTGTGTGTGTGTGTGTGTGTGCGTGTGTGTGTGTGTGTGTGTGTGTGTGTGTGTGTGTGTGTGTGTGTGTTTGCTATGCCGATCGATTTCAGAGGTCTGCTTCTCCTTCTTTGACGAAAAATGAAAATGAGGTGACAGGAAAGATGACACCCAAGTGAACTGCTAATCGATTGTAAAACACTCAAAGGTAATAACATAAAATCTACAGTGAATCGCGAAAGTAAATGGATTAATTCACGTCCCAGCCAGGGGGAGGGCAGTGTGACTTAACTAACACTGTGCAGAGTAGTCATTAACATTGCACTGTACAGCAGATACATTGATGCAGATGTAGACCTAATTGGTGGTACTGTAGGGGAGTAGGTCTCCAGCTTCACCCTCGATTTTCCCTTCATTGCCGTGGAAAGTCGCAATAACACGGACGTAATGCTACACTGCACTTTCCTTCATTCACATACAGCACATATGCACTGCGGAATGGAGTATGATCCTGACTCAGTATTTCAGTAAATAACACGAACACACATCTAGAGGAGTCTCAACGCTTGTAAACAATGAAGAAAATCGCTATGTTCTAGTACATTATTATGAATTATGTGAATTTACACCGATGAACACATGTTCAACTAGTGTAATAATGCAAGCACATACGTAAGTAATTCGAGGTGTGACTAATAAATGAATGGAAGTAATCAAACTGAACAAGAATAACATAGCGACCGTTTCACACTTCCGACTAATACGTTCATCCAGTTAATGGGACTCCTCGTACAAAATGAGCATAAATTTGAAAAAAGAGTTCTGGTGTATAGAAAAGAGTACTTCATGCCGGTTACCTAAATGTATAGTTTATAGAGATTATCATTTTCCATTCATTCATAAATTTAGTTTGAAAGTGATATTGCAGAGGTGGCACTCCCCTCTGTCATTTTAAAGTGATCGGTATATGTGATGTATTCTTCTTTTCCTTATTTTTTTCCAACTTTCGGTTATGGGGCGTTAACATACATGTGTTATAGAAGGCTCTGATTACCGGACCCTAAGTACAGGCGTATCTAGAAGGCTGTGACTTAGTTGCAACCAAACATCTTGTGATGTATTTACTTACGTCTTGCTTTCGGAATTTTGAACAAGTGCACTTCGTAGTTACTGCTGTGTTGTTCTGTTTCAGTGTTTGTATTTTCTGTGTCAGAAATGCCGAGGGTAAAGAAATTTGTCAGTAAATGGAGGTTTCGAGGCAAGCATGTCAAAGCAACATCGAGTAATACATATCATTTAGTTCAACAATTGTCTTCAGAAATTGAGTGTACACTGTACAGGTATACAACACACTCCTTTCAATCGGCCTGCCAGATGTAATCCGTTACTCTCAAAGCGTAGATGTTGCGCGTGAAACTCCTCAGCCTCTGACTTGAGTTCAGTCCTTACTACCGTCCTGCGTCAAATTTTTCTGCTCGGTTTTAGGAAATCAAACGATGCGCACGTTTAGTGCCACCGTCTCTGGCGGACCGCTTGAATTTACGCGCGCTATGATCTGGTTGGCTTACTTCAATGCTAATTAATTCGGAAACGGAGAAACGTATCGAATGCCTTTCTTAACAATTATTTCTCAGCACGATCTACTCTTCAACATTCTTACCAGCTTTTCAGACTGTTTCTGACCACCGTGTGTATCTGTTGTACTGATCAAAGTTGGAAGTATATGAAAGAGCTGATGATTTGTGTTACTTACATTCATGGTTTCTGTAATCTTATGCCTGACAATCATTGTTATTTATGAGGTTCTTGATGTAATAACCGAATGAATAAAAACTGTTCTCTTCTGCCCACACTCTCTGTCCACTAATAAATCCTGTCGTATATTTTATCAAGTAGGCTATGAGACAGGTTGTATATATACGAGGTGCGACAATAAAGTAATGAGACTGATTTTCTTTGCAGTATATGGCAACCCTACAGGCTTGCGTAGGCACAATATCTTTGACCTTGGTCCATAAGCTGCTTCTAGTCCAAGCGGCACATCGATGCAACTGCTCAGTCGTGAGTTGTGCTGTAACAAGTTAACACGTGTTTGTGTCTCTCGTCACGGAACTGCATAATATTGCGCAACAATATGCCATTTCTTTTTGCGTTAATTTAGGTGAAAACGCAACGACAACTTACGGTAAGCATCAGAAGGCATTTGGAGAGGAGGTTATGTCAGGAGCTCAAGTTTTTCGTTGGCGTAAAATGTTTAGTGAAGGCAGAACGAATACTGAAGATGAAGACCGCAGTGGACGACCATCAACCTCACGAACGGATGTCAGCTTGGCCAGGGTGCCTGAACTCGTACGATCTGATCGAAGACTATCCGTAAAAATGATTGCAGAAGAACTGAACATCAATCAAGAAAAGGTTCATCTGATAATAACTGAAGATCTTGGTATGAGAAAGATTTGTGCAAAAATCGTCCCCAAAAATCTCACACCACAACAGCGAGAAACACGGAAAATTGTGGCAGTCGATCTGTTAGAGCAAACAGAATTCAACCCAGAATTGCTTAGCCGTGTTATCGCTGGTGATGAATGTTGATTTTTTCAGTACGATCCAGAGACAAAACGCCAAAGTTCGCAATGGTGCTCAAAGGGATCACCCAGACCAAAAAATGCTCGCGTGTCAAAGTCAAAAGTGAAATGCATGCTTGTGTGCTTCTTTGATTCCAAGGGTATTGTTCATAAAGAGTGGTGCTTCTTGGACAAGCAGTTAACCAATACTACTACAAAGAAATTTTATAAAGACTTCGTAAAAGAGTTCTTCGTGTCCGGTGCCAACATTGCTGATAATTGGATTCCGCATCACGATAATGCGCCACCCCATGCTGCTGTGTCAGTACAGCAATTTTTAACCTCCAAACAAATTTCAGACTACCGCAGCCACCTTAATCACCAGATATCGGTCTGTGCGACTTTTTTCTATTTCCAAAAGTCAAAACGGCGGTCATGGAACACCATTTTCAAGCAACACAAAATGTCCAAAAAGCTGTGATGAGGGTCTTTGAGGATATTACAGAAGATGAGTTCCAGAAATGTTACCATCAATGGCAGAGGCGCTGGAAAAAGGGTGTGCAATCAGAAGGGAAGTACTTTGAAGGAGACAACACTAAACTTGACTAAAACGGTAAGTAACATTTTTTTCACATCAGTCTCATTACTTTATTGTCGCACCTCGTAGTTCAACTTTCGTGAATCACAGTGTATTGAAATTATCTTTCATATAACTGCTTTAATGAAATCCTTGAAGTGCTTCGCATTTGCCTCTGTTATTGACATGCGATGCAATTACTAACATTAAAATCATCAGATGCTAATAAACAGAGTGTAAATCCTAACCTTCCTTCAGGTTATGAGGATCGTCGGGACTTAGTATTCTGCTTTTACATTTCTCCCTTAATTCTAATGAGGATCAATTGTTCTCCCTTAATTCTAATGAGAAGCAATTGAAAAGCGTCAACTCACGTAAGTACAAAGTTCTGGAATAATTCTAAGAAGGACTAGAGCTGCAGTTCCGTATCAAGAGCACTACATCTGCACGCTCCATGCCTTACGTAAAATTCAGACATCTACATACTTATTTTCCTACAACATATAGCTAGCTTCATCAAAAATAGCGTGCTCACCATTGTTATACATCAAGCCCTGTCGGAATTTCTCCTTACAAACTGAAATCTATGATACCACTTTGCTTTTAGCTGTGTTGACCTTCTCTTTGTTTATAAACTATTTTAATTCCCGATTCTGGACATTTATAGCATTTTTTGTTACTCACACGAAATTTTGCCGTATATATATTTTTCCATTTATATATCAATAGTTACTTACGCTAGTATATTATACGATATCAAATTTATAACGAAACAAAGTGGGTAAATTTATAAATATTTGTCTATATTGTTATTATAACAATTCTCTAAAATGATTTGCATTTCTGAATTATAGCCATCAATTTGAAACTATGTTAATCATAAAAAGTGGAAATTAAGAGACCGCACAGAATACTACGACTGGTAAATGTGCAGACGGCATGGTACAAATGGGGAGAGGGGTAGTGGTGGGGGTTGCGGGAAGGCGTTGAAGAGGAAGTGGTCAGCGCTGCAGGGGAAGTGCCTTTCTAAACTCAAGCCTACGTTCACATTTTTTGTTAATACTAAATGGGGCGCCTCCACACCCACGCTTGCATGGTGAACATTCAAAAAAAAATCTGTCTCACCAGCTTTGGTTAGTATTTAAAATGATTTGAGGCGGAAATGCAGCGATTTATTTTTGTCTGGCTTGTTAACTATTTGCAGCTTTCAGAGAAGCATCATGGGTGGCGAATTTTGAGTAAAACCTACACATTTCTGCTGCTTCCACGTTAAAACTTGTTTCTATTGCAAAAGACACAGCAGATTTTACACAGTCTCATCTCAATAATATGTTGTGCAGATGCAACTGCAAGAGAATTTTGAAACAGTGGTTTATTAAGTTTATTAAATGAGGAAGAGAGGAAAAGTAAGGTCAGTATCTTATGAAAGCTCACATCCTCGTTCAAAATAAATGTATAATGTATTCACTTACGTTTTTCCTAAACCCATAGCATTTCTCGTTTCATCAGCTATCTTTATGCCTTAAAAATTAGATTCCTTCATCGAAAAAGTCTGTCGTTAACGGAATAACACGTTAGATAATGAAGTTTTGCGTAATAAACCATATGGAAAAATACGATGGTCTTTACATGCAACGATTTGTCAAAATCTCATTCAGATATTTCAAACCGTTTATGAAATATAATGAATGTTGTGGATATTTCACGCTGGCTTTATTGCTGGCCTGGAGCGATTGCAAATGAGTGTGCTAATAACTCTCACTTGTTCTGCACCTGAATGAATGAACATGATGTGAAAGTCTTTGACTTGTATGGTTAGAAAGACAATCGATCGCTTGTTATGTTTTATGTGCTTTCAGAGTTTACATTTTCCTTGTAATTTTAGACATTGTTGGCGACTGTGGAATGCTGAAGGTTCAATAATAATAAAACATCAGATCCTACAAACAAGTAGTTATCCTTCAGGCTTATCATTTATGGGTCTCACTACGCACTTATGAAGAGCCCTGGACGCTGCAGCCGTTCGCAAGTTAAGTAAATAGTTAACAATATGTGTGAAGATTCCTTTCTTGAACTTCATTAACTAACTCTGCTACCAATGAGATTATAGCTCATGCAAAATGACATCAACTTTTTATATTGTCATTATAAATAATACAGGAAGGATATTTGCACCATGCACAACTATGCGTTGATCTTGAGCGCCACCAGCGTCAATACTGTTGGCATGTAACGCTATGCTCTGTCTCATTCTCCTCCGTTCCCCGCAGTGTAAACGCGTGTTAACTGGTATAGGCGCTCATCCTTCTGTGGTCGTTTCCATTCGCTTCGATGTAATTGAGGTTTTCGACAGCAATTCGATCAGTTGCGCGCACTATAGTAATTGACACAATGAGGCACTGTGAAAAGTGGATGGTTCGCACACCACTGTTGTCGCGCGGAAACTACCTTCTCGCTCATTTGATAGCAGCAGTTACAGAAGGCAAGCGTCTCCCCTCCCCTCCAGCTGACACCCCCCCCCCCTGGTCACAAATACCAATGTTTAGACACCACTAGTAGATAGACTGAAGTTTTCGTCGCAGCCATCCACGGATCCAGGAATCAGTCCTGGGGGAGGGGAGCTGCGGTTTGGTACAGCCAGCTTACTCTCACTACCACTTTTTACGCTACAACAATAATGATAACAATAAAGTACTTGAAATATTATAATAATAATAATGAATTTAAAAATTCAAGCCCATCACTGTTAGCAAAAACAAAAGAAAATCCTGTGGCTCGTTCTGTTTAAGCGGAACGGATATTTCTAAAGGCAACACTCATACTGAAAAAGTAGCAGAACACTAAGTGGAATTATTGTTGTGAAGCTTGTTCTCTTAGACAATAATGGTGTGCCTCAGTCTCCATTTCTCTTTCAATAAATTGGATGTCTACTTTTGCACTGTTAAAAAGTCGTGTACTTGAATGTACACACAACAAATTACTCATCACAAATACATAAACGTACGTATTTCCTTTGCTTGATTTTTTTTTTTTTACCACAGAGTTTTTAATGGTGCTCACAAATACTTCATTTCTTAATTTGGAAGACAACAGTTTCAGATATCACCATTTCATTTGTTATCTTGCAATTTAATGTGATTTTGCATATACCTCGGATGTTTAGTTATATGGCATGAGTATTTAGTGACTCGTCTCTCCATAATGTTCTCGGAAGCTGGCAGAAAACCCAAAGAGATTCTCGTCATACACAAAGCACACCAGTGGCTTGAAGCAATCAATACCTTCTCTGCACGATAACAATGGTGAAGTCACTGATGACAGTGCCACTAAAGCAGAGTTATTTAATAAGGGTTTTCCGAAACTCCTTCACCAAAAAAGAAGTAAATATTCCTGAATTACAATCAAGAACAACTGCCAAGATGAGAAACACAGAAGTAGATATCCTCGGAGTAACGAAGCAGCTTAAATCACTTAACAATGGCAAGGCCTCCGGTCCAGATTGTATACAAGTCAGGTTCCTCTCAGAGTATGCTGACACAATAGCTCCATATTTTGCAATTATATATAACCGTTCGCCCACAGAAAGTTCCGTACCTAAAGACTGGAAAATTGCTCAAGTCACACCAATACCCAAAAAAGGGAAGTAGGAGTAATCCGTTGAATTACAGGCCCATATCACTAACGTCAATTTTCAGTAGGATTTTGGAAAATATGCTGTGTTAGAACATTATGAAGAACGTCGAAGAAAACGATTTATTGACACACAGTCAGCACGGATTCAGAAAATTTCGCTCTTGTGAAACACAACCAGCTGTTTATACTCATGAAGTTATTAGTGCTATCGACAGGGGATGTCAAATTGATTCCAAATTTTTAGATTTCCAGAAGGCTTTCCACACCGTTCCTCACAAGTGTCTTCTAACCAAACTGCGTGCCTATGGGATATCGTCAGTTGTGCGATTGGATTCGTGTAGTACCGTGAGGCTGGGCAATGACCGAAACCGGTAGCAGTAAACAAGAATTACAAGAGAACATTGTCATACATTTTCACAAATTTTCAAGTTGGCTGTTAGCGTTATTTTAAGCACCACAGCGTCATTTCCAAATGGAAGGTCCTAACTTGAAAAAATGTCGAATATTTTCAGTATGCTCTCGAATATTTATATATTCATAGCGGTTTTAAATTAAAAATAAGTCAAAGGCAAACAGCGTTTTCTTTCAAAAAATACTACTGGACAGTTAACTCAGAACAAGAAGAAACAAGAGCTGTTACTGGTCCCGATGAACCTTCTCGAGTCCTGCTCGGTCGACAACACTCAGAGGAACCAGAAGTAATCTGAAGATGTCCATCGTAGCTCTCGACGAAACGTCAGGAACAAACAAGTGTCATGGACCACGACCAAGCAACCCGGAAGATTCATTTACCAAGTAGGTTCCAAATGAATATTTCGATCCCTTTTCATACATTGGAATAATATGCAGAGAGATGCCAACTTTTAGTCTGGTTGGAAACAAGACGAAAACAGTTGGATGTTTCAAGACAGCTGATTAGAAGTTAAATGACTGATAAATTTGATAAAACGTAGAGTATTACACTGATCTGTAACTAAGATCGCGAGTACAAATTACAGCGTGAGAGCCATTGTTGAATTAGTACCGAGAGACTTCGTTAGGTTGAGGGACGGGTGAAAGCCAAGCCGGAGAATTTCCTGGTCTGGCGACGACTGCTCGAGCCTTTCGAGGTCTGCTCAAAGATAAAAATTCGTTTTTATAGCCGTTAAAAAATATATCAGCTCTCTCTGCGAAGACTCTGAAAGTCGACGATAGCCAGTGGTGTCTCGCTGGCGAGTGTGATATCAAAGTTATCCTTGTGATCTGAATAGAGCTGTATATCCGCACTACAAACCTATATCAGCGTATCAATTTCCCCTCTCTCCTCTCCCAGACTGACAATCTTCGGATATCCTACACTCCCTCCTAAAACTGATACCAATCACCGCATCCTTTCACCCCTGGTTGTTAATCCTGGCACTAGGCCACACTTGTACTAACACATCCCTCCAACGTTACAACTGCATACTCTCCATGTCCTATTCAAATTAATCACATCCCGCTACCTTACCATTATGTCCTGTCAGAGATCTACCCATCACTCCAGCATTAGCACTTGCAGTAATAAGGAGGGGGAGCGGGGATTCTTTAAGCCCACCTAAACGATTCGTTCGGGGTCTTCTTCTACAATTTTCAAAACGCTCTAAAACTCCAACAACCTTTTTCACCCACTGATGCTGTACCTTCAATAAAGAGGGGTGTGTCCGGTGTTGTAAAGACAGACGACAAGAAACTATACTACTAAAAATGAAAGAATATTTTACTCGTAATCTTGAATGTAGAACCGTATGTTGTAAGAAATTTAGAAACACGTACTTATTTTATACACTTAAATTTTGATTAATTACATTGTATTAGATAAATGCTCTCAGCTGAAGAGCAGAAATTTAATGTTTCCTACCATTCTCAGCCTGACGGGCGAGAGAGTGCAATAATAAAAAAGACAAAGAACTTTATTAAGGTATCTCTGATGCAACTCCTATTTATTCTCAAAAAATTTGTTGTGACAGCCAACATCTTTACCTATAACGACATTTTGTTAGTTTTGATATCCGTATTGACAAAGACATTTGGAGTAGCTTGGCAGCATGCAGCGAGTGTTCCTACTGTGTTACGCTGTAATGCAATTTCTACATACGTGTATAAACATGTAAAACGTCTTTCAGTTGTGTAACTAACGTTCACGTGTTACCGACAGTGGTGGAACTCACAGCCCCCTTACAACTGCTGGCTGCCAAAAAACATGTCACGTGTGCAATCAAAATATGTAAATGAGAAACATTAACAGAATGATCATCTAAACGCTGTGTGAACATGCAGTGGCAGATATAGAAAATCCAAAACGACGCAAACCGCGATGGAACGCTTCCAAGCAAGTACTTCAGTATTTTCCTACCGGTGGGACTCGTTCATTAAAATTTCATCCTCATACGAGGTTATTTTCAGTACAGAACAAAGCAATACTTGCAGATGAAGAATGCTATGGACGCTTAATAGCTACTGGATGTCTGTGACATTAGTGAAACTCTTCATGTGGAGATCGACAGCATGGGCAGATTATCGTCTTCTTTCAGAGTTTGAGGAAGGTCGAATCACTGTCACGGGGGCCATGAGAGAATCGTACCGATATTTAGCACAGAGAGCTGTCTGAAGTGCAGTTCTGCAGAACGAGTGCTGCCGAGTTGGGCTCAGGACGACAGTGTGACAAGACGTCTCCTTTCAGAAGGTCCATATCATGAGAAGGTCGTAGTATTGCACCACTGGATCTGAGGAATAAACGTAATACAACAGTTGAAATACGAGAAAAGTTTATAGGCAGAGTACTGCCATGCACAGATTACTGTGTGATGGGCTGCCATGTTTCGTTTGCCACTAACGCCACACCACAAAAGAGATGCACGGTGCAGAGCCAGAGTCAACTGTGGCATTTTCCGAAAATTGTGCAGTCTACAGCGATTCGTCTCGCTCCTGTTTGTGGCGGGCAGACCGATACCAACACGCCAGGAGGCGGCCTGATTAAAGGAAGCAACGACGCTCGAGAGCCACACTTGTGCAACGCCTGATATCCTGTCATGGGGGGCTAGTATATCACATGAAGACAGAACATTTTTTGTAACTGTGGAGATGGGGCTGCATGCTCGCCAGTACGTGACAAGAATGCTACGCCCTGTCATCATATACTTGATAGCCAGTTTAACAAATGGCATATTCCAGCAGGATACTGCAAGATCTCACACTGAAGTTCATACAACAAACGTGCATATTTACTGTACACTGAGGTGACAAAAGTCACAGAATTACTCCTAATACCGTTATCAGACCTCAATTTGCCCTGTATAGTCCAACAACTCGAAGGGGCATAGACTCAACAAGGCGCTCGAAATCCCCTGCAGAAATATTGGGCCAAGCTCCCTTGCTTGCGGGAGCGTTGCCTGTGCAGGAATTTGTGTACGAACTAACTTCTCGATTATGACCCATAAATGATCGATGGGGTTCAGGTCAGGCGATCTGGGTGGCCAAAACAGTCGCTGGACTGGCCAGAATGTTCCGCAAACCAATCGGAAACGGTTGAGATCTGCTGACATTGCTCACTGGCATCCATAAAAATTCCAACTTTGTTCCGGAACATGAAGTCCATGAATGGCGGCAAATGGTCTCCAAGTAGCCGAACATAGCCATTTCCAGTCAATGATCAGAGGATCTAGTCCTCACCATTATGGAGCCAACATCAGCTTGCCCCTACCATCAGCTGTTACCAACTGAAATCGAGACTCAGCGGGCCATGGTTTTGCTGTCGTCTAGGACCCAACCGATAAGGTCACTAGCCTAGGAGAGGCGCTGCAGGGGATGTCATACTACACACATCAGAAAACAGTTGCATCACCCCGTTTCCCATAACTCCTGAAGATAGACATTGACTGTGAATATTGTATCACAGACACAGACCCTTTGACTGTTCAGATGTAAACAACCAAGCATGCGCAGCGCCTATTAGACGGAGGGGATCTGACAGCCGATCAGTTCCAGTCATTCCACCAGGAAGGAGGTAGACGCCACTTGTTGTCTGTAGTTCAATCATGCCTAGACGGTCAATACTGCGGTTCGATCGCGTCGGCATTGTTACTTTGTGCCAGGAAGGGCTCTCAACAAGGGAAGTGTCCAGGCGTCCGGGAGTGAACCAAAGCCATGCTTCCAGAATTAGATTTTCACTCTGCAGCCGAGTGAGAGCTGATATGAAACTACCTGGCAGATTAAAACTGTGTGTCGGACCGAGACTCGATCTCGGCACCTTTGCCTTTCGCGGGCAAGTGCTCTACCATCTGAGCTACCCAAGCACGACTCACGACCCCTCCTCACAGCTACAATTCTACCAGTACCTTGTGCCAGGAAGTTTCAAAGCGATGTTTTTCGGACATGGAGGAGATACAGAGAGACAGGAACTGTCGATGACACGACTCGCTCACGCCGCCCAAGGGCTAGTACTGCAGTGGACGACCGCTATCTACGGATTATGGCTCGAAGGAACCCTGACAGCAACGCCACCGTGTTGAATGATGCTTTTCATGCAGCCACAGTATGTCGTGTTATTACTTAAAATGTGCGCAATAGGGTGCACGATGCGCAAATTCAGTCCGACGTCAATGGCGAGGTTGATCTTTGCAACCACGACAGCATGCAGCGCGGTACAGATGGGCCCAACAACATGCAGGAGGGACCGCTCAGGATTGGCATCACATTCTCTTCGCATGTACCTTCAACCAGACAATCTTCGGAGACATGTTTGGAGGCAGCTCCGTCAGGCTGAATGCCTTAGACACACTGTCCAACGAGTGCAGCAAGATGGAGGTTCCCCATGTTTAGGGGTAGCATTATGTGGGGCCGACGTACGCCACTGGTGGTCATGGAAGGCGCCGTAACGGTTGTACGATGCGTGAATGCCATCCTCCGGCCATATCAGCAGCATATTGGCGATGCATTCGTCTTCATGGACGACAATTCGCGCCCCCATCGTGCACATCTTGTGAATGACTTCCTTCAGGGTAACGATATCGCTCGACTAACGTGGCCAGCATCTTCTCCAGTCATGAACCCTACTGAACATGCCTGGGATAGCTTGAAAAGGGCTGTTTATGGACGACGTGTCCCACCAACCACCTTGAAGGATCTACGCCGAATCGCCGTTGAGGAGTGGGACAATCTGGACCAACATTGCCTTGATGAACTAGTACGCCATGACGAATATAGGCATACATCAATGCAAGGGGACGTGCTACTTGGGTATTAGAGGTACCGGTGTGCACAGCAGCCTGGACCATCACCTCTGAAGGTCTCGATGTATGGTGGTACAACATTCAATGTGTGGTTTTCATGAGCAATAAAAAGGGCGGAAATGATGTTTATCATAAACTCCATTCCAATTTTCTGTACTGGTACCGGAACTCTCGGAACCGAGGTGATGCAAAACTTTTTGATGTGTGTATTAGCAAAGACACTCGCGTCAGTCGTCTTCTGCCACAGCCCATTAACCCCAATTTTGGTCGCACTACGCTATCGGACACGCTCGACCTACACTCCACATTGATTTCTGAGTTTATTTCACGCAGTGTTGCTTGTCAGTTAGCACTGACAATTCTATGCAACCTCCTCTGCTCTCGATCGTTAAGTGAAGTCCATCGGCTAGTGCGTTAACGGCGGTGAGATGTAAAGCCTGAAATTGTGTATTCTCGGCAGATTGTTGACATTGTGAATCTCAGAATACCGAATGCCCTAACGATTTCCGAAATGGAATGTCCTATGTGTCCAGGTCCAACTACGAAACAGCGTTAAATGTCTGTTAATTCCGGTGCTTCGGACACAATCACATCGGAAACCTTTTCACATGAATCACTTGAGTACTAATGACAACTCCGCCAATGCACTGTCCTTTTATACCTTGTGTAGGCGACACTACCGCCATCTGCATATGTGCATATCGCTATCCCATGACGTTTCTGTCACCTCGGTGCATAATCCTTCATAGAACTCGGATAGCCGTGAATATTCAGATAACTGAATTATTTTTGGGGCTTGAATAACGAGGCCACAATATCAATGTATTCCTCGATATTAATGCATTAACTTAGAGTGAGCCTCAGCGGTTAACTTGGAGGGGTAATTTTTCTCGTCTTCGTCAATGTGCCGAACTGAGCTTCTTTTGCTACAAGTTTTCTTGGTATTGACAGCGAAGACCGAAGAGAGCGCCGAATCCGTCGTGAATAAGCAACGTCGTGGGGACTTCTTTTGTCGTAGAGAGGTTCTCTCGCATCGCAGCGTGCTTTAGCCAGGTATTCACAAAGAGAATACCAACGCGGGAGGTTTAGAGAGGTCAAAGAACCATCTGTCAGAGCAATATACTTCAGCTTTCCTTCAGAAAGGGAGTAACCTTTTTAGAGTGTTATTGATAATCATACTTGGAACAGCACTCAATAAAAAAAGACCCCAGTTGTAATATCCGTCTTCACTTAACAGTTCATATTGTGCAACTTTATCTTTGAATTTATAGCTGGTAGCCTATCGATTTTTTAAAACTATTCTCCGGCATTAAGTATTTAATGACATGAACGTTATTTGAATATATGAGACGACAGTTAACTGGCAGATTCAGTCTGTACGTATTACACTAAGGTAATTGATCTGTTCAGTAACCATACTTTCATCTTACACCTATTTGAGCTTTAAACATGTTGATACAGATCACTTCATGTCGTTCCTGGAAAGCGTCACCTGATTAAAACAGCAAATTATGTTTGAAATAACTTTCAGAAATAATAAATATTTTAACATTTAGAATAAACATTGCACAACAAATTAATTTCTTAATAACACATGACAACACAAGAAATAGATTCTTAAGACCAGACGCTCGAACCCTTTTACGGTTATCAAGTTCAAACTTTAATATTTGTTCCCTTAGCATCTGTGGTGAAACCTATCGCCTGCTCACTTCGCTTGCCGTGCGCTTCGTTTAATTATCACATGTCATAAATTATATCAGTTGCAAGGACTGAAACCAACAGACGCCCAGAATTGAACTCAGTATAAATCTTATTTCTTTGTAGAGAAGATGAAGCGTCTTATTATTGTATAGAGAGTGTTTCACAGTTATACAAGTTTTTTCCGTAAGACTATGCAAAAACTTAACAGGTCATAGAGAATGCTCCAGTAAACGATTTAAGGTAGGGAACATGGTATAGGAGAAGCCAGCTTAAGGAGATAAGAGGAATAAAATGACATTGCGGTGTATGTTTATGTACATTAGTTAACTGCTGATACCATAATTGACATAACTAACGTACCATTTGTACTGTACCTTACAATACGTTCTGAAACTGACGGCCATCAACCTCAACGAAAGCATGACAACGGCAAACAAGTTTCTGACGCAATCTTACAAATATCCCTGGTGTGTTTCGAATCACATCACAGCCAGCTACAATTTCGGCATCTGATTCCATCTCCGTATCCACTGGGGTTTCATACAAAAGAGTTTTTAGATATCCCCATAGGAAATCGTCAAGGGGATTCAGGTCAGGTGACCTCACATGCGATGAAATAGGACCTCTCCTTCCAATCGAGCGAGTAGGAAACACTGTAAGCGTATTGCTCCATCGTGGTGTACTGTTTGTGTCCGAACATCACTGATAATGAATGGGTCTGTCGTTGATTCATATCACGTTCTATCCTGGGACTGTGTAAATAGGATACAACAGGGCCACCTTATAGACAAGTAAAGTGAACAAACCCTACATCACGACTTTCCAGTAAACAGGCTCGTCCTTGTTCCCTTGCAGGAAATAAAGAATGTACATGCAAATAAACAGCACAGTGTGTGTAAATTTGTACGCACATTAGTTGTAAATAAGCTGGAAAACAGTAATGTTAGACAAAGCGATAGACAAGTTTACTTCCATACCTCCTTAAAATGGTTTCTCCAACACAAGGTTCAGTGTAGTGCTCTCTGTGTCCTGTACATTTTTGCACGCTCTTACAGAAACGCCTTGTTGAAGCTGGCGTTATCGGAGCCTCCTGCAATGCCGACAACCCGCAACGTAGCCCCGCTATGCGGATCATCGTTCCTGCTCCGCAGGCGCACCGGTCGGAGTCACCCGAACTTGGCCTGGCCTGCAAAGCAGGCTAGTTCAGTGGGCGCGCGCATGTGCAGTGGAGGCAGCCACATCTATGGACCTTTTGCTGCATCTGCAGCACCTAGGCCGCCACATCTCCGGACTTTTTGCTGCATCAGCCGCGTCATTTTCCTCATCCAATCACAGCCCACGTCGCTAGACAAATAGTTATCTGGTAGCCATCCGCTACGCGGGTACTGCCATCACCATGGCACCATCCGGACGCGAAGTCACCCTTGCCGCCCGGACCACCGCACATCGCGACCCGCTGCTCCGGCCGTCTCTGACGCTGGAACTTCTTGCATTGCTCGTGAGATACAACTTTAATTTTCTGCCTACCGGTCATATCTAAGAAGACAATCTGTTTCGTTTGCTAGAGATGTACACGTTTTGTTTTCCAAGAACCATAAGGTGTCAAAGAAGACATTTTCAAGAAGAACTTTTCTTATTTGTTTTGAACTGCTGAAGGATGGCAGAACTTACATTTGTTTATATATACTGTTTGTGCCAATAAAATGATTTCTGAATGTAATCAAGTGACTTACTGTGAAGGTTCCTCAAGCCGGAACACTCCAAAAGCAAATTTAGAAGTGCCCTGGAAAGTGATTTGGGATACTTGCTGCTCATGTTGTGTATTAATGACGTGGTAGGCAATATTAATAGTAAGCTCATACTTGTTGCAGATGATGAAGCTACCTATATTAATGTGCTGAATTATTATTTGAAAAACAATTCCTAAATATCCGTCATAATCTTGACAATATTTCAAAATTGTAGTTTAAATGTCGAGAAATGCAGAACTGTGCACTTTACAAAATGCAGAACCACAATCCACAATGACCAGAATAGTAATGAGTCGCAACCACGCAAACACATATATGTGACAATTTGTGGGGATGTGAAATACAACAATCTGTGAGTTAACGAGCATTTCTCTCTCATGGAAGTATATGGCCGAAAGAGTCACCCTTCAGGAATTGTGAAATGAACTCTGTCGTCCAGGACTGCGTGCCACAACGGGTGCAGATTCACCACGAGCTGGGGAAACTCACAGGCGTCTATTGTCTGTTGAGGCCTAAGCGCTGTAGTGTGCGAGTGAGACAGAGACGAGAACTTATGTCATAGGGAAACCCAGTAGAAGCCGTTTGTGGCCATGGAGACATAGCAGTGTTAAACATGGCGGACCTAAGATCGGCCGTAAAGGGAAACATTTATGAAAACTATTTAGTTCTGTAGAAATGCAGGGAATAGAGCCACAGTAATTTTAATCTGCCATCCTCCATATATTTTCATTGTGATCCAAATAAAATTGAAATATTGATCATATCTATAATAGTTTAGGATTTACTGTTAAAATGAAATCAACAAGTTTTGTAACAAAGATCTGAATGCTGATATCTGAACGCTTTGGTCAATCTTAACAATCGACATAGAAGCGCATCATTAAAATGACAAAAGTTGTAAATATCAACTATGTAACTTAATTTGTTTAAAGAATATAGTAAATCAGATAAGCATCAGATCATCATTTCCTCCACACGAAACACATTGAACGACGACAGCATGACACCTAATTGAATCATTAGGTAATAGAATATTTGTTTAATGTTTAGTGCATAATAGTTTCTTTATTTATTTATCAGAAAGTACACTGGTGCAAGACTGTTGGCCATGACATTCAAAGTTAAGAAGGAAATTGTACTGGTTTTATGTAAAAGAATTTAACATTTATTATGTAATGGATATTATTGTTACTTTATTTAGAACGTGAAAGTGGTCAAGCATTGTTTTTTAAATATGATAAAATGTAAAATATTGTAGAATAAGCTGTAGCCAATCAGATGAACGGCCTCAGGAAAGGGAACAGCACTAGACAGTTGAGCGAGGATAGTCGGCGAGCGAGAAACGCAGCCGGGGACGGGCAGAGTGACAGTGCTGGTCTAGACACCAAAGGGAGCAGTGTTGGTGGAGATGTGAAAGCGGACAGTTCGGCTGGGGACACCAAAGTGGACAGTTCGGATTGAGACGCGAAAGCGGACAGTCGGTCTTTAGGCAGCTAGGAAGTGAAATGACTTAGAAAATTTCGCGTTGTGTGGTATCACGGGAGTTAGTTTCTGAGCGATGAGCAGCCGCGCGCCGGTTGTGAACTCTAACTTTTCGCGTGGATTACTTGTGTTTCGCGATGAGATTGTGAATGATCGAACTGTGCCAAATGGATTTGCGCTCGAGTGTACCAGTAACACCAAGTACGACCACCTTCACCATTAGTTTGCTTTATCAATAAACATTATTCTAACCAAATCGTAACTGTTTGGCCTACATCATTTATGGCTCGTTAATTTAGTTCCCGATATTACTACGTGTTATGTTAACTTTGTATTTCGCAACCTTTGCCATCAGCCAGATAATTTAACCAAAGGGTCACAAGTATCTAATTTAGGGCGTGTAATGCGACTCGTGCGGTTCAACCCCTAGACGACTTTGAGCTAAGACATTTCGACGAGGAGGAACCGCATGTAAGCCCGAACATGTTTGGGATGTTAGCTCGCAAATCCCATTGCGTCAATGCTGAGTAACGTAGATTAGTTTCCAGTTCACCGGTGGGATACTAGGAAAATGCACTCAGTCTACAAAAAACTGTGTCAATAGGGAGGATGTACACAAAGAAGTACAAATTGTCAGAGGTTTGTTTGACTCATAGGAGAGAGTCACCGAAACGCTAAAAACATAAACTGAGAGACACGTAAAGTTAGACGTAAACTATTTCGCTAAAGCCTACTTACGAAGTTCCAGGAACCAGTGTTTAGTAGGGAATCTGAGTATTTACGCGGTCCAGTCACATTAAGCTGACCACTGCCAATGTTCGATGTCAACGTGCAATAACCACTCACAGATGTTAGGTGGTAGCACCAACATGTATGCAGCATGTCCCGGGGACAGCTAGACCGGTACAGTCGTTGTCGTAATGCGGAAACAGAGCGATTTGTCTGACGTCTGACGTGCAAAGGGGCATGATCATTGGCTTTCGGACCGGAACCATTTCCGAAACGGCTTTTATAAGCTGTTAGGTGCCACCGTGACTAAAGTGTACCGTGCATGGCAAAATGGCGCTATCCAAAACCGGCGTTGAGGCGATTGTAGCGCAGCACGGGCCATGTTCCAGGTACGATGTTGCAGCGGCAGTGTTGTTCAGAACTATGACGTAATGTTCCTCCGGACATGTATGCATGCTTGCATGTGTATTCCCATACAGACGGGACATTTTACTTGAAGGTCGCTCTCCCGGTGTCGGCATCTAAATATATATCACAGTGCCTGTGTTATTCCGAATTACTCTGCAATGTACCTTCGGACATGCGGGCATGTCCAAAGGAAGAGGTGCTGCAGCGACTAAAGCCGTTGTGAATTACACGAAATGTATTCGCAATTGCGAGTATGGACAACCATCAACCGTAATGGAACGATGACAATGAAAATTTGTGCCGGACGGGGACTGGTCGCTTAAGATAACACTACCCGAGCACAGCTCACGGACAGACCCTAACATCCATACGCCGTAAATCATGTGCCTACAACATGCACTTGTGCCTTGATTATGTATATTCCCACGCAGAGGAGACATATTTAGTTATACGTCGCTTGCTTGTGTCGGCGGATAAGTGCGGTACTTCAGTGCCCGCATGCACGCATGCATGCATGTTGAAAGAAACATTGCAGTGTACTTCTGAACAAGAGAGGCACTGCCGTATAATATCTATCCGCCGATACTTCCAACTAAAAAATATCTCTCATTTGACCAGGAATATACATAATGAACGTATGAGTGCATGGTGTAGACACGTGGTTGACGACGCATAGACGTTTGGGTCTGACGGTGACGCATGCTCGGATAGTCTAATAGTGAGGCGACTGTTCGCAATAAGAATGAAATCCGGGTTCGAGTCCCGGTCCAGCACAAATTTCCATTGGTGTCAGTGCATTAACGCCTGATGGTTATCTATATTCGCAACCGCAAATAAATTTCGTGTGGAGATGACAGGAGTGAAAGATGGCTGCAGAAATAGTACGGGCGAATAAATGTGCAACTGTTAAGCAACTGACGGCCCAGATGAACCAAGGATCGAACACCAGTATCTCCTCAGTGACTGTTTAGCGAACGTTGGTGTGTAAGGGCCTCTGCAACAGGCGCCTAGCTGATATACCAATGTTGACTGCAAGGGTTCAAATGGCTCTAAGCACTATGGGACTTAACTTCTCAGGTCACCAGTCTTCTAGAACTTATAACTACTTAGAACTATCTAATCTAAGGACATCACACGCAACCATGCCCGAGGCAGGATTCGAACCTGCGACCGAATGTTGACTGCAGTTCATCGGCGACGATGCGTATGACTTGCAAGCCAATAATGCAGCTGGACGTCCACTGAGTGGCTACCAGTGATGTTTTCAGATGAATCACGTTTTATGCTCCTTTAGACAGATGGCGATTGGTGTGAACGGCGTGAAACGTCTGAAAGCAAACACCCTGCTACAATCGTCGGAGGGTTCCAGACTAGTGGGGTTATCTCGACATTCTGGAATCCACAATGGATCAACATAAATATGCATCTACCATTGGGGACCACATCCCCCCCCGCTATATGTAGTTTGTTTCACCTCAGCACGATGGCATCCTCCGGCAGGACAATGCAATGTGTCACGAAGCTCACAGTGTTCGTGTGTGGTTTGAAGAGCACAGGGTTGAATTTACCAAACTCCACTGGCCACCAGACTCCCGATACTTGAACCCAATCGGAAGTCTGTCGGAAAACCTCAGTGGGTCTGTTGGCGCCATGGATCCTCAACCGAGAAACGTGGCGCAGCTGGTCACAGCACTGTGGTCGCCATGGCTCCACACGCCTGTCGGTACCTTCCAGAACATCACTGACTCTCTTCCTGCGCGTATAGCAGTGATCTGTGCAGCAAAATGTGGATATCCGGGCTTGACAGGTGAGTGGACAGACCAGTTATGACGCAAGCAGGAGCATGTAAACTGCATGTGCCAGAGGAACGGGAGGGAATTTTAGATGAATTACTTTTTGCACAGAGGCATATACATGTGTGCAAACTGTATTTAATCTTATATATATATATGAGAGTTGGAACTTTAATGGTGGCAACTATTTGTTTACAGATTTTAAGTGCTTTATCTGAAAACTACCTTGACCAGTTAAACAGAGAACCGACTCGTGGCGATAACATATTAGACCCTCTGGTGACAAACAGACCCGAACTATTTGAAACAGTTAACGCAGAACAGCGAATCAGCGATCATAAAGCGGTTACTGCATCGATGATTTCAGCCGTAAATGGAAATAGTAAAAAAGGTAGGAAGATTTTTCTGTTTAGCAAAAGTGACAAAAAGCAGATTGCAGAGTACCGGACGGCTGAACACAAGAGTTTTGTCTCAAATACAGACAGTGTTGAGGATCAGTGGACAAAGTTCAAAACCATCTTACAATATGCGTTAGATGAGTATGTGCCAAGCAAGGTCGTAAGAGATGGAAAAGAGCCACCGTGGTACAACAACCGAGTTAGAAAACTGCTGCGGAAGCAAAGGGAACTTCACAGCAAACATAAACATAGCCAAAGCCTTGCAGACAAACAAAAATTACGAGAAGCGAAATGTAGTGTGGGGAGGGCTATGCGAGAGGCGTTCAATGAATTCGAAGGTAAAGTTCTATGTACTGACTTGGCAGAAAATCCTAAGAAATTTTGGTCTTCTGTCAAAGCGGTAGGTGGATCAAAACAAAATGTCCAGACACTCTGTGACCAAAATGGTACTGAAACAGAGGATGACAGACTAAAGGCCGAAATACTAAATGTCTTTTTCCAAAGCTGTTTCACAGAGGAAGACTGCACTGTAGTTCCTTCTCTAGATTGTCGCACAGATGAAAAAATGGTAGATATCGAAATAGACGACAGAGGGATAGAGAAACAATTAAAATCGCTCAAAAGAGGAAAGGCTGCTGGAACTGATGGGATACCAGTTCGATTTTACACAGAGTACGCGAAGGAACTTGCCCCCCTTCTTGCAGCGGTGTACCGTAGGTCTCTAGAAGAGCGTAGCATTCCAAAGGATTGGAAAAGGGCACAGCTAATCTCCGTTTTCAAGAAGGGACGTCGAACAGATGTGCAGAACTATAGACCTATATCTCTAACGTCGATCAGTTGTAGAACTTTGGAACACGTATTATGTTCGAGTATAATGACTTTTCTGGAGACTAGAAATCTACTCTGTAGGAATCAGCATGGGTTTCGAAAAAGAGGATCGTGTGAAACCCAGCTCGCGCTATTCGTCCACGAGACTCAGAGGGCCATAGACACAGGTTCACAGGTAGATGCCGTGTTTCTTGACTTCCGCAAGGCTTTCGATACAGTTCCCCACAGTCGTTTAATGAACAAAGTAAGAGCATATGGACTATCAGACCAATTGTGTGATTGGATTGAATAGTTCCTAGATAACAGAACGCAGCATGTCATTCTCAATGGAGAGAAGTCTTCCGAAGTAAAAGTGATTTCAGGTGTGCCGCAGGGGAGTGTCATAGGACCGTTGCTATTCACAATATACATAAATGACCTTGTGGATGACATCGGAAGTTCACTGAGGCTTTTTGCAGACGATGCTGTGGTGTATCGAGAGGTTGTAACAATGGAAAATTGTACTGAAATGCAGGAGGATCTGCAGCGAATTGACGCATGGTGCAGGGAATGGCAATTGAATCTCAATGTAGACAAGTGTAATGTGCTGCGAATACATAGAAAGATAGATCCCTTATCATGTATCTACAAAATAGTAGGTCAGCAACTGGAAGCAGTTAAATCCATAAATTATCTGGGAGTACGCATTAGGAGTGATTTAAAATGGAATGATCATATAAAGTTGATCGTCGGTAAAGCAGATGCCAGACTGAGATTCATTGGAAGAATCCTAAGGAAATGCAATCCGAAAAGAAAGGAAGCAGGTTACAGTATGCTTGTTCGCCCACTGCTTGAATACTGCTCACCGGTGTGGGATCCGTACCAGATAGGGTTGATAGAAGAGATACAGAAGATCCAACGGAGAGCAGCGCGCTTCATTACAGGATCATTCAGTAATCGCGAAAGCGTTACGGAGATGATAGATAATCTCCAGTGGAAGACTCTGCAGGAGAGACGCTCAGTAGCTCGGTACGGGCTTTTGTTAAAGTTTCGGGAACATACCTTCACCGAAGAGGCAAGCAGTATATTGCTCCCTCCCACCTATATCTCGCGAAAAGACCACGAGGATAAAATCAGACAGATTAGAGCCCACACAGAAGCATACCGACAATCTTTCTTTTCACGAACAACACGAGACTGGAATAGAAGAGAGAACCGATAGAGGTACTCAGGGTACCCTCCGCCACACACCGTCAGGTGGCTTGCGGAGTATGGATGTAGATGTAGATGTAGATGTAGATGTAGATGTAGAAATAGATAAGTGTTTCAAAGTTTTGCTGACCTTCAAAGTAGTCACCAGCATTGTTTATAACGCATTGCCAGCGATGTGGAAGTCGTAGGATGCTTTTAGCAGTGCCAGTTGCGCTGACAGTTCGAGCGGCGCGGTCTGTTGCCCGACAAATTTGTAGCAGTTCTGAAGCGAATGCTGTGAGGTGTTTCCTTCAGTTTATAAATCGAGTTGAACTCATGAGGGCTTAAGTCAGGGGAGTGCAGTAGAGTGCAGTAGGTGGTATAGCACTTAGCAGCCCCATCAGTTAAACAAATCAGTAATAGATTGCACTGTACGTGCTTGAGAATTGTCCTGAAAAATGATGGTCAGGTCGTGCAGAATGTGTCATCACTTCTGTCTCTAAGCTGATCGTAGGTTGTGTTCCAAAAATGAACAGCTTAGAGACAGAAGTGATGACATATTCTACACGACCTGACCACCATTTTTCAGGACAATGCTCAAGCACGTACAGTACAAACTGTTACTGATTTGTTTGACCGATAGGGCTGGTATATGCAATACCACCACACCCCTGACTTAACCCCTCGTGAGTTCAACTCGATTTCTAAACTGAAGGAAACACTTCACGGCATTCGCTTCAGAACTGCTACAAACTCGTCGGGCAATAGACCGCGCCGCTCGAACTTTCAACACAACTGGCACTGCTAAGAGTATCCTGCGACTTCCAAATCGCTGGCAACGGGTTATACACAATGCTGGTGACTACTTTGAAGGTCAGAAAAACTTTGAAACACGTATCTGTTTTGAACGAGCTGTAAATAAATAGTTGCCAGTATTAAAGTTCCAAATCTCGTATATACTCATTGTTCCTCGAAATACGCCTGAAGACTTTTAGGAGAGACATCTTGTATATATTTATGTATCTTCGTATCAATATCTAACTGTGTATTTGTATATGTATATGTATATATCTCTTTGTATATGTGTACCTGTATATTCAGCGCGTCCCTCTTAAGACTCTTCAGGCGCATTTTCTCTGGTGCTCGGGCAGGTATTTTCCATTTCGTTTTTAAACGTGTAGCTGCAGTCAGCCCAAACAAATGCTGCTCATCACATCTTTAACGAGGCGTCCAGTGTCGACAGGAAGCATCGATTTCTTTCCAGCTACTAACAAAATGATTTCTAAAGCGGAATTTAAGAACATCGCTGCTGCATGGCGGTAGCAGTCAGTGAGGGTCAAAACGGTGCTGCCGCTTCTGGAGCACTGGTTATTCTCCGTGTTTTGCTGTGCTGTTAACACTCATCGAGAAAACAAATACCCCACTGAACCAATTTGGGACCTATACATCGAATGGGCACGTAAAATTCCATTTTAAAAATCATTTTATTCGTAACGGTAATTAAACGGGCTTTTTCCGTCGGCACTGGACGTTGCCTGAAAGACGTGGTGGGTGCTGTTTTCTTGGAATGAGTGCAGCAACACATTTAAAAACGAAATTATGTATATCGTACAATAACGCCTGTAGCTTTGATGGTGCCCTCCTTTCGGCGATATAGGGAATCCAAAGTTTCCTATCCAGCTGGAACTACTCAATAATAACTGATCCCATAGAGTGCGGTGCTACGTGTGATTTAGCCGTCCAGTCAAGGTGTGATTGCGTGCCTGAGAGTCGGTAAAAAAATGAACGTATGCCTTCAACCCGGTATTGTCATCATGGAAGACGGGAGTGACCACAGTATACTCTTTACGAAGATGTGGCGAGAAATGGCAGCATTTTATCTCCGAGAATTCAGAAATAAATTTTCTGGTTCATGTTCACGGCAATGTGGATGAACGGTCCCAAGCCGTGATACGAAATACACCCCAAAAAGAGCTATAATCAAACGAAAGACGCCATAGCTTTTATCGTTTAACTGTCTATCCGTTTAATTTCAAAATTACGAGTAGCATCCAAGTTGGTGGCTTCAGAAATGGCCGCCATATTGGCAGCATAGTCTCACAGGTTGTTTCCCACCGCCCTCTCTCATACTACTTGACCTTAAATTGTTGTGACATAGAAGAGTACAGAGACTTCTCGGACGCACTGTGCTTCTCAATCTTAAAGACTATAAAACTACCCGCAGATTCTCTGCAATCCATTCCAGCAGTTCGAAACTGACGAGTAGGCATGACAAATTTCTGTATGCGGAAAATGTCGCCAATTTCCCGACAAAGGCCATATTGGCGCTAGGGCGCTGCTGCTTGCACACCAATCACTGCAGTATAATTAGCCGTCTTCATTAACGAGGCGACCTGAACTACCTCATATGTTGCCAGGGTACAACACTAATTTCACACTGAAAGTATCAAATAGTGCAAATACTGTGCCTCGAAAAATTTTATTTTCTGACTGGATCAAACTTCAGTTTTCATCATGCTAACTTTCATTAACAGCGACAGCAGCAGATTTAGTAGTTCGTTTCACAGCGGCAAGATCAAACACGTAGCTGTAAGCATTATAGCTTTGAACCGATCATCTCGAGTGTCCCGAAGCAGGAAAAAAGGTAACCAATATTAGATCGCAAAACATTGCTTTTACCAGGAAAATTCAAAGCTGCAGGAGGAACACCGAATTTCTGGAACAGTTTCCAGGACATTTTAAAAGATATTAGTGAGAAACAAACGGTAGCCAAGCTTCTTTGTCAGCAAAGTAAAAGACCAGGTTATAGATTTTATCCTGCATGGTTTTTCATTAAACAGCTCTCAAAACCGCTCATTTGTTGTCAAGATAGAATCACAAAAGATGTTATGCTTTTCTGTATAAAGTTCTATATTTTCGACAAAGAACTTTTACTGTAGAAAAGTGCTGTGCAAAAAAAATGCATTATGGGTATTTGGAAAAGATAATGGACAGAATCCTCATTAAAGGTGTATCAGCAAAGCACGAAGAATTCAGTGATCTTGCTAACCAAGTATGCATATCTAGGCTACAGTGTAACTGACAGTATAGATAATTGTACTGATGTTTTGGCGCTGGCCGCGGAGGCCGTGCGGTTCTAGGCGCTCCAGTCCGGAGCCGCGCTGCTGCTACGGTCGCAGGTTCGAATCCTACCTTGGGCATGGATGTGTGTGATGTCCTTAGGTTAGTTAGGTTTAAGTAGTTCTAAGTTCTAGGGGACTGATGACCACAGAAGTTGAGTCCCATAGTGCTCAGAGCCATTTGAACCATTTTTGATGTTTTGGACTTTCTGCAGTTGATGCTACCTACCATAAAGCATGAGAGCAGAGATGAAAATAGTGACACAAATGTACCTGCTACTTATTAAAACAAGATAATATTAAATGTTTGGTTTCATGACGTATGGTATAGCTATGCTTTACTATACATACAGGTAAATCAAGAAGTGGCATAGTACGAAGGAAGGAAGATTGAGTTTACGTCCTGCGACATCGAGGTCAGAGACGGAATACAAGCGCGCATTGTGTCAACGATGGGGAAGGAAGTCGGCCGTGGCCTTTTAAAGGAACCATCCCGGCATTTGCGTAGAGTGATTTAGGGAATCTCAGGGAACCTAAATCTAGATGGTCGGACGCGAGTTTGAACCGTCGCCCTCCCGAAAGCAAGTCCAGTGCGCTAACCACTACGCCACCTCACTCCGTAACTGGCGTAGTAACTTGGGCTGGGAATTTTATGATAGATTATATATTTTTCGGTAAGATTGGCATGTTTCTTACAAATATGTAAATTCTCCATATGAAAAAACTATATGAATTACTGTAATTTCCTCAGTCAGTTTTATGCACATATTTATGCTGATAGAGCATATTTTAGTAAGTAAATCGCAACATTCGTTATGTTATTACTCTTTCAAGAAATACAGAACTTTTCTCATGGAATTTCTTTTCTCCCTGTTACATTTCTCAGAATTGCACATCTCATTTTCTTTCCTGGAAAATGACAAATACCTACCGTCCTCCGCTATTTCGTATAAATTCACAATATGGACTTCATCCTTACGCAACAGTGAATTTGCCTATTATTACTCTACGAGCAGGTAGTTGCTAAAGCCAGTCTGGACACTGGACTACAGGGAATTGCCTCATTGCCTTATTCAATCTTGTTGAAGGCATGAGTGTGTGAGTATGGTTAGGAAAAAAATTCCCAAAGAGAGGCAAAAATTACAACAAAGTTACAACAGTTCGTGTCTTAATCTGATGAGAAAATATGTTCGATCAATGGTGAAATACTGTATTGTTAACTGTGTGACGTAAGAGTAATTGCGACGAAGTCGTTTCAATATTCAGCAGCATGTGGCAGCAGAAAAACACAAACGTGGTAACATTACAGCAAATGTAGTTTGGGTAAAACAGCAAGTATTATTCACCATTCCGTAAAGAAACTTTTTACAGCTTTCCTTTGTGCTGTCGTTCCCATAAATAAACAGAACCTCCCAAAATTTCGTGCAATCCTAGAAAAAGCGCAGGAAAACCTGTTCTTAAGTCTTCCACGTTAAGGAAGGATTATGTCAGCAGGAGCAACGAAAAAAATTCAACAAATCAGACAACAGGTTGCAAAATTGAAAAATATGGCTATCACTTTATGAAGCAACATAGTCTATGGGAATATATATTGCAAATGTCATTCTGGGAACTTTGGAAGAAGATGGTCCTAGCAAAAAGGTTCTAATAAACTGTGAACACTTAGGAAAAGTAAATGTTTTCACCATTAACAAATTGTTGACCACATCTGTGGGTGCCATACAGTCTGAAGGTGTTAAGAATAATTATGAGTATTGGGGCAAGGGAGATACTGGCGCACTGTGCATTGTTGCCAGATGTAGCCAAGATGGCGGCGATGACGTCATCCAAGATGTCAGCCATGACGCCATTAAAGATGGCTGATTTTGGTGGGAAGATAGGTCAATTAGGCAACCTCCACTAACCTAACCCCACCTCCCCTCCCCTCCCACAGAAAAATAAAATGGCGGGAAGTTTAAATTCCAGTTATCTCTACTAGCATAAGAAAATGGCGGGAAGGTAGGTCAATTGGGCTACCTCCACTAACATAAGTCATCCGACCGCCACCTCTTCCTAGGAACTGGCACCAAGTTTAAATGTTGATGGTAAAAAAAGGTCAGTTGGGCTATCTCTACCAACCTAAGAAAATTATGGGAAAATAGGTCACTTGGGCTAGCTCCAATAACCTAAGTCACCTGACCGCCACCTCCTCCTAGGAAATGGCAGGGAGAGGATCCAGCCTGCACTGGCCTGCTGGAGAGAGGAAGGATTGTATTTTATTTATTTTGGAACAGTTTATTTAGGGATGGAGTATATTTATCACAGTGATACAGAACACACACTATGACATGCGTGGGGTCACGCCAGACAGCATACAGACCTGCAAACTACTTCTAAATTGCCCATATATAATGCTCTGCAGACATGCCTGCTAATTGTAAACACCCAAAATAATGCACTGCACATCCTACAGGCCTGCAGACCACTCGTAGAATATTGAAATACATTTGCACCCAGAGAGCCAAACAACCCATAAATCGTCGAAATAATCCATCTAAAAGACTCTGCAAATATGCTTGCTAACCATCAACTCTCGAAATCATGCACCAGTCTTTATTTAAACAATTAGAGGCACTACCGCCATCCAGAGTGTTCACCTCAAGGTCTAGAGCCCAACTGACCTAGTACGCAACACGACCAACAGAGGGTGCTGTCGTCCGTTCCGTGATGCAATCCAAGATGTCAGCCATGACAGCAGCTGATGACGCAAGTACTGTTAACCAAGATGGCGCGAAACAGTGTGGTTGCCATGGGGTCTAGAATCCAGCTAACCTAGTACACAGAACTGCCACCAGAGGGTGCTGTCATCCATTCCATGATGTAACCCAAGATGGTGGTCTGGGGTGGGGTAAAATGGTGGGAAAACGACTCTGCCTATGCTGGACATAAGTCTTTATTTTGCAGGCAGTGTCTCCACCACGAGAGCTAGACTCCAACTGACTAGCACACAGTACAACCACCAGAGGGTGAAGTCATCCCTCTTGTGACGTAATCCAAGAGGGTGGTCTGGAGGGGGAAAATGGCTTGAAAATGACTCAGCCTACACTGGGTTGCTGGAGAGAGTAAGGAAGGAGTGTACTTTATTTATTTTGGAACACTTTATTTAGGGATGGAGTACATTTATTACACTGACACAAAACACATGCTTGGGGTCACGCCAAACAGCTCACAGACGTGTAAACTACTCCTAAATAACGCTCTGCAGACAGGCAAACAGATCCTTTTTTTTATTTTTTATTTTTTTTGGTCATCAGTCTACTGACTGGTTTGATGCGGCCCACCACGAATTCCTTTCCTGTGCTAACCTCTTCATCTCAGAGTAGCACTTGCAACCTACGTCCTCAATTATTTGCTTGACGTATTCCAATCTCTGTCTTCCTCTACAGTTTTTGCCCTCTACAGCTCCCTCTAGTACCATGGAAGTCATTCCCTCATGTCTTAGCAGATGTCCTATCGTCCTGTCTCTTCTCATTATCAGTGTTTTCCACATATTCCTTTCCTCTCCAATTCTGCACAGAACCTCCTCATTCCTTACCTTATCAGTCCACCTAATTTTCAACATTCGTCTATAGCACCACATCTCAAATGCTTCGATTCTCTTCTGTTCCGGTTTTCCCACAGTCCATGTTTCACTACCATACAATGCTGTACTCCAGACGTACATCCTCAGAAATTTCTTCCTAATTACCGAAATAGTTTCGGTACAGACATGCAGACTCCTCCTAGCTAATGCAGTACACTGATGTGCAGACATGCTCAGTACTTACAAACTGTCCAAATAACACATAGCACACCCTACAGACCTGCTCACAAAATAATGCAACAATCATGGAAACAATGTATGCAGACAGTGCCCCCCCCCCCCGCCTCCCCGCCACCCCCCCCCGCCCCTCCCCCCCTTCCCCGCACGCATGAGGTGGCGACATCCCTTTCATACTTGCTACCTGAGAAATTCCTCTCGAAATACGTGTTCACCTAGGCACCATTGCTAACATGACCGGATGGGAGAGAAGACCTATTTACAGAGCGCAGATGCTCCAAAGTTGAACACACACGTGTGCTCGCCGCTGCTGGCATCAGCCCTCCCTCTATCAGCGTTCCAGCGAAGAACTACTTGCTGAGTGATGCTGCAGAAATCTGTTCCAGAATAGCACAAGCTGCCTTCTCCCTAGCGATTCTAATGGACCATGCATGACGTGTGGCTGATGCTTTGCTGTGCATAGTGATGAATCGTAATAATTCGAAACCAATAACGGTACCTTTTGAATAAAGGAACTTGAACTAAATTTGTGGCTGGTTGCTGTCTCAATACCATCAACATTTGTCTTCAAATAGCACCCACAGTCTCCAACCATGTCATCATATGACAATATTACAATCATCAATTACCAGAAGCCACTGTTCAGCAACAAGGATAGTATTCTGAAACTAACCATTGCTAAACGAACAGAAGAGGTAAGATCTGTTACTTGTCGGCTTGGCTACATGTAAGAATTGTAAATAGAATGTGTGTTCTTTGTTAAACGATCCACCTCACATACTCCGCCTACGACTACAAACAGAACATGGTCCCCAGTCGTGGACCGAAGGCCGAAATTAATAGTACGTGTCTAATAACACTGACACCTGGAAAGAACTTTCAATTTAACTACTGCTACGTATAATGTTGAGCAGCTGTATGCCCGTGCACCAGATGTCTCTGGTCAAGTATGGTGTACGATTATAAGAGTCGGGCATCCACTGCTCAGTCCAGTCCGTTGAGAACTCCGAAATCTCTTGCCACTTAAAATACCACACGTGTCTTCCCCTAGAACCTCGAGGCCCATCTGAACAGAAACTGGCTATTCTTGTGTGGAGACAGCCTGTGGGTGCCGTTTGACGCAGCGTTCCGCACCTCTGGCGACGTCTGCTGTTACGGCGTAACGCTGCAATATTGATGTGGGCGCTTGCGCTCCCTTCCGCTGCTACTACCGGCCTGCTACTGCCCCACAAGTGATTCTGTTCCTCCTGCCGCCTACGGCACACCAGCTATTGCCTGCAGTACTAAGCACACAGAACGATACACAGGGTGGTTCAGAATTCCTATTACATAGTTAAAGACTTTGCAGAGGGGAATCGCGACAGAAGCATTTGACAATTAACACACGACAAAAAATACGCAATTAGGAAGATAACCGACTGTAAAAGAAGGAAAGCAATACATACTGACAAAAGTCGGGGTCTCCCGTCACGTTATGTCTTGTGTTACAACCCAATGAATTCAAGCACACGCATGTTAATTGTTCAAATGTTCAAATGTGTGTGAAATCTTATGGGACTTAACTGCTAAGGTCATCAGTCCCTAAGCTTAAACACTACTTAACCTAAATTATCCTAAGGACAAACACACACACCCATGCCCGAGGGAGGACTCGAACCTCCGCCGTGACCAGCCGCACAGTCCATGACTGCAGCGCCTAAGACCGCTCGGCTAAACCCGCGCGGCGCACGTTAGTTGGCAATGAGGGTTCGAGAAAGATGAAGCATTACAGAATAGCAGAGTACACGTCCCCCTGGTACAATTTGAATTTGAATTTGATTTATTGCTCATTTAAAGACCTGGTGCCTTACATTTTATAACAGGTCGTCCATGTTAGAGCTTTTCATGTAGATCACAAAACATATTCCATATTACAAACAGCAATTATTGTCTTCAGAAATTACACTGAAGCGCCAAAGAAACTGTTAGAGGCATGAGTATGCAAATACAGAGATATGTAAACACGCAGAAGACGATACTGCGGCCCGCTGCTGTGGCCGAGCGGTTCTAGGCACTTCAGTCCGGAACCACGCGGGTACTACGGTCGCAGGTTCGAATCCTGCCTCGGGCATGGATGTGTGTGATGTCCTTAGGTTAGTTAGGTTTACGTAGTTCTAAGTCTAGGGGACTGATGACCTCAGATGTTGAGTCCCATAGTGCTCAGAGCCATTTCTGAACCATTTGAACGATACTGCGGTCGGTAACGCCTATATAAGACAACACGTGTCTAGCGCAGTTGTTAGATCGGTTCCTTCTGCTACAATGGCAGGTTATCAAGATTCAAGTGAGTTTGAACGTGGTGTTATAGCCACGCGCGAGCGATGGGACACAGCTGTCCCGAGGTAGAGACGAAGTGGGCACTTACCCGTACGACCATTTCACGAGTGTACCGTGAATATCACGAATCCGGTAAAACATCAGATCTCTGACATCGCTGCGGCTGGAAAAAGATCCTGCAAGAAAGGACCAACGACGACTAAAGAGAATCGTTCAACGTGACCGAAGTGCAACCCGTCCGCAAATTGCTGCAGATTTCAATGCTCGACCGTCAACAAGTGTCAGCCTGCGAACCATTCAATGAAACATCATCGATTTGGGCTTTGGAGCCGAAGGCCCAGTCGTGTTCCATTGATGACTGCATGGCACAAGGCTTTTCGCCTCGCCTGGGCCCCTCAACATCAACATTCGACTGTTGATGGCTGGAAACATGTTGCTTGGTCGGAAAAGTCTCGTTTCAAATTGTATCGAGCGGATGGACGTGTACGGGTATGGAGATAACCTCATGAATCCGTGGACCCTGCATGTCAGCAGGGGGCTGTTCAAACTGGTGGAGGCTTTGTAATGGTTTGGGGCGTGTGCAGTTGGATTGATAAGGGACCCCTGATATGTCTAGATACGACTCTGACAGCTGACGCGTACTTAAGCACCCTGTCTGATCACCTGCATCCATTCATGTTCATTGTGCATTCCGACGGACTTGGGTAATTTCAGCAGGGCAATGCGACAGACCACTCGTCCAGAATTGCTAAAGATTGGCTCCAGGAACACTCTTGTGAATTTAAATACTTCCGCTGGGCACCAAACTCCCCAGATATGAACATTATTGAGCGTATCTGGGATGCCTGCAACGTGCTGTTCAGAAGAGATCTCCACTTCCTCTTACTCTTACGGATTTATGGACAGGCCTGCAGGATTCATGGTGTCAGTTCCCTCCAACACTACTGCAGACGTCAGTCGACTCCATGCCACGTCGTGTTGCGGCACTTCTGAATTCTCGCGGGCGCCCTACACGATATTAGGCAGGTGTACCATTTTTTTTTTTTTTTTTTGCTCCTCAGCATACAATGGAAATAATAATAAAAGTGCATTAGAAATTTAAAGTAAAAACACAAAAAATATTTAGATTTTTAAGAAGGTATGATGATAGATGATAGGAAAGACTTGGATAGAAAGAGAGAGAGAAATGTTACCCTACCTGAGCCAGCCTGGTCTGAAAGCCTCGGAATTATATCGAGATTTCAGTCCACGTTCGCAAAGTCAAATTTACGGATTAATGTTTCCAAACACTATTTACAAAAGCACCTAACTATTATGCACATTGTGGAAAGCATAGCGGTGTGTCAGTATAAAGTATGTTATTTCTTGGGATTATTAAATTAACCTTCAGTTCGTATGTGTCTTGAATTTTATCTGTTATGTTGCTTGTACATTAAGTGTTCAGTTACAAGCCTTACATCCCAACAGCAGTATACTGACCGCGGGATGGATACGCCTGGTGTTTATACTTAAGCTAGAATAGGTTTACAGGGTTGATTGCATTACACGGTTTATTCTAATGCAGTTCAATTATTCTAGATGTTGTGTATCGTTGTCTGCGGTACGTGTTAATGAAAGTGTTCCCTGTTTAAGTGAGTGTGTGTGTGTTTCGGAACCGTTGTCTGTGTTGGTGTACGAATTGGGATTGCTGTCTTACGTGCTTCGTGTGCGTTGAAGTGTTCTATTATACGGCCGTGTCCGTATTCGTCATGTAATGTTCTTAAGACATCATCACCGACTTTATTTATTATCTCCTGCTCGTCTCTGTCGCTTATTGCCCGTATCGCGTCATTCTCATACTGCTTTGGTGTCTGATGTGCTACTCCGTATCGGTGACAGTGGAAAAGTATGTGTTCCTGGTATCCATGTTCCCCATATGTACAAGCAGCATTCTGGCTGCGGCCTACGCGGTGTAAATGCGTAGGGTAAGGGTCATGACCTGTCAGAAAGTGAACCATACCCAGATATGATCCAGTGTCACACGTTCGCTGATGACCGTGAAGAAAAGTTTGGAAATTTGTGGTAAGGACTATGGGACCAAACTGCTGAGGTCATCGGTCCTAGGCTTACGCACTACCTAATCTAACTTAAACTAACTTACGCTAAGGACAACACACACACCCGTGCCCGAGGGAGGACTCGAACCCCCGACCGTGAAGAACCGATATACCCTACGACTCTCATCGCTTGCCTCCCATTCCCTTTTACAGGTATCCACCCGTCATTTAATGAGTTTGCTTCTCGGTGATGTCCTGTCCGGTAATCTCGATTACCTTCTCCTGTCTCCCCCTCCTCAGCGAGTACATTGCAGCCCGAAACCTTATGGTTATGTAGATAGGGAAGGTTTCAACCACCATGCAGACGCCTGGCATGCTTACCAGAGCACTTCTCTGCCTTCGCCGAACGATGTTCCTATTGGTCACCAGACTTACTCTATGGGGGGGGGGGGGGGGGGGGGGGCGCAAGTGCACTGGCTGCAAAACAGAGTCAAAGAGCGCACAATGGTAAATTCTCAGTGTGTGTAATGCTAACCTGAAATGTGTCTGGCCAGTTTGTGTGTGATCTTGGCAGCCCTGTCAGCCGATGTTCTGATGTGTTCGCCAACGGACAGTCGTTCGTCGAGTTGGGCACCAAGTTGTCGTGTTTTCCGTTGTCTGCGTATGCTAATGTCGTGTAGTTTTATGGTAGGATTACTTTGTAGTATTTCTTGGAGTAGTATGTAAACTATTTTGTGTACAGCCATCTGAAGTTTAGTATGTTTGCATCACTGGCTGGTGCTTGTGAGTAGCTGTATTGAGCGGTGTTTGAGTTGCTCTCTTGTGTCTGTGGAGACCAGCACCAGGTGATCTGCGTATGCTATCGCCCCATTCGCACGGTTATTCCCATCCAGTTGATGTTGGAGGGGTTCAAAGACTGTATCCCAAAAGAGGGAACCACAGATGGATCCTTTCGGGCAACCTTTGGTGACTGTTTTAATCACTTTTTGACTTCCCATGCGCCATTCAAGCACCCTGTTTCTGCAGTAGTTCGAGAGGCTATGGTAAAGGGCGTTAGGGATCTGCATCACTCTGAGTCTTGCAAACATTGCGGGCCACCAGAGATTATCAAAGCAGTCCGAAATATCTATGAGAATAGCAATTGCGTTTCTGCTTTCTGCGTTATTAACAATGGTCAGTACCCTTCTTAGTGCGTCATCTATAGACTTTTCCCGCCCTGAGACTGAATTGGTGTGATCTAAGGCCAAGGAGCTCCCGTGCGATTGCAAGCGGTCGCACAAAAGTCGTTCCCGGAACTTGGCCAAAGTGTTAATTAAGCAGATAGCCCTATACTTTTTTGGGCCGAGGGATCCTTGTCCTCTGATTTTTTAATAATGATGGCATTTTCTATGTACGAATGCATGCTTTCGCGGCGATATACGTTAGTAAAACATTCTCGGGTTTCAAACCGCGTCAAGTGGTGTAGCTCACGACCTTTCGGCAGAGATCTCCTCTGCCATTGTCAAGTAATCCACTTGCGGGCGCTAAACCACTTGACGCTGCTTGAAACCGGAGAATGTTTTATTAACTGATGGCATTTGCTGTTTCCCGAGTACCCCGACATGTTGCCCATCTACGGTGAAAGTGGACGAAATAGTCAATTAGTTATCACGAACGATTTCCAGGTCGTGCCGGTCCATCACATGCCATTTTTGCAATATTGGAACAAAGGCTTCGGGAAATTGGCATCTTCAAAGCAAATAGGGCCGATTGTGGTCGAGGCCGGGCGCGACGCACCGTCGACGTGGAGGAGGTTCAACTGGTCCACCAGAACCCGTCGACGAGTACTCGCAAAATCTCACGTTCGTGGATATATCGCAGACCAGCGTCTGGCGATTTCTCCATGAACAGCAACTTCACCCATACCACTTGCAGATATTGCAGACAGATGAGACCAGGTCATCCTCCACCAAGTGCTGATTACAGCGCATGGTTCCTACACCGTTGTGTCAACGTTCCAGACTTTGCTCAGATCGTTCTTTTCACAGATAAAACGCATTTGCCAAACAGTGGTCCGGTCAACCGTCGTAATAGCCACAGTTTGGATGAAGAAAACCGTCCCGTCCTCATGGAAAGTGAGCAGGACCCGTCAAATAGAACGAATAGTGTGATGAACACATGCTGTGGATTGGCAATAAATCGAAGAAAGACGTAAGGAATGCTTAGTAGCAAAAAATGAGATTAGAGATAAACTTAACATCACAATTGATTATCACAAAGTAGACGAAGCTAAGGAATTCTGCTGCCTCCGAAGCAAAACAACAGGTGATGGATCTTCGCCAACGCTTGGAAATAATAAAAGGAAGGAAAAAGGGGCAAACGAAAAATTTATTTGAGTGCCTATCTTGGCTAATAACGTCATACAGTATCAGCCCACTCTTAACTGAAGAAATGTAGCTGTAAGATCACATTCTCCACCAACAATAGCTTAAACAAACATTTAGTGTACACCCTTGGGGTAAACGAAGATCCTTTTGTCAACTCAGGTGTTTACAAAATGCTGTGTGATTACCGTCCGAGATATTATATAGGACAATCTAGATGGGCATTCATAGTTGGTATAAAGAGCACTAACTGGTCAAAGGAGGTAAAAGAAAGTGAAATTCCACCTTCGCAGAGCATTTGTTGAATTCTGACCAGTCTCAGAGAAAACTAGAAGAAATTGTAATTTTACATCAAGGAAGGTTGATTTGGGGGAGGGAACCAAACATCGAGGTCATAGGTCCCATCTGATTAGGGAAGGATGGGGAAGGAAGTCAGCCGGATCCTTTCAATGGAACCATCCCGAAGCGATTTAGTAAAATCACGGAAAACCCAAATCAGGGTGGCCGGACGCGGGTTTGAAGTGTCGTCCTCCCGAATGCTAGTCCAGTGTGCTAACCACTGCGCCACCTCGTTCGTCCATCAAGAAAGGAAGGGCTATAAGTTAGATTTACTGGAGAAACTCTAGATTTTCACACATTTAGTCGTTAGGAAAAGTTTTATCTCAAACAATCGGCTGCAGCTTAGATAAAAAAGTTGCTTAGTCACAGCCACATAAAAGGTGTGTACCGGGAGCACGTATGGTGCCTAGCATCTCAGTTTCCTAAAACATGCTTCCTTATACAAAGGTTTTCGTTGATATTAGCCATATATGGACACTGAAATAAGTCATTGATAGCAGGTGAAACTTTATGCCTGACCGTGACTCGAACCCGGATCTCTCGCTTAACGGGAGTCGTCGCCTTAACCGCATCGGCCTTCCAAGCACGATTCCCAGCCTACCGAAATTCCCAGCACGTTACACACTCCTAACGTAGCGTCAGCTACCAGTGGACCCTTTACTCACCATTTCGGATCCCCACAACATCTGGCTTGGTGTGCATCTGCACTGAAGTTACGAAAATCTGGTCGTCGCACACTACCTATATATACAAATGTGTTGTGTTTGTTTCTTCGAACATGTTCTTTAATGCGACCTTGTACGGATTTCAGACATTCGAGGAATAGTCGAGAACAGATCGCACTAGCGTCCTATATGCGGTCTCCTTTACAGATGAACCACACTTCCCAGAATTCTCCCAATAAACCGTAGTCGACCATTCATCTCGCCTGCCACGATCCTCGCATGCCCGTTCCGTTTTATACCTCTTTGCAGCGTTACGCGTTAATCGACACGACTCTCATGTAGCACACTACTAATGCTGTATCCGAACATAACGGGTTTGTTTTTTTTTACTCATCTGCGTTTACTCATATTTTTCTACATATCTACATTCATCACAGCAGTTAGAAATTTTGTCTAAGACATCTTGTATTCTCCTACAGTCTCCGAACGACGACACCTTCTCAGCATCAGAGCACCATCAGCAAACAACCGAAGATTGCTGCCCACCAAGTTCACTACATAACTGATGCAGATTGAAAATAATAGCGGTCCTACCACACTTTCCTGGAGCACTCCTGACGATACCCTTGTCTCTGATGAACACTCGTCGTCGAGGACAGCGTACTGCGTTCCATTACTTAAGAAGTCTTCGAGCGACTCACATACCTGGTAACCTATTCCATATTCTTGTACCTCCGTTAACAATAGAATATCCTCTCTGCTTCGGCTATCATCACTATTTCACTGATCAAATAGCAAATCTCATCTACTACTTTAAGTATCTCGTTTCCTAATCTCATTCCCTAAGCATCACCTGATCTAATTCGAGAACATTCCATTATCCTTGTTTTGCTATTGTTGATGTTCGTCTTATATCAACCTTTCAAGACACTGTCCACTCCGTTCTACTGTTCCTCCATGTGCAGCGCGGGGTAGCCGCGCGGTCTCAGGCGCATTGTCACAGTCCGTGCGGCTCCCCCCATCGGAGGTTCGAGTCCTCCCTCGGACATGGATGTGTGTGTTATCCGTAGCGTAACTTAGTTTAAGTTAGATTCAGTAGTGTGTAGTCTTTGGGACGGATGACCTTAGCAGTTTGGTCCCATAAGACCTTACCACAAATTTCCAAAAATTTCCAAGTCCTTAGATGTCTCAGACAGAATTACAATATTATTGGAAAAACCTCAAAGTTTTTTTTCTTCTCTCTAGCAGGAGAGCAAACACCGTGTTACTAGAAGGAGGCCGAAAGGCACGCGTTTTAGCTCATGCAGGCTGGCGTGAGATCTGGAACAGGACAAGGAAATTATAATTTAGAAAAACGGACGTAGCTGGTGGAATACTTAACTTTAATCCGTTAGTCAAGAACGTCGGTCTTGCCGGTACATGATTCACAATATCAATGCTAACTGATAATGGCGCCTTGCTAGGTCGTAGCAAATGACGTAGCTGAAGGCTATGTTAAACTATCGTCTCGGCAATTGAGAGCGTATTTTGTCAGTGAACCATCGCTAGCAAAGTCAGTTGTACAACTGGGGCGAGTGCTAGGAAGTCTCTCTATACCTGCCGTGTGGCGGCGCTCGGTCTGCAATCACTGATAGTGGCGACACGCGGGTCCGACGTATACTAACGGACCGCGGCCGATTTAAAGGCTACCACCTAGCAAGTGTGGTGTCTGGCGGTGACACCGCATTATCCCTTCTTCAGATTTTTCTTTGGTTTACTTTACTGTTTGCTCAATGTACAGATTGAATAACTTCTGGGATAGGCTACAACCCTGTCTTACTCCCTTCTCAATCACTGCATCCTTTTCATGCCCCTCCACTCTTATGTCACCTGCTATGTACCCGAAAACTAATAACTAATCCATTGCATCTGCAGACTAATGGAACGATTGAACACATTCACTGAACGATTGGAAAGATGCTGAGGTGTTATTCCGGTGGTCACCATAGTGATTGGGATGATCACCTTCCTTATATCATGGCCGTGTATAATTCAAAAGTACATGGTGGTGTTGATCTCTCTCACCATACAAAGCCCTATACAGAAGGAAAATGCCATCACCATTTAAGGTTATTAAAACGAAGGTGGGAAGAAATGAGGAACCTGTACTGAATATCGCTGGAATATTTAAAGATGTATGTGCAGAAGGTGAACACTGAAGCCGGCACCTGTTACCAAGCGCTTCTAGGCGCTTCAGTCCGGAACCGCGCTGCTGCTACGGTCGCAGGTTCGAATCCCGCCTCGGGCATGGATGTGTGTGATGTCCTTAGGTTAGTTAGTTTTACGTACTTCAAAGTCTAGTGGACTGATGACCTCAGATGTTAAGTCCCATAGTGCTTAGAGCCATTTGAACTATTTAGAACACTAAGGCACTCAAGAGTCAACAGAAAATGGGACGGTGAAGTGGTAAGTTGCGACAATATACGACTGGTCAATGGCTGATGTTAGCTAGCTTGTATAAACTGAAAGCTAAGACAAGTAAATTTATCACGAAATATCAAGGTTGTACAAAGTTGTGGAAATGACGCCACCTGTAATTGTAAAATTGTAATTTCCAACACAGACAACCATTCCCCGCGTGAGGCGCATTTGTCCCTGTAAAGGCGCTCCAAACACCTTATCGCAGGTACCTGTGCCACTACCTGGGAAGAAGGTAGACGACAAACAAGGAAGTAAGGAAGCGGGGACTTGTCTACAGGGTGCGCGTGAGATACCGTACATACTAAAATCACACGAGTACACAGGTAGATTACCATATGTATTTTGAAAGTGCTTATTTCTTTAAATAATAATTTACAAAATAGGGGGTTCATAGTAAAGGTTGGATTACGTTTTGTTATTGTTTTTTGTATGCTGAGAATACTGCAGTCGATATGGAATATTTATTTATCGGTGCATTTTTTAGCGATAGGCGTGCCAGGGAGTTTATTGTCTAAAGAGTTAGTTGATACAGGGATTTATATATCGCCTATGGTGTGTACTGGCGAGTGATGGGCATCTGATCTTCTCAAGAGGGGGAGGGATAGTAATTATGGCTTCCTTTTCCCATGTTGTGTTACCACGAAGGACGACCGACGTGTACCATAATTCTAGAAGTGATGCACCTCTTCAGTGAGGCAGTGGTAGACGCAGTGCGAAATCAACAACCTCCAAACAGGAGGATGTCGTCCTAACCACCCACAATTTGACGGTGAAATTATACATCACATCTACATTTATGTTCTGCAAATCACCGTGACGTGCATGGCAGAGTATACGTCACATTGTACCAGTTATTAGGGTCTCTTCCCGTTCCATTTACATATGAATCACGGGAAGAATGACGGTTTGAATGCCGTTGTGCGTGGCGCAATTATTCTAATCTTGTGCTCACGATCCCTATGTGAGCGATACGTAAGGGGTTGTAGTATATTCCTAGAGTCATCATTTAAAGACGGGTCTTCGAAACTTTGTTAATAGGCTTTCTCGGGATAGTTTACTTCTATCTTCAAGAATCTTCCAGTTCAGTTTCTTCAACATGTCTGTAAGACTCGAATCAAACAAACCTGTGATCATTCGTGCTGCCCCTCTCTGTAAAAGTTTAATATCCCTTGTTAGCCCTATTTGGTTCGGGTCCCACACACTAGAACAGTATTCTGGAATGGGTCGCAAGAGAGATTTTCAAGCAATCTCCTTTGAAGATTGTTGCACTTCCCCATTATTCTACCAACAACTGAGTCTATATGATCATTCCATTTCGTATCCCTACAATGTGCTACAGACAGGTATTTCTATTAGTTCGCTAAGTCCATTGACTCATTGATACTGTACTCATATAATACTACGTTTTTTCGTTTTGTGAAGTGCTGAAGTTTACATTTCTGAGCATTTAAAGCAAATTGCCAATCTTTGCACCACACTGGAATCTTATCAAGACCTGACTGAATATTTATGTAGCTTCTTTCAAACAGTCCTTCATTACAGATAACTGTACCATCTGCGAAAAGTCTGAGGGTACTATTAATTTTGTCCACAAGGTCATTAAAATACAACATCGACAGAAAGGGTGCCAACACACTTCCCTGGGGCTCACCTGATTTCTACATTTGTCGATGGCTCCCACCCGAGACAACATGCTGCGTCCTCCCTACCAAAAAGTCCTCAATCCAGTCGCAAATTTCACTTTATATCATATGATTGTACTTTTGACAATAAGCATACTGAGTGAAATGCTTTTCTGAAATCAAGAATTACTCCAGTACTGACTTTATTCAAAGCTTCCAGTACGCCATGTGAGAAAAATGTGAGTTGTCTTTCACAGGATCGATGTTTTCGGAATCCTTGCTGGTTGGCATGGAGGAGGTCATTCTATTCGAGATACACATTATGTTTTATCTGATATATGTTCTAAGATTCTACAACAAAGCGATGCCATGGATACTGGACAGCAGTTTGATGGCTCACTTCCACCACCGTTCTTTAAGACTGGTGTGATCTGTGTTTTCGTCCAACTACTGGACATGGTTTTTGTTCGAGAGATCTACGATAGATTATAGTTCGGAGAGCAACTAACTCAGCCGCAGATTCAGTATGGACTCTGATATACTGCGTGAGAACTGAGGAACGAAGTACGGAGGTTGGACGAGGCCTTCTTCCAATTACGTTTTGAGGAATCGAATGTTGGAGGAAGTACACGGAGAGTACCAAGTATTATTTCGCCAAATAGTTGATGTGGTGCTACACACTTTCCAGTCTTGTAAGAGAGGGTGATGGAGGCCGGTGGTAGTTTCTTGAAGATGGTCTTTGGTATTCACGAGCGTTGACGATATCCGAGAATTAAATTATTTGCTGGAACAAGTCAGCAAAGTAGCCAGCAGAAACAAGGCTATAATTGGGTGGCATACCACGCAACTAACAGACATGAAGAAGGGTATATTGGATAAGCCTCGAAGAAATTCGAGAACTAACAACGGAATTGACAGGGTACGTAAAATCAACCGTGGTCACAATGGACTCGGCTAAATCACCTAGATACTACAGTGGCTGTGGCCAGACTCCTAGAGTCACTAGCTCACAGTATAGGAGATGGTAGGATAGAGCTAACGGCGTTATAGGCTTGGCTCAAATGGCTCTGAGCACTAAGGGACTTAACATCTCAGGCCATCAGTCCCCTAGAACTGAGAACTACTTAAACCTAACTAACCTATGGACATCACACACACCTATGCCCGAGGCAGGATTCGAACCTGCGACCGTAGCAGTCACGCGGTTCCGGACTGAAGCGCCTAGAACCGCACGGCCACCGTGGTCGGCGTCGTTATAGGAGGCCGTACATCGTGCAGTGCATGGACAACTGAGTACTACATTGTTATCTGAGGAACAATTCCTGTCTGGCCTACAGAAGGTCCTGGAGGAACTAATAGCTGAACGGAACATGTAGTGAAACCGAATGAGCAGTAATTGTCGTTATTCTATCACACTGCTCTGGTCGGAATTGGGCCGGCCAGGGTGGCCGAGAGGTTCTAGGCGCTACAGTCTGGAACCGTACGACCGCTACGGTCGCAGGTTCGAGTCGTGCCTCGGGCATGTATGTGTGTGATGTCCTTAGGTTAGTTAGGTTTAAGTAGTTGTAAGTTCTAGGGGACTGATGACCTCTGATGTTAAGTCCAGTAGTGCTCAGAGCCATTTTGGTAGGAATTAGCGTCGATCTTAGTCCAATTTCCATTGGCAAGCATTGACGCAAGATATGAATGCGTCGTAGTCCACCCCTACACAGAAAATCAGAAAGATCTGGGGAAGTACGTAGAGGTGAGAATGCGAAAGGTGACGTTGATCTCTAAAGAAAGAGGAAGTTGCATGTTAATGTCAGCGGACGAACTCCGTCATTGGCAGAGAGAGCGAGTAACAATATGCCCGACCCGAGTGGTCCAGATCGACGCAAAAGCGTGTGAGGTACAGTTGTTAGAGAAAGCAGGCAGTAGAATGCCCATGGGATATCCTAGCACTGCAACCTTACTTCCAAAGGCTCAGCAAACATTGGATCTATCTCACGTTCAAACCCGAAGTGATTACATAAATTCCTATGAGTGGCGTCGACGTAAGAGGAGGATGAGACAAGAGTTGTGAGATAGTGAGTTACTGGTTAATGGCACAACTTGTGATATCTCACAAGGAGCCTTTCGTCTCCCAGCTACTATCAGTGGGAACGCTGTCTTGAACGTGACACGGCCGTTGTTATACTGATCACACAAAACATTGGAGGTTGTTACCGCCCAGAAAGTAACTTACCTAAACAACTCCATGGAACCCGACCTTCTCCATTCACTGGACGAAGTGATCGCAGTACAAGAATAACGAATTACAGCAGAGCAGACGCTACAGCAACTTCAGCAATAGCGTGAGAATGATGCAGTTAAGTCATAAAAATAAGTATCTCAATTTCTGGTACCAATGTGCTTTCTACACTGCTTTGTGCCGTCTGTACCTACTTTCGATGGAAAACCAGCAACTCACTGAAGTTCCCTGTGTATGAATTTCCATCAGACTGTGTTAATATTAGCGTAATTAATTTAATTATCAACCATGAACATTCTAATTAATGCTGAATTGGAGAATATTGTACAAATTGTCGAACAATGAAATGTATTGTGAGATTTTTCCAGAAATGTAAGCGACCTGCAATTCGTTGGACTAGATTTTCTGTATGAGAGAGTAATGTTGCACCACGGTTCCACCTGGAGTAACAAATAGCTTTTATGAACGACTCAGCAAAACCACAAGTTCAGGAGGGCATTGCAGGTCAGGTAGGTGCCATGGTGCAAGAACATATATTCAGTGTACAAGAAGCAGTGGCTAGCAAGCTGACATAGCAGAAGTCGGCAGAGTAGGGTAGGAGTTGCAACACGCTTATGGTACCAAAGGGACAGTGAATTTGTTTATGTGATGGAAGAACTGGACCCATGGTAATGACAGCGGACATGATAAGCATATATACCATCAAATTTAGGCACTTAGTCTCCGTCGCCAATAGCTGTTAGCCAAGGGGAGGACCACCCCAGGCCATGCAACAAGATGAATCAGCAAACTAGCATCACTACACTCTGTACTCAGTAGCTGAAGGGCAGTCTCTGCACTGACAAGGGGAAGGCCTCAGAGACGGCCAACCGATTCGACTCAGATTTCGTAGGTCGCTGGTGTACAACCTAACGCGAAGGAATCTAAGATATTTTGAGTCAACGCCCCCCCCCCCCCCCCCCCGTTTTTGAGAAAATTGCCCCTAAAGGTTATGACGAACGATCGACTCAAAATTGGCGGGATCGATAGATAATTGTAAATAGAGCATTTTTCATCACCAGGTATGGGGTCCTGAAAACGCATACTTTTCCAGAAATCGAGGTAAGAAACTTTTACAACTGCCGCGTCTGTACCCACATGCTTAACGCCTGTCACCTACAGCGTCGATAGCTCGCCGGCACGGTAGCTCAGCGTGTTCGGTCAGAGAGCCGGTTGGCGTCTGTAATAAAAAACTGAGTGTAAGGATCAAGTACCGAACTTAAACAGGATGTCTTGCGACGTCCGCAACGACCGAACACAACGATCAATTACAAACAAAATGAAAAAAAATAATAGCGCAACGGCCAAGGTAACTGGCTGGGAATCGGAAAATCCGGGTTCGAATCTCGAAGAAACCTAGCGGATGTTATTCTTTTCGTTAGTATTTTTCCATATCTGAATTGACAGGGATAGGAGGGTTAACAAGGTAAGTAAGTCAATAAGGAATGATAATAATAAGGTAGGCAAACTAATTTCCCAAACACCGTGAGCTAGTCAAGTATTAAAACTTTTAAGCCTTGTCACATGAAAACAACTCCGAGCAAAAGTGCTGCGACTTCCTCACGAGGGATCACAGATAGCCAACCGTGCGACGCTTGTTTACAGCGAGGCACGGGATAGAATGCACGCGGGGAGTGTTACGTTGTCCCGGTTGCCTCTTCGTCATATCATACGGAAGGAACAATGTAGCTTTCGAAAGATTGCACTCATTAGATGCTCTTGGTGCCGTGAGTATATTTGTTTCGAATGTTTATATGACAAGTACCATCCATCTAGTTGTTCGAAGAAAAGTGAGGACACGTAACAGTGACTGGAAGAGCAATTGTACAGTGACCTGGAGTAACATTTTAGCTGTTTACTATCCCAAGAGGTTTGAGAAATTTATTTGCCTACCTTATTATCATTCCTTGTTGATTTACTTACCTTATTAACCCTCCTATACCTATCAACTGAGATATGGAAAAATACAAACCAAAAGAATAACATCCACTACGTTTCTTGGAGATTCGCAGCCAGTTACCTTGGACGTTGAGCTATCGGTGCTGTCGGCGAACAGCGTTGACCATGTGGGTACAGAAACGGCAGTTGTAAACGTTTCTTACCTCGATTTCTGGAAAAGTATGCGTTTTCGGACCCCATACCTGGTGATGAAAAATGCTCTATTTACAATTATCTATCGATCCCACCAACTTTGAGTCGATCGCTAGTCATAACTTTTAGGGGTGATTTTCTCAAAAACTCGGGGGTGTTGACCAAAAATATCTTAGATTCCTTCGTTTTAGGTTGTACACAAGCGACATACGAAATATGAGCCGAATCGGTTGGCCGTGTCTGAGGCCTTCCCCTTGTGAGACTGGGTGCTACCCTTCCACTGGTGGGTCACCTTCTAGGTAACTGTCACCTGCCACTAGCTGGCTTCCGGGGGGCAAGGGGTTCGAGTCTATGCCATCTAGCTTCCCTGTGCCATCAGTCCCCTGAGCAGGTTAATGCTGCAGCCATTCATCACCTAGTGCGGGCACATGTCATCATCATCAGCCACGCGAGAGGCTGGTGTGGTTTCTGCCAAACTACAGAAGCAAGCCGGCAGCCTTCGAGCTTTCTGCTGCCTGCCACTGGCAGCAGCCCATTCCAGGACATCTGCTACTGTGTTGACTTCAGCACATCGATGACGGCCACTTTTGCCTGAGGGATCACTCAGCACGCTCTCCTTCGCGCAGGCTGCTGCTGACTCTGGCACGCGTCATCAACCGTGGCCCCCTACTTCACGGAGGCCAGTGGCCACCTCTCAGCTTCATCTCCACTGCAGTAACTGCTATGAAAGTAATTCAATCAATATTGCTTCCATGATAGTCCACCACTCAACACGTGCCACCACCCTACTGCAGCCACGCCCTATGACATCAACTGTCATACATCCTGATGTATCACAGCTAGCTTCACTTGCCCCTATTGCTCGTACATGCTGGCGTCTACAGTAGCTTTCTTCTGTTACAGCATTTATTTAGTTATGTCTTTTTTTAACTTCATAATTTATACATGTTTGTCACTTCTTTGCTGACCTTTAAGTCAGTTTTTTCCTAAGAGACTGCTTCAGTTTAGCCAGCAGCCCCACCCTTCCACCAGAATGCAGGTGCATCATATCGTCTATGTGGCTGCTATTGACGTTCCAGTGAGTGTTTTTTCCTGGCTTATAATAGTGCTGTCGAATTCTAAGCACTTTGCACGGGCTTCAAACGATATTAAAATGTGGAGATTTTTTTTTCTTTTTTCTTTTTTTTTTTTTTTACAGTTGCGTAGGTAGCACATTAACGCATGGGTAGTAGCATGCTCGGCATATGACAAGGCGGCTGCCTTGCTGTAGGGAAGTCCGCTTGCAGTTTTATTTTTCCTTTACCTCCTCACCCCTCAGCAGCAATTGCGCCGCGCTCGGAGCTAGGCAGGAGCGAGTTACAGAGCTGTTTCGCCAGGCCTACTCTTAAGCAGTGGACTGATGTACCCAGTGTCTGCCCCGATAGCTGAATCTTCAGCGTGACGGATTGCCGTTCTACGGGCCTGGGTTCTATTACCAGCAGGGTCGGGGATTTTCTCCTCTCAGGGATTGAGTGTTGTGCTGTCTTCATCATCATTGAAAGATAGATTAGGCAGAACTGGTGGTGGAGTATTTGTGTCTGTCAGTAGTGGTTTATCTTGTAGTGAAGTCGAAGTAGATACTCCGTGCGAATTAGTATGGGTGGAGGTTATACTTAACAGCCGAACTAATAATTGGTTCCTTCTACCGACCCCCAGACTCCGATGATATAGTTGCTGAACAGTTCAGAGAAAATTTGAGTCTCGTAACAAATAAATACCCCACTCATACGGTTATAGTTGGTGGGGACTTCAACCTTTCCTCCATATGTTGGCAAAAATACTTGTTCAAAACCGGTGGTAGGCAGAAAACATCTTCCGAGATTGTGCTAAATCCTTTCTCGAAAATTATTTCGAGCAGTTAGTCCACGAACCCACGCGAATTGTAAATGGTTGCGAAAACACACTTGACTTCTTAGCCACAAACAATCCAGAGCTGATAGAGAGCATCATGACTGATACAGGGATTAGTGATCACAAGCTAGGCTCAATACCGTTTCTTCCAAATCCACCAGAAACAAACGCAAAATAATTTTATTTAAAAAAGCGGACAAAGTGTCACTAGAAGCCTTCCTAAGAGACAATCTCCATTCCTTCCGAACTGACTATGCAAATGTAGACGAGATGTGGTTCAAATTCAAAGATATAGTAGCAACAGCAACTGAAACATTCATACCTCATAAATTGGTAAGAGATGGAACTGATCCCCCGTGGTACACAAAACAGGTCCGAACGCTGTTGCAGAGGCAACGGAAAAAATGGCTTAAATGGCTCTGAGCACTATGCGACTCAACTGCTGAGGTCATCAGTCGCCTAGAACTTAGAACTAATTAAACCTAACTAACCTAAGGACATCACACACATCCATGCCCGAGGCAGGATTCGAACCTGCGACCGTAGCGGTCACGCGGTTCCAGACTGAAGCGCCTTTAACCGCACGGCCACACCGGCTGGCAACGGAAAAAGCATGCGAAGTTCAGAAGAACGCGAAATCCCTAAGATTGGCTAAAATTTACAGACGCGCGAAATTTGGCACGGACTTCAATGCGAGATGCCTTTAATAGGTTCCACAACGAAACATTGTCTCGAAATTTGGTACAAAATCCGAAGAAATTCTGGTCGTATGTAAAGTACACAAGCGGCAAGACGCAGTCAATACCTTCGCTGCGCAGTGCAGATGGTACTGTTACCGACGACTGTGCCGCTAAAGCGGAGTTATTGAACGCAGTTTTCCGAAATTCCTTCACCAGGGAAGACGAATGGAATATTCCAGAATTTGAAACACGAACAGCTGCTAGCATGAGTTTCTTAGAAGTAGATACCTTAGGGGTTGCGAAACAACTCAAATCGCTTGATACGGGCAAGTCTTCAGGTCCAGATTGTATACCGATTAGTTTCCTTTTAGATTACGCTGATACAATAGCTCCCTACTTAGCAATCACATACAACCGCTCGCTCACCGATAGATCTGTACCTACAGTTTGGAAATATGCGTAGGTCGCACCGGTGTTTAAGAAGGGTTTTAGGAGTAATCCATCGAACTACAGACCTATATCATTGACGTCGGTTTGCATTAGGGTTTTGGAGCATATACTGTATTCAAACATTATGAATCACCTCGAAGGGAACGATCTATTGATACGTAATCAGCATGGTTTCAGAAAACATCGTTCTTGTGCAACGCAGCTAGCTCTTTATTCGCACGAAGTAATGGCCGCTATCGGCAGGGGATCTCAAGTTGATTCCGTATTTCTAGATTTCCGGAAAGCTTTTGACACCGTTACTCACAAGCGACTTCTAATCAAGCTGCGGGCCTATGGGGTATCGTCTCAGTTGTGCGACTAGATTCGTGATTCCCTGTCGGGAAGGTTGCAGTTCGTAGTAATAGACGGCAAATCATCGAGTAAAACTGAAGTGATATCAGGTGTTCCCCAGGGAGCGTCCTGGGACGTCTGTTGTTCCTGTTCTATATAAATGACCTGGGTGACAATCTGAGCAGTTCTCTTAGGTTGTTCGCAGATGATGCTGTAATTTGCCGTCTACCAAGGTCATCCGAAGACCAGTATCAGTTGCAAAGCAATTTAGAAAAGATTGCTGCATGGTGTGGCAGGTGGCAGTTGACGCTAAATAACAAAAAGTGTGAGGTGATCCACATGAGTTCCAAAAGAAATACGTTGGAATTCGATTACTCGATGAATAGTACAATTCTCAAGGCTGTCAATTCAACTAAGTACCTGAGTGTTAAAATTACGAACAACTTCAGTTGGAAAGACCACATAGATGATATTGTGGGGAAGGCGAGCCAAAGGTTGCGTTTCATTAGCAGGACAGTTAGAAGATGCAACAAGTCCACTAAAGAGACAGCTTACACTACACTCGTTCGTCCTCTGTTAGAATATTGCTGCGCGATGTGGGATCCTTATCAGGTGCGATTGACGGAGGACATCGAGAGGGTGCAAAAAAGGGCAGCTCGTTTTGTATTATCACGTAATAGGGAAGAGAGTGTGGCAGATATGATACGCGAGTTGGGATGGAAGTCATTAAAGCAAAGACGTTTTTCGTCGCGGCGAGATCTATTTACGAAATTTCAGTCACCAACTTTCTCTTCCGAATGCGAAAATATTTTGTTGAGCCCAACCTACATAGATAGGAATGATTATCAAAATAAAATAAGAGAAATCAGAGCTCGAACAGAAAGGTTTAGGTGTTCGTTTTTCCCGCGCGCTGTTCGGGAGTGGAATGGTAGAGAGACAGTATGATTGTGGTTCGATGAACCCTCTACCAAGCACTTAAATGTGAATTGCAGAGTAGTCATGTAGATGTAGATGTAGATCATTTCATCCCAATCCGGCGCGCAGGTCGCCCAATGTGGTGACGAATGTAATAAGACCTGCACCAAGGCGGTCGGACCTGCCCCGCAAGGGGCCTCCCGGCCAATGACGCCAAACGTTCATTTCATTTCATGTATCAGTGTATCCAAGGAAACAAGTGATGAGTTTCCTGGAAGCGCTTCGTGAACTATTGTCGAGGTGGCGTAAGAAGATGCCTGGTAGTTCGTAACATTGTTGCCAGCTTCAAACTGCGAATCGCTAACGGGCGCAGGAGAAAACAAGAGCCGCCTTTAGAGCTATGAGACACTGCGGCGTTGCCATAGAGACGTTCACAAAATCGTGTTACGTTATCGTTTGAGGTAGGCGCGCCCAGATCGCTGCAGCCATCAGGGATCAACTTTACTCCGACGAGCCGGCCGGTGTGGCCGTGCGGTTCTAGGCGCTTCAGTCTGGAACCCAGTGACCGCTACGGTTGCAGGTTCGAATCCTGCCTCGGGCATGGATGTGTGTGATGTGCTTAGGTTAGTTAGGTTTAAGTAGTCCTCAGTTCTAGGGGACTGATGACCACAGATGTTAAGTCCCATAGTGCTGAGAGCCACTTTCTTTTACTCCGACGCAACTATAACCACTGTAGTTGGTTGAAATCAACAGAAGATTTTTGCATGGATTCTAGATCGAACGAATATACAAAGTGTTCCGCAATTCCTAAAACAAAATTCTGTTGATTGTAAAGAGGACTTAGTTGGTAAAGTTTCAGTAGCGATCCATTTCCGGAAATGTATCGTTTCGGTATATAATAAGTTTAAAGTTCGGAACACTTTCAAATCTTCCACTTCACGGTACGCACACTAACGAGAGACAGCTTCCGTCTGTCCCTGTCGTAATTATGACATCACATACCATTTTCATCGGACTTAACAACTGCTGCGTGCAACTGGCGTGTTCTCAAGTAGGAGGGTTGAATGAAGTGCTCCATGCATGCGTCTTTGAAGAGGAGGAAGGTGCTTTACTGTTTCCAGCATAAGCTGAGAAAGCATTGAATGCCGTATATGGTGTCGGGTGCCAGTATTCACAGATAAGAAACTATTGTTATGTGAACGTGACCATAACTTGTAACTACAAATTTTAACGTCAGCGTTCAAGGCATGACGTTATTACTGCAGACAGTGTTGGTAACAAAATAAAACAATGCCACGCAATATCATATATACAAGAGCGCTATCACTACTGGCCATCGTTCGATGGTCGCCCTTTCAGTTTTTACAACTGACCAGAAGATGGCGCTGTCTAAAAATGGCGTTACTACTTTTTGAAATTTTTTATTATTACGACAATGGCAGCTCAGAAACTGGCCGAGGAGTTTGTTTACAGAGATCATTTAACGAAACAAGTGCCACGAAAAAACGGAAAATTTTCACGTAAGTTTTGAATGGATGATTCTTTATGGCTTTGGTAAAGGTATAACTCAACGACAATGGCTCGGGCCACTTCCTTCTACTTTCGGTCACCAGCTTTGGACAAACTATGCAGAACCCATCGAGATCACACCTTTCCCACAAATAAAAGTTCGTCAAAAATCCAATATATCTCCTCCTAGCTATATTCCTCAGAATGCATGCATTCACTGTCGAAAATTCGCAAAAATACTGCAAACATTCTTTTTCGAAGGTGATTCAGAAAAGATTGTTTGCAGTCGTTTTGTTCCAGAATACGTAGCTGTTGTGCAGGACATGGTTTAAGAGGTTCGACAGTAAGATGCATGCATCCCAAGGAATCTAGCTGACAGAAAGTCCATTGGGTTTTGGACGAACTTGTAGTTGTGAAAAAGATCTGATCCCAATGGATTTTGCATAATTTGACCAAAGCTGGGAAATAATCCAGTGTTAATAGTCGTACTGAAGTTCTTGAGCGTATTTTGTTCTGTCGTTGCAACTGCAAAAAAGTTGCAACGACAGAACAAAATACCCTCAAGAATTATAAAGCGACTACGGACACTATGGCCACACAAATGAAGAATTGTAATGAAGTGCTCAAAAATTTCGGCTGATGAAAAACAAAATCCATAAACAATCATGAGGCAGCATAATGAAACTTATACACAGAATGTTTCACAAGCCCTAATACAGGGTCTAGGGGTAGTAGATGCGACTTATTAAATAATGTTCTCATAAGCAAACCATGACCAGAAATATACCATTTGGATGTAAATTGAGTTTGAAATTCGGATCACTTTCAAATCGCCCGCTTCATGGTACACAGACAGCGGAGACAATGAGTTCTGCCCCTGAGCTCTATAAGAGCCCACTGGGTTGGTAATGTTTCAAGTAATCATCGTCAGGTTCTCTTCTACGTGATGAAGGACGTGTCTTCAAGTCGAGAGTGCATCACGTTCGTGGAGCTCCTCAATCAAACCTCTTAGCTGCGAATCTACTAGTTTCTCTCAGCAGATGTTGTAGTCGGATAGGAATATTATGTGACGTCATAATTAGAACAGAGACAGATGACGGCAATCTCTCATCAGTTTGCTTGCGTAGCATGAAATGGGAGATTTGAAAGTGACATGCATTTTAAATGATTCCTTACTGTCTTATAAAGCGATAAATACGGGGGTTGGAACTTTAATAGTGGCAACTATTTATTTACAGCTCGTACAAAATAGATACGTGTTTCAAAGTTTTACTGACCTTCAAAGTAGTTACCAACATTGTGTACAACCCATCTCCAGCGATGTGGAAGTCGTAAGATACTCTCAGCAGTGCCAGTTGTGTTGGCAGTTCGAGCGGCGCGGTCTATTGCCCGACGAATTTGCAGCAGTTCTGAAGCGAATGCCGTGAAGTGTTTCCTTCAGTTTAGATGTCGAGTTGAACTCACGAGGGCTTAAGTCAGGAGAGTGCAGTAGGTGGTATTGCACTTAGCAGCCCCATCAGTCAAACAAATCAGTGACAGCTTGCACCGTAGGTGGTTGAGCATTGTCCTGAAAAATGATGGTCAGGTCCTGCAGAAAGTATCATTACTTCTGTCTCTAAGCTGATCGTAGGTTGTGTTCCGAAAATAATAAACTAGAAAATAAACGTCCGAACGGGCGACGGAGGCCCAACGGTGCTGACCAACCACCGTATCATCTTCAGTCCAAAGGCAACACTGGATACGGATATGGAGAGGCCTGTGTTCCGCACACCGCTTTCCCGGCCGTTGTCAGTTTTCGTGAACGGAGCCACTACTCCTCCATCAAGTAGCTCCTCACAAAGGCGCAGAACACTCCGCATGCCAACATAGCTCGGCAGACTGGACGGTCATCCATCCAAGTGCTATCTGAGCCCAACAGCGTTTAACTTCGGTGATCTGACAGGAAATGGTGTTATCACTGCGGCAAGGCCGTTGGCAAACTAGAAAATGACTAATATGTGTCTAATTTCTGTAGCTTTCCAACCTTTACTGTCATCAGTTTTTAAATTCACAACTTCCTTTAAAGTTACGTACTCATAAAAATAATTGCCAACATTAAGGGGAGGTTTACTTTCTTTGGCCCGAAAAATCATGTTCTTTGAACATTTTTTTCTCCGGATGTCTTATAGATATCAATGTCAAATTTGGTCAAAATGTTTACCGATATTTCCTCTCCAAAATGGAATTTTTTCGACCGGAAATGTCGAAGAGCAAAGGCGGAAGCGCCGTCGGAACGAAACAAAGTTTCGATGTAGAGCTTCACGCGCGGTATGTCACAGGTCATCCAGCTCGTCTGAAATCAAAATTGAGTTGACGTTAGCGAAGTATATAAGATTCTTTAGGAGTTGTACCTCGCTTAAGTTATTTGGACCAAAGGAAACAAAATGGCGGCCATTTGAAAGAAAACAGGGGTTTTTTCATCGATTTTTCGACTTCGTCGGCCAATAAAAGTTATAGTTGATGGATCGGAATAAAAGTGGTACAACTCGTAGACAATTTAGTTAGATTCGTCGGAAACAAAGAACCATGCCAACCGGTTCAGTAGATTTGAAGTTACCATACCGCGCGATTAAAAAAAACGTCATTTCGAGAAAAACGCGTTTGATGTTTTGACTACATATAAATGCAATATTATGCAACGTACGTTCAGTCCGCTATTCCGGGTACATAAACTAGTCCTTCCTCTTCCTCATAGAGGGCGTTCTGCTCGATCTGGGCCATCCTACGCTGCTCCAGAGCCGCTCGTACGGCCGGTGACAAGCGGTTTTCGGCTGTTTGAATCGGGTGGTCGTCCGAATGCTTGGCGAACTGCGTCGAATAGAGTCCCAGGGTGACGTCCATCATTGACATGGTCTTCAGAATTGCTGAATACCCTTCGTTGAAGCTGCTCACTGCCAGGAAAGTAGCCGGCCGAAGTGGCCGTGCGGTTAAAGGCGCTGCAGTCTGGAACCGCAAGACCGCTACGGTCGCAGGTTCGAATCCTGCCTCGGGCATGGATGTTGGTGATGTCCTTAGGTTAGTTAGGTTTAACTAGTTCTAAGTTCTAGGGGACTAATGACCTCAGCAGTTGAGTCCCATAGTGCTCAGAGCCATTTGAACCATTTTTTTGCCAGGAAAGTCGCAGTCTCCACAGTCTTCGCATCAGAATGAAAATGCTTGAGGGCTAACTTCCAAGCACACGCGTTCAAACTTTCATTTGGTGTGTTTCCTCCCAAGCACCGGTTCAATAACTCGTCCTACGCAAGAAAAAACTGGCGCGTTAAAAATGCGGATTTCAGGCAGGTGCATTTTTTTGTTCAACCGCGAGTAACAAACATTTCCGTTCCGTATTCAGACAAACCGTTTCAGGGTTGGATTCTAACGACTTTTATGGATCCAAAAATGCAATTTTAAAAAACCAAAAGACAGTAAACCTCCCCTTAACAACATGATGTGTATAACCACTAACCGATATTCACTCAATCTGTGGGTTGCAGCCTTGTCACATGCGATCTTGGATTGTGTCACCGTTTAAAAGCTGCTTATTTCCGTTCTGTTGATATCTTAGACCGTGTTATCCCAACAAAGCTTGGCCAATGTTGCCAACTGTCATAACTGCCTCCTCGAAGATGTCTACCAAGTGTCCATGAATTTCTGCTTGTTCCTGACTCGTGTTCGTCCCTCTTGAAATATCCTGATCTGTCACACCTACAAATGCCGGTTCTCTAAATTTTCTGAATAGTGTTCCTCGAAAAGAACATCGCCTTCCCTCCAGGGATTCCCATTTGAGTTCCCAAAGCATCTCCGTAACACTTACATGTTGTCAGAACCTACCGGAAACAAATCTAGCACCCACCTCTGAATTGTCTCCTTATCCGTACAGATTTGCTCTTGAGGCAACTGTATAGCTTTTCTTTTTTCATTTTCAGATACATTTTCACTCTTCGTTTCCAGTTTCCATAGCCCTTTCCATCGAAAACTGGTTTGTTAATGTCAGCCATGTCCAGTTTCAAAAAGCACAGTTTTCGAATAACAAATTTTCCAAATAACCGTCTTCAACAGTCGGGAACTGCTACAGTGGTAATATTTACTACCGAAAACTCAAAAACGATTTACATCTCTCTTTACACACACACACACACACACACACACACACACACACACATACACAAACACACACATACACACGGCACTGGACTGAGAGAATAATGTACCTACATACACTACTGGCCATTAAAATTGCTACATCACGAAGATAACGGACTACAGACGCATAATTTAACCGACAGGAAGAGGATTCTGTGATATGCAAATGATTAACTTTTCAGAGCATTCTCACAAGGTTGGCGCCGGTGGCGACACCTACAACGTGCTGACATGAGGAAAGTTTCCAATCGATTTCTCACACACAACCAGCAGTTGACCGGCGTTGCCTGGTGAAACGTTGTTGTCATGCCTCGTGTAAGGAGGAGAAATGCGTACCATCACGTTTCCGACTTTGATAAAGGTCGGATTGGAGCCTATCGCGATTTCGGTTTATCATATCGCGACATTGCTGCTCGCGTTGGTCGAGATCCAATGACTGTTAGCAGAATATGGAATCGGTGTGTTCAGGAGGGTAATACGGAACGCGTTGCTGGATCCCAACAGCCTCGTATCACTAGCAGTCGCGATGACAGGCATATTATCCGCATGGCTGTAAAGGATCCTGCAGCCACGTCTCGATCCCTGAGTCAACAGATGGGGACGTTTGCAAGACACCAACCATCTGTACGAACAGTTCGACGACGTTTGCAGCAGCATGGACTGTCAGCTCGGAGACCATGGCTGCGGTTACCCTTGACGCTGCGTCACAGACAGGAGCGCCTGCGATGGTGTACTCAACGACGAACCTGGGTGCACGAATGGCCAAACGTCATTTTGTCGGATGAATCCAGGTTCTGTTTACACCATCATGATGGTCGCATCCGTGGTTGGCGACATCGCGATGAACGCACATTGGAAGCGTGTATTCGTCATCGCCATACTGGCGTATCACCCGGCGTGATGGTATGTGGTGCCATTGGTTACACGTCTCGGTCACCTCTTGTTCGCACTGACGGCACTTTGAACAGTGGACGTAACATTTCAGATGTGTTACGACCCGTAGCTCTACCCTTTATTCGATCCCTGCAAAACCCTACATTTCAGCAGGATAATGCACGACCGCATGTTGAAGGTCCTGTACGGGCCTTTCTGGATACAGAAAATGTTCGACTGATTCCCTGGCTAGCACATTCTCCAGATCTCCAACCAATTGATAACGTCTGGTCAATGGTGGCCGAGCAACTAGCTCGTCACAATACGCCAGTCACTACTCTTGATGAGCTGTGGCGTCGTGTTGAAGCTGCATGGGCAGCTATACCTGTACACGCCATCCAAGCTCTGTTTCACTCAGTGCCCAGGCGTATCAAGACCGTTATTGCGGCCAGAAGTGGTTGTTCTGGGTACTGATTTCTCAGGATCTATGTACCCAAATTGCGTGAAAATGTAATCACATGTCAGTTTTAGTATAATATATTCGTCCAATGAATGCCCGTTTATCATCTGCATTTCTTTTTGGTGTAGCAATTTTAATGGCCAGTAGTCTATACACTCTGTGCTGAGAACCCTCTAGATTCTGTAAATATTATCGTTATAAATCTACTACAGTTTGACACAAGCAAGTTATTCGTATTATATTAGTTCTGCTGTCATTAACATCTGTGCTATCTGTGGCACATTACACATTGGAATGACACAATTTGATATAAAAAACCAGCCCCTGGATTCACGCGCTGAGACCAACCAGCAGATACTCCCGCACTGGTAGCGGATGACTTTACAAAAAGTGGCCGTTCGTTGTGTTTTCCGCCATGAAGTTAAGAGGATTTTTAAATTCGGCACCGTTTTTGATCTGTACAGCTCGCCGTGAGCAATTGCTTAGCATCTGCACAAGGAAAATAAATGACCTTGTCCTTCCGGGAGCGCAGATGTTGCCGCTTCATTTCTTCGCGGATATTACTTCTTTGGGTTATTAATACGACGCAGCATGCAAGCAAAAACGAGAGCCCTCCGGCCGGCAATTTCCAGCCCCTGACGCCGGCACTGCGCTCTAGCGGCGCCTGCCCCTTATAACCGCCCCGCAGCCAGCGCCACATAATGGCGCATCGCCGCTTTACATATTCCCGTTTCCAGTTTATCGCGCAATTTCGTAATTGCAAATTGAGGCGGTGATATTACAGGTCGGGGCACCGCAAGGTGAAGAGGAAAGGCAGACAGGTGGGGCGTGCCAGAAACGCCGGCAATCTCGTCTCCACTACTCGAAGCGCCGCGGCGGAACGACGTGTTTCAGTGATAGATGTGTTTCGCGGAAGGGCCGCGCGAGAGCAGCACTGCACTGCGCGTCGCGTCTCGTCGCGTCGCCCTTGTAAATCAGTTCCGAGTCAAGGGGGCGAAAACTTGGCCGCTAACTGGCTTTACTGGGTGCCGACACATTACGCGGGGACACCCATTACCGCTCGCAGACGGATGGCGCGCACCACCGAGGCATACACATCGGCGCTTCCCAACAACCACGGATTGTCAACGCCGTCTGAGCCGGCGGATGGAGACGAGGCTTTTTATCCCAACGACCACAGTCTAATAAGATCACGTAATTAACCCAAGAAAACTATTCTACACGTTTTGCTAATTTCCACCTAAACATCCATAATCAACCTACCCACCTACACACTAACACATCTTGGCCGAGCGGTTCCAGGCGCTACAGTCTGGAACCGCGCGACCGCTACGTCGCAGGTTCGAATCCTGCCTCGTGCATGGATGTGTGTGATGTCCTTAGGTTAATTAGGTTTAAGTAGTTCTTAGTTCTAGGGGACTGATGAGCTTAGAAGTTAAGTCCCATAGTGCTCAGAGCAATTTTTTTTTTTTTTTTTTTTTTTTTTTTTTTTTTTTTTTTTTTTTTTTTTTTTTTTAGCTTAGCGACTCATCTCTACTAATCATTCAACCAAACACACACAATAGACTAAAACTACTAGCAGTACATACATTCAAATTACAAAATTTTGACATCCTCTGCATCTACATAAGCTTTTCCCACAAATGTTTACTTCCGACAATGTAGCTTGGACAGCTGCATCCCCAAAATTTCACCACAGTTTGCATGTGCTGTAATGGCAGGTACACCACCTCGCTTGTACTACGTGGAATTCATTGTCCGAATATTACAATATTTGATTGATAATATTTCACCTACTGGGACTTATTTTTAACCTGTCCAAAGCGCAAATCAGAAAATAATTTTGAAGAAACTTTAAGTTACTAAGTTATTGCTTTTGAAGTATTATAAGTAAGTTCATATTTAACTGATAGGCAGCAAAAGGTCATGATAGGTAGTTCATGCTGCATTCACGATGAATTTCCGTCTCAGTAGGGACAATTTCTACTGGCGTCTGCGGAGAAATAAATAAAAAAATTAAACTTATTGAATTTTTGAAAAGAGAAAAAATTATGGATATGGAACAGTAACTTTAGAATTTTTGAAAGGCCTTTTTACAGGCTATATTGACCGGCTTGAACGCGGACAAATTCAGTGCTGCGTGAAATTTGCCTGTAATATAATTTACAGTTCCGATTAATTACATTTTTTTTAAATTCTGCGTCGTTGTTGATTTAGTCAGAGTTCAGAATGGTTCAAATGGCTCTGAGCACTATGGGACTTAACATCTGTGGTCATCAGTCCCCTAGAACTTAGAACTACTTAAACCTAACTAACCTAAGGACATCACACACGTCCATGCCCCAGGCAGGATTCGAACCTGCGACCGTAGCAGTTGCGCGGTTCCGGACTGAGCGCCTAGAACCGCTCGGCACCGCGGCCGGCCTCAGAGTTCTCACCTTAGACGTAGAATTAGTCCTTCTGCCACAATATTAATTCATTAGTCGCCATCGATGTTCTTCTCTTTGTTGACCGTGTGTATCCTCCTAAGTCGGCATCGGCTTATTTCACGAAGACGGTGGAAACCAAGGAATATAATACTACGTCGCTTTAAATAATTCTCGAAAAACTTGGATACTTCTCACTATTTTTTATTCACAAGACAGTAAGACCTGCTCGTCGCACAAACGAGAAATACTAAGAAGATGGCTGCCTTCTGCACACACCAAAAATTACGTTCATCCCCTACAAGGTAACAACAGAAAGTGTATTTTAACTCCTTCTTGGAGTATGAAACAAAAGAGAATCCAATATGAACATTACAGAGATTATATTCTACATACCTCTCAATTTAATCTTTGGCGCAACCTTTGAGGTATTGTATGTCTCTGCGTCGGAATGTGTCATTACACGTCCCACAGGGTTCAATTCTCGGATTACTCTTGTTCTTATTGTGTATAAATAACGTCCATCTCCCACAGATTTTTTTTTTTTTTTTTTTTTTTTTTTTTGAATTACTAGTCCTCTGGTTTGATGCGGCTCGTCACGAATTCCTCTCCTGTGCCAACCTTTTTGTCTCATAGTAGCAATTACGACCTATGTCTTCAATTATTTGCCGGATGTATTCCAATCTCTGTCTTCCTCTACATTTTTTTACCCTCTACAGCTCCCTCTAGTACCATGGTAGTTATTCTCTGAAGTCTTAACATATGTCCTGTCATTCTCTTCCTTCTTCCTGTCACTGATTTCAATGTAGTCCTTTCCTCGCCGATTCTGCAGAAAACTTCCTCATCTTATCAGCCCACCTAGTTTTCAACATTTTCTATAGCACCACAGCTCAAATGCTTCTATTCTACGAGTATTTTGTTCCTGTTTCTCCACAGCCCATGTGTCACTGTCATACAATTCTCTGCCCCAAACATACATTCTCAGAAATTTCTTCCTCAAATTAAGGTCTATGTTTGATATTAGTAACTTCTCTCGGCCAGGAATGGCCTCCGCCAGTCTGCTCTTTTATGTCCTCCTGGTCTGTCCCTCATGGGTTATTTTGCTGCCTATGTAGCAGAATTCCTTAACTTCATATAATTCATGATCACGAACCCTAATGTTAAGTTTTTCGCTGTTATCATTTCTGTCACTTCTCATTACCTTCGTCTTTCTTCGATTTATTCTCAGTCAATATTCTGTACTCATCAGACTTTCATTTCAATCAGCACGTCCTGTAATTCTTCCTCATATTCATTGAGTATAGCAAGGTCGTCAGTGAATTTTATCATTGATGTCCTCCCACTGACAAAGCAAAATATCGCTCTTTGCTGATGATGCAAGTATCATAATTAAGCCTGACAGAGCTGCAATGTCAGAAGGAACAATAAATGAAATAGTTAAAAGTGTAACTGATTGCAACTCGGTGAAAGACATTATATACCATCATCAATAACAATAGAGGTTTGGGAAAGGAAATATATGAAACTGATTATTCAAAATTCCTGGATGTGCGTATTGGATGGAACTTCAATTAGAAATCACATATCATAGTTCTTCTCAAATACTTGAGTTCAACATTCGTTCTATGGGTAATTGATTATTTTGGTGATGAAAGCGTTACACAGTTGATATACTCTACATGCTTCTATTCGTTGATGTCATACGGAATAATTCTATGACGCAGTTCCATAGACAAAGAGTATTCGTTGTTTAGAAATGTACTGCAAGGATAATATCTCGTGTCCATCCTCAAACTTCGTACAAATTTATTCTCTTAAGAAGTTTGTTTGAAGAATAAGGCACAATTTGAAAATAATAGATGTATTCATAAATATACCAGTAGGATCAAAACTAGCCTCCAATATTCACAGCTTAGCCTCACTCTTGCCCAGCGAGACCCACAGTACGCAACGATAAAAATATTTGACCATCTCCCTTACGAATTAATGGCGGTGGCAGATAACGAAAGTTTAAAAAAGAATTGAAGTCATTTCTACCCCCTCCCTCTCCACCACAGATGAATTTCTGAATGGATACTATGTGCTTGGATTAGTCTTAAATTTAGTCGTAGATAAATAATAAAAAAACAGTTACGTAAATGACAATAATGTTCTCACATGGAAAATGTATGTCATTTGTAATCTTAGTGACATTTCACATCGTGGCAAATTGTCAAGAACATGATCGACTGAACATCTTTCCCTATAGCTTACCCCTATTTTTTCCTCGGAATTTCGAACATTTTGCACCATTTTGCATTGTCGAACGCTTTCTCCACATCGAAAAATCTTATGATCATGTCTTGATTATTCTTCATTCTAGCTTCCATTATCAATCGCAACCTCAGAACTGCCTGCCTGGTGCCTTTACCTTTCCTAAAGTTAAACTGTTCGTCGTCTGTCAGATTCTCACTCTTCTTTCGCAGTCTTCTGTATGTTACTCTTGCCAGCAACTTGGATACTTGGATGCGTGAGCTGTTAAGCTGATTGTGTGATGAAACTTGCTGGCAGATTAAAACTGTGTGCCGGACCGAGACTCGAACTCGGGACCTTTGCCTTTCCGGCCAAGTGCTCTACCATCTTTTTTCTTTCATTTTGCTCGCTTTTGTTCGTTGAATCTGCTCAAGGCGGACGTCGTAAGACATCCGTTGAAGTTCGTTGTTGATCGATTAACTCATTTTTTTTTATTACAGAAGGCACCTAACCCTCTGACCGGCTCCATCTGAGCTACCCAAGCACGACTCACGCCCAGTCCTCACAGCCTTACTTCCGCCAGTACCTCGTCTCCTACTTTCCACATGTGTGACAATTCTCGCACCTATCGGCTCTTGCGAATTTTGGAACTGTATGGATGATACTTTTCCGAAAGTCTGATGGTATATCGCCAGTCTCATAGGTTCTACAAACCAACGTGAATAGCCGATTTATTGCCATTTCCCCCAATTGTTTTAGAAATTCCGGTCGACTGTTATCTATCCCATCTGCTTTATTTGATCTTAAGTCGTCTAAAGCTCTTTTTAGCCTTGATTCTAATGGACCTCCTGCATCTTTCCTGTCAACTTACCTATTTCCTCTTGTATCAAGTCATCAGACAAGTCGTCCACTTCATAGAGGCCTTCAATGTACTCTTTCCACCTATCTGATCTCTTCTCCGCATTTGATGGTGAAATTCCCATGTTACCGCCCATGTTTTTCAGTTCGCGAAGGTCATTTGACTTTTCTATACATTGAGTCAGTCTTTCCGTCACTCATTTCTTTTTCGATTTCTTCACATTTTTATGAAGCTCTATTTCACCTTAGCTTTCCTGAACTTCCTAATTTTTTCGTTTCCAAGCGACTTCTACATCTGTATTCCTGGATTATCTTGAATATTTTTGTACTACCTTCAAAAATGGTTCAAATCGCTCTGCGCACTATGGGACTTAACATCTGAGGTCATCAGTTCCCGAGACTACTTAAATCTAACTAACCTAAGGACATCACACACATCCATGCCCGAGGTAGGATTCGAACCTGCGACCGTAGCAGCAGCGCGGTTCCAGACTGAAGCGCCTAGAACCGCTCGGCCACAACGGCCTGCTTGTACTACCTTCCATCCCGCGATTGTGAAGACATAAAACCAATTGTCTCCCAAGCCCTCTACAGTCTTGGGCTGTTCCCTTTCCAATACCAACATTGTCTCCAGTCGCTCTTCTTGATTCCAGCCTCCGCCTGTTGATCAGTTCCCAAACTCGCCACGCCCACTTTCTCCCCTCCTCCACACTGACAGACGAAGCGTTCCACAAGTAACACCCTTCATCCTCCGCCCTCCTTTACTACTCTTACTGACATCCATGGACTCTACAAAAATAGCACCTTCATCCACACCAGAGAATCAGCGACACCACCGACATGTTTCTTACAGTAGAACCACAAACACATACAGTTGCGACACTTAGTGCTGTGTAAGTTAATGCTATTTGACAGCTGGAGTGACACCTGAACCCCTAGTGGGAAGATCTCTTAACGTAAGCGCCGTAAAATTAATGTTTGTTCGTAATTACTCGTATTTTGCTTTTCAATTGATAATTTTTTTTTTTTTTTTTGCCACCCAAACGTTGTTAAAATATCAAGAGACGTGATAATAAAAATAAATCGAGTCGTAAATCATGATAGAAATGACTTACTCTGTGTTCACGAAGACATACTTTGAAAATAGCAAATAACTGCAGCCTACCCCAGAGAAAGAAAGGTAACATAGACATAGTACAAGGGCAATTCGGAAAGTAAGGGCCAATCAGTCACAAAATGGAAACGACACTGAAAATCTGACGAAGCTTTGCACAGATATGTTGAGCAGTGCCTCTGGTATGTCTGTAGATAGCGCCACGTCACTCTTCTCAGTTCTGAGCGTACAGTGAGTGCGTAAAAATGCCTAGAAGAACAGTGTCTGCCGCCATGTATGAGAAGTGGCGAGAAAGTTTGCTTCAAGCTATGCAGCCCACATAACACAACTGCCATGTGTTTCCTTCTTCGTGCCAGTTCTCCGCTGCACTCTGCAGGCGCAGTGAAGACGGCCCTGCAGCGTTCTCGATGGGAAGTGTTTGATCATTCACAACACAGCCTGTAATTGGCTCCCCGTGACTTTCTCTGCTCACATGAACTGCTAGTTATGGACACATTACTTTGGTACAGGCAACACACTGCAAACCAGCGTAGAGAAGTGGCGGAAAGCGCAGTCAGCTGCCTTCTGTGACGAGGGTGTTGGAATGTCGGTACGACGCTACGACAGATGCCTACGTCGGAACGGCAGCTATGTAGAGAAGTAGCTGGAAGGTGTAGCTAACTGTTACACATAAAACTTTTTTTTTATTTTTAGATTGTTTTCTATGTTGTGACCGATCGGACCTTACTTTCCGAATAGCCCTCGTATTTCATAGGTAAGAAGCGTATACGAGGGCAGTTCAATAAGTAGTGCAACACATTTTTTTTCTCGGCCAATTTTGGTTGAAAAAACCGGAAATTTCTTGTGGAATACTTTCAAACATTCCCGCTTCGTCTCGTATAGTTTCATTGACTTCCGACAGGTGGCAGCGCTGTACGGAGCTGTTAAAATGGCGTCTGTAACGGATGTGCGATGCAAACAACGGGCAGTGATCGAATTTCTTTTGGCGGAAAACCAGGGCATCTCAGATATTCATAGGCGCTTGCAGAATGTCTACGGTGATCTGGCAGTGGACAAAACCACGGTGAGTCGTTGGGTAAAGTGTGTGTCATCATCGCCGCAAGGTCAAGCAAGACTGTCTGATCTCCCGCGTGCGGGCCGGCCGTGCACAGCTGTGACTCCTGCAATGGCGGAGCGTGCAAACACACTCGTTCGAGATGATCGACGGACCACCATCAAACAACTCAGTGCTCAACTTGACATCTCTGTTGGTAGTGCTGTCACAATTGTTCACCAGTTGGGATATTCAAAGGTTTGTTCCCGCTGGGTCCCTCGTTGTCTAACCGAACACCATAAAGAGCAAAGGAGAACCATCTGTGCGGAATTGCTTGCTCGTCATGTGGCTGAGGGTGACAATTTCTTGTCAAAGATTGTTACAGGCGATGAAACATGGGTTCATCACTTCGAACCTGAAACGAAACGGCAATCAATGGAGTGGCGCCACACCCACTCCCCTAACAAGAAAAAGTTTAAAGCCATACCCTCAGCCGGTAAAGTCATGGTTACAGTCTTCTGGGACGCTGAAGGGGTTATTCTCTTCGATGTCCTTCCCCATGGTCAAACGATCAACTCTGAAGTGTATTGTGCTACTCTTCAGAAATTGAAGAAACGACTTCAGCGTGTTCGTAGGCACAAAAATCTGAACGAACTTCTCCTTCTTCATGACAACGCAAGACCTCACACAAGTCTTCGCACCCGAGAGGAGCTCACAAAACTTCAGTGGACTGTTCTTCCTCATGCACCCTACAGCCCCGATCTCGCACCGTCGGATTTCCATATGTTTGGCCCAATGAAGGACGCAATCCGTGGGAGGCACTACGCGGATGATGAAGAAGTTATTGATGCAGTACGACGTTGGCCCCGACATCGACCAGTGGAATGGTACCGTGCAGACATACAGGCCCTCATTTCAAGGTGGCGTAAGGCCGTAGCATTGAATGGAGATTACGTTGAAAAATAGTGTTGTGTAGCTAAAAGATTGGAGAATAACCTGGTGTATTTCAATGCTGAATAAAACAACCCCTGTTTCAGAAAAAAAAATGTGTTGCATTACTTATTGAACTGCCCTCGTATTACTGTTGCTATCTGTTCTTATTTCGATAGTCACTTTCCTGGAAACGCAACACTCTCATTGACAGTCGAATTATTTGCACATTCTTACGCTTCATTCGACTTCCCAACGCACGAATAATTTTTAAAGTAAATACCTCCTCTTCGTGTGGCATCTATGTTTAAAATGTGACATTTTCGGCTCTGATATTTCTGGCTGACATATAACGATAGCGGAGTTTGCTCCTTCCGGGCCGAGAAACAATTGTATCGCTTTTGACATTATATTATCACGCTTGCGTCTCGTTTACGCTTCTCAGCTGCAAATGTGGCGGCTTATTTAGTCGGTTCGTTAAACAACGCAGGTACAACGTTCTGTGCAAGGTTTTTCTTTTCTTTCTTCCCGCATTCGTGATAGATTTGGTTCGATGTGCAGTGTGCAAAACTTCACAGTATTGAGTACCTACATGAAATATTTGGCAGTAGACCATGTCACCTGCTGCCAACCGCCTTGCCGCAATGGTAATACCGGTTCTCGTCAGATCACCACATTTAAGCGCTGTCGGATAGCACTTGGAAGAGTCACCGTCCAGGTCTGCCGAGTGCTGTTGTGCATTCAGCCCTTGTGAAGCCAATTGAGGAGCTACTTGATTGAAAAGTAGCGGCTCCATTCACGAAGGCTGACAACGGGCGGGAGAGCGGTGTGCCCAACACATGCACCTCCATATCCGCATCCAGTGACGCCTACAGTCTTATCGGTCAGTACCGTTGAGCCATCCGATGCCTGTTCAGAAGGAGTATATCACCTGCTGTTTACCAACCATTTCTTACCACTTGTAGTTCTTAAAACGAGCTGTTATTTGGCGTTATATGTCAGTTCCTTACAAGAGAACTTTTGCCCAAGTCCGGTAATGTGATCTTTCACACCTCACAGGATCCTTAAGAACCTGAAAGAATGACTATTATAGCGCATCCTTATTGTTATTGCTACAATTAAAGGAACTGAATAGAGTGTTACAGTACCATTACTTTTCATAATACATACAAATGACCTTGTATATAACGTCGGAAATCCCATGAGGCTTTTCGTGGGTGATGCTGTTGTATGCAAGTCGTCGCAATGCTAGGAAATTGTAGCGATATGCAATGTAATCTACCCCTCCCTTTCTTGTTGTTGCTACTGTCCACGATGGTGAAGTCTTTTCAGAAGATTCGAGAGGAGTAAGATTTATAATAAACTTTTTACTTAAATTTTCTCACTCAGTTGGCTCCAGTTCTTCATGTGTAGGGGTCTGATTCTTGAAGCTGAAATTCTCACATTTTAGGTTCTCATGTTTCAATTGATCTAAATAATTTTGAAGAATGTCTTTGCAGAATTTTTGTTTTCACAATAATTTATTGTCACACATTTTACTATATCACACTATAATTTGAATTTTCCCATTAACAAAGCCGAAATTACATTGTTCGACCAAAATACAAAAATACGTCCGATCATATCAGACGTGTGCTTACTACTACTTCACTCTGCGCTAATAACAATATTCCAAAGGGTTTACAGTTTTTCTTGACAACTGAATTTCTATTAGTTTAAATTATTATTTTTAAATGAATCCAGAAATAAACATAATAAACAGTACCACATGCCGTAATTAATAATAGAAATTTTAAGTCTGCCAGATATATCGTAATTTCAAATGTTTCTGAAAAAAAAAAAACAATTTAACTGGACATTCAGAATTAGTACATATCGATTGTAACAACGAAAATAAAACAATTCATGTCCATAAATTTTAGCTTGTAATATAACATACTGTGTATAAAATTATATGAAATTTTTCAGAAAAACAGCTAATATAATATGAACCTGCCCAAAATTCGAAAAAATTTTCTGGTGTGGACTACTGCCGTTGAGAAAAAGTAATGCTAGAGGATGCTTTACAGCAGGATGACCTGCAGAGGGTCCACACCTGGCGCAGGGAGCGGCATTTGACTCTAAACGTAAACAAATGTGACATATTGCGTGTATGACAAGTGTAAGAAAAGTAATGAAACTGACAACACTACGAGGGCCCTGGCAACGCTACGTTGTTCCACTTGTGTAGAGCAGTGTTTTTTGTTTTTTTTTTTTTTTGTTTTGGTTTTAGGGCACAAAACTGCTATGGTCATTATCGCCCGGTCCGTGGCTTAGGAAACAGTAAAAAACCGAAATTGAAAACCAGCAGCAATGGGAACGAAAGTCATAAAATTGGAGAAACTAAAAGCAGAAGGAAGGCTTAAAAATCCACTACAGAAAGGGGTTGGTTGTCCCCAAAAAAAGCTTCAAATGACTGACGTCATTTCACTGGCACTAATAAACTTGAGAACGCGGTCGGCTGAGCGCGTGTCATCTGCTAAAATCGACGATATATCAGGCGATAGCTGTAGACGGGAGCGTAACGGATTAAAATAGGGGCACTCAATTAAAAGGTGTCTTACCGTCCACAGCTGAGAGCAGTGGGGACAGAGTGGGGGAGGATCGCCGCTTAAAAGATGTCGATGGCTAAAAAGACAGTGCCCTATCCGGAGTCTAGTTAAAATTACCTCCTCCCGACGACGCGTTCGGGAGGAAGAGGTCCAAGCACAAGGAAGAGCTTTCACGTCCCGCAATTTATTATGGGGAAGTGTCGACCAATGCGCGTGCCATAAATTAACAACACGACGACATAAAACGCTCCATAGATCGGCGAAGGGAATCGATTGAATAGCTGGCCGAAGAAGAGAGACTGCAGCCTTGGCTGCAATATCTGCCGCCTCATTTCCACAGATACCAACGTGTCCTGGGAGCCAGAGGAACGCCACCGAGACGCCACCCAGGTGGAGCAAGCGCAGACAGTCCTGAATCCGGTGGACCAGAGGGTGCACAGGATAAAGAGCTTGGAGACTGAGGAGAGAGCTGAGAGAATCTGAGCAGATAACGTACTGTATCCGCTGATGGCGGCGGATGTAGTGGACAGCCTGGAGAACAGCGTAAAGCTCCGCAGTATATACCGAACACTGGTCGGGAAGCCGAAAGTGATTTGGGGTGTCGCCAACAATATAGGCACTCCCTACACCTAACGATGTTTTCGAGCCGTCAGTGTAAATAAATGTGGCGTCCGTCATTTGTGCACATAGAGCAGCAAATGCCCGACGATAAACAAGTGAAGGGGTACCATCCTTGGGAAATCGACAAAGGTCACGGAGCAGGCAGATCCGGGGACGGAGCCAAGGCGGTGCTGTACCCCAAGTTGTCAAGAAAGTTTTAGGAAAGCGGAAGGAAAGAGAATGGAGCAGTTGACGGAAGCGGACTCCCGGTGGTAGTAGGGAGGAGGGGCGGCCTGGATACCCTACATCAAAGGAGGCGTCGAAAAAAATGTCATGGGCTGGATTAGCAGGCATGGAAGACAGATGGCTAGCATAACGACTCAGAAGGACTGCTCGCCGATTGGACAGCGGAGGTTCAGCAGTCTCAGCATAAAGGCTTTCCACAGGGCTGGTGTAAAAAGCTCCAGACACTATACGTAATCCACGGTGGTGGATAGAGACGAGACGCCGAAGAATAGACGGCCGAGCAGAGGAGTAGACTATGCTTCCATAGTCCATTTTCGAGCGCACTAAGGCGCGATAGAGGCAGAGAAGGACCACTCGGTCCGCTCCCCAGGAGGTACCATTCAGGACACGGAGGGTGTTGAGGGATCGCAGACAGCGATCTGAAAGATAGGAAACGTGGGAGGACCAGCACAGTTTTCTGTCAAACATAAGACCCAAGAATTTAGCGACTACTGAAAACGGAAGGTTGACAGGACCTAGATGTAAGGAGGGCGGAAGATACTCCTTACGTCGCCAAAAATTAACACAAACGGTCTTACTGGGAGAAAAACGGAAGCCGGTTTCGATGCTCCAAGAGTGGAAACGATCGAGACATCCTTGAAGACGTCGTTCAAGAAGGCTGGTCCGTTGAGAGCTGTAGTAGATCGCAAAATCGACCACAAAGAGGGAGCCCGAGACATCAGGAAGGAGCCCTGGGGTACCCCGTTTTCTTGGGAGAAAGTACGGGAGAGAGTAGTGTTCACCCGCACCCTAAATGTGTGCTCTGCCATAAATTCGCGAAGAAAAAGGGGCAGCCGACCTCGAAAGCCCCAAGAGAACAGTGTGCGGAGGATGCCTGTCCTCCAACAGGTATCGTATGCTCTCTCCAGATCAAAAAATATTGCTACTGTTTGGCGTTTCCGGAGAAAATTGTTCATGATATAAGTGGAGAGAGCAACAATATGGTCAACTGCAGAACGATGCTTTCGGAATCCGCATTGGGCAGGTGTTAAAAGACTGCGGGATACCAGCCACCACGCTAAACGGTAATTCACCATACGCTCCAAAACCTTACAGACACTACTCGTGAGAGAAATGGGGCGATAGCTAGAGGGGAGATGTTTGTCCTTTCCAGGTTTCGGAACAGGAACGACGATAGCTTCCCGCCATCGTCTGGGAAAAGTACTGCAGGTCCAAATTCGATTATAAAGGCGAAGGAGGTAACGCAGACTATGGGTTGATAAATGCAGCAACATTTGGACGTGGATACCATCCGGTCCTGGGGCGGTGGTGCGAGAAGAAGAGAGTGCATGTTGGAGTTCCCGCATGGAGGAAACAGTATTGTAGCTTTCGCGATTTTGAGACGAGAAAGCAAGAGGTCGCACTTCCGCTGCACGTTTCTTCAGGAGAAACGCTGGCAGGTAATTTGAAGAGCTCGAAGTCTCAGCAAAGTGCTGACCCAACGAGTTAGAAATTACGACGGGGTCCACTAATGTATCATGCGCGACAGTGAGCCCAGAGACCGGGGAGAAACTAGGCGCGCCTGAGAACCGTCGAAGCCGACTCCAAACTTCCGAGGAGGGAGTGAAGGTGTTAGATGAGCTAATAAAGAATTTCCAGCTTGCCTTCTTGCTATCGCGTATGACACGACGGCATCGCGCACGGAACTGCTTATAGCGGATACAGTTGGCCAAAGTACGATGGTGGCGGAAAACGCGGAGAGCACGTCGCCGCTCACGTATTGCATCACGGCATGCCTCGTTCCACCAAGGAACTGGGTGGCACCGGGGCAATTCGGAGGTGCGTGGTATTGAATGTTCCGCAGCTGTAAGAATAACGTCGGTAATATGTGTGACCTCATCGTCGACGCAGGGAAAGGGACGATCATCGAATGTCGCTAGAGACGAAAAAAGTGTCCAATCAGCTTGGGCAAACTTCCAGCGTCGCGGGCGCATATATGGCAGTTGAGGCTGCAGTCTAAGGACACATGGAAAGTGGTCACTCAAGTGTGTATCTTCAAGGGCGAACCATTCGAAGCGCCGAGCTAGCGGAACAGTACCGACCGCAAGGTCCAAATGAGATAAATTTGTCGTGGAGGCAGACAAAAATGTAGGGACCCCAGTGTTGAGGCAAACTAGATCCATTTGGTGGAAGACGTCGAGCAATAGTGAGCCACGTGGACAAGGATGTGGAGATCCCCAAAGCGGGTGGTGGGCATTGAAGTCCCCAACCAGCAAATAGGGGGGGGGGGGGTGGAAGCTGACCAAGAAGATGAAGGAGATCAGCTCGTGCCATTGGTGTGGACGATGGAATGTATACAGTACAGAGAGAGAACGTGTATCCGGAAAGGGAAAGACGGGCGGCGACAGCTTGGAAGGTAGTGTTTAAGTGGATTGGGTGATAATGGAGAGTTTCATGGAGAAGAATCATGAGTCCTCCATGTGCTGGAGTGCCTTCAACAGAGGGGAGATCATATCGGACGGACTGAAAATGAGGGAGAACAAAGTGGTCATGGGGACGCAGCTTTGTTTCCTGAAGACAGAAGATGACCGGCGAGTAGGAACGTAAGAGGATCGACAGTTCATCCCGATTGGCTCGAATACCGCGGATATTCCAGTGGATAATGGACATAGGGTGAACAGAAAATGGAGGAATGTGACCAAGGTTGCTGTCAACTCAACGACTGGTCAGAGCTTGCGACCGACAACATGGAATGGCATTCAGCCGAAGGCAGAAGATTCTGATCCATAGGTTGTTCTGGAGCAGCTCCTGCCACCAGCGATCGGCCGGTTGATCGGCCGCCAGCAGTGCGCCTCGGCGACACAGAAGACGGCCGAGGGCGATTTCCGCCAGGTGGTGCTGTAGATGGGACACACCTTGGCGGAGAAGGAGAGGAACTGGGTTTCTTTGTAGCCTTCTTGGAAGTATGATGTTTATATGAAGGAGGAACCGATGGTTGGGAAGTTGCAGTATGTAAAAACTCTTCACGAGTATGCTCTTTTTTCGAAGTCTTGGTGTCTGGCTTTTGGGCTCGAGATTTAGCAGAACCCGACGAAGGGTGAGCCAGAGAGTGGGCAAGCGGAAGTGCTGAGGTTGAAAGGGCGATCTTTGCGCTGGCCGATCTGACGACCGTGTCACTAAAGGTGAGGTCGCAAGTCTGCGTGGCCGCCTCCTTTGTTGGCCAAGGAGAAGCAAGGACAGTGCTGTATTTTCCTGTCTGAGGCACGGTGGGCAGTCGACTGGCGAATAATTTTCGAGCAGCAAAGGTCGACACCTTTTCCTTCACTCTAATTTCCTGGATGAGCTTTTCGTCCTTAAAAATATCGAGAGGAAGCAGCGTGGTCACCCATACAGTTGATCCAGCGAGGGGATGGAGGTGGACAAGCACCCTCATGGGCATCCTTGCCACACGTAACACATTTGGCCGAATTGGAACGGGACTGGCTGGTGTGATTGAATCGCTGACACTGATAGCAACGCGTAGGGTTTGGGACGTAAGGGTGAACGGAAATTATCTCATAGCCTGCTTTGATTTTCGATGGGAGTTGAACTTTGTCAAATGTCAAGAAGACAGTGCGGGTTGGAATGATGTTCGTGTCAACCCTTTTCATAACTCTATGAACAGCCGTTACGCCCTGGTCAGACAGGTAGTGCTGAATTTCTTCGTCAGACAATCCATCGAGGGAGCATGTATAAACGACTCCACGCAAGGAATTTAAAGTACGGTGCGGTTCCACCCGGACAGGGAAGGTGTGTAGTAGTGAGGTACGCAGCAATTTTTGTGCCTGGAGGGCACTGACTGTTTCTAACAACAGGGTGCCATTCCGTAATCTGGAACAAGACTTTACAGGACCTGCAATTGCGTCGACACCTTTCTGAATAATGAAAGGGTTGACCGTGGAGAAGTCGTGACCTTCGTCAGACCGAGAAACAACAAGGAACTGTGGCAACGATGGAAGAACTGTCTGTGGCTGAGACTCAGTGAACTTACGCTTGTGAGCAGACATAGTGGAAGGTGAGGAAACCATTGCGGAAGAATCTCCCATGATTACCGGCGTCTTCGATGGCGCGCTCCTCCCTTGTGGGGGCCCTCTCTGAGGGCACTCCCGCCTTAGGTGATTGTTCACACCTCAGGTCACACCTCCCGACAAACGGACGGAGGGACCAATCGGCACATTCGGAACGTATCAGCTCGGGTAATCACCCCTCCCTGGGCCTGGCCGTTACCAGGGGGTACGTACGTGTCCTACCTGTCTACCCGGGGAGGGGAATTACGCGTTACCCCGTCACCGGCTATGCATGGAAGTGCGTGGGTCGGCCTTCAGACACACACAGGGAGGAAAAAAGAGAAAGGAAAAGGAAAGAAGAGGGGTCTCAAACGCCGCAGCGGAGAAAAGGGCAAAGAAAAGAGGGAAGGAAAAGAGAAGCGCAGAGGAAGGATGAAGACTTGCAAGTGTAGAAAGCAAGGAATTTGTAACAGTTTCGAGCGTCCGTCTCCAGACGTAGGCACAAACCATACTCCCAGAGGGGGAGAAAGGGAAGGAAAGAGCCAGAGGTGAGGGGGGGGGCCAAGATGGGGGATATGGAAGGATGCGGAAAGGGAGGGTATGCAGCCCGGAAAGGAAGGAGGGCCACATTAGCTCGGGGTCCCGTGCTCGCTACGCAAGTATCCACAAAAGAGTTTTGGACCCCCTGGGGGGGTAGAGCAGTGTGTTCAACCCTTCCAGATGCTCAGTCTCAGTTTCAGCTCCGTACAGCCACCACGTGCTTTTTGAGAGCGCCATCACTGAAGCTGTGTTTTGTTATGTATTACGAAAATGGAAAAGCGGAATTTAGAGCAACATTATGCAATCAAGATTTGTGTTAAACGTCGGGAATCCACGAGTGTGATCTTTGAAAAGTTGAAACAGGCCTATGGGGAACATTCTTCATCAAGAGCACAAGTTTTTCTCTGACACGAACCATTTTTGGAAGTCCGAGAACTCGCTGAAGCTGACCCTCAGTCAAGGAGACCTACAACTTCAAAAACGTTCGAAAACGTCGAAATTGTGCGAGCTCTTGCGAGATCAGACTAATGTTTAACAATAAGTTGATGACCGATCTGTTAAACACTTTCACTGTACATCGCACTATGACCGAATATTTGCACATGCGAAAGGTTTGTATCAAAATGGTGCCGAAAAGTCTCACAAGCCGAGCCGAAGCGCAATCGAAGAAACGTGTATGTTAATCTTCTTGGGAGGATTGCCAATGACCACGACTGGTTCAATCGTTGATGAATACTCTGTTTTTAGTACCATCCTTGAGGACTGGGACACTGAGAAATCACCTGAACCGAAAAAAGCTCGAATGAGAAAATCAAAGATCAAAAGATTTGCTTTCCTCACAGTAGAGATATCACGCATAAAGAGTACGTTCCTGCAGAACAACCATATGATGCTGGTATCTGTTCTTTCGGTCATCTTCATATGACGGTGATGACGTCCCATACTGAGAGGAGCGTAGAGGGACGATGCGGGAGACCCGCACCGCCGACTAGGCAAGGTCCTAACGGAGGTGGTTTGCCATTGCCTTCCTCCGACCGTAATGGGGATGAATGACGATGAAGACGACACAATAATACCCAGTCATCTCGAGAAAGGGAAAATCCCTGACCCCGCCGGGAATCTAACCCCGGACCCGGTGCGCGGGAAGCGAGAACGCTACGCAAGACCACGATCGGCGGACACCATCTTCACTTAGGTAACGCTTACCGGCCAATGATCTTCTTCAGTGCGGATTCACTCACATTGCCCGAACTCTTACGAGAATCGGTAGATGGACTGCCGCGAGTAATGAGTATACTGGGCAGGGGCACTATAAATGTAGCTTGTGGACTGTAAGTTAGGAATGGGGATCTCACGGGGAGCGTGCAAGACATAAGTCCCTGCAGTCGCACAATCCTCTGTGTCCTCAGTGGCTCAGACGGATAGAGCGTCTGCCATGTAAGCAGGAGGTCCCGGGTTCGAGTCCCGGTCGGGGCACATATTTTCAACGTCCTCGTTGATATTTATCAGCGCTTGTTAGCGGCTAAAGCTCTGGATTTCATTCAACTGTCAACCAAGTGTTTTACAAAGATTTCCTTGAAAGGCCCAGGAAAAAGGTGAATCCACTGAGACCGGTCTTTGCAGACAAGTCAATGCTTCATCATGACAACGCCCCATCTCACACGTCCACAAGCATCACGGAATTGTCTACCTCAAGAGGCATCCCTGATGTTCCACACCCCCTGTTCATGTGATCTGAGACCTTGTGACTTTTTTCTTTTCTCAAAATTGAAGAATGACTTAAAAGGACGTCATTTTGGTTTTCTAGAGAACGTTTAAAGTAATGTGTCCGATAAGTTAAAGTCCCTTCCAACTGAAATCTTTGAGCGCTGCTGCCAAGACTGACAAAAACTACTCCGTCGGTGTACAGCTGCCGAAGGAAACTACTTTCAAAGGGACAATATTGTTGTTTGAAAAAAATAAAAACAATGGTAGATAAAAAAAACAGTCCCATTACTTTTCTCACACACCTCCTACACAGAAAGGAGCATTATTGTAAGATGATACGATTGCAGACTAGTCATTGGAAGCAGTTACTTCAATAAAACATCTCGATGTCCTTAGGTTAGTTAGGTTTAAGTAGTTCTAATTTCTAGGGGGCTGATGACCTTAGACGTTAAGTCCCATAGTGCTCAGAGCCATTTGAACCATTTGAAAACATCTCGAGGTATGCATACGGAGTAATTTGAAGTGGAACGACAACATAAAATTAATCAGTGATAAAGCAGATGCCGTACTGAAATTCATTGGAAAAATCGTCAGTTAATGTAGTCCATCAACAAAACAGTCAAATTACAAATCACTGGTTCTATAATTACTTGTATACTGCTCGTCAGTCTGTCATCCGAACCACACAGGATTGATGGAGGAAACAGAGAAGTTCCAAAGAAGAGCAGCGAGTTCTTCATGGGTTCATTTAGAAAGTGTGAAAGCGTCACGGAGATGCACAGCCTACTCCAGTGACAGGCAATCCAATAGAGGCGTTCTGGATCAAGCCGTGCTCTGTTATTAAAAATTCCTAGATCGCACATTCCTACATGAGTCAACCATTATATTTCTTCCTCCTACGTGTATCTCGCGAAAAGGCCATGAAGATAAAATTAGAGAGGTTCGAGCCCACACAGAGGCTTGTCAGCAATCGTTCTTCCCGCGAACCATTCGCTAGTGGAACAGGAACATGGGGATGTGACACCTGGAAAAATAGTACTCTCCGCCACGCACCATATGTTGTTTTTCGGAGCAGATGCAGATGTAGATGTAGAATTTACTGCACTACACACAGACGCAGTTGTCCATATCTTGTGACAAATGCATTTCTGCCAGCAGATCTTTGAGATTATCTGGGTGCCTCTGCTTCTTGGCCTTAGATATTTACGTTGCAACGTGTGTTCTTTAGCACCATCCAGAGGACATGTGTGACTTAAAGATATGTCAAGGGCGCGAACAGTCATTGTCCCCACCTTGAACCACCTCCGAAGGGGCGATGGACGATGTCACAGACTACTTACAAGTGCGGCAAATCTTCATCACCATCATGTGACTCCAATGTGAAACGACGGACAGTTGCCCATGTTGTGTAGACATGTCCTGCGCGTGCTTACAAGGGTTCTTCCAGAGATTTTAGAAATTTGTGGTAAGGTCTTGTGGGGCCAAACTGCTGAGGTCATCGTCCCTAAGCCTACACACTACTTAGTCTAACATAAACTAACTTACGCTTTGGACAACACACACACCCATGCCTGAGGGAGAACTCGAACCTCCGACGGGGGAGCCGCACATACCGTGACAAGGCGCCTAAGACCGCGCGGCTACTACGCGCGGCTTCGGAGATTTCGTCACAGTGACGAGTGATGTTATAAAATACGTAGAATACCTTGATATCTGCATGTAGCTGTTGCCATTTGTGTTGTTTTATGCTGGAGAGCTGTGCTTAAATGCTGATGTGAAGTAGTTCTGTAATCTTTCTACACACACATAAAAAGTTTTGTATCACCTTGGTTCCCAGAACTCCTGAAGATAGACGCTGACTGTGGATATTGTATTACACACACATTCCCTTTGACTGTTCAGGGATTTCACTAAACCCTCCGCCGGTCGGAGTGGCCGTGTGGTTCTAGGCGCTACAGTCTGGAACCGAGCGACCGCTACGGTCGCAGGTTCGAATCCTGCCTCGGGCATGCATGTGTGAGATGTCCTTAGGTTAGTTAGGTTTAATTAGTTCTAAGTTCTAGGCGACTGATGACCTCAGAAGTTAAGTCGCATAGTGCTCAGAGCCATTTGAACCATTTGAACCACTAAACCCTCCCAAAGATCTAAACAACCATGCATGAGCAGCACCTATTAGACGGAGGCGACCAGTTCCAGTCATTCCACCAAGAAGGAACTAAACGGCTTGTGTTGTCTGTAGTTCAACCATCCCTAGACGGTCAATACCGCAGTTCGATAGCGTCCGAATTTTTACTCTGTGCTCTCACCAAGGTATGTGTCCAGGCGTCTCGGAGTGAACCAAAGCGATGTTGCTCGGGCATGGAGGAAATACAGAGAGATAGGAACTGTCGATGACATGCCGCGCCTAGGCCGCCCAAGGGCTACTTCTGCAGTGGATGACCGCGACCTACAGATTATGGCTCGGAGCTACCCTGACAACAACGCCACCGTGTTGAATTATGCTTTTCGTGCAGCCACAGGACGTCGTGTTACGACTCAAACTGTGCGCAACAGGCTGCATGATGCGCAACTTCACTCCCGACGTTAATGGCGAGGTCCATATTTCCAACCACGACACCGAGCAGCGCGGTACAGATGGGCCCCTCAACATGTCGTATGGACCGCTCAGGATTGGCATCACGTTCTCTTCACCGATGAGTGTCGCATATGCCTTCAAAAAGACAATCGTCAGAGACGTGTTTGGAGGCAACCCCGTCAGGCTGAACGCCTTAGACACCCTGTCCAGGGAGTGCAGCAAGGTGGAGATTCCCTGCTGTTTTGGGGTGGTATTATGCGGGGCTGACGTACGCCGCTGGTGGTCATGGAAGGCGCCGTAACGGCTGTACGATAGGTCAATGGCATCCTCCGACCGATACTGTAACCATATCGGCAGCATATTGGCGTGGCATTCGTCTTCATGAACGACAGTTCGCGCCGCCTTCGTGCACACTTGTGAATGACTTCCTTCTGGATAACGACATCAAATGGTTCAAATGGCTCTGAGCACTATGGGAGTTAACTTCTGAGGTCATAAGTCCCCTAGAACTTAGAACTACTCAAACCTAACTAACCTAAGGACAACACACACACCCATGCCCGAGGCAGGATTCGAACCTGAGACCGTAGCAGTCGCGCGGGATAACGACATCGCTCGATTAATGGCCAGCATGTTCCCTCCAGACATGAACCCTATAGAACACGCCTGGGATACCTTGAAAAGGGCTGTTTATGAACGACGTGACCCACCTACCACTCTCAGGGATCCACTCTGTTGAGGAGTGAGACAATTTGCACCAACAGTGCCTTGATGAACTTGTGGATAGGATGGATGGATGATGGAGTTTTGTATGGGCGCACGAAGGCAAGGCCTTCAGCGCCCGCTCAAAAACAGATTAAGACGGGTGTCAAGAAAATACCCAGAACAGGAAGATAAAAGAGAACGTAAAACGCAGGTAACAACGGTTGTTAAACTATGTGCGTACCCACACCAAAGCATGAGATGAAGCATTGCGTCAGCAGTAAAAATGGACAACACAGGAAGAAAGTGGTAGAAGTAGCTAAAACAATATAGCAAATGGAAGTGGCGGCTGACCGCAAGGAAAAAAGGGAGGAGCCAGCCACTGCAATACACTAAAACCTCCAGCCTAAAAGTTTAGGCCAGAGTCCAGACAGATCGCAAAACTTTAAAACCCTAGTTACACTCGTCTCATCATCAGCTAAAATAGAGGGCAGATCCCCACCAACTTTTGCTTCTGCCCTTGCATCACGGTACATAATGCATTCCATTAAAATGTGGCGGACAGAGCTGTAAACACCACAAGTATCACAAAACGGGGGATCCTCACGCCGTAATAGAAAGCTATGTGTGAGAGGACAGTGCCCAATCCGAAGACGCGTGAGGGTCACTTCATACCGTCTAAGCAACCAGCAGGAGGAACGCCACGGCCAAGTTGCTGACTTCACCAACCGCAGCTTACTTCCCTTCACAACTGCATGCACTTCCTGTGGAGTGCAGAAATGACAGACTGCAAGGGAATAGGAGACTGTGCCAGATACTGCCCTCTGCAGGCCTCCTTGGCAGCCCGATCGACCTGTTCATTGTCCCATATTCCGGCATGACCAGGCACCCAGCAGAATGATACCTGCTTACCCCGCCGTTGGAGCAAGTACTGGTGGTCATATATCAGCTGGACCAACTCCTCAGCTGGGTGGAGATTCTACAACAATTCTAAGGCACTGAAGGAATCGGAGCAGATGACAAACCGATTGCGCCGAACACGATTCGTCTGCCCCAGTGCCTTCAGGATCGCGTGGAGCTCAGCTGCGAAAACGGTATATTCATCAGGCAGGCGAATCCTGGTGACATGATCAGGGAACACTACTGAACAGCCAAGGAAATTCCCTTGTTTGGAGCCATCAGTACAAACGATGGTAAAGCCGTGATGCAGATCTAAAATGTTAAAAAACGGAGATTGGAATGTAAAATCTGGCGTTCTGCCTTTCTTAAAATTAGTCAAATCTAAAATAAGTCTGGGTCTCCGGAGGACCCAAGGTGGAAATCTGCTCCAACCTCGATGTAAATCATTAAGACCAGTCACAACGATTACAGGCATGTATCAATGCAAGAGGACGTGCTACTGGGTATTCGAGGTACCGGTGTGTACAGCAGTCTGGACCACCACCTCTGAAGGTCTCACTGTATGGTGATACAACTTGCAGTGTGTGGTTTTCATGTGCAATAAAAAGGGCGAAAATGATGTTTATGTTGATCTCTATTCCGGTTTTCTGTACATGTTCCGGAACTCTCGGAACCGAGGTGATGCTAAACTTTTATTTGATGTGTGTGTATGTTATGCCATATGATCAGTAAAATAAGTAAATAATTAACTGACGTGTTTATAAAATATGTTACAGATAAATATAAACTATAGCATTTGTGTCTTTCTTAAAGTTTTCCTAGGGAATAGATAATTTGTTTCCAGTTTGCATTTGGTATTACTAATTCTCGTTCCGATATTTCGACCGACAGCCTTACAGTTATTCTCCAGGTGAATCGCTTGCCAGTGTTGTGTAAAATGATTTTAAAATGTTTCAAGTGACTCTCCTTGAGAATAGCTTATGGTTGGCGGCCGAAATATCAGAACAAGAATTAATAACATGTCTGATGCACACCAAGAAGATGATGGGATAATGGCATTCATATCCATCATATTCAACAGCGTAGCTTACTGGCCACTTCTAGCACTGTGTTGCGTTCCCTCATTGTCCCGCCATGAGAGATAAAATTTAAGAGAATTTAATAATTTGGAAATCGTGCAACTCAGGACAATGGGACAGCCGCGGGGTGGAAACAACACATGCTGAGGACAGATAAGTTTACTGAGATGCACCCAACGCTGTGCGCCACTGGAAAGTTCTCTGATTTTATATCGCAATTTACCTTACAAAAGTCCACCCTCGTGTTCTTTATTCATAGATCTGCTTGGTATTAGGCCAATGAGTAGGTTGGCAGAGTCATTGATCTTAAAGGAAAACCTTTCAGACCCGCGTAATTTTGATTCCAAAATATTGCATATAGCCGCGATATGGTCGGACAAAATATCTCAAGAGAATTCGGGCGCTTAATTGAAAAGTAATTAACGAAAGGATATCAATTGTGTCCGACAGTAACCGACCGAACAATGCGTTGCCATCCCTACCTAGCGTTTTGCTGAAACATATGTAAATTTTCAACGCAACTTGCGTAAATGCTAAGGAGACAAAGTACTGGTTTGGATTAAAGACGGAATCGACACAAGTATATACCTAGACATAAATGACATTTATCCAGTTAACAGAAACTTGTCACACACTTTAGGTCTGCACAGCTCAAGAGGTTCTGAACAAGAGATAATTCTATAGAAAGAAGATACAAGAGCAGTGCTCCTTCATTTATTCTCAGTGGCTTTGCATTCACCATCTTTACAAACTCTGGAAGTGTTACTATATTAAATGCTGTTTTCGAATATGTGGCAATAATGTTAATCACTAATTGGCTCTGTAGAAATGAGTCATCGTTTTCTTACTATATGTTATTAAACTGTCAATTATAAGGGTAAAAATTACAGCAAAAAGAGAAATAATAATACGAAATAGTTTAATCGCTGTTGCAACGTATAAAACAGTGTTTTAACTGTGAACTGACAAATATCAGATAGGGTTGCAGAAAGTTGAGGAAGAAAGCCCAGCCCTAATATAGACCACCATGGGGTGAGGAGTCGTGCCAAGCTCCCCTCTGATTCCCACAATGCAGCGATCTTAACCTGTGTGTGTCTCACGCTTCCACAAAAGCAGAAGTCATGCACTTAAATGTTGTTTGTAATCGAAACTGAAATCGTTTTATGTGTTGTCATTTTTAATAGAAAATCTAACTGCATCAATAACGTATACTTACCACCAGGAAAGGAAACAGTAAGAGTGAAGTACAGAACAGTAACACAGCAGACAACATTGACTACCCCAAAAAGCACTGTCAGCTACGTAACGTTGGCTCTGACTAAAAACGAATTCCTGCTGGCTAAATGCTTCCAACTTCCACTGACTGCTTCTGACTCAGGTGTAGGGAACACAGCAGTAAAGTTATAGGTAACACATGGTAAAGGGGTAGGAATGTTGTGACTGTATGAGTTTGGGTGCTGTAGCTCCACAAAAAAGAATCATCTCTCATTTTATTGTAGTGGTATCATTTTACTCCTTTTGACAGGAAAAGTACTTGTGGTTTCTTGTTAATATTATTACACTGAAGGCATGGCTGTTTCTGACCCACCCACATTTGGAAGTGATTAAATGAACAACAATATAAAAATACCTTGCAATATATTTACATCAGTAAGCTAGTCTTTTCGCATGAAAGTATGTAGCTACCATTACTGTCCAAACACGGGTTAATGTCATTAATTATTTGTGGCCCTTTTCTGTTTCAAACAGACTTCAACCTGTAACCCCTTTAAACTAAGTGAAACTCACCTACGCCGCCTATTCTCCTATTTCTGCTCGACAACTCTTTCTCTCACTTCTTTTACTTGAATACTATCTCATTTCAATAACATTTCAACCTATGATATGATATCATGAATTTCAACTTGTGATATAAGCTGAGCAACTTGGCAGTAAATATTGCTTTGACAGTGATTTTAGAAGATAAATATTGTAGAGCTGTAAGGTGTCAAAAAAATAAGACACCTTACAAGCTGTCTCCACTTGCCAACTCCGAAACCCATTGTAGTAAACACTGCTTCAATCATAGTGAAGGAACACTCCAAATCATATGAAACCTACACAACACTCATAGTATAGGATGCTGTGCAGCCAGAATCCTGATAAAAGCAATATGATAAGCGGACTAAAAAAATCTAAAACAAACAGATGAGGGAAGCAGAAGGAACAGAAAGTGTGTGACATTTTAAATCAGTTTCCTGGAGTGGAAGTGAGATTCAAAACCATGCCCGATACACAGGTTTATCTTGTAATATGCGTTAATATCGGAGTAAACGCCGCACAAGAGCAAAAGAATTGATTTTCAAACAAGAACACGTTTCTGTGATATGAGCTGAGCAATCTGGAAGTAAATTTTGCGTTGACAGCGCTTTTAGAAGATAAATATTGTAGAGAGGTAAGGTACCAAACAAATAACATTGATTTCCTGAAACAAGTCTGGTTAACTCGATGTGTCACACTACATAGTTGCGTGAAACTGTACGGATTTTATTAATATGCAGATCCAATAAACAAGCTGGCATTTTGTGACTATAAACCACTAACATTTACACTAATAATTTCATGCAAGTAATTTCCCAGACACGAACCACGAGATCCCGTTCTGAGGGAAGGAGAATTTTACAATTGCAGGCCCCTCCAGCGTTTTGCTGGAACTTCACAGAGGGACACCTAGGGAACACAATGAGACGCTGCAACTACTGTATAGGCCATCAGCCAAAGCTGCCCATTGTCCTTGCTTTTAAAAATGACCTTTCGGAAAGCCTTTCTACAGGACCGGAGATGGAAGATGCACGTCAGGTTAAACCCAACTCAAAACACTGGTGACCCACTGTAACCATCTGTGTTAAAACTAGCCGGCCGAAGTGGCCATGCGGTTAAAGGCGCTGCAGTCTGGAACCGCAAGACCGCACGGTCGCAGGTTCGAATCCTGCCTCGGGCATGGATGTTTGTGATGTCCTTAGGTTAGTTAGGTTTAACTAGTTCTAAGTTCTAGGGGACTAATGACCTCAGCAGTTGAGTCACATAGTGCTCAGAGCCATTTGAACCATTTTTGTGTTAAAACTCGCATGAAAGAAAAAGCTGTTTCAGTATTACGTAGCAGAAGTTAAACTCTGGCCTACGAAAGAAACGACGCCTGTGACAGGCTACAAAAAACTTTAGTGGGTAGACATACAACAAGTACAAATGCTTTGATTGGCCAGAAAGAAAACCATAGCCACCAGCTATGATATACGCAAATTACAGACAGAGTAATTCGCTTCTTCTCTTGCAGAAAATCACCAGGTGTTTGAGCAAGGCGACTAGCGCCGCACTAAGACGATAGCAAGAGTCATTGTGTGAACGCTTGTTCACTGGCTCTTCTTAACTCGTAAGGAGTTAAACTGAAAATTCTCCTAGTATGAAGAATCGCACAAAGCGCTGACAGTTAACGCTTGCGAGCGATTTGAGGGCAACGACGTATGCGCTATTCCAGCCAAATAGCGTGTATAGTGCCAATTAACTTAGCTAGAGAACAACTGGGAGACTCGGCTTCACCAAAGACGTAGGAAATGCATCAGACAGGTGTTTAACAGTCAAGAGAGACTGAGAACAGATTCTCAGGTTCGCAGCTCGCGCAGACAACCGCCACTGCCACCGGCGAGCAAAGGTTAACACACACACACTTGCGCTATGCCAACAAGTGATACTCAATTGACACTCAGAACTGTGGTCACCTCCAACTCTCCTAATTTTTGTACATTCAACCATGGCCTGTAGCTAAACATATGCACTACTGTCGGGCTTAATTGAAGCAGAAATGCGAGATGTCCGATTTTACGAAAAGGATTGATCAGCCACTTTATACTACGAATTTGTTGAATTGTTTTAACTGTGTACTTCTTTTTGATTGCTCTCTACCGACCCTCATTCAATTTTGGGTATTTTCATTGTGCATTTTAGCGTAATTGATATCTCTGACTTGATCAGCCACTTTATACTACGAATTTGTTGAATTGTTTTAACTGTGTACTTCTTTTTGATTGCTCTTTACCGACCCTCATTCAATTTTGGGTATTTTCATTGTGTATTTTAGCTTAATTGATATCTCTGACTCCAAGTGTATTTAATTTGTTTGTATTTTTATCGTCCCCCAGACATGGTCATCAACCATATTGCCATTAAAGAACCTTATAATCGTTTGGGACTTCGCTTCACAGTTGTGAACACCCAGTATCAATATTTTACCATCCTGTACATAATTTTGATAACATTGCTATGTCATAAAGTCATATTTAGGGGGAAAATAAACCTTAATAACGAAAAATCTGAGAGTTTTCATTTTTGCTAACATATGGTTACACCTGAACCCATACACTAGTTTCTGTTAGCGATAACATTTCTTTTACAGGCAGTGTAGTAGAACCAACACTGAGAACATTCTCTGATTACATCACTGCCTGTACTGCTGCACTCTTCTGAACTCTGCATGAGTGAGATGGTTTCTTCCTACTTTGCAGGCCGTAGGTTCAACAACAAATTCCTCATACACTCACAGAGTGTCCTTGCGCAGCTGTGGTGGGAAGATAGATCAGAACCAGTCTCACACATGTTAGAGAGGCATACAAATATTCGGGAGTGTGAACCACATAATGGAAAATGTTGGTGTGTGGTAGATATGTGGAAATGAAAATATTAGAAATGCTAGGGTGATTCCTTTGAAAGGCCATAGGAGATATCTTTCCCCAATTCAGCTTGTGCACAGTGTTTAATGGCCTAGTCGACGATAAGGCTTTAAATCATAATGTTCCTTCCTACATTAAAGTACAGAGTGCTCTCTCTGGAGCCCTGGATCGAATGTGTCAAGACTCCTGATCTGGTATAAGGGATGCTGCTGAATGCTCTGCACTCTCCTACTTCGTTCATACTTACATGATTTGGAGGACAATTCCCAGAAATCAAATTCCTATAACAGTAGGAAGCAGTTCTCAAGGAAAAAAATCTTGAAACAGTACCTTTCACATTAAAATAAATTGAAATTCGATAGAGACTTGTGAAAAGCTTTTTTGTTAAATAAAATAACTGTGCACATCAATAATAAATTTCAGTCTCTAGAAAATAGTATTTGATTTTCTATTGAATGTTTCGCATATTTACCCCAAATTTCAGTTTATTGTCAATACGCACATATTTTCAGCAGAACAGTAATTAAAAGTAAGAAGATGATATTTTATTTAAAAATTGTAGTTCAACGATTTGTTAATTGAGATTTCCATTTGTTATCAAATATGGGATTCAGAAAATGCAAACTTAGTTTCGAACCAGTGAGTTCAGGATTTCAATCCTATTACACTATGTACTGAGTTACCGATGAGCTGCTTAATAATTTACCAATGTTTTGTATTTAACAGTGGTCGGAAATGTTCTAATCTCAAAAGGCAATCTTTTGGATTCTCTTTTGACTTGTGTGGTATTGTTTTATGAAACTGATGTCAGGACACTGACCTCCAAATTGAATACTCAAGAAGGAAATCGTTGTGGCGAACTCCGTGAGGTCTCCAAGTAATTGTGACTTAAAGGCAGTTTCCCACCCGTTATTAAGCAAATGTTGGCTTTGTTCTCCAACGCAGCTTCAGAAACTCTGATGAGAGGACAATGGCGCAAATTCTGGTGGAGGAGAGCTGTAATGAACCATCTACCTTCGAATCAAGGATAAGCATGCCTTAGAACCTCGCTTATAGAAAATGGTACAGTGATGGCTGACTGTATATTAAACACATCACCTCCCATAGTACATTCATCTTTCAGTCGCCTACTCCCGGAGGTTTAGACCAACAGAACCATTCACAAACATGTTTTTGTGGAAAGTTAATAATATTTTTGTCGCAAACAACTACTACAGTCTGCTAAAAGCTGTTATTTTTATTTTCCTATAATTAGCTTTAACCTTGAGCTAATTTGCTCTTGGCATTGCGAGAGTGTAAACTGTAAATGGAGCAATAATCGTCATAAGTTGCTCATTTACTATATAAGGCTAGTGATATCCAGACAGTCCAGAACAAAAACAGGTTCATTGTATGTGTAGCATTACAACGAGATGCTGAGCGACTAATACAGCCTGGGACAAGTGATTTATGACAGCCTGGTAGGCCTTATATCCATGCGATTAGCGCTACCTAAGTGGCACGCCCCTTCTGCATTTGTAGCTTGAGCTGGCAGCTTAGTAGCGACGAGCACAATCTCTGAGTCCCTATCGATTACTACTGTAGACAGGGATACTGAATCCCTCCCCAGTGTAACTGGCCAACTCCGATGTCGCCGCCTTGGTACTACAAGGAATGGAGTTAGCAGGTTGTCAGGGCCAGAGTGCTTCGTAAGTACAACTGGGTCCCAGGCTGTACCAGTAGTGAACAGTGTCGGGTTGTGGCTAGTGGCACAATGGGTTTTGCTAGGATGTTAGCTCTCAGAGGCATCAGCGAGGAAGGAGAAGGGGGAAGGTGGCAGGAGGGGAATGGGGGGAAGGGCCGCTGTTTGCAACTGCATTGGTGGCCAGAGCTGGTTTCAGTGACGAGTCATGAATTCATTATCAGTCATGATGTCAAACCACTGACAAGTCTTGTGGCCTATGATTACTGCTTAGGTAATCCCCAGCCATTGACCAAATGTGCACTCCCAGACACAGACATTGGCAGTAGACAAAAGACATGAACTCTGTATATACACTATAAACTTGCCAGTAGATACTATGACGTCATCTCCAAACTCGCTGTCTCTGTGTGCTCGAATACTATATTAACAAGTTCACAAGTTTAACCGAAGACTCTCTGCACATTGGGCATGAAGATCATTACGTTCCAGTACAATGATTGATCGGTCAGCACTGAATGTTCTGATTATATATGCACCCCAAATCCCCTCCCCCCACACTCCACACACACACAGAGTGTTAAAAAACTACCGTATACAACTTCGAACACACCGAACACACAGTAGTGCTGTTACTGCCATCATCGGCTAAGGTGGACAGGAGCAGAAATGGTTAGCAAAGAAGATATCACAGTAAACAGAGGAACTACTTAACTTATATTTTTCCAAGTATATGAAGACTCATCACAAATAATGCAGTAAGAATTTGAGTCCAGTTCATACAACAGCAACAACAAGAGACACTCTGAACTACACACAAACGATGGTTTGGAGCCATGACTAGGCGGCGTCAGCGTAGCGTCCAATAGCGAAGAGGCTCCAAGTGTGAGTGGGCTATGTCACTGCCACTGGCCTTCCTACATTGTGGCGGGAGAGGACGCTCGTAGTCCAAAACTGCTGGAGGTGTGGCTAAGTGAGCATGCACTAATGGGCATGTACAAATGGGTCCACTGGATCCTACGCAGCCGCTATCGGCGTCTCATGGGAACTTGCGATTCCGTTGCAAACGTGACACCCATGGGGTGGTACTGATATGTGATACCACAAAAAAGATGACAAATTTTGATGAGCTGTGGAGGGTGTCTTGAGGAACAAACCCCTGTCAAGAAATGTCATCCAACGACGCTATACAACGTCGAAGTAATAGACACCACCAGCACCTGCCACTAGACCATCCCTTCGGCAGCAACAATGGCTTTGACACTGACATAGCGCAGGGAGTTGTTGTTTGCTATTCAGTGATCGTAACTGATTACAACAACCGCCAGTGGAAGAGATGGGCTAGCTTGTCTATGTACAAGCCTTGTCTCCTATGAATGCGGTGATCTGTTGCCTAGGTGGATGATAGTTTCAGATACGGATTTCCATTCGTAGTTTATTTTTATACAAACTCTCTAAAATCTCCTATTTTTTCGGTGTACAAGAGAAAAATAAACTGAGAGTTGAAACCTCTATCCAAAACCGTCATCCAACAAGGCAACGGATCATCTCATTCATAGGAGACAAAGCAGTAACTACGTGCATCTTATTCACAGACAATCGTGGCTTTCAATCACGATCTCTGAATAGCAGACAACATTGTGAGATGTGCAGCCTATGTTCCATCATCTTTCGGGCGTGCACTCGGGACAGCGACAATTCTTCTTGCGATATGTCGGCTAGAAACCTCCCAGCCATCTTCAAGGCGAGTCGGAGACTGAGTTCATAGCGTTTGTGCGTGCCTATTTATACGGAGAGTCACGTAATACAAAGCTGCTGAGGATTGAAAGCGCATGTGTCAAAGATATCAAAGTCGCCACTACTGCGCTGGTCATAGATAAGATGTATATAGCAATAGGCACGCGCAAACGCTATGAACTCAGTCTCCGACTCCCCTTGAAGATGGCCGGGAGGTTTCTAGCCGAAATATCGCAAGAAGAATTTTCGCTGTCCCGAGCGCACGCCCGAAAGATGATGGAACATTATGTCCGCCGGGAAAACTTCAAGAATCACGTGCAGCCTATGGTTTGTCAGTATGCTGAAGGGGTGGTCAAGCATCAGGCGCTGGCCCCTATATTTTGGATGCTCTGTAGCATCGTTAGATGAGGTTTCCAAGCACAGGTTACTCTCCTCTGCTTGGTTCCTCAAGACACTCTCACAACACTATGGAGTGCGGCACTATGTTTCCTTCCGGCACAGTGGTCGGCACTACTCTGGGTCGTATGTCACTGAGCAACGATGTTACGCCCTCACTGGCGGAAGGTGTGATATTTGATGGTACTGAGTAGCAGATTGGATTGTGAGCTAGGAGTGGGTTTGTTGCCTGTGGAGAACAGCTGACTGTAGCGAAGTTTGCTACGAGGCTGTGGAGGATAACCAACTGCAGCACAGCTATCTCGTGGCCTAGTGAGCACAGCACACACTTGAAGTGGTGGAACGTGAAGGTTGCCAATATTGTGTTACAGTTGTGTGTGTGTGTGTGTGTGTGTGTGTATGTGTATGTTTGTCTTTCGTACCACTTCAGACAGAGGATGGTATGGCATGAGCAGTATATGAATACGACTAGCTGCGATAAGGAAGAAAGTGCTCCAGTACGTACTATACGATGACATTTTGTTGAAGGTCGTAGAAGCATTGCGATTAAATTACAAACTTCCATAACTGACTGCCTGGCCAGAGTGAATGAATGGCTGAGTTTTTGGATACAGACTTTGTAATGGATTCCGTTAAAGTGACTGGCCACCGACAAAGTTTAGTGAATTCTTAAATGCAGACTACTATAAGTAAGTGTCTTAAAGAGACTTGCAGTAGTGAATGATTTGCTATATTCATTTCACTCATGTTCATAAAGAATTACTGTAGTCTGCTTCAGGTAGACCACTGCATTGTTAATTTTTGTGTACACTATATATGCAGGGGTGGACGAATTGTCCTGTACCAAGATGGATTTTCGTGGTATTCACCTCAAACAGCAATTACAGATGCTCTTTCTAAAAGTGGTGGTACGGTACTGAATGTTTAGAATTATATACCCTAAACACTCGACCTTTAAGATTCTACAGAAATTTTGAAATCAGATTTTCATCTCTCATCTGTGATTATTTATTTTCCTTAAATGTTCTCTACTATGCTGCTGATTTTAAATCTGGTATTATAACTGTTTTTGATAGATTTTTTAAAATTTATCTGCTATTGATAAGAATTTTGTGATCAGAAAACGTTTGATGTATCAAACTTGGTGTGTGTTAGTTTAGCTAGTTCAGAGACGACTTGATACCTGTGTTTGGACAAAATACGTGTGTATATACAGGGCGTCCCTCCTCAACTCGTCAGGCGCATTTTCTCTGGTGTTTCGGTAATAAATGCAATTTCGTTTTTTCCAATGTCTTGCTGGAGTTAGGCCAAACAAACATTGGTCGTCATGTCTTTTATGCGACGTTCAGTGTAGACAGCGTCGGTTTGTTTCCCATCACAAAGAAAATTATTCTAAAACGGAATTTTATGTGCTAATTCCATAGTACCATCCCAAATCAGCCTAGAGCGATACTCGTTTCATCGGTGTGTCTTAACAGGGACAGTAAAACAAAACAAAAAAACAGTGCTCCTTGTGCGACAGAACCGCCCTGGCCCACACTGACTATTACGAGGATGCGGCAGCAATGCTAAGTCGCTGTTGGGGTACGGTTTGCTGCAAACGACACATTGACAGGTCAGGTCTTACTAAGAGAAGATAATTCCTCTCCTCGGTAAATTGCCAGTGTCAGCTAAGTACAAAAATTTCTAGCGCATACTAACATTCCAACACGGCTAACATTTTCGGCTAAGGTGCCTTTATGTCATTTGATATCAAAATAGTGAACCATATAACTTTACTGTCCTAAAAATCACCATTTTCTGATCTATACTACCATTGAAATACATGCAAAAAAAATTCGAACCATCACTAGGTTGTACAAGTATTTTTACTGCTCATGTATCTACGAAAACATCAGCGGAAGAAAATTTTGTGGAGCAACGTTCGCTTATCGCCTGTTGTTACAAATGCTGTTCAGACCAAACTCGCACAGCCCCAGGAACTAGGCATCATTTCACCAGTCTCAGCCACTCAATGGACAATATCTATGGTTGTCATTAAACTACCTAACCGATGTTTACTATTTTAAGGCAACTACCAATGTTCAGTGAAACATTGAACTCTAGCATATGCCCCGCCCATAGGATTCGTTAGCAAAGCAGCCGGTCGCCAATATCATCTAAAAATTCGTTTAAAAGATTCTTATGTACAACTTGGTTGCCATAGGGGTCTAACAGGTAGTGCAGCAGAGTCCAGCTTTGGAGGGCACTGAGTGGGAACCGGCATTTTGTGCCGTTCCAGACCCTCCAGGACAGCCACCTGTCAAAACGAATATCGGGAATTTTCTCGCGGGTAAAATGTATCCTGACGAAGGGACCTCCCACCTCACCCGCCTAATGCCACGGAGTATAAATGGTGCAAATGGCTCTGAGCACTATGGGACTTAACATCTGAGGTCATCAGTCCCCTAGACTGAGATCTACTTAAACCTAACTAATCTAAGTGTGGTGTCACCGCCAGACACCACACTTGCTAGGTGGTAGCCTTTAAATCGGCCGCGGTCCGGTAGTATACGTCGGACCCGCGTGTCGCCACTGTCAGTGATTGCAGACCGAGCGCCACCACACGGCAGGTCTAGGGAGACGTCCTAGCACTCGCCCCAGTTGTACAGCCGACTTTGCTAGGAAAGGTTCACTGACAAATACGCTCTCATTTGCTGAGACGATAGTTAGCATAGCCTTCAGCTACGTCATTTGCTACTACCTAGCAAGGCGCCATTATCAATAGATATTTAACTTGTGATGCCTGTACCGTCAGACCGATGTACACCACTTATGGATTAAAGTTAAGTATTATACCAGTTACCTCCTGTTTTGCTAGTCTTATTTCTGTGACCTGTTCCAGACCTCACGCCAGACTGCGTGAGCTTAAAAGCGTGCATTTCGGCCTCCTCTAGCAACACGGTAGTGGCGCTTCTGCCAACACAGCACTAAGTACATCACACACATCCATGCCCGAGGCAGGATTCGAACCTGCGAGCGTAGCAGCAGTGTGGTTCCGGGCTGAAGCGCCTAGAACCGCTCGGCCACAGCGGCCTGCGCCGCGGAATATAAAAGGCAGCACTCCACCTGAAGTCAGGCCAATAGAACCCTCACAATTCAGTGTCACGGACTTCATCTTTATCTAATCTACAAGTACCGTCAGACAGCGAGTCAAAACAGTTAGGCTCTTAATGCGCCGTTCGGCTTATACAAGTACGATTGTATGTCAGTAGGAGTTGCTAGTGCCTCAGCCTTAATTCAAAATTAGTGAGAGCAACTGAGTCACGATTTTCCTAACTACATTAACTATTCAGACAATATCACTGTAAACGGACGACGCACCCGGAACACCGCAGAAACCTTTAATACCTTTTCAACTGGCTCTTCGAAATGGATTATGTAGTCAATTAGGCAAGAGCAGCGTTTTCGCCCCAGCGTTAAATACCTGGATCACATCCTCAATAACAAATTTATAACGTCCACAAGCAACCACGTTGACGTAATAAGCCGGCCGAAGTGGCCGTGCGGTTAAAGGCGCTGCAGCCTGGAACCGCAAGACCGCTACGGTCGCAGGTTCGAATCCTGCCCCGGGCATGGATGTTTGTGATGTCCTTAGGTTAGTTAGGTTTAACTAGTTCTAAGTTCTAGGGGACTAATGACCTCAGCAGTTGAGTCCCATACTGCTCAGAGCCATTTGAACCATTTGACGTAATAATAAATAATCTGACGCCTGATAACCTCAAACAATTATAGTCTTCTGCCAAATAAAGTCACTTACTGTGCAATGCTTGGACAAGAAGCAGAGCGAATTACACACTGGTACAATTCGACGCGAGAAAAGGGCGTCAAATATGTGTAGTCGTCTTTCTGTCAACAGCCTTCTCAGTGGCCTAAAGATTGTCCCAAAACAAGTGCAATGCAGTTGACGCTCACAACAGATGTATCAGATGTGGTGCTAGAAACGAATGTTGGAAATTAGATGGACTGATATGGTGAGGAATGAGGAGGTTCTGGGCAAAATCGGAGAGGAAAGGAATATGTGGAAAACACTGACAAGGAGAAGGGGCAGGATCATAGAACATCTGTTAAGACATCAGGGAATGCTTCCATGGTACCGAAGGGAGCTGTAGAGGGCAAAAACTGTAGGGGACAGAGATTGGAATACATCGAGCAAATAATTGAGAACATACTGTAGCTTGTAGCTTTCAGGATGGCACAGCACAGGAATTCGTGACAGGCCGCGTCAAACCAGTCAGAAGACTGGTGATTCAAATATATATATATCGGTGATGAGATCAACCGAGGAAGTGTTCCACAGCTTCCTCGCCATGAACCATTGCACTCATCAACGAGGCCATCCAGACTAAACATGAGGTGTATTCAAGTTCTAAGGCCTCTGATTTTATTTCTCCGGACTGGAAAGAGATAGAAACATGCACATTGTTTTAAAATGAGGCCGCGTTCATTGTCAATTCGTCCCAGAGATGGCAGCACCGTACAGCAGATGGAATTTTACCGCCAGCGGCGAGAATGAGAACTGTTTTAAATACTTAAAATGGCGACGATTTCCTTACTTGAACAGCGTGCAATCATTCGTTTTCTGAATTTGCGTGATGTGAAACCAATTGAAATTCATCGACAGTTGAAGGAGACATGTGGTGATGGAGTTATGGATGTGTCGAAAGTGCGTTCGTGGGTGCGACAGTTTAATGAAGGCAGAACATCATGTGACAACAAACTGAAACAACCTCGGGCTCGCACAAGCCGGTCTGACGACATGATCGATAAAGTGGAGAGAATTGTTTTGGGGGATCGCCGAATGACTCTTGAACAGATCACCTCCAGCGTTGGCATTTTTTTGGGTTCTGCGCACACAATCCTGCATGACGACCTGAAAATGCGAAAAGTGTCATCCAGGTGGGTGCCACGAATGCTGACGGACGACCACATGGCTGCCCGTGTGGCATGTTGCCAAGCAATGTTGACGCGCAACAACAGCATGAATGGGACTTTCTTTTCGTCGGTTGTGACAATGGATGAGACGTGGATGCCATTTTTCAGTCCAGAAACAAAGCGCCAGTCAGCTCAATGGAAGCACACAGATTCACCGCCACCAAAAAAATTTCGGGTAACCGCCAGTGCTGAAAAAATGATGGTGTCCATATTCTGCGACAGCGAGGGCGTAATCCTTACCCATTGCGTTCCAAAGGGCACTACGGTAACAGGTGCATCCTACGAAAATGTTTTGAAGAACAAATTCCTTCCTGCACTGCAACAAAAACGTCCGGGAAGGGCTGCGCGTGTGCTGTTTCACCAAGACAACGCACCCGCACATCGAGCTAACGTTACGCAACAGTTTTCTCGTGATAACAACTTTGAAGTGATTCCTGATGCTCCCTACTCACCTGACCTGGCTCCTAGTGACTTTTGGCTTTTTCCAACAATGAAAGACACTCTCCGTGGCCGCACATTCACCAGCCGTGCTGCTATTGCCTCAGCGATTTTCCAGTGGTCAAAACAGACTCCTAAAGAAGCCTTCGCCGCTGCCATGGAATCACGGCGCCAGCGTTGTGAAAAATGTGTACGTCTGCAGGGCGATTACGTCAGGAAGTAACGCCAGTTTCATCGATTTCGGGTGAGTAGTTAATCAGAAAAAAAATCAGAGGCCTTAGAACTTGAATGCACCTCGTACTGCACAGACACAGGCAATGAACTGTTCTGTACCCCGTGCAGCGTGCCTAGCTTACTTAGAGGGCTGCCTTTTATAGATCATACAGAGTGGGTACGAACGTGTTGTTGATGGTAGCATAGATCTGAAATCAAGGCGCTACTGCCACATTAGTGCTATACAGACTACTCACATTAGTGTGACCACCTCTATGTTCGTCAACGAACAAACACCACTTACAGAGTCTCGGTGACAGCACAAGCAGTGGAGGGTATGTAAAGCGAGTCAAGGGGGAGCGGAAAATAGTGCAGTCGTTGTCACAATGCGGAACGGAGTGATTTACCTAACCTGCAAAAGGACATGATTATTGGCTTTCGGGCCAAGGATGGAAGCATTTCCGAAACGGCTATTTTTGTAAATTGTTTGCGTGCTGCCATGGTAAAAGAGCACAATGCATGGCAAAATCGCGCTATCCAAAACCGCCGCCGAGGCAATCGTGGTGCACCATGATCCATAGATGATTATGGCTCCAGAGATGTGTACAGGCGAATGGACGTGCAACTGTTAACGACTGACTGCCCAGATGAACCAATGGGCAACTATTCAACGACATTTCAGCAAATGTTGGTCTGAATGGGCCTCTGCAGCAGGTGTCAGGTTCCTGTACCCACGCTGAATGATGTTCAACGGCGATGAAGGCTGGAATATGCAAGTCAGTAGCCTACCTCAACTGGGCGTCCTCTGACTGGCGACAGGTGGCCTTTTCACGTTTCATGATCCGTCGGCCGTGAAACTCCTGGAAGCAATCGCTCTGCAACAATCCTCGGAAGGGTCCGTACCGGAGGAGGAAGCGTTATAGTCCATGGAATATCTCCGTGGCAGTCACTGGGTGATCTAGTCTGTCTGGAAGGCGCATTGGACCAGAACAAATATGCGTCTATCCTTGGGGACAATGTCTACCCCTATAAGCAATTTGTTTGTCCTCTCCACGACAGTCCGCAGCTTGTGGTTTTGCGGTAGCGTTCTCGCTTCCTGCGCACGGGGTCCTGGGTTCGATTCCCGATGAGGTCAGGGATTTTTCCCTGCCTCAAGATGACTGGGTGTTGTTGTGTTGTCGTCATCCCCATTACGGTCGGAGGAAGGCAATGGCAAACCACCTCCGCTACGACCTTGCCTATTCGGCGGTGCGGGTCTCCCGCATCGTTCCCTACGTTCCTCGGAGTATTAGACATCATCATCATCTCCACGATGACATCTTCTAGCAGGACAGTTCAACGTGTTACACAGCTCGCAGTGTACGTACGTGGTTCAGAGAGCACCCGAATGAGTTTACCGTACTCTCTTGGCCACAAAATTCACCGGATTATATCTCAGCCGAAAATCGGTGGACCATCTCCATCAGGCTTTTCGTGCCATGGATCCTCAATCCGAAACCTAGATCACCTGCCCATGGCACTGGATTAGGCACGGGTCCGCATTCCTGTCGGCACTCGCACCTTCCAATACCTCACTGACTGACTTTTCCTGTACGTCTCCCAGCCGTTACACTGCAAAAGGTGATTGTTCGGCCTTTTCAAAAAAATAGTTCGAATGGCTCTGAGCACTATGGGACTCAACGTCTGTGGTCATCAGTCCCCTAGAACTTAGAACTAAGTAAACCTATCTAACCTAAGGACATCACACACACCCATGCCCGAGGCAGGACTCGAACCTGCGACCGTAGCGGTCGTGCGGTTCCAGACTGAAGCGCCTAGAACCGCTCGGCCACTCCGGCCGGCTCGGCCTTTTCACACGTGGTCTCATTACTGTGACTGGACAGTTCATAACGGCTTCCTTCCTTCCCACCGTCGTTCCGAAAGAACTACGAGTATGAGAATGGTAAGGCTTCGGTCGCTTCCTTCTCGTCAACTTGTTCTCTCTTAGCGGTGCGTGATGGAATGTAAGGCCAGCTGTGACTTGGTGCGGAAGATGAGTACGTGGTCTTAATCTTGTAAAGTAACATTGACAGGGCAAAATGGCTGACTGTCGTGTCAGATGGCTGCTAACGAAGCTCTCTTTTGTGAGACTGTGAAGTGTATAAGACGAAAATTGAATGATTAAGTGTGCACTGTTGTTAAGGCGCGTCGTAAGAGGAAGAGTGATGTCTGAGAAAGTTAGATACTATAGTTTATACTTCAGGTGACAAACATACGAAGTTCGTCCAATGTAAACAAAGTTGTTGTATTCTTGTTTATTCCGCATCCGCCATCAGAAAGCATATGTCCTCCATTAAACGAAAACTGGGCACAGAGAAACGTCCCTACGACTAAAAAGCGCAGTATTTGTGATCTTCTGGCCGGACCAACTTGCGTTTGTGAGTTAATAGCGTGTTACGTTGCTTATCACTCATTTCGAAGATTGCTCTAAAACAATTCAATGGTCAATCACCATTAGACACTACACTTCATCGTCGCGTCCGGTTTTCTAATACCGCCGTCAGACTCGGTAACGTGTCAAAATTGTCTTTGTTAACGTCATTGTAAAAGTATATCTTGCACACCCTGTATCAGCATCTAAGGTTTTCAAAGTGACATAGGGGAAACAAGGAGCTACTCGATTTCTTGACGGCCGAAATGACAGCGGTCGTGAAAAGAAAATTTATCGATCGGTGGGCTCGTCCAGTTTCAACGTACACCTGCAGAACAAAGACGTTAAGCGTATATAGCGAAGGGTGATTGAGAACTGCAAGAAGATGAATGGGAAGATCGATTTTAGCCTTAATTCGAATGCATCACAAAAGAGATGACGATTTTCATTTAGTGACTAATTCAATAATACAATGCAGTGGATTAAGGCATCGTACTGGAATTGGGCAGAACATGTCACGAGATAAATTGATGGAAACGGACGAAAGCAGTATAAGAGAATAGAACCGAAAGATGAATGAAACTAGTCTAAAAGTAAAAGAAGGAACCTTGTTGTAGGTCACCACGTCGGATGGATAAGGATGTCAGAAGAACGCTGCCGTCATTTGGAAGAATGTTGCTCAAGAACGGTAGGAATGCTGTGAACTTTCAAGAAGTATTTCCTTGTGAAAATAGAGGCATATTATGGGAGAATATTACTGCAAAGTATCTGTGGAAGATAACAGTTGAACCCACGTCTTATAGAATTCTTCCTGCTTCTTTCTGTACTAACAAACGACTCACATAAAACTCCTTCTAGAAAATAAACTTTTCAGCCCATCCGCTTACAGCCCTAAGCGTAACCAAGAGATCTAAGTTACGTTAAATTACAAAACTTGTCCACAACAGCCAAGAGCGCACTCCGTTGGCGTTGTTATTAACCCCGCATCACATCCATTAACATTTTAAAACATTTATGAATATGCAATGATCTGTACGCAATTACTGCCTTTATAAACATATTAACCCGAGGCCCAAGAGCTGTATTTATTCGCTAACAGCTTTCTCCCTCCACAGATTGCGATGGAAATACTGCCGGCGGAAAAAGGTAAAATAAATGGGGCAGGTATAATTTATAGCCCAGTATTGATTAGTGGAAAACGCACAGTTTTAGTGCTTCTTTCTCGCTTACGCAGTCTCATCCCCTTACAGCAGGCATATACTTTGTTTCAAAAATTTATACTATCGACGAAATATCGTAATACTGATGACAAACAGATCACACTTTCATCCCACCCTCCACCACCACTATGTTTAGGAGTATTTGAGCGCTTTGAAATATGTTTCTTCACATTACCTTAAGTAAAACAGTGATCAATACGAAAATTGTTTTGAACACTACCGTACTTTGTGTAGCACGGTCCTGTTGAAGGTAGCACGCCGTTTTCTTTCTCCGTTCTTTGAACTGACTTACGCAGCAAATTAAAGGAGGACCTACTGTTTAATCGGTTCCGAACCACGGTGCAGCTCGGCATATTTTTATGTCAACAAACATTGACAAATGTGAAAGACGTGATGTTTGACAGATAAACATTCCAGGTTCGACTAGGGATCGAATCCGAGATCTTTGGATTTGTAGTCTGGAACGATACGACTTTTTTACTTTTTTCTTTTCTTCTTTTTTAATTTCTTCTTTCATCAACCTCTACGACCTGACCTTGCGCTCGCCAAATTATGCCTTCATCGGCTAGCTTAATTCACCTGTATTCGATTCTCTTTAAGTAACTAAATTCTACTTCTTTAAAATTACCTAAAAACTATTTCATCGTAAAACAAAAACCTTCTTCTTCTTAATAACATGTTATTATTTAATTCGTGGCATTTTCTAATTATGCTCCTAGTTAATTTTAAATAATGGAACTTCTACATAAAATCGAAACTTCATCCGAAAACTAAATTTTTGATGTTTTCCTTTTTAAACACCCTTGTTTTTATAAAAAGTGAATGAATGTGCCAAGTGTTTCCTTTTTCCGCTTCCTGCTGACAATTTTGTCCTTTTTTGGTTAAAGTAGAGTTTTAATTAAGTTAGAAATTAACCTCCATAGTTGATGACGTAGTTTATATACGAAAATATAACCCACGTGATTGTTCTCGTCTTAGAAGCCGGGAACGTTTTCAAATCCGCTTACGTTATCTTCTTGGTGTTAATTTCAGCCGTTGTTGTCATCAACAGCGCTGCATATTTCAATTTCATGCGCTTTCATAAGCTTAGGACACCTGAACATCGTACTTGGTTCAGCGCTGTGTCAGTCAGTCACAGTTTTCACAATTTTCTGTGTGTCTAAGATCGCGTTGCCTTGATGCTGTTCGACATAGATCATTTAAGGGGCAGACCACGATGATGCTCCATTCTGGAAATTATATTCATAACTTTTTCAGCAAAATAACAAACAACTTACAAAACTGCCTTTTCGACTTTATTGTACTTTTTTTTTAAGTAAGAAACTTGCACCCCAGGGTACTACGCGACATCGACGAAAGGCCCTCGTGTAGTGCGAGGGTGGTTGGTGGGAGCTCTGAACGCGACAATTTTCAACCTAGAACAAAGTTTCAAAAACTGCTTTGAAACGGATGATATTGTCTAACGTAGTAATTAGGGATATTAAAAAGAGGTTTTAAACAAAATGGTGGCACTCTGAAATAAGTAATTTTTTGCCAACAAAAAAAAGCCGTCATAAATCGTCCACCAAACATCGGAATTAAAATACATCGCAAAAATTCTACGTTCTAAAGTAAAGAAAACGCCGACACAGAAATTAAGGAAAGGTATAATGTAATTGCATGTATAGTTCGTGAGTTATAGAGCCCGGAAACTTGAAAAATGTTCTTTTGAGAAAAGACATATCAGCTTGTGCTTATTCATATTGAAATTCATTCATTCAGGTTACCATGAACATAAACAAGGACGTTTATTTCAACATTCTAGGTGAATAAGCGTTGCCCTTTCTTTAACATGTTCATAAAGACTGTACACATACGTTCGTGACTAAATGAAAACTGAGGTACGCTATTCTCCCTCTACCCGCACACCAAATCACACGATTCGGAGCAGGGGCTGAAACGTAGCAATCACTATCCTTGCCATTTTCTAGGTACCTGATGTAATCATCATTGAGTGGCTACAGTTGGATGGGACTTCCCTTCAGAAACCTGTGGACTTTCCTCCCTGCCACTTGAGGCCATTCTAAGGCTAGAGATTGTTTTACGCAATATTAGTGGGATATCTCCTGGAGGTGGGTAATTGGGGTTCCGTAACTAAACCAAAAGCCTTAAAGCACGCACAGACAACTATTGGTGACCAGTGAGCCTGACTGGCATCCTTTAGTCGTCGGCACACGGACCGCGCTGTCGAACGTTAACGTTGAGCGTGCCAAGTTCAACGCGCTGCTGTACGCTCAGGAACGATGCGACTTACTCATACGATACGTGGGCCCCAACGTGGTATACGCGATCGTAACGCACTCCAGCTGTAGTTGTGGGATGTTTCTAGTTCATAAATAACACTGTTTACTCAGCAGGTGCGCGTAAAATTCCCACATCAGCTATATTAAAACGCGCATTTTCTCCATTGTTCATATCCTAGTCACAATGTTTCATATGTAATATACACAAATAAAACCTTCAATATCGATGTACATGTTTTAAGACAAAAACCATGCCTAATCAATAATGACACAGGTTTATAAAAGTTCCATTACAAACAGTGCGACACAAATTTGCAATAGTTCTCCACATAAGATAAACACTATTTTATCTTTCCCACATTTTAGTAAAACCCTAAGGCCATTCTTACTTGATCACTGTTCCTACCCAGTAGCAGAATCTTTATAACATGTAAATTACGAAACGGAAAAGGAACAAAATATCTGTATAAAAGTAGCGCAAGCTGACCTGTAGATTAAGCCAATCGAACAAACTCACTCCTCAAAAAAAGGTGAACTTATATTTACATAACATCAAATATTGTATAATATACATACAGTAAATTAATAATAATGCATCAGAACCTATTATATACGCGAATGTTAGGAAAATAAATTTAGACTTGGCGAGAGGTGAACTAATATCAGATTACGTCTCTCGTCATGTACCATAAACGCTACTCACTACGCTAAAGTGACAACAGTTCACTGCTGGCCAACTCTATAATGTTGCCACTTGCTAAATACTTTTATCGTAGCTATGTTACTAACTGAAATTTAACTATAACAAATTGTACCAAGAACAATGCCACGAATGTGATGTCTCTCATTATTTTAGTGCGATGAATCACGCAGTTAACAACGGGTTTTCGAGTGATTCTCAATTTGCTGGTGCTCAGAAACGACATCTATACGTATAGTCTTGAACTGAATGCCAATATGGCGCCTCGTAGCTCAGTGCTGAAGGGACATGGCGTGCATGAGACGTAGGTGGCGTTGTGCCATCTGATTGGTCAACGCTCAGACGCACGCTGAGAATATCTGACGCGCTAGATATTGCTGAAAGACTCCCGAACGTGCTATTCCACGATATGACGTCAAAAACTCGGCACGCTCAACGCTCAGCGTTCGGATGCACGGTCCGTGTGCCGACGGCTTTAAGCTCGCGGGCCGCCTCGTTACCTGACGCGACAGCAGCGCTCCTAGTGCATAAAATCGAAACTGCAGCGACCGTGACATTAATGTTAATGGAATCTCGCACCGATATAAATATCACCTCTTTCCCGACATGCCACGCTATCAAACTACGCCTCAAAATATGAGTTTCTGAGAGTACATTCATTGTATGTTACTCCATCTTTAGATGGTCACATTTATTTACGCGTCATGGACACTGTTTCTTTGCTTTTCACTTTTATCATAGTATTTTAAAAACTATCATTGCAAAAGTCTGTAACGCCGTTAGTAAAGAAACAACGTTCACAACACATAAATAAATGTAATCATCTGCAGATGAGATGAAAGGCGTCTTGAAATACTATCATGGAGAAACAGTCGCCTTGTTCGCAACTAATTCATTATAAATTGCCTTCAGCTTCAACAGTTGCGTTCTTCCAATACATCCAAAACGCACAAGGCTTGTTTACTAATGTCATTACACGAAATAATACAAAATGAAATACAGCAGTGAGATAGGCAGTCCCACTCGACAAGCACTAAGGACTAACTGTGGGCCGGCCGCTGTGGCCGAGCGGTTCTAGGCGCTCCAGTCCGGTAGCGCGCTGCTGTTACGGTCGCAGGTTCGAATCCTGCCTCGGGCATGGATGTGTGTGATGTCCTTAGGTTAGTTAGGTTAAAGTAGTTCTAAGTCTAGAGGACTGATGAACTCAGATGTTAAGTCCCATAGAGCTTAGATCCATTTGAAGAATTTTGCGGCTGTTGGCTAAGGCAGGCCATTCACGTGTGTTAATATCCATAACTATTATTAGCATGTATTTTTTAATTATTTTCCCAAAAATACTTTTGGTGACTGATCGCTTAGGCATGGGTTGTTTCTGTAATATCCAATAGATTAAGCCATCCTTTCTTTGTTCGTTTTAAAAAGTTTAAAACTAAATTGCTTGAATTTGGCGTATCTGCTGTATTACACAGCCGGAAAGCTGGAAAATTTCGAACAACAGAATGGCGAATAATTTGTCAGGCAGACAATACTCGTCCTCACGTACTCATAGGCTATCCTTCATTGGTAGTGCTGAGGATATTTTGGTCGGCATCAGTACCGATAGACAGTGTTTATATTATTGACAATACGACAATTCTCGGCCTCAGATGGTCATTATAATAACATATTGACGATAATACTGAATGACGATAATACTGAATGTGTAAGGTGCACGTAACTCGATCACTCTTCCACGCATTTCTTCCGCGTGCCGGATTGAAATAAATAGCGGGTTTCCGACCCGTGGTCTATCGGATCACTTAGTTGATAGTATCTCTGTTTGTCTGACTGTTTCTCAGGAACGGGTAGAGGTGACAAGTTGAAATTTGTGTCACATACTACGGTCTACTGTCCTTGGCGGTATGAAAAATGTAAGGCTTTAAGTCGCTGCAGTCAAAGGATATGGCCAGATACTCTCAGACTCACGCCTCAAAACTTGTAATGTACTTCCCGTTGACCTAGAATCACGAAATTTGGTGTGAAGCAAGGCTTCACAGTACAAGTAAAGCAAAAAGTCCGAAAAATTTGTGATTTGTAATTATATCACGCCAAAAAAATCTTTTTTGTCATGTTATCCTACAGTCTGTCTGTCCATCTGTTAAGATCCATTTCTGTCAGGAAACATGGACGTACCAAGTTGATATCTACTATATCACATACACAAATCCAAGTCACGTCTACGTCAACGAAACCAAAAGATACGGTCTATTTATGTCACTTATTTTGAAAATCGCAAACTCACTCATCAAAACCTACAGACTACTGCATTTTGACCTAGAATCATGAAATTTGGCAAGAAGCAAGATTTTACGTTACAGGTAAAGGAAAAAAAAATCCTAAAATTGTTAGTTTGTTATCATATCACACTAAAAAAATATTTTTGTCATGTTGTCCATGTGTCTGTCTGTTCGTCTGTTAATACCCCTTTCTCAGGGATGGGTTCACGTGCCGAGATGAAATTTAAGTCACATACCAAAGCCTATGATCCCTTTGCTATGGAAAACATATTAGATTCTGAGTCAGTGCAATCAAAAGATATGGCCATGTATGCCACGTATTTTGACACTCGCAAATTCGTAAAACCTAGAGAGTACTTCCCTTTGACCTAGAATCATGAAATTTAGCGAAAACTGTGAATTTGCGCCGTAATTATGGGAAGCAAAATGTATTTTTTTTTCATTTGTTATCCGACTGTCTTTCAATCTGTCTGAGATGTAAATAATGAAAACTGTGTCACTTACTTACATTTCGATGCTTAGCACAACGCGTTTCGAGAATTCATTCTCATCTTCAAGCGCATTTGTGCATTTGTTTACACGAATATGTTTGGTGATGTTTGCATCCTCGATTTTCTGCCTGCATCCAATATGATGAATGAAATTAACTTTCAGTTTATCTGTTACGACCCCTTTTTTTCGTGAGAACGGTAGACTATCATGTTGAAATTTATTTCTATGGTCTCTTGGTCATGTGAAACATTTAAGCTTCTGTGTCAGTGCAATCATAAAATGTGGTCATTTATGCCACATCTTTTAATATCTAACCAGTATCGAGATCGATAACAGGTAAAACTAGTTCAAATTTTTAATTCCCAGGTTGGATGAACTGTTTGTACATGTAATCAAGTCTGTAAGGAAGCCTCGATGAGGGAGACTCATTCGCACATATCCGCATTTTTTTTTTTTTTTTTTTTTTGTGTGTGTGTGTGTGTGTGTGTGTGTGTGTGTGTGTGTGTGTGTGTGTGTGTATTCATGGCACACTAGCCCAGTCTGAATCTTTTTACAGCCTTCTCCAAATGAGATAACGTTTCGTCCTTAATAACCTCGACACTGCCGTGGTGTTAAACATAATTTCCTACCACCTCATTTCCACCATGCACGGAAAGCTTGTTTACGGGTGTACCCCTACGACAGTCCATGAAGAACGGCCTCGCGTGACTGCCATCTAGACACGCACTGCCTACATGCAGATAACGCGCTCGTCTCCAGAAGGAACGTGCAGCGGCCGCGAGCCTTTTCCAGCGGACGCGAGCGCTGGTCTGGGCTCACCGTATGCCGGGATGGCGCGGGATGTGCCTGTCCCTAGCGGTACCAGGTACGGACGGGCCTACCGCCCCATTACGTACGGCACGCCCGCCGTACACCGCACGGAGATGCGCCGTGGAGGGTGCTGCGTAGCACCGCCCCGCGGCTAGAGATCGCTCTCCACATCCACAGGTGCTACGGCGCTGACGACAACCACCTTTAACCCTCAGTTGGTGTCGTGAATATTTTAGCAAATAAACTGTGCCTTGAGGCATTTACACTATTGGCCATTAAAATTGCTACAAAAAAATGGTTCAAATGGCTCTGAGCACTATGGGACTTAACATCTATGGTCATCAGTCCCCTAGAATTTAGAACTACTTAAACCTAACTAACCTAAGGACAGCACACAACACCCAGCCATCACGAGGCAGAGAAAATCCCTGACCCCGCCGGGAATCGAACCCGGGAACCCGGGCGTGGGAAGCGAGAACGCTACCGCACGACCACGAGATGCGGGCAAAATTGCTACACCACGAAGATGACGTCCTACAGGCGCGAAATTTAACCGACAGGAAGAAGATGCTGTGATAAGCAAATGATTGGCTTTTCAGAGCATTCACACAAGGTTCGTGCAGCCACGGATCGTGCAGCCACGTTCAAATGGCTCTGAGCACTATGGGACTTAACATATATGGTCATCAGTCCCCTAGAACTTAGAACTACTTAAACCTAACTAACCTAAGGACAGCACACAACACCCAGCCATCACGAGGCAGAGAAAATCCCTGACCCCGCCGGGAATCGAACCCGGGAACCCGGGCGTGGGAAACGAGAACGCTACCGCACGACCACGAGATGCGGGCAAAATTGCTACACCACGAAGATGACATCCTACAGGCGCGAAATTTAACCGACAGGAAGAAGATGCTGTGATAAGCAAATGATTGGCTTTTCAGAGCATTCACACAAGGTTCGTGCAGCCACGGATCGTGCAGCCACGTCTCGTTCCCTGAGTCAACAGAGGGGGACGTTTGCAAGACAACAACCATCTGCACGAACAGTTCGACGATGTTTGCAGCAGCTTGGACTATCAGCTCGGAGATTATGACTGTGGTTACCCTTGACGCTGGATCACAGACAGGAGCGCCTGCGATGGTGTACTCAACGACGAACCTGGGTGCACGAATGGCAATACGTCATTTATTCAGATAAACCCAGGTTCTGTTTACAGCATCATGATGGTTGCATCCGTGTTAGGCGACATCGCGGTGAACGCACATTGGAAGCGTGTATTCGTCGTCGCGTATCACCCGGCGTTATGGTATGGGGTGCCGTTGGTTACACGTCTCGGTCACCTCTTGTTCGCATTGACGGCACTTAGAACAAAAAAAAAAATTGTTCAAATGGCTCTGAGCACTATGCGACTTATCTGCTGTGGTCGTCAGTCCCCTAGAACTTAGAACTACTTAAACCTAACCAACCTAAGGACATCACACACATCCATGCCCGAGGCAGGATTTGAACCTGCGACCGTAGCGGTCACGCGGTTCCAGACTGTAGCGCCTACAGCTGCACACTTTGAACAGTGGACGTTACATTTCAGATGTGTTACGACCCGTAGCTCTACCCTTCATTCGATCCCTGCGAAACCTTACGTTTCAGCAGAATAATGCACGACCGCATGTTGCAGGTCATGTACGGGCCTTTCTGGATACAGAAAATGTTCTACTGCTGCCTGGCCAGCACATTCTCCAGATCTCTCACCAATTGAAAACGTCTGGTCAATGGTGGCCGAGCAACTGGCTCGTCACAATTCGCCAGTCACTACTCTTGATGAACTGAGATATCGTGTTGAAGTTGCATGGGCAGCTGTACCTGTACACGCCATCCAAGCTCTGTTTGACTCAATGCCCAGGCGTATCAAGGTCGTTATTACAGCCAGAGGTGGTTGTTCTGGGTACTGATTTCTCAGGATCTATGCACCCAAATTGGGTGAAAATGTAATCACATGTCACTCCTAGTATAATATATTTGTCCAATGAATATCCGTTTATCATCTGCATTTATTCTTGGTGTAGCAATTTTAATGGCCAGTAGTGTAAATGTCACAGACTCGTACTGCATTTTGTAAGACAAGCATTTGGACAGAAACACACTAGAACTCCAAAGAAACTGGTATAGGCATGCCTAGTCAAATACAGAGCTATGTAAACAAGCAGAATACGGCGCTGTGATCGCGAACGCCTATATAAAACAAGTGTCTGGCGCAGTTCTTGGATCGGTTACTGCTGCTGCAATGGCAGGTTATCAGTATTTCAGTCAGTGTGAACGTGGTGACATGGCGCATGAGCGATGGGATACATCGTCTCCGAGGTAGCGATGAAGTGGGGATTTTCCCGTAAGACCATTTCACGAGCGTACCGTGAATATCAGGAATCCGGTAAAAAATCAAATCTCCGACACTGCTACGGCCTGAAGAAGATCCTGCAAGAACGGGACCAACGACGACTGAAAGGAATCGTGCAACGTGACAGAAGTGCAACCCTATCGCAGACTGCTGCAGATTTCACTGCAGTGCCATCTACAAACGTCAGCGTGTGAACCATTCAACGAAACATCGCCGATTGGGCTTTCGAAGCCGAAGGCCCACTCGTGTACCCTTGATGACTGTACGAGACAAAGCTTTACGCCTGGACTGGGGCCGTCGACATTGGACTATTGATGGCTGGAAATATGTTGCATGGTCGGATGAGTCTCGTTTCAAATAGTATCGAGAAGATTGACGTGTACGGATATGGAGCCGACGTCACGAATCCATGGACCCTGCATGTCATCAGGGGACTGTTCAAGCTGGTGGAGGCTCTGTAATGGTGTGGGGCGTGTGCAGTTGGAGTTATGTAGGCCTCCAGAAACGTCTACATACGACTCTGAAAGGTGACACGTACGTAAGCATCCTGTCTGATCACATCCATCCATTCATGTCCACTTTGCATTGCGATGGACTTTCACAATTCCGGCAGGACAACGCGACACTCCACACGTCCAGAATTGCTAATAGTGGCTCCAGGAACACTCTTCTGAGTTTAAATACCGCCGCTGTCCGTCAAACTCCGCAGACATGAACATTATTGAGCGTATGTGTAATGCCTTGCAGCGTGCTGTTCAGAAGAGATCTCCACCCCCTCGTACTCTTGCGGATTTCTGGACAACCTTGCAGGTTGCATAGTGTCAGTTCCCTCCAGCACTAACTCAGACAATAATCGAGTCCATGCCACATTGTGTTGGGACACTTCTGCGAGCTCGCGGGGACCCTACACGATATTAGGCAGCTGCACCAGTTTCTTTGGCTCTTCAGTGTAGTTCAGGATGTGGCTGGGCCTGCGGTGTATCTATGCTGTTGCCAGTGGCTTACGGTTGTGCTGTGGTTTGCGAGACTGGGGTCACTGCGGGCTATCTGTGGTCAGAGTTGCAACAACAGATAGAATAAAATCAAATTCAGCAAAATCTTGCACTACCTAGGCTTTGCTTATTTTAAGCACGTTACTTTGCCCAGGGCAGCGTTACCTTAGAATAGGGCCCACCACGGCGTAGCAGGTATGCCAGTTTCTTTGGCTCTTCAGTGTATAGTGTAATGAAGACAGGCTACACTCATTGTTATTATTTATTTATCGACATCAAAATAAACTAATAAAATCAAAACATAACAATGGCCTCTTTAAATATTAATATCTCGTTAACCTACCAGCTTCAAATTGCAATGTAACTGTTAATTATTGAAAAGAGCTTTAAATCATATCTTCAGTAATTAAGAGCAGAGCAGTTACGTGCAATAGTGCTTAAAATATAAAACAAAACAACAATTAACCAGGTAAACTTCAATTTAAGATAATTTCACAAACTCTGAACTTGAGCAAACTTTCATTCATTTTGACTCTCGAAGAAGAATGAGCACTTGCTGGGTGCAAAAAATATGTCGTTTGCAGTTCACACACAGCACTTCAGACTTCTTATCTGACGAACAGGAGACACCTCTTCCGTTTCATTAGACCAACATTCTGCACTGAAGAAGGCAATGGCTTACTGAGAATACGCCCAATTGAACCTCTGAGTTGCCTAGGTAGTCTTGCGTTGAGCAACCTTTCATTTAGATGCATCTCACACAACTGCCCTGAAAGACCTTTTAGGAGAGCAAATCTCATCAAGCCCATCACTATGTGAGACACCGAGTTCAGATTCAACATCATGTTCTCTGTTGTCTCCAGTGTCACTTTCGTGGGCAGTTCCAGGTTCATTTTCTTCAATATCTTCCACCTCCTGTAATCACTAAGCGACAAGAGCCACAAAATCTGGATCTGAAACACGCACTCCGTTCATGTCATCCATTCTGAGTGATATTCCTGTAAGCAATGCAAAACATTGAATGCTTGAACTTCCTGAGTTCGTAATGTAAACTGTGTGTGTGATCGCGTCAAACCCCCAGTAACTTATTATATTTAACAATTCAAATTAACAGCACCTCTCAACAATGACTATTCACTACAAACGCTAGTAATGACCAGAACGAAAGTTAGCTAGAAGCAGAAGCGTACAGGACGGAAAATTCCGGCGACAGGTGCATTGGAATGTTGGAAGGAGTTTCTCATACTCCACAACACCGATTAAGAATTCACCACCTACAATGTTGACCGTAGTTAACTCAAAAACGCAAAAGTTCGTAAACTGCTAACCAAATGTAAAATCACCTTAGTACAACATTAACGACAGTTTTGACGTAGAGTGGTAGAAAATGACAAATACTACTTACTTTCATTCTGGGAACAGTGTCTTGGGCCTGAAATGGTGCAGAACAGCTTTCTAACAATCGGGTTCGGCGTCAGAATTGTAATTTCGTGATTGAAACGTGATTTTCGATTTACGTTAAACCACTTGAAATTTTATTTCAACATGCCTCCATAACCACGTTAACAAATCATTTTTTTACAGTCAAAGAGCAAATTCGTAAATGTATTCAAGAAACTATTACATAAGCGTAGCTTTTAATACATCGCAACAGCCTTATTCCAGAACAGATGACCAATCCTCGTTACAAAACTTCCACAATGGCGCGTTTGCAAACCCAAAGACATAGTTGTATCAAAGATTAACATTTAAATATTCATATCGGTATAAATGTTTATTGTCATTCTAAATGTTGGCTTCAGATTTATTACTTATATGTTGATTTGTTACAGTGGATTATTTTCATTTTATATGACTTTCCTTATTTTTATTTCAGCTGGAGGGAAAGAACCATCAGGATCATTGATTTGGAGTTCTTGTGTCCTTGCGCTAAAAACATACTGAATGTTCTCAAATCAATAAAGAAATAGTAATAACAGAAAACTTTGTTAATAAACCAAGCTCCCCAGCAAAATCCGAGAGTAGTGCAAAAACACTTGAGCAATATTCTAAAACTGTTCACGCAAGTGATTTGTAAGCAATCTCCTCTGTAGACTGATTGTACTCGTACTTCCCTAGTATTCTACCAATAAACCGAAGTCTACCACTTGCTTTACCCACGACTGAACCTGTGTGATCTTTCAATTTCATATCCTACAAAGTGTTACACCCAGGTATTTGTATGAGTTGGCCGATTCAGCACTGACTCATTGATATCATAGTCATAGGATACTACTTTTTTTTCGTTTTGTGAAGTGCAGAATTTTACATTTCTGAACATTGATAGGAAGCTGCCGATCTCTGCACAGCGTTGAAATCTTATCAAGATCTGATGCAGATTCTCTCATATAATACTTCATTACAGACAGCTGTAACATCTGAACAAAGCCAGAGTTTACTATTAATATTGTCTGCAACACACTTCCCTGGGCCACACACGAAGTTACTTCTACATCTAACGATGGCTCTCCGTTCAGATCAACCTCAAAGTCTTTCCGTCAAAAATGAAAATACCTGTTTGGCTCTCAACAACCAGGAAAATTGCTAATTATTTTGAAAAACTATCAAACTGTCAAGAACCAGATAATAAATTCCAACCACAGCAAACTAATAACGCCAACCCTAACTCTAAACAACCTGACGATATCGAAATAATTAAACAAATTAAGAGACTTAAAAATAATAAAGCACCCGGAGAAGATGGTATGATTGAAGAACTACTACAATCAGCTGGCCCTAGTACTATAAAAGAGATCACTCAACTAATAGGACATGTCTGACAAACTGAGGAAATACTTGAGGACTGGAAAACTGCCATAATTCATCTAGTCCAGAAAAAAGGAAATAGAACCGATGCTAATAATTACGAGGAATCCCTCTTCTCTCAGTCACATATAAAACTCTCTCGCATTGTTTACTTGATCGAGTCCAAGAACAGTTAGAACCTAAAGTTACTAAATACCAAACATGCTTTAGACGAAACAGATCCTGTCCAGGACAAATTCTTAATTTAAAACTAATCCTCAGGCGCCAAAGAATTTCTGGTAATAGTATTGTATGTACATTTGTGGATTTTAAAAGGCCTGCGACTTAGTTCATCATGAATATCATTTACAAATTTTAAAGTAACAAGGGCTAGATAATAAAAATCTAACACTGATTAAGGAAACGTTAACTGACACTAGCTCTAAAGTTAAACTCATTAGTGAAATTTCTGAACCATTTGATATAAAGACGTGTTAGACAGGGAGATGGACTCTCCCCATTTTTGATTAACTGTCTTTTGGAGTAGGTAATTGCAGAATGGCGAGAGCAAAAGTTGAGTCAAAATATGCGAGGGTTGGAACTTTAATAGTGGCAACTATTTATTTACAGTTCGTACAAAATAGATATGTGTTTCAAAGTTTTACTGACCTTCAAAGTAGTCACCATCATTGTGTATAACCCGTTGCCAGCGATGTAGAAGTCGTAGGATACTCATAGCAGTGCCAGTCGTGTTTACAGTTCGAGCGGCGTGGTCTTGCCCGACGAATTTGTAGCAGTTCCGAAGCGAATGTCATGAAGTGTTTCCTTCAGTTTAGAAATCGAGCTGAACTCAAGAGGGCTTAAGTCAAAAAATGATTCAAATGGTTCTGAGCACTATGGGACTTAACTTCTGAGGTCATCAGTCCCCTAGAACTTAGAACTACTTAAACCTAACTAACCTAAGGACATCACACACATCCATGCCCGAGGCAGGATTCGAACCTGTGACCGTAGCGGTCGCGTGGTTCCAGACTGTAGCGCCTAGAACCGCTCGGCCACTCTGGCCGGCGGGTTAAGTCAGGGGAGTGCAGTAGGTGGCATAGCACTTAGCAGCCCCATCAGTCAAACAGATCAGTAACAGCTTGCACTGTACGTGCTTGAGCATTGTCTACAAAATGATGGTCAGGCCTTGCAGAAAGTGCCATCAGTTCTGTCTCTATGCTGTTCATTTTTGGAACGCAACCTACGACCGGCTTAGGAAGATATTAGGCCCCAAAATTACTGATGGAGAAACTTATAGTCTGAGCAGTAATAAGGAAAAGAGAAGAATACACAGACATACATGGTGACATGAGAAAACGAAGAATGGCACCCACTAGGCTGACAAAACAAATAAAAGAATTCTACGAAAACAGAAGTAAGCAAAAACTGAGCCAATTAAATGGATCGCTGAGATTCAGGAGGATAGTAAAGTAGCCGGTATAACTCAAGCAGACGTTACAGATAGAAAAACATTCAGGCAAAAGATATTTGCTTGGAAAGTTGGTCAGAGGGAAATTAGGAAACGTATTGGAACACCATGGCCTGATGAAAGAAAGAGACTCCATTCTGGAAGGATGAAACAAATTAGGACAAAAGGAAGGCCAACCGTCAAAAGTGACACTGATGGATAGTACCTCGTGAGGTTCCATTGGGCCCATACGTGAATAACAACAAACAGTTTACTTCTCCTTTTCGACCTATCACGTTTTCATTTGACTGCCCCTTGTGTATAGAGAATAAGACCCTACTTAACACTCTTCCCTGCGTTATGATACCCTTATTTAAGACGAACACTCGCCTTGAGGACAACTTACTAGGATCTATTACTTAAGATGTCTAAGATCTACGACATATCTGGGAACCTAATCTGTATGCTTGGACATTAGCAGTCTGCTCTGGGACACCATATCAAATGCTCTCTGGAAATCTAGGAATATGGAATCCGCCTGTTGCTCATCATCCACGGTTCATAGGGTATCGTGGAAGAAAAAGGGCAAGCTGAGTTTCACATGAGCAGTAGTTCATAAATCCTACTGATTTGTCAACAGAAGATTTTCTCTCTCAAGGAAGTTTATCGTATTCGAACTTCGACTGTTGTAATCTACCTCTATCTCCTTTGTTGGAGTCGCTGCTATTGGCGTCGGAAAAGTCTTTTTGAAAAAATGCGAGAGAAGTAATATTTACAAGAAACTTTTTACTTATCTTCTTTTTTCGTAGTTGGCTCTAGTTCTTCATGTCTAGGGGCTGCTTCTTGTCATATTTGTCATATTTTAGGTTCTCATGGTTCCAATTGACATAATTAACTTTTAAGAATGCCTGTGCAAAGTTTTTTGTTTTCACGACAGTTTATTGTCTCAGATTTTACGATATCACACTGTCTTTCGAATTATCACGTTAACCCAAAAGCTGAAATTACATTGTTCTTCCAAAATAGAAAAACACGTCCGATAAAAAGAGGCATGCCCACTTCTACTTCACTCTGCTGTAATAACAATGTTCCAAAGGGTTTACAGTCTTTCTTGACAAATGAATTTCTAGTAGTTCATATTATTACTTTACAAACGAATCGAGAAATAAACATAATAAATAGCACCAAATTGTGTAAATAATAACATAAATTTTAACTGTGCCAAATACTTCGTAATTTCAAATGTTTTTAAAAAAATAATTTTAACTGTACACTCAGAGCTATTACATACCGATTGTAACAAAGAAAATAAAGTAATTTCTTTTTATAGATTTTAGCTCGAAATATAACATATCGTCTACAAAATCAATTTTTTTCAGAAAAACAGCTGAGATAATACTGACCTGTTCAAAATTCGTAAATTATTTCTGGTATCGACTACTTCCGTAGAGGAAAAGTAATGCTAGAGGAGGGTGTCCCTTTACACTACGTTCCAGAATTTTGCAACACACCGACGTAAAGTACTTGTACCTGTAATTTTGTGAGTCCATCTTTTACCCTTCTTATACAACGTTATTCAGCCCCACTCCTTATGGGTTTTATGCAGCCCACAATAACTTCAAATGACACGTGCATCATTTCGACATTCCCTTCCTCACTACATACAAACCGTTAGTCTAACAGAAGAAAAGCACGGGAAATTTTTGTGGGAAATTTAGTATAGTTAAATTTTGTGCTGGGATACGTCTTAGCTACCGGCTGTGATTTCAAATTAATCAAGAAATGTTTTCTTGAATGGCTCGAAAACTGTGGCCTCCAGAGAAAAGGTAACTACATTAAATGTGAGCCCGCCCGGTTAGCCGTGCTGTCTTACGCACGGCTTTCCAGACGGCGAGGAGCGCCTGGTCCCCGGCACAAATCCGCCCGGCGGTTTCTGTCGAGGTCCGGGGAGCCGGCCAGTCTGTGGATGGTTTTTAGACAGTTTTCATCTGCCTCGGCAAATGCAGGCTGGTTCCCCTTATTCCGCCTCAGCTACACTATGTAGGCGATTGCTGCGCAAACAAGTTCTCCACGTACGCGTACACCACCATTACACTACCACGCAAACATAGGAGTTACACTCGTCTGGTGTGAGACGTTCCCTGGGGTTTCCACCGGGGGCCGAACCGCACAATAACCTTGGGTTCGGTGTGGGGCGGCGGAGGGGTGAAGTGGACCGCGGTAGTCGTAGTGGGGTTGTGGACCACTGCGGCTGCGGCGGGGACGGTGCCTCTGCGTCGTTTCTAGGTCCCCGGTTAACATAACATAACATAACATTAAATTTCCTACAAAAAGGTCCTGTTCATTTTTTCTGTAGGACCAATAGTTTGAGCGTAGCGAGTAAGAGGTTATGAAAATTTCGTGTGTGTTTTTGAATGCCTTGGGGGTTATATAGTACACATAGGCAGGGGCAGATAGTTCACCCAGTATACAGAGCCACCTGCGCTTTTCTGCGGTGACTTGGGTCTTTGCATTGGACAAGAGACTCGCTATAAATGCACATTTAGTGAGGGCCAATGATACAGAGCAATGTGTCTCAAAATGAGGTCCACGAATCCCTGGTGGTCCGCAGGGCCTAGCCAGGCGGTCCGTGATGCCTACAAATTGAAATGTGTTGTAATAAAATGGAACTCATAGTTGCTATCCAAGAAGTATTTTTTCAATTACGAAGAAGAAAGCAATTAGAAATTATACCTACATCTGTAAATTTAAGTATTTTCCTATATTACTAAATATCTACCCTGAAGCAGGCCAACCATTATGCAGGACTATTTCAAGTGGGAGAAATTCCTTCTTTGTTAGGGCCCTTTTCAAAAGTAGTTGTACATTAACTGCACAACGCCTTGGAATTTCATGGATTTCCTCCCCAAGTGGTGGAAAGCTCCCACCACTACCACCAATCCGTTTTTTTTAAAGTAAATGTTAGTCATTGCCATGCCTATAAACATCAAGCCTCACCCACCCCTCTCGGGAAAAAAAAAAACGAGAAACTGCTCCCAAAATATGTGCCTAGATCCACCACTGTGGGTAACTTTTGAGTCGAATTCGGTGCGGTTAATGTAAAATTGTCTTGGAAGATACATTGCTTTGATTCAATTAATTTGTGAAAAGACTGAAAATATCAAAATGGCACACACACACAAAATTCCATTTTATTCCCTTCCTTTCCAGCAAAAGTAACAATAACCTTGAATAATTATATTGCACTGTGGTCTTATTACTGTTGAAGGAAAATTTTTATGTTTCTTCAATTTTCCATGTGACCAATAAAAAAAAAGATCTTGGGACTTGGCTGTACTGTTAAGCGACAAAGAGAAACTAAACTCGCTGTTGTTCTTTTTTTTCAGTAGCATGATCATGTGATTAGATAAGAAAAACACTGTTTAACTGCTCGCCATCGTTCCAAATTTTTATTGCCACTTTACTGTTTTAACCCACGGTGTTTTCGAAGCTAAATATAATACTAAGCTTTAGAACGCGTATTTTCTTTATCAGTTTAACTCGAGTGTAATTTAGGTATGACGCCGCCACACACACCTCCAGCCTGTACGAATGGCGTTAGCCATGTTTCTCCCCTTCAACATTCCTTCAAACAACAGACGAAAGAAAAAGTTTTATTGAAGAAAATAGGTATTAGAGACAGTCATACACGTCACGTGTTCACGGCGTGACACATGCCGCGTGACTGGAGAAGGAAAAAACAGCAGATGTATACGCATTGATTCGTCGTTAGCCATTCGTTTCCTGAGCTGCTCGACGTTCATTTGTGTGGTGACAGTTGTTAAGTTCGCAATGGATTGATGGTTGAAATCGTCTGCAGTGAAACGAAAGTCTATTGGTGATGTGAAGTCGGACAATACTTCTGAAAGTGAGCCTTCATGTTCGCAAGCCAGTACAAGTGAACGTGGAGAAAAGAAGAGAAAACTACTCAGGTATTGTGGCGACTACCTTCGTTACGGATTTACATACGTAGGCAGTAATGACAGCCAGCTGCTTCAGTGTGTCTTGTGTTAAGTAGTACTGAACAACGACAGCATGAAAGCAAGTAATCTTCGAAGACATTTCGAGACGAAACACGAGGGAGGCGTTGATAAGTCGATAATTTTTTTTTTTTACAGCCAAGCCCAAGGAAATGAAACGCAGTAATATCGTAGTGTCAAAGACTGCAGTGGTTAGTAATCCCAACACGAAATGTACTTTGGCGTCATATCATGTGTCATTGCTAATTGCTAGATTTAGCAACCCTAAACAGTTGCGGAAAATTTAATCTTACCGGCTGCGAAAGTTACGTGAGATTTTGTGGTAAGTGATGCAGCTGTTAAGGAAATAAACTCAGCTCTCCTTTCCAGCGATACAGTAAAAGGAAAATTGGCAATATGTCTTTCAGTGTGAAAGAAGAACTAATTTTAAAAATTCGAGTTAGTTCAATTTATTCCTAACAACTTGATAAAAGCACAGACATAGACGGAAAATAAAATCTGTTGGTTTTCATCTGTTTTGAATGTAAAGAGACAATCTGTGAGGAGCTTTCGTTCTCTACCGAGATTCTTCGAACAACGGTAGGAGGCGTATCTTTTATACTTAATGAGTTCATGATAAACAACGATCGTAGGAAGCATAAATGTGTAGGTTTCACTGCGGATGGGACAGGTCCTTTTATAGGTTTAAAGACAGGACTAAATGCTCGAGTGAAATTCTTAGCACCAGAAGTAAAATGTATACATCGCTTCATACACAAAGAAGCTTTTGCAGCGAGAAAAATGCCTGAGAATTTTAAATGTGTTGTGGATGAAGTTAGAAAACTTGTTAGTTTTTGAAATCACGTTCTTTAAATTCCTTCTTTTTGTAGTTTAATGCGGAGAAACTGGCAGTAAACATACTCAACTTTTCTTACATACTGAAGTGCACTAGTTGTCGAGAGAGGAAGTTCTACGTCGTTTTAGCCGCGCGGGGTAGCCGCACGGTCTCAGGCGCCTTGTCACGGTCCACGCGGCTCCTCCCGTTGGAGGTTCGAGTCCTCCCTTGGGCATGGGTGTGTGTGTTGTCCATAGCGTAAGTTAGTTTAAGTTAGGTTAAGTAGTGAGTAAGCTTAGGGACCGATGACCTCAGCAGTTTGGTCCCGTAAGACCTTACCACAAATTTACAAAAGTTCTGTGTCGTTTCTTTGCGCTGCGACATGAAGTATGCTTGTTTCTTTTAGATAAGCTTTGAAGCGAGAAATCGTGTGATTTTGACGGGCTGTGTGAAGTGGCCTATTTAGTGGATATTGGATATGTTTTCTTTCTGAACGAGCTTAACCTAGGCCTGCAAGAAAGAAATGTTAAAGTCTTCCAGATTGAGAGTAAAGTTGAAGATATAATTAAGAAACGGTAACTTTGGGCAGTACGCGTAATAATGACTATTTATCATTTCCAGTGTTCAAGGACTTCGGTGATTCTTCATATGAGAAACTCCCTGCTGAAGTGCACAAAACACTTGTAGGTCACTTGAGAGCATTAGCTGCAAGTTTTCCCTGTCCCACGATGTGGTAATTGTTGGATAGAAAATCCTTTCACTAACGTAGAAATCCATGAAATACAAAATATGAATCTCTCTGACACATTACTTTACGATACTTCACGTAAAAACGATTTGAACGAAAATTGACTTTGTAGCTTTCTTCTGCGTGCGCACTGTGGGTATGAAGAGTTGTCTAAGCAGACATTGCAATACTTGTTGCCTCTTACTACCACTTACTTTTGTAAACAGACATTTTCTACTCTTTGCAGTATTAAAACCTTAAACGAAATCATCTTAACGTTGAATCGGACCTAAGACTGCTGGTGACACAATTTACTAAAATTTCAGTGGCATTATGGAAGACCTCATAGAACTTCATTCCTCACATTAGTGACTCTGCATTTGAGAACATTGTTTATCAAGTGGATTTACTCAAAAAAATAAAAATAAAAAAGGAAAGAAGAAGACACTAATTTCCAGTTTCTTTAGTGTGCTGTATTGTACTGTAGTTCTGTATTTTCTTAATTTCTGTTACTGTACTGTTATCGTAGTACTGTAAGTTATAGTATTTTGAACTGAAATTTCGGCCAATAGGCAACAATCACGTAAGAATAAATTACTTATTGCATTATTTTTCTTGCTTTAATTCTTGTCAGTGGTAATTCTAATCATTACATTTGTTTTAATATCATGTGGAATTTCAGGTAACATTGCAAGGAGTCTGCAGATCACTTTCCGAATAAACAGGAGTCCGCATTATCGGAAAGTATGAGAACCACGGCTGTAGCGTACCCTGTGTAAAACCGAATTCGGTCAGATTATGGCGATTTATGTTTCTAACTCTTTCATTTGCTTCTCAACACCGCGGATTACTACCCACTCTACGTCAGTCTATGCAATGGTCAAGTGATGGTATGTCTGTAGAATCCTACGGCTTCAATGATCTTTTAACGAAGAAATTTAAAACTTCAGCTTTAGTATTACTGCCGTGTAATGCCACACGAGATATGTTAACGATTGACTGGATACAACCCTTCGACGCACTTAGTGATTTGACGCAGGCCCTGAATTTTCTGGAGTTTTTGGCGAGGTCGTACGGTATCGACGGCAACTTCATCGATCGCACCCGGTGCGCTGCGCGTCACACACAGCTACGTGGGAGACGGCACGTTTAAATCTCCCACCAGTGCACTCCTGGCGATCTCGCTCTTCCGTCGCTAGCTGTCGCCGATGAAGCATACACGCCGCCAGAGGATACTGAATTCACATGACTGAGACGTGGGACTTTGGGAAGGCAGGGAAATGTATGGACGGGGCCTTACTCAGTTACAGTTGGTTGCTCAGTTTTTTTTTAAATCAGGTACACTTTATTGGAGATAATATTTTTTTTGAAAACAATCATTTTAAAAAAATTGACTGTAACACAAGCTACACTGACGACTGAAGGCCATATTGAGAAAGAATTCAAGTTATTTGTCGGCTGAAGTCCACGAGCAATACTTCAAAACATTTAACGGCTAAGGGCTGAATTACAAATGAAGAAGACAATTACACGTTGCAAATACCAAAATCATCTTTTCAAAACAATCATTTTAAAAAAAATTGACTGTAACACTAGCTACACTGACGGCTGAAGGCCTTATTAAGAAGAATTCAAATTATTTGTCTGCAGAAGTGCACAAGCAATATGAATAATTTAAACGAAATATTATTTTTATACCATTGACACAATCAAATCGAATAAAGAATGGGGTGATCCACAGACAGTGCTTCAACGATCGACCTGATACAAGTCCCTACAGCTGCGTAAACGGTGAGACAGGCAGCCAAGATTTATACTCACTTAATAGGATGGCAACTCAGCTAGGGACAGCTTAAAGGCCGACCAGCACACTCGCAAAATCCACCTAAGATGCGATAATCAATACCACGATAGAATAACAGTTAACATCGTCAAATGACAAGCATTTAATTACACAAGTTGGCTCCACCAAATCCTAGTACGCAGACAGGGTTAAGACCAAACTGGCTCATTCAAATCTGACTAGATGCACATGGAACCGCAAAAGACAATTCCACAAACAACTCAAACAATGCTAAAACAGTCACTATACAGCAACAAGGCGAATTGCACGTAGACATGAACGCTAAGAACACAGAAACCGGAGAAAGATCAAATACACGTCCACTGAGACGACCGACCGAACGACCAACCATCGGTCGTCGCCAATGAAGACAGGCAAGGGAAACGTCGGAGTATAAAACCGCCTACTGACAGCTTGATGGCATGAGGTAACTCCGACGGACGGATATACACACAAGTGAAAGTTGCACTACTCGCATATAACGATCCATTCAGCTTAAACTTGCTGAATCCGGACTTCGACGTGGTCGTGCATTCTCGCGACCACATCCTTCAATCGGGCAGTGCATATATCGCCAGCTCCCTCGCCAGGTACTGGCGCTGTCGGACCTCATTGCTGCTCTGTTCCCACTGAACTCCGACACACGACCACCCGGGAATACTAGAGGTCGCTCCAAACATAGTACCACAGTACTCGCTATCGATAAACGCCGCTGCTGCCACTCAGGGACAGAGAAAGCGAGCAAACGTAGTGGCGCCAGTGAACGGATTAAGAAAACGAGAGGTCACAATCCGAATACACGACCCCAACCTGCCAACGGCACAAACACGAGCCGGAGCTCGGCTCAATGACCTCACTGTCTGCGACTCTGATCGGCCGGTGCGTCCATTTAAACAGCCGCACTCAGAGCTTCACCGCAGATTTAGTGGACCATCAAACTTGTATCAGTCGTAGTACAGAACACTGCAGTGGGAAAATATATCAATGTAGCACGATGCTACTGAACATTACTTCTAGTCAGAGTGATAGGGGGCTGTGGATAATTTCATGGACATTTATGTAGTATTTGGATGTCATGAACTCATAACCGCGTTTGTACTGCTTGAAATTATAATCGCGCAATGTCATCAGAGATGCTGTGTCGCCTGGAGGCTTGCTTTGGACCATCTCTGCTTTGCAAGATTCGCAGGAGATGATGCGCACTATTAATGGTGAGATGAGGATACACGGTATTCGGCAGGGGTGTGTTATGAGTAGTAGTAGGGCAAAGGTGGAGTGGTACGGTTGCAGTTATATTCTGAGGAAATGCAACATGTTGATTTACTGATTGATTATTGGAGATGAGGAAAAAGATCGAAGCATTTTGAGAAGAATATTTTTTTGTGATCATCTTGATGAGTGATAGAAGAGGATTTAATATAAGGTAATTGATTGTAGATTTTGTACTTTACTGCGACGGCTTGTAGTTACACGTTCTTGATTCAGACATCCAGAGACTTCAGTATAGGCAAAGATAAACAACCAAGCATAATTTTCAATTTGAATTGGAGGTAGCAATAACTTGAGTATTTAACATCATTTGTACGAGTTGTATTTTTGAAAAGATCTGATTCATGGCAAAAACTACTTACATTTGTTCATTCAAGAACGGTAATTTTTCTGTATTAATTTTTGTGAAGCAAATAGAGAGATCGTTTTTCAATATACTTAGAACTTTTCTAATCAGGAAACTAATTTACATTTGATATTGTAATTTACCCGAAGTTATTGTTCACATCAAAAGTCCAGGCCAAAATATGAGTTATCATTTTTGATTATTCAGATTTGTTATGAAGCACGTATGCTCAGTCGTTTTTCTTTTAAAGAGAGCGCTTTGCACCAGATGCATCTCAGTATTTCGTTGTAGCTCAGCAAATGGGACACGCTTACAAGACAAGAGCAGTGTAACTGTGTTTACTTTGTGCTACATGTAAGCCAAAAATAATTAATAAAGAAAAGAAAACATTGAGTTTTTCCATGGAAAACTTATCCATTTAAAAGTTTAATGATTTACAGTGTTGAATTCAGACAGTATTCTTGCCGTTACGAATTTTTAAGCAGACAGAGAACCAGATGGGCACTTTCAAGTTGCTTTCTCGCACTCACAATTTGCAACACATTTTCACAGTCGAATTCCTATGTTGAAAGTTTACGTAATCTTACAGATAGCTTACACTGGCAGTAAGCAAAATATTTCATAATGATATTATTTTTTATCAAGATAACTTGTACGACATTGTCGTATTGAATCAGTATTCAAGGCTGCTTGCATTTGTCGTGAATATACACTTGTTGCGCAGAATCATTAGAACGATGGGAAACTATTTACTGTATAGGTCCCCAATTTTACAGGGATGACGTTCAGACTGTGCCCTGAAGGATTTGCATTGTTAGCAGTGTGAATGTCATGACCTGCCGTTAGGAGCCGGTACTGATACGCCAATGTAGGGCTGAAACACAAGCATCAGTGCGCATTACAGCTGCAGTCAACATGGATCTTGGCAAGTTTCTGTTTGGAGTAACCACAAGCGCCGGAACGAAGACGCGGCACGCAAGAGCAGAGAAGGCAGTGAGGAAACATCGGCCAATAATGCGCGGATTTGGACCGTGCCGCGACGAGAGCGACACCTAGAAGAAGATATAAAAGCCGCTCCTGCCAGCCTCGGTCGCTCAGATTGTCCCGAGTCTGCAACGTGATTAGTGTTACGCTGTCAGATTGTCGTGATCCGTATCAAGTGTTTCCTTGGACTCGGTGTATAGCAGGAACTGTACTGCTTTCATGTCGATTCTCGTTAGCGACATTTGTTGTAGTAAAGTACTGACAATTTGCTTTCTAGAGATGAAACTAGGCACCCTTAGCGACGAGTGGTCAAGACCCCACAAAGCTGTTTTATCTCAAGAACAGCAATAGTGGTGCTGCTCTTCGTGACTATCGGCCCATTAAAGGAATAGGCAGAGGTCCTCTTTCGGCACCGGAGTTGAACAAGAACCAGAAGTTGGAATTAACTGGAGATATGGGAACTGCTCCTGGGAGAGGTCGACAGCCAATTGCGTCACACGTTATTGAAGAACTTATTGTTGCAATGGCTGTGAATTCTGGATACAATGTGCGGTTTTCGAGCAGATTCAGCGTTGTTTCGGGCAGCAGAGAGCAATCTCCTGTGCGGTTCCAGGCTGTCGTGGATGAACATGGTTGTCACATCCAGCAATGTTTGTAAGTACAACGTAAATAAGGTACGCATTTAACAAATGTTACCCACTCATGTGGACATTAAAATGTATTTTCTTTTTTTCAATGATTTACTCGTTATTTTTCTTCTGAATGTTTGTATAAATGTCTCCGCAAATTTTCGTTGTCCTACAGTCACTTGTTTTTCTTGAGGCGCTCTCAAGTAATGGAAGTTTAATCATAACCACTTTGTATGTAACTTAGCACCACAGAAGAACTTACACCTATTGGAATACACGTACATCTCAGTCGCCCATATTGTTAATAAACTTATTAATGTGTTACCTTTTTGTAGAGCTCTGTCTTCATTGGGCACCTCACGTACCGACGCATTCGACATCCGCTGGTGACAAGACTGGTGCTTAAGTGTGGCTGTGGTAGGCAGTTTCTAAAATTTTCATAATTTTTTTATGGGATATGTTTCACACCGTCTCTAATTTCTCTATGCAAAGGCAACTTCTCGAGAGCAATCATTCACTGCACTTATTCAGTTTCAGAGTCAACAGATCAGCTCTTTGCTGGCAACTATTAGGAGACTGATCGACGCACATCAAGCCCGGCGAATAACAACGACTGAAGCACAGAACGCTAGCAACCAGTCACGAAGAGCAGCGTCACTATTGCTGTTCTTGAGATGAAACAGCTTTGTGGGGTCTTGGCCACTCGTCGCTAAGGGTGCGTAAGGGGTGTTGCGTTCTCGGAATGCTGTACAACAATACAAACAAATAACATTAGTAGTTGCATGTCTAGAAAGCAAATCGCCAATACTTAACTTTACTACGGCAAATGTCGCTAGCGAGAGGCGACATGAAAACAGTACAGTTATTGCTATACACCGAGTCCAAGGACACACTTGATACGGATCACGACAGTCTGACAGTGAAGCACTAATCACACCAGCTGCGACATAGTCAGGTGTATGAACAGTGATCCATTACTGTCAAATGTTTTTTATTCCAGTCTTTGATCACAATATCCCGTCTCGTCCCTCCTGCTCTTTTGATGCGAAACAAGAGGACTGGACAGAGGACCACTTGCAGCTTGAGTAGCATATTGCCGCATACAACGTATCAGGTACCATGAGGTTTTTTTTTTCGTTAGAGAAGTGTATATTTTTAGGTTGGGTAGGAAATTGTTCCCTCAATTACAGCCCTGATCTCTACCCTACGAAGACATTGTTAGAAAACTGGATGACCTCTTCGAAACTCAGATTCATGTAGCTTCTGCTGGTTTCAAAGTTTTTGGTTCGCACCGTCATAACAATCAGTCTTGCAAAGAATGTATCGCTGAACTCAAGGGCGTGACTAAGAACTGTAAACTTAACTGCTAATGTGGAGCCTCATTTCAAGGTTAAAGGCTCCGCGATGCCGTTATTAAAAATCTTGTTGTTATTAGAATACTGACTGATATTGTAAAACAGGTGTTGGCAATAACTCGGCTCGAGGACCGTGCCCTGACACGAGCACCACAGTGCTCACTAAGTCTGTCTGAGAAGGAGGAGGGAGAAACCGCGAACGTGCTGCATTTGGAAATTGGAAATTTGTGGTAAGTTCTATGGGACCAAACTGCTGAGGTCATCGGTCCCTAGTCTTACACACTACTTAATCTAACTGAACCGAACTTACTCTATGGACAACGCATACACCCATGCCCAAGGGAGGACTCAAACTTCCGACAGGGGGAGCCGCGCGAACCGCGGCAAGGCGCATTCAGACCGGACGGCTACCCCGCGCGGCGTGCTGCTTTTAAATGGCAATGGAGTCGCACTGCAGACGCCTTGACTTTATATTTCACATTTCTCAACAACATATAGGTAAAAAATTCAGTATTATTCAATTATTTTCGGCGTGGTGAATACATAAGAGGATCATTCAATAATTAAAGAGACAAATTGGTCTGGGGAAAAACTGTTAGTGGGGCAAGTGTGTTACTTTTATGGCTTTAAGTTGGCATCACTGGGATGGTCTCCGATCAGCTGATGTATCAACGTTGTTTTGTTTATAATCTCAAAAATACATTTCAACATGGCGAGTCCGCTTGAAACGTCCACATTAGTTGAACAACGTCCTGTTATTCGTTTTTTTCTTGCTGAAGGCGAGAAACCCGTGAATATGTACTGTAGAATGTCTAAAGTTTATGGTAAAGATTGTATGAACAAGTCGGTAGAGTAGTTCAGAAATGGTTGCGACTCAGTGGCTGACGAACACCGTTCTGGCCGACCAGTTGCAGTTTCAACTCCCTCACTTGAAAGTCGAACTGATGACATTATTAGTGCAGACTACCGTGTGACTGTGAAATGATAGTTTTTAAGATTCAAGTTAGTACATTATCTGTAACAAACTGAAGCACCTCAAAACATGTGCAAGATGGGTCCCAAAGGAGTTGACGCGGCTACATAAGGAAACAAGGCTGGGAATGTGCATAGAGCTAAAGGAACGTTATGAAAGAGAATATAAGCACTGTCTCAACAAAATTTTAATTTGAGATGAAAGTTGTGTTCACTGTTATGAGCCAGAATTAAAAAGACAAAGCATTGAGTGGAAGCACTCCAACTCACCTGTCGAGAAACAATTCAAAACCCAAGCATCAGCAGGAAAAGTCATGTTGACGGTGTTTTGGGATGCTGAAGGTCCAGTTTTTTGTTATTATCTCGAAGAGCAGCGTACAATGAACAGCCAGTACTACTCGGATTTGCTTTTAAACAAGGTGAAGCCAGCTATGAGAGAGGGACGTCGTGAATCTCAGAGAGGGATGTGATACTCCAGCAAGACAACGCACATTCTCATATTGCTCAACTAACATCTACATCTACATCTACATCTACATCTACATGACTACTCTGCAATTCACATTTAAGTGCTTGGCAGAGGGTTTATCGAACCACAATCATACTATCTCTCTACCATTCCACTCCCGAACAGCGCGCGGAAAACGAACACCTAAACCTTTCTGTTCGAGCTCTGATTTATTTTATTTTGATGATCATTCCTACCTATGTAGGTTGGGCTCAACAAAATATTTTCGTATTCGGAAGATAAAGTTGGTGACTGAAATTTCGTAAATAGATCTCGCCGCGACGAAAAACGTCTTTGCTTTAATGACTTCCATGCCAACTCGCGTATCATACCTGCCACACTCTCTCCCCTATTACGTGATAATACAAAACGAGCTGCCCTTTTTGCACCCTTTCGATGTCCTCCGTGAAACCATCGACAAAATGGGCTGGGAAGTACTGCCTCATCCCCCTTACAGTCCTGATTTAGCACCTAGTGATTTCCATTTGTTCAGTGCACTGAAGGAGGCATTACGTGGGAAGAGGTTCCAGGACAACGAAGACGTGAAAAATGAAATTACAAAGAAATCAGACCTTTACCTGCTTACAGGTGTTGATAGATACCAACTGTGGCAGTTGAAAAATGTGTGTCCCGACCGGGACTCGAACCCGAGACCTCAGTAGGATAGAGCGTCTGCCAGGTAAGCAGGAGGTCCAGGGTGCGAATCTCGGTCGGGGCACACATTTTTCAACTGCCGCCGTTGACATTTATCAACACCTGTAAGTAGCTAAAGGTCTGATTTCATTGTAATTTCATTCCTAGAGAGTTGCAAGATCACCAATGGTATCTGCACAGAGACCAGCTTCATAAGGATGTGAAAAAGTTTGTGGGAAATTGTTTCAAATGACAATTTTGTTTTGTAAAGATAAACGCTTTTTTTTCTTCATACCAATTTGTCTCTTTAATTATTGAATGACATTCGTATTATTTTTATCTGGTACAAAGTGTCGGTATGCAGACAATTTTACAGAGTTTCGCACTCAGGCTGCGACGTAATCATGACTTATTTAGTCTCACAATCGAAAAAACGTCTTTCACACACATGTGTTGGTTTTGCAGACTATTGCAACCTCATTATGGTGACGTGGAAGCTGTACCTGAGGAAAACAGTGTAGACACCCTGGACGGTTTTAACGCTAAAGGGATTTATCTTCAAAAAGGGAATTGCCCTGCAAACCAATGAGTTACATCTGTTAAATACATAGGGGTGCTTTCAACTGAAACGGCAAACGGTCTCGAAAACAACTCGAAAATAGATGTAAGATCGGCAGTGTTCTCAAAACCTTTAGGAAATTATCGTTATAATTCTTTCAAGGCCGCAATGAATTCTTCAGACCTCGCGTTTTCTTTGATGGCAGGAAGGTTAAGGAACTGAACTGCGCGTGCCAGCATATGACCCCTTCTACAACGCGATTTTCTTTTTAAATGCGTCCCCATCAATCTGAAATAACATGTTTCTCTCCTTGCAGTGTCTTACAATGAGCAGTGTGCAGTGAAGTCCACTTAAAACGCGAGCTCTACAATCCATCCCGGATGTCGTAATCTTCGTTCTTGCATTCCTTTTTCCTTCATAAATTCAACAATAGTGAGTTTTCAATTGGTAAACCGTTCCAGGCATTACCCTAGACTTAACCAAGTACTTTGCAGTAATATATAAAGTCCCCGAACTCTTCGTTCAGCTCCATCGGAAACTGTTGCAATTGACAGCGGAATATTGCGTACAAGGTCAGAGATTTTGTTATTGGTACCACAAACCTCTTTGTGTGCTCCATGCCTGAAAATGTAGCATAAAGTGCTTCTTGATGTACAGAACAATGATTCCCGTCATGATGTACAGAACAATGAATCTCGTCTGCCGATCTTTGTAACATTTTGCTCTTTCATTGCCGACTATATCTTTAAGTGCTTTCTGCATGGCACTGTCATGTCGCTTCATAGCAAATATGCAGTACCAGTGGATTATACGGCTGCTTATTATAAACTGAGAATTCTCATCGCTCTCTTATGCCATTCACATTAATTTTAAAGGCTTGTGACGATTGACTGCCTCTTTTTGTGCAAACATCCACTGCACCTGTGAACGTCTTCGTATCACGAACAAATAGTGAAGGGCAAACAGCGCTGACACTACGAAATACTGCCGAACTGAAGAGAGTAGTGCCAACGAAAAACTGCCGTACTGAAATGCTCAACGAAGTGTCGCGTTGTACCGGGTACTTCCGAGGAGCACCGAGCAAAAGTAGAGACAGGCCGGGCCTTGTTCCGTCCACAGCCCGCACACCCTGCATGCGTTAAGTCCTGCACGCAATGCTGGTCCCTGTGCTAAAGTAACGCAGCCCTGGGCACAGTGACGTGCTTAAAATAAACGAAGCCTAGGAAGTGCACGATCTTGCGGAACTTGATTTTAATGCGTCTGTTGTTGCATCTCTGACCACAGACAGCTCGTGCTATCGACAGGGGATGTCAAATTGATTCCATATTTTTAGATTTTCAGAAGGCTTTCGACTCGATTCGTGATTTCCTGTCTGAAAGGTCACAGCTCGTACTAATAGGGGAAAGTCATCGAGTAAAACAGAAGTAATATACGTCGTTCGCCGGCCGAAGTGGCCGTGCCGTTCTAGGCGCTGCAGTCTGGAACCGCGAGACCGCTACGGTCGCAGGTTCGAATCCTGCCTCGGGCATGGATGTGTGTGATGTCCTTAGGTTAGTTAGGTTTAACTAGTTCTAAGTTCTAGGGGACTAATGACCTGAGAAGATGAGTCCCATAGTGCTCAGGGCCATATACGTCGTTCCCCAATGAAATGTTATAGGCCCTCTGTTGATGAATTCTTCTCGTGTTATCAGCCGAGTGGTAGCATCTTCTTGTCGAAACGTTTCGATGAGTTTCGTACCCATCATCTTCTGGCGAAGAAAATTATGGGTACGAAACACATCAAAACGTTGCGACAAGACGACGTTACCACTCGGCTGATAATCCGAGAAGAATTCATCTGTGGAATACTCCGAGAAAGACTGCAATCGCATATAGGCCCTCTGTTGTTCCTGATCTGTATTAAGAACATAGGCGACAACCTGAGTAGCCGTCTTAGATTTTTTGCAGATGATGCTGTCGTTTACCGTCTTGTAAAGTCATCAGATGTCCAAAACGAATTGCAAAATTATTTAGATACCTGTATGGTGCGAAAAGTGGCAATTCACCCTGAATAAAGAAAAGTGTGAATTTATTCACATGAGTACTAAAAGAAATCCGCTGTCAATTACGCAGTAAGTCACACAAATATGAAGGCTCTAAATTCAATAAATTGCAATTACAAGTACAAATAACCTAAATTTGGATTATCACATAGATAACGTTATGGGTAGAGCCAACCAAAGACTGCGATTCATTGGCAGAACACTTAGAAGGTGCAACAGGTCTACAGAAGAGACTGCTTACACTGTGCTTTTCCGCCCCTATTCCGGAGTATTGATGTGCGGTGTGGGATCCGCATGAGGTGGGATTAACGGATGACATCAAAAATATTCAAAGGAGGGCAGCCCGTTTTGTACTATCGCGAAACAGGAGAGACAGTGCCACAGACATGATACGTGAATTGGAGTGGCAATCTTTAAAACAAAGGCGTTTTTCGTTGCGACGGACTCTTCTCATGAAATTTCAATCACCAGTTTTCTCCTCCGGTTGCAAAAACATTCTGTTGACACCCAGCTACATAGGGAGAAATGATCATCACGATAAAATAAGTCAAATCAGGGCTCGCATAGAAAAATGTAAGTGAGCGTCTTTCTCGTGAACCATTCGAGAGTGGATCTGTAGAGAGACAGCTTGAAGGTGGGTCATTGAACCCTCTGCCATGCCCTTTATTGTGAATTGCAGGGTAATCACGTAGACGTAGACATAGACATAGCTCGCAGTCGCCCAATTTCGCATTCCACAGCACAACCGCAAGCCATAGGCAACAGCATAAACACATTGCGGGGAGCCCAGCCACTTCCTGAACTAGTTCTAACCTGCAGAAATCTTGTGTAGACTGTTATACACTGAAGTGCCAAAGAAACTGGTACACCTGCCTAATATCGTGTAGGGCTATCGCGAGCACGCAGAAGTGCCACAACACGACGTGGCATGGACTTGACTAATGTCTCAAGCATCGTTGGAGGGAAATGACACCATGAATTCTGCATTACTGTCCATAAATCCCTAAGAGTACGAGGGGTATGGAGGTCTCTTCTGAACAGCACGTTGCAAGGCATCACAGATATGCTCAATAGTGCTCATATCTGTGGAGTTTGGCGGCCAGTGGAAGGTTTTAAACTCAGAAGAGTGTCCCTGGAGCCACTCTGTAGCAGTTCGGGACGTGTGTGGTCTCACATTGTCCTGTTGGAATTGCCCAAGTCCATCGGAATGCACAATTGACATGAATGGATGCAGGTGATCAAACAGGAGCTTATGTACGTGTCACCTACCAGGATCGTATCTAGACTATCAGGAGTCCCACATCACTCCAACTGCGCACGGTCCACACAATTACAGAACCTCCACCAGCTTGAATAGCCTCCTATGACATGCAGGGTCCATGGATTCATGAGGTTGTCTCCATACCCGCACACGTCCATCCGCTCGATACAATTTGAAACGAGACTCTTCTGACCGGCAACACGTTTCCCGTCATCAACAGCCCAGTGTCGGTGTTGACGGGCCCAGGCGAGGCTTAAAACTTTGTGTCGTGCACTCATCAAGGGTACACGAGTGGGCCTTCAGCTCCGAAGCCCATATCCACGATGTTCCGTTGAATGGTTCGCACGCTGATACTTGTTAATGTCCCAGCACTGAAATCTGCACCAATCAGTGGAAGAGCTACACTTCTGTGACGTTGAACGATTCTCTCCAGTCGCCGTTGGTCCCGTTCTTGTAGGATCTTTATCCGGCCGCGGCGAAGTCAGAGATTTGATGTTTTACCGTTTTCCTGATATTCACGGTACACTAGTGAAACGGTCGTATGGGAAAATCCCCACTTCGTCGCTAACTCGAAGATGCTGAGTTCCATCGCTAATGCACCGAATATAATACCACGTTCAAACTGACTTAAAGCTTGATAGCCTGTCATTATAGCAGCAGTTAGCCATCTAACCACTGCGCCAGATACTTACTGTCTTACAAAGCCGTTGCCGACCGCAACGCCGTATTCTGCCTGCTTTTTGGCGCTTCAGTGTACAACGCATGACAGCAGACATTGCTTCCACCACCGTACGGAATGCCGACACTGCCATAAACCAAAATACACACAGCAATGTTGCATGTAAAAGAAACGCAAAGTAATCTCTGTTCTACACTAATCTTGACTTGCGAAAGTAAGGATAAATATGACATCTTATTCTGAAGCTGTATTCAGTCCTCCTGGCAAGCCTCACAGGAGCCACTGATGAAAGTGACAGAATCACACGGCGAAACGCACAGTGCAAAACATACCTCATTGTAACCATCTGTCCTCCAATGAACATGCAGCTAAACGCTTCATCACTCATAACTCTGACAAAGACTGTCTTCTGCAAGTCAGAACAGAGAGTCGCATTCAGAGCACAAACCGCATTTTCTTTTTCGTGCAGGTTTGTTACAAATTTGTACCATTTGTACCGTACTGGTGCTTCAGACATTCTGATCAATGAAGATACTAGTGCGAAATTGGAACACACAACTACGAAAACTTCGCCCCCACCTCATGGCCTACAGTGGCAAAACTATCTCTATTCTGGAGAGTGCACTTACCAAGCAAAATATAGAAATGCTACCACATCAGTGTCATTCATACTGGTACAGGCGAGTGTTAATCCCAATTACACTCCTGGAAATGGAAAAAAGGACACATTGACACCGGTGTGTCAGACCCACCATACTTGCTCCGGACACTGCGAGAGGGCTGGACAAGCAATGATCACACGCACGGCACAGCGGACACACCACGAATCGCGGTGTTGGCCGTCGAATGGCGCTAGCTGCGCAGCATTTGTGCACCGCCGCCGTCAGTGTCAGCCAGTTTGCCGTGGCATACGGAGCTCCATCGCAGTCTTTAACACTGGTAGCATGCCGCGACAGCGTGGACGTGAACCGTATGTGCAGTTGACGGACTTTGAGCGAGGGCGTATAGTGGGCATGCGGGAGGCCGGGTGGACGTACCGCCGAATTGCTCAACACGTGAGGCGTGAGGTCTCCACAGTACATCGATGTTGTCGCCAGTGGTCGGCGGAAGGTGCACGTGCCCGTCGACCTGGGACCGGACCGCAGCGACGCACGGATGCACGCCAAGACCGTAGGATCCTACGCAGTGCCGTAGGGGACCGCACCGCCACTTCCCAGCAAATTAGGGACACTGTTGCTCCTGGGGTATCGGCGAGGACCATTCGCAACCGTCTCCATGAAGCTGGGCTACGGTCCCGCACACCGTTAGGCCGTCTTCCGCTCACGCCCCAACATCGTGCAGCCCGCCTCCAGTGGTGTCGCGACAGGCGTGAATGGAGGGACGAATGGAGACGTTTCGTCTTCAGCGATGAGAGTCGCTTCTGCCTTGGTGCCAATGATGGTCGTATGCGTGTTTGGCGCCGTGCAGGTGAGCGCCACAATCAGGACTGCTTACGACCGAGGCACACAGGGCCAACACCCGGCATCATGGTGTGGGGAGCGATCTCCTACACTGGCCGTACACCACTGGTGACCGTCGAGGGGACACTGAATAGTGCACGGTACATCCAAACCGTCATCGAACCCATCGTTCTACCATTCCTAGACCGGCAAGGGAACTTGCTGTTCCAACAGGACAATGCACGTCCGCATGTATCCCGTGCCACCCAACGTGCTCTAGAAGGTGTAAGTCAACTACCCTGTCCAGCAAGATCTCCGGATCTGTCCCCCATTGAGCATGTTTGGGACTGGATGAAGCGTCGTCTTACGCGGTCTGCACGTCCAGCACGAACGCTGGTCCAACTGAGGCGCCAGGTGGAAATGGCATGGCAAGCCGTTCCACAGGACTACATCCAGCATCTCTACGATCGTCTCCATGGGAGAATAGCACCCAGCATTGCTGCGAAAGGTGGATATACACTGTACTAGTGCCGACATTGTGCATGCTCTGTTGCCTGTGTCTGTGTGCCTGTGGTTCTGTCAGTGTGATCATGTGATGTATCTGACCCCAGGAATGTGTCAATAAAGTTTCCCCTTCCTGGGACAATGAATTCACGGTGTTCTTATTTCAATTTCCAGGAGTGTATTTTGACGTGAGTGCTTTTGATTTATTTTGTTTGGATTTTCAGGACACTGTGTATGCTACTGACACGTTACGTTCTCATGTCAGAACTCATGAGTTACGTTAAAATGTAGACACTAGTTCCACAGAACACTGGGACATGCGAAAAATTTTCATGCACACATCGTGATCAAAGACAATGCGAAACCTAAGTTTTACTACACTCGTCCGGAAGCCCACGCAGTTCGTGATGAAGTTGCTTCTGAACTCAACAGACCCAAACAAATCGGTGTTCTGATACCCGTATCTGAAAATCTGTGTGCCCTTGTGATCAAAATAAAATCGAACGGAAGTTCATGCTCTGTGGCGACTTTAAAGCTACAGTTAACGCTCAGACAGTGATTGATTGTTTCCTGCTTCCACGTACTGACGAGGTAATGGATTGCCCAGCAGGTGGACGATTACTTCCAAAATTTGATTTAGCTGATGCTTATCTTCAACTTCTCCTTGATGACGAAACAAAACAATTTTCGGAGTTTAACACGCACGTCGGCTTGTATCAATGACAGCACCTTTCCTTCGCAAACTCCTCAACACCTGAGTTAAACACTTTCTTGAACAAGTGACGTCGAAAGTTTCGTCCCATTCATTTTATGTAGATGACACCATTGTATCCAGACAACGCTGGAAAAGCATCTACAAAATTTTGTATATCTTTTTAAAATTTTAAGTGACACAGGACTGAAGTGTAATTTACAGAAGTGCTCATTTTTTATTACTGAAACTGAATACTTGGGACGTGTCACTGACGCCCAAGGAACTCGTCCCTCGACTAAACATTTAGACGCCATACGGAGATTACTTTCTCCTACAAATGACAAGAACTCCAAGCTATTCATCGAAAACTGACATATTACATCAAATTCGTTCCAAACGCAGTGCAAATTGCTGCTCTTTTGGTTCAGCTCTATTGTAAAAATTTTCCTTCTAAATGGACTGAAAGACACGAACAATCTTTTCAGAAATAAACTCCTGGAACTTGAAATAAGAACACCGTGAATTCATTGTCCCAGGAAGGGGAAACTTTATTGACACATTCCTGGGGTCAGATACATCACATGATCACACTGACAGAACCACAGGCACATAGACACAGGCAACAGAGCATGCACAATGTCGGCACTAGTACAGTGTATATCCACCTTTCGCAGCAATGCAGGCTGCTATTCTCCCATGGAGACGATCGTAGAGATGCTGGATGTAGTCCTGTGGAACGGCTTGCCATGCCATTTCCACCTGGCGCCTCAGTTGGACCAGCGTTCGTGCTGGACGTGCAGACCGCGTGAGACGACGCTTCATCCAGTCCCAAACATGCTCAATGGGGGACAGATCCGGAGATCTTGCTGGCCAGGGTAGTTGACTTACACCTTCTAGAGCACGTTGGGTGGCACGGGATACATGCGGACGTGCATTGTCCTGTTGGAACAGCAAGTTCCCTTGCCGGTCTAGGAATGGTAGAACGATGGGTTCGATGACGGTTTGGATGTACCGTGCACTATTCAGTGTCCCCTCGACGGTCACCAGTGGTGTACGGCCAGTGTAGGAGATCGCTCCCCACACCATGATGCCGGGTGTTGGCCCTGTGTGCCTCGGTCGTAAGCAGTCCTGATTGTGGCGCTCACCTGCACGGCGCCAAACACGCATACGACCATCATTGGCACCAAGGCAGAAGCGACTCTCATCGCTGAAGACGAAACGTCTCCATTCGTCCCTCCATTGACGCCTGTCGCGACACCACTGGAGGCGAGCTGCACGATGTTGGGACGTGAGCGGAGGACGGCCTAACGGTGTGCGGGACCGTAGCCCAGCTTCATGGAGACGGTTGCGAATGGTCCTCACCGATACCCCAGGAGCAACAGTGTCCCTAATTTGCTGGGAAGTGGCGGTGCGGTCCCCTACGGCACTGCGGAGGATCCTACGGTCTTGGCGTGCATCCGTGCATCGCTGCGGTCCGGTCCCAGGTCGACGGGCACGTGCACCTTCCGCCGACCACTGGCGACAACATCGATGTACTGTGGAGACCTCACGCCCCACGTGTTGAGCAATTCGGCGGTACGTCCACCCGGCCTCCCGCATGCCCACTATACGCCCTCGCTCAAAGTCCGTCAACTGCACATACGGTTCACGTCCACGCTGTCGCGGCATGCTACCAGTGTTAAAGACTGCGATGGAGCTCCGTATGCCACGGCAAACTGGCTGACACTGACGGCGGCGGTGCACAAATGCTGCGCAGCTAGCGCCATTCGACGGCCAACACCGCGGTTCGTGGTGTGTCCGCTGTGCCGTGCGTGAGATCATTGCTTGTACAGCCCTCTCGCAGTGTCCGGAGCACGTATGGTGGGTCTGACACACCGGTGTCAATGTGTTCTTTTTTCCATTTCCAGGAGTGTAGAAACATGCATTGCTTCATCACCCACGTCTTATGCATTTTGTTCCGTAAGAACCAGTAGCTCTCGTAGTTAGCGCATCACCACATGGAATAGTGATTGTTGTATCCCACAACGTTGTAAACAGGGAACATCCCATCACCATTCTTGTCTTACACATTGAACAAGGTCCAAGGCAGCAACTACAGTTAGCTGGAAAAGAAAGGTTTAGCCACAATCAACATCTGCGTGGTCTAAAATGTCTTCTTCTGCATCTACATCTACATCTACATCCACACTCCGCAAGCCACCTGACGGTGTGTGGCGGAGGGTACCTTGAGTACCTCTATCGGTTCTCCCTTCTATTCCAGTCTCGTATTGTTCGTGGAAAGAAGGATTGTCGGTATGCCTCTGTGTGGGCTCTAATCTCTCTGATTTTATCCTCATGGTCTCTTCGCGAGATATACGTAGGAGGGAGCAATATACTGCTTGACTCTTCGGTGAAGGTATGTTTGACAAAAGCCCGTACCGAGCTACTGAGCGTCTCTCCTGCAGAGTCTTCCACTGGAGTTTATCTATCATCTCCGTAACGCTTGTTACTGATCATAAGCCGCTGATTGCTCCCTTTCATCCAGGGGAAGATGTACCTGGCCGTACCTCACAAGCACTGCTGCGCTGGTCTCTCAGTCTGTTTATCAACATACACTTCTGACATCGTCAGCGCGGGGGTGATCTGCAGTATTATTGACGCTGAACAATCTCTCAACTGCCAAGAGCTCCAAAATCTTTTATTCATATGGATGAACGGTTTCGGCAATTCTCCGTTGTCATCTCTGGATCAGCAAAAGATGGGTCGAAAATGCTAGAATACAGCTACCAACAATACACACATAATTATGTCCACAATTCACAGAATAGATGTACTGATAGAGGAGATTATGTAATGATTAAACATAGGTATGTTGCTATTTTACATGCATCGTGAATTTAGGATATAATTACGTGTGCTGTTATGTTAGTAGCTGTATCCTAGCGTTTTCGGTCCCATATTTTGCAGATCCAAAGATGACAAACAGAGACTTGTCGAAACCGGTACCGATCGGTGCAGGGTAGTTGTTACCATGTCGGACTTGCATTCGCGAGGACGATGGCTCAAACCCACGTCCAGCCATCCTGATTTAGGTTATCCGTGATTTTCCTAAACTGCTTAAGGTAAATGCCGGGTTGGTTCCTTCGAAAGAGCACAGCCGCTTTCCTTAACCTTCTTGTCAATGGTACGCTAAACGCTAATCTCCTACTCGTCTTCGAAATCGGTCATCTACATGAATAAACGATTTTAATAATCTTTGCAGTTGAGAATCTTTCAGCGTTCAGTTGTCGATATGAAATTCTTTATCATCATAAGGCAAAGTATTTCAATGCAGTCATTTTGTTTCGCTTATCTATGAGAAATTATACGAATTTTGATGCATTAGATTCATCATTTTGATTTGCAAGCATTGCAGGCTTCTCGCCTTGACACTTGACGGTTCGCACAAGCTACTGCGCAAGATCATTCACAACGATTGCTCAAGATTACATTTGGATGAGTTAACTTAATAATCCGAAATAAAGCTCAGATTCTGTACTTTGCAAATAATACACACAATGCAACAGCCTTTCTCCTCAGCATGTTGCAATTCTATTGCATTTATCTAAGAAATCAAACTCAAATCCAATTCAAACATCCTTGCAACAACACGTATCCAACTCGCTCGCGGAAGGCCCACATGAGTAAACCTACGGTTAAGGCAACGCTTATCATCTTTTTAGACTCAAAAGGTATGGTTCGCAGCGAATTTTTGCCCCAAGGGCAAATAGTTACACTCAATTCCTCGCCTGGTTGTTGGGGAATAGGGTGCATCGCGAGAGGAAAGACATACCGAATAACTGGATTTTGTATCACGATAACGTGCTCAGCTACACGGGTCTTATCGCCCTGGCAACGCTGATACTGGACACCATATACATGTGATTGTTGTTCGTGCTCGGAACTGCGAATATATTTCATAACAGTTGTAGTCGGCACGATGCCTGATCCTTTGGACATGCATCGTTCTTCTTAAACAAGACAGGCACTGTCTCACCGTATTCATCTGCCGGTACCGAGCAGCGACTCTCAATTAAAGTGACCTTGCTTGTAAAGGAATTATACACGTGTGTCCGAACACACGTTGAGGCTGGCTCTGATTTGTGCATGGACAACCGAAGCAGTTAAGACTAGCGCTAATATAAAGTGGGAAACCCGGGTTTGAGTCACGATCTGCTACAAATTTTCGTTGTTGTCATATCCTTACACAACTGACTATGGTTCGGATTCCCAGCTGCGAATACGCTACTATCGCAAAGTATTGCACATATCTACTGAATTTTGAGAATTTTGGTACAGAATTTCTGAAAACACACGCGTCTTTGAAATTTGAAACATTTATTGAAAAAAATGGCTCTGAGCACTATGGGACTTAACATCTGTGATCATCAGTCCCCTAGAACTTAGAACTACTTAAACCTAACTAACCTAAGGACATCACACACATCCATGCCCGAGGCAGGATTCGAACCTGCGACCGCAGCAGTCGCGCGGTTCCGGACTGCGCGCCTAGAACCGCTAGACCACCGCGGCCGGCACACATTTATTGAAAGAGAGTAGCCCGCATCTCGTGGTCGTGCGGTAGCGTTCTCGCTTCCCACGCCCGGGTTCCCGGGTTCGATTCCCGGCGGGGTCAGGGATTTTCTCTGCCTCGTGATGGCTGGGTGTTGTGTGCTGTCCTTAGGTTAGTTAGGTTTAAGTAGTTCTAAGTTCTAGGGGACTGATGACCGTAGCAGTTAAGTCCCATAGTGCTCAGAGCCATTTGAGCCATTTTTTTTTTTTTTTGAAAGAGAGTAGTCAACAAGTGAGAAGGAACATGATAATAAAGGACAAGATTGTTTCTAATATTTTAATGCAAGGCAATATGTCAACATTACGTACATTACTATAGAATGATATGCCATGTCGCTGATGATATCAAATTTAAATATTAAATATTTTTATGATATTTCCATTTAATTTGGTCATGTGTAAAATATTATGTGTCACAAGTGCATTATACAGTAGGCATATTTTAAATAACCTTAATATTTTGTTGGATCCCCTTTGTCCCATATAACAGTCTTCACTTTGTCAGAGTCCGCCCCCGGTAGCTGAGTGGTCAGCGCGACAGAATGTCAATCGTAAGGGCTCGGGTTCGATTCTTGGCTGAGTCGGAGATTTTCTCCGCTCAGGGACTGGGTGTTGTGTTGTCCTAATCATCATCACTTCATCTCCATCGACGCCCAAGTTACCGAAGTGGCATCAAATCGAAAGACTTGCACCCGGCGAACGGTCCACCCGACGGGAGGCGCTAGTCAAACGACATTTTATTTTGTCAGACATGTAGTCGATCAATTTTCTATTGGTATTTATGTCAATTACATGGTGCCACACTCTCACGGTCACCTCCAACAGAGCCTGTTTCGTTGCAAGGTTCTTCTTCTGAACCATCTTCCCGACCAGTCGCCACAAATTGGATTAAGATCTGGCGAATTTACCGACCACAGAAATTCTCTGATATCCAATTCAGTCATGAGAGTACGAATCTGAAATTATAGATTTGGACGATATGTAGCAGCAGTTCCCATGTAAATTGAATCACAAAGATAAAATAACCAAAACTCACATTTTTTACGTGTGGCGTACAACCAGATCCTGTTGCAGAATCCACTGCACATCCAGGAATGCATCACATGCAGTGAACATCAGAGAGCGCCGAATCACAATTTCCTGTTCATCACTGTTCATTGTTCCCTGAACAAAGTAGAGCCTTCAAACACTTTGGTACGATATCATTCCTCCCCACACCATTACCGATGGAGTATGTTTGACTGTTCTTAAAAGGCAGTCTGGATCCATCCTTTCATTGGCTTCACAGCTAATGAGCTGCGGTGTGTCACTCACCATGAATCATCGGCTTTCATCTTAAAGTACCACAGTTCTCCACTGCTCTTTTGCCCAATTCACGTGCAGTTTGGCCCATGCTAGTCTCTCTCTCTCTTCCTTGCAGCAGTTAAAAATGACTTCTTCTTGGGGATTCTAGCTTTCATTCCCATGGCACATAGTCTTTTCCTAACAACTGATTAGCTGCAATCAACTCCCATTGCCTCTTGCCATGCTTTTTCCAGTTCAACGGAAGAAGCACTCCTGTTTTCTCCGGCTTAGTCGACGAAGTATTCTGTAGACCCGGGGCGAAAAAATGCAAGGACATCCGCTTCGCGGTAAATGTTCCATACCTCCTTTGGCCATCAAAATTTGCAGGTTTCATCTCACAGCTGACCTCGGACAGTTTAATGTCTTCGCAATTTCAGTGTTGTTTAGGTCTTCGTTGTGTGGAACCTCCATGCACGTTTTTTTTTTTTTTACGGGTTAATTCATGAGTTTTCACCACAACGGTGAATGCACATACACACAGTATGGCGAAAATTCAAAAAATCCAGCAATACTTTCAAACCAGAGCTAGCAAATGCCAAACTTCAGTTAACACAGATCACTTTCTGAGACAATATTGGGCAACATAAGGTCACATTGTTGCCAGGTATTGTCGGAAGGTGCCCCCTCCCCAAAAAATACATATACATTACTGCGAGAAGATATGTAACTAACACAAGAACATCATTGCAGTCAAGGGCGTGCAATACTTTAGAACAGTAGTTGTTTTTTGTTCCGAGGATAAAGAGAATCTTGAAGGACATCATCACGAGTCCTTATAGGGTGTGAAAGAGACCCTAAGGTGGTGCTTTATAGAACTTTTCGATAACGTTTTCCAGGGACACAATGTGAACTGGTCGAAGATCAGGCAGCAATATGTAGGTAAGGAAGGAATGTACTTTGAAGATTTTAAGTTTTTGTACCTTAAAAAGCAGTAAATTTCTTGAAAATATTATTCTTGGACTTTTGTGACAGAATCTGTACGTAAAATTCAAAAGAGAAGCCTTACAATGTACAGAGGTTCTGCCAGGTAAGCCTGCAAGAAGAAATCGCCTCAGCTGGTGTGAACGTACAAAGGCTACATAAATAAGCTCGCTGGTGGACAGCCTCTGGCGATTAAAAACAATTTTAGTATTATACTAAAGCACTACTCTTTTTAGTTCTTATTCATCTAAAATATATAAATTGTATTTCTCTAGTTTACTGTCTGATTTGGATAGCTAATAAGATCTTTTCTTCTAATATAGTCTTGTCGAAATTCTATTTCTATAGTAATTTTAGGATTATCAATTTAACATACGTTTCTATTGACTCTATAATTTTATAAAAGTCATCACAACGATAGTTCTTTCAGTTTAGCTGTCAAAACTGTGAATGTGGTCCTTGTGCAGTAATAAGAATCCTTCATGTTCTGTTCGCTGAAAGACATGCACTGGTCAAACTACGAATATTTTGACAAGTTACTCAGAGTAACGACTTTATGGTGGTTAACAGTGTTTTATGTCTTGGATACCAGTTATAGTGAGGTTTTACTGTACTCAGCTTCTTCATACTTAAAAATATTTATAACCTTTCGGAGCTTTTACGTAGACTAAAAAGCATTTTTTCTGTTTGTTTCGGAGATCTGAGGATCGAGGTCAATCAACCGAAACCGGTTCCTACCTACTTATACTGGATTCGATTGCGATGAAGACTATTAACATTTCTTACAAACAATACACATCGCCTCATATTACGGGGCCAGGTTTCACAAAGAATCATGTACTATTACAGCTGTATGATCACAGTGGTGGTGGTTAACTCCACAGTGACAAGCATCTACGACGCACATAGCCCCTGCTTGCGTAATGCGTTCCCAGCCGTATCTCTCGAACTCTTGTCTCTCAGAAATACGCGAAGACTACCAGTAATGTCTGCGAGCACGATTTCCGTTTCCTACTTCATCTAGGACGAGAGGGGATGCGACGGTAACATAATTTCGTGGTATTTTCGTCCTCATTCTTTACGTTCTGACGGTGACTTACGATATTACGTCGGAACGTCGACTGCAATCGATAGAGCGACGTGGTCGCAGCTCGGTTGCATTTGAGCATCGTTAGGTCTTTTGTGCGATATCTGAGATGTAACCTTACATTATGGAACAGACAGACATTCGATTTTGGTTATCTCTAGCCAAGTGCTTTTCAGCAGCTTTGGTTCAAAAAATGGCTCTGAGAACTATGGGACTTAACATCTTAGGTCATCAGTCCCCTAGAACTTAGAACTACTTAAACCTAACTAACCTAAGGACATCGCACACATCCATGCCTGAGGCAGGATTCGAACCCCTGACCGTAGCACTCGCGCGGTTCCGGACTGAAGCGCCTAGAACCGCTCGGCCACCGCGACCGGCAGCAGCTTTGGAACCCTTGTCCAGAAAACAGCGTAAAAGTACAGGCAGTGTTGTTGTTGTTGTTGTTGTTCTCTTCCTTGTGCTCGTAATTGCGTAATAATTAGTGCATCATAAGAAAAGTCAGACTATTGTAATTAAGGTATAAATTATTTAATCATGAAAACAGACAGCTGTTCACGTTATGAAATGTCATACAAAATCTATAGCCAAATATGAACGTCAGTAAAAACTGTAGACAGTACTGCGAGCAACGTATGGAAACCCAATTTCGACCATAGCTAACATATGGAATCGACGAAGCTCTGTACAATCTTTCCCAATCATCGCTCCAAGTCAATGCTTAAGCCTGGAAGCTGTCGTATGACGCTGATGATGTGCATAAAAGTCTTGGACGAAATCTTAATAAGCGCTGCGCTTTGTACTGTATGGTGATTAAGCCTGAGAAGCAATTCGTCGTCCATAAGTCCGATTAACTGTGAGTGGTCTCCAGATACAAATGACATCCCAAAACTATTTATTCTGCTTTGGGCTGGTTATCCATTCCTTTCAGATTTTCATACGATGTTGTTACCGATTCATCGCAGATTGAGCACTATCTTATTTTTGCGTCATGACGACACTGCTGTCATCACATCTTCAACTTAATATGAGGGTTGAATCAAAAGTAATGCCTCCAACTTCGTTAATTGGGTTTTGATGGGAATATCTTTATAAATCAAACGGAGAAATAATCCTTAGTATGCGATCTTTAATTACCAATGTTCACTTTTCCATATAATCACCAGCCAATTGCTTACGTTTCTGCCAACGACGAACAAGTTTTCTGAAGCCGTCACGGAAGAAGTCGACACTCTGTTTCCGCAACCACAGTCTCACAGTTCTCTCAACGTCTTCATCAGAAGCATAATGATGTCCCTGCAGATCGTCTTTCATTATCAGGAACAGTTGAAAGTCAGACAGTGCTAAATTTGGACTGTATGGATGATGCCGTAGGGTGGTGAAATTCAGTCTCTGAAGTTCTGCTGTGGTGGCACATGATACGTGTGGCCAAGCAAAGCAATAATGTGACCCACACGTTCTTGTGAAATGCCGACTGTGCCTGCCATTTCTCTCTCAGTGATACGACGATCGACCTGAATCAATGTGCCAACATTTTGCTTGTGAAACTCGGTGGTTGCTGTTACAGGACGTCCAACTCTTTGCTTGTCACGCAGGTCAGATGTTCGCGCCTCAACATCTTTAAACTGCTTTCATTCTCTGATGAATCTCCTTCGGGGTGACACCTTCTGCTGTCAAGAATTCAATGACTGCACGTTGCTTAAATCGCATTGGCCGACCGTCTGTGCAGGGTTCCATACTCTACACTATAACAACATAACCGTTCAGTGCGAAGGCTTCCCGCCAACTGGAGCTGTAGAGTAGAGGTTACGGAACAAGCCAGTACATGCCGCATACCAATACTGCCAACTGTTGAAAAGTTACGAAGGTGGAGGCATTGGCTCAAATGGCTCTGAGCACTACGGGACTTAACATCGGAGGTCATCAGTCCCCTAGAACTTAGAACTACTTAAAGTTAACTAACCTAAGGACATCACACACAGCCATGCCCGAGGCAGGATTCGAACCTGCGACTGTAGCGGTCGCGCGGTTCCAGACTGAAGCGCCTAGAATCGCTCGACCACTTCGGCCGGCGTGGAGGCATTGCTTTTCAGTCAACCCTCGTACATGGTGAGAATCAGGAATGTGTGCTCTGTCTGAGGATCGTGTAAACCGATGTTCTGTTTATTATCATTGGTGGCTCGTGGCTGAGATATTAGGTGGGGAGCCAGCAGGAAATAAAAATATACCTACATTTACCCATAGTTATCTTAATAAATGAGCTTACCTATTCCCTGTACACCACATCAATCCTTCGGTCATTCGAGGCTGCAAAATTGTCGATGATGCATTCATAAAAGGGCTCTGTTTTTATTAACTGCACTAGGAGTTCTTTCTTAATTGAAATATTCACTAAAAAAAGTCCTTCTCCTGCCATTGCACTCCTCAGGTATGTTTTTTATACACTTCAGGTAAAAAAAGCTTCTTTCCACAGTTCATAAGTATCCGCATAAATGACCTTACTTTCATTAAGCATTTCTAATGTCTTTTCGGTGGAAATCTTTTTGTGCTTCTCATCGGCATACAAAAGAGAGAGTTCGTTTCTTAAGCGTCGTGTCTTGGAGAATACAGACTCCAAGAAATTGTGCAAGTTCCAAGTGCACGAGAAGGAAAACACATGTGGTATTCTCCAAATTTTGTGGTATCAAGAAAACAAACCGATTTTTTAAAAACCGTGAATTTGAGATTCATTTCCATAAAAATATGATCCAAAATTTCGTAATACAAGGCTCGATACATCTGAACACATTCATTCTGAGAGAGGGAACTGTATTCTCGTGAGAGGTGCATATCTCCCATTTTGCTGGCCCATTAAAAATAACTACCAACTATTGTTCGTTTCTCTTGTTTCTTAGCGTATCACAAATAGTCATTTCTTTAGATTTGCGGTAGTGAACGCCCAAGACTTCTTCTGTGAAACATCGGACAGTATATCTGTCAAACCAAATATCTTATGAAATACTACTGCCAGATATGTAAATTCAAACTTGTTCATGTCTTTTAGAAAATCTCTACACGATGAGTGGAATTATCACCAAACTGTTCACAGCAAACTATCGTTTCGAAAACATCTTTCAGTTTTTCCCTATCATCCACGATTACACTCAACAATTTGGAGCTAGAGCTCCAGCTGATGGGTGTTATGGTTGGAATGCATGGTCTCGATACACAAGTAATTGCGTAAGTTCTCTTTTCTCAGCGACGGAAAAAGATAGGAATTCCAGTAACACTGTTGCAGGACTAGATCCAGACAGTAGATCTAGCAATGTACCAATACTGCGAAAGAAGTTTTGTTCTTGATTTTTGTTCTGGAATCTGAGTTGCCAGACATCACGTTTGCACCATCATGACGCTGCCCTAGTAATTGTGCACCAAGACGTTGTCCAAAGAAAGTTTCTACTATTTGGTCGGCACTTACATCATAGGAGCCTAAGAAACGCTCCACTGTAGATCCTTTAGCATTAACGAACCTCGGTATTAAAGGGCACTGAGACGCGTGTGTAATATCTGTTTTATTATCGACATGGACAGAAAAAATCCAGCAGTTTCCAACTCACTTTTTTCCAAGATAACTGATACAATCTAAAATGCAGGCGATTAGTTCATTTTGTATACTTTTTGAATCAACACTGAACACACGTTTTATCTTGGAATATTGCTTCTTTGTTTCTACAGGACTCCTTGCTAGCTGCGGCGTCAACAGTGTCATAAAATTCCCACGATTTATTGAGTCTATTGACTCGTTCTGACCGCGAAATGCTAATTCTCGCTTGTTTAAATAGAATAGTGCATTAACTACTAATTGTACGTAAAGGCAGTTTAAACGAACGTTTTCATTGAACTGTGTAATATACAGTCTGGCATTTTCCTTTAGGACAACTTTGAATTTCGATTCTTTTTACATTTTTCAAATTAATCTGGAACTTTAAATGCTCTGCCGAATCTGAGTGTTTGTGTAACGACCGTGCTGAATTTAGCAAAACGGCAAATCCTTCTCTAGTCCAAACGTTGCTTTTGTCGCTAAAAAACAAGCATGGCCAAAAACACAATTTCTGCAGTCAGGGCGCCCAATTACGGCAGCTCTATAAACCACGATTGTTTGAAACTAAGATTGTAGCACATACCCGAATATTTCACTTCTTTCTTACCACATATTTAAAGAGACTCAGTAGGGTGCCCACAATTTAAAACTTTCTAATAAAATACACACTACTTCATAAGCAGGATTCATATTTAAAAACATACAGCACTAAAGGTACTACAGATGGATACGTGCTCCTCGCACACAACCACTGCTATACAGTCTGGAACTGGAAGTGGACGGGAATAAAACTTAGGCCTACCTCACTTCATGCTCCCTCCACAGACGAACTCAAGCAGGAGGCGTTCCAGTTGCTACAGCAATCGTACAATTATGTTCGGCCTGGATCCGACCATGACGTGGGGCTGCGAGAAAAGAAGGAAAATTTTTGGATATTAGTGGTAAGGTCTAATGGGACCAAACTGCTGAGGTCATCAGTCCTACTTAATCTAACTTAAGCTAACTTACGCTAAGGACAACACACACATCTATGCCCGAGGGTGGACTCGAACCTCCGATGAGGGGAGCCGCACGAACCGTGACAAGACGCCTGAGACAGCGCGGCTATCCCGCGCTACAAAAAGGAAGGCTACTTCACTTTTCCAGGTCAGACTAACAGCATAAATTACATTCATTTATGCGACAGTCAATAGCAAGGAGTGTCAAATAGCACAATACACTACTTTAGATTAGTGCAAGATGATAATTTGTGTCCTCTTACGTCATCCCTTGCGATAGCTACGTCATTCGTGTACTATACGTAAACATTTCGGTGCAAGTGCTGATGTGATGGTCGCAATTGTTAAACCTTATTACAACTAACACATCAATATTTCCAGCACTGTACATACAAGAGAAAAACACCACACGTTTAGTTTGACTTCACCACCCAAAGCGACGTTGATAATTAATAATGGATGCAGAGCAGAAACAAGCTATACTCGTACAACATGATGTAAGATGAAAATAACTGAACGTTAACTGGAAAGTTATATCGTAAAATAATCAACTACGACACTGAAATTTCTTTGAAAATAAGTTAAGGTGTATATTTAGAAATGTTTCAGTTTCTTATGCTATTCTATTTTTGGCTTACCTAATTTTGCAAAAGGCAACGGCCTTGCCGCAGTGGATACACCGGTTCCCGTCAGATCACCGAAGTTAAGCGCTGTCGGGCGTGGTCAGCACTTGGATGGGTGACCATCCAGGCCGCCAAGCGCTGTTGCCATTTTTCGGGGTGCACTCAGCTTCGTGCTGTCAATTGAGGAGCTACTCGACAGAATAGTAGCGGCTCCAATCAAAGAAAACCATCATAACGACTAGGAGAGCGGTGTGCTGACCACATGCCCCTTCTATCCGCATCCTCATCTGAGGATGACACGGCGGTCGGGTGCTCCAGAAGGGCCACTTTTGGCTTGAAGACGGGGTGCAATTTTCCAAAACTCACTGGCTGCACTGTAGGTTTCGCTAAAGGCTGAGGTTGTATCTAAATCATACACAAACACATGTATAAGTTACTGGGCCGTTTCCTAGCTAACAGTGTAGCACTCTGTCACTGCTTATATATTAAACATTCAATCTAATGAATTATCAAACCATTTCCTGCATCATTAATGTGTGTTACAAATGGTCACCATGGCTGTCAGCATATTCCCATCCTTATCATCACTAAGGGCTCATTTCTTTGCCCGTTCCTCACAAGCTTCATCATCTGAAACATTTTCATGCTGTCAGATATTGTATTTATCCTCTCTATTTCATTGATCATGTTTGTCATGAATTTCCATTCGTTTGTCCTCTGAATACTATATGCTACTATTTTCATGTTCGGGCCAGCCGGTGTGGCCGTGTGGTTCTAGGCGCTTCAGTCTGGAACCGCGTGATCGCTCCGGTCGCAGGTTCGAATCCTGCCTAGGGCATGGATGTGTGTAATGGCCTTAGGTTAGTTAGGTTTAAGTAGTTCAAAGTTCTAGGGGACTGATGACCACAGATGTTAAGTCCCATAGTGCTCAGAGCCATTTGAATCATTTTGAACCATTCTCATGTTCTTGACTTATGTCCTACTCTTTTGCACAATTTCTGCCCAGAATGTGTGCTTCCCTTGCTCTCTTCCTGGCCCTCACAGCTTTTTCACATGCGTTATTGAACCATTTCTTATTGGCTGTTGCCTTTTTTCTCCTAGAACTTCCTTCGCTGCTTCATTTACAGCGGTCGTTACGCAGTAAGGTGACAAAGTCATGGGATAGCGAAATGCACATATACACATGACGGCAGCATCTTGTGTACAGGGCATAAAAGGGCAGAGCATTGGCGAAGCTGTCATTAGTTCTCAGGTGATTCGTGTGAAAAGATTTTCGACTTCATCGTGGCCTTACGATGGGAATTAACGGACTTTGAACGTGCAATGATAGTTGGAATAGACGAATGGGGCATTGAATCTCGGAAATCGTTAGGGAATTCAGTATACCGAGATTCACAGTGTCATGTGTGTGCCGAGAATACCAAACTTCAGGCATTACCTCTCAATCGGACATAGCAGTGGCCGACGGCCTTCACTTTGTAACGCCAGAAATGCATATCCTTCTATTTCCATCTATTGTACTATAGATTTGTCCTTGTTTTGTTACCTCAAGATATGACATTTCTGTGTCTTTACATATTGTAATTGTTTTACTATTTGTATATATATATTTATGCATTTATGTCGATGTATAATTGGTTGTTTTGTAAATATTATTTGTATTTTTACGCCTGTTCTTGCCTAGGGAAAACTATGCTATCGAACGATTACATCGATAGGTCGTGTGGAGAACCAAAATGTTTAGGATCTTTGGTAGTGTTAACTCTGTCGCGTGGAGCGCGGGCAGAGGGGGGTCTGGCTGGAGTAGTGCAGTGGAGCAAGTGTGTTGTGTGACGCTCCCGCGAGTTGCCGCGCTTTCGGGGTTGGGCAGCATGTAATTGCGCTCGACTTGCCATGATAGTTTCTGACACGGTGTCGCGGACGGGAAGCATTAGCTGGCGCACATCAAGAGCCCGTTTCATCTGGTGACCGTGTCGAGAAGAAGGAGCGCCAACATCCAGCTTCTGCAACAGCGACGGCCGACAATGAGTGACTGTCGCCACCTTCCCGATCGACGGCTTCAAACCTTCAATCAACCAACAAGGAAGACTGGAAGCACGTAAAGTTTTAGAACTGTATGGCAGACCTCAGCTTTTCAAACTGTTCCATTTCCATAACTAAATTACAGCAACGTAGCATGAACCTTTGTTGCTCATTGTCCCAATTGCGTTACCAAGCAGGGTCCCTTCCTTTTCCGGAATGAACCCGAGTGTCGTTGAAATTCAAACGCCAGCATCATTCGATTTCACTGCTTTAATTTCAAAGTTCAGTTAAGGTATTCATAGCTGGCTACAATATTTAGATTACACGAGCACAAATTAAGAGTGCGAGTTTTGTTACCGTATTTTAGCTTACCTGTGACTGCAGCTCAGCTTGGTACGTACTAAATTTTACTATTGTTAATTGTTCAGAATCATTTAATTCAAGTTCAAAGTTATATCTCTTATTTCTAAATGGCGTAGATTCAAGAGCTTTTGAAATGTTTGTTGAGGTAGCGCAAGACTAACTGTATTTTACTGAATTTCGATATGCTTCAGAAACAAAGTTCACTATTAATCTCAGTCACTAAATTAACTTTCAGTTTTCCGGTTTTATTAATTGTTTTGCTAAATTAAGTCAGAGTGTAGCGAAATTTATTACTTCTGACAAACTTTCAGTTTTCACACTACACGTGCCAACCTTCATTTGCCACGCTTCTAGTGCTAATTATATGTGTAATAACCTTTCTTTTTCAGTTACTATAGTAATTGTCCTTAGGACTGGCGACCGTAATTTCCCCCAAATCTCAAATATCTAATTACCGCTAGTTAATTGTTGACGTAACGGCCGCACATTTACTTTCTTTATTAACTTTACCACTTTTCAAAATTAATTTCCACCAGTTTCATTTGCATTTTTCCTTTCATTTAGATGTAACCCTTTCCTCCCTCTTTACCGACAGATTAACTTCAGTGACGGTTTGCTTTTCCCAAATTTCCATTAGATACACGCGGTTTAATTTTTCGCTGTCAATAATGGTGGATAAGTGAGGGGGAGGTTACAACTTAACGACCAAGAGCAATAGCTTTTGGGTAGGGTTGTCAACGCTAACAAGCAAGCGACACTGAATGAAATAATCGCAGAAACCAAAGTGGAGCGTCTAACGAACGTATCCGTAAGGAAACTGGAGCAAAATCTGGTGTTAATTGACTATGGCAGCAGACGACCTATACTAATGCCTTTGTTAACAGCACATGATCTGCAGTGCCTCTCCTGGGCTCGTGACCATGTCGGTTGGGCCATAGACAACTGGAAAATCGAGACCTGGTCATATGAGTCCCGATTTGAGTTGGTAAGAGATGATGATAGTGTTCGAGTGTGGTGCAGATCCCACGAAGACATAGACGCCGGCCGCTGTGGCCAAGCGGTTCTAGGCGCTTCAGTCTGGAACCGCGTGACCGCTACGGTCGCAGGTTCGAATCCTGCCTCGGGCATGGATGTGTGTGATGTCCTTAGTTTCGTTAGGTTTAAGTAGTTCTAAGTTATAGGGGGCTGATGACCTCAGATGTTAAGTCCCATAGTGTTCAGAGTCATTTGAACCATTTGAAGACTTAGCCCTTGCTGTCAACTAGGCACTGTGCAAGCTGATGACGGTTCCATAATGATGTAGCTTGTGTTTATATGGAATACACGCAGTACAACTTAACAGATTTTTGACTGGAAATGGTTATTCTCGGACGCTTGGAAACCATTTGCTGTCATTCATGGACTTCATGTTCTCAAATAAGGATGGGATTTTTGTGGATGACAATGCGCCATGTCACCAGGCCACAATTGTCTGCGATTGCTTTGAAGAAAATTCTGGACAGCGCGAGCGAATGGTTTTGGCCACCCAGATCGCCCGATATGAATCGCATCGAAGATTTATGGAACACAATCGAGAAGCCAGTTTGTGCACAAAATCCTCCACCGCCAATGTTTTCCACAATTACGAACGGCTATAGTAGGAGCATGGCTCGACATTCGTGCAGGGGACTCCAAAGATTCATTGAGTCCATGCTGCGTCGAGCTACTGCTCTACACCGGGTAAAAGAAGGTCCTAGACGATATTAGGAGAGATCTCATGACTTCTGTCACCTCAGTGTTTCTTCTCATTGATCATCAACACTTCTTTCATCACTAGCGATTGATGTCAGGACTTACAATTTGTTATGCACTCTGGTATTAGACTGGTGACACAACTGCGGATTTTTAAGCTTCTCACCTGAAACTGTCTCTCGGCCATGATGTTCCTCTTTTTTATAGCACAGCTGGTAGTTCTAGTTTGCGTATTATTAGGTAATGACCTGAGTCCGAATCATCCTATCTTTAAGATCTAATATGAATCGTATACTTCTTGCAACTCTTATCTACAAGCAAGTGATCGATCTGATTGATGACGCTACCATCTGGGAAAGCAGCGGCCACTTTTGTGTATTCGTTGGTGGGGAAAGATCGTCGAACTCACCACAGGGTTCTGGTTTAGCACAAAACAGATAACACCAGTCCACTGTCGTTTGTTTTCGCATGTATGCACTCCTTACCAATTTTTTTTATCTGTACGTGTCTTCCTGTCCCTCTTTGGCACTGAATCTCGCAAAATGATCTAAATATTTCTAGTTCTTCACAGAAATTATTTTTCTCCACCTTGCATTATCAGGCATTATGCCTCATAGTGAGACATGATACCCTCTTGCTCATTCCAGTGAAGCTCTTCACTTGTCTTGAAAGATTACCGTCAAACCTCCTTGCCTAGGGACGCCAGGTGGAAGCTGATGTCAAGCCCTGAATGAAAATTGCGCAACGGATAACTGGGGTGGGGAGCTTGAGAGCGCTACCTAGAGAGCGTGTCCTTTCTGTACGATACTATGCGAGGGGCTGGAGAGCTCACACGCTGACGTGTGGGTCCCTGCATTCTGTATCAATTCCTTTAACTTGACTTCTTTGTGATTTTTAAGGTATGTTAAAGATTGATGACAATTGATTACGTATTTATTTTAAATCTTATCACTCGATTTTACAGCGATTGCAGCAATTGTTTCAGTTTACAGATATTACAATTTTACAACTTATAGCTCGGATATATTATATACTAATCTTTACGCACATTTCTACGGGCAAGACAGAATTGCGTTGGCCAAATGTGTACCACCAAAGTCTCCCAATATTTTTTTCATAGGACATTCACTATGTGAGGAGGACAACGGGCAAACTGGGGACCAGATACGTTAACACAGGGGGTCAAATTTCCGAAATTAAACGAGAACATTCATTTCCTTACACAGTCCAAAGTTGGAAATAAAAAAATTAGTACAAATATTCAAATATTTCTCTTCCATGCATGAATATTGAGACAGACGCACTGAGGGCACGTCTGCTCACTTACCCGTCTTCTGTAACACTCCCCGAATATGGCGGGCACCCGGAGGTCTTCCTGGGCCCCTGTGGAGGGGATGGTCGAACCACTTGGCCGTGACCAACCTCTCCACCCCAAATCTTGTGATACTGGAAAGTCTTTGACTTTTACCTGTCTGTGCTGTCTCTCTGACCCCCCACCCAGGAGTAAGGGTTGCACTACTATAATACAGAACTACTTCCCAAATCAGATTTGGCCACGCTTTATGGAAAGGTGTGAGGAGGATTAGGAAAGTTCATGTGCAAATTCACATTACGTACAAGAAATGCATAATACACGACACATATAAATACGTATTATGAAGCCTGACACATTTTTTTCCACCCGTCCACATGGGTTCTGTTGCACCCGCGGCCGGCCGCGTCGTGCAATAAAATTGGCGGCAGAGCCGCCTTTGTTTGTATTTCCCGGTGCGAGCGAGCAGTGAAACCTTCTGCTTATAGAGCGGAAACTACTGTACCGTTTGTCTTACCAAAAGGGCACTCACCGCAAATCCTGTTCCATGCTTCTCTCCGCAGCCTCCATAATTACTGGTTTTTTCCTCATGCACAGTAAAATCTCTTCCCCAACATCACGTAGGTTTCTGCGATACACTGACATCAACTTTATACTCGTCTAATACGAACGGTACAATTTTGGTAGCTTCTGGTCTATATGCACATCTGACATTCCGTGTGTCGACTCGTAAACAAGTCGGTCTAGCCATTTTCGCCCTATAGTGTTCCATCCAGTTCCGAGGCACTCTTGTAAGGCTTCAGGTAAAGATAAACGCTCCCTGGTCGCGTTACGGACGCTGCTCAGGACTAGCCGTGTAGTGAGGCTGCCACTTTTCTGTTTCTGGGCTGGCAGGATTCTTCATCAGTGTTTTCTCCTCTAGGAGGATGGGTTTCATTATACCTCAAGAGTTCCTCCCTGCCCTATGGAACAGAGAAATATGTTGTAGATAAGGAACGGAGAAATAGGCCAGAAGTTCGTTGTGAGGCACACTGCCTGGATCCTCTGCTGAGACATTTCTGGCTAGGTTGGACTCGCCAATAACTATACTACAACGGATATAGCTCTCAGATTCATTTAAGCGGACAAACTCATCCACCCAAAGGGACAGTGCTACAATGAGATGGTGCCCCCTGGAGAGTGTATTCAGCTGCAGGAAAGGAATTATAAACATCCATTTTGCGTAGACTTTGGGACAGTATCATAACGAAATAGAAGGAATTCTCCTTTTTCTATTATTTTTCTTCGTATTACCACGTACCGTGATCCGGAGTAACGGATCTATCCACAGGGGATTCTCCTAACGACTGCACTTGTCAGGAACTTGTCCAGTCGGCGATCGATGGTTGTGTTCGATTTACACACGACGTCGCTGCTAATATCTTCCGTAAGCCACTGTAATATTCTGGGAAAAAAAAGTTACTTTCATCGTACTTTCGTATTTCTGTACTACGCTTTGTAACACTTTTTTGTGGTTTTTGGGAGTGTTTTGGAAAATTCCATCTCATTCTACATGTATTTCAATTGAGTGTATCCACATAACTTCTGCACACAAGACGAATTGTACCCTTTGAAACACGTATGTAACGTAGCAGCGATGGTGAGGCACGTTAAAAATCTTTGACCAGAGAGCCTATTATCGTAGTTAGTCTGCGCTTGACCGCGCGAGTGTTGCGAGCAGTACAGTAGTAGTCGTCGTGCAGTACGCTAGTAGTCGTCGTGGAGAGCAGTACGCGAGTTGCAGTAGGCCAGTGCCCTCTGTCGGTAGTAGCAGCCCAGTGCGGTTGTGTGATGTAGTCTGTCGGCAATACTGGTCAAGATGCTGAATGAGGTATATTGTTAATTAAGGTAATCATCAGATAATGTAAAGTTTATTTATTGTAATTAATTTCCAACAAGTGCCCCAATAATAATTTTGATTTCAAAAGCAATTTTACAAAAAAAAATTTATTTAATTGAACTAACGATTTCGTTCCACTTCCCTTAAAAAAAAGTTTCAGTTAAATTACAAAAAAAAAAGAATATTATTATTTGCAATGCAGTTCCTCCAAGCCGTGCGCAAGAATAAGAGCAGAAATTTGACTAGCAGTTACAATGAGGTAAGAATTTAATTCTGATTTTTGCACAGGGCCAGAGACCGATATTTCGGTTTAATTGAATTATCATTATCACTGAGATTTTCTTATCACTGAATGGACTTTCATTTTTTTAGTGAGGAACTTATACTTGGGTCAGATTGCGATTCTCATTTTCTATTGTCATTAAATTTAATTGCTAGGGAGGTTACGTTTGGTTCCCATTCATTTATTATTTCTGTCTTTTTAAATTTCTGTGGGGAGGTTACACTTAGCGCAATGTCCATTAGCATTCTTAAATAATATTGTCATTTATAAAATTTTTGTTGTGGAGGTTACACCTTACTGGTTTAAATGTTATGTTGCTGACGCCAGTAATGTGTAGCAGTGTACGCAGTAAAGAAAGTGTTGAAATTTTTAGACAACATAGTTGTATGGAGATAACAGCGATTAATTAACTAATAATCAATTATTCAAAATGACAGTCACAATCGCCTTATTTATTTTGCCGCCAACCGGTTTCAACCCGCGATGGGGTCATCTTCAGAGCAATTTACACCATTTGTTCGCTCGCTGGAGTCGTCATCCTGTCTGTGCATAGTTACCAACCGTGCATAGGCAGGGTGACGACTTGTTCACTTCTGGTGGTGTAAGGATGATTTGGCAAACTTCGCAGTAATCTTCTTCCCGTAATGTATAAAACAAAGCACTCCCCGCTTCTTTTTACACTGACAAGTCGGCCTCTCGTGACATCTAGTGGTCAGTTCCAGACAAATAGGGGTATCTGGATGTTTTTGATTAGGTAGTTGGTTTGAAGGGCGCTCAACTGCACGGTTACTTGCGTATTAGATAGTGTACAGAAAAAAAATCTGGTTTTTGTTAACTGTAAAGCTTGCTATGTGTTGTAGAGGTTCCCTCCGGCAGCGGCGCAGGTCTGGCGCCAGTCTTCTGGCAGACAGCGGTAATTGCGCGCCATTTCGCGGCCTCCGTGCATCTGGCGCAGCGCATTAGCGTCCGGTGGCGGGCCGGTCGACTCCGCGATCGCGCCATCCGTCTTGGTCAGCCGCGGCCTCGCCTCGCCCTAACCCCAGATCCCGGCCTGACTAATGGCGGGCGACTGTGTGCACGTCACAGCGGGCGTGTGCGCGCGCAACACGGCCGCACAGCGGAGGGCCGACCGCAGCTCGCGAGGCGCCGCGTCGCAGGCGATGGTCGCGGTCCCCCAGCTAATGGGCGCCGTCTCAAATGAACAGAAACCCCTGCCGCACCATTGAATCTAGCGCGAGCACCTGCACCGCACTCCGAATTGCTGGTGCGATACCCCAGTGCATTCCAAGTTTCTCTTCTCTCCCAGCGCCATTAATACCAGGCAGGTGACGAATAATCCTCAGCATATACATTACTGGCCATTAAAATTGCTACACCACGAAGATGTGCTACAGACGCGAAATTTAACCGACAGGAAGAAGATGCTGTGATATGCAAGTGATAAGCTTTTCAGAGCATTCACACAAGGTTGGTGCCGGTTCCGACACCTACAACGCCCCAACATGAGGAAAGTTTCCAAACGATTTCTCACACACAAACAGCAGTTGACGAGCGTTACCTGGTGAAACGTTGTTCTGATGCCTCGTGAAAGGAGGAGAAATGCGTACCATCACGTTTCCGACTTTGATAAAGGTCGTATTGTAGCCTATCAAGATTGTGGTTTATCGTATCGCGATATTGCTGCTCGCGTTCGTCGAGATCAAATGACTGTTAGCAGAAGATGGAATCGGTGGGTTCAGGAGGGTAATACGGAACGCCGTGCTGGATCCCAACGGCCTCGTATCACTAGCAGTCGAGATGGCAGGCATCTTATCCGCATGGCTGTAACGGATCGTGCAGCAACGTCTCGATCTCTGAGTCAACAGATGGGGACCTTCGCAAGACAACAACCATCTGCACGAACAGTTCGACGACGTTTGCAGCAGCATGGACTGTCAGCTCGGAGACCATGGCTGCGGTTACCCTTGACGCTGCATCACACACAGGAGCGCCTGCGATGGTGTTCTCAACCACGAACCTGGGTGCACGAATGGCAAAACGTCATTTTTTCGCATGAATCCAGGTTCTGTTTACAGCATCATGATGGTCGCATCCGTGTTTGGCGACATCGCGGTGATCGCACATTGGAAGTGTGTATTCGTCATCGCCATACAGGCGTATCACCCGGCGTAATGGTGTGGGGTGCCATTGGTTACATGTCTCGGTCACCTCTTATTCGCATTGACGGCACTTTTAACAGTGGACGTTACATTTCAAATGTGTTACGACCGATGGATCTACTCTTCATTCGATCCCTGCAAAGCCCTACATTTCAGCAAGATAATACACGACCGCATGTTGTAGGTCCCGTACGGGCCTTTCTGGTGTAACCTCCCCACAAAAATTTTATAAATGACAATATTATTTATGAATGCTAATGGACATTGCGCTAAGTGTAACCTCTCCACTGAAATTTTAAAGACAGAAATAATAAATGAATGGGAACCAAGCGTAACCTCCCTAGCAATTAAATTTAATGACAATAAAAATGAGAATCGCAATCTGACTCAAGGTGTAAGCTCTCACGAAAACAATGAAAAACAATTCAATGATAAGAAAATCTCAGTGATAATGAAAATTCAATTAAACCGAAATATCGGTCTTTGGCCCTTGTGCAAAAATGAGAATTAATTTCTTACCTCATTGAAACTGCTTGTCAAATTTCTGCTCTTATTGTTGCGCACGGCTTGGAGGAACTGCATTGCAAATAATATTTTTTTTTTTAATTTAACTGAAACTTTTCTTTAAGGGAAATGAAGGAAATCGTAATTAAATGAATTTTTTTTGTAAAAATTGCTTTGAAATCAAAATTATTATTGGGGCACTTGTTGGAAATTAATTACAATAAATAAACTTTACATTATCTGATGATTACCTACATTAACAATATACCTCATTCAGCATCTTGACCAGAATGCCATGTCGACGCTCGCCGACTGCATCCCGCTCGCGACCGTGACAGGACTAGACCACTACTGCCGACAGACTACATCACACAACCGCACTGGGCTGCTACTACTGACATACTGCACTGCTCACAGACTGCCCACTGACAGACTGCTCGCAACTGTACTCCACGACGACTACTAGCGAACTGCTGGACGCAACTGAACTGAGCTACTGCTATCGACAAACTGCACTGGCCTACTGCTACTCGCGTACTGCTCGCAACACTCGCGCGGTCAAGCGCAGACTAACCACGATAAAAGGCTCTCTGGTCAAAGATTTTAACGTGGCTCACCATCGCTGCTACGTTACATACGTGTTTCATAACCCTCCACTGGGGGGGGGGGGGGGGGGGGGCAAAATTTGGCAGCGATGGTGAGTCATTTGGACTTGCCATCGCAAGAAATTTTTACAATTTACAGAATATTGAAATTTAGTACATAAATTAAATGTGGTGCACACGCACCAAGTACAAAATATATCAGACAAAGACAAAATGTGAGTACAAAACATAGTAGCAAATCAGAAAAATGTATATAAAAATTATTTGACAGATAAAGTGCACAGGCACTGAAAAAATTCTTTAGCATTTTCAGAACAAATAAACAGAATGGCAGAAAATCATGCTGATAAGTGACATGAGTGTACTCGCACTGGAGTTGAGAACATATCAGCAAATGACGAAATGTATATACAATTAGTAACAAATGACATAAGTGCATACGCACTGAAGTATTGAACATACAGAATGAGTACAAATCATACTGAAAAATGAGAAAAGTGCACAGGCACTGAAATTCAGTAGAAAACATATTAACACCTAGCATAAGTGCACATGCACTGTAGTTCAGAACTTATCATTAAAATAAAAAATGTATATACAATATAAAAGACAAGAGTGTACATATACTGTACTTCAGAACAAATCGAAAAATGTCTTTAGCATTTTCACAACAAATAAACATAATGGCAAAAAATCATATCGACAAGTGACACAAATGTACTCGCACTGGAGTTCAGCGAATCGAAAAAAAATGTAAAGCCATGAACATAAATGATGTTAACCAAAAAATGATCTTCACTATGTGACAAGAATTAGGATAGGAAAGGGAAGGATTGCATCATGGTTGTAGCACTTTAGATTGCACATAGCTGTTCTGAAAGTCCATATCTTTCCACAGAAGTACAACACCAAGTGACACAATTTGAAGTTCTTTTCCCATCAGAATTTATCAGCGTAGTCAAGACACTGAACTGTCGTAGTAATATTCCATGTTTTCATTTTGGCAGTACATTAGGTACACCAAACAGTGGGACCATAATAACGTCTTCATCGCTCACGGTGGTGGACAGCATGTCGTGTCAACACCACGCTCTTACAAGGCACACCAACGTAGAATTAGTGCAAAACCAAAGATAGTGCTCCATGATCACTAGGATAAACAGGACAAATGGACATTGCAGTAATTCAGGGTAGTTAGTTCATAAGGTAAAGGACATTAAGTCACATAATATTGACAATTACAGTCTTCATTAGTAGTTTGCGGCATTCATAGCCCAGTTATTGAACATTTCTGTACCATGTATGTAGTATTACAGAAAAATGTTCATTAATTGTTTCACATAGAATCAGTAACCTTCTTTTCCTAGTTACAAAGCATTATGAAATAATCGCATTCTTTTCCAGTTACAAAGTATAGCATAGTTAATTAATCATTTGTCATTCTAATATAGTAAGAATCATTAGCCTTCTCCTAATTACAAAGCATTATTAAACAATCGCATTCTTTTCCAGTTACAAAGCATAATTAAGAATCATTAGCCTTCTTCTAATTACAAAGCATAGCATCATTTGTCATTTCAATATAGTAAGAATCATAATCTTTTCCAGTTACAAAGCATAATTAAGAATCATTTTCCGAGTGACATATTATTCATTGCTGTTCAGCATTACTCAGAACGTTCTCAAACTGGTATCACTATTTGGGACTGGTAATACATTTTTTGTTAGCAATGCATTGCGTTGGGATCGATAATTAATTGCTGAGGCATAACACTATTTGCTTTTGACCTATTGCTGCAAATGAGGATAGGTAACGTCATTCGTCATGAGTCAGCTGTAGCAAGGTTATGTAACAAGGCAGTATATGTGATCACATTTAGAAATGGTAAACACAAATGGATAAAAAAAAATGCAAGTACTAGAACAAGTATAATAAGTAACAGGTTTAGTAAGTATCATGAAAAACTTCTCCTGAAAAAAAATACAAAATGGATTATTGACCTGAAAGAAGAAACGCACACTATGCTGAAAAGTAGTGAACTTCGAATTAACAGGTAGTGAAATGTGTATAAAAATGTGTTCCATAGCTGTCCTTTCCAAAACTTTCCGTCATCCTACTATGCAATATAACACCTACTGTCAAAACAAACTGCAACAAATACTTAAATAACTACATAGCCTAAATATAACTTCAACATTATCCTCATCTGTAAAGAAAAAACTTCATTATCAATCACTTCATTATCCACATTATCATAACTTCATTATTTTCATCACCTGTAAAGAAAAACTTCATTATTCATAACAGCATATTCTTCATCATTATTCATCAGCATTCATTATCATCTGCAAAAATATCACTTCATTACTCATTACACAACTATTCCTTATCTCTAACATATTTCATCACTAAAACTAAGATGTGTAGTTCTGTCTGACAGCCTGCATCAATCACCTTGTATTCTGAAAGAAAAAATTAGTTAACTGCTATTCTACGATGAGTATAGTATATTCTTGTTAATGCTTTTTAATCCTGATCCATTTACTCTTCCCCAAAAAGTTATTGCATCTCCTTTCGTTTATTCCGTAGGTGAAATTCCCATTTCTGTTGAATTTATTTCTTACACGCATCATTTCTTTCTGAAATTGATGAACAAAGATTAATGTCCTGCATTTAAATCATATACCCACTAAATAATGACTGGTTTATGGTAACATAATTAACCCTACAGCATAACATGACAGAAAATGTAATATGTCAAAGACATTGACAGTGTTCAAAGCCAAAATGTACAGAGAATATCACAATGCAGCAGCAAAATGTAAAACAGTCACGATCTTGAGATGTCATAGGGCAAAAAGAATGTCAAAGTCGACTGGTGTGTTATATCTTAACTATTTCACAGTGCATATAAACAAAACATGAAAACAATCGTACATAAAAAAAGGTGGAAAATGTGCACGGTCTGATGTGTAACGACAAGAAAAGTGACCTGCTAACCTTACCTTGCCGGGCACTTGCCAAGAAAAAATACGATAATCATCAGTAATTAGTCAGGTGAATATAATTGCATAGTAAATGGCATCATAGTGTCTTGAATCATACAGTGTCTTCATTCAATAAAGGGTTTAATATTTGACCAATGGTGGTTGCCTTTCGATTTTCTGGTTCTCAAAGTTTCGACGTGTACAACATTGGGGTGAGGGATGCTGCGAATCCGATATGGACCTGCGTATAGAAGTTCAAATTTACTGCACTTACCTTTTAATTTACTGGATAAATAGTGTGTACGTACTAATATTTTCTGTCCAACGTGAAAGTCTCGGCGTGTACAAACCTGTTTTTGCTGTCTTCTCCGGCGCTCTGCGGCACGTTTGATGTTGTTCAGCGCAATGTCAATTATTTCGTGGTGTCTTAGTCGACGACAGGTAGGGAAGTTTACTAATTCTTTAATTTTGTTTGGTGGTTCAACGTTTTTCAATATAACAGACGGAGATAGCAGAGTGGATTCATTTGGAATGGAATTAATTACATCTTGGAATGAGAGTATGTGTGTATCCCAATCAATATGTCTTTTGTGGCAGTATATTCGGCACAGCTTACCAATTTCTTTCATTAACCGTTCACAAGGGTTCGAAGATGCATGGTACTTGGATATATAGATCGGAGAAATGTTTCTAGCTCGTAACATACGGGTCCATGTACCAGAACGAAATTGAGACCCATTGTCAGAAATTACCTTCATCATATGCCCTACATGAAATAGAAAATGTTTTACAAATGCTTTCGAAACAGTTTTAGCAGTAGCTTTGCGTAACGGAGTGAAAGTAACAAATTTTGAAGTGAGCTCAACAGCGACAAAGATGTAGCAAAAACCTCTGTTAGTTCTCGGAATCGGACCAAAAATATCTACAGCGGCCATATGTCTTAATTTAACAGGTATAATGGGATATAAAGGAGGAATATGTGAAGTGGTGTCTGATTTAGCTTTCTGGCAAATTTTACAAGACGCTAAAACTCGTCGTATACGTTTTTCCACGTTGGTAAAATAACAGTTCTGTCTCAGTATAAGAAAACATTTTCGTGCTCCGTAATGTGCGTAACTTAAATGAGTGTACCAGATCAATTTGTTAACCAGTTCGTCAGGAATGCATAATAACCAATTGTTGCTGTCAGGATGAGAGCGGCGAAACAGAATGTCATTGCGTACAGTGTAGTGGTTTCTAATCGTAACATTATTCTTATCTTCCCAAAGGTGTTTAATTTCTTTCCACACGTTGTCTTTGTTTTGTTCTTGTGCTATGTCCTGTAATGACGATGAAATAAAGTTTTCAAATGCAACTTGCTGAATGTACATGACACTGAAATTTGTTTTGCAGAAGTTGGTTGCTACGTCTTGCTGATTGTTGCCGAGAGAACGCGATAGTGCGTCTGCTATAACATTTTGTGTGCCGGGAATGTGGACAATCGTAAAATTAAATTCTTGTAAATATAGTTTCCATCTACTTAACCTGTCGTGAGTAAATTTAGCTGAAAGCAAAAATTGTATAGCTCTATGGTCTGTGTAAACGGTGGTATGTCTGCCATAAAGAAAGTGCCTAAATCTCGTGAAAGCCCATACAACACATAATGTTTCAAGTTCTGTAACAGAATAATTTCGTTCAGCAGGTGACAGATTGCGGCTGGCAAATGCGATGTTTTTAATTACTGTAGAGCCATCTTCTTCAATTTCCTGGAAAATATGTACGCCTAAAGCGGTGTTAGAACTGTCGGTTGCAATGGAGAAATTTCTGGTAAGATCTGGGTGCGATAAAAGTGGTGCATTCAACAAAGCATGTTTCAGGTTCATGAATTCAGAGTATGCTTGCTTATCCCGAGACCAAATAGTGTTTTTACCTGTTAATTGACATAATCTGGGTGTGTCTAAAGCAGAGTGATGAATAAATTTACGAAAAAAGTTAATTAAGCCCAAAAAACTGCGTAATTGTTTTTTTGTCGTAGGAATAGTAATGTCACGTAGAGCTTGAAGTTTTTCCGGATCAGGTGCAATGCCTTCTGCTGAAATTACGTGTCCAAGAAATTTTATAGAAGTTTTGCCAAAGTGCGATTGACTAAGGTTAACTGTAAGTCCTTGTGCATGAAAAGTTTGTAACAGTTGTTCAAGAATCAGATTGTGTTCAGACCAGTTAGCTTCTGCGATAAGAATGTCGTCTACATACGTCGTAATTCTGTCTCTAAGTTCTGTCGGAAGTATTGTGTTCAAACCGCGAATAAAAGCTGCTGAAGAAATAGTTAAGCCGAATGGTAATTTGCAAAATTGATAACAATCGCCAAAACAGAGAAAAGCTGTATATTTTCTACAATTCGGATGAAGTTGAATTTGCCAAAATCCCGATTTCAAATCTAGTGTAGAATAAATAGCTGTACCGTGAAATTTCTGTAGAAGTTCCTCTAAAGTCTGTGGTCGATCTGTTTCATTAATAATAATGTCATTAATGTGACGTGAATCAAGTACAAGGCGAAGTGAGCCATCTTTTTTCTTAACAATATGTAGCGGGTTTATGTACGGACTAACTGCTGGTTCTATAATTCCTTGGTCGAGCATATCCTGCAATTCTTTTTTAACTTGTTTTCTATGAATATACGGAATAGGATAATGCTTAGCTTTAAATGTATCGTGCTGTTTGACTTGAAATTCATACATAAATCCGGACATAGTACCAGGAATGTTGTCAAAAACTGGAGCTTGCTGTAAAAGAATTTTGTGTAATTGCGTTCGTTCGTCGTCTGTAGTTGCACTGCTCTCTTTAACCTTATCAGAAATCAATTGTATACTTCGTCTGGAGTATTATAGTTGTGTACGTACGTATCCGTGAACAATGTGGGATTACAGTCTATGTTACGTGTTGCGGAAATGACCTCTGTGCGGTTAATTGTTTGTTCTTCCGCAGATAAAGAGTGCTGAAATTCTAAAGCCAATTGTACATTTTCATCCTTTAACATTAAATAAGAATTCTGAAAATCAATGACTGCGTCGTGTTGTACCAGAAAATTCGTACCTAAAATTACGTCTGTTGTAAATAAAGGAACAATCCAAAAATTTGAGTGGAAGGTATGACCTGCAATACAAAATGATAAATGCGTCTGTAATTTAACGTCTACTCCTTTACTCGGTACTGCTCCTTTCACTTTTGTTTTGCCTAATGGTAATGTCGGATACGTATTCTCTTTGTTGCACTCGTTGAAAGTCTCCTCATTTATTACTGATATAGGTGATCCGGAATCAATTACTGCTGAGAATTTCGATGAACCTACTTTAATTTCGATCACAGGATGTGAAATAGTTTTCTGAACAAATGGTCTTTCCTGTAAAAGAGTGTCTCGTTTGTCGTCAAAAGTAATTACATTTTAATGAACAACATTCTGCGTGTCTAAAGTAGTGCTTACGTTACTGGAATATGCAATCTGTACTGTGTCTGGTCAAATTCTGTCGTACGTGCTATTATTTACGGGAGGATGCTGTGGCATTTCGACTATTTGAACTGTTCTGTTAACTCTTCCTGACGTATTACGCTATGGATGACACCTATTGTCTGTTTCATTCATGATTATTTGTTGTTGCTGATGTTGTTGCTGCTGAAAAGATCGACTGTTATTAAATGTACGCTGAAAATTGTACTCATTATTTTTACGTTGGTCATGATAGTTACTTCTATACGGTGCATTGCGATAAGAATTCAAATACTGTGTTTTCTATACGTAGTTGTTTCCTTGCTGCCGTGCATTACTATTTGTTGGATCTGGGACTATACGTGCATGCGGCTGAACATTAAAGCCTGGTTGACCTTGTGGACTGCATTGTTGGTTACGTATGCTAAGCGGCTGACTTTCATGCTATTGTGGTGAAAAACATCTATTATTACCAAAATGTGGTTCCGATTGCTCAAAATTTTCTACATACTGATGATTATGATTTTTATCTGTTATTAAAATTACGGCGGTTTTGGAGTGCCTAATAAAATTGTCACATTCGGCAAAGATTTGTCATATCCGGTTTTCATTACATATTCTTAATCCTAGATAGAGCAATAGTTAAAGAGCAGTTTTGATAGATATAAAGGATAGTAGAAGAAAAGGCAGCAGTGCAGAAAACTAAAGATGAAACAGCACTACTACAGCTCGGGGCCCTATGCTCGCTACGGCACATATTCATTAAAGCGTAATGAATCCCCTGAGGTCAATTACGCACTGCAAATCAATTTTAGCTTTTGTGTTGCAGGAAATGGCGGTAAAATTCCAAAGGCAAATTGTTGTATCCGTGCTAATTCAAATTTCTGCATTATATGCAATGCTGATGAAAATGCAAAAATAAATTGTCGCATCTGGTTCAAAGCTAGCTTCTGCATTACAGGCAGTAGCGGTGAAAGCAAAAAAATAAATTGTCGCATACAGTGCAAATCGTGTATCTGTGTTCTGCCATTATTAAATTCCTTAGATTTTCTTACAAATGCAAATTGCTCGAAATCTACGTTCTCGTCATTGAATTTGAAAACACGTTCAGGTTTGTGTGTGAATCTGTTCGTCTGTGTCATTTCGGATTTCAAGTTGCGTAGCTTTTCAGATTTTAAGTCGCGTAGCTTTTCGGATTTTAATTCGCGTAGTCTCTGTAAATTGCTCACATTATACGCGTTGCGCGAGTCTGACAAATGTTTGCAAAGTGACAGATTCTGTGACGTATTGGTGACTGAAATAGTTTTTAATTCTGTTACTTTAATATTTTCGCCAATTTGGTTGATTTGTCGTGCAAATTTCTCGTCAACTGCCGTATTCGGAGTGTGTGAAACTTCCACTGACTCTAAATTAACCTCGTCGCGAATCTGTACTGCGTTTTTAGGGCATTGTTCGGTGACTGCATTAATTTCGTGTATCTGTGTTGCGTTTGCTGAACATTGTTCAGTGACTGCATTAACTTCGTCTTTATGTAATTCTGTTGTGCTTACATGTGTACTATTTAATTCTTGTGGAACAGTGCCAACTTTTTCATTACTGTTATTAGCACAAGTCTTAGTATTCACACGTAATTGTACTTTAGTGTCCTGACATTGTATGGTAACAGCTGTAATCTGTTCGCTAGCTTGTTTGTTCTGTTCATTAAGGTTATCGTGTTTTTCCCACGGCTGTTTAATACCTTCAGAAAATTGTTTGTTCCGTTCTCTAAATTGTTTGTTCTCTTCTTCCAGTCGTTTGTTCTGCTTATCAAGTTTTTCATTAAGTTGTTTATACTGTTCATTAAGTTGTTTGAAACAATCATCCATCATTTCCTTCCGCTGTTTGTACTGTTCATCAATTTGTAGCAATATTGCCATAATTTGACTCAATGTAACATTCTCTACCCCATTCACTGTGCTGTTTAATGGTGGATCTGGAATTGTCGCATTTTGTGTGACCATTTGGTCATTCTGAGATTCACAAAAAGGTTTGTCAGCCGGATGTACACTGTCAGACATTATTTCGGAATTAAATAAATCCATCGTACTTTCACTACACTGTCCATTTTCATTAGAAATATTTGTCTGAACGTTACTTGAATTTTCCAAACCGGGTGTGTTCCGCTGGGCAGCGCTCATTACTATAGACCGCTCCGCGTCATCAATTGTCGTCAAGTTAACAGACGAGACAATTGAGTTCGTTTGTTCATCATTAAGGTAAAAGTCATCACTAGTGGTTGGAACGCATTGATTGTCAGTGAACGCAGGATTGTCATCATTACACTGCGTGTCACAATTACTATCGGTCACGCTGTTTAAGTCGGTAATTTCATTCAAAATACCTCGCGATACACTATTCACAGTCTTTCGCGGCATTTTTACAATAGTCACAAATATTCAAAAAACAAATAAGCACAAATGCAAAAAGGCAACAAACAAATACAACAGAGCAACGAATTGCCGTTGACCTGTAGAAAGAAAGTCACAAGATTAGTAAAAGCGTTGCGCCAAATCCTAATTACATCTAAGCAAATAAGAGCAGATATCTGACTGTTTTTCAAAAGACTCTCAACGAAATACGATCCTGGACTGGGTGTCGCCAAGTGTAACCTCCCCACAAAAATTTTATAAATGACAATATTATTTATGAATGCTAATGGACATTGCGCTAAGTGTAACCTCTCCACTGAAATTTTAAAGACAGAAATAATAAATGAATGGGAACCAAGCGTAACCTCCCTAGCAATTAAATTTAATGACAATAAAAATGAGAATCGCAATCTGACTCAAGGTGTAAGCTCTCACGAAAATAATGAAAAACAATTCAATGATAAGAAAATCTCAGTGATAATGAAAATTCAATTAAACCGAAATATCGGTCTTTGGCCCTTGTGCAAAAATCAGAATTAATTTCTTACCTCATTGAAACTGCTTGTCAAATTTCTGCTCTTATTGTTGCGCACGGCTTGGAGGAACTGCATTGCAAATAATATTTTTTTTTTTAATTTAACTGAAACTTTTCTTTAAGGGAAATGAAGGAAATCGTAATTAAATGAATTTTTTTGTAAAAATTGCTTTGAAATCAAAATTATTATTGGGGCACTTGTTGGAAATTAATTACAATAAATAAACTTTACATTATCTGATGATTACCTACATTAACAATATACCTCATTCAGCATCTTGACCAGAATGCCATGTCGACGCTCGCCGACTGCATCCCGCTCGCGACCGTGACAGGACTAGACCACTACTGCCGACAGACTACATCACACAACCGCACTGGGCTGCTACTACTGACATACTGCACTGCTCACAGACTGCCCACTGACAGACTGCTCGCAACTGTACTCCACGACGACTACTAGCGAACTGCTGGACGCAACTGAACTGAGCTACTGCTATCGACAGACTGCACTGGCCTACTGCTACTCGCGTACTGCTCGCAACACTCGCGCGGTCAAGCGCAGACTAACCACGATAAAAGGCTCTCTGGTCAAAGATTTTAACGTGGCTCACCATCGCTGCTACGTTACATACGTGTTTCACTGGATACACAAAACGTTCGACTGCTGCCCTGGCCAGCACCTTCTCCAGATCTCTCACCAATTGGAAACGTCTGATCAATGGTGGGCGTGGAACTGGCTCGTCTCAATACGCCATTCACTACTCTTGATGAACTGTGGTATGGGCAGCTGTACCTGTACACTCCATCCAAGCTCTGTTTGACTCAATGCCCAGGCGTATCAAGGCCGTTATTACGGCCAGAGGTGGGTGTTCTGGGTACAGATTTCTCAGGATTTATGCAACCAAATTGCGTGAAAATGTAATCACATGTCAGTTCTAGTATAATACATTTGTCCAATGAATACCCATTTATCATCTGCATTTCTTCTTGGTGTAGCAATTTTAATGGCCAGTAGTGTATATATCGGGCCCAGCTCTACAGCATAAGGAAACTAGGCAGCGTCTAGGGCTTCGAAATTTAGGGTTAGGAGAGGGAATGAATTTGGTCGTGTAAAGTTATGCGGAACTCTTCAAAATTTCCACGAAAGTACTCGTAGATAAAAGATGGGGCATGACGTTTGCGTTTTGCTGCAGGGCAAAAGCGTGCTCTTAAGCCATTTCACATCTTTTCTGTCCCCTCTTCTTTCATTTTTTCATTTTGGTTGTATCACATTAGATTTAAAGTGAAAATCTAGGAATTTGTGGAACTGACAAGTGATAGTAAAGTTCTAAATTTAATAAAATTTAATATTATGCAGCCTCAACTCATTCTTCACATCTTATTTAAATCTATCATTTTACATTATAAAAGCGGATTTGGCACTTTGAACTTTCAGTGCATATTTATTACTCTTCCCAAATTTCAGTTTAAAATATGAGTTAATTTATCATTTTAAAATGTGAAATTAAGATGTCATTTTAAGATTACGAGATAAAAATGTCAGTTTAAAAATCAGTTTTAGATGTCAGTTGAAGATTCATTCTGAAAGGTCAGTTCAAAATATGAGTTCTAGATGTCAGTTTAACACATTACTTCAAGATTTCAGTTTAAAATGTCAGCTTACAATGTCTGTTTAAAATTTGAGTCTCAGATACCAGTTTAAAAATTTAATTATAAATTTTGAGATATAAAATTAGTTTATATATCAGGAACTTTAAAATGTCTGTTAACATTACTTCAAAACAGTCAAATAATAAAAGTGTTTTATGACATACAAACGTAAGAAGGTTACAAAGAATATTATGAGTAGCCCTCTGGTTGAATTTATATTTTAATTTTAGTGTGTCAGTTATATAAATTTTACTTATTTTACCTTAAATATAGTAAGATATTACCAAAATGAAAGATTATACGAAAGTGTGATTTTGTAAAAAGCCATAAAACAGATTTAAACTTGAGCACTACTAGACGCCATTGAGAAAAGCTAAACAAGGGTCATTTGTTCATGAGCATAAGAAACATACGATGAGGTTGAAAGTTAACCCTGTGGGGACTATATAAATTATTTAGAATGAAGTAAAATTTACTAACAACATTTATTTTATTAAGCCAGACGTAAATTATGCTAAACAACCTATTGATTGTATGCCATAAACAAGTAACAGGGTGTTTAAGAATACAATGGACAAGGATCCTGGGTGGCAGAAGTGAGTCAAGTACTCTGGCCCTAAAAATTTGGATAACGCAATCTCAATTGATCTGACGTTGAGCAGACTTTGATTGATCAAACCTACTGTAATTTCACTACATAGGTGCAGCTGAGAGCAAGTGGCAATTGAGATCTGTCTGCCCTGACAATGCCAAAGCAGCAGTACATTACCCTGTTTGCTTCGTGTGGCGATGTAACTTTCAGCTGACATTTTGGGTACGGCGGAGTTGAGACGTGGGGTGGCACCTGTGAATCGATTGTGGCCATGAAAGATGTGCAAAAATCTCACGGTCTAGCGATCAGGTAAATGGATAGCAATTTACTCTCTACCAGAGCCTTGAAATCACAGTAAATTTCGGTGTATGACACACCTGTTCGCTGGTCGCACAAAGGACCAATTTGGCTCACTTATACGACAGGGCACACAAGGATACCAAATGTCAAGACTGGTAAACCAAAAACGAATAATTAGTGTGGTGTCACCGCCAGACACCACACTTGCTAGGTGGTAGCTTAAATCGGCCGCGGTCCATTTAGTACATGTCTGACCCGAGTGTCGCCACTGTGTGATCGCAGACCGAGCGCCACCACAAGGCAGGTCTCGAGATACGATATAGCACTCGCCCCAGTTGTACGACGACTTTGCTAGCGACTACACTGACGAAACCTTTCTCTCATTTGCCGAGAGACAGTCAGAATAGCCTTCAGCTAAGTCCATGGCTACGACCTAGCAAGGCGCCATTAATCGTATCTGAAGATAGTCTTATTTGTATTATCAAGAGCGATGTACCACAAGGATGGAATAAAGATAAGTATTCGAGAAGCTGCATACTTTTCTTATTAGAATTCACTACTTATCCTGTTCCAGAATTCACGCCCGTCTGTGTTAGATAGCATGCATCGGCCTCCTCTGTCTACAAGGTATTGGCACATTTACCAACACATCAATTAGAAAGTCGACTACATAACGCTGTTTTTGACACATCAATGAAGTTACGTTACACATTGCCCTTTTGCATGCTGCATATTGAAGGCCTCTTGCAGCACAGGGCTGTAAATTGACTTCAAAGATCAAAATTTAGAATCTTTATAAGTTTTGCTTTGTTTAAATAGCTTTAAATATGGAAAAAGAGGTACAAAACACAATCACTTCTTTGTTCTCAGGCAATTGTTTCTAAAGAATGTTTGACACATGAGAAAATACAGAAATGAAATGTCTAGTTCTTACAGTTTCAGCAGAATATTTCACGGAAGAGCGACACAGTTTACAAGTCCTTATTTATAGCTTGTTCAAATGATACACCTTGACTATTACTAGCAGACTGTCTACCATGAAGTTTATGTTCACAGTCAGTCCCTTCTAAAACTTAGTCCTTCTCCACATCAATAATAGTGTTTCATAATGTTCGACACTTCGCTGCTCTAAGATTTGACCAGTTATCAGTAGGTTTGTGAGCAATCGGAAAAGTGTTCATCACCCACAGAAAATGATACAAGATCATGATAAGTGTCACAGTAATTTTCATTATCCCACATAGATGAGCTACAAATGTATAATTCTGATATTATTCGGGTATTATCCACCTACAGGATTGACAATTTGTCTTAACTTTATAAACAGCATCACCACTAAAATTATTAGATTTGGACTATAAAACTACATGCATCTTTTGTATAACTACAATAGTTTCTCATTGGTATTCCCTTTTCACAATATTTTAACTGTTTACCTGCAACTAACTTTTCTACATTTCTTGGTATTCTCTACTAATATTAATGGAGAATTATTAATTTATTACAATTTTGGCATATGTTGACTATATATTCTTTACCAAAATATCTTTCACAGGCACCCCCTTTTTGTGTTCTAAATTGCATGTAACACATCTGATTTTTAGTTTTTACCCATTCTTGACAGTTTACACATATTTCAAAGCCACATTTTTGTACTTCAGATCTCAAACAAATCCATTTACATTTTTAACATTTATGAACTGTATCACAAACTTCTTAGAGATTGTTTAAACATTCTTCATTGTAAGAACACCTACTGCAGTTTCCACAATATATTTTATTTTCCTCAGCATTGTGTCCTTCTTTTTTTGCAAAACATACAGACTTTGTCTCATTTTGCAGCTATGCTTGTTCTTTTTGTTATTTTACACATAGTAAATGTGTTACATATAGTACAATAGTATGTCGATCCTAAGAATGCTGACATGCTGTTAATTACATTAGAATGGTTTTGATTTTGTACAGGTCTACCTTTATTGCTTGCTTAGGACCACTATAGATAACTGAATCGAAATTCTCACCACATACAACATTTATTTGGCATCTAGTAGTTGCCCAACATTTTTAATGTCATCTAGAGGAAATCCTTCTTCATTGCATTCTCCTAACTGGTTACATAATCTGTTGGTCAACTCTTTTTGTAATTTGTGTTTATCTCCTACTCTGATTTCCTTAATTTCAAACATAGCTAGTTCTCTGCCAAAGATATTATTCATGTGATATATTAATGCTACTATTATAGCTCTAGGACACCAAAGATTATAATTATTATTAATTCCTGTAATACACTTTTAACTTTTAGTCATGAGCTAAATTTATTTTTTTATTACTGCTGCTGCCTCTAGGAATTGCTAACATCTGAATATTTAATGTGGCATCTGCCCTATCAGTAGACTCATCAGATGATAATATAGCTCTGATCTTAGTGCACAAACTTGAACTGATTGTCAAGTATTACCTGATACTTTGTATCCTGTAGAAATTAAACATCTTTGGATTTGTGATTCTTGAGTTTCTCCCGGCGTATTTGATAATCAAAATATCCACGGGTACGCTGCCGGTCTATAGTGTCCAACGGGCACAATATTTCGGCGAACATACATGTCGCCATCATCAGGTGAACTGACGGACTGAGCTCCTGTGAACGTGCCGGCACGGAGATCCGTACGCTATGGCTGCTCAGAGGGAACAGGGTTCGGTCGCGGCGGCGGCCGATTTAAATATCCTCTGACCGCGGCGCTCTCCCTCCGCCGTCCGCGTCCCGCGCCACGGTCGCGGGGTGGAACAGATTGCGACGGCGTCTGAGATGACGTCGGTGTGATGGCTCTGTCCGCCGTGGTCGTCACAACTATACGTTTGCTCGATTTACTATTGATTAACCCGATCGCTGGTTCCCAAGCCTTGCTAAGATTATAGCCACAGTCACGGTTTATGAGGTCGTCATTGGTGCGAATTTCGATGGCCTCTCTAACAACGCTGTCCCAGTATCTCGACGTCTGTACCAGAATCCTCGTGCGGTCATACTCCATGGCGTGATTTTCCGACAAACAATGTTCAGCGACCGCCGACTTGCTCGGATACATCAGTCGAGTGTGCCTCTGGTGTTCATGGCATCGATCCTCGACGGTACGCATCGTCTGACCAATATACGACTTGCCACATTGACACGGAATCTGGTACACGCCGGCCTTCCTCAAACCGAGGTCATCTTTGGCGCTCTCCACCAGTGCACGAGTTTTATTTGGAGGACAAAACACAGTTCCAACCCGGTGTTTCTTCAGAATGCGGGCGATTTTCACCGAGAGTGCGCCTGTGTATGGAATAAATGCAGTGCCTACCTCCTCCCTCGTGACTTCATCCATCTCAACAGGTTGTGCTGCAGTGGTTGGGCGGAGAGCACGTTGAATCTGCCACTCTGAGTACCCATTTTTTCGAAATACAGTTCTCAGATGTTCCAATTCCTGGGGTAGACTCTCTGCGTCAGAGATAGTGCGCGCCCTATGTACTAGAGTTTTAAGTACCCCATTCCTCTGTGAAGGGTGGTGGCAGCTGTCTGCGTGCAAATACAGATCAGTGTGCGTAGTCTTCCGATACACCCCATGACCTAGGGTGCTGTCAGCCCTTCTCTTAACCAAGATGTCAAGGAAAGGTAATTTACCCTCCGTTTCAGTCTCCATAGTGAATTTGATGTTGGGGTGTATGGAGTTAAGACGTGTAAGGAAGTCAAGGAGTTTATCCATACCATGTGGCCAGATGACGAACGTGTCGTCCACGTAACGGAAAAAGCAAGTAGGTTTCCATACGGATGACGACAGGGCTTCCTCCTCGAAGTTCTCCATGTACAAATTCGCTACCACCGGTGAGAGTGGGCTACCCATGGCGACTCCCTCCGTTTGTTCGTAGTATTCTCCATTAAAAAGAAAATACGTGGAAGTCAAGACATGCCTAAAAAGTTCAGTGGTCTTCTCGTCAAACTTCTGACTAATCAATTCTAGTGACTCTCGCAGGGGTACCCTCGTAAACAAGGAAACGACGTCAAAACTCAGCATGATATCTGACTCATCCAACCTGAAGCTATCAAGGCGTTTAACAAAATCCACGGAATTACGGATGTGATGAGGGCATTTACCCACATAAGGACTTAATATTCCCGTCAGGTATTTGGCCAACAAATATGTAGGTGCCCTGATGTTGCTGACAATGGGGCGTAATGGTACCCCCTCTTTGTGAACCTTCGGGAGTCCATATAGTCTAGGCGGTACCGGACCTTGGGGCAACAATTTCTTAGCGTCACCCTCCGGTAAATCTGTGTCCTTGAGAAGCGCCCTCGTCTTGTTCTCCAATTTCTTTGTAGGGTCAACGCTGATCTTTCGGTAGGAATCGTCATTTAGCAGGCTCTGCATCTTATCAGTGTAGTCCTTATGGGAGGCAACAACTGTAGCATTGCCTTTGTCAGCCGGTAAGACAACAATTTCAGAGCGCTCCCTAAGATCACGAATGGCCGCCCTCTCTATACTGCTGATATTTGACTTCATCGGCTTGGATTTCGTCAACGCACGACAAGTTTCACTACGTCTTTCCTCGGCTGATTCTGGCGGAAGTCGAGCTACAACCTGTTCAACAACAACTAACAATTTCTGCGACCGGAGTGAACTTGGGGGTGGGAGCGAAGTTGAGACCTTTCTGCAAAACCGAGACCGCATCATCACTCAACACCATGCCACTCAAATTGATGACAGTCTTGCACGGAACCTGCAGAGATGGTTTGTCAAGGAGACGTGAGAACTTAGCTGTTTGACGTCCCGTAGCCTTCTTATGGGCGGAATCAGCTGACACCCAGGTGACAACATCAATCCAATCCCAGGAACAAGAAGTGAACTTACTAGGCAGTTGCAAATGTAGTTTGAGTAATTCCTGTGAGATAAACTCAAGGCTCCGGCGGGTGAATTGCACTCTCTCACGTACCAATGCGAGGCTGGCTCGTTTCTTGATTCTCTTAGCTGCTGCAGAATCGATGTGATGCATAACCTTAGCAAAATTTGGAACAACATTCTCGGAACGACATCTCTTTAGAAAGGAAAGACTACTTAGCAAACGCATCTACGGTGGCGCAACTTTTCAAATTTCTTCATGCTGCGATACATCTCCTCCCCGTAAAGGTGTATGATGTGATTCTTGAGTTTCTCCCGGCGTATTTGATAATCAAAATATCCACGGGTATGCTGCCGATCTATAGTGTCCGGTGGAGAACAAGACGAGGGCGCTTCTCAAGGACACAGATTTACCGGAGGGTGACGCTAAGAAATTGTTACCCCCAAGGTCCGGTACCGCCTAGACTATATGGACTCCCGAAGGTTCACAAAGAGGGGGTACCATTACGCCCCATTGTCAGCAACATCAGGGCACCTACATATTTGTTGGCCAAATACCTGACGGGAATATTAAGTCCTTATGTGGGTAAATGCCCTCATCACATCCGTAATTCCGTGGATTTTGTTAAACCCCTTGATAGCTTCAGGTTGGATGAGTCAGATATCAAGCTGAGTTTTGACGTCGTTTCCTTGTTTACGAGGGTACCCCTGCGAGAGTCACTAGAATTGATTAGTCAGAAGTTTGACGAGAAGACCACTGAACTTTTTAGGCATGTCTTGACTTCCACGTATTTTCTTTTTAATGGAGAATACTACGAACAAACGGAGGGAGTCGCCATGGGTAGCCCACTCTCACCGGTGGTAGCGAATTTGTACATGGAGAACTTCGAGGAGGAAGCCCTGTCGTCATCCGTATGGAAACCTACTTGCTTTTTCCGTTACGTGGACGACACGTTCGTCATCTGGCCACATGGTATGGATAAACTCCTTGACTTCCTTACACGTCTTAACTCCATACACCCCAACATCAAATTCACTATGGAGACTGAAACGGAGGGTAAATTACCTTTCCTTGACATCTTGGTTAAGAGAAGGGCTGACAGCACCCTAGGTCATGGGGTGTATCGGAAGACTACGCACACTGATCTGTATTTGCACGCAGACAGCTGCCACCACCCTTCGCAGAGGAATGGGGTACTTAAAACTCTAGTACATAGGGCGCGCACTATCTCTGACGCAGAGAGTCTACCCCAGGAATTGGAACATCTGAGAACTGTATTTCGAAAAAATGGGTACTCAGAGTGGCAGATTCAACGTGCTCTCCGCCCAACCACTGCAGCACAACCTGTTGAGATGGATGAAGTCACGAGGGAGGAGGTAGGCACTGCATTTATTCCATACACAGGCGCACTCTCGGGGAAAATCGCCCGCATTCTGAAGAAACACCGGGTTGGAACTGTGTTTTGTCCTCCAAATAAAACTCGTGCACTGGTGGAGAGCGCCAAAGATGACCTCGGTTTGAGGAAGGCCGGCGTGTACCAGATTCCGTGTCAATGTGGCAAGTCGTATATTGGTCAGACGATGCGTACCGTCGAGGATCGATGCCGTGAATACCAGAGGCACACTCGACTGATGTATCCGAGCAAGTCGGCGGTCGCTGAACATTGTTTGTCGGAAAATCACGCCATGGAGCATGACCGCACGAGGATTCTGGTACAGACGTCGAGATACTGGGATAGCGTTGTTGGAGAGGCCATCGAAATTCGCACCAATGACGACCTCATAAACCGTGACTGTGGCTATAATCTTAGCAAGGCTTGGGAACCAGCGATCGGGTTAATCAATAGTAAATCGAGCAAACGTATAGTTGTGACGACCACGGCGGACAGAGCCATCACACCGACGTCATCTCAGACGCCGTCGCAATCTGTTCCACCCCGCAAACGTGACGCGGGGCGCGGACGGCGGAGAGAGCGCGCCGCGGGCGGAGGGTATTTAAATCTGCCGCCGCCGCGACCGAACCCCACTCGCTGAGTAGCAGTCGAGGGTTGAGCACCGCTCCTCTCACTCGCGTACTGTCAGCCATAGGCCCCCGCTAGTACGGGAGTACAAACAGAAGTGTTCTCCGGCTCTGTTTTTATTAAAACATTGACGGGCACTTGCGCCTAGGTCTTAGCACGGACGGCACTTGGAGAAAATTTTGCATGGCGTCGCCTGGCAGAGTTGTCGTGTCTTCTCGCCGTTGTGGAATGTCGAGCTTGGGTGGCGCCTTGGGGTCGCGGCGGTCTCTTTCCGCCGACGACACGAGGCGCGCTTTCTTGTTGCCGCGGGCCGCGCGGCCGGCCATCTCGAGCACCTCAGCTGCCGCAGAGTCAGTCTCTGCCCCCCCCAAGAATAGGGAAAAAGTAGGCCAGGACCTGGAAGCGGGCCGCGGAACCACAGAGAGGTTTTCCGCCGCCCCCGTCCAGAATTCCGCGTCTGCCATCGTGTTACTAGGGTCAGCTCTGCAACCGGAAAACCTAACGGTGCCAACAAAGGTTGCAACTGACAACAACCTGGCAGCAAGCCCCCTTTCCGCAACCGACATGGCAAAACCACATAACACACAAACAAACAAATACGTAGTCAGTATTTGCGATCCCGCCCCTCCCTCCCCTCTCCTCAGCCCTCTCCTGCTTGCCAGCAGCTGTGGCCTCCTCGCTGACCATATCCGCAACCTAAATGGCAAGCAGAAGCCCAGTCAACCGACAAAAATCCTTCCCAAACCCGCAACTGCCACCCAACCCCCTACCCGATCCCAGTTCCTTAAATCCCCCCCACTCAAGTCCACCACTTCCAAGCAGCGGCGTGTCAGGAAGGACAAAAAGGAGAAGCACTCCAAGGGGAAAAAGCACTCCACCACCCCAACCACTTCAACACCCTCTGAGGAGCAAGCGCCCCCGACAGCACCTGTCGTCGTCCTGGGAGGGGACCAGGAAACGCTGGCACTGGAAGGGAACCGCATAACCGGGCAGGATGCGGATGGTTTCGTGCTGGCGAGGAAAACCTTCCGCCAGCCGAGGCTCCCGCCGGCCCGGGGAGTGGAACCCACCCCGAACAGGTTCCAGGCGGTGGCCGATGAGCCTGAGACACCACAAGACACAACAACACAAACACAAAACCAGGTCACCCACCACCTCCCTCCGATCGTCGCGGAGTTCACTCGGAATTACGAGGAACTCTTCGAAATGCTAAAAACAGCAATCGAGGGAGGCAATTTCAAAGCAAAACCTGCTGGTGGTGACAATATAAAAATAACATTATTCACACTTGAGCACTACACCACAATAAAAACACTACTCAACAGCAAAAACATACCCCACTACACTTTCCCCACAACGAAAACACGCAATAGAAACATTGTCATCAGGGACCTGCCGAGACGAGTGGCCCCCCAGGCGATCAAAACAGACCTGACTGCCCAGGGGTACATCGTCAAGGCGGTCCAACAGATGGGACACATAGGCAGCAAATGGCCCCTGTATCAGGTCACACTGCCAGACGTCCCACAGAATAAAAGGGACATCAAGACGATCCTGGCGGTCCCTGTGACCACTGAACCACTGCGCCGCAAAAACAGGACGGTGCAGTGCTTCAGATGTCAGGGCCTCAACCACATTGCGGCACACTGCTCAATGGCAGTGAGGTGCAGAAAATGCGCCGAGGCCCATGACACACGGACGTGCAACATAAAACACACGGACCCGCAAATAAGGTGCGCGCTGTGTGGCAAAAACCACACAGCGGGTTACCAAGGATGCGAGGTCCATAAAAGACACACACAGCAGGCAAAGGGCGCAAAGGCCGCCCCCCACACACGAAAAGAAAACACCACGAACCCACCCAGACACACAAGAAACCAAAACATGACAACACACACAGACAAGGCCTGGGTAAAACCAAGGCCAGACACACCAAGGGCAACATATGCGGAAGTGGTTTCTCCCCCGAGGAACCACGAAAGCATTGCCCAACCACCACAACATCAGACACCAACACAAGAACAACACCGGGTAAAACACAGCAACAACGACCAGGTCCAACTTGACGGAGAAGGCCCTAGGAAACCCCAGACACACTTCCCCCCCATGGATCAGTTGTTAGGCGTAATGGTGCAGACCATGAACCTCGTCATGGAAATGATGAAGGAATTCAGGGAGGCCCAAAAGCAGAACACACAGGTCCTCGCTGCCCTTCAGGCAACAGTCCAGCAGTCGCTTCCCTCTGCGACTTCCTCAGTAATATCAAAACCCCATCATGGATAGACGACCAAACATCCAAGGCCTGACAATGTGCGTCTTTAACGCAGACGGCATTGTTAATCAAGAGGTCGAGTTCCGAGAACTCATGAAGGAGTTCTCCATCGACATATGCATGATGGGGGAAACCCACCTAAAACCGGGAGTAAAAGCGACAGTTCCCAATTACGTTAGCTACCGTAAAGACAGGCCAACCCAAGGCGGAGGAGTGGCCATATACGTAAAAAGAGGGATCCCCCACCACCAGGTATTCTTACCAGCTACCAACAAAATCGAAGCAGTGGCGGTGGAAGTAACCACTGCCACTGGACCCCTAACAATTGTTGCGGTCTACCGACCCCCACATGACCAGATAGATGAGGGAGACATAGCTGCTCTAGGGCAAATTGAAGGCAAACTCGTAATAGGGGGAGACTTCAATGCCAAACACCCTGACTGGAATTCTAGAGTAACCTCCAGAGCAGGCGCCAAACTGCAACAACTAGCGCGCACCCACCACTTCGAAACATGGGGTCCAGTCGAGCCCACACATTTTCCGAAAAACGGAAGCAGGCCCGATGTGTTAGACATAGCTCTCACTAGGAGGATCGCAGGATTTGTGACCGCAAGGACAATCAACAGAATGTCCTCCGACCACAACCCAGTGATTCTAGAAGTCGATGTGGGAGAATGGGTAGCACTCCAACGGTACCAGACGTCGTACAAACGTACAGACTGGGAGCGATACCAAGAAACTGTCGCCTCTGATATCGCTCGCGCTCCGCCACCTACTGCCGAAACAGTAGAACAAGCGCTACAAGACCTAACAGGCACCATCTTGCAGGCAGCGGAAGAAGCCACCCCTCCACAAAGGGATGGCCCACCGCCACAAATACAGCTCCCGGAACACTTGTTAGCTCAAATTCGACACAAGAACAGAGTGGCAAAAGAGTGGAAGATCACCAGAAATCAGGCCACCAGGAGGCTGCTCAATCGTCTACAGAGAGAACTGAAGGTAGCGCTCAATGAGCACAGAAACCAGCAATGGCAAAACCGCCTCACAGCTCTCAAAGTAGACGATCATACACTTTGGCAAGCAACCAAACAATTCACAAAAAGACGCGCTAGGATGCCGCCACTGCACGGCGAGCGGGGACTGGTCTACAGCAATGCTGAGAAGGCCAACGCCCTCGCCGACTCCTTCGAGAAGCAGTTTCAAACGGCAGAACCCGAGGATGAAGAGCATGAAGAGGTAGTCAGTCGTCAACTGGCCGTCTTCCTCAATGCTGAGGAGGACCCAGAGGACGAACCCATACTTTTTGCCCCCGAGGACGTGGCAAGAGTAATCAGGTCCCTCCCTACAAAAAAGGCGCCAGGGCACGACAGTGTCACAAACCAGTTAGTCAAAAAACTCCCACCCACAGCGATCACGCACCTCGCGAACGTCCTCAACGAGATTACTCGTTCCCGTGAGTTCCCAGCTTGCTGGAAACATGCGGAAGTGGTCGCGATACACAAACCAGGAAAAGACCCTCTATTCCCGCAGCACTACAGGCCGATTAGCCTCTTGCCAACACTCAGCAAGATCTATGAGCGCCTCCTGCTAAAACCCATACAAGAACATATTACCAGAGAGCAAATTCTGCCGGATTTCCAATTTGGATTCCGGCAGAACCACTCTGCCCCACAACAGGTCATGAGAATGGTTGAAGCAGCCACAGAGGGCTTCAACCACAGAGGCTACTGCGGGATAGTGCTACTAGACGTAGCCAAAGCCTTTGATTCAGTATGGCATAGAGGGCTACTCTACAAGTTGTACACACAAGGGTTTCCCGGGAGCATTGTTCAGCTAATCAAGAGCTACCTCGCGAATAGGACTTTCTCCGTCAAAGTAGAAACTGCCACCTCCACCAGAAGGCGTATTCGTGCTGGGGTGCCACAGGGATCGGTCCTGGGGCCCGTATTGTACAGCTTGTACACTGCGGACACTCCGACGGCCCCCCTGGTGCACACCGCACAGTACACAGACGACACAGCCTTCTACACGAGAAATGCGAACAAGGACCTGGTCATTCGTAGGCTACAAAGGGTTTTAGACGACACAGAAACCTGGGCCCGTCGCTGGCGCATCACCATCAATTCGGAGAAGACGCAGGCAATGCTGATTACCCGCAGGCTTGGAAGGCGCGAACCTCCTCAACGTCCCCCCCTCCACCTCCACCTAAATGGAACCCAACTCCCCTGGCGCAGAACCGCCAAGTACCTTGGCGTAACCTTGGACTCTCGTCTTACGTGGAAACCCCACATAGACGAGGTCCACAGGAAGGCCTGCGCCAGAATGTCCATCCTATATCCTATCCTGAACACAACCAGCTCCCTTCCCTGCCCAGTAGCAGTAAATGTTTATCAGGCCCTGATCCGGCCAGTAATGGAGTATGCGTGCCCTGTCTGGGGATACGCGGCAAAGCAGCACCTGGACAAACTCCAGAGGCTGCAGAACCGCGCCCTCAGAAGGGCACTGCATCTACCACTCGGATTCCCCATAGACGACCTGCACGCCGCAGCCGAAATCCCACTCCTGAGAGAGCGTTTCCAGGATCTGGCAAGGGCCTTCTACGAGGGTTCTTCCAGATCCGAAAACGCACTCATCCACTCCCTAGGTCGGTATGACATGTCCCGCGATAAGCACAAGCGCCCTATGACGATCTTCGACGACTAAGTCGAAGAGAAAATCCCAACACCCAATCCATCATCCTGTTCCTTCCCATATAACACCAAACTTCTCGCCTACCTCAGGCAAGTACCAGACACACTCACAACAATCATCACAAATCACAGACACCAAAAACTATAGAAAAATCACACACACACGTTCACAGGGGAGTAAAAGCCGAAAGGCTACAGACTCCCCCTCACACTTCCCCAAAGAGGGGAAAGCAAAAGATGAGTGCAGGCAGGAGCGACCGAACCCAGTTTCCTCTGAGCAGCCATAGCGTACGGATCTCCGTGCCGGCACGTTCACATGAGCTCAGTCCGTCAGTTCACCTGATGATGGCGACATGTATGATCGCCGAAATATTGTGCCCGTTGGACACTATAGACCGGCAGCATACCCGTGGATATTTTGATTATCTTTGGATTTGCTTGTTGTTATATTCAACTTATCTTCTTTTCTGTATTAGTTCCCTTTTTAACTACATGCACCATAGCATTAAGCACTTTCATTATATAACCTGCTTTTTCACTAACAGTATCGAGTTTACAAATATTACTACTGTTAAACACAATTTTATAGTCAACAGACCAAACTTTAAATGTTTCAATGATTTAAACCTTATTTCTTTAATCTCAAACAACTGTTTTTTGATGGTTTGGACACTTTTGCTTGCTCAAAAAGATTACTCCTCACCATTTTTGAAAGACATCATCAAGTCTGCAAAAATGATTTATGTTAGGTATATGTTTTGGTCTTAATTTACTCTTTTGGAATAATTCAGTATGAAATAAGAACTCCTGCAACATAACTGAATTAACTAATTCTTCATTCTTTAATTTGTTGTAGCTTCTAATGCCAAAAGTGCTAGCTAATTTTTAATATCATCTACTTTTATGCCATTGAGATTATTTGTGTCCACAGGGTTAGACTTAATCGCTATATGATCTACTTAAATTAATTAAACCATGTTTTCTTAGTCTATTGTATCCTCTTAAAGTATTTCTTCTACAAGCCTCACAAAACTGAGCAACTGTGAATCATCTATATAGGCCCTCCATTAATGAGGATAAAATTTTAAGAGGTTTGTGGAAAACGAGAAGTCTTAAATAATTTCAAAACATATTCAATAATTAAATTTAATTTACACTTTATTTTACATGTCTGACAATAAATGTTTTTGATATCATTTTAATAACATCTTTTCCACATCTACACACCCTCTTTTATTTACATTTTTTCATTGATAAACCTTGCTTCTACTTGAGAGCCAGTCCCTAGATGTAGGATTAAAGTACAAAAAATCTTCAATTTCTTGACAAGCAATAAATTTTTTGAATTATCATGCTAATAATTTTCAGGGATAAAACCAATTTAGAATGTTTGTCACTGGAAAATATTTTAAAATGCTTCTTGGAATATTGAACTGAAACATATGTTTCAAATACACAAAGGACTTGCTTATTATTAGAAATGATTTTATGATAGTTTTTACCACATTCCTTACAAAACTTGAAATCCTATAATTTGTGTACTTGTGTGAATTAATGTTATCAACTGACTGTTCCAATTCAAAATTTTTACACTTCTTGGACCTGATAACATCCATTTACATAGAAACATTTTATTAGATTGGAATAAATAATTGTATAATAAATACCATTGCACAACAAATTTTATTAGAATGGTTTAGGCAATATCACATCATTTTCTTACTGAAGGAACATATATCAGAAAAAGTTTTGGGAAAGAATTTGGCAAAACTGAAAATTTTTTTTGAAGTAATTAACACCCTAGACAACATTAATCATCGACATAACATTAAACTATCTAAAAAGAGATTAAATTTTGGGAAAAAGAAAATGATGATTATCTTTTTGTTGGTAAAACTGGTTGTGATGCAGCTCGAAATTCACTAGTTATAGCAAAAGTGTGTGAATTGTAAGAAAAATTAAATTTATGCAGATAATCGTAAAGTTGTATGTTGGAGATAAAAATTTATATAAATAAATGAATCACCTATCTTGTTGCTGACACTAGCTATCTGTACAGATAAAATATTTGCATCCTTATTTTACTGTCACCAGCATTTCTACCTATATTTTTTTCATTTATGTGTTTTAAGTACAATACACATTTCATGAGAAAGAAACTCACATCTATAATGAAACAGTTTAAGATAAACACTTAAGAGAATTACAAAATTAGATTATATAATTAAGTTAAATAAAACATATTGCATTGTTTGGAGTCAATCTTAAACACTTATTTCACTGTTCAGAGTTATGTAAGATCAATATATTTGAATATCTGAAGCAAAATGATTTGACATTATTATTATTTACATTTTATGGCCTTCATTGGACCACTCCTGCCACCTTACACAAAGAATTTTTCAGTTTCCTATTGGTGCAGTACTTCTTCATTCTCTCGGATCTCATCCTTCTTTCTTCATCGGAAGTCCCCCTTCCTATTGTCTGTTTGTTGATTCTCATTTGTGCAGTCTGGTTTGTTTGTCTGTTAGTTTCCTGATTTTGTCAGTTTTGTCTCTTAGGTCTTCCAATGTAATCTGTAGTTCATCCATATCTTCCTCAATTTCTGTAATCCACTTAATGTTGTACCTATTATTCCACAATTTTTCTATTATTCTCCTGATGATCCTGTTCTCTGGTGTTCTAATTAGATGTCCAAGAAACGAAATACGTTTCTTCCTGATTGTACTCATTACAGTTTCTATTTCCTTGCAGACTGTTTCATTTGTAGCTGTTCTCCAGTGTCCATCTTTCTGGTATGATTTGTTGATGCACTTTCTGGTGGTTCTTCTCTCTATTTTGAGAATTTTATCTATTTGTGCAGTGTTAGTTGTTTTGAAGATGGTTTCACTTGCGTATGTTATTTCTGGTTGAGTGATTGTTTTAGAGTGTTTTAATTTTGTTGGTGTTGACAGGCTCTTTTTGTTGTATGTGTTCTTGGTGATATATTGTGCTCTAGTCGATTTGTTTATTCTGTTACGCCATGTTGGCTCTTCATTGAGGTTATATGTTACGATTTCTCCCAGATATTTAAATTTATCTACAATTTTGATTTCGTAGTTTCCAACGGCAATTTTGTTTATGTGTGGTGGGTTAGTTAAAGTGATGACTGTTTTTTCAACGAATATTCCAAGACCAATTTTCTGTGCTATTTCCTGTAGTGATATAACTTGTTGTTTGGTTTCCTGAAAACTGCTGGATGAGAGAGCAACATCATTAGCAAATCCTAGACAATTTAAACTTACATTGCCTTTGGGTCTTCCAATTTGGATGTTCTTTGGGTTAGTCTTGTACCATTCCCTTATTACATGTTCTAAACCACAGTTGAACAGCATGGGTGCCAAGCAATGTCCTTGTCTTAAACCTGTTTTGTGATGAATGGCTCAGACGGTTCCCCAGTGAACTTGACTTTAGCTACAGTTAAGGTGAGTTCTATCAATTTGATTATTTTTGTATGGAGCCTGAAGTTTCTTAAGATTTTCAACATTGAAGGTCTAGGGACACAGCATATGCTTTTTAAAAGTCCATGAAGGTTATTACAAGAGGTTTATTTCGTTTCTTGTAAAATGCTGTCACTAATTTTAAAGTGATTATCTGTTCTGCATAGCTTCTCCAAGGTCTTAGGCCTCCTTGGTATTCCCCTAATTCTTCCTCTAGTTGCTCTTTGATCCTCTTGTAGAGGAGTCTGGAGAAAAACTTGTATGTGCAGTCTAAGAGAGAGCTACCTCTGTGATTATCTGGGTTGCTTTTATCTCCTTTTTGTGGAGTATGTGGATTGTGGCTGTGGTCCAATGTTCAGGAATCTTTTCTGTTATTCAGATTTTTGTTAGGAATTTGTAAGGATGTTCGAACTGTATCACTGGCATATTTCCACATTTCTGTAAAAACTTAGTCTTCTCCATATGCCTTATAATTTTTCATCTCTCCGAGTGCCATTTCCACCTCTTAGATTGTCAGAAGATTTATGAGATCAGGTGGAGTCTTGATGGGTTTGTCTTTATTAACTGCTAAAAGCTGCTAGGGTGCTTCACAATTCAAAAGCTTACTAAATGCTTTTGCCATGATTTCGGGTTTTTCCTTGTCATTATGTGCCATTTTTCCATCTTCCCTTTTCACCATTAATGTTTATGGAATTAGGACTGTCTTTGAAAGACAAAGATGAGATATTAATTATGCCTAATTTACAGGAAGCTATAAAGGAAAGTCAGTGAATAAAAAATTAACCACTGCGGTGGGTCTAGATCATAATGAAAAAAGTACCACAAAATATTTGTAATCTATTCAAATTTTTATGTATGTAAATGGTGTCACCAAGTACATCTGGTTTTTCTTGCAATTTTATGAGTATTTTTGAATTTATTTGGAAAAACAACAAGCTCCTTTAGAAGAATAATGAAGCACTTGCGATCCTGCGATTGCCGATGAAAAAATAATCTTTGTTTCAAATCAAAGATGTTGTTGAACTATTAGAATATACAAATCCCCAAAAAAGCAATGCATGAAAGTATTAGAGAAAAATATCAAAACATCCATACTGATATTAGACATAACAAATCTTTCCCACAACGACATATAAAACCTCATGATATTTATTAATCAGTCTGCACTATATTAATTAATAATGATGTCAAAAATGAAATTATTTGCACAATTTCAAGACTGTTTAATGGAAGAAGTTTTACCATCAATTCGAAAATAGAAAGAGTGTAAGATTAGAAAATAAATGGTAGATTTCTACAGAAATGACACAGAACACAAAAATTATTTTACTGAACAACTAAAAAAAATAGAAAATGAAGAAATAAATAAAAATAGCATACTAATCGTTAAATTGTTAAAGAGACAATTAGAAAATTTTGAAACAATTATGCCAATTCAGTAAATGTATTTCAAGTATGAGAGAAAGATCAGATACAATTTGTTGGCACAATTACTTTAACCTTGTGTATCACTACACACAAGAAAAATTAATTTATTTTGATATAATAATCTTCATCAGATTAGAAATTAGATTATATCCAAATGAAAGTTAAAACCAAATTACTTTTTTATAAATAAATTTTATATAATATAGATAATTTTTATATACATTTAATAAACTAAATAAATGAAATACTTCTGATACAGTCAGCTGAGATTTAAAATAGACAAATAATTATGACATTATGCCATTTTATTAACTTTCATTTTAATATCAAAGTATACTCTAACCTCCCTAATAACACTATCAGTAAAACTGGTATTATAATCAATAGTAAACATTTTTTAATTTTCAGCAACAAGTTCTATTAATGTATAAACAATCTATCCTTTTATGTTTGCCTCTAGTAAAATAATCCCTAACCACATCATGATTTTCGAGAGTGAAATAATTGAATTCTATAAGCAAATTATCTTGACTTTAATCTAATGGCACAAATTCTTGATCATTTTCAATAAAATTTGCAAGTTTCTCATTATTTTTGCAGATCTTTTTAAATTTTTCATATTTTGGCTGATCTAAACTTTTAAAGTAAACATACAGATGACTAACGTTATTCCAATTCAACCATCCTTGAGACGGAATATAACTGCCAATCGTTAATGTTGTCTTCCCACATCTGCTTGATAATATTGTTGCACATTGAATGGAATTAGGTAAGAGCTTGCCATTCTTGTCTTTTGATTTCGTCTCTAGTTTTTTTTATTTTAGGTTCCTAGTCAATCTTCATTTAGTTAATAATATTTTTATTAATATTACATGAGTAAGTTGTTTCAGTTCAGTGATAAGTTATTTCTTCGCAAAAAAAGATTGACTGCACCTACATGAAAAAGTTATAGCAATGTTGCACTAATTGGTTTTATACAACATATTTACGCCAAATATTATATCATGAAATAATAAATTGTAGTGTGATGGAAAAACAATAGAAATTCCTGTAGGTCAATATAGTTTGAAAAGTCTGAAAAATTTATTCATGCAAAATGGCCTAATATACACAATAAATCAGATGAAATTTTAAACAGGGTTACTATTGTGGGTGACACTAAATTATATACGTACATAAAGGATAGTACTGGAAGTGTGCTAGAATTTAATTAAGTTATGGAAGCTAATAAAAAACTATTGCTAATGATACATCAAAAATTAGAATTAATCAATACAAATTTTAATTTGGCTGATGGAATGTCTGTAAGGAACACTGATCGTTTTCACATATAAACTAATACTATTACTTCATTTTAACCTAATGCTGAACTTGGTCACCATCTTACAGGCTGTGCGACCTTTCCTGCCGGGGCTGCCAGAGACTCTAGTCCTCCCTCGTGAATGGATGTGTGTATTTTTCTTAGCATAAGTTACTTTAAGTAATGCATATGTCTAGGGACTGATGATTTCAGTAGTTTGGTCCTTTAGGCATTCACACAGATCTGAACACTTGGGGAACCTGGTGGACCACTAAATCATGAACCACTTTATCCCATACATATTCCAATTTTTGATACTACACAGTATTAAGAAATAACTGTAACTGATGAAAATGATAATTTGATTAAGTGGTGCTACTGTAACAATTATTTTAGAAATGGCTTAATAATATTTTATGCTTATTAAATGAATGAGCTTCTAAGAAACCAGTTTTACTCATTCCCTGTGAATGAGAAGGCTAAAAATTATCTAAATCTCCCCACCAAAGAGACAGAGCTTAACATAAATATTAGAGATCGTTGGGGTCATCCTAATCAAGTTCATCTCTACATAAGCTTCAGTATTATCCTACATATCATGGATAATCCAACAAAAAGCTAACTTATAATTATGTGGCAAAACTATTCAAGGTTCTCACCAAAAAGTAAGGAAATAATATTTTGTCTAGAACTGAATATGCTTTTATTTCTTCATCTGTCCTTATGTGACTGACTTCATCCCTATCCGGTGAATTAAGCATATATCCTAATTCCTAAATAATGGGAAGATAAAAAGTAAGAAAAATGAAGTAATTTTTCCACTAGAATATCTTGATGGTTTCTTCAAATATCATAAAGAACTAGTTTGAAAAACTGATATTACTGTGGCAAGACATGGATAAGCACTCAAGTGAGAGCAAGAGAGACTAAAAAATCCAAAAGTTCCCTTACCTTTCTTTGAATCACAAACCACAGAGATTGCAGGATTGAGTGGAAAAAGAGATTATGTACTAGATATCACCAATTAGTATAATTTGGCAGAATTTAGTATGCCTTACTTTATTTTTGTTGTGTTTCAAACAAATCGAAAAAATACTCAGTGAATTGACTTTTCCCTGTTTGACCACATCAAACTACAGAATATCTAGATAAAGAATGGAAGAAATGAAGTTTTTCTCCAAGAAATGTGGAATCTAGATCCACTAAACAATTGCCTGGAGGCATATGATACTGTCCACGATTTTAAGCGAGTCACTCAACTGAATGATAATGTTAAGAGAAATCCATACAACTGCACAACAAATTATTCTGTCTATGTCATAAATTATGTCTAGGGGAATGAATTCCACCGCCACACAGAAGACTACTATGAAACTTTGTGCCAGTTTCAATGATAAAATACCGAATGAAACTTCTGCCTACATAGTCACGTATGGTAAGAAAAATTTGACATATGATGGTGAACTCTTGTAATTATATACTTGTTAAAATCATATTTACGTTTTAAGAAGATAGAGCTGTTTCTCTGGGTAGCCCTTTTCACGCAGATTATACTAGCTTTTCAGTTTTTTAAAACTGGGCTGACAAACAAACAAAAATCGATATACTTAATTGCCCAGGTGGCAGCTGTTGCTTAAGTTTTTGACTCTGGAAGACCTCACGCCTGACCGAGCTCACTAGGAAGTGTGTGCGACTGAAATAGATATCAAACCATCCCTTGCACTTTGCTCCACCTCCCTATCTCCATCCCGCTTGCATAGTTAGCTGTACAGTTCACACACAACGAGGAAGCAGGTGCAGCCCAAGGGCTTCTGTTGCTTTCACTCAGTAACAGATAGTGCTGACATAGTCTGCAGTCATGACAGTATCGGAATATACTTCACTTTTCATAGAAAATGTTCTTCTTTAATCTTAATTTGAGTGTTCACTTCCATATTTATATGTTATTTATAATACATCTCTTCTTAAAAAATGCAATAAAGTAAAAAAAATGTATTAGCATCTGAAATAAATCGATGAGAACGTCCCAATTTGAATGAAGTTTATTACTCAAATACCCACTACATATATGATGTGTAACAGTTTTGCTTGCCTGTACAAGCAAAGCAAGCACTTTAGCTAATGGTTTGGCTGGCCATTACTAAGTCCTCTGCTGTCCTGCATTCTTTGACAATGTCTGAGAGCTAACATCGCTGCTCTTATCTGGCATCTCAACAATCTACAAGAGAAGAAGATGCGACAGCAGCAGCAACACAGAAAAAAAGTGACACATCAACACCACCAGAAAAAACATGGAGGGTGAAAATAAGAAGCAAGAAATAAACATCAAAGAAAAGCCCTATGGGTTTCTCCAATATGGCCTGGTGTCTTGTCAAATTTTATGAATTAAATTTTTTTCTGAATAGATGGACCCCCTACTCAAGAAGCTCAATAACGCTAATTTGCTTGAAAATATTAGTGAGACACAAGTAAATATTCTGTATAATAGCAGTGGATGCGAATATTTCAGTGCTAGATGTAGAGAAAAAATTTGTATGGAGTTTAATAATGAATTTAAGATTATTTTGCCAGATAGATATTTGAAATGAATAAGTAACTCGGAAGAAGAAAATATTAAGCTGAGATACAAGGGAATGAAGAAAGCTGAAAATAACGATAATGAATTTCATAGTCTAGAATTTCTAGTTTAATTATTTAATTCAAAACTACACACTGCTTAATCTAGCATGCTAAATTATGAGGGTTGGAACTTAAATAGTGGCAACTATTTATTCACAACCGATACAAAAGAGTTACGTGATTGCGTTTGTTACTGTCCTTCAAAGTAGTCACCATCCTTGTGTAGAACCCGTTGCCAGCGATGTGGCAGGTGTATTATACCGTTAGCAGAGCCTGTTCTGTTGATGGTGCGGATGGAGCGGTCTACCGCCTGTCGAACCTCTCGAACAGTTCTGAAGCGAATGCCACGAAGTGGTTCCTTCATCTTCAGAATCCAATCAAAGTCACAAGGACTTAAATCCGGGGAGTATGGTGGACGGTACAGTACTTTCCAGTCCCATCGAGCGAACAGACTAGCCACAGCTTTCGCTGTATGGGCCCGCGCATTGTCGTGCAAAATGATGGATGGGTTTCGCAGAAAGTGTCGCCACTTCTTTCGCAAAGCTGGTCGCAGGTGATGCTCCAAAAACGAACAGTAATACTGTGCATTGACGGTCTGCCATGGAGGAACGTAATGCGTTAGGATAACACTATCACCGTCGTACACAATAATTACCATAACTTTAGACCGCTGCATTCGCAGAACAGGCTCTGCTAACGGTATGCTACGACTTCCACATCGCTGGCAACGGATTCTACACAACGCTGGTGACTACTTTGAAGGACAGTGTCAGGTGCAAACATGTAACTCTTTTGTGTTGGTTGTGAATAAATAGTTGCCAGTATTTAAGTTCCAACCCTCGTATATACATTTTATTTTTTTCCTTTAGTGCCCTGCGCCGCCGTCTGGTTCACAAAAAATGGGGATATTACTTTACCCCCTCCCGAGTGCACCCAATGTGGCCACTTAGTAGTGGCTATATCGACATAGATAAGAAAGTTCACCTGTTAAACGTATGACAAAATACTCTTCTATCGTTTCGCCATCTCAAACGGTTTAGGAGTATGAGTTGTGTTATGAATATTTCATTCTCGCGCGTATGCGGTAGGAAGTGAATGTCCTACATAAATTCCGGTTTCTGGAGACAGATAAGAGATCTCCTCCCAAGTCTCAAGAAAAATTCTATATCTTAGCTAAATTTCATATGCAGCGACTTATGGTGTTATATGGACCAAACGTAAAATCATAGCGACCCATGTTCTTCACTGCAAACGTTTTCGAATTTCAAACAGCGCCTTACTTAGATACGAATACCACAATAAGAATGACCATTAGTGAACTGATGGGCACTTCACCATGAAGATGACATATAAAGCTGTATTTAACGTAAAATTAATTTTTTAGGAATAGTTTCTGTAAATTCGTGTGAGGCAGAGTACAGAGCTAACGGAGCGCGCAAGACATTCTACCCATAATGCAATGCTCCACCTCATCGAAGGCTAACAAGCGGTCTCTGTAGGGGGGTATAGCTGCGCTGGACAAGTACAGCGAGTCTGCAAGTGTACTACTGGCTTTCATTCTGTTCACACACGTATGTCGTCTCCTGTCTTTGTCGCTCAGTCAAGAACATGTCACTTTCGTTGGGGTCAGTTTTGTCTGTTACATCTTGTCCTTCGACTTTCTGTGCTATCACGTGTCTCACATTAGATGAAGAACCCTCAGACAGTTTACATCATAACATTGGACATGCAGTAACGCAGTTCCACATAAAAACATTGCCTATTGCGACGGGGCGGTAAATAAAGAAGAAGAAGAAGAGCGGTTGCAGAGAGTTCACACAATTGTGCATATACAAATGTTGGTTAAAAAATGTTATTGCAAATATTTGGCTCTCACGTCAGTCTCAGGGGATGATTTCCACATTTGGTGCATTAGTACACTTCCACACCCGCGCATTATTTATAGTTTTTTAATTAATTATTCACTCAGACATGAGTATAGTTTATGCTAGGGAACAAAAATTGGGCGAGTCTTATAGCAAAATCAGTTCAGTCACTACTTATTGGCGTTGTCCTTTTCTTTCACACAATGATATTAGCACTGGTGGGACGGTTTACAGTTTTACTTTAATAATAATTTGACTCCGAGCCCCCAATAGCAGTAATGTAGGCTGCTATAAACGGAAATCACTCAATCAGTTCGAACACAACCACAAGTCCTACTGTCCTCTTTGTTCTAACAGTTTTGGCGCGAAATCACAGTTCGCCACATGTTCACTTACGACGATGTATACCTCGTAAATCGCACTCACACAAATAATCGTAGCACTACTGGTTCACCAAATATATGCTTGCACACTTGCACTATTAGACAATACTGTCTGTCGAAATAAGTCGGCGCAAAAAGAGTTCCCAAACGACCACATGGCTCACCCTCAAGTGATCTTGATCACCACCCACCCTCCAAAACGACTCACCAACGACTGCCCTCATGGCCAAGATGGCCGCTCGCTTATATAGGCTCGGACGTCAACCCCCCTGGTTATTTAAGTACCAATCTCACCAGTTAAGGTTACAAATTTTGATACATACATCCTTCGACAGAAATAAGTACACCATCGGAACCGCGCTAAAAAGTACGACCTATTTACTATTTTACGTTAATTTCTAGGATTATTCTATCGCCCGTAAATCAAGTTTTATTGTTTGCAAAATTTCGCCACTTAGCGCAAATTTGTTTGTTGACATCTGTGCTGCAATGTTTTAGCATAGAACGGCATATATCACCGTTTTTAGACGTGATCTACAGCGATCTACACATTGCGCTGCTCAAAATCTTCATATCTATAGTAATTAATTGATTATGGGCGATAAATGTTGAAAATAATTTGCAAACAATAAAAACTATTGCAAGTTAAGTGTATCGTATAACTTAACTAGTTTAAAATACGTGTGATGCCACCCAAAATAGTATATAGTGCCGTTCTTTACGCCATGAATTTTCTATTTAATTTTATAAACAATTTTCCCTCAAACTTTGTTTATTGCTCTTTACGGGCTTAATTATTTATGCATCTTAACATATGACTACGACACTCGATCCGCTATGACGACACGTTTTTAATGAGTGCTCGCTCATCCCTGTAAGTTGTTCTTTACTATTTTTATTAATCTTTCCGTATTCGTGACATTAACCGATTTTGAAGTTACTATAACTTTTGCGTCTCGCGACTTGAAATAAAGATCGATCCTTCAGAAGATGCATATTGCTGACCACAATCCACTGCCGCATCGCTCTTCACCGCAAGTTACATAGTTTTCGCGTAATGCGCGAAAAACCAAACAATGCCCGAAGCTGCGGGCCATGTGACCGCCCGGCGGCAGAGACATCACACCGACCGTTGCAAATCTCGCGCGGGCACGCAACGCGCTTCCGTGAATCGCGCACCACAAAGCAATCCTTGTATACTAGGCCTATTCATCTAGTAACGGGGTTTGTACCGTCACAATACCCCTACTTGCTGGCGCTTGCACGCAGTAAATGCGGTAGCAATTAGCACCAACAAAAAAACCACAAAAAGAGTGACCGACCAGTCATGTTAAGTTAGTCCTAGAATCTTAATAGTTTACTTGGCAGTCTAGTCTGTGGTGGCATCACCTTAAATTAAGTAAAATTCCCTATGTATTTTGTGCCCAACAAAAAGAAGTTTGTAACATATCTGAAAATAACCCCAATCCTAAAAATATCTATTTCCTTAACATTGATTCTAAATTCGTGTCTTCTATGAGTGTGTGTGTAGTACAATAGGCCTGGCAAATCAAAACAAACACAAACAAATTTAACAAAATCACAATAACTTTCATCAATTTTTTTAACTTCCTTATTTTGGGCAGCATATTAAGCACACCACATTGTTTCCAATCAGTCTATTCACTTTGGCACACGTATCATTTCAATTTGTTTCACAAGCACTATCACTTCTCACTGCCTAAAATGTCTACTAGTGATGCCCCCAGACTAGATGTAGTGTCACAGCTTCCTACTCTGGCGCTATTTCCTGTCCTCCCACTAACCAGTTTATGGAGCTTTACAAGGGAACACACAAAATCCCCAATGAAAATCTCATTTACACGAAAGTTTTCCCCATTTACCATAAAGTGGTCCAGCCTAGACCCATCCTCATGCAATGCAGAGCCGACAGAATTTCAGGGCAAACCACCACTAAGAAACAGGCTAGAGCAACAGCTGGGTAGTTGTGCCCAACCATCTGTTCAATACTAGATTAGAAATGCCCACGTCATTGAGGCAGTACTGCTCGGCGATAAAGCCTCCCTAATCAAAATGATGCTGATAATGTGGCATGAATCGAACAGACTTTAAATAATATTTGACTGTTGTCATGGCTTGACAGCAGAAACTCAAAAAACAAAAACTTTACTTGATTATTATAGACCACGAATTAAATTCCAGGGTTTGGCAATGTTTCCTCAAAAAAATGGCTTAATCTACTTTTTAAAAATCTCTATTAAAATTCACCGATACACTTTGTTAAAATATCCTCTAGTCATATCATCTGGCCCAGACTGAGATTACATGCAGCAAAATGAACTAACTTTAATTTTACAATCCCCGTGCTGTGTTGCTTACCCTACTATTCAGCCCACGAACTTGACCCCCACGCGCCAAAGGAAGTTTGGTGTGTCTACATGCAGAATCCAGTGCAAAATATGTTCAAGTTAACAATTATGCCCTCAAATTTCTCAGACAACATAAAACCTTGTGCTGGATTCACCATGCACAACAAAATTAAGCAGATTATACATATAGGCCCAACAGTTATTCAGATACCACAACACATAATGTTTACTTCTCCACAAATTCTTATTAGGCTCATGAGGCTTCACCCAGAGTATGTATGCAAAATTTACCACTCTCCCAGGTCTCTCTGAGAACACATCTTTATTCTCTACCAGTAAATTATACACTTCTTCGCTCTCACTGTCACCAATACTCTCTGTCTCATAGAACTTCCTTTTTATCTCCTCCTCAGTCCCTACTTCATCCAACATGCACTGGGCCATGTGCAAGCTTGCCGCTAAATCATGGTTGGTTGGTTGTTTTGGGGAAGGAGACCAGACAGCGAGGTCATCGGTCTCATCGAAGTAGGGAAGGATGGGGAAGGAAGTCGGCCGTGCCCTTTGAAAGGAACCATCCCGGCATTTGCCTGGAGCGATTTAGGGAAATCACGGAAAACCTAAATCAGGATGGCCGGACGCGGGATTGAACCGTCGTCCTCCCGAATGCGTCACGTGTGGCATTTACAAATTTTGTCTCCTATATACATCCCCCAACATTCAATTCCAATACCTGTCGTTCACAGTTAATATTTGCCCCATATTTATTTAAAAATCTGTACCCAGAACCATATTTATACTTGAATTTTGAATCACCAGGAATGGGTGACTAAACAATTCTCCACCAATGTTTACATCTAACACAGCCTCCTTCCTCACTGGCTTGCTGTAATTACCAGTAGCACTTTTTATTCTAACCCCTGTGACCGGGAATTCTACCATTTTATCATTCCTGATATAATTGTAGAAAACCTCTGCTATCCCATTGGCCGTACTACCTGTGTACATCAAGGCTTCTTCACTGACTTTACCTAACTGAACTTCAACTATTGGTTGCACCTTCCTAAAATTTATCTGCTTGAGCTCTACTTCTGCTAAAAGATCCTCCTCCACTTCATTAGCACAGTACTTTTCCATAGTGCATACCTGCCCCCATTGAATGATTCTGTTTCATTATCCTCTTCAAATATTACTTCAGAAGCATCAAAGTATTATGACCACTGCCCACCGCGACGTTGGATGCCACATGGTGGCATTTGCCGGTACCTGACGCGGTAACAAAAGTATGTAAGCGGAGCAGATGCACTGGGGATCATCCTAGCGGAGATATGGGCCGCAAGTGGGGAAACCCATTGCGTCAGTGACTTTGACAAAGGACAAATTATTATTACCCAGAGCTTGTGAACGAATATCTCGAAAATGACGCGGCTGGTCGAATGTTCACGTGGTACTTTCGTGGGAACCTATGGAAAGAGGAAGAAGGACAGCGAAACTACCACAAAGCGCTAAACGATTGGACGTCCACGACTCTTCGTAGAACGTTGGTTTCGCAGGCTTGTTTGGTCTGTAAGGTAAGAGAGATGGTGATCTTTGGCATGTCTGCCGAAAGATCACAGTGCTGGTGCACGCAGAAGAGTTTCGCACCACACCGTTCATCATACATCGTTGAACATGGAGCTCCTTAGTAGACCACCCCTACGTGTGAACCAACGACATCATCAACTACGATTTCAGTGGGCAGAGGACCATTGGAATTCGATCGTCGATCAACGGAAACGTGTCGGCTCTTGTGGTGAATCACATTTTTGCTACACCAGGTCGCTGGTCGTCTCCACAAACGCCGACATCGAGGTAGTCGGCGTCTCGAAGCCTGCAGCGCGCCGCGGACTCTGGCTGGTAGGAGCAGTGTTATGCTATGGGAGAAATTCTCCTGCGCTTGCATGGGACCTGTAGTAGTAATCGAAGATACGCTGATAGCTGCGAAACGCCTGCATCCCTTCATATTCCTCGACAGCGATGTCATCTTTCGGCAGTATAATTGTCCGTGTCTCAGCCAACACAGTGCTACAGTGGTTGGAAAAGCATTATAGTAAACTCACGCTAATGTCTTGGCGACAAAATTGGCTTGATGTAAATCCTATGTAACCATCTGGGTTGCTATCGGGCGCCATCACCACGAACGCAAATCACTGGCCCATTATTTACGCGACATCTAATAACACATACCTCCACAAACCTACCAACAAACCGTCGGATTCCTTATGCGCAGAATGAGTGATGTATTTCGTTCCAAAGGTGGACAAGCAAACTATTAAGCAGGTGGTCGCGATGTTTTGGCTCATCAGTGTATACCCACAGCCAAGTCACAGACCCCTGCTAATTCTCCCGAAATCCCATCACGTTGCGGCAGCACTGCTCTATTAGTTAGAAGACTGCCCAGCCCTCTGACCATCACTGACTATGCTATCACAACGAGAAAAAAAATAAAAAAACAGACTAACGTTCAGGGAGGAATTCACCAGCATGCGGATGCTCGCGTCCAGATATTTTTTTACGACTGGCACTGTTTCTGGCAACTTGTAATCGATGACGCAAGAGAACAGTAGCAGGGCCTCTTCGCTTATTTAGATTCAGTAGTTACATTTATCTACATTCAGCTCCACGCCCACCAATGCTCAACCCTCTGCAAATCGTTATGGCTTAGCGGTGTCGCATCCCTACTGTATACAGGAGCCTATTTCTAAATACGCATTCCGCAAACCACTACAAGGCGTGGACTATGTCGTAACACAAATATCGATTTCTGCGTCCTTTTCCAAGGCAAATGTGCAATCATCGATTAAAAATGAATGTCATTCCTCACAATGTTTATTAACGAACTATAAAAAGTACGTCATAAAATAATAGTATCTCTTAAAACATCGTTGCCTTCGTCAAAAATGCTCTTACTGTAGCTAAAACAGGTCTCTGACACACAACACGCGAGGAAAGAGTAGTTCCATATTGTACGCAAATAGCAGTATATCTGCAGGGAAAGAACATTACTCCCACTTCTTCCTGAAGCAGATTTCAGACACATGAGCATCGTCGGGAGTTCTCACACTCACGTTGTGTTCTGTTGTTGCTTTCACAAGACTTCTTGGAGGTTTAATGTTAGCTGCACGCTTTGCAGTACTTTTTGCATCTCCCTTCCGACAGAATTATCCAAAGAAATCCCTACCCCTCTCAAGACGCACCTGGAAAACCACACACCGCATTCAACAAGTGCAGCTAAAATTAAACCTCCATCAAATAATCTGAAAGTTCCAACAGAACGCCATGTGACTGTGACAGATTCTGACAACGCTCACCTATGTAAAATCTGCTTTCAGGGAAAAGGAAAATCATGTTCTCTACCTACAGGCATATTGCTGCTTGCGTTAAATGTAGATGTAGTGTTGGCAGAAGAGCCAACACTGTTTTTCTAGAGGAGGCCGAAATGCACGCGTTTAATTACACGCTGACTGGCGTGAAGTCTGGAACAGGACAATATCTTGAGAATTGCAAATAAAGTAAGTAGTTGATGTAATACTTAACGTTAATCCACAATTGTAGAACATCGCTCTTGATTATACATGCTTCACATAATACATATCAATTGAATACGGCGCCTTGCTAGGTCGTGGCAAATGTAGCTGAAGGCTATGCTAACTATCGTCTCGGCAAATGAGAGCGTATTTGTCAGTGAACCATTGCTATGAACGTCGGCTGTACAACTGGGGCGAGTGCCAGTACGTCTCTCTAGACCTGCCGTGTGGTGGCGCTCGGTCTGCTATCACTGGCAGTGGCGACACGCGGGTCCGACGTATACTAATGGGCCGCGGCCGATTTAAAGGCTACCACCTAGCAAGTGTGGTGTCTGGCGGTGACACCACAGTAGATGTACCCTCTCCTCGTGTACTGTGTGTGTATTAGGTACAATAAGGGCGTTTTTGACGAAGGCAATAATGTTGTAAGAGATATTATTATATTATGATGTACTTTTCATACTTCGTTAATACACAGTGTAAAAAATAAAGCACTACAATTAAAACGATTCCTTCATTGTTTTTTCTTACATCAGTGACACGTACGTCCGTTCTTAATATAATAGCTATGTTTACACTGCGATCTTAACACTGCCTGATCTGTGTGGAAGGTCAGTGGCTTTTTAGTGCCAAAGCATGAAAGTGACATACAATACCATCGTTCTGTCAACGTACGCAGTCTTCCATGGGGTTAAAAACGTATCATTTAGTCCCTCAGAAGAATACTGTGAAGATCTATGCTGCAGAGTTTCAAACGATCCGATAAGAAGTGATTTCTGACATGTGCACCCCACTAAGCTAGTAGCGATTAGATTCTGTATTGGGGTGTATTGCAGGAGAAAAAGAAAATTTAAAAAAATGACGACCACTATGTTGTGCATGTATTAATTATTATGAAGGTGAAATTTTGTATTTTAGTGACGCCTTTCGGCTATATTATAACATACCTGCTGTAGAGCCCCAAGGACAGAAAACCCCAATTAACAAACTTAGTGGAAACTTAAAGTAGGGAAGTGAGTTATCTTGACAGTGATGGCAACTATTGACGATAAAATCTACACTGGTAATATTGGTATATAACACCTATATCATTCAAATACTGAGAATAGCATACAAAAAGGAGAGATAAAAGGAAGGGATTATCATAGATTCTTTATCAAACATCTATAGAATAAATTAAAAATCGTATGAACGAAGGTTAAATCCAAGAAAGTAATTCAATCAAAGATAGCATTTACCATGGAAGAGAGTTGTAGCCACATCGAAAAGGAAATTCAATGCGACTATGTTCAGTTAGTTGCTCTTGAGTCGCTCCAGATTTCTTTTGCAATAGTTGTTTGGACGCAATCGCTATTAGATTGTTTCAGTTTTGGAAGCTGATATTTCATGAGGTGGACTCTGAAGTACTGATCAGTCGTTCGACTGATAAAAGTTAATCTTTAGCGTTCTCAATGCGACGATACAGTAAGACGAGAGTTAGACTTCAGCTGAATGATATTGGTTTATCGGACTTAGCCTTCATTCTGATGAACAGATACAAACCTTGAGAGCAGCGACAGAAAAACAATGTGTAGTCTTGAGTAGGACACAATAAAACGAAGACACGAAGAAGGACAAGTACGCCAATTAGTCAAAAGTTGTGCATGGGGGCTTAATTAAATAAAATGCTAATAATTTTAATTTTAGTAGCTGTCTGTCCAGTTACGAAGTCTCGTAACCGGTTGGCCCTGACTAGTATTACTCCGCAATCTGACTGCGTAGAATAACAACAAAGAATGAAAGGAAATTTCCGTTAACACAATTAATTAATTAAGTCCCCAGCAACTATAAAAGCTACGAAACAACAAAGCACAAGTGTAACTGTTCTGTGTGTGGAAGTGTGATTCAACGTACACATCTGGCACGGTTCTTCCTCAGTAAGACAAGATATTTCAAACACCATTTACACTGAAGTAATTTAAAAAAACAGAAATACTATGATTGCACATAGAAATCAGAATTATACTCTAATACATGAACACAAGCCAGATGCTTTGTTGACTGAACCTGTGACCAAGAAGCATTGTTATTTAGGAAATTTGAAATACAAAATTTTTTTTATTACCTCATATATACTGACGAAAAATACACCCTGATCATTACAACATTCCCAATCGAACAGCATCGGCTGTCTAGCCCATCAGAACAACTGCACACGACATGCTCACAACTAGTACTGCTATCAACATCGTCTCAACAAGCACTGCCCACGCCAACCTCCGAACTACTACTGCCCATGGCAACCTCCGAACTACTACTGCCCACGGCAAGTTCTGAACTACCACTGCCAGTGGAGGCGGCTGAATAATACTCTTTGGCGCAATCTCTAGCGCTGTGACTCAGTGTAGCCACCTTTCATAGGCCCCTCCTCCACGGCTAGAATTTGATGGTATTTTTGCCAGCATTGGTGGTGAAAATACCACCAAATTCGTCCAAAAAAATACAGACAAAAATAAAAGATAATATTAATAAGTAAATATCACATAACTAAATAAATTTTGGCTTTGCACTGACCCTTCAATAATCTAACATATAAAATACAGTAAGGAATACAAATGCTTTCATACATGTGATTTTACATAATATTTTACACAAGTATCAATCAATCAATGGCACCAGCAATGACGAATAGGTGTAGGTAAGAGTCTCATAACATTTCATAAACAGTAAATACACAAAAAATCAGTTTATACAAATATTCACATAAAATCTTTTCAGTAGTTCAATAAACAGGTAACACTCCTCAGAGTAGTTGACAGTTCCACCAGTAGCACCCAGCAATGGTCAACAGGTGCAAATAGCAGTCTCATAACATTTCATCAGCAGTAATTAAACAGCTCCAACAGTGGCATCCCGCAATGGCGAGCAGGCGCAGACACCAACAAGTGACATCATTTCAGTAGAAGCAGTTCCATCAGTGGCACCCAGTAATGTTGACAGGTGCAGACACCAACAAGTGACATTATTTCAGTAGAAGCAGTTCCATCAGTGGCACCCAGCAATGTTGAACAGGTGCAGACAGAAACAAGTGACATCATTTCAGTAGAAGCAGTTCCATCAGTGTCACCCAGTAATGTTGACAGGTGCAGACAGCAACAAGTGACATCATCTCGGTAGAAGCAGTTCCATCAGTGGCACCCAGCAATGTTAAACAGGTGCAGACAGCAACAAGTCACATTATTTCAGTAGAAGCAGTTCCATCAGTGGCACCCAGCAATGTTGAGCAGGTGCAGACACCAACAAGTGACATTATTTCAGTAGAAGCAGTTCCATCAGCGGCACCCAGTAATGTTGAACAGGTGCAGACACCAACAAGTGACATCACTTCAGTAGCAGCAGTTCCATCAGTGGCACCCAGCAGTGTTGAACAGGTGCAGGTGACAGTCCATAATATTCACCATCACTAATCAGACAGTTCATCAGAGTTTATCAGCAGAAATTAAACATTTCCAAGTGGCACCCATCATGCTGAACAAGTGCAGGTAACAGTCCATAATATTCACCATCACTAATCAGACAGTTCATTAGAGTTTATCAGCAGAAATTAGACATTTCCAAGTGGCATTCATCAATGTTGAACAAGTGCAGGTACGAACAACAGTTTGAATGCACACACAATTGCTTTTACAAAATTATTATCAATGCTGTTACACTAAACATACAAATTATAATAAACACACAAATGATATCAGATAATTGTCATATTAAATATTACAAATACACAAATATCAGTAAACCTATAATATTTATGGGTGTCAGTGCAAGCCACAACAAACAAGTAAAATAATATTTAGGAGATAGGTCGGTACCGATTATTTGGGATTAGGAAATAAAAACACACAAAACACACTCACTCATCTTTCATCCACATTAAGTGCTACTGTGTAATTGAATAGTGTTAACTGTGTAAATGCAATTCTGTCAAAGATTTGATGTTCGACATGTGTATCAAATAGTAGTGGCATCAATGTATAACAGTCGATAATAGTTAGTCAACGTCATAGTCATCATGTCAATACCAATGTTTGCCAAGCCAAATCAAATGTACGGTTGCTGAACAACGGTCAGTGTGCCAAGATATGCAAATACTACCTCTCTCCAAAAAAAAAGTATATACTGCTTATTAATTTAACAAAGTGTGTGTGTAGACAATCTTCCTTCTACTTGAGTCTTCTAGTCTGCCATCTTCATCCTCCTTGTTCCATATAGACCAACAAAAAAAAAGGCTCCTCACTTACTTCACCTCTTATCCACCAAAACTCCAATAATCATCAGCATCACATAATCTTAATACACTCCTGGAAATGGAAAAAAGAACACATTGACACCGGTGTGTCAGACCCACCATACTTGCTCCGGACACTGCGAGAGGGCTGTACAAGCAATGATCACACGCACGGCACAGCGGACACACCAGGAACCGCGGTGTTGGCCGTCGAATGGCGCTAGCTGCGCAGCATTTGTGCACCGCCGCCGTCAGTGTCAGCCAGTTTGCCGTGGCATACGGAGCTCCATCGCAGTCTTTAACACTGGTAGCATGCCGCGACAGCGTGGACGTGAACCGTATGTGCAGTTGACGGACTTTGAGCGAGGGCGTATAGTGGGCATGCGGGAGGCCGGGTGGACGTACCGCCGAATTGCTCAACACGTGGGGCGTGAGGTCTCCACAGTACATCGATGTTGTCGCCAGTGGTCGGCGGAAGGTGCACGTGCCCGTCGACCTGGGACCGGACCGCAGCGACGCACGGATGCACGCCAAGACCGTAGGATCCTACGCAGTGGCGTAGGGGACCGCACCGCCACTTCCCAGCAAATTAGGGACACTGTTGCTCCTGGGGTATCGGCGAGGACCATTCGCAACCGTCTCCATGAAGCTGGGCTACGGTCCCGCACACCGTTAGGCCGTCTTCCGCTCACGCCCCAACATCGTGCAGCCCGCTTCCAGTGGTGTCGCGACAGGCGTGAATGGAGGGACGAATGGAGACGTGTCGTCTTCAGCGATGAGAGTCGCTTCTGCCTTGGTGCCAATGATGGTCGTATGCGTGTTTGGCGCCGTGCAGGTGAGCGCCACAATCAGGACTGCATACGACCGAGGCACACAGGACCAACACCCGGCATCATGGTGTGGGGAGCGATCTCCTACACTAGCCGTACACCACTGGCGATCGTCGAGGGGACACTGAATAGTGCACGGTACATCCAAACCGTCATCGAACCCATCGTTCTACCATTCCTAGACCGGCAAGGGAACTTGCTGTTCCAACAGGACAATGCACGTCCGCATGTATCCCGTGCCACCCAACGTGCTCTAGAAGGTGTAAGTCAACTACCCTGGCCAGCAAGATCTCCGGATATGTCCCCCATTGAGCATGTTTGGGACTGGATGAAGCGTCGTCTCACGCGGTCTGCACGTCCAGCACGAACGCTGGTCCAACTGAGGCGCCAGGTGGAAATGGCAAGGCAAGCCGTTCCACAGGACTACATCCAGCATCTCTACGATCGTCTCCATGGGAGAATAGCAGCCTGCATTGCTGCGAAAGGTGGATATACACTGTACTAGTGCCGACATTGTGCATGCTCTGTTGCCTGTGTCTATGTGCCTGTGGTTCTGTCAGTGTGATCATGTGATGTATCTGACCCCAGGAATGTGTCAATAAAGTTTCCCCTTCCTGGGACAATGAATTCACGGTGTTCTTATTTCAATTTCCAGGAGTGTACTTCAATAATACCTCTTACATCGATACATATAAACCTTATCATCAATATCATTTACCTTACCTCTTGTCCACCAAAACTCCAATAATCATCAAATTCACACAATCTCAATACCTCAATAATACCTCTTCAATACGTCGATACATATAAACCTTATCACCAATATCATTTCACTTCCATAACAACTCTTTCCTCTAGTCAGTCTCCTCGAACAAGTACAGATAAAATCCTAGTGCAAACTTCAATTCATCATCCCATACAATCTGAAGACCCAATGTCGACACACAACCTCTGTGTAATCCATCTGACCCAAATCTTCTACTCATTATGAATTATAAAATACATTTTGGTTACCTTGTCCATCATTAAATAAAAGAAATGCATACATGACCTCTAACAGCCTTTAGTTTGAATAACTTTCAGTAAGTAAGTACGAGTACGGAGTGTTAATGGTCGTAATATTTCACAGTGTGCACACCACTTCAAGAATCATGGCAAAACAGAAGTAAACATGTGGAATATTTCTTGTGTCAAGTGTCACTTGCTATTTAGATTGCTCACGAAGAATGTAGTGTAATAACTGTCAATGGTCTAAACCTAGTGTTGGTATGTCATGTCGTTAGCTTCCTTTTTATTAGCATAAATTTATACAGCTTCCATAAAACCTCCAGCTCATGTGACTTCAATGAAGTTTTTTGTACCAATGTCGTTCGTAGAATTATAGCAGCTCATTTTAAAATATAAGGCACTGAGCGTAAGCAAAATATGCAATAGCGAGTAAATATACCAGTAGAGAACAGAATGTTAACAAGTGCATGCAGCACAATCCCTATAACAAGGCTTTGCCAAGCGAACAATCTATAACACTGTTCTACAAAAATAACCTTTTTTTCTATTTCTGATAAAAAATATTGTGATCCTAGTTGTATTTTGAGTGCTGAATTGAAAACTGTTTTTGGTTTTTTTCTGTCAGGGATAGTTTATGAGTAATCGCAATTTTATTTCTTTTTTCAGTTTCTGATATAGTGCAGCAAACGTGAGGTGAAATTCGACGAACAAATACACATCTTTATGATGTTATAAGTTCATCACATTAATGGAGGGTGGGATCTAACATATAACACAGTAACCTTTGTGTATACACTTTGAAGCATTTATTTGACATCAGAAATTACAGTAATTGACAAACAATGAGCCACTGTCTTGTAATGCACATCAGTTTTTTCTCTTGCATTGTGAATCTTTCTTCTCTCGAATGATATTCCAGCAATAATATGCTAACATAAAAGGTACCCACTTCCCTTCATAGTGCCTTTCTATGGTAGAAATGTCTTTATGGAATCTTTCCCCATGTTCATCCGATACGTCACTACAACTCTCTGTGAAGTAGTCCAGATGAGAGTCCATCATATGTACCTTCAAAGACATAATGCACCCCAAATCTTGATATGCTTTTATCAAATCCTTCACCATTGCTTTGTAGTTAGTAGCTCTTCTTCTTCCGAGGAAGTTTTCCGACACCATCTTGAAACAGTCCCATCGGTTTTTTCTTTATCAGTTAAACATGCTTCAAAATTTGCATCTTTTTGCAGCTGCCTGATTTGTGGGCCCACAAATACCCCTTCCTTTATTTTTGCAGCTGAAAGACGGGGGAATTTGGTAGCTAGATATGCAAAACCACAGCCTGTTGTATCCATGGCCTTCACGAACTGTTTCATCAGGCCAAGTTTGATGTGAAGCGGTGGAAGTAGTATATATTCAGGAGCTACCAGATTTTCACGTTGTACATTCTTTTCACCAACTTTCCATCTTCGCCTAGGCCATTTCTTTTTCACATAGTGAGAATTTCGGTCTCGACTATCACACTCGCAAAGAAAACAGGCATACTTTGTGTAGCCTTGTTGCATTCCCAGTACCGTAGCAATTACCTTGAAATCTGCACATATTTTCCATTTGTGTTCATTGTATTTTAATGAATTTAGCATCCTTTGTACGAATTCGTAATTCTCTTTTGTCAAACAAGCGTAAGCTACTGCAACAGAGAGTATTTTATTTCCGTTATGGAGCAAAACACCCTTCGGACTTGTTTTCGATGCATCTATGAAAAGTCTCCATTCCTGTGAAATATAAGTGAAGTTCAGCACTTTCATCAGGCCAGCAACGTCATTGCAAAATGTCAGTGCTTCATCAGTTGAAAAATAAGAAATAAAGGCATGTTCTCTGTGCCTGAACACACTGATTTTAGTACTTTGGTGCAGTAGATTATACTCTTGTAATCTTGAACCAAGCAGCTGCGCCTTTTGTTTACTTAGTCCTAGATCACGTACTAAATCATTTAAATCTGCCTGTGTTAACAAATGTTGTGATGACTCACTTGTGCAGTGATATAAAGAATCATCATCTGTGATTTCTTCAGTACTACTTATTTCACTATCACTCGGAATTTGACCTCGAGCTCTTGAAGGTACTGGAAGGTTGTCGGAATGCTGCACTGGCATTCTCGCTGAAGGCAGATCTGGGTAAACAATGTGCCTCTTCGACTTTTTGTTTGTAAAACCCTGAATTTTTGTTAGACAGAAATAACAATCAGTAACATGGTCCTTAGGCTCCCTTCACACCATGGGAACAGCAAACAACGCCACATTCTCTTTACCTTTCCACCACTGAATTAGTTTGCAGTAACGTGTAGTACAACAGAAGTGTGGTGCCCATTCTCTATCTTGGTCTCCTACCTCTACTCCAAAGTAATGTTTGTATGCTTTCTTTATGACTGAAGAAATTTTCTTCCTATTTCTGGCAAAAGTGAACTTCCCACAGATGTAGCAGAAGTTGTCCGGCTTATATCGACATCCACGACGACGTGGCATTTCCGCAAATTTAAAAATACCACTTTGGTAATACACCTGTATTAAATTAATAGCAGGGAACTAGAGGAACGCTGATGTGTAAAAACAAGCAGTTGTTTTACCTTCAGCACCAGGCTCAATCAGTTTACACACAGGAACTAAAAAATTCAACCGTGCTCGGAAATATGAGAGACAGTTACTTGTCAGCCAAAACACCCACTCGTTAAGACTGACACAAATTGCGGCTAACACCACTGTTGTAAACTCGATGCACCTGCCCCTAGGAGGCGTGAAGCTTTACTGCCGGGGCAGCGACCGGCTGTCGCTGTTCGAGTTAATGAGATGTTTCAGGTGGTCTCAATGACATAGCTGTGGCGGGGGGTAACCTAATGATGTCTGATTCTTCCCACCTGCTGTTGCACAAGAAATTATCACATTCTATCACTACTGGATGCGGCAACATACCCATATTTCTCTATAACGTCTCTGTGTTTGGCATGAATTGTGAATATATATATATATATATACATATTACATAAAAAGTATCCCTGACAACGATATTTTGTTTACATATTTGAATTTCCCACGGTAATATGGTCTAGAAGCACATACTTTAATATAAGAAATAGAACCCATGTCGAACAGTGTAATTAATACCATAGTGTGACCTAAACTCCATGTTTGTACACCATATATCAGCATTTCTATATACCAAATTAAAGAGTAGTTATGACAACCAAACAGAAATGTGTAAATATGCAATCCATAGGCAAAGCAGCAAATATATATCTTACATAATAAACAGGTCATTAGCATCATATCAGCATAAGCAAATAAATGTTCATATGCAATCTTAATAAGTAAACATGAAGGCGCAAGCAGATAAATCACGAAGTATGACTTGCATACATAGCCATCTCAGCACGACTAATCAGGTGACAATTATAATTTAAATAAATAAGCACAGCAGGCACATAATAAAAAATTATGACATCAGTGAAAAAGCAGAGCAGCCAAGCGATGCATAATATACATAAGTAATAACCCTGTTCATTAATAAAACATTGTCAAAATCAGCAAATGTACGCAAGCACGTCGCTTCACAAGTAAATTCATAGAACATTAAATTTAGCACAAAGTATAAATCACGTAATCACGAGCAGCAAATTACGTCTAAAGTACGTACCTAAGTGAAAATATGTTACCTGAAAAATAAACTCAATTAACAGTTACCTTTTTAGTTTATTAGTTTCTTCTTCGAAATTACATTCTTCCTGAAAATTTCTCGATAGCAAGTCCTCTTAACGTCGGACACACACAGAATTTACCTGAAGTTCTTAAATATTTTATACAACCGTCTCCTGAAAAATACTGAACGTTAATAACATAATTTATCAAGTCACTATAGATTTATACTGAATTTATTCGGAGAAATTAGACTGTGTATTTGTTTACGGCTGTCGGTGCATTCGCACTGAGCGCTCGATCAGCTGTAGGTACGCGTGACGTAGGAAGTAATTGTTTGCGGTCAACGACTGCCTTGTCCGGCGCGCAGACTTGACTGTTGCTTTGAGTATGTGCCGCCGCCGGAACACGGCGCGGCATTCTTGTACTCTCCGTGTGTTTACGTATAACTGTTAGTTTCACAAAAGTATGTCATTCCACAAAAATTTTAACGTTCGATATATGATGTATTCCCTTAGAGCGCCGAGATTTAAGAGTTTCTACTTCGACAGTGTTATCATGAATAATTTTGCGAACTCTATATGGACCGTTATAAAGCAGAAAAAATTTGCGACACAGACCTTTTCCTTTGTGAGACAAACGATGAGACTTAATTAACACCCTTTGACCAACTGACAAGGTTTTTAAACAACCAGTACGTTTAGCTGATTTCTCTCTTCTAGCAGCCGCAAATGCAATACTTTGTAGAGCCAGGTTCACCACTTCAGAATGCCGCAGTTTCCGTGTAGGCGGAAAAGGAACGATTTCAGAAATGCGATTTGTCGGTGCTTTATTTTTTAATATGAATATGAGCGGTAAAGAAGTTGAATCATTAGGAAGTTCATTCAGAATGTTTTGAAGAATATGAAGATACTGATCCCATGTTCTGTGATTTTGATGACTATAAAGTCGACACAATTTATTGATTTCCTTCATCCATCTCTCTGAAGCGTTAGATTGAGGGTGAAAAAGTGAAATGAAAATTGGTTTAATCTCATGACGCCATAGAGTACGAAGCCAAATTTCAGACGAAACTGTGATACATTATCTGATATAACCTTATCAACATGTCCCACTTCTTTAAGAAAATGTTTGATGAAAGCATTAGATACTGAACGAGCTGTTGCTTTGCGTAAAGGTGTAAAACACACATATTTTGATGTCAATTCCACTACTACCAAAATGTACGCAAAACCATTAGTAGAACGAACCACTGGACCGAACAAATCGACTGCAGCCATCTCCTTTAATTTCGCTGGAATGATAGGAAACAACGGTGCTCTGTGAGAAATAGTTGACGGCTTAGCCTTTTGACATAATTTGCATTTGGCAAGACCAGATCGAATACGTTTTTCCATATTACTGAAGTAGCAATTTTCTCGTAATTTATGAAAGCATTTTCTGAGACCAAAGTGTGCATAACCGAAATGTGTATACCAAATCAATTTATTAACCCACTCATCAGGAATGCAAACTAACCAAACAGAGTTGTCGACCGATTTTCGTTTAAAAAGAATATCATTGCGAACTAAATAATACTGTCTGATCGCTACGCTTTCCTCCCTCCTCCACTTCGCCTTAATGTCCTTCCAGATTGGATCCTTGTTTTGCTCCTTAGCGATGTCCTGGAGCGAAGACGAAATAAAATTTTCATACGCACCTCCTCAGCACTTTGTTTCAAACCCATAGGTGCACGTGATAAAGCATCAGCAATAATATTTGAAGAACCCTGTATGTAAACAATACTAAAATCAAATTCCTGTAGATACAGCGCCCATCGTGACAATCTTCCATGAGTTAATTTTGTTGACACAAGAAATTCCAGAGCTCGATGATCGGTGTAAACCTTAGTATGTCTCCCATACAAAATATGCGAAATTTTGTGAAAGCCCAAACAACAGCCAAGGCTTCAAGTTCCGTAATCGAATAATTCTTTTCTGATTTAGAGTGAACACGACTTCCAAATGCAATAGTTTTCTGTACTACAACGCCGTTTTCTTCTATCTCTTCAAATAAGTGTGCACCTAGGCCTTTCTATGATGAGTCCGTTGCCAACCAAAAATCTTTAGATAAATCAGGATGTGAAAGAAGTGGAGCAGCAACTAAAGCATCACGAAGTTGTTCAAATTCTGACTGAGCTTCCTCATCCCAACACCAATTAGAATTCTTTCCAGATAGTTCACATAAACGAGGTGTGGCCAAATTGTCCAATCTAACAAAGCGTCTAAGAAAATTACAGACACCAAGGAAACTACGAACATCACGTTTTGTAGTAGGAACAGCATAATTACGAATAGCGTCTAGTTTCTCTGGATCAGGAAGAATACCTTCTGTAGAAATAATATGACCAAGAAATTTCACCTGAGAACGACCAAATTCAGATTTTTCCAAGTTCACTGTAATGCCAACTCTTGCAAAAATACGTAATAATGAATCCAAAATTTTGTTATGCTCGCTCCAAGAACGTTTAGCAATAAGAATATCGTCAACATATAAAATAATATTGTCACGAAAATAAACAGGTAAAATTTCGATTAAACTACGAATGAATGCTGCAGAAAATATATTAAGTCCAAACGGTAACTTCCGAAATCACTTTTGGGTAAAATAGTCATATCCGGTTATTCTTTACTGACTCTCTAGATAGATTAATAGTTGAAGAATTGTTTTGATAGATACAAAGAATAGTAGAAGAGAAGGCAGCAGTGCAGAAAACTAAAAGGGAAATAGCACCACTACAGCTTGGGGCCCTGTACACGCTACGGCACATATTCACTTAGTGTAGCGAATCCCCTGAGGACCTAAACAGCCACACATAACTTCCAGTTTGTGACTTAGTGGCCAATTTGGTGGAAGTGCGTACATAAATTGATCTAACCATGAACATGGATGTATGTCATTCTTAGAATTGCGAAAGATCTTAAATTTCCGAACAGTTAAAAAGTGTTTATAGTCAAAGTTTTCGCCTCGTGGCGACAAAGACCTACAGCGTCTATCCCAGTCCGAAAGTCGATTATTGCCAAGTTCGCGCGCCTGGCGCTCTCTTGTTGCATCTCGTAAATGAAATAAATTATTTTCTTCAAAATCCGCTGCTATCGGTGATTCCAAATTTCTTCTACTGTCTTTTCCTACGATTTCGCTTTCAATTTGTTTGACTTGCTTTCGTAATGCCTCAAATTCCCTTTTAACGCGTTCATTAAATTTTCCCTGATTTTCAACATGTTTATTTATGTTCTGGTACTCTTCGGTTTCTGCAAATGGCAATGGAGCTGTATCATCTGAATCTCTGTCCCCATTTAAACTAAGACTTGTCAGTTTATCTGAAATCTCCTCAACTCTTTCCGATAAGTCACCTATTTGTTCTTTCTGTTTATTTACGTCTTCCGTAAGTGTCGCGACTCGGGTTTCAGTATTGACACATTTAGTAGTTAACTGTTCATATTGCTGTGTTAGGTTATTTATTCTGTCATTTGGTACGGATTCTTCGATTCTCTCAAATATTTCTTCCTTATTGTGTGCACGTTGTAAATTTAACTCTGAAAATTTTTGTACTATCACGCGATCTTTTTCTTCCTGTTCTCAATCCTGTTCATTTTGTCTAATTTCTATTGCAATAAATCTATTATTGTGAGAATTCAAAATCGGTTGTACTTCTTCTCTAATTTCTTTCTTTAATTCATCTTTCATGTTTTTGAAACATGTCCATATTCGTGAGTCTAACCGTGTTGCCAGTGTCCCCATCTCTGTTTTTAATTCAGATCTTAACTGTGTTTCCATTGTTCCCATATCAGCTTTAATTGTTCCTATTTGTGATCCCACTGTTTTTAATTCAGATCCCAAATTTAATATTGCACTCATCAACTGCTCCATATTATCTGGTTCAAAATTCTTTTCGCCCCTTACATTTCCCGCAAAACCAGCTTCCATCGTCATAGCTGTAAAGCTAACTGTGTTCGATACTATTCCAGAATCTTCTGTCGTTAATCTCGTATTCTGAAAATTTTTTGATTGTGAAAAGTTTTGAACTGGTTCCGGACTATTTTCCCTGCTTATTAAATTATTTTCTAGTTCATTATTCATCATACTGTTCTCCTGTGTTGGCGAGTTCGCCATGTTAACAATTTCGTCATTCTGACTATCCATCATTTTTGCCTAATCGCGTAATCATTTACAAAACATACAAAAGTTGTCACTATACGAAAATTACACACAATATGACACTTTATCACCAACAATACCATTCACATGAAATGCTTCCCTCAAACACGATTAATGAACAATTGAAATCTTCATAATGGCACAAAATTGTCAAACGCATATACAAGACATCAAAAATTAAATTCTGCAAAAATACCATTAGAAGAAAGACAAGACAACTACAAATGTTCATTACCAAATCTACACATGCAATACAGACTACAATTACTAAACTACAAATTACTTCAACAATACTACTGTCTGCTATTTTTACTATCAAAAGAATTCAAAGGGACGATCCTGGCAGGGTCGCCACGTGCATGGGGGCTTAATTAAATAAAATGCTAATAATTTTAATTTTAGTAGCTGTCTGTCCAGTTACGAAGTCTCGAAACCAGTTGGCCCTGACTAGTATTACTCCGCAATCTGACTGCATAGAATAACAACAAAGAATGAAAGGAAATTTCCGTTAACACAATTAATTAATTAAGTCCCCAGCAACTATAAAAGCTACGAAACAACAAAGCACAAGTGTAACTGTTCTGTGTGTGGAAGTGTGATTCAACATACACATCTGGCACGGTTCTTCCTCAGTAAGACAAGATATTTTAAACACCATTTACACTGAAGTAATTTAAAAAAAAAACAGAAATACTATGATTGCACATAGAAATCAGAATTACACTCTAATACATGAACACAAGCCAGATTCTTTGTTGACTGAACCTGTGACCAAGAAGCATTGTTATTTAGGAAATTTGAAATACAAAAATTTTTTTATTACCTCATATATATTGACGAAAAATACACCCTGATCATTACAACATTCCCAATCGAACAGCATCGGCTGTCTAGCCCATCAGAACAACTGCACACGACATGCTCACAACTAGTACTGCTATCAACATCGTCTCAACAAGCACTGCCCACGCCAACCTCCGAACTACTACTGCCCATGGCAACCTCCGAACTACTACTGCCCACGGCAAGTTCTGAACTACCACTGCCAGTGGAGGCGGCTGAATAATACTCTTTGGCGCAATCTCTGGCGCTGTGACAGTGTAGCCACCTTTCAGTTGTCGTCAGCGTCACGATTGCTGAACTGAAGTTAATCTTGAATGACATATCGGTGTGCGTGTGTTGTAGGGACAAACAATTAATTATAGAAAGAACAATAAAATCTGAGTCAAAAGGTAAATCTTACGTGTCACCTAACTCATTAAACGGACAATACAATGTGTATTAATGCACGTTGATTGACTCTTTAAACATTTTAAGTGACTAAGTGAGTACATGAGTAATGGGCAGTGAAGAGTGATTAGTTTAAACCAGTATAACGGAGTATTTACTCCAACCTAAGTTATCTGTGGAGTTACGTCGGACCATTTTTAATAACTGGACGCAGCAACGGAATAGTAGACAGAGAAATTTCATCCTCGCTATGTATGATGTGAAAAATGACCGTAATGATGAAATCGAGAATCAAGATTTTATTTCATCACGGAACTAACCGGGCATAAAATTAAAAATAAACGATGGCAGTTTACCAGTTCGCACAAACTGAGAAGACTGTTGCTAACAGATAACAGAACGTTTCTAAACTACGCGAGGAGTTGTGTTCTTACGAGAGTCACAGGTGCTGTTCCACGTCACCCCGACGGGGACGAGCACTGTTACGAGTCGCGTCTCCTACCGGCGAGTGAAGAAGGAGGAAAGGGACGTCACATTGCACCAAAATGCATAATCCAAACATGTTTTCACTTTTAACCAGTTTAAGTTATTGCTATGTCCGTCTGAAGAAGACGTTTCTATAAACGTTGAAATCATGATGGTCAATACGATTAAATAAATCTTCTACTTTGTAGCTGCTTGGCTGTTTATTATTTTTTCTAGAATATATCATCCAACAGTTGCTTCAGAAGCCACGTACAAAATTTCAAAATAAGTGAATATATTATTTTGGCGCTATGTCAATGAACTGGTAATAAAATATAACGTCAGTATACGTACCTGATGCAGTAGAGCTCAAATCAAGTTTTTTTGGAAAATATCTTGACTGTAAGACAAATTATGGTACACTATGGCCTCAAGAGATTCAGCTGCGGTATTGATGTTTAAGATAATTCTGATTTATGTCCCATCTCAGTTGCACCGTCTTAAATGACTGATTGGTTGGTTGGTTTGGAGTGAAAGGGACTAATCTGTAAGGTCATCCATCCCTTCATTTGTTAAGTTGCAGACCAGGAGTGGTCGTTAATGGAAGGAGGCGAAAGGCAAATCCTGGAAGTCCTAAGTGCAACTTACACAATAAAAACAGATAAAAGCTCAGAAAAAAGACATCACAGGCTAGTCGTTAATAGATGAGTCAAGACAAGGCTTTAAAACCAAGAAATGAAAAATAATAAAGAGAATAAAATGTGAGAAAGAGTGGAGGCCATGCTGGGCCACCCAGTTAGGGCTAGGCCACAAAGGGACCCCTGGGGGAGGGGGGGGGGGGCAGAGAGAAGGATACGGGAGCCCCACCAACCCTTCAGGTGGTCAATGAGGCCAGAAACCCCTATCTTAAGGGAATGAACAGAATCCACCTTCGCGGTTAAAACGTTATCCCAGGTCAGCCGAGTTGGCGTCGTATGCTAGCACCATCTCCATTGCTTAAAATTTACACTTTCTTCGCCGCTATTCAATCTTAATTTCGGAAAACGGCTTTCTAACAGCTGCCCTGACATTACATGTCGGAAAATAATAAATGTTGAAAGAAAACATCAATAAACATAGTGGGCAGCCTGTAAACCATGGTTTGCCACACTGTGCGCCGCAGGACACTGGTTTTCTGAGGGAAGTGAATAAGAGCTCCGTTATGATCTAAAATTGAAGTAATCACCGAATAAAACCAGCTTTCCTCATTTTTTAAAAATCTTATTAACCTTCAAAATAAAGTGTTCCATCAAAGTACCAGTATTCTTAAAGTGTTCTGTCAGAGGAAAGGTTTGGGAAAAGCTGCTCTAAAGGAATGCCTCGCTCATCATCTAAAGCCTCGAACATTTCCACTATCTAGCTTCAATTCGGTTTCTAACCCCTGGCAAAAGGAGATAGTGCTCTCTATACCAGACAAAAGTCATATTTGCAGAGACGCAGTAGTTCCATGGCATAGCGAAGATGCACGATACAGGATGCTATGCCTGCAGTGGGGTGACCGAATCATACTCCCTCAACAAACAGCTATATGTCTCAGTTCAGTTACAAGAAAGCCTGCACATGCAGCTGAAGAATAGTAAGATTCATTTGTCGTGAAACCTCAAAAGAATCAAATAATTCACCTCGAAACAAACATTAGTAAAACGACTAGTCCTGACCCTCCTCCTGCCTTAGCTTCGACCCTGGTTACACTCTTGTCGGGTATTATTATTACGTTTGTATTACTCCTGCAAACAGTACTGCTGGTAAGCGAAGAGACGTTAAGCCTTGTTGTAGCAAATATTTTGCACTGGATAATAAGCGCAGGCACATACTGCCCAGTTTGTGGTGCATAAAACCGAAATTACAGAAAACGATGTCGGAATGTGAATAAATGTCGCCAATTGTTAAATGGTCAGCTGTGGCTGGCCGCAGGGACCGGCTGCGAGCGGTTATGTATACACACACGCGCACACACACACACACACACACACACACACACACACACACACACAGCAATGGCGCCAGCACGCTGCGGAAAATGAGGGGAAAAAAGAAAAATCTGCAGATGCTGTTCTCAATGGCAACGCTATCGTCACATCTTTCGCGTATGAAACTTAATGACGGCTGTCTGAACCCGTGCCCACGTGTAACTCTTTCAGACTGGAACTTTTTCCGGAGGAAGGAAAATTTTTATTTATGCTCTTAGGTGATTTTTTTATTGATTTTAGTTGCACGATTTACACACACATATGAGTCCATTTTCAAAACATACTTTGTACACTTGACTTCTTTTAAAGGTCTAAAATAATTGACTCTGAAATATTCACTGCTGTAATAAATAAACTGATCATGAAATAATTACTATCCAAAATAACAATAATAATATTCAGATATGCAGTAGAATATAACTAACCAAACACTTCCCTGTATCCTGGCGGCCACAAGCTGTTGCGTACTGCTACGCTTACTTACTTGATATTTTTATAGGTGGCAGCACTTGAGCATGGTGAAGAGATTAATATTCACAGCTGTGTACATGAGATTACCATTGAGGAAAAGTACTTCTGTCGCAGCTAATAAACAGCAAACTTTAATGTACACGAATGTTGCCAGATGGTGTGAAAGGATTAAGTTTAACGCCGTCTGAACACAAATGTACGTGACCTTACAAAGCTGATGCGGGAAATAGTGTTATGCAAGTAATCTACCTTCAATTTCACTTTCAAAATATTTTTCAAGTCATGTAAATAAGAGCAATGATCCATAGCTTCGGTTGGATGCGAATGCAGCGTAGTGATATTTTACGCTGATTTGTACAGCGCAACATAGAGAAATGTTCTATCATTTTCTTAAAATTTGTATTTGTTGTTTGTTTATTTTCCTGGCTTTACAGAGAAATATCAAGCCACTTGTTATTGATGGTTAGAAACGACCAAAAATAGATACACTTAAAGCCAAAAGAATGAGGCACCACGAAGGAATTATCCGAATAGGACGGAAATCGGTAAACGTGATGATGTGCAGACAAGAGAATGATTACAGTTTCAGAAAAATTGGATGATTTATTCAAGAGTAAGAGCTTCACAAACTGAGCAAGTTAATAACCCGTTGGTCCTCCTCTGGCTCTTATGCAAGCAGTTATTAGGATTGGCGTTGATTGATAGGAGTTGTGAGATGTCCTCAGGAAGGATATCGTGTCAAAATCTGCTCAACTGACGCATTTGATCATCAAAATTCCGAGCTAATTGGAGTTCCCTGTTCATAATGCTCCAAACGTTTTCAGTTGGGGAGAAATCCGGCGACACTGCTGTCCAAGATAGTGTTTGGCAAGCACGAAGAAGCTCTCATCCTGTGTTGACTGGTATTATCTTGCTGAAATGTAAGCCCTGGATGTCTTGCCATGAAGGTTGATAGAACGGGATGTAGAAAATCGTCGACGTACCGCTGTGCTGTAAGGGTGCGATGGATGACAACCAGTGTGGTCCTGCTATGAATTGCAATTGCACTCCAGTCCATCACAGCTGGCTGTCAGGCTGAATGGCGGGCGACAGTCGAATTGGAATTACAGTGCTACATGGGGCGTCTCCAGACATATCTTCCGCCTGGAACTTCATTGACTGAAGTAGAACTGCCTTCAGCGAAGACATGTCTGGAGGCGCCCCGGACACTGGTTCGGTACCAGCCTGACTGTCGCCCACCAAACGGCCCCACGGTCGGGAGTTATGGTCTGGGGTACCATTCCATTTCATAGCAGGGTCGTTTTGGTTGCATTCTGCTGTACCCTTACAGCATAGCTCTACGTCGAAGAAATTCTACGCCTCAGTTTGTTGCCCTTTTTAGGAAGCCATCCTCGGCCGGCCGCGGTGGCAGAGCAGTTCTAGGCGCTCCAGTCCGGAAACGCGCTGCTGCTACGGTCGCAGGTTCGAATCCTGCCTCGAGCATGGATGTGTGTGATGTCCTTAGGTTTAAGTAGTTCTAAGTCTAGGGGACTGATGACCTCAGATGTAGAATCCCCTAGTACTCAGAGCCATTTGAACCATTTGGAGCCATCCTGGGCTTACATTTCAGCAAGATAATGCCAGGTCTCAAAGGGCGAGAATTTGTACTGTTTGTCTTCTTGCTTGCCAAACCCTCCCTTGGCCAACCAGATCTCCGGATCTCTCTCCAATGGAGAACGTTTGGAACATTATGGGCAGAGCTCTCCAACCAGCTCGAAATTTTGACGAACTAACGCGTCATTTGGACAGAATTTCTCACGATATGCCCCAGGAGGACATCCAACAACTCTACCAATCAGTGCATTGCCGAATAACTGCTTACAAAAGGGCCAGTCGTGGAACAACGCGTTACTGACTTGCGCGATTTGTGATGCTCTTTCTCTTGAACTAATCACCCAATTATTTCTGAAATTATAATCATTTGTTTGTCTATACACGTACATCACATCTACTGATATCCATTCCATCCGGATAATTCTTTAGTGCACACCTTTTTTTCTGTCCAAGAGTGTATCGCTGTTTTTCTTTGAAGACTGTATTTCTTAAAGCCTTTGTAAGGTGTCAGGCAAATCCAACACCTTCCATGAAAACCCTGACATGATAAGCAAATCCAGTAGTATGTCACATAGCTCCAAATAAATCGTGACATTAAATCAACCAAAGTAATACGAGTAACGAGTGAGCAAACGGAATACCACAGACTAACACAAGAATGCCTAAACGCATGTCATACCTTCCCACCGTGAAACAGACGCAGTTCCGAGGGGAGAAACGAGAACGGAAGCCGAGAGCAGAACCGTGTTAAGCTAGAAGGCCCTACGATAATGGACGGACACCCACATCGCCAACAAACCACCAGGACCACCCCCCAGCCCATGTTAAAGCTAGAGCCCTCCAGAAGAACAGTATAGATCTTACGATAACACTAAAAGGACCACACCAGCCGCAGGTTTTAGCATGAGACTTTTTCGCGTCTCTGTTACGTTGCAAACCTAAAAAACATTGCCCCACCACGAAAAGTAACCGCTAGGACCACCCCCCTGCCCATGTTAAAAGCTAGAGCCCTCCATAACAACAGTATAGATCTTACAATAACACAAAAACGGCCACACCAGCCGCAGGTTTTAGCGTGAGACTTTTTCGCGTCTCTGTTACGTTGCAAACTTTAAAAACATTGTCCCCCCACGAAAAGTATAACGTTTCTCATTGGATGGACAGAATTTTTGTAGGCGGAGCTTAAGGTTAAAATTGAGATCCTGATTGGTCAGATGAAAACACAGCCAGACAGTTTTTTTTAAAACCAACTTCGGTAAATGTTAGTAAGGAGAAGTTAGGAAAGAGTTGCTTCGGAGACGGCGAGCTGTATGGAGCTGCGCCGGCCGTCGCCCCCTGACGAACACCGACAAGGTAATGAACGCACATGATGCCGCATTTTAGAGCGCATAAGGCTTCACTCAGAACTGCAGAAGTATCATCTGTTACACCCCCGTTTTGCGTAATACTAGTGTCGATCGTCAATTAAAGCTCATGGTATTCACATTTGCTATGTAAGTTAAAATCTGAAACACGATGATTTTTCTGTTATATAATTATTGAGAAGCCACATCAGCCACTGTAATTTACGACAAGTTAGATAAGTAATTAAAGATAATTGAGGGTCACTGTAGACCATTTTGATAGTTTTCTCCTTTGTGAAACTTAATTTAAACCTAGATTATAGACGTGATATGGCATAGGTCATCCTTCGATCCATTGAAGAACTTGGAAACCCATTCAGGGAATATTCGTTCACATTTTTGTTGAACGCAGTTGGTTTTTACCATCCTGTATTAAAACATTTCCTTTTATCAATAGCGCAATTTATAAACAATGTTTTGTGAGTAGAATAAAATTTCCAATGGTAAACTTAACTGCTTTTTCGACCTTATTTTACCAGCTAACTAAAAATAGGAAAGCCTTGAACCCCTTCCACTAAATTTAGTTAGTATTAAGATTCTTTTACAGGGAGTGCAGTGGAGCTGACGCTGAAATCATTAAGCATTTGGTTATATCATTGCTAGTCTCACTGAACTCTTCTGAACTCTTCATGTCATGTGTGGTCTGGCGTGTCCTTACCAGCAACAGGTCCCAGGTTCAAACTAGCCAATTCCCTAAAAAACACGCTCAGAGCGTCGTTGCGCGAAAGTGGTAGGGAGACACGACTTAGAACAACAGACACCACGCAGAATGTTAGAAAGTCTTTATTAACGATTCTGTCAACAATTGCAGTGATTTTATTTTGACTAGATAGGATACACGTTTGGATTTTGGCACTTATTCTGCAAACATTTACAAAGCATGTGTTGCCATTTTGATGTTTATTGTTAAGACTAGGCACTTCAAGTATAGCCTCAGTAGGCCAGACTTGGTAATAAACCAGTAAGGTTCGAAACTAGTCGCCTAATATAAATACTACAACTGTTGACAGAATCGTTAATAAACGATTTAAGATATGTAATGAAGTTGCTGATTCTCTGTCAACAAAATGCTGACGCTGAAAAAAGAAGAGTATATAGTTTCGTAGATGATTTGCTTTCATTTTTCGACGTCGGCTTTCATGTTACAACATTCTTCAGGTTAGAGATTCTCATTTTTTCTATGTCTGTCTATTCGTTTAATTGATTCTGACTCTTTGTGATCCCATTAATTAAAGCACGCCAATTTCTTCTGTCTGTTTACAGACTTACAGATCTAGAATGTTTAGTTGGTGCAGGTAGTCGGCCGTGGTCTTGTAGTAGGAACCACCCCGGCATTTTCCTGAAATAATTTAGGGAAACCACAGAAAGCTAAAGCAGGATTGCTGTATGAAGACTGGAGCCTCCACCGTCCCAAATACAAGACCACACTGTTTGCAACAGTGCTACCTCATTCAGTTTACCCTAGTGTACAATACTGTTTCATAAATAAGTTATTTAATAATGGTACAGGCTAACGCTGCACTGTTCATTCATTTCTCACTCCCAGTCACTGCACATGCTACATACACCATGCTCACATTGTTTCATAACACTGCATACACTATCAGTTGACGTCAGAACCATTTTGTGCAGTGCAACTGGCAGTAAATATCTCTATTAAGCTCTTGCACTTACAAGATTCCTTGACGAAATGTGTCGTTCTTCGTTGGATTTCTCTACCTCCTCTGTTATTCCACTTCCGTTAGGCTCCCAGACTGGTGAACAATCTGTATTACTCGAACTGAACTAACTAGCCTTTTACTTGCAACTACTTCCGCATAAGTGCTCGACACATATACTGCCCACTTCTCCTCCTCTCCCCTCTTTATGTCCTCCTCTTCTTCCTACTCCCCCACGTCTCACTGTGCTGGGAAAATGGAGTGTTCATTTATTCCAATCCGTGATTATTAATGTGAACTGTCATATCGAGAAAATGTCATTACAATGTAATCGAGACCGCAGCTTAGAAATTACGAAATGTTCACAAGGAGAATATGCAAACTGAAGAGCACATATCCAGGTACAGTTAGTTTCACAAGAAAATGTACTCATAATTTTAAATGCACTGTCCGCAGCCGCATCTATGGTAGTATTCTCGAATATGTAGTCAATGTGCTTTTGCACAATCTATAGATAAACAGTCTGAGAGTTGAGTGTTTTGTTTTGACGGGTGCAGTTTAAAATGAGTGCAAAATATCTGAAGCGTCACGAGGCAGTGTTCCTTGTAAACCATCCAAAGGAACCAAAGCTTTCATATGGAGCTGCTGCTAAAATTCTTAGAAAGTCAAAGACGTTCGTTGCCAAGTGGGTGAAACGATATTTTGAGATTGGAAACGTGAATGATTTACCAGAGAAAGGGTTAACGTGCGCGACGTGGCTATTCGCACTTATTTACAGCCAATTTAAAAGCTGAAAAAATGTCCAGTATCTATCAAAAATGTTCGAACGACGCAAACTGGGTGCTTCAAGAGGATAATGATCCGAAACATCGCAGCCGTCTCGATACAGTGTGGAAACAAGACAATGTGGTGCTCACGATGGATTGGCCTGCGGTGTCTCCGGATGCTAGTCCGATCGTAAATGTTTGGTCGTGTATTAAGATGAAGCTAAAAGGAAAGCGAGTATATACCTTGAAGCACCTGTCATATAAAATCAGGACGAGAGGGAGACAGTTACCGAGAGAATACGTTGAAAATCTCGTGAAAAGCATACTAAAAAGATGCCAATAATGGCGACGATTGGATTAACTATTAGGTAATTCTGCAATTAGTAATAACATGCATTTTCACGTAAACAAATACGTAACGTACACTTTCTTGTGAAACTGACTGTACATATCCATGTTAAGAAAGTAGCACGCAGTATAGACACCTGACTGTACTATTCATGTAACTCGAGACCTGACTGTGTACAAAGTCTTTCATTAAGGCCGTCTCACTCGGAGCAACATTCGCTTTAAGTTTCCTTGCTGGCTCGCGCGACGGCTACCTTGCGGGCCCCGTCGTCTGCTAGCGGGCTACCTTGCTGGGACCCTTGTAAGATTTCCAGGATAGGTCCGGTGCTATTTTTCTTGTAAGGTTCCCTGCGTGCTACCTGCGTTGTCCAATTATGAGACGTTTCGTTTGTGACGTCGGACGCGGAAAGCTTGGGCGGGAAGCCTTTGTTGATATCGCTTTTCTGCTGTTGTGACGTGCGGTAGGAAGTTCTTATAATTAATAAATAATGGCCCGGCAGTGGTCCAAGGAAGCGATTGAAGCATTGATATGTACTTACAGGGAGGAACAGTGCCTGTACGTCGTGAAAAGCGCAAACTATTATAATAATCACTTGCGTGCAGAAGCACTCGAAAGAGTTGCAAGTGCCGTGTGCCTTGTTCGACCATATACGACGAGCAAGGAGTGCTATAGCAAAATGCACAATTTACGTACTCAATTGAAAGTGGAGTACGCCAAAGTAAAATCATCGAAAAGCAGTGACGCTGGGACGAACGACGTAAGTACAAAGCTATGATTTTTGTGTTGAATGTAGAAATCTACTACTGGCAAAAATCGGACACACTTAAGACTATTTCCTAGAAATATCACACTGAATATTCACACGATTTTTGAAACGACATAATCTTGAATGGTAATGGATTACGATGTAGCTTTCTTCTGAATCAGAGGCGAAACCATACAAAGCAGTTCTTCAAATACCAATACATCCATTCGTATAAAATTTGCTAAGGATGTCTTGTATCCTATAAAATAAAGTCGTATATAACAGTCATTGTTGGTATATTTATTAAGTCAAACGGTAATGAAATGGTGATACTTTTCAAGCAAAAGTAGGTTTATGGGAAATAACCTCAACTCTTTGTGAAGCATGGAGAGCACACCTTCTCCAGCGTTTCTCCTCTTTATCCAGTATTTCGTCCATTCTTTCTTTCTTTCTTCTTCTCTCATTAGCATGCATTTCTGCATCGTTTAGCACCAAAACAGCTAATAACGCCAGTTTGCTCTGAACATCTGTACCTGAAGCAGCCACCTTCGTTCGATACAACTTGCAGCCGATCACAACACAACCAGCTGCCGATCTTGCACCGTGGGAGAGCTTCGGCATGGAAGATAGCCGGCTCCTTCCCTGCAAGCCGGCAGGCATGCACGCCATCTCGCAGACTTGCGGCGAACCTTGCTCCGTGTGAGACGGGCTTTACACCTCCAGCTGCTGGGATGCATAAATTCTGAGGTAAGTCCACCCTAGACCAGGCTAAATATGCAGTAGATGTCTATGGAAGAAACACAGAGATGACAAATCTACTCCACAATACGTAATAGTCTGCCTCTGTGCTTTACTTACAGAAATCGAAAGTGCTAGTGCACGGGAACCTGAAGTCTCCGGAAGGTGAAGGAGAGTTTTGTTGCAGTGGGACGAACACTGCTTCATCCTCTCCCTTTTCTTTTGACATGGCAGCCTCAATCACATTGGCCAGCGTTCTCGTATGGGAATTGTTTTGTGCCTGTTGTCGGTTGTGCCTGAAAGTTCAGTGATGTGTACAACTAGTACAACTGTAACGAACGACATTTGCATTGAGACATGGATGCTGTGTTGGAACAAATAAGCCTAAATTATCCGTTTGTTATTACCTTAGATGTGATCCTATTGCCGTTGTGTCGTAAGACGAACGCAAACAGATGCAATGTGCAGGGCGACGTTGCCTCGCACGCCTTCCTCTCATCAGCTGAGGCGAATTTGTGAACGTCTCTAGGGAGACACACCAATGTTGCTGGTGGTATGTTGACGTTTCTATGGAAACACTTCATTGTAGCTGACGCTATGTCGTTTTGATTCTGTAGTCGATGGCACTTGGCAGTTAAAAACTAATTTTCAACATTCGTCTGCAGCACCATATCTCAAATGCTTAGATTATCTTTTGTTCCCGTTTTCCCACAGTCCATGTTTCACCATCATATAACTCTGCTCAAAACGTATATTCTCAGAAATTTCTTCCTCAAATTAAGGACTATGTTCGATCCTAGTAGACTTCTGTTGTCCAGGAAAGCCCTTTCTGCCAGTGGTAGTCAGCTTTTCATGACCTCCTCGCTCCGTCCGCCATTGGTTATTTTGACAAACTGCCTATTGGCTTCTGTCTCGGGTTCTTCGGCCGACGTTCATCTAATGATTTTTCTGACGTTTCGCCAGCACGAGTGGCTGGCATTGTCAAAGCTTCACGCTCCATTGCCGGTGGTGAACTGGAGCCGAGCTCGCGGGCGCAGACTATATGTACCTGGCGCGCCAACGTCCGAGGGCTTCTCCGCGGTCATTTACAGTGCCGTTCTCCTCTTGCTACCTGCGACGGTCGTTCGCTGCAGTACGGGAAGCCAAGATCCGTTTAACTTAAGGCTTTCCTATTTCTTGTTCAAACTGTCCGCGTGTTTTTGTATTTCTAGAGCTTCTCTGAACATGCGCGTGTGATAGTGCTTCTCTACAGCCAGAACTTCCGTATCAGCGAATTTTATTACGTGGTCGGCCTCATTCAGCGCGTGCTCTGCCATTGCCGATTTCTCCACCTGCCCCAACCTGCAATGTCGTTTACGCTCTTTGATCCTGGGGTTAATGGATCGTCCAGTCATTCCGACATAAGCTTTTCCGCATGTGCATGGTATACGGTATATTCCCGACATTGCAAGTGGGTCTCTTTTCTCCTTCGCCGATCTAAGACACTCTTTGATCTTCCTTGTCGGTTTGAAAATCGTCTTTACGCCATGTTTGCGCAATATAGGCCGTCCGTCCGTCACTCTGGGAATGTATGGCAGAAAGGCCGTATATTGCGCCAACATGGCGTAAAGACGATTTTCAAACCGACAAGGAAGATCAAAGAGTGTCTTAAATCGGCGAAGTAGAAAAGAGACCCTCTTGCAACGTCGGGAATATACCGTATACCATGCACATGCGGTAAAGTTTATGTCGGAATGACTGGACGATCCATCAACAGCAGGACCAACGAGCATAAGCGACATTGTAGGTTGGGGCAGGTGGAGAAATCGGCCTTCGCAGAGCACGCACTCAATGAGACCGACCACGTAATAAAATTCGCCGACACGGAAGTTCTGGCTGTAGAGAAGCACTATCACACGCCCTTGTTCAGAGAAGCTGTAGAAATACAAAAACACGCGAACAGTTTGAACAAGAAAGAGAAAAGCCTTAAGGTCAACGGATCGTACTGCAGCGAACGACCGTCGCAGGTAGCAAGAGGAGAACCGCACCGGAAATGACCGCGGAGAAGCCCTCGGACGTTGGCGCGCCAGATACATACTGTATAGTCTGCGCCCGCGAGCTCGGCTCCAGTTCACCACCGGCAATGGAGGGTGAAGCTTTGACAATGCCAGCCACTCGTGCTGGCGAAACGTCAGAAAAATCATTAGATGAACGTCGGCCGAAGAACCCGAGACAGAAGCCAACAGGCAGTTTGTCAACAAGTGGCCACGAAAGCCTTAACAATTTTGTATTGGTTATTTTGCTGCCTAGGTGCCAGAACTCCTTAACTTTATCTACTTCGTGACCATGAATCCAGATGTTACGTTTCTCGCTGTTCTCATTTCTGCTACTCATTACTTTCGTCTTTCTTCGATGTACTCTCAATCCATATTCTGTACTCATTAGACTGTCCATCCAATTCAGCAGATCATGTAATTCTTCTTCACATTCACTCAGGGTAGCAACATCATAGCGAATCGCATCATTCAAACCCTTTTGCGTTGAGTTTTAATTCCACACCTGAACCTTTCTTTTATTTCCATCATTGCTTCTTCGATGTACATAGATTGAACAGTCGGGGCGAAAGACTACATCCCTGTCTTACGCCCTTTTTAATCCGAGCGCTTTGTTCTTGGTCGTCCACTCCTATTATTCCCTCTTGGCTCTTGTACATATTGTAAATTACCCGTTTCTCCCTACAGCGTACCCCTATTTTTCTCAGAATTTCGAACGTCTTGCATCATTTTACATTGTCGAAAGCTTTTTCTAGGTCGACAAATCCTATGAACGTGTCTTGGTTTTTCTTTAGTCTTGTTTCCATTATCAACCGCAACGTCAGAATTGCCTCACTGGTGCCTTTACCTTTCCTAAAGCCAAACCGATAGTCATCTAGTGCATCCTCAATTTTATTTTCCATTCTTCTGTACATTATGTTTGTCAGCAACTTTGATGCAGGAGCTATTAAGCTGACTGAGCGATAATCCTCGCACTTCTCAGCTCTTGCAGTCTTCGGAATGGTGTGCATGATATTTTTCCGAAAGTCAGACGGTATATTGCCAGACTCATACATTCTACACACTAACGTGAATAGCCGTTTTGTTGCCACTTCCCCTAATGATTTTAGATATTCTGATGGAATGATATAGATGACTTGTGTCTTATTTGATCTTAAGTCCTCCATAGCTCCCTTAAATTCTGATTCTAGTACTGGACCCCCATCTCTTCTAAATCGACTCCTGTTTCTTCTTTTATCACATCACACAAATCTTCCCACTTATAGTGGCCTTCAATGTACTCTTTTCACCTATCCGCTCTCTCCTCTGTTTTTAACAGTGGAATTCCCATTGCACTCTTAATGTTACCACCTTTTCTTTTAATTTAACCGAAGGTTGTTTTCACTGTCCTATATGCTGAGTCAGTCCTTCCGACTATCATTTCTTTTTCCATTTCTTCACATTTTTCATGCAGCCACTTCGTCTTAGCTTCCCTGCACTTCCTATTTATTTCATTCCTCAGCGACTTGTATTTATGTATTCCTGAATTTCTCTAAACATTTTTGTACTTCCTTCTTTCATCGATCAGCTGAAGTATTTCGTCTGTTATCCATGGTTTCTTCGCAGTTACCTTCTTTGTTACTATGTTTTTCTTTGCAACTTTTGTGATTGCCCTTGTTAGAGATGTCCAGTACTCTTCAACTGTACTGCGTAATGGACTATTCATTATTGCTGTATCTACAGCCTCAGAAAACTGCAAGCGTACGTTGTCACTCCTTAGTACTTCTGTATCCCATTTATTTGCGTATTGATTCCTCCTGGCTAATGTCTTAAACTTCAGCCTACTCTTCATCACAACTACATTGTGATCTGAGTCTATATCTGCTCCTGGGTACGCCTTACAATCCAGAACGTGGTTTCGGAATCTGACCATAATGTAATCTAACTGAAATCTTCCGGCATCATCGGGCCCTTCCCAAGTGTACCTCCTCCTCTAGTGATTCTTGAACAAAGTATTCGCTATTATTAGCTGAAATTTATTGCAGAACTCAATTAGTCTTTCTCCTTTCTCATTCCTTGTCTCAAGCCCATAGTCTCCTGTAACTTCTTCTTCTACTCCTTCCCCAATAACTGCATTCCAGTCCCCTATGACTATTACATTTTCATCTCCGTTTGCGAGTTGTATAACCCTTTCAATATCCTCATATACTTTCTCTGTCTCTTCATCTTCAGCTTGCGACGTCGGCATGTATACCTGAACTATTGTTGTCGGAGTTGGTATGCTGTCGATTCTGATAAGAACGACCATATCACTGAACTGTTCAAAGTAATACACTCGCTGCCCTACCCTCCTATCATAACGAATCCTACTACCGCTATACCATTTCCTACTGTTGTTGATTTTACCCTGTAGGCATCTGACCAGAAATCCTTGTATTCTTTCCATTTCACTTCAGAGACATGTACTATATCTAAAATGAGCCTTTGCAATTCCCTTTACAGATTTTCTATCTTCCTTATCACATTCAAGCTTCTGACATTCCACGCCCCGACTCGTAGAGTGTTATCCTTTCGCTGATTATTCAATCTTTTTCTCATGGTTGCCTCGCCCTTGGCAATCCCCTCCAGGAGATCCGAATGGGGTACTACTCCGGAATCTTTTACCAATGGAGAGATCATCATGACACTTTTTCAACTACAGGTCCCATGTCCTGTGGATACACGTTATGTGTCTTTAATGCAGTGACTTCCATTGCTTCTGCATACGCATGCCGTGAAATAATTTGTAGTCCTGAATCCAGTTTTATTTAATGAAGGAAGGTTGTAGCCGCCGGTGTGGCCGAGTGGTTCTAGGCGCTACAGTGTGGAACCACGCGACCACCACGGTCGCAGGTTCGAATCCTGCCTTGGGCATGGGTGTGTGTGATGTCCTTAGGTTAGTTAGGTTTAAGTAGTCCTAAGTTCTAGGGAACTGATGACATCAGAAGTTAAGTCCCATAGTGCTCAGAGCCATTTGAACCTTTTTTTTAAGGTTGTAGAAGGTGGATAGGGTTTAATTAACCGAGAGACTGCATAGGAGTACAGAGGTTGGAGAAAAATTGGGAACACCGCGAGAAATGCCTCCTTGAATATAAATGCAGATGCTAGCCAAGCCTACAGGTTGGTGTTGTATTTGACCACCAACGGCACCTGTACGGTACGTCCGCAGCTCGTGGTCTTGCGGTAGCGTTCTCGCTTCCCGCGCACGGGGTCCCTGGTTCGATTCCCGCCGGGGTCAGGGATCTTTCCTGCCTCGAGATGACTGGGTGTTGTTGTGTCGTCTTCATCATCATCATTCATCCTCATTACAGTCGGAGGAAGGCAATGGCAAATCACCTCCACTATGACTTTGCCTAGTACGGCGGTGCGGGTCTCCCGCATCTTCCCCTACGCTCCTCGGCGAATGGGACCTCATCATCGTCAGTACAGTACCCTCAATACACTACAAATGTTCTTTGTAGTTGCCAGTGCGTTATGTCGGAGCTAAGTGAATTCCAGCGTGGGCAAGTTGTTGGTGCCCGTATGGTAGGTGCTTCTACAATCAAGGTAACCGAAGTGTCTGGTATTCCAAGCAGCTCCATTTCGAAGATCTACACAGCATACTGGGAAACCGAAAAAGCATCACCAGCTGTAAGTCAAGACGCGGAAGAAAGTGTATGTTGAGCGAGACAGATGATCATTGTAGAGGACTGTGACAAAAAGTAAGAGGACGTCTGTCCCAAAGGTAACTGCAGAACTGAACGTCGTATTCGCGAGTTCTGTCAGCACCAAATGGTTTCCATACGCAGGGAATTTCAGGGAGAGCTGAAATTTCAAAACCACTCATTGATGGTGCAGATGCCCGTAACTGGAAAACATGGTACTGAAACCATAAAACCCGGACTATGGAGCAATGGAAGAAAGTCATTTGGTCAGATGAGGCTTTTTTCACGCTTTTTCCAACTTCTGGCTGAGTTTACGTCCCAAGAGTGAAACATAGCGGGGGTTTCGATGACGATATGGCCATATCGTGGTATTCCACGGTCCCCATAGCTATTAGGCAAGGTCGCATCAAATGCTAAGGAGTATGTTACTGTTTTGGCCGATTAGTTCCATCCGAACAATGTTTGTTCCCCAGTAGTGATGAGTTCCAAAACGACATGCGCCATGTTCACACAGCTCGTGGAGTCCAGGACTGGTCTTGTGAGCGCGAGGATGAATATTGTCGCATCCGCCCTGACCACCACAGTCACCACATCTCATATATAGCGAGCCTTTGAGGTCTACTTTGGAGAGAAGGGTGCCGTGATCGCTGATCACCTCGATCATCGTTACCTGAAGCTGATACTATTTTGCAGGAAGAATGGTATAAGATTTCCTTTCAAACACACTAACCTGTATCGATTCATTCCGAGAAGACTGGAAGCTGTTTTGAATGTCGAAAAGTTTCCTAGACCGTATTAACCATGGTAAAGTGTTGTGATTTGGTGTTTTCAAAAAAAATAGCTCTGAACCCTATGGGACTTAACATCTGAGGTCATCAGTCCCGTAGAACTTAGAACTACTTAAACCTAACTAACCTAAGGACATCACACACATCCATGCCCATGGCAGGATCCGAACCTGCGACCGTAGCGGTCGCGCGCTTCTAGACTGAAGCGCCTAGAACCGCTCGGCCACACAGGCCGCAGGTGTTTTCATATTTTTGCCCAAAACCTTTACGTCCAGTAATCGAGAGTAGTTTATACATAATTAATCACTGTTGTTAATAAAACCAATGCTGGCGATCGTTATTCCAAAAAGTTAACTAACGAAGTTTGGCCACAGTTGGATGCTAGTACGCCAAATAAAATGTTTCCTTTTCCTAATGTAAGACAATTACGCCCGATGGTGAAATCGAGTGCGCCATTCAATATATGTACCGTGAGGATGAGCTTTTCTCCTATGTGGTTGCAGATCTATACAAGTGACAATGAAAGCCGACTATGGATGTCACACTCTCCTTATTATCAAGCGAGCTCTCACAATGGTTAAAGTACTAAACTCACATTCGAGTGAAATGAATTCAAATCTTCTTCCAGCCATCCAAATTTAGATTTTTTATCGTTTCTCTAAATCACTTAAGGAAAATGCCGCAGTCGAAGTTAGGAAAAGGTTACAGTAGAATTCCCGCTCTATCCTCGTCCTATGCGAGATTCTGCGTCATGTTTGTTGACCTCACCCTGCATAGGGCTTAAAATTTTGATCCTCCTTCCTGCCTAATAAAGTATCCTGTACCTACTCATCATCCGCATCTCGGGACTCAGTGAATTCTTGAAGTTCACCCACTCCCTCCACATCCATAAACAATTAAAACAGCACCTACCCCTTCCTCTTAATAGTGTGGCTTCTGTCCTAACTTGTACACCAACGACCGATTCCTATACCAAATCGGCTATCTATTCTACCACATCATTCCACCGTAAATCTGCCCTTGTTGTACCCCTAGACGTTGAAAAAGCATATATACCCACTTTCAATAAAGTACTCGTATGTTTGCCTTATTGCATCCATTGCATCAGATTGCACACACTACCGGTCTCCGTTTCAACTAGACCACTGCGAGGATGCTTCAGAGCTCTGTTCTTTCTGACTCCTACGTATCCTCTACATCGCCGATGTGTCTTAGCTTCTTCCTCCTTACCATCTCCTAAACTACACCGCCACCCTAGCCTTACATCCTACCCTCCAAATATACCACCAATCCTTTCAACTCTACCTCAACGCCTCATGGTGCAACTAGTGGTTCCTCAAGATCTCCGCTTCCAAAAACTCTCGTCTATAAACTAACATGGAAATCCCAGCTTCTAATCTTACAATAGAAAGCCCGCCACACCAGACCACTAATCAGTCGGGGATGCGGATTGTATCCCTCCATCACACTCCAAATCTGCGAAATATTAATCTGAGACATTCTCTCTTATGCCAACGTTGCCTCGCTTTCCCCAACACCAAAATTCTGGCACCCCAAATCCTGAAACAGCTTGCCTCCTACCTCGCCTTTTCATATGTCTGTGCTCTCATCTTCGATTTTTCTCCTGTGTCCAGTCAGCATGTTAATTATTGGATTTGGCATTGGGCCACATGCCCTCGCTGTCACAGACCTTTCCCAGCCCTCCCACAAACCTCCCCCCCCCCCCTTTCCGAGACGGAATTTGTGTACCCTGTAGTGTGTCTTAATATAATCCCATGCAAAGTGTGCGAACGTTTTCTAAATATTTGAGAACTGTGTAACTGTGGCAGTGCATGGGCACCATCCTGAAATTCACCTAGCTGGATGTAGGAAATTGCCTAAAAGCCATCCAGGTTGGGTGGCAAACCAGCCCTCGTTGTTAACCCACACGGCAAATTCGATCCGCGGCCGGCGTGGCTCCAAGTATCCGAGATGGGGTGTGATAATGTGCACTGCTATCCCGGCAACGTCCTTTGAATACTGTATAAACTTATTAATTTGAGCCCTCTTCTCTTTCCACAGTGAGCATGTGTAGGTTCACAACGTTGAAACGAGTCACCTAACGATTTCATCCCTTCCTGTTCCTCCCGGCCTGTTCCCATTTCTGTATGGCATCGCCATTTGTTGCATGCGTTTTAGGAAAGTTAGTGACTGTTAATGGATGGATGCCCATACTGATGCACCCACTTCTCACCCAGCCTCTGGGATTGTCCTACCTGTCTGTGTCCAGAGTAAATCTCAAGTTCAACTGTGAGAACGTTTTCTAAATCCTTGCATAGAGTCTATATGACGGTATTTACCTAGATGAATGTGTGAAACAGCCTAAAAAGCAATTCCAGGCTGGCCAGATCACAGCATTCCTCGTTCACCTGCAAGGCAAATTCGATCTGGGGCAGGACTAGCTATCCTGTTCCCAGAAGGGGTGTGTTAATGGGCTCTGCTACCCAGGCAGCTCAATGATTTCATACCTAATCTTGTTTCTCATGTAGACAGGTTTCTGCCCTTATTACCAACCCTCATACTCTGACACACTTGTACCAGCACATCCCCTGAAACACCTAAAAACAATCCACATCTTATGCCATTCAGACTTAAGACACTTCCTCCAACATGACCACTAAATCCATCTAAATGCAAATGCAGGAATTGACAGAAATCCATCGTAGCCTATTGCAAAGACAATTAATATGAATGTAATATAATGTGAATGTAATCCTTTGGACAGCATATATGCGTTTCCAATAAATAAATCTACCTAAATGTGAACCCATGCATGTATTAACAAAAAACTTCTTTTCCTGTCTATATGATGGCTCCTCTACTATTTTCTCCCTTACTTTCAAATTGTTTGATAGGGCGTCTCTGTCCACATATTTTTTCCATCCTGTATTATTCCATAATACTCTCCCATAAAAACTTCATCACCCACTGTTCACCTTCTAACTATAAATACAATTGGATATTATCCTTCAAGAAGACATCAAAGAAGTCATCATTATCTGTTATATATTACATATAGCAGAGTGTATGTGTGTGCATGTGTGCAGCATGGATTCTTCCCAAACTCAGTGATCTATTTCAATCAAACCTGTCACAGTAACACCAGGTCACACTAGCTAGTATTGGCGCTGTGAGGTTTATAGACTCGTAGCTCCAATACTGACAGAGATATGAGTAAAAACGTGTTTTTTTCCAGACCCTGCCATATAGATTGTTCTGCATGACAGGCATGTTGTATGGGAACAGTTCAAAAATGGTTCAAATGGCTCTGAGCACTATGGGACTCAACTGCTGTGGTCATAAGTCCCCTAGAACTTAGAACTACTTAAACCTAACTAACCTAAGGACAGCACACAACACCCAGCCATCACGAGGCAGAGAAAATCCCTGACCCCGCCGGGAATCGAACCCGGGAACCCGGGCATGGGAAGCGAGAACGCTACCGCACGACCACGAGATGCGGGCTATGGGAACAGTATCAGACGCCAAGTAGACCCACTTCACAGGGCAGCATTTCCGAACCTGGAGAAGTACGCTGCCCTTAATGACAATTGTGTTGTGTTGGAATATTACCAGTGTGCTTTATCGATCTGATTTGCATGATAGCCTGTATGTCAGGGCAAATTAATGATTTTCAGGCCGCTGATGTGTACCCTGCCCTATGTGACAGATGTGTTGTCGGAGTAATATTTTCCTGCTTTATTGAAATGTGTTGTAGGGGCTACACATGCTAATGAGCATGGTTGGGACAGGTTGAGATGAGAAGAGGAGGAGATTGACAGAGCGAGGGGGAGGAGGAAGTGAACAGAGGGATGCGAGGAGGAGGAGATGCATGATGCAGGTGGAAGGTGTAGAGAGATAATGGACAGATGGGAAAGGAAGAGGGGGAGGTAGAGATGGAAAGAGAAAGAGGGAGAAGGATATGGCAATAGGAAGGGGGAAGAAGATATGAAGGGACAAAATGGTGAGGAGATAATAGGCCAAGAGAGGGGGAAATGATATGAAGAGACAGAAAGAGTGGGAAGACGAGATAGACAGGGAGAGATGGGAGGATGAGGTGGACAGGCAGAGAGGAGGAGGAGGAGAAGGAGGACGATGGGGAGACGCATACATGGACGAATCTGACAGTAAAAGCCCAGTTTATTCAATAAACACACTGGAATTTAATATTTGTTCGTGTTTTTAGACACTAATTTTATTCATTTCTTAAATCTCTGTGCCTGAAGGGTGGGTATGCTACGCTTGAAGTCCACCTACAGCCCTCCAAGATGAGGATGAAATAATAATAAAGAAAAATATTGCTTCCCCCGTTCTATTTTCCTTACAATCTATTTAAAGGCCTTCGGAAGTTCGTGACAATCGATGAGAAAAGTCTTTTAAATGTCAGGAATCTCAGACCCACTCGACCAGCAGAGCCTCCTGCGCATAAGGGAAGGATGAACAGATATGTTGTTGAGGGACACATTTATCCGGCAACTCGACCAAGGCCTAGGTGAGTCCTTGAAGGTAGCTAAGGTAACATCGACATAATCGTATGCTAAGCTAAAGTCTTCTAAGTTGTACTGCGCTATATTTCTCTTCAAACTACTGCAGTGCTGATGCTCGACGTTTAGACCACTCTACTGGGATCTTCTTCAGAACTTTTCTGGTGTTCCTTAGTGCCTGAACACCTAAAAGAGACATATCAGTGCAGGAGAGGATAGCTCTCATTGACCTCAATAGAAGTGAAGACATCTTTATCACCTTTATCAAATAAGTGAGTTACCGCCGTTCTTATGAAAACGGTGGAGTACCACAAGAAGGTCAGACAACTGTCTGTTGCAAGCTCGGATATGATCCGAAGAAGAAGATCGTAAGAAAATTGAAAAATCCGTTAAACATGAAGCTGATGACTTAGATCAGTCAACTGCTGAGGCCTTTGACAGTCAATTCATTTATTCATTCTCCACAACTGCAGCATATTGGCCAACATATCACATTATTGTGTGTAACAGAAAGTGCATGTAGTAATTACTGGCCTAGTCCCTATGGCCTCATCCTCTTAAGCGTTCAGCACATACATTGAACACACCTTCTCTTTCCCCTCCCTGTATCCACCCCTCCACCCCTCCATCCCTCTGGTGACCAATTTCCAGAATTTCATGTATTTTCACATGGTTTGATAGAGAATATCATACCATTTACGCCACTGTTCTCGATATCAATCACATAGAAGTATGCTGCAGATCGCCAGAATAGTATAATTCTGAAGATAAACGGTAGAAATTGTATCTCTAGAATTTAAGTGAGGTCATTACTACAGACATGCTGCAAACCAGTGAGTAACTAAAAAATTATTGTCTGTGAAGATTTTTACGTGAAAACTCAAAAACAGACGAAACTGTGCTGGCATACGCTGACGCCAGCAAGCCAGTCGGCCAGTCGGTAGCAAGAAGATCGCTAGTAGGCGCTGGATCAGGCGCGCCTATCAGGAGAGAAACCAAAGACACTCTCGCCAGCAACATGCCGCCAACGCCCTCTGGACTGCAAGTATTTAGATCGCCGCTAGGGACGGGAGGGCCCCAGTAACTAGCACAGTTTCAGTCAGCAGTGCAGTCGCTCAGTCACTGGCTCAGTCACTGACACACCAACTCGCACACTAGTTTTGCGTCTGTCATTCATCGCACAGCGAGACTTGTACTTCACCAGCAGTGGGGTTAATCTGGACTACTACAGAAGGGCTTCTACCACAACACGTCAACTCTCTTAAAGATATGTAGCTTCCTTTTTATGTAAATAAAGAACCCTGTTAATAAATGTATTCAATTGCGTTATAGAGTGAGGATACTGGCCAACAAACAACATCATGTCCCTTGATTCCTATGGTACAAGACCCTACACTGTCGACGAGGACACTACAGATACTGGTACTTCCATTCGTAGTTTTTAAAGAATACCGATCTCGATGATATAACAGATTCCAGATCATCCTTGTATTTTGCAAAGTTAACTAGGGTTTTAATACTCCCAATCGCATGTTTTTCTTCTGTCTAGAGAAGCAGCAAATGTCTCTCCCACCAGTGTTTCACCATCTCGATGCAAACAACACAGCACAATCGATGTTCTCTCAACCAAAGAGAAACGGGAAATGTGTGTAATGGCAGTATACCTCATAGAGGCTTTTGGAACTCTCGGACCTGCTGCACCGACAACACAAAGGGAGAGGGGGTTTGTAACGACTTGTCTCACTACAGATCCAACAAAGAAGTGTCACGTCAGTGATCACACCACCTCACAGTTGAACAATAGGTCTCCGGACGTTGATCTGGCGACACACAAAGAAAGAGAGAGACGTGTAATGACATATCTCCCTAGTCTGCAGCCCCAACAAAGAAGTGAGATATCACTGTTCACGCTACCTCACAGTCAAACAAGTGTTTCTGTAATCTTCATTGAAAGTTTGAATCTCATTGGCCAAGCAGTCAATTGGTCAATTTAATTGGGGGGGGGGGGGGGGGAGAATAACTGCCCTGCACAAGCTGCCGATATATTTAATCTTCTCAAATCTCCAAGTAAAAATCGCAGAATACTCGCAATACACGCGATCGCGAAGTGTGCCCAACATATACTGAGTACTTATTCGCTGTTCACCCTCCCAAAGGGCGACACAGTTAGGTCAACTGCACCCTCATACTCCGCATGAACGGTTCAGAAGTCTCAGCGATGGCTGTCACCTTAACCCTATTGCGGTCCATGGGGGTTTACTTCCCACTAAATTGATTTCTTCACAGAGTTTAAGGGAATATGTGTCACCACTTCTGTATGCTCCTGGCATCTAGTGGCAATCCACTTCACCAGCTGTAGTTTCTGTTTCTTGTGAAATATAACCTTCATGTCTGTGGGAAGTATATGTCCCGCCAGACAACGGTGTTTAAATAGTTATTGGGAAGTATGGTTACCACCAAAGTAGTTTCTAGAAAGGGCTTGGGAAATACACTTACCACAAAATTAATCTCTCCTTTGTGGTCCTAGGGAAGCATACCTACCACCAACTTAGGGGTATCCCAAAGCTTTTGGGAATATGTCTTACACCTCTGTCTATCTCTGACATCTTGTGATAGTACGCTCCACCAGGTGTATGAAAACGGCTGCAACAATCAATTTCTGTTTGTCTTGGGATCTCTGCTGTTGTCGGAACACATTGCTTCACTTCTGCAGTAAGCATTATTGTGACCTGTGTCAGCTCATACCTCTACTGCGTGATAAATTTTCAAGGACTGCTTTCACACCGTGATAAGTAAACTTTAATAACGGTAACAGTTATTTTTAAAATAAAGTAAAAGAAAACATAAAATAAAAACAAAAACTATTTATTATTTCGTATGTGTAATGCCAACACTTCTGTATGCTCCTGGCATCTAGTGGCAATCCACTTCACCAGCTGTAGTTTCTGTTTCTTGTGAAATATAACCTTCATGTCTGTGGGAAGTATATGTCCCGCCAGACAACGGTGTTTAAATAGTTATTGGGAAGTATGGTTACCACCAAAGTAGTTTCTAGAAAGGGCTTGGGAAATACACTTACCACAAAATTAATCTCTCCTTTGTGGTCCTAGGGAAGCATACCTACCACCAACTTAGGGGTATCCCAAAGCTTTTGGGAATATGTCTTACACCTCTGTCTATCTCTGACATCTTGTGATAGTACGCTCCACCAGGTGTATGAAAACGGCTGCAACAATCAATTTCTGTTTGTCTTGGGATCTCTGCTGTTGTCGGAACACATTGCTTCACTTCTGCAGTAAGCATTATTGTGACCTGTGTCAGCTCATACCTCTACTGCGTGATAAATTTTCAAGGACTGCTTTCACACCGTGATAAGTAAACTTTAATAACGGTAACAGTTATTTTTAAAATAAAGTAAAAGAAAACATAAAATAAAAACAAAAACTATTTATTATTTCGTATGTGTAATGCCAACGCAGAACAGCTCAGAAAAGAGATGTGTGAAATTCATTTACCACCGTAGTTTTATACCTCACAGAAGTGCCGTGATGATATTACCACCATAGTTTTTGGCCCCAAATCACAAAAAAATTATCAAAAAATAAATATAGACAGCTGATCATAATTCTAATAGGACAGCAAAAAAATTATCTTCGCTGAGTTGCTACAAAAAATGCGCCCTCGAATGGGTTAAGCTGGAAAGATCTATTCGTTCTGGCCACCAGCTATCTCTGCCACTTGCCCTGACACGAAGTAGAGTCATCCTAGGAAACCACCTACTTATTTAACAGATTAATTACAATTAAATATTACCATTGCAGCAACAGTCTCGTGACATTCGACAACGAGTGATATATCGGAAATACCTCCTCCTGGCGGCTTTGCTTCTGGAAATATCAGTTTCCATGTAAATATACGAGTATCTCCTTCTTATGACTGGACAGAATCTTTCCAAGTAAAATCTATCATACCCCTTACAACTATCGACGCTTTGAAATTACAGTTTTCCACCTAAATCTATACCTCCCTTGGGACAGTATTACACATCATATTTATAAGTCAAACTTGATATGTCAAATATTTATGTCAAAGAAATTTGATAGTATGATACTCTGCCAAATCTTGCCTTTCGTCAAAGAAATATGATCAAATCTAGGGCCTCACTGTAGATTCGGTCGTAAAGATCGTTCGTCTAATCTTGCCTTTCGTCAAAGAAATAGGACCAAATATAAGGCCTCACTGTAGATTCGGTCGTAAAGATCGTTCCTCTTCTGTTCACTACTACGTGAAACGTAGCTGCTTGGAGCGCAGGCATTCCTACAGCTACTTGACGTCTGTAGTGTGTACTGTGTTTGCAAACATGGATGAAATGTTTAGTTCGTGTGTTCCTTCAACTCTTTTATATAACCTTGCTGCGACTGGATTGGGGGGTTAGCAAGGGACACAATGCGTGCTATTAATCGTGTGCTAATGTGCGGGTAGACTACGTTGTAAGCGACTTCAGACCACCATCACCAGTTACAGTCATCCACCTCCACATCTGGAAACATCGAGGCAGCCTTTCAGCAACCCATAGTAGAGGAAGAGGACACACTCTAAAATAAAAAAGCTCTCCATTGTACTTTGTCTGACTTTGAATTCTGAATGCTGCAAGTTAAAAAGTGCTCCATCTGTTTCGTCCTTTTTATCAGTTTTGTAGTTGTTGGAACACAAATTCTACTAATTAAATTATTCAGATATAAAAATAGTTCTTAATGCCCATACAGTGTACTAAACATTTATTTATCTTGAGATATTTCTCCTTCAGTGCTTAAAAATGGCTTCACACGTTCATGGAATTATGTACGTTAATGTGTATTGTCCTAATCGAGTGCTGTACTGTTAGCTAGACCGGCTCTCTCCTGTAGTAAGAAATCAACTGTTATGATAAGCCTGTCTTCTGCACATATACATTTTCTCAAGTGAGTTTTCTGCTATGTAATATGAGGTGCCACTTTACTGAGCAAACACTTAAACGCACTCTCATCCATTCGTAACTAATTTATGTAAGACTTGCCGCCCTCCACTTGCAACTCTCGTAACAAATTTTGCTGAATGCTTTTACTATCTCGACGTAAAATCCAAGTACGTTTCCCTTTTTTTCCAACCGCTTCTCTTCCAAATGCTCACACAATGCAACCATGGTTCAAGCAATTGCATCGCATAATAAAAAGTTGTAGTAGTCTGCCATCTTGAAGTTTGACGAAAAATATGATGATAGCGTAATACCCTTTTCAGCGCCACGTCAAAGATCTTTGTCAAAGAAATTTGATGAATATATGATCATATTTCTTTCTTAAAGAAATATGACAGTGTAATACAGGCCTTAAGGCCAGACATAAACCCACCCACACGATTTTCTTTGCACATGTCGGAACACTGATCACAATAACAATACACTCGAACACATACACAATTCCGACAATCGGTGTAATTATCGTTTATATGTGAATAGAGTCCGAAAAAATTACGGTATGTTTACATTCACACCGGTTAAATGTCTCTGTTCTCCTCAGGTCCTCAGCTCTAGAAACTTATTTGACATTTACGTGTTCCAGGCAATCAGTTCGAAAATAGACTGCAAATATTTTCAGTCACCATTTCAGGGAGGTGCTGCATCCTGCCAAGACTCTCTCAAACAAGTGTTGTAAAGCACAGATGTTTGGCACTACGCCATAATCAAAAGCGCTGCTGCGGATGCAAGGGTTGGAAAGACATCACTGATTGGGTTGGTGTACTGAAATAAACAGCGCAGTCGATAGTGCGACAAAGAACATGTGAGGATCCGCTTAGGAAAGCCGACAAAGGACGTTTCGCGTATCCATTATGTTACAGCCGTATTGGCTGCCTCGTTTGTAGACTATAGCAGATCCAGTTGAATCCTTGCATTCGCATATTGTTCAGGTGTTTACGAAATGAATCCATCGCCCCTTACGGTCGGGTATATTCGCCAAGGCGTTGAAATCACAACTCCCCACATTAATCTATCCTCCCCTCGCGGCTAGACATACGTAACGTTTTACTGGAATAGTGTTCTGATCACTTCCCACACACGTCTGAAACACTGACCGCAGTAACTTTACATTCCAACAGCATAACATTTCCGACAAGTAGTGTGATTTTCATTTATAGGTGTATAGCGTCCGAAAGATTATGGTATGTCCACACTGACTCCAGCTAGGTGTCGTTACGTACAGCCTATCATAGCTTCCGAGCAGCAAAACCATCCCGCCACATAATCATCATCACGTATTTGTGGAGGAATAAAGGGCATAATTACAATTAGAAAGACCTCACGTCTTTTATTTATGTTACGTACGTTCTTGCACGATAGTAGGTGTGTGCTGAGCAGGAAGGACTGACACATGTAGAAAGAGTGACTTACAAGGGACCAGCTAACTTATACGAAAACATCACCTCAACCCCACAGACGTCTCATTCCCACGAGCTGTCCCTCTTTCACCACTTCCACGAAATGATTTAACATACAGGTCTTCCATTTAATCACAATCGAGAATAGATTGTAGGTATTCTGCTCTTGGGATATCGTAAATAAATGAGTCGGTCTCCAGATTTCACCATGAGTGCTGCATCATCATACATTGATGTGACAGATAGTGGCTATTGGTATATTCACATCGACATTCTGTCGTTGCGGCATTGCTGGAATGATCCACGGTTCAATGGACGGCGGGTGTATTGGAGTCCAGCACCATGTAGTTTGAGACCCTCAGTGCACTTCCATTATTCAGAGCCAACACAACAGAAAGAGCAATGCAGTGGAATGATTTTCATATGCCCAAACTAACATGTAACTTCCTTCATTCAACCTCTTTTTTAAAGTACTTTTCCTCGATTTCGCAATTTTACTGGGTTTTTTCGTAATTCCAATTACTCGAGTTCAAAACCACAGCTCTCGACGACTTCTCCCGTCCATAAAACGTCTCATCGCTTCTATGTCGTGATGCTATCAGCCAATGACATTGCAGCATGGTTCTCAATTTCTTTATCATTTTTAAACCAACACCTCCATTACTTTGTGAGTGCTATATGCATCTAGAAATATTGTGAACCCTGTTACACTACTTGCATCGCATGACACAAGTACTGTTACGTAGTGGTGAAATAACCAGCAGCAGAGAAGAGGTGCAAAAACTATGTTCCTTAGCCTAAAAACTTTGTAAATTCGCTAAGATTTATTATGATTGACCAGCTCGGAGACGATGGCTGCGGTTACCCTTAACGCTTGGTGTACTCAACGACGAACCTGGGTGCACGAATGGCAAAACCTCATTTTTTCGGATGAATCCAGGTTCTGTTTACAGCATCATGAGGGTCGCATCCGTGTTTGGCGACATCGCGGTGAACGCACATTGGAAGCGTGTATTCGTCATCGCCATATTGGCGTATCACCCTGCGTGATGGTATGGGGTGCCATTGGTTACACGTCTCGGTCACCTCTTGTTCGCATTGACGGCACTTTGAACAGTGGGCGCTACATTTCAGATGTGTTACGACCCGTGGCTCTACCCTTCATTCGATCCCTGTGAAACCCTACATTTCAGCAGGATAACGCACGACCGCATGTTGCACGTCTTGCACGGACCTTTCTGGATACAGAAAATATTAGACTGCTGCCCTAGCCAGCACATTCTCCAGATCTCTCACCAACTGAAAACGTCTGGTCAATGGTGGCTGAGCAGCTGGCTCGTCACAATACGCCAATCACTACTCTTGATGAACTGTGGTGTGTTGAAGCTACAGTTGCCCATTGCAAGCTGTATTGTATGGTGCTTAAAAATATTACTAGGAAGGCAAGAGTATGTGGTGCGCAAATAGAATAGCTAATTCACAGGATAAAATTAAGACCATATGGTCAGTTGTGAAGGAAGTGTCTGAAGGTTGACAATATAAAGTCAGTTCGTAGTAAAAATATTTCTGTTACTATTAAATCAGATATATGTACAGTATGTACCCGCCATCCAAGCTCTGTTTGATGCAATGTCCAGGCGTATCAAGGCAGTTATTACGGCCAGAGGTGGTTGTTCTGGGTACTGATTTCTCAGGATCTATGCACCCAAGTTGCATGAAAATGTAATCACATGTCAGTTCAATATATTTGTCCAATCAGTACCCGTCTATCATCTGCATTTCTTCTTGGTGTAGCAGTTTTAATGGCCAGTAGTGTAGTATTGAGCCTGATGCATTTGAAGTTATGGTGATATAACAGACGATTAAGAAGAAGAAGAAACGTATCGTTTGTGCATGATAGAACTCTAGATGGAAGCAGTTTGAAACACTTTACCCAAATCACTTGTGCTATCAATTCTGTGGTGGTGTTGTAGTGTCTGAATTCCATACCAAGGAGTTACTGGAAAGAGAGAAATGATCGTAAAATCACGCGGTTGCTACGGTCGCAGGTTCGATTCCTGCTTCGGGCATGGATGTGTGTGATGTCCTTAGGTTAGATAGGTTTAAGTAGTTCTAAGTCTAGGGGACTGATGACCTCAGATGCTAAGTCCCATAGTTCTTAGAGCCATTTGAACCATTTGATCGTAAAAACACACATTCCTAGGGCTACACAGTTCTGCACTTACGCATGCTATAATGCTAAAATAGTGTATCTTCCGATGTATTAGTCACGTGGTATATAACACTGTTAATGCTCCAATTCAGCATATACACTGAAGAGTCAAAGAAACTGGTAAACCTGCTTAATAACATGTAGGGCCCACTCGAGCACATTGAACGATTCTCTTCAGTCGTCGTTGGTACAGTTCTTCCAGGATCTTTTTCTGGCCGCAGCGATGTCAGAGATTTGATGTTTTACCGGATTCCTGATATTCACGGTACACTCGTGAAATGGTCGTACGGGAAAATCCCCACTTCATCGCTACCTCGGAGATGCAGTGTCCCATCGCTCGTGAGCCGACTATATAACACCACGTTCAAACTCTCTTACACCTTGATAACCTACCATTTTAGCAGCAGTAACCGATCTAACAACTGTGCCAGACACTTGTTGTCTTATACAGGCGTTGCTGACAGCAGCGCCATATTCTGCCTGTTTACATATCTCTCTATTTGAATGCACATTCCTATGCCTGTTACTTTGGCACTTCAGTGTATATTTCCAACACCTGACATACATTTACTCTGAAAGTCCATCGACTCACTATGGTGAGAAACTTTAAGGTAATAAAACTACTGCCTCCTACACCAAAGGAAAAAATATGGTCTCTTTGTGACACATCTACTATATAGGTGGATAGCGCCCACTGTTCTTATTCAATTACAGTTAGGAAGTTATGCTATGATCACATCGGACCCATAAAATGATCTTCAGCAACGGAAAATGCATGAAACAACGATATTTTATGAGGCATTAGACACTGATAGGGAAACGTAGTACTTCGCATTCACGTTTGTTCGTCTAGAGGAGGGTACCGAAATAGGTTTTCCATCGGTTTGGTGGACATGATTCATCATACATGCGCTGGGAGCATTCTGATGACTGTGGTATGGGGAAGTTTGCTATCAACGATTGCACATATACAGCGAGCTAAGTCACACACAGAACAAGCAAACTTATACGAGTCGAACGCCTGTTATACCACATAACTGATACAGCTCGAGAGAACAACGGAAAACAGTGGTTAAATGTGCGATAAATGATCCGCCACAACACTTTCCTCTATTTCTAGAATACATCACTAGACCACCAATAACTCATACCTCGTTATGTCCCTGTTCAACCGATTACTGCATCTACTTTGTATCATACTTTAACACTGCTGTCCCCAAGCTGATAACAGCATGCCCATTAGTTAAGGAGAACATAAAGTTTTATCATAGTCATATATCCAGACACTTTATAAAAATCTATGAAGTGGTTGACGATAACTTTGGGGTCACACCCGGGGTTGTGATATGACATATATAAATTTATTACTCAATGTTTGACGGTCACTCACGTTAAACAACCTATTCCAGCCTCCCAGTGCTTCTATATCTGCTAATTCTCGTATACCTCTTGCAGTCACACAATCGTTACCAGGTACAAGAACTTCCTGCACCAACCAGTCATGTAAGTAGTCTCTCACTCCCCCTCAAGTTCCGTGCTATTTGGCGTATTTGCCTTCGTTTTATACGTATTTTCCGTCAGTTTCCTAATTTCACCGAGTTTTACTTCTGCTCATGTGATCATAACCTCAATTCTGGCCGTATATTCTAAAACTACTTGTAAATTTAGTGCAGTTGTCAATACCTAGTGCAAACTGCGAAATTTTTCTGTATGTGTGTCCGTGAAGCAGGAACCATGCCACCGGATATGTTTGGGATGGGGGCAGGATAGTCTTGTGGCATAATCACAAGCCCCAGAACGACGAAGACGAAAGGAAGACCAGAGATGGCGGCGAGGAAACGTCGGCCAATGGTGCGCGGAATTGGACCGCGCTGCGCCAGGAGCGACATCTGGAAAAGTGAATTTAAGCGCCGCTCCTGCCAGCCTCGTGGCTCACATCGCCGCAGTGTACTGACATCAGTGGAAAGTATTTGCAGAGCGAGAACAACTGGTTGTGATCTTTATCAAATACTTGTCTGGAACTTGACTGTTAATGCTGGCATGTTACTTGTGACACCGATGTATCTCCAAAGTAAAGTTTTGTCAATCGCTTTATAGAAATAACACTACCAATGTTATTTGAATTGTTGTGTAGCATTCTGAGAACACTGTATCCCCTAGGCACCCCACATATAGAGCTCATAGGTTGATTCACCACTTGCTGTGTCGGGATAGGGTTTGAAGGTGGAGCCACCACATGTTACAGCCAGGGTGGGGTTCGATAGTGGTTCCACCATGCATTATAGCCAGGATAGGGTCCGTAGGTTGACGCGCCACGCATTACAACCAGGATAGGGTTTGAAAGTGGATACAACACGCATTATGGCCTGAATAGTGTTTGGAGATGATTCCACCATGTTTTACGTCCGGCATAGGGTTCAAAAGTGAACCTTCCCGTGAAATGTCTGGGGCAGTATCTCAAGGGGGATTTACTGCCGGCAGGTTTAGAGTATTGTCTGGAGAACCGCTACACGCGCACACGCGTGCATGCAGGACGACTTCCCTCCCTCCGCCCCCCCCCCCTCCTCCCATGTAAACTGACCAGTTGACCTCTTCGCCAATGAGCTTCAAACTTTAAAGTTCCAGAAACATTTATTTGATTGTGAGGTGGTGTGATCAGTCACGTCACACTTCTTTGTTGGGGCTGGAGACTGTAATGAGACAAGTCGTTACAACCCTCCTTTTGTTCGTTGCCAGAGAGTTGCAGAAGCTTCTTGTTCAACTGTGAGGTAGTGTGATCGCGGACGCCACACTTCTTTGTTGGAGCTGTGATGAGACAAGTAGTTACAAGCCGCCTTTCTCTTTGTGTCGTTGGTCCGGCAGTTCCTAGAGTTCCAGAAGCCTCTTGTTCGACTGTGACGTATACTGCCATTCCACACATTTCCCGTCTCTCTTTCGTTGAAAGAACATAGATTGTGATGTGTTGCTTGCATCAAGAAGATGAAACACTGACGGAAGAGACATTTGCTGATTCTCTAGACAGAAGAAAGACATACGACAATGAGTATTAAAACCTTAGTCTAACGCACGGCTTTCCGGGCGGGAAGGAGCGGCTGGTCCTCTGCACGAATCCGCCCGGCGGATTTGTGTCGAGGTCCGGGGAGCCGCCCAGTCTGTGGATGGTTTTTAGGCGGTTTTCCATCTGCCTCGGCAAATGCGGGCTGGTTCCCCTTTTTTCACCTCAGCTACACTATGTCGGCGATTGCTACGCAAACGAGTTCTCCACGTACGCGTACACCACCATTACTCTACCACGCAAACATAGGAGTTACACTGGTGTGGTGTGAGACGTTCCCTGGGGGGGGGGGGGGGGGGGGGGGTCCACCGGGGGCCGAACCGCACAATAAACCTGGGTTCGGTGTGGGGCGGCGGAGGGGTGAAGTGGACTGCGGTAGTCGTCGTGGGGTTGTGGATCACTGCGGCTGCGGCGGGGACGGAGCCTCTCCGTCGTTTCTAGGTCCTCGGTTAACATAACGTAACATTAAAACCTTAAATAATACTAGGATGATCTGGCATTTGTTATGTCATTAACATCGGAACTCGTTAAAAGAAACGAGTAAAAGTAACAGTTTCCTTTATTTTCGAGATTTCTTGTATAAATCTTCTCAGACGAGACAAGTTTCTAATTATTTAATGGTTTGTAGCACGTCCCACTTAATGACTTGGCTAAACTTTTGGTTCGCTAAAGATATAATTTCTACTCTTAATCTCCGGAATTATACTATGCTGGTGATCGGTAGCATAGTTCTATGTCGTAAATAGTATGATATTCTATCAAACCATGTGAAAATACATGAAATTCTGAAAATTTTCATATCCCACTCGATGATTTCAGCATAAAAATGTCACAAAAATCGTCATTTTTTGGCGTGTAGAACCGGGTATTGCAGCTGATATCGGATTCAAGATCGACAGAGCTCAGAAAATAAATATTGTTGTAATCCCAGGGTCTGGAGAAGGTCGCAACTCGCAGAAACCATGGTGGCAAGCAGGTCGGGCCAGAAACGCTGCGGTCAGCATATGACTTTGTACAAGAGGAAGCAGTCAAGCCTTTGTACACCAGATCGGAGAGTGGCTGCAGTCCACAGAGGATGCTCTGGTCACGCACCAAGCCAAAGAGTGCAGGGCCAGTTGTCTCATGACGATTGGCCACAGTGGACGACTGAACGACCACATGAGTGAAGTGCTTTTATCAGCAAGGAATATCTAGTGATGTGAATATATATGGTGCTTGTGCTTGTCTTTTTGGGATCTGTGTGACTTCACGGTATATGTAGGAGTGTCAGATGGTCGATAGCTATATGCTAGATGCAGAAGTGATGATTTTGTATGGTGCAGGACACAAAATGGGTTTACCAGAGTGACATAGTGATGTGATATGACTGTACAATCGTTTGTGCTGATATAGCATGGTTGGAGATCGGTTTCAAGCCGATAAATTCACGTTTCCTCGACTAGCTGAGCAGTGTAACTGACTACATGTCTTTGGCTATGGTTTCCATATTTCATGATCTATAGCCCACATTTCGAGGATCTAATTGTCAGTGTAACAAGACTGCTCTATGTTTTTTGATTTGCATAAAATAGTTTCCTGTTGAGATTCTCATAATTTGTCCATATGTGGAAAGTGTCAGACAATGCTCCCACACCAGCAGCGGAATTTTGGCAGGTAACAATCAGTAAGAATCAGTTAGGAGAGTGTGTTGCCCTCTATGTCAAAGTGAGTGGCTCCTTTAACCCATGACTTCTGGGAAGGTCTTTGCTGGCATCCTGCACCCCTCCCAGGAGAGTCTTTTGTCATCTACATGAAAGCAGCTGGCTTTGCAACTTTTCTCAGATCCATGGGGTCATTTAAGAATGAAGTGGTTCCTCGGAGCATCATTCTTTGTCAGTGAGAGCAGATGTTCAGCATTATTTTTCTGGGAAGGCCTTTAAATCCGCCGTTGTAGGGTGAGGTGGTTCCTGTTTACATACCCCTACAACTCATCCCAGCTCCAAGGATGGCTGTGAAGCAGCTGCTGAATGGTCTGGTGGTTCTGATGGTTAACATTTTTTGTCAGTAATTGCATACATTTCTAGGAGGACCTCTGAAACCAACGTCACTTTAGAGTGGCCTACATCATAAAAGTTCCCAGTATTTGCGTAGAACTATTTCCTTTTTCTGTATCTTGCACCCATCTAAGCGAGCGACCTTTTTAGCCACGAAGCACCTCACGCAGTGGAACAGTAGGGCCGCCCAGTTGAGTGAACACAAAAAAATGGTTCAATTGGCTCTGAGCACTACGAAACTTAACATCTGAGGTCATTAGTCCCCTAGAACTTAGAACTACTTAAACCTAACTAACCTAAGGACATCACACACATCCATGCCCGAGGGAGGATTCGAACCTGCGACCGTGCGGTTGCGTGGTTCCAGATTGAAGCGCCTAGAACCGCTCGGCCGGCTTAGTGAACACAGCTAGCACGTAAACACATCCCACACTGCCAGTACTTTCTGTTACCAATAGGTGTCAGGGGCTTGCGGCCCGTGGCAGCAGGTACTTACCTGGCTCACAATGTGATCATGCTGCTGCCACACTGGAAAAGGCCCTGGACAGCTGGCCACAAGTCACTCCATGGTCAACTGCCATAATGTATAAACGCTGAAGGGCTACGCACTCCTGGCATTCTGCAGACACAACACGCGATCGCAAAGGTGGTATCAAGTTGGAATGCTGGTGTACTGCAGTAACAGAGTTTCTTCTAGCAACGCAAATCTGCTCAAAGTTGATAGTGGAGGGTGCAGGTATTATTAAACTTGCAGGATGTATGAGGTAATCTTTGCTGTTTGATATACACGCATCAAAAAAAGTTTTGCATCACCCCGGTTCCCAGAACTCCTGAAGATAGATGTTGACTGTGAGTATCGTATCACAGACACAGTCCCTTTGACTGTTCAGAGATGTCACTAAACCCGCCCAAAGATGTAAACAACCGTGTTTGAGCAGCGCCTATTGGGCGGAGGGTGTCGGACAGCTGAATAGTTCCAGTCATTCCACCAGGAAGGAAGTACACAGCTTGTGTTGGTAGTTCAACCATGCCTAGACGGTCAATACCGCGGTTCGATCACGTACGCATTGTTACTTTGTGCCATGGAGGACTCTCAACAAGAGAAGTATCCAGGCGTCTCGGAGTCCACCAAAGCGATGTTGTTCGGATATGGAGGAGATACAGAGAGACAGGAACTGTCGATGACATGCCTCGCTTTGGCCGCCCAAGGCTACTACTGTAATGGATGACTGCTGCCTACGGATTATGGCTCGGAGGAACCCTGACAGCAATGCCACCATGTTGAATAATGCTTTTCGTGCAGACATAGGACGTCGTGTTACGACTCACACTGTGCGCAATAGGCTACATGATGCGTAACTTCAGTCCCTAAGTCCTTGACGAGGTCCATCTTTGCAGCCATGACACCATGCAGCGCAGACGGACCCAACAACATGCTAAATGGACCGCTGAGGATTGGCATCACGTTCTCTTCACCGATGAGGGTCGCATATGCCTTCAACCAGACAATCGTCAGAGACGTATTTGGAGGCAACCCGATCAGGCTCAATGCCTTAGACACACTGTCCAGCGATGGCAGCAAGGTGGAGGTTCCCTGCTGTTTTGTGGTGGCGTTATGTGGGGCCGACGTACGCCGCTATTGGTCATGGAAGGCAGCGTAACGGCTGTACGATACGTGAATGCCATCCTCCGACCGATAGTGCAACCATATCAGCAGCATATTGGCGAGACGTTAGTCTTCATCGGCGACAATTCGCGCCCTGATCGTGCACATGAATGACTTCCTTCAGGATAACGACATCACTCGACTAGAGTGGCCAGCATGTTCTCCAGATATGAACCCTATCAAACATGCCTGAGATGGATTGATAAGGCGTGTTTATGGACAATGTGACCCACCAACCACTCTGAGGGATCTAGGATCCGGTCACACAGGTGTCCTGTACCAGCGTCTGATTGCGTGGCAAATCTGGGACCAAACGAATTTTCCCAGGCTGTGATTGAAAGTTTGAGTTCTTTGCAGCCACAATTTGTGATGTTATTTGACAGTCCACCTAGGGTAGATTTTTGCCTATCACTTATTAGGGCATGGACATGACGTCCTGCTACTGTCAGATTTCAGATAGAACTGATGATGGGGCTAAGACCCCAAAACCGTGGTATTGTATAGTGACTTCTGTCCTGCAAGACTTCAGTCATTAAAGCATTTTAAAACTGTGGCGGATTTGTTTATCATAAACATGTTTCAGAATAGTTATGGATTGAGCCGCGGTAAAAATTTTTGTTTTGAAGAGCGCGCCACAGCGCGCAGTGTGAAGCAGTCGCCCTCCGTTTTTGGCGGTGGCGCCGCTGTGGCAATCGCAGCTGTGGTGTCTCCCTCTGGTAGGAAAGTAGAAAGGCTGCCTGTTCACGTGCATTTAAGGGGCGTTATGAGCTCGCCAGGGCGTTAGTCTGGGTCAGTCACTCGTCCCCAGCTTGCTAGTCTGTCTCTCGTGAGGTAGTTAGTGTCTGTCGTCCGGAGTGCTAGTATGTCTTTCGTTCGGATCAAGCTTTAAGGCCGGCAAAATGAGAGGTTTTCCACTCCATCAGTAAGAGAACTCAGCAAGTGGTCGCCCGATCGGGGCTTAGTTTCTGCATCTGAGTCTGCGCGTTAGGCCGCCAGTCTGCTCGAGTTTACTCAGGCAATGGTCATTGGCGGTTGGATCGATCGGTCGGTCAGAGACACAAGATGACTTATCCGTCTCGAGCGTCGGCGCATGTGAGGTTGCCACGTGAGTCCAGTGGGCCGCGCCGTATAGCGAGGGGTAGTGGCTTCGCGGTCGACACGAGAGCAACGGGAGTCAACCCACGACATCGGTCTGGCCGGTGCGAGCTGCGGCCCCGTGAGACGGGAGATCGGCGCGCCTTCCTGCGTCCGTTGAAGCGGCTGGCAGCGGACGGTTCGGGAGAGCGATTTGGGGTGCTGCGCCAGGTCTTCTCAAGAAATCGCAGTTTATTAGAAGTTAAGTGATTGGTGATATGTTGTTTCATTTACACTTGTTAAATTCTACTTGTTTCCTTGGTGAGGTCACCAGCTATTTTGCTTTGGGGTCGTCCCACTATTCTTCTCCGTTTTCCCACCCGCGGGAAGGTGGTTGTTTATAAATTGAGTGGTCCGTTTTTCCCTTGTGGAGTAGGGGCGGGTTAGAGGAACCTGCGGTTTGGGTTATTTGGTGATCTCCCTATCAATCTACTGTACGTTAGTAGCTGCCTCTGTCATGTTTGTAGCCGGCCGGAGTGGCCGTGCGGTTCTAGGCGCTACAGTCTGGAACTGCGTGACCGCTACGGTCGCAGGTTCGAATCCTGCCTCGGGCATGGATGTGTGTGATGTCCCTAGGTTAGTTAGGTTTAAGTAGTTCTAAGTTCTAGGGGACTGATGACCTTAGAAGTTAAGTTCCATAGTGCTCAGAGCCCTTTTGTCATGTTTGTCGGATCTGGTGTGTTAACGAATTTATTGCTTGGAGTGTAACGGCCTAATTCCTGAAATTTGTTTTGATCTTGCCTATCATCTTGAGAGGCTGTATCTGTGTACTGTAGAGCATCTTAACTATTGTTTGGCCAACCTTGTAGAATTTTATATAAGATTGCATTTCATGGGCTTTTATTTAAATGATCATTTTAGTGTATAAAGTTGCCACCCTTTCACTGTAAGACTTTTCTTAGAAGTTAAAATCAAGTTGCACCTTCGGTGGCAAAGTTAATATTTTAATTTTTTAGTGTTTTGTGACATTTCCATCTCTCCTACGGGGGTGCATAGTTTGTGTGCTTGTGTAAATTGTTAAAACTTTTAGTTTAAAGTAATCTGGTATGTTGCAGATTTGCACCAGTGTAGTCTTTCAGAGGCAGCTGTGAGCGGTCGTAATTACGGCCATGTCAAAAGGGAGCGGCAAGGTTCTCTGCTCGAAAGGTCATACAGTCAAAATTTGTTTCTTTCTGCCTCTGAATAAATTGTAACTTGATATTTAGATGGTGCTTTCTGATTATAATTTTAAATCTGTTTCTTTTAAAAAATGCTTTTAGGCACTATTAAAATGAATAAAATTCCAATTTGTTAAAAGGAATTTGCTTATGATTTCATCAGTTACTCCCTGGCAACTACTTCCATGCTTACATAGTGTGATTAAATATGTTAGTGTTCTTGATGAGTCGCTAGTAAATAAAATAAATTCTTAAGAATATTCTTTGAAAATAAATCACGGTTCATGCATGTCCCACAAATAAAAATTCATGGTTCTGTTGTTTTTGCTTCTCTATCGGCAAAAGAATACTTCCTGCCTCCTTTGTATTGGGGGGCTCATGTCTCGTGACATGTAGTAGTCAATTCCTCATTACATAGAGGTGTGCGGATACTTTTGATCAGATAGTGTATGCCTCGACATTACGACACCCGTGTAGAATGCCTCGTTGTTGCAGCTAGCCCACATCACGATGTCCTCGGCCGTAGTGACGCTTGATCCAGTTGCCGTTGGAAGGCCAGTCGTAGCCTTGGCTGGTGAGGGATCCAGACGGCTGGCCCACCGCAGTGGCCTAGGCGGCTATCGGCGGCCGCCGCCGTGCGGATTATTTCCTGGGCGTCCGCAGACGGCGGCCGATTTAGTGTGCGGCGCTGACCGGCGCCGGGCCGGCCATTAATCAGGCCACCGCTAATCACGCCATCCATCTCGGCCAGTCGGCGCGTCGCCTCGCCTCGCCTCTCCCGCCGCAGATCGCAGCCGCCAGCCGCTGCTGCCACCTGCCGGCTACAGGGACAACCTCCGCCGGCCCAAGCTGCTCCCCACTACGGGCAATAAATCAGCCGACTGTCTCTAAATATCGACTCATAGGATTCTACAAGGGAGGATCGGAAAGTAACGCACAATATATTTTTTTTCTCCCACGCTACTGCAGCTGGACTGTCCAAATTTCACGGCGATATAATTTGAAGTTTGCGCTACAGAGAGTATTTTGTTTTCATGTTCATCTCTAGTGAGTGAAGCCTGAACTACGAAACATGTTACTGTTGGCAGCTTATGCAGAGCAGTGAAGTGTAGTTCGATTTTTGTGGGCCAAAGGGCATACATTGAGTGAAATTCACAGAGACATGTGTGCCATGTATGGGGATTGCATGGACCATAGCAGTGTCTTCAGATTGTAATCATTCTTTCAAGATGGCCATGTGAACCTTAGTCATTCGTCACCTTCCGTGCAGCTGGCAACAGCTGCAACCCCACCAAATGTCTGGGCCACTGAGACAGAAGTTTTGAACGAGCGACGTGAGCAGCTGCGAACGTTATCGCAGCAGTTCAACATTTCCTATGATGTGGTGTATTAAACTGTTCGTGACACGCTGAAATTTCGTGAAGTTAAAGAGCTGTGGCTGGCTCATGCTATGCGTTGGATTAAACCTTGGTTCCTGTTCTGTGTTTAGTCTTCCGCAGTTATCGCGAGTATGCTGTTATCCTCTCTCTCCGTGGGTGGCAGCAGCGGTGTGTATCGATATCCGCACATTGGACTATCTTTGGCCTGGCGCTTATAGTTTCCGGCTGGGCTGTGTGCGACCAGTTGGTAGGTTGGCGTGGAGCAGCGAGGAAACCTACACGGCGCATAGTTTGACCTGGCCCTCTGGCAGCATCTATGCGGTGTTGGAGCGTGTGGTGCTGTTTCCATTGCTATGAAGTTCGTGGCTCACCGATCCTAGACATGAAGATCGAGTTTTGACTTAATCTACCAGCAAGTCACTACTGTTCACATTGTGTCGTTTGAAGTTCGTTGTCGGCTGTTGGGATATTCCCGCAACCAACAACATGTGTTTTCAAGTTGGCAAATTTTAGCCACCGTCTGGTGGAGTTTAACTGTACTTGGTTATTTGAATTGAAGTGCACCAGCAGAATCTTCTGCATTGAGGCTGTTAACGTTCCGGTTACTTGCCCTGACCATTGACGTAAATTCAGGCAGTGTATTTTATTCATCATGCTGTCGCTGTCCAGCGTGGTGTGTAGTTTGACAGCTCAATGTATAATTGGTTGTGGGCGCCAGTACCTGCTATGTTGTTCCATTGAACTCTGTCTTGTGTGCTGGTTGGGTGAAGCAGAGGTTAGCTTGTTGGTGGGTCTATTGACTGTTTGTCGGTTGGGCTGTTGTCGGATCGACAATAGTTGGGCCGACTGCCTGTCTCACCTAAGCAAGCGATAGTGTTTGAATTCCATGACGACCCTCAGAACTTCTGAGCGCCTTTAGGTGCATTGCCTTTTCTTGTTTGTTCTTGTTGTTTGTACTTGTATAGCTTCTAGCCGATTTTTAGAGTAAACTCGTTTTGCCCTTAAGGCATCAGATGGTTTGGGCCTTCAGCCTACGTTAAGAACTGTTTTATGTAAAGCCTTTGGCATTTTTAAAAGTAAGAAGGTTGTATACATGGAAGAATCCTGGAGATACTAGAAGGTGTCAGGTAGATTATATAATGGTAAGACAGAGATTTAGGAACCAGGTTCTAAATTGTAAGACATTTCCAGGGGCAGATGTGGACTCTGACCACTCTATTGGTTGCGAACTGTAGATTAAAACTGAAGAAACTGCAAAAAGGTGGAAAATTTAAGGAAATGGGACCTGCACAAACTGAAAGAACCAGAAGTTGTACAGAGTTTCAGGGAGAGCATAAGGGAACAATTGTCAGGAATGGGGGAAAGAAATACAGTAGAAGAAGAATGGGTAGCTCTGAGGGATGAAGTAGTGAAGGCAGCAGAGGATCAAGTAGGTAAAATGACGAGGGCTAGTAGAAATCCTTGGGTAACAGAAGAAATATTGGATTTAATTGATGAAAGGAGAAAATATAAAAACGCAGTAAATGCAGCAGGCAAAAGGGAATACAAACGTCTCAAAAATGAGATCAACAGGAAGTGCAAAATGGCTAAGCAGGGATGGCTAGAGGACAAATGTAAGGATGTAGAGGCGTATCTCACTAGGGGTAAGATAGATACAGCCTACAGGAAAATTAAAGAGACCTTTGGAGATAAGAGAACCACTTCTATGAATATCAAGAGCTCAGATGGAAACCCAGTTCTAAGCAAAGAAGGGAAAGCAGAAAGGTGGAAGGAGTATATAGAGGGTCTATACAAGGGCGATGTACTTGAGGACAATATTATGGAAATGGAAGAGGATGTAGATGAAGATGCAATGGGAGATAAGATACTGCGTGAAGAGTTTGACAGAGCACTGAAAGACCTGAGTCGAAAAAAGGCCCCGGGAGTAGACAACATTCCATTAGAACTACTGACGGCCTTGGGAGAGCCAGTCCTGACAAAAGTCTACCATCTGGTGAGCAAGATGTATGAGACAGGCGATATACCCTCAGACTTCAAGAAGAATGTAATAATTCCAATCCCAAAGAAAGCAGGTGTTGACAGATGTGAGAATTACCAAACTATCAGTTTAATAAGTCACAGCTGCAAAATACTAACACAAATTCTTTACAGACGAATGAAAAAACTGGTAGAAGCCGATCTCGGGGAAGATCAGTTTGGATTCCGTAGAAATATTGGAACACGTGAGGCAATACTGACCTTACGACTTATCTTAGAAGAAAGATTAAGGAAGGCAAACCTACATTTCTAGCATTTGTAGACTTAGAGAAAGCTTTTTACAATGTTGATTGGAATACTCTCTTCCAAATTCTGAAGGTGGCAGGGGTAAAATACAGGGAGCGAAAGGCTATTTACAATTTGTACAGAAAGCAGATGGTAGTTATAAGAGTCGAGGGGCATGAAAGGGAAGCAGTGGTTGGGAAGGGAGTGAGACAGGTTTGTAGCCTATCACCGGTGTTATTCAATCTGTATATTGAGCAAGCAGTAAAAGAAACAAAAGAAAAATTCTGAGTAGGTATTAAAATCCATGGAGAAGAAATAAAAACTTCGAGGTTCGCCGATGACATTGTAATTCTGTCAGAGACAGCAAAGGACTTGGAAGAGCAGTTGAACGGAATGGACAGTATCTTCAAAGGAGGATATAAGATGAACATCAACAAAAGCAAAACGAGGATAATGGAATGTTGTCGAATTAAGTCGGGTGATGCTGAGGGAATTAGATTAGGAAATGAGACACTTAAAGTAGTAATGGAGTTTTGCTATTTGGGGAGCAAAATAACTGTTGATGGTCGAAGCAGAGAGGATATAAAATGTAGACTGGGAATGGCAAGGAAAGCGTTTCTGAAGAAGAGAATTTGTTAACATCGAGTATTGATTTAAGTGTTAGGAAGTCGTTTCTGAAAGCATTTGTATGGAGTGTAGCCCTGTATGGAAGTGAAACGTGGACGATAAATAGTTTAGACAAAATGAGGATAGAAGCTTTCGAAATGTGATGCTACAGAAGAATGCTGAAGATTAGATGGGTAGATCACATAACTAATGAGGAGGTATTGAATGGAATTGGGGAGAAGAGGAGTTTGTGGCACAACTTGACAAGAAGAAGGGATCGGCTGGTAGGACATGTTCTGAGGCATCAAGGGATCACAAATTTAGCATTGGAGGGCAGTGTGGAGGGTAAAAATCGTAGAGGGAGACCAAGAGATGAATACACTAAGCAGATTAAGAAGGATGTAGGCTGCAGTAACTACTGGGAGATGAAGAAGCTTGCACAGGATAGAGTAGCGTGGAGAGCTGCATCAAACCAATCTCAGGACTGAAGACAACAACAACAACAACAACAATGTTATTGAGTCTTGAGTGTTGGGCCTGCAGCCGATTTTGAATTTAAGTCGTTTGCTCTTAAAGTGTCAGATTCTTTGGGCCTTCAACCCAATTAAGGAACTATTTTAAGATAAGGCTTTGCCTTTTATATTTCTGATTTTGGATGAGCTTTAAGTTATTGGCTTTCAACCGTTTTTAAATTAAAGTGGTCTTGCACTTAAGGCATGAGATTGTACGACGCATTCAGCCGCTAATTAAGTTCCAAAACTAAAGCTGTGTTTTTTTTTTTTTTTAATTCTTGGCTCTTGTAATGTTTGATCAATTAAAAGGTTGTGCGTTCGAGTGTAACTGACAGCTGCTTATTTTGGCCCCTTTCCACAACTTCAACTACCTGTCCTGTCCTGTGGGTTTAGCGGGGTGTCTCAGTTGGTGCATGCTGGGTGCCTAAGAGCCTAACAGACAACCACAAGGGCTAGCGAATGATGACGATCTTGGATCAATTAACACATTATGCCACAGCAGGGAATGACTTTGTGAAAGGAATTGTCACTGTGATGAGTCGTGGGTATACCACTACCTGCCCAAAACCAAGCAGGCCTCTATGGAGTGGAAACGAAAATTCAGAGTGACTCAGTCTGCTAGGAGAGTGCTTGTGATAGTGCTCTGGAATATCCATGGAGTGTTACTGGTGGACTCTGGTGAGCACAGGTCCACTGTGAATTCTGCAGCCTACATTAGAACTTTGGTTAAGTTTTGTCATGCCTTCGTGACAGAAGCCACAATATGAATTCTGACGATGTCAAACTACTTCATGACAATCCTCGCCCCCCATGTTGCTGCCCCTGTGCATGAGAAAATGCCCAAATTTGGGTGGGAGTGCTCCACCATACAGACCGGTCCTTGCACTGTCGTACTGTCATCTGATTGGTCCCATGAAGAAATTGCTGTCTGGCCAACGCTTTGCAACAAATGCAGAATTGAAGTCAGCAGATAGCAGAGACTATACTCCAACCAAATGGACTTATAGGATAAGAGCATATTGAAACTGATACTACAATGGGAGAAATATGTTGAGAATGTGATGGCTACGTACAAAAGTAAGTAACGGATGTAAGTTAATTTGTGATTCTTTTTTGTATTGTTGCCTAATATACTTTTTGGTAATAAACTCAAACCAAGGATGCTTACTAGGCACTTCCATTAATCAGTGCAACACCCAGATGCAGTGTTAACTGTAAATACGTGGACTACACCTTGGCCGATCTACATTCCCACCTAGCGCCACCATTTATCCACAGACTTTGTCCATGTCCCCTGTAATCGCTAACTTGAGATTCCTACTGCAGGTCGAACATAAACGTAGAACTGCACTAATGGGGGTGGATTCATAGCCCATCGAGGCATGTCAGTTATATGAATGCGTGGTGTCTGTTCTTTCAGACATGTATGGTTTAAGGATCACATTGTAGTAATACTCGCTGACTCTGAGTGTCCATCTAGTTAACCTACTCGATTGGTCTTTCAGTCCCAATGGTCAGTTGAATGATGGCCGGTCTGTTATGATGTTAAATACCCCACCAAATAACAGCAACTAAAGCATATTAAGCCATGTAGAACCGGTAGTATTACCTTTTCTGTCGTGGAGTAGTTATCTCTACTCTGTTCCACTGCCTTGATGCATATGCTGCTGGATATTCCTATTCATCAATATTTTGACTCAAAATACAACAAACGGTCCCATTACTGGCATCACATGACGGGATAAATTCCTTCTAAACATCTATATCTGCATCTACATCCATACCCCCAAGCCACCTGACTGTGTGTGGCGGAGGGTACTTTGAGAACCTCTATCGGTTCTCCCTTCTATTCCAGTCTTGTATTGTTCGTGGAAAGAAGGATTGTTGGTATGCCTCTGTGTGGGCTCTAATCTCTCTGATCTTATCCTCATGGTCTCTTCGCGAGATATACGTAGGACGGAGCAATATACTGCTTGACTCCTCGGTGAAGGTATGTTCTCGAAACTTCAACAAAAGCCCGTACCGAGCTACTGAGCGTCTCTCCTGCAGAGTCTTCCACTGGAGTTTATCATCTCCGTAACGCTTTCGCGATTACTAAATGATCCTGTAACGAAGCGTGCTGCTCTCCATTGGATCTTCTCTATCTCTTCTATCAACCCTGTCTGGTACGGATCCCACACTGGTGAGCTATATCCTTAGGATCCTACCAATGAATCTCAGTCTGGCATCTGCTTTACCGACGGTCAACTTTATATGATCATTCCATTTTAAATCACTCCTAATGCCTACTCCCAGATAATTTATGGAATTAACTGCTTCCAGTTGCTGACCTGCTATATTGTAGCTAAATGATAAAGGATCTTTCTTTCTATGTATTCGCAGCACATTACACTTGTCCACAATGAGATTCAATTGCCATTCCCTGCACCATGCGTCAATTCGTTGCAGATCCTCCTGCATTTCAGTACAATTTTCCATTGTTACAATCTCTCGATATACAACAGCATCATCCGCAAAATGCCTCAGTGAACTTCCGATGTTATCCACAAAGTCATTTATGTATATTGTGAATAGCAACGGTCCTACGACACTCCCCTGCGGCACGCCTGAAATTACCCTTACTTCGGAAGACTTCTCTCCATTGAGAATGACATGCTGCGTTCTGCTATCTAGGAACTTTTCAATCCAATATAGTCCATATGCTCTTACTTTGTTCATTAAGCGACTGTGGGGAACTGTATCAAACGCCTTGCGGAAGTCAAGAAACATGGCATCTACCTGGGAACCCGTGTCTATGGCCCTCTGTGTCTCGTGGACGAATAGCGCAAGCTGGGTTTCACACGATCGTCTTTTTCGAAACCCATGCTAATTCCTACAGAGTAGATTTCTAGTCTCCAGAAAAGTCATTATACTCGAACATAATACGTGTTCCAAAATTCTACAACTGATCGACGTTAGAGATATAGGTCTATAGTTCTGCACATCTGTTCGACGTCTCTTCTTGAAAACGGTGATGACCTGTGCCCTTCTCCAATCTTTTGGAACACTACGCTCTTCTAGAGACCTACGGTACACCGCTGCAAGACGGGTGGCAAGTTCCTTCGTGTACTCTGTGTAAAATCGAACTGGTATCCCATCAGCATCAGGTAAGAAGAGTTCTCAATCAGAAAATCATGCTGTCTTCAATGCTGCAAATGATGTTTGAATTTCGACTGACCACTGGAAATGTACATCATTCCTTAGCAATCAATTCAGAGGTTCTGCAATCTATCCAAAATTCTTTATGAATTTGTGATAAATATTGCATAAATCCAGGAACGACTGTATTTGTTTCTTGGTCTGTGGGCATGCAAGGTTCTTGTTGCCTCTATAAGGCAAGGAGCACTTTAAACACTCTGCCTACAAATCACTTGCTCAAGGCAGTTTACCCACATTTGCGCAAAATGGCATTTGTCTATGCTAGGCGTCAGATGTCTAGATTGTTGCCTCCAAAATACGTATTACAAGCATTTCACAGGCTCTGGCATATCCTTCGAATATGATGATGTCACCCAAATCTACCATGCAAGTTGTTGGCTTGAAACCATGTAGGACCCCATCCAGTAACCTATGGAATGAGGCTGGCACGTTTTGGAGCTGGAATGGCATCCTTCAGCAATAAATGTGTCTGTACTTCTACATTATCAACAAAATTTACGACACGACTAGCATCGTCACTAGCTTTCTGTGCTTCCTTCATTGTATCAGTCATAAAATCACAGTCTGCAGTTGCACTCTACACGACATGAAAATCAGTGGAACATGTACTTCCCTACACATCTGTCCCAGGCTCCACAACCTCAAAACAACAACCATTATCAGGAATTGTATAGACATAACTGCACCTAAATCGATATCACCCACGCTGCTACTCGTACATTCATGTACTTCCGTAAAGCACACACTTACTTCGTTTGGCACTTAAGATACATCAGATGTCACATTTTCACTAGATATTGGAGCTGCTACCTTTAACTACTCTCTATTACTCCCCCCAACGGTAGTACTTTGTGAATCAAGAAAGCCGGTCGTGGTGGTCGAGCGGTTCTAGTCGCTTCAGTCCGGAACCGCACGACTGCTACGGTCGCAGGTTCGAATCCTGCCTCGGGCATGGATGTGTGTGATGTCCTTAGGTTAGTTAGGTTTAAGTAGTACTAAGTTCTAGGGGACTGATGACCTCAGATGTTAAGTCCCATAGTGCTCAGAGCCATTTGAACCATTTGTATCAAGAAAGTTATAAGAGTTTCCCCAAACTTTAATTCCTGACACCTATTTGCATTTTCTAATCCAATATCATTTTTCGATCGTAATTCCTCCTGCTTCGCCCTCTATACCTTCTTCCCATAGTCACTATAATTTTCCTATTCCTCATGATTCAAGGCCCGTTTTCAATCAACCAGTCGACACGACTTGTATGCACCTCCTCTGCATAATCCAGAAGCTAACGATAAGCTATTCCGTTCTCCCTCTCTTCATATATTCTTTTTTTTCTTTCCTCAAGCTGTGAAATCTGCATCCACACCCATTGTCTTGTTAAGCATTTCCCTGTTGCTCGTGACTTGCTCTACGCTGCTCTCCTGTAAATGAGCTATTGCACCTACTAAAATTCTCAATGTTTCCTTCAGTGTAGCACCCTGTGGAATTGACAACGACATATTCAACCTGCTAACAATTATACAAAACCCAACAAAAGAGTAAACCTAAAATGATGATGGAGACATCTAAATACACTGCCATCATGCACTTGTTACAACCTAACGTTCAGAGAGAATGGCTGTTCATGAATATCACTACTCCACGCTTAAAGACAACGAGCGAGCTATGCTCTCAACAAAATACAGTACCCCTTGAAAACGGTACGAATTGATACCCACAATCTTTGAGCATTCACTGCCCTCAGCTTACACATACACTATGTGATCAAAAGTAGCCTGACACTCCCAAAAACATACGTTTTTCATATTACGTGCATTGTGCTGCTACCGACTCCCAGGTACTCCATATCAGTGACCTCAGTAATCATTAGACATCGTGAGAAAGCAGAATGGGGCGCTCACAGACTTCGAACGTGGTCAGATGACTGGGTGTGACTTGTGTCATACGTCTGTATGCCATTTTTCCACACTCCCAAAACATCCCTAGATCCACTGTTTCCGATGTGATAATGAAGTGGATACGTGAAGGGACACGTACAGCATAAAAGCGTACAGGCCGACCACGTCTGTTGACTGACAGAGACCGCCGAGAGTTGGAGAGGATCGTAAAGTGTAATAGGCAGACATCTATCCAGCCCATCACACAGGACTTCGAAACTGCATCAGGATCCACTGCAAGTACTATGGCAGTTAGGCGGGAGGTGAGAAAACTTGGATTTCATGGTCGAGCAGCTGCTCATAAGCCACACATCACGCCGGTAAATGTCAAACGACGCCTCGCTTGGTGCAAGGAGCGTAAACATTGGACGATTGAACAGCGTCGGCCGCTGTGACCGAGCGGTTCTAGTCCGGAACCGCGCTGCTGCTACGGTCGCAGGTTCGAATCCTGCCTCGGGCATGAATGTGTGTGATGTCCTTAGGTTCGTTAGGTTTAAGCAGTTCTAAATCCAGGGGACTGATGACTTCAGATGTTAAGTTCCGTACTGCTTAGAGTCATTTGAATCATTTTTGATTGAACAGCGGAAAAACGTTGTGTGGAGTGACGAATCACGGTACACAATGTGGCGATCCGATTGCAGGGTTTCAAATAACTTCCGGGAATTCAGTCAGGCAACACTTTCAGCGACCAGAAACTCAGGTCTCCGATTGCAGGGTGCAGGTATGGCGAATGCCCGGTGAACGTCATCTGCCAGCCCACGTAGCGCCAACAGTAAAATTCGGAGGCGGTGGTGTCATGGTGTGGTCGCGTTTTTCTTGGAGGGAGCTTGCACCCTTCGTTGTTTTGAGTGCAATTTGGAGATGGCGATTGCATCTTTCAACACGATCGAGCACCTGTTCATAATGCACGGCCTGTGGCGGAATGGTTACACGACAATAGCATCCTTGTAATGTATTGGCCTGCACAGAGTCCTGATCTGAATCCTATAGAACACCTTTGGGTTGTTTTGGAAGGGCAGCTTCATGCCAGGCCTCGTCGATCGACATCGATACCTCTACTCAGTGCGGCACTCCGTGAAGAATCGGCTGCAATTCCCCAGTAAACCTTCCAGCACTTGATTGAACGTATGTCTGCGAGAGTGGAAGCTGTCATCAAGGCTAAGGGTGGGCCAACACCATTTTGAATTCCAGCATTACCGATGGAGGGCGCCACGAACTTGTAGGTCATTTTCAGCCAAGTGTCCAGATACTTTTGATCACACAGCGTATCGATACCAATAGACAAAAAACTCATTGACTATTATGGAACTTGTAGTCAAACAGATACACAAAAGAAAGTACTGCACTCACTATTCAGCATCTTGACAAAGCTGCAACCCTGCAGTAGTTGATCCATCGTCCCAGGAATGGCAGCAGGCGTGGCTCTACTGTCACTGGAGTTCTGAGGTGACAGCCAATTCTGACAGCAATGTTGCGACGCAGGAAGCTGAGTAGCGCTGTGTGCAGGAGACCAGGCACAAAGTGTAGGAGAGTGGCCTAGCTTATTACACCCAGAGGCGTTAGTGTCACAGAGGTATCTGTAATAACATTTATTTTCCAGGATGAGTTTACAGAGTTAAAAAGTGTCTCAGTGCGTCAGACGGTGGCCAGGCATAAGCACCAGCTGTGAAGAAATTCTGACATGCCCTGTCAGAGGGTCGTGACACTGGAGTTGCAGGTCAATGAGCAGCAACTGCCTACTGTAAGGCACTTGTTCGCCCGATTTTGTGTATTATTCATCTATCTGGGATCCCTGTCAGGTAGGACTGATAGAGGAAATAGAGAAGATCCAACGAAAAGCGGCGCGTTTCGTCACGGGATCGTTTATCTGGCGAGAGAGCGTTACGGGGACGCTAAAAAATCACCACTGCACACGTTACAAGAGAGACGTAGTGCATCACGGAGAGATTTACTATTGAAATTTCTGGACAGCACTTTTCAGGAGGAGTCAGACAACATATTACTTCCCCTCACATACATCACGAGTATTGACCACGAGGAAAAAATTCGAGGAATTAGAGCCAATACAGAGGTTTACCGCCAATCATTCATCCCACGCACTATTTGCGAGTGGAAAAGATTCGAGGGATCAGATAGTGGTACCGAAAGTACCCTCCGCACACACTATTAGGTGGATTGCGGAGTATAAGTAGATGTAGATGTACTGTGGCGGCGGCAGTGTGGTAACAGGTAGGGCTCGCCCATCCAGTCGTTCTGCGGCACAGTACGGCTCACATCTCACTGCTCTCGTAGGTGAGGATAGCCGACTGTGTGGTCCAGGATGTAGGTTTTGATGAAGACTAGGCGCTTGTTATGCATCATGGGTCGATAAATACTGCAGAAAATGTTCATGAGTCAGCCAGGGGGCTGCGAGTCTGTGCCAAAACTGGACCGTGTGGAGATGACAGCTTGCAGATCATACATACATGATTCACCCTCAGTGGAGCAGGACTGGCTATACATCAGTCTTCTCCTGATCCACGATGTCATAGAAAGCAGCAGTGGCAGAAAATAACTGTGATTTGCTGCGTCTCAATGTTGAAGTTAGCAAGCGGATAGCAGGCTGACCATCACCGATCAGCTTCTCATGATTTCACTGAAACTCAACAGACCGTCATTGTGTCGGGCATGTACAACAAAAGTATTCAGCGGCATACAATACAGTATCCAGACACCCTTATGCAACGCGGAAATATAGTTTAGATGTCATGAGAGGCGCAACTACTAGTATAAAAGGAGATGGGAAGTGTTTTGTTGTTGGCAGAGAAGCAGTGACAGACGAATGGGTTGGTCAGGAGAGCTCAGTGGCTTCGAAAGTGAAAGTTATTGGAAAATTGGAAATTTGTGGTAAGGACTACGACACCAAACTGCTGAGGTAATCGGTCCCTAGGCTTAAACACTACTTAATCTAACATAACCTAACTTCCGCTAAGGACAACACACACACCCATGCCCAAGGGAGGACTCGAACTTCCGACGGGGGGAGCAGCGCGAACCGTGACAAAGCGCCTCAGATCGCACGGCTGCCCCGCGCGGCTGAAGTTATTGGATGTCACCTGAGTAACAGATACATTAGGGACATTTCAACCTTTCTAATGTTGCTCAGGACGACTGTTGGTGACTTAAGTGGAAACGTGAAGGGGCAACCGTAGCTAAACCAAGACAAGGCACACTTAATGTACTGACAGACAGAGATTGTCGAGCACTGTATAGAGTGATTGTAATAAAAAATCTCATGGAGTCAGCTGAATGAATTACTAACAGGTTTAAAAAGCTGCCAGAAGTCCAGCTAGCACATTTACCGTCGCCAAACACGGATGCGACCATCATGATGCTGTAAACAGAACCTGGATTAATCCGAAAAAATTACGTTTTGCCATTCGTGCACAGAGGTTCGTCGTTGAGTACACCATCGCACGCGCTCCTGTCTGTGATGCAGCGTCAAGGGTAATCGCAACCATGGTCTCCGAGCTGATAGTCCATGCTGCTGCAAACGTCGTCGAACTGTTCGTGCAGATTGTTGTTGCTTTGCAAACGTCCCCATCTGTTGACTCATGGATCGACACGTGGCTGCGCGATCCGTTACAGCCGTGCGGATAAGATGCCTGTCATCTCGACTGCTAGTGATACGAGGCCGTTGGAATCCAGCACGGCGTTTCGTATTACCCTCCTGAACCCACCGATTCCATATTCTGCTAACAGTCATTGGATCTCGACCAACGCGAGCAGCAATGTGCGATACAATAAACGGGAATCGCGATAGGCGCGACCTTTATCAAAGTCGGAAACGCGATGGTACGCATTTCTCCTCCTTACACGAGGCATCACAACAACGTTTCACCAGGCAACGCCGGTCAACTGCTGTTTGTGTATGAGAAATTGGTTGTAAACTTTCCTCATGTCAGCACGTTGTAGGTGTCGCCACCAGCGCCAACCTTGTGTGAATGCTCTGAAAAGCTAATCATTTGCATATCACAACATCTTCTTCCTGTCGGTTAAAATTTGCGTCTGTAACACGTCATCTTCGTGGTGTAGCAATTTTAATGTCCAATAGTGTAAGATCACTGGAATGGCTACTCTGCTCATTGGAACAGCTTTCGAATGAGTTACAGCGCCGTCGGAGGGTCGACTCCTCCCCTGGGCATGGGTGTGTGTGTTGTCCATAGTGTAAGTTACTTTAAGGTAGATTAAGTTGTGTGTAAGCCTAGGGACCGATGACCTCAGCAGTTTGGTCCCAGAGAACTTAAATTTCCAATTTGAGTTACAGCGTCGACTTTGCTCCAGACTACAGCGTCCATCATCACTTCCTTGTCTGTTTTCGGTTCTTGAGGAAGAATGGACTGCCATTACTCAACATAAATTCAGACACCTCACCTTTGCAGCTGATTTCAATCCGCCAAAAAGACGAAGGGTGCACACACCTCATCTTATTGCCCACTAATGGGTATCCAGATACTATCCATCAGACAATGTAGCTCAATTGTACCTGAAAACTAGGCATTAGCACTGATGATCAGTTCGATAACTGGTTCTATATTCGACCAGCACTAAGTGTACGAGTACTCGTTGTCGATCTTACTGGTACCATTACTCCCCCCCCCCCCCTGAGATACGTTACTCCTACTTGTACGAGGTCTCCCTTCCTTGCAGCACATTTGTGGAGTCTCAGCTACGTTCACGTTCACGATCTGCTGTCGTATCAGTCTTCATTCCGCTGCTCCCCTAGGTGGCTCCCTGGAGAAGCATTCCGCCCCACAGCCGCAGCGTGTTTACTCCTCTAGCAGTGAGTTCTCACTCGCCCAGTTAAAGAAACCTACATTTGTAGTACCAGAAGTCCACAACTTACACTAAGATGTCCCCGTTGCTATAAAATCGAAGCCAAGCAGAGCATTTCATCTAAAGCAATGCTATATGGCAGAACTGTCACTACTTTGTTTGTCTAGAAATCTATCAACGATGCGAAGTTTGAAATGTGGTGAATTTAGTTGTTTGCGGTTAATGTCTTGTTTGTTATAATTGAAATCTGGTCTGTACAAACGTATCATGAAATGGAACATTGTGCCCTCTTCACTTATGTTCGTACACCACGTTCATCACTGATATTATTTTACTCTGTCTTCTCCGTGATTAAATGTGAGTTCATTTACACTAACCGAGATAGTATTTTTTTTTCGTCAGTCTACTGACTGGTTTGATGCGGCCCGCCACGAATTCCTTTCCTGTGCTAACCTCTTCATCTCAGAGTAGCACTAGCAATCTACGTCCTCAATTATTTGCTTGACGTATTCCAATCTCTGTCTTCCTCTACAGCTTTCGCCCTCTACAGCTCCCTCTAGTACCATGGAAGTCATTCCCTCATGTCTTAGCAGATGTCCTATCATCCTGTCCCTTCTCCTTATCAGTGTTTTCCACGTATTCCTTTCCTCTCCGATTCTGCGTAGAACCTCCTCATTCCTTACCTTATCAGTCCACCTAATTTTCAACATTCGTCTATAGCACCACATCTCAAATGCTTCGATTCTCTTCTGTTCCGGTTTTCCCACATTCCATGTTTCACTACCATACAATGCTGTACTCCAGACGTACATCCTCAGAAATTTCTTCCTCAAATTAAGGCCGATATTTGATATTAGTAGACTTCTCTTGGCCGGATATGCCTTTTTTGCCATAGCGAGTCTGCTTTTGACGTCCATCTTGCTCCGTCCGTCATTGGTTATTTTACTGCCTAGGTAGCAGAATTCCTTAACTTCATTGACTTCGTGACCATCAATCCTAATGTTAAGTTTCTCGCTGTTCTCATTTCTACTACTTCTCATTACCTTCGTCTTTCTCCGATTTACTCTCAAACCATACTGTGTACTCATTAGACTGTTCATTCCGCTCAGCAGATCATTTAATTCTTCTTCACTTCCTCCAATGATTTTAGAAATTCTGATGGAATGTTATCTATCCCTTCTGCCTTATTTGACCGTAAGTCCTCCAAAGCTCTTTTAAATTCCGATTCTAATACTGGATCCCCCATCTCTTCTAAATGGAACTTCAAAGAAGTCAAACTTGGGTTCACTACGATCCCTTAAAAAGTGGATGACCTTCAGTTTGACATAGGACGAGTTAGTACCTTTCACCCTGTATTTTAATTCCTCTCCTGAACCTTTCTTTTATTTCCATCATTGCTTCATCGATGTACATATTGAAGAGTAGGGGCGAAAGGCTACAGCCTTGTCTTACACCCTTCTTAATACGAGCACTTCGTTCTTGATCGTCCGCTCTTATTATTCCCTCTTGGTTGTTGTACATATTGTGTATGACCGGTCTCTCCCTATAGCTTACCCCTACTTTTTTCAGAATCTCGAACAGCTTGCACCATTTTATATTGTCGGACGCTTTTTCCAGGTCGACAAATCCTATGAAAGTGTCTTGATTTTTCTTTAGCCTTGCTTCCATTATTAGCCGTAACGTCAGAATTGCCTCTCTCGTCCCTTTACTTTTCCTAAAGCCAAACTGATCATCACCTAGCGCATTCTCAATTTTCTTTTCCATTCTTCTGTATATTATTCTTGTAAGCAGCTTCGATGCATGAGCTGTTAAGCTCATTGTGCGATAATTCTCGCACTTGTCAGCTCTTGCCGTCTTCGGAATTGTGTGTATGATGCTTTTCCGAATGTCAGATGGTATGTCGCCAGACTCATATATTCTACACACCAACGTGAATAGTCGTTTTGTTGCCACTTCCCCCAATGATTTTAGAAATTCTGATGGAATGTTATCTATCCCTTCTGCCTTATTTGACCGTAAGTCCTCCAAAGCTCTTTTAAATTCCGAGTCTAATACTGGATCCCCTATCTCTTCTAAATCGACTCCTGTTTCTTCTTCTATCACATCAGACAAATCTTCACCCTCATAGAGGTTTCCAATGTATTCTTTCCACCTATCTGATCTCTCCTCTGCATTTAACGGTGGAATTCCCGTTACACTCTTAATGTTACCACCGTTGCTTTTAATGTCACCAAAGGTTGTTTTGACTTCCCTGTATGCTGAGTCTGTCCTTCCGACAATCATATCTTTTTCGATGTCTTCAAATTTTTCCTGCAGCCATTTCGTCTTAGCTTCCCTGCATTCCTCAGCGACTTGTATTTCTGTATTCCTAATTTTCGCGGAACATGTTTGTACTTCCTCCTTTCATCAATCAACTGAAGTATCTCTTCTGTTACCCATGGTTTCTTCGCAGCTACCTTCTTTGTACCTATGTTTTCCTTCCCAACTTCTGTGATGGCCCTTTTTAGAGATGTCCATTCCTCTTCAACTGTACTGCCTACTGCGCTATTCCTTATTACTGTATCTATAGCGTTAGAGAACTTCAAACGTATCTCGTCATTCCTTAGTACTTCCGTATCCCACTTCTTTGCGTATTGATTCTTCCTGACTAATGTCTTGAACTTCAGCCTACTCTTCATCACTACTATATTGTGATCTGAGTCTATATCTGCTCCTGGGTACGCCTTACAATCCAGTATCTGATTTCGGAATCTCTGTCTGACCATGATGTAATCTAATTGAAATCTTCCCGTATCTCCCGGCCTTTTCCAAGTATACCTCCTCCTCTTGTGATTCTTGAACAGGGTATTCGCTATTACTAGCTGAAACTTGTTACAGAACTCAATTAGTCTTTCTCCTCTTTCATTCCTTGTCCCAAGCCCATATTCTCCTGTAACCATTTCTTCTACTCCTTCCCCTACAACTGCATTCCAGTCACCCATGACTATTAGATTTTCGTCCCCCTTTACATACTGAATTACCCTTTCAATATCCTCAAACACTTTCTCTATCTGTTCATCTTCAGCTTGCGACGTCGGCATGTATACCTGAGTTAGTAATTCATTAAAAAAGATTGTTGGCTGTTTCTTTGTTTGGAGTCTGTCTGACAGTCTTAATCACAATCATAAGATCTGCAGTAGGTACTAACTCGTCCTACGTCAAACTGAAGGTCATCCACTTTTTAAGGGATCGTAGTGAACCCAAGTTTGACTTCTTTGAAGTTCCATTTGTCATATCGTACCAGTACCGAAACCTCTCTATCAAATCTGCATGTTAAGAATTATTTATTATTTTGCATTTTTCTTGCAAAAATATTTTAAACGGTTGTTGTGGGGCCATTAAATCCATAACATTAAAGTTTTTCTAAACTAATTTCTTGATGTACCAAATCGAAACATTTTCTCATTCACATGCAATATTTTTGGGTGATAAATAAACTTTTTAGGCAAGTGTTCCTATTTCAACGCAAATTGTATTTACAAAATTTTAATTGACTAAAACGAGTACATTTCTGCCTCAGAGACCCAAACAAAGGCACGTTAATAAGACAACTGTGTAGGAATTACTTACATCACTCATGTTGTCTTCCTTATAAAGAGATTTACGAACAGGAAATTTTAATACGTCTGGGAACACTCCCTTCATTAGTGACGTATTTGCAACCACCCAAGGCACAATTTGTTTTCTGCATTATGTAGAATTCAATTACATTTTTGCCTTCAATTTACGTAATATAATCGTTGTAAAACGTTCTAATAAAATAGTAACCATTACTCACGGCAAATGTTATCTTTGTTTATACAGGGATTTAATTGAAACTATAACAAAACTGAGATTGTACTAATACCTGTTTTTGGCTCGTTGCCGAATTTAGGCTGCTACTAATCTCTCAGGCACTAAAATCAGTATACTGTGACAAAAATTAGCTACAGTCCGATTAAAATTACTTCATAGTTGTTTTCTCCCAGAGCGCTTAAAGTCACGCCAGAACTGTTCACCATTACCAAATTGCCACAAGAACTAGTTACTGCCAGTTTCTTGACCGGCTTTCTTTCTTGATGTGTTTGTATCCCGAATCATGCGCCGGGTCCTTTCAGTTCATATTTCTTCACACATTATAACCACACCAAAAACAACACATCCACATACACACACAATGATCCAGAGACATACGCACGTTTCTTACACAGTAGTAACGCAGAGCAGGGAATCAGCGATCATAAAGCGGTTACGGCATCGATGATTTCAGCCGTAAATAGAAATAGTAAAAAAAGGTAGGAAGATTTTTCTGTTTAGCAAAAGTGACAAAAAGCAGATTACAGAGTACCTGACGGCTCAACACAAAAGTTTTGTCTCAAGTACAGATAGTGTTGAGGATCAGTGGACAAAGTTCAAAACCATCGTACAATATGCGTTAGATGAGTATTTGCCAAGCAAGATCGTAAGAGATGGAAAAGAGCCACCGTGGTACAACAACCGAGTTAGAAAACTGCTGCGGAAGCAAAGGGAACTTCACAGCAAACGTAAACATAGCCAAAGCCTTGCAGACAAACAAAAATTACGCGAAGCGAAATGTAGTGCGAGGAGGGCTATGCGAGAGGCGTTCAATGAATTCGAAAGTAAAGTTCTATGTACCGACTTGGCAGAAAATCCTAAGAAATTTTGGTCTTCTGTCAAAGCGGTAGGTGGATCAAAACAAAATGTCCAGACCCTCTGTGACCAAAATGGTACTGAAACAGAGGATGACAGACTAAAGGCCGAAATACTAAATGTCTTTTTCCAAAGCTGTTTCACAGAGGAAGACTGCACTGTAGTTCCTTCTCTAGATTGTCGCGCAGATGACAAAATGGTAGATATCGAAATAGACGACAGAGGCATAGAGAAACAATTAAAATCGCTCAAAAGAGGAAAGACCGCTGGACCTGATGGGATACCAGTTCGATTTTACACAGAGTACGCGAAGGAACTTGTCCCCCTTCTTGCAGCGGTGTACCGTAGGGCTCTAGAAGAGAGTAGCGTTCCAAAGGATTGGAAAAGGGTTCAGGTCATCCCCGTTTTCAAGAAGGGACGTCGAACAGATGTGCAGAACTATAGACCTATATCTCTAACGACGATCAGTTGTAGAATTTTGGAACATGTATCATGTTCGAGTATAATGACTTTTCTGGAGACTAGAAATCTACTCTGTAGGAATCAGCATGGGTTTCGAAAAAGACGGTCGTGTGAAACCCAGCTCGCGCTATTCGTCCACGAGACACAGAGGGCCATAGACACGGATTCACAGGTAGATGCCGTGTTTCTTGACTTCCGCAAGGCGTTCGATACAGTTCCCCACAGTCGTTTAATGAACAAAGTAAGAGCATATGGACTATCAGACCAATTGTGTGATTGGATTGAGCAGTTCCTAGATAACAGAACGCAGCATGTCATTCTCAATGGAGAGAAGTCTTCCGAAGTAAGAGTTATTTCAGGTGTGCCGCAGGGCAGTGTCATAGGACCGTTGCTATTCACAATATACATAAATGACCTTGTGGGTGACATCGGAAGTTCACTGAGGCTTTTTGCGGATGATGCTGTGGTATATCGAGAGGTTGTAACAATGGAAAATTGTACTGAAATGCAAGAGGATCTGCAGCGAATTGACGCATGGTGCAGGGAATGGCAATTGAATATCAATGTAGAAGAGGGTAATGTGCTGCGAATACATAGAAAGAAAGATCCCTTATCATGTAGCTACAATATAGCAGGTCAGCAACTGGAAGTAGTTAATTCCATAAATTATCTGGGAGTACGCATTAGGAGTGATTTAAAATGGAATGATCATGTAAAGTTGATCGTCGGTAAAGCAGATGCAAGACTGAGATTCATTGGAAGAATCCTAAGGAAATGCAATCCGAAAACAAAGGAAGTAGGTTACAGTACGCTTGTTCGCCCACTGCGTGAATACTGTTCAGCAGTGTGGGATCCGTACCAGATAGGGTTGATAGAGAAGATCCAACGGAGAGCAGCGCGCTTCGTTACAGTATCATTTAGTAATCGCGAAAGCGTTACGGAGATGATACATAAACTCCAGTGGAAGAGTCTGCAGGAGAGACGCTGAGTAGCTCGGTACGGGCTTTTGTTAAAGTTTCGAAAACACACCTTCACCGAAGAGTCAAGCAGTATATTGCTCCCTCCTACGTATATCTCGCGAAGAGACCATGAGGATAAAATCAGAGAGATTAGAGCCCACACAGAAGCATACCGACAATCCTTCTTTCCACGTACAATACGAGACTGGAATAGAAGGGAGAACCGATAGAGGTACTCGGGGTACCCTCCGCCACACACCGTCAGGTGGCTTGCGGAGTATGGATGTAGATGTAGATGTAGTAACCAAATGCAATTCAGCGTCATTTATACAAATGCAAAAAACGAATAATTCTTAAAATGCAGATATGAGAGAGAGGTTTCGGTACTGGTACGAAATGACCAATTGAACTTCACAGAAGCCAAACTTGGGTTCACTACAATCCCTTAAAAAGTGGATGACCTTCAGTTTAACATAGGACGAGTTAGTACCTATTGCAGATCTTATGATTATGATTAAGACTGTCAGACAGACTCCAAACAAAGAAACAGCCAATAATAATTTTTTTCAGTTAGTTGATTTAAAAGTTTTTTCCCAATACCTTGCCATGCCATTTCCGACACTGTACTGACCTTTTTTTGCTGTTATTTTTCCTCCAGTCACTCTTTTTTCGTTTGGAATATGTTTGTGTCGCCTATAATCTGTAATCAAGTGCCAGTCTGGACTTATTATCGGTTGATAGCACAGCATCCCGTGTAGTCAATATGAGGATAGTTTCAGGTAACCAATAATAGCGAGAAATTACAGCTCGCTTTTACCACTAGAACTTAACTTCTGCTGCTGAAGAGGGCTATGGAAACAAACATATTATGAATTTTTTTTCCTTGAGTTTGCTAGCAGTTTGCCTCAAACTCCGTGACCAAAGCGATCGTGATTTTAGTTCTGCCGCAGATTGGTGATCGCCGTTTCCTCCAATACATCGCACACCACAAGTTTGCGGTTAGATTAAGACACCAGTTTAAATTCAGTGCTACAAAACGCGTCGTCTGCCGTAGTTCAGTCATTGTTAATTTGAAATCAGTTTTCGACAGAGCATCTCGTATCCCCGTCATACCTCGCCGTGGGTGCTTCCAACATTGCTCAGCGTTGTGTAGTGATTCGCCGTGTTTGTGTGTCACCTACAATCGATCAGTAGCCGGCAGTTCATGTGGCAACAGTGTAGCGGCAAGTGACACGCGTCAGCTGTCCAGCAATTTTGATCGGACTGCAGAAGAAATGGACACACTGATATGCGACAGTACTAAATATATGTCGTGCGACGAGGGCCTCCCGTCGGGTAGACAGTGCGCCGGCTGCAAGTCTTTCGATTTGACGCCACTTCGGCGACTTGCGCATCGATGGGGATGAAATGATGATGAGTAGGACAACACAACAGCCCGTCCCTGAGAGGAGAAAATCTCTCACCCAGCCGGGAATCGAACGCGGGCCCTTAGGATTGATATTCTGTCGCGCTGACCACTCAGCTACCGGGGGCGGACGCGACAGTACTGGTACTCTGTTAAAAAGTAGCTGTAACAACCCCAAAGATGAGGTTCACTCCAACAGGATTGACGCCGAACCTGGCGCAGCCCACGCACTGACCCAAGAACCATGAGCAGCGAATAACTGTTGCGTGAATCCAGCTAGAGATTATTTACTTCCTGTTAACAATGAGACTGCGGCGGTTCTAAACTTTCATATATGAAATGATGATGATTAGGACAACACAACACCCCGTCCCTGAGCGGAGAAAATCTCCCAGCCAGCCGGGAATCGAACCCGAGCCCATAGGATTGATATTCTGTCGCGCTGACCACTCAGCTACCGGGGTCGGACGCGACAGTACTGGTACTCTGTTAAAAAGTAGCTGTAATAACCCCAAAGATGAAGTTCACTCCAACAGGATTGACGCCGAACCTGGCGCAGCCCACACAGTGACCCAAGAACTATGAGCAGCGAATAACTGTTGCGTGAATCCAGCTAGAGATCATTTACTTCCTGTTAACAATGAGACTGCGGCGGTACTAAACTTTCATATATGAAATGATGATGATTAGGACAACACAACACCCCGTCCCTGAGCGGAGAAAATCTCCCAGCCAGCCGGGAATCGAACCCGAGCCCATAGGATTGATATTCTGTCGCGCTGACCACTCAGCTACCGGGGTCGGACGCGACAGTACTGGTACTCTGTTAAAAAGTAGCTGTAATAACCCCAAAGATGAAGTTCACTCCAACAGGATTGACGCCGAACCTGGCGCAGCCCACACAGTGACCCAAGAACTATGAGCAGCGAATAACTGTTGCGTGAATCCAGCTAGAGATCATTTACTTCCTGTTAACAATGAGACTCCGGCGGTACTAAACTTTCATATATGAAATGATGATGATTAGGACAACACAACACCCCGTCCCTGAGCGGAGAAAATCTCCCAGCCAGCCGGGAATCGAACGCGAGCCCTTAGGATTGATATTCTGTCGCTCTTACCACTCAGCTACCGGGGACGGACGCGACAGTACTGGTACTCTGTTAAAAAGTAGCTGTAATAACCCCAAAGATGAGGTTCACTCCAACAGGGTTGACGCCGAACCTGGCGCAGCCCACGCACTGACCCAAGAACTATGAGCAGAGAATAACTGTTGCGTGAATCCAGCTAGAGATTATTTACTTCCTGTTAACAATGAGACTGCGGCGGTTCTACACCTTCATCTAAAAACGTAGTCCGCAAACCAACGTAGGGTGCGTGGCGGAGGGTACCCTGCACTACTACTAGTCATTTCCGTTCCTGCTCCACTACCAAATAGGGCGAAGAAAAAACAACTGCCTACATGCTTTCGCGTCAGTCCTCATTTCTCGTACATTACCTTCGTTGCCCTTCTCGAAATATATGTTGGCGGCAGTGGAATCGTTCCGCAATCAGCCTCCAACGCCGCCTCTGTAAATTTTCTGAATAGCGTTTCCCGAACAGAACTTGACCTTCCCTCCAGGAATTCCCATTTGAGATCCCGAAGACTCCGTAACACTTGCGTGTTTTTCGAAAGTACCAGTAACAAATCTAGCAGCCTGCCTATGAATGGCTTCGGTGTCTTCCTTTTATCTGACTAGGCGTGGATCCCAAGCACTCGAGCGGTACTCAAGAATAGGTCGCACTAGCGTCCTACAAGCAGACTCCTTTACAAACGAACAACACTTTCCCACAATTCTCCCAATAGACTGATATCGACCATGGGCCTTCCCACCCACAATCCTCACATGCTCGTCACATTTCATATCGCTTTGCAACGCTACGCCTAGTTATTTAAGCGACGGGACCGAGCCAAGTGGTACACTACTAATGCTGTAATCGAACAATCCGTTCTCACCTGCATTAACTTACATTATTCTATATTTAAAGCTAACTGTCATTCATCACACCATCTATAAGTTTTGTCTAATCATCTTGTATCCTCCTACAGTCACACAATGACGACACCTTCCCGTACACCACACCATCATCAGCAAACAACCGCAGATTACTGCCTACCCTGTCCGCCAGATTATTTATGTATATAGAGAGTAGTAGCGGTTCTATCGCACTTAACTGGGGCTTTTCTGACCATACGCTTCTCTCTGATGAACACTCGCCGTCGAGGACAGCGTACTGGATTCTATTACTTAAGAAGTCTTCGAATCACTAGCATATACCAGATGCTCGTACCTTCATTAACAGTCTGCAATGGGGCACCGTGTCAAATGCTTTTTGGCAATACCGAAATATGGAATCTGCCTATTACCCTTCCAAGATGCTACTCCAGGCAGGTGCGAAAGAATGTGCGCAACGGAAAATAATAAACGCTAAAATGATGATTTGGCCCTGTCTGGCTACCCCCTGAAGCAAGTCTTAGCGTCTCTTAATTGTATAAACTACAATCTAAACATAAATTGATGATTAAGGCAACTAATACTACTAAATGATAAACGTTGTTCCTGCTTATATATTTATAGTAGATTTAAAAAAACTTTATATTACTAAGTTTACATTTCCTAAGTAAAATTACTAATCAATTGCCCAATTCTGCTCCTTACTATGACTGCGCGGTCTAATATCAACAACGCGAAATGACTATCATCAAAACACCAAACACTAGAAGGCACTACTTTCAAAGATGACCTACGGTGGTGTGGAACCTCAGTGGAAATAAACTAACGTGATCACAGCTGTTTAGCTTTGATAGCCCTAATAAGCCGAGGCAATTTGCGGTATCACCGTATGTACTGCGTCCGGTGCCTCGAAGTGATGGTTCTTATACTCATCTGCAGCGGTGGTACAACTCCAGCCACAAATAAACTCTTTCAAACACTAGGACGGCAGAAGGCGGTCCTCTGACTAATATACTCTAATACTGTCTTAAACCTCTGTTCTACTGACGAGAAACGCGAACTTCCAGTCACAAGGACGGAGTTCAGAAACGTTTGCACTAGCGATGCTTTCTAAAACCGTGCTAATTCGTGGGCAGAAGGTTTCGGTCTCAAGGAAATTTATCATATTCGAACTGAGAATATGTTCAGAATTGTGCAGCAAACCGATGTTAAGGATATTGGTCTGTAAGTTTTCGGGCCAGTTCTCTTACCTTCTGATATACAGGAGCCACTTGCGCTTTTGTCCAATCGCTTGGGACTTTGCGCTGGCCGAGAGATTCGCGATAAATGCTAACTAAATAAGGGCCAATACCGTAGAGTACTCTTTGTAACAACTAACTTGGATTCCATCTGCATCTGACGACATTTGTTTCCAATTCTTTCAGCTGTCGCTATAGACGACATAATCGTCAAGAGAGATTCAGCAACTGTTTAGATAATGAAGATAATTCTTATTTACTGTTCCTTCTCAGTTGCACTTTTTAAAATTAGATTTCATGTTTCGATCACACTGGATCATCTTGAGGTTGAAGTATTTGCGACAGCAACCCGTTTTGCCTACTCAGAACCACATATCATAGTATGTGGTTCCGAGTAGACTACCTGGATTTCAAGATGATCCAAAGTGATCGAAACAAGTACTCTAATTTTTTAAAATATGCAACCGAGTCGGAACAATAAATGTGAATTATGTTAATCTTTCAGCTGTTTCCTTAAGCCAGGGATGCGTAATACTATGTTGTCCATTCGGGAGTCTATGCTATAATCAAGCGGAGGTAAGTTTGTATGATTATCTTACGTGAACGATTTCTTAAACGCGAAATTTAAAACCTTCGCTTTCCTTTTTGTTTCGAACGGTCTTATAACAATAAATAAATTATTGGATGTTCGTTTGTTTTTAATTCATTTTGAATTTCTTATCGTTATGTGATGAATTATGGGTGCCATTTTTAGAGCTTTCGTGTGGTTTTTGTTTGTTTATCAAGGTCTGTTAAACTGACGCGAAATTTCATTCTTCCTATGTCCAATTCTCGTTGCAAAAACTTCACATTACAGCTATGTATTTAATTGGCACGAGTGCACGATGGGGAACAAAAGTAATGTAAAGCACTAATTTTACAAATCATTGTATATGAGGAGACCGATTTTCCAGTTCAGTATCAGGCCAGAGAGAGGCCGAAGACACTAGAATGCAAGACCATAGCTGTGCAAGACATCGCGTAACCTCTGTTTGAGAATACTGAGGATATACGCCTGACCTCTAATTCTACAGCCAAGTAATTCAAGCTTTGTAGGTACGAATTAGTGACATATTTGCAAGCTACTATCTGACAATCACACTTTTACAGGTCGGTAAGAATGAATATTTTTATTACCTGAATATAAAGGTACTAGGCTTTAATGACGTCGTAGTATGTACTGGAACTGCACAGTTAAGACATCGTTATCTGATGTCATGAATCTGCAAATAATTCTTAAAAGGATTTACATAGCTAGCTGTCAAAAATTGGCCAGAGTCTCCTCGTGGAAGGCTTGGTCCAATAAAACTGTTGCAACCAGTTTTCATTTCAGACTTAAACCCAATGACAAACTGCCTACTGGCTTCTGTCTCGGGTTCTTCGGCCGACGTTCATCTAATGATTTTTCTGACGTTTCGCCAGCACGAGTGGCTGGCATTGTCAAAGCTTCACCCTCCATTGCCGGTGCTGAACTGGAGCCGAGCTCGCGGGCGCAGACTATATGTACCTGGCGCGCCAACGTCCGAGGGCTTCTCCGCGGTCATTTCCGGTGCGGTTCTCCTCTTGCTACCTGCGACGGTCGTTCGCTGCAGTACGGGAAGCCAGGATCCGTTTACCTTGGCTTTCCTCTTTCTTGTATCATTAGATGAACGTCGGCCGAAGAACCCGAGACAGAAGCCAGTAGGCAGTTTGTCAACAAGTGGCCACGAAAGCCTCAACAGTCTTAAACTCAATGTTTTACAGGCAGGTGTCTTAGTTACAGTGTGGAATTTAGCAATTCGATGCGACCCATACTAAACAGTTAGCATCATGCATTAGTCTATCGTCACAGCGCAGAGACCCTGTAGCAAATACGAGGGGCGTACAGGAAGTAAAAATAATAATAATTGATAATAATAATAATAATAATTCTGGAAGCAGGCTAGTTTTATTCAGGATTCCGATACATCTCATTATTCCCCTTTCGGCTGTAAAACGTTATTTTTCAACATAATTTCCGTTCAGTGTGACGGCCTTGTGCCGCCTTGCTAGGAGAGTCTGTATACCCGCATGGTATCACTCTACTGGTCGACGTCAGAGCCAATGTTTCGCTGCACCAAATACCTCCCCATCATACATGTACTGCTTTCCGCGGAGTGCATCCTTCATTGGGCTAAACAGATGTAAGTCGGAAGGAGAGAGATCCGGGCCGTAGGGTGTATGACGAAGGATAGTCGAACGAAGTTCTGTGAGTTCCTGTCGGGTGTGCAGACTTGTGTGGGGCCTTATGTCGTCGTAGAGAAGGAGAAGTTCGTTTGAATTTTTGTGGCGAAGAACACGCTGAAGTAGTTACTTCAGTTGCCTGAGGATAGAACAGTACAGTTCAGAGTTGATCGTTGCACCGTGATGGAAGACATAGTGGCTGAGGGTGCAGCTTTGAACTTTTTCTTCGGTGGAGAGGTCTTGTGGCACCTCTCTGTTGATGGCCGTTTTGCTTCCAGTTCGAAGTGGTGAACCCACGTTCGATCGCGTGTGACGATGTTCGACAAAAAGTTGTCATAATTAGCCTCGTAACGCGCAAGCAATTCCGCACAGGTCTTCTGCTGGGGCGGCGAGGAAGCCAGCATGCACACACTTTTGATAACTGGTGGACGAGTGTGTCAGCACTGCCAAGAAGACGTCCAGTTGTGCAGCGAGGTGTCTCATTGCGATCCGTCGATCACCTCGAGAGTGTCCGCACTTTCCAACAATGCAGGAGTGACAGCTGTGTACGGCCGGTCGGCACGCGGGAGACTGAACAGATCCGCGCGAGTTTGTTGTGACGATGACAGATGCCACGCCCAACCACTCGCCGTGCTTTTATGCACTGCCAGCTCCCCGCAGACTACTGCAAGCGGCTATGAATATCTGCGAAGCTCTGGTTTTCTTGCAAAAGAAACTCGATGGCAGCTCTCTCTTCGGAACGCATCTCTGTTACAGACGCCATTTTGAAGACTACCTATAGCACTGCTACCTATCGGAACTTCATGGAAGTATAGGCGCTGAAGCGTCTCTGTTGCAGACGCCATTTTGAAGACTACCTATAGCGCTGCCACCTATCGTAACTTCATGGAAGTATAGGGGCTGAAGCGAGAGTATTCCACGACGTCCCACGGCAAATTCGGCATTTTTTTTTTTCAATCGAAACTGTCAGAGAAAAACATGTGTTACGTTACTTATTGAACCCCCGTCGTACGTATGAAAAGAGGAGGGGGAGCTTGATGCTCGGTTCCTATTTGAGCTAGGGATATGGAGAAATAAGTTTTTGGTTTACCCCGCACCATCTACCATTAGTATAGCTTTTCGAATATCCGTCTTACTGTAGTTATGTTACAGGTTGAAAGACGAACGGCGTCCAGATACATAGTGCGAATTGATTAATTCCTTCTGAAAGAAATTTTAATTCGACTGAAATTAGTGACCAGGTAATGACACCCTTTGTATGTGCACCGTTCGGGTTTTACGTCCAAAAGCAGCCACCCTCTTTGGGATTTTACGTGCGAAAACACTCTTAAATAACTCCAGACTGGAGCGAGACTGATGATTCACGTTTGGTCCTACAGTGTATCGGACTTGGTCAAAGACAAGTTTTGGCCATTGCTTTGTTTGGATTTTACGTGCGGAAACACATTTTTGTGGGACGCTTTCGAAAAACGCCACCTCTATACTTTAAACTTGTACGAATCGGTTCAAACTTTGCACGAATATAGGTAAATGGATAAAATCAAAATGAACTTTTTCATCCAATAATCTTTATCCGTTGTCGAGATACGATGGTCTGAAGTCGAGTTAAATGTAACATGCAACATTCGTTCTTACGCGAATCGTATGCTCGGAAACGGTTTAAAGTGAATCAAGAAAAAAAAAATGCATTCTTACAATAATATTGAAAACTCGCTTTCAGAAATCTAACTTCATTCGGATTTTACGTGCCAACTACACGTTCTTGTGAGTTTTTATACGCGCGCCACTTCCGTATTTCACACTTATGCAAATAGGTTCAAATCTTGTAAGAAGGTAGACAAACACAGGTAATTAAAGGTCGTCCTGTTATTTTGTGAAAGCTTTATCCGCTGGCACGATATAACGGTCTAAAGTTATAATAAAATCCACATAAAAATACAGTTTCACGCTTATCGAACGTGCTGAGACGGTATAAACGGACATACATGATAATAAAAAAATATATTCTTAAGCTAATTATGAAAAGTGTTTGCAAAAATCTTTCAGCTTTTTTGGACACCATACTGCTGTCTTCCGACCTTAGAACTGATTTGCCCAGATAATTATAGGGAGAGCCACAGACTAACTCCGATTATACAGTGGTTTGCTGAGCGCAGATGTAGATGTATGTTTCGACGATGTCTTGTAGCCCTGTACTGTAACTTTCTGGAGGCTATCTCGTCGGCGCAGTGGACTGTTTACACTTGTCCAGAATAAATTAGTCTTTGCTCTTCGGCACTCGGCCATCATGCCTGCGGCTGCTAGTATTCATTAACATCTCTGACAAATTGGAGTAGAAGTATATTAACATTGCAGATTGTTTCCCTTTTGAAATTCAAAGTGGCAACCTGATAAGATCGTCGCCTATTTGTAACGACAACGGCTTCCCTTGCATTTATTTCAAAGGTGACTAGTTGATGCAGCCCATAAACTTTTATTGATTAAACATTGATAATAAAGTGATTGTGTCAACACCTATGAGAGCACGCAATCACCCTGCGTAATTGGAATATTCTGAGAAAAGGTACTACATATATAATGCCTGGCATGTAAGAAGAACGTAAATCAGCCCTTTGTTACAGGGCTCTTCCCGAGAAAAAAATAATCAATTCGTACCTCGTGCAAGTTAAAAAATAGTGCACAAGACGGCAGATCAAGGAAAACCGTTTACGGATGGCAGGTTCATCGAAGAGTATATGATAGAAGCAGATAATGACTTGTGTACGAAGGAAGCCGATTTATTTGGAAGAATCAGCCTTTCGCCAAGTTCAGTTGTGCGTAGAACAGAAGAATTTGGAGAGAACATAGTGGTACTGATAAGCGAGGAAACTAAGAATTTCTTGTGGTATTCTGTGGTACTGGGTGAATCTGCTGATATCTCAAATACGTCACAACTTCTCTTGTTCATTCATGGTGTCAATTTTTAGCTTCAGATAAAGAAAGAGTTGGTATCGGTTTGCAGCAATCATGGAAAAACTGAAAAAATTTATTTCATGGAAATGAAAAAAAAATTGCAAGACTGCAGGCTTCAGTCGAATCAGCTTCGAGGTGATACAATTGATGGAGGAAAAAACATGGCAGTAAATTGGAGGGAAAAGTCACTCAGTCTCTTCTGAACTGTAGGTGTGGAAAAACATAAGGTAGTTTATCTTATTTACTTTCGGTAAATGTTGGAACATTTTCTTTATGTCACCACATTTGAGTTTAAAATTTGTGTTAAATTCAAAATTTTGGACGCAAACGGAAATGGCAATTACTCTACAGGCTAGCTGTGTACCCAATTCGCAATATCACTTAAAATTCAAATTTTTGGCGGGAAAGACTCGTCTGTATCATAATTACAGGTCATATGATTCGATACACAGTACCAGAACTGGATTTATCCCAACAGAAAATTCTTTTTTTTTTTCTTTATGGATTTACATTCCTCCCTCCCCCGCCCTTCCCCCCTCCCCCATCGCGCCCCCCCCCCTCCCCCACAGCGGGGGGCGGGCTTGCAGCACCACAATACGCCGCTCTGCAGGCTACAGAAAAGTTAAAAAACAGAATTAGGAAATATAGCAATACAAGCAGGCGATAAAAATAGTTGCTGTTAAAAACTGAAACAAGGCGAAAAAATTGCGAAGAAAATATAAAAACAAAAGGTCGGTGATGCTGATTAAAACACATAGTAAGTAGACAAGCACAATTAAAAAACATGGCGACGGTCTGGTTTCCGTATGCAACAGTTAAAAACACACTTAGCGACAGTATGGTAGCTGGTTGCAAAACTGATAGGGGACACACAACACTGATCACTCATTTAAAACAGCATTATAGAGGCGACACGGTGGCAGATGGCGGCAGGGGAAAGACCTGGACTGATGAGAGGGAAAAAAAGGGAGGGAAGAGAGGAAAAGAAAAAAGGGCAGCCGATGGAGGAAGAGGACATAGAAAAAAAGGGGGGCAGGGTGGACGTGAGAAGGACTGGGGAAGCCAGTGGAGGGGAAAGGAAAAGGAGGAGAGATGGGAGTCAGACAGAGGGTAGGAGGGGAAAAAACAGGGGGGAAGAGGAGCCCGGGGAAAGGACAGAGGGAAGGAGGGGGAGGTGAGGATAAGAGTTGATAGGAGGGATAAATGGAGGGAGAGAGGGCATCATCTGGGAGGGGGAGTCAATGGAAGCCACCTTGGGAAAGGAGATGAAGGGTGCAGATGTGGAGGGTAAGGGGGACACAACGATGAAGGTGCGGCAGAGGGCAGGAGTTGGAGAGGAGAGGAGCAACCAGAGGATGAGGGGGATCAAGTCGGCAGTAGGTGTAGGAGATGCGGATGTGTTCAAGGAAAAGGAGCAGATGGGGGAAAGGAATCAGGTCATAGAGGATCCGCATGGGGGACAGGAGGCATATATGGAAAGCGAGGTGGAGTGCATGGCGCTAGAGGATCTGGAGGGATTTATAGAATTTGGGAAGGGCGGATATCCAGGCAGGAGTAGCATAATACAGGATGGGATGGAGTAAGGATTTGCGGGTGTGGAGGATGGTAGAGGGGTTCAACCCCCATTAAAATTCTTCAGAATTGTTGGGAAGATATCCTGATCTAATTACACAATGAAACTGATGGTCAGCCATAAATATCGCCAAAGAACGGTAGTTAAAAACATCGTCACAGGTAGATAAAATGCTCATAGCACATAATTACAATATTCCAGATCGTAGTCTTCTCCTGCTCCAATTGCACTGCTTCAGATTGGCGGGAATAACATCAAAAACATCGTCTCTGCCGGATACAGGCGTGCTAATGACGTAGCTCCACGTGTTCCCATCAGAGGGCAGCCCACATGAGCTGCCTACCTACCTGCAACACCCAATAATTCCACGGAAATCGTCGCACCCTTTATCCTGCGCCGGTAGAATGATGTAACGCTGGTGGCTCCTTTGACTTTCAGACCAGGGAAGAATGCGGAGCTGCTTCCCGTTTAACGGCCTCGGAAAACATAGACACTTAATAATATACTTCAAACTTTCTGTATGTGGGTCAATCTTGTGAACAATACTGGTCCCAAGGATTATGTGCCTTATTTGATGCAACCGACAACACGTTTTCCTGGAGCACAGACATTGGGAATAAAATCCCTTCCAGAGGTTTTACACCTGTTTTGATGTCGCCGACTATGACCATTACATTTTCTGTCTTATCATCTGTGTTCTTTATGGGTGTGGTCCTGAATGAATTCAACAATATCCCTCGAAGAAGATTTACAGCTCTCTTCATGTTGCTGACAAAGAATGCTGCATTTCCTGTCTTCACACCTGCATTCTGTGTGTTGGTGGTCCTGAAGGATGTGAACAATATCCGATATGACTGAAAATGCTGACCACGTTTTTTCCCCTACCTGGAAATTGGAGCAAAACTAGTTTACAATATTGCAACCAGAGGGAGCTTGAAATTGTGATGGCTGCTCTAATTGCACTGCTTCATATTGGCGGGAATAACATCAAAAACACCGCCTCTGCCGGATACAGGCGTGCTAATGACGTAGTTACCATCAGAGGGCAGCCCACAGGAGATGCCTCCCTCCCCATCACACTTCCTTCCTTTCACCTGCAGTCATGGACTGTGCGGCTGATCCCGGCGGAGGTTCGAGTCCTCCCTCGAGCATGGGTGTGTGTGTGTGTGTGTTTGTCATTAGGATAATTTAGGTTAAGTAGTTTGTAAGCTAAGGGACTGATGACTTTAGCAGTTAAGTCCCATAAAATTTCACACACATTTGAACAGTTTCCTTTCACCTCCCATCCCCCTGCCTTCTCCCCTCACCCAGTTGGAAATTGGTGGAAAATTCTCAGTACGTGCTGAAGGACATGTCTTTATTTCATCATTTTTTGGATGTGCAGGTGTTATCCTGCTGGAAAATACTTCCTAAAATTTTATTGTTCATGTGTTCATTCACTCCTTGGTGTGTGTAGAACGGGTGCTTAAATGTCACTGGCGTAAATACAAGGATGTTAAACAATATGTTTCTCCTCCATCTCCTGCATGTAAACTGAAACGTTTTGCAATGTGTTTCCAAGATACACTAGAAAGGGTGACCCAGTGAACAATAGCAAAATGCCTGTCTGCTGACTACCCCATCCCAAAAGTTTATGAGGCTGCAGACCTGGGTTTCCCTCAGAGTACAGTGCTGTAGGAACGTTCCTATTGGTGCCTGCCAAATTAGTGGACGGATGCTTTGAGAAATCAAATGGGAATCCGTGGAGGGAAGGCGATGTTCTTTTCGTTGTACACTAGTGAGAAAATTTAGAGAACCGAAATTTTCGAACTGATAGCAAAAGGATTCTACTGCTGCCAACATACATTTGACATAAGGACCACAAAAATAAGATACAGATAATTAGTGCTCATATGGAGCCATAGAGATAATCATTTTTCCATCGCTGTATTTGCTAGTGGAGTAAGAAAGGAAATGACTAGGGTGCCCTCCATCAGTACAAATGCGTATGATGTGTGCATATAGATGTAGATGTAAATTTAATGCTCCTATTAAGATGCTAGTCCATCCATCCATGGCCCACAAAACTCACGAAGAATGTTATCTCTTATTTATCGAGTAAACAAAAGATAAAACGTCTGCTACTGATTGTCTGTCACTAAAAAGCTTCATATTAGCTTCTAATTTTTCGCACTACAGTCACTTCACAAGACGTATGTGAGTCACTGTAATATGTTTGCCCACAGCACTTAGAAGAAGCGGTACACAGCTCAACTCTCAACTCTCCTTTTGTCAGAGTATTGCTTACCCACCTTATTCTCACGAATAGTCCATCTTTGATATATAGCATTTGAATCCAATTGATTTTGACGAGTAAGAGATATTTCCCGGCAATTAACAGATCCCCGCTAATTCTCTCAAAATCCCGTCATGTTTCAAGAGTACTGTACCATTAGTTAGAAGGCTGTCTAGTCCCCCACCGATCACTGACTAGGTAGAGAGCTATCAGAACGAGAAAAATAGCACATCACATTTCCTTTCCTGCAACCACATCAGCGTGCCTGCACTGCACTTCCAATTTATGTCGTTCCTAAGATGTTTATATACCATAGATGTATTATGGACTTTCCGTGAACATTTTTATACTTCCTCGACAAGTCTGTCTGTCAGTTGAGGTATAGCCACTAATTTTCTCATTATTGTCCCTTCACGAGGCATATGTGGGAGGGAGTAACATCCTTGGTCACAATGATTAGAAAAAGTGGCACAGAGAGAACCTCTCAGCATTCCTTTTGTCAGAGTCCATATTCACATGAATCTTTCAGTCTTCGATATCTAGCGATATATACCCCAGTCAAGTCACAGACCCCTGCTAAATCTTTCGAAATCCCATCACGTTGCGACAGCGCTGTTCCATTAGTTAGAAGGGTGTATAGTCCTTTACCAGTCACTTGCTATGTAGAGAGTTATCTAAACGAGAAAAAATGGCACACTACTCTTCAGGGAGAAATTCATCTCCACGCAGATGCTCGCCTATTCCAGATACTTTTTACGACTGCTTCTAGTGATTTGCAAATCAGTGATATAATAGAACAGTAGCAGGCCTCTTTGGCTATTTTATATTCACTAGTTACGAGGGCTATTCCGAAAGTAAGGTCCGATCGGGCGCGAAATGAAACCACAGTGAAAATCCGATAAAGCTTTGCACAGATGTGTTGGACAGTGTCTCTGGTACGCCTGTCGATCACGTCACGTCGCTCTTTTCAGTTCTGAGCACGCAGTGAGCACATAAAGATGCCTGGTTAAACAGTGCCTCCCGCAAAGTATGAGGGCCAAGTGAGAGATGTCACCTGATGTCATACAGCCCACATAAAACAACTGTCATGCGGGTCCTTCTTCAGGACAATTCTCAGCCGCATCCAGTTGAGGCAATTAAGATGCTCCTGCAGCGTTTTCGATGGGAAGTGTTTGATCACCCACAATACAGCCCGTAACTGGATGCACCAGAGTTTCATCTCTGCTCACATGAACGTTGAAGACAACATTTTGGCACATTTAACAAGCTCTAGACACGTAGAGAATTGGTAGAAAGCACAGGCGGTTGCCTCCTACGACGAGAGTGCTGGAAAGGTGGTACACTGCTAGGATAAATGTGTAAGGAGCGGCGACTATGTAGAGAAGTAGCTGGAAGGTGTAACTAACTGTGGCAAATAAAACATTTTTGATTCTCACAGTAGTTTCCATTTCGCAACCTATAGGACCTTACTTCTTAGTTCTCGTACGTTCATCTATATTCAGCTCCAACGCCCGCCAATCCTCAATCTTCTGCAAATCGCTGTAGGTTACCAGTGTCTCAACCCCGCCGTAGACAGGCGCCTACATCTAAATACGTATTCCACAAAGCACTGCACGGTGTGGACTATGTGACATAGCACTACCGTCGAATTCTTCATTCCTTTCCCAGGTACATGCTCAATGATCGAGTGAAAATTAATTTCTGAATGCCCTAATCTCCTCTATGATCGCTATGCCAGATACAGGATTTTTAATGGCCAAGAAACCCTTACTGCTGCACCTTTACTATACGAGGACAGCACAAAGAAAATCTAATAAATCTGCAATTCACCGACACCGAATGACTGTCTACAGACATGTCCCTGTTCGTGTCCTAATTTACTTCATCGTATTCCACTGATCGCTACACTAGACATGCATAATGGTATTAGAGTCTTTATTGACAGCATAGCGTTTCATGAGACATGCATTACCAGTTTTTCAATTGGGATACACCTCCATAAACCGATTCTAACAGTATCACAGAGCTTCCGACACCAACACTATCCACTGAATCATTTACATTGGTGCAACAGACTCAACACCTCCACATATAATTCAGAGCTACTGCAAGACTAGGAAAAGGTTCAGGGTTTGATCATAGCAGCGGCAACGCTCCAACAGGTCGTGGTGAGCGGGCGCGGACTGCAGGGGGAACGCCTCGTACCCCAGACCGTAGATGAAACCCCCAGGAGCGGGTTTGGTGGGCGCGGACCGCAGAGGGAACACCTAGAACCGCAGCGGACGGAAAACGGAGCAGCAACGCTCCAGCAGGTCACAGGGAATGGGCGCGGACCACAGAGGAAGCGCCTGCAGCCGTTGGTGGAGGGGGGAAGGCCATAGGCATAAATATTGGACCAGGCCCACTCGAGGAGCAGTCTCAGGTCGCACCTGATGAAGGTCTCGAGCTACGTGACCGAAATATCGTGCAAGTACGACGCTGATATCTGGCAGAACACCCGAGAACCCAAGGTGTCATTAGATCGCCGGGAAAGCCTGAAGAGTTACAATAGGAACACTTCTTCAGGATTCTATTCTAAGGGAAACCCAGGTCTGCAGGCTCATAAGCGTTTAGGAAGGGGTGAGCAGCAGGTATATGGCTATTTTACACTGGGTTATCCTTTCCAGCATATCTTGAAATTACATCTCAGAATGTTTCAGTTTGTAGATGGAGGGTGAGGCGAAGCTTCTTGTTTAATAACTGTGTATTTACCCCAGCGATATTTAAGCATCCAGTCTCCACACACCAAGGAGAACAAACACATACACAATAAAATTTAACGAAGCATTTTCCAACAGGGTAGCACCACCATATCCAAAAGTATGATGAAATAAAGACGTGTCCTTCTGCACATACTGAGCATTTCCCACCGATATTCAGCTCAGTGGGAGGGGGTTATGAGTGGGGAGGGGTAATAGCGTGGGAGGTGAAGGGATGGGAGTGGATTGTGGAGGAGGGAAAACCTATGACATCACAATTTCGAGTTCCCTCTGGTTGCAGTATTGTCAACTAGTCTCCCACCAACTTCCAGGTGGGGAAAAAGCCTGGTCAGTATGCTACGACGTGTCGGGTATTGCTCACATCCTTCAGAACCACCAACATACAGAATTTAGGTTCGACGAGAGAAAATGCAGCGTTCTTTGTCAGCGACATCAAATCAGGTGTAAGTACCCTGGGAGGGATATCATCCACGAGGTCCCTGTCCCAGGAAAACCTGCTTGTGGCTACATCAAAGCTGGCGCATAATCCGTGGAACTGTTATTGTTCATAAGATCAGCGCCCATACAGAACGCTTAAAACGTATTGTTAAGTCCCAAGTGTTCCGAGACCGTTAAATACTAAGCAGTACAGTATTTTTCCCGGTTTCTACATTAAAAGAAGCCGCCAGGGGTACTTGGTTCTATCGGCTCAGGATAAGGGGTGGCGCAACTTTGGTCGGATAATGCTAGGTCGCAGGCAACCTCTGACGGTAGCACGCAGAACTACATCATTAGCATGCCTGACTCCGGCAGAGGCAGAGCAGCTGGTCGCTGGCGCTGAACTGTTAGCAGGTGCGATGTTTTCTAAAAGAGAATGCAAGTATTATAGATTCTACTTGTGGTACGTGTTAAGCAAATATTTTCGCGATCTTTGTGGTATGGCTTCAAATGGCTCTGAGCACTATGCGACTTAACTTCTGAGGTCATCAGTCGCCTAGAACTTAGAACTAATTAAACCTAACTAACTTAAGGACATCACACACATCGATGCCCGAGGCAGGATTCGAACCTGCGACCGTAGCGGCCGCTCGGTTCCAGACTGTAGCGCCTAGAACCGCACGGCCACTCCGGCCGGCTTTGTGGTATGTTTAGCTCTTTATTAGCGATGTTTTTGTATCTTTATAGAGGAGGCTTTTTTGCGATATCTTATTCCTGCCAATCTGAAGCGTGCAATTAGAGCAGGAACCAACTGCAATCTGTAACAGTGTATTTACGTGCGATGAGTGTTTTATCTAATTATGACGATGTTTTTAACTACCATACTTTGGCGATGTTTATGACTTACCTCGATTTCATTGTGTAATTAGAGCAGGATATCTTCCCACCGATTTTGAACAATTTTCCATCTGGATTACACCAAATATGGTACTGTGTATCGAATCATATGATTGATGACCTGTAATTTGGGTGCAGATGAGTGTTTCCCACCAAAAATTTGAATTCTAAGTGGTATTGCGAATTTTAGGTCACACACCTAGGCTATAGAGTAATTGCCTGTTCTGTTTCCAGCCAAAATTTTGAATTTACCTCCAATTTTAATCCAAAAAATGATGAAATAAACAAAATTTTCCAACAGGATAACACCCAAAATGAAGAAAAGAAACTACCTTGTGTCCTTCTGTACATGTCAGATTGGTATCAGGAGCCCAGGAGTGCGTCTGGGATATTTTTCCTACACATAAAACGAGAAATGGTAGGATTCATAGAAAAATGGGCTTTATTCCCAAGAACTACCACTAAGAGGGACAATATTCCCGAAAACTGGTTACAGTCGCAGAGTGAATCGCACGTAGTATGGAGAGAGCACTGTGCCCTAAATAAGAAGGACTGAAGAACACATCCAGAGTGTAAGGAAACTGATAGGCATGAGAGCGACCCACTGTTGTGGTCACTAACTCACCAACCCTCTTGCATATCCCACAAGACAGTACCCAATCCTCCCAATTATGAGTTTGTGTCAGAAAGTTGGTGTCTCTCACTCATCAACATCATGGTGGCGTCCCTAGCACAATGTAATAGTGTGGAAGCTGGTCACAAGTACTGCGGAGTAGTTCACGTAACTCCTCACACCACTGCCTAAGGCTAAGTGGAAATGAAGGAAGTTATATGCAATAAAATTTTTTCCATTATTACCCTTTACCATGTTCACTTCCATACCAACAGCTCAGGGCAGACTTAGTGATTTTTTCCGCCAATTTCCAGGTGAAGGACGGGAGTGGAGTTGAGTGGAGTGGAGATGAAGTGGGAGTTAAGAGGTGGGCGAGGAGGAAAAACCCATGATGTCATCAGTGCGACCTTGGCACACCTACAGTATGGGGCAGGGGGAGGATCCGCCATATTGAATAATTTTGGCTACAATGAAAAGTGGCATAGTAGCCCCCTCATCCCACTACAGTTAGATGGAGGTACCAGTGCTAATCTTCACAGTTCTCTTGCCCTGCCATATCCCTAAATTCAAAAAATAAAAAATTATTCATAACTGATGCTGTGTTGGACCATGACACGCAGTTGCATGAATTTGAGTAATTCATCTAAAGCATAAATTTGTAAAGGTAAGTGTTAGTGTGCCATGTCTGTGTATTGTCCTGTCCGTGTCGAGGTTACAGTAATAACAGTACGTTTTATTGTATTAAGAATGTTCTGTGAGAATTATTGAGCAGAGCAATTCAGACACAACACAGTAATGGCACGAAATATTTGCATCATTAGGCGTGATACAAAATTACATAATCGAGTTATGTAAGGTAATTCTGTAATAAACTGATTTCACTGTAAAGATTGTCCAAATGGACTGTCACCTGTATTACTTCAAAAATCCCAAGTGCATGTAAAAGAAAGTAAGTTTTTCAGTCAAAGTGAACAAAATGGTTCAAATGGCTCTGAGCACTATGGAACTTCTGTGGTCATCAGTCCCCTAGAACTTAGAACTACTGAAACCTAACTAACCTAAGGACATCACACACATCCATGCCCGAGGCAGGATTCGAACCGGCGACTGTAGCAGTCGCGCGGTTCCGGACTGAGCGCCTTAACCGCGAGACCACCGCGGCCGGCTCAAAGTAAACATTTACGAGGGTTATTCGGAAAGTAAGAAACAATTGATCGCGAAATAGAAACCACAGTGAAAATAGGATGAAGTTTTTTTTTGCGCAGGTGTGTTGGGCAGTGTCTCTAGTATGCCCATAGATCGCGTTACGTCGTTCTTTTTCTTTCTGAACACACAGAGCACATAAAGATACCTAGAACAATAGAGCCTCCCGCCAAGTACGAAGGCCTGGTGAGAAATTTCGCCTGAAGCTATGCAGCCAACATTACATAACTGTCGTGCATTTACTTGTTCAAGACAATTCTCAGCCGCATTCTGCAGGAGCAATGGAGATAACGAGGTTATTGGAAAGTTGTTACAACGCTACGACAAACGTCGGATCGGCGACTACAGAGATAAATAGCTGAAAGATGCAGCTAACTGTTGCAAATAAAACAGTTTTGGTTTTCACTGGGGTTTCCATTTCGCGATCTATCGTCCCTTACTTTCCGAAGAGCTCTTGTATATCCATGAAAGACCAGTACCAACTTCATTCCTGTTATTCGTTAATGATTCCATACCAAAAATACTGCAGTTGATTGAGACTCAATTGCCATTCTCGGGAGTGAGTTGTATATGTTACCTCATATCGATTCAGCAGTATACGAATCTGATAGCCTTGCCTCCAAAATCTGCAGTTACACGATCACATTGTGAAGTTATTTAACCAAACGGACTGAAGGGACGGTACGTTGTGCTGCCAAATCACAGCTGGTGAGCATGAAGATGGAGATCACTTCTTCCTTGCCCGTTATGGTCTATTACTATATACTCACGAATTAATGAATATGCTTGCGTTACTAAGCAACAGTTTATTCTGACTTTTCCCGAACTTGATTTGTGTCCTCACGCTGCGATAGCCTGCATCCACATAGAGCAACTCAGAGGCAATCTAAGAGCAGGTTACTACGGAGGTGTCCTTGAGCGAATAACAGCGAGCAAAAATGTTTTCAGTTATGGAAGCAACGAATACAGGTGTATACATACGTAGTGAGTACACGCAAAAATCAAGGACAACATAATAATTCGAGTTCCAAAGAAGACAGGTTCTAGCAGATATGAATATTACCAAATCTCCAGTTTCCCACACCCGGGTTCCCGGGTTCGATTCCCGGGGGGGGGGGGGTCATGGATTTTCTCTGCCTCGTGATGACTGGGTGTTGTGTGATGTCCTTAGGTTAGTTAGGTTTAAGTAGTTCTAAGTTCTAGTGGACTGATGACCATAGATGTTAAGTCCCATAGTGCTCAGAGCCATTTGAACCAAATCCCCAGTTTCGTACTCATGGTAACAAAATACTGACAGTATTGTTTACATAATTATGAAACGACTGGTAGAGGTCGACCACAAGGGGGCAAGTTGGGTTCCCAAGAAATGTAGAAATATGTGAGGCAGTACTAACCTTATGATTTGTTTCAAAAGGTTTAAAGAAAGTGTTTAACAATGTTGACTCGAATACACTCTTTGAAATTCTGAAGGTAGCAAGGATACGATACACAGAGCGTAAAATTATCTTTAACTAGTACAGATATCAGGCTGCTGTTGAAAGAGTTGAAGCACATGAAACAGAAACTGTGCGATGGTTGAGAAAGGAGTCAGTGAGTGTTGTAGCCTAACCTCGACATCATTGAAACTCTACATTGAGTAAGCAGCGAAGAAGACATTTGGAAAGAAAATTAACATTCAGGGAGAACAAATTACACTTTGAAGTTTGTCGATGACACTGTAGTTCTATCAGAGACGATAATGGCCTTGTAAGATCAGTACAGCGGCATGTATAATGTCTTGAAATCTATACATATTATAAAAATGTATGAATGTATGTATGTATGGTAATTCCACATCTCCTTCTAAACAACTGAATCGTTTTCAGCCGAAGATGGTACACATATCATTTATTGCCTGCAAAGAATCGCTGTGGGATTAAGAATCACCTACGTATCAAAGGGGTGGCGTTGAAAAAGAAGTGTAGCCCACGACGAGCGAATAGCCAGTTTCATTCATCCCGTATTTGAGAACGAGAACTTGCATCAAACGCTACACATTGTTGTTGTTGTGCAGTCCTGCGACTGGTTTGATGCAGCTCTCCTCTATTCTGTGCAAGCTTCTTCATCTCCCAGTACCTACTGCAACCTACATCCTTCTGAATCTGTTTAGTGTATTCATCTCTTGGTCTCCCTCTACGATTTTTACCCTCCACACTGCCCTCCAATACTAAACTGGTGATCCCTTGATGCCTCAGAACATGTCCTACCAACCGTTCCCTTCTTCTAATCAAGTTGTGCCACAAACTTCTTTTCTCCCCAATCCTATTCAATACTTCCTCATTAGTTATGTGATCTACCCATCTAATCGTCAGCATTCTTCTGTAGCACCACATTTCGAAAGCTTCTATTCTCTTCTTGTCCAGACTATTTATCGTCCATGTTTCACTTCCATACATGGCTACACTCCATACAAATACTTTCAGAAACGACTTCCTGACACTTAAACCTATACTCGATGTTAAAAAAAATTTCTCTTCTTCGGAAATGCTTTCCTTGCCATTGCCAGTCTACATTTTATATCCTCTCTACTTCGACCAGCATCAGTTATTTTGCTCCCCAAATAGCAAAACTCATTTACTACTTTAAGTCTCTCATTTCCTAATCTAATTCCCTCAGCATCACCCAATTTCATTCGACTACATTCCATTATCCTTGTTTTACTTTTGTTGGTGTTCATCTTATATCCTCCTTTCAAGATACAATCCATTCCGTTCAACTGCTCTTCCAAGTCCTTTGCTGCCTCTGACAGAATTACGAGGGTTATTCCAAAAGTAAGGTCCGATTGATTGCCAAATTGAAACCACAGTGAACATCAGAAATGTTTTACTTGTAACAATTAGCTACACCTTTCAGCTACTTCTCTACGTAGTCGCCGTTCTGACTTAGACTTTTGTCATAGCGTTGTACCAACTTTTCAATAGCCTCATCATAGAAGGCAGCCGCCAATGCTTTCCGCCAATTCTCCACGCTGGCCTACACCTCGTTGTCTGTGTCAAAATGTTGTCGTCAAAGACAGCGGTTCATGTGACCAGAGATGAAACTCAGGGGGAGACAATTGCGGACTGTATTGTGGGTAATCTAACATTTCCATTTGAAAACGATGCAGGAGCATCTTCATTGCCCCTGCAGAATGTGGCTGAGAATTGTCGTGAAGACGAAACAGCACGACAGTTATGTAATGTTGGCTGCATAGCTTCAGGCGAAATTTCTCACCAGGCCCTCGTACTTGGCGGCAGACACTATTTTCTAGACATCTTTACGCACTCACTGCGAGCTCAGAAATGAGAAGAGCGACGTGATGCTAACTGGGGTTATACTAGAGACACTACCCAACACATCTGTGCAAAGCTTTATCGGATTTTCATAGTCGTTTCCATTTCGCGACCGATCGGACCTTACTTTTGGAATAACCCTCGTACAATGTCATCGGCGAACCTCAAAGTTTTTATTTCTTCTCCATGGATTTTAATACCTACTCCGAATTTTTCTTTTCTTTCCTTCACTGCTTGCTCAATATAGAGATTGAATAACATCTGGGAGAGGCTACAACCCTGTCTCACTCCCTTCCCAACCACTGCTTCCCTTTCATGTCACTCGACTCTTAAAACTGCCATCTGGTTTCTGTACAAATAGCTTTTCGCTCCCTGTATTTTACCGCTGCCACCATCAGAATTTGAAGGAGAGTATTCCAGTCAACATTGTCAAAAGCTTTCTCTAAGTCTGCAAATGCTAGGAACGTAAGTTTGCCTTTCCTTAATCTAGCTTCCAAGATAAGTCGTAGTGTCAGTATTGCCTCACGTGTTCCTACGTTTCTACGGAATCCAAACTGGTCTTCCCCGAGGTCGGCTTCTACTAGTACGCTACACATACGAGTTATAAAACTTTATAAATCTTTTTCCTATCTACAACCCCCAACAAAATGACGAGAGGAAAAAAAGTCTATCGCTTACTATATTTTCGCTGCTCATGTAGTGGGACTGCTGCATGAAACTTGACGTTCTAATTTATTACTCTTTTAGTACTAACTGTATTCGCGACAACTTTTGCAGGCAGTGTCCACACACAACACTGAATGAACCAGAATATATATATATCACTGTACGACACGTAATTGAGGAGATATGACGCCCCAAACCACTTCGTTGCTACTAACTCTATTCGCGACACTTTCTGCAGGCAGTATCCATATCTGCCAGACAATGTACGTATAAGAATATATCATTGTACGACACATAGTTCAGAAAATACGATATCAGAAACATTGAGCAAAGTGAAATGCATCAGACATGTACATATGTCGGCAAAGCCATGAATAAAACGTTCCCTTTGAACCCTTGGATCGATTTCAATATGGTACACATACAACTTACTATCTGCGAAGAAATACTGTGGGGGTAAGAAACGGAAACTTGCTATTGTGCGGGGATGCGGGATTGTAAATTGGAGAAAGAAGAGGGGAGGAGGAGATAGAGAGTGAGAAGGAGGATATGGACACAGATAGGGGAGGAGGAAACGCACAGAAAGGGAAGAGGGAAAGGTAGACAGAGGAGAGACGAGGAAATGGACAGACAAAAAAATAGGAGGAGATGGAAAGACAGAGAGAGGAAGAGGAGGAAATGGACAGAGAAAGTAAAGAGCAGAAGATGGACAGAGAGAGGGGACAGGAGGAAACGAACAAGGAAAGGAAAGAGAAAGGGGTATACATAGGGAGGAGGAGCAGATGGGCAGCGAGAGGGAGAGAAGGAGACGGAAAGCAAGATATGGGCAAAGAGAATAGGCACAAGGAGATGGAAAGAGAGATTATGGAGGAGGAGATGGGCAGGAGAAAGAGTAGATGGTCAGAGGTCAGGGGAGAGGAGGAGATAGAGAGAGGAAAGAGGAAGCAATGTACAGAGAGCAGAGGAGGACATGATGGACACGAAGGGGGGAGGGCTTGGAGATGACAGGCAGCGAGATTGGGGAGGAGAAGATGGATAATGGAAAAGGGAAGGAGGGGATACTTAGAAACGGGCAGGAGGAGATAGACAGAGAGAGGAGGAAAGAGGAGATAGACTAAGAGAAGATTGGTTACGAGTACACAACTGGGCAATGCTGCATCCTCAGCTAGTGAGGTTATAAAATGAATATCAATAAAAGTAAAACAAGAGTAGTGAAATGTAGTCGAATTAAGTAAGCGATCCTGGAAAAATGACAGCTGAAAGCAGTAGGCGAGTTTTGCTGTTTGGGCAGCAAAATTACTGACGTTGGATGAAATAGAGAGGACATAAAATAGTGGCAATAGCAAGAAAAATGTTTCTGGAAAAGAGAAATTTGATAGTTTCGAATGTAAATTTGAGTGTTAGGAAGTCTCTCCTGAAAGTGTTTTTGCTAGACCGCACTCTTGTGTGGAAGTGAAACGTGGACAATAAACAGTTTAGACATGAGAGTGAGCCGTGGCTGCCTCGTGTTATGCTTTGCATTAAACATTGGTTGCTATTCTATGATTAGTCTTCCGTGGTTATCGCGATTATGCTTTTATCCTCTCTCTCAGCGAGTCGCAGCAGCAGCGTGTATCGATATTCACACCCTCGTACTATCTTTGGCCTCGCGCTTATAGTTTCCGGCTGTGCCGTGTGCGGGCAGTTGGTCGGTTGGCGTGGAGCAGCGAGGAAGTCTCCATGGTATATGTCTGGCCGGGGCCGCTGGCGGGGTCCACGGGCGGTCGGAGTGTGAGGGGCTGTTCCCATTGCTACGAGGTCCGTGGCTCACTGATCCCGGACACGAAAATTGAATCTTTAATCTACCAGCCAGCCCCATCTGTTCACAATGTGTCGTTTGAATTTCGTTGTGGGCTGTTGGGACATTCCCGCGAGCATCACCATGTGTTTTCAAGTTGGCGAAATTCTATCCAACCTCCTGTGCAGTTTAACTTAACTTGATTATTTTGGAGCCGGCCGGTGTGGCCGTGTGGTTCTAGGCGCTTCAGTCTGGAACCGCGTAACCACTACGGTCGCAGGTTCGAATCCTGCCTGGGGCATGGATGTGTGTGATGTCCTTAGGTTAGTTAGGTTTAAGTAGTTCTAAGTTCTACGGGACTGATGACCACAGATGTGAAGTCCCATACTGCTCAGAGCCATTTTTGATTATTTTGGAATTGGAGTACGGAATCTTCTGCCTTGTAGCCGTTAACGTTCCGGTTACTTGCCCTGGCCGTTGACGTAAATTCAGGCAGAGTATTTTCCTCGTCGTGTTGTGGCTGTCCAGCATGGCGTGTAGTTTGTCAGCCTAATGTGTAATTCGTTGTGGGCGCCGATACCTTCTCTGTTGTTCCACTGAACTCCCTGCTGTGTGCTGGTCGGGTGGAGCGGAAGTTATCCTGTCGCTTGGTCCGTTGACTGTCTGTCGGTTGGGTTGCCGTCTGACTGAGAATTGTTGGGCCGACTGCCTGCCTCGCCTGAGCAAGCGTTAGTGTTTGAATTCCAGGCCGACCCTTGTAAACGTCTGAGCGCCGTTTGATGTGCTGCCTTTTCTTATTTGCCCTTGTTGTTTGTTTATATAGGCTTCTACCCGATGTTTAATTAAAGTTGTTTTGTCCTTAAGGCGTAAGATTATTTGGGCCTTCAGCCTGATTTAAAAAAATTTAGGATAAGGCCTTCAGCCTTTTAAAATTCAAATTCCTGTTTTGAGCCTTAAGTTATTGGCCATCAGCCGATTTTAAGTTAGTTGTTTTGCCCTTGAGGCGTGAGACTGAATGGCGCATTTAGCCTGGAATTAAGTTCTAAAATTGATGTCAGACTTACTCTGTTTTTAATGTTTTCTTTACTCTTGTAACGTTTGTCAAATGAATAAAGTAGTATGTTCGAGTGCAACTGACAGCCACTCATTTTGGCCCCTTTCCACAAATTAAACTATCTGTCTTGTCGTGCGGGTATAGCAGGGGATCTCAGAGAGAATATAAGTTATTTGAATTGTGCTGGTACAGGAGAATGGGATGAGTAGATCCGAATAGGGGAACAAGAAATTTGTGATTCAACTTAACTAAAAGAAGTGGTCGGTTGATAGGACACATCCTGATGCATCAAGGATCCGTGAGTTTGTAATAGAGGAATGTGTTAGGGGTAAAAACTATGGAAAGAAACAAAGGGTTGAGAACAGTAAGTAGGTTCGAATCAATGATGGTTTGAATAGTTATGCAGAGACGAAGAAGCTTGCAAAGCATAGCCCAGTGTGGAAGGCTGCACCAAACCAGTCATCGAGCTGAATACCACAACAGTAACAGCAACATGGTGACTACACAAATTCATGGCACTAGTCTCGTTTCGTTTGTGTCAGATTATGTCCACGACAATTCCTGATAAAAGTAAAGCGAATAAATTATGAGAACTTTTTGAAGCAGATTTCGGTAGTAACTCTTTCTTAAATAATGACAACAACTTGCGTTTTTCGACGCTATTTCACACAATATCTTCTGAGATTCAACAACCAAACATAGATGTTCTGGTTTTATATTATTTCAGACACTATCTGTCTGATTCCTCGTTTTTCTCGCTGGCGACATGAGGTCTGGAAAGTCATGTACGCCAGTTTCTTCCTAAACCCAGTTAGACACTTCGAGGATTTGTAGTGATTGTTAAGTCTACCGTTTTTATGGCACAGGAACAAAAGAGTAAAACAGTTAATTCCAATTTCCCCGTCTCCTGGCTGCAAGAGTGAAAGTAATTTTCTGGGACTCTGGTAATAACACCAATAAATTATGGGGAGCAAAACTGCACCGAGCTCATACTAATGACAGCCACAATCAATAGCATTACATAATCAAAATACTGAAACAACATTGCATGGAGTGCAGAACTAATTTCGGACATTAGGGGTTTCTATTTTGACTGACATGAATAACACAAATAAAGATAAGTAACATCTTAAATACACTGTTCAAGCTCCTCTGCATATAGCAGCTTTCCTTAGTAACAATAATAGTTCTTTTCTTTTTTTTACTTAATAGGAGGACAATACGATGGGGACCCATAAACTGGTATAGTTTCAATAGCCAAGGTTCTCTGATTATTACAATAGTAAAAAAATTTCTCTAAAAGCTTATCATTCACTCATATTACTTTGCAAGGTAACAAAATGCAACACTGGGCTTCATCAACTTGAGAAGAAATTACAATGTCTTTGAAAGTGTGCATAACTTCACTTCTAATAGTACTACCGTAAATTGGTTCATTAAAGATTGTACTTGTGCTTCAATCACTTGCGAAGCAGGTATTCTTGCCAATAATATTTACACAGTCTTGCACTGTAATCCTACAAAATTATATTTTATGATGAACTAAGGATACTTTAGCAAAAGCCTATCCAACTTCACTTTTATAGTTTTAGCTTTTAAATAATTAAGGTTTTCACTTTCCTATTGATTGATCTTTAAATTTTTGTGCTTAAACTTCCTGCCTTAACAATTTCGCTTGGATTAGTTCATAAACAAAGGGTCCAAATTTCACTCTTACATTAACTTTTGCTGTTCCTTTTACTTTAGACAAAAAATCACTTTTAAACACATGAATGCCAGAATTGTTCACTTAAATAAGGATATTCTTTTATAGTAGCACTTAGGTGAGGACCCTGCGTAGGTTCGTGATCAGGATTGAAGTTATGATTTCGAACACGAATTGAAGTTTTATGAGATTATTATTGAAACAACACACAAATTAACTGGTCCATGCCAATATACATTACGTATCTGAATGTATGAAGTCTGTGAAGCCGTGACGAAGATTAGTGGCAGGCGAAATGGCGGCTAACTGTACCCACGAACTGCGAATGCACTACAAAACCTCTTCTTGGCGTCGGATTTTCAACATATTAGAGCCATTCCATTATTCCGTGAGTACCAAATATTAGCCCGATCCAAATGCGAGGCAAATCCCTTGTAATGCAGCTTCCAATTACCTCTCTTAGCACCGTCGGGGTGTTCCGGGCTAAGGCTAGCCACACGCTGCGTGCCGTTCACACAAAGGAGCCACTCAGTTCGACCGCCACACCCACCTTTTACATTGCGCCATGCCACTTTCATTGCGGAAGGGCTTCCCTACAGCGTTTACCATTTACAAATACGGGGCGTTCAAAAAGTCTCTCCGCAGTGCCGTATGATTGTTAGCCGCTCGTGCCGTATGCCACAGTGAATATACTGAAATGAAGTATTTCACTTAACACAAGTTCTCCTATGAATTGGTACAGAATACTACTGCAGTATCGTTGTGCGTTTATTGTTCCGTTGAAAAATATGGGACCCACAATCCAACGTCTAGAAATTGCAATCCAAACTCCTATTTTCACGGAATGAAGTGATTCCTCTTGAATACACAATGGATTTGCAGTACTCCACATACGAAAATTTTGCGGGTTCATGTACCCGGATAAATAAACCACGCCTCATCAGTGATAAAACGTTTCATGAAAAATATCCCTTCTATTTTGTCGAACAAAATTTTTGAACCATTGACAATAATGCAGTCTCTTGCCATGATCAGTATTTTTCAGTTCTTGCACGACTGTCACTTTGTATGGGAAACGTTCTAATTTTTTCATTACAGCTGTGTGGGCCGTTCAGACACTAACATCGATTTCCTGGGCGAGTTTTCTTACTGCCTTGTTCGGCCTCATGGACATTTTATCGGAAACATCGAGCAGCTCATCCTCAGACAAAACGCTAGGTCGACCACTTCTCGGTGCATCTGTCACTGAACCCGTACTTCGAAATTTGTTGATCAAATCTCGCACAGTATCGCGATGTGGGATTGTTGTCTCCGGGAAAACTGAATCAAATGTTTGACGAACTGAAACTGTGTATTTACCGCCAGCTTTGAACACCTGTTCGACTAAAAACACACGTTCTTCAATGGTTAGCATTTTAACAGTGACAAAAACGAAACAAAGGAACTATACTTAAACGTTCACGTCAACACGTAACGACACACACCAACGATACTACTGATGCTAGCTGAGGTAAACGAAACAGTGGAATGTTGGGAGAGTCCACTTGAAGGGGAGTAACCCAGGCAGGCGAACAATCATACGGCATGCGCGGCTAACAAGCATACGGCACTGCGGAGAGATTTTTTGAACACCCCGTACAACTTCCCTACGCATGAACGAGCTTTTAACAAACGTACTTCTTTCATAAACATATTCATATTACAATAATTTAAAATTTCAACATATTCTTTTGTTTTTCTCATATATACATTACAAAAGTCTAATTTTCTTGCCATACATCAAGGATTTCAAACAACACAGAATGCACACTTCATAAATTGCAGATACACAGTTACTTAAAATAAACGTACTCCTAATCGATATAACTGTTACACCCTCATCATCAGAACATCATGACTATTACATACATACCTGCCCGACATCGCCAGTTCCCTCCAGGACAGACCTCGCTGCTACCCCCCCCCCCCCCCCCCCCACCTATTTAAGTATTTCCATTCTTCCCTCCCACGCTTGCCGTCGTCAGCCGTTCTTGATCGGCTGAAGTCACGTCACATGCCATTTCCTGTCACGTTAAAGGGACAGTTACACCACGAAGAATTTTTGTGAAGTAATGTAAATCGTTTTTCTTTCTAATATATCACTTAACAAAAGGCTGCAGTGTTTTAATGTGAATGAATTCGTGGTCAAAGTTTTGGATAATTAAGTGATTTTAAATTACTGATGTATCGCTGCTTTTTATTTGTCTACATATGAAAAATGGCCAACGCATTAGAAAAATGTTTCATTCTGTTTCATACTTAGTGTTTGAAAATTGCTGCACTCTTTTCTCATACGTTTACTTGCGTTTAGTGTATCTTTACAGTCAAAGAAAAAATAAGGAAAATATAAGCGACATGCAAATGCAAACGGAACAATGCAGTCGACTACTTTAATGTTTGGTATTTTGCAGCTAGTTTTCTACTACACAAGGAATTTCAAACGCAAGTACAAGGTACAGTATGTGATGCTAATGTTTGTTGTACATTTTTCCGAAAAGTTTAGAACGTTAATACGGTCGTTCATACATGACGCATGTAGAAATCACACTGTAGTATAGGTATGCATGTGTGAGATGTTAACTACCAAGTTAGGATATTATGACAGCTCCTTGCTTTAATGACACATCAGTACGGACGATACTGTTCGTTGCATGCCCATTACCAGTACGATATTTGTCTTTTACACAATACTTTGCTTCATCAAAAATTCCTTGACAAAAATATGACAGTATTACAACACACGCAATGTACAATATACTACGATTCTTCCTTTGCAATATATGAGAGCTTATGAAATAACTGCAGGAGAAAAACTTTTTTTCTGACCTCTTAAACAACCTTGCTACATGACGAAAATGTTTTGTTTACTAATAAATTTCCTTAGCGAGAATTGTTCCATAATTCTGGTGTTTGTAGTGCAGTTTTGATTTTTTCTAGTGAAGACGATATTTCAGACGTAATACTAATCACATTTTCTGATGTTACTGAGGAATGGACGGAGATGATCTACTGAAGAGTACTTAGGACAACACTGCGTACTTGATCTCGCTGCTGTAACAAGTACTGCGAAACCCATCCCCGTCGCTGTTAATGAACGACAGAGGAACGAAAACCGATGTTTATCTTCGGCAAAAGACATATTTGTCGACAGGTTTTGCTCATACGTTTTTGCTGCTGCCGATTCCATGCGTTCAGTTGGAAACTAGCGCTTTACGTTACCAATACACGCAGTGGGTGAGTTCGTTACTTCAGTACAAAAGTGTAAGTGCACCGTGGCGGCCATTGTCTGAAATGCAGGACGATGGGACCAAAATGGTGGCAGATAGTGAGCTGGACACACTTTCCCTACACAGAACCTTACCCCTCCCCCCTGAGGAACTCAATCATCGCGAACATAAATATTTTCCCTATTCATAGGCTAGATTTGTGGTTACCTGCGGAGAACAATTTCTGTTTTATACGACAGGGAATTTTAGTAAATCATAATAACACGGCCGTGTGATGCAGTAGAAAAGCTACTCTATGGCTCACCTATGGGATCGAATGTATAATTCGGGTATAGAACGTGATATTTTCTGCGCTACAAGTGCAGAAAAAAGTTTTGTCAACTTCGAAAAAAAACCGTAGCTCCCGGAAGTTTGCATTCTCGACATCAACAAGGTGGCAACACCAATCCCGGAGCAGAACTACAACCACAAGTTCTGTAACGCACTGGTATTTCTTGATACAAAGCAACGAACTGGCGGTAAAAAGACCGTTTTGGGGAGGAGGGGGGTTGGGTTGTTTGGGGGGAAGAGACCAAACAGCGAGGTCATCGGTCTCATTGGATTAGGGAAGGATGGGGAAGGAAGTAGGCCGTGCCCTTTGAAAGGAACCATCCCAGCATTTGCCTGGTGCGATTTAGGGAAATCACGGAAAACCTAAATCAGGATGGCCGGACGCGGGATTGAACCGTCGTCCTCCCGAATGCGAGTCCAGTGTGCTAACCACTGCGCCACCTCGCTCGGTGCGTTTTGGTGTAATCCTGAAACTGTAAGACATGCTAGGAAAACACAGTGTAGCTGTAGCGTGGGAATTTTCATCTTTCTAAAATCTGTTGTCACAGCTCTTCCAAATTTTGTCCGACATGTAAACAAAATTGAAGATACAGACAACGTATTGGCAGTCTGAACAAAAATCAGCGAAACTCCATTAAAGCTTGTCCAAGTGCTACATTTTATCTGCAACAGCTTACCTGTGCAGACTCACATCGCTGCAGTTGTGCGTCCACAAGATTGCAAGACAGATTTTTCAGCCTGCTGTCGACCACCACTTATCAGTCTGCTGTCGGACCGCCACCTATGAGGCCAGGCGAGAATTATCAGCTTCAAGTATGGTAGCTTTGTCCTTTTTTCGATTTTTTTTTCAATTATTTTTCGGGGGGAGGAGTGAGAGTAGTCATCAATCTTTGGAGAAGTTTGATGTGACCCACCAACAATTACTCTTATGTGCAACGTCTTTGTCAGAGTAGCACTTGCACCTAACATCCACAAAAAAAATTTTATCTCCCTACAGTTCTTACCCACAACAGCTTACTCTAGTACCACGCAAGTTATTCCTTGGTGTCTTAACACGTGTCCTGTTACACTGGTCGTTCATCTTGCCAAAGTTTTTCCCATGGTCCTCTCCTTGCTGATCCTGTGGAGAACCTCCTCATTTCCTACCTTATCAATCCATATAACTTCCATAACACATCTGTGTCACCACATCTCAAACACTTCGTATCTGGTTTTCTCACATTTCATAATTCACTTCCATACCATGCTGTGCTCCAGACGTACATTCTCAGAAATTTCTTCCTCAGATGAAGGCTATATTTGATACCTGTAGACTTCCTCTGGCCATGAATGCCCTCTTTGCCTATGTTAGTCCGCTTTTAATGTCTCCTTCCATAGTTACCTGTTTGCTATCAGCTATAGATTTTAATTTATTATGAACTTTGTAACATATGCAGTGATTATTGGGGGACAACGTCACCATCTTTGGCCATAAATCAAGCTTTATCAACATTTAGTTTTGATTTGGGCAACGATTAACCAACATTTCTTTAAACTTAGGTGATGTATTTATACATTAATAGCATTTGAATAGGTCAGGATGAGACGTGGCTTGCAATGTAGCATACCGAGGGATTGTTTAAGACATTTTTTCTTTCCCAACAGAAACCAAAATCGACATGACACAATAAATACTCTACATAAGACAGTACTGTGTGCTCATATTAAGATGATCTATTAACACACAAACAAGAACTCAAGTTTATTGCAAACAGAGGTTGGGATCATTGCATCATAATGCGAAAATGCGGAAGGAAACAAGTGGCTTCGAAGGAAAACAATTAAGTTACTGTACCACCCATTTAAAAATAGATTTAGCAACAGAGAAGCTGCCACACACCATATATACTGAAACTACTAGAGACTGAGCAGAGAATCACGTAATCAAAATGAACGGGTAAAAATCGACAAAAATTCGTTAAAAAGAAGAAAAGAAAAATTAATAAAATTCCGCTTCACACATAGGTAGTCGTTCTACATCGGAGAGTGGAATCCATTACAGAATGTATAGCACACCCAAGTATAATCTGATGAGCACGTGGACAGACAGAAACGATAACATAAGAAAATAATGGAAAGATATTAAATCACAAATTATAAAAACAAACAAAATTGAGCTACACGAATAGGCACTCATTTCACGAAGAAAATTTAGCACAATTCAATGGTGAATACAAGAAGACATCTCAGCATAAATAGGTGGGGAAGACTGTCAAGCACATGAAGTACGAAACCCAACTGTTTAGCTACGAAAAACACGTGTTAATGAAAAAGCACTCGCATTGTATACAAGCATTGAAAGTGGAAGCACTTATGGAAGACTACGAAAGCAAAACACATCGATCCTATCAGAGTATCACCTGAAAATGAGGGTGAAACAGACTCAATTACAAAAAAAAACGGAAAATCTAGAATTAGAGTACCGTGTTAAGTGCAAATAGGCCCCAATAATCTCCTAAAGCGTTGAAGATGAAACAACATGACAAAATATATAACTTCAGGTGTTTCCTTTGTCTTACCACCCCATGTGGTAGCTAGACGAGCAACGCATAAAGTAATACACATGTAAAAAATAGAAACATTCACACAGGTGTCGCACAACAAATAACTAAATGAATTTAAGTTATTAAACAGGGGTTGCCCTACCATAGAAGAACATGGGCGCTGTAACTCACAGGATGATAGGCAGTTTCATCAAACAACTGAATAAAACAAGAGTCACTATAGAGTCATATTTATTACTCTTTGCTGTAGACTTCAAGTTAAACATGAGTCCACAAGGACATGCAATCGTTGTTGTTGTGGTCTTCAGACTGGTTTGATACAGCTCTCCATGCTTTGTGCCACAAATATCTCTTCTTTCCAATTCTATTCAATACCTCCTCATTAGCTATATGATCTACCCATCTAATCTTCAGCATTCTTCTGTAGCACCACATTTCGAAATCTTCTATTCTCTTCTTGTCTAAACTATTTATCGTTCACGTTTCACTTCCATACATGGCTACACTCCATACAAATACTTTCAGAAACGACTTCCCGACACTTAAATCTATACTCGATGTTAACAAATTCTTCAGGAACGCTTTCCTTGCCATTGACAGTTTACATTTTATATCCTCTCTACTTCGACCAACATTAGTTACTTTGCTCACCAAATAGCAAAACTCATTTACTACTTTAAGCGTCTCATTACCTAATCTAATTCCCGCAGAATCACCCAATTTAATTCTACTACATTCCATTATCCTCGTTTAGCTTTTGTTGATGTTCATCTTATATTCTCCTTTCAAGGCACTGTCCATTCCGTTCAGCTGCTCTTCCAGGTCCTTTACTGTCTCTGACAGAATTACAATGTCATCAGCAAACCTCAAACTTTTTATTTTTTCTCCATGGATTTTAATTCCTACTCCGAATTTTTCTTTTGTTTCCTTTATTGCTTGCTCAATATACAGATTAAATAACATCGGGGATAGGCCACAACCCTGTCTCACTCCCTTCCCAACCACTGCTTCCCTTTCATGCCCCTCGACTCTTATAACTGCCATCTGGTTTCTGTACAAATTGTAGATAGCCTTTCGCTCCCTGTATTTTACCCCTGCCACCTTCAGAATTGGAAAGAGAGTATTCCAGTCAACACTGTCAAAAGCTTTCTCTCAGTCTACAAATGCTAGATACGTAGGTTTGCCTTTCCTTAATCTATGTTCTACGATAAGTCGTAGCGTCAGTTTTGCCTCACGTGTTCGAACATCGGAATCCGAACTGATCTTCCCCGAGGTGGCTTCTACCAGTTTTTCCATTCGTCTGTAGAGAATCGTTACGTTCATTAAATATTCACACAAGTTACAATGGAATTAAAGTATCGACACTTGGCAAAGGTCAGCTACTGAGGTTGAGGTGAATACGTTAAAGTCAAAACAACATTTTGGGGTACGGTTATATTTGTGGAAGGCACACAGTGACTGCCAAATGTTTATCAGAGAGGAAAGAAATAACTACAGACAGAATGTTGTATGCACTCACTATCTTGACCCCCATGTTGAGTTTGACACTACTAATAAATGTACTTGAATTAGACATGTAAAAGCCCTAAAATCAGTCTAAAAACTCAGTGTACATTCTGTCATTCCTGCGAGTGGCGATTGTGCTGATCCTAAATTCTACGTCATCTGGCCTCCACCGAAGGCCGCTCTGCCTCAGAGCCCGAAATCGAAGTCCCTATCTTGGCTGAAGAGTCCAGTGGCGAGTCTCAGATGGAAGAAGTTCCCTAGAGCACTCGCAGCAATAACCAGAAATTTTTACTCAACCTCTTCGCATGTAAGCTATGTACATGATTTTGAGCACCAGTGACCAGTCAGGTCTGCTCTAACAATGCAACAATCTCATTTCTGTATTCAGTTTTATCTTAATTGACCAGTGGGTGCTTAGTGTTGGAGTTCACAAACAAGCAGCTTCTGGCACGATCTGTCCAGTTCTCCACACAAACACAGTAATTTCAGTTTTCCCACTCCAGAATTTATTTGAATCATACAATGATAGTTGCAATAAGGCCAATACTTATGGCTGTGAGTGCTTTGATCTTAAACAGAAAACGTCAGATGGCCTCTTGTCTCACTCCACTTCAGAGATCTTATCTTTGCACAGCTCCGACCTATCATTTCCCGGAATATTGACTTCCTGTAGAGGACAGGAACCTGCATTACTGCGCTCCCTGTCACTGTCTGCTTGCAGCACATTCCCTTGGTACCAGCTGACTGCCTACACTAAGAACGCTAGACATATTTAGGATGCAAAACAAAAGGTTTCCAGAGGAGTATAGCCCCCATGCAATACAGTGGTGCCAACTTTTCATCTGCCTTCTCATCGCCCTCCATGAGCGACGGCGTTTGTCCTTCGAAAAGACCTGTGGCAGCTCTTAATGGCCGGACGCTCTCTCTCTCTCTCTCTCTCTCTCTCTCTCGCCCCTGCTCGGCTAGCCTCTGCTCAATGTGTCCTAAAGAATCTTTGCGAAGGATACATCTTACCATATAACGCATTCACACTTACTGTAAACCACCACATATTCGCACTAGTTACTGGTGTAAAGATAAACTTTATTTTATGGAACAATACTCAAGAGGGATTACCAACTCACAGATTTTCATTCATCCTTTTATACCAGTTTTACAATTTTAGCTACATAAACTTCTCATTCACACTCATTTTCTTCATAAAATGGAAATACCTCAGTATTATCACACACTCACTAGTTACGAACTAATTCAGATATACTCCTTATTGAACATAGAACTATTAAATCACATTCACTATTATATTATATAGTTGAATATTCGCGATAAAAAATAATATCTAAATGCCAAAACACAAATAATCCTATATATATAATTGGTACTGCAAGTGAAGAGAAACACTTTGAAATATCAGCTATTGAATTAACACGGCTTGATATCACCAAGAAATTAATTATTTTGTGTGTGTATAGATCTCCCAGTGGTAGAGTGGACACTTTTCTCAATAAGTTAACAGAAGCTCTACATAAAGTCTCAAATACAAAGATCAACATAATTCTGTGTGGGGACATTAACATCAACATTAACATCATAAATGAATCCAGCAGCACCTTCATAAGCATCCTTCAACGTTTTGGCATATCCCTATTGGTCAATAGTGCAACAACAGTTAGCATAACGACTTCATCAGTAATTGACCGTGTGGTCACAAATATGGATAGGGAAAAATGTGATGTAGCTGTAAAAGATCTCGAACTATCAGACCATCTCTGTCAAATAACAACAGTAAAGTCAGACATTGAATCATTCGCTAAACTATGAGCCTACAAACGACATCTATCAGAAATCAAAATAAAAGATTTTTCAAAAGAACTAGAAAAACAAAGCTGGGATGAAGTGTATAAAGAAACCAGTGTGAACATGAAATTCTCTAAATTCTCCACATTGTTTAAATTGAACTTTGAAAAGGCATTTCCAAAAGTATGCATGTCTTTATCAACATCTCACAAAAACAGATGGATAACAGCAGGTGTCAAGAAGTCCTCCCAAACACGTAAACACCTCAGTTCCATGAAAAAGATTTGCAATGGTCCAGAATTTTTAAATTTCTGTCATAGATACAAAAAGATCTATAGGAAGGTGCTGTTCGCTGCAAAAAGTCATTTAATGGCAAAATAATATATAAAACAGAGAATAAAAGCAAAGCAGTCTGGGATGTTATAAAAAAGGAAATGGGGAGAGGCAAACAAATGCAGAATAACATACTGCTAAGGGAGGGGGTTAAAGTAATAAATGACCCACAGCACTTAGCAAACTATGTAAACGAGCATTTTTAAAGTATTGCAGATAATTTACAGCAAAAATTCCCCAAAACAAATATAAAACCTGTAAATAATGTTGCACTAAATACAATGATGTTCTTTCCAATCACAGAGAATGAAGTCAGTAAAACAATTCAGAAACTAAAAAATAAAAAGTCAGTAGTCTTAGATGAAGTACCAATGTGTCAACTGAAACAATGCAAACGGATTATACAAGACCCCTTAACAAATATAATAAATTAATCCTTCACATCAGGGACATTTCCAGTGCAGTTAAAACAGGCAAGAGTTGTACCTTGGCTTAAGAAAGGAAATGCAGAAGACATAGAAAATTACCGGCCCATTTCCCTGCTGTCAGAATTCTCCAAAATAATACAAGCAATTGTGAAAGACAGGTTAATGAATTACTTGAATAAATACAATCTTTTGAGCGAATCACAGTTTGGTTTCTGAAGTGGCACAAATATGGAGTCAGCCATAGTAGAATTCACAAAAGTTGTACTTGATGCTCTTGATAAACATGAGTGTGTCACAGGCATATTTTTGGATCTTTCTAAGGCGTTTGATACACTCGACCACAAGATTCTATTAAATAAATTAGAAGCATTAGGAACCAGAGGGGTAGCTAACGGCTGGTTTCGATCATACCTAACAGATAGGGTACAAAGAGTAGAGATAACACATACTTCAAATAGATCTAAACATTTAGTAAAACACTTATCAGAACCAGAGTACATTAATACAGGTGTTCCGAAGGGTAGCATATTAGAACCAATACTGTTCCTGATATACATCAATGACTTTCCCAGTAGTGTTACTCATGGTGAAAAAAATCCTCTTCGCTGATGGCGGCAATATTATAGTCACTGAGGAAACAAGAGAACTCCTTACCGAGAAAGCAAATGAAACTCTCAAGGAAGTTCATGGTTGGTCAATAAGAAATTAAGTGACATTGAACATAAAGAAAACTAATGCCATGAATCTCAGTTTAAAGAGGAAAAATGACAACGTTAAATTAAATGTAGATGGCATCTCTATAGACTGTATAACAAATGCAAAATTTCTAGGAATGAATATTGATTCTCAGTTGAAGTGGTGTGAACACACCAAGGTACTTGCAAACAGAATGTCATTAGCATGTTATGCCCTTAGAATCCTATCATTATTGTGTAACATGCAGTGTCTTTTAGTTACATATTATTCATATGTACACTCAATTCTTAGCTATGGAATTCTTTTTTGGGGAACAAATGCACAAAATATGAACACAATTTTCAAACTCCAGAAAGACCCATAAAAATAATAAACAAAAATACTTGTCGAGCTCATTGTAAAGATCTGTTCAGAACACTGGGGATTTTTACTGCTCCATGTGAATACATTTACCAGTCAGTTGTACACATCAAAAATAACATTGGTAATTACTGCACAAACAGTCTGTCCATGACCATGGAACAAGAGATAGACTCAACTAACATTTAACAAGAAAAAAATAAACATAAAACTCAAAACAGCATTTTCTATGAAGGAATAAAACTGTGTAATAAATTACCAAAAGAGATTAAAGAAATTGCCAAAATACACTTATTTAAAAAGGCAGCTAAAAAGTACCTGTTATGCAGTACATTTTGTACAGTGAAGGATTACTTAGCTAACATAGAGTAGGGGTTTGATAAAAAAAGTTATACAAATAAATAATAATAAAAATGATTATAAAATACCCAACATTGCACATAACACTTTCACTTTATGTTTTTTCCTTCTTTTTCTCCTTTCTAGAAATACTTACCCCCCAAGCTATGCATAGCACAATACTAACACGTCTTCCTCTTTCTGAGGGATGGTGACTCAGTTTTTCAGGATAGCAAATATTTAATAAGTAATTTGTAAAAAAAGTATTGTATACCAGGAGCATATCTAATGATTGTTTCTAACTAGAAGTGTGTAAATATATGTGTGTACGAATTAGCTCATTTTAAATTGATCTAAATTTGTAAATGCTTTGACATGTCCTATATCTTTGTAAAAAGAGATCTACGGATGAATAAAGCTACTACTACTACTACTACTACAGTATGAGAAACACAAGAGTAAAAGTTAAGATTTTTTCCTTTCTTGCTACGTAACAAAAATGTATGGGACTTATGAGCATGTATAATAATTGTGCAGTAATATTAAAATATGTGAAATTATGCAGTATAGTGTGAAATATGTATTATACCTCAAAACATGTGAAAATATGTAATTTAAAACTTAAAATAAGGGCCCTTTCAGAGCAATTTGTCGACATTTTAGTTTTTCTTACAACTATGTATAAAAGAACAGGATATATATTTACATGAAATCTAGGCTCTAGCGATAAGGCTGACATGATGAGATTCTCCTTCTGTACTGCAACCAGTGTTTCCCTTTTTCATCGATTGACGTGAGTCAGTATTTCCTTAAATTGCAGTAAGCCATTGATCTCCTCATGATCGCGCAAGTTTGTCAGAATGGTTCTATCCGATGACGAATCATTACTCACAATTGTTCGACAGCTATGGTCAAGACTTCTACTCGCCAATCTGCTTCCTTTATTACATCTTACTGCAACTTGATAATTCCCTTTTCAGTTGTCACCTCCGCAGTGACTTCTAGTTTCCATGCACTGTCTCCATACTCCTTGCATTAACATCAACATCTTTCCTTAATTCATCGATGGTTTCTTTAGTGTTTTGCGCTAACGTCTCTAATTTATTATCAAAAGCACGTGAGCCGGTCGGCGTGGCCGAGCGGTTCTAGGCGCTTCAGTCTGGAACCGCGCGACCGCTACGGTCGCAGATTCGAATCCTGCCTCGGGCATGGATGTGTGTGATGTCCTTAGGTTAGTTAGGTTTAACTAGTTCTAAGTTCTAGGGGACTGATGACCTCAGATGTTAAGTCTCATAGTACTCAGAGCCATTTTTTTGAAAATCAAGTGAATATTCATCAACTTTTTCTGTTAACTGGCCCTGCATCTGCTTGACTTGTTTTCAAGTTTCTTATTTTGCTCACCATTCCTCTTTGTTTGTTTCTAAATTGCTGTATTAAACAGATTTGCAGATCAATTGCTGCTGGATCTTGAGGATTCGGTTCACGATTTACAACACCCTACGCTGCTGTTTCGTGGCCGGTAGTTTCGGATGCCTTCGTCGCCTGTGAAATTATTACATTATCCTCGCCCTTGGATTATGTTTCTAAGGCATCCTAGCTTTTCTGCTTATTAGTGGGTTCCTCTTGTACATTTATTTCACCCTGTGAGCTTCCTCTCCGCGGTTCGTTAAAATCAGTCTGCTGAATATTTTCCTGTTGAATCTCCAACATCAATGAAACGTGGAACTTACAGAAATCAGGAAAGGTGTGGACGGGACCTAATCAGTTACCGTTGGTTGCACAGAAAACAAATACACTTTATTTTTTAAAAAACAAAACTCTCAACAATCTTTTTTAAAGATTCTACTCTCGCTGCTCCGTCTGAAGCCGAACTGCCGACACCAGAACGCAGACAGCATTTAAATAACTGCACATTAAAAACCATACAATATACACACGGATCGGCGAAGACAATTCCACAATGTCTCAAACGATGCTAAAACCAGTCACTGAGAAACAACACGGACGAATTATAAGTCGGCACAAACACAGAGAAGCCAGAAGCGGTCGGAACACCAAATGGATGTCGTCCGCTGCGACGACCGACCGAACGACCAACCAACGGTCGTCCCCACTCAAGTCAGCCACGGAAAAGATCCCACTATAAATCGTCGACTGACAACCTATTACCACGAGGTCACTTCAACGGTGGACACACACACACACACACACACACACACACACACACACACAAGTGAAAGTTGCACTACTCGAATATTAAGGTCCATTCAACTAAAACTCGCTGAATCCGGTGCCCGTCGTGGTCGTGCACTCTCGCGACCACATCCTTCCATCTGACAGTGCATGTGAGCCGCCAGCGGTCGGGCGATTACTGGCTGTCCGGGTCTCACTGCTTCCCGTCCTAACTCCCGCTCGACACACGACGACCCGGAAATACTAGAGGCCGCTCCAAAGATTGTACCACAGTACGCGCTATCGATAACCACCGCTGCCGCCACTCACGGACAAACAAGGCGAGCAAACGTAGTGGCGCCACCGAACACACTAAGAAAACGAGACGCCACTAACGCTATCACAAGATGCCAAGCTATGAACGGCATCAACGCGAGTCGCACACGGCTCAATCAATCCACTCATCCTTGCTAGACTTGTCGCTCCCACACGCGTTACTTTCGGCATGCTGTTATAAATCTAACACTTGAACATAGTCGACAAGAGCTCAACGGATTTCGATAAATCTATGTACACAACACAGTAGAGCCCTCAGAAAAGCAGAGTATACACAGATAAACTTCTCCAAAAGTGTAACGACGCCCGTCAGACTAGACAACAAATCCCCTTCTTGCTAAAAGCACGTACATGGGTTAGTTATGCGCCAACTTAATGATATTTTACCCTCGTTAGTTCAGTGATTACCAAAGAATCAACAGTGATTGTTTCAGGACTGCACTGTTAAGGAAAAGGCAAAATTATAATTCAAAGTAAAAACCGGACTGCACCAGTCAACACTGCTGGGATCCCACTGGCGTACAGCCATACCGACGCTTTCCACGCGGAAACTAGCATACCTTGATCAGAGAACCAACAGCAAAATAACTACCGCTCCGACCAGACAAACTCTGATTTCCATCGCCAAAAACAATGCTGTCATATGGACGATTGGACACGCAGCAACGTATACAACAAAAAACAAACAAGTGAATATTATTGTCTAACTATATTATATCCCGTACGAATTTCCGAAGATCGAAGACGATTCAAAAGTTAGAGTATTTCGGGATAGTACGAAAAGGGCTTTAATTTCAAAGGGTGCAGGGCAAACACAGGACGCGGGTAGACCTAGGAAAAATCGGCGCTGTAGTCGTAAGTCGTCGTAGCAGCGTTGAGAAGGAACCTGAGCTCCAAGCGCTAATAGTTATAGGTACCGTAAGCTGGCTAAAGCTGAAGATACGCCCAGCCGAAATTTTTGCAAAGGACGAACTGGTCTTCAGAAAGGATAAGTGAAATCCGATTGGTGGTGGTGTGTTTTTTGCTGTTAGAAGTAACTTTCCTTGTACCGAAACTGAAGTACGTGGTTCCTGTAAGTTATTGTGGGTCACCGGCGTGCGCACAATCGAGAGAAACACAGTCACTTGTGAGCTAGCGGTCTAACGTAACGGTGTCACTATGTTTTCGAAACAGGAACAACGGAGTCGGATCAAGATTGAATGTGCCAGAGGTCGTACAGCACGACAGTGTCATCACGGTATTCAAGAAGCTGCGGGGAATCGGCATTGCCGTACAGAACAGTGGCACGTTAGGTAAAAGCCTTCAACGAAGGTCGGCAAACTGTGGCAGACAAGTATCGGGCAGGTCGTCCTAGCGTCTGTGAAGAAAAAGTGCATGTTGTTGCCGCGTCAGTGGACAGTGATCGACGCCATACGATTCGTGAGCTGGCCCACGAAACCGAATTAGCGCATACGACTGCGCTTCGCATCCTGAAGGAACGCCTTGGCATGCGAAAAATTGCATCACCATGGGTTCCACATGACTTGACGGAAATGCAGAAATGGATGCATTACGACGCTGCTCAGACGCACTTGTAGCGCTATGACAACGAAGGAGAGGCTTTCTTCCGCCGTATCGTAACACTGGATGAGACATGGGCCACATCGCACGAGCCAAAACCGAAACACCAATCCAACGAATGGCGTCATTATGAGTAGCCGCGAAAGTCGAAAAGTGTGCCAGAGCCCAAGTATGATGGAAGTTATGGTGATTCTCGTGTACGACTGTAATGGTGTTAACCTAACGCATTACGTTCCTCCACGGCACACCGTCAATGCGCAGCGTTACTGTTCGTTTTTGGAGCATCACCTGCGACCAGCTTTGCGAAAGAAGCGGCGACACTTTTTGCGCAACCCACCCATCATTTTGCTCGACAATGCGCGGACGCATACAGTGCAAGCTATGGCTGCTCTGTTCGGTCGATGAGACTGGGAAGTGGGAAGTAGTATACCATCCACCATACTCCTCGGACTTAAGTCCTTCTGACTTTGATTTGATTCCGAAGATGAAGGAACCACTTCGTGGCATTCGCTTCAGAGCTGTTCCAGACATTCGACAGGCAGTAGACCGCTCCATTCGCACCACCAACAGAACAGGCTCTGCTAACGGTATACTATGCATTCCACGTCTCTGGCAACGGGTTATACACAAAGCTGGTGACTACTTTGAAGGACAGTAACAGGTGCAAATATGTAAATCTTTTATATCGGTTGTGAATTAATAGTTGCCTTTTTTAAGTTCCAACCCTCGTAACTGGCTCTCTTTACCGAATTCATGACTCAAATGATACAGTTGCTGCAAGGTTCAAAGAAAACATGAGTCTCGTTCTAAATAGGTACCACACTTGAACAATTGTAGCTGGTTGTGATGCCTATCTACCCTCGATATGTTGGTGAAAATACGTTTCAAGTCGGTAGTACACACAAAAACGTCGCCCGAAATCGTACTAAATGCTTTCTCTGAAAATTCTTACGAACTATTAGTTCAGGAGCCCACTCGAAGTTGAAATGATTGCGAAAACGTACTTGACTACTTGCAACATACAGTCCTAAGCAAATAGGGAACATCATGAAGGATACAGGAATCACGGGCCACAAGGTCGTTGTAGCGAAACTGGATACCGTAACATTCGAATCAACCAAAAATAAATGCAAAATATACACTGATGAGCCAAAACAGTGTGACCTCCTGCTTAATAGCTTGCTTGTTCGTCTGTGGAATGAAATACATCTCTGATTCCGCACACCACGGATCCGGCAGTTTCTCGGTAGGTTTGTGGAGGTATGTGGCATTAGATGTCTACGCTCAGATCACGTAATTCGCATAAATAACGGGCCCCTGATCTGCGTACGCGGTAATGGCGTTCGATAGCGACCCAGATGGATTCCATAGGATACACATCAGGCGCATATGACCGCTGAGACATCAACGTGAATTCACTATAATGCTCCTCAATCCACTATCGCATGGACACGGAAAATTGAAATCGCCGTCGGGAAAGACATCACGCAAGAAGGAATGCAGGTGGTTCGCAGCTGTCAGCGTGTCTTCGATTAACACCACAGGTCCTATGCAAGCGCAGGACAACGTCTCCCGTAGCATAACACTGCTCCCACCAGCCTGCTTTCGTGGGGCCCTGCACGTTTCGAGTCGCCTTTCAGCTCGATGAAGGCGTTTGTGGAGACGACCATCGACTCAGTGTAGCAAAAATGTGATTCACCGGAAGAGTCGATACGTTTCTATCGATCGGCAGTCGAAATCCCATGGTCTTGTGCCCAGTGCAGTCGTAATTAACTGTGTCATTGGGTCAACATGTAAACAGGTAAGGGTGGTCTGCTGCGGAGATCCATGTTCAACAATGAACGGTGTGCTGCGAAACACTTTTGCGTGCACCAGTATTGTGCTCTTTCGGCAGAGATATCTCAGATCACCAGCTGTCCTACTTTACAGAACAGGTAAGCCTCCGACCTTGCCGCGCTGGGTAGCTGCGCGGTCTCGGGCGTCTTGCTCGATTCGCACTGCTCCCCCCGTCGGAGGTTCGAGTCCTCCCTCGAGCATGGGTGTGTGTGTTTCTGTTGTCCTTAGCGTAAGTTAGTTTAAGTTACATTAAGTAGTGTGCAAGTCTAGGGACCGATGACCTCAGCGTCGACCGCTGTGGCCCACGGTTCTAGGCGAAGTCAAGTAGTGCTCAGAGTCATTTGAACCATTTGATGACCTCAGCAGTTTAGTCCCATATGACATTACCACAAAATTCCAAAATTCCTCTTGCCTCCACGTTCTGTGACAGTCCTGGATGTCCAGCAACTAATGGTAGTCTCACTGTCATTCAACCTCTTTCCGTATATGCTCACGACAGCGGCACTTGAACATTCGACCAGCTTCGCCGTTTTCGGGATGCTCGTTCACAGACTCTGCTCTTTGTCAAAGTCGCTTATCTCAATGGATTCCCCAATTTTCAGCTCTTATCTTTGCCTAGGATGATCCCCACCAATGTCTGCCACGGCTGTATACTTTTGTTACCGCGTCACGTACCTACAACGTCACCAGGCGGCATCCAACGTCGCGGTGAGCAGTGGACATAATTTTTTGGCTTATCATTATATATATATATATATATATATATATATATATATATATATATATATATATAAAGCAAGTAAAATAGGCTTGACAATCTCCACTCATTTTAAAGGCTGTGTACGTGGAGATCAGATATGGCTTAAATTAAAAGAAATTGTATCTACTGCAGTTAAGAGATTTGTACCAAATCAATTATGAAGGACAACAAAACAATATGAGACAGATAGGGAAAAAGTAAGTAAACTGTTCATTATGTCAAAAGTAATCGCCATAATTGTTAATACATTATAGACAGGACAGTCAATGTCATTATGGAATGTTGCCCCTGGAGCCGTGACTGTAACCACGTGTGCATCTCTTCGTCTGGAGAAAATCGAGGGCCACGAAATCTTTCTTCGGGAATCCAAATACACGGAAATCGCGTGGCGGAGATAGGAACCGTGTGGAGGATGTGCAAGAGCTTCCCAGCGAAGCTTCTGCAGCGTACTCGAAACAATTTTGGCAACATGTGGTTGCGTAGGCAACCGCAGACAGTTTTCCACGACAATATTGGTCGTATTGTCTCTCCGTGGGATAAATACACTACTGGTCATTAAAATTGCTACACCAATAAGAAATGCAGATGATAAACGGGTATTCATTGGACAAATATGTTATACTAGAACTGACATGTGATTACATTTTCACGCAATTTGGGTGCATAAATCCTGAGAAATCAGTACCCAGAACAACCACCTCTGGCCGTAATAACGGCCTTGATACGCCTGGGCATTGAGTCTAACAGAGCTTGGATGGCGTGTACTGGTACAGCTGCCCATACAGCTTCAGCACGATACAACAGTTCATCAAGAGTAGTGACTGGCGTATTGTGACGAACCAGTTGCTCGGCCACCATTGACCAGACGTTTTCAGTTGGTGAGAGATCTGGAGAATGTGCTGGCCAGGGCAGCAGTCGAACATTTTCTATATCCAGAAAAGCCCGTACAGGACCTGCAACATGCGGTCATGCATTATCCTGCTGAAATGTAGCGTTTCGCAGGGATCGAAGTAAGGGTAGAGCCACGGATCGTAACACATCTGAAATGTAACGTCCACTGTTCAAAGTGCCGTCAATGCGAACAAGAGGTGACCGAGACGTGTAAACAATGGCACCCCATACCATCACGCCGGGTGATACGCCAGTATGGCGATGACGAATACACGCTTCCAATGTGCGTTCACCGCGATATCGTCAAACACGGATGCGACCATCATGATGCTGTAAGCAGAACCTGGATTCATCCGAAACAATGACTTTTGCCATACGTACACCCAGGTTCGTCGTTGAGTACACCATCACAGGCGCTCCTGTATGTGATGTAGCGTCAAGGGTAACCGCAGCCATGGTCTCCGAGCTGGTAGTTCATGCAGCTGCAAAAGTCGTCGAACTGTTCGTGCAGATGGTTGTTGTCTTGCAAACATTCCCATCTGTTGACTCAGGGATCGAGACGTGGCTGCACGATCCGTTACAGCCATCTGGATAAGATGCCTGTCATCTCGACTGCTAGTGAAACGAGGCCGTTTGGATCCAGCACGGCGTTCCGTATTACCCTCTTGAACCCACCGATTCCATATTCTACTAACAGTCATTGTATCTTGACCAACGTGAGCAGCAATGTCGCGATACGATAAACCGCAATCGCGATACGCTACAATCCGACCTTTATTAAAGTCGCAAACGTGATGGTACGCATTAGTCCTCCTTACACGAGGCATCACAACAATGTTTCACCAGGCAACGCCGGTCAACTGCTGCTTGTGTATGAGAAATCGGTTGGAAACTTTCCTCATGTCAGCACGTTGTAGGTGTAGCCACCGGCGCCAACCTTGTATGAATGCTCTGAAAAGCTAATCATTTGCATATCACAGCATCTTCTTCCTGTCGGTTAAATTTCGAGTCTGTAGCACGTCATCTTCGTTGTGTAGCAATTTTAATGGCCAGTAGTGCATGTTAACGGTTCTGGCTATTACTATTGAAATAATAGTAAGTTTACTTACTTCTTCCATCTGTCACGTTTTTATATGACTACTCCTTATAACAAGAGACGGAACTAATCCCCCACTGTATGAAAAAAGGACAAAACACTGTTACTGAAGTAACGAAAGATCCTTTCCGAATTTAAAAGAACCAAAAATCTACAAGACTGACGACGTTTCACACTCGAAATTTAGAGCGGACATCATTCCAAGATAGTTTTAATAGTGTCCACAACGAAACTCTGTCTCGAAATCTGGCAGAAAATCCAAAGAGATCCTGCTCGTATATAAACTACATGAGCAGCAAGATGCGAACCACACTATCAATGCTCGATAGCAATGGTTATGTTACCGATGACAGTGACACTAAAGCGGAGTTACTGAACACGTAATTCCGAAATTCCTTCACCAAAGAAGATGAAGTAGATATTCAATAATTCGTATCAAGAATAGCTGTCGACATGACTAACTTACATGTAGGTACCCGCGGTGTAGTGAAACAGCTTAAATCGCTTTAATAAAGACAAGTCTTGCTGTCCAGAATGTATACCAGTTAGGTTCCTTTCACAAAGAAGAGCCAAAGAAACTGGTATAGGCATGCGTATTCAAATACAGAGATATATAAACAGGCAGAATAAGACGCTTCGGTCGGCAACGCATATATAAGACAATAAGTGTCTGACGCAGTCGTTAGATCGGTTACTGCAATTACAATGGCATATTGTCAAGATTTAAGTGAGTTTTAACGTGGTGCTTTAATTGGCGCATGAGCGATGGAACACAGCATCTCCGAGACAGCGATGAAGTGGGGGTTGTTTTCCCGTACGACCATTTCACGAGTGTAACGTAAATATCAGGCATCCGGTAAAACATCAAATCTCCACATTGCTGCGGCCGGAAAAAGATCCTAGAAGAATGGGACCGACGACGACTGAAGAGAGTCGTTCAACGTGACTGAAGTGAAACCCAAATTGCTGCAGATTTCAATGCTGGGCCATCAACTAATGTCAGCGTGGGGACCATTAAACAAAACATGATCGATATGGGCTTTCGGAGCCGAAGGCCCACTCGTGTATCCTTGATGACTGCACGAATCAAAGATTTACGCCTCGCCTGAGCCATTTAACATCGAAATTGGACTGTTGATGACTGGAAACATGTTGCCTGGTCGGACGAGTCTCGTTTCAAATTGTATCAAACTGATGAACGTGTACGGGCATGGAGACAACATCATGAATCCATGAACCCTGTCATCAGGGAACTGTTCAAGTTGGTGGAGGCTCTGTAATGATGTGGGGCATGTCCAGTTGAAGTGATATGGGACCCGTGATACGTCTAGATACGACTCTGTCAGGTGACAGGTACGTAAGCATCCTGTCTGATCACCTGCATCCATTCATATCCCTTGTGCATTCCGACGGACTTGGCCAATTCGAGCAGAACAATGCGACACCCCACAGGTTCAGAATTGTTACAGAGTGGCTCCAAAAACAGTCTTATGAGTTTAAACACTTACGCTGGCCACAAATCTCCGCAGACATGAACATTATTTAGCATATCTGGGAAGCCTTGCAACGTGAAGTACAGAAGAAATCTCCACGCCCTCGTACTCTTATGGATTTGTGGACAGTCCTGCAGGTTTCATGGTGTCAGTTCCCTCCAGCACTACTTCAGACATTAGTCGAGTCCATGCCATGTCGTGTTGCGGCACTTCTGTGTGCTAGCGGGGATCCTACACAATATTAGGTAGTTGTACCAATTTCTTTCGCTCTTCAGTATAGTTCCATATTTAGAAATCATATACAACTGCCCTCTCGACGAAAGATACGTACCTAAAGACATGAAAAATTGCACAGGTCACACAAACACTTAAGAAAAGAACTATGAGTAATTCGCTGAATTACAGACACATACTACCGACGTCGAGTTGTAGTAAGATTTTATAACATATACTATGTTCGAACGTAATGGATTTCCTCGAAGAAAACGATCTATTGACACATATCACGGATTCAAAAAATCTGTTTTTTGTGAAACACTACTAGTTCTTTACTCACACGAAGTAGTGAGTGCTGTCGACAGGGGATCTCAAATCAATTCCATATTTCTAGCTTTTCCGAAGGCTTTTGATACCGTTCGCCGCAAGCGACTGCTAACCAAATTGGATGCCTATGGAGTAGTGCGACTGTCAGAAAGGTCACAATTCGTAGTAACTGAAGGACGACCACCGAGTAAAACAGAAGTTATAAGTGGTGTTCCCAAGGACGTACTAATTACACGCCGTCTGCTGTTCCTAATCTGTGTAAACGATTTAGGAGGCAATCTTAGCAGCCTTCGTAGATTGTTTGCAGATTTATCGTCTCGCAAAATCATCAGAAGGACTAAACTAAATGCAAAATGGTTTCGACAACACATCTGTGTGGTGTGGGAATGACAATTGACTCTGAATAATGAACAGTGTGAGCTCATCTAGATCAGTACTAAAAGGAATCCCTTAAGTAGATACTATCAGATATTTTATGTTGGTCACTGTTTCTAACAGTTTGTCAGCAGTAGCGTAGTTGTACAGTAGCAGATTTCTATTCCTGTAAATGGGCACTACGTCACATTTATTTACGTTCAGAGTCAACAGCCAGTCGCTGCACCATTAATCAATGCTCTGTAGGTCCTTCTGCTAATCGTTGTTGTCTTCTGGCGTCGCTGCCTCCTTACAGACAATCACATCATCTGCACATACCTTTAAAGAGCTTTCGACGCATTCTACTAGCTCATTAGTATACAATGCAGACAGTAGCGGTCCTCTCATACACCCTTGGGGTACTCCGGAAATTACTTTTACATTTGTCGATTTCACAGAGGAAGTTTGAATAAAAGTGCCCTCAGTCAAAACTTTTTTCGTGTTTTGTTAAATTATACGATGCATTTCGGACCCCGTGGGTTTATATTCAGATGCAAATCGTGTAATACATAATCTATATTTGCTCTTGAGTGAGATGAAATGTATTTTCCTGCATGAGAAAGTTAGATAGTAGGTTTCGTATTTTGTGAATCGAGTGCGGAAATACGTGAGAAACAGTGAAAAAAACAGTGAAAAACTTACCGAATAAACCAGGAAGGCCATTTTTAACTTTTGAGGCCAGCATCATTTGATTTATTCACACTGTCGTCGCACTCACGTCGCTCATTTGTTTACAGCTGCTTAAAAAACACTTCGCAGAAATAATTTTACTTCATGTGATCAAAGATGAAGTTTATCAGACTGTCAGAGATCTGAATTTTAAGTTCATATATGCGAGGAATAATTTTAAAATAAGAATTTAAAATTACTAAAATAACAATGGCTAGCAAAATCTGTTTGTTCATTTAATGCAGATTCAGGTTTTTTTGATTTTGTGGAGGTATATTTCCAATTGTTCTACCAGATTTAGGGTCTTACCACTGGCTTCATTATGTCGTACTACCAAATTGTTGCATATGTGGGGACACAAGCACTATGGACTTCCGCCGCCCAGAATATCGCTGCAAGAACAGTATCTCTGGACCTTAGGCAGTGGGTTCTGAGACGCTAAGTGTTTATGTTGTAGCTGTCCGTATAATGTGTATAAATAAATATTGTGTATGTGAATCGGTAACATTGACAGTTATTACGCATCATGAACATCGTGTTCGTTACCCAAATCCTACATATACTTTGTTGATCACATGTTAAGTTTCTAACATATTCTGTGTAGTAACTGATTTTTCAAAGTCTGAAAGCATTTATGTGTTCTTGGAAAGCGATTTTGAAATTTCAGCGTGTTTTTCTTGCATGGTAGGCAGGACTACTGGGGCATGATGTTTTATACACTCCACTACTGAAAAATGTTTGGGTATCTGTGTTTATGTAGTGGGCTAGTAAGTGTCCTAACTTATTATTATTGGAGAATGCAATTGAATCGGTGAGTTCAGAAACCACTTCAGTCACAAAATGCAAGTTTTTCAGGAGAGAGAAAAAAACGTCATAACTCCTCCAAATTATCAAATATTTTAACCTTTTTTTTCTCTGTTATAGCATGCGTTTATGTTTCTGTCATGCAAAAATTTCCTAATTTCGACATAAATTAAGCTCACTACAATTTAAAATTTGATCCGGACCTATGCTGTTTCTGCACTCAACTGGTTTTTACTGACAGCTGAAAACTAGGAAAAAGTCTATATTTTTTTGCATTATATCAAAATGAAGTTACAGTATTGCAAAGTTATCAGGAAACAGGAATATAAGAAAGCAAAACGCTCTTAAAATAGATCATTCTCGACCAATGTATGATTGTCATGTGCAATCGTTGGCCAGGTAAATAGTGCATCATAAAAAACTTTCAAGTTTTCAGCAATATGAATTATCATTTTCTTGATGTATTCCATTTCACTGATGTTGATTGGAACTTTCCTTGATAGGTAGGCTGTAACATTTGAAGGAAAATCAATACCTACATTCCGGGAAGCAGTTTTCAGCGGCTGATAGCTGTGTTTTTGTAATCCATAAATGGAAGTGTATGTTGCGATTACCCCTTTTTCTTTAGAGTGATAGCGCAATTCTGTGTATCGAGTGGGAGCAAACTTGAATTTTGGTTCTTTTGGCACACTCCTTCTTCGACATTCTATGGGTAATGGGTTTTTTGTGTAATATTCCTTCCACTAACCATCAAAATCCTTTACGTCAGTGGTGAGTAGCTTGGCGAGGTGAAAGTTGTTACTGGACTGAGCACACAACTCTTCATATTCATAAGGTGTATACATCCGATCAGTTTTACGTATCATCCTCTTGATAGTATCAAAATCTTGATCTGCAAGAGCAAGGCAGAATCTTATCATGGTGTGATTCCGATCCTGTCCTCAGGTGCCATCGGAAAAGAAATACAGATTTTCAACATTTGATGGAATGCTAGTGTCAATGTATTTCAATAGCATACTGCATATCTCATTGGCTCCTTTGTGGGCTACTCCTTCGTGGTACAGGAATATTTCAGATTTCATTGTTTTTAGGTTGGTTATCCTAAAACAGTTCACCCAAAGATGCCTCAAGTAAAATATGTCCTGAACTGGGATCCCTGGAAGGGGGAGATTCTGCATTAAATCAAATGAAAGTGCGACTGTGTCTTCGCATTCCGCACGTAACTCTGTGACGCTTCGAAGTTTATTGTAAAATTTCTTGTCTCGTCTTTTGTGGACAGTAAGTTCAGGAAGAGCAGCCCTTTTAGCTGTATCACCAATAGAGGAGCTCTTGATTTTTACATCAAGTTCTTCAGATTTTATGCAGGTATCTACCTGCGGACGTCCGAACTGTAATGAAAAGCTTTCATGAAAATATGTAATACAAAACTCATATTTTACATCCAAATGAGGGTACTTTTCTGTAAATAAGGAATGAATTTTTTAACATCAAAGCGGGCATAACGATAGCCGATACCTTTGGTGGCATAGTGGGTAATCTTGGTGGCGAATGATGAAATATGCTCATTTATTTTAGAACAAACTTCGGCAGAAATTGTGTCCTTCTTCAGATTTTTGCCTCGTTTATCTTGAGGTGATCTACCCTATTTGGGAGATCAATAAGCCTTCGAACCCTGCCCTCAGTAATGCCATACAATGAAATAACCGCTTCCTTACACTCCTTTTTCTTTTCTCCTCTGTGTAGTAGGAAATATTCGAAACTGGCTGCTGTTTCTCTAGGCTGTTCAGAACGAGGCCTACGGTGCTTAATGGTACGTTTTTCAAACAGTTGTTATAAGAAAATATCTTGCTCGTCTTTTTATTTCAACTGATTCAAATTAGCAACAAATTCGGATTTTTCATCAACCCCAAACATAGTAAAGCATTGCAATTTACAGTTACAAGCAGCACCTGTTGTCCTAGATGATATGAGACGGCCTTGCCAGTTGATGTGTTCAACCCCATGAACTTTAGAGGTTCTAATGACGTTTCTTCGATGTTTTCCTTCATTTCTCCTCCACTTCTTAGGAGCTGTTTTATGGTCACTTTCACTGCTTGTGGTACTCACAGACATATTGAATATAGAACAGGAAATGTTAAGCACTAACTTGGAACACGTAGAAAACAATCAACAAAACAAAGACTTCGATAGGAGCAGCTGCTTAGGCTGGTAAAAACATGGCACATGCTCGGTAAAAGGGGCATGCGATCTAGCGGTGGGAGCAGAAACCAAGTCAGTCACTGACTCCTGTTATTTCTGCGCTCAACGTTCGTAAAAACACCCTGTATCTACGGATCTGCTCAACAGACTAACTTGTTTCTTGCACTCAACACGCATCTTGCCTTTCTAAGCATCTTTGCATCGAAAATGATTTTTCGCATTTTTGTGGCTGAAGTGGTTTCTGCACTCACCGACTCAATTGTTACATGTATTTTTTTATGTTTAGCAGCTTTTTGCGACATGAGGTCTAGGTAGAGAAAGCTGGCAAATATTATCCTTCTTTCTTGTCTGGCACTTTGTTGCCTTCTTCTTGTGTATCTGAGTGTCGCTTTTGTTCCGTTAAGAGCGACGTAGTGAGTTCTGTGGGCAAGGAAGTCTTCAATCAGGTTGCAAATCTATTTCGATACTCAGAAGGATTACTGTGGTATCTTCGGGACACGCAAGTCGCCGAAGTGACGTTTACTTGAAGATAGGCAACATCAGGGATAATGTGAACTCAGGAGCGCCGTGGTCTCGTGGTTAGCGTGAGCAGCTGCGGAACGAGAGGTCCTTGGTTCTAGTCTTCCCTCGAGTGAAAAGTTTACTTTCTTTGTTTTCGCAAAGTTATGATCTGTCCGTTCGTTCATTGACGTCTCTGTTCACTGTAATAAGTTTAGTGTCTGTGTTTTGCGACCGCACCGCAAAACCGTGCGATTAGTAGATGAAAGGACGTGCCTCTCCAATGGGAACCGAAAACATTTTATCGCAAGGTCATAGGTCAACTGATGCCTCCACAGGAAAACACGTCTGATATATTCTATACGACACTGGTGACGGCATGTGCGTCACATGACAGGAATATGTTGTCGACCCAACTAACTTGTACACTTGGCGAATGGGTAAAAAGTTTCTTCTACCTTGCCCGATTTAGGTTTTCTTGTGGGTGTGATAATCACTCCCAAAAAAGTGATGAAAACATAAGAGTTTGTCACATAAACTGCAACAAATGAATGCAACAGTTTCACAGTTGCACAGTTTTTCCTGTCCTCTGTGTTTTTAACGTTTTCAAATTTTTCCCTGTGTAGACCGTCAAATCCTGCATATGTCCAAGCATACCTGAACATGTCCTGGAATTTTGGATAGCGAAGTTGATTATGTGTGAGTGCATGAACTTTGATAATTGTCTGAAAACAAAAAATTGCACTTTTTACTCGAGGGAAGACTTGAACCTTTTTTTGTAGCCATATATATTTATTTAAATATATTAACAACGATACATTTAAAAAAAGACATTTTATTCTATTAACCTATTATATTGCTAGTGTTGGCTAATGTTACTGTCATTTTATAGGTTTTCGTTTTTATATTTTTCTTTTTCGTTTCTCTCTTATTGTTGTTCCTTAAACCCTTTTACATGGGCATTGGTCATCTTTTTTTGTTTTTTTTTTTTGGGGGGGGGGGAGGTGGCGGGGATAGACATTGCAGGACAGGCATAACAGTTTATATTTAGCATCGATGCAGTGATTTTGAGTTCATGTTTCTGTATGTGATGCACTTGTAATGCCACAGGCACATGTGTATTCTGGTTTGATCTCTTCCTCTAGTTTACACTGTTAGGTGGGACAGTATGAGGGAAACATCACCATGACAGATGGAGCAGAAGTGGAATAACCTTTTTCAGATATACTACAGATTATACCTAAATTGAATAAGACAGAAAATTTTGTCATATAATATAAGAGAAGCAGAAAGGAGAGTGGGAGTAAACAATAGGATTTTATAGGCACAAAGTAAAGGAAATCATTTTAAAAAAAAAAATAATTATTATTATCATTATGAGTAGTTGGCAGTTTCCACTAAGTAATGCTTGTCTCCTAGACAATATAGTACAAATAATGAAAAAAATTTATTAATTAAAAAAAACTGGTAGTATTACTGGGCATACTTTTGACACGGTTTTGGCTGCGAGCATGAAAGATGTTTGATGAGAAGCACTTTGTATCACTGATTTCACTAAGAAGAAACACTTTATACAACTATACTTCACTATTTGGTGCGAGAGGAGAAAGCCCTTTATCTTCTCTGTTGCACTTATTCACTATCACGGCACACGTTATTCTTGTGGTGAGGTGGCTGGTGGCGGTGCTGGGGGTCACAGGCTGGGAGGGACTCTGGCGATTGCTGTCTGCAGTGGAATCTGCAGGAAGCTTTTGAAGTTCTCGCGGTAGCGCCAAGGACCTTTCGTTCCGCAGCTGCTCACACTAACCACGGCGCTCCTGAACTCACACTCTCATTGATGTTGCCTACCTTGCGCATGGACTACTCAGTTTGTATATTTTGCTTATTTTTTTCATAGTTCCATACAACTTCTTCCTGTTTTCTAGATTGATCTGTGTTCAGTTTTTCAAACCCTATCCACTGTGCCAACTTATAACTAAATCTGAGGGGGGTGCGATGGGGAGGTTCCCTTGTTAGTAGTGGAGTTGTGATAGACCAGCGGTCGATCCGCAACCCTGCCGGCGCGGAGTCTGTCCGTCCAAGACGTGTCTACCGGGGCAGGGGTTGGAGGTGCCCATTGTGTCGGCCGCATCTCTATAATGCGGCTAATACAACTGACAGAACGCGCGCGGCCGTGATGTATGGCGACCGAAACACGCCTGCGCCGCAGAGCCGAATCCGCTGCGGGCATTGTCCTCATAGCGTCTAGCACCCAGCACTGGGCGCTGTCATACCTCGTGTCCGGGTGCTCTCTGTCCGTTATATGGGTGTCGCAGTACAGATCCGTGGCAGACAGCAAGCGGCACACACACACTGCTACCGCTCCTCCACCAATATATACGTCCCTCCTTCCCTTGAGCTGCAGGCTTGCAGTCTCCTACTCTACTGGCCACGAAGATGACGTGCTACACACACGAAATTTAACCGACAGGAAGGCGATGCTGTGATATGCAAATGATTAGCTTTTCAGAGCATTCACACAAGGTTGGCGCCGGTGGCGACACCTACAACGTGCTGACATGAGGAAATTTTCCAACCGATTTCTTATACACAAGCAGCAGTTGACCGGCGTTGCCTGGTGAAACGTTGTTATGATGCCTCGTGTAAGGTGGAGAAATGCGTACCAGCACTTTTCCGACTTTTATTAAGGTCGGATTGTAGCCTATCGCGATTGCGGTTTATCGTATCGCGACATTGCTCCTCGCGTTGGTCAAGATCCGATGACTGTTAGGAGAGTATGGAATCGGTGGGTTCTGGAGGGTAATACGGAACGCTGTGCTGGATCCCAACGGCCTCGTATCACTAGCAGTCGAGATGACGGCATCTTATCCAGATGGCTCTAACGGATCGTGCATCTACGTCTCGATCCCTGAGTCAACAGATGGGGACGTTTGCAAGACAACAACCCTCTGCACGAACAGTTCGACGACGTTTGCAGCAGCATGGACTGTCAGCTCGGAGATCAGGGCTGCGGTTACACTTGACGCTGCATCGCAGACAGGAGCGCCTGCGAAGGTGTACTCAACGACGAATCTGGCTGCACGAATGGCAAAACGTCATTTTTTCGGATGAATCCAGGTTCTGGCTACAGCATCATGATGGTCGCATCCGTGATCGGCGACATCGAGGTGAACGCACATTGGAAGTGTGTATTCGTCATAGCGATACTGGCGTATCACCCGGCGTGATGGTGTGGGGTGCCATTGGTTACACGTCTCGGTCACCTCTTGCATCACATTGACGGCACTTTGAACGGTGGACGTTACATTTCAGATGTGTTACGACCCGTGGCTCTACCCTTCATTCGATCCCTGCGAAACCTTACATTTCAGCAGGATAATGCACGACCGCATGCTGCAGGTCCTGTACGGGCCTTTCTGGATACAGAAAATGTTCTATTGCTGCCCTGGCCAGCACATTCCCCAGATCTCTCACCAATTGAAAACGTATGGTGAATGATGGCCGAGCAACTGGCTCGTCACAATACGCCAGTCACTACTCTTGATGAACTGTGGTATCGTGTTGAAGCTGCATGGGCAGCTGTAACTGTACACGCCATCCAAGCTCTGTTTGACTCAATGCCCAGGCGTATCAAAGCCATTATTACGGCTAGAGGTGGTTATTCCGGGTACTGATTTCGCAGGATCTATGCACCTATATTGCCTGAAAATGCAATCACATGTCAGTTCTACTACAATATATTTGTCCAATGAATACCCGTTTATTATCTGCATTTCTTCTTGGTGTAGAAATTTTAATGGCCAGTAGTGTACTTCTAGAAGATCTTACAATGGCACCACAAAGTATTGGCAGACATACAATTATGCACTGAAGTGCCAAAGAAACTGGTACAGGCATCCATATTGAAATACAGAGATATGTTAACAGGCAGAAAAAGGCGCTGCGAGCGGCAACGCCTATATAAGACAAGTGTCTGGCACAGTGTCCGTGTCACGGTATTTGTCCGGAAAAACCACTTCAATAGGATGTAATTGTAATGGGTAATTTGGAGTTCTGTTTAATGTTGTTGTTGTGGTGTGTAAGCGTTATTGTAAAACATATGAAAACGTAGCAGCAAGAATAACAGTATTATTTAAAAGAAATAAATAACCTCTGATGATTCTTATTTATGTGCTGCTGAGCCCGACTATGATGAGTTTCAATAATTCCATACTTGACATTAAACTGTATGCACCGAATAACTAATATATCACACCACCACCTCTACCCATAACAACACTGGTGTCGTAAATATTTCTATTTAAAGTCACTGATGAATTAGTTTTGCAAACATTAATCTTACGCATCAGCCATTATATTATTTCATTACGTTAAGTCTAAGATTGTTCTACTGAATGTTATCTTCACTTTTACAATAGAAAAATAATAAATTCCTGTGTTTTCTTGTCCACGGAGTTCAAATATTGTAATATCGATCGAAAGAATTAGTGTCTGATTATTTCTGCAGTTTAAAATTGCCGCTCCATACACTCACGTAATGGCGGCAAACAAACCACAGTCTAGGCTGCTGCAGACACAAAACTTAAAACATTCATAGTTGGTTATTTAGTTACAAATAAAAGTCCATACACTAGAATTCCATTTAGTAAATTTTACTTATACTTTTCCTTTGACAATGGTGAGTACTTTTTACAACATTTAAAAGAACAGACCTCAGCTTATCTTCGATCTCATCCGCTTCATACAACATAGGGAAGAAGAACATAAGAAGGAAGAATTCCACAGACAACACAAAGCCAATACACTCTTTTAGTGGTATTACCTTTTCTTATGTTTTTATTCTTTGTAGGAAACTGGTTATAAAATAATAAAACATATTGTTGTTATTTCACAATATAATAATAATTCGCAATATAATAATAAGTCTTTTCTCAGTTAAAAGCCATTTCTGCAAAAACACTCGTTAATTCACAAGTCCCGAGCACTGTCCCACACACTGGCGACACAAGATATTCGCGTTGACATTACATAATGCCATATCTCGATTTATAAACCCGGTATAGTTTTTAATATTGATACTTGTGTATACCTGCAGAACTAAGACCACTTGTGACAGTAACATACAGTAGTTGTTGCGAACGTGTTTTTTAACATCTGCCAGTTTGTAAGACGTTTACGCTTCTCTTTCTAAGACGCAGTGGTATCGCTCGCAGGAAAAACCTATGAGACAAGTCCACCCACCGCCGATTTTCGGTCAGTATTATTTCGTAACTCAGGCAATCAGTTATTGGCGAAGTATTATACTTAGTAGTAGAGGGTGCGTGATAGGTTCGGCTCGAGCATCAGCCTTATAAAGTATGTGTGTGTGTGTGTGTGTGTGTGTGTGTGTGTGTGTGTGTGTTCTGACATGTGCAAGGGAAATGACTATCTCCAGTTGTAAGGAAGGTATGGATCTGACGTGGAGCACTGTGACAGCAAAGGAAAAGTATGTCACGGTTTATGAATGATTCAGATATTTCTACTTCCAAAGTCACTGCCATCAGCAGGGTGTATTTCGGATACTTTGCTTATTGTCAAATGTCGTCCAACTGAGATCGCGATCGTAATTGTAAGTACAGTGATAAAATATGTATATGGCCGGTTTCCTAGGACGAGTCTGTCTACGGGTTTGTGGTGGTTGGTTCAAATGGCACTGAGCACTATGGGACTTAACTTCTGAGGTCATCAGTCCCCTAGAACTTAGAACTACTTAAACCTAACTAACCTAAGGACATCACACACATCCATGCCCGAGGCAGGATTCGAACCTGCGACCGTAGCGGTCTCGCGGTTCCAGACTGTAGCGCCTAGAACCGCTCGGCCACTTCGGCCGGCTGCGTGGTGGTGACCTGTGCGTGGAATGAGTCACGTTTCCCGCTAACGGCACTAGCCGTCCGAATGTAGAGGCTTGTTAGGATGCAGGAATGTAGCTGACTTAACCATGTCGTCCCCTAGACGGCCGATTAGCGAACTAATACGTAGTGTGTGTTCGATAGCTTTCGTGATCGTGTGGAAATTTGAGAAGATTCAATATGGATGTGTATTTGCGCTGGACCATTATTCCCTCCCATGTAAATTGTCTGTTGACTGCTTCTGTACATTTTACGCCCTTATTTAATTGAGGGAATATCGATAGTGGTGTGCGCCTCTAGCAGGTGAAAAACGGGTGGAAAACACATCTGCTGGTTCTCTAGACATGAGAAACACCTTAGTTGGCTTTGTAAATTATAAGAATGATTTGGAATATGTTACATCACAGACACCGTTATTCGCAAGTGGAGATATCAGTTTCCTCTATTTTTTTCGTGGTTTCACGTAAAGTTCTTCGCAGACGAGATCAGTTTCTAGGTACTCAGTGGTTTATAGCAAGCTCCACCTCGCTGAAGTTTCGAGTTTCCAGGGAAATAATTTCGAGTCTATATCTTCGGAATTGCAAGCGATACTGCTACCCAAGTGATATTGCTGTGTGCTCAACAGGAAAGGGAAGGGAAACTGGCTGGGGTAATAGCAGGAAATTTAAGGGGGGGAGGCACTGCCATGAATGGTAAAATACCAGTGGTTACAGGTGTTGGAGCAGCACCTTTTATAGGATAGGTAAGACAGAAAGATGTCAAGTTCTACGAGAGGTCGTGATTGAAACAAATCTTCAGTTTAGGAAAGAAATTAAACAGCACAATTCTAGCACATTGGATCACCAATCACAGCTGTCAATTATAAATTTTCACCAATCACCAGAAATTTTATCTCCACCAAGTTGTATCTCAGTCCTAGGTAATTGCATTGATGAATTAAAGTCACCCAACCCAGTTGACATAATCTGCCTCTCTGAACACCATGTGACCACTGGTATAGCAACTAGGCCTAAGCACAATGAGAAACTCAGACAGGAGAGTACTGCAAATGTTAGAATAAGGAAAGGTTCTCATAAAAGTATAATTAAAAATAATGTAAGTATATTTCATCAAAATATTGAGAGTTTAAAGAATAAAATAGATGAGCTTCTGGTTTGTTTAGAAGATTTAGAAGCTGAGGATGAAATAGATATACTATGCTTGTCTGAGCATCACATTGTTACTGATATGGATAAGGTAAATGTAAGTGGATATAAGCTCTTTGCACATGCAATGAGAGAAAATATGGAGAAAGGAGGAGTTGACATATATGTCAAAAGTTATCATTGTGCAAAAAGTATAGAAACAAAAAAGTTTTGTGTAGAGAAACATATAGAAGCATGTGCCTGTGAGGTTAAATTAAATAAAGGCACATTTATAATTGTAACTGTATATAGGTCCCCATCAGGAAATTTTCATCTATTTCTGAAAAATTTGGACTCCTTGTTGTGCTATCTGTCAGACAGGGGGAAGCAAATTATTATTTGTGGGGACTTCAATGTAGATTCTCTGAAAGAGGGTAATAGGAAAAATGACCTTGAAGTATTACTCAGTTCTTTCAATTTGACACCCGTTATTGATTTTCCTACTCGGGTGGTAAAGGATAGCAGCTCACTGATAGATAATTTCTTTATAGACCAAGATAAGTTTAACCAGATAAATGCTCAGCCTGTTGAGAATGGTCTTTCTGATCATGGTGCACAGCTAGTTACAATATATGACATAGCTCCATTCAGCAATACTAAACAGTCCTCCAAAGTAGTACGTTCAGTCAACGATTTAACAATTGCAAATTTCAGGGAAAGCCTACAGCAGTTAGACTGGGATGAGGTGTACCGTGAACCTGATGCCAATTTAAAATACAATTTATTTCATGACATTTTTGTAAATGCATTTGAAAACTGCTTCCCCAAGAAAATAGTTAAATATACTCGTAAGAAACCTTGTAACAAACCATGGCTTACTAAGGGTATAAAAATATCTTGTAACCGGAAAAGGGAAATGTATCTCACAGCAAGAAAGAGTAGTGACCCACAAACTATCAAACATTATAAAAACTACTGTGTTATATTAAGAAAAGTTATTAAAAAATCCAGAAGTATGTGTATCATGTCTGAAATCAGCAACTCTGATAATAAAATTAAAACAATTTGGAATATTATTAAAAGAGAAACAGGTCAACCAAGAGCGCAGGAAGACAGTATTACCATCAAATTGAATGAAAACTTTACGAACAAAAAGTCAGAAGTTGAAAATATTTTTAATAATCATTTTCTAAATGTTGTGGATATAGTAGGATCCAGGTGTTCATTAGAAGATGCTAGGCTGTTAATGGAAGAGGCCATACCTATGCAATTTGATACAATTGAAATCTCACCCACTTCTCCCTCTGAAATTAGGAAAATAATAAACTTGCTTAAAAGCAAAAACTCACATGGAATTGATGGCATTTCCAGCAAAATACTAAAAGCTTGTTCTCAACAGAAAAGTAAGATTCTCAGCCACCTGTGTAATAGGTCTCTGGAACAGGGCATTTTCCCTGATAGACTGAAATATGCTATTGTTATACCTTTGCATAAAAAAAGGGGATAGATCTGATGTCAACAATTACCGTCCAATCTCCCTTCTAACAGCTTTATCCAAAATTTTTGAGAAAGTAATGTATTCAAGAGTAGCTTCACATATCTGTAACAATGAAGTACTAATAAAATATCAGTTTGGTTTCCAGAAAGGTTTTTCAACAGAAAATGCCATATATGCTTTCACCAATCAAATTTTGAATGATCTGAATAACCGAACACCACCCATTGGGATTTTTTGTGATCTCTCAAAGGCTTTTGATTGTGTAAATCATGAAATTCTGCTAGACAAGCTCAAGTATTGTGGCATGAGTGGGACAGTGCACAAATGGTTTAATTCGTACCTAACTGGAAGAGTGCAGAAAGTTGAAATAAGTAGTTCTCATAATATGCAAAGATCAGCACATTCCTCAAACTGGGGAACTATCAAGAATGGGGTTCCACAAGGGTCAGTCTTGGGTCCTTTGTTGTTCTTAATATATATTAATGACTTGCCATTCTATATTCATGAAGAGGCTAAGTTAGTTCTCTTTGCTGATGATACAAGTATAGTAATCACACCTGACAAACAAGACTTAACTGATGAAATTGTCAATACTGTCTTTCAGAAAATTACTAAGTGGTTCCTTGTAAACGGACTCTCACTGAATTTTGATAAGACACAGTACATACAGTTCTGTACAGTGAATGGTATGACGCCATTAATAAATATAGACCTTAATCAGAAGCATATAGCTAAGGTAGAATATTCCAAATTTTTAGATGTGTCCATTGATGAGAGATTAAATTGGAAGAAACACATTGATGATCTGCTGAAACGTTTGAGTTCAGCTACTTATGCAATAAGGGTCATTGCAAATTTTGGTGATAAACATCTTAGTAAATTAGCTTACTACGCCTATTTTCACTCGTTGCTTTCATATGGCATCATATTTTGGGGTAATTCATCACTGAGGAATAAAGTATTTATTGCACAAAAGCGTGTAATCAGAATAATAGCTGGAGTCCACCCAAGATCATCCTGCAGACATTTATTTAAGGATCTAGGGATATTCACAGTAGCTTCTCAGTATATATACTCTCTTATGAAATTTGTTGTTAACAACCAAACCCAATTCAAAAGTAATAGCAGTGTGCATAACTACAATACTAGGAGAAAGGGTGATCTTCACTATTCAAGATTAAATCTAACTTTGGCACAGAAAGGGGTGAATTATACTGGCACTTAAGTCTTTGGTCACTTACCAAATAGTATCAAAAGTCTGACAGACAACCAACAAGTATTTAAGAAGAAATTAAAAGAATTTCTGAATGACAACTCCTTCTACTCCATAGAGGAATTTTTAGATATAAATTTTTTAAAAAATTAATAAAGAAATAAAAAAATAAAAAAATAAAAATAAAAAATAAAAAAGCACAAAAAATGAAAAAGTTGTTATATTAACTTAAGTATGTTGTTAAATTAACTTAATTATGTCATGTATTGGAAAATTTGACTCATTCTACATCATTACGAAATATCGTATTCATGATCCATGGAACTAGTATTAATCTAATCTAATCCAATCTAATCTAATCTTGATATCGAGAAGTATTGTGTAAATGGTATAATATTCTGGCAAACCACGTGAAAATACATGTGTTTTTGTAATCCTAGAGTCTGGAGATGGGTGCAAATAGCAAGCAAGCAAGCAGGTCATGGCCAGAAACAGTAATGTCTTTATACCATGGGAAATGAGCCAGAGTTTGTACAACAGTTTAGATAGTGACTTCGGTCCACTGAGCGCACTGTGGTCACGTGTCAGGAGTGGATGACTTGTGACCGTCGGCTGCGGTGGATGACCGTCCATCATCGCAGGAAATGTCTAGTGCTATGAGGCGTATATATGGTGCATCTACTTATGCTGTCTGTCTTTGCAGTATATGTACGAGTGTCTGGCGGTGGATAGCTATATGCATGGTGCAAAAGGAGCGATTTTGTTTGGCGCAGGATACGAACTATGTTTACTACATCGACACAGTATGCAGTGATATATTGCAAGGCTGAAGATCGGTTTCACGTTGTAATGTTCAAGCTTCTGTCCTCAGTGGCAGAGCAGTGTAATTGAACAAGTGTCTTTCCATATTTGATGATATACAGGAAACTTCTGCAGGGTTTAACTCTCAGTGCAATATGGCGACCTGTACAAAATAGTTTGTCACTAAAAGTCTCGTCTGCAGAAGGAAAAGGGCAGAAAGTGCTTCCACACGGGGGTCGTGAGTAATTTGGCGGATAAATTCAGTAAGAGCCGATCATAATGCTCCATTCATTCACCAGACATCCTTTGTGCTGGGACATAGAAGCCTATACATAGCGGTGAGAGCGTTTGCGTTTCAGAGATATTTGTTGAAAGCAGGACTTAACGATTTCCAAAAAATGGTTCAAATGGCTCTGAGCACTATGGGACTTAACATCTATGGTCATCAGTCCCCTAGAACTTAGAACTACTTAAACCTAACTAACCTAAGGACATCACACAACACCCAGCCATCACGAGGCAGAGAAAATCCCTGACCCCGCCGGGAATCGAACCCGGGAACCCGGGCGTGGGAAGCGAGAACGCTACCGCACGACCACGAGATGCGGGCTTTAACGATTTCCAGGAAGGGTAACACGTTATGGACAGTGTGCTACGTTAGGACCATCAGGAGGAATGCATTGGGTGTTATTCTGGGCTATTTTCATAAACAGGTTCTGCAAGGACGAGAATTCCATCCAGACAAGTTGGGACTTCACAGGAGCTCCTATAAAAGCGATGGTTAAATATTTCTGCAGCACTTTACCAATTCCAAGAAGGGACTGATTAGTAATGGATGGGCTCTCCCGTTAGGATCACAAGGAAGAATGCAGTCGGTGTTATTCTGGGCTATTTTCGTGAACAGGTCCTGTCAGGGCCAGAATTTCCATCCAGACAAGCTGAGACATCAAGGAAGCTCCTATAAAAATGATCATTAACTATTTCTGCAGTACTTTACTATTTCTGAGAGGTAGACTTGGCTCTTATTTACATAGACATGTGATGTCAGTACAACATTGAGAGCCTTTTAGCTGCACCTGCGCAGGTGAGCCACTATGCAAACATCTCATGCTTGGCAGTTAGGCCTGTGCTGGACCAGCAGGTCCGCATGGTGCCTGAGTAAACATATCTGCGGTCAGAGGCATCTCGCATGTCCCATTAGGATCGCTAGGGAGAATCCTGTGCTATTCTGGGAAGCATTGCAACACATTTCTATAGCGCTTTCAGAGGGGAGACTTGGCTCTTATTTACGTAGACCTGTGGCATCAGTATATCATTGAGAACCCTTTAGTCATGTCTGAGAAGGTGAGCCACTAAGCAAACATCTCTCTCAGCACTGGACCAGCAGATATGCCTCAGCCACGGTGGTTATGTGAACACATGCAAGTCCAAGGGGTGACTTGGCTCTTATTTACATAGTCATGTGACATCAGTGTAACACTCAAAGAACTCTAACTCTATACCTGAAAATAGATGCGACTTCCACCTGCTGGCTGCAGGCTACAGTGGTATGAGAGCGATGGCTCGCACCCCGGTGTTCGTCTCTCCAGGGCTGGCTTGCGTGCAGCTGGCCCAGCAAAGCACCTGTGAAGTATCGGTGGCAGGTGTGCGCATGGGAACAGTTTGCTGGTTCATCGCGGTTGATGATAGTTTCCAAGCGTTTTTTATGTGCACTGAGTGTTTGTGCACTGCTTTATTTTCGGCTGTTCAAGTGTTGCAAGCGTGCTTGCAGAGCCTTTTACATGCATTATTTTGATAATTGACGAGTGGTTTGCAACTCTGTGTGCTATGTACTACATTATTTCGACAGTTTATAATTAGTGAGAGTGCCTGCAGAGCATATTACATGCTTTATTTCGGTGATTTACGAGTAGTTTGCAGATCTGTAGGCTATGTAATGTGACCCCAGGCATGTCAGAGCGAGTGTTTTGTATTAGTGCAATAAATGATGAGAAATTCATCCCTAAATAAATTGTTCTAAAATAAATAAAGTACACTCCATCCTCTCTCCAGCAGCCCAGAACAGCCTGAGTCCTTTACCAGCCATTTTTCCCATACTGTCATCTTGGATTAACTCACGAGATGGATGATGGCACTCTCTGGTGGCAGTACCATGTACTAGGTCAGTTGGACTCTAGACCTCGTAGTGAACACACTGGATGGAGCTACTGCCTGTGGCAACTTATATTTTTAAGTAAATACATTCTGCAAAATAAAGACTGACATCCATCCCATACAGCACCAATTCCAACGAAGAGGCAGCGGTTGCACAACAGTACAGGTAGCCCAAGTGACTTATTTTCCCACCATTTTCTTAGTTTAGTGGAGGTAGCCCGGGTGACGTTTTCCCACAAAAAATTGAACTTCCCGCCATTTTCTGGGGAAGGGGGAGGGGAGAAGAGGGGAAGGGTTAGTTTAGTGGAGGTAGCCCAACTAAACTATTTTTCTGCCAAAAATTTGAGTTTCACACCATGACATCATTGTAATGTTGCCACATGTATCGCCGCCATCTTTGATCCGCCATCTCGAATACATTTGGCAACAATGCAGAGTGGGGCAGAACTAACTTTGTCCAACTACTATCAGTTACTGCTGCTGCAATGGCAGGTTATCGAGATTTATGTGAGTTTGAACGTGTTGTTACAGTTGCTGCACGAGCTATGGGACACAGTATCTCCAAGGTAAAGATGAAATAGCGATTTTGCCATATGACGATTTCACGAGTAATGTGATGAAACATCAAATCTCCAACATCGTTGTGACCGAAGAAAGATCCTGCAAGAACGGGACCAACGACGACGTAAGTGAATCGTTCACCGTGACAGAAATGGAACACTTCTGCAGATTGCCGCGCATTTCAATGCTAGGCGATCAACAAGTGTCAGCATGTGAACCATTCAACGAAGCATCATTGATATGGGCTTTCAGAGGCAAAGGCTCATGTACCCTTGACGACTGCACAACACAAAGATTTACGCCTCGCCAGGAACGTCAATACCGACATTGGACTGTTGATGACTGGAAACATGTTGCATGATCGACTGAGTCTCGTTTCAGATAGTATCGAGCGAGTGGACGTGTACGGGAATGGAGACAACCTCATGAATCAATGGACCACGTGCCAGAATGTTCGAGCTAGTGGAGGCTCTGTAATGGTGTGGGGCTATGCAGTTGGAGTGATGTGGTACCCCTGATACGTCTAGATACGACTCAGTCAGGTGACACGAACATAAGCATCCTGTCTGATCACCTGCATCCATTCATGTCCATTGTGCACTTGGACAATTCCAGCAGGAAATTAGACACCCCACACGTCCAGAATTGCTACAGACACTCTTCTGAGTTTAATTACTTTCGCTCGCCACCAACTTCCCAGACATGAACGTTATTCAGCACATTTTGGATGCCTTGCAACGTGCTGTTCAGAAGAGATCTCCACCCTCTCGTACTCTTACGGATTTATGGACAGTCCTGTAGGATTCATAGTGTCAATTCCCTCCAGCACTGGTTCAGACATTAATCGAGTCCATGCCACCTCGTGCTGCGGCACTTCTGTGTGCTGCCGCGAGTCCTACATGATACCTAGATAGGTCAACCAGTTTCTTTGGCTATTCAGTGTATATACGAGGTCTACTCGAAAAATTCCGGAACTTTGTCCACAAGATTTTTCTGTGCTTACCTTTTACTTGCTGTGTATTGTCTCCTTCGAAATACTCTCCTCCACAATCGATACATCGTTCGCAGCGCCACTTTCGGAAGCAGTCTTTGAACGTCTCTTGCTGGCTCGCGCGAATCGGCGTCTGTGAATTTACTTTTATCTCCTCTATCTTTGAAAATCTTCGTCCTTTCAACGAGGTTTTAACTTTTGAAATAGAAAGAAGTCTGCACGGGCCAGGTCTGGAGAGCAAGGAGAATGAAGCAGTGCTGTGATTTCGTTTTTTGTGCAATAGTCACGCAACTAAAGGGATGACGTGTAGCTGCTCATAGTGATGTAAAAGTCATAACTGTCTAGCCACATTTCAGACGGTATCCTTCTCACATTTTCTCACAGGCGTCTCAAAACATCACGATAGTACAGTGGATTAATAGTTTGTGCCTGTGACACGAATTCATGATGTACTAATCCTTCAAAGTCAAAGAAAACTATCAGCAAGGCTGACATTTCACCTGACCTGACGAGCGTTTTTTGTCTACGAGAACTTTTCCCCACCATTGTAAACACGGAAAATTGGTCTGAGCATCATAACTGTAGACCCACATCTCATCACCAGCCACGGTTATCGTAAGGAACATCTCGTTCTCATTTGCCCGATCCAAAAGCTCTTCACATATTGCGAGGCGAAGGTCCTTCTAGTCTTGATCCACGAACGTGGGACAAACTTGCGAGCAACGAGTTGCATTTCAAGGTTCAGTGTCAGGATTTCATAACATGATCCAAATGAAATGCTGCATTCTTCGCAATCTCTCGGAGAGTCAGTCTTCGACTGGCACGAAAAAATTGACTTGCTGACGCGAGCGTCATCTGTAGACGTCGAAGGGCGTCCTGAATGAGGGTCATCTTCTAACTTCCGTCCGGCCATTTTTAAACCGTGTGAACCATTCGTAACACCGAGTACGGCTTAAGTACTCATCACAGTAGACTTCCTGCTTTATTTGATGTGTCTCTGTAAAGGTTTCACACAAAATTTAACGCAAACGTGTTGCTCTTTCAACTCTGCCACCTCGAAATTCGCAAACTTCGTGGCACAACCCCAGTACTGAACAGTAACTAACAGACGTACAACGATGAAACTTCCGTCAGTTACACATTAGACAAATGCAAGGGATGTCAATCAAATTTCGCTCCAACACGCCACTGACGCGAAATTACGGATGTTCCGGGATTTTTTGAACAGATCTCGTACATTGATGTGATAAAAGTGAGGGCATACCGATATGCACATATACAGATGCCGATGGTATCTCACGCACAGGGTATAAAAGGGTAGTGCATTGGCGGAGCTGTCATTTGTACTAACGTGGTTCGTGTGATTATGGCCGCCGTAGGAATTAACAGACTTCCATCTCCGGCGGTACACCGAAAGGTTACCGCCCTTCGATAGTGCCGTTTTCGCGCTAATCGAAGTGCTAGGGTTTACAGGTGCCAGCCAGCCAGCCAGCCAGCCAGCCAGCCAGCCAGCCAGCCAGCCAGCCAGCCAGCCAGCCAGCCAGCCAGCCAGCAGCAGTTCCCGGTCCCGGCCTGCAGCGGTGGTCCCGCAGCCAGCCAGCCAGCCAGCCAGCCAGCCAGCCAGCCAGCCAGCCAGCCCTCCGGTGGCAGCAGCAGTCCAGCCAGCAGCAGTCCTGCCAGCAGCAGCAGCAGCAGCAGCAGCAGCAACAGCCGCCGCCGCCGCCGCCGCCGCCCCGGCCCAGTCCGCGGCAGCAGCGTCCCTGCCTCTCGCCGTCGCCGTCGCCGTCGCCGTCGCCGTCGCCGTCGCCGTCGCCGTCGCCGTCGCCGTCGCCGTCGCCGTCGCCGTCGCCGTCGCCGTCGCCGTCGCCGTCGCCGTCGCCGTCGCCGTCCGTCGTCTCCCAGTGTGTGTCCTGTCCCTTTAGTGCTGTGTTTTTCTTTCTTCTTCTTGTCGTCATGTCCGCTCCCACCACCACCGTCACTACTACCACCACCGCCATCGTGTATACGTCCCCTTCCGCCGCCACCACCACTATCACTTGGTGCGCCCAGTCCCACCCCCCTCCTTCCATCCCTCCCCTCCTCACTATCCCTTCGCCCTCGCTCTTTGTCGCCCCCTCTCCCGCCTCTTCCTCTCGTTCTGATCCTTTCCCCCCACTCCCCCAGCCTGTCACTGCAGCTCCGGCTAGGGTGGTGGCCCGTCGGGCCACTGCCCACGCCCAGCTCTCCCCGTCGCCGTCGCCATCGCCATCACCGCCTCCACCGTCATCGTCACCATCACCATCACTGCCACATTCGCCTGCACTGTCACAGTCACTCTCTCCGGCGCCGACTGCTGCGTCCGTGCCGGGACCTGTCCCTTCCCGCCACCTCCCCATCGTTCCCATCCCTCATGTCACCACCCGCCCATCTGCCGCTGTCAAACGCCCTAGTGGCGCCTCCACTTCCTCTGCTCCTAAAAAGGCTCCACCCCGCCCCCCCTCCCCACCCCAAAATGCCATGGACGTCTCCCCACCAGGCCCCGCTCCCTCCTCCTCCTCCTCCCCACCCGGTCTCTACAAATATCTCCTGTCCCATCCCGATCCTTCCTTCCTCGAGGCCCGGAATCTCTCCCTCCTCCTCCGCCAACATTTCCCTGGCGCCCCCATATCTCTCCTCACTCCCAGACGGGATTCTGTTCTTATCTCCTCCCCCAGCCCCACCCTCCATACTGACATCCTCTCCCGCCTCCCCATCACCCGTTTTGGTCCTCACGCCACCCTCACCCCTGCTCCCTCCCCATCTCCTACCCGCCAACCACAACCCCCGCGTCGCCCGCCGACCCTCACCGCCGTGATCACTCGGCTTAGCCCGTCGATCACGGAGGAGGAGGTGCTGGCGGAGCTGAAGGCCCATCCCACCCTGGAGGTGCGGGCAGTCCGCCGCATTTTCAACGCGACCGGCCCCACCCGCCTTATGCGGGTTTTCTCTGAGGACGCCCCCTCCATTGACCGTCTCCTGAAGGAGGGTGCCCTCCTCTTCAATCAGCGGTTCAAAGTCGACCCCTCCCGTTCCCCCCCTCAATCCCTGCGCTGCCAGAGGTGTCTGCGCTACAATGCCCATCCAACAGCCGAGTGCCGCGAGGCCCCCACCTGCCCGCATTGTCGGCAAGCGCACTTCCTCCGGCAGTGCCCCAACCTCCAATCCCCTCCCTCCTGTAATACCTGCAGCCTCCCCCACCCCACCTACTCCCAAAAATGTAAAGCCCGACCTCCTCCTACCACTCCTGAACTCACCGTCCCTGTCCGTCCCCTGGACGCCCCCACCCCTCCTGGCAATTCCCTTCGTCCCCCCCCCACTGCTGAGGACATCATCAGGTTCCTCACCATTGTCCTCCAAAACGTCCATCCCTTTCAGCGCCCCCACACCTTACAACAGATCTCCCTCGCCGCCCGTTCCATATTCCACCTTAAAATGTACGCCACCTTTTCCAATAACCAGGCCCATTTCACCTTCTCCCGCCTTGACACCCTCGTCTAAGTCCTTCCAATGGCGCGACAGCATCGTATCCTTTTCAACAATATCCGCTCCCTTCCCGCCAACAAGAACCTCTTCCTGCACACCCTTGCTACCCACCGTGTGGATGCCTTCCTCCTTAATGAAACCTTCCTCCAACCCCACCACTCCATCCACACCTCCCCCTATCTCCTCCACCGCTCCGATAATCCCCTCCCAGTTGCGCGTGGCGGAGTTGCCATTGGCCACCACCGCCAGATCCCCGTTCGGCTCCAGCCTCTCCTTCCCGACCCCACCGAACACCTGATCCTTAGTCTCTTCTTCCCCGGCCTTACCATTACCTGTGCCACCATCTATGTCCGCCCCAACGCCCCTCTTCCTTTCGACTTCCTCTCCCACATCGACCGTACCTTCTCCTCCTATGTGATCGCCGCCGACCTCAACATCCATAGTCGCTCCGCTGCCCAGTTACGGCGGTGGCATCGGTTCCTCTCCTCCCTTCAAGGCGACCTCATCCCCATCCCCCAGCACACCCGTCCCGAATCCAACTCCACTCCCGATGTTATCCTCTCCTCCCCCAACCTCCTTGGTCGCATTACGGTGGATGTCCTGGAGCCTATTGGTAGCGACCATCTCCCTGTCCTCCTCACCGTGTCAGACGGCCGTCGCCCCCGCCCCGACCCTCGTCATGACCCTCCCCCTAAGTACATCCATGACTATTCCCGTGCCAACTGGAATGCCTACCGGGATACCCTCTCCACTCAGGTCGATAGCCACCCTCTCGCCTACCGCCGTCCCGATGATGTCACCCATGCCGCCTCCTTTCTCCAGCAGACCTTGTCTGAGGCCGTGGAGGCCCACGTCCCTACTGTTGCCGTCCACCCCCACCGTCCTACCTTACCACCACAGGCCGTCCTCCTCCTCCGTGAATCCCGTCGTCTCTACCGTGCCTTCCTCCGCACGCGTGACCCGGACACCCTACGACGCCACCGGCAACTCCAGCGACACATTCGAAATTTGCTCGCGGCCAAGAAACGCCGGGACTGGCGACAGACATGCACCCGTTTAAATGCTACCCTCCCTATAAACTCGTCCAAGTTCTGGACCGCCTTTCGTCGCCTTACCGGGACTAAACCCTCCCCCTACTATCCTCTTCTCCACGATGATCACCCCTTCCCTGACGCCCTTAGTAAGGCCAATCACTTTGCCTCCTACCTGTCCGATGTGTTTTCCATCCCTGATGATCCCCAGTTCGATTACTCCCTCTTCCCAGATATCCGCGATCGAACTGACACCTCTGTCCCTCCCCTCGCTCCTGGTTTCCAGTACTTGGACAACATTCCACACACGGACCTTAATGCCCCCATCACCACACAGGATCTCATCGATACACTCCGCACCAAACGCAACACCGCTCCTGGTCACGATCGTGTTACCTACCGTCACCTTCGTGAAGCTCCTGTCTCTTTTCTCTCCACCCTGGCCAGGCTCTACAATGTAGTCCTGTCCACCGGTTACTACCCCGACCTGTGGAAAACCTCCCGTATCCTCATGTTCCTCAAACCTGGCAAACCGCCGTCCGCCGTCTCCTCCTACCGTCCCATCAGCCTTACCTCGGTCTTCAGCAAGGTCCTGGAATCTATCCTCACCCGCCGCATCCACCAGCATCTCCGCCAGCACCGCCTCCTCCCCGTTACCCAGTGTGGCTTTCGGCCGTCCTTCTCTTCCGACGATCTTCTCCTTCACCTCACTCATCTCCTTTCCGAACAGCTCAATTCCCGTCGCTCCGCAATCTTCCTCTCTCTTGACCTCGAACGCGCATATGACCGCGTATGGCATTCCGGTCTCCTCTTCAAGCTCCAAACCTTCGCCCTTCCCATTAACTACGTTCGTCTGATCGGTTCCTTTCTCTCCCGCCGTCCTTCCTATGTCACCATCCATAACACCGATTCCTACACCTTTTTCCCCTCCGCCGGTGTGCCCCAAGGCTCCGTCCTCTCCCCCCTTCTGTACCTTTTGTACACGGCGGACATGCCGCCGCCGTCGCCCCCCGTCCACCTCCTTCAGTTTGCCGATGACACCGCCTTCCTCGCCCTTGCCCCCACCCTGCAACGCTCCCAACGCCTTCTCCAATCCCATCTTGACCGGTTCACCGCTTGGTGCAACCAGTGGTTGCTCAAGGTCAATCCCTCCAAAACCCAGGCGATCATTGTAGGCAAAACCACCCCTTCCTTCCGCCTCCTTGATTTCTATCTCACCGTCTATGGCCGTCCTATCGCCCTCACTCCCACCCTTAAGTACCTTGGCGTCACCCTCGACCGTCGCCTCTCCTGGACTCCCCATCTCCAGACAATCCACGCCAAGGCACGTTCCCGACTCCGTCTCCTCAAGCTCCTTTCCGGCCGAACGTGGGGTTTGGACCCCTCCACCATCCTCCACACCTATAAGTCCCTCATCCGCCCTATCCTCTGTTACGCCCATCCAGCCTGGATCTCCGCCCCCCCTTCCTTTTATAAATCCCTCCAAATCCTTGAACGCCATGCTCTCCGCCTTGCCTATCGCATCCGTCTCCCTTCCCCCACGCGGATCCTGTATGACCTTATCCCCTTCCCCCACCTCCTCCTCTTCCTCGAAAGGCTACGAATCCTCTACACCTCCCGTAAACTCGATCCTCCTCACCCGCTCGTCTCCCCGATCCTCTCCCACCCCCGCCCGCTGCCGCGCCTGTACTCCCATGTCCCACCCGGTCTCCATCTCTCCACCCTCCTTACCCTCTCCCAAGGTGGTTTCCGCCAGCTCCCTCTCCCTGATGATGTCCTCATCCCCTCCATCTACCCCTCCTATCAACTTTGACCCTGCCCCCCCTCCCTCCTGGTGTCCTTTCCCTGCGGCACCCTCCCTCCTTTCTCTTCCCTTCCCTTCTCTCTCCTTTTCCCCCATCCCCTCCCTCCACCCCTCTTCTTCCGGGCTTCCCCTCCCCCTTCCTCTCTCCCCCCTCTTTCCCCAGCCCGTGGCGTCCCTGCTCTCCCCTCTCGCTTTCCCTCTCCCCCTCCTCCTCCTTCTCCTCCTCCTCCTCCTCCTCTCTTGGCAGGTCCCCGGACTCGCACACGCATCGTGAACTTTCGCGCGCCGGAGATCATCGCCCTCGGATTAGTGTCTGTGCCGTCGTGTCTGTGCCTCAGTGTTTTTCGCCGTCCACGCTCCTTCGTTCACGTGTGTCATCTACCTCGTCAGTGTTTGTGCCCAGTGCCGCCGGTTTTTCTTGTTTGTTTCGTCACGTGTGAACGGCTTCATGTTTTTTAACTATTGTATCTCCTGTTTTTTAACCGCCATTCTGTTACTTGTCTGTCTCCCTTTCTTTTTTCTTGTACTGCTTATGGCTGAAGAGCGGAGTACACTGTTCCGCTGCCAGCCCACCTTGTATGGGGTGTCCAAATTACAATAAAGAAAAAAAAAAAAAAAATAACAGACTTTGAAAGCGGAATGGCAGTTGGAGCTGGACGCATGAGACATTCCATTTCGTAAATCGTTAGGAAATTCAGTATTCCGATATTCACAGTGTCAAGTGTCTGTCGAGAATACCAAATTTCACGCACTACCTCTCACCACAGACAACGCAGTGACCGACGGCATTCACTCAACAACCGACAGCAGCGGCGTTTGCGTAGAGCTGTTAGTTCTAACAGACAAGAAACACCGCGTGAAATAACCACAGAAATCAATGTGGGGCGTACGACGAACGTGCCCGCTAGGTCAGTGCGGCGAAATTTGGCGTTTACGAGTTATGGCAGCAGACTACCGATCCAAGTGCATTTACTTGAAATCTGGTTTCGCAGGACAGAGCGAATCAGGTTGTGGAAAGGGGCCCATATCAGTTGCTGCTAGTTGCACAAATGTACAAACTTTATTTGCTAAAACACTTAATCACTCAAGCTCTTAAAAGAATTCAGGAACAATACGGCTGAAGGCCAGAACACAAGTTATTAAAATTGAGTTAAGGAATACATATGGCTGAAGGCCTTAGTTACAAAATAGAAGAACTGAGGGCTTAAGGACTGGATAACAAGAACTCCAGTAAGGAAATTTTAAAAAGTTTTAGACAAGGACCTTTCAAATTTTGATTTAAGTAGGCTGAAGGCCTAATCTTAAAATATTTCACATAAGGTTCGGCTGAAGAGCACATACTGAACATAGAACAACTCAAGGCTTAAGGTCTTGGTAACAAATTAAGGTAGAGAGGAAAATTTTGAAATTTCAAATGATTCTTTCTTAGACGGCTGAAGGCCATATCTTAAAATACTTCACATAAGGTTCAGCTGAAGGCCATATACTGAACATAGAACAACTCAAGGCTTAAGGCCTGGATAATAAATTAAGATAGAGAGAAAATCTTGAAATGATGACTTTTTTTTTTTTTTGCTTCAGACGGCTGAACGCAATATCTTAAAATATTTCACATAAGTTTCGGCTAAAGGCCACGTACTGAACATTAAAACAAAGTAAATTAATACACGGCTGAAGGCCTGGCACAGTACTTGAGAGAAAAGAAAATCACAATCCCAAACAACAGAACAGTGGTGCTCAGAAGTGTTCCAAGGGTCGGCCTGGGGAGGAATCACTAACAACAGGTTAGGTGAGACAGGCAACCAAGCGCAACACTAAATAATCGGGTCGCATCACGCGCTAGAGATGCCTGAAGAAACAACCAACAACCTAATCAATTCCCTTCCACCCAACCAACAGCACGACAACCGAAAATATCAGCGAGGATGAAGATCACAGCAGCACTACGTCTTGATAATTGGCATCTAAACACAGTCAAGGCACAATAACCACTCAAAGGAAAAAAAAGGAGAACAACATCAAGCTGTCGAACTACACACCTTACCAGGCAGCATCAATATGGAGAGGAAAACACACTGCCGGAAAACTATACTAACGACCAGGGCAGGTAACCAGAACGTTAACGGCCACAAGGCAGAAGATGCCGCTGGTGCACTTCACTAATAAGTTACAATCATTTCAATAGTTAAACGCCATACAGGAAGACGGCTGCAAAATTTGACGACTCCAGCACACCATACGCTGCTGCCTTCAGGAACATCCCAAGAAGCAACAACCAGCAATGAACGAAGAGATGTCACAGGAGTTGAGTTTTCGTAACAGGTTAACTGATTACTCAGCTTTAGTATCCAGGTTCGGTGGGCGAGGAACTTTGCAGCTCTCGCAGCTAGTGACCAAACGTGCACGCCTCCAGCGGCCCCGGCCTGACCACATGCCTTGGAGACATCCTCGCTGCACTGTCGCAACCGACCGATTACTCACACACACCACCACATTGAAATATATAGGTCACACGAAAGATGGTACAGCAGTACTAGTATCGATAAACACTGCTGCTGTCACTGACGAAGGCAAGTGAGCAACTCGTTCAGGTAGTAACTGAGGGAGCAATAAGGCGCCACTTGATGCTTAGAAAATGCCAAAAAAAGAAAAAACGGCATCCGCGCGAGCCAGCCACGGCTCAACTAACAGTACGACATCACCTGTAGCGCCTCTGGTTGACTCGTGACCATAACGGTTGGACCAGAGCCGACTGGAAAACCGTGACCTGGTCAGAATGAGTCCTGATTTCAGCTGGTAAGAGCTGATGGTAGAGTTCGAGTGTGGCGCAGGCTCCCGTGCAAGCTGGTGGTGGCTCCATAATGGTGTGTGCTGTGTTACATGTAATAGACTGGGTCTTCTGGTCCAACTGAACCGACCATGGTTGTGTTCGGCTATTTGGAGAACTATTTGCAGCCATTCATGGACATCGTGTACCCAAGCAACGTTGGAATTTTTATAGTTGACGATGCGTCATGTCCCCGGAATACAGTTGTTGGCGATTGGTTTGAAGAACATTCTGTACAATTAGAGCGAGTGATTTGGCCACCCACACCACCCGACACGAATCCTGTCGAATATTTATGGAACATGATCGAGAGGGCAACACATTCTCAGCTGTAGATGTCTATAGAGGCACCGTTCCTCACTAGCGCCTTCTAACCAAACTGCGTGCCTACGGAGTATCGCCTCAGCTGTGCGACTGGATTCGTGATTTCCTGTCAGAAAGGTTATTGTTCTTAGTAACAGGCGGAAAGTCATGGAGTAAAACTGAAGCAATATCCGGCGGTCCCGAAGGAAGTGTTATAGGCCCTCTATTGTTCCTGATCTATATTAACGACATAGGAGACAATCTGAGTAGCCGTCTTAGATTGTTTGCAGATGATGCTGTCATTTACCGTCTTGTCATCAGATGATCAAAACGACTTGCAAAATGATTGAGATAAGATATCTGTATGGTGCGAAAAGTTGCAATTGACCCTGAATAAAGAAAAGTGTGAAGTTATTCACATGAGCACTAAAATGGCTCTGAGCACTATGCAACTTAACTTCTGAGGTCATCAGTCGCCTAGAACTTAGAACTAATTAAACCTAACAACCTAAGGACATCACACACATCCATGCCCGAGGCAGGATTCTAACCTGCGACCATAGTGGTCGCTCGGCTCCAGACTGTAGCGCCTAGAACCGCACGGCCACTCCGGCCGGCTGAGCACTAAAAGAAACCAGCTAAATTTCGATTACCCGATAAGTCACACAAATCTGAAGGCTGTAAATTCAGCTAAATACTTAGGGATTACAATTACAAATAACCTAAATTGGAACGATCACATAGGTAAAATTGTGAGTAGAGCAAACCAAAGACTGTGATTCATTGGCAGAACTTATACCTCCCGAGGAGATCACGAATGTAAAATTAGAGGGATTAGAGCGCGCACGGAGGCTTTCAGACAGTCGTTCTTCCCGCGAACCATACGCGACTGGAACAGGAAAGGGAGGTAATGACAGTGGCACGTAAAGTGCCCTCCGCCACACACCGTTGGGTGGCTTGCGGAGTATAAATGTAGATGTAGATGTAGATGTAGAACACTTTGAATGTGCAATAGGTCTACCAAAGAGACTGCTTGCACTACGCTTGTCCGCCCTATTCTGGAGTACTGCTGTGCGGTGTGGGATTCGCATCAGGTGGGACTGACGGATGACATCGAAAAAGTATAAAGAAGGGCAGCTCGTTTTGTGCTATCGCGAAATAGGGGAGATAGCGTCGCAGACATGATACGTGAATTGGAGTGGCAATCGTTAAAACAAAGGCGTTTTTCGTTGCGACGGGATCTTCTCATGAAATTTCAATCACCAGTTTTCTCCTCCGATTGCGAAAACATTCTGTTGCCACTCACTTACATAGGGAGAAATGATCATCACGTTCTTCCCGCGTGCCGTTCTAGACTGGAACGGTAGAGAGACAGCTTGAAGGTGGTTCATTGAACCCTCTGCCAGGCACTTTATTGTGAGTAGCAGAGTAAGCACGTAGATGTAGATGTAGATGTAGATGTAGATGGCTCAGTATTTTTTGCAGGGGACTTCCGATGACTTCTTGAGTCTGTGCCACGTCTAGTGGCTGCTCTACGCCCGGCACGATATTAAGAGGTACCCCATGACTTTTGTCACCTCATTGTAGGTTCACAGTACATGGAGACATAAAAAAAAATGAGCTGCAGTGCTCAACTCAGCTAAGTAAAAGTTATCTTGTAAAGCCAATATTAAAACCGTGAGTATAGCAAGCGACTAGGACTGACATCAGACTGAAATATTTGGCAGCTGATTTTGTCTCTAAGTGGAAACAGCGCAGTGTGTACCACCAGTGGGGCGGGAATTGCATAGAGCGGCACAAATTAAGAAAACATATTACAAATGAAAATACACCGCTGGCCATTAAAATTGCTACACCACGAAGATGACGTGCCACAGACGCAAAATTTAACCGACAGGAAGAGATGCTGTGATATGTAAATGATTAACTTTTCAGAGCATTCACACAAGGTTGGCGCCGGTGGCGACACCTACAACGTGCTGACATGAGGAAAGTTTCCAACCGATTTCTCACACACAAATAGCAGTTGACAGGCGCTGCCTGGTGAAACGTTGTTGTGATGCCTCGTGTAAGGAGGAGAAATGCGTACCATCACGTTTTCGACTTTGATAAAGCTCGGATTGTAGCCTATCGCGACTGCGGTTTATCGTATCGCGACATTGCTGCTCGCGTTGGTCGAGATCCAATGACTGTTTGCAGAATATGGAATCGGTAGGTTCAGGAGGGTAATACGGAACGCCGTGCTGGATCCCAACGGCCTCGTTCAAAATGTTCAAATGTGTGTGAAATCTTAAGGGACTTAACTGCTAATCTCATCAGTCCCTAAGCTTACACACTACTTAAGCTAAATTATCCTAAGGACAAACACACACACCCATGCCCGAGGGATGACTCGAACCTCCGCCGGGACCAGCCGCACAGCCCATGACTGCAGCGCCTCAGACCGCACAACTAATCCCACGCGCCAACGGCCTCGTATCACTAGCAGTCGAGATGACACGCATCTTATCCGCATGGCTGTAACGGATCGTGCAGCCACGTCTCGATCCCTGAGTCAACGGATGGGGACGTTTGCAAGACGACAACCAACTGCACGAACAGCTCGACGACGTTTGCAGCAGCATGGACTATCAGCTCGGAGACCGTGGCTGCGGTTACCCTCGACGCTGCATCACAGACAGGAGCGCCTGCGATAGTGTACTCAACGTCGCACCTGGGTGCACGAATGGCAAAATGTCATTTTTTCGGGTGAATCCAGGTTCCGTTTACAGCATCATGATGGTCGCATCCGTGTTTGGCGACATCGCGGTGAACGCACATTGGAAGCGTGTATTCGTCATCGCCATACTGGCGTATCACCCGGCGTGATGGTATGAGGTGCCATTGGTTACACGTCTCGGTCACCTCTTGTTCGCATTGACGGCACTTTGAACAGTGGACGTTACATTTCAGATGTGTTACGACCCGTGGCTCTACCCTTCATTCGATCCCTGCGAACCCTACATTTCAGTAGGATGATGCACGACCGCATGTTGCAGGTCCTGTACGGGCCTTTCTGGATACAGAAAATGTTCGACAGCTGGCCTGGCCAGCATATTCTCAAGATCTCTCACCAATTGAAAACGTCTGGTCAATGGTGGCCGAGCAACTGGCTCGTCACAATACGTAGTCACTACCCTTGATGAACTGTGGTATCGTGTTGAAGCTGCATGGGCAGCTGTAACTGTACACGCCATCCAAGCTCTGTTTGACTCAATGCCCAGGCGTATCAAGGCCGTTATTACGGCCAGAGGTGGTTGTTCTGGGTACTGACTTCTCTGGATCTATGCACCAAAATTGCGTGAAAATGTAATCACATGTCAGTTCTAGTATAATATATCTGTCCAATGAAAACCCGTTTATCATCTGCATTTCTTCTTGGGGTAGCAACTTTAGTGGCCAGTAGTGTAGTTATGCGAGAGAGACACCTTAACAACAGAAGTAAAAAAACAGGTAATAAGTGAGATGTACATGAAATGCTGCAAAATGAGACAGCAGTTGATACACGTCAACTGTCCAGTGCAGAGTGTTCCAAATGAACAGAGTTGACCCAGCAGGAGATACAGCCATGGAATACAATAAAAACAATTAAAAGATGAGGAAAACGATTACTAGGAAGCTTCAGGAAAGGACGACAGTATGTCAAAAAGTTTGAACAGCGGTTTCGAACCGTTAAAGTAATTTTTATCTGGCAGTTGTAGCTGTTCGTTAAGTATGAGACCATCTTTAACGGACATATCGTTAAAAATTTCCTGCTTTTCATGGATATCAATTCTATATCCTTTGTTTTCTTTGTGCAGGACGACAACTTCATCGACTCCCTTCAGTTTGTGGCCTGCAACAAGTAAATGATACGCAAAGGACGAATTACGCAGGTTACTACACTTTCTTCCTAATAAAAGCTCTTTGTATCTCATAGTGATGGGTCTTCCGGTCTGTCCTATGTAATAAACCGGACAAGTGTCACAGGTTATTTTATATACCCCTGAATTAGCCAAAGGAGTAATTGAAGATTTCAAATTGTGAATTAGATTTTTCTGGAAACTGTTGTTGGTGGAAAAAGCTACTTTGAATCCACATCTTTTTTTTTTTTTTTCAAGCAGACGATGTTTTCTGCAGGAAATTGTCCCTAAGTGCGGTATTGAGAAAATATTATCGCTCTAGTCGCTGCCATTATTAGCTGTATTGCCTGAAGCAGTGATTGCGCTGTTAGGTTTTCCTTTGACTGTAGAAGGTTCGTAACCATTACTAAATGCTATAACTTTTATTAAATTCATTTCAGCTTTTAAGTTTTTGAGGAGGTAAAGATGTTGAAACATCGCGATGAGTGGCTGAAAGGAAAAACTTTTTCTATAAGATTGGAGATGTGCTGAAGGGTTAAATTTGGCCTCTACTTGTTTCTTTTCGGAAAACGTCGAACGAGATCTTGTCATTAATTATAGTTAGAGTAAGATCTAACTAATTAAGATGCCGATTCTCAAAGGTGAACTTGATTTTTTCACGAATATCATTAAAAATATTAAAAAACCTTTATCAAACGATTAATTCCGCTTTTAGATCAGCTGTAGACAATCAGAAACTCATCTGCGTCCCTAGAAAACAAATGGATACCTGTATTAGCAGCTGATTAATTTTTGAAAAACTTTTCCTCCAGTCAGTTAATAAATATGTCTGCAAGAAACTCTGCCAATGGGTCGCCATTGCAAGGGCGTCAGGTTGTTGGTAAACATTTCCCGTCTAAACTCAGAGTAATTGTACTTCGCTACTATCTCAAGCAAACGAATGAGATCAGTGATTTTTTTCCATCTAACATGGGGGAAACCAAAAAAAAAGAAACCAGAATAACAATGCCGTGGGCGGAGCTTGTGTAGGATGCATTTCTGCCGCTAGGCGTGTATAAAATAGCGCAACTCGTTACCAGTTCAGCGGCCCCTGTGTTGTCGACCTGGCTTGTTCAAAACTGTTCAAATGAGTGTGAGTTCCTGAGGGACCAAACTGCTGAGGTCATCGTTCCTTAGACTTACGCACTACTTAAACTAACTAAACTACTTAACTAAATTAGGACAACATACACACCCATGCCCGAGGGAGGACTCGAACCTCGGGCGGGAGGGGCCGGGCAATCCGTGACATGGCGCCTCTAACCGCGCGGCCACTCCGCGAGGCCTGGCTTGTTCTGTTCATCTGCAGTGATTGTTTTCACTAGCGCTGTTTTATTCTTGTTTCGATTTTAGTGGTAGCAAGTGCAGCTGCGAAATTCTGTTTTCTACTCGTTAAAAATGCCGCTGAAACTGTTTTGATGTTGAAGACGGCTTACCAAGATGACGCTATGGGAGAAATTCAAGTATATGAGTGGTTTGCTCGATTTAAAATTGGCAACATGTTGACTGATGACAAAACTCATTCTGGACGTCTATCAACTGGCCGCGTCGAATTCAGAGTTAGTCCACCAGGTCAGATCGTCAATCAAGCTTTTTATTTGGAAGTTTTATGAAGATTACACAACAGTATTCGCAAAGAAAAGACCCGATTTGTGGCAGACAGGAGATGGTTCTCCCACCACGACAACGCACTTGCACACACAGCCATCTCTGTTAGACAGTTTTTGGCCAAAATGGCTTGGTTCCGCTGTCCTACGCACCTTGTCCGTCTGACGTGGCTCCGTGCGACTTTTTCTTATTTCCACACACGGGAAGGAACATGAAAGGACATCGACTTGGCAATATTGAAGAAGTCAAGAAAGAATGAGGCAGGAGCTGTCAGCCATTCCTAATGATGCCTACAAAAAGTATTTCGAACAGTGGAAGCAACTGAGGGACAAATGTATTAGTTGTAATGGAGAGTATTTTGAAGGGGATAAAGTTGTTCTGTAAACAATTTGAAGATATATTGTTTTTAAAGAATAATTCCGGTTTATTTGGGTACCCGCTCGTAACTTCCGGTTAACCCCGTCTGACCACAAGAGAGGATCGCTGTATTCTGCACCAAGCACATTATAACCTCTCCACACTGTGCATGACAACCGATAATAAGTAGTGGGCTCCCAGCGACACTCTACACTAAGGCGACAAGGCATGGTTCAAATGGTTCAAATGGCTCTGAGCACTATGGGACTTAACATCTGTGGTCATCAGTCCACTAGAACTTAGAACTACTTAAACCTAACTAACCTAAGGACATCACACACATCCATGCCCGAGGCAGGATTCGAACCTGCGACCGTAGCAGTTGCGCGGTTCCGGACTGAGCGCCTAGAACCGCGAGACCACCACGGCCGGCGACAAGGCATGGCATACCTCCCAATTTCGTGTCCGACCTCCTCCTGCCCGACATAGTACAGCAGATGCACGTAACATGGGCTTATCAAATCGTTGGAACTCCACTGCAGAAATGTTGAGCCATAATCGCGAAAGTGTTGCCGGTGCGGGATTTTGTGCATGAACTGACCTCTCGATTCCGTCCCATAAATGTTCGATGGGATTCATTTCGGGTGCTCGAACTGTTCACTGTCCTTCAAACCAACTACAAACAACTGAGGCCTGGAGACATGGTGCATTGTCATCCATAAAAAATCCATAGTTGGTTGTGAGACGCCAGCTAAACCCGCAAGACAGGACAAGTAGTAGGAATTGTGGAAGGGGGCCAGAATGAGCGGTTGTCAGTTACACTCTAAACAAAACACTTTATTTAGCTGTCCAAACATTACAGTGCAACTTCTAAGCTTGACTATCGACAGAAAACGTCTTTAATTCTAAGACGGCTGAAGTCCCATGAATTAAATACGAGGGCAGTTCAATAAGTAATGCAACACATTTTTTTTCTGAAACAGGGGTTGTTTTATTCAGCATTGAAACACACCAGGTTATTCCACAATCTTTTAGCTACACAACACTATTTTTCAACGTAATCTCCATTCCATGCCACGGCCTTACGCCACCTTGAAATGAGGGCCTGTATGCCTGCACGGTACCATTCCACTGGTCGATGTCGGAGCCAACGTCGTACTGCATCAATAACTTCTTCATCATCCGCGTAGTGCCTCCCACGGATTGCATCCTTCATTGGGCCAAACATATGGAAATCCGACGGTGCGAGATCGGGGCTGTAGGGTGCATGAGGAAGAACAGTCCACTGAAGTTTTGTGACCTCCTCTCGGGTGCGAAGACTTGTGTGAGGTCTTGCGTTGTCATGAAGAAGGAGAAGTTCGTTCAGATTTTTGTGCCTACGAACACGCTGAAGTCGTTTCTTCAATTTCTGAAGAGTAGCACAATACACTTCAGAGTTGATCGTTTGACCATGGGGAAGGACATCGAACCCCTTCAGCGTCCCAGAAGACTGTAACCATGACTTTACCAGCTGAGGGTATGGCTTTAAACTTTTTCTTGGTAGGGGAGTGGGTGTGGCGCCACTCCATTGATTGCCGTTTTGTTTCAGGTTCGAAGTGATGAACCCATGTTTCATCGCCTGTAACAATCTTTGACAAGAAATTGTCACCCTCAGCCACGTGACGAGCAAGCAATTCCGCACAGATGGTTCTCCTTTGCTCTTTATGGTGTTCGGTTAGTCAACGAGGGACCTAGCGGGAACAAACCTTTGAATATCCCAACTGGTGAACAATTGTGACAGCACTACCAACAGAGATGTCAAGTTGAGCACTGAGTTGTTTGATGGTGATCCGTCGATCATCTCGAACGAGTGTGTTCGCACGCTCCGCCATTGCAGGAGTCACAGCTGTGCACGGCCGGCCCGCACGCGGGAGATCAGACAGTCTTGCTTGACCTTGCGGCGATGATGACACACGCTTTGCCCAACGACTCACCGTGCTTTTGTCCACTGCCAGATCACCGTAGGCATTCTGCAAGCGCCTATGAATATCTGAGATGCCCTGGTTTTCCGCCAAAAGAAACTCGATCACTGCCCGTTGTTTGCAACGCACATCCGTTACAGACGCCATTTTAACAGCTCCGTACAGCGCTGCCACCTGTCGGAAGTCAATGAAACTATACGAGACGAAGCGGGAACGTTTGAAAATATTCCACAAGAAATTTCCGGTTTTTTCAACCAAAATTGGCCGAGAAAAAAAATGTGTTGCATTACTTATTGAACTGCCCTCGTACAACTGCTGTAACTTTTTTTTTTAGACACATGGCTCTAGGCTTAACCTTAATTAGTATTGAAGACCAAGCGATGCAAGACTTGACTAGTCAGATAGATTAAGATTTTTAAGTTTTTTAAAAGTGACTGAAGGCCGATAAATTTGAAACAACATAACTGCAATAACGTTTCAATAGGCAGAAGGCCCAGGCCTTATGACCAATAAGAAACCTTACTCCAAAATGGCTGAAGGCATTTATTAAAAAAAAAAACTGGAACCAGTTTTCCAAAGCAGAAGCTTCTAACCTTAAATAGTATTTAAGCCCAAGTGATGTAAGACTTGATAAGTAAGAATCCAAAATTTTAAAGCGGCTGAAGGCCCATCGTTTTAAGAACTACGATAAATTTTAAACAGGCAGAATGCCCACAGCTTTATCTTAAAAGAATGTAATACTTGATAAGTAAGAACCTTAAAACCTAAAGCATCTGAGGGCCCATTCTTTTAAAAAACAATACAACTACAATAAATTTTCAACAGGCAGAAAGCCCACAGCTTTATCTTCCAAAGGGTAATACTTGATAAGTAAGATCCTTAAAACTTAAAGCAGCTGAAGGCCGATGCTTTAATACAATACAATAAATTTTCAAAAGGCAGAAGGCCCAAGCTTTACCTTCAGACAATATAAGACTTGCCCAATTTAGAAAAACTTACTTTTAAAACGGCTGAAGGCCTTTGATTTTAAAAACACAATTACAAGCATACAAATTCCAACCATCGGCTATGATCCATTAAAAATACACAATTAAACGCCAACAAGAAGGGCAGTATAGGCAACGGTGCTCAAATGTTTCCAGGGGGCTCGGTCTGCCCTTCGCTTAGGTGAGACAAGAAGTCGACCCAACTATGCTCGATCTGCCGGAAACACAAGCAAGAGACAGTCAGGGACCCACTGACTGGACGACTTGCTAACCACCGACCAGTATACATGAATTCCAAAGCCAAAACATTACAGACATAGCCGCCCACAACCAAAAATACATTAAGCTGTCAAAAACTACACACCAAGTTGGACAGTGACAACAGGTGAGGAAAGGACACTGCCTGAATTCATGTCAGCGACCAGGGCAGGTAACCGGAACACTAACGGCCACAAGGTAGAAAATTTCGCTGGTCCACTTGAATTTCAAACCGACAAATATAGTTAATTTCACCGCACGGCGGCTAAATCTTCACCAACTCGAATACTCACTGTTGCTCCCAGGAATACCACCAACAGCGAACCACTAACCAAAGGGACAACGTGAACAGACGTGGCTTCGGTAATAAAATCACCACTCAACTTTCATGTCCTGGGTCGATGAGCAACGAACCTCGTAGCACTCGGAACAGCTCCCACACTCTCCGACACTGCGTAGGGTCCACCAGCGGGCCCGGCCGACTGCGCCGCGCGGAGACTTGCTTGCTGATCCGCTCCAACCTACCGACTGGTTGCACACCGCCAAGTTAGAACTATAAACACCAGATCAAATATGGTATATGGTGCAAATATCAGTACATACCACTGCTGCCACACGAAGAAAGAGGAAGAACAACGCCATAATCGCAATAACCGTGGGAAACCAAACGCAGAGTAACAGCCAAGTTTTAAAGCAGCGCATAAGATGGGTCAGCACGGCTCAGGTTGGGAACATGAAGTTCATGAATGGCTGCAAACGGTCTTCAGGTAGCCCATCATAACCATTTACAACATTGGTTCAATTGGACCAGAGGACCCACTCGATTCCACATAGCCGGCCGCGGTGGTCTAGCGGTTCTAGGCGCTCAGTCCGGAACCGCGCGACCGCTACGGTCGCAGGTTCGAATCCTGCTTCGGGCATGGATGTGTGTGATGTCCTTAGGTTACTTAGGTTTAAGTAGTTCTAAGTTCTAGGGGACTGGTGACCACAGATGTTAAGTCCCATAGTGCTCAGAGCCATTTGAACCATTTTTTTTGATTCCACATAAACACAGCCCACATCATTATGAAGGCACCACCAGCTTGCACGGTGCCTTGTTGACAACTTGGGTCCATAGCTTCGTGGGGTCTGTGCCACACTCGAACCCTACCATCAGCTCTTACCAGCATAAATTTGAACTCATTCTGACCAGGCCACGGTTTTCCAGTCGGCTAGGGCCAACCGTTATGGTCACGAGTCTAGGAGAGGCGCTACAGCACGCGCGTCGGTGGTCTGGGGTCGTAGCTCGTTAACGCCAAATTTCGCCGCACTTTCCAAACGGATTCGTTCGTCGTACGTCCTACGTTCATGTCTGCGGTTATTTCAAGCAGTGTTGCTTGCCTATTGGCACTGAAAACTCTACGCAAACTCCGCTGCTCTCGGTCGCTAAGTGAAGGCCGTCGTTGAGCGGTTATATCTGAAATTTGGTATTCTCGGCAGACTCTTGACACTATGGATCTCTAAATACTGAACTACCGATTTCCGAAATGGAATGTCCCACATGTCTAGCTCCAACTACCATTCCGCCTTCAAAGTCTCTTAATTCCCATCGTACGGCCATAGTCAATTGGGAAACTTTTCACATGAATCACCTGGGTTCAAATGACAACTCGCCAATGCCCTACCTTTTTATAGCTGATGTATACGATAGTGCCACCAAGTGTATATGAGCATATCGCTATCCCATGACTTTCCTTTTCCTTCTCACCTCGGTGTATGGTTTGTACTCATGCCGTGGTACGGAGCGAGGTGGCGCAGTGGTTAGCACACTGGACTCGCATTCCGGAGGACAACGGTTCAATCCCGTCTCCGGCCATCCTAATTTAGGTTTTCCGTGATTACCCTAAATCGCTTCAGGCAAATGCCGGGATGGTTCCCTTGAAAGGGCACGGCCGATTTCCTTCCCCATCCTTCCCTCACCCGAGCTTGCGCTCCGTCTCTAATGACCTCGTTGTCGACGGGACGTTAAACACTAATCTCCTCCTCCATGCCGTGGTACTGGGAATCGAACATATTATTTTCAACATGCCGACTTCATAATACAAGTTAGTGTGTTTCTTTATTCTATGATTTGGCGAGCTTTATTGGAACAGAATGGGATTTTCACTCTGCAGCGGAGTGTGCGCTGATATAAAACTTCCTGGCAGATTAAAACTGTGTGCCGGACCGAGACTCGAACTCGGGACCTTTGCCTGGTTCGCAGGAGAGCTTCTGTTAAGTTCGGAAGGTAGGAGACGATGTACTGGCAGAAGTAAAGCTATGAGGACGGGGCGTGAGTCGTGCTTGGGTAGCTCAGTTGGTTGAGCACTTGCCCGCGAAAGGCCATGGTCCCGAGTTCGAGTCTCGGTCCAGCACACAGTTATAATCTGCCAGGAAGTTTTATTGTAACAGTTTGGTTGTTCAGAAAATGTTGTCGGATGAATAGCAGAATGGTAGTTTTAAGACAATGAACGTGTGCCTATGCAGTAGTAACAAGCCAAATATTTCTGTGGCAGATTCAGTTAATGTTTCGTTGTGTACCATTTTTATTGCTAACGAATATTCATAGATAAGCCACACTTTGTTTTAGTAATTTTGTTTCAGGTCACAGAAGGTAACTTTAGTCTCGAGAGTTACATGGCAGCGGCAGTATCGTCGTCTTGTTGTTGTGGTCTGTGACAACGCTACATTACTATGTCACAATCAATAGAAGTTCGTTTCAGATGCCTAAAGAATTGCGTCTCTGTGACGAATCATTCCTGACACAGTCAGATCGACTAATAATATTATTTCCTTTGGGCTTTATTCACTTTGTTAGGAGACATATTTAACTAGGGCAATGTGAAGTGGAAATGTCATGTATAGTACTATAAGAAAAGTCATGACACATTTAACTTTATAGATTAAAAACTGTAAAGATTAATTTGTTTTGAAACGGAAAATTTATAGAGATGTTTAATTAAACTGAGCTTAATTAATTATATCCTGAGAGATAATACACTACTGGCCATTAAAATTACTACACCAAGAAGAAACGCAGATGACAAACCGGTATTCATTGGACATATATATTATACTAGTACTGACATGTGATTACATTTTCACGCAGTTTGGGTGAATAGATCCTGAGATATCAGTACCCAGAACAACCACCTCTGGCAGTAATAACGGCCTTGATACGCCTGGGCATTGAGTCAAACAGAGCTTGGATGGCGTGTACAGGTACAGCTGCCCATGCAGCTTCAACACAATACCACAGTTCATCACGAGTAGTGACCGGCGTATTGTGACGAGACAGTTGCTCGGCCACCATTCACCAGACGTTTTCAATTGGTGAGAGATATGGAGAATGTGCTGGCCAGAGCAGCAGTCGAACATTTTCTGTATCCAGAAAGGCCCGTACAGGACCTGCAACATGCGCTCGTGCATTATCCTGCTGAAATGTAGGGTTTTGCAGGGATCGAATGAAGGGTAGAGCCACGGGTCGTAAAACATCTGAAAAGTTGCGTCCACTGTTCAAAGTGACGTCAATGCGAACAAGAGGTGACAGAGACGTGTAACCAATGGCACCCCATACCATCACGCCGGGTGATACGCAAGTATGGCGATGACGAATACACGCTTCAATTGTGCGTTCACCGCGATGTCGCCAAACACGGATGCGACCATCATGGTGCTGTAAACAGAACCTGGATTCATCCGAAAAAATGACGTTTTGCCATTGGTGCACCCAAGTTCGTCGTTGAGTACACCATCGCAGGCGCTCCTGTCTGTGATGCAGCGTCAAGGGTAACCGCAGCCATGGTCTCCGAGCCGATTGTCCATGCTGCTGCAAACGTTGTCGGACTGTTCGTGTAGATGGTTGTTGTCTTGCAAACGTCCCCATCTGTCGACTCAGGGATCGAGACGTGGCTGCACGATCCGTTGCAGTCATGCGGATAAGATGCCTGTCATCTCGACTGCTAGTGATACGAGGCCGTTGGGATCCAGCACGGCGTTCCGTATTACCCTCCTGATCCCACCGATTTCATATTCTGCTAACAGTCATTGGATCTCGACCAACGCGAGCAGCAATGTCGCGATACGATAAACCGCAATCGCGATAGGCTACAATCCGACCTTTATCAAAGTCGGAAACGTGATGGTACGCATTACTCCACCTTACACGAGGCATCACAACGACGTTTCACCAGGCAACGCCGGTCAACTGCTGTTATTGTATGAGAAATCGGTTGGAAACAATCCTCAAGTCAGCATGCTGTAGGTGTCGCCACCGGCGCCAACCTTGTGTGAATACTCTGAAAAGCTAATCATTTGCATATCACAGCATCTTCTTCCTGTCGGTTAAATTTCGCGTCTGTAGCACGTCATCTTCGTGGTGTAGCAGTTTTAATGGCCAGTAGTGTACTTCTAAATTACAAACAGATGTAGGATATCACACAAACGCATTTGTGAAGAATATGTGTCCGTTTCCTGGAATAAAATAGAGCGTTAAGGCCGCCATATTGAGATCATAATAATGTAGTGCCGCCTATAACATTCAGGATTTGCTATTGTTCAGTTGCTAAAAAGATTCAAAGTATCCTACCGTTCAGTAAATAAGTTACTAAACACATAGGGAACATACTGAAGAAACAGAAAATCGCCTAGTTTACAAACCCAATCAAACGATTCAGGAATGCATAACATCTGCCAAGGATGTTCCCTAGAAAAAGCAGGAATTTACAGGATTCCGTGTAGTTGTGGAAGCATACACTCAGGTACAACAGAAAGGACTGAGCAAAAACGACTAGGAGGACGCAAGGAAAACTATAGCAGGAAGAAACAGGCAGGTCAGCAGTTCAAAAATGGTTCAAATGGCTCTGAGCACTATAGGACTTATCATCTATGGTCATCAGTCCCCTAGAACTTAGAACTACTTAAACCTAACTAACCTAAGGACAGCACACAACACCCAGCCATCACGAGGCAGAGAAAATCCCTGACCCCGCCGGGAATCGAACCCGGGAACCAGGTCAGCAGTTGCCGAACACGATTTTCAGCTGGGAGACCATCAGATTCGATTTGATACGACTCAGGTCCTGACTACCATGGGCAGATGCTACTATATGCTCTAATAGAGGCGATATAGGTCATTAAAAGGACAGTATTAAAAATGGACTTCATGTAACTGAACGCTATCTGGATTCTGGAGCACACAGATGTGTGTGCCAGTCTCCAAACGAGTGGTGACAGCAGTAACGAACGATGGCAAACGACACCGAACAGCTGGGCCCGGAATAAGCAATGAGCCAGGGAGTGCGTGGGGCCTTCATCGAAGCTACAACGTCCGTTGAAAATGTCCTCCGCAGATGGTGACGAAATTTTGGCTCTGTCCAAGAAATTCATACGACCACAGCAATGGAAGAGTTTTATAAACGAGACAACCTCGGCCCTGAAAGTTTCCATTTTCCAAGAATGGTGTAAACCAAAAATTTTAGCAGTTCAGTTGTCTGGCTTTAATGCGTGCCTTATCGTTCGTTTTGTATCATCGTAGTAATTATATTTGATAATATTTGCTGAATATTCCGTCGGTTCTTGGAGGAACATAGACATATTGTAAGTAGGCTGTTTATGTTTTCTCTATGTAAGTAGGCTGTTTATGTTTTCTCTATGTAAGTAGGCTGTATGTTTTCTCTATGTAAGTAGGCTGTTTATGTTTTCTCTATGTAAGTAGGCTGTTTAGGTTTTTTTTTATGGTAACGCCACCTCTGTATGAAAATCACTGGCTGTGCTGTGTGCATGAAAATCACTGGCTGTGCTGTGTGCAGTCTGTGGCTGCTTTGCATTGTTGTAATACTCGCCATTGTAGTGTTAGGCAGCTGGCTGTGAACAGCGCGTAGCGTTGCGCAGTTGGAGGTGAGCCGCCAGCAGTGGTGGATGTGGGGAGAGAGATGGCGGAGTTTTGAAATTTGTCATGAACTGCTATATTTATATATGATGATATCAAGGTAAATACATTGTTTGTTCTCTATTAATATCTTTCATTTGCTAACTATCCCTATCAGTAGTTAGTGCCTTCCATAGTTTGAATCTTTTATTTAGCTGGCAGTAGTGGCGCTCGCTGTATTGCAGTAGCTTGAGCAGCGAAGATTTTTGTGAGGTAAGTGATTTGTGAAAGGTATAGTTTAATGTTAGTCAGGGCCATTCTTTTGTAGGGAATTTTGAAAGTCAGATTGCGTTGCGCTAACAAAATATTGTGTGTCAGTTTAGGGACAGGCTTGTATAATTGTTCAAAGGGGACGTTTCAATATTAAAAACATAAATTCACAGCAGTAATGTTCCAAATTTCTTTATTTAATAGTTACTTATGACCCGGCTTTCAGGTTTCTAGCCCATTTGGGCTACGTCCCAACCGATGACGTAAATACTGCTGCTGCAGTTTTCTAGTTACAGTCGATAGTGATTCTGTGGGAGATTTAAAGTCCTTCGGACAGCGAATTATTGCAGACCTTGATATTCAGAGTATTGTGTAACCGAAAGAAATTTGCTCGAGGTGAGAAGACACACACGTGAGAGGAGAGAAACCACTCTATGGAATGTGGGCCCCGAACAAGTTATAATAGGCCTATTACCTAATGGTGAGAGAAATATTACTTCTTGATACTTCATTAAGAATGAGTAATGGAACAGTGTTTGCTCGTTAAGGATCAGATCAGGGTTTTTTTGATTGGTTTTTATTAATGCCCATGATTTCGCGTAATGTCAGTTTTTTGACGTTGGTTCTCTATGCAGAACATCGCACTTAATATCGTATAAATGGCATTCATTCAGAGCACGTTCAGCAAAGGTGGGATCTTTCTTTTTCGCTCTCCAAGTCCTTTCATGCTCAGTCACTCTGGTAGTTGTAGTTCTTTCTGATTGACCTAGGTATAGTTTGCCATACATTGCAGGAAATCGTATAAATTTCATTCTATTCTGAAGGTGCAATTTTATGTTTGTTTTTGGGAAGAATGTGGGCAACAGTATTCCTAGTGTAAATAGATGGAGTGTATTTCGTGGATTTTAGTTTCTTGGTTAGTATCTGTGAAGTCCTACCTACTTATAGTACGGGGGCCCATTTGTGATATCTGAGGAGGATAAAGAAGTCTGTTACCCTCTGTCTCTTCTTTTTAGTGAGTATGTTGTCAATTAGTGTAGGACCATAGTCTTTGCTCTATGCTGTTTCTTTAATTATTTTCAATTCATTTCCAAAATCTGGTTTGGTCTGTGGTATGTACAGTATACGGTGCACCATCTGGTGGAAGGCTGAACGTTTGTGTGTTATGGGATACTGGTAACTGGCCGGTATTACTATGTCTATTGGCATCGTTTTCCTGTATATCTTAAACAAATGTTGTTGGTTAATGTCAATGGTGAGGTCTAAAATGTTGACAGTCTCCTCCCAACTCCATTGTAGAATTAATTTTACTGTGACGTGAATTCAAATCTTGAAAAAATTTATTTGCCTGTCCACAAGCACAATACATCATCCACATACTTAGGCCAAAATTGTATTTCATGGCTTAGAGGCTCTTTATCTAAAAATGTTTGTTCACAATTATCCATAAACTTTTCAGCTAATAAGGAGGACCCCATTGCCTAAATGAACGTACCGAGTCTGTAGAAACTGGAAATACTTTTGCGTTGAGCATGTCTTAGTTGCCAATGTTATATCCTCTGTCTCCACTGCATTTGTTCTGGTTTTATGTAACAATTATATTAACATTTTCATTTCTACCGCTATGAACTATCGATGAAGCTGTGTGGACTATCTGTTTAGCATTAAGCTATCTGACGATAGCGTAGAAAGCCGAAAGACTGTTCATAACGAACTGTTGTAGTTGTAGTCTTCAGTCCTGAGACTGGTTTGATGCAGCTCTCCATGCTACTCTATCCTGTGCAAGCTTCTACATCTCCCAGCACCTACTGCAGCCTACATCCTTCTGAATGTGCTTAGTGTATTCATCTCTTGGCCTCCCTCTACGATTTTTATCCTCCACGATGCTCTCCAATACTAAATTGGTGAGCCCTCGATGTCTGAGAACATGTCCAACCAACCGATCCCTTCTTCTAGTCCAGTTGTGCCACAAACTTTTCTTCTCCCCAATTCTATTCAATACCTCCTCATTAGTTATGTGATCTACCCGTCTAATCTTCAGCATTCTTCTGTAGCACCATATTTCGAAAGCTTCTATTCTCTTCTTGTCCACACTATTTATCGTCCACGTTTCACTTCCATACACGGCGACACTCCATATAAATACACTCCTGGAAATTGAAATAAGAACACCGTGAATTCATTGTCCCCGGAAGGGGAAACTTTATTGACACATTCCTGGGGTCAGATACATCACATGATCACACTGACAGAACCACAGGCACATAGACACAGGCAACAGAGCATGCACAATGTCGGCACTAGTACAGTGTATATCCACCTTTCGCAGCAATGCAGGCTGCTATTCTCCCATGGAGACGATCGTAGAGATGCTGGATGTAGTCCTGTGGAACGGCTTGCCATGCCATTTCCACCTGGCGCCTCAGTTGGACCAGCGTTCGTGCTGGACGTGCAGACCGAGTGAGACGACGCTTCATCCAGTCCCAAACATGCTCAATGGGGGACAGATCCGGAGATCTTGCTGGCCAGGGTAGTTGACTTACACCTTCTAGAGCACGTTGGGTGGCACGGGATACATGCGGACGTGCATTGTCCTGTTGGAACAGCAAGTTCCCTTGCCGGTCTAGGAATGGTAGAACGATGGGTTCGATGACGGTTTGGATGTACCGTGCACTATTCAGTGTCCCCTCGACGATCACCAGTGGTGTACGGCCAGTGTAGGAGATCGCTCCCCACACCATGATGCCGGGTGTTGGCCCTGTGTGCCTCGGTCGTATGCAGTCCTGATTGTGGCGCTCACCTGCACGGCGCCAAACACGCATACGACCATCATTGGCACCAAGGCAGAAAGCGACTCTCATCGCTGAAGACGACACGTCTCCATTCGTCCCTCCATTCACGCCTGTCGCGACACCACTGGAGGCGGGCTGCACGATGTTGGGGCGTGAGCGGAAGACGGCTAACGGTGTGCGGGACCGTAGCCCAGCTTCATGGAGACGGTTGCGAATGGTCCTCGCCGATACCCCAGGAGCAACAGTGTCCCTAATTTGCTGGGAAGTGGCGGTGCGGTCCCCTACGGCACCGCGTAGGATCCTACGGTCTTGGCGTGCATCCGTGCGTCGCTGCGGTCCGGTCCCAGGTCGACGGGCACGTGCACCTTCCGCCGACCACTGGCGACAACATCGATGTACTGTGGAGACCTCACGCCCCACGTGTTGAGCAATTCGGCGGTACGTCCACCCGGCCTCCCGCATGCCCACTATACGCCCTCGCTCAAAGTCCGTCAACTGCACATACGGTTCACGTCCACGCTGTCGCGGCATGCTACCAGTGTTAAAGACTGCGATGGAGCTCCGTATGCCACGGCAAACTGGTTGACACTGACGGCGGCGGTGCACAAATGCTGCGCAGCTAGCGCCATTCGACGGCCAACACCGCGGTTCCTGGTGTGTCCGCTGTGCCGTGCGTGTGATCATTGCTTGTACAGCCCTCTCGCAGTGTCCGGAGCAAGTATGGTGGGTCTGACACACCGGTGTCAATGTGTTCTTTTTTCCATTTCCAGGAGTGTACTTTCAGAAACGACTTCCTGACATTTAAATCTATACTCGATGTTAACAAATTTTTCTTCTTCAGAAACACTTTCCTTGCCATTCCCAGTCTACATTTTATATCCTCTCTACTTCGATCATCATCAGTTATTTTGCTCCCCAAATAGCAAAACTCCTTTACTACTTTAAGTGTCTCATTTCCTAATCTAATTCCCTCAGCATCACCCGATTTAATTCGACTACATTCCATTATCCTCGTTTTGCTTTTGTTGATGTTCATTTTATACCCTCCTTTCAAGACACTGTCCATTCCGTTCAACTGCTCTTCCAAGTCCTTTGCTGTCCCTGACAGAATTACAATGTCATCGGCAAACCTCAAAGTTTTTATTTCTTCTCCATGGATTTTAATACCTACTCCGAAATTTTCTTTTGTTTCCTTTATTGCTTGCTCAATATACGGATTGAATAACATTGGGGAGAGGCTACAACCCTGTCTCACTCCCTTCCCAACCACTGCTTCCCTTTCATACTCCTCGACTCTTATAACTGCAATCTGCTTTCTGTACAAATAGCCTTTCGATCTCTGTATTTTACTCCTGCCGCATTCAGAATTTGAAAGAGAGTATACCTATCAACATTGTCAAAAGCTGTCTCTAAGTCTACAAATGCTAGAAACGTAGGTTTACCTTTCCTTAATCTTTCTTCTAAGATAAGTCGTAGGGTCAGTTTAAACAGATATTATCGTAGAACGTCAATACTGTGTATCGAAGTTTATAACTTGTGTTCGACCTTACCACGTCAAGCTGAATGATATTCTCGTAACAATGGTAACACTGTGAGTCGACAATAAACTGCACCTGGAAACATGGGATATTGACAACTGAAGTGAAACGACATAAACGTTTCACTTCAGTTGTCAATATTCCATGCACCTCCAGACAAAAGAAGATGTTTAGGTTCAAAAAACGCGGGAAGAGATGTGCTCTGAGGTCAGCGTGGCAGAGAGTTTGCTGCTGTGGAGTGCACGAGACTCTTTGTTTCGAATTCCTAGTAGCGAATGACAAAATCTAAAAACAAATGTGCTCCAGGAAAGCAGTTAGCCCCTTCTTGCAGAGGAAACTGCGCCCGCCCGACATTGCCCTGACGCCCAGGCGGCACGAAAAAGTGAGGCGGCGGGCGGAAAGGAACAAAAGGGGGAAAAAGGAAGTACACAAAGCCGAAGGCAGCTGCACGCAAACACTTGCCCTCGTTTTAGTCATGCATGAACTCTCCCTCCCCTCCACCCCACCTCCACACAGTCTCCGCGAGACCGGGCGTTTTCACCCCTCCCCCCGCCGCTAGGGGTAACGCGTCGCGCCTTTTGTAGCGACTGCAGAAGCCGGGGGAGGACGTTGGGCGAGGAGGAAAGGCGCGTGCCGTGCAGGAAATGCGGAGGAGGTGGCCCTAAGACAAAACCGGGACCTCGGAGGAGGAGGCGCAAAGGAGTACGCAGAAGAGGCGCGGGGGAGAGGGAAGTCGCCTCGGGCATAAAACGTCACCACCAGTAACGAGCAACGGCGCCGGGTTTATGGATCGTCGCCGTCGTGAGGAGGCAAGAGGTTCATTAGGCGAAAGAACTGCGCGCTCGAGTATACATAAGCCAAAACAACACCGCCGGTCGTGCCCGTGTAGTTCACCGCGGGAGGAAGACCGCGCGGTAACGTGGGGGGAAACAGGAGGGAGGCGGGTGGGGAAGGGGGGAGGGGTTGGAGACAGGTGCCAGCAGCGAGTGTGGCGGGCGGCATGAATGTTTCAATCGGCCACCGCGGACTTCACTCCTGCAGGTGCGCCGTGTCGCCCCCTCGCTCCCAAGGTTGCCGCCGTGCATAATGAATGGAGTAGCGACGCGGAGTGGCGAACGTCAGCGCGATCTGGCGGCGGGAAGCGGCAACTCGGCCGGCGTCTAGCTATACTGTGGCGCGCTCCGGTGTCGGAAAACAGCGTTCACGGATTACTGGGTTGTCAAGCCAGCTGAGGATACAAGAAGGATACAACAAGCAGCACTTCACGATTGGTGTCCTTGACATCGAAAAAGCTTACGATAAGGTGTGGCGGCCCAACCTTATCGTCAAACTGCATCGCACTACCCCTATTGCGGATTGTTACATTAGACTCATAGACAGCTTTCTGCAGGACAGGAAACTGTATGTCCGAGTCGACGATAAAAACTCCGAAATGAAACTGATCTCCGCAGGAATTCCGCAGGGCTCTGTCATTTCGCCTCTGCTTTTCAACTTATATATAAATGACATCCCAACAGTCCTCCTTGTTACGGCGAGTTTTTATGCGGACGATACACGGCCTTTCTGACAACTGGACGACACTTGGACCAGCTAATCGCTAGGATGCAACGGCAACTTGCTGTAATGGAACGCTGGGCGCTGCAAAATAAGATCACGATCAACCCGACGCAGACGGCAGCCGTTCTGTTCAAACGGAGGAAACCAGTTCTGAACTACAGACTCCAAATAGCTGACCAATTTATCCCATGGTCGCCGGGAGTGAAGTATCTCGGTGTCTACCTTGACAAAAAATTACTCTTTACGCAGCATATTGACGACAAGAAGACGGCAGCCCGGCAGATGGCCAGGCCATTGATTCCGTTCCTGAAGAGTAAGGATCTCAACCCTAAGACTAAACTCCAATTGTATAAGGCAACGGTGGAACCCACAATGTTGTATGGCTCCACCTCGTGGGGAACTGCGTGCGTCTCCAACTACAACAAACTCCAAGCGTTGCAAAACATTTGCTATCGATGGATCACAGGAGCTCCATGGTGGACAAGAAACGTCGACATCCGCATCGCACTCCACGAGACCACTATACAAGAGAAGGTCAAACAAGGCTCTACGAGTTTTTGGCAAGATCGATGCCCTTAGGGACGAAGTTCGACAATTAGAATCGGTAGGAACGGTAAACCCTGCAAGATGGTACAAGTATCGAGTACCGAAGACAATAACGTTTCACCCCCCATAGGCAATCTGTCATAACACTAGGAAGCAGTCACACCTACCAGCGTTGACACATTTCACCCTTCACAGGAGATAGACATCACCAAAGACAGCAGGCTAAAGGACCCATTGCGTGCCCAAGCCTAACTGAATGTGTAATAAATAAAGTGTTTTCCTTTTATCCTTACATCCCATCCTAGAAGAATGAGTCATCAAGGATGATCTCTTCAGTCAAAAACAAAAAAAAAAAAAAAACCAAAAAAAGAAAAAAAAAGCCAGCTGAGGTAGTTGCTTGTACTTTCGCTGGAGTGGTCGCGAAATGTCAGTAGAGACCTAGCAAGGTACGCAGACGACACTGTGTACTGGTGGTGCCATTCTGCTATATAGTGGCTGAGCTCACACAAACAATAACTTTCTCCCGAAACTAAGACTCTCTACTTATCACGAACAAACGAAAATAATAACATCGTTAATATCTGAAGCAGCCATTCTTTCTCATTTGTTAGTTCAATCTTGTTTACCATGCAAATATGAGTAAACGAATTTTACGTGTTTATCACGCTGTGGCTCTGGTGGGCCACGCAATGTACAACAAGCAGCACCTTCAGGTTTTTGTTTTAGCTTTCCTTTGTGCCCATATTACTTTCACTCCCTCAGAATGGGCTCTTTCACGCTCCTCAGATCCTTTTGATCCGTTCTGCTTACGTTTTTCTGGCACGCCTGCTGTCGAGTCGCGAATTTGCTATCCAAATATTCTCATATCTGGTATGCCATATTGTGTTATTCCTGCTTCTTTCGAATCTGCTTTTACTGCACCGATCCATTTTATCCTTTCAGCTATCCCTCTCAGATCTCCTGTTAATCCATCTCCTCCCTCCTCCCCTCTCTGTGCATATCTTCCACTCCTCTCTTTTTTCCTTCACTACTCTCTATCCATATGGTCCGACACTCTCCTTCTCTCTCTCTCTCTCTCTCTCTCTCTCTCTCTCTCTCTGTCTCTTTCTCTCTCACTCACTCACTGCCCATCTGCTCATCCCCTCTTTCTTTGCCCATCTTCTCTTCCCGCTCTCAATGTTCATCCCAACCCTCCTCCTCTGTCCGTTTTTTTCCTTTCTCTGTCCACCTCCTCCTCTCCTCTCTGTCTGTCCATCTCCTTCTATCTCCTTTTCTGTCTGTCCATCTCCTTCTCTCTCCTTCTCTCCACGTCATCGTCGCCCCTCTAGTAGGAGGCTGCTGATTCTTATCCCCAAAGTATTTCTTTCCAGATAGTTAGTGGTATATGTACCAAATTCACTTGAAATCATTCCTGGGGCTTAGGAGGCGTTTTTTATTCGTGGCTTTGCCCACGTAAACATGCCACTTATATTTCACATACATTTAACATATTTCATACGTATTCGTACACATATTTCACTAGTATCTGTAAAGAATTTCGCCCTGCTCTTTCGCTTTTACACAGCTCAATGATTATGACTTCATGTCTCCTGAACCATGAACATCTTGATCTACATCTACATAGATACCGTGCAAACCACCATACGGCACGTGGCAGAGGGTACCCTGTAGCGCCGCTAGCAATTTCCTTTCCTGTTCCATTCGCAAATAGAGCGAGGGAAAAATGACTATCTACATGACTCCGTATGAGCCGTAATTTCTCGTATTTTATCTTCGTGGTCCTTACGTGCAATGCATGGTGGCGGCAGTAGAATCGTTCTCCAGTTAGCTTCAAATGCTGGTTTTCTAAATTTTCTCGATAGTGATCCTCGAAAAGAACGTTGTCCTCACGCCAGGGATTCACATTTGAGTTCCTGAAGAATCTTCGTAACACTTGCGTGTTGTTCGAACCTACCGGTTCAGATATAACAGCCTGCCTCTCAATTGCTTGGAAGTCTTCATTTAATCCGACTTGGTACTGAACTCAAACACTCGAGCAGTGCTCAAGAACAGGTCGCACTACCTATCTACATGCCGTCGATTTACAGATGAATTACACTTTCCTAAAATTCTCCCAATAAACAGAAGTCGATCATTCGCCTTCCTTAACCCAGTCCTCATATACTCGTTCCATTCCAGGTACTTTCAGTGGTATTTGTGGATACCGTCAGCGAAATGTGTTGCGAATAGTTGGCAGTAAAGAAGTAATAAACTGAAACGTCATACATGATGCACCAATTTTCCACGCACCACAGTGTTTATTATGTTATGTCTCAATGGACTATGTGTCGTACAATGATGTATTTTTGGAGCTAATTCAGCGACATATTTGGATATAGTCTGCGAAATGTGGTGCGAAGAGAACTAGTAGCAAAGAAGTAATAAATTTAAACGCCAAGCATTACGTGGAAGTTTTTCACGCATCTCAGTGTTTATGACGTCATATCTCCCGACCTATATGTTGTACAATGGCATAATTTTGCTGGTAGATCTGAGGCATGTGTGAATACTGCCTGCAAAATGTGTCGCGAATACAGTTAGCAGTAAAGAGGTAGTAAATTAAAACTACATGCATGATGCGGTAGTTTTACTGCACGAACAGCCATGATGTGGTAAGCGATAAATTTTCTTTTCTTTCATCGTTTTGTGGGGATTTTCAGAGAAAAAAGTATCGTAAAGGTTTGAAATTACGTGTTAAGTTTGTTGCAAGTCACTAAGTGCTCTCATTCTGAAATACTGGATGAATAAAAACTGCGTATTAGCGCTTCGTGGGCTACATTTCGTTTTCATCCCCACCCCCAACCCTTTGTTAGATGGATGGTTCTTACCACACATCAATTCTTTCCATACAGTTGTGACATGTGTACGAAGTTTCCTTGGAACTCTGTCCAGTGGTTTAGGAGGAGATGTGAAATATCCGTACATACATACATCAATTTTTATAATTTGTATCGATTTTTCGATTTACTGAGAATTTCGTAGAATTCCACAAAATGTCCAATTAATCTTATTGGTTCCGTTCTTTTAATATGCCCTAGAATTTCAGTTTTCGTATTTTTCACTTCTAAATTCAATATGTTGGTATACTTTTGACTTTATATATTTATCTTTAGTCTGTAATTCCTTCTTCAGAATAATTTAGACCTAGCATTTTCCTGATTATTTCTAGTTCTCTCTTCTTGACATATAGTTAAATTATGCTCATCTAGTTTATACAAAAGAGAGCCAATGAGCACGTGAAAAGAATAGTAAACATAAAAGTAAGTCATAAATCACGATGTTATGATTGTAAATAGTGAGATAACATGTGAATGAAGGAAGATTAGGGTTTAATGTGCCGTCGACATCGAGATTATTAGAGACGGAACACAAACTCAGAATGATTCATGGAGAGAGATGGAAATCGACCGTGCCCTTTCGAAGCAACCATCCTGGAATTTACCTGGAGCTATTTAGGGAAATCACGGGAAACCTAAATCTCTTTTTCCGGACGCGAATTCGAACTGTGGCCCTCCCTAAAGTGCCTCCAGTGTGCAAAGCACTGCACCATCCCGCTCGGTGAGAAATTATGTGTGCTGCCAGCAAACACTGTATGTCTCATAACAAAATATGAACAGCTAAACAATTATCTCTTATTTTAGAGTCCGCTGACGATGCCTATGACAAACAGGTGAAACACCTTTGGTGGGAAACAAAATAAAAACTCAGTTGCAAAACATGTAAATCTTTTTTGTTCTTGTCTACATGATAAATATAATTCCAGGGAATAATTGTAGGAAGAAAAATAACATGTACGAGGGAAAGTCAATAAGTAAAAGCAATTTTTTTCTGCCCTTTAGTGAGCCGTGGTAAATTTGCTGTTTTGAAGAGCGCGCCGCAGCGCGTAGTGTAAAGCAGTCGCGTTCCGTTTCTGGCGGTGGCGCCGCTGAGGCAGTCGCAGCTTTGGTGTCTCCGACTGGTGGAAAAGGGGAAAGGTTGCCTCTTCACGTTGCTGTCTCCTATTTTTCTATTTGCGTGAAGTGCAGCAACCATCAGTTGGAAAAGTATTTCTTCCGTTCATCCATAATATCACGGATCGCATTGGAAAAGTACTAGCCAAGTTTCAGGTAGAGACCATTTTTAGACCTACTAAGAAAATTAGTGAATGCCTGAGATCAACAAAAGATGCTCGTCACCCCCTAGCCACCCCAGGGGTATATAAAATTCCGTGTATTTGCGGCAGGGTTTACATAGGAACTACAAAAAGAAGCATCAATACACGGTTGACGGAGCACAAAAGAAACTGTCGCTTGGGACATATCGACAAATCGGCAGTAGCGGAACATGTTTTTAAGGATGGAGATCACGACATAAAATTTGGTGAAACAAACGTGCTAGCGAGGACGTCGCACTATTATACACGTATGTATAGAGAGGCAATTGAAATCCACAAACATCAATACAATTTTAATCGTAAAGAAGAAGGATTAAAATTGGATAAGATATGGCGGTCGACGTTGCATCAATCACGTGACAATCGATTGCCTGCAATCGAGAGAACAGACGATAGCCAGAGATAGCTGCACATCGACGCCACGTGACGTGTGGTGGCGCCCCCTACGATCTCTATATAAGCGGCGGCCCCAGCTCCTAGCAGCCAGTCGTCGACTCACCTCGGAAGATGTTCTCAGTAGTTGAGAACGAAACGTCAGGGAGAAGAAGTTCTACAGATCGACCACGGCAACTTAGCCCGGAAGAGTTTACTGGTAATCTGCTGTGTTGCAGATTTGCACCAGTGTACTCTGTGAGAGGTTATTGCGAGCGGTCATGACTTCGGCCGTGTTGAAAGGGAGCAGGCAAGCTTCTCGGCCCGAAGGCTCCTACTGTTAATATTGTTCTTTCTGCCTCTAAATAAAATTGTAACTTGATATTTCGAGGGTGCTTTTCTGCTTATAATTGTAAATCTGTTTTGAAAAAGCTTTTAGGAATTAAATTCACATTTGTTAAAAGTAATTTCATTTTCCATCAGTTACTTCCTGGCAACTACTTCCACGCTCACCTAGTGTGATTAAATATGTTAATGTTCTTGATGAATCGCTAGTACATAAAGTAAATTCTTTAAGAAAAGATTTTGAAAGTAACGTATCACGGTTCATTTAGGATGACGGCGGCGACTCAAAAATATTCTTGCGTGTAAACTCAGTTGATTCAGTGAGTAGCTCTGTTTGTGAGAGCATGTTATTACAATTGCACTATTGTCTGTATGCAACAAGGAAGAAATGAGGGCAGTGATTCGTTTGAAGGGACTAGGGATGAGAAGATCATTCGCAGAATGCAGTTGCACTCTTTTTCCCATGGAGGAGAACCTGTGTGAATCACAGAATTCGTCAGGTTACGGGGTTGTGGCAGTGGTGCAACAACGGGTTAACGATGCTACAAAGCTTTTCCCTGGACGGGATTAGAAGGTGTGTCGAGAGATGAACTACGTGCATGCGTAGAGAAATTATGTTGCTTCCATTGTTAGTTTCTCAACAGAAAGATTCTTTTTAAAAGTTTGTCTTTAGCTTTTGACATGCTCTCATTCATTTTTAAATTGTTTCGACTATGACCGTATAAGCGGCGATCAAAAAGATTCCGTTTGAGGACGTTACCACTCTGACGTGAGTAAATAAGCAACAAGCGTGCGGTATATGCGGAAACGTGAACTATGGCGATGTACGAGGGTGAGTCAAATGAAAACCTTAAGTATTTATTTAAATATTTTATATTGTGCAAAAAATGGCTCTGAGCACTATGGGACTCAACTGCTGTGGTCATAAGTCCCCTAGAACTTAGAACTACTTAAACCTAACTAACCTAAGGACATCACACACAGCCATCCCCGAGGCAGGATTCGAACCTGCGACCGTAGCGGTCGTGCGGTTCCAGACTGTAGCGCCTTTAACCGCTCGGCCACTCTGGCCGGCTTTATATTGTGCAGAGGTGGTACAAAACTGTATCACTTTTCAACATAATCTCCCCCACGCTCAATGCAGCCGGCCACGGTGGTCTAGCGGTTCTAGGCGCGCCGTCCGGAACCGCGCTACTGCTACGGTCGCAGGTTCAAATCCTGCCTCGGGCATGGATGTGTGTGATGTCCTTAGGTTAGTTAGGTTTAAGTAGTTCTAAGTTCTAGGGGACTGATGACCACAGATGTTGAGTCCCATAGTGCTCAGAGCCATTTGAACCATTTGAACTCTCAATGCAAGTCCTCCAGCGCTTACAAAGTGCACAAATTCCTTTAGAAAAAAATTCTTTTGGTAGTCCGCGCAACCACTCATGCAACGCGTGGCGTACCTCTTCATCAGAACGGGAGTTCTTTCCTCCCATTGCGTCTTTGAGTGGTCCAAACATATGGAAATCACTTGAGGCAAGGTCTGGTGAGTATGGTGGATGAGGAAGACACTCAAAATACAGGTCTGTGATTGTCGCAACTATTGTACGGGCAGTGTGGGGCCTTGCATTGTCATGTTGAAAACCTGCTGACAGCAATCCACGTCGCTTTGATTTGATTGCAGGCCGCAGATGACTTTTTAGGAGATCTGTGTATGATGCGCTGGCGACAGTGGTCCCTCTAGTCATGTAATGCTCCAAAATGACGCCTTTTTCGTCCCAAAAGAGAGTCAGCATAACATTCCTTGCTGATGGTTCTGTTCGCAACTTCTTTGGTTCTGGTGCCATTCCTTGCTCGCTCTCTTCGTCTCCGGTTGGTGGAAGTGAACCCAGGTTTCGTCCCCAGTAACGATTCTTGCAAGGAAGTCATCACGTTCTCGTTCAAAGCGCCGAAGAAGTTCTTCACAATCATCAACACGTCGTTCTCTCGTTTCAGGAGTCAGCTGCCGTGGCACCCATCTTGCAGACACTTTGTGAAAGTAGAGCACATAATACATACTCGTGTGCTGACCCATGACTAATCTGTAAACATGCTACAATGTCATTCAGTGTCACTCGGCGGTTTTCCTTCACTATGGCTTCGATTGCTGCACTGTTCTGTGGAGTCACAACTCGTTGTGCCTGACCTGGACGAGAAGCATCTTGCACTGAAGTCATTTGCGAACTTCCTACTCCATTCGTAGACTTGCTGCTGTGACAAACATGCATCACCGTACTGAACCTTCATTCATCGATGAATGTCAATATGTGTCACAACTTCACTATGCAAAAACCGAATAACAGAACGCTATTCTTCCCTGGTGCAAGTCGCAAGTGGGGCGGTCATCTTTATACTGATACTACGACGATATGTATACATCTGCACTATGCTGCCACCTACAGGCCATTCTGCACACTGTTTGTAGCAAGCTTATCAACTTACAGGATAACGGCGCGAAATTTCGATTTGTTATTAAAAATTTAAGGTTTTCATTTGACTCACCCTCGTAGTTACCAAATCCGACCAAATGCGACCAAACACGACCGACATGTTGTTATTGTTTTCCTGGCTGCCGAAGGATGAACACCGGTAGACAACTATCGGAGAATGGATAATGTGTACAGGGCAGTACGTCTGTTGAAAACCACCGCTGCGGAATGGTGCACCAAGTTCCGTGCTGTTGCTTCATGATAACACTCGTCCCATATCGCAAATGTCATAACGCAGAAGTTAAGCCAACTCAAATAGGAGGCCCTCGAGCACCCCGTGCGATTATCACGCCTTCGTTCCCTAAAAAAGGCCTTGAATGGTCGACGATTTCTGTCGGACGAGGATGTCCAGCAGGCGCTTACGGACTTGTTCACGCAGCAGGACACGACGTTTTACCAAATGGGTATCTTTATCCTGGTGCGTCGTTGGGATAATAGCCTCGCTGCTCACAGCGACTATGACTGATTGGCATACCGATTCTAGACTGTAAGGCCTTTAAATGTGGTTAGAGGCGTCATGTCGCTGATTGCGAGTCCCCTCCCATCGGAGGTTCGAGTCCACCCTCGGACATGGGTGTATGTGTTGTTTTTAGCATAAGTTAGTTTAAGTAGTGTGTAAGTCTTAGGGACCGATGACCTCAGCAGTTTGGTCCCTTACACACACATTCTCCACTGCCCGCCTGCCAGTTCGAGAAACCATCCCACCTTTCTGTCCTGTAGACTTTTTTCTCTGCCGTGTCTTCCAAAGACACAGGATACAGCCATACATATACTGAAACGCCAAGGAAACTGGTATGGGCACGCGTATTCAAATACAGAGATATGTAAATAGAATACGGCGCTGCGGTCGGCAACGCCTATATAAGACAACAAGTGTCTGGCGTAGTTGTTAGATCGGTTACTGCTGCTACAACGGCAGTTCATCAAGATTTAAGAGAGTTTGAACGTGGCGCACGAGTGATGGGACACAGCATCTCCAAGGTAGCGATGAAGTTGGGATTTTCCCTTACGACCATTTCACGAGTGTACCGTGAATATCAGGAATCCGGTAAAAATCCAATCTCCAAAACTGCTGCGGAAAAATATCCTACATGAACGGTACCAACGATGACTGAAGAAAATCGTTCAATGTGACAGAAGTGCAACCCTTCCGCAAATTGCTGCAGATTTCAGTGCTGGGCCTTCAAAAGTGTTATCGTGCGAACCATTCAACGAGCCATCATCGATACGGGCTTTCGGAGCCGAAGGCTCACTCGTGTACTCTTGATGACCGCATCACACAAAACTTTACACCTCGCCTGGACCCGTCAACACCAACATTGGACTGTTGATGGCTGGAAACATGTTGCCTGGTCGGACGAGTCTCGTTTCAAATTGTATCGAGCGGATGGAGCGAATGAATCCACGGACCCTGCATGTCAGCAGGGGACTGATGAAGCTGGTAGAGGCTCTGTAATGGTGTGGGACGTGTGCAGATGGAGTGATATGGGACGCTTGATACGTCTAGATACGACTCTGACATGTGATAGGTACTTAACCATCTTGTCTGATCACCTGCATCCATTCAAGTCCATTGTGCTTTCCGACGGACTCGGGCAATTCCAGCAGGACAATACGACACCCCACACGTCAAGAATTACTACAGAGTGACTCCAGAAACACTCTTGTGAATTGAAACACTTCCGTCGTCCACCAAACTCCTAAGACATGAACATTATTGGGCATATCTAGGATGCCTTGCAACGTGTTGTTCAGAAGAGCTCTCCACCCCCTCGCACTCTAACGCATTTATGGACAGTCCTGCAGGATTCATAGTATCAGTCCTCTCCAGCACTACTTCAGACATTATTCGAGTCCATTCCACGTTGTGTTGCGGCACTTCTGCGTGCTCGTGGGGGCCTAACACGATATTAGGCAGGTGTACCAGTTTCTTTGATTCTTTAATGTGGAAGAGCTCTGAGCTGTCTAGTACTCCGATGCAACTGAGGCTGGTCTACAACAGAGCTCGCACAATTGAAGGATTATTTTACGCATACATTACAAGATGTCCTGTTGGTGGGTGGGTATGTGGGTGCATCTGATGAACTTTTGCATCTGAATCACTCTAAGACATAGACTCACCACCACCACCACCCCTCCCATTTACACCATTGTAAAATTTATGCACAAAGGAATCCAAGCACAAATTTAATTACTGGCCCCGTGTAGTGAAACTGAAGTTTGTCATAATGCATTTATTCCAAGATAATAAAGCTATCAAAGGCAAGCTGTCTAACTGAGCAACAAATGGCGTTTCACTATTATGGCATATTTATATATTTAACGTATATCATACTACATCGATAACATTCGTCCTCATGTTTCATGAAACGAAGTGTACTCATATACAGTTGGCAAAGTTCTGGCTTTAATATCGGATAACACGAGCTGACTGTAGATAACATGATTGGCAGAGGTCGTGAACTGCTACTCAAAACAACCACGGTATCGGACAGCGACTGCTGTAAGAGCATGCCGCACTGGTAAAATTGACTGTAAAGATGTCTAACGCCCATACTGCAATACGCTCACCATATGCATGTACAAATCTAAAATGCGGTGACCAGTGCACCTCTGTCCCGGGTGGAATGGTGGACCTCAATCTCGTTCTCTCGTTCGGCTGTGAGAGTGTTTCTGCTAGATAGAGCAGATAATCAGACGCTTAGACAAGGAATTGGCATCGTCTAGTTCCAGGAACACGGATGTAGAGGAATTATGGGCAAAGTTTAAGCATGAAACTTCCTGGCAGATTAAAACTGTGTGCCCGACCGAGACTCGAACTCGGGACCTTTGCCTTTCGCGGGCAAGTGCTCTACCAACTGAGCTACCGAAGCACGACTCACGCCCGGTACTCACAGCTTTACTTCTGCCAGTACCTCGTCTCCTACCTTCCAAACTTTACAGAAGCTCTCCTGCGAACCTTGCAGGAGTGCTAGTTCTGCAAGGTTCGCAGGAGAGCTTCTGTAAAGTTTGGAAGGTAGGAGACGAGGTACTGGCAGAAGTAAAGCTGTGAGTACCGGGCGTGAGTCGTGCTTCGGTAGCTCAGTTGGTAGAGCACTTGCCCGCGAAAGGCAAAGGTCCCGAGTTCGAGTCTCGGTCGGACACACAGTTTTAATCTGCCAGGAAGTTTCATATCAGCGCACACTCCGCTGCAGAGTGAAAATCTCATTCTGGAAAGTTTAAGCAGGTTGTAAATCGTGGTCTGGAGAGTTATGCGCTTAGTAAGTGGATAAAGATGGAAAAGATCCATCATGGTTTAATAACTAAATTGGGCGGATACTGAGAAAGCAGAAGCTGTTGCACTCTGGGTTCAAAAGTGAACGCATAAATGACGACAAGCGAAGGTTAGTAGAGATTTGTACCTCCGTCAAAAAATCTAGACGTGAAGCATACGACTATTACCACCGTCACAGCTTAGCAAAATATCTGGCAGAGAACCCGTTTGTAAAATCGCTAAGCAGGTCTAAGGCTTCCATTCAGTCCCTTGTTAACCATTCTGGTGTGCCAGTAAAAGATAGCAATACGAAAGCTGAAATTTTAAATTTCACGTCAAGAAATCGATCGCACAGGAGAATCGTAACAACATAGCGTCGTTTGACCAGCGGACAGATTCCCGTAGGGACGACGTCGTTATAAGCATCTCTGGCGTAGAGAAACAACTGAAGGATTTGAAAGCAAATAAATCACCACGTCCGGATGGAATCCCGGTCCCATTTTGGAAAGAATACTCTAGGGCCCTGGCCCCTTACCTAGCTTGCATTTGTCGTGACTTTCTCGCCCATCGCGAGGTCCAAAGCACCGAAAAAAACCGCAGGTGACTCCAGTATATCAGAAAGGTAAAAGAACGGACCCACAAAATTGCAGACCAATATCCCTTACTTCTGTTTAGTGCAGAGTTCTTGAACATATCCTCACCCCGAAATCAGCACGGTTTTTGAAAGCATCGCTCGTGCGAAACTCAGCTTGCCCTTTTCTCACATGATATACTGAGAACTGTGGATGAAGGACAACAGACAGATTCTATATTACTAGATTTCCGAAAAACATCTGACACGGTGCCCCATTGCAGGCTGTTAACGAAGGAACGAGCATATAGAATAAGTTCACAGATATGTTAGTGGTTCGAAGACTTCTTAAATAATAGAACCCAGTATGTTGCTGTCGACGTGAGTGTTCATCAGAGACAAGGGTATCGTCAGGACTGCCCCAGGGAAGCGTGACAGGACCGCTGTTGCTCTCTATATGCATAAGTGATTTGGCTGACAGGGTAGGCTGATGATGCCGTAGCGTACAGTAAGGTGTCGAAGTTGAGTGACTGTAGGAAGATACAAGGCGACTCATACAAAATTTCCAGTTGGTGTGATGAATGGTAGCTAGCCCTAAATGTGGAAAAATGTAAGTTAATGCGCATTAGTACGAAGATCAAACCCGAAATATTCGGCTACAGTATTACTAGAGCCCTGTCAAGTCGTTTAAATATCTAGACATAACACCAGTGGCTGAAAATACCGCTTCAGTTGTAAATTTCTCACATTATTACACGTCCGGTTTCGGGCTCTCATAAGCCCATCCCCAGGTGTCGCACTGGAAATAGCAAGAGACGGGAGATACTTTTCACACGCCGCAACATACATAAAAAACACAAAATTTCATAAAAAAGTTTACTAGGGGACAGATGACGTCAGATGTTAAGTCCCATAGTGCTCAGAGCCATTTGAACCATATACAATGGCACGTCATAAAAGAAGAAGAGAGAACGCGGCTGACTCGCACCTGACTCGTTATCAACGTAGCAGATGACAGTCCCAGAAAAATGTATTTCTTGGATTCGGATAAGGATGGGGCTTAAGAGATTACCAGATGACTGATTGTAATTAATACCTTCAGTGTATTCAGTATTCAACAATAGGTGAAATCCCAACAGTATGCTTTTGTATCACACATAGCTCGCTCAGAATAATTACCCTGTGTTAAGTTAGGAATTTTCATCGCTCTTGTTTGTCATTAGAATACTACTTAGGTGTGAACGAGAGCGTTTTATGATTTCCGTCTGGTCACCTAAGAAGCCTGATAAACAAAGTAAGAGCCTACGGAATATCAGACCAGCTGTGTGGCTGGATTGAAGAGTTTTTAGCAAACAGAACACAGCATGTTGTTATCAATGGAGAGACATCTACAGACGTTAAAGTAACCTCTGGCGTGCCACAGGGGAGTGTTATGGGACCATTGCTTTTCACAATATATATAAATGACCTATTAGATAGTGTCGGAAGTTCCATGCGGCTTTTCGCGGATGATGCTGTAGTATACAGAGAAGTTGCTGCATTAGAAAACTGTAGCGAAATACAGGAAGATCTGCAGCGGATAGGCACTTGGTGCAGGGAGTGGCAACTGACCCTTAACATAGACAAATGTAATGTATTGCGAATACATAGAAAGAAGGATCCTTTATTGTATGATTATATGATAGCGGAACAAACACTGGTAGCAGTTACTTCTGTAAAATATCTGGGAGTATGCGTACGGAACGATTTGAAGTGGAATGATCATATAAAATTAATTGTTGGTAAGGCGGGTACCAGGTTGAGATTCATTGGGAGAGCGCTTAGAAAATGTAGTCCATCAACAAAGGAGGTGGCTTACAAAACACTCGTTCGACCTATACTTGAGTATTGCTCATCAGTGTGGGATCCGTACCAGGTTGGGTTGACGGAGGAGATAGAGAAGATCCAAAGAAGAGCGGCGCGTTTCGTCACCGGGATATTTGGTAACCGTGATAGCGTTACGGAGATGTTTAATAAACTCAAGTGGCAGACTCTGCAAGAGAGGCGCTCTGCATCGCGGTGTAGCTTGCTCGCCAGGTTTCGAGAGGGTGCGTTTCTGGATGAGGTATCGAATATATTGCTTCCCCCTACTTATACTTCCCGAGGAGATCACGAATGTAAAATTAGAGAGATTAGAGCGCGCACGGAGGCTTTCAGACAGTCGTTCTTCCCGCGAACCATACGCGACTGGAACAGGAAAGGGAGGTAATGACAGTGGCACGTAAAGTGCCCTCCGCCACACACCGTTGGGTGGCTTGCGGAGTATCAATGTAGATGTAGATGTAGATGTAGTACCGAAATTTTGCAGAATATTATTTCATTCTCTTTAAAAGCTAAATGACATTCGAAGCTATACTGAACGTCTGAACTGCAACGGCTCACATCATTGCAGGTTAGTTTGACCAGCTGGCTGGCCAGTGCAGTTATAGTTAAATGCGCAGGTAAGGTTATTGTCCCGCATTATCTCTCAGTCTATGTGCATGTAACACAGCAGGAAACGTATCCTTATGATCGCACTTGACTGTGCTGGACACGGCTCGGCTTCCGCTCCACGTGAAACGAAATACAACGAGATTCAAGCAAACGGCGAAGAATAAATGGTTTAATGTTTAGATCAGTTTTGTTCTTATAATGAACAGAGCATAGCGCGGCACAACCAGAGGTGGCGTGAGGCATGTCACACAACAAGCGCATTGCTGGCACCAACTCAGCAGCCAGAGGGTTAATGGAGGAGATAGATGAGGTCTAAGTTCCCGTTTACACGTTCCTTAAGGTGCGCAACAAAGCAAATTGGAAATATGGCGTGTGGTTAGTGTTGTACCTTGCCTGCTCGTCGAATATGGGAGGCCTAGGAAACCTGCTTTCTCGGATTGCTAGGCAACAGTTACAGCAAATCGTATTAACGAATCATACAATGTAAGCTTTCACGGCCGGTATTGTCTTCACTTAAAACTTCCGGGCTGATAGGCCGTGGTCGAAGTACAAAACCACCACCCTAGACATAAAAGAGGTGTAATGAAAACTTTGGTGGACAGGGCGTACAAACTTTGTGAACCTGTTTATTTAAAAGATGAGATTGAACATCTACGGTCAACGTTCGTGAAGAATGGCTATTCTAGCAAGGATATAGATCGAGCACTTCGCTCTAGGCAGAGAATCAGGAGTAACGACGAACAACAGTCGTCCAAGGGCAAAGTTTTTCTTCCGTTCATTAGTAAGGTCACAGACCGCATTGGGAAAGTTTTAGGCAAGTATGGGGTGGAAACTATTTTCACACTCACCAGAAAAATAAAAGAATTTTTAAGGTCGGCAAAAGATGCACGAGACCCTTTGGCTACACCGGGGGTATATAAAATTCCTTGTAGTTGTGGACAGGTTTACATCGGCACCACAAAGAGAAGTGTGAACACCCGTCTTGTTGAACATAAGAGGAATTGCCGCCTGGGTCACACGGATAAATCGGCCGTAGCGGAACATGTTTACCAGGAAGGTGATCATGAAATAAAATTCAGCGAGACGAGCGTCATATCGAAAACCTCACATTATTATGCACGCTTGTATAGAGAGGCTATCGAGATTGATAAACATCGTAATAATTTTAACAGGAAAGACGAAGGTGTTAAACTGGATAAAATTTGGATGTCAGCATTGCACCGCAAGCGTGACGATCGATTACTTTCAATCGAGAAAGTTGGCATTACCAGAGACAATCTCATAGCCGACGCCACGTGATCGACTGTGGCGCCCTCTGTACTGCCTATATAATCAGCGCTTCGTCGAGTTCTCTTCGCAGTTCGCCGCTTTACATCCGAGGATGTCTCCCGCAGTGGGAGACGAAACGTCAGGAGAGAGTTTTGTACTTCGACCACGGCCTATCAGCCCGGAAGTTTTAAGTGAAGACGTATTAACGAAGTTTATTACAAAAGGAAATGATTACAGTACTTTGTGAGATACAGATGTGTCGTGAACAAAGGGCGACAGGCAAACAAGAAATCTCTTCAGCATGTACAGTTCATAATACAAGAGAAGTTCCTACGTCGCTGCTATACAAGTTCCTATTCTTGAGGCCGCTGTGGAAGTTGCAGAACTGATAGTCTTCAATTGGGCCGCGGCCGGGCGGCGCGCGGCTTATGTTCGCGTCGAGGGCGCCGCCGTTGGCTTGTCGTGCTAGAGAGAGGTCGGTCCGCGTGCGATTGGCTGACGTGTTCTTCACAGCTCTCTCTGCTCTAAACGCTGGAACAGTTAGAGACACCTCAAACTGCCCATCATTATCTCACTTACAGGCAGCAAGCTATGATGACCTTGAGTGCTGAAAGGATATCAACAATTCTTGCTTTCACTGCGGCCGCTGAGTTTTATACTGTGACATTGAGTAACACGGAAAGAAGGAGGTGGTTCTCATGGGTGAAAAAATAGAAGCGCGGAGGCAAACAGAGAGGGAAGGTCGATATTTCTTTGAAAAAATTTATTTTAGAGACGAATATTCACTTCGAAATTGATTAAGAATAACCGAGAGTAATCATCGATTCCTGCTAAATATTGAGCAACAGAAGTTAATGAAGCAGGACACTGTGAAGAGAACGGGAAAAGCAATTACTTCTCCTGAGAATTTCTGATTATTCTAAAATTCTATACCACTGTTGAATCGAAGTTTATCAAAAGACTATATTTATCGTATGTAAACGGTATTACTGCCAGCTCTTCGAGATCTCTACGAAGTGTCTTTTCCCACAGTACTGTGAACGCAGTGTTTTTATTTTCTTTTTATTTTCTTCCGCTTATTTGTTTTGCCGGCCGGAGTGGCCGTGCGGTTCTAGGCGCTACAGTCTGGAACCGAGCGATCGCTACAGTCACAGGTTCGAATCCTGCCTCGGGCATGGATGTGTGTGATGTCCTTAGATTAGTTAGGTTTAATGCGTTCTAGGTTCTAGGCGACTGATGACCTCAGAAGTTAAGTCGCATAGTGCTCGGAGCCATTTGAACCAATTTATTTTCTTTCTAATTTTCTCCACTGTAGTCTGCGGCTTACGTTCTTTTAAGATACAGAGTATTTCGTTTGATACTTAATCACTTTCGTTTCTGTTATGATGATATTTACTTCTGATGTGGAAACGACGTGGCTTCAGTTCATACTGTGCAATTAAAACACTCGCGTGTTCTTTGCACGATGTTACTTCCTTTCTTCTCGAAAATCACTTCCTCAGGACATAGGATTCACAAACATTCTAATCTACCCACCATTAACTCACACATGAAAACAGCTAAAGAAACAGCAGGAATAAATTAAGTCGCTGGACCTTCTGCCAATGCAATGTCGGTATTCCAAATCCGTACTTACAATAAATCTGTAAAATCGTTGTATTTTTACACTGCAAATATTTCCCAAAAACTAATTGATGCAGGCTGTGTAACTGACTACAGTTACACTATTTTTGAAAACTTTGACTGTCTGTCCGAATACGCTAACCTCCAAAACTATGAATTTTCATGGCGTTTTCACAAGTAACTTGGCTTGGAGCAACATATAGCCTTTATTCAATCAAAATCGGATGACATAAAAAAAAGATAACGTTAATCTACGCTTTTAGGAGTCTGCTCGGCTTATTATGAGGTTGTGCTGAAAATCAATGCCTCCAAACTTTTTATTTGAAAACTCTTGCAGCTTTTATAATAAGACAATCGTTGTTAACCCTCTACATCTTCATTCTTCATGTTTACATTTTTCAACATGTCGCCCTGTCGACGAACACATGTCTGCCAAGGAGAGGACAGTTCGTAGTTACTGTCACTGTAGTTGTATAGAATGTTTGACTTCGATGATGGAGCCACGACCCCACCACTCCTTGCACTGCTTCATCACTATAAAAAAAATCTCGAAGGTATGCTTTAAGTTTTGGAAATAGATGAAAATCGGATGTGATCAGCTTGGGACCGCCATGTTCGACGATACTATTTGGAGCCTTCTAACGGCAAATAGAGAGACATGTCGAATAAAGATGTAGAATGTTAATAACGTTTGTTTCGTTTAAAGAGCTTTAAGAGTTTTTACATAAAAAAATCGGAGGCATTACTTTTCAGTATGCCCTCTCAGTTCAGATCTATACCTCAGTGACATGATCAACATCACATAACACACCAAAAAACAATAGCTGGCACTAATAGTTTACACCAAGGAATAAACAGATCATGCTCTTCGTTTTTTTACCCCATGACAGAAATATTTTCGGAAGTTTATGTCAGTGACAGAATTAGACGCTGCACTCTTATCTTTATGAACACAAACTAACACTGAATTTACTTAGCCAGGATATGTGGATTTGCTAATTTCGCAATTCATATTAAAAGAGTAACGGAATTGATTTGCTTCTTTCGATACCGTTTATTTATATTTCTCTTCTTCGCTACGAAAAACGACTCTATTCAGTTTACTTTGTGATTTAGGTGCCTGCTTATTACATTTCGATATCGTTTTGTTTGCAAATACAAACGCCTACAAAACCGTTGAGTCTTACTCAGAACACTAGAATGGCTAGAAGAATGAGGACCATGCTGTCTCAAAAATCCAATGAAGAACGTATGGTCAGACTTACTGCGCCTCGAGAACATCAAGCTTTAACTCGTCCCTCGAAACTCCTTTTACAAGCGAGTGCGACGTAACTCTGTTCGAGACTGCCATGAATTTTCTCGTTCCTCACTGATTTTTATAAGCAAATCGTCCTTTCATAGATACTTAAAGCTAATCATGATGCTAGAAAAATTAATAACTTACACTATGCTTTACACACGTTCTGTGGTACAAAGGATGGGGCTGGCGTGAAATTCCCTGCCTCGAAATGACTCGGTGTTGTTGTGTTGTCTTCAGCACCACCATTCATCCTCATTACGGCTAACCACCTCCGCCATCACATTCCAATCGCGCTCTGTGGGTGAAAAATCAGAGGGCCAGGCAAGCCAGTCAAGGATCAGTACACTCTTCAAGTTGTTTATGGCATGAACTGCAGAACGAGGGCCTTGTATAATCCTGCGGGAGTATATCTTTTAGCACCCTGGTTATGAAAAATGTGACAACAGGGTTTACCATTGTTGCCACTTTCGGGTCAACATTGAACTCCAAAAAATATTTGATGAGTCTCGTTGTCACATCCAGTAGCTCTCCACGTCATGGTTCCAGAACGTATGAGTCGCGAGAATCACTGCTTTCTGTGACATTTCACAAAATTGTTTGTGTATCGACACGTTGTTGTCGATTTGACAACCAAAACAGAAGTGTGACTTTACTTCGAGCCAGTACCACATTTGAAACTGGCCAGTAGTGGGTAGTAAACGACAATAACAGCGGAGATGAGAATATTGTTATTTCAGAAAAGTGAGACTCATCACAGAGCAATTTATTCCGCAGTTATCACATTACAGCCCTTGTTTGTGCGATCTGCATATACATCTAATTACATCTACGTGTATATTCTGCAAACCACTGTGAAGTGCATGACAGAGGATACCTCCCATTGTATTAGTTATTAGAGCATTTTCCTGTTCCCTTCAGGTATGGAGTGCGGAAAGAATGATTGCTTAAATGGCTGTGTACATACAGTAATTAGTCTAATCTTGTCTTCGCGATCACTATGGGAGCAATGCGTAGAGGCCTGTAATATATTCCTAGATCCATTGCATATGTTGGTTCTAGGAACTTTCTAAGGAGGTTTACATAGGAAAGTTTTGAGGCCATCTTCAAGCATCTACCAGTTAAGTTCTTTCGGCAGCTTCGTGATACTCTCCAACGGGTCAAACAGACCTGTGACCATTATGCTGTCTTTGTCCATGTCCATTCAATATCCGTTGACTGTGCTATTTGGTAAGGGCCCCATACATTAGAACAGTTTTGTGTGCAGTTTCCTTTGCAGACCACTTCCCCACCATTCTACCAATAAACCGAAGTCTACCACCTGCTTTACCTATGTCTGAGCCTATGCGGTCGTTCCATATCATATCCCTAAAAATTGCCCCACCCAGGTTTGTGTATGAGCTGACCGATTCTAACTGTGACTCATTAATATTGTAGTCATAGGATATTATGCTTTCTCGTTTTGTAAAGTGCACAGTTTTACATTTCTAATTATTTGAAGCAAGCTATCAGTCTCTGCACCACCTCCAAAACTTATCAAGATCCAACTGAATGTTTATGCAGCTTTTTTCAGGCAGTATTTTGTTACAGATAACAGCATTGTCTGCGAAAAGTCTGAGGTTACTATTAATATTGACCGCAAGGTCATTAACATAGCGTGAATAGTAAGGATTCAAACACAGTTCGCTGGAGCAAGATATGATGCTTCCTTCTGTCAATGATTCGACCTTTCTCAAAGCCTGACAGACAGCGGTAAGTTGGACATGCTGTGTTGCGATCTCCATTTGAAAATTTTCAGTGACCTTAGCCACAATTAACATGCGTCATGTACTCACAACATTCTTCATCTAAAGGAATGACTTTTCGCTCTGGTGAAAATAGTCTCACGTTGACGATGATATCTTAATCACTATACCTTACAATCATGGAAGTACATGAGGATCAGTTTGGTAGCTATCCGTCAACGTGTTCATGGTAGAACACTTTCCATTTCCGTCAGCGTCTTTGAATGTCAACTAAATATTATTTTCCTTTCGTCATTTTATACATAAGGTTTCCAGTTTTTACCAGTATAAACTTTATTTAAATACAGCACTCTTTCAGTGGCTGGCATCTACATCGTTTTCCCTTGTGCAGAATATCTACTGAGAAAAACGGTGCTTTTTTCAAATGCCTGTATAAATATGTGCCTTCTTAGAAGCGTAGGTGGGGTTCTCCAAATTTTGACTAGGTCACAAATTCATAGGTCTTCTTCATCACCTCTATATCTACATTCATTCATCATGTTGTGCGTATTCCATCAAGAAGATAAAACTTCGGGAACGTGGAACGAGTCAAATTATACATTAACAATAGGAAACCAAGTCTTGAAACTTAATCTATATTCTGCCATTAATAATGAAGACTCACTTCAATGTTTAATACTATTTGTGCCCGTACCAGTTAAATAAAATCTCGGAAATCCACTGCTCCGCAAAAGAAAGCTGCTATTTCTGACTTATAGTTCATAGCTGCTGTTTTTCTTCTACTCGTTGTTTAATATTTACATAAACAATCTTAATTTGTATTCTGCCATTAATAATGAAGACTCACTTTATTCTTTAATACTATTTGTGCCCATACCAGTTAAATAAAATCTCGGAAATCCACTGCCCCGCAAAATAAAGCGGCTATTTCTGACTTATAGTACATAGCTGCTCTTTTTCTTCTACTGATTGTTTAATATTTACATAAGTACATTGATAATTTTCAAAGGTAAATGTTATTTACATCTGTACCAACAGCAAGTGTACAATAAACATTACCACTTTCCATGCAGCTGAGGCAATTTTCAGATACTGAATGCAGGTGTTATCATAAGTTGTAGACAGAGTGGCTAATGAAGTATGGTTTTAATTTTCTTTTGGATTGATAATAGTTTCCAGTTTCTTAGTTTACGTTAGATAGGAGTTTGCTGTAAAGCTTAGCACAAAAGTACATTACTCCATTTTGAACCTTAGACAGGAAGGCACAGTCTACATGAAATTTGTATCTTGCATTGTGATTACTCAGATTGAAGTTCGACTGGAACTGATTTTTTTTTATAATCAGCAATAAAATTCATAAAGGAGTAAATGAACTGAGAAGCGAATGTAAGAATTCCAAAATCTTTAAGAGGTGACTGCAGAATATCAGTTAATTTACTCTAGCTACTGCTCGCGTCTGCTAAACACATACTTCGTAAGACAGCAGAAATTCGAAATATACCAACACACCTTTCGCAATGTCAACTAAATGAAGTGCAAAATAAATCCAAGAGAGCTACTGATTGTTTGCTCTATGTGTTGTCTCCATTGTAACTCGTTGTCCAGTATACACTAAGGAATTTTACACATAGAATTTCATTTAAAGTGTGACCATCAATCTCGCATCTAGTCTAACAGGTCCTCTTTGTTTGTTTGAAATTGTATAGTATCAGTCTTCGTGAAGAAGAGACATACTGTTCCCAGTCGTAGTGCACGCTTAGCTATTCAACTAAACTTAAAGCATATTACAAATCCTCTGGAGGTATATTTTACTCTTTAAGGCAGTTGTACCAAATAATAAAATCCAATTTCGTACATATTGTGGTACAAAGAGTCCAGGACACTTTAATATTATCAATTGTTACTTGCAACTCAGGTGAAACACAAGAGGAATTTTCACGTGTAATACAAAACAATAATGTAGCCACGTTGTTGTTGTTGTGGTCTTCAGTCCAGAGACTGGTTTGATGCGTCTCTCCATGCTACTCTATCCTGTGCAAGCTTCTTCATCTCCCAGTACCTACTGCAACCTACATCCTCCTGTATCTGCTTAGTGTATTCATCTCTTCGTCTCCCTCTACGATTTTTACCCTCCACGCTGCCCTCCAATACTAAATTGGTGATCACTTGATGCCTCAGAATATACCCTACCACCGGTCCCTTCTTCTAGTCAAGTTGTGCCACAAGCTTCTCTTCCCCCCCAATTCTATTCTATACCTCCTCATTAGTTATGTGCTCTACCCATCTAATCTTCAGCATTCTTCTGTAGCACCACATTTCGAAAGCTTCTATTCTGTTCTTGTCTAAACTATTTATCGTCCATGTTTCACTTCAATACATAGCTACATTCCATACAAATACTTTGAGAAACGACTTCCTGACACTTAAATCTATACTCGATGTTAACAAATTTCTCTTCTTCAGAAACGCTTTCCTTGCCATTGCCAGTCTACGTTTTATATCCTCTCTACTTCGACCATCATCAGTTATTTTGCTCCCGAAATAGCAAAACTCCTGTACTACTTTAAGTGTCTCATTTCCTAATCTAATTCCCTCAGCATCACCCGACTTAATTTGACTACATTCCATTATCCTCGTTTTGCTTTTGTTGATGTTCATCCTTTCAAGACACTAGCCATTCCGTCCTTTGCTGTCTCTGACAGAATTACAATGTTATCCGCAAACCTCAAAGTTTTTATTTCTTCTCCATGGATTTTAATACTTACTCCGAATTTTTCTTTTGTTTCCTTCACTGCTTTGTAGCCATGTGTTTACTAAATAGAGACCATGTTTTAGTTATTAAACAGCAACTGAGCAGTAAAATTTCAAGGGTAAGATTTTTTTGATTAGCAGAAATATTGCCTTAAACCTACAATTGTAGGACTTTTAATTTTAAATGGAGTTTTTCCTTTGGTTAAAAACGTATATTTATAGTAGGATCAGTTATAGTAAGGCAGCGCTCAGAAGTGGTGGATGACAGCAGTTTCTTTCTGCTGACGTATTAATCCATATTCGAATTATTACGTACTAGGAGCTAAAACAAAGTATGACTATATAATTAGGCTGTCCGCCCGCGGTAGCTGAGTGGTCAGCGCAACAGAATGTCAATCCTCAGGGCCCGGGTTCGATTCCCGGCTGGGTCAGGGATTTTCTCCGCTCATTGACCGAGTGTTGTGTTGTCCTAATCATTATCATTTCATCACCATCGACGCACAAGTTGCCGAAGTGGCGTCAAATCGAAAGACTCGCACCTGGCGAACGGTATACCCGATGGGAGGCCCTAGTTCAAATGGCTCTGAGCACTATGCGACTTAACTTCTGAGGTCATCAGTCCCCTAGAACTTAGAACTAATTAAACCTAACTATCCTAAGGACATCACACACATCCATGCCCGAGGCAGGATTCGAACCTGTGACCGTAGCGGTGGCAGGGTTCCAGACTGTAGCGCCTAGAACCGTGCGGCCACTCCGGCCGGCGAGGCCCTAGTCACATTTAGATTTAGATTAGGCTACAATTTGGAGCATAAAGAAGAAAACAATAATACGGTACTATATCATGTGGCAGTGTTGCTATCACTTTTCATATATCACACGAATAGATATTTATGTGTTTAATAGCAATAAATAACAAATGTTGTAATGTGACTTCTCTAACGAATGAAATGTCCTCTGTGTCACGACTTTACCCTAGATGTAGCTTGAATGCACGGCCAGCAGGAATGGCAGATGGCTGTTGCATAATTACTAAGCACCGACAGTCCATTCAGACAACAAACAAAACACATCTGCGGCAGAGTGCTCCATCAAAGGAAGCTAAGGGAATTGAGAAACATAACAGACATCCCATTGGGAGTACTGAAAGCAATGAAAACAAATGAAATTATTGGCAACAGTCTATGATCGATATCGACGGTTTTTTTCCAATTTTCGAATTTCCCATGACAATCTGAGAGTTGCGAAATATATTATGCTGGGCTTTTGCTAATAATACAAGAACTGTGTAAACCGTAAGTGCAGTTAACATACTATCAGTAACCTATTCATCAAATGCATAAGCCCATTTCATTGTTAGGGAATCGTGCATACACTGAGGTTATGAAACTTCATGGCAGATTAAAACTGTGTGCCGAACCGAGACTCGAACTCGGGACCTTTTCTTTTCGCGCGTAAGTTCTCTAGTAATTGATCTACCCAAGCACGACTCACGGACTGTCCTCACAGCTTTACTTCCGCCAGTAACTCGTCTCCTACCTTTAAAACTTCACAGAAGCTCTCTTGCGAAACTTGCAGAACTAGTGCTCCTGGAAGAAAGGATGTTGCGGAGACATGGTTTTGCCACAGCCTGGAGGATGTTTCCAGAATGAAATTTTCACTCTGCAACGGAGTGTGTGCTGATATGAAACTTCCTGGCATATTAAAACTGTGTGCTGGACCGATACTTGAACTCGGGACGCTTGCCTTTCTCTGACAAGTGCTTTACAAGGTTAAGCCTAAGATCGTACCTCAAGGAGACCATTTGTGAAAAGTGAGACATTTAGAGTGGTGAAATTATTCATAGTTGATGATTATGTACCATACTAAACAACATGTCATAGTTCTCTTATAAAAAGAAAAATATTTCTATTGGGGCAAGTCAATCTCTTACACAAACACAATTATTCAAAACGAGTTAGTAGAGAAGATTTTGAAAGTAGTATATTTTCCAATAGTGATTTCGTACCAGGACATGATTCAACACTAAACACAGAAGAAATACGATGAGAGACATAATGATGAAACAGATTGTATGTGGAGGATTGTTGAAACACAGATCCCAGAAATTAAATAAAAGACAGGTTTGTATGTAAAATGGAAATACAGGGTGTATCAAAAAGAATCATCCGATTTGGCATGTTTATATCTCTGAAACTAATATATATATACAATGAATTTTGTTTTTTGATGAACGGGAAACTCGAAAAGTTTTTTTTTCATGCCTTTTCATACGTGCACGCCATATGTCAATGGTATTCAAATCGTTCCCAGACTGCAGCGAGCATGTCTTGAGTTACAGCTTCCACAGCTGCTGTTATGCGATTTCTCTGTTCACTCACTGTTGTTGGTAATGGAGGCACATAAAAAGAGTCTTTTATAAGCCTCCACATGAAATAATCACATTGTCCGGTCCGGTGACCTTGGAGGCCAGTAATGTAGGGTTGAATCTTTTGGTCCAGTGCAACCGATCCGTGGTTTAGTAATCCATTGATTTAAAAATTCCCGCATTTCCAGATGCCAGTTTGGCGGTGCCCCATCCTGTTGTAAATGATGTCGTTCGAATCGATCTACAGCTGTGGGAAAAGAAAGTTCTCAAGCATATCGAGATATGTGCTTCCTGTAACAGTGTTCTCTGTAAAGAAAAATGGACCATGCACCTTTTCCCATGGAACTGCACAAAACATATTAAATTCTGGAGAGTCCCTCTCATGTTGTACAACTTCGTGTGGTTGTTCCGTATCCCATATTCTCACATTATGACGGTTCACCTGTCCGTTTAAATGGAATGTTGCCTCGTCATAACATCTACATCTACGTGATTACCCTGCTATTTACAATAAAGAGCTTGGAAGAGGGTTCAGTGAACTACCTTCAAGCTGTCTCTCTACCGTTCCACTCTCGAACGGCACGCGGAAAAAACGAGCACTTAAATTTTTCTGTGCGAGCCCTGATGTCTCTTATTTCATCCTGATGATCATTTCTCCCTGTGTAGGTGGGTGCCAACAGAATGTTTTCGCAATCGGAGGAGAAACTGGTGATTGAAATTTCATGAGAAGATCCCGTCGCAACGAAAAACGCCTTTGTTTTAGTGATTGCCACTCCAATTTACGTATCATGTCTGTGACACTATCTCCCCTATTTCACGATAATACAAAACGAGCTGCCCTTCTTTGTACTGTTCGGATGTCATCCGTCAGTCCCACCTAATGCGGATCCCACACCGCACAGCAATACTCCAGAATAGGGCGGACAAGCGTGGTGTAAGCAGTCTCTTTAGTAGACCTGTTGCCACTTCTGTGTTCTGCCAATGAATCGCAGTCTTTGGTTGTCTCTACCCACAATATTATCTATGTGATCGTTCCAGTTTAGGATATCTGTAATTGTAACCCCCAGGTATTTAGCTGAATTTACAGCCTTCAGACTTGTTTGTCACTAAATACTAAGCGTAGAAGAAAACTGTCATCCTCCATCTTTTCAAGAACGAAATTACAGAATTCAGCATGTTGTTGTTTGTCACCTTCACGAAGGGCTTGCAGAAGCTGGTTTTTGTATGGTTTCATGTGTAAACGTCGACGCAACACACGCCAGACGGACATCGGGGCAAGTTGAGCTATCAAGCTGCACGGCGAACGGATTTCTAAGGATGCGTTTGACGTCTGTGTCACACACTCGGGGACGATCCAGCGATTTGCCTTAACACAAACAACCTGTTTCTCGGAACTGTTCATGCCATCGTCTAACGTTCTCTGCTGTAGGAGGATCCACACCTTACCTGGTAAGAAAGTCTTTCTGAACAGTTATTACTGACCAGCACTGCGCAAAAACGTAGAACAAAAAACGCTTTCTGATGTCCCGACACCATTTCTACTTGAACTGAGGTGGCCGCACACTGCTGCTACCTAGCGGGAGCCATGTAAAACTCGAGAGTTTGTTCTTTCCAACAGTACGTTGTTCACGCATATATCTGAAATAACAAATTAGTTATGATTTTTTTAATCGGATGATTCTTTTTGATACATTATCTGGTCAAAAGTTTCTGGACATATATCGGTGGATATCAGTATGGGGTGGGTCCATCCTTTACCTTTTTGACAACTTGAACTTTTCTGGGAACACTTTCAATGAAGTGTCTAAATGTCTTTGGGAGATGGCAGCTAATTCCACTTCAAGAGTCGAAAACAGGTGAGGTAGTAACGTTGGTGCCGAGGTCCTGAGCTAACTCAACATCCTAACTCATTCATAAGGTGTTTCACTAGGTTCGTGTCGGAACTCTGGGCAAGCCAGTGCATTTCAGGAATATTATTTTCCGAAAATCATTGCCTCACAGATACTGCTTAATGACACAGTGCGTTGTCATGTTGATACAGACGGTCACCATCTCCGCAGTGTTTCGTCTACTGTACGAAGTACACAATGCTGTAAAATGTGTTTATATACATCGACATTAAGCGTTTTCTTAAGCGCTATTAGGGGACCACATCCTAACCAAGAAAAATATTTCCATACCGTAACATTACCTCCTTTGTACTTCAGCGTCGCCACTACATATGATTAGAGTTGCCAGGTCTAGAAATATAAAGGCAGTACTCGACGTTATACGTAGCCGTCCCCTGTCTGATGTTCGAGTACTTCCCCGGGCATGAGTGTGTGTTATCCTTAGCCCAAGTTAGTTCAAGTTTGATTAAGTAGTGTGTAAGCCTAGGGACCGATGACCACAGCAGTTTGGTCCAACAGGAACTTACCACAAATTTCCAAAAATTTAGCCAGAGATTTTGCCCTAAAAGCTCGACAGTATATTTTGAATAAAAATTAGCAGTTGGGTATTTTCAATCGATTATTAATAATCAGTTACAGTCCGTTTTCTTGCGAGATAACCTCACACATGCTAAACTAAAAAGAAAATGAATCAGTAAAGAGCCTTATAATTTGGCAATTATGACAGCAACCAAGTGCTCAGTCTTCTAAATTTCTGTCTTCTTCCTAAGAATCTTATGTCAAAATAGACTAAAAGTTCTTCAATAAACAAAAGAACCAATCATCTCGATATTTAGTAACTCTGGCGATTTCAGTTAAACTTATGAAGAAAGAACAATAATCTGTAGCGGAATAGCAATATATCTCATCTGAATCCACTTTGTCAACGAGGTTATTTTTCTTGGAAATCGTTTAGGGATATCTTGGCTATACAATTTTCAAATTAAGCAACAACATCATCTGCGTGATTGTGTCAGTTTGCAATTTATTGCATTTCCTTGTCCATTACGGCGTTAAACACTTACAGAAGTTGGTGTTGTGGCCTACAACGGCAACGTAATATTCTGCTGGTTTCAATAATTACAAATAACATTCTTCATTACGTACTTGCACGTCTCAACACCGATAAGGCCGCGCGGGATTAGCCGAGCGGTCTTCGGCGCTGCAGTCATGGACTGTGCGGCTGGTCCCGGCGGAGGTTCGAGTCCTCCCTCGGGCATGGGTGTGTGTGTTTGTCCTCAGGATAATTTAGGTTAAGTAGTGTGTAAGCTTTGGGACTGATGACCTTTGCAGTTAAGTCCCATAAGATTTCACATCCATTTGAACACCCCAACACCGATAAGAGAGACGCGCGAACGTGGAGGGACGGGTCAGGATGGCATCGGCTGATGAGCACATTCTACTTTGCATCTCTCAGCGTGTTAGTGTCGTGTGTGAGCTTCGTTCGGCCTACGAAGAAAACCATAGGATACAGACATAGCATTGCTTGGTATATCTACGTATCCTTATGGTTGGGGAGATCAAAAACTTTCCGTTTGAGGGCACTGCTGCAGCGTATATGCACCTAATGCGACTCCGATGCCTGTCTGTAAGCACCGACTTGTAGGCAAGGAATTAGTGCGACATTTGTGCCTTCCCAACGTCCGTGGAATAAATGTGGAAACGGGATCAATGGTGACGTTATTACCAATGAGTCCAAACAGGACCAATGTGCTGTTACTCTTTTCTTGGCTGCGGAAGGACAAACACCGGTGGACATCTATCGGATGCTGGAGAACATGTATGGAACAGCCTGTCGAAAACCATCGTTCTGGAATAATGCGCAACAAAGGGTGGTGCTGCTTCGTGGTAACTACACGTCCCCATATCGTAAATGAGGAGCGCCGGAACAAAAACCGTTAAATCCACATTTACTGTTAATACAGAAAGTAACAAATAGTGATCTCTGAGTGGTTGCACAAGCTATAAAAAGAAGAAACACACCATGATGCAGTAACAGGAAACACTATTCAGAATCTCCTATCGATTACCAGATTTCTCTTACTATTACCCAGATATTAAACGCAACAAAAGGGAGATATCTGATTCTGATCCGACCGCTTGGAGTTATCGGATCTTTCTCCGACCACATTGGATATATCGAGTTTTGTATGGGCAGCGTAGTTCGATACTTTCGTACTGCGACTATGGGAGTGTTTCGGCACTGGTCATTTGCTGCCAGTCAAGTGACGCAAACATCGAGACATTAATACGGATCCGTCATACCAACACATAACACGTTGGGGTTGTGCTATTGTGGGGTGTAAAATGGATGAAAGCCGCGTAGTGAAAGACAGACCCAGAAGACGAGAAAAGAAAACAGCAGTGGAACGAGAAAACCGGTATGTATAGCAAACGTGTTGTCGCACTGCGTTATTAGGGCATGTGGCCTTCATGGGTTATAAGGGTTGCTTGCTTTTTGTGGGTATCGTGATGCTGATCCTCTAGGATTAGACCTTGCAAGCATAATTCAGCAAAGTTACAATATTCAAGAATATCGATGAGATATCTTCTTCGAAACAGGCAAAGGTTTTATAAAAATCATTCAAAAGTGGCACAGGACGTGTTCCTTACTCGTTTAATTGCTCACATGCACCACGACGGAGAAGAGAAAGTAGAGTATCACCAGGAAAGGAAAGGATGGACGTGCATTCAATACCACATAGTACCTAACGGATGTAAGACAAAATAGACTGTATGTAACGAATTTTTTATGAAGCTGTTTTCTGTCAAAAAGGATACCCGGCCACTGTGGCCGAGCGGTCCGGAACCACGCGGTTGCTGCGGTCGCAGGTTCGAATCCTGCCTCCGGCATGGATGTGTGTGATGTCCTTAGGTTAGTTAGGTTTACGTAGTTCTAAGTCTAGGGGACTGATGACCTCAGATGTTAAGTCCCATAGAGCCATTTGAATCAAAAAGGATAGGGTGCATGCAATAGCTAAGACAGCGTTTGAGGGACGGGTTCCTAAAGAAGGACGAGGTGGGGACCGGAATTCCGTAAAATCAGCTGAGAAGAAGGCAAAATTGAGAGAATTTTTAGGTAAACTTCCGGCAGCCGAGAGCCACTATAACATACATAAATCCAAACGTATTTATTTGTCCTGCGAGCTAAGTCAAAGGAAACTACAGAAACTATACAACGATCTGATTCCTCCGCATTTGCAGATCAAGAAGTCTATGTTTCACGAAGTACTTACGCGCTCGTTTAATATTGGTTTTCGGTAACCCTCCTCTGATGCTTGCAGTACATGCATGTCCGCCCCCGGTAGCTGAGTAGAGGGTTTAGCTACCCTCTGTAATAAAAAAGCTGAGTGAACGGATCAACGAACAACCTGAACGAGTGTCATCGGACGTCCGCCATGAACAAATTCAACGAACAATATAGAACAAAATGAGATCAAAAAAAAGAAAAAAGTGGTGATCGCGACACAATGTCAATCCTAAGGGCACGGGTTTGATTCCCGGCTGGGTTGGAGATTTTCCTCTGCTCAGGGACTGGGTGTTGTGTTGTCCTAACCATCATCATTTCATCCCCATCGACGCGAAAGTCGCCGAAGTTGCGTCAAATCGAAAGACTTGCACCCGGCGAACGGTCTACCCGACGGGAGGCCCTAGCCACTCCACATTTTATTTTAGTACATGCATTGTATCAGCACAAAAAATAAGGTCGCAACCTATCCTCACAGGAAGAGAGTCTTAATGAAAGAGAAACGAGTACATACCTTACGTGCAAAGGCATTTTATAACTTGTGTAAAACCAATGATCCTGATTCAGTGTCATTCTGTTTTGACTTACAAGTCCAACCCCTGCCTATCCAAGAATCATTTTATGCACGACAAATCAGTTTCTATACCCATTGTTTCGTCGGAATGGACTCGAGGAACCCAACGCTTTATCAATGGACCGAGGACATAGGCGGCAGAGGGACTACGGAGGTAGGTTCAGCACTCCTGCATTACTTGGATTCGTTGGCATTGGACAGAACAAGAATGTGGAGGGTCAAAACAAAAATTCCCACATCATACGCACCATCATGTTTTGGCTTGTCAAAAAATCACCTGCACAATTAGAGGAAATAAATTTGACATTTCCAGTAAAAGGCCATAGCTTTCTCCCGGCAGACCGTGTGTTGAGAAGCACCTTAGGACAACACCGGCTATTACACAAATTGACGAATATCAAACAATATACAAGGAGCATGGTACTGTACGAACCTTAGGACAGGATTATGTCTTACAAAATATTAAATCCCTTGGAGAATCCTACAAAAAGGTTCCTGGATTGAGGGACATAAAACGATGTAACTTCAAGAAATACATCGTCATTCAGGGATAAAGACAGAATAGACAGGCAAAAACATTGTTGTTGTTGCGGCCTTGGTCCAGAGACTGGTTTGATGCAGCTCTCCATGCCACTGCATCCTGTGCAAGCGTCTTCATCTCCCAGTACTTACTGCAACCTACATCCTTCTGAATCTGCTTAGTGTATTCATCTCTTGGTCTCCCTCTACGATTTTTACCCTCCACGATTCCCCCATCACTAAACTGGTGATCCCTTGATGCCGCAGAACGTGTCCTACTAACCGATCCGTTTCTTCTAGTCAAGCTGTGCCACAAATTCCTCTTCTCCCCGATTCTGTTCAGTACCTCCTCATTAGTTATATGATCTACCCACCTAATCTTCAGCATTCTTCGGTAGCACCACGTTTCGAAAGCTTCTATTCTCTTCTTGTCTAAACTATTTACCGTCCATGTTTCACATCCGTACATGGCTACACTCCATGCAAATACTTTTAGAAAAGACTTCCTGACACTTAGATCCACACTCGATGTTAATAAATTTCTCTTCTTCAGAAACGCTTTTCTTGCCATTGCTAGTCTACATTTTATATCTTCCCTACTTCGACAATCATCACTTATTTTGCTCCCAAAATAGTAGAACTCATCTACTACTTTAAGATTCTCATTTCCTAATCTAATTCCCTCAGTATCACCTGATTTAATTAGACTACATTCCATTATCCTCGTTTTGCTTTTGTTGATGTTCATCTTATATCCGCCTTCCAAAACATTGTCCATTCCGTTCAACTGCTCTCCCAGATCCTTTGCTGTCTCTGACAGAATTACAATGTTATCAGCAAACCTCAAAGTTTTTACTTCTTCTCCATAGATATTACTTCCAACTCCAAATTTTTCTTTTGTGTCCTTTACTGCTTGCTCAATATACATATTGAATAACATCGGGGAGAGGCTACAACCCTGTCTCACTCCCTTCCCAATCGCTGCTTCCCTTTCATGCCCCTCGTTTCTTACAACTGCCATCTGGTTCTTGTACAAATTTTAAATAGCCTTTCGCTCCCTGTATTTAACCCCTGCCACCTTGAGAATTTGAAATTACGATTAAAATACTACCGGAATTACAAGCATGAAGCTGTTGCGGAAAGGAAGCGATTCTGTATTTTAAATGGCGCAGAAACCATCCACAGACATTGGAGACTGTAGATGTACGGCATAGTCTGACAGCGGCCAAGAAACATGATGAGCGAGGTTTGCTGGACAAGCAGTCTGGAAGGGACTGGGCAATGGATGCTCGTTTCCTGTGGTACAAGAGCCTGCTTAATGACTGTGAAATCCACGAAGAAGATGCAGATGAAGATACTGTACTCGCAGATGAGCAGTGTGATTGTTTGGAAGATGAATTGACATTGATAATATAATAACTATATTGTATTATAAAACATGTTGTCCCCGATAAAACCTGCCTTGTGGTCTCAATAGTGTGTTCCTTGGCCGGCCGGAGTGGCCGTGCGGCTCTAGGCGCTACAGTCTGGAGCCGAGCGTCCGCTACGGTCGCAGGTTCTAATCCTGCCTCGGGCATGGATGTTTGTGATGTCCTTAGGTTAGTTAGGTTTAATTAGTTCTAAGTTCTAGGCGACTGATGACCTCAGAAGTTAAGTCGCATAGTGCTCAGAGCCATTTGAACCGGCCATTTGTATTCCTTGCTGGACTACTCCTGGGCGTTGTTTTCCGAGCGTCGAATAAGTGCTTCCCGGGAGTTGTCGGATTTTGATTCAGTTGCGTTTTTCACCTGACGATATAAAAACTTATGTCGCGTTGTGCTGAATATTGCCGGCCGCGGTGGTCTAGCGGTTCTAGGCGCATCAGTCCGGAACCGCGCGGCTGCTACGGTCGCAGGTTCGAATCCTGCCTCGGGCATGGATGTGTGTGATGTCCTTAGGTTAGTTAGGTTTAAGTAGTTCTAAGTTCTAGGGGACTGATGACCACAGATGTTAAGTCCCATAGTGCTCAGAGCCATTTGAACCATTTGTGCTGAATATTATGTTGTGGCAGCATGTATTACCCCCGTATCTCCCCCCTGCAGGTTAAACACGCGAATACAGCAAAAGTGGATTTATCGGGTTTTGTTCCGGCACTCCTCAAATGTCGTAACGCCTCATAGGCGTGATTATCAGGCCTTGGGCCGCTTAAAAAAGGCCTTGAAGGGTCGACTGTTCCTCTTGGACAAGAATATGCAGCAAGCAGTTAGAAACTTCTTCACACAGCAGGACACGGTGTTCTACTACGCCGGTATCTTCAACCTGGTGCGCCTGGTGTTCACAGCAGTTTTGCCTGATTTACATACCGGTTCTGGACTGCACGGCCTCCGAACGGAAACTTTTTGATCGCCCCTTTATAGGGTGTTTGAAAATTTCCGTTACAAACTTCTAGGACTTGTATAGGGGAGTGAGTACATAATAATCTGAATAGAAACCCATGTCCGGAAACGTACCGTTTTCCTTCTACGACGCTTTCATTTCGATGTTTAACGCATCCACTTTTGATTAATTTAGAGAGATCCGCTTCAGTTATGCTAATGTTTATTTAAACCACGACCGATTTAGAGATTTCAATATCCCATCTACAGGTGTCATCCACTTCTGCTTGAGGAACTGAATTAGGCTTGACGCATTACAATTATTATGTAACAGTTGGAAAGGGAACATCCATTTATCACTTAACCTCATATGTTTATATTAAGACTGAAACAACACATGTTTACTGAGCCGTGCTGCGGCTCGCGTTGGTGTTGTTTGTAGGTTTCCGCCCTCTGTTGGAGGCCAGACCGTATCGTTTAGTTAACATGGTTGCGGTTGTTTGTCTTCTGCTCGTGTTAACTGGCGTCACTCGGTTTCGCAAGCGATGCCTGTCCGCTAGTGGCAGCAGCGGCGGTTATCGATATGTAGTAACTGTTGCCCTATCTTTGGGGCCACGTTGTCGGTTTTCCGTGTCGTGTGAGTGTAGCAGTTCGGTTGGGGACTCAGGGGAAGCCAGGTCCGCGCAGTGCCAGAGCACGCCGGGACCGCTGGCGGCACGCATGGACTGCCGGATGGAAGGGCTGTGGTCACGAGGGTGCACGACCTCGTCGTAAACCGGGTCCAGCAAGCCTTAAGATGAGTGCAATTTCAATTCAAGTAGAGAAACCTCCACCATTGTGACATCTCGCGATTCTACAGTGACTTGGGTTCGTGTTGCTGCTCGTAGTGTCGCCGAGGCGAAGAGCAGCGAGTGAAGTGCTTGGGGAAGGCGGATCTGAATAGCTTTCCTCGACTTCTTTTTGCTATTTACTGCGTTCAACTTGTTACAATTTGTTAAGTTAAACCAACGGTATTTTTCCTGCCTGGTGACCGCTAGCGCCCCAGTTATCTGCCCTGGGAGTTAGTTTATGTAACGGTAGTGTACACGTTTCCTCGCCTTGCCGCTGTTGTCCGGTATGGCGTCTAGTTTTGACACCTTTCTTGATTGTAGGCCGGTTGGTGATTCTTCTACTCTCGTGGTAGTGATTCCTTTCTCGTTCTGGGCGTTCTAAACACAGTATTCTGGGGACTTAGAGCAGACCGCCGGTTCCGGCTTTGGCGTATTATTCCATCGTTTATCGGACGTCAGGTAGCGTCAGCACGATTATCATTAGCCATTCGTTAGTCTGAGTTACCATCTTATGAAGTGAATGCAACTCTCGGCTGCCTATCTCATCGCTCGCGGAAGTGTTTGTTGCCGGACCTTCTCACAGGTCGATTCCTGGAGCACCGTCCGTGGCCACTTGGTTATTGTAAGATATGTGTGTTCTAAAAGGAGGTCTGATGGCCAGTAGGTCAGTGTAACGCTCCTTTAGTCCTTGTGTTTTGTTATTGTATTATTTATTAAAATACCTTGTAATGCGTGCATTGAAGGTTATACAGGGTGAGTCACCTAACGTTACCGCTGCGTATACTTCATAAACCACATCAAATACTGGCGTATCGATTTCACAGACCGAACGTGAGGAGAGGGGCTAGTGTAATTGGTTAATACAAACTATAAAAAAAATGCACGGAAGTATGTTTTTTAACACAAAAATACGTTTTTTTTTTAAATGGAACCCTGTTAGTTTTGTTAGCACATCTGAACATATAAACAAATACGTAATCAGTGCCGTTCGTTGCATTGTAAAATGTTAATTACATCCGGAGATATTGTAACCTAAAGTTGACGCTTGAGTACCACTCCTCCGCTGTTCGATCGTGTGTATCGGAGAGCACCGAATTATGTAGGGATCCAAAGGGAACGGTGATGGACCTTAGGTACAGAAGAGACTGGAACAGAACATTACGTCCACATGCTAACACCTTTTTATTGGTCTTTTTCACTGACGCACATGTACATTACCATGAGGGGTGACGTACACGTACACACATGGTTTCCGTTTTCAATTACGGAGTGGAATAGAGTGTGTCCCTACATGTCAGGCCAATAGATGTTCAATGTGGTGGCCATCATTTGCTGCACACAATTGCAATCTCTGGCGTAATGAATGTCGTACACGCCGCAGTACATCTGGTGTAATGTCACCGCAGGCTGCCACAATACGTTGTTTCATATCCTCTGGGGTTGTACGCACATCACGGTACACATTCTCCGTTAACGTACCGCACAGAAAGAAGTCTAGAGGTGTAAGATCAGGAAAACGGGCTGGCCAATTTATGCGTCCTCCACGTCCTATGAAACGCCCGTCGAACGTGTACCTCACCCCTCATGGTAATGTACATGTGCGTCAGTGAAAAAGACCAATAAAAAGGTGTTAGCATGTGGACGTAATGTGCTGTTCCAGTCTCTTTTGTACCTAAGGTCCATCACCGTTCCCTTTGGATCCCTACGTAATTCGGTGCTCTCCGATACACACGATCGAACAGCGGAGGAGTGGTACTCAAGCGTCAACTTTAGGTTACAATATCTACGGATGTAATTAACATTTTACAATGCAACGAACGACACTGATTACGTATTTGTTTATATGTTCAGATGTGCTGACAAAAATAACGGGGTTCCATTTAAAAAACGTAGGTTTGTGTTAAAAAACATACTTCCGTGCATTTTTTTATGGTTTGTATTAACCAATTACACTAGCCCCTCTCCTCACGTTCGGTCTGTGGAATCGATTCGTCAGTATTTGATGTGGTTTACGAAATATATCCAGCGGTAATGTTAGGTGACTCACCCTGTATATGTCTAGTTAATAGTTCTGGTCGCCATCTGGAATAAGTCTAGCAGTGTGGTGTTCACTGGATGTTAAGGGTTGTGTACAAAGTTTACCATCATCTTATTTCATCCGTTTGGTGATCAGTTGCTTGTTTTTTTAAATTAACCTTTGATACTGTATTTGCTGTTTGACAGCAGGTTTTTAAATTTTTTATATTGTTGCCGTTCCTGGCGTGTAAGGCCTTCAGCCGTGATTGTGGTCATTTGCCTTAAAATTCTAATTTGATGTTTATATTTTAGCAGTAAGCCTTAAAACCTTATTTACAGCCAGTCCTGGCGTCTGATGTCTTCTGCTGTGTTTGTGGCTACTTGCATTTAATATTTCAATGCCTGTAATTTGTAAGTTGCAGCGAGTTTTAAACAATTCTTAATTTACTGCCATTCCTGGCGTGTAAGGCCTTCTGCCCAGATCACAGTGGCTTGCTTTTAAAACATTATCTGTATTTAATGATGATTTGCTAAAATGTAACTCATTGAAAACACTATTATTTACACAGCTGTTTAGTCCTTCATTAATAACGTCTGATATTTTTATTTATTGTTGATTCTGGAATTACTGGTTAAAATAAATTGTGTGTAACCGTAAAAGGCAACCAGTAGTAACTGATTATGGCCCCGTCCACAATGGTAACCGAATCCTGCCTTCCCTTGACTAAAACGTTTCATTTACACTATTCCAAAACAAAAAAAGAACCCAAAATACTGTATGTACAGAACGGTTCTGATGCATTACATCAGTGGGTCGATGTGGCAACCCCCAACGTTGCTACAGACATTGTACCTACGAAGCATGTTGTGGTACACACTCTTCATCCCACCTGGTGTCTCTTCAATTCCTATTGTAGGGGCCAGAACTTGTGCCAGCAGATCTTCCTCTGTCTTTACACAAGTCTGGTAAATTAAACTTTGCATGCGACCCCACAAGAAGGAGTCCGTACGAGTAATACACGCAGCACACGTCATCCTGTTAACCCTATTGCATACCAGGAAAAGCAGCGCTGAACAATTTTCTCTTTTTCCAGCACACGTGGCGGCGTTACACATTTGAAATGAAACCGTCGCAGAACGAAACGGTACCTTTCCAGACATGGGTTTCTATTCAAAATCCCCTATACAGGACCTAGAAGTTTTAAAGGGAATTTCTGAACACCTTGTATATCTCCTTATTTATCTTTTTACTTACTAGTTTTGTGACGTTACAAGGGATACTGTAATAGTATAACTAATTTGCTGGATGTGGTAATGTGTACTGCGGAAGAACAGTTGGGGTGTAGCAAGCACAAGTCAATATATTTATGGTTCAAAATGACTCTGAGCACTATGGGACTCAACATCTTAGGTCATAAGTCCCCTAGAACTTAGAACTACTTAAACCTAACTAACCTAAGAACATCACACACACCCATGCCCGAGGCAGGATTCGAACCTGCGACCGTAGCAGTCCCGCGGTTCCGGACTGCAGCGCCAGAACCGCTAGACCACCGCGGCCGGCTATATTTATGGAGCCACATTCTTAATAAAGAGAGGAGGCAGCATATAACAGTTTGACATTGAATTACTTAGTTACATAATTGCCTATGTCTCAGTGCATAACTTGGTACATATGTTAATAATGTAAGGTGTGCTTGTTTCGCTAATCATTGGATTTGCTGGGTATCTGATCACTGAAATAGGAGTACTCCATAAACATAAGAACTCTTCAAAATAGCTCAAAACTCAAATTTAAAGCATAGTAGCAGGGATAATATTCTGGACATTAAAGAACATGTTTTATACAGAAATTAAGTTGTAAGGATGTTTGAGAACCTCTGCATAATAAGTTATTGTCTTTTATTGTGAAGGTACTGTTCAGTTTTCGATCTATGTAGAGCAAAATGAGTATTTCGTATGCCACACCTTTTAGGCAAAGACGTGATTAAACAAAAGAAGAGGGGTGAAACTGCCAAAAAGTGGAGTACCCTTAAATATGTAAATAATCTGATGATTGTCTACAAAATAATATAAGGTATTTTAGTTTTACGTATTTTAATATTGTAATGCATGATGGTCATGTTTGGAAATAATATATTTGACTAATGTAGTGTCAGCCGGCCGGTGTGGCCGTGCGGTTCTAAGCGCTTCAGTTTGGAACCGCGTGACCGCTACGGTCGCAGGTTCGAATCCCGCCTCGGGCATGGATGTGTGTGATGTCCTTAGGTTAGTTAGGTTTAAGTAGTTCTAAGTTCTAGGGGACTGATGACCTTAGAAGTTAAGTCCCATAGTGCTCAGAGCCATTTGAACCATTTTTTAATGTAGTGTCACGTAACCGGACACGGGACAGAGGATAGGGGACAAAGGTCGGGGTCTTTTGATCGGGTGCGGTGTGGCGGCACGGTAGCTCAGCGTGTTCGGTCAGAGGGTTGCGTGCCCTCTGCAATAAAAAAAAAACTGAGTTAATCGATCAATAACGAACTTACACAGTTGTCTTACGACGTCCGCCCCGAGCAGATGCAACGATCAAAAGCGAACAAAATGAGATTTAAAAAAAAAATTTAAAAAAAAGCGGGTCTAGGCGCTACAGTCTGGAACCGTCGACCGCTACGGTCGCAGGTTCGAATCCTGCCTCGGGCATGGATGTGTGTGACGTCCTTAGGTTAGTTAGGTTTAAGTAGTTCTAAGTTCTAGGGACCTGATGACCTCAGAAGTTAAGTTCCATAGTGCTCAGAGCCATTTGAACCTTTTTTTTTTTTCATTCACTGCTGTAATAAGGCTGGCTATTTACTCAATATAGGGCGCGAATGCAACTGTGCACAACCGAACCCCTTTTGCAGACGAGTCATGATAAAAGGTTGTGTACAACCCCGAGTGAAGTTGCAGTGTGGAATGTGCGTTTGTTGTGTAAAAACCCTAGTAAAAGTCTGACAGGCCGGACTTTGTATGTAGTTGCCCAACCACGACCATAAAAAGCCACACATATCCGGTAACATCAGGACATCTGGCAACGCGATACCCAAACCCTTCCAACGAACTGCCATTGGGTACAGTGTGATTCGTCACTACAAATTACTCGTTTCCATCGTTGTCACAAGACAGCCAGAGAAGAATTACTAATTGCAGAAATGCTCTCCAGACCGCGCATTTGAAGCAAAGGAGAGAGAAAGCCGTTTGACGTCAAGCACGTGGCGCGGCCTTGGGATACAAACGCAGTCAGTAATGGATGCGGGTGCCGTCGCCAGGTAACCGCCGACAGCAGCTGTCTCTGACCGATGGCGGAGGAAGCAGTGGCAGCCGGTAGCCAGGTGTACAATAGGGAACTGCGCCAGTGAACACGGAAACAGCGTAGACTACGGACGAGGGATAGCGCGCAGCGTGGGTGATCTTTTCTGGCTTACCAGGCTAGCCGGGTGTCAAGGTACGTCTACAGTGTACAGTATTTCTGTCAGTCGTAACACAAAACAATAAAACAGAATATACAAACGGAGTACGTTTGTTTGTCTTCAAAGCAGTCTCCAACGCCTACAATACAGTTTTGACAACATTTATAGTATTACAGGAGAAATCTAAGGCTCATTTATGAATCAACTCAGTCTTTGGACTCACACGTCTTTTGAAGCTGGTGGAACAAATGGCAGATAGATGTGTTCTATGTCTAAGTTCGTTGCCTCCCTACAGGCACGGATCCAAGGGGCATAGAGGGGAAGAGCGGTGGGGAAGGGGGGATGGGGGCTGTTGGAGCACTTGCGCGGAATGAAACTTCTGTGAAGAGACGTTTCTGCAGAGCCTGGGACTCTTGCTGGTATAAGCGACTCTTCACAGATAGTATACAGGCACCAGGTTGTGATGACTGACCTATCTGATCGAGAGGTCTAGGTTAGATTGAACGTTGCTGCCATCTATGTGGCGGAGCCAACGAATGTGAAAGAAAAAAAGACCTGGATATGGTGACAGACTGATCTGTAGCTTAGCCTGAGATCTAGGTTAGGCTGGAATGCGACAGTTTGGTCATGAGTTGGCGAGTCAACGAATATGAAAGCAAAAAGGTACCTAAAGTGTATTCAATACCGGATAAATGTCAGCACATTCCATCTCTACATATGTGTCTTTGCGCACAACTGTCACTCGATCAAGGGGGGAGTTAATGCTGGGGAGCCGGGGATGTGGGTCGTGGAGGAGATGGGGGGGGGGGGGGGGGGGAGGGGGGAGAGGACATCTATGACCCTCCGTACATCCTTTGTTGATATAAACTACTTTCATTTAATATGCTCCATGTCCATAGGAACTGTATCTGTCGCGCGGGATTAGTCGACAGCCGGCACGGTAGCTCAGCGTGTTCGGTCAGAGGGCTGCGTGCTCTCTGTAATAAAGAAACTGAGTAAAAGAATCTACGATCAACTTGAACGGATGTATTGCGACGTCCGCACAGACCACACGCAACGAACTGTATCGAACAAAATGGAAGGGATAAAAAAAGCGGTCTAGGCGTTGCAGTCATGGACTGTGCGGCAGGTCCCGGCGGAGGTTCGGCATGGTTATGTGTGTTTGTCCTTAGGATAATTTAGGTTAAGTAATGTCTAAGCTTAGGGACTGATGGCCTTAGCAGTTAAATCCCATAAGATTCCACACACATTTGAACATTTTTTGAACTGTATCTCCCTCCCCCCCTCCATCCCCCACCCCTTATACACACACACACACACACACACACATAATCAATATAAACTGCATCGCCCTTAGTTTTAAGGTGCCCAAATGCCTAGGATTTGAATATTAACAACAGTGACAGTGAAATACGTAAAATGTTTTAATTTAACAATTAGCATTTATTTAAATTGTGCATATACATCGTCTTAGCACAACTCCCTAGAAAATTCAATTCAGAAAAATCAGACAAATCATTTTACTTTGAAAATTTTATAAGTACATGTGTCATGCAACGATTTAACTATAATAGCCGCAAACTCTCACAATTTTTCACCTTCATAATTTACGCAATATAAAATGTTAACCACCATCATCGGCCTTTCGCTTAGCAGTACAGTCGGCGAAAAGTAACTTCATAATCCAAATCGTGAGCAGTTATTTCACGCTTAAACAACAGCGTCATTATCCAAGATACTGGGTGCCACAACTTTTGTGGTATTAAAATCGCAGAAACCTGCTCAGCTATGTAACGGTGGCCTCTCAGAAAACTGACGTACTGTACGTATTTCGAGAACCAGTCTCGTTTCATCTCCTGCCAGTGTCGTTGCACTGTAAACAAAACTTCAGCTAGTGTTTAGCCATGCTGTTGTTGTGGTCTTCAGTCCTGAGACTGGTTTGATGCAGCTCTCCATGCTACTGTATCCTGTGCAAGCTCCTTCATCTCCTAGTACTTACTGCAACCTACATCCTTCTGAATCTGCTTGGTGTATTCATCTCTTGGTCTCCCTCTACGATTTTTACACTCCACGCTGCCCTCCGATACTAAATTGGTGATCTCTTGATGACTCAGAACATGTTTCACTTTTTCCTGTCTTGCTTCTTAATCACATGATTTAATAATATTCCGTGTTTCCTTACTCACTACCCTCTGTCCCTTCTTGCGATCTGAAAACATCGCGGAGGCATATGATACAATTCCAGCGGCCAATGGCTCATCAGTTACTGAAGTATGCATTTTTCTTGACAGAAGAAAAACAAAACAAAACTATAGGTACATAAATAACCGAAAAGTATAATGTACTAACGAAGAAAGATGGAGCCTTTAAATGGCGAAAGGCGAAACACTACCCAAAGGCAATAAAATTTAGTACACAGGCAAAATTTATCGTACGGGCAATACTATCACTGCTCACCCCGCCTCTAATTTCCCAAGGTGCCAACGAGGCACGCGCGACACGAGAAACTGTGCCACAACCGCAACGCCGCGCGACCTGGCGCAGGCGCGTGTCGCGTCCCAGTCGCGTCGCGTCGCAATTTGCGCGGTCCCATTTGAACCTCTGAAGTTACAAAAACACGCGCTGCGCTGCGTCGCGCTATACGCGTCTCAATTTGCGCCTAGCCTTAGGCTGGAATTGTATCATATGCCTCCGCGATGTTTTCAGATCGTAAGAAGGGACAGAGGGTAGTGATTAAGAATCAAGGTAGGAAAGTAAAACGAGGTTATCTTCTCGCTGCCTAGTATGCTGGCGCATCTGTACGATCTGCTACAAAAATTTAGAAAGGGATAATCTCCACAGTTGTGATCTCTTTGTGCTCCTGGCATAAAGCGTCCAAGATTAAAGTATAGAAGTATCACTGTGATTACTCTGATATGGGTGTAATAATGTAATACGACACACTGTACTACATGCATGCGAACATCACATTTCCACTGCAAGCTACAAACAGTCGAAAAGCAGTCACAAATAACGATGTTTTAATTGGTTCGCCGTGATGAGAAAATGCATTTCAATTGTTGCATGCACATTATCAGCATTAATAAACTAATTATACAACAGGCTACACAAATGAAGAAAATGGTCGGTATTATTGCGAAAGTAGGAATATCCTAAAAGAGTGTTACGATTAGATATATTTAATTTGTTGAAATGTACTGCTGACAAAGGCAGATCTACTTTCATGACAATGTTTTTCGAACTCCAACTCACAAGGCACACATGGCTAGCTTGTGCATTCCTGTCGCGCACAATATCCTCCGCTACTGACAATACACTGACCGTTGTCTTGTGCGACAGATCAGTTTATTTTTCTCAGTAACAACTATTTTATTCGCGATCACACATTGTCAGTTTGGCAAGCCATAGGTGAGTAACCAGTATCTGGCATGTGCCTATCATTCCGCCTGAAGGAACGCTCGTCATTCTTTTAATACTGCTCAGATCAAGAGAAGGAATAAAATCCTTGGCCAAGTTGCCATTCCAGTCGCTCAGTGTTAAAAATACGATGGGTTACGTGGTTTCCACCAAAATTCCAACGGAATTGGCAATCTATTTTTTTGTGAGTTGTTAATCTTTTCTCATTCGAAGAAGCATCACAGTTTGTGAGTAACGGCCACATTTCTCCTGGTGAATGGTTTAATTGTACTTCCTTTGTCACAGTATAATTTGCCAAACTCATCTCACAGCAGCTATTGAGACAGAATTCCGAAACGGAGTGCCTCATTAAACAAGTAATTGGCAACCACAGAGCTCAGTAGCTTACGAGAAAGCATATAGTGTCGGTTTGCAGTAACATTAAAGAAGAAATTTCATATTTTAGGAAGCTCTTGTTTCGCTATTTGTCGATAACTCTTAAAAAATTACAGTCACTGGAGTGAAATAAATAAAAAGGGAAGTATAAGTACTGATATATCGCCATAGGTAAGAAAGTTCCGTGTGTTTAAGAATTGATAAAACACTATCCTCCTCGTGTGCTATCATTAGCCAAACTTTCGTTTCGATGTCTCGAGCGGTTTAGGAGATATGAGAGATGTTGCGAGTATTTCATTCTCGCGGGCGTGAGATCGGAAGTGAGCGCGCTACATGGGATCCATTTTCTCGAGATGGGAGGCAGATAGAGACCTCCTCCCAAATCTAAACAAAAATTCAGCATGTTAGCTAAATTTCATACGCAGCAACATATACTGTAATACGCACCAAACGCAAAATCATAGCGACCCCTAATTTTCGTTGCAAACTTTTTGAGTTTTGCGTAGTGTCTTACTAAAATGCGTACATCACAATAAGAATGGTCATTAGCGAGGTGATGGGCACTTCGCCATGAAGCTGACATATAACGCTACAACTAAGGCAAAAATCATATATTTTCAGTGAATAGTTTCTGTAAAATCGTTTGAGAAAAATAACAGGTTGCGCGAGCTTCGGTTCTCTCAGGGCAGAGCGTCGCCAGACGGCGCGTTCGAGGAGGGCTGTGGCGGGGAGCGGGAAGGTAGGCCTGCCATATGCTCACTTTGGCATGGCGCATATGGGCAGCGGAAGTATTGCCCATCCGAAAAATCAGCCTTACGGTATACTGAGTTTTATTGTCACTGAGTGGTGTTTCGTTTTTCGCCGTTTAAGCGCTCCATATCTTTTCGTTAGTTCATAATAGTTTTCAGTTACATATATCTGTATACTTTTTTGTTTTGTTTTTTTCTTTTGTCAAGAACAGTGCACAGTTCAATAACTAGTGAGCCGTTAGCCACTGGAAGTATATCTTCTGCCTCCACAATGTTTCCAAATCGTAAGAAGGGACAGACGATTCATGATGAGGGTAGTGAATAAGAAAGTAAGGAATATCATAAAATCATGTGGTCTAGAAGCAAGGAGGGAAAGTAAAACTAGGTTATCTCCCTGCTGCCTGTTATGCTGACGTATCTCTACGATCTATTACAAAAAGTCGAAAAGGCGTAATTTCCACGACACTCAGCGTCACTTGAAAGACATGATGAGCACTATTTGTTTGGGCTGACTCCAGCTACACAATGCAAAAACTGAATTGCCAAGTATCTGCTGAAACACCCGAAAAATGCACCTGACGACTTATAGGAGAGGCCACAGGGTGGTCAGAAACAGTCTGAAAAGCTTATAAGGGTGTTGCAGGGTAGTTTGTACTGAGAAATAAATGTTAAGAAAAAAGTTCGATAAATTGTGCCGTTTCCGAAATAATTAGCATTGAGGCAATTAGGCCGTTGCGCTCAAATTCAAGCGATGTTCCAGAGATGCTGACGCCAAACGTGTGCTTCGTTTAGTTAAGGATACGCCAAAGTAGAGCAATTTCCAGTAACGTAACAATTGTTGGACCATCAACACGCAATAAGTTCTGATAATCTTTCTTTTCTCGTTCAACCACAGTCCTCTTAACAGGTGAATGATCTTTTAAACAATTTTTCATCCACCTTTTTTCTGCTTGCAACTAGCAAGGGCAATTATCACAGCAGGAACATCGTCATCGTCCGACATTCCGAACGACTATTATTGCGCAATATTATTGGCAATACAATTGACAGTATTACTGAGCATTGTAGGGAGAACATCAGTAATACTGCAATTTATTCTTATGCAATATTATTGACCGTCTAGGGGGCGCTATATGGTATCACACGCGAGCTACGGATCGCTGACTATATCGCGTGCAATCGATCGCTCCATTCGACCCGCCACACATTAGCGATCTACCAAGGAATTTCACTCAATATTTCGAACGTCACGCTCCTTAAGGTCTATTACTCTACCGTAGAAAATGAGCGGCTTTGTTTAGCAGCTGTGGCAGTTGTTCACTAACACTTGCAAAAATATATTTAAAGACACTGGAATTGACATTTATTAAAGTTGTTTTGAAACGCTTGTCTTGGGAACTGTAGGCTTGGTTACACAATACATGTTTCTTTGGCGCCAAGTGTGTTGTGTTACACCTTCCTGGTCTGTATTTCGCAAAAACTGCACTTCTTAAAGTCGTCAATTCCTTTTTCATTTATTGGTCTTTTGGTGTAACTTCAAGTATTTACGCAGTGGTTTGAAATCTCGATGTGTTTATAGAAATGTTATTAAATGCAGCGCTGCTGGTTTACAACTCTGGTAAGTTCTGTGAGGGGCCAGGTTATATGAAATGACAAGTGAATTAAGTACTGGCACAGCTGTAGAATAGGTATGCCACTTAATATTACTTCATTCTCTTTAGAAGTTAAAAACTGTAATAATGCATCTTGTTGATACATAAGTAACTCAAAATCGCCAGATGGAGCCGTGTATATTGTGACTTTAGCTTTGGATTTCCCAGGAATTTTCACTTCTACCATACAGCTTCAGATTGCTAATTACTGCAAAATGTGTGGTTATTGCATTTGTATTTCTACTTAACATAACTGTTGGCTTTGGCTTCAACTTCACTTTTAAGAGTGAATTGTGATTATTGAATAACTGTAAGTTCTAACATAAAAGTTCTTACTTTCCACGGGCATAGCGAAATAAAAAAGAAGATAACCATGCATTTTGCATTTAAAAAAACGAATCGTAGCCAGCCAGCCATATTGTCACACGTCGCATGCGATTCATGAAATTGTATATGAATATCAAGGGGTCAGCGATCGATCGCTGCAATTTGCCCACATACATGTAATCTGTGGACAGATCGCACGACCTGCTAGGATTTGTCGCTCGTGTGAGGTAATAGCACACTTCGTGTCAATAAAAAATGCAATGTATTGCGTAATGTAGCCTACAGAATATCAGCATTGTAACTTGGAAGTTTCGCGGGAAACAATGATTCAAAAATTTATGCGCTGTCAAAAATTACTCGAGTGCTACCAGCTGCATCCTTGGTACAAGGAAGTATGGGCTATAGGTATTACAAATTTTAGGCAGCGTTTAAATGCTTAGGAAGCTCATATAGTCTTAACTTTCCGCCGCTCTGGCGACATGAATGCAAACGGGAAGACACGTGCCCTGCTTTTGTGCTATTGGTCGGTCGCTTGTCACGTTACAATGCTGTGGCGCGCAACTGGCCTTCAGTTTCTTGCTGCGCGAAAGACAGCGCAGCGGAGAAAGTGCGGTAGTTCTAATGTAATGTCAAGACGAGTATTGTATCGCAATTAGATGATAGCAAAGTCAGTATCTGTAGATTATTTTAGTTGTAATTCTGCTTCTCACGAGTAGAAATCCATTAGAGGCATCAGGCTACTTCATAATTCCTCCTTGGTCTGTTTGATCAATAAACAGCGCTCTTCGTTTGTTTCAGCATATTTCCACTCAAAAGTGTCGCACATGGTGCTTGTTCAGAAGCAGTATTGGAGGGTGAACATAATCGCGAAGAATGCCTCCAGATAGGGTAAGAAACAGAAAATGAAGACTATATGAGCGTACAGCAATTATCTAATCCGTTTTCTATGTTTGTGTGGAATATACTGTCTTCTTTTTATCTTTAGGGGTCCACAAGAAAACCAGCACCCCCAGACAAAGTATGTGATACACCAGAAGTTAACATGAGTATGATTTCTTGTTGCTTTTATCGCCATAGGCGCGTAACTTTGTTAAGTGTGAAACATGTGTGAAAAATGTTCCTTTTGATTTTCTAGGATGGCACAAAGAAAACGACACCAGTTAAAAGTCACAACTCTAGGCAAGAAGGTACTAAAGGCAAAAGAACAGCAGATGATAAAGACAAGCGCAAAGAAGATCAAAAAGCGACTGTCGAACGTACACCGAAAAGTAGAGACTCGTCATCACTGCGCACGAATGACAGCCGATCACAACAGAAGACGTTACGAAGGGGAGATGATGTGCCAGTAAAAAAGCGAGACATTGATAAATCCGATAGAATATCGTTAGATAAACGAGATAATAGGAATACAACAGATGCGTTGAAACAGAAGTCTTCAAGAAATGTAAGTAATGATGTAAACAAACTGAAGGAAACATTAATGAAGAGAAGAAACGCTGGACAGTCTGCTGAAAAATCTACAACACCACGCCGCCCACCAGACGTATCATCTCGAGAGCTACGTACGTCTACTCACAGCCTCTCAAGAAAAACGACAAATTCTCTAAAACGTGAGTGTCAAATTTCAATCAGAGATCGCACTGGCGGAGTGACACTTGCTATAATTTTATGAGCCGGTAATATATAAGTATGCACTGTTCTGACAATTGGCATATATGCTAATTTAAACCAATAGATATCATTGTTACAAACCGTTTACATTTTTACTGAATATAAGCAAAACGTGTTTACGACCGTACAGGAAGTTCTTAGTTATGACAGCTGCCAAGTAACCCATAGATTTTTCCGCTTTATGTCGTATTATTTAGTATATGTCAGTTGTTTCGTTTCTTTTCTTTCCTTTAATTATTAATCCTGCTGTGAGACTACTTTTCAAAATTATGCACAAGAATTTTGCTAATAAACAGCAAATAGAGTTTGATGGTGAATTTGAACAACATTACATTAGTCAGTTGTTAGAAGAGTACTGCATAGTGAAATCACCCATCTAATGTTGGGCACAGAACATTTGTCCTTCATTTATTTATTTATATTTTTATTCATTTATTTATCTCTTGTTCCGGTGATCCATGTTGTGACACTATCACAGGATGTGGAACGTGTCAATTTTACAAGCTTCTGGCCAGAATTTATGGTAATACATAAAACAAAACAAAAACAGTAACTTAGGTCCCACTACAAAAAAATACATTTTAGAGATAGATAGAGATTACAAAACAAAAAACAGTAAACAGTAACTTAGGTCCCACTACAAAAATACATTTTAGAGATAGATAAAGATTACAAAATAATAAGTGTTACAGAGAAATAAATATTGCAAAATATATGTTTACAATAAAAATATTCGGTATTACAATACAAATTTGGGCATACATTTGCAATTTACAATACAAGAAATGTTAAACACTGTAGTTCAGGAACTCTTCTAATGTATAAAATGATCCTTGCAATAGGAACTTCCTTAAGGTTTTTTTAAACAAGAGATCATCATCTACCAAACACTTAATTCTTGAAGGGAGGGCATTAAAAATCTTACAGCCACTGAAATGGACTCCTTTCTGCACCATACTTTGCTCATTACACTATTCATCACAATTATTAACAATTTAATTCATAATTACCTATTTTATGGAATAAGAATGTTTGCACATGCCAGTAGTATAAAACTGAGGATTAATATACTTTTTATTGCCTCACTATGTGCATGCACCTAAGAACTGATTGAGAGACACACTGGACTTGTGTTTGATGGTAGTACTGAGGTCGAAATCACTATCTAGCCACCTAGATTTAGGTTTCCCATGGCTTCCCTAAATCACTTCAGGCAAATCCCGGGATGGTTCCTTCAGAATAGGCACAGCAGATCTGAACTTATGCTCTGTATCTAATGACTCTTCATCAAAGGGATGTTACATACTAATGTTTCTTCCTTCCTTCTTAATAACATGTAAATTAAGTTGCAGTATTCCCATTGCCACGGACATTTCAAAGGCAATGAAATTCTTTTATGTTGAGTGTTGAAATACAAGGTTGTTCCATTCATTTTGTTCTAATGATATTGAGCAGAAATTAAATTGATATATTCTCTGCCTAATAATATAATATTTTTCTCACAAATTATAATTAAATCTTGTACCCAAATACGACCATTATAAATATAAAATGTCATGAGGAAGACAGTTAGGTTGTCACCTTTCAAGCAGAAATGTCTTATGAACTTAAAAGTATCGGTATTAATTTTCATGATATAGAACTCGTTCATAAATATTAAAAGTATTCATTTTCTAAGTTGAGTTGTGTGTATTTGTAATTTTTCTGGTTATAACTAAATACTCAACAGTAATTGTAATTGTATTGATATTATTTCCAGCCTCTTCTACTAGTTCTCCAAGATATGATTCAAGAAGTCAACAAAAATTGTCAACAACCACATATAGACAGGTAGATCAGAATAAGCTACAAAGAAATGAAAGCAAATCAAGAACACACGGGAAGGAATCCATTTCTGGAATCAAACAATCATTAGTCACCAACACCACTGATTCAAATGAATTGTCTGCTGCAGTCAATGCAGAGCCTGCTGCATCACATAAAAAGGATTATGAAAGGCACTCACGCAAGAGCATTGAGGAAAATATGGCTCATCAGAGAAGTCAACCACGGAAACTCAGTAGGGACCGAACAAGAACCAGGACCCTTAGCCCAAGGGAAGTGAAAGTTGTAAAAGATGTTGGTACATTTGACAAGCAGAAAATGAAAGATGAAATTGAAAAGTTTTTGAATACACCTTCTACATCTTCAGCTGTACCTCTTATGCCCCCAACTATGGTAGCATCAAAAGAAGAACCAAATATTGAGAATGATGAAGACTATGAGTATGAGGATGATTTTGAAGTAAGTTGCTCATCCTCCATTAATCACTTCAGTGTTTTGGTTTCTTGCAGTTAAATTGTGGTATTGGACTCACCTACCTCCCCCAGAAATCTTGGTTGTGGTGATCTGTAATGCACCCCGAGGTCTAGGTTATGTTGAAAGGTGACAGTTTGGTCATGAGTTGGCAAAGCCAACGAATGTGAGAAACAAATAATGGTTGTGGTATTGAACCGATCAGTAGCACAGCCTAATGTTTACATCAATGCCATATTGAAAAATGCAAGGTGGGTCCAATATGTAACTTTTACTGTTCAGCAAGGGGTGTGTGTGTGTGTGTGTGTGTGTGTGTGTGTGTGTGTGTAGCTTAAAAAATATTTGTCTGAAACTATCTTAGTTTCTTTATGCTTGCCTGTCAATAACTCAACACTGCTACTATTTTGTGAGTTGTTTCTTTTAGTCCTACATTGTCATCATTATAATGTATGAGGGCTCCATAATTTACTAGAAGAATTCAAAGATTTGAGTTTTGATCCCTGCACATTTCTGCTGTGTTGTCTGGCATTTATGGTAACAAGACATTAAAAATGAGGTTTCCTTCCTTCTTCATTTCATGGGAAGGATACACCAGCTGCAAAGGTGATCATGTATATTAAAGAACCAATTATGAGTTGACAGCTATTTTTTATGATCTGTTAATACTGTAAACAACACTAAAGTCAGTGTGAAATCTTTTTTTATGTAATAACTTGCATCTTGTTTGCTTTAATCGTCATGCTTTGTTCTGCAGTATTCACTGGACTGGTTTACTATCCATTTTGAATGTTTAACAACTGGTCTCCAATCTCTGTGCACATCTAAAATATTTGCTTCTTTCTGCTGATAGCCATATACTTTGGTCAGCTGCACCCATGTCCATGTTGTCAAACCACAGTATCTCATTTGCACTTTGCTGTAGTTTACAAGTATAAAACAGCACTAATGAGAATTTTTTCATCCCTGTTTGTCTGCATGTCAATGGTACACTTGTAAAAGTTCTTTATTTGAACAGTGTGAATTAGACTCAAAATTTTGTTGAAACCTGCTTATTATAAGGGAGAAAACATGTAATTTGTGTATCAAGATAAGATTTAATTCATTCATTGTTCTTCTATGGTATGTGTGGTAGAAGTGTAGATTTCAAACCGTTATTTCTTAATGCAAATTCACCTACATTAACATATTGTAGGCACAAATCAATGATAGTTATACTCTACAATTTTACATGTAAGAGGAAGATGTGCACTCTGATAATGATTCATTTTTATTAGCACTTGCCTCATGATCACAAGTATGATAGGATGAAATTTTCAGTTGTGCTTCACATTTTTCCTCTGCACAAAACGTCAACTGAGATGCCCCAGTCAGAAAGGAATCAATATTCTTTCAACAAGCTTGTGGCATGTGTCAGGCTGGTGAATAATTTACATTAGAACAAAACTGTAGTGATGCTTGTTTAGTTCAGGATTGGTTCCCATTCACAATCTGTGTAAAAAGCTTATTGCAGAAGCAGTAAGTAGTAATTGTTGCTGAAACACTGGTTTTTAAATATGTTGACAGTAGGACCTGAAATTCATGAATCACATGAATCATAATCTTGCTATTCACTATGATTTACTTGTACTGAAGCTGACAAAATACCACTTACTGAATGGTTAGTGAAATATGTCTATAATATTGTAGTCAAGATTTTTTTTAAAGAAAGCTGTAAATGTTTACACTGTTGTTACTATCAGTGTTCAGCTCACTGATGCAGGTTTGTGATGGATAATCTGACAGCAGACTATTACCTTACTGTTGCTTTGTGTGAGCTGCAGAGAATTACATAAACTGTTTTAGAATAAAATTGTATGTACAGTGCTCATTTTTTTGTTTACAGGAACAAGATATGAGTTTTTTGGCTGTCACGAAACTGTATAACAACAACATTGTTTTACAGTATTTTCTAATTCTTTTGTTTGTTGTAGTCTTTGTTTCTCATTGCCAGATCACCAATGCACTCCTATTCTTCATAGATATCTTGACAATTAACCATTGTGAGTCAAAAGTTATGAAAGAATTGGAAAATATTCTAGAGATGAACAAAATGAAGAAAACAAGCATAGTAGGAATAACCCATTACACATACCTTGTGAAGTTTACGATAGGAAAATCACTTCACGTGGCGAGACAACAGTTATCTTTTGACTTGTAGCAATATGCATTGGAAATATTTTAACTGAGCCAAAGACAAACATAAACATTTCTCTTTTGACTTGCAGCGTAGGGATTGGAAGTATTTCAACTGAGCCAGTGACAAACATGTAAGTTTTTCACTGTTTAGTGAAATTGTGCAAAGAGATGAAAGTCCTTGTGGAGATCCATTTGATGCTTCTCCTGGAGCAACAATGGTCTCATGTCTGTTATATGTGCAAAGAATCAAATATTTATATTTTGATGTGCTTCTGTTCAGTGGACGCCATAGATTTCCTGCTGAATTTTCATTTTCAGCTGCTTGGTCAAGCTCTGTGATTCCTATTCTGAAGTGCTGTTTCAGGATTTGAATGTGAGAGCTGATGTATCAGTATGTAGAGCCAAAATGGTGTAGACACCCTCAGAATGTTTAAATTGCTTAAAATATTCTGGTGGTGAGATCACCTGTTAAGCAACCTGTAAGCATTTCTTGAACCAGTTGAAGTCTGAGACGTGTTCTACAGTAAAATTCTTTACATGAATCTCTACAAAATAATGGTGACCCATGAACTAAGTATGAGAACTGGGAAACCTACCAAATACTTAGCACTATGCACACTTTGCACCTTTTTTTGATGTTAGGGAACTCAAACCCTCGAGTATTTAACTTTCTTGTGCACGTAACTGATTCTGATATGAAAACCCAAAATTGGATGAATTTGGAGAGTATGTGGCCTTCAACAGGAAAGGACAACAGCCCTTAGTTCTCAACCCTCGCTCTTGATTTTGAGAGAAGTATTTGCTGGGCATTTTATAGTGTAGCAGCATCTTAGCACTACCTATCAAAATTTTCTGATCTGTATAATCACCCGGTGAGGATCACAAATATATGTTTGATTTAGATCAACCAAATATTCATCAATGAGGCCAATTTTGACCCTTTTTTGGGTAGAAATGTCTTTACACCAGCCAAACTAAGATATCGGTGATAGTTTAAGTCATTGTCCAGAAAAGGTCTGCATTTTATCAAACTGTACTGTTGTAGTCTCATGAAATAGGCAGATGGACTACAATATGTATAATTTATGCAAATCAAAGAGAGCATCGCATCTGTAAAAATGTGTGATTTCATGGCAATATGTACCGATAAAATTTTCTCAAGCTTCCAGACATGTCAAGTGGCTAAAACCCACAAGATTTCAGTCAAGTGGTGACTGTTATGCGATTTTATCTGTTTATATCATTTTGAAACCACACATTCATACATAATGTATTTCTAAGTGGAAGAAAGCTGTGCACAAGAAGGCTAATTTTTTAAGTTTTCTCAGCTTCCTACTGTGCTTCCATGATGAGAAGACAGTTCCACAATTTGCCCTTGTGAGCCACCATATCAACATTGCTGTGACCAAGAGAATATTTTGTCGTGTCATCTTTGCCCTGCTGTGGGAAAGGATACATCACAATAAAAAACAGTTGATAATTTTTTCATAATGTGAGGCAACAGTCATAATATATTTTTTTAAAGTCAGTACCATCATGAGACTGTTTTTTATTTGCAGTGTTACATTTTCACTACCAAGATTTCGGCTTAAAATGCCATTATCAAGTGTTTTAATGTTATACAGTGCCTAAGATGGCATACTGTCATATTTAAAATACACTATTAGACACATTGTCTAAGGTTCAATATTTCTGATAAAAGCCTACTGCTGAGTATACTCAGTGATAAAATAAAGCAGTAGGCTTTTACCAGAAGTATTGAACTAATGTGTCTAATAGTGTATTTTAAATATGACATTATGCCATCTTAGGCACTGTATAACATTAAAACACTTGATAATGGCATTTTAAGCTGAAATCATGAGCATGTAAATGTAACACTGCAAATAAAAAACAGTCTAATGGCAGTACTGACTTTACAGAAAGAAAACAGTTGGATACAAATGGCTGTGAGCTAATGGCCATCTGCCTTTGGCTAACCAAGTCACTTTCAATTTTGGATTGGGACTTGATTGACACAGTCACACAGCTGATATCATCACAGAGGATATGGGAAAGGATACATCACATTAGAAAACAGTTGGATACAAATGGCTGTGAGCAAATGGCCATCCATCTGTGGCTGACTATATCACTTCCAGTTTTGAATTGGGACTGGATTTACGCAGCCACAGTAACACAGCTGATGTCATCACAGAGGAAAACTGTGGAAATACAAAACTTTTGAAACAACATGGGGCAGGACATAAAACAACTGAATGTGCAGTTATCGATACAACAGCTGTGAGTGTCAGACAGTTACAAGGGGTTGAATTATCACCATTGCCACAGTCTTATCTGGTCTGCTGTCATAATAAATGGTGTGGAACAAGCAGATCACAAGATTCTAAGTGAAAGTGCAGGTGAAATATGTCAAGAAATTTTTAAAGGCTTGCAAAAGTTGTGGCCAGTCTCGTTACTCCTATCAAGAATAAAAATCATTTCATCAGCCAAATCAAACATTTGCACCTTTCAGAAGAAAATGTGGTGGTCAACTTTGGTGTGGTCTCGTTATTCACGCACATTCCCATAAAAGACACGATGGATCTGCTCCCAATTCTTTCATTACACTTGTAGATTTATTTCAGCAAATTCTGACCTTATTGTGTTTTTTGTGTGGTTGAGAATATTTTAACCAGATGGATGGTATTGTGATGGGAGGCCAATAGCTTCAGTTGTAGACAACCTGTTTACGAAATACTTTTAAGACATTGCCCTGCCCATGGCTACTGTAAAGCCTAGGTGCTTTTATCATTATATCAGTGACACATTTGTTCTCTGTATTTCTCTGCCACACTGTTTACTAAAAACCCACCAACATGTACTGACATCTGCCTACTACCACTTACCACTACCCAGCACAGAAATGATCTGCTCTGAGGACATTCGCACGTCAAGCAGAAGCTATTTCAGATGCCAAAAGTCTGTTGCACTGAGCTACCATGGAAAAGCTTGCATTTTTCCATTCTGCGGATCAGTAGCAGGAAAATTCTGCTTGCATCTAAAGAGGTATGAAATCGATTCAGTCTTCTGGCCTCCAGCAAAAATTGACAACTCATGTAGCCTTTGAAAGATAATATAGGGCTCAGAATGCCAGGGATATACAAAATGCCATGTGGGTTGGATGGTTTTATGTTGGAGTGGCTATTCTGACTATTGAACAGCACACAAGAGGTGTTTCTGCCTGTGGTATCCTGAGAAATCGGAGGCAGCAGAACTTGCTCTGGAAAATGGACACCAATTTGCATTCAACAAGAAATCTATTACCAAGTGGACAAATGATTTCTGGGATAACAATATAAATTAAACAGTCAAGGAAAAATAATTGTGAAAACACACTCAGTGGAACTGACCACGACCTGGAACCCAGCCATCAGATGGTTGAAGAGGAAGTGGTGGTCTTGCAACCAAAATGTTATCTTATGTGGTGCTGGACTTGGGTCTGTAGTGATGTCAAAGGAGGTAGATGATTACTTAACAATGAAAATTATCAATTTTTGACAGTATAATGTTTATGGATAGATAAAAAAATCTAGTCACCAAGCAGTGGCAAGAGAACACATATGTAAAAAATGTTTTATGTGTGCAAGCTTTCAGAGCCAGTGGCTCCATGTTCTGGTGGAAGGATAGAAGAGGGGTGAAGGAAAAGGACTGGAGACATTTAGGGAAAGGGGTAGAGTTTATAAAAGTCACCCAAAACACCAGGTCAGGGAGACTTACTGGATGGGGTGAAAGGGAAGACTGATTGTCATGGTTTTACATATGCAAGCTTTCGGAATCAAAGGCCTCTTCTTCTGGCAGAAAGGGTGAAGGGGAAGGAAGAGGAGTGAAAGAAAAGAAATGGAAAGATTTAGGAAAAGGGGTAGAGTTTGGAAAAATTGGTTAGGTTAGGTTAACAGTTGGAACAATGAAGTCAGTAACAGGTCATAGCAATAATCTGATGTGAAACGATACATTCTCACATGGAAATGGATGGTTCACTGTTGCCATAGTGAGAGGTGGTAGTGGAGTGTCTAGTGTTCCTGGACTTGAAAGAATCTGATGTCTTCAGCATTGGCAGCAACACACAAGTGGTAAAATGTGTTCGAGTATTGTGTTGGCTGGCTGACTAATGTGACTGCTCCTGGTGGTTGTGTAACTGTTTGTACAAGTGGGAACCAAAAATACCTAAAATCCCCTCCTGCAAGTAGAGAGGTTTTCAATAATTTTTGTTTCACCTCTCTTGTCTCCTGAATACACTTCTCACTTAGGTCTTTTTCATTTTAGAGAACAGGGCAAAGTCACAGGGGACTAGATCCATAGAAGATCGATGTAAACCATTGTTATTTTGCTTTTGTCCTAAAACAGGCTGCACTTTTGATGTGTGAATGGGAATGTTTCAGTGGAGGATCTAATACTTTGATTGGCATAATGCATGTCAGTTTTCCCAGACTGCATCATGCACTCATTTTAGACCTGGAAGGTTCCAATGCAGCTCAACTGTGGTACCTGTGAATAAAAAAGTCATTATGGACTATCTGCTTCAGTTGAAGAAATAAACAAAGAAACATTATTTTCATATCGGTTATTGTGTGTTTTGCATGCTTCGGTAGTGTTGATGAAACAATTTTTTACTGACTCAGCTAGGATTTGGTTTCTTGGTCACAGCTATAATACCTCATCTTGTCACCTGTTACAATTTTTAAGAATACCTTGGTAATAGCAAATTGTTCTGTCAGGTCCATAACTATAAAATTGCCAATCAAATGTAACAATGTTTTAAAAAATAAGTGCTCAATGCTAACTGACACTTCCTCCTAGATGACAGTTGATCATCATGTTCAAAACACTGTTTGGATGAAGTTCATAGCATCCAATCCATCACTAGCCTTCCTGCATGAAAGGAATTCGTTTTATTTCTTGGTTCCACCTCCTCCTCAAATACCCACTGATGAAAAAGCAATGCATGCAATGTGAATCACGTGATGTGTTCAGTCTTTGTTGTAATCAATGTCTTGCATTCCAAAGTGAGCGTGAGTATGACATGCACTCCCTTTGCCAAAAAAAAAGAACTAGAACAGCTTTTTTTAAAAAAATAGAAAAATGCCCTTACCAAGTAATGATACTAGCCTCTATTGAAGTAGTCCCCTTGGCTGTCTATACACAGTTGCCAACTTTTCTAGAGGTTTTGGAAGCAAGCAGGGAAATTTTCAGCTGTGATGCTTGTAAGCACTTTTGTCACAACCTGTTGGATGTCTGAGACATCTTGATGAACCTTTCCTTTCAGTCACATTTTCACTCGCAGTAACTAGAAAAAATTGCAAGATGAGAGGTCAGGCTAATATGGCGATATTAGATGGCAATAACAGAATGTCTGGTGAGATACTTGGTAACAGATGAAGCAGTTTGGGGTCTTGCATTGTCATGCAGAAAGAACCTTTCCTTAGAATGTCACAATTCAGGGCAGTGACATTGAATTGCTTATTGCAACAATTTCAAGACTTCTATGTAAAGTGTTTGGCTCACTGTTTGACTAGTAGGAACATACCAATGGTAAACTAATCCTTTACTATCAAAGAATGCAATCAACATTGTCTTTGTTCTCAAAGGTTGTTGTTTTCATGGCTGGTGATCCAAGACTCTAGCATTCAGCACTCTGAAGCTTTGTGTGAGGTCCTACCGGTAGCACCATCTTTCATTCCCAGCAGTAATCTTCAACAGAAATGCGGGATCACATTTGGTTCTATCCAATAGTTCAACAGAAATTCTTCGGCCTTCCTCTTTCTGTTCATTTGTTAGTGTTTGAGGGATGAGCTTTGCAGTAAGTTCCGTTTCCCTAAATTTTCACATAAAATCTTATGACACACAGTATGACTCACAGTTACAGGATCGTGTTCTCGAAATAACTGCCTTACACACTCCATGTTTGCATCAGTATGTGCTGTAGACAGGCAACCAGCTCTACGATTATCTTGCATTGAATCTCTGCCCTCACAAAACCTTTTGTCCCACTTGAAAACAAAATTTCTTGAATGTGCCTCACCTGCATATGCTTGCTTAATCATCATGCACATTTCACTAAGGGTTTTCCTGAGCTTAACACAGTAGTTAATGTTCACTCTTTGCTCACAATCAGCACCCATTGTGTCACTGTAACTAATGCGCCAAGAAAACAACCAGTGTGTTGCTGAGTACAGCCCTACCACTAGTGAGATTGCATGGGAACATGGCCAAGTCATTTCAAGGTCACACACATACCAGGTAACAGCATTCGTCTCTTTTTAATATTGCAAACTCAGAAATAAAAATACCTGTCCTCGAACTTTTCTGACAAAGGAAGTATTTTTCCAAAACTTTTGAAACCACTGTACTAGCAAGTCAAGTGTATAATTGTTTACCTACCTGCTACTTTAGAATTGTTGTTTCTACTGAATAATTCATTATTTCAACCTTGGGCATGAACAGTTGCAAATTTTCTGCGAGGGCTCTCCTATCAGATAAGCACAAAATAATTTGCTAAACAAATCTTTGTAGTCAAAATATGTTAATTATGTGTCTAGTTTTTTGTAATCATGAAGTATTTGCCATGAATAAACATAATGCATTTATATTTAACTTTATATTTTTAGTCACTTGTCAGAACAACTCAGCAAATTTTGTCTTCATTGGTCTCACAGCTACTGTCAAGATTAAAGAAGATTACTGTCTTTGTTTGGTATTTCATAATTTTGACATTTAGCTTGCCTTTACATCATGTGCATGGTGGACAATGTCTGATGCTTGCTGAACTCCTATATTAACTCCTCTTAATACATTAACTCCTTACTTTAATTCACAATAACTTTCATAGTCTTGAAAATGTATTTTTATGACTGACTGAGCCTTACAACACCTTAATTCAGACAAGTTTCAACTGACAGTTCATTAGATTTTTACTTGTCACCACATTTACACTGTTGTCATGACAGTCCTTTTCTATCTGACAGCAAAACACTTCCAAGCCATGATGTCAAGAAATAAGAGACCCCACAGCAGATGGAGACACTAACTCACCACCATGTAGATGTGATGCACCCATGTCTTTCATCACACCTCACAAACTGCTATCCACACACTGGGGTGGGGGGTGGGGGTGGGGGGAGGGAGAAAAAACAAACTTTCAACTTACTAAAACAACTTGTTATTCATTGAATACAAAGTAACATAACTAATGCTTATCCATGTAATTCTCAGCAATGCCATGCGTATAACTTCAATTCACATCAACAAACTTAGACAAGAGCATGGCTCTCCCACTTATTAACAATACTTTTTTTTTTTTTTTTTTGTTCGGTTTCGTTCATTGTATCTGCTCTGGGCAGACGTCGAAAGACACCCATTTCAGTTTGTTGTTTATCCATTAACTCAGTTTTTTTATTACAGAGGGCAGCTAACCCTCTGACCGAACACGCTGAGCTACTGGAACATTCACGTGCCACTTTCGGTTCCAGGTGCCTTCTCTACAGGACCTTTGTTTAAATATTTTTCATTTAAACCTTTGTTTTACAAGATATCCCACAGTCTCTTAATTTCAGTTAAATCTATGAATTCATCTTTTCTTCATAAAGATAATGACTTCCTTTAACTTGCATATGCTGTAGTGCATAACCACTGCTTTTTCTTTTTTTTTAAAAAAAAGAAATGCTGTAATTCTTTTAGCGATACATATCTTTTATTGTCTTGTTCCTATACCTTATACATTTTTATTACATAGGTATCTTATCTGTGTAGTCTACATTAGTTTTAAGCTCTCTGTTCTTTGAATTTGTTTCATTTTATATCATACTTAATGCATAAGCTTTTTTGGGAAATTTGTGGAGAGCCTCCACTTAGCTTACTTTGTTTTCGTTCTGTTCTTAAACAGTTAATGGGTACTGTTTCCCCTTTTATTAATCTATAGGTTACTTTACTATTGTTGCAATATACTTGATTTTGTCACTCTTGGGGAGCTATAAGATGCCAGATAATCATTTTTAAATTTCTCTTGTAAATCATCCCACAATTTGATGTCCTCAGAATGAGCTACTCTCCATACTGCTGGCCCGCCTACTAGGTAACTGAGTGCAAAAACTATCTTCCTTGAGTCTTACCACTTACTGGGTAAAGATATGAACACCCTCAAAAAGTAAGCTGTATGCACTTCCCCAGCTGGTTTAAATTTTGAAAATTGTTTAGGCAAATTAACTGCATTTCCTAATTGTAGTTCATCTAACAAATCTCCCAGAATACCAGTATTACCAGTAGTCTGCCTTTTGATACATTTTCTTTCATTTTTTTCTAATTCATCCTACAGATTTTGAAAATCCCTTTGATTTTCTATAGTATCCCCACAGAAGTAGTATAGTATTAGGAGAGTCAATCCTTTATGGTCCTTTGTTCCATTAATTCTTGTAACCCTGCCTCCAAACTAGTCAATGTATTCTGTGTACTTATTCTTCCATTAGATCTATTAATGTGCTCTAATACCTCTATTCTTCCTTTCATGTCTGAGATTTTTCTCGTTAACGCTGTCAAATTTGTGTGTAGTGAAATCTTTCATTTGTTTCATTTTGTTGGTTACCTCTTTAAACTGCTCTTGAACCTCACTCCTGAATAAGTCACATTGTTTAATTATCTCCATTTGTAACTGCTTGGTTAGAGATGGTATGGTTGTTTGTAAACTTTTTAACTCTTCCCCTTTGGATTTTAATGTCATTAGACAACTCTTCCCCTTGATATGAAATAAATCTGTCTTTAATACAAGATTTGTTTTAGTCGGTTATTCTTTGGTGGTTTTAATACTGATAGATAACCCTTCGATACTGTATGTAATTACCAGCATATAGTATAGACAACAATATATAAGGACACTGAGGTGATGAAAGTCATGGGATACCTCCTAATATCATGTCAGACCTCCTTTTGCCCAGGGTAGTGCAGCAGCTCGACATGGCATGGACTTAATAAGTCAATGGAAGTCGTCTGCAGAAAGATTGAGCCATGCTGCCTTTATAGCCATCCATAACTGTGAAAGAGCTGCCAGTACAAGATTTTGAGCACAAACTGACATCTCGATTATGTCGCATAAGTGTTCTAAGGGATTCATGTCGAGTGATCTTGCTGGCCAAATCATTTGCTCAAATTGTGCAGAATGTTCTTCATACCAATCCTGAACAATTGTGGCATGGTGACATGGTGCATTGTTATCCATAAAAATTCTATCATTGTTTGGGAGCATGAAGTCCATGAATGGCTGCATATGATCTACAAATAGCTGAACATACCAGAAGACCCAGTCCCTTCCATGTAAACACAGATGACACTGTTATGAAACCACCACCAACTTGCACAGTGCCTTGTTGACAGCTTGGGTCCATGGCTTCATAGGATCTGCACCACACTCAGTCTCTACAATCAGTTCTTACCAACTGAAATTTGGATTTATGTGACCAGGCCATGGTTTCCAAGTTGTCTAGTGTCCAGTCGATATAATCATGAGCCCAGAAGAGGTGCTACAGGCAATGTCATGTTGTTAGCAAAGGCAGTCACATTGGTTGTCTGCTGCCATAGCCCATTAATGCCAAATTTTGCCACACTGTCCTAGCACATATATTTGTTATACACCGAAGCACGAAAGAAACGGGTATAGGCATGCGTATTCTAATACAGAGATATGTAAACAGGCAGAATATGGTGCTGCAGTTGACAACACCTATATAAGTCAACATGTGTATTGTGCAGATGTTAGATTGTTACTGTTGCTACAATGGCAGGTTATCAAGAATTAAGTGAGTTTGAACATGGTGTTATAGTCAGTGCACAACCAATGGGACACAGCATCTCTGAGGTAGTGATGAAGTGGGGATTTTCCCATACGACCATTTCAAGAGTGTGCCATGACTATCAGGAACCTAGTAAAACATCAGATCTCCAACATCCCTGTGGCTGGAAAAAAGATCCTACAAGAACGGGACCAACGACGACTGAAGAGAATCGTTCAGTGCGACAGAACACCAACCATTTCACAAACTGATGCAGATTTCAATGCTGAGCCATGAACAAGTGTCAGCTTGTGAACCATTCAATGAAACATCATTGATATAGAGATCTCCACCCCCTCATACTCTTTACGGAGTTATGGACTGCTCTGCAGGATTCATTATGTCAGTTGCCTCCAGCACTACTTCAGACATTTGTTTAGTCCATGCCACATCATGTTCTGGCACTTTTGCATGCTCACGAGGCCTTACATGATGTCAGGTAGGTGCACGAGTTTCCTTGGCTCTTCATTGTATGTCCCACACCTATTTCTGTGGTTATTTTATGCAGTGTTACTTGTCTGTTAACACTGACAACTCTATGGAAATATCACTGCTATCAGTCATTAAGTGAAAGCTGTTGACCATTGCATTGTTTGTGGTGAGAGGTAATGTCTGAAATTTAGTATCCTCAGCACACACTTGAAGTTGTGAATCTTCAAGTATTGAATTCTGTAACGATTTCTGAAATGGAATGTTCCATGTGTCTAGCTCCAACTACCATTCTGCATTCAAAGTCTGTTAATTCCCATCATGTGGCCATAACCACATCAGAAACCTTTTCACATGAATTACCTGAGTACAAACGGCATCTCCACCAATGCACTGCCCTTTTACACATTGTGTATGCAATACTACTACGATCCGTTTAAATACATTTTGCTCTCCCATGACTTTTGTCACCTCAGTGTGTACTTGATAGCACTTAAAGAATGTCACTGTTTTGACACCACTACACAAAGCCAGTTATCTTTGTTTGTCCAATCTTTGTTCAACCACACACTGAACAAAGGAAACACAGCTTTGGTCTGAGTACAGCTCACTGGATAATTCAAGTAACTCGTTGCACTTCAATTCCAATAGGTTGTCATGATCTGGTTGACATGACAATGAGCTGGGGCATCGACGATGGTATGTATGTAGCTGGATCTCCCAATACCATTGAATGGTGAACCACATTCATCATGAAATGCAACTGCTGTAGCATTGTCAAGAACTGATGACCCAATTGTAGTACTTCGATCCCAAACAAGAAATCTTCCAGGGTGTCAAACAAATTTTCTTCTATTGCTGTGCCCAGTCTTGCTACAGTTCCCACTTATTATTTCCACAGGAACCAGTAAGACAAGTTTAGACTATTTAGAACTAGTACAGAACATTTAAACAGTCATTCATGCTGCCCTCCATATGCAAATTGACAGGCAAGGAACCCTAATATGTAGTAAAGTACTCTCTGCCATCCACTTCAATGTGATTTCCAAAGTATCAGAGTAGATATGAATACCTATCATTTATTTAATGTTAGATTAGTTTCATACTTAGGGAATGATTGTAGGAGAGCAGATGCAGGACTCTGGCATTTTCATTCTTGGCAAGATCCTAGTTAAGAAATGTCAAGTATGTGTTTGTGTTATGTAGATTGTGTGGTGAGTGCTTCTACACTGTCGTTTTGGGTTTGTGTTGTTACGGATGAATGTTAGAGAGAGGATGAAATTCAGTGCTGGCACATAGCTTAATTCTACTTCCAAATAGCATCATGGTTGTTGCTGAGCTTAATGTCCCCATCCACTGGGCAGATCACCATCAACAGTGTAACATGCCCTCACTTCATGAGACACTATGGAGAGGTATCAAATTTAATCCATGGCATTTTCGCAAGGACTGTTGACTGGGAACTTTATGCCACCACCTCTCATCCTGTTGCCATCCAAATGCTGGCAGTAAATTTTTGCATCACCAGGATTTAAATTCCCTTACCTCTTGAGATTTGCATTGGCATTCTCGGCTACAGAGGCTGGTCATAGGTCATTAACAACTAAATAAAGTGAACACAGTTGCATGGCAATTGTTTTCATGTATTTGAGGTACTGTTTGTTTTAGGCTATTACTTACTCTTTGAAATTGTGAATGAATAGCTTTTAAAGTACATTTTTGAATTTTTGCTGTTAGCCACTCATTACCTGCTCTGTTAATTTATGATGATATTTCTGATTTTTTGAAATGAGACTTCTGATCTGAATGCTTATTTTTTGAGCAGACAAAAGTTAATACTAGCTTCTAAACAATATTTTGAATTTGTAGGACTATGAATCTGACTTTGAAGAGTGCACGGATTCTGATGAAGATAGTGAATCAAGTACTTCTGATAGTAGTAACAGTGAAATTGTTGCTCAGGATAATGATCTGAAGAATTCTTCACAACAGCAGAAACCTTCAGTTGAAGAAGAAAAGAAAATGGATTCTGGTAACTACGACTTGGCTGAAAATCAGCGCAAAGAAAAAAGGATTCAAGAATTAAAACTGGCTGTTGAAAAGGAAAATGCCACAGTTGCTCAAAAACGGTGAGTATGTATTGTTTTATTACTCACAATGACAAGAGAAAACTGCCATTTAGTGTGTAGAGGAAGTAATAACAGTAGATAAACACAGAAATGAGAAACAGACATTTGGTGGAGAGGGAGGAGGTGGGAAGGACATATCCATTTGGCCCAGGTCATGAAGTCCATTATATTGTGCTGAGAAATATGTTCTTCTGCCATTGAATAATCAAAATTTATAAGGTGTACAAAAGCTGATGGATTTCCTGGGGCACCCCAACGGGAAGTACAGGTACATCGAGTGCATTACATTGTTGGAGGACATGGATGCCTATCATTCTCAGACAATCTGATAAAGAAATGCCTGGATACTATGCAGCTCACCTAACACAAACCTGTAACTTAATTGCATGAGATGACATCATCTGGTGCAATACATACTGTACTTGTGAACCCAATTCATGAATCTTGATCGATCTATGAGGACAAACACGTGGTGGCCAAGCCACATAACATGTGCAAAATGACTGAAAGAGTTAGTATTTGAAGATGATTTCCAAATAAATACCAAGAATAAATATGAAGTTTTTAACTTTAGATTCCACAGCCAGCAATACTTTTAAAAAACATATTCATTTTCTGCCTGAGTTGTATATGTGGATGCACATGCATTTATTTGCCCCTTGTCATGTGTTCTTGGCTGTGAGTTGTTTTCGAGTGGATACAAAGTACATCAAGTACCATAGTGATGGTATGTTCCCATGGCTCATGTGCATACAACTTGTAATGACCATCTCAGTGTGAAAGTAATACCTGGCATCTTTATGAAGTGAGAAAAATGTTTCGTGTTTCTTAATAATTAAAGTAAATAATACCAAATGATGGATATTAGTCATGAAATGTATAATTTCACAATTCTATATTTATGTCTCATTCACATGTGCAGTACCTTACATTTTCAGAAACAAACCACCGCTAGAAAGATCTGAGCAAGTTTTTGAAGATGAAGGTTTTGAGGATGACAAATCTGAGGAAATAAAGAATGTCAGCATAAAAATGAAACAGAGTTCCATAAATTTTGAAAGTGCAAGGAAGACAAGATTACAACAACAGGTAAGTGGTATTGTTCTTTGCTTTCTTAATATAGCAACAACAGAGCTAGTGCTCCTTTGGGGAAATGGTTGGAGAACTGGCTGAGGAGGACCATAATTTACAAGCTAATGATTATAGCACACTTTGTTGTTTTGTATAAAATGCAAGAATCATCAGTTTCTTGATGCAGTTAGCATGTCTATGAAGCATTTGCTCCTAAAAACAAGACTTTGAAACGAATTTCCATTTCAGTGAATGCCATAATGTGTTGCCTGACAAGTGGTCGATTTAGAGATAATATATTCACTACAAAACATGGAAATAAGAATTGCTGTAGTAGTACTTCTTGACACCCAAAAACAAAATTTTCACAATTTTTAATACTTTATTTAATTGAGGGAAAGGGACAAGTAGTGAAGGTAAGGGTTAGGGTTGCTGATGATGTCATATGGGACAGATAGCAGATTGCTGCTAAGACATAGCTCTTGGAAATTAATAGAGACAATCTTGAAAGGAATAAGGGGGGAATGGAAATGGAAGCTAAATGTAGCCAGAAAAATGTGGAACAAAGAAGAGGACTGCTATGAAAGAGAGTGGACAAACCAAGGCGATACAAAGCAAGTGTATCTGGACTTCAAAAAGTGCTGGAATTAAGAGGAAGGATCCATATCACTTAAATGGTAAAACAGTTTCAGAGGATTTTTGTGCTATGTTTCATAAGATTAACACATGGTGACAGGATATTAGGTGTAACTGGTGTGAATTTTCTGTAGTCATCCACTCTTATAGATCAGTAAAATTCATATAATCTGTCACCAGATCCATTGCTATGTTCCTCTGTGTTGGTTTTCATACATTTAATGGCTATTTCCACACCTGTGCTCCTATCAATACCACTAGCTAGTACTAGTGACTCTACATTGACAGTTGGTATGGTACTCCTTGTTTGTTAATAACTGTGTCTCATTTGATGGGACTTCATGAGAAATGGATCTGCTACCACACACTCTCCATCAATAAATATCGGAGCCATTTTGGGACTGCTTTCCCATTCTCATGCTGCATTAAAGGGACTGGCACATAATGAGCTCTGTTGCTTCATTGTTACTCAATCCAAGCCCATTGAAAATTAACCAAAATAAGGCTATAGTCGTCCACTTGTCACATATTACCAGTCTGCAAAGGAAATTAAGAAAATCACAATTTAATACCTCATCACTGCTGACCTCATTAGGAATAGAAAACCACTTCAGTGGAAAGAGGAAGAAATAGGCTATGTATTTTAAAACATTTCATCAAATAATGAAAAATCCAAGATGGAATGTAATAATATAATGAAAAGGATAGGAGCTACTCACCATATAGTGGATGTGCTGAGTCACAGAAAGGCACAACAAAAAGACTGTCGAAAAGTTAGCTTTTGGCCAACAAGGCCTTTGTCAAAAGTAGACAGTGTACACACATGCACACACTCATGCAAATGCAACTCACACACTCATGACCACAGTCTCTGGCAGCTGGAGCCAGTCTGGCTCGTCATGGTGTAGTTCTTCTTTCAAATGTTCACACTTTGTGTATCTGTCCTACAGTTATTTAATAAAAGTGTTCTTCAACATACATTGTGTTACTGATTATCATTACTACACCATACAGACTGTCAGTGAACACAGTGAACTATACAGCAAGACCTTCAGAGGTGGTGGTCCAGATTGCTGTGCACTCCGGTATCTCTAATACCCAGTAGCATGTCCTCTTGCATTGATGCATCCCTGTATTTGTCATGGTATACTATCCACAAGTTCATCAAGGCAATGTTGGACCAGATTGTTCCACTCCTCAACAGCGATTCGGCATAGATCCCTCAGAGTGGTTGGTGGGTCACATTGTCCACAAACATCCCTTTTCAATCCATCCCAGGCATGTTTGATAGGGTTCATGTCTGGAGAACATGCTGGCCACATTAGTCGAGTGATGTTGTTACCCAGAAGGAACTCATTCACAAGATGTGCATGATATGGGGCCGCGAATTGTTGTCAATGAAGACAATATATGCTGCTGATATGGTTGCACTGTTGGTCGGAGGATGGCATTCACGTATCATACAGCTGTTACAGCATGTTCTATGACCACCAGCAGCGTACGTCGGCCCCACATATTGCCACCTCCAAACAGCAGGGCACTCCACCTTGCTGCACTTGATAGACAGTGTGTCTATTGTGTTCAGCCTGACCGAGTTGCCTTGGAACACGTCTCTGATGATTGTCTGGTTGAAGGCATATGTGACACTCATCAGTGAAGAGAGCGTGATGCCAATCCTGGGCGGTCCACTCGGCACGTTGTTGGGCCCATCTATACCAAGCGGCGCTGCATAGTGTCGTGGCTGCAAAGATAGACCGCCATAGACATTGGGAGTGAATTTCCACATCATGCAGCCTATGGCACACAGTTTGAGTCATAACACGACATCCTGTGGCTGCACGAAAAGCATTATTCCACATGTGGCATTGAAGTCAGGGTTCTTCTGAGCCATAATCCATAGGTAGTGGTCATCCACAGCAGTAGTAGCCCTTGGGCAGCCTGAGAGAGGCATGTCATTGACAGTTCCTGTCTTTCTGTATCTCCTCCATGTCCGAACAGCATCGCTTTGGTTCACTCAGAGATGTCAAGACACTTCCCTTGTTGAGATCCCTTCCTGGCCCAAAGTAACAATTCGGACATGATCAAACTGCGGTATTGACTGTCTAGGCATGGTTGAACTACAGACAACACGAGCCGTGTCCTTTCTGGTGGAATGACTGGAACTCTTCAGCTGTCGGACCCCATCTGCCTAATAGGTGATGCTCATGCATCGTTGTTTACATCTTTGGGCAGGTTTAGTGACATCTCTGAACAGTCAAAGGGACTGTGTCTGTGATACAAAAACCACAGTCTTCAGCAGTTCTGGGAACCGGGGTGATGCAAAACTTTTTTTGATGTGTGTGGAAACCTGGAGGCTGGGGTGGCACTCTTACTTATTGGGGCACCTTGTTCATTGTTAACATGATGTTGCTTGTGTACTCTTTACTTGTCTGTCTTTTAATTCTTCATCTAACTCTTGTGATGCAGATAAAATCTTTCTAGACTTAGAGATACATGCTTTTAAAAAGCAACTAATTTCTTGCTGACAGGCATAATGAGAAAACTGCTAAATATTTAAGCTTTCAGACAAAAGATTCCTGGTTCAGAACAGAAAACACACACACACCTTCACACAAGCACAAAACTCTCTCTCTCTCTCTCTCTCTCTCTCTCTCTCTCTCTCTCTCTCTCTCACACACACACACATACACACACACACACACACACACACACACACACACACACACACAGACGACCTCTGTCTCCACCTGCTGTGGCCTCACAGCGGCCAGAAACAATGGCCATGTGTGTGTGATTTGTGCTTGTCAGAATATTTACAAAGAAAGACTTTTTTGTCCAAAAGCTTAAATGTTTAGAAGCCTTTACATTGTGCCTGTTTGCGATTCAATTCCTGCTCTGCGTGTTGAGTATGTCTGTGCTTTTCACAATATTTTTGTTATTCCTTCCTAGACTTTACATTGTTTGACACTACTTCCTTGCTTATCTCTCAACTGCCTTTTTTTGCCAAGTCAATTCTTCCAAGAGGGATGCTCCTTCACATTTTCAACATAGTGCCCTCATCTTTGCCGTACTATTCCTCTGCAATAGCGTTCTAGAAGCTACAGTAGCTGCCCTTTGTGATTACATTGAATGGAGTACAATTATCAGTTAATGAACCATTGCTTACAGAGGAATACATTTTGAGTTTAGATAAACCTACATAGCCATGTGACAACCTTTTCGCCATGTTCCAGAATTAGCTTCTGCCATTTATCCAACTTTCATAATTAACCTGATGCACCCTATGACACCTTTAATAATACTTTCTTATTCTAAGGCTCATATGTGGGTGAGGGATCCAACTGTTAGCTTATTCTGTGCACGCACTGTACTGAATAATGTAGCCAAATCACAGATGAAACATAAATAACCAATGAAGTGCACATGTGGTCTATCAGCTGAAGTTTACATTTGTCAAGATTGCCAGTAAACTATCTATTGTTCCTGAATAAATTGTGGACCAAAACGGCAGCAACTACAGAATATGTTTCATCATTTGGACCAGTTAGATATCTTTGCTCAACAGTAGAATGGTGTGCAGCCCTGAATATTGGTGAGGAATGTACAATGCGACACATCAACCAATAATACCAATCTGTCAGTTGTGTCTGTCATGAACTCCTTTTTGTGTACATTAAACATTTTGTGTCAACCTTATTGTTAGTGCATGAATGGTGACATCTATTTTTCCATTAGTCTTTTTTATGAGTGAGTCAATTTGTTTATGACAGAAGTAGAAACAAGAAAAGAACAGCTGCAGCATGTGGTGTGAAGTGGAGACAAGAAGCAAACAGGTGTCTCTGTAAAGTATTTTTTCCTCTCTCTGTGCAGAACGCATCAGTCATCCACCTTTTTAACTGCTCATGACCCTTTGACTTCTGGAAACGGAAATAGCAATCCAACATCTACTTAGCCCTTGTCATCCATTACTTCTTAATTTACTTTAGTAACATCTCCCTTGGTGTCTCCATTGTCTCGTACAGCCTTCCTACTACTCTTTGTCATTTACATGGTGGATTATCATTCTTATTATGTTTCCTGCAAGCCTCATTTTTGTTGTTTTTTGCTTTCTGTTCTACCCTGTCTCTTCGGGAATGAACTGGTTAAAAAATTTTAAAACTAGAGTTTAAATTGCAGTTGTAAATAAATATTCTTCTTGTATCACAAATATTGTCAAAATAATTATTGATCAGGTTTGGCTACCAAACTCACTTTTCACATCTTTAGTGACATAAATATTTTCAATATTTAATTAGATATTTAAATACAATTAACTTCAAAACGTTTATCAGTTTTGAACTACTTGCTGTTTTCTTCTGTGTGAAGTAAATGTAATAAACATTGTACAGCATGTTGCAGGAAGCTGCTGTTGTATGTCTTGTACACATTATTTAATTTCCTACTTCAGATCTTTCAAGAAGACATAATGTTTTATGCTATAATTGTTCATTATACTTTGTATAGAAATGGCACACTCCACTTTTTAATTGTGTATAACTTTATTTTGTGTTAAACAACACAGTTTTGCTCAAAGAGTTTATGAATTTACAGCCATCTTTGGCAGCTGCCGATATTTCGACAGGTAACCACCCTGTCAGTTTCGGGGCACAAATGTAATGAGAAAACACTGTGCAAGGAAGTCTAAACCCTTAGTAGAGGTAGGGCTATGCCAGCTAAGTCCCACCCGTCAAGGGCTTAACTTTCCTTGCACAGTATTCTCCCATCAAACTTGTGCCCTAAAAGTAACGAGATAGTCATCTGAAATATGACAAATTCTTAAAGATGGCAGTAAACCCATAAATTGCTTGAATGTTTTATACACTGGGAGAAACTGAAGTTTGAATTATGCTTATTTTGCTTGCTCAGATGTCGAGAAGAGTCAAGAAACGTGGTGAGCAGCTTATGAAAATGATCCATTTTGATGTTGTTAGCTTTGGTCTTCTTGATTTACCACCAATTCCATATGATATTTACATGAGATGTTATGGGAAATGTAACTCTGTTCAGGTAAGTAACTTTCTTTCTCTTTTGATACTTTTACAAATAATTTTCAAATTATTTTTGTGTAATAATGTTATTCTGCCAGACTGGTGTTATGTATGTTGTCATATTTGCAATTTATAGTACAGTAAAATAATTAGCAGATAGAGGATGATGAAACTTTTCAAAGTGTGTGGACAACCACTGTACTGAAAGAAAAAAAAATCACAATAAGTGAATATAAAAATAATTTTAAATGATGATTCTCTTAAGAACCCCCAATTTTATTTTTTCACAAGCTGTTATTGTGATATAATCCACAAATATTGTTGCACATCAATAGTCAGATTCCAAAACATTAGAATTCCACATGACATGAAAGTCAGGGAGGGATAAAATGAAGGACAGGTCACTCAAACCCCCATTGAAACTTCCTCAACCTATCACTCTCTCATCTATGAAAAAGGAGCTACTGGTTTCAAAAGCTAGGGATTGAATCACTTTTGCAGTTTAATGTGTCTGTCAACAGTACTACATATTATGCCTGCTTAGGGAAATACTGACCAGCAATTCTGTCTTGCTTAAGTTTCTTAACTGAATTTTTTTTTTTTTTTTTTTGTACAAAATATGATACCTGATTATCATGATCATTCATGTTCCTGACAGCTTATGGTCTTATGGTAACCACTGGATGTATACACTATGTGATCAAAAGTATCCAGACACCTGGCTGAACATGATGTTCAATCAAGTGCTGGAAAGTTTATTGGTGAATGTCAGCCCATTCTTCATGGAGTGCTGCACTGAGGAGAGGTGTCGATATCGGTCGATGAGGCATGGCACGAAGCTGGTGTACCAAAACATCCTAAAGGTTTTCTATATGATTCAGATCAGGACTCTGTGCAGGCCCATCCATTACAGGGATGTTATTGTCATGTAACCACTCCACCACATGCCATGCATTATGAACAGGTGCTAGATCGTGTTGAAAGATGCAATCACCATACCCGAATTGCTCTTCAACAGTGGGAAGCAAGAAGATGCTTAAAACATCAATGTAGGCCTGTGCTGTGATAGTGCCATGCAAAACAACAAGGGGTGCAAGTCCACTCAATGAAAAACATGACCACACCACGACACCACCACCTCCGAATTTTACCGTTGGCACTACACATGCTGGAAGATGACTTTCACCGGGGATTTGCCGTACCCACACCCTGCCATCAGATCACCACATTGTGTACCATGATTCGTCACTCCACACAATGTTTTTCCACTGTTCAATCATCCAATGTTTACGCTCCTTACACCAAGCAAGGCATCATTTGGCACTTACCGGTGTGATGTGTCTTATGAGCAGCCACTCAACCTGAAATTCAAGTTTTCTCACCTCCACTATTTGCAGTGGGTCCTGATGCAGTTTGGAATTCCTGTGTGATGGTCTTGATAGATGTCTGCCTATTACACATTACGACACTCTTCAACTGTTGGCGGTCTCTGTCAGTCAACAGACAAGGTCGGCGTGTATGCTTTTGTGTTGTACATGTCCCTTCACATTTTCACTTGACTATCACTTCAGAAACAGTGGATCTAGAGAGGTTTAGGAGTGTGGAAAACTCATGTACATACGTATGACACAAATGACACCCAATCTCCTGACCACGTTCGAAGTCCATGAGTTCCGCGGAGTGCCTCATTCTGTTCTCTCACGATGTCTAATGACTACTGAGGTCACTGATATGGAGTACCTGCCAGTAGGTGGAAGCACAATGCACCTAATATGAAAAACATATGTTTTTTGGGGTTTCCAAATACTTTTATCACATAGTGTATGTTGTGCAAATTAATTTTTGCAAAGGAAATGGAAGGTAGACCTTCACATCTTTTCAAAGGCTAATTGTGTGCATGGAATCACTGCTTTCTGTCCTGTTATCTTTTCTAAAGAAAACGTAGGAGTGAAACAGCCATTGTAAGGTAGCTGCGGTGTGGAATGTGATTTATTTATTATATACAATTTTCAAGTCATTTGATTTGATGTGAAGGAGACATGTCAAGATTTACAGTAAGAACATTTTTTAAGAAAAATACAAAAGTTCACATTCTTTATATACATTTCTGCAATACTTCTACATGAACACTTACTATAATTTTCAGTGCTCAAAAAATAAAACATATAATTCCATTTTTCAATCTTTGAAACTTCCTCAGTGAAGTTTTCAATTGAATAATAGCACTTTTCCACCAGATGAGTAAAGAACCATACTTTCAGTGAACCAATCTCCATGTTATATGTATTACTACCTTTTATTTTATTGTAAATACCCCATACAGTCTGACTGCTTGGGCATAGCAGTTTAAATAGTGTGTAGGAAGTTTAAAATTTTTTCTGTAACAAGTGCTGTAGTTGGGTGTAAATGAAAAGTGTCAAGTGTATATTGAGTTTATGTAAGGACATCAGCACCTCATATGAGATACAATGAGAAAGTAACAGAATTTTTTTAATTTCTTGGCTTTTTGCATTGAATTTTCAATTTTTAATTTTTTTTCTTTTTATTTATCTTGTTGGTACAGATGTAACTGGTGTAGTCTGCATTGACAGTCAAAAAGGATATATGAGTTTTTGAGTGCCTGGCAAATTTTTACTTTTGAAAGAGATGGATTAAAGAATTTGCATTACATTTTGGTTGAAAAATGGAAGAAAGTGCAACACTGCGTTTGAAATGCTGACAATGGTTTTTGGCGAACCTACCATGAGTAAGACAAGAGTTTACAAGTGCTATAAAGATGTCAATGAGGGTTGATAAGACGTTGAAGATGACGAACCACCCTGTACACTGTAGCACAACAATTACTGGTAACAATGTGGAAGAAGTAAATAAAATGGTTCTGTAAAATTCCCACGTAATCATCAGAGAGATTTCTGATGATGTTGGGCTATCTTTTGTCTCATACCATGCAATTTTTTCAGATGTTTTTGGCATGAAACATGCAGCAGCAAAGTTTGTTCCAAAATTGATGAATTTTGATCAAAAGCAACGTTGTGCAGACATCATTCGGAAATTGCTGAATGAAGTCAACAACAATCCAGAACTTCTAAAGAAGGTTATAACAGGTGAAAAATCATGAGGATATGGGTATGATATTGAAGCAAAGGCCCAGTCATTCCAGTGGAAACTTCCTGAAGAGCGAAGACCTAAAAAAATCCAACAGGTTCAGTCACATATGAAGGTTCTTCTCACTGTTTTCTTCAATAACAATGAGATGGTGCATCATGAGCTCCTACCTTATGGCCATATGGTCTGTAAGGAATACTACCTGTAACCTATGCACCATTTGTATGAAGCAATCAAGAAAACGACTGGAATTGCGCAAAATCGCTCATGGAAATTGTGTGATGATAATGCTCCCACTCACACCTCAATGCTTGTTCATGGTTTTTTTGCAAAAAAGTAATCACTATGTTGCCTCAGCGACCATATACGCTGGACATGGCCCCCTGCAACTTCTTTTTATTGCCGTAACTGAAGAGAACCGTGAAAGGACATCATTTTGCCACAATTGATCAGATAAAAACAGAATCACTGAAGGAGCTACACATTGTAATGAAAAGTGAGTTCCAGAAGTGCTTCCAAGACTGGAAAAAGCGCTGGAACAATTGTATTACTACTGAGGGAGATTACTTTGAATGGGGAAAAGCTGACTATGAATAAATAAAGATTTTTTTAAGAAAAACAAAAATTCCCATTACTTTTTAATCACACCTTGTGCGTGTAAAGCAAAGGAATGATTAGAAATTTTAATTTTTTTTTAACTGTGGCCAACAGGATATCTGTTGTTTGACAACATGCATATTTTAATCATTTTATTTTGTAATTAGGAGACTTGTAAATTTGCTGAATTTCCTCAGAAGATTATGCCATAATGAATTACTGACTCAAAGTAGCGAAGACAGACTTATCTTTCTGGTGTCTATATTTGTGGCATCTGAAAAAAAAAAAATGCACATTGCGAATACTAAGCAATTCAGTTTGTTTTTTAAGTAGTGTGTGGGTATCTTCCAATTTAAATTTTTAAGAGTTAGACCACCTAATAACTTTACATGGTTTGCTTATGTGATATCATCATCACTGCAAGTTCTTCATCACACACACATACACCACTGGCCATTAAAATTGCTACACCATGAAGGTGACATGCTACAGACGCAAAATTTAACTGACAGGAAGAAGATGCTGTGATATGCAAATGATTAGCTTTTCAGAGCATTCACACAAGGCTGGCGCCGGTGGAGACACCTACAACGTGCTGACATGAGGAAAGTTTCCAACCGATTTCTCATACACAAACAGCAGTTGACCAGTGTTGCTTGGTGAAACATTGTTGTGATGCCTCGTGTAAGGAGGAGAAATGCGTACCATCATGTCTCTGACTTTGATAAAGGTCGGATTGTACTCTGTTGTGATTGCGGTTTATCGTATCGTGACATTGCTGCTCGCGTTGGTCGAGATCCAATGACTGTTAGCAGAATATGGAATTGGTGGGTTCAGGAGGTTAATACAGAATGCCGTGCTGGATCACAACGGCCTCGTATCACTAGCAGTCAAGATGACAGGCATCTTATCCGCATGGCTGTAACAGATCGTGCAGCCACGTCTTGATCCCTGAATCAACAGATGGGGACGTTTGCAAGACAACAACCATCTGCATGAACAGTTCGACGACATTTGCAGCAGCATGGACTATCAGCTCGGAGATCATGGCTGCAGTTACCCTTGACGCTGCATCACAGATAGGAGCGTCTGCGATGGTGTACTCAACGATGAACCTGGGTGCACAAATGACAAAACATCACTTTTTTCGGACGAACCCAGGTTCTGTTTACAGCATTATGATGGTCGTATCAGTGTTTGGCAACATTGCGGTAAATGCTCATTGGAAGCGATCCCTGCGAAACCCTACATTTCACCAGGATAATGCACGACCGCATGTTGCAGGTCCTGTACGGGCCTTTCTGGATACAGAAAATGTTCAACTGCTGCCCTGGCCAGCACATTCTCCAGATCTCTCACCAATTGAAAACATCTGGTCAATGGTGGCCGAGCAATTGTCTCGTCACAGTACGCCAGTCACTACTCTTGACAAACTGTGGTATTGTGTTGAAGCTACATGGGCGGCTGTACCTGTACACACCATCCAAGCTCTGTTTGACTCAATGCTCAGGCGTATCAAGGCCGTTATTATGGCCAGAGGTGGTTGTTCTGGGTACTGATTTCTCAGGATCTATGCACCCAAATTGCGTGAAAATGTAATCACACATCAGTTCCAGTATAATACGAGGGCTATCCACAAAGTACATTACGTTTGGAAATTAAAAATAAATAAAGTATTGGAAATTTTTTTTATATAATATACAAATGAAAGCCACACTTAAATACTACTTTTCTACATAGTTGCCATTTAAATTAGGACACTTATTGTAGCGATGGATGACCTTGGAAATTCCTTCGTCGTAAAATTCGGCCGCCTGCGCCTTCAACCACATGGTTACCTCTTCTTGAAGCTGTGCGTCGTCATCAAAACGCTGCATAGCCAACCACTTCTTCATTGCTGGGAATAAGTGGAAGTCGCTCGGTGCCAGGTTGGGACTGTACGGCGGATGAGGAAACAACTCCCACTTAAAAGATTCAAGAACTTCACGAGTGACATTTGCCGTGTGGGCCCGGGCGTTGTCATGAATCAGCAAGATCTTTGAGCCCAACTTTCCCCTGCGCTTGTTTTGTATTGCTCTTCTGAGGTTTTGCAGAGTTTGGCAATACCTTTGAGAGTTTATTGTAGTGCCTCTTTCCAGAAAATTCACAAAAATCGTATTTCTACCGGGTTACTCATTAACCACGTGGTTGAAGGCGCAGGCGGCCGAATTTTACGACGAAGGAATTTCCAAGCTCGTCCATCGCTACGATAAGTGCCTTAATTTAAATGGCAACTATGTAGAAAAGTAGTATTTAAGTGTGGCTTTCATCTGTATATAATAAAAAAAATTTCCAATACTTAATTTATTTTTAATGCCAAAACGTAATGTACTTTGTGGATAGCCCTCGTATATTTGTCTAATGAATACCCGTTTATCATCTGCATTTCTTCTTGGTGTAGCAATTTTAATGGCCAGTAGTGTGTATATATATAATAGAGGGAAACATTCCACGTGGGAAAAATATATCTAAAAACAAAAATGATGTAACTTACCAAATGAAAGCGTTGGTATGTTGATAGAGACACTAACAAACACAAACACATACACAAAATTCAAGCTTTTGCAACCCACAGTTGCTTCATCAGGAAAGAGGGAAGGAGAGGGAAAGACGAAAGGATGTGGGTTTTAAGGGAGAGGGTAAGGAGTCATTCCAATCCCGGGAGCGGAAAGACTTACCTTAGGAGGAAAAAGGAACAGGTATACACTCGCACACACACACACACACACGCACACACACATATCCATATCCATTTACACTCATACTCTCTGCTGGAAATATCACTTTGCCACGAAGAAAAATGATCCTAATCCTACTCCTAATGATCCAACTCCCCGAGACACTAACCAAATTGAACCCTGCATGGAACAGTTCCGTCCTCCCTCACAGCGGGACCCACCTCCTCTTCCTCAAAATCACCCTCTCCAAACCTTCCAGGAATTTCTGACGTCCAGCCTTGCTTCTCAATCCTTTTTAAAAAACCTTAATCCTACTCCCAACATCACCACTGCTGAAGCCCAAGCTATCTGTGATCTGAAGGCTGACCGATCCATCATCATTCTTCCGGCGGACAAGGGTTCCACGACCGTGGTACTTGATCGTCGGGAGTATGTGGCTGAGGGACTGCGTCAGCTTTCAGACAACACCACATAAAAAGTTTGCCAAGGTAATCCCATTCCTGATGTCCAGGCGGAGCTTCAAGGAATCCTCAGAACCTTAGGCCCCCTACAAAACCTTTCACCTGACTCCATCAACCTCCTGACCCCACCGACACCCCGCACCCCTACCTTCTACCTTCTTCCTAAAATTCACAAACCCAATCATCCCGGCCGCCCCATTGTAGCTGGTTACCAAGCCCCCACAGAACGTATCTCTGCCTACGTAGATCAACATCTTCAACCATTACATGCAGTCTCCCATCCTTCATCAAAGACACCAACCACTTTCTCGAACGCCTGGAATCCTTACCCAATCTATTACCCCCAGAAACCATCCTTGTAACCATTGATGCCACTTCCTTATACACAAATATTCTGCACGTCCAGGGCCTCGCTGCGATGGAGCACTTCCTTTCACGCCGATCACCTGCCACCCTACCTAAAACCTCTTTCCTCATTACCTTAGCCAGCTTCATCCTGACCCACAACTTCTTCACTTTTGAAGGCCAGACATACCAACAATTAAAGGGAACAGCCATGGGTACCAGGATGGCCCCCTCATACGCCAACCTATTCATGGGTCGCTTAGAGGAAGCCTTCTTGGTTACCCAGGCCTGCCAACCCAAAGTTTGGTACAGATTTATTGATGACATCTTCATGATCTGGACTCACAATGAAGAAGAACACCAGAATTTCCTCTCCAATCTCAACTCCTTTGGTTCCATCAGATTCACCTGGTCCTACTCCAAATCCCATGCCACTTTCCTTGACGTTGACCTCCATCTGTCCAATGGCCAGCTTCACACGTCCGTCCACATCAAACCCATCAACAAACAACAGTACCTCCATTATGACAGCTGCCACCCATTCCACATCAAACGGTCCCTTCCCTACAGCCTAGGTCTTCGTGGCAAACGAATCTGCTCCAGTCCAGAATCCCTGAACCATTACACCAACAACCTGAAAACAGCTTTCACATCCCGCAACTACCATCCCGACCTGGTACAGAAGCAAATAACCAAAGCCACTTCCTCATCCCCTCAAACCCAGAACCTCCCGCAGAAGTACCACAAAAGTGCCCCACTTGTGACAGGATACTTTCCGGGACTGGATCAGACTCTGAATGTGGCTCTCCAGCAGGGATACGACTTCCTCAAATCCTGCCCTGAAATGAGATCCATCCTTCATGAAATCCTCCCCACTCCACCAAGAGTGTCTTTCCGCCGTCCACCTAACCTTCGTAACCTCTTAGTTCATCCCTATGAAATCCCCAAACCACCTTCCTTGCCCTCTGGCTCCTACCCTTGTAACCACCCCTGGTGTAAAACCTGTGCAATGCACCCTCCCACCACCACCTGCTCCAGTCCTGTAACCCGGAAGGTGTACATGATCAAAGGCAGAGCCATGTGTGAAAGCACCCACGTGATTTACCAACTGACCTGCCTACACTGTGAAGCTTTCTATGTGGGAATGACCAGCAACAAACAGTCCATTTGCATGAATGGACACAGGCAGACAGTGTTTGTTGGTAATGAGGATCACCCTGTGGCTAAACATGCCTTGGTGCACGGCCAGCACATCTTGGCACAGTGTTACACCGTCCGGGTTATCTGGATTCTTCCCACTAACACCAACCTGTCAGAACTCCGGAGATGGGAATTTGCCCTTCAGTATATCCTCTCTTCTCGTTATCTGCCAGGCCTCAACCTCCGCTAATTTCAAGTTGCTGCTGCTCATACCTCACCTGTCTTTCAACAACATCTTTGCCTCTTTACTTCCGCCTCGACTGACATCTCTGCCCAAACTCTTTGCCTTTACAAATGTCTGCTTGTGTCTGTGTATGTGCGGATGGATATGTGTGTGTGTGCGAGTTTATACCTGTCCTTTTTTCCCATTAAGGTAAGTCTTTCTGCTCCTGGGATTGGAATGATTCCTTACCCTCTCCCTTAAAACCCACATCCTTTCGTCTTTCCCTCTCCTTCCCTCTTTCCTGACGAAGCAACCATTGGTTGCGAAAGCTAGAATTTTGTGTGTATGTATGTGTTTGTTTGTGTTTCTATCGACCTGCCAGCGCTTTCATATGGTAAGTCACATCATCTTTGTTTTCATATATATATATATATATATATATATATATATATATATATATATATATATATAATAGGGAAACATTCCACACGGGGAACCAGTATTGAACCTAGAGGTGTCCTTGAGAAATTGTTCTCCAGTTTGAGGAGTAATTACAAGAATTATAAGTTACAATTACTTCGTTTTCCCTGTCATAAGGAAGGTCAGGCTGCTGTAAATCAGTGTCCCTGATTCTATACATCTTTAATTCGTGAAGAAGTGAGGTGTGGTTCATGAAATTCAATGCCTTTCTCATATCAAAAATAGTCCTGTTGCCTTTTTACCATTATCTAATGGAACATGCCTTTTGAGTAAATTCATTGCCAACATTTATAGTCCTCTTTCCGTGCTAGAATCTAAACAGATTTATGAAAATTTTCGAACTTGTGTTCTACACCTACATCTATACTCAGCATACCACCATGAAATGCATAGCGGGGGTTACATCCCATTGTACCTGTTACAAGAGTTTCTTCCCATTCCACTCATGTATGGAGCATAGGAAGGATAATTGTGTGAATCCCTCTGTGAATGCTATAATTATTCTAATCTTATCCTCATGACCCCTATGTGTGTGATAAACAGGGGGATTGTAGTATATTCCTAGAGTCATAATTTAAAGGCACTTCTTGAATTTTGCTAGTAGATTTTCTCTGGAGAGTTTACGTCTATCTTCAAGAGTCAGCCAGTTGTTTCTTCAGTATCTCTGTGACATATTCCCACATATCAAACATACCTGTAACCTTTTGTGCTGCTCTTCTCCATATATGTTGAATATCCCCTCCTATTTGGTACAGATCCCACACACTTGAGCAGTATTCTATAACCAGTTGCACAACTGATTGTTAAGCAATTCCTTTGTAGACTAATTGCACTGCAGTATTCTACCAATAAATCAAAGTCTACTACCTGCTTTATCCATGACTGAGCCTGTGTGATCATTCTATTTCATATCCCTATGAAGTGTTACACCCAGGTACTTGTATGAGTTGAATGATTCCAGCAGTGAATAATTGATATTATAGGATACAATGTTTTTTCGTTTTGTGAAGTGCACAATTTTACATTTTTGAACATCTAAAGCAAGTTTCCAATCTCTGCACCACTTTGAAATCTTATCAAAATCTGACTAAATGTTTATGTTGCTTCTTTCAGACAGTACATTATTATAGATAAGTGTATCATCTGCAAATGTCTGAGGTTACTATTAATATTGTCTGCAAGGTCATTAATATACAGCATGAACAGCAAGGGCCCCAACACACTTCCCTGAGGCTCTTCTATATTTGACGATGACTGTCCATCCAAGATAACATGCTGTGCCCTCCCTATCAAAATGTCCTCAGTCCAGTCAAAAATTTCACTTGATACCCCAAATGATTGTACTTTTGGCAATATGCTTAGGTGTGCTACTGAGTCAAATGATTCTCTGAAATCAGGAAATACTACATCTACCTGACTGACGTGATTCAAATCTTACAGTATGTCATGTGAGAAAAGTGCAAGTTATGTTTAACATCATTTTTTTTGGAATCCATGCTGGTTGGCATGAAGGAGATCATTCTGTTCAAGATATCTCATTATGTTTGAGCTCAGATGATGTTCTAAGATTCTACAACAAACTTAGGGCAAGCATATTGGACATTAGTTTTGTGGATCACTTCTACTACCCTTCTAGTAGACGGGTGTGAACTGTGCTTTTTTCCAAGAATTGGGCATGGCTTTTTGTTTGAGGGATGTACAATAGATGACCATTAGAGGAGGGGCTAACTCAGACACAAATTCAGTATAGAACCTCCTATGGATTCCATCAAGCCTTGGTGCACTGTTCAGTTTTAACAGTTTCAGCTGTTTCTCAACACCACTGACACTAACACCTAACAATATATTTTGGATAAATGGCAGCATCAATCATAAATATTGAAATTCTTTATTTTACAGATTGATTTCAGTCACTATGTGATTTAAAGTTACTAGCTAGTTGTTAAAAATAATATTGGGGTTTTATTTTTTTATTCATCGTGATCTGTCACTGCCATGATCCTGGATTCCTAGACAGCTACTATAAAATTTAACTATAAAGTTAAATGAATATTTAATCAAGTATAATGTTTTAACAAAGTATTTATTGCGATCTCAAAAAATCAAAGCATCTTTACAAAACTCAAATAAGTATTAACATACTTACAATAATGAAATGAATCTTACTCCACAAGCTACATGCTTCCTGTCCAACTTCACACAAAGTACTGACCGACTCTGCCAACATGGCTGACATCTTATATACCTTTTAAACAATTCCAAACAATCCTCGGCATTGTTTAAAATGGGTTTTTGATTAAATAACAATTAAAATATGTATTTAAAATAAATATATAAATGTGTGTTTGCTCCTGTACAGCAAGCACATTACTGTATTAGTCTGTGTCTATGATTTGTTTTGAATATAACTTCTTGGATATGTAATTGCAATAATGTATTTACATTTAATTACTAGAGGCTCCCTTCGCAGAAAATATTCCTATCATTTACAGTGCTTTTGTACTTCAACATAATTGCAATGTAGTAGTTAGTTTTATTGATATAATTTTTTCCAGCATATTACAACTTTTTGTTTACATGTCTCATCCCGAATTAGACTGGAGAATGTACGTTTTAAGTGGGTTTTTATGGACTGTTACAGTTCAAAGTTCAGGGATATAAGGGCATTATATTAATTGTAAAATTGCAACTAGGTTCCACAATAAGTTTCATATACTTATTATATAAACAATGAAAAATCCATGATGGAATAATAACTATATTATGAAAAGGCTGCACTGCTACTCACCATATAGTAGAGATGCTGAGTCATAAAAAGGCACAACAAAAAAAGCTAAACAAGTAAGCTTTCAACCAGAAGGCCTTCTGAAGTAGATAGCAAACATACACACTTTCATGCAAACACAACTCACATGATCACTCTCTTTGGCTGCCAAGGCCAGATTGTGAGCAGCAGTGCATGATGAGAGAAGCAATCTGGGTGGTGGGAGTAAGGAGGCTGGGGCAGGGAGGGGGAGGTATAGCAGTATAGGGATGGGGGATGGCAAAATGTTGCTAGTGTGAGCATACAGGCTCGAGGTGTGAGAGGGTAGGGCATCTCCATGCAGTTAGGAGGTTAGACAGATTGGGGGGGGGGGGGGGGGGGGGGAAGAAGAGAGGTAAAAAGACTGTGGTGCATTGTTGGAATAGAAGGCTGTGAAGCAGTCATTGACATGAAGAACATTGTGGTGAGCAACATGCTCAGCAACTGGGTGGTCCAGCTGCTTCTTGCCCACAGTTTGTCAGTGGCCATTCATATGGATAGACAGCTTGTTGGATGTCATTCCCTTGTAGAACACAGCACAGTGGTTGCAACATAGTTTGTAGATCACATGATTGGTTTCACAGGTAGCCCTGCCTTTGTTGGGATAGTTGAAGCATGTAATCGGACTGGAGTAGGTGGTGTTGGGAGAATGTGTGAGACTACCATTGCGTCTATGCCTATTATGGAGATACGAGGCGAGGCATTGGGAGCAGGGGTTGAGAAGGGATGGACGAGGACACTGTGTAGGTTTGATGGGCTGCGGAATAACACTGCGGGAGGGGTCGGAAGCTTAGTGGGGAGAACATTCCTCATTTCTGGGCACTATGAGAGAATTTGAGAAACTGATGAAAATTCCAAAATAGGATTAAATAACAAAAAAAATTATGAAATAATAGTAAATTGTTTTGACAGGTTTTTAAACTGTCCAGTTCCAACAGTTAAACTGGTGTTTCCAGCAATATCACAAAATCTGGAAGAAGATTTCTTACCAGCAGAGTAAGAAATTCATGAAGCCGTCAAATCACTCATAGACAACAAAGCAAGTGGTGAAGACTCCATTCCAGTGGAATTGTTGAAATGGTCAAAACCAAAAATTATAAATGGTCCACAGCAGTTTTTTGTGGACATGTTTCCAGAAGAGTATAAAACAGCACTAATTCAGCTGCTACATAAAAAGAGAGACAAAGAAAATGTCAGCAATTACAAAGGAGTTTAATTTCTTCCAGTGCCACACAAAATACTATCAAAAATTCTCTTGGACAGAGTTGTAGAAACTTTAGACAAACAATATCATGGTGTTTTTCAAAAGGAAAGATCCTGTACAGAACAGATATTTAAATTAAAATCAGTAATTTTTCACAGAGTGTTAAGCAGCAAACTTTCAATAGTATCATTTATTGATTTCAAGAACGCATTTGGTTTGGTAGGCATGGAAATGATATATAAAAATCATTAGAAAATTTGATGTTGAAGCAAAATTAGCAAACATAGTTTGTGAAAATCTAACATACAATATGTGAAGTTAAAGTTATGAGAGAAATATCTTAGCCATTTGAAATAAAAATGTGTTGGACAAGGGAGTGGTTTATCATCTTTACTGTTTAACTATTTCTGGAAAAAATAATACGTATCTGAAATCTGTAGCTAAAAAAAATCACAAAATTGAACCAATGATTTTAGCAAGGAAAACAAATGGAATGAACATTTACTGACTGGCTTTTGCAGAAGATTTTGTGATACTTTCAAAACATCTGACAGACACAGTTATTCAAATAAATTAATGATTTTACTTTTGTATGGAGACACAGTCATATAAAACTTTCTGAAGGATATAACAGCCATTTGGCTGTACAACAGTTTTTATTTCACAATTTAGATTTTGGCCTTAGGCCATCATCAAGTGTTGCAACTGCAACAGATTAAAGCACAATAAAAGTACAAGTATCAGAGAAAGCATCGAAAAATATCAGAGTAAACAGTTAAATCAATGTATGAGTCAATTGATTTGTTCTCTTACTTACATACAAATCGTTAGACGTGAGTAGAATCCAAGTCATTGTCAAAATATAACCTTTGGTTATATAAGCCAATTTTGTCAAAATAAATGCAATAGTGTTTGTGTAATATGCTAATGTGCTGGCAGTTGACATGACCCAGTTGATATGGTTGTGGAAAATAGATGATCAAACCACAGGTTTCAAACTTTGCTACGTTATGTTTAAGCAACCACTGACATAAACATAAGTGAAATGATCATCTAAGATCATCATAAAGGCACCCCAGTTTGCACAATGCGATCTGTGGTGTGTCATGGGAGCTGGTAGTGGGTCTCTTTATTATGCAAGCTGCTTACATTATCTTTGAAGTGGCCAGAGGATGCCGGTGGTTATATAATATGGTGTGAAGAGCCAGTTTTCCAGTGTGCATGTAAAAACATGACTTATACCATCACAATTAAAGATACATAAAAGTACAATCTTGCAAGAGTGAAATATTGATACATGGTGAATTATAAAATAAGCAGCTATACATTGATATGAATTCCCAATTGTTAAATAAATCTTCTGGAAGAAACAGCAAATAGAACTGCTCTCAAAATTTCAGCTGAAAAAAACAAAATTAATGACAAATACAAAAAATGCACCGAAATTCTTAGAAACACAAATAGGTAAAATAGAATGAGTAAGTAAAGAAACTATACAACAGAATGGACTGGAAAAATGCAGTAGATGTCAATGTTAACAAAATGGAGAGAGAATATGGTTTGACAAACAATATTTACAAGAAGAAATGCACGGCTAGAGAAACAAAACTAAGACACACCACAGTGATAAAACCAGAAAGGTTGTATGGGTGTAAATGCCTAACACTGGGCTAGAAACTGAACAAAACAGAGGTATTTGAATGATGGGTTACTTGAAAAATAGTGGGTGCAATAAACTAAAGATGGCTGGAAAATGAAATGTAACTAGAAGACCTACAAAAATGTAAGGAAGATTAATCTTTTTGGTCACATCTACTGAATTAATGAGAAACGGCTAATGAAAAAAATATTCCTGTATTTCTGGAAGAATAAATTGACAGTAGCATGGTTTACAGAAATAAGGAAAGAACTAGAAAAAAAATAACATCAAAGAATAATAAATAACAGGCAGAAAACTTTTGAAGAAAAAAATACTAAATTTAGAAGCTTTTCAGTGCAGAAGAAATAAGAAATTGGGAAAAACATGGGCAAAAGAAAAGAGAAGATAACATGAGGAGAAGATGAAGGAGCGCTGGAAAAATAAGAAACAACATCAAGCTTTGAACATGAAACTTAAAAGTGTGGAGACGTGACAATAGCCACTGTGCCACTTTTTGGTTGAGCTACTTATTTGCTGAAAGACACATAAAGCACCTTGAAAACTTTATCTGCCATTTTATCTGAAACTATCAAATGTCTACAGGTAAGCCAAGACACATGTTCACTTGTTTTGACCTCTCTTCCACTTAGCAATGGAGGGTGTACCTAACCTCTGGATTTACAAGTGCAAACAGGCCCAAATCACTTATTTTCCTGAAAGACTGCCCTAAGCAGCAAAGAAGACAAATTTGACTGAAGATGCAGTAAAAATTGCATAGAAAGGGACAAGCTGCTGTTGTACGCCATATGACTCTCAAAATTGCTTCAGCGAAATTTCTTACCATACTGTTGTTTTCTAATTTGTGAGATGAAAAACAGAAATAAACATTTCACAGTAAAATGTGTTACCCATAAATGAAGTTAATAATGTGTGACAAATAATTTTGTTTTCTTTCAAATGATGAAAGTTTTGTCAACATCAGGAAAAGAGTAAAATGTTTAAAAAAAATGGTATTCTTAGACTTCTAACTGATTTATGATACGTGTATACTTCTTAAAAGACAGATATTGAAATTATAACGTATTAACTTTGTAATCTAGTAAGTGCATAGGTGTTTGTGTGTGTGTGTGTGTGTGTGTGTGTGTTATAATGCAATTTTCCTTAGGAGATTAGTTTTAATTCAATTTCTGATCTGTGAAACACCATTCATTTATAAGTTTATGAACATAAAGTGACAAATTACATTACATTTGAATCACATTGGCAAAAAAAAAAAAAAAAAAAAAAAAAAAAAAAAAAAAAAAAAAAAAAAAAAAAAACTACATGTGCAATCGCAAAACAGGAAAACATGAATATTTTGTAAAATCTCTGTCTTCCAAGATTAAAGGTTATTTTACACAAATTCTTTTATATTGCTGTTTACTGTACCTTCATGTGTAGTTCAGTGACTACATATGTTTAATGAGTCTTTACATGACTTAACTCTTATCTGAAGTTTTTGTTTTATGAGTTTTTTGCAAAAACTTGAACTACTGATTATGTGCTATTTTCACAGGCATATGTTCAAACTAATGAAGACAATTTAACTGAAGAAACTCAGACAGAAGAGATAACAATGAAAAATAAATGGACACAGAACCCAGTGTCTTTCCATACTCTCAAAAAAGAAGATGATAAGAATAATGAAATACAATTGTTTTCACAGGCAAGTCAGGCAGATGCTTTAAATGTTAGGTTGTTAATAACCCACAGAACATATGCATGGTATGTCAGCAACATCTTTTGTATTATTTTTCACTCATTTTATCAGTATCGGCACACATTTGATATTTCAGATTTCATGTTTTTGATGTCTTAAATACGTCTATTAAATATTGCATTTACTGAATGGGAAATAGTAATATGGAAAGGACAGATTGCCACTCACCACATTGAGGAGGCACTGAGTCACAGACTGGCACAATGAAGAGAACACCAGAAATACATAAGTTTTTGTGTCCAAAATTGTATATAAATCAAAGACAGTAGCCAGGTATGTAAGAGCTGTTGTTGCATGGATATGTGTAGATTCTACTTCTGTGGAAGTGATTTGTCTGAAAACTTATTTCTAGTATTCTTTTCATTGTTCGTGTCTGCAACTCAGTGCATCATCTATGTGGTTAGTGGCAATCTATGTTTTACATGTTGTTGTTATTCCATCCTGGACTTTCCATTGTTTGAGAGTCCAATAATCTTTTTTGTTTCAGAAAGTGAGATGAAAATAAAAATAAATTTACATTAGTGCACTTATTTTTATATTTTTATCAGTTAACAGAATTATCATTGCAATTACAGAGGAGGCAGTTAAAACACAGGCTACTAAAAATTTTTCACTTGTGCCATCTGTCTGCACAAAAGTTCTATATTCTGCGTGTAGATTTCTCAAAAATATAATTTTTATTACTGTACAGATGTTCTAGAAATAATAAGTAGCACTAAATATTGTTAATGTTATCAGTGTCCACCCTAATTAATGTGTTCCATTAAGAAAAAGACACCAAAATGAAGGGAGATCAAAGTACCTTTACAGCAGAGATGAAATGAAACTACGTGTTTATGTAATTGGTTTTTGGATAAATAGTTGAATCGCTTGATTGTGATGTTTGGTTGTTCATGGAAATGTGTCAGTGAAGAATTGAACTGCTCTTTTATTGTATTCTGACCCATCTACTTGCTTTTACAATTCACAGTTGTTGAAGTGACTGCTGTGGTCTATTTGTTGCCTATGACAGCAAACCTTTGTGTTGGCAGTGTTACGCTCTTTACATGGTGATTTCCAAAGAGCCCAATGCCTGCACACTCTTGAAAATAAAGAGGGCATTGCAATGGGCATCCATAAAAAGACTGTGGTCATATCCATTAATTCATGTGCCTTTCCTATCCTGCACTCTACTACCACACTAATATCCAGTACAAGGGCAGTCACCTGACACTGTCAACTTTTCAGTCCTTAACTGCTTCATCTCTTAATGAAGTTACAATTGCATTATGAAAAGGATGGATTGCTGCTCACCACATAGAGGAAGCATTGAGTTGCAGACATGCACAATGAAAAGACTGCCCAACGCTAGGCTGGCTCCAGACCTACAACCTCCTTTCTGGTCACCATGACTAACTACATTCTCATTTAACAATAACTTCTCTTTTGTGGATATCACCTGCAAACAGGTCCATGGCACACACATGGCACCATCCTTTGCCAAATCAAATCAAAACCTTTGGACAAATAAGTTCTTCTTCGGAAATAGAGAAACACACATACATTCATACAAGCACAACCCACACATATGTGGCCACTGTCTCTGGCTGGTGTGCTCCAACTGTGGACTGTGACTGTATCTAACCAGACCAACAGTCTGGGGTGAATGGTGGGGATAAGGAGGAGGCATGGGGCAGGGAGGGGGAGGGATAGCAGGGTAGAAATCCAGCATTATTTCCTGTCCTCCTCAAACTCTTTGTCCCATCGCAGAATATCTTCCCTGAGTCTGTCTCTCTTCTCACCCGCACCACTCACCCACACTTACCTTCCATGAAGTTCATTAACCCAACTACCCAGAGAGCTCCATTGCGACCAGTTACTGTGCCACCACAGAGAGAATCTCTATTCTTGTGGACTAACACCTTCAACCTATTACCCATAACTTACCCTGCTATATCAAAGACACCAATCATTTCCTCTGCAGACTCTCCATAGTTCTTTTTTCTTTATCACCTGGCATCCTGGTCACCACTGTCAATGCCACTGCCTCCTACACTATCATCCCAATGCCCGTGGCCTTGCTGCTATTGAACAGTACACTTCCCAATTCCAGACTGGCTCCAAAGCTACAACCTCCTTTCTGGTCACCATGACCAACCACATTCTCTCTTAACAATAACTTCTCCTTTGTAGATATCGCCTACAAACAGATCCATAGCACAGAAATGGCACACACATGGCACAATCCTTTACCAAACTATTCATGGACCATTTAGAGGAATTCTTCCTAGCACCCAGAATCCCAAACCCCTTACTTGGTACAGATTCATTGATCTGGACTGAGGGTGAGATCACCCTATCCACATTCCTCCAAAACCTCAACATCTTCTCCCCCATTCACTTCACCTGGTCCTCCTCAACCCAACAACCCACCTTCCTTGGTGTTGACCGCCATCTTAAGGATGGTTGCATCAGCACTTCTGTTCACATCAAAGCTACCAACCACCAACAGTATCCCCAACAGCTGCCACCCATTCCATATCAAGAAGTCCCTTCCATATAGCCTAGCCAACTGTGGTCACTGCATCTGTAGTGATGAGCAGTCCCTCTCTAAATGTGCCAAGGGTCTCACTAAGGCCTAAACAGACTGAAATTACCTTCCCAACCTTGTTCTGAAACAGATCTCTCATGCCTTGTCTCTCCATTCACCAACCACCTCCCGCATGTCCACTGATTGACCACAGAGGAGCACTCCTCTTGTGAATCACTATGCCTCACATCTGGAGCAACTGAATCATGTTCTCTGCTGGGTTTTCAACTACTTCTTGTCATATCTTGAAATGAAGAATATCCTACCCACTATCCTCCCCACTGCTCCCACAGTGCAACTACACCACACACCAAACCTACACACCATCCTTGTCCACCCCTACTCCATCCCTGCTCCCAACCTCTTGCCCCATGGCCTATATCCCCGCCGTAGACAAGACCTGACTCATCTTCCCCCTACCACCTATTCCAGTCCTGCACAAGCATGTCCTATCCCATCAAAGGCAGGGCTACCTGTGAAAGCTGTCATGTGATCTACAAACTAAGATGCAATCACTATGGCACTCTCTATATGGGCGTGTCAACTGATAAGCTGTTTGTCCACATGAATAGCTACTGCCAAACTGTAACCAAGAGACATCTGGAACATCCAACTGCTGAACATGCTGCCCAACACAGTATGCTTCACTTGAATGACTGCTTCACAGTCAGTGCCATCTGGATCCTTCCTAGTAAGATCAGCTTTTATAAACCACAGAGGTAGAAACTCTCCCTATAACATTCATTTCTGCAAACCACCTAGCCTCGGCCTTTGCTAGTCCCTGTCCTTCACCAACCTGTCCCCTTCCCTGCACACTCTCCAGCACCATATATGCATTCTATTCCTCCAGTACATGTACAGTCTTTTTCCCTTCTCTATCCACCTCCTCTACCCCTGTATTTTTTGCTCCACCACTTCTCCCTGCCCAGTACACCCTTCCAACTCTGCACCTAGCAGCCCTATCCTGTACCCAACACATCCCTGCATGCTCTCACAGCCAGCACAACATGTCCCCCACATATCCTTACCTCACTGCCTACCTGAGATTGCTGCTCACATCAAAAGCAGTCACATTCTGACCAAAGTGGCCATGTGTACGTGGGTGTTTTCTATTTCTGAAGAAAGACATTTTTGTCTGAAAGCTTAAATGTTTAGGAGTCTTTTCATTGTGCTTGTTTGTGTCTCATTGCTTCCTGTGATGAGTTCCAATCTATCCTTTTCACAGTTTGAAAACTTAAATGTTTAACAGTCTTTCCATTGTGCCTGTTTGTGACTCAGTGCCTCCTGTGGCGAGCACCAGTCTATCCTTTAAATAATATTGTTATTATTCCATCCTGAACTTACCATTTCTTAATGAATTTGCTATTTATAATTCAATACTTATGAGTATATCCAGAATGAAAAATTCACTCTGCAGCAGAGTGTGCGCAGATACGAAACTCCCTGGTAGACGAAAACGGTGTGCCGGACCAAAACTCGAACCTAGGACCTTTGCCTTTTGCAGGTTAACTCCTCTACCACTTGCCCGTGAAAGGCAAAGGTCCTGAGTTCGAGTCCCAGTGTGGCACACAATTTTACTCTGCCAGGAAGTTTCTTATGAGTGTTATTAGTCAAGCCTCATAACAAGGTGCTCAGGGTTTCCAGCCTCCCAGAAAATTTATTAATCATATGATTTTTCAGTGTTGTAAATGTATTTAGAACATAACAGTTGCTATTTGTCATATGGCAGACAGAATGGCAAAAACTAAGCTTGTTTAGGTAAGCATGATTATTCCTTGCATTGTACATCATTGTTTTACATTATACTATTGGACAACCCCCCCCCCCCCCCCCAACCCATTTCATTTTGCTTAGTACTATATTGTAAAATGAAATTATGATTTCATTTTGTTGTGAGCTGTATTGCTGTTGACAAAGAGTTAATAACATTTTTTCCACTGTCATCAATATAGTAACTTGTATGTTGTGTACGTAATTATCTGTGTTCATATTCACAAATGTTAAACAGGGTTATAAACCGGCACGACAGCTCCACATAAAATCATTGCACTTATGCTTTGGGCTGCATGTAGCTATTCATTGTAAATGGATTTTCAACTGACCATCTACACTCTAAATTTGTTTTGTACAGTCTAGAATAGTCTGATTGTTGGGTTTTGTACAGAAATATGTCAGTTGAAATTTGTCTTGTTCTTGCTAAACTTATGTAATGTTCATTCATCAAACCATAGGGCCTACTGCAGCTACTCATGAAGGAGGCTACACTGTAACAGCAACCACTGGGAGGTACTTCAATATTGTTTTGTTTGAAATGAAGATTGAGACCAATTATTTTATCAAAAGCCTTGTCAATTTTCATATGTTCCTTTGATCTGCAATGATTGCATGTCTGATATTGAGCAAAAAAAAAAATATTGCAGTTCCTGTTATTTTGCATGTTATTGCTGATTTGTGTGCTTCACAGTAACATAAAGTTAGAATGTGTAACTAACAGCATGCAGCAGGGTATGTAATTTTTTTTATCATTTGTATTGAATCCTGGTTTGTTGCAAAGATGCTTATGACTGAAACTCATAAGTTTGATTAAGACTTGTGGTGGGGACCATTATGCAAGATGTTCTCTTTCAGTTTCAACTATTCAATTCAAGTAATTTGTGAAATTTCTACTATTAATCATTTGTTCATAACTGAATTGTTAAAAATATATCACATGGAAGTTAAAGACTCCTACTTTATAAAATAGCATACTGATGCCACTGCAGCTTCGCTTACTTATTACAAAATATGTTGGTAACCAATATGCTATTTATAATAGTGACTACTCAAAATCCTTGTCTAATAATGAAATAAACAGTCTGTGATGCTAATGTTGATTTATGTCTCCACAACAGATATTCCAGAATACTCTCTGAACTATGACATGTACTAAAGCAAGAAGGGGCACTTGGTACTCCACCCCCCTCCCCTCCCTCATAATCTGGAATAGAAGGTTTTTGTTCATACAATGAGCAGATAACAATAATTCTCAGGAATATAATAAGAATTCAGTGTCAGCTATAACATTTAGTTCTTATGGCATATGGCATGACATGTCTTGAAACTGTAAGCTCATTTATATCCACACACACACACACACACACACACACACACACACACACACACACACACACACACACACTTGGAAAAATTTTGTTACCTAACAGTCACAGAACAAATAAACTACAGTTTACGAACCTAAGTAGAGACATTATTGATTTCATAATGGGTCATGGACCATTCACTCTGTAGCTGCATATATGTTGCAAAAGACAATCAGACAGTGTGAGTGTGGAGAGATGGTACACCACATCATGTTGTATTGCAGTGTCCTCTAAACTATGATTTGGTAGGCATTACGAAATACTGATACCAGGGCAATTATAAGTAAATTGCTACTCAAATACTCCTCATGTCATGTTAAGGTTCAGACACAGAGAAATGCAACTAGCTGAATTGAAACTTCCTGGCAGTTTAAAACTGTGTGCTGGACTGAGGCTCAAACTCAGGACTTTTGCATTTCGCATGCATGTGCTGTATCAACTGAGCTGCCCCAAGCATGACTCATGGCCTGTCCTCAGAGTTTTACTTCTGCCAACCTACTTTTCAAACTTCCCAGAAGTTCTCCTGTGAAACTTGCAGGACTAGCATTCCTGGAAGAAAGGATATTGCAGAGACATGGCTTAGCCACAGTTTGAAGGATTGTTTCCAGAATGAATCTTCACTTTGCAGTGGAGTGTGTGCTGATATGAAGTAAAGCTGTGAAGATGGGTCATAAGTCATGGTTGGGTAGCTTAGTTGGTAGAGCACTTGCCTGTGAAAGACAAAGGTCCTAACTTAAAGTCTCATTCCAGCATACAGTTTTAATATGCCATGAAGCTTCATATCAGCACACACTCCACTGCAGAGTGAAAGTTCATTCAGGAAACAATCCCCCATGTTTTGGCTAAGCCATGTCTCTGTAATATCATTTCTTTCAGGAGTGCTAGCCCCCCCCCCCCACCCCACCTCCCCCCCCCCCAAGTTCTGAGAAATTTGGAAGCTAGGTGATGATGGATCATGAGCTGTGCTTGAGTAGCTCTGTTGGTAGAGCACTTTCCCATGAAAGGCAAAGGTCCCAGGCTTGTTTGTCAGTCCAGCATATAGTTTTAATGTGCCAGAAAGTTAGATATCACCACACACTCTGGTGTAGGGTGAAAATTCTTTTTGGAAACAGCTGAATTGTTCAGCACTTCTCCAGGTTCCTCAGTTAAATTTTCGGACATCATTAAATACAACTATTGTCACCTGATATATTGAATATAAGTGTATAAGAGTTGTATCGATTCCCACTGTTTATTATTGTCATTATTGTTATTCACATATGGGCCCAATAGAACCACGCAAGGTACAATCCATGAACATCACTTTTGATGGTTGGCCTTCCTATGTGCCCATATTTGTTTCATCCTTCCAGACTGAAGTCTCTTTCTTTCATCAGACCACAGTGCTCCAGCCTGTTTTCTAATTTCCCTCTGACCAACTTACCAAAGCAAATATCTTTTGTCTACCAAAGCAAATATCTTTTGTCTGAATGTTTTTTTTATTTGTAATGTCTGTCCACATCATACTGGCTACTTTAAGGTCCTCCTTAATCACAGTGATCCATTTAATTGGCCCAGTTTTGGCCTTACTTCTGTACTCGTAGAATTCTGCTGTTTGTTTTGTCAACCTAGTGGATGCCATTCTTTTAATGTGCCCATAAAATTTAAGTCTTCATTTTCTCAAATCACCATGTATGTCTGAGTAAGTCTTCTATTTCCTTATTATTTCTCAGCTTATAAGTTCCTCCATCAATTTCGGGGCCTAATATTTTCCTAATAATCTTTCTTTCTTTCTTTTGAATTTTTTCAGTTTTCCTCTTTCTATTTAAAATTAAAGTTTCTGCTTCACAAAGACATTCACATTTTATTACAGTGTTGTAATGCCTAAGTTTACTGAATTTAGAAAGTGATTTTTTATTATGAATTTTTGCGTTAATCTGAATGCAGATGCTATTTTTTGACAGCGATCTTTGTTTGCAGCTTTTTCAGACTGTTTTCTTGTATGATTTCCCCCAAGTATTTAAATTGAGAAAACCTTTTTATTTTCCCATATTTTGTGTTCAGAAACTTTGGTGCTTGTTTGTTACAAGTCATACATTCCATTTTGTCGAATGATATTTGTAGCCCTACTTTCTCTGCAACTTCTTTAAGAACTTCAGTTTGTTTTTGAGCAGCGGTAATATCTCTAGTTAAAACTGCCAGATCATCTCCAAAGGTGAGGCAATCTTCTCTAATATTACTTCTATCTAATTTGATTGTCTTATCTATATTTTGACTCAGCTATTGCTCTCTCCATTCTGTACTGTTTTTTTTGTATTACTGTTTCGTAATCAGAATCACTGTACTATTTGTTATTGGTATGAGAAGACACAGTTCATTTGCAACAAGTTGTGCATACTTCATAATTTTCATTCATACTCCATATCATAAAACTAAACAACTGACAACTCCACACATGGGCCTTAGTGATTCGAGCCATGTTGAGCTCAACAAAACTACAGGGTGAGGCAGAAGCCTGGATACCCACTCTAAAAGTCAGGCAGTGTGAGGAATCATAATGGTGTCTGGTATGAGATGTCTGTTGATGGGGTCGCAACTTATAGGAGCTATGGGAACAGTGGCGGCCATCTTAAAATGTGCTATCTTGGATTTGGATTACGTGTTTCAAATGGGAAGGGGGTCATGTGGCACATCATTTTGAATTACCTCTTTCTCAGGAATACACATGTGAAATCTGTTTTAAGATATCTGTACTTGTGTAAGAGTTATGACTTGTTAAAGTTTAGGACACTTGTCAGAATCTGCATTACAACGTATGCTCAATATGACCTCCATTGTGCTGGACACACAATCAGAGTATTTTTTGCCAGTCCTGTTGCACACGTCACAGCATCTGTGGGTCAGCAGAGGCACACACCTCCTCAGTATGCTGACAAAAATGGGCTACATTGTTGATTTTTACCTCATACACAATTGATTTCAAATGTCCTCACAGATAAAAGTCAGGAAGTGTAAGATCAGGGGACCATGATGGCCATTCAATAGGACCTCCCTACCTATCCAGTGACGTACAGACTGTTCATCCAGAAACTGTCTGACTTCAGTAGCATAGTGGGGAGGTGCACCATCTTCGAAGAAGGTTGGGATATCACCTTGCAGATTCAACAGCATTGGAAGCACATAATCAAGGGGCATGTTATGATACCTTTCCCGACTGAAGGTTCCATCAATCAACAATGATCCCATGGTTCTTGTGTCCAAAATCCCACACCAAATCGTCACTTTTTCACCACCAGCACCTTGACAGGAATCCACCCACGAGGGGTTTGTGTCTGACCAATAATGATGATTCTATTTGTTTAGTTCTCCCTGCACATAAAAATTAGCTTTATCACTGAACAACACCTGTCATATGAAGTCTGGTCTCTTCTTACACTGATTCAGAGCCCATTCTGCAAACTGCACCCACCCATCAGGGCCATCCTCCGATAGCTGATGTTGCAAATGTAACTTGTTTGGATGCTATTGGTGTGTGTGCAACATGCAGGATTGAATGCTGACTGATAGCAGAACCAGCACATACTGTAATGTGGACTTTTCATAAATTTCCGTTGCAGTCTCCTCATCAGTGGCTGTTGTTGAATGTGGACTGTTGGCTGGTCCACCACAGAACCTGTTGCGTTTTGTTCAATAACTTGGATACTGTCATGTGTGAAATGTCATTTCTCTCAGGATATCGGGCACTTAAATCAGAAAAAAATCACGCTGGTACTTTTTCCACCACTTATTAACACAATTTCATGTGTTCCTGATGTGTAAGTGCCATTGTGTATCACCCGCAACAGTAAACAGAAGTGATCACCTCCTAACAGGACATCACTCCTACACAAATAAAGGTGTCTTAAAGCAGGTTTCACCTGTGTATTCATGAGACAGAGGCAGTTGAAAATGATGTGCCACGTGATCCCCTTCCCATTTGAAACACATTACCCAAATCCACGATGGCAGATTTCAAGATGCCCACCACTGTCGCTGTAGCTCCTATAAGTTGCACTCCCACCTACAGACACCCCATACGAGATGCCATTATGATGTTCATATTGTTCAACTTCTGTAAGTGTGTATCCACACTTTTGCCTCAGCCTGTATTAGGCTTCATCGATGAAATAAAAATTTCAAAAAGATAATGATGAAGGTTTTGTGACTCTTCAGTAACAGATGCATCACAGAACCAGAGGGTAAGAATTAAGAAATAATTTGAGAGCTACTAAAGGTTCATAAACTTCATCATATACCACCTTTGTCATGTTATGTAAACAAAAAGAAATATTGATGAAAGCTGTTGTTGGCCACTAGGACACAGACAATAAAAAATTATAGCCATAGTAAATATTACAGACTCCTCATATTTTCTCCTTTATCTAAGTTCCATACCTCTCTTTTTACAAGTTTCTTGATCATGTGTTTTTTCTTTCTTCATCTCTATATAGATTGGTTCATTCCATGTGAAATCAACCAACAGGCTGGTTCTTGATGTCTAAAATTTTGATAATTTTCAGTCTGTTGATAGTCATAGGTGTTTCTATAAAAAATCCCAAATTAAATTATTTGTCATTTTGGTTGTAAGTTATTAATTTGTAAAGCTTTCGAAATTGTGCAATTTTAGAAAACTTAAAATAGCAATATTGCAAAACTATTTGCCTTACAGCCCTAAAATTTGCAGCATTTTATTGCTTATTATAAGTATTAAAAATATGGGCTACTTGACTATAGTGCTCAATTTTCACAAGACAATTTCTTTCTTTTTTAATTTTTAAACTTCTAAAGAAAATATATGTTAGAATTAAATTGTTTGTTCAGATGAGTGCCATATTTCGTGATGGTAGTCCAGCAGGAACAAATTAAAATAAATTTTATTGTCCTGGAAAATGCAGCATTTGACGCTTAGTCTGTAGCACTTTGGGCTTACTATGGTGTAATGGAAACCTTAAATTAGAACCAAATAAGACTGTCAAATCATTGTTATTTTTTATTACATTACTAGAATAACACATTTAACTGTAAATTCAGAGTTGATCTTCCTATAGTAATTGAGAAAATATTTTACCATATATCTGAATAACACATCCTCAACTTAATTGTACCTTTAATTTACATTAATATTAATACTATTAATTAAATGTTGGTGTAGTTGTTTACTATTTGACGTGTTATGTGGTTACCTTACAGAGAGAAACTTGAGAAACTTTCTACTAATCTCCAACAGGAAAATGCTATAGTGATCTAGTTGCAGAACTATAAGAGTCTAAGATTATGCCAGGTGTCTCTCCTAAGAGTCCCCAGGCATCTTTTCTCTAGTTTTTCTGCAGATATTTGCAATTTCATTTTTGCGCTGTGTAGCTGGAGTCAGCCTAAACAGTTACTGCTCATGTCTTTCATGTGACACCTAATGGCAGCACAAATTTATTTTTAAACAGGAGTTTTACTTGCCTATTCGGTAGCTCCCAAATTAGTCTAGTCCAATATTCATTTCATTGATCTGTATTAAAATGGATAGTAAAACATGAAGAATAAACAGCCATCCAGCAGTGACTCCGTAGCACTGGATGCTAGGTGGTAGCAGTCAGCACGGGCCAGGGCAGTGCTGTCGCTGCTGGAGTACTGGTTGTTCTTCATGTTTTACTGTCCCTGTTAATACATCAATAAAATGAATATCACACTAGACTAATCTGAGACTGCTCTATTGAATGGTCATGTAAAATTCTGCTTTAAAAATCTTCTTCTTCTTTTAATGAGAAACAAACCAGTGCTTTCCATTGACACTGTGCACCGCATTAAAGAAATGATGGGCACTATTTGTTTGGGATGACCCTAGCTGCACAGTGCAAAAAAAAGGTATCTGCAGAAACATGAGAAAAAATGCACCTGATGACTCTTTGAAGAGACACTCTCTGTATATTGCAATCTTTTTTAAGTCATACAAATAGATCCTAGCGCACTCCAGTGGTAATAAGAGATTATTGATATAACAACATGTTATTTTCCAATATAATCTGTGATACTTTTTGCATTTCTTCCTCTGATAGTATCTATTTTCTTCCAGTAGCAGTTGTGCAGTTTAATTTACAAAGGATGAATTTTCTGGAAGTCAATTTATTTGATATTGTTGGGTTGAAAAAGAAAGAGCGTAAATAAAGAGCTCTCCTTCTCCTTCTTTGTCTCTTCATAGCACACAGGCCATCAACCATTTGTTGCCATATATGCAAGCAACAAATTCTGTAATCTGTTCAAAAGGCTTGCCATTTGCATCTGGACCCATTTGAAGTCAATGAACACCAGAATCCTTAACATCAGAAACAAATGTTGCTTTAATTTTGACTTTGTTCGTAGGAAGTAATATGTGATACTTCTGAGTCCCAGTGACTGATATGGCTTCATAAACTCTTTTTGAAAAATTTCTTTCTTCTGCTGGTCATTTGCCACATATAAAAAAGTGACTGATGGGTTATTTGTTATATCCCACTCAGTTGGGAGGGAGATAATATTCAATTACTCACAGGATTTTCCAGACTAGATTTCACTGCAAGCCTTTTTATTGTGCTGCCAACACCATCACACTCTCCATTTCTGTGTGAAGTAGCATAAAAGTGCCTAACTTCTTCAAAATGAAGAAATAAATTAGAAAAATTTTTCCAACTCTTATATTGTGCTTCTGAGTCATAAGTGAAGTAATGATGGTTTTCTCCTATGTTGTGATGAAAATCAAGCTTCATGAAGTCTGCAAACTTACAACATGAATACAAGAACTGTATTGTCCATTTAACTGTCTGAGATGATTATTTTATTGATTGATGTAGTTTTCAGCAACTGTAGTGTATATTTCAGAATAAAATTCAACTGTCAATTATATTTTTATTATGCGTTACTGGTTTCAACTAATTAATTTGTCATCTTCAGAAGCATACAAAATTAGGGATATTATACATTCTTAGACCTTAGCTATACATTTATATGAATTATAAGAAGTTTATTACAGAGACTTACTTACTGTTGGTTAGCAGTTGTCAATCTCTTCTTCATAGAAGTACAGAGCCATGATATGTCCAAAAAATGTACATATTTTTTTTTGATTATTGTAGACACATATTGAAATTTACAGTAACTGAATCACACCTATGAAAATATCAAGTTTTTGTGCTAGCGCATAAGCACATAAAAAGTACAACTAAGGTATATGAAGAAATACATCTTAAAAGAATGAGGCACATAGTACCAATATATAAAAGAAAGTGGCTGGTTTCCACATTCAACAAGTGGTGCTATGTTTTAAAAATACTGTCTGTTTTTTAATGCAAGTTGATCATTCAGTAAATCTTTTGAATTTAAGTGGGAATATTTATACAGTTCAGATTTTTGTAAAATGTTCATTTTGTTGCTCTTGTCAGCTACATCCAAAGGGTGGTGGATGTTTTGAGATGTTCTGCAAGAGGTGGCTGATATGAATTGTCACTATCTTTGCTGAGCAATTGCTCATGCAAGTGGCTCTTAAATACCCTCCCTCTCTGTTGTATATAAAAACTTGGACGTATATTACATTGTATTTTATATAATCCAAATTTGAGATATTTGTCAGTTGGAGGTTTCATTATTGGTGCTAAAGAACGTGATGATGTCATAATTTTAAACAAATTAACTATGTAATAAGCAAAGTCACGTAGAAATGGGATTTTAGTGTATTTCTTAACAATAAGGCCATTTTTATTGAGCCTAGAGGGTTTTAAATTCTTGTTGCTTTTGTTCTTATAAAGTTTTTGATCAAGGCTGCTTGATATCCATTTTTGAGTGCTATGTACTATAAATAGTCGAGTTCTGTAGCAATAGAAGTAGAAGTTAAGGGCACCTCAACAATACAGTCTATCATAGCATGAAAGAATGCCAACTTGTGCTTAAAGGGGTAAGAAGAAGAGGCATGAATGATGTTGTGGGTTTCCTGTAAATTAGATGATTTTCTGTTTCATATGTTGAATGATCAATTTGCATAGAATCTCTTTTCAAAAGTGAAAAATCGGCCCATTCCTTTTATATATTGGAACTACATGCCATGCTTTTTAAGAGGTATTACATGTAACTTCTTTATATACATTTGTTATATTTTATATGCATTTATATATGGTCTTTGCTGCTAGCACAACATCATGACATACACACAGATGTGATTCAGTCACCGATAATTGTCAATCTGTGTTTACAGTACTCACACACAGTATGTTAATTCTTGGACATATCATGGCAGTATGCTTCTCTGAAGAAGATATTGACATCTAAACTGATATTAATTAAGTTTCTGTAATATACTTCTTTTACTTCTCATAAATGTACAGCCAAGGTCTAAAGATGTATAATATCCCTATTGTATAGGCTTCTGAAGATGACAAATTAATTTCTCAAAGCATAATAAAAATATCTTTTATGTAAACTGAAGGTGGAGGGGGTGGGGGCAGGGAGGGGGGGAGTTGGAGAAAGGAAACGAAAGGGAAGGGATTGCTGATGTCAGCTGCATCAGGCATGTCCAAAGCGACGGACACCATGCATTCATATAGAAACTTATGGCTGAATTTTATTTTGAAACTGTCTGAAATAAAAACAAAACTGTAATTAGTAAGAATATTTTTTCATAATTTTGGTGAATGCACGTACTGTGGCGAGGAAATTATTCCAAATTAATCCTTGGGCTTTATTCTGAAGCACAAAGGAATAATAATAGGCAAAATCACATATAGTAATACCCTCATTTTGCAGTAGTGAATTTTTCGTGTCAAAAGAAAAAAGCAGGTTGCTGTTTTATAATAGTCATATAATTTTAGATGTGTTATGAGGGCATGCTGAAAAGTAATGCCTCCAAATTTCTTACATATATTATGTTGTATTTTATATATCCCTTATATACTGGTCTCTCACTGAGAGACATATGTTCCGAATGGGGTTGATTATGTTGAGAAATACGTATGTGGACAAGAAGAATAAAGTTCTTTAAATAAAACAAATGTTATTAACATTCTACTTCTTTATTCCTTGTGCCTACATATTTGCAGTCCTCTGACACTAGATGGCTCCGAATTGTAGTGTACAACATGGTGTTGTGTAATGCAATTAAAGTCTGTGCGTTAGAAACAGTGTGCTGTAATTGAGTTTCAAATTTAAAGCATTTGTCATGGAGCACTCTTTCCTTCAGCATGACAATGCCAGACCACACACGAGTGCTGCGACATGTGTAAAAATTCAATCCCTTGGGTTCCCTGTCATCGATCATCCTCCATGCTGTCCCAACCTGGCCTATCCAATTTTCATCTGTTTCAGAAACTCAAATAACACCTTCAAGGACTTCACTTTAATAGTGATGGAGGAGGAGGAGATTAGTGTTTAACGTCCCGTCGACAACGAGGTCATTAGAGACGGAGCGCAAGCTCGGGTGAGGGAAGGATGGGGAAGGAAATCGGCCGTGCCCTTTCAAAGGAACCATCCCGGCATTTGCCTGAAGCGATTTAGGGAAATCACGGAAAACCTAAATCAGGATGGCCGGAGACGGGATTGAACCATCGTCCTCCCGAATGCGAGTCCAGTGTGCTAACCACTGCGCCACCTCGCTCGGTTTTAATAGTGATGAAGCCGGACAAGCAGAGGTGAGGTTTTGGCTCTGTCAACAAAGTCAAACATTCATGTCAATAAACTGGTCTGTTGTTGGGAGAGATGTATTCATCGTCAGATTGACTATGTTGAGAAATAAATATGAAGACATGAAGAAAAAGATGTAGAATGTTAGAAATGTTCGTTTCATATAAAAAGCCTTAAGATTTTTAACATAAAAAATTCAGAGGCATTACTTTTCAGCATGCCTTCGTAGTTGTGTACAAAATCTTGCACAAATTCCTCTATTGATTTGAGTACAGTTTACGACATGCAGTGGTCAATGGTAATCCACTCTTTGTGAGGTACATTTTCTGTCACTTCCTCTTCAATTGCAGAAATTAAGCCATCTTGCATTGTATTAGGACAATAATCACATTCGTTTGTGACGCATGGAGTATTTGGTGGGTGGCACATAATTTTCAACATGTTTGGTTGCAATACAGTTGGCAAAGCAAATTGCAGTAAAATAAAGAATATGAGTTCCCATTGGAATACCATAATGATATTTGGAACACTCATTAACAAATAGTGTATGACTGACATAGATATTTTGAACAAAAATAATTCCAATTTTGAAATTTCAAGAATTTAAAATTCTTGTATTGTGAAAAATTAGCATTTTTACGAACGTGGTGAAATAGCACAGATTTTGAAATCTTATAAAAACTGAATAAATTTAAAAATGTCAGGTCCATAAGTCAAATAGTTTTTGAAATATGGTCGTTTTAAGATTTCAGAACATGACAAAAATCACACAATTTTGTAAACTTTAAAAGTTAATAACTCAAGAACAAAATGTCCAAAATATCTTTAATTTTGAATTTTAAATTGTCCAGCTTCTTGAACTGGTGACTCCAGTACTGGTCTGTTATGTGCCTTTTCCTCACTAATTGAAACACTGGCAGACATCACAATGTCTTCTAATTTTACCTTTTTTGCCACAGCTATTCCTTGTGAGTGCTTTAGTGGAGATTTTCTTCTGTGTAATATTTTCTGTAGATACTGTATTTCACTAAAACTGGAAATAAATGAGCAACACTACTTTATCAACTCTTCAACGTTCACTCACAACACCATAAACAAATTTACAAAATAAGTGCAGACAGTATCAACATACATCATCCGATTAAGCAAAATTATGTCATCTTGAGTCTCAAGTGACAATGCTGCTCGTAGTTCATGGGCACGCCATCTGTCCTATACTACCTGTGTTAATGCTTGGTGAGTCAGTACACTTTCTCTTTTGCTCACTATGCCTAAGCTGATGTAAGTATGTCGGCAAGAGATTAAATCTAAACTCCCTCTTCTACATCGTGTACGCAGCCATTGGCGACACAGAATATTAAAATGTATCAGCAGGTACAACATGGTATTATCCATATAATTGAAATTAACAAGGAGATAAAATATTCCATAAAAATGCCATCAAATCTATATGAAAATGCTCTTGAGAAAAAATGAATAGGGATTTTAAATAAATTTATGAACTCTCATTTACAGTTTCGGTGTAGGTTCAATAGCAAGCCACAATGATAACAATATATCCTTACATTGCTTGTGGGTGCTTTCAGCATCAGCCAGTCACAGCATATGGTACGTCAAATTTAATTCAGCAGTTTGTATCTAACAAGGAAACCATTCAGTGGGAGTTCACAAAAGGCCAATGATGTTTGCAGCATTCAATGTCCCACATACTGTCTACCATACAACAACAATATTGTTTGCTAATGGCAACAGAGTATGGGACTGAAGGTATCAAGCAGTGAGCACAGCATGAGGCTTCAGAGTGTAGATGAACTGCTTAGTCGATGAGTAACTCACAAAACTGCTACGGTGCTAGTGGTGTTGATACAAAGCAGAGCAATGGCAATGATAAACAAAGCAAACATTGCCATGTAGTTCATCACTCTTGCCAGACAGAGCCACATATCCTGTCTTCAGTTAAACAAGTAAAGGACAATTGATGTCCAAGGAGCAGGTACTAAACATAATTGTGTACATGGAACATTATCCGCAGCATAGTCAAAAAACAATTACGAACAGGTTTCGAATAGGTACCCAGCAATATGACTGTGTAATGCATAAAAAAATATGAATATTCAAGGGAGGACAAAACTACTGTTTGCGGATTTCAGGGATGCCCAGTATAATTTACAGGATGTGTATGATAGTGACCTACTACGTTATGCACATCAAATGGTGCACAACATAGATTAAAGTGATCTCAAAGGAAACAGTGGCTAGTTGCATAACTTATAACAGTGCTGCAGAAGACATAAAATAACGAAATTTGAAACAAAGCGTCAATTTGATGATGCGCAACAAACTGCAGAATTGGCCTGAAAATTTGTAGGCAGTATAAACACATTTATCCCATCATTCAGTAAAGAATTTGTTTTCATCTCCAACCAATCATGTTTTGAAGAGGAAATGCATGTGAAAAGAACCCTGGAAGTTTAGAGCTACCCACATCAGTGCCTTAACGCATTTGTATACAAGTATGCTGACTGTTAATCTGGATAGTAAATTGGCTAGAAAGTTATTTATTGTGCTGTGAGAAGTTGGAGATGCTCTGCCCCTTATGATTCTTTCTTGTGTACATGATCTTGTAACGTCAGTAGGGAATATTTACGTCACAGCAAGCAAGAGTAGGAAAATGGGCATTAGAGAACTACAACTATGGTATGAGCACTGCTTTTGGCCAATAGCTGGTCAATATAACTTCCTTTTGCTTGATTCCTGGTCTGCATGTAAATATCATACTCGTTTAGAGCAAACTATCCCTCCTGGAAAGTGTGTGACATTGCAATTCGTATCACCTCAAACACCTGGACAAATTCAGCCTCTGGATGTTTGTTTTTTTCTGTGCCTATAACACATATCGCACAATCAGCAGCTACACCTTGAAGGATAGGCTATTTCCTGATAAACTCCATGAAAGACTCCAGAAAGACTGTTTCGTATTCGGTTGCATGCCATCACGTACCATCAGTTCTCATCACCTGGTTACACAAATGTGATTCTGTATGCATTCTTTAAGAATGGAAACCTAGCTGAATATTCTGCACTGTTTGTAACTCCCAAGAAGTTCACCTTCGATCTTGATGGTGCAAACTGTCATGATGACTGTGGCATTTCATTTCTCATTCAGTGTTCATGGTTAGAGTAAATGGTTTGCTTTGAACATTTCTTTAATGTCGACAATGTCCATTTTGTGAAGTGTAATACTGACATCCCATAAAAGGTTCATCTCTGCACCTTTGAGACACTTAGTTTCTGTCGCCCTCCTGAGGCACATGGTGACTCATTAACAGCTAATATTTTTTGTCATAATTGTTAATACTACACTTTCAAATGAGTCTTACTAAAGACTGAACTTGTGACTTTGCACTCAAGGGGTTCCTTGTAAGCTGGGTTAACCCCCTCCTGAGAACTCAGTTTAATTAGTCTAAAAATGAGGATAAATACTGTTTTCTAATTTAAGCAGAATTGCAAAATTGCTGGAACATTTTATATTTGAAGGAGAAGGGTATTAGGAAACAAGCACAATTAAAACATTGCTAAAATAATGTTGCTAAAATGAAAGTCTAAGCTGTGGATTTCTTATCTAAAATTTCATTTTTAATCTAATTTTGAAAGTTCAGATAAATTTTTATTTTAATGAACATATTGTTTTGTGGTTGGGTGTTATAAAACTTGCATATACAGCACTTTTCTATATTGAATTGTTTGCATTTTCTTAGAAGTTTCTTTGTAATGAACAAACCTATTAAGACTATAATGTATTGGTGGTAAACATATTGCTTCAGCAGATACTGATGTATTTGTAGCTCCAATCGGAATAAATTTATACCCTCAAATTAAAGATAAAAGAAATACATTCATTTTGTATGTTTGAAATGTTTGAAACTAATGCCATAAGAACTATTTTATTTTTCTACTGGAAGTTTAGGCTGTCATCTACTACAAATTTGAAACAAAATGTCTCATTGTTATGCATTTTAAAAGCTACTTTTTAAGTTATGGCTACAAAGTAATACATAACTAGGTAAGGTACTTGCGTATTTTTATTTATAATGGTTGTTACAGGAAAGCAGAGGTGTTGGTGGTGATGAAGTAGAAGAGAATGCTGATGTGTGGAAGTCATTCATAAAGATTGACACTGTGAGATTATCTCATTTCTTGCAGTCAGCTGGGAAGGTTAGTAAACTTCATTAGGTATTATTATTTTTATTTATTTTTTTTATAACTGGGGCATAATAATCAGATAATAGCTTCTTGCATTGTTGAGTAATGCTTATCTTCTCTATAGTGGATACAGCCATTGCATTATTAGTCAGAAAGAAGAAACTATCTTTTTACTTTTTTACTTCGAAATAACTGTGCAAAAGGCAGACACACATCTTGGGTCTTATCAGTTAAAAGTGGGTCGAGTGAGAAGCATTACTGAACAGGATTTTTGCCTCTGAATTCTTGTTGAAATTCTTCTTGGATAATCCTCCTGCACTTATGGTTTTTCTGACAACTGTTAAATAATGAACACAAGACTGCAGAAATTAATTTTTGAGCTTCTCATGTTTATTAACACATTTAACATTGTGATGATCAGCTTGTATTCAAGAATTTAGGCAGTAAATGTATCACAAGTCAACACTTCACCTAAACTGAGATTGTTTTGATAGAGAATTTTTAAAGTGGCAATGTATTAATTTTTCACTTTATCTCAGAGTTCTACCCGACAAACAACATGATGTATGCATCTGTTACTTATTAATTGCACACATTTTCGGTTTAACCTAGACCTCAGCTGACCAAATGCACATTTGGCGAAACATAGCTTGTTTGCAAGTTCATTCTCATGTCCTGATTAACAAAGAAGTTTAGATTTTTGTTAGGTAACCAATGACTAACTGAGTCTTTGTGTGACACACTTAAGCATCTGACTCCATACTTTACTGTTGGACTAAATAAGTGCATCAGGTTGTCATGGGTCATTATGGGCCCTAGCATTGGTACAGTGGAAGAGAAAACTTAGCATTTTCAATTCTGTTTACCTATGTAGTGTTGTTAAAAAGGTTTTTATAGGTACATAGTCTATTAGATTTGCTTCTGGGTAAATGTTTTACATGTGTGAAATAATTCAAAATGTGGTGATACATTTTCAATGTCATACTTCCACATTATGTTATGATGTTATCTGTTGCAATTTTTGTTTCCATATGCTGTAAGTGGTGCTGCTGTTGTTTACTGTTCAGTACTTTTAAATGTCCTGCTGGTTTTGAAAAAAATTGATGGAGCTTTTAAATGTCCTGTTGTTTCTGGAAAATTTTAAAAAGCTTAAATGGGGTGTTGACTTGTACTTTTATTGTGTTAATTGCTTTATCCTCCATGACTGGAAATTGTAATAAAGAAATTCACTGCTACCTGATCGAGTGACCAATATAGGAGGTTTCCTTGTGGCAGAGTAGGAAGTAGACTGTCAATTGCATGTTTTTCTGCCAATGTTCGTAGAAAAACTTGACTGTGATATATGTGTATGTACAATCTTAACATGGTTTTTATTTATTATTTATTTATTTATCTCTTGTTCCGGTGGTCCATGTTGTCACACTATCACAGGATATGGAATGTGTTAATTTTACAAGCTTTTGGCCAGAATTTATGGTAATACATAAAACAAAACAAAAACAGTAAACTGTAACTTAGGTCCCACTACAAAAAATACATTTTAGAGATAGATAGAGATTACAAAATAATAAGTGATACAGAGAAATAAATATTGCAAAATATATGTTTACAAAAAAAGTATTCAGTATTATTAATACAAATTTGGGCATACATTTGCAATTTACAATACAAGAAATGTTAAACACTGAAGTTCAGGAACTCTTCTATTGTATAAAATGATCCTTGCAATAGGAACTGCCTTAAGGTTTTTTTTAAACAAGAGATCATCATCTACCAAACACTTAAGTCCTGAAGGGAGGGCATTAAAAATCTTACAGCCACTGAAATGGACTCCTTTCTGCACAATACTTAGATTTGGCTGTTCATAGTGGATCTCATATTTCCTTCTAGTTTTGTGACTGTGATATGCACTATTCAGCTTAAAGATGGATTTTTCTTTTCTTATAAAGCACATTAACGAGAATATATATTGTGCAGTGGATGTAAGTATTTCAAGCTTCTTAAAAAGATTCCTGCATGTGGTTCTAGGATGGACTCCACACATGATCCTTATGGCTCTTTTTTGTACACACAGTACTTTTTTAGCCAGTGGGTGATTTCCCCAAAATATAATTCCAAATGCCATAATTGCATGAAAGTAACCATAATACGCTGACTTCATGGTTTCCATATTTCTATAAGAAGAAACAATGCGCAATGCATATATTGCTGAACTTAGTCTTTTGCATAGATCCACAATGTGGTTTGACCAATTCAGTTTGCTATGAATATGCAAGCCTAGGTATTTTGAGGAATCTACCCTGGTTAATGTCTGCTTACCTATTTTTACTACTATTTCCTCATCTTTGGATGTTTTGTGGAACTGAATGTAGTTTGTTTTACAGTAATTTAAAGAAAGACCATTAATGTTGAACCAGTTCACTGTTTCATTTAAAACCTTATTTGTTGTTACCTCAAGTTTATCTATTGAATTATCAATAAGTAGTGTAGTGTCATCCGCGAAAATGGTAAATCTACAATATTCCGTAGAGAGAGGGAGATCATTTATAAATATAATAAAAAGTAGGGGTCCAGAACTGAGCCCTGCGGCACTCCACTCGTGATGGTACCCCATTCTGAAGATACTGGGACACCATCTTGACTATCTACTACAACGTTTTGTTTCCTGTTTGACAGATATGAGTCAAGCCATTTCCCTGCTACACCACTTATACCGAGATGTGCAGCTTTTTGTAAAAGAATTTGGTGGTTTACACAGTCAAATGTTTTTGTTAGATCACAAAATATGCCAATCACTTTCAGTTTTTTGTTGATAGATTCCAAGAGTTTGCCACTAAATGCAAATATTGCATCTTCTGTTGACAAACCTTTCTGAAATCCAAACTGACTTTTGCTGAAGCTATTGTGTTCACTGAGATGCTTAACTATCCTGGCATGCATTAGTTTCTCTAAAACCTTTGAAAAGCTTGTCAGTAGTGATATTGGCCTATATTTAGCAGTATCCGTCTTATCCCCCTTCTTATACAGCAGTTTTACAACTGCATGCTTAAGCCTCTCAGGAACTATTCCTTGCTTAAGTGACGCATCAAAAATGTGGGAAAGGACTTTACTTACATGGCTGGAGCAGTATTTTAATAATTTGTTAGAAATGTTGTCAATTCCAGCAGAGTTTTTAGTTTTCAGGGATTTAATAACTCTTTCAATTTCTTGAACAGTGACTATTTTTACCTTCATGTGTTGTACTGAACCAGGTACTCTAGCTTTCAAAAGATTGATGGCTTGCTTCATGGACCCTTGTAAACCTATTTTTTCTGTTACTGTCAAAAAATTGTTGTTGAATGTGTCTGCAACTGTTTTTGGATCACTAACAAGATTACCCTCACTTTTGATTTGAATATTTTCACTACAAAATGCATTTTTCCCTGTTTCCTTCTTTACAAATTTCCAGATAGTTTTTACTTTATTACTCGATTTGTCAATTTGTGCCTTCAAGCACATGTTCTTTGCTGCCTGAATGGTCTTATTCAGAACTTTATTGTAGATTTTATAGTGTGTAATCCTACTGTTATCATTTGAACTCCTGGCTGCAGCATATAGTTCTCTTCTTGTTTTACGAGAGATTTTGATGCCTTTAGTAATCCAAGGCTTGTTTTCAGATTTGAACAGGTTTTCTCTCACTGATTTTTTAGGAAATGCTTCTTCAAAAAGGCTTGTAACTTCATTGATAAATATATTAAATTTTGAATTAACATCAACTGTAGCATATACAGGAGACCAGTCCACAAGCCGTAATTGCTGATTAAAGGTTTCAGTGGTGTGTCTGTTTATAATCCTAAATGTTTTCAAAATGAAATTTTCTTTTCTTTGTACATCCATTTGGTTTAGAGTGACGAATTGCCATTCATGATCAGAGAGACCATTTATAATACTTTTCATGGTTAAATTATTGCAAATATCCTTATCTACAAATACATTATCTATTAAAGTGCTACAGCTGGCAGTTACTCTAGTTGGAGTGTCCACCACTGGTACTAAATTGTAAAGGTACATTAAATGTTCAAAGTCTGTCTTGTTTCTATTTTCTGTTAAAAGGTCCACATTGAAGTCACCAATAACAATGACAGATTTAGTTTTCCTACATAGGTGGGCCAGAAGTGATTCAGTTTGTCTTAGAAATACATTTAGATTTCCAGCAGGTGCCCTGTAAACAGCCAGAACAATAACAGTTGCACTGTCTGCTGTTAACTCAATGCCACACACCTCAAAATGTTGTTCATCACAGTATTTGCTTAACGCTATATAATTTTTTATAAATATTGCAACACCACCTTTTCCCATAACAGATCTACAGTAATGAGTAGCTAAACTAAAGTTCTCAATCTGTAGCATGTGGATCCCACTCATAACGTGATGTTCTGAGAAACACAGTATATCAGGCTCACTTTCACACTTGTCTTTTAAATTTATTAGCAACTGGTCTATTTTATTCTTGAGGCTACATATATTTTGGTGGAATAAAGACAAAGTTAGATTTTTTCTCACCTCTGCATTTGCGTGATGTTTGCTAGGAGTGGCTTCTTTCAGTACATTAGTTGATAGTATTGCTTGAGGTGTGGAAAACTCATATTGAACACACAAGAGAGATGCTTACGCAACTTTGAATCCTCATCTCTCGTGTTACTCACCATAAAAAACGCTGAGTTTGTTTTCTATATAATGGAAGGAAACATTCCACGTGGGAAAAATTATATATAAAAACAAAGATGAGGTGACTTACCGAACAAAAGCGCTGGCAGGTCGATAGACACACAAACAAACACAAACATACACACAAAATTCAAGCTTTCGCAACAAACTGTTGCCTCATCAGGAAAGAGGGAAGGAGAGGGGAAGACGAAAGGAAGTGGGTTTTAAGGGAGAGGGTAAGGAGTCATTCCAATCCCGGGAGCGGAAAGACTTACCTTAGGGGGAAAAAAGGACAGGTATACACTCGCACACACGCACATATCCATCCACACATACAGACACAAGCAGACATCATTGTTTGTTTTCTGTTGCATGTAGGACGGGCAATAGTTACCGCTGAATATGTTGTTTTTAGCTGTTGGTTCTGCCACTGATGATTCTGTTGCTTTTGAGGATGCTTCTTTTTCTTTTGCTGAGACTGGTCCCATACCAGTACATGGAATTTTTCTGTTCGCTCTCTCTCTGTTCACAATGATTTCATTTATCATTTTACATACAAAGTTTTTTTCCTTCATGCTATTACTAAATATACTATTCTGTTTGTTTGATATGTATATCCTGATATGATATGCTCTGTAGCCTGTAATATGCACTCAATTTTTTAAATTGTTTATTGGATAAATTGTAATTTTAACTTTCCATCTCACAGAACAACTTGAAAATGGGATCAGTTTACACAAAACTAGTCTTTGACTAGCTAAAAAACTGACTCTTGCATTTTGGCTGTTTTCTACATCAAACACTTACTTAGAGACACATACAAATTCTAGAATCACATAATGGTAAAATACACACTTGTGACATATTAACAAATAACAGTAAAAAACAAGGAAATCAAAAGAAACAAAGACACAATAGACAGTGATGTAATTTTGTTTAAGTAATAGCTGTATTGGTGCCATTTTTAACAAAAAAAAAGGGGAGATTTAAAAAGTATGCCAGTGTAATTGAAGAAAGCAAATGTTTTTAATTTGAATAATGAACAAACAAATGAAAGTAGGAAGTTTTGGAATCTTAAAAATTAGTGCTACAAAACCATGATACTGAATTTTCGAAACAATCACAATTTATGATGAAAATATTCTAGAACAGAAAATTTTGAAATAAGAAGTTTTTGGGAAAAGACTCACCAAGCAGTGGCAAAACACACACATAAAAGACTGTTGTTATTGGCAAGCTTTCGGAGCCAGTGGCTTTTTCTTCATGCAGAAGGGTTCAAAGGGAAGGAAGAAAAGTGAAGTAAAAGGACAGGAGAGGTTTAGGAAAAGGGGTAGATTTTGGGAAAGTCACACAGAACTTACCGTACGGGATGACAAGGGAAAAAAAAGGGGAAAGAAAAGAGTCTCCCCTGACCTGTGGTTCTGACTTTCCCAAAATCTACCCCTTTCCCTAGACCTCCCCAGTCCTTTTCCTTCACCCTTCTTCCTTCCCCTTCAACCCTTCTGCCTGAAGATGGAGCCACTCGCTCCGAAAGCTTGCCAATCACAACAGTCTTTTATGTGTGTGTTCTGCTGCCACTTAGTGAGTAGATTTTTTTATCTATCCAATTAAATAATTTTATCAATAATTGATTGTTTTCATTGAAAGGAGGAGAATAAGGACCCTCAAAAGAGTTCCACCAGTCTAGAAACAAATAATTTTTTGCTCACTGAAAATTTCACCTTCACATTGTTTGCATGTATATTAAATCAATAATATTTCTTTAAATAATGTGTTCCTTGGCGAGCTAACTACATTATTTCCATTAATAATCGAGAGATTACATCGCAAATATTTAAGTATTAGAAATTGTAGCTTGAATAAGAAATTGTATATTTTAAGTAACTGTTGTATATTTACTGTATGTAAACTGTAAAGAGTAAAAAAAGCTATTGTGTATTTAAGTGGTAGAACTACTGTAAGTGGCGTTACCCCTCCTTCCTACACCTCATTACCTCCCATTGGATTATACAAATAGATGTTACCAGTAGCTAGCTGGATAATTCAATGTAAAAAAATATTCATTACAGTTAAAGCATGTTAGCTGTTATCAGAAGTTACAAGGAATGTGCTGTTTTGAAAACTGTGTCCATGAGAATTAAATGATGCATATTCCTACATAACTTATAAATTTCTTAGAGAAACTCTTCAATTTTTTACCATAAAGCAATTTAGAATTATAGCCAGTACTCATTACATATATTACACTTTAACATATTGAATGAGGCCAAGCAGTTTATTGTCATATAAAATAGACAATACAGAATATAAAACCCGAATTATAAATTTCTTACATATAATGTAATCAGACGGATAAAAATATATTTACCAAGCAGCAGAAGAATGCACATATAAAAGGTATTACAGTTTGCAAACTTTTGGAGCCAGTGGCTCCTTCATCCAGCAGAAGAGTTTAGGGGAAGAAAGAGAGGTCAAGGAAAAGGACTGGTCAGGTTTAGGAGGAGGTGTAGAGTTTGGATTGGGGGAGATTTACCAGATGCATTAAGTTACACAAGCAGAAATCCTGTCTCACTCTCAGGAAAGGGAAAATAATCATACCATAAAGATCCAGAGCAGTTTATGGTTTTGAAGAGTTACCAGCAGCTACACAGTCACCATCATGTAGATTGCAACTTAGTTGAGGAACACTGCTGATTTTGTTCTAAGAATGCTTTTACTATAACCCTGCACATAATACTTGGGTACGTACCATGGCACCAGACCACCAGTGCACTACACTTTGAATATTCTGCCAGTGGCATACATGGCACAGCATCCGCTGCGCCATCTACCAGAGCCTTCCTATTTATAGGCACAGTGTAGCAGGTCCTCATTCTCAATTTGTGTTCATACTTACTTTCAGCAACTGCTTGTATGAGTACCGGGATTGTTTCTGTGTTTATATCTGCATTCTCAAGTGTTTTTCTCTTGTATGTGGAAGAAAAATAAACTTTGGCTCATTTGACCGTGCTGTTGTTTGTGTTTTACAGTAGAATACAGCATTCTGATATTTCTGAGTAGGGGGTCATAAAGGCAGCTTATTTCACTTATATACATGGCATCATGTCATTTGCAATTATTTCCTGAGAGAACTTTTCTCTTGATTTCTTCATCGCCCTGTAAAAAAGTGATTAGAATTGTTTTATAAAGCATATATAAGAACTTCACATTGCAAATTATTTAAGCACTTGGGAATATTTAATACTGCTTTGCAATAATTTTTTTTCTCTGGGATACTTTGTTCATCCATGTGAGCTACAAAATTAACTGAAATGTTCATATGCATCAAACCACAAATAAAAGTGATCTCCACTATGAATTAAAAGCTGTCTTCGGTGCAAATATGAGTATAGTACTCTTGGACAAAAATTTTAACTTACTTCCCAGACTTGAAAATAATTAGAAATGATTAGAAAATTTTAAATGTGAATTTACATCAGTGTGTTGGATTGCTCTTTGACCGCCACTGATAAGTTTGTAAATGTGAATTTACTGTATCAGTGAATATCTCAAACAATTTCGACAAATTTCACCAGTCTTCATATAAGTATTATGTATGTAAGACTATTATCATTTAATCATTGTGGAATGGCCTCTGCATCCAGAGACTGTGGTCATGTGTGTGTGATTTGTGTTTACGTGTGTGTGTTTTTTGTCTAATTTCTATGAAGGCCTTTCTAGGCAAAAGCTTACTCGTTTGACGGTCTTTTTGTTGTGCCTATCTACAGCTCAGCATCTCCACTATATGATGGGTAGCAATCTATCCTTGTCTTAATATTGTCAATATGTATTGTTGTCCTAACAGGAACCAGCACAACATACTTAAATAGAAAAAAAATGTTGAAGACCAAACTCACATTCTGTGCCAAGAAACATACAGGCATATCAATTCAATTACAGGTTGAATAAAGCTACAGGGGCATATCAATTCAATTACAGGTTGAATAAAGCTACAGATCCTGGGTATGCACTTAGGTAGCAGACTAATATGACAATATCTGGACCTGTTAACATTTCATCTCTAGTCATAAGGTAGTAATCATTTATTGTTATGCTCATATCACAACAGTATCTCAAACACAAGTCTAATTGAGAATTTAATGGGTATCTGAGGTACAACTACACATTTGAAACAAAAAATATTGACTTCCAGGATTGTATGCATGTATCAAACACAGATCAGTAGGGTGCACCAGTTTGTTTTGGCTCCTCTAGCATACTGAGTGTTTCAGTGTTTACCATGTTTGCAAACATGTAACAATAAACAAACAAAAAATTAATCATGTAACTTTATTTTTTTGAGGTGATAATTAAAATTTTGTGACTACCCCTCATATTGCAGTCTATCCTTCATGTATCTCTTATCTCCACACACATTTTGATAATCATGGCAATTCTCTCTTACCTTCTTTTCCATTTTTCTCTGTTTTCCCTTCCCTCAAAGAGAAACTTTTTATTTGTAATATTATGTGGTGGGTTACGTGAAGTGGTGAGTTAGTAATTGTTAATGTAGTGCCATAGTTTTGAACTTATCTTAAGAGAAAAAATGTTGAGTAGTAAGTGCTGCTGAAGTGGTAGTCAGCTAGTAGGAAATGCATACATAATGTCAATGGAATACTACAAAAATGTGTGTGTGCCTTGTACATTACGCTTAAAAACTGAATATTTAACATTCAGCCCATAGTAGTTATTGAGGCAGAGCAATCATTTATTAATATGAGAAACTGAAAAATAAAACCCTCTCCCTGTTACTTCTAACTTCTCAGGTTCAGTTTTGGGTATTATCTGGTAGGTCTTCTTCCCTCCATCCCCTCCCCCACCATCACCATCAAATATGCCATTCATGTCCTGCCCTGCTCTGCTATCTTTTATGTCTTTAGCCAAAGTCCTGAATCACTTGCTTCTTAATCGCTAAATACCTTTCCTTTCGTATTTCCCAGGGAAGGGATATTTGCTCATGAAAGCTATTATTACTGTTATTATTTGGTTGTATGTATGTCTGCTGTTATATTGCAAATAAAAGTTCTTATGGAGAATACTCTTTTAATTCTGTATCTACTGCACTGTTTTTAGAAGTGGAATTTTACTCATACAAAATGTTATTTTCAACTTATCATTTACAGGCTGTTTTAATATTACTGGAAGAATCATTACTGCAGAAAAATGAAAAGTGGAAAAATAAAACAAAGTTACCTTTCAGTGACGGATTTGTGTCACTGAATGTAGAATCAGTGGACTGTTTGAAAAATATACCTGTCACACTTATTCGATTTCCGCCAGGACAGGCCACCATATTATTGACTGCTCACCAAGGGAAAGATCAGGTTAGGTAATGTAGATTTGTTTTCATTGTATGTGTAATTTTACCTATCTACATTGTTCCTAGTCTATGTCTTATTTGACATATGCAGCTCCACACTAAGCGTAAGGCTGCCTTTTGAATGCATACAGTGTATTTCAGTAAAGAAAGCTGTTAAATTCTTTTGACAAAGAAATCATTCCTATATTGTTAATAAAAATCAGCATTAGCACACTCCATTACTCAACACAATTACCTATTTTTTAGTGAATCACAAGCACGCTATGAACTAAGAGAGTTTGAGGTGCAGAGATTCTCAGCTAGCATATACATTAATTCAGTAGCACAAAGTAAGAAAGCAGCTGTGTGATAACATTCCCCCCCCCCCCCCTCCCTCTCTCTCTCTCTCTCTCTCTCTCTCTGTGTGTGTTCTGTGTGTGTGTGTGTGTGTGTGTGTGTGTGTTGTAGCACGTTTGTTTGAAATCCATGTATCCTGTTTGCTCCCATATAGTAAATTACACTTATCTATTAGTAGTGATAAGTCAAAAGGCTTTATGTTCCATTACTATCCAATCGAGAAGCTTTGTTCAATGTATGTTGATCAGAGGTATATACATAAGCCACTGTTCTCTGTTTCTTCGCCGCACATAAAGTGTCAAAGCAGTTCTGCATAAGGTATAATAGTCTCTTTTCTACTTCCATTTCTGCATAAAGTATAATAGTCTCTCTTCTACTTCCCCCTTTAAAAAAATCAACAGTTGATGAGTAAACAGGAAATTTTCAAATGGAAATAAATCACAAGGAAGACAAGAATATTCTCAAATACCTTTCCTCTCTCTGTGGGTATGGAAAATGAGTTAGAAGAGGAAGAAGATGATAACAAGACAGTAGATGAGCTTTTAAATTTATAAGTGCCAAGCAAAGTGTCCCTTGAGGCTGAAGTTCCCTAGTAGGGGTGTACGAGCTTTTGAGATGATGAAGCTGAAAACTAAGGCTAACAAGAACAGCATGAGAAGTGGCTGGAAGCATGGTATTACTTACTTTGGGAATGTGATCAAGAACAAAGGTACCCAACTTGAAAGCAGCTTAGGGTATAAGTGGACACTTTACAGTTTTTACTGAAAAAAATGTGAAAGAAGTATGAAAGTCTGGCAATAAAATATCGTTGATCTTAGCAGTTCATTTGTGAGGATTAAAAATATTTATTTTTGGTCAGATAGAACAAATTTTCAGAAAACTCTTTTACGTTACTGCCTTCTTGATATTCAGTGCAACATATCTGCCTCTCGTCCTGCTGTTATTAAGATATTCAGTCTGAAGACTGGTTTGATGCAGCTCTCCATGCTTGTCTATCCTGTGTAAGCCTCTTCATCTCCGAATAACTACTGCAGCCTACATCCATTTGAACCTGCTGACTGTATTGAAAACTTGGTCTTCCTCTACAATTTTTACCCCCCTCCTCTCCCAACACACAAGCTTTCCTCCACCACCAAAGTTACAGTTGTTTTATGCCTGTATTACTATTTTTTTAAATACCAAAATGCTGAGGGAAATTTTGTATATTTCTTTCTTGAGAATCTCTTTCCTGCCAAAACCCAAATATTCAGCAGTAGATTTCAAAGAGAGGGAAAACTAAATATGGCATTAAAGACAGAAGAGAAATAGGGAAAAAAGGTGCAACAAAATTATGATTAGGAGTGATTATTTCATGTTTTCCTTACATAAAAAGTTATTAACAATATTGAAATAACAAAAAATTCAAAGCATAGCAAGTACCTAATTATACTGAGACTACTTAACTGTCAGTATTATTGTACAGTTCAGGAAATCCAGTCAACTCTTTAGGCAGCCAGTCACTGTCAAGGGAAAAATTAAGAGTGCCCATAACAGTTTCAAAATAGTCATTCATCATTAACCCTGGTGACATATAAAAACTTTCACTGCTCTGACTGCCACCAATTGTAGGACAGTAGGCTGGCAGAGATCGCAGAGATGCCCCATCTGTTGTGGTTGTAAACATTGCACCAGAAGTACTAGTAATAATATATGTTGTAACATATAATAGTGGTATGTTAATGCATTGTAATTCCATACAAATATTTTGTGCTCTTTAATAAATAAAATTACTGCATCAGTTATCTTCCCTCATTTTTATTATTCATCTAACTTTTTGAGAAAAGGACACTTTCACTCTTTTGCAGCAGTACAACCCATCACACATTGTCAGGAAACATGAAAACAGAACAGTGTTTATCTTTCACTAACTTTGGCATGGTAGCCAGTAAACTTAAAATTATATATTTCCATGAGCATGGTATCAAATCTAATCACTCCACCACCATGAGGGCTTCCATGATGGCCCTGTCACCTATTTGCTAGAGCTATTCCTCTCCGCATAAGCAAAAGGATGCTCTTCCAATAGGATACTGCTCTACTGTCTTCTACTCAGCAAAAGATGAATGAAGTGTTTGGTTGCAGGTAGATGGAGTGTGCAGGTTCCTGATAGTAGCTTCCCAGACTGCCAAATTAAAAACCACTAGACTTCTTTGTGTGAAAAGACTGCATCTACCAGATACCAATAAATATCTCTAAAGAATTGCTTTCAAAAATTTTTAGGCTATGAAAATAATTTGCAATACACCAGGAATTTTTGACAGGGTATACCAGTCATTTTTTCAGTGATGTCAGCTGTGTAGTGACAGAGGCAGGAATTTCATGTATTTGCTACAAAAATAGTTAATTGAGAAAAAAAACTTTTAAAATTTAATTTCTTTTTGTTTTTCGTCAGTGTTGTAGATCACATTTCCTGGTCTTCTGTACTTGTGAGAGTAGATGTTCATCATGCCCCCTGAACAGTAGCAAAAATTAAAACAAACTGCCTCTAGATTTCATTATTAGTAACACTGCGGCTTACTGTATCATATGTTGACTATCTTACTGACATACTGTTTGTGCAGTTCAGCTAATTACCTTAGCAAATTAATGGAATTATGGTACTTTTAGCATAACTGATTTAATAGTCAAGCTGTAGCCATTAAACACCACAGAAAATTTTTGTCTAACATAACCAACCATGAATCGGAATTTAAAGTTTGTCATCTTTGACTGTTCAGCTGAAATTCAGCTGATTTAACTAACAGCTGTGCTCCTTAGCATAAAAGGTATTAGTTGGTGCAAGTTAATTTAAATACGCATTTCCACACATTCATCATTCATTGGTTCTTTTAAGGCTGTAGCTCCACAATGGCGCATTTCCAACCTGTGGTTATTTGATGTCTCCCACCCTGCTGCAACCTCATTATGAGGTTTGTTTTCCCAACTCTGTGTATAGAACTAGAATAACATAACACCAATTAATCACCTTCATGAAACTTGCCAGTAATATTATCTGGCACATTGAATTTTATTTCAAATCATAACATAGTCACAAATCCTGATTTACTTGAATGGAATTGGCTGCAGCTTGTGCTTAAATGTTGGGATTTTTGTTTCTGTAAGCTAGCTGTTTCCTACTGTGTATTGCTACAGTTTATAATAAAACTTCCTCAATTTTTATATTTAGTATCATTAAAAAGAGCATCCTATTCGCAAAATATCATATAGCACAGAAAAGTACCTTCATTGTTATAGTTTCATAGACTGTACAATTTAAACCAAGGGTCTCATAGGTTTGAACATGTAACATTGTTAAGATCCTGGTCACTAACCTAGAGTATTTGATGTACTGTCACTGTAGAAATTTTTGCAGCAGCTATAACTCTTTGTATACCATAAGGGTGTCCGTTCCATGTGTGCAGCGGAGTTAACCAGTCAGAAATATTGGAGATTTCCTTCCTCATGCTCAGGATTGACAAACTCCAGGCAAATGAATTCCATTTACAGAAGGAGCCCCATGAAATTCTTATCATTTAGTAGCTTTGGTGAGCAAAATGCAACTAAATTTGTATCAGTTGCAGGTGCACAAGATTACCTGATAGACATGTTCACCATCTTAGATGACAAAGAATGAGTAAAAGTGCTTAATAGTTAAGTGCTCTGTGAGAGTCTTTCTAAATTGCCTTCTGGACAACTCATATGAATTTCTTGCATGTTGATCTCATCTGAATCCTTTTCTTCTGTGATCAGCCAGTCATGTACAGCATCTGGAGATACACATTATTTTCAGGCAAACCTTTCTCATTGGAAATTATTTCGTTACTAAGCAAATGTAATAGGTGTTAAAGGAAAATGTAGGAAATCAGGCATTTCTATTTCAGGCTGTAGTTTAGTTATTTTTGTAGTTACTAATTATTCAGATGACATTACTGTATTTCATGAAATTTAATATAGGTCAGCAAGTTATGTGTATGGAGTCTCTTGGAACCATCAAAACCATTCATGGTGCTTTCATGCCCTGGCACTGTGTCAGCCACCTGCTTTGACAGTCGTGCACATGTGGTTGTGGCTGGTTTATCTGATGGGACCATCTGTCTTTGGGATCTTAAAGAAGATTCTGCACACCATATAACTGGGATGAGATCACCAACATATAATACAGGTATGTGAATATAATGTAATTACATACAAATCTTGTCTACATTTTAATGAATAAAATTACTGCAACAGTTATCTTTCCTCATTTTTATTAGATATTGAGCCTCTACTTCATATTTTTCAGCTAATTTTTTGAGAAAAGATGGGCACTTTCAGTCTGTTGTGGCAATAGAGCCCATCACACACAAAGTTGATAATACTGGTACTGTACTTAGCAGTGAAGTTTCTCCAGCACAGGTATGTTCAACACAAAAGAAAGGTAAAAATTCTGTATCTGAGTGTTTTGTACTAATAGGAAGAAACTGTGTTGTAGTTAAATATTACATCAACCTTGAAGTCATTACAGATGTTCTGAAATGCAGTTCATACCTTTCATGATGTATAAATGCAGGATTTTATTTTCCTATTATAATGTGATGAAATATTTAAACAATGGAAAGTCCAGGATGGAATAACAACTACATGAAAAGAATAGATTGCTACTCAGAGCATAGAGGAGATGTTGAGTTGTAGACAGGTGCTGATGCTGGGGCCCAACTGTGGAGTGGGCCTGCATCTGACTATGTGATATGTGCAGAATATGGGGCGAGTGGTGGGAGTAAGGAGGGTGATACATGAGGTGGGTGTGGGAGGAATAGCAGGCCAGGGATGGGCCAAGATGTTGTGCTACTTGTAGGAGTATTCTAGGAGGTAATGCGACAGAATGGGCTGCGAGGTGCAGAGTCATGATGCTTGGGGAGGGGTAAGGAATGGAAAAACACTATAGGTGAATTGGTGTGATAGAAGCCATGTATTTAGCTGAAGTCTGAGTAAGAAAGAGATGGATAGGGGGAGGACAGGGACTAGCAGAGGTTGAGGCTGGGGGGCTGTGGAAATGAAGGATATGTTGTAAGGAGAGTTTCCATCTGCATAGTTCAGAAAACAGATTTCACGTGCCTTGTCTCTCCAGTCACATACCACAAAGGGCCATAAAGAAGCACTATTCTGATAACTCAGTACCACCCAGGACTGAAGCAACTGAATCACATTCTTTACTAGAGTTTCGAATATCTCTTGCTGTGCCCTGAAATGAAGAATATCCTATCCAATGTCCTCCTCATCCCACCCACAAAGGCATTCTGCACCCATGAGCTTACACAATACCCTTGGCCATCGCTACTCCATCCATGCTCCAAACCCTTTGTTTCATGGCTCAAATCCCTGCAACAGATCTAGATGCAAGGCTTGTCCCATACATTCACCCCCTCGCACCTACTCCAGTTCTGTCACAGGTGTCTCCTTTCCTATCAAAGGTTGGGCTACCTATGAGAGCAAGCATGTGATTTACAGCAATGTGATTTACAAACTAAGCTCCAAACACTGCTCTATTTTCTACATGGGCATGACAACTAACAAGCTTCTGTCCTCATGAATGGCCACCACCAAACTGTGGCCAAGAGACAGCTGAACCACACAGTTGCTGAAGTTGCTGTTCAGCACAATGTGCCTCACTTCAGTGATTGCTTCACAGCCTGTGCCATTTGGATCCTTCCTGCCAACACCAGTTTTCTTCAATTGCCCAGGTGAGAACTGTCCCTGCAATATATCCTGCACTCTTGTAACCTCCTCTGCCACAGAGGTATCAGACCTGTCTGCTGACCTCCTAAGAGCACTACATGCTAGGTGGAAATCATTGAAAGCTCGAGGTTTTACTCTGGATTGATGTGGCAAGAAGCCTGAAAATATTTTATACAACATGACATTGTGAAAGACTGGGTTCTCATACAAAATTTTGTCAACTGATCTGAATAAAAACCATAAGATGTTTTGGTCTTATGTAAAATCAGTAACCAGTTTGAAATCACCTATTCATCCACTCAATGACCATACTGGCACCTAAACAGAAGATAACATTGAGAAGGCCAAAATACCGAATTTGCTATTCCAAAATTGTTTCATCGCAGAAGATCATTATGCATTCCCTCTTTTCAATCACCATACAATTGTGAAAATGGCAGATATAGATATAATTGCTCATGGAACAGAAAAGCAACTATAGTCACTTAGTACTGGAAAGGCACCAGGGCTAGATGAGATACCTGTAGGACTGTACAAAGATTATGCAAAAGAACTTGCTCCTTTTCTAGCAGCAGTTCATTGTAAATTGCTGGAGCAATGAAAAGTACCAAGTGATTGGAAAAAAGTGCAGGTCGTTTCCATTTTCAAGAAGGGCCATAGGACAGATGCACACAGTTATAGACCTATATTTGTGATATTAATCTGTTGTAGAATTATGGAGCATGTTTCATGCTCAAGAATTATGACGTTTTTTGAGAATGAAAATCTCTATAAAAATCAGTATGGATACCACAAACAGAGATCTTGCAAAACTCAGCTCACTCTGTTTGTCCATGAGACCCATAGCAGTGCTCAGTTTGGTGCTGTGTTGCTTGACTGGGGAAGGCATTTAACACTGCTCTGCACTGCCATTTAATGAAAAAAATACGAGCTTATTGAGTATCGGACCAGATTCATGACTGGATTCAAGACTTTCTGGCAGATAAAACTCAACATGTCACTCTTAATCGGAAAAAAGTTGTCAAAAGTAAAGGTGATTTCTGGATTGTGCTATGACAATTACTGTTTATAATGTGTATAAATGATGTAGTAGAAGGTGTTAGGTGCTCTTCAAGACTGTTTGCAGATGATGCGGTTGCCTATAACAAAGTAGCAGTACCACACCTGTGCTTATTGTCAAAAGAACAATCATATTCTGTATCAAGTGAAATTTGTGAATGGATTGAGGACTTTTTGGTAGGGGGGAATGCATTCGTAACTTGGGGTGTGCCCCAGGGAATGTGTTGGGACCCTCGCTATTCATACTGTATATTAATGGCGTTCAAGACAATGTCAATAGTAACCTCAGATTTTTGCAGATGAAGCAGTTATCTATTATTAAGTACTGTATGAAAAAATCTACATAACTATTCAGTGAGATTGTGGTACGATTTCAAAGTGGTGCAAGGATGGGCAACTTGCTTTAAACTGGTAGAGTGGGACATTATGCATTTCACGGTGGTTTGCAGAGTGTAGATGTAGATGTAGTGATGACAGCAGACAGAATCGATTTGCAGAAAGACCTGCATAGGATTGATGAATGGTGCAGGCTTTTACAGTTGACCCTGAATGTAAATAAATGTAACATACTGCACATGCATACCAAAAGAAATCCACTGCTGTGCAACTACACTGTCAATGACAGACTGCTGGAAACAGTACATACCGTAACTATCCAGGGGCGACCTTAAATGGAATGACCATATAAAGAAAGTAGTAGGAAAAGCAGATGCCAGACAGAAATTCTTAGGAAAAATCTTAAAGAATTGTCCATGAAGGAAGTGGCTTATTAGGCACCTGTTTGGTCAATAATTAAGTATTGTTCATCAATATTGGATCCTTACCAGGTAGGATTGATAGAAGAGATAGAGAAGATCCAGTGAAGAGCTGTGCATTTCATCATAAGATTCTTCAGTCAATGTGAGAGCATTACAGAGATGCTCAACAAATTTCATTGTATGCATTACAAGAGAGGTGTTTTGCATCACACAACAGTTTACTATTGAAATTTAGATAGAGCACTTTCTGGGAAGAGTTGGACAATATATTACTTCCTCGCACATACATCTTGCATAATGACCAAGAGTAGAAAATTCAAGGAATTCGAGCCAATGCAGAGACTTACAGACAGTCATTCTTCCAACACACCATTCGCAAGTGAAACAGGAAGGGGGAGGGGGGGGGGGAGGGGGAGATCAGCTAGTGGTACCAAAAGTACCCTCCATCACACACCATTAGGTGGCTTGCAGAGCATAATGCACATGTAGATGTAGTTTGATGTTGCACAGTTAGAGGATAAAAAAGAAAGCAGCACAGAATCGATAAGCCTGGATGTCAAGAACTTTTCCATCTACATTTTAACTGTTCGCATAAAATATTCACCCATGCCATTAGAGGCAGGGTGAAATAGATGTACAATAATATACTTGAGTCCATTCCATGAGCAAAACATTTAAAAACCAGCGGATGCAAACTATGGTCCATTATCCTTAATGAGCACTTGTGAAGCTCCTTCAATACAAAAAGCAGTGGCCAGGGCTGTAGCTGTATTCTTCATCATGCTCTTCCATTTTGATGACATAATGGAAAATGTGAATACTCATCTGTTAAAATTAACCACATGGCTCCATGGTATGGACTACAAAATCCACATGCACGTGATCCCAAAGCTGGGTAGGCATAGGCCACAGTTGGTAGGCTCAGGACATTGCTGGTTGCTGCATCAGAGAAACATGGCAGTGTTGAGCTACATACACAATATCCTTATCAAACCATGAACAAGACGGATGTTGCACAGACCAGTTTCTTCATTCAGAAATGTCCCATTGGGGACTGGTGCAAGAGTCTTGATATAGATGAGTGCAGAACCTCCAGATTCACCATTCAATATTGACGGCCATCTTGATTCAACCTTTCAAGAGATGACAGGCCTTGTGTCATGAAAGGAAACAAGGAAGTTCCACAGAGGCCTGCGGCCATCTGGTTTGTATGGACTGGTAAACTTGTATTGAGTGTTGATCCTTTGGTGTGACTGCAGCAACATTACTGGAAGTGATGGATCTCTTCCATTGAGTGTTCTGATTGTGAATCAATGAGAAAGCAGTCTCTTGTCTGTCAGATTCCTCATAGAGAACCATGGCAACACATCTGCATTCATGTTCTGGGCCAGTGTACAATAATGAGTGGAATACTGCTAATCTGATAAGAAAAGATCTTATCATTGTAACATTTGAGATGTCTGTTCAGACAACTTTGGCTTTGAAAGACTGAAGGGAGGAGAATTTCAAGAAGTTACTCTTTAATCCAACTTGTAACAGGATATAAAAATTGCCAGAGATTGAATATAGGCCCCTCCTGAGTCATTCATGTGATCACTATTGTCGTCTACATAATTGACACATTGTGGAATATTGGCCATAACTGGTTCTAAAAATTTCTGAAAGATTGCTGGTGCACAAGCAACACTGAAAGGCACTGTGTTATTTTGATAGAGACCCTAAGGAGAATGGCTTTGGAAGCAGCATCCAAAGGAAGTTGAAAAGAAGCTTTTGAAAGATCCCTCTTAAGAAAGACACTGACCTCCTATCAAGTCTGAAAACAGATCGTCATGATGCAGAAGAGGATCTAAGTCCACAATCAACTGAGCACATAACATATTTTTGAAGTCTCCATAAACGCATAATTCACCACCTGGTTTGCAAACAACAACTGATGTTGATGCCTATCTGCTGTAGGGTATTGTGCACAATACTTGTAATCCCTCTAACTGATCTGGCTCTTGTTTAGCCTCATCTGCAAGGTTAAAAGTGTCAGGTGGGATTCGAAAGATTTCAATAGTGGAAGAAGGAAGTGAGATTAGGGTTTAACATCGCATTGACTATGAGGTCACTAGAGATCGAGCACAATCTCAAAGTGTTCAATGATGAGGAAGGAAACTGTCCTTTAAAATAAACCATCTCTGCATTTGCCAGGAGTGGTTCAGGGAACACATAGAAAACCTAAATCTGTGGATTTGAACCATCTTATTTCCAAATGTTCAATACTGCTGATACTTTTAGTGTTACATGGGCAAAAAATTATAAGCCCTTCCTAGGCTTGGAGAAAACAAGGGAGGGTACTGAAGACACAGAGACTCCATTTCAGTGCATGGAATGGTACTCTGAATTGCTTGGACTGAGTGTTTGTTAGAAAACCCAAAGGCTTTATAAGCACTCAAGCCAAAAATATTTTCCACTGAGGATTCTGATACAGCAAAGAAAGTAAGGATTCTGGTTACTTGCTTGTTCCTGAAGTATCTGTCCTAGTATTGGAACTTCATGATGAATGTAAGCCCACAGTTTAGCTGCTATTGATTTTAAGGGTGGAGACTGTAATCGGTGATATGTAAGCTGATTCATAATTGAGACAAAGACCACTGTATCAAAAAGGAATAAATTGGGAATACCATGAATTGCTGATAGTGTAAGACTGCATGGTGCACTCTACTGCTGACAGGCACAGCTGGCTCTAACAGATATCTGCAGTGTAACTCTGGTAAAAACTCTGTTGACAGAAATCATTATAATGTGGGCAACTAAATGTAAGATGTGTAGAAAAACAATTAGGACAGCTGGGCAGTCTGCAAAAATTGTGCCAAGGCCTGGCAGAAAAAAATGGTATGGTACTCTTTTTGTATCCTGTCAAGCTAAGTGGGAGCCACTCCGCTGCCAACTGCACTGCTGGACGTTTTTTGCAGTTCCATCATCAGCTGGATTAGGCCACACTGCATTTGCCAGTTGAGATGACAGTTCTGGTGTTTGACAGTCCATGGAAATCACTTGAGAAATCTCAAAAGTTCTAGCAATACAAAAAACTTCAGCTAAAAAAGGATCTGACTGTCGTAACACTTCAGCATGCACTGTCCAGTGTTATGTAATCACCATGTCACATATTAATGAGTCTTCATATGATAAACCACAAGGACACCTACCCTTGCATCACATGTTAATGATTTTGCATATGATACTCAATAGGGACTCATAAAATTGCATTATTTATTCATGTGATCCATGATTCATAACTGTCTGATGTTGCCTTATGATGTTGAAGGAACTCTAACAAGTGGTCACCACATGTATTTTTGTTGGAAAATCTTCACATAAAAGTGAGGGAATAGTGGTGAGGGGCAGCATAGCTGGCTGAGGCTGAGGAGACAAGTTTTTGCACAAGATAATAGAACTGTGAGTTTGTAGATAGTAGAAAGGCTTGCTTTCATGCAGGGCACTTACTATCACTTTTCTAAAAATGAAGTGCTAAATGATTATGATACACCCCTGAGTCATCATGAGTTTCATTGAACAGCTGGAAAATGGGGTTGTTGAGAAGAATTTGTAGACGTGCCTCATCCATCAGCATCTGTACGAGATTGTGCTGCTTTTGTGCTGTTATATCCGGCGATTGAAAACTGCTTATCCATTGTGGTTGAAACACTCAGAAATATAGCCTGACAAGTCCTATTCCAGCACAAAGTGGACAGCAGTTTCAAAAAATCTCCATTGCCACTGTTATAAGTTTTTTCTCCAACAAAACAGATTCTATTAAATACATATTATGTAAAAATAAATCACAAAAATGGGGTGGTTCTTCTGGATATACACAACAGTGAACTTACGGAGGTGGATATCACTTTACTAATACACACACTCTGGAAGTTTATTATGCCCATATGCTATTGCTTTATTCACTGTCGGTTCAATGGTGAGCAAAGACAGTACTGCATTAGGCAGACAAGAAAGTCCTTGTCCCAAACGAGCCACAACAGTATGTAACAATGAAGTCCAAATCACAGTCCAAGAGAAAACCACATATTGCAGGGTCATCGTCAATAGGTACACCGAAGAACTTGCTGTAAACTTTGGCTGGTTATGTCAAGTGAGATTGTGGCAGCCCATGCTAGCCCTTAAATCTGCCACTGCTGGTGCCAGCAGATGAATCCTTCCATGCTACAACTTTCAACCTTGCCAGACATATGCATAATTATATCAGTTCATCCATTGATACAGTTGGTGGGATTAAAATTGAGAGTGACAGTGATTCTGCTGGAAATGAAAGAAAAACTGTAATCAGAAAGTGAGCCATCAGTCTATCCTGTTAATGATTTTATCTTCGTCTTCAAAAGATCATTGGATTTGTCCCATGTTCCATAGTGATGTGCACTTGACATATACAAATCTGCCGTAAACCTCACTTTTTGTCTACTGGGACTCTGACTATGCGTTTTCAAGTGACAGAAGATGATGATTCACAGTTCTTAGGCCCTTTCTGGATGACAAATTAATGACTATTTTATTTGGAAGAACTAATAGATAGCAAGATAAGGGCAGTTTAGAACAGCAGCAATTGGGAATAAGTGAAGAAATATATATTTTTTTTATCTCACTTATAATTTTGCAAAGCGTAATGTAGCTACCTGAACTGCAGCTACATTGTTCACACAACCAAAATATGTCTCCTCCCTCCTTGACAACAGCAATTCCATTTTAAAGCTGCAGCACCTGGAAAGATTATTACAGTTCTGCAACAATGAAATATGTCATCCAGTCATCTCAGTTCTAAATTAAACAATATCTGGAACTTAGTTTATAATCTGGAGGAAAAAAGTATGCTGTTATAGCCTCTTGTTTCACTGAAAATTAATCTCTGTTACTATACAAAGGCAAAGCAGCCAAATAGAAGATTTTCAAACTGAGGGTGGAACAGATGTACTATGCCTGTCTGAACACCATATAGTCACAGATATGGAAATGGTAAATGTATGTGAATATCAGCTTTAGATTAGATTAGATTAGATTAGATTTACTTTCATTCCAATTGATCCGTAGTGAGGAGGTCCTCCAGGATGTGGAACATGTCAGAAAAACAACAATACATGACACATACTTACAACTAAAACAAATAAGCTAATGTACCATTCGACAGGTCCCAAGTGGAATGATCATCATTTTTTAATGAACACTATTTAAAAGTCATTTTACAAATACTAATGCACTGAATTTAAAATAAAAAAGTTTTTTTATTTATTTATAAGGTAATAAACATGTAATACAACTACTATAATACTTATTTACAATGAACACATTACTGCACTAAAATGGTGCAGAAGTTAGATTGTACTTACACACACACACACACACACACACACACACACACACACACACACACACACATTTACAATGAACACAGAAGGAGTTGGCCACCAATAAATCCTTTAGGCTTCTCTTAAACTGAATTTCATTGGGTGTTAAGCTCTTTATGGCTGCTGGCAAGTTATTGAAAATGTGTGTTCCTGAACAATGCACACCTTTTTGTACAAGACTAAGTGACTTTAAATCCTTGTGAAGATTATTCTTATTTCTAGTATTGATTCCATGAATTGAGCTATTGGTTTGAAAAAGTGATATATTTTTAATGACAAATTTCATTAAGGAATAAATATATTGGGAAGCAATAGTTAGTATCCCTAGTTCCCTAAACAGGCTTCTGCAGGATGTTCTTGAGTTCACACCACATATAACTCTTGCTGCACGTTTTTGTGCCCGGAAAACTTTAACTTGGCTTGATGAATTACCCCAAAAAACAATCCCATATGACATTATGGAATGAAAGTAAGCATAGTGTGCCAGCTTTTTCATTTTTATATCCCCTATGACAAAATTCGCATTGCAAACAGAGATTTGTTAAGACACTTCAGCAGTTCTGTGGTGTGCTCCTCCCAGTTGAATTTATTATCAAGCTGTAATCCCAAGAATTTAACACTGTCCACTTCTTCTATCTTCTTGTCATCGTATTTTAGACATATACTCGTGGGATGCCCCTTACAAGTTCTGAACTGCATGTAGTGTGTTTTTTCAAAGTTTAGTGACAAAGAATTGGCTAGGAACCAGTGATTGATGTCCACAAATATTTTATTAGCTGATCTTTCTAAGACTACGCTTGATTTGCTGTTTATTGCAATGTTTGTATCATCAGCAAACAAGACAAGCTTGGTATCTGGTAATGTTACTGATGAAAGGTCATTGATATACACAAGAAAAAGTAAGGGCCCCAAAATGGAACCTTGTGGGACCCCACATGTAATTAGTTCCCAGTTGGATGATGCCTGATAGCTTGATACATGTCTCTTTCCTAATAACACCCTTTGTTTCCTGCCAGAGATATAAGATTTGAACCATTTTGCAGCATTTCCTGTTACACTATAATACTCTAATTTATTTAAAAGGATATTGTGATTTACACATTCAAATGCCTTTGACAGATCACAAAATATACCAATTGCCTGCATTTTTTTGTCTAATGAATTAAGCACATTTTCACTGTAAGTGTAGATAGCGTTCTCAATATCAGAACCTTTTAGAAATCCAAACTGTGCCTTTGACAGTATGTTATTTGAGATAAGATGGTTATAAAGAAGCCGACTGTACATTACTTTTTCGAAAATTTTTGAGAATGCTGACAACAGTGAAATTGGACGGAAATTTGATGCTCTTTCTTTATCTCCCTTCTTAAACATTGGTTTAACTTCAGCACATTTCAGCCATTCAGAAAATATTCCACTGATAAATGACTGGTTACACAGATAGCTTAATATGTTACTTAGCTCAAAATCACGTTCTTTAATTAACTTTGTTGGTATTTCATCATACCCACTAGATGTTTTTGATTTTAAAGATTTTATGATGGACATTATTTCTGTTGGGGTAGTGAGGGTCAAAATCATATTATGGAAGTTGCTTGAAATTTCTGGTCTGAGGTATTCCATAGCAGCATCTACTGAACCTGACAACCCCATCTTTTCAGTAACAGTTATAAAATGTTTATTAAAAAGTTCTGCAACACCATACACATCTGCCACCAATGTATCATTTACTCTTAATGCTATTTGTTCCTCTTCATGTCTAGTTCTACCAGTCTCCTCCTTCACTATATCCCATATTGTCTTTATTTTGTTATCTGATATGACTATCTTTTCCTCGTAATATATTTGCTTTGACATCTGTATTACAGTCTTTACAAGATACCCCTGTTCCTCGAGTAATCCATGGCTTTTTTGTAGACTTTGCTCTAACCTTGGTAAGTTTTGGGGGGAAACAGTGTTCGAATAAGGTAAGCACTTTATTAGCAAAAGTGTTATATTTTTCATTCATGCCATGAGCACTGTTAACATCAGTCCAGTGAATGTCTCTGAGGAGTGTCCTAAAATAATCAATTTTTGGCTTATTGATTACCCTCTTGAGCTCAGATTTAACAGATTTTATATCCTGTTCAGTATTAACATTTAACAGAAGGAACTGCACGTCATGGTCTGAGAGGCCATTGCCTATTGGTTTTGCAATATAATTTTGTTCATTGGACTTTTTGATAAAGATATTATCAATGGCTGTTTGTGAGCAAGTGACTACCCTAGTGGGGAACTTTACAGTGGGAATTAAGTTGAATGATAGTGTTACTAACTCAAATAAGTTCTTATTGGGAGAGTCTGTAAGGAAATCTACATTGAAATCACCAGCAACCTCTATTTCTTTGTTTTTGATTGTTAAATGGGCCAGTACAGTTTCAAGGTGGTTTACAAACAGATTAAAGTTACTTGCAGGTGCTCAATATACACTTCATATTATGAAGGATTTTTTGTGAATTTCTAATTCTGTTGCACATGCTTCCATATGCTGTTCAAGGCAAAATTTATGAATGTCTATGTTCTTAAATTTATGACAGTTCCTAATGAATGTGGCAACTCCTCCTTTCTCCATTTCTGATCTACAAAAGTGAGATGCTAACCTAAACCCTGTAACACTTAAAAGGTCTATACAAGTGGTCACATGATGTTCAGAGAGGCAGATTATGTCAGCTGGGTTTGAAGACTCTAATTCATCTATGCAGATAGTTAATTCATTAATTTTATTTCTCAGTCCTCGAATATTTTGATGCAATAAAGATAGCTGACATTTCACATTGACTGAGTTAAAATTTGGTAAAGTTATAATATCTGCTGACTGTTGAAAATTCTTAACCAATAGCTGTTTATGCTGATGTAATAAGCTGGAATTATGTTTTTTGGTTTCTTTCTCAAACTGAAGGTTTGTCTCAGTTCCAACCTCTCTTAAAATTTGCTTTCTTTCTGTCATCCCTACCCTAAAAAAGGGTCTTTTCTGAACCCTATAACCACTGGTATTTTACCACTCATGACAGTGCCTCCCCCCTTTAACTTTCTTGCTATTTCCCCAGCCAATTTACCCTTCCCCTTCCTGTTGAGGTATAATCCCACCTACTGAGATAATCAACAGGAACCAGACCAATGTGTGACCCTGCACCTGACATAAGCAGCCGTTCCAGCTCCAAATTAACTCTCTTGACAGAAGAGTTCAAATGAGGTCGGTCATGGTGTCTCAGGACAGATACAAATTCAACACTGGTGTGTCTCGATGCCGACGCAATCTTTACCAGGTCACACTCTATACTGTTCCCAGGATCTCTGTCCTCCCAAAATAACCACAGTGTCTTCCCTGGTAAATCCTTTACAGAGTGAACCTAAATGCTCTGTCACCTGATCCAGACAAGCACTTGGTTTGAAAAAAATTGTGACCTGGTCCTAATTCCTCCTGCAGAAGTTGGCCTACACCTCTGGCATGAGAACTGCCTAACAACAAAACTTTCTTCCTTTTCGATGACTTTCCTACATTCTTTTTCAATTTCCTATTGAAAGTTTGTTGTGTCCTGTCTACACCTACTTCTGCTTGAGGCTCACCAGCTTCTAACTGAAGCAACAGGTCAAATCTATTTTCCACATTCACCATGAAGCTGTCAGACAAAGTTCTAGGCCTGTTCCTCCTGTTGCCTGTTGCCACTTTCCACCTCTCATTACCCTTCTCCCTCCTTAACCTGTCAAGATCTCCCCTGTTGTCTAACTCAGCCTGAAGGGCGGCAATTTTCCCCTCCTGTTCTAGTATCTTCCTATCTCTACTACAAGTCCTACAAAACCACTGATGAGTCTCATTTACTTCCCCGATTCCCACGCCACTACAGTCACCCACATGGAAAAAACTACAGCACCCATCACACCAAAGCCCCGACCTAACAATTCTACTGCAAGTCAAGCACTTTTCACTCATGATAAACCTAATGGTTTATTATTTCAACATATGTAAGTAGAGACACTATGGAGAGAGGAGGAGGAGCCATATATGTTAAAATTTATCGTAATGTGAAAAATTTAGAAACTAAAAAAAAATTGTGTAGAGCAACATATTGAAGCATGTACCTGTGAGCTTAAACTAAATAATGATAGTTTTATAACTGTAGCTGTGTATGGGTCCCCATTGGTAAATTTGCAGCTATTTCTGAAAAACTTGGATTCTATGTTGTGCTGTCTGTCAGATAGAGAGAGGCAAATTATTGTTTGTGGGAATTTCAATTTTGATTTTCTGGAAAGATTTAGTCTCATGGAAAGTATGATCAGTCATTGATTATCCTACTCAGGTGTACAGGAAAGCAGGACATGATAGATTATGTTTTTATAGACAAAAATTAATTTAATCAAATAAAATGTCTTCCTGTTAAGAATTGTCTTTCTGATCATGATACATAGCTAGTTAAAGTATATGACATAGCTCCATACAGTAATGCAAAACAGTCCTCCAAAATAGTTCATACAATTAATGATTTAACAAGTGCAAATTTTAGAGAAAGCTTGCAACAATTAGACTGGGATGAAGTGTACAGGGCACCTGATGCTAATTTAAAATTTAACCTATTTTATGATACCTTTGTGAGTATATTTGATAACAGTTTCCCTAATACAACAGTGAAATGTAATTGTAAGAAACCATTTGAAAAGCCAGGCTTACCCAAGTGATAAAACAGAAAAGTAAAATGTATCTTATAGCTAGAAGGAGTAATGATCCAGAAACAGTCAAATATTAAAAAACTACTGCACTGTATTAAGAAAAGTTATTAAAAAGTCCAGAAATATGTACTTTAGATCTGAGATTAACACCTCTGATAATAAAGTTAAAACAATTTGGAATATTGTTAAAAGGGAAACAGGGCAACCGAGAGTACAGGAAGAATGTGTTTCTATCAAACTCAAAGAAAAGTTTGTTGACAAAAAGTCAGAAGTAGCAAATATTTTTAATAATCATTTTTAAATGTTGTAGAGAAAATAGGATGCAGCTATTCATTAGAAAACGCAAAATGGAAGTGGCTATACGTAAGCAATTTGATAAAATTCAAATTCAACCCATCTGTCCTACTGAAATTAGGAAAGTAATAAATTCACACAAAAGTAAAAGCTTGCATGGAATTGATGACATTTCCAACAAAGTACTAAAAGCTTATTGCCAACATATAAGTAAGATTCTCAGCCACATGTTGTAGGACACTGAAACAGGGCATTTTTCCAGATAGACTAAAATATGCTATCATTAAACCATTACATAGAAAAGGGGATAGGTCTGATGCTAACAACTACTGCCCAATCTCACTTCTGACAACTTTATCCAAAATTCTTGAGAAATTAATGTATTAACTTCACATATTTGTAAAAATGAAATACTATCAAAATGTCAGTTTGATTTTCAGAAAGGATTTCCAACAGAAAATGCTATATATGCTTTCACTGATCATATACTAAATTCTATGAATAGCCAAACATCACCCTTTGAGATTTTTGTGGTCTCTCAGAGGCTGTTGACTGTGTGAATCATGAAATTCTTCTAGATAAACTTAAGTATTGTAGTATGAGTGGGACAACACTCAAATGGTTTGATTCACATATAACTGGAAAAATGCAGAAGGCTGAAATTAACAGTACAGACAATCTGCAAAAATCAGCAGAGTTATCTAATTGTGGAGGTATCAAGAATGGTGTCCCACATGACTCAGTCTTGGGTCCCTTGTTGTTCTTAATATATATTAATGACTTGCCACTCTGTATTCACGAAGATGCAACACTAGCTCTTTTTGCTGATGATACAAGTATAATAATCACACCCAACAAACAAGAAGTAGCTGAGGAAATTGTAAATAACATCTTTCAGAAAATTATTAAGCAGTTATCTCCCAATGGACGCTCACTAAATTTTGGGAAAACACAGTATATACAGTTCTGTAGAGTAAATGGCCTAACACCATTGATAAATATAGTCTTTGAACAGAAGTCTGTTGCTAAGGCAGAATATTAAAAATTTCTGGTGTGTGCATTGATGAGAAATTGAACTGGAAGAGACACATTGATGATCTTTTGAAACATTTTGGTTCAGCTACTTATGCTATTACAATTATTGCAAATTTTGGTGATAAACATATCAGTAAATTAGCCTATTATGCCTGTTTTCATTCACTGCTTTCATATGGCATCATACTTTGGGGTAACTCATCATAAGAGAAAAAGTATTCACTGCACAAAATCATGTAGTCAGAATAATAGCTGGAGCCTACCCAAGATCACCTCACAGACATTTATTTAAGGAACTTGGGATATTGACAGTACCTTTGCAATATATGTATTCATTTATTCATTCCAATGCAAAAATAATAGCAAATTGCATTGCTACAACACTAGAAAAAAGGATGATCTTCACTATTCTCGATTGAATCTGACTTGGCCACAGAGAAAGATGAATTATGCTGCCACAAAAATCTTTGGTCATTTACCAAGCAGCATTAAAAACCAGATAGATCGCCAACCAACGTTTAAAAACAAATTAAAAGAACTTCTGAATGGCAACTCCTACTCAGTAGTGAAGTTTTAGATGTGAAGTAGTATCTGAGGAAAATAAGAAGAAGAAGATTATATCATATAAAAAAACTTATGTTAAACTGACACATTCCACATTATTACAAAATGTTGTATTCATGATCTGTGGAACAAGTATTAAAGTAATGTAATACAGTAAGTACCATTAAAAACATCTTGATTTGGCATGATGTCTTTCACACTATGTGAATTCAAAAGTGGGTTTGTAATATCAACAATAATTTACACTGAGAGGGCCACACAATTTAATGAATAGTTGTAATGATGTTGATAATATCAATTTCAAATAAGGAGTATTGCAAGGCAACTGATAGCTTTTATATATCATACTGTCAGAAATAAAAAAACAAAAATTTAAGTATGTATCTTCCCAGGGAGGTAATTAATGGCTCTGAACTGAAAGGATAAAAGAAACATTTCTTGCCATACCTGTGTTTTTTGTTTCTTTTTAAATATATTTTATTTCTTATCTTTTGCACTTTCAAGCACATTTTATATTACTGGTAATACTTTTAGCACATTAGTTTGTTTTTATTTGCAACAAAATTCACAATCTGTTATATTCAGAATTTAATCTTCACACTACATTTTCTTACATTATTTTACTATAATCATTATAACATGTAGTTGACAGATCTATGGACCTCACATTTCTTTGCACTTTTTGACATTGAATTACTCTTAGTAAACATTTGTTTATTAAAGATCTGTCACTGCCCTTTCACCAGCACCAGCAATACCAAGATTTTTAACTGATATCCTTTAGTTACATAGTAAATATATTGTTAATTAGTTCAATTAATGATTATGCATCCTTTGTGTCACTGCCTTTATAAGATAATCAGCATACTTGTTATTCATATGTGCTGTAGGTCAACAATAATATTTCACAAATTTTGAAATACTTTTATTTTAATTTCCTTTTATAGTTATGATAGTTTTTTATATAAACTAAAATATGACTAAGACCACAAGCTGTTCAGCACATTTAAACATCAAGAACACTGGCCTCCATAATGGTCAAGTGATTTCATTCCAAATCGCTTTAGTGTTACATCTGTCACTGATAACATGGGATTGTCAGGTTCAGTAAGTAATACCCTAGAATATCTGAGACCCAAATTTACAAATAACTTCATTGTCATGGATATGAAGCTCACTTTAGCAGATGAAGTAATATCTACCATACAAACTAGAAATTCAAAAACAGTTAAATGTTTATGGCAAAATAACAAAGTTAATTGAAAAGGACTTTTGAAAGTGTCTTAAAATCAAAAATTGTTTATGCAAATGGTCATTTACTTGGTTCAAATGGCTCTGAGCACTATGGGACTTAACATCTGAGGTCATCAGTCCCCTAGAACTTAGAACTACTTAAGCCTAACTAACCTAAGGACACCACACACATCCATGCCCAAGGCAAGATTCGAACCTGCATGGTTCGAGACTCTAGTGCCTAGAACTGCTCAGCCACACCGTCCGGCGGTCATTTACTGACTGGCTGAAATATTCTGATAATATGCTGATATTAAATTCTATAAGGGAGTGTATAAAGGAGTCCTGAGACTGGTTTGATGCAGCTCTCCATGCTACTCTATCCTGTGCAAGCTTTTTCATCTCCCAGTACCTACTGCAACATACATCCTTCTGAATCTGCTTAGTGTATTCATCTCTTGGTCTCCCTCTACGATTTTTACCTCCACGCTGCCCTCCAATACTAAATTGGTGATCCCTTGATGCCTCAGAACATGTCCTACCAACCGATCCCTTCTTCTGGTCAAGTTGTGCCACAAACTTCTCTCCTCCCCAATCCTATTCAATACTTCCTCATTAGTTATGTGATCTACCCATCTAATCTTCAGCATTCTTCTGTAGCACCACATTTCGAAAGCTTCTATTCTCTTCTTGTCCAAACTATTTATCGTCCATGTTTCACTTCCATACATGGCTACACTCCATATAAAGAAGTATCATTAAATTTTCTCGCGACCACACTACTAGAATTCTACAAACTTTTTGCAAGGCTTATGCATATATGACTTCTTAACCATATGATAATAATTAGTATATTGTCCAAGACAAGTTAGAATTTCTGAAGAATTACAATATTAAGACATCTGCTTATGCATACAGGAAGAATGTGCTAAATATGCTGATCAGCCAGAACATTATGGCCACCTGTCTAATAGCCAGAATGTCCACCTTTGGCACAGATAACAGTGGTGACACATCATGGCATGGAAGCAGTGAGGGAGCTGACACCACATCTGCATACACAAGTCACCTAATTCCCATAAACAGCGGGGAGCGAGGTGATGAAATCTTGACGCCATGTTCAATCACATCCCATATGTGTTCGATTGCATTCAGATCTGGTGAGCTGGGGGAACAGGGCATCAACTGGAACTTGCCACTGTGTTCCTCAAACTACTCCATCACATTCCTGGCCTTGTGACATGGTGCATTGTCTTGTTGAAATATGTCACTGCCGTCGGGAAACGTGATGAAGGGGTGTAGATGGTCTGCAACCAGTGTACAATACTCCTTGGCCATCATGGTGCCTTGCATGAGCTCCACTGGACCCATGGGTGCCCGTGTCATCATTGCCCAGAGCATCATGCAGTTGCTGCCAGCTTGTCTCCGTCCTGCCACACAGGTGTCAAGGAGCTTTTCCCATGGATGACAACGGATCCATGCCCTCCCATTGGCATGATGAAGATCTCTTGATTCATCAGGGCATGCAATGCTGTGCCACTGCACTAATGTCCAGTGCCAAAAGTCGTTTGCTCATTTCAGTCATAGTTACAGATGTCATATTGTTAATTGGCACATGCATGGGTCATCACCCGCAGAGGCCCTTGATAGGAGCGCTTGGTGCACTGTGTGTTCAGACACACTTGTACACTACACAGCATTAAAGTCTGGTGTTATTTCCACCACAGTTCACCATCTGTCCTGTTTTACCAGTCTGCCCTGCCTACAATGTCCAACATCTCTAATGAGGGTTTTTCACCCAGTTCCATGACGTCTGTACATGGTTTCACCTTGGTTTCTCAGCATGTTGAAGATACTCACCCTAGCACTCCTTGAACACCTGACAAGTCATGCAGTTACCAGAGTGCTTGAGCTGAGCCTCCAGGCTGTCACAGTCTGCCTTCAGTCAAACTCAGATTCTACACATGGACAGCACACTCATTGATACTACATGCACCATGGATGTGTATGACTAGCAGTCATTCCTCGCCAGGTGATGCTGCTGTCACCTCGATGGGTTTATATTGATAGTAGGTCGGTGGTGATAATGTTCTGGCTGATCATTATATGTTACATGATAGTTATATCCTTTTAACCAAATCTGGATATTATGCTTTATTGTACAAATGGTTTTAATATGAAAGACCCTTGAATTAAGATATTATTCATCATCTGATTGGGAATTAATCTCATGAAGTGCTTCCAAAGTTTCTATGTTAGAGCTACTGCCTTTTCCTGTGTGTATTGATGACATTTTATCAGTTACATCACCATATGCCAAGTTTTTTTGTTTGCAAATGATAACAGAAAGTCAAGTTAGTTTTAGAAAAGACATCAAATGAAATTTAAGTGGACTTTATTAAATAGTTTGCATCCAATTGCAATTGACATTAAATTTTCAATATCACATTCTGGGGTAATGTCTTTACTGAAACAAATGTTTTAATAATGTGATGAGTAAATGTAATCACAAACCATACAGTTTAGGTGTTGGGCAGTTGAGGAAGAGGGACACAATGAAGAGGAAAGTGTGAGTGTAGATTAACATGGTGAGATATGTGTGGGAGGTGGACTAGTGGAGATTGAGGTCAAGAGGATTGTCGGATCGAAGGATGCATTGTAAAGAAGCTCCCTTCCATATAATTGGGAGAAGCTGGTATTGGGGGAGAGGATCTAGATGGTGCCAATTGTGAAGCAGTCATTACAGTTAAGCATGTTCTCAGCAGTATTTTCTGCCACCCAATGGATGAAGTACTCAGCTCTGAAAGTTGGACAATATATGACACTGTAGCTGATGCATTACTCTGACCAAGACACTGAAAATGAACCAACTAATCTATAGATGTTCAGTTTGAACCGCTATAGCAAACTGTTTGACTTTGGCTCTGATTTGTAGAACAATTAACACATCTGATACTCAGTGTTTATTGTCCAACAGCCGGCCACTGGTGGCCGAGCGGTTCTAGGCGCTTCAGTCTGGAACCGTGCTACCGTTATGGTTGCAGGTTTGAATCCTGCCACGGGCATGGATGTGTGTGATGTCCTTAGGTTAGTTAGGTTTAAGTAGTTCTAAGTTCTAGGGAACTGATGACCTGAGATGTTAGGTCCCATAGTGCTCAGAGCCATTTTTTATTGTCCAACAATTGCTTGTTTGTAGAGCTAGCTATAACAGTGACAACTGATGATAAACATTGATTAGAACTGTTGCTGGATGGACTGCAGCTGTGGAACCATGACAGCAACTAGATGAGTGTATGAGATGGCTCTCCATTTAGCCACAATCAGCAGAATTATGGTCATCTGCGCTCTATTTTTCGGAAGAGGAAAATAGTTCCTAATATCAATGGACTCTGCAGCAGCTGACACAACTATAGGCAGTGGACCTGAACATTTGAAGGCCTCATGGAGAAGCGTAAACAGGTTCCAGGTCATGAGCGTCATCTAAGCAGCAATAGTTCAGAAATCAGTGACACCTAGCGTGAAGAGTTCCTGCTTGGTGATGTCCTACGGTGCTGTCACTGGGTATGACTTGACCACATACCCAGCAGGTAGATGGGACAGGTTTTATACTTGAGTCTTCCATGGGGTATGACCGATGTGGCAAGGGATTGCAAGTAGATATGACATAAAGGTGGACCAGGATAATTCGTAGGTCGGGTGGGCAGCGGAATACCAATTTAGGAGAGGTAATAAGGATATTCCACATTGCAGGGCCCAAATGATAGATAGTCAAAGTCCTGGTGAAGAATGTGATTACGTTGTACAGGTGTGGGGTGATCTTTGGTAATGGAGAGATGCTCCCTTACAGCTGGTTTTTGTGAGTGGTTGGAGGACTAGTTAGCATTGTGATTATGGCATGGTTGACTTGTTTGCAGATTTGCAAATCTGTGTAGGCCTTAGTAAAACCTTGAGCATGTTGGGTAATGATTGCTCATTGCTCATCACTGGTGATATTGTCCTGGCCTGACCAGACTGCAAGGAAGAGACTTTGTAGTGTCGAGGAAATGGCAGCTATAAGAATGGAGATACTGTTGGTGGTTAGCGAGCATGATATAGACAGACATTTTTAGAAAGCCCATTGAGGTGACGGCAGTTAATGTCCAGAAAGGTGGTACTCTGAGTTAAGGAGGACCAGGTGAGACAGATGTAAGAGAAGGTATGGAGGAATGAGGGTAGAGTGTCTTGATCCTGGGTCATGGGCCATAACCAGGTTGGCATTTGAGGGTGACATGTGGATGTTCATGGCCATGCTGCAGATTTGTTTGTGTATGTTCCCCTCAAAAAAGAATGAGTTACAGGTAAGGATGCTGTTGGTAAGGTGAATAAGAAATAAGGTGATAGGTTTGGAGTTAATAGTATGTTGAAAGAGGTCCTATTCACTGGTGGGAAAGTAACAGACATGAAGAATATTCATGTAAATGTAACTGCAATCAGTAGTGACAAGCAAGAATCAAGATGTTTGCAGAGGGGTTGTGGTTCACAGTCGATGAATGAAGCAGTTTGTGCCCTCAGTATAGGAAGATAGACTGCAGACTATAGGTTGGAGGTATTAGATTGTAGAGTAGTTCCCTGCTCCGACAGAGAGAATATGGGATCATGTTGAACAGCACTTGCTACACATCTTAAATGTAGGAATGTGATAAACATGAGTATCAAAGTGTGCTGTGTCTCAAACAATAAGTGATATAATGTACACTGTTTAGTCTTCAAAGTGTCATTTCAGCCTAGATCCTGTGAGCATTGTCACTTTATGGCAAGAAGATATGTTAGCATGGGAAGTTGTCCATGGAGTTCATATATTAGGTGTGTAAGAAAAGTAATGAGATGATTTTTTTATCAACCAGTGGTGCAGCTCCAGTTTTTAATAGTAGTCTAGATCTAATTATTATTGATGGGATTAATTCTCTTCCCCATATTATTATTAGTATTTTTTTTTTCAAACAACAATATTTTTCCTTCAGAGTAGTTCCCATCAGCAGCTAGATGCTGACAGAGTTGTTGTTCCCTGTCTTGGTAGCAATGCTAAAAGACTTCAACTGGTAGGGTCTTTAACATGTTGGTCACATTATTTTGAATATTCTTGAGAGTCCCAAAGTGACATCCTTTTAAGACATTTTTCAATTTTGGGAAAAGAAACAAGTCAAATGTTGGCCACATTCTTTTGAATGTTCTCCAGAATCCCAAAATGACGTCCTTCTAAGACATTTTTTGATTTCGGTAAAATAAACAAGTCACATGTTGGCCACATTCTTTTGAATGTTCTCCAGAGTCCCAAAATGACATCCTTTTAAGACATTTTTCAATTCCAGGAAAAGAGAAAAGTCACAAATACTCAGATCAGGTGACTAGGGTGGCTGTAGAACAACAGCAATGCCTGTTCAGTCCAAAAATTCATGAGGGAAGTGGCAGTGTGACATGGGGTGCTATCATGATGCAGTGTCCACTTGTTTCTGCAGTATCTTGTGTCACTGGATTCACTCTTTTCTTGAGCCTTTCAAGGGTATCTTTGTAAAACACTCTGTTGGCAGTTTGTCCTGGAGAAACAAATTCTTTATGCACGATACCACTACGATCAAAAAAGCAAATCACCATTGTTTTGTTCTTTGATTTGCTCATTCAAGCTTTTTTCAGCCTCAGTATGCCACTCCTCTCTTTGTTGCTTTGTCTCAGGATCACACACAAACATCCAGGATTCATCACCTGCTTTACATAGCTTAGCCATTCATAGGCATTGATAGTTCTCTGAAGAAGATCAGTGCACATTTCTTTGATTGTCATGCTCAGTTGTGAGGTTTGTCAGCATGATTTTGGCACAAACTTTTTGCATGTGCAAAGTCACCAGTCATCCTTATTGTTAAACATCAGCCTGATCTCACAAGAGCAAGCACATATTCAACATTTTTGGCAGTTTTTAAGTTGAAGGTCTCCCTGAGTAAGGTTCATCTTCAACATGTTCTCGACCTTCCAAAAATGATTTGTGCCAGGGAAAAACTTGTGCTCCTGATAAGTAATGTTCCCCATAGGCCTGTTTCAACTTTTCAGAGGACACGTTTGCTGGGTCCCCAAGTTTACCACAAGACTTGATGGTATAACTTTGCTCTAAATTCTGCTGTTCCATTTTCATAACACACAACTTCACTGACGGCACACTCAAAACTCATGTGATGTCTGCATGAAGCTAAAACTTGGACTGAGCATCAGGGATGAGCACAGTGTTGTCAGTCTCATTACTTTTCTCACACACTTCGTACATCACAGCAATGTGATTCACATTTAACTGCTACCATGTGACACCAAACATTGAAAAATCTGCCTCTTTCTGGTGACCTGCAATCAGCAACAGTAGCTGATGAGTGCTACTTGTAAATTAAGGTTCTTAGGTGCTGTGAAGAAAATTCAACAGAACTGCACCTGGATATTTTTGAGGCAGCTGGAAGAGCTGTGTCAATTTAGGCAGCTGTCAACTGTCACCACACACTAATTTGACCTCTAGGCATCCATAATGAAAAACCCAGCACCATGGGGCATGTGAAAAGTGGACAAGGGAGCACCTGGAACAGAACCTAGATCAATGGTTATTCACTGACATGTGCAAGATTTGTTGATGTTTAATGGTTATTGTAGAAAAGTCTAAAGGTGACTAGGTACCAGTGCACATCTTAGAGCTGCAGGTTCAGCAGGAAAGAGGGTCCACTATGTATTAGGCTGGTATCGCATGTAGATGTCAGATTGAGGGTAATTTGATGGTTGTGCAGTATCAAGAAAGGATACTCCAAGTCATTGTCATGTTTGACAGTCAATATCTAGGATATTTATAGTTTGGCCATCTTGTCTTAATGTCAAACACATTGTGGTAAAATATCACGGGACTTAATCTTCATTTAACCCTACACAGATATTTCGTCATGACAAACACTAAATTTAGAATGTTGATTCTTTGTGCTTGACATTCTAGTATGAAGATGATTTGAACATGATTTGACATTCTTAATGTGCTCCGTCCATGTAAGCTGGATGGCAACTTCCAGGCAGGCTTCTCCTCTTTTACAAGGCATCATCTTCTGGCTGATCATTTCACCATCCTTGCTGCTGGATAATTTTTAGCTGTTGTCATTTGCAACAAATTTTATCTAGATTTCAGTTCTTTATTAATGACTCACAGCCACACAGTCTCATGCATCCCAAACTGTTCTTTAACATCCATTTCATCTAGAACATACCTTTGTATAGATTGTGAAACAGATGGTAGTTGTTTTCAAGCATCAGATGGTGATTCAATTTGTCTCACTATAATGTCATCTTGTTTTGCACACTAGGAAGTTTGTTATGTGGCAGAAAAGAAAAGCATGTGAATATGTGTGTGAAATGGGGATATGTGGTTTCTACTTTGAGTTAGTTATCCTGTGATTGAGATTCTCACAAGCTGTGACTTTGTGTGGAATTTTTTCTTTATTGCTTGAAATAAGATGTTCAATCCAGAGGTATATCAATGCATGCATTTATAGAATGTCATTCTGTCTTCTTGAAGCATCAGTGTTTTGGAGATGGAATCAGATATTTTCAATCTCCTTATTTAAGCATTCATTTGAAAGTGATGAACACTTCATCTTTTTGTCTGTGTTAAACATCTATGGTACATTCCCAATTTAAAAAACACCTGTTGGAATAATTGTATACTTTTTTGTCCCATTTACAGTAGCCTTAGAATAACTGAATTGTGAGGTAGCCTTTATTAAATTGGATATCTTCCATTCCACAGTCACACAGCATATTTTCAGTCTCTCCTAAGAAATCATTGGATTTCAAATTGTCAGGTCACAGACTGTACTCTTTGGCATGGATAAAGGATGCTGTGATTTGAGTGTTGCATAAAATAAGTACTGTTTAACATGTGTCACTTATACTATGTTTAAAATTACAGATGTTCTGCTCTTTCAGTACAAAAATATTACATTATATGTTAATAGAGCTAAATAAAACTCTAATGCATGCTATGTACCATTAACAAGACCACAAATGTTTATTAGTATCATTAAAATATCACTTCTAATGATGTGTTGCAGATATGCAGTCTAGATGCTGGTGGTCTGATTGTCATATGGACAGTGATACAGAATTCACAGACTGAATTCTTGCCTGCCAGGGCATCCCAAATGGACCTAGGTCTTGCATACTGGGGTAGAACCAGGCTTATACTGAGCTCAGTTGTCAACATACCTGTCAGGATGGCCTCTTTGTGAGTACAGAAACATCTATTCTGTCATGAGTTAAAAGTCAATTGTGTGATAGAGCAGATCCTTAATCACACTCTGTAGTTTCTTCAGCCAAACATGTTTTCATAAATAATTTGTGCATTGTTGAACTGTTGCTAGCTTTTATTAAATTTTTATTTATATCATCTGATGTCACTATCACTTTGTATTATGACCGGCATTAAAAAATAAGGACTGAGAAATCATTCCACCTTCACTATCACCCACATCTGTATGTGGTTACTTAGTCTGATCATCACTACTGGCAGGTTTATCTGTAGTAATTAATGACAATTTGATATCATTGTTGAGCAACTATTATTTATCTTTCAGCTGTTGTGTCTTCTAGCAGAACACTTTCTACTTTTCTGCAATGGCTGACTAAAAAGAATAGACTGAAAGCTTCCTTACATTTTCATCTTATATGTTACCTGTGATACTGGGATCCCTAACATGCCTTTCAGTTTTAACATATCCATTACTTTACATTCTGGTCATGATTGTATGGCATCAAGTAGACTAACCCAACTTTGAATTCCCAGCAGATTTGCTCACTCAGATTAAGGAGTGCAGAACCTCTTTCCTTATACTGTCATCGCAAGAACACTTCCAATTTGTAAGCAATTATCCTTATTTGAGTGTCACATGAGGATGTTTTGTAAACCTACATGCTGTAGTATATAACAGAAATGACACAATGTCTTGAACTATAGAGAACTTTTTGATTGTATTCTTTATACATTCATTCTTTCAGTGACACTCTTTTCAGTGTAATTGTTTTATTCAATTTTAACTCATAACTAATAACACAGAAATCATAATATTTTTTAAAAATAATTAGTATTGTCAAAAGGTCAGAAAAAATGTTATTAACAGTTTTTTATGGAGCACTAATCATGTCCTGTGGAATACCAGTTTTCTGCAGAACACAGTTTGGGAAGTCCTGGAATAGAGGATAACTATGATAACATTTCTAGCAATATGCAGCTTTGGTTATATAGTAAGTAATTAGCCAGTAACAGAATAAATATTGTAAAGGAAATAATTTAAGGAGTGAAGGTAACAAATCACCAAATAGTTGAGGTGCTGAGCTGTAGACAGGCACATAAACAAGACTGAGAACACTGCTAGCTGTGGACCAATCTGTTTTCTGACCTATAAAGTACACATACACACACATCCATACACACACATGTGCCTGTATGGCAACATTGTCCCAGCTAATTACATTGACACGACATTGCAGCTTGACTGGGGTGAGGGGTTGTGTCGGATGGAGTGGGTGAGGACAAAAGGATGTAGGGAGTGGGAGGGAGGGTTGAGTAAGGGTAGCTGCTAGTTGAGAGGGAGAGAAAGTGTGTGCACAGGATAGGAATACGGCGCTGAAAAGTCTATTCTGAGCACAGGCAGAGAAGATTGTGTGCAGTGGACAGTGATGTGGGCAGAGTGTATTTAGAAGGATGGATAGAACAGAGGAAGAGGGAGACAGTGACATAAGGATTTGAGTGTGTCGCAAGTGAAGTTAGAATCATAGGGTAGGGGTAGAGGTGATGTAGCTACCAGATTGAAGGTTCTGTTGCATGACACAAATCCTCATCCCAGTTGAGCTGCCTGCTGCCACAATGTTCAGTTGACTCTTGCTTATATGAGCCTCAATAAATCAAGGTTCTTGATAAAATGAAATAGTTTTCACTTAAAAAGACCTTGATAGATCAAAGAAGTTTTATGCCTTTTGGCACACTCAATAAATCAAGGTGATTGTCCTGACAGGCTGCCTGTGAACACTCAGTAATTCGAAGTTAGCAGCTATCCGAAACATAGTATTTTGAATTTTTCCATACTTGTATCACCATTCACTAATTACTTTGGTTATTCAACAACATTGAATGTACTACAGTTCATAAATTAGTTGTAAACATGATGTAAGTGAGATACAAATGTTTGACTCTTGCAGAAAAGAAGCAGAGTATGGAGGCCATGGAATGAGGTATGAAAATGTCAGGTGTAGTGAAAACTATCGGGATTTTGCACCATCCACACTGTCAACTATCCTGAAGCAGAAGGATCAGATTGCACAAAACATATCATAAGATGGGAGAAAGCATCCTGAAGAAAGGTTTTTGAAATTACTTAGTCAATGTAAAGGACAAACATAACTTTCAGAGGTTCTTCACTTAAAGGAAAGGCTAAATCATTAGCTGTTACCCTCAACATTGAAGGATTTACCTATATTGAGGGGTGGCTCATTAACTTAAAAAAAGATATAGCATTGTTTTTAAAATTTGTGGATCCACACAACATGTCCAGCTGATGAAATGGCAGTTTCATTCAAATGTCTTCACAGCTGCACATTCACTTTTAAAGACAAAAAGCCATGGGGAAAAAAATAGCAACGAAAGTGTAACACTGTTGTTTGCAATGAACATTTACAGACCACCGACACTAAAACCTATTTTGACACCAAAAGCTGCCAGTCCTAGATGTTTCAAGGGAATCAGGTCTTTTACTGTGTCTTCTGTCCCAACAGAGAGGTGTGGATGACATCAGAACTGTTTGATGGGTGGTTGTTGAGCCTGGACAAAGAGATGAAAAAATGGAAGAATAAATTTCTTCTTTTTCTGGACACCTGTGCAGTTACAACTCACTACCTCTGGATAATTTTTCCCTTGTGGCCACCACTCGGAAAATACAACTGCCTGACTAGGGAATAATTCAGTGTTCTAAATCACAAAGAAGTAGTGGTGACAGTGGTGTTTTATAGCTTTTGAAGATGGTTACAAGCCCAACATACATTGTGGCAGTGACAACCACAGCTGATAAAGCATGGAAGAATGTTACCCCAACTATTATTTCAAACTGTTTCAAGAAATGCAGATTCATCAAGGAGCCATAAAATTAATTGCAAACAGGAGAGCAGAAGAATGGATGCACATTTGAACTATACCTGGGGCCTTCTTCCATATGCAGGAGAAAATGTAACATCTGATGATTTCGTACAGTTTGAGTATCTTTTGGAAGCCTGCAGTATACCCAGCCTGACATTGTATTTTGGCTATTCCAGATGACAAGAATGAAGACAACAATGCAGAAGAAGATGGAGAAGCAAAACCGACTCCATCTGTGACTGTAAAAGAGGCAAAGTCATCATCTTAAACATTGCACATGTACGTTTTTAGAATGGAAGTAGATAATGATATATTTTCTGCTTTGATCACTACAGGAAATGCACTTGATCATGACTGGATCAGATAAATATTACTGATTTCTTTACAAAATAAAACCAAAATTTTATTATGTATTTTCAGAAATTTGTATATGCCTTTCATCTGAATTGTTAAAATAAATAAAACTGGTAAAAATTGACATATCTTTTGAGTGCTAGTTGTTGTTCTGCAAAGGTATGTGAATGTTATTGAAACTCCAGTAATATTTTTAACATTGGTTTTGGAGGGGATACTTTTCATTTGATTTTTTCTTAATTGCTCCCTAATCAGTCAATCCTTTGTTAAGCCAAACTCTCAGTTATTTAAACTTTTGTGAGCTCTTTTGAACTATGAATTATTGAGAGTTGACTGCAGTTAACCAAGACAATGTTGCTGTGTGTGTGTATATATATATATATATATATATATATATATATATATATATATAAAAAAAAATAGAGGGAAACATTCCACGTGGGAAAAATATATCTAAAAAGAAAGATGATGAAACTTACCAAACAAAAGCGCTGGCAGGTCGATAGACACACAAACATACACACAAAATTCTAGCTTTCGCAACCAATGGTTGCCTCGTCAGGAAAGAGGGAAGGAGAAGGAAAGACAAAAGGATATGGGTTTTAAGGGAGAGGGTAAGGAGTCATTCCAATCCCGGGAGCGGAAAGACTTACCTTAGGGGGAAAAAAGGACAGGTATACCCTCGCACACACACACATATCCATCCACACATACACAGACACAAGCAGACATTTGTAAAGGCAAAGAGTTTGGGCAGAGATGTCAGTCGGGGCGGATGTACAGAGGCAAAAATGAAGTTGAAAGACAGGTGAGGTATGAGCGGCGGCAAATTGAAATTAGAAATTAGCGGAGATTGTCTGAAAGCTTTCAGACAACACTACTTACAAAGTTTGCCAAGGCAATCCCATTCCTGATGTCCAGGCGGAGCTTCAAGGAATCCTCAGAACCTTAGGCCCCCTACAAAACCTTTCACCCGACTCCATCAACCTCCTGACCCCACCAACACCCCGCACCCCTACCTTCTACCTTCTTCCCAAAATTCACAAACCCAATCATCCCGGCCGTCCCATTGTAGCTGGTTACCAAGCCCCCACCGAACGCATCTCTGCCTACGTAGATCAACACCTTCAACCCATTACATGCAGTCTCCCATCCTTCATCAAAGACACCAACCACTTTCTCAAACGCCTGGAATCCCTACCCAGTCTGTTACTCCCGGAAACCATCCTTGTAACCATTGATGCCACTTCCTTATACACAAATATTCCGCATGTCCAGGGCCTCGCTGCGATGGAGCACTTCCTTTCACGCCGATCACCTGCCGCCCTACCTAAAACCTCTTTCCTCATTACCTTAGCCAGCTTCATCCTGACCCACAACTTCTTCACTTTTGAAGGCCAGACATACCAACAATTAAAGGGAACAGCCATGGGTACCAGGATGGCCCCCTCATATGCCAACCTATTCATGGGTCGCTTAGAGGAAGCCTTCCTGGTTACCCAGGCCTGCCAACCCAAAGTTTGGTACAGATTTATTGATGACATTTTCGTGATCTGGACTCACACTGAAGAAGAACTCCAGAATTTCCTCTCCAACCTTAACTCCTTTGGTTCCATCAGATTCACCTGGTCCTACTCCAAATCCCATGCCACTTTCCTTGACGTTGACCTCCACCTGTCCAATGGCCAGCTTCACACGTCCGTCCACATTAAACCCACCAACAAGCAACAGTACCTCCATTATGACAGCTGCCACCCATTCCACATCAAACGGTCCCTTCCCTACAGCCTAGGTCTTCGTGGCAAACGAATCTGCTCCAGTCCGGAATCCTTGAACCATTACACCAACAACCTGAAAACAGTTTTTGCATCCCGTAACTACCCTCCCGACCTGGTACAGAAGCAAATAACCAGAGCCACATCCTCATCTCCTCAAACCCGGAACCTTCCACAGAAGAACCCCAAAAGTGCCCCACTTGTGACAGGATACTTTCCGGGACTGGATCAGATTCTGAATGTGGCTCTCCAGCAGGGATACGACTTCCTCAAATCCTGCCCTGAAATGAGATCCATCCTTCATGAAATCCTCCCCACTCCACCAAGAGTGTCTTTCCGCCGTCCACCTAACCTTCGCAACCTCTTAGTTCATCCCTATGAAATCCCCAAACCACCTTCCCTACCCTCTGGCTCCTACCCCTGTAACCGCCCCCGGTGTAAAACCTGTCCCATGCACCCTCCCACCACCACCTATTCCAGTCCTGTAACCCGGAAGGTGTACACGATCAAAGGCAGAGCCACGTGTGAAAGCACCCACGTGATTTACCAACTGACCTGCCTACACTGTGAAGCGTTCTATGTGGGAATGACCAGCAACAAACTGTCCATTCACATGAATGGACACAGGCAGACAGTGTTTGTTGGTAATGAGGATCACCCTGTGGCTAAACATGCCTTGGTGCACGGCCAGCACATCTTGGCACAGTGTTACACTGTCCGGGTTATCTGGATACTTCCCACTAACACCAACCTGTCAGAACTCCGGAGATGGGAACTTGCCCTTCAGCATATCCTTTCTTCTCGCTATCCGCCAGGCCTCAATCTCCGCTAATTTCTAATTTCAATTTGCCGCCGCTCATACCTCACCTGTCTTTCAACTTCATCTTTGCCTCTGTACATCCGCCCCGACTGACATCTCTGCCCAAACTCTTTGCCTTTACAAATGTCTGCTTGTGTCTGTGTATGTGTGGATGGATATGTGTGTGTGTGCGAGTGTATACCTGTCCTTTTTTCCCCCTAAGGTAAGTCTTTCCGCTCCCGGGATTGGAATGACTCCTTACCCTCTCCCTTAAAACCCATATCCTTTTGTCTTTCCTTCTCCTTCCCTCTTTCCTGACGAGGCAACCATTGGTTGCGAAAGCTAGAATTTTGTGTGTATGTTTGTGTTTGTTTGTGTGTCTATCGACCTGCCAGCGCTTTTGTTTGGTAAGTTTCATCATCTTTCTTTTTAGATATATATATATATATATATATATATATATATATATATATATATATATATATATATATATATGTATGTGTGTGTGTGTGTGTGTGTGTGTGTGTGTGTGTGTGTGCTCTATAGCTCTGAGGAAAAATTCATTAGAAAAGTAACAGTATTCGTAGTCTTGTTTATGTACCTACCGACAACTCAGTGGCTCAACTGTTCAGATTGTTCTTATTTTTATTCCTTGAATTATTTATATTGCACCAAGAACCTTGCCATATACCATATTTTCAAGTAATTCAGGCCAAATAAGCTCTTATTTTGAGGGATTATTGAACTGAAGAATTGAAGCTAACTCTTCATGCTAAAAATGGAAACTAATCTCTTCACGCTAAGAATTCAAGTGGAATTGTCAGGATAATTTATCCTCCTTAAGTTGCTTAAATTTATCCCAGTATAAATGGCAGCATGTTACACCAACTGAGCTATGGGTGAAACAGTCCCTTTGTCTATCTTTTTTCATCACAGTAACCTGCAATGTTTTTAACAGTTTTTCTGGTTTCACTGTTGATAGGAAACATTTGTTGCTAAGGAGTTGTAAGTAGTATACATAATGGACCATAATCTGATTTATCACTTACTTTTATCAAAAAGGTACAGTACAAGAAATTTTCCTGTAGCTACTAGAATGTTAGTGCACACAAAATTAGTTGATCACTAAAGTTGGCAGCAGCTGGAGACAGAATGCTAGGAGTCCTAGTCTTCTGACTCCTATTGCATCAGAACAAGGTCCAGGGTGCACAAGAAAAAGTGTAGGCACTACACTTCATTTTTCTCAACTGCAGCTTGCTCAATTAATTGCTTAATTTTTATTGAAATGCACAATTTTTATGATGGTACAAATTAAAATGTTACAGCACTCTGCTCAAGGACGCAGAATACCTTTCTTTAGGAATTGATGACAAGGACCATTTATATGTTGGAACAACAGCTGGACGTATTATTCACTGCCTGAGATCTGGTATGAAACCCCGGCCAAAGATGTATCTCACTTCAGATGGTATGTATTGGTGATTTTCTGAGTTCTTTTCTTGTAACATATCATTCAAAAATAAGCTTTCATTTATCACTACTTATTAACAGAATGTAGGAAGGCTGTTTGAAATGGCTACTATTTAAATGGATTTAATGTTTCTATTTACTGTCTGCTGAGACATGAGGTGAATGGAACTTCAGTGTACGGAGACAGAATAAACTCAGTTCTGCTGTTGTTTGAGTTGGATTTTAATGTGCACTTTCTCCCTACTTTGGTAGGTGAAAAAAGAATCCACACACTTCATTCATTCAGGGTTTTCTTACCTGAGACACAAAAGAATAAAGACAAAGAGAATGAATTCTGACTTTTCATAAATTGAGGTTCTCTTTTGAGAAGTTACAGATGTAAAAGAAAAGTCATAAAAATACAGTCTATATTGCACAAAAGAATGTAAGACACCCAGTCTTGTATCCCCACTCAAGGTATTGATTGAAGCCATGGAACTATCGACAATAGTCATTACATCTGCATCTAACGAGGACACTACCAACAAGGAAAACACAGCATCTTCAGCTGACCGATCAGGTGATACCAGCTAGCCAGCTGATTTAAGCCCGTGTAACCACAGGCTCTTTCTCATTCTCTATGAGGCAACAAATGTTGTGTTCTGATCCAACTGATGTTTCCATAGGTGGGCCGCTATATTTATGGACTCTGCTCAATATCAAAGCAGACTTCTCTTACTATTATGCAAGTGTATGTTTGAGATTGCTGAAGAGAAGTTACTCTTCAGCACCTTCAGACTGGTATCCTTATTCAGTCAAGTGAACTAACCAGTGTTTTGGTTTTCACTATGATTATCAGTATCACCTCACTTGTGTTATGATACACCAACTGGCCTGTATTCAATTTAACCTATTATACATGCATAGTAAATTAGTTGTGCAAATTACTGAAATTCTTATGGCTGAGGGTAATTATTTTATTTTATTGTGGACTTATTGATTTAGGTTTCATGCTCAGGAAACTTATTGCAGTGTAATAAATAACTTTTGCCTTAGAATAGTGAGATATAAAACCCAGAGATCTGTTTCAGAACAGAGGTAAGCAGTTGCAATGTTGAAGTTAATATTATTGTACACAAGCAAGTAATTGTCATTTTCTTTGAATTCTTTGAAATTGTTTTCCATATTTGTAAAACTTTTCCTATTCTTTTCCTTCTTAAATGGAAAGCTAATATCTTTCCAATTAATTGGAGAATCAGTATTCTGTTCTTTGTTAATCTCTTAGATGCTCTTATGATTTCCCAGTCTTTCAGTAAGCATAATGTACTTGTCTTGACAGGCAAAATATCTTATGTTTTCAGCAATATTAACCAGCCAGAATCCCATGAAATAATCAAAGAATCTATGTGCTGGGAAAATCTTAGAGTTGTACATGGAATTAACTTTCCTTCCAAATATAATTTTCAATATTTACTTTGTTATTTAACATGTTTGTTTAGTGGTTCATGAAAAGTGCTTACAACTATTTTTAAATTCATATGTATCGTCAGTCAAGAAGTTTGTTATTGGAGAACTACAAGTATGATACACTGTAGCCAAGACCAGTTACGAAGATTTAATATGCAACATTTCAAACATTGGTGTGATTAAATTTCTTCCATGACCCATCCTGAAATTAAGAAAATCTTCAATAAATGGCAGACTTTTGCATATGCAGCTTGTTTTCTCCCTGCGTTCTTCAGTTCCCTTAAAGTAGTGATGAAGCAGGAGCCTTTCATAATCTTCTAAATGTTTCCTCTTCACTTCTTTCCCTCAACTGCAATTTGAAGAACACCAAGGATACATGTGGATGAAGTAAAGGTGACACATCATTGACATGCAGATACAACATGGAGGTCAGTCGGACCAAGATCATGACAAACTGTTAATTTCCAAAACAATGTCCTCATATGACATACAGTCTTGTATCTTAGTAAAACAAATGTATTTTTAAGAATTATTATACAGTTCACTGTAAGGAGTTATAACTTTTTTCTTTGTTTTCCCAGATGTTTGCAGTCTTGCCACATGCATCGATGTTTGCCCTTTTGGAGAACCATTCTTTTTGGTATGTATTTTATGTGTTAGCATGTTGATACATCATTCATTGTCGCCAATACTTTGTGTCAGTGGCAAATGAAAACTAAACTTTTTTCCACTGTTATCTAGCACTGTTATGCGTTGAAATGATAAGATTAATTTATTTTAAGAAATTGGTGGACAAAATTGCATGTAAGAGTTCCTTTAGTAGTCCCTCAAGAATTTCAGCAGCAATTATGACTCTTTCCACATCTCTAAATGATAATATACTTTCACTGGGCACTTGTTTCCTTTTTGGTACATTACTAGTTTTGTCTCTACATCACTTATTATACTCCCAGTTTGTCCCTATCCCTATATTTTTTCCCTTCTAGTGCTTTTCAGCACTAATTTAATATTCCAGGATGTCACATCAAATGTGACCCTGTTCCTCATAAGTATCCTTGTTTCTCATAAGTGTATTTCATGGTCTTTGATTGCCTAGCTTATCTTATCACATCTTTTACCCATTGTTCCTTAATAAAACCACACATCTTATTTTCTTCTATTTTCTTCAACTGCCTTGAGGAGCCTTAGTGACTAGATAATAGAATTCAGTTACTTCGTAATGTGAAACTTCCTGGCAGATTAAAACTGTGTGCCAGACCGAGACTCGAACTCGGGGCCTTTGCCTTTCATGGGCAAGTGCTCTACCAACTGAGCTACCCAAGCACAACTCACAGTCCATCCTCACAGCTTCAATTCTGCCAGTACCTTGTCTCCTACCTCCCAAAATTCACAGAAGCTCTTCTGCGAACCTTGCAGAACCAGCACTCCTGGAAGAAAGGATATTGCGAAGATAATGGCTTAGCCACAGCCTGGGGAGATGTTTCTAGAATGAGATTTTCACTCTACAGCAGAGTGTGTGCTGATATGAAACTTCCTGGCAGATTAAAACTGTGTGCCAGACTGAAACTCGAACTCAGGACCTTTACCTTTTGTGGGCAAGTCCTCTACTCTTCCAAGAGTGCTAGTTCTGCAAGGTTCGCAGAAGAGCTTCTGTGAAGTTTGGAAGGTAGGAGATGAGGTACTGGCAGAATTGAAGTTGTGAGGACGGATTGTGAGTCGTGCTTGGGTAGCTCAGTTGGTAGAACACTTGCCCGTGAAAGGCAAAGGTCCCGAGTTCGAGTCTTGGTCTGACACAGTTTTAATCTGCCAGGAAGTTTCATATCAGTGTACACTCCACTGCAGAGTGATAATCTCATTCTGGAGACTTCTTAAAGTACCAATTTTGATGCTAAGTCACCATTCTCTGACTACTTCATAATATCACATCCATTTTATCGTTGTCTATTGCGAACCCATGTTTGATCCATAGTATTATGTTCTCCCATTCAGAAGGTCTGAATCTAACTTACTTCATGCTGGAAGAGCTCTGACATTGATATCTGTTGCCTTTGACTTAAATTATTCTTCCAAAATGTTCTTTGATGTACTTCAGTGCTTCTTCAAAATACACCTTAAACAACAATGGTGACAAACTATAACTGTTCCTTAAATCTTTATTAATATGATTTTTTGTTGATCTTCCTCTTTTGTTACTCCCACATCAATTTCCTCCTCCTCTTCCACTTGTACAGGCATTTGATGTAACTATTACTGGGTGGAGATAGAGGGCACATTTCTGGAGCCAGTTCTAATGCTGCGATGCTGTCTCTAGTATGGCTTAGAGTGGGCTAGAGTTCTGTGCTGAGGAAGGGTGTGTTGTGCATTTGAAGAAGGACCAGTGATGCTTACAGTGGATTCTATGTTGAGGGTTATTTACCATCATTGGTTGGCGGGTTAGAGAATATCAGCGTTTCTGCAGCTCAGCAGCCAGTTCCCAAGAGCACTTGCCTTTGGCTGCTGACTGCACGTTCTTCTGCTACGGTTACTGCTGCATCACCATGTTCTCATATTTCCTGTCCATAATAAGTGTGGTGTACAGTGGCAGCTACAAGTTTGGCAGGCTGCCTCACACTACAGGGTCCGGAGCATAGTGATCTTCTGTTGACATTCCCGTCAAGGGCCGAGAGCATTGGACCGTCGTGTCATACTCTTCGAATGGTGTCAAAGTGTTGTACTGCCCCTGGTGTCCATATGCTTATGTGGCAGGCAATGGTTTGCATCCTGGTGGAGGTATAGGTGTATCCATCATAGGCACTGTGCTGAACAGCACAGGTCTGATGTCGCATAACTGTCCAGCTGTTCGACAATGATGACTTCGTTTGTGCATACTTAAATACTGATGCCCCCTGCTCATTTCACAGTAATGGTGGTGTTATTGTATCATGATGAATAGTCTGCAATGGGGCAACAACCCAGTTGTTGTAATTGGGCTGCAATACGCCCTGCAGGCTGGCCTGGCTTTGGCACATGCGGCCTGTCATTACAGAGGTGTTGCAAAGCACTGCACTTCTGGTTCTAAGTCTTGTTTATTACTTTACTCTCATCATTTCCTACCTTCTACAAAGCAAATCCATCCTTGAATTTTGCTAAAACACAGACACTGGTTTATTTACAATTATTTACATTTCAAATTTCTAGTTCCACTTATTATATCACTTTGTACTGTGCATTTGGGTCTATACGGAGGTCTTCCCCCATAAACCATGGACCTTGCCATTGGTGGGGAAGCTTGCGTGCCTCAATGATACAGATAGCCGTACCGTAAGTGCAACCACAATGGAGGGGTATCTGTTGAGAGGCCAGACAAACACATGGTTCCTGAAGAGGGGCAGCAGCCTTTTCAGTAGTTGCAGGGACAACAGTCTCGATGATTGACTGATCTGGCTTTGTAACACTAACCAAAACTGCCTTGCTGTGCTGGTACTGCAAACCGCTGAAAGCAAGGAGAAACTACAGCCATAATTTTTCCCGGGGGCATGCAGCCTTACTGTATGCTTAAATGATGATAGCATCCTCTTGGGTAAAGTATTTCGGAGGTAAAATAGCCCCCGATTCAGATCTCCAGGTGGGGACTACTCAGGAGGACGTTGTTATCAGGAGGAAGAAAACTGGCATTCTATGCATTGAAGCATGGAATGTTAGATCCCTTAATCGGGCAGGTAGGTTAGAAAATTTTAGAAGGGAACTGGACAGGTTAAAATTAGATATAGTGGGAATTAGTGAATTTCGGTGGCAGGAGAAACAAGACTTCTGGTCATGTGAATACAGGGTTATAAATAAAAAATCAAATAGGGGTAATGCAGGAGTATGTTTAATAATGAATAAAAGAAGTAGGAATGTGGGTGAGCTACTACAAACAGCATAGTGAAGGCATTATTGTGGCCAAGATAGATGCGAAGCCCATGCCTACCACAGTAGTACAAGTTTATATGCCGACTAGCTCCACAGATGATGAAGAGATTGATGAAATGTATGATGAGGTAAAATAAATTATTCAGATAGTGAAGGGAGATGAAAATTTAATTTCATGGGTGACTGGAATTCGATAGTAGGAAAAGGAAGAGAAGGAAACGTAGTAGGTGAATATGGAATGGGGGTAAGGAATGAAAGAGGAAGCTGCTTGGTAGAATTCTGCACAGAGCACAGCTAAATCATAGCTAATGCTTTGTTCAAGAATCATAAAAGAAGGTTGTTTACATGGAAGAAGCCTGGAGATACTGACAGGTTTCAGATAAATTATACAGGGTGGTCCATTGATTGTGACCGGGCCAAATATCTCACGAAATAAGAGTCAAATGAAAAAACTGCAAAGAACGAAACTTGTCTAGCTTGAAGGGGGAAACCAGATGGCGCTATGGTTGACCCACTAGATGGCGCTGCCATAGGTCAAACGGATGTCAACTGCATTTTTTAAAATAGGAACCCCCATTTTTTATTACATATTCGTGTAGTACGTAAAGAAATATGAATGTTTTAGTTGGATGCCTTTTTTCGCTTTGTGATACATGGTGCTGTAATAGTCACAAACATATGTCTCACAATTTTAGACGAACAGTTGGTAACAGGTAGGTTTTTTAAAATAAAATACAGAACATAGGTATGTTTGAACATTTTATTTCGGTTGTTCCAATGTGATACGTGTACCTTTGTGAACTTATCATTTCTGAGAATGCATGCTCTTACAGTGTGATTACCTGTAAATACCACATTAAGGCAATAAATGCTCAAAATGATGTCCGTCAACCCCGATGCATTTGGCAATATGTGTAACGACATTCCTCTCAACAGCGAGTAGTTCGCCTTTCATAATGTTCTCACATGCATTGACAATTCGCTGATGCATGTTGTCAGGCATTGTCAGTGGATCATGATTGCAAATATCCTTCAACTTTCCCCATAGAAAGAAAACCGGGGACGTCAGATCCAGTGAATGTGCAGGCCATGGTATGGTGCTTCAACGACCAATCCACCTGTCATGAGATATGCTATTCAATACCGCTTCAACCACAAGCAAGCTATGTGCCGGACATCCATCATGATGGAAGTACATTGCCATTCTGTCATGCAGTGAAACATCTTGTATTAACATCGGTAGAACATTACGTAGTAAATCATCATACATTGCACCATTTAGATTGCCATCAACAAAATCGGGGCCAATTATCCTTCCTCCCATAATGCCGCACCATACATTAACCTGCCAAGTTTACTGATGTTCCACTTGTTGCAGCCATCGTGGTTTTTCCATTGCCCAATAGTGCATATTATGCCGGTTTCCGTTACCGCTGTTGGTGAATGACGCTTCGTCGCTAAATAGAACGCATGCAAAAAATCTGTCATCGTCCGGTAATTTCTCTTGTGCCCAGTGGCAGAACTGTACATGACACTCAAAGTTGTCACTATGCAATTCCTGGTGCATAGAAATATGGTACGGGTGCAATCAATGTTGATGTAGCATTCTCAACACCGACGTTTTTGAGATTCCTGATTCTCGCGCTATTTGTCTGCTACTGTTGTGAGGATTAGCCATGACAGCAGCTAAAACACCTACTTGGGCATCATCATTTGTTGCAGGTCATGGTTGACGTTTCACATGTGGCCGAACACTTCCTGTTTCCTTAAATAATGTAGCTATCCGGCGAACGGTCCGGGCACTTGGATGATGTCGTCCAGGATACCAAGCAGCATACATAGCATACACCCGTTGGGCATTTTGATCACAATAGCCATATATCAACATGATATCGACCTATTCCGCAATTGGTAAATGGTCCATTTTAACACCATTTTAACATGGGTAATGTATCACGAAGCAAATACCGTCTGCACTGGCCGAATTGTACGTGATACCATGTACTTACACATTTGTGACTATTACAGCACCATCTATCACAAAGCGAAAAAAGTGGTCCAACTAAAACATTCATATTTCTTTATGTACTACACGAATATGTAATAAAAATGGGGGTTCCTATTTTAAAAAATGCAGTTGATATCCGTCTGCCCTATGGCAGTGCCATCTAATGGGCCAACCATAACGCCATCTGGTTTCCCCCTTCAAGCTAGACAAGTTTCGTTCTTTGTAATTTTTTCGTTTGATGCTTATTTCATGAGATATATGGCCCGGTCACTGTCATTGGACCACCCTATATAATGGTAAGACAGAGATTTAGGAACCAGGTTTTAAATTCTAAGACATTTCCAGGAGCAGGTGTGGACTCTGACAACAATCCATTGCTTATGAACTGTAGATTAAAACTAAAGAAACTGCAAAAAGGTGGGAATTTAAGGAGATGGGGCCGGGATAAACTGACAGAACCAGAGGTTGTACAGAGTTTCAGGGAGAGTGTTAGGGAACGATTGACAAGAATGGGGGAAAGAAATACAGTAGAAGAAGAATGGGTAGCTTTGAGAGATGAAATAGTGAAGGCAGCAGAGGAGTTATTATATAGTTGGCCAGCATTTCCCCAGCCATTCCTATATTTACCTCACTCACTGGTTTAGTGTGTGATTCTAGATATCCCAATGAGATCCAGTTTTTCCAGTTTTGAGTCTGTATGCACCAGCTACTACCTCCATCTTGACCCAAAGGTGTAGTGGAGACATGTCCAGCATGGCTTCCATTCCAGCAGTTGATGTGCTGCTAATTCCACCTGTTATGGCTAAGCAGGCCAGTCTCTGCACGTTAGCAAGCTCCTTAGCTGCAACCTGCTGTTCTACCTTCTTCCAACACACTTCAGCCCCATAGGAGATCCTAGGTCTATCACCATGGTGTATATCCAGTGCATACCTCTGGGGCTTAGGCCCCAGTTTTTGTCACAAGCCCTTCTGGTACTCACTAGAGTACCTTTCACCTTGGAGCAGAATGCTCTTAATGTGAGGGGTCCATGTTAGTTTTTCATCTAAGGTTACCCCTAGATATTTCACTATCACCTTCACAGGTGGGGTTTCATCGAAGAGCTTTAGATTCCAACTTGACTGTTGGATACACCTCTTTGTGAATGGCACCATAACAGTCTTCGTAGGATTAACCCTTAGATCCTGCTTAATGCACCAGTCTTGCACAATGTCCATTGCATCTTATGCCATATTTTTAACTGTGTCAGTAAATTTGCCAAGTATTACAATGACAACATCGTCTGCATATCCTTGGCAAAAGCATTGTCTGCAATTTAGTTCCTCATTGAGTTCATTCACCACTAGATTCCACAATAAAGGGGACAAAACTCTTCCTTGTGGACAACCTCTAGTGGTGTTAACTACCATCTTTTCATTCATCATGGTAGCCTCTACTTTCCCTCCCTAGTCCACATACATATAGTGGTCCCTAGGTCATGCACTTCTGCTGCCCTAACCATGGAATCAAAGGCTGTGTTACTGAAGGCCCCCTTAATGTCCAGGAAGATGCAGAGGGCTATTTCTTAAGTGAAGTGCTTTCTCCGCCCTCCCAACGAGTTGATGGAGAACTGTTTCACATGATTTGTAAAGCACTAGCCTGAAGTTTCTTAATATGTGATAACCAGCATTACTGCATCATTAAATTGGATACAAAATTTGTTCCTTGATCAGTTATTATTGTTTCAGGCATTTCAAATTTTAGTAATCACTGATCCACCATTGAATGTGCAACTGTTTTCAGCCTGCCAGTTCAATATGGATATCGTAGGAGTAAAACATGAAAAATGATGATTATCATCAGTACATAATGGTTTCCTGTGCCTGTTTGCATGAATAGCCCAAGAATATCTGCTCCACTCATTTGAAATGGTATATTTGCCTCAGGTAATCATATGCAACATAATTCTTTGGTGACTGGGCTGTGCCTTTGTGTGCATGTAATCCAGTTCTTGACATACGAATTGACATCTTGTCTATGTGTTAGATAAGAGTAATTTTGCACTACTCTGTATTCCATTGCCTTATGACCAGCACGTCCTGCTAAAATCATATTGTGGACCTGCCTCAATACCTTTTACTTTATTTTTATTTACATGTCTAGTTCTGTAGGATCAAATTGAGTAGCAAATCTCTAAGATCATGAAATAGTTCAGTACATGAAATTACAACATATAAGTAATAATAGATAAAGTAAAATGTTTATGAACCCAAAAAAAGTCAAGCCATAACCTTAAGTAAACACAATCAACAATATAGCATAGGTGTCAGGTTAATTTTTCGGGGGACTCTTCAACAGAATAGCAGAAGCAACCCATGAGGAAACTCTTCAATTTCAGTTTGAAAGTATGTAGACTACTGCTAAAATTTTTGAATTCTTGTAGTAGCCTATTGAAAATGAATGAAGCAGTGTGCTGCACACCTTTCTGCACAAGAGCTAAGGAAGTGTGATCCAAACACAATTTGGATTTCTGCCTAGTATTAATTGAATGAAAGCTGCTAACTCATGAAAATAAGCTGATGACAGTAGAGAATATATATATTGAGAGGCCAATGTCAGAATACCCAGACTAGTGAACAGGGATTGACAAGAGGTTCGTGAGCCTACACCACTTATTGCCCGAACTGCCCATTTCTGAGCCAAAAATATCCTTTGAGAATGGAAAGAGTTACCCCAAAATATAATACCATATGACATAGGCAAATGAAAATAAGCAAAGTAGACTAATTTTGGGGCAAACAATCACTTACTTCAGATACCATTCGAATAGTAAAAATGGCAGCATCAAATCTTTGAACAAGATCCTGAATGTGGGCTTTCCACAACAGTTTACTATCTATCTGAGCACTTAGAAATTTGAACTCTTCAGTTTCACTAATCATATGCCCATCCTGTGAAACTAAAATGTTGAATTTTGTTGAGTTGTGTGTTAGAATCTATAAACTGAGTCTTACTGTGATTTAGCGTTACTTTATTTTCTACAAGCCATAAACTTATGTCATGAACTGCACTATTTGAAACAGAGCCTATGTTGAACACAACATCCTTTACTGCCAAGCTAGTGTCATCTGCAAACAGAAATGTTTTATAATTACCTGTAATTCTAGAGGGCATATCATTTATAAAAATAAGGAACAGGAGTAGCCCCAACACTGATACCTGGAGCACATCCCATTTGATGGTACCCCACTCAGACCCCACATCACAGCCATTCTCAACACTGTGACCTTTTGCTGCTTGTTGTTAAGGTAAGAAGTGAACCAATTGTGAACTACACCCCGTATTCCATAATGGTTCAGCTTCCAGAGCAATATTTTGTGATCAACACAATCAAACACCTTAGTTAAATCAATAATAAATCAAAAAAATATACCTAGCATTTGAAACCTTTTTTTTAATCCATCCAGTACCTCACAGAAAAAGAGATTATAGCATTTTCAGTTCTTAAATAACTTCTAAAGCTGAACTGTACATTTGATAGCAAATAATATGATATAAAATTATCAATTATCCTTACACACATAGCCTTTCCAATAATTTTAGCAAACCCTGATGGCATGGAAATAGGTCTGAAATTGCCTACATTGTCCCTTTTTATAAAGCTGCTTTACTACTGAGTACTTTAATCACTGGGAAATTGACCTTTCTTAATGGAAAAATTACAAAACTGGCGAAGTACAGGGCTATAATGTGCAGCACAGTACTTTAATATCCTGCTAGGCACTCCATCACAGCCATGAGAGTTCTTAGTCTTCAGTGATTCAACTATTGACTCAATCTCCCCCTTGTCAGTATCACAGAGGAGTATTTCAGAATCAGTCTTGGAAAGGCATATATCTGACTTATCAGTTATAGAAATATTTTTACTATGAATTGACTTGATATAATCAACCTTGTGCTGCTGACCAGACCCTTCCTTCACAACTGACCATATGGTTTTAATTTTATCCTGTGAATTAGCTATTCTATTTGCACACTATGTACACTTTGCCTTTGTAATAACATTTTAAGCACCTTACAATACTGTTTGTAATGCGCTACTGTAGATTGATTGTAACTACTTCTAACATTTTGATATAATTCCCACACATGATATCCTTATCGCACTAATGAGCCACCCGGGCTTCCTTTTGCTGCTAGCACCCCATTTAGAACGTTGTAATGGAAGCAACTCTCAAACAGCATGAGAAATGTGTTAAGGAATCTATGTTATCGGCACTATAAACATCCTGCCAGTCTTGTTCCTTAATGAAGTTTAAAAAGCTCTGTATTGCCATTGGGTTAGCTCTCCTTCATAGTTTGTAATTATATGTGACATTTGTTTGAGTACAAAAGCCTTATAGTGTTAAAATTTGTACATCATAGCCTGAAAGGCCATTCACCCTTTTACTAACAGAATGCCCATCTAGTAATGAAGAATGAATAAAAATATTGTCTATGGCTGTGCTACTGTTCCTCTGCACCCTAGTTGGAAAAAACACATTCTGCATCAGATCATATGAATTTAGAAGATCCACTAACATCCTTTTTCTTGCACAATCATACACAAAATTAATATTGAAGTCACTGCAGGTAACTAATTTCCTGGTACTTCATATAAAGTGAATCAAGAACTCGCTCTAGCTTGAGCAGAAATGCTCTGAAGTCAGAGTTAGGAGACCTATAAACAACAACAATTAGAAGTTTAGTTTCACTAAATTCAACTGCCCCTGCATAACATTCAAACATCTGTTCCATGCAGTGCTGTGATATGTCTGTGGACTCAAATAGAATATTGTTTTTTATGTACATGGCCATTCCCCTACTCTACAAGGAACTCTTTGAAAACACCAGCTAATCTGTATCCAGGTAAAGGATGCCTCTGAATTGTCAAATTATATAAGTGGTGATCTGATATACCAATAATGTCAGAGTCAACATCTATAAGCAGTTCACTAACTTTATCCCTTATTAGAGATAAAGATATTTTATGAAATATGCTAATTCCTTCTCTACTTGGATACTTGACCACCTCTGAAGGTGATTCCTTTGTTAGAGGGACTTCCTTTAAGTAGGTATACCTATCAGCTGACTTCAATCTAAAAGGGGTGCAGCTCTAACACCAACTACTAGAGGAATTTTTCCATGAGTGATCCTACCACCATCCACTACACTGTCACGTATAAGCTTTACCAGCCTCCCCTTCCCATACCTGTTGAGGTGCAGCCCGTGCCTAGTGAAGCCCGATCTATTGATCTATTGATAGACTCAACTGGCACCACTGCAATGTGAGCAATGTCCTTTGCCATCAGTGCCTTCTCCAGCCACATGTTAACGTAAAAGGTCCTCCATTACAGGCTGTAAGGCTTCAGGAACTCAATACAGTTTCCCATATAATGTTGAGCTAATGGTGTGGTAGGCAATAGGCCAGGAGGATCAGACAATCCTGTGAATGAAAATTTTACTGAAATATTTCACCAAAAAAGGATAAAAAATGTGAGCCAAAAACTACTGCACAAAATTTAATATACTACTTTAATGCACAGACAATTCTAAAAAACACAGTGAGTGAACGTTTCCAAAAGTTTATTAAACCATTACTTCACCACAAACAGCACAAGACACCATTGAAAACTACTAAATTTAATAACCATATAACAGTGCACAAACAACTTTGTTAGTACTTAGCTTTATAACCATCACAGCTGCAACTGCATGCAACGAAATGTAAACACACTGCTGAAGCATGAGACTTGGATGAACTATGTAAGCACACTCACAAATAACAGACCACTCGAGTCAATAACACAGAAACTTAGCTTCATAATTTCTCTGGTACTACTATGTATAGATCGTGTCTCATATTCCTGTAAAACTTTCATCCTCCATGTTGAATTGTGACTGTCTGGCCAACCACTGACAGTCTCAGGCATTGCCCTTTGCTTCCTTCTTTTCACCCTTATTTATATCAGCGCATTCCACAGTGCATACATTGCAACTCAGACTGTCTGCATTTGTTTGTGACCTTCCTGGGCAGTGTATTTATTACTTTGAAGTCAAACTCCATGAGACACAATGCCCATCTAGTTAACTTACTAGATGGGTCCTAGTAACCATGAGTGCCATGTGAATAGTTATTACTTTAAAATGCTGTCCACATAAAGAATACTGGAAATTAATTTTTTCTGCATATTAATGTCAACTGTCTGGATACATATACTGTGGGGTGTTCCTGTCCATCTATTTCCTTATTCAAGAGACAGGCTAATGCGAAATTGCTGGAGTCGCACTATAGTGTTAACTGTTCCTGGTAATCTCGACAGGTAAGAAATGTACTAGACATTAATAAATCTTTCAGTTTTATAAAAGTTGCTTCACATTCTGGTGCCAATGAAATTTTATCCCTCTCCTTAATAACTGTGGAAGGGGTCTTGCAATAATGGAAGAAATTTTTGATAAAAGTTTATGAGGCCTAAACATGACTGTAATTCTTTTATTGTAGTGAGTGTTGGAAAATTTTTGACAGCATCAATATGACACAGACTGGACACCATTTTGACTGTATTAAAACATAATGGCACTTTTCCAGGCTAAGGGTAAAACATGCTGCATGTAGATGACTGAAAACTTTGCTCCTGGGTGTCTTCAAAAAACACAATTATATCATCCAAACAGACGATGCATTGCTTCACTTTCAATCCTTGCAATGATCAATCTAATAATCACTGGAAAGTAGCTCATGCCTTTTGAGCCCAAAAGGCATGTGGTGATAGCAATAATGACCAGATGGTGCTAAGAATGCTGCCTTCAGACGATCTTCAGGCACTACCTCTAATTGAAAGTATCCACTTTCAGTACTTGTGAAATACTGACCAGATTGTCTAAGGTTTCTGGTATATTTGGTATTGGGTAGGTGTCTGATACTGTTTTAAGTAGTGGTAGTCATAACAGAACCATTGACAACAGGTGCTGACCAGGAGCTATTACTTGTTTTTATGATCCTGTCTTGAAGCTGTTAACGTAAAAGGTCCTCCATTACAGGCTGTAGGGCTTCAGGAACTCAATACAGTTTCCCATATAATGTTGAGCTAATGGTGTGGTAGGCAATAGGCCACGAGGATCAGACAACCCTGTGGATTCCTCAAAAGTCGTACAATGCCCTCCTTGTCCTGTCACTCTAGATATGCTACTTTATTTCCTAGTGCAGTCAAGCTGACAGACTGTCCCGGTGTTGTGTAATTGAACATGACATCCCTGTCTAGCTCATCTTCACATAGTATATCTATATTAGTTATCAGCATACCACTGATAGCTGTACTTCCTCAGTGCTAAAGTTATCAATACTGACAGGCACTACTTTGCTTCCTTCAATTTCGTGTACTTGGGATAAACTGCATGGTGCAAAACATTTTGCCTTATCCAATTTTTGATTTTCAAATGAAGTTTCAACAATACACAAAGAATTCACCAGAAAATCAGCTTCTACATCAACCCAAATTATCTTTCTAGTATATTTCGGTATGATATCCTGCGAGTCGAATTTAAGCCAGTTTAGGCAGCTGCCCCTTGCTTAAGGGTGAACATTTTGACTTTAATAGTATTCTGGCAGTAGAGCCAGTTCTATTATATGCTACTCCAAGTCAACTTTGTCATGATGTGCAAGCAGGAATCTAATGCAAGAACAATTTTTCATAGCCATCGCTGACCATAGGAAGAACTTCTACATCAACGCACAAGTTACCTTTCCCACTCAGAAACGTATTACTGTTGAACTTAGTGAATCTACATGACCCCCATCTGTGCCGTTTAATGCCCAGTGTAATGGATTTAATTTTGCTTTATCAAGTATACCCATACTTGCCATAGATACCTGAGATCCAGTACCTAATAAAAATTTACACAAATTTCCTATTATGTAACAAGTCAGAAAAAAGTCTGCCCCTGATTTTGCACTTGTGATTACTCCCACTGGGAGTGCTGTACAGTGCACATGATGCCCCTTCCCCATTTAACTGCAGAGTTCGAGGTCTGCCCTATGACTGTCTTCTATGCCTCTACAGGTTTCTGTCATTACATCTCTACTCAGAATGTCCAAAACTTTTGCATATATGGCACTGATGTTCTCTGCAGTTATGCTTCATAAGCTCTCTAACCACATCTAAAACATTTAACAGTCATATTAAATATTTCAAATAACTTCCGGGAATTCAGCCAGGTAAACTGCCTTGAAAATGGCGGGGTGTTCTCCCGCCGAAATATCGGCGGTCGCTGAAAGTGTTACCTGGCTGAATTCCCGGAAGTTATTTGAAAGTTGTATACGCCAGGAGAAACTCAGGTCTCACATATTAAATATTGCTTTTTCCCTGTGGTTTGGTGACCACATCAATTTCAGCTAGTGCTACCTCAGTTTCTATTGCTTTATTCAGAGCCTTTGGGAATTCCAGCCAAACTCTTCATGACAACCTCCATAAAAAAAGTGTCATCAGTTCTCAGCTAAGCATCTTGTAACATGGCTTTGTTAGCTTTATCACACTCTGTCATCTCATGTGTGTTGCCATTAATTTTGCAAATAATGCCTATGAAACTCTATTGATTCCCCATGCTTTTAAAACATTCCATTAAGTTGCTCGTGATAGTATCTCAACTTACTCTTTCTCCTATATCTGTCCACCAACCCTTACCTAAGTCATCAAATGACTGTACTTCTCTCAACTTTTCATTGTTCATAATACATGCGGTACTGTCCCCTGCTAGTTTTAGCTTGCTTACAGTCAACAGTTACTCATTATTCCAATTTCCCAAAATAACAGCTGCATCTACATTATCAAAGACCTCCTCCCCTGAGTTTCCTGAATACTGGGTAACCAGTGCAGCAGTGTTGGTGTCCAAGATAGCTAGACTAGGAAGTTACTGTTCCCACCTTTCCTCACTTAGTTGCCCTAACTGTGCCTGCAGCTGAGCTACTTAATTTGTTACCTGGTGAATAGCTTCCTGAGCCAAAACTTGCCTCTCCACATTGCCTACTTATTACAGTGTGTTTATAATTAAAGTGCTGCTACTCAAGGGGGCCCATTGTGAACTGTAATTGTCACATGGCAGCAAAACTTGGTAGATATGGTGATACATTAATGCAGAACTGGTGTACTCTGGGGAAAAAAATAAGTTCCAGTTTTGGCCACCAGGTGCAAATATGGTGCTATACAGCATCTTGTTGATGTCTATGGTACTCATGTTGCACAAATTGTATCAACAATAATAAGTAATAAACTCAACATTATATCTGTCTGACTTGTTTGATCTTCTCTGCCATCATCCCATTCCTAATTCATTACATACAAAAACATTTCTGCATGTCTTTCTTGCATTGACAGCTCCATATTTTCCTTGGTAAATAGGTTCTGCATTGATCCATTAGAATGTCTACCAAATTTTGCTGCCATACAACAATTACAACCCACAATGGACTTCTTTGAGTAGCTGCACTTTGATTATAACCACCCAGTACCAACCTAAGTATATAATACACCCAGAGTAAAAATAAAAAAGGAAGAATAAAAGAAACAGCCATACAGGCCCAAACAAAACTTTAAATTCAGCACTTACTCATATTGTCAAGTAGGATGTTCCTCCTGCAGAAGGTCAATGGTTCTGGCTGCTGTCTTCTAGCTGTCCATCTTCGTCTCCATCCTCATCCTCTTGCTGGTACCAATTGCAACAGGGTGGAGGTTGGGGGGCATACTTTCAGAGGCAGTTCACCTGGTGTGTCAAGGATTGCTTGGAACTGGCTAGGATTCTCTGCTGAAGGATGTGTTGTGCAGCCAAAAAAGGACCAATGATGGTTACAATGTTTCTTTATTGAGGTTTGTTTACAATCATTGGTTGGGACCCAGAGAATATCATGGTGTTTCCCAAGTGTGGCAGCCTCTGACTGCTGACTAAGCATTCTGCTGATGCTGCTGTGACTACTGCCGCAGTAAGTGTGGCCAGCGGCAACACCTGCAAGGACCTCAGACTGCATCACACTCCAGGGCCCAGAGCATAGTGGTCTTTTGTTGATTCCCTGGTGATGGCAGAGATGGATAGACCTTCCCATCATATTCTCGGGATAGTGGCAAAGTGCAGGACCTCCCCTGCAGTAATCAGGCTGCAGTACTTCCTGCAGTCTACTTCATGTTTCCCAATTTTGATATTAAGCTTATCGCTATCCACTTTGGCTGCTCCTCATTATTTTCACCTTTCTTCAGTTTTTGTGCTCATTAGATTGTTCACTCCATTCAACAGGTGCTTAAATTCTTCTACACTTTCATAGGGGATAGCAACATCAGCAAAACTTATCATTTATATCCTTTCACTATCAATTTTAATACACCCCTGAACCTTTTATTTCTATCGATGCACAATTAAGCAGCAAGGGCAAAAGATTACATCCTTGTCTTACATCGTTTTTAAACTGAGTACTTCTTTCTTTCTAGGTTGACAAATCCTATGAATGTGTCTAGATTTTTCTTAAGTCTTGCTTCCATTATCAAGTGGAGTGACAGAACTGTGTTTGGTGCATTTACATTTCCTAAAGCCAAACTGATCGTCATCTGACAAATCTTCAGTTTTATTTCCCATTCTTCTGTACATTATTTTTGTCACCATCAATGATGCATGAGCTGTTTAACTGATTGAGCTCTCTTTGGGAATGTGCGGGCGATATTTTTCTGAAGGTATGGTGTTACTGTCTCCAAACTCATGATTCTACAAACCAACTTGAATAGTCTTTTGTTGCCACTTACCCCAGTTATTTTATAAATACCAAAGTAATGTTATCTAGGCTTTCCATCTTATTTGATCACAAGTCTTCCAAAGCTCTGTTAAATTCTATTGTACTGGATCCCTTATGTCTTCCTTATTGGCACTATTTCTTCTTCTATCACATCATCAGACAATTCACCCCATCCCACCACTCACCTCATAGAGGCCTTCAGTGTTGTCTTTCCACATATACACTCCCTCCGCAATTGAATTTCCTCACTCATTCTTTATGTTAACATCTTCACTTTTAAACTCACTGAATGCTATTTTGACTTTTTACTGAACTGTGCATGACACTTTTAAGGTGCCCATTGGGCACTACCTTTGAAGAATTTCTACTTCATTTCATTTTGTCATAAAATCTCAACAACATATTATCTCATGAGTAGTATGGCAAATGATGTAAAAATATTTGCATTTTACAGTCTTGTCTATTTTCTAAGACATCCACTTATATTTTATGTAATTGATAATAAAGTTTTAGTCTTATCTGTTCAGTTATATCTTAATTTTGTTCCTTTATATTTTTTTTAGGTTGGCTGCAGTGATGGCAGTATGAAACTCTTCTGGCGGAATTCAGAAAAAGGGATTGCACAGACACCTGCTGGCACATCACCGTTGGTTTCTGTCCAGTGGTTGTCCCATTCACCATGTTCAATTTTCAGCCTTGACCGTACATCCAGGTATGCAAAGATTTATAAATATTTTTGCTTTATAGCTCAAAATAATAGATAAGCGGCTATGGATGGTAACCAACCAAGGAATATTGTTCTGGAAAGTCAGTTTATAATGATCGTATCCTTTCTCTGTGAAATTCAGCAGTTGCTCAATAAATCGTACTAAATTATTATTTTCAATCTTTGCATGTGTTAGCATCCCCCCCCCCCCCCCCCCCCCCCCACACACACACATAAAAAAAAGAAAAAACACATGGTCAAAAACAATTCCTGTCAGTCCATTTACAGTCACCTTATTCAGATGTTGCACTGACAAAACTTAAAAGCACAATTTTGAAGTAATTTATATATGAAGTACACAAATGAAAGTTTTATTCTAACTAAAGTGTGCTCTCAGATCCATGCCAACCGATGATTATTTCCTGTGCATTTTTAAAATGTAATATTTATGATGAAAGAAAAAAATATAAAAATGCAGTAAATGAAGCAGGTGAAAAGGAGTACAAACATCTCAAAAATGAGATTAACAGGATGTGCAAAATGGCTAAGACGGGATGGCTATAGGACAAATCAAAGGATGTAGAAGCATATATCACTAGGTGTAAAATAGATACTGCCTACAGGAAAATTAAAGAGGCCTTTGGAGAAAAGGAACCTGTATGAATAACAAAAGCTCAGATGGGAAACCACTTCTAAGCAAAGAAGGGAAAGCAGAAAGATGGAAGGAGTATATAGAGGGTCTACACAAGGGAAATGTACTTGAGGGCAATATTATGGAAATGGGGGAGGATATAGATGAAGATGAAATGGGAGATATGATACTGCGTGAATAATTTGACAGAGCACTGAAAGACTTAAGTCGAAACAAAGCCCCAGGAGTAGACAACATTCCACTAGAAATACTGATAGCCTTGGGAGAGCCAGCCATGACAAAACTCTTCCATCTGGTGAGCAAGATGTATGAGACAGGAAAAATACCTTCAGACTTCAAGAAGAATATAATAATTCCAATCCCAAAGAAAGCAGGTGTCGACAGGTGTGAACATTTGAACTATCGGTTTAATAAGTCATGATTGCAAAATACTAACATGAATTCTTTACAAACGAATGGAAAAACTGGTAGAAGCTGACCTCAGGGAAGATCAGTTTGGATTCCATAAAAATGTTGGATCACACAAGGCAATACTGACCCTACGACTTATCTTAGAAGATAGGTTAAGAATAGGCAAACCTACATTTGTAGCATTAGAAAAAGCTTTTGACAACATTGTCTGGAATACTCTCTTTCAAATTCTGAAGGTGGTGGGGGTAAAATACAGGAAGCAAAAGGCTATTTACAATTTGTTGAGAAACCAGAGGGTAGTTATAAGAGTCGAGGGGCTTGAAATGGAATGAGTGATTGAGAAGGGAATGAGCCAGCCTATCCCCAATGTTATTCAATCTGTATACTGAGCAAGCAGTAAAGGAAACTAAAGAAAAGTTTGGAGCAGGAATTAAAAACCATGGAGAAGAAATAAAAACTTTGAGGTTTGCTGACAACATTGTAATTCTGTGAGAAACAGCAAAGGACCTGTAAGAGCAGCTGAAAAGAATGAACAGTGTCTTGAAAGGAGAATATAAGACGAACATCAACAAAAGTAAAATGAGGATAATGGAATATAATCAAATTAAAGCAGGTGTTGCTGAGGTAATTAGATTAGGAAATGAGACATTCAAAGTAGTAAATGAGTTCTGTTATTTGGGGAGCAAAATAACTGAGGGTCGAAGTAGAGAGGATATAAAATGTCAACTGGCTATGTCAAAGAAAGGTTTTCTGAAGAAGAGAAATTTGTTAACACCAACTACAGATTTAAGTGCCAGGAAGTCTTCTCTGAAAAAATTTGTGTGGAGTGTAGCCATGTACGCAAGTGAAACATGAATGATAAACAGTGGAGAAAAGAAGCTTTCAAAATGTGGTGCTACAGAGGAATGCTGAAGATTAGATGGGTGGATCACATAACTAAAGAGGAGGTACTGAATAGAATTGTGAATTGTGTTTTATTCATCTCATGACGTACATTTGCAATCCATTTGGTTTGCATACAAGAGACATGTTGGAAATTTATAATACAGTTACAATGATTTTTACACTAATAAATAATAGCACCACAATATATAATAATATTATAAGAATATTTTTTGGAATATGTAGCACACTGTATCCAGCTCAAATTTCCAGTTTTCCCTTCATGAATTCATCCACTGAGTAATAACGTTCCAGTGTCAGTACCTCATATAACTTTCTTTTAAATGAACCTGAATTCATCTGCATCAAGTTGTTTCCTTTTTAATTTATTAAAAATTTTCATTCCCATGTCTTTGGGCCCACAGTCTGAGGCAGCAGGTGGGGAGCACAAAATTTTTTTAGTTTCTAGTATCATGTGAATGAACAAAATGGTTTCCTTCAAATTTTTCATGTCAGGAATACAAAAATATAATAATCTCAATATGTTAGGTATGGCAGAGTTAATATTCTAAGTTTTCTAAATAATGGATGACATGGTTCTTTATGATTTGCAGCTTTTCATGTTTCAATGCAATATTTCCCTGTTTTAGCAGGATCAGTTCTGCTTTCAGAGCATCAATGTCACTTTGGAAGAATATGAATAATTTCATCTTTAGAACGTAGTACAGATGTTAATCGCACATTTTCATCATGTATTCAGTCGAGGCATGTCCACTAAATACCGTCATTTATAAATTTCAGATATGCATCTGCGCACTTCTCGTGTAACCAAAAGTTGCACTTAATGCACTGAATTCCTGTGACTACATGTTTTTTACACTTTCTGCACAAAGAACCATTTAATGTCAACTTATTTTGGAGCATCTTATCACCTCAAAATCCTACCAGTGCCTCTTGACACAGGAGAAGGGGAATTTGTGGCACAACTTAATTAGAAGAATGGATCAGATCGTAGGACACATTCTGAGGCATTAGGGGATTACCAATTTAGTATTGGAAAGAAAAGTGGAGGGTAAAAATTGTAGAATGGGACTAAGAGATGAGTACACTAACCAGATTCAGGAGGATGTAGGTTGCAGTAGTCACTCGAAGATGAAGAGGATCGCACAGGAAAGAGTAGCATGGCGAGCTGCATCAAACCAGTCTGTGGACGAAGACAACAACAAAAACAATATTCATGTGTTCATAACACTTACTTGGCAGCATTTCTAATTTCAGAATATTCTCTATATCAAAATAAAATTGCAAATGATTGTTCTTTTATAATTTCCACTCATTCTATCTCAACATTTCTGTCTGCTCCATTGACCAGGACACTGGACTCGCATTCGGGAGGACGACGGTTCAATCCCACTTCCGGCCATCCTGATTTAGGTTTTCCGTGATTTCCCTAAATCGCTCCAGGCAAATGCCGGGATGGTTCCTTTCAAAGGGCACGGCCGACTTCCTTCCCCATCCTTCCCTAATCCGATGAGACCGATGACCTCGCTGTCTGGTCTCCTTCCCCGAAACAACCAACCAACCATTGACCAGGACAGTGCCTTTTTTTCACCTGTCGAAAATGGTCTAATTTTCATATTATCTTTCCACTTTAATAAACAGTTGTTCTGTCTCTAGCTATGCTTAAAACTCCTAATTTATCACACTCTTTGTCATATGTCCCTTTTAATTACCTCTTAACAGGCTACCTAGATGCACTTCCTGACTGTACCTTTATCACATTGTTCTTATTTCATTAGTTGTCACTAGATCCAGTTTTTCAAGCATTACAAAAATCGTAAAGTGTAGGCATTCATGCAGTGTCACATCACTAAATGTGCATGATGAAGCAGCAAAACAATAAAAATTTGTGGAATCAAAATTCAGTTATATAGTTATTGCTATTTCTTTCTAAAACAGTACTCAACAACCAGTTACTCCATATTTTCTTCAATGAGGCTCACGCATTCCCATTTTTGTACACAGAAAATGGTTCTACATCACAAGAAGTGACAGGTGAAGAAATTTTGGGCAAAATTAGATCAAGTTGGAAGTCTTTTGCATTTTTGCCCTTGTCTTAAGAAAGTCAAAATCAGGACTTCATCTGATAACTTTGTTCAGCTTATCTTTTGCTGCAACTTTCTCTTCTCCACAGGATGATTGCAAAGATTTTCAATCTCTTCAGAAACTGCCAAAGATTCCACCAGTTGTATACCTGTGGCTTCCAGTTTAATTACTGCTGCAGGCAAGTTCACAAGATTTGATTTGATGTAAATCAGGTCTTGCTTCAAATTTGTTTTCTTGAATGCCACTTGCACATCTTTAATGAAGCTGCAGAAGTGGCTTCAAAGGTGTCTACAACCCAAAAACAACAAAAAAAATCAGTAAGCTTTTACACAGAATGAAGCAAACAGGTATTAACTTCAATAAATCTGCAGGAATTTGAGATTCCTTACTTATGTAACTCCATCAAACTTATCACAGTAAAAGATACCAGCATATATCCAGGTACCCCATTTGTTTACAATATTCATAGGGTGCAGTGGCAAAGCTAAAACTGGCTGTATATCTCTAAATGCTGAAACTGGCTGTATATCTCTAAATGCAGCAACATGAGCAGGCACTTACAAAAATACCTTCAATAGGAAAAAAGGTATTTGATTAATTAATGATGTCTGAACTATCAGACCTTTGTATTTTGTCAGTGTACTTACCTCCTTTGTGGAGCATATCAATGTACTCACATTTTCATATTTTAGACGTACTGGTTCAGTTACGCGGTGTGGCACATGAGCTAAAAATGTAATGTGCTTTATGTTCGAATGAAATATTTTAATTACTTTCCTGCCCTTTACCATACATGGGACAGCAATGCTCAACAACAGGATCTTTTTTATTTAAATTTGTTGGCCACAATATTCCTAAAAACTAATAAAAATATCAGATCATTGGCACATTTTAAAATAAGACATACAGTCTGCAAATATTTTAGCAAACACACCTCCCTTGGTTTGCAGGTAGAGGGGATAGAGCACACGAACTTTCAATTGGTGATGGATGTTGTGGAGAGATTTAGTTGCCACCACTTCTCCCAGTGCTGAAAACATAGATTTCATGCAAATAATCTGCTATAGTAAAAATGTCACATACAACTCACAAGCATCAAAATAATGTGAAAAGACATAATAAAGAAGCCCATGTTAAAGTATTAAATACTTTGAAGAAATGAATATGGAATTAAGTTAAACTTATGGGAACATTTACAAATAGCTAACTAGTGCGGAAATACCTTGATCATACAACATTAGTTACAGGCAACTTTAACCTACACAGTACAGACTGGGATGTCTATGTATTCACTGCAGTTCACACAGACAGACAGTACTGTGAAGTGCTTCATTACACATTTTCTGAGTACTTTCTTGAGCAGCTTCTTCAACAGCCCAAATGCAGTGGAAATATATTTGAACTTGTAGCTGCAAACAGACATGATTATATCAACAATGACAGTATAGTGATTATGGCGATGTCTTCATAGTGACAGTGGTTAGTAAAGTTGATAAATCCATCAAGAAAGCTAGGTGACTTTTTATGCTGGAAAGAGCAGATAAGCAGTTGTTTTTATCCTACTTGAACAATGAATGGACATCATTTATTTAAAATATGATGGGTGTAGAGGAGTTACGGGCAGTGTTTCAACTGATTGTAAATAATGCTCTGGAGAAGTATGCTTTGAGTTAGTGGTTTAAGGACAGAACAAAATTCAGAAAATGCTGACGAAACAAAGATTTTTACATTCTGAGTTCAAAAAATTATGTGGAAATGTTGACATGCAAAATCATACCCTGGCAAAAATCTTGCCGAGAACCCAAAAATATTCTAGTCTTACATAAAATCACTAAGCAGGTTACAGGCATTTATCCAGCCTCTCATCAACCAGATTGGTGTGGCAACAGAAAACAGTAAAAGGAAAGTTGAAATTTTAAATTAAACTTTTAAAAAATCATTCATGCAGGAGAATCTTACAGATGTACCATCATTTGACCATCACACAGACTCCCTGAATGGAGGACACAGAAGTTGGCCTGCCTGGCATTCAGAAGCAACTGAAAGAGTTGAAAACACATAAGTTTCCAGGTCCAGATGAAATCCCAGTTCAGTTTTACAGTGAGCACTCTTTGAGTTTTGCCCCCTTACTTAGCTTGCATTTAATGCGAAGCTCTCACTCAGTGCAAAAGTGCAAGCAACTGGAAATAGCACAGATGCCCTGGGATATAATGATGGTAAAGGAGCAGACCCATTAAATTACAGATCAATATCCTTAGCATCTTCTTGCTGCAGAACTCTTGAGCATATCCTAAATTTGAGTATAATAAATTTCCTTGAGACAGAAAAGCTTCTGTCTACAGACCAGCATGGATTTAGAAAGCATCAGGCATGAGAAACTCAGTTTGCCCATTTCTCGCACAATATCCAGTGAACTATGGATAAAGAGCAACAGGCAGATTCCAAATTCCTAGATTTTCAGAAAGCATTTGACACTATTCCCCATTACAGACTGTCAATGAAGTAAGCATACGGAACAGATTCTCAGGTATGGGAGTGGCATGAAGACTTCTTAAGTAATAGAACCCAGTACATTGTATATTGCTGTTTGGTGTGATGAATGGCAACTTACTGTAGATGTAGAAGTATGTAACATGAGCAGGAAAAATAAATCAGTAGTGTTCAAAGACAATATTACTAGTACGCTGCTTTACAAAGTCACTTCAATTAAATATCTGGCCATAGTGTTGCAAAGGTATAAGAAATGGAAGATAAGAGGTGCTATTAGCACGTAAGGTCATCTGTAGGAAAGGAGAGTGGTTGACTTCAGTTTATTGGGAGAATTCTAGAAAAGTGTACTATCTACAAGGGGGATGGCATATAGAACACTAGTGTGGTAGCCCATTCCTGAGTACTGCTCGAGTGTTTGGAATCCTCACCATGTAGGATTAATGGAAGACATCAAACCAATCACAGGCATGCTGCTGGATGTGTTACCAGCACATTCAAACAGTGTGGAAGTATTGTGGAAATATTTTTTGAACTCAAATGGGAATCCCTGGATGGAAAATGGCATTCTTTTTTGTGAAACACTATTGAGGAAATTTAGACAACCACCATTTGCAGCTGACTGCAGGACAATTCCACTACTGACTTTTCATGCTTTCCCGACGGATCTGTTGCAAATACGCTTCTCGGGTTTGTCGCCGGATCGTATTGTGTAAATCGTACAATATTTCTTCAATGCAACTGCTCGACATCATCAGGTGGTGGTAGCTGCTGCTGCAAAGTTATCAGTCGCGCCTTGTAGCAGTGACAGCAGCAGCTACCACCACCTGATGATGTCGAGCAGTTGCATCGAAGAAATATTGTACGATTTACACAATACGATCCGGCGGCAAACCCGAGAAGCGTATTTGCAATTCCACTACTGTTAACATACATTTTGCATAAGGGTCTTGCAGACAAGAAAAGAGAAATTGGGGCTTGTACGGAGGTGTATAGGCAATCATTTGTGCCACACTCTATTTGTGAGTATAACAGGAAGGTGAATAGCTAGTAGTGGTACAAGATACACTCTGCCAAGCATTGTATGGTAGCTTGTGGCATACATTTATAGTTGTAAATGAAAAACTATTAGGTAATGAAGATAGGTAGTAGCCACAAACTCTGCAACTTCTACTGGTTGAAAATGTGGCACCTGAATATACTAAAATGTTTAGAATACACAATGTTTTTCTGTTTACAATTACTCATGCAGTCCTTCATCAAAGAAATTTGTAATTGTAGACTGATTTGGTTTTTGCAAAAACTTTGCCTAAAACTGGATGAGGCTGTCCTTATCTGTCCACATTTAATTTTCCAACTATTAATATGTAATATATTGATGCACACAGTCAGTAATTTTGTTTGCAAAGGCCCACATGTTTAATGTTTCTGAGGCCTTTCAAATTTTGCGCCCACATGTTTAATGTTTCCAAGTCCTTTCAAATTTCATCCAACACCTAAGTGGCAAAATAAGAATTAATATGAACGCTGAAGCAAGTTTAAGTTCATAAAATTAATTTTTACATTCTTGGAAGGAAATCAGTCAAGTCATAGATATTCTTGCAAGTATTTTACAAGATAAAATCACTGCAGCTCCCTGATGCGGTGTCAGAAATAAATTACTTTTGGATATTTTTAAATGTGTGCTCATGGAAACTCACTTTCATGCCTGTGCATATGGTGTTATTGTCATTGTGGTCTTCAGTCCAAAGACTGGTTTGATTCAGTTCTCCATGCTACTCTATCCTGTACAAACCTCTCCATCTCTGAGTATCTACTGCAAGCTTTTGAATCTGCTTACTGTATTCATCTCTTGGTCTCCCTCTACAATTTTTATCCCCCATCTTTCCCTCCAGTACTGAATTGGCGATCTGTTGATGCCTCAGAATGTGTCCTACTGTTTCCTTCTTCTAGTTAGGTTATGCCATAAATTTCTTTTCTCCGAAATTCTATTCATTATCTCCTCATAAGCTGCATGATCTACCCATCTAATCTTCAGCATTCTTCTGTAGCACCACATTTCGAAAGCTTCTATTCTCTTCCTGTCCAAACTATTTATCGTCCATGTTTCACTTCTATACATGGCTACACTCCATACAAATACTTTCATAAACAACTTCCTGACACTTAAATCTATACTTAATGTTAACAAATTTCTCTTCTTCAGAAACGCTTTCCTTGCCATTGTCAGTCTACATTCCATATCCTCTCTACTTCGACCATCATCAGTTATTGTGCTCCCCAACTAATAAAACTCATTTACTATGTTAAGTGTCTCATTTCCTAATCTAATTCCCTCAGCATAACCTGGTTTCATTCGACTACATCCCATTATCCTCATTTTGCTTTTGCTCATGTTCCTCTTATATCCTCCTTTCAAGACAGTGTCCATTCTGTTCAACTACTCTTCCAGGTCCTTTGCTGTCTCTGACAGAATTACAATGTCATTGGAAACCTCATAGTTTTTCTTTCTTCTCCATAGATTTTAATTCCTATTCCAAATTTTTCTTTTGTTTCCTTTAATGCTTAAACTCAATGTACAGATTGAATGAAATTGGGGATAGGCTACAACCCTGTCACACTCCCTTCCTAACCACTGCTTCCCTTTCATGCCCCTCGACACTTATAACTGCCTTCTGGTTTATGTACAAATTGTAAATAGCCTTTCTCTCCTTGTATTTTATCATACCTCTCTAGAATTTAAAATAGGATATTCCAGTCAAAATTGTCAAAAGCTTTCTCTAAGTCTACAAATGCTATAAAAGTGGGTTTGCCATTCCTTAACTTGTCTTTTATGAGAAGTTACAGGGTCAGTATTTCTTTGTATATTCCTACATTTCTCTAGAATCTAAACTGATCTTTCCCGAGTTCAGATTTTGTCAGTTTTTCCATTCTCCTGTAAAGAATTCATATTAGTATTTTCCAGCCATGGCTTATTAATCTGATAGTTTGGTAATATTCACAACTGTTACCACTTTTTTTTTAAATTGTAGTTATTTTATTCTTCTTGTAGCCTGAGGGTATTTCGCTTGTCTCATACATCTTGCTCACCAGATGGAAGAATTTCGACTTGGCTGCCTCCCCCTAGGCTTCAGTAGTTCTAACAGAATGTTGTCTACTCTTGGTGCCTTTTTTTGACTTGGGTCTTTCAGACCTCTGTCAAATTCTTCATGCAGTTTCATATCTCCCGGCACATCTTCATCCACCTCCTCTTCCATTTTGATAATACTGTCCGCAAGTATATCTCCCTTGTATAGACCCTCTATATACTGCTCCACCTGTCTGCTTTCCCTTCATTGCTTCAGGCCAACGGCCTTGCCACAGTGGTAACACTGGTTCCTGTCAGATCTCCAAATTTAAGTGCTGACGGGCTGGGCTAGCACTTGGATGGGTGACTATCCGGTCTGCCGAGCACTGTTGGCAAGCAGTTTGCACTCAGCCTTTGTTAGGCAAACTGAGGAGCTACTTGATTGAGAAGTAGCAGCTCCAGCCTCATAAACTGACACACAGCTGGGAGGCGGTGGGCTGACGATGACGTGGCGGCCAGTCAGTCCCATTGGGCCTTCCAAAGCCTGTCCGGATGGGGTATTTTTTCATTGCTTAGGACTGGTTTTCCATGAGTTCTTGATATTTGTACAAGTGGTCCTCTTTTCCCAAAAGGTCTCTTTAATTTTTCTGTAGGTGGCCTCTATCTTGCCCCTAGTGATATATTCTTCTAAATCCTTAAGTTTGTCCTCTAGCCATTCCTGCTTAGCCATTTTATAGAAATTTGTATTCCTTTCCACCTGCTTCGTTTATTTTTATTATCTCCTTTCATCAGTTAAATTCAGTATCTCTTGTGCTATACTAGGATCTCTACTAGCCCTCATCTTTGTACTTAGTTGATCCTCTGCTGCATTCACTATTTCATCTCTCAAAGCTATCCAATCTCATTCTACTGTATTCTTTTCCCCTGTTCTTGTCAACTGTTTCTTAATACACCCTCTGAAACCCTCTGCAACCTCTGGTTCTTTCCGTTTATGCAGGTCCCATTTCCTTAAATTCCTATCTTTTTTCCATACCTTCAGTTTTAATCTACAGTTTATAACCAATAAATTGTGGTCAGAATCCACATCTGTCCCTGGAAATGTCTCACAATTTAAAACTCGATTCCAAAATCTCTGTCTTACCATTATATATTCAATCTGAACCTTCCATTGTCTCCAGGCCTCTTCCACATATAAAACCTTTTTCATGTTTCTTAAACCAAGTGTTAGCAACGATTAAATTATGCTCTGTGCAAAATTGTACCAGGCGGCTTCCTCTTTCATTCCTTTTCGCCACTCCATATTCACCTACTATTTTTCCTTCTCTTCCTTTTCCTACTATCAAATTCCAGTCCCCCATGACTGCTAAAGTTTCATCTCCCTTAACTATTTGAATAATTTCATTTATCTCATCATACATCTCTTCAGTCACTTCATCATCTGTGGAGCTATTTGACATATAAACTTACACTACTGTGGTGGCCGGCCGAAGTGGCCGTGCGGTTCTAGGCGCTGCAGTCTGGAACCGCGAGACCGCTACGGTCGCAGGTTCGAATCCTGCCTCGGGCATGGATGTGTGTGATGTCCTTAGGTTAGCTAGGTTTAACTAGTTCTAAGTTCTAGGGGACTAATGACCTCAGAAGTTGAGTCCCATGGCGCTCAGAGCCATTTGAACCATTTGAACTAGTGTGGTGGGTGTGGGCTTCGAGTTTATCTTGGTTACAATAACGCATTCACTGTGCTGTTCATAGTCACTTATGCATGTTCCTATTTTTTAAATTCATTATGAACCGTGTCTCAGCGATACAGATGGCTGTACCGTAGGTGCAACCACAACGGAGGGGTATCTGTTGAGAGACCAGACAAAGGTGTGGTTCGTGAAGAGGGGCAGCAGCTTTTCCAGTAGTTTCAGGGGCACAGTCTGGATGATTGACTGATCTGGCCTTGTAACACTAACCAAAATGGCCTTGCTGTGCTGGTACTGCGAACGGCTGAAAGCAAGGGGAAACTACAGCCATAATTTTTCCCGAGGGCATGCAACTTTACTGTATCGTTAAATGATGATGGCGTCCAGTTGGGTAAAATAGTCCCCCATTCGGATCTCCGGGTGGGGACTACTCAAAAAGATGTCATTATCAGGAAAAAGAAAACTGGCGTTTTACGGACCGGAGCGTGGAATGTCAGATCCCTTAATCAGGCAGGTAGGTTAGAAAATTTAAAAAGGGAAATGGATAGGTTAAAGTTAGATATAGGGGGAATTAGTGAAGTTTGGTGGCAGGAGGAGCAAGACCTTTGGTCAGGTAAATATAGGGTTATAAATACAAAATCAAATAGGGGTAATGCAGGAGTAGGTTTAATAATGAATAAAAAAGATAAGAGTGCGAGTAAGCTACTACAAACAGCATAATGAATGCATTATTGTGGCCAAAATAGACACAAAACCCACACCTACTACAGTAGTACAAGTTTATATGCCAACTAGCTCTGCAGATGATGAAGAAATTGATGAAATGTATGATGAGATAAAAGAAATTATTCAGGTAGTGAAGGGAGACGAAAATTTAATAGTCATGGGTGACTGGAATTTGAGAGTAGGAAATGGGAGAGAAGGAAACATAGTAGGTGAAAACTTAATCATAGCTAACACTTGGTTCAAGAATCATGAAAGAAGGTTGTATACATGGAAGAATCCTGGAGATACTAGAAGGTATCTGATAGATTATGTAATGGTAAGACAGAGATTTAGGAACTAGGTTTTAAATTGTAAGACATTTCCAGGGGCAGATGTGGACTCTGGCCACAATCTATTGGTTATGAACTGTAGATTAAAACTGAAGAAACTGCAAAAAGGTGGGAATTTAAGGAGATGGGACCTGGATAAACTGACTAAACCAGAGGTTTTACAGAGCTACAGGGAGAGCATAAGGGAACAATTGACAGGGATGGGGGAAAGAAGTGCAGTAGAAGAAGAATGGGTAGCTCTGAGGGATGAAGTAGTGAAAGCAACAGAGGATCAAGTAGGTATAAAGATGAGGGCTAATATAAATCCTTGGCTAACAGAAGAAATATTGAATTTTATTGATGAAAGCAGAAAATATAAAAATGCAGTAAATGAAGCAGGCAAAAAGGAATACAAACGTCTCAAAAATGAGATAGACAGGAAGTGCAAAATGGCTAAACAGGGATGGCTAGAGGACAAATGTAAGGATGTAGAGGTATATATCACTAGGGGTAAGATAGATACTGCCTACAGGAAAATTAAAGAGACCTTTGGAGAAAAGAGAACCACTTGTATGAATATCAAGAGCTCAGACGGAAACCCAGTTCTAAGCAAAGAAGGGAAAGCAGAAAGGTGGAAGGAGTATATAGAGGGTCTATACAAGGGCGATGTACTTGAGGACAAAATTATGGAAATAGAAGAGGATGTAGATGAAGATGAAATGGGAGATAAGATACTGCATGAAGAGTTTGACAGAGCACTGAAAGACCTGAGTCGAAGAAAAGCCCCGGGAGTAGACAACATTCCATTAGAACTACTGACGGCCTTGTGAGAGCCAGTTCTGACAAAAGTCTACCATCTGGTGAGCAAGATGTATGAGACAGGCGAAATACCCTCAGACTTGAAGAAAAATGTAATAATTCCAATCCCAAAGAAAGCAGGTGTTGACAGATGTGAAAATTACCGAACTATCAGTTTAATAAGTCACAGCTGCAAAATACTAACACGAATTCTTTACAGACGAACGGAAAAACTGGTAGAAGCTGATCTCGGGGAAGATCAGTTTGGATTCCGTAGAAATATTGGAACACGTGAGGCAATACGACTTGTCTTAGAAGAAAGATTAAGGAAGGCAAACCTACATTTCTAGCATTTGTAGACTTAGAGAAAGCTTTTTACAATGTTGACTGGAATACTCTCTTTCAAATTCTAAAGGTGGCAGGGGTAAAATACAGGGAGCGAAGGCTATTTAAAATTTGTACAGAAACCAGGTGGCAGTTATAAGAGTCGAGGGGCATGAAAGGGAAGAAGTGGTTGGGAAGGGAGTAAGACAGGTGTGTAGCCTCTCCCCGATGTTATTCAATCTGTATATTGAGCAAGCAGTAAAGGAAACAAAAGAAAAATTTGGAGTAGGTATAAAAATCCATGGAGAAGAAATAAAACCTTTGAGGTTCGCCGATGACATTGTAATTCTGTCAGAGACAGTAAAGGACTTGGAAGAGCAGTTGAACGGAATGGACAGTGTCTTGAAAGGAGGATATAAGATGAACATCAACAAAAGAATGACGAGGATAATGGAATGTAGTCGAATTTAGTCGGGTGATGCTGAGGGAATTAGGAAATGAGACACTTAAAGTAGTAAAGGAGTTTTGCTATTTGATGAGCAAAATAACTGATGATGGTCGAAGTAGAGAAGATATAAAATGTAGACTGGGAATGGCAAGGAAAGTGTTTCTGAAGAAGAGAAATTTGTTAACATCGAGTATAGATTTATGTGTTAGGAAGTCGTTTCTGAAGTATTTGTATGAAGTGTAGCCACGTATGGAAGTGAAACGTGGATGATAAATAGTTTAGACAAGAAGAGAATAGAAGCTTTTGAAACATGGTGCTACAGAAGAATGCTGAAGATTAGATGGGTAGATCACATAACTAATGATGAAGTACTGAATAGAATTGGGGAGAAGAGGAGTTTGTGGCATAACTTGACAAGAAGACGGGACCGGTTAGTAGGACATGTTCTGAGGCATCAAGGGATCACAAATGTAGCATTGGAGGGCAGTGTGGAGGGTAAAAATTGTAGAGGGAGACCAAGAGATGAATACACTAAGCAGATGCAGAAGGATGTAGGTTGCAGTAAGTACTGGGAGATGAAGAAGCTTGCACAGGATAGGGTAGCATGGAGAGCTGCATCAAATCAGTCTCAGGACTGAAGACCACAACAACAACAACAACAACAATGAACCCTAGTCCTGCGTTACCCCTGTGTGGTTTTGTATTTACAACCATGTATTCACCTGACCAGAAGTTCTGTTCCTCCTCCGACAGAATTTCAGTAACTCCCACTATATCTAACTTTAACCTACCCATTTCTCTTTTTAAATTTTCTAACCTACCTGCCTGATGTGAAGTTATTTTTGTGTAAAGTAGTTGGGTCTGGGGTATCATATTTCATGTGTTTTTCTAAAAATCATTTGAATGCAATATTTGCTAGTTTTGCAAATAGTATGTTTACTCCTGCCAAAGCATCACATAGGTCCATGAAAATGGATTTTGCATTTGCTTAGTTGGTATTATACTAATAAATGATTTCATGTTTATAACTTTGTGTCTTTTCATTGCTTCATCTTTGCAGTATGACACGTGGAAGCTACTTGCTGATCTACTTAAAACTTTTTTGAGCATGTGATCTGCAAACAAAATATAGCTTATATCAGTATTATATTTTTATGCATACATGTTCTAGGCTTAATAAAGATTAAACAAAATAGCACGATATTGTGTACAAGTGGTTTGGAAAAATATTCTTTAAAATACACTACTGTCTGGTAATAATAAGGCAAATACACAGTTATTTACATCCTTAATGCAACAGTCTCAGTAAATGACAACACTGTCCATTCTTAGAAATTTATTTTCCTCAATCCATTTTGACACAAGGTCTCTTGTTACAGCCCTCATAACAGCTATAACTAAACTTTTTAATTTGACACAAATATATCAAGTACCTGTGTTCATTACATCCCGGGCAGTACAGAATTCAGGTGCTTTTCTTTGGCAGCAAAAATGAAAAGTGTTTCTGTGTTGACTGGCTTTCTAAAACAAATGTAAGAAGAAAATGGTTTAGTGATAAGTTGTTGCCATATTTACACACTTTTCTGTGAAGCAACATCCTGCTCATGATTGCTTAAATTTTTCGCTTCTAAAGTTGAAATTTCATGTTGAGCTCACCTCAGAGGCAATTTCAGATAGAGGGTAAGGAGCAGGGGAGAGTAGTGCATTGGAAGGAGTATTTCACACAGTGCTGGCAACAAACTTTTCTTCCCAGAAGCTCAAGTAGAATAATCCATACCATTCACTGTAGTTAGTAGTAATTGGCAGCAGTGAGAGAAGGCACGAAGTATACTGACTTGTACCCACATCTGCCAAGCCCAACTTGGTAGTACAGCTTACTATGAAGTTTACAGACAGTAACAAAATTCACAGGAGTACTCAAGCTCTGCTCTTTTGGCTAATGCATACCAAAAAAAAAAAAAAAAAAAAAAAAAAAAAAAACAATGGAAACATTAGTGAAAGACGCTATCATACAAGTTATTGGAATATATGGTCGAAAGCCAGAAAAATTATATAATACGTATTATAAATTTCTGAATTCATGTTGTTGTACTAAAGAAATCTTTGAAACATGTATTTACTTCCCATATGGTCCAAACATGCATGCAACAAGCATTTTCATGAAAATCCAGGCTCTAGTTATCACCTTTGCTAATAATTGAACTGCAAGGTATCTGCTTCCTTTATCTGCTTCCTTTTATCATCCTGTGGTAGTTGACAGCCTCATAGCTAACATTAATTTACATTTTTTAATCGCTGTGTTAATTCTAGTTGAACTGCATGATATACCTTGCCATTGATTTGATGTTTGTGTAGAATATATCTTACTTTTCCTTATAACCACTATTGATACCCATACATTTTGTGACTGTTTGTCAGCTCACTTACTTATCTGTTGTAGATGTGTTTTGTTTGCACTCTTAACATTTTTTACCTACCTCTCCAATATTAGAAAAGTATGAAATAACTTGCTTCAACTCATGGTCTGTACAATGCATCTGTTCATTCATTCATTCATTGTATTGTGTGGATTGCATTGTGTAGACTAACTGTCAAGGATCTGGAACGAGTAAGTTATTCATTAACAAAAGTTAAGCAGCTGTTGGAAACCATTATAAAATAATTACAAAGTATTTGTGATAAGATCGACTAAATTTAACATAGTGTGCTACCATTTTGAGAAGGTAGGAAGGAAAAAATGACAAGGTAAAGTTAATAGAGGAAAATGAGGTGAATAAATTAAAAATAACAAGAAATGAAAATGTACTAACCAATGAAACATTCATTTACAGCATATCTCATTATTGTGCCTTCTGTGCCCTTAAGGTTGACCTACACTGAATTGGGTGTTAGAATGTGCCTGGTGTAATATGAAATTATTTTGAAAGATAACCCTTAAGGTTGACCTACACTGAATTGGGTGTTAGAATGTGCCTGGTGTAATATGAAATTATTTTGAAAGATACTGCATGTGTTCATGATTTTTCAATGAAACCACTCCCCAGGAATTATAATATCATCAAAAAAGCTACCAGAGCATGAATTAATATTGAGTAACAGGCACTGTAACTGGCAGGTGAGGGTAGTTATAAACAATTCCAATGCTATGGTCATAAGCTATCAGACAATTATCAGCTCATTGAATTAATTGTGTCTTCAAATAATTTTGTACTGATAAAATTATGTCAAGTGCCAATTGTAAAGCAAGTTGGAGGAAGAAAATGAAGGTCTATTTTCCCATGAATTTGCTGCAAAAGCTCCATTGAACTCAGGAGGAGTTCATCATAAAAATCTCTTTGATATCTTCACTCAAGCATGTAGAATCCCGCAAAAGACCAAGTGGGGCAACGTAAGTAGTGTCTACAATGGTTGCCTATGTATAGTTTGAGCATATGCACAATGAAGTCCAATGAGATTATTACAGTTGTGTGCATATTTTTAAAAATCTCCTTAGTAATATACAAAGTTTTCTGTGTTTGTAATTATTAGTAGATTACCCATCCTATCTTAATTATGCTGACCAACACTGAAGTTCAACATTAATCTTGAAGTCTGTAGGTAAGTGTGTTGTGCCACATATACAATAAATTTTAAACACCACATATTCACTCTTCTGAGTCACAATATAATGTTAACAGCATGCAAAATTAGTTCATGCATAGTTTAAAAAAATAACAGTTTTAACAAAAATAACAAATTGCCAGTTTATTTTACAATAGACACTGGGAACAGTTATGTTAAAGATATGCCTGTATTGTTACATCTGGACTTGTTGGTTTTATTTCTCATTTATTCTCCTCGACGGTAACTAAGACCTCCATGCAAATACACATTTTTTTGTTCTCATAATTGTGAATTTATTCTCTTATTCAAGTTTGCATTACAATAAAACATGAATTCTAATATAATTGTATCTGGTATCATATTACTGCAATTGAAGAATATACAAAGGTGTACATTTTTTGAACACTACGTCTGTTGCTCATGACTGTACTCTTTTTTAAGTATTTAGTTGGCCATATCCTGCGATTAGTGTTCCATATTACTACACAATCCTTAAATTTATAAATGCATTGTTTATATTGTTTCTGTTTGTTAGGATACAAGTTTGGGATCTGAATGTAAGTGATGTGTCACCAGTTCATTCTGTCTGCTGTGAAAAAACAGCAACATCTATGAGGCTTTCACCAAGGCATATTAATGGAAGAGAAATTCCAACACTAGTAAGTATGTAACTGTAGTCACAATTGGTATATTACTATTTTTTTCCTTCAGAAATGTCAGATTCTGATGTTAAGGCAATAGATTATATCACCAGCTCTACTGGTAAACTTGATCTGAATGTGGTCTATTTTCTGGCCAAGAACCTGCATATTTAATGTCACACACAAAGAAATGTTATGGAGAACAACACTATAATGTCCATGGTCTAGCCCATAGCAGCAGTGCACTAAGATTGTCCAAAGAGTAAAACAAAAATAACCAAATGAGAACACAAAGTCCATCAACCATAGGATCAGTAAATGCCATCTACTCATATAACTGCCCAAAGTCTGAGTACAGTGATAGTAGCAGTGCACAACCCAGTTAGTGATGATGACTTGGCATAGATAAGGACCAAACAATGAGAAGTGGCCGTGGGTAATGTAATAATTCCAACTGCGAAGAAGGCAGGTTGCAAAATACTGACACACGTCATTTACAGAAGAATGAAAAAACTGGTAGAAACTGAGCTTGAGGATGATCATTTCAGATTCTGGAGAAATATAGGACTACGCAAGTCAATACTGGCTGTATGACTTATCTTAGAAGATAGCTGAGTAAAAGCAAACACACATTTACAGTATTTATATATACAGAGAGAGTTTTTGACAACATAGACTGGAATACACCCTATGAAACTGTGAAAGTACCTAGAATGAAATACAGGGAGTGAAAAGCTATCTAAAATTTGCAAGAAATCAGACTGCAGTGATACATTCGTAGGATATGAAAGCAAAGCAGTAGTTGAGAAGGGAATGAAAGAGCATTTTAGCCCATCCCAGATGTTATTGAATCTCTACTTTGAGCAAGCAGTAAAGGAAACCTATAGAAAATTTGTAAAGGGAATTAAAGTTGAGGGAGAATAAATTTTTTTGGAGTATGACCCTATATGGAAATTAAGCAATTCAGACATGCAGAGAACAAAAACTTTTGAAATGTGGTGCTGCAAAAGAATGCTGAAGATTAGGTTGGTACAGCAAATAACTAATGAGGAGGTACTGAATCCAAATTGGGAAAAAAGAAGAGGGATTGGTAGGTAGGACTCATAAAAAAAGGTCATCACAGAACTGACAATTTGGTAATGCAGAAAAGCATTGGGGAGGTGAAGGGTAACTGTAAAGGAAGATCATGATTTGAATACAATAAGCGAGTCAAATGGCTGTAGTTTGCAGTAGTTATGCAGAGATGAAGAGGCTTGCACAGGATAGACTAGCATGAAGAACTGCATTAAAATAGTCTTGGGACTGGTGATAATAACAACAAAATTATATAATAATTTCCGAATCACACACGGCACACATTTTACAAGCCCTACACCAAGATTGCTGCCGGATGATGCTCTTGATAAACTCAGACCATTGTCATTCACCTGGCCTGAGATGGATAAAAAAAATAAAGAAACATGTTCATGCATGCACAAAGCCCACAAAACACCAACTCAAAATCTGGCTAACACCTATCATCCATTGGAAGAATTGTTGTAGACTTTGTTGGACATTTTCTGAAATACATATGTTTAATTAAACTGGAAGCCCTTTAAAACTCCTTTTAGGGTAGAAATCATCAACAGAAATGCCATAGTGGTAACACCGGTCCCTGTCAGATCACCGAAGTTAAGCATTGTTGGGCTTGGCTACCACCTGGATGGATGACCATTCAGGCCCACCAAGTGCTGCTCAACGCAAGTGGGGTACACCAAGCCCTTTTGAGACCAACTGAGGAGTGAGTACGTTGAGGAGTAGCAGCTCCAGTCATGAAAACTGACAACAGCCTGGAGAGCAGTTCACTGACCACATTTTCCTCCACATCTGCATCCAATGATGCCTGATGGCTGAAGGTAAACAATGGTTGGTCAGTACCTTTGGGCCTTTCAAGGCCTGTTCAGATGGAGTTTATGTAGTAAGTATGCAGTCCATCACTACAGAAGTGAAACTATGGCCTATGATAACAACTTTCTCCTGTCTTGTATATCTTGCACACCAGGTAGAATAGTTCTGTCACGGCAGACTAACTCGACAATCTCATCAGTTCTTGTGGAATATTATCTATACCAAGGGCCACAAGGGCAGTTTAGTGAAGAGCAAGAATGCATTTTTACTCATAAATAATTTAGGAAACATTCCCTTTGAGTTGCTTTACTTGACTGCTCACATCAAAAGATGTTCTTTAAGCTACCTGCTAAAGTGTTTCTGATATTATCTCTGCTATGTTCAGAACAACTTATGCTAACTCAAATGGCTTATCATGTATTCCCAACTTCATATGGGAAAAGGATAAAAGCAACACAGGGCAGTACCTATGGAGGTACAATATGCATTCAGTTGTTAGTTTTCATAAATATTGGGTAACAACACTGCTGGCAGTCTGAGAGCACAATGGTGATTAAATATAGTGTTTGTGACTGAGGGAAACAACACACTATCATTGATGTACCCACATAGCCAATAACAATGAAATTTTGCTGAGTCTAATAACAAAATACAATAACTCTTTCTTGGAACATGAATCTGTGCTACTTGGTTAAGTCTGATAGTTACTCACTGAAGCACTGGAAAGTCCCAGCATGAAATTATCAGGTATTCGTAGGTGGACAATGTTCATGGTATTAGTGTACTGTGAGACAGTGAGCTTGGAGATGAAGTCTTGCAAAGGACTGAGCTGCTGTGGACTCAGATGGTGGGCTGGTAGGTACAGCCAGCAGAGGGGACAGAGAGTAGAGTGTGCTCGAGGAATGAACTCCGAGTGGTAGATCACTAGACACGGCCAGCATAGAACCCAGAGTGTACAGTATGCTCAGCAAAAGTGGTCTGATTGAGGAACCACTAAGTGTGGTCAGCATGAAGTCTGGAATATGAAGTGAATTCAGAGTGAGCGGACGACAACCTAAATACTCCTCCAGTGGAAGGATACCGCGAAGGCACGTAACTCGCAGAAGCCTCTGGCAGTGAAGCTGGCAGCACACGCTACTGTGACAGCTGCTGGAGGTTAGATTGTAAACAGCTGGTGTATTTGAGAGATGCTGCAGACTGTTTTTGTCTGAGCTCCAGAGGAAGTGTCATTAGCAGGCTAGAGCTCTGGCTGTCTACAATACAAAACTGTGTGGTTGGTGACTGTGTCACCAGAGGATACAGTACATAATGATCACATTTTTTGCTGTAACAGTAGCACCTGAGTTGGCCCATTTTAAATCTAATATTGCCCTCCATCAGAATGCAAATGTTAATTGAAGAATGTCTTCGTAACACATTCCGGTTTCGATGCTACAAGGGTTAAATTAAAATTGTTTAATAAAATTTGGCTCTGCTTCTCTTCATCTAGGGGCAGGTTTATTTACCTAAAATGTGTCACTAATTTACAATAAACTGTTGAATGGTTACTGATAACTGGTCAGAATTCCACTAACTGCTAGATTGAAATGTAGGTGCAGGTTTTAAATAACTAACACAACTACAGTTGATTTAAGTTTTCACAAACCAGTGGAAACAACATGTGTTACTGTCTCTGATGATCAACACAAGCTATTGTGCAGCAGTAAATGATATGACTCGAGCCCCCCAATGGTGGATATCAATGCACCATAAATTTAATAGACTAATAAACTAGCCCCATAAACAGAGGATCGTTCCATTGGTGGGGTGATTTGTGTGCCTCAGCAATACATATAGCTGTACTGTATGCCAGACAAGTGTGTGATTCCTGAAGAGGGGGAGCAGCCTTTTCAGTAGTTGCAGGGGCAACAGTCTGGGCGACCAACTGATCTGTCCTTGTTACATAAACCAAAACAGCCTATCTGTGCTGGTGCTGCGAATGGCTGAAAGCAAGAGGAAACTACAGCCTTGATTTTTGCCAAGGGCATACAGCTCTAATGTATGGTTAAATGATTATGGCACTGTCTTCAGTAAAACATTCTGAAGGTGAGATAGTTCTCTATTCGGATCTCCATGTGGGGACTATTCAGGAGGATGTCATCATCAGGAAAAACAAACCCGTCATTTTACAACTCAGAGTGTGGAATGTTATATCCCTTAATCAGGCAGATAATGGTTAGGTTTAACTTAGATATAGTGAGAATTAATGAAGTTTGGTGGTTTGATGCAGCTATCCATGCTGCTCTATCCTGAGCAAGCCTCTTCAACTCCATATAACCACTGCAACCTACATCCTTCTGAATATGCTTAATGTATTCATTTCGTGGTCTCCCTCTGTGATTTTTACCCTCCACACTTTCCTCCAGTACTAAATTGGTGATTCCTTGATGCCTCAGAATGTGTCCTACCAACTGATCCCTTCTTATAGTCAAGTTGTGCCACAAATTCCTCTTCTCTTCAATTCTGTTCAGTACCTTCTCATTAGTTACATGTTCTACCCATCTAATCTTCAGCATTCTTCTGTAGCACCATATTTCAAAAGCTTCTATTCTCTTCTTGCTTACACTGTTTATCATCCATGTTTCACTTCCACACATGGCTACACTCCATACAAATACTTTCAGAAAAGACTTCCTGACACTTAGATCTATACTCAATGTTAACAAATTTCTCTTCTTATGGCTTTCCTTGCCATAGCCAGTCTACATTTTATATTGTCTCTACTTCAACCTTCATCAGTTATTTTGCTCCCCAAATAACAAAACTCATTTACTACATTAAGTGTCTCATTTCCTAATCTAATTCCCTCAGCATCACCCGACTTAATTCGACTGCATTCCATTATCCTCGTCATGCTTTTGTTGATGTTCATCTTATATCCTCCTTTCAAGACAGTGCCCGTTCAACTGCTCTTCCAGGTCCTTTTCTGTCTCTGACAGAATTACAATGTCATTGGCAAATCTTATAGTTTTTATTTCTTCTCCATAAATTTTCATTCCTACTCCAAATTTTTCTTTTGTTTCCTTTACTGATGGCTCAAAATACAGATTGAATAACATCGGAGATAGGCTGTCTCACTCCCTTATCAACCAATGCTTCCCTTTCATGCCCCTGGACTCTTATAACTGCCATGTAGTTTCTGTTCAATTTGTAAATAGCTGTTTGCTCCCTGTATTTTACACCTGCCACATTCAGACTTGAAAGAGAGTTTCCAGTCAACATTGTCAAAAGATTTTTCTAAGCCTATAAATGCTAGAAACGTAGGTTTGCCTATTCTTAACCTATCTCCTAAGATAAGTCATAGGGTCGGTATTGCCTAGAATATTCCAACATTTCTTCAGAATCCAAACTGATCTTCCCTGAGGTCAGCTTCTACCAGTTTTTCCATTCATTTTTAAAGAATTCCTGTCAGTATTTAATAACTATGACTTATTAAACTGATAGTTCAGTAATTTTCACCCCTGTCAATGCCTGCTTTCTTTGTGATTGGAATTATTATATTCTTCTTGAAGTCTGAAGGTATTTTGCCTGTCTCATACATCTTGCTCACCAGATGGAAGAGTTTTGTCACGGCTGGCTCTCCCAATGCTATCAGTAGTTCTAATGGAATGTTGTCTACTTCCAGGGCCATGTTTTGACTTAAGTGTTTCACTGCTCGGTCAAATTCTTCACGCAGTATCATATGTCCCATTTCATTGTCATCTATGTCTTCTCCAATTTCCATAATATTGCCCTTCAGTACATTGCCCTTGTACTGACCTTCCATATATCCCTTCCTCCTGCATTCCCTTCTCTGCTCATTACTGGTTTTTCCATCTGAGCTCTTGATATTCATACCTTTTCTCCAAAGGTCTCTTTAATTTTCCTCTGGCAGTATCTATCTTGCCCCTAGTGATATATGCTTCTACATCCTTACATTTGTCCCATAGCTGTCCCTGCTTAGCCATTTCACACTTCCTGTTTTATCTTATTTTTGAGACGTTTGTATTCCCTTTCGTCTGCTTGATTCACTGCATATATATATACGCACATAAAAAAAAAAGTTGTTCATCACCTTGGTTCTGAGAATTCCGGAATCTTCACAGAAAATTGTAATAGAGACCAACATAAACATCATTTCCACCCTTTTTATTGCTCATGAAAACCACACATTGGGTGTTGTACCACCATACAGTGAGACCTTCAGAGGTGGTGGTCCAGATTGCTGTAAACACCAGTACCTCTAATGCCCAGTAACATGTCCTCATGCATTGATGCATGCCTGTATTCATGATGGCATACTATCCACAAGTTCATAAAGGCACTGTAGGTCCAGATTGTCCCACTCTCCAATGGCAATTTGGCATAGATCCCTCAGAGTAGTTGGTGGTGGGTCAAGTCCTCCATAAACAACCTTTTTCAATCTACCCCAGGCATGTTGGATAGGGTTCATGTCTGGAGAACATGCTGGCCACTCTAGTTGAGCGATGTCATTATACAGAAGGAAGTCATTCACAAGATGTGCATGATGGGCGCGCAAATTGTTGTCCATGAAGACAAATTCCTCGCCAATATGCTGTCGATACGGTTGCACTATCAGTCGGAGGATGGCATTCACATATTGTACAGCCATTACAGTGCCTTCCATGACCTCCAGTGGTGTACACAGGCCCCCCATAATGCCACCCCAAAACAGCAGGGAAACTCCACCTTGCTGCACTCGCTGGACTGTTTGTCCAAGGCGTTCAGCCTGACCGAGTTGCCTCTGAACACGTCTCCAACAATTGTCTGGTTGAAGGTATATGCGACACTCATCACTTGGATGCTTAAGATCATAGCAGTTTTGCACCCTAAAACCATAACAAAAATAAAAAAAATAAAAAAAACATCACTGAAGAGAACGTGATACCAATTCTGAGCAGTACATTCAGCACGTTATTGGGCCCATCTGTACCGCACTGCATGGTGTTGTGGTTGCAAAGATGGACGTCACCATGGACATCGGGAGTGAAGTTGCGCATAAGGCAGCCTATTGCACACAGTTAGAATCATTACATGACATCCTGTGGCTCTACGAAAAGCTTTATTCAACATGGTGGCATTCCTGTCAGGATTCCTCCAAGCCATAATCTGTAGGTAGCTGTCATCCACTGCAGTAGTAGCCCTTGGACAGCCTGAGTGAGGTATGTTATCGACAGTTCCTGTCTCTCTGTATCTCCTCCATGTCCCAACAACATTGTTTTGGTTGATTCCGAGATGCCTGGACACTTCTCTTGTTGAGAGTCCTTCCTGGCACAAAGTAACAGTGCTGACGTGATCAAACTGTGGTATTGACTGTCTAGGCATGGTTGAACTACAGACAACACAGATTGCGTAACTCCTTCCTGGTGGAATGACTGAAACTGATTGGCTGTCAGACCCCCTCTGTCTAATAGGTGCTTCTCATGCATGGTTGTTTACATCTTTGGGCAGGTTTAGTGACATCTCTGAACAGTCAAAAGGACTGTGTCTGTGATGCAATATCCACAGTCAACATATATCTTCAAGAGTTCTGGGAACCGGGGTGATGCAAAACATGTTTTGATGTGTGTATTTTCTACTTTCATCAATTAACTTCAAAATCTCTTCTGTTACCCAAGGATTTCTACTAGCCTTCATCATAGAGGTTATAAATGCAAAATCAGATAGGGGTAAAGAAGGAGTGGGTTTAATAATGAATAAGAAAATAGGAATGCGGGTAAGCTACTATGAATGGCATAACAAATGTTTTATCATTGCCAAGATAGACACAAAGCCCACACCTACCACAGTAGTACAAGTATATATGCCAACTATCACCGCAAATGTTGAAAAAATTTAAGTAATGTATGATGAAATAAAAGAAATTATTCAGATAGGTAAAGGAGACAACAATTTATTTGTGATGGGGACCAGCATTCGATAGCAGGAAAAGGAAGAGAAGGAAAAATACAGGGTATCTCACGTAAAACCGGTACACCTCATACCTGAGATTCAAGGAATAATGAAATAACTAAAAAAGAATAGGTAATAGTAACATGAAAAAACATGTAGTTACCTGTATACGGTAAATGCTGGAAGTGGTGGGCATGGGTATCCAAGAATTGCGAGTTTCACATGATGAGTAATAGTAACAGGCTGTAATTCAGCCACTGTGGTGGTGTTAATTTCTCTAGTAATGTTCTATCTAAGATCATCTGTTGTGCGAGGACACCTTATTGGAATAATGTATACAGCTTCTCTGCATCTGTTAATTACTCATTGAAAGAGTCAAAGATCTCTAGATATCTGGCACTGTTTAAGGTATAATTGAAAAATATGGGGCCAATAATGTGATTCCGGGCAACACACACCAAACAAGTATCTTCTCCTAGTGGAGAAGTTCTTCATACAGAATATGTGGGTTGTCCTGCGACCAATATCTGAAATTCTGTGGCTTCACATAACCTGAAAATTGAAACCAGGCCTTATCTGAAATGAGGTAAAGCAAGGGGTCTAAGTAACCGTTAGCAATTAATGTTAACAGCTAGATAACATGATGAACTCTTTTTTTTCCTGATCCTCAAATTTTAACTTGCACCACACTCGAATAATGGGCTTTTAATTTTATATCTTTTAGTACATTATGACACGATGTACAAGTTACACCAGATTGCCCATGTCCTTACCATGCGAATTCTGTGTGTAGTTTCAGGGTTCCTCATTGTCACTCACCTTTTCCTTCGCACATTCTGAATGAATTTTACAGCCCTCCATTTCTTTTACGGATCTTGTATAGTGCTGGTCATGGGGAGTTTCCTACCACGATACTTCACTTCAAACATCTCCTTACATTCCTCGATGAGGCCTATCTCTATGTAACACTTCACAGTATCAAATCCCTGTTCTAAACCAAACTGCCCCATTTCTGCAACAGCAATATGAGCTTCTCGCAACAACTGAGACACAAACAAACAGCTGTGCTTGAGTTTCCAACGAAACACAGTCTACCCAACATTTGACACAATGTTGTCACTTCACAAGCAATTCGACTAGAGATGATTAACCAGGATGTGAGGCCTACCGGTTTTATGTGGGACATCCTGTAGTGGGTCAATATGGGCTGGGATCTAGGGGAAAGGAATGAGAGAGGAAACTGCCTAGTAGAATAATTTAATCGTTGCTAACACTTGGTTTAAGAAACATGAAAATGGTTGTATATGTGGAAGAGACCTGGAGACAATGGAAGGTTCAGATTGAATATATAATGGTAAGACAGAGATTTTGGAATCAAGTTTTAAATTGTGAGACATTTCCAGGGACAGATGTGGATTCTGACCACAATTTATTGGTTATAAACTGTAGATTAAAACTGAAGGTATGGCAAAAAGATAGGAATTTAAGGAAATGGGACCTGCATAAACTGAAAGAACCAGAGGTTGCAGAGAGTTTCAGAGAGTGTATTAAGAGACAGTTGACAAGAACAGGGGAAAAGAATATAATAGAAGGAGATTGGATAGCTTTGAGAGATGAAATAGTGAATGCAGCAGAGGATCAACTAGGTACAAAGATGAGGGCTAGTAGAGATCCTAGTATAAAACAAGAGATACTGAATTTAACTGATGAAAGGAGGTAATAAAAATAAATGAAGCAGGTGGAAAGGAATACAAATTTCTATAAAATGGCTAAGCAGGAATGGCTAGAGGACAAACTTAAGGATGTAGAAGGAAATATCACTAGGGGCAAGATAGATGCCACCCACAGAAAAATTAAAAAGACCTTTTGGGAAAAAGAGGACCACTCGTACGAATATCAATAACTCATATGGAAAACCAGTCCTAAGCAATGAAAAAATACCCCATCCGGAAAGGCTTTGGAAGGCCCAATGGGACTGACTGGCCGCCGTGTCATCGTCAGCCCATAGGCATCACTGGATGTGGATATGGAGGGGCACATGGTCAGCCATATGTCAGTTTATGAGACCGGAGCTGCTACTTCTCAATCCAGTAGCTCCTCAGTCTGCCTCACAAGGGCTGAGTGCAACTTGCTTGCCAACAGTGCTCGGCAGACTGGATGGTCAGCCATCCAAGTGCTAGCCCAGCCCGACAGCGCTTAAATTTGGAGATCTGATGGGAACCGGTGTAACCACTGTGGCAAGGCCGTTGGCCTGAAGCAATGAAGGGAAAGCAGAAAGGTGGAGCAGTGTGTAGAGGGTCTATACAAGGGAGATATACTTGAAGACAGTATTATCAAAATGGAAGAGGAGGTAGATGAAGATGTGATGGTAGATATGAAACTGCACAAAGAATTTGATAGAGGACTGAAAGGCCCAAGTCAAAAAAAGGAGAGCCAGCCACGTCGAAATTCTTCCATCTGGTGAGAAAGATGTAGGAGACAAGCGAAATTCCCTCAGACTTCAAGAAGAATATAATAATTACAATTTCAAAAAAAAAAAAAAAAATTAAAACAAGTGGTAACAGTTGTGAATATTACCAAACTATCAGATTAATAAGCCATGGCTGCAAATTACTAATATGAATTCTTTACAGAAGAATGGAAAAACTGGCAAAATCTGAACTCAGGAAAGATCAGTTTAGATTCTAGAGAAATGTAGGAATATACAAGGCAATACTGACCCTGTAACTTCTCATAGAAGACAGGATAAGGAAAGGTAAACCCACTTTTATAGCATTTGTAGACTTAGAGAAAGCTTTTGACAATGTTGACTGGAGTACTCTCTTTCAAATTCTAGAGATGGTATGATAAAATACAGGGAGAGAAAGGCTATTTACAATTTGTACATAAACCAGGTGGCAGTTATAAGAATTTATTGGCATGTAAGGGAAGCAGTGTCTGAGAAGGGTGTGATAGAGGGTTGTAGCCTACCCCTGATATTATTCATTTTGTACATTGAGCAGGAATGGTGGAAAGAAATGCAGTGGAAGAAGAATGGGTAGCTTTGAGCGATGAAATAGTGAAGGCAGCAGTGGATCAAGTACGTTAAAAGACAAGAGCTAGTAGATATCCTTGGGTAACTGAAGAAATATTGAATTTAATTGATGGAAGGAGAAAATATAAAAATGCAGTAAATAAAGTGGGCAGAAATGAATACAAACTTCTCAAAAATGATATCAACAGGAAGTGCAAATTGGCTAAGCAGGGATGGCTTGAGCACAAATGTGAGAATATAGAGGCATATATCACTAGGGGTAAGATGGATACTGCTTACAGGAAAATTAAAGAGATCATTGGAGAAAAGAGAACCACTTGTATGAATATCAAGAGCTCAGACGGAAACCCAGTTCTAAGCAAAGAAGGGAAAGCAGAAAGGTGGAAGGAGTATATAGAGAGTCTATACAAGGGCAATGTACTTGAGGACAATATTATGGAAATGGAAGAGGACGTAGATGAAGATGAAATGGGAGATGTGATACTGCGTGAAGAGTTTGACAGAGCACTAAAAGACCTAATTTGAAACAAGGCCCCAGGAGTAAAAAGTGAAATGGGTAGGTTAAAGTTAGATATAGTGGGATGCTGAGGGGATTAGATTAGGAAATGAGACACTTAAAGTAGTAAAGGAGTTTTGCTATTTAGGGAGTAAAATAACTGATGATGGTCGAAGTAGAGAGGATATAAAATGTAGACTGGCAATGGCAAGGAAATCGTTTCTGAAGAAGAGAAATTTGTTAACATCGAGTATAGATTTAAGTGTCAGGAAGTCGTTTATGAAAGTATTTGTATGGAGTGTAGCCATGTATGGAAGTGAAACATGGACGATAACCAGTTTGGACAAGAAGAGAATAGAAGCTTTCGAAATGTGGTGCTACAGAAGAATGCTGAAGATAAGGTGGGTAGATCACGTAACTAATGAGGAGGTATTGAATAGGATTGGGGAGAAGAGAAGTTTGTGGCACAACTTGACTAGAAGAAGGGATCGGTTGGTAGGACATGTTTTGAGGCATCAAGGGATCACAAATTTAGCATTGGAGGGCAGCGTGGAGGGTAAAAATCGTAGAGGGAGACCAAGAGATCAATACACTAAGCAGATTCAGAAGGATGTAGGTTGCAGTAGGTACTGGGAGATGAAGAAGCTTGCACAGGATAGAGTAGCATGGAGAGCTGCATCAAACCAGTCTCAGGACTGAAGACCACAACAAGAACAACAACTGAAATTCTGTCGGAGGAGGAACAGGACTTCTGGTCAGGTTAATACATGGTTATATATACAAAACCAAACAGGGGTAATGCAGGAGTAGGCTTCATAATGAATTTAAAAAATAGGAAAATGCATAAGTGACTATGAACAGTGCAGTGAATGCATTATTGTAACCAAGATAAATGCAAAGCCCATACCCATCACAAGTAGTATAAGTTTATATGCTGACTAGCTCCACAGATGATGAAGAGACTGAAGAGCTGTATGATGAGATAAATGAAATTATTCAAATAGTTAAGGGAGATGAAACTTTAATAGTCATGGGAGACTGGAATTTGATAGTAGGAAAATGAAGAGAAGGAAAAATAGTAGGTGAATATGGACTGGCAGAAAGGAATGAAAGAGGAAGCCACCTGGTACAATTTTTCACAGAGTATAACATAATCGTAACTAACACTTGGTTTGAGAATCAAGAGAGAAGTTTTTATACATGGAACAGACCTGAAGACACTGAAAGGTTTCAGATCCATTACATGATGATAAGAGAGAGATTTTGGAATATATTTAAATTGTAAGACATTTCCAGGGGCAGATGTGGACTCTGACCACAATTTATTGGTTATGAACTGTAGATTAAAACTGAAGGTATGGCAGAAAGATAGGAATTTAAGGAAATGGGACCTTCCTGAAAAAACTAGAGGTTGCAGAGAGTTTCAGTAGGAGTATTAAGGAACAGTTGACATGAACAGGGGAAAAGAATACAGTAGAAGGAGACTGGGTAGCTTTGAGAGATATTGGGTAGCTTTGAGAGATGAAATAGTGAATGCAGCAGAGGATCAACTAGGTAAAAAGACAGGTGCTACTAGAAATCCTTTTGTAACACAGGAGATACTGAATTTAACTGATGGAAGGAGAAAATATAAAAATGCAGCAAATGAAGCAGGCAAAAGGGAATACAAACATCTAAAAAATGAGATTGATAGGAAGTTCAAAATGGCTAAACAGGAATGGCTAGAGGACAAACATAAGAATTTAGTAGAATATATCACTAGGGCAAGATAGATGCTGGCTATAGAAAAATTAAAGAGACCTTTGTAGAAAAGAGGACTACTTGTATGAATATCAAGAACTCATTTGGAAAACCAGTCCTAAGCAATGAAGGGAAAGTAGAAAGGTGGAAGGAGCATATAGAGGGTCTATACAAGGGAGATATGCTTGCGAACAGTATTATGGTAATGGAAGAGGAGATAGATGAAGATGCGATAGGAGAAATGATACTGTGTGAAGAACATGACTGAGCACTGAAAGACCTAAGTCAAAACAAGGCACTGGGAGTAGACAACATTCCATCAGAACTACTGATAGCTCGGGAGATGACCTCAGGGAAGACCAGTTTGGATTCCGGAGAAAAATGGGAACATGCAGGGCAATACTGACCCTGCGACTTCTCATAAAAGATAGGTTATGGAAAGCCAAACCTACATTTATAGCATTTGTAGACTTAGAAAAAGCTTTTGAACAAGTTGACTGGAACTCTCTTTTTCAAATTCTAAACGTCTTATGGGTAAAATGCAGGGAACAAAAGGCTGTGTACAATTTGTACAGAACCCAGATGGCAGTTATAAGAGTCGAGGGGCATGAAAGGGAAGCAGTGGCTGAGGGAGGGTTGTAGCCTATCCCTGATATTATTCAAAGTGTACATCGAGCAAGCAGTAAAGGAAATCAGAGAAAAATTTGAAGTAGGGATTAAAGTTCAGAGAGACGAAATAAAAACTTTGAGGTTTTCTGATGACAAAATTAGATTAGGAAATGAGACACTTAAAGTTGTAGATGAGTTCTGCTATTTGGGCAGCAAAATAACTGATGATTGCCAAAGGAGAGAGGATATAAAATTTATACTGCAATGGCTAGAAAAGATTTCTGAAGAAGGTAAATTTGTTAACATTGAATATAGTCTTTTCTGAAGGTATTTGTCTGGAGTGCAGCCATGTATGGAAGTGAAATAGGATGATAAACAGTTCAGACAAGAAGAGAATAGAAGCTTTTAAAATATGGTGCTACAGAAGATTGCTGAAGATTAGATGAGTAAATCACATAACAAATGAGGAGGTAATGAATAGAATTGGGAATCAAGAAATTTGTGACACAATTTGACTAAAGGAAGCAGGCGCGACACAAAATGTTGAAAAAGTTTATGCCTTTTGGGGACTGCAGCAGTCACTGTGGTCTGATTGGAATGCATTAAATGAGTAAAATTTCATCTATCTCTTTAATGGTTTCAGCTGATATAAGCACTATTTCTGAGGATGTGGATGGTTCACAAAGAAACAACCTTTTTTCCATTGCTCATTGTTGGCCATAACAGCTTATACTGATATGTATGTGCATGTGCATTTTGTTTTTGTGTTACAATCCTGTGTGGTTTGTTAACATCCACCATAGACTGAAACTTCGAATTTGCATCTTAATGTCCGCTGAATTGTATTTTTTTGAAAGGTGAAACTGTGTGCCGGACCAGAACTTAAAACCAAATTTTCACTTTTTGCAGCTGATGGTGTATTCTACTTCATGGACTGATATGTTTATAATCTACCAGCATATCCCCACTCTTTTCTCACAACTGCATAAATGATAGATAAGATATGGGGGCAAAGATAGTAACAGTGGTATTGAGATTATTTTCATAACTAGGCACTCTGTGTAAGAGTATGTATTAAAATTAAGTTAATACTAGATTAAAACTGTTTGTTACATTTATAAGTTACAGCTTTCAGTTAGAGTGATACATGATGCATGAGACAGCAGAATATTGGTCTGAAAGGTATATTTAACTGCAGAATGAAATGAGAAGAGACAGCCACTCACCTGCGGATGATGTGTGTGTGTGTGTGTGTGTGTGTGTGTGTGTGTGTGTGTGCACATGTGTTGCATAGACACATGTACCAGCTCAGAAAATTGCTGTAGGTTTTGGATATTTGCTCATTTATAGTCTAAATATTTTGTCTCTCTCCAACTCTCTCTCTCTCCTCACACACATACAAATAAATATAAATGCTCGCCCTGTGACATTCCCTGTAGCATGGCACTATGGTAGCACTGCATGTGCTTGTCATAGCACATTAGTATGGCTGGACCATGAGGGGGAGGGGGGGGGGGAATTGAGCATTGTTCATTTTAAATATTTTTAAATTTTTTGGGCAATAAAATTATTATTATTATTATTACAAATTCAAATTATTGTTAATTAAAGTGATTTTAACAAAGGAATCACTATTTCATTAGAAAGAATATACTTGTAAAACAGAACCTTTAAAACTTGCAAGATAGCTAATTAAATTTGGGTGCTCTTTCAAGATGTGTTTTTGTCCAAATATCCTAATAAGCAAGGTTAATTAAGAGACAAAAACACACACACACAATACCAACTTTTCAAATGATAAGAGACAAAAATACCAAATGTAATAGGCAGATTACAGACAGAAGTGGTGCCTGTAAGGCATGATCACTAACAGCATATCATAAGGCTGGTCGAGGCTCCTAGCAGAGATATCAACCAAACCTGGCATGCACCAGATCTGCCCAGGCTATGCAGACACACGCCAAACCTGATGTGAGGGACCAAATTGTAATTGACTTTTAGAACACATCAAAATTCTTAAGACAAGTGAGAAAATGCATATTACAACCACTCTTTTTAACGTAATTCAGAAAAAGGGGCGTCTCAAGAGAGGTTGCATCTTTTAACAGATTCAGATGTGAAATTCCAAAAGGTGGCCCAAATAGCCAAACATTCTTTAAAAAACTTATATTGGGTACACTAGCCTGAAAGTGACAATATATAAAGCCCAGTCAACAGGTGAACACAATAAAACAGAATAGAAGCCAAAAGCAAAAACAAATTACTTCCAAGAGAGGGGCTGGGCATAGTGTTGCTAGGTCGACATGAACACGCCAAAGGTGCACTAAATAAGCAATATGCACATGTGTCAAAATAAGTAAGAAAGTGATGCACCACAACAGGGCAAATGGGCAAGCTGCCAAATAATATTCCAAGAAATATGCTAAACATTCCACTGCCCGGATCTGAGGAAAACCACCAATGCATGAGGATAATTATGGTACTCACCCATTCTTAATAAGTGCAGGAGCAGGAAGGTTTCTTCCTCTAGATAAACCAGCACCAACAGTGAGATCTGGAAAACTGAAGTTGCAATAGGCCATCTGAGCATGGCATGTGTATGCTGTTTTTCCTTACTCACCCTGCGAGCTCCAAACAGAGTTATTCAGTACTGAGTGCCTCATAGCCAAATAGAGTGCCACCAACCTTTTTCAGTGGCAACCGCCAGAAATCACTCCCCGTGCACTGCCCCATCCTTCTCTGTCCAAACAAACCAAAGAGAGCCCCACATCACAGCACCAAAGTCACACTCAGGAGTCAGGCATGAGGTATCGACCTTGCAGCATATCTCACCTGACCGTTCTTGAGTGGGAGATTTGACAGAGATGGCATGTTTGTGGAAAGGAGAATAGAGGGAAGTATAAGAGGAAAGGAAGGGTGGGGAGTTAGGTGATTAAGTTTGATTATTTAGTTTTGCTACAATTTCAGATAAGTAATTAAATAGTCACATTGTGTTCCAAGTAATATCAAGCAATCGTGTTTTTCAGGTCCTGTCATTTGAGGATGGAACCATGGAAGTTCATCAGTTAAGAAAAGAATTTTGGAATCACTCTCAGAGTGATTTTAGAGATAAAATTAACAACTTTTTGAGGTATACTGGTGTCTTCTAATATGAAGTAGACCTGGTCCCATACACAAATATTTCATTGTTGGTATTGGTTATATGAAAATCATGTACTGTAGATATAATTTAATTTTGTAAATATGAATGCATTTATATGAATATTGTGTCAGAGATTTCTTTTGAACCAGTAGACACTCACATGTTTCTCAGTTTTGTTATTGCATGTGAACCAGACTGTGACCTGAAATTTAATACATCAGAGTATGTATCCATGATATTTTTGTAGGCTTACATAAGTGTGATTTATATGTATATACTCTGTATGTAATATCAGAACACATTGTTTATATAAGTTGTTATTAATACTGAAAACTATGGTCCAGTTGTCTGATAATGACTAATGTGTTCTATTAAAACTGCCTTACATGCTTTCAGGTTCCCCATGCACTTATGAGTTGTAATGGAATCCATATTGAATACAGTTCTTTTTGTCTATTTTGCTTTATCCACCAAAACAAAATATTGATACTATAACTGTGAATATATTTATTTTTGGAAAAGCTTTTAGCTTTTTGTCTCATGAGGAATGTTTGTTGTAGAAATGAATGAACGAATGACTACCTTATTATATCCAAATCGAAAACTGATGCTGAGGCAGAAACAAAAACTGTTTCTGCATCCAACTGCACTTTTCAATTTGTGGATATTATTATTGTAAAGAAAGATTTGCAAGTTTCATTACACAGATTCATCCATCTTCAAGGTACATTCTATCTTGGTAGATACACAGCTCATAGCTGCCAGGATGACTTCCCAAAGAAGATGACACTGATAGTCTAGGTCTTCCGTCATGGGTCATTGTGCATATGAAACACCAGTTCTGTTGTTCAAAAAGGCAGGTGTCTGCCTGGTTGTGGCAGTGAAGCTTCAAAACCAGGCCAGCCAAAAGAAAAGCTTACCCAAAACTGTAATTCTGGAGGCGAGGGGGGGGGGGGGGCATTTTTTAGTTTTGCTGCCAGATGGCAATACAGTTTTCAGATTCCATGACAAACGGCCCTGGGTACATTTGCTATTAGTCAGTATCCAACATCATCACATTCTGGCTTTCGATTCAAGCTTCAATTTGTGAAGTTCTTTCTGCCCTTGAGTCAAATAAGAATTAACTACCGCTGCACATTCACACCATGAAAATGGATAGGAAGAGCCTGTGGAACATGTCCAATAGCTGGGGCATTAGATGAAGAAGTTCTTGACCTCCGTGTGCTTTTGAAGTATGCTCAGTCGATCTTCACTCATAGTATCAGTACTTCAGGTGTCAACAATAGGGGCAAAGTATTGCCAAAATCATCTGATATGTTGTAAGAGTGCTGACAAATCAGAAAGTCTCTGTTAAGGTGAATTACCAGTGTGCACTCACTCTGGTGGTTCACATTGCAAATTGAGATGGCTCTGCTGCCTTTTCAGGCTGCAGTTGTGATAATGACAATACACTGACCAAGACAGTTAACAATATGAATTTAATCACAGAAATCAGGCTTTTACAGCCAGTATTTGTGTTATTGCTGATCAGTGGTAGACTAAGCCCATCAGAGGTCCAAAGCAGTGAAACTAGATGAGGCCCATAGTCTGCTTAGAAATTGATGTATTTGTAGTGTACATTTTGTAAAATATGGTGATGTAATGGCTGACCAAAAAGAAAATCAAGTATTTATAATATGTGTACTCCATTTTAGTAATTGTACATTCTTAAAGATATATTGAGAAACTTATAATATGAATCAGCATTTAGCACAGCAAACATCTGGTGGAGTACAAAGAAATAATAAGCAATAGAATAACAAACTTATCTTATATACCTGGAAACAAAGAATGCACGGTTTTGCATCCTTAGTACAAGATGGTAGTTATTATTGATACCATATCTTGCCTTCAGTTATGGCTGTCACCAGCCCACACACAGTCTGGCATCCAGTGCGCAGAGGCTGTGCACATGTGTAAATTCTCTTATGTTGTATTTTGATATTCTCTTAGTTTTTCCCTTTGATCACCCATTTCTTTAAGTAGTTTGTGTTTCATTCTGACTAAGGTGACGGTATCAGCTTCATATTTACAGTTTGGAGTGAATTCTTATTATTATAACTAAACAAGTGTTAAGTGGTTTATGATCTTTTATTAGAGTTTCTCCATGTTTCTATTGCAGACTTGTTTCACCTAAAGGTGGCCTTATAAGTGCACAAAATCAGTTGTGATTTAACAAATAAATCTTTTAAAACTGAAGCATTTTATATCTGATTTCACAATGCTCAGTTCTGGATGTCCTGTCAACCAAATTTTAAGATATTGTTATAATCTGATACAGCAGTGCACCCTCTCAGTCAGTCAGTTATGATTTCACTGCATTATAGTATTGATATTACTATACATCATTGTTTAGCTCTGGATTCACTCTGTCTTACCATTTGATATTGGTTTACTTAGTGGACTTATTCTTCCAGCATATCGTCACTGTTGTTTGTCCTTCTCTGTTGTTATCTTTCTGTTTCACTGTTGACACTCAGCCGAACATCCAGGCCCTGTAGGTCTGTGAGTCATTCCCAGGCTTGTCAGACACCAGTGACTGTATAAAGTACGTTTCCATGCCTTTATATAAAGTATGTTTCCGTGCCTTTATTTTACTGACATTCTCCATGACATCATTGAAATCTATTTCATTTGTAACTTTTCTTTCATTTGATAAAATGAATAGATTGGCTAGCCATTCTTGATTGATCACAGAGCTATGGCAATTTTTGTTATTTTCAGATTAGAAAAGCTTCTCTTGCATGATGCAATTGAGACACAAATAGTCAAGAAGTATTGGATTATAAGTGATGTAAAAAATAATATTTCTGTGAAGTCCCATTTAATTACAAATTGAAGGATTTCATTTTTGGGGACACCTGTTCCTTATCAGGGTCACTGTAAATTTCTACCAGATTCTCCAGTGCTTTAGCCAGAGCACCATCAGAAGCTTCAAGCATAAATTTTGTTTCAACAATTTGGAAATTTTGTTGATGTCCTTCATGGACCTGTGTCATTGTGACAATTCTTGTACAAATCAGTCTGTGCATTCAAACACTGATAGGTGATCTTCTCCTTCAGTCAATAAGCCCAGCATTATGAGCTAGTTCAGCTGGCATTGATTCTTTTTCCACTCAACAGTCAATGTTAATGACTATATGATTGCATTTTTAGGTGCCAAAAGTAACATTGTGTATAGCTGTGGTTTGATCCGTCACTAAAAACTCATTCATGGTTTTTAATTTGGTGAGCCCTTTATCGAAAATCATTTTTGGAAATTTTAGATATGTAAATTGGAGGCAGAGGGGGGAGAAAGGGAAGAAATTGGAGGGACTAGTGCTGTCAGCTGCATCAAGACTTGACACAGAATCAGTGACAACAAGCAAAAATGTGTGCCAGACTGGGATTAAAACTCAGGATCCTCTGCTTAGTACACAGTTGCATTAACCACTGTGCCACTCAGAACACAGTGTTGATCGTAACTGCAGATACCATCTTGGCATGCATCTCAGCCGACCCACAGTCCCACCCAGCATCACCTTTCTGCAGTCCCTGTCCATGTCCTCCATGCTCATTACTCAGATTCCTGCAGGAGGTCGGACGTAGTTGTGCATCTCCACTGAAGATAGTGGATGCACTGCCCGTGTAGGCAAATCAGTTATATGAATGTATGGTGTCTGTTCTTTCAGGCACGTCTGAAAGGGCAGAAGCTATGCATTCATATAATTGATTCAGCTAGATGGACAACATATCCACCCTTCTTCAGTGTGGGTGCACAACTACATCCAATCTTCTGTGGAAAACTCAGCGTAGCAAGCACTGAGGACATGGAGAGGGACTGCGAATAGGTGGCAATGGGTGGGAATGTGTGTTGGCCAAGAGGCGTACCAAGATAGTCTGCACAGCTGCAATAAACACAGTGTTCTGGGTGACACAGCGGTTAACGCAGCTACCTAATAAGCAGGAGGTTGTGCGTTTGAATCCCAGTCCGCTTGTCGCCACTGATTCTGTGTTGAGTCTCAATGCTGCTGACATCACTAGTCCCTCCCCTTTCCTTTCTCCCCACTCCATCTTCCATTTACATATAATGTATCACAGCTGCAGATGCTGTGTGGTGTCAGTTCTTTCAGATATGTCTGAAAGAAATGTGCCAAAATGTGAAGTAGTTCAAAAAGATAAAATCACATACATCTGGAAGGACCAAGCTTTCTGTAGATCCAATATCAAAGTTTGCCTTGGATGGCTCTTGCATATCTTCCAAAGTGCTCACAATGGTTTCTACATTTTCTTTCATGACTTTAACTGAATTGTTATGAGCACTCCATTGAGTATCATGTAATTGTGTCAGACTTTCTGCTGCCTTTTTCTGCAAGTAATTCCCATGTACAGAATGAATATACCTTCTCTACAGTTCCAAAGTAGGGCTTGCTAGAGGTAGCATTTGAGAATGCACAAACTCCTCGAAGAGTTAAGGTATGATTAGCACATGGATTGAACAGAGATTTTGGATTAACTTCTGGATTTTTTTGTTGTGCTCCTCCTTGTACTCCTGACATTGACGAGGCATTGCCATAACCTGAGCTATGCACAGCACAATATCCTTCCCATCTTTTCTTTTTCCAGCTGCTGTTTGACTATCTTTTGACATATGCTCTGCAGTCTTTCCTGACATAAAGAAGAAACATAAGACAGATTTTTGAATTTTCACATTTTTGTCTTTTACTTGAATATATATGATGAATTGACTCAGTTTGTCAGTTCTTCTGCTGCTGTCAAAAATTATTCTGTGATGTTTAGCCTTTTTGATGTCTGCAATAGTTTATTATTTAACAAGTTCACCCAAAATAAAAAGAAATGAATGTTATATCCCTTTTGACAAATAAGAAGGTACGGTACTCTCTTTGACCCACAAGCAGACTCTTCAAGTTTTAAACTTTTGTCTTTCAATACTGGATCATATTTCTCCATCAACTGCACCAATTCTAAGGAATTTCCTCTGTTTCCTGATGAAACATCTTCTCGATGACCACGGAGAGCAAGGTTTTCCTTGGCTAAAAGTAATGTTATATCTAAAAGCCAATGTAAGATGTTTCTCCATTTCTTGGTCCCATCATTAACAAACTTTTTATTATCTTTGTCAATGGTTTTATTAAGTTTACATTATTTACTTCTATTTACACACGTCAAATTCCGTAGGACCAAATTGAGGAACAAGTCTCCAAGGTCATGGAATGTGTCAGTACATGAAATTACAACATAAAAGTAATAACAGATAAAAATAAATCTTCATGAACCCAAAAAAAAGTCGTTCCATAAGTTTCAGTAAACCCAATCAACAATATAATAAGAATCAGCTTAATTTTTCAAACAAACTCCTCGACAGAATAGAAGGAGTGACCCATGTGGAAACTCTTCAGTTTCGATTTGAAAGCATGTGGATTACTGCTAAGATTTTTGAATTCGAGTGGTAGCTTATTGAAAATGGATGCAGCAGTATACTGCACATCTTTTTGCACAAGAGTTAAGGAAGCCCGATCCAAATGCAGGTTTGATTTCTGCCAATTATTAACCGAGTGAAAGCTTCTTATTCTTGGTAATAAGCCAATACTATTAACAAGAAATTACAGAAGGAATATATATATTGAGAGACCATTGTCAAAATTCCCAGACTTGTGAACAGGGGTCGACAAGAGGTTAGTGAACTGACACCACTTATTGCCCGAACCGCCTGTTTCTGAGCCAAAAATATCCTTTTAGAATGGGAAGAGTTACCCCAAAATATAATACCATATGACATAAGCGAATGAAAATAAGCAAGGTAGACTGATTTTCGTGTCAAACGATCACTCACTTCTGATACCGTTTGTATAGTAAAAATGGCAGTATTAAGTCTTTGAACAAGATCCCGAACATAGGCTTTCCACGACAGCTTACTATCTATCTAAACACCTAGAAATTTGAACTGTTCAATTTCACTAGTCATATGCCTGTTCTGTAAAATTAAAATGTCAGGTTTTGTTGAATTATGTGTTAGAAACTGTAAAAACTGAGTCTTACTGTGATTTAGTGTTAGTTTATTTTCTACAAGCCATGAACTTTCATCATGTACTGCACTATTTGAAACCGAGCCTATATAGAGTGATTCGTATTTCTCTAAATTTGATTGATATTCAGGCTATGATTCATGCTTTGATATCTTTGGATTCAATTTCCATCACTGACAGAATCAAGAAATATATTTATTTTTGTTGGTATCACCCTCAGAGGCAAATAATCAACAGCAAAATCAGTACAGTTTGTTTGTTGATGGTGAGTATAGCACCCATTTCATTAAATAATTAGTCTTGTTCAAATGTGAGTGAAACTATGGCGAAGTTAAACAACACAGCGTTCCTTTAGTTCCTTCACCTGGTCATTCTATAGATTCAAAAGGTCCTTCCTTTTTTGATATACTCACTATCGTTTTCAAGAATCACAGTTCTGGTATGCTCTGGATCATGTGTTAGCCAATGTTCATAATCATTGGGCATAGATCTGTGTTCATAGTATAACATCAATAGTTATCTGTAGGCTGGAGCCTGATTTAACAGTCTGATTATTCTTTCCTTCACCATCTTTATTTCCTCCGCAAATGGAAAGGTTATTATCTAAAGATCCAGTGAGTGGTTTAGCCTGTCCAGTTTTTGCTTTTCTTAACTTCCTTATCCGAGAGTGCTATGGGTGAATTCTCTTCACTAAGAAAAAGATTTGTAAGATTATTTCAGTGACAGATGATTGCCTACATGTCCATTAAAAGTAATTTTTTCTCTCTGAGTAACATATAGGCTCGTAGAAGCAAAGTAGTTATGCATCATCATGATCCTAAATGCATGACATTTTTCAATAAATTTTGTGTATAGCATTTATACTGTGGCTTACAATAAAGTCAGTTTTCTCAGTGGATAAAAAGATTATTGTTGCATACTGAGTAAGAGGTACACACAAACACCGCAAGAGGTCACCACCACACAGACAAAACTATTCGCTCCTGCTTCCACACCAATTTCTGCAGCACATTCTGTACATCTGCCAATAGTGTTGACAGGTGATAGGAAACACTGTCAACCATGGACTACTTTGCTTTCAGCCTGTACTTGCACACATGGGCATTCTTCCATCAACAGGCTTAAAACAAAACATGCCATGGACATACACACACAGTTCCACACCATCAATTAGACAATTGAGACACTACCTGTAGTTAGGTCCATACAGTACCCTGAAGACTATCTTCTGGCTTACCATTCATTATTAACAGAGACCTAGAACCAGTAACAGAGTATCTGCAAACATTACTGTCAGTGATACTAGCAAGAGAGAGCAAAGGGTGTTTCGATATCATTGTGTTACGTTGAAGACATCAAGTGCCATGCATATCACTGTGCCAAAGTTAAGTACTAAACACTGTTAATAAATGTTATTTGTTATTTCTTATTGTGCTGCCATGTCTTTGTTATAGTCGATGGTTTTATTACATTCCAAGCCCATAGAGATTGATTTCTATTTCTCTAAATTTGATAGATATTCAGGAAACACAAGCACGCTGGTTTGTTTCCCCCACGATTGCCGCTGTATTGTTAATGATCAATATCTGCCTTACAGTCTGATTTATTGTAGGTGGTCTTGGCAGAGGTTCCCGAAAGTGAGAGCACCTCTGTTGTCAGAAAACCCATGCTTGTAGCTGGAAAATCTTTCAACATTTGCTGCAATTACTGGAGCGTGCACTTTTATATTTTACAAATAGACATTACGTTTGCTTGAATATCTATACAATCTATCAATTTTTTTTGTTTCAATATCAATGTGTGATAGAAGGACACTGCAGTGACAGGACAATGACACAAGCTGATGAACCATCAATTCCGTTTATTTTCAGTATGTATGAATACATTCTTGAACAACTTTTTTCATTAAACCTAGAAGCACATGCATTGTTCGTTTTTAGTAACACTAAAAGAATGAACGGTTGTGTCATAAATGGACATTAAACACAACACGTACAAAATGAAGAACAGGGCTTATATGGGACTAACAGAAAATAACGTACATGGCGGAAAAACAAAATCTGTGAGTCTAAATACAAGTTTTACTAAAATTACCTTACACTAATAGCTTTTTTATGCTTATAACACTGACCAGGTATTAAAAGTGCACTGAAGAAAATAATAGGAGAAAATGATGAGCAGATAATAATGTCTTGAAAATTTATTTATCACGTATGTGGGAGAAATGATTTGCCCACACTGACACGAAAGCCTGCGGGCGTCGCTGGATCTATTGCAGCTGTTTTACAACCAAGTAAGATGACAACACATTGCTGAAGGGAAGGTGATATAGTTGAGGATCTGTATCAGGAAGTTATTCGCCTGATCTCTCTTATCATGATAGTTCCAGCATCCACTGAGAGATCATGCAGCATCCTGAGACAACATAAAACTTGCTTTAGATTAATCATGAGACTTCCTCATATTCTTTTCCTTCATGTTCATCAAGACGGAGCTGGGAAAATTGTCCTATGGACGTCATCAAAGAATTTGTTTCGCGAAATGTCGAAAGGAAAGCTGCGTTCTGGAACTGCATGTAAAATTTCCAGTCTCGAAAGAAACGAAGAAAATGAGTTCATCTTTCCAAAGAAATTATTTCTTTTCTTGTTTCTATTAAGGAGTGATGCACAATGTTTGTAAATAATGACCGACTGATACTGCGATCTCCAACAAGTTTTCTTCCTTTTTTTAAGCAGTCCCTAAGCAAAGTAAACGTACGGCTCCCAATTATATGATGCGTCTTTCAAAATTAAAACAAAAAAAAAAACATTCTGAGGTAGTGCAGCTGTGTCATGGCATCACTTGTACAAAAAAGAAAGAAAGTGAAATCTATGCGAACTGCGCATAAAACGTTGTTTCGCAGTATGTATTTACTGATTTGAAGAGGCGCGTTGCGCCGCGCACACTCTCGCGGTAGTTTTCTGAAGCTTAGAGCCAGCCAACTGCAGATTGGGACCTTCTGCCCTCATAAGCGCTGTGTGAAAGGCTGAGCCGTTGGTTTCTACATGCTTCATATGATGAAGGTAGAGCCACAGCTAGTCTGACTCAAAGCTTCATGTTCCTTCCGCCAGACAGCAGTAAAGTGCAGGACCTATAGCAGCACGATCTGCCATCTAGCGATCATGTTGAATACATTGGGGCGCAGATTTCTTGTAATCCAGTTTTCAATCTTCCTGCAAATTAATGTTAATGCATTCCTAAACGCTAATTAATGCATAATTAAATCGAATATATAAATAATACACTTGAATATCGTTATAAATAGCTATATGTAATTTGAATATAATTATGCCATTCGAGTTTGAAGCTGTTGTTGTTGTTGTTGTGGTCTTCATTCCTGAGACTGGTTTGATGCAGCTCTCCATGCTAATCTATCCTGTGCAAGCTCCTTCATCTCCCAGTACCTACTGCAACCTACATCCTTCTGAATCTGCTTAGTGTATTCGTCTCTTGGTCTCCCTCTACAATTTTTACCCTCCACACTGCCCTCCAATGCTAAATTTGTGATCCCTTGATGCCTCAGGACATGTCCTACCAACCGATCCCTTCTTCTAGTCAAGTTGTGCCACAAACTTCTCTTCCTCCCAATCCTATTCAATACCTCCTCATTAGTTACGTGATCTACCCACCTAATCTTTAACATTCTTCTGTAGCACCACATTTCGAAAGCTTCTATTCTCTTCTTGTCCAAACTATTTATTGTCCACGTTTCACTTCCATAAGTGGCTACACTCCATACAAATACTTTCAGAAACGACTTCCTGACATTTAAATCTATACTCGATGTTAACAAATTTCTCTCCCTCAGAAATGCTTTCCTTGCCATTGCCAGTCTACATTTTATATCCTCTCTACTTCGACCATCATCAGTTATTTTGCTCCCCAAATAGCAAAACTTCTTTACTATTTTAAGTGTCTCATTTCCTAATCTAATTCCCTCAGCATCACCCGACTTAATTCGACTACATTCCATTATCCTCATCATGCTTTTGTTGATGTTCATCTTATATCCTTCTTTCAAGACACTGTCCATTTCATTCAACTGCTCTTCCAAGTCCTTTGCTGTCTCTGACAGAATAACAATGTCATCGGCGAACCTTAAAGTTTTTATTTCTTCTCCCTGGATTTTAATACCTACTCCAAATTTTTATTTTGTTTCCTTTACTGCTTGCTCAATAAACAGATTGAATAACATCAACCCTGTCTCATTCCCTTCCCAACCACTGCTTCCCTTTCATGCCCCTGACTCTTATAACTGCCATCTGGTTTCTGTACAAATTGTAAATAGCCTTTCGCTCCCTGTATTTTACCCCTGCCACCTTTAGAATTTGAAAGAGAGTATTCCAGTCAACATTGTCAAAAGCTTTCTCTAAGTCTACAAATGCTAGAAACGTAGGTTTGCCTTTCCTTAATCTTTCTTCTAAGATAAGTTGTAAGGTCAGTATTGCCTCACGTGTTCCAACATTCCTACGGAATTCAAACTGATCTTCCCCGAGGACGGCTTCTACCAGTTTTTCCATTCGTCTGTAAATAATTCATATTAGTATTTTGCAGCTGTGACTTATTAAACTGGTAGTTCTGTAATTTTCACATCTGTCAACACCTGCTTTCTTTGGCATTGGAATTATTATATTCTCCTTGACGTCTGAGGGTATTTCACCTACTCACCAGATGGTAGAGTTTTGTCAGGACTGGCTCTCCCAAGGCCGTCAGTAGTTCTAATGGAATGTTGTCTACTCCCGGGGCCTTGTTTCGACCCAGGTCTTTCAGTGCTCTGTCAAACTCTTCACGCACTATCGTATCTCCCATTTCATCTTCATCTACATCCTCTTCCATTTCCATAATATTGTCCTCAAGTACATCGCCCTTGTATAGACCCTCTATACACTCCTTCCACCTTTCTGGTTTCCCCTCTTTGCTTAGAACTGGGTTTCCATCTGAGCTCTTGATATTCATACAAGTGGCTCTCTTTTCTCCCAAGTTCTCTTTAATTTTCCTGTAGGCTCTATCTATCTTACCCCTAGTGAGATAAGCTTCTACATCCTTACATTTGTCCTCTAGCCATGCCTGCTTAGCCATTTTGCACTTCCTGTCGATCTCATTTTTGAGACGTTTGTATTCCTTTTTGCCTGCTTCATTTACTGCATTTTTATATTTTCTGCTTTCATCAATTAAATTCAATATTTCTTCTGTTAGCCAAGGATTTCTACTAGCCCTCGTCTTTTTACCTACTTGATCCTCTGCTGCCTTCACTACTTCACTCCTCAGAGCTACCCATTCGTCTTCTACTGTATTTCTTTCCCTCATTCCTGTCAATTGTCCCCTTATGCTCTCCCTGAAACTCTGTACAACCTCTGGTTTAGTCAGTTTATCCAGGTCCCATCTTCTTAAATTCCCACCTTTTTGCAATTTCTTCAGTTTTAATCTACAGTTCATAACCAATAGATTGTGGTCAGAACCCACATCTGCCCCTGGAAATGTCCTACAATTAAGAACCTGGTTCCTAAATCTCTGTCTTACCGTTATATAATCTACAGTATCTGATACCTTTTAGTATCTCCAGAATTCTTCCATGTATACAACCTTCTTTTATGATTCTTGAACCAAGTGTTAGCTATGATTAAGTTATGCTCTGTGCAAAATTCTAACAGACGGCTTCCTCTTTCATTTCTTAGCCCTTATCCATATTCACCTACTATGTTTCCTTCTCTCCCTTTTCCTGCTGTCGAATTCCAGTCACCCATGACTATTAAATTTTCGTCTCCCTTCACTACCTGAATAATTTCTTTTATTTCATCATACATTTCATCAATTTCTTCGTCATCTGCAGAGCTAGTTGGCATATAAACTTGTACTACTGTAGTAGCCATGGGCTTCGTGTCTATCTTGGTCACTATAATACGTTCACTATGCTGTTTGTAGTAGCTTACCCACACTCCTATTTTTTTATTCATTATTAAATCTACTCCTGCATTACCCCTATTTGATTTTGAATTTATAACCCTGTATTCACCTGACCAAAAGTCTAGTTCCTCCTGCCACCAAAATTCACTAATTCTCACTATATCTAACTTTAACCTATCCATTTCCCTTTTTAAATTTTCTAACCTACCTGCCCGATTAAGGGATCTGACATTCCATCCTCCGATCTGTAGAATGCCAGTTTTCTCTCTCCTGATAACAACGTCCTCTTGAGTAGTCCCCACCCGGAGATCCGAATGGGGGACTATTTTACCTCCGGAATATTTTACCCAAGAGGACGCCATCATCATTTAATCATACAGTAAAGCTGCATGCCCTCGGGAAAAATTACGGCTGTAGTTTCCTCTTGCTTTCAGCCGTTCGCAGTACCAGAACAGCAAGGCTATTTTGGTTAGTGTTACAAGGCCAGATCAGTCAATCATCCAGACTGTTGCCCCTGCAACTACTGAAAAAGCTACTGGCCTTCTTCAGGAACCACACGTTTGTCTGGCCTCTCAACAGATACCCCTCCGTTGTGGTTGCACCTACGGCACAGCTATCTGTATCGTTGAGGCACACAAGCCTCCCCACCAACGGCAAGGTCCATGGTTCATGGGGGGAGGAGTTTGAAGCTAAGAGGCATTATTTCACAACAGCAGGGCTATAGCTACAGAACAAAAACACTAACGTATTCAACACGTTGAGCATCTGTTTTGCACACAAAGGTTTAGTATTTCTGTTCATACTCGTTACGTTCGCTTAATACAGTTCTGTATAAACATGACGTAGTTATTGCGAGGTCAGGTAATTGACAGTATATAGCTGTCTGCACAGTATTATCCCTAAGGGAAAATTCAGTTGACTGTGAAAACAGCAAATATGAACAAAGTAAATACGTTATTAAAAACGCCATTTAGCAATAGGACTCTCAGATAAAAAACGCTAGGTAGGCCACTCCAGAATCTGAATCTGTAGCAGCAAACAAAAAATCGATGCCGTAAGTTCAGTCCCCAAATTTACGAAAAGAAGAAATGGATTTGTTGTTGTGAAGAAAACAACACTGTTTTTCGTTTTCCGAGTGTGTTATTTGGGGGAGATGTTCGTTGGTGTAAGACCGGAATAACTGATATTAGGCATATATGTTCTAAACTGAAAGTACACGAAATGTCAAAGCGACACATGAATAATGTGCTTAGTCTTTCATTTTTAGGCAAAACCAACTTTCATTAGAAATTAGATTCGCAGTATAGACAAACAACTGACAGCCACAGCAAACGTGTAGAAAAGAATATTGAATTTTATTATAAACTTTATTGGGTTCTGTGGTGCTTTGGAACTGGCTCTCAGTGGGCACGATGAATCTGATGCCTCTCAAAATAAGGGGTTTTTCGCGAGGTAATTCAGGTCAGTGCGGGACTGTGTGAAGATCTTCAAGCATCAGTTTTCAAAGGCATTTCTAAGACTGTTCAGAACGAACTACTGCAATGCACGTTGGAAGTGTACCGTGATGAAGTTCGTAAAAAAATAAAACATGCCCATTATTTATGTTGCAATAATCGTGGATGAAGGCACAGATTCGTCTTCCGAATTTCAATTGGTTATTGTTTTGCGTTACGTTGTTCAGGGGAAACCTGTTGGAAAATTTATTAATCGAGGAAGTCAGAATGCTCATACTATAGCTGGGAGTGCCTGCCCGGTTGGCCATGCGGTCTAAAACATGGCTTTCCGGGCTGGAAGGGGCGCCGGTCCCCGGCACTAATTCGCACGGCGGATTTGCGTCGAGGTCCGGTGAGCCGGCCAGTCTGTGGATGGTTTTTAGGCGGTTTTCCATCTGTGTCGGCAAATGCGGGCTGTTCCCTTTATTACGCCTCAGCTATACTATGTCGGCGATTGCTGCGCAAACAAGTTCTCCATGTACGTGTACACCACCATTACTCTACCACGCAAACACCGGGGGCCGAACCGCACAAGAACCCTGGGTTCGGCGTGTAGCGGCGGAGGGGTGAAGTGGACTGCGGCAGTCATCGTGGGGTTGTGGACCACTGCGGCTGTGGCGGGAACGGAGCCTCTCCGTCGTTTCTAGGTCCCCGGTTAATATAACATAACATAGCTGAGAGTATCCTGAAAGAAATTGAACCACTAACTGGCGATGATCGAGCATAACTAATAGCTCAGAGTTACGACGGCGCAAACGTTATGCGAGTGTGTGAGACGAGATAGAATTACCATTCACGAGTAGAAAAAGATGTTTTTGAAAACGGGGAAAAATCTTATTACTGTTAATAGAAGTCACCGAAACAAGTGAGAGCATAAAACTATCTCCTACCATTGCAAAAGCTGGTTCATACAAACAAAGACTCGAATTCATTATCTGGCTACCATTGTCCTATAAGATAATGCCTCACTCATACGTACTTTTTAATCAGCTACAGAAGAAGATGCGTACTTTTTAATCAGCTTCAGAAGAAGAAAACCGAACCGACCGCAGCAACGCAAGACGACAAGAACATTGAAGCGGTAATGCAGAACATCAGAGATGACATTGACTCCATCCTTAACGTCATTAGTTTGGAAAATGATGAAATGATGCCTATCAAGAAGCCACGGATTATTGATGGGCATAAAAAAAGAGATGCTTAGGAAGTGTGCGATGCCATCCTTCCTGTCAGTTCGCTGGACATCTCATTGCAGCCAACTTATTAGATGTAAATCAGTTTGACAATACATCACAGATTTTCCTGACAAATACTTTGAAATTAAAGACACATATACGTTTCTGGAAAAAAGAAAAATGAATGGTGAACTTCAAGTCTTCTATGCTAGGCCTGAGTTGAGAGCAGGTGCATTTCTTTCGCTGCTTCTAGAGGATTAATTTCGTGACACGTTCGCCGAGACTGTTAAAGTATTGAAACTGCTAATCACGACGCCTATCTCGACATCAGAAGCTGAGCGGCGCTTTTCAATGCTCAAGAGAATTAAAATGTTCCTGTGAAAAGTGATTCTTGTGTAAAATTGAACGTTTCAATCTGAGATGGCAGATTTATTTGCCAACAAGAAGGAGCGATGAATCGATTTACAATATCGTTCCTACTAATTATTTTGAATCTGTCTTCCCAAAGTCATGGAGTTGCTGCTTCTGGTGAGTACAATGCCTTTAGTTTTAAATGTTGGTAATTTGATTAAATTTGCTTCACAAAATCCAGACTACAAGTTCGATTAATTTATATATGCTCTATTATTCCTAGTACTGGCATTCATGCTACAGCGAACGCTTTTCTGGTAGTCGGCCGCGAACGTAAAACAAACGAGGAGCTCTGGCTGTCGAGGAAAGAAGAGCGGAGCGAGGGGAGAAGCCACGCCTCCCTCTCACAGGGCTGGCAGCCTACGTCCTTCTGTACTCCTGGGAAAGCATAACCGATGTAATAATGTACTGTGGATAGCTGATTCCATCTGGTGTTGTGAGAGTCATATTCGAACCCTGTGACAGAGCAACATTGCTCTCTGCACTCATTTCAAAACAAGAAAAGAAAACAACTCAGAGGAAAGCGGAGCACATAAATCATTTGGTAACGGCTAGAGCGCAATTGTTAGCTAAGGTTGGTGGTGTCGTTACGTTGTAGTTGAGGCCCGATCTCCACCGGTATCTTAAGCAACAATACATCAAAACGCCCCGTGCTTACTACTGCCACGTTAAAGTGACCGAACATACCCTGTGAGGAATGAAGAATTATACTGTTGATACACTATGTGATCAAAAGTATCCGGACGCCTGGCTGAAGTGACTTACAAGTTCGTGGCGCCCTCCATCGGTAATGCTGGAATTCAGAATAGTGTTGGCCCACCCTTAGCCTTTATGAGAGCCTCCACTCTCGCAGGCATACGTTCAATCACGTGCTGGAAAATTTCTTGGGGAATGGCAGCCCATTCGTCACGAAGCGCTGCACTGAGGAGAGGTATCTATGTCGGTCGGTGAGACCTAGCACGAAGTCGGCGTTCCAAAACATCCCAAAGGTGTTCTATAGGATTCAAGTCAGAACTCTGTGCAGGCCAGTCCATTACAGGGATGTTATTGTCAGGTAACCACTCCACCACAGGCCGTACATTATGAATAGGTGCTCGATGGTGTTGAAATTGCCATACCCGAACTGCTCTTCAACAGTGGGAAGCAAGAAGGTGCTTAAAACATCAGTGTAGGCCTGTGCTGTGATAGTGCCACACAAAACATGAAGGGATGCAAGCCCCCTCCATGAAAAACACGACCACACCATAAACACCACCGTCTCCTATTTTTACTGTTGGCACTACACACGCTAGCAGATGACGTGCACCGCGCATTCGCCATACCCCCACACCATGCCACATTGTGTACCGTGATTCGTCACTCCACACAACGTTTTTCCACTGTTCAATCGTCCAATGTTTACGCTCCTTGCACCAGGCGAGCCGTCGTTTGGCATTTACCGGCGTGATGTGTGACGATGAGCAGCCGCTCGATCATGAAATACAAGTTTTCTCATCTCCCACCTAACTGTCATAGTACTTGCAGTGGATCTTGATACAGTTCGGAATTCCCGTGTGACGGTCTGAATAGATGTGTGCCTGTTACACATTACGACCCTCTTCAACTGTCAACAAACGACGTCGCCCTGTACGCTTTTGTGCTGTGCGTGTCCCTTCACGTTTCCACTTCACCATCGGATCGGAAACAGTGGACCTAGGGATGTTTAGGAGTGTGGAAATCTCGCGTGCAGCCCAAGTGACACCCAATCACCTGACCGCATTCGAAGTCCGTGAGTTCCGCGGAGGGCCCCATTCTGCTCTCTCACGATATCTAATGACTACAGAGGTCGCTGATATGGAGTACCTGGCTGTAGGTGTCAGCACAATGCACCTAATATGAAAAACGTATGTTTTTGCGGGTGTCCGGATACTTTTGATCACATAGTGTATACGTGCGCATGTGTGCATTTGTGTGTGCGAGAGAGATTTTCAGAGTTAGCGTTACGTTTTACACCTGACGCAGACAGCGAAAAAGATAGCTAAAAGCAAACTTCTCCCTCACTCTCTCTCTCTCTCTCTCTAATGCAAACACTTGCTATCATGTTCTACAGGAAAATATCAATCTCTAACTGTGCATAAGAAGAGCGCTGTTGTAATAAGTGTTTATTTCTGTTTCTCTATACGTTTTGTTTGACATAATATCTTATGAAATATATGAATTATCGACAAAATTCCGTAATACGTTCGATGCTACCAAACTAATTTTTTTTATTTTATTTTTTATTTATTTATATATATATATATATATATATATATATATATATATATATATTTTTTTTTTCACCACCAATGAAATGCCTAAACGGCCGCCACTGGTCTCATTCACATTAGACGAAATCAGTGAGTAGATTTGTCTGCTCCACAAACACTAAAAAATAGTTGTTAACACCAGCTTTTACGATAATGACCGTCTCACCGTATTAGAGGACGCTATTTCCGTCAGCATTCGTCACAGAGTGCGTGAAGCGCAGTCATGACTCTCTTATAAACGGGATAGTGTTAAGTCAAGCATCTCTCACGCTGATGACCTTCTCAAGTCCTGCCTCTTCTCCTTCAGACGATGTTGCAAGCATCGAGGCGGGGAAGTACGGGCTGATTCAGTTCTGGGAACTGGGTGTGGAAGTGCGTGCATCTGGAGTAGTTGCCAGACACAGTTCGCAGAAAATCCAACTTAGAGACTGATGGCTTAAAAAAATAAGCGGGACAAGAATCTGAAAGTCGTGACAGAAAGAAAAATATATAAATTTTCAATCATTAGAATTTTCTTTATAGTATACTGACGGAAAAAATCGCAACAACAAAAAAAATAATTGTCTAGGTAACATGTGTAAGTGGTTAACATCGCACGATCATGGGTCAATGTAAGCGCGAGATAAGCCATTGCAAATGTGAAATGCTGGTACATTAATAACCAGTGTAACAGCCAGAATCTTGAATGAAAGCATGCATGCATTGTGTTGTACATTTTATGGGACGAAGTTCTAGATTAGATTAGTACTTGTTCCATAGATCATGCATACGACACTTCGTAATGATGTGGAACGTGTCAGGTTAATAAAAGGTGTCTATACAAGATATTACATTACACAAAATATTACATGACACTTAATATTTTTAATTTTTTTTTTTTTTTTTTTGGTGGGGTTTGGGGAAATTACCCACTTACTATATCTAAAAATTCATCTAATGAGCAGAAGGAGTTGCCATTAAGAAATTCTTTTAATTTCCTTTTAAATGCTATATGGCTATCTGTCAGAGTTTTGATGCTATTAGGTAAGTGATCAAAGACTTTTGTGGCAGCATAATTTACCCCCTTCTGAGCCAAAGTTAGATATAACCTTGAGCAGTGAAGATCATCCTTTCTCCTAGTGTTGTAGCCATGTACACTGCTATTACTTTTGAATTCGTTCAGATTGTTAATAACAAATTTCATAAGTGAATATATATATTGTGAGGCTACAGTGAAGATCTCTAGCTCTTTAAATAAGTGTCTGCAGGATGATCTTAGATGAGCTCCAGCAATTATTCTGATTACACGCTTTTGTGCAATGAACACTCTTTCACTCAATGATGAGTTACCCCAGAATATGATGCCATACGAAAGCAGAGAATGAAAATATGTGTAGTAAGCTAATTTACTCAGATGTATATCGCCAAAATTTGCAATGACCCTAATGGCGTAAGTAGCTGAACTCAAACGTTTCAGCAGATCCCCAGTGTGTTTTTTCCAGTTCAACCCCTCATCAATGCATACACCTAGAAATTTTGAATATTCTACCTTAGATACCGATTTCTGATCGAAGTCTATATTTACTAATGGTGTCATTCCATTTACTGTATGGAACTGTATATACTGTGTTTTGTCAAAGTTTAATGAGAGCCCATTTGCAGAGAACCACTTAATGATTTTCTGAAAAACATCGTTTACAGTTTCACCAGTTAATTCTTGTCTGTTGGGTGTGATAGCTGTACTTGTATCATCGGCAAAAAGTACCAGCTTTGCATCTTCGTGAATATAGAATGGCAAGTCATTAATATACAGGTTGTTACAAAAACGTACGGCCAAACTTTCAGGAAACATTGCTCACACACAAATAAAGAAAAGATGTTATGTGGACATTGTGGTGTCACCGCCAGACACCACACTTGCTAGGTGGTAGCTTTTAAATCGGCCGCGGTCCTTTAGTATACGTCGGACCCGCGTGTCGCCACTGTCAGTGATTGCAGACTGAGCGCCGCCACACGGCAGGTCTAGAGAGACTTCCTAGCGCTCGCCCCAGTTGTACAGCCGACTTTGCTAGCGATGGTTCACTGACAAATTACGCTCTCATTTGCCGAGACGATAATTAGCATAGCCTTCAGCTATGTCATTTGCTACGACCTAGCAAGGCGCCATTATCATTTGCTATTTACCTTGTGATGCATGTACCATCAGACCAATGTTCACCCATTATGGATTAAAGTTAAGTATTCCAGAAGCTACGTACTTTTTTACTAGACCCAACTCCTTTAACTGTTCCAGACCTCACGCCAGCCTGCGTGAGCTTAAACGCGTGCCTTTCGCTGAGGATTGGCGACGAGCCAATTCGCGTTTGTACCAATACAGACTGATATACTTGTGTAATGGCTTCGCCACAATCTCCAGATGTACTGTCCGAATTTTATCGCTTGCAGAATCAGCAGACGCAGGCCTTACTGGATGCCATTGGACAGCTCGTCCAGGGTCAACGTGCAATGCAAAACGATGCGGCAGCCACCGCTTCACCGCTCACGCAGCCACAACACGTTGTTGCACCACCTTTTCGTCCTTTTGATGCGGCACTGGAAAGCTGGACGGAGTGGTCCCGCCAATTTGGATTCCATCTCGCCGCCTACAGAATTCAAGGTAACGAGCGGCAGCCTTTCTTATTATCGTGTGTCGGAATGTCCACGTACCATGTGATAGTGAAATTATTTCCCCGATGCGACGTAGCAACTCTGTCCTGCGACGAAATTTTGTCTGCATTAAATGCATATTTCAAAGAATCAGTCAATGTAGTTGCCAAACGGTATACGTTCTTTCGTACAAATCGTACGGCCGGTCAGACTAATCGGGAGTGGGTTGCAACCTTGCAAGGCCTTACTAGGGATTGTGTTTTGAGTGTGACTGTGGACTCCCTTATTCAGATACTATGGTATGTGATGCAATTGCACCGAACGTTGCTGATGTTCGTATATGGGAACAGATTTTGAAACTAGTCAATCCCTCCCTTCAACAAGTGATGGACATATTGTATCAGCAGGACACACTTGACTTTGCTCAGGCATCATTAGAAACTTCGCCACCCGTGTGTCACGTTAACCAGCCCGCCGGGCGAGCTGCACGGAACAGTAAACAGTCCTCGCGCCCGGCCGTGCCGAAGCCACCTGGCCCTCAGCCACGTGTCCCACATCGGCAAGCAAATGCAGTGAAATCATGCCCGCGGTGTGCTACTAGACATTCGCGTGAGAATTGCCCGCCACGCCAAGCTATTTGCTTTTTCTGTAATAAAAAAGGACATGTTCAAAGTGTTTGCCAGAAAAAGCTCTGATCGGAAGCTCAAAACCATTCCAGGCCCTTTGCATCGTGCCGGAATCGAAATCGAACCAAGGATACTCAGGCTCGCGACACTTCGCCTATGGAAATTCATGTAGTTCATGCCATTCCGCCCAGTGCTACACTCTCTAACAGTGACTGTGTTCATCCCACAAATAGTGTGCATCGACATCGCCGGAATTCCCGTCCAGTCGCAAGTGATTCTGTACCAGTGTCAGTTCACGTTGCACGAGACAGTCACTCTTGTCGTCAGCAGGACAATAAACTTTTTGTAGATTTGGACATAAATGGCAAAGCGATAACATTCCAGCTCGATACCGGAGCTGCAGTTTCACTGATCAATCACGACACGTACCGAAAGCTGGGCACACCTCCATTGTGTGCCGCAAATGTTAAGCTAACTACATATTCAGGACAAGCAATACCTGTGTTAGGACAGTGCAGCCTTCTTGCAACATACAAGGGACAAACAAAACTTGTGTCATTGTACGTCCTTCGTTCTTCTTCTGCAGTGAACTTGTTTGGTTTTAGATTTATTTCAGTTGTTTAACTTGTCTATAGTCAATCAGGTCCTATCAGTGAACCAGACTGTGCCTTCAGACAGTGTTTCTCGTCTATGTGAAGAGTTTGCAGACATTTTTGCACCGGGCCTTTGTTGCGCTAAGAACTATAAAGCACATTTGGAACTGAAAGTAAACACACAACCGAAATTTTTCAGAGCACGCAATGTTCCCCACGCATTGTGTGATGAGGTCGCGAGAACATTAAACAATTTGGAATCACAAGGTGTGATTGAACGTGTGCAGGCTTCTCTCTGGGCATCACCCTAAGTAATTTTGCAACAACTTTCTGGAAAATTGTGACTTTGTGTGGACCTCAAGGCAACAGTGAATCCACAACTAGTGATTGCAACTTTTCCTTTACCCCGCCCGGAAGATCTTTTTGACAAACTGTGCCCGGGTAAATATTTTTCGAAGTTGGATCTAGCAGATGTGTACTTGCAAATACCGGTAGACGAAGAATCCCAGCGCGTTTTGGTGGTTAACACGCATCTTGGTTTGTATCGATTCAAACGACTGCCATTCGGGTGTGCATCCGCCCCTGCATTGTTTCAGCAATATCTCCAAACTGTTTGTGCGTCGGTTCCTACTGCAGCAAACTATCTGGACGATATTGTGATCTCCGGAAAGACGGAAGAAGAACATTTAGCCAATCTCAGAACATTATTTCAGGTCTTGCGACAAAATGGTCTTCACTTGCGGAAGGACAAATGTGTGTTTTTTGCTCGTAACTTACCCTATCTGGGCCATGTACTCAATGCCCAAGGCATACATCCCAGTCCAGAGCACCTCCGTGCCATACAAGACTTGCCTTCGCCGCAGAATTTGAAGCAGCTACAGAGTGTGCTGGGAAAAATCAATTATTATCATCGCTATGTGCGCCACGCCTCTTCCATTTCAGCTCCGCTTCATCGCTTACGCCGTAAAGGTGTTCCGTTCTTCTGGACGACGGAATGCGACCGCGCCTTTCGCCAATTGAAATCGGCGTTGCTTTCCCATACTTGCCTTACGCCATTCGATCCCCAGAAACCCCTTTTGTTGATGGTGGATGCATCGGATTTCGGGATCGGTGCTGTGCTTGCGCACAAAGATGGATCGCCCTATTGCCTTTGCGTAAAAATTGCTCTCGTCTGCGCAAAGAAATTATTCACAGATCGAGAAAGAAGCATTGGCTCTCGTATTTGGTGTTACTAAGTTTCATGATTTCTTGTATGGTCGTCACTTTACCATCATCACAGACCACAAACCTTTGACATCGCTTTTTCATCCGAACAAGCCTGTACCTCCACGTACAGCGCAGAAATTCATTCGCTGGTCAATTTTCCTCTCGCAGTACCGCTAGGATATCTTGTATCGGTCCACTGTTACGCACGGAAACGCTGATGCGTTGTCCCATTTGCCTATTGCTGAGGATAGAGCATTCGATTCCTCTGAACTTGCTTGCATGTTCATTGATTCGGAAACCGATGACGTGGTCGAATCGTTTCCGATTGATTTTCGTCGTGTAGCTACAGCCACAGCTGCTGACACTGTCCTTGCTACCGTTCTGCGTTTTGTTGCTACGCAATGGCCCTTGTCAAAGTCACGGATCGAGGATCCGTTGGTTCGCCGATTTTTTGTTCACAAGGAGCAACTTTTTGTACGACGTGGTGTTTTGCTGTTGCGTTCTGATAATGATCAGTCCAGGGTCGTGGTCCCACGTTCGTTACAGTCCTCTGTCTTACGACTTCTCCACCAAGGACATTGGGGTATAGTGCGAACGAAACAACTTGCTCGTCAGCACTGTGCTTGGTTCGGAATCGATGCTGCGATTACGCATATGTGCTCTTCTTGCATGGCATGTGCCGAACAATAATCCGCACCACCACGGAAATTCTTTGCATGGCCAAAAGCCACTTCCCCTTGGCAACGCTTACACATCGATTTTGCTGGTCCCTTCTGGAATGCTCGATGGTTGGTTGTTGTCGATTCCTTCAGTAATTTTCCTTTTGTTGTCCGGATGTCTTCCACGACGTCCTCTGCCATCATCCAAGCGTTATCCGCTATCTTTTGCATTGAAGGTCTTCCACAGACTATTGTTTCCGACAATGGCCCACAAGTAATGTCCGCAGAATTTCAGTCATTCTGCAAGGCCAATGGTATTCAACATCTGACGTCCGCGCCGTTTTTGCCACAGTCAAACGGTGCCGCTGAACTATTGGTCAGGACTTTCAAGTCCCAGATGTTGAAGTTGAAAGAGTCGCATTCTCGGGAGGACGCGTTATTGCTCTTTTTGTCCTCGTATCGCTCTCAGCCTCGAGATGGTCGCTCGCCGGCTGAGTTGCTTCACGGTCGCCCTCATCGAACCTTGATGTCTTTGCTACATCCGCCGCATCAGGTTCCTGTGCAGCGGCAGCCACCTGCTTTTGCTCCAGGTGACGTTGTCTATTATCGCAACTATCGAGGTTCATGGCGTTGGCTCGAAGGGCGCATTCTTCGCTGCCTCGGCCGCGCTATGTATCTGGTTTTGGGGGCCTCTGGTGAGGTGCGTCGGCATCTCAATCAGCTGCGCCTCTGTCGTCGCACGGGATCTGCCGCTCCCCGTCTGCTTTCAGTGACGCTGCCGCCCGGTCAGCGCCCTGGGGACCCATCTACTGGCTCGCCTCAGCCCCAGGTGTTACCGACGCTGCCTTCCATTTTGCCCCATGGCGACGCGCCGCCGCGGCCGACTGTTCTCCCGCTGGCGACGCCCGCAGTGGACGCGTCGCTGCAACCGCCGGGCGCCTCCCTGGGTCACGCGCCGCCGATCGCTTCCCGTGACCAGTTGTCCTCCGACATGGAACTCTTGCCCGCTCCGGACCACATGGCGTCTTCGCCCGTCGGGTGCCCCGACCCGATGGAGGTCGACCCTTCGGCCCCTCCTGTCTCTCTGCGGGCGCATACACCGCATGTTGGCGTGCACCCTGGACTAGGTTTTCAGGCGTTTCCTAGCTCCCCTCGGACCGAATGGCAGGGAGCGGGTGGCACAGCCTCGCCTGTTGTTAGGCTCCCCACCTCGTCGCATACGTCAACATGGGGTCCTCTCCACGGCGGGCGGAAGCCTTATGCCACAATCGTCCGCCGATTTGCGGGGGAGGAATATTGTGTCCCCGCCAGACATCACACTTGCTAGGTGGTAGCCTTTAAATCGGCCGCGGTCCTTTAGTATACGTCGGACCCGCGTGTCGCCACTGTCAGTGATTGCAGACTGAGCGCCGCCACACAGCAGGTCTAGAGAGACTTCCTAGCACTCGCCCCAGTTGTACAGCCGACTTTGCTAGCAATGGTTCACTGACAAATTACGCTCTCAATTGCCGAGACGATAGTTAGCATAGCCTTCAGCTACGTCATTTGCTACGACCTAGCAAGGCGCCATAATCATTTGCTATTTATCTTGTGATGCATGTACCGTCAGACCGATGTTCACCCATTATGGATTAAAGTTAAGTATTCCAGAAGCTACGTACTTTTTTACTAGACCCAACTCCTTTAACTGTTCCAGACCTCACGCCAGCCTGCGTGAGCATAAATGCGTGCCTTTCGGTTATCTCATAGTGGCTTGGCTGTCTTGCTAAGTCACAACAGACATGTGTCCGGAAACACTTAATTTCCATGTTAGAGCTCATTTTAGTCTCGTCAGTATGTACTCGACTCACCGCCAGTTGCCCCAATTGAAGGAAGGTAATGTTGACTTCGGTGCTTGTGTTGACATGCGACTCATTGCTCTACAGTACTAGCATCAAGCACATTAGTATGTAGCATCAACAGGTTAGTGTTCATCACGAACATGGTTTTGCAGTCAGTGCAATGTTTACAAATGCGGAGTTGGCAGATGCCCATTTGATGTATGGATTAACACGGGGCAACAGCCGTGGCGCGGTACGTTTGTATCGAGACAGATTTCCAGAACGAAGGTGTCCCGACAGGAAGACGTTCGAAGCAATTGATCGGCGTCTTAGGGAGCACGGAACATTCCAGCCTATGACTCGCGACTGGGGAAGACCTAGAACGACGAGGACACCTGCAATGGACGAGGCAATTCTTCGTGCAGTTGACGATAACCCTAATGTCAGCGTCAGAGAAGTTGCTGCTGTACAAGGTAACGTTGACCAGTGCTACGGGAGAACCAGTTGTTTCCTTACCATGTACAGCGTGTGCAGGCACTATCAGCAGCTGATTCGCCTCCACGGGTACACTTCTGCGAATGGTTCATCCAACAATGTGTCAATCCTCATTTCAGTGCAAATGTTCTCTTTACGGATGAGGCTTCATCCCAACGTGATCAAATTGTAAATTTACACAATCAACATGTGTGAGCTGACGAGAATCCGCACGCAATTGTGCAATCACGTCATAAACACAGATTTTCTGTGAACGTTTGGGCAGGTATTGTTGGTGATGTCTTGGTTGGGCCCCATGTTCTTCCACCTACGCTCAATGGGGCATGTTATCATGATTTCATACGGGATACTCTACCTGTGCTGCTAGAACATGTGCCTTTACAAGTACGACACAACATATGGTTCATGCACGATGGAGCTCCTGCACATTTCAGTCGAAGTGTTCGTACGCTTCTCAGCAACAGATTCGGTGACCGATGGATTGGTAGAGGCGGACCAATTGCGTGGCCTCCACGGTCTCCTGACCTCAACCCTCTTGTCTCATTTATGGGGGCATTTGAAAGCTCTTGTCTACGCAACCCCGGTACCAAATGTAGAGAGACTTCGTGTTCGTATTGTGGACGGCTGTGATACAATACGCCATTCTCCAGGGCTGCATCAGCGCATCAGGTCTTCCATGCGACGGAGGGTGGATGCATGTATCCTCGCTAACGGAGGACATTTTGAACATTTCCTGTAACAAAGTGCTTGAAGTCACGCTGGTACGTTCTGTTGCTGTGTGTTTCCATTCCATGATTAATGTGATTTGAAGTAGTAAAATGAGCTCTAACATGGAAAGTAAGTGTTTCCGGACACATGTCCACATAACATATTTTCTTTCTTTGTGTGTGAGGAATGCCGGCCGCGGTGGTCTAGTGGTTCTAGGCGCTCAGTTCGGAACCGCGCGACTGCTACGATCGCAGGTTCGAATCCTGCCTCGGGCATGGATGTGTGTGATGTCCTTAGGTTAGTTAGGTTTAAGTAATTCTAAGTTCTAGGGGACTGATGACCACAGATGTTTAGTCCCATAGTGCTCAGAGCCAGTTGAACCAGTTGTGTGAGGAATGTTTCCTGAAAGTTTGGCCGTACCTTTTTGTAACACCCTGTATATTGAGAACAGCAGAGGCCCCAAGACCGAACCTTGCGGCACCCCATTCTTGATTGTTCTATGCCTGTTGCACGTAATACAGGGGACGGTTAATGTTGGTTGTGGATGATGCTAGAGTTGTCGTACAGTGACGTCACATACGTGCTCGATTGGAAACACATCTGGTGATCGAGCAGGCCAAGGCAACATGTCGACACTCTTAGAGCATGTTGGGTTACAACAGCGGTACGTGGGCGAGCGTTATCCTGATGGAAAACACCCCCTGGAATGCAGTTCATGAATGGCAACACAACAAGACGAATCACCAGGCTGACGTACAAATTTGCAGTCATGGTGCGTGGAATAACCACAAGAGTACTCCCGCTGTCGTAAAAAATCACACCCGAGACCATCTAGGTATAGGTCCAGTGTGTGTAGCACACAGACAGTTGGTCGCAGACCCTAACTGGTCTCCTCCAGACCAACGCACGCTCGCCACTGGCGCCGAGGCAGAACCAGCTTTCATCAGAAAACACAACAGACCCCCATCCTGCCCTCCTATGAGCTCTCGCTTGACTCGACTAAAGTCGCAAATGGCTGTCAGCGGAATGCACGCTACATGACATCTAGCTCAGAGCTGTCTTTGAAGTAACCGGTTCGTAACAGTTCTTTGTGTCAGTGTGGTGCCAACCACTGCTCTAATTGCTGCTGCAGATGCAGCTCTGTGCAACAGAGCCATACAGTGAAAACAATGGTCTTCGCTCTCGGTAGTGTCTCATGGCCATCCATAGCCCAGTCTTCTTACAACCGTACATTCTGGTGACCACCGCTGCCAACAATCATGTACAGTGGCTACATTCCTACCAAGTCTTTCCGCAGTAGCACAGAAGAAACATCCAGCTTCTCATAGCCCTATTACATGACCTCTTTCAAACTCAGTGAGGTGCTGCTAATGGTGTCTTTGTCGCATTAAAGGCATATTTGACTAATATCGACTCACTACGTCCCAGTCTCAAAGGTAACTAACTTTCACGACCGTTACGGCGCGTATTTAAAACAAATCTGGTTTTCATCCTCATAGTGGCGCTACTGGCGCCACTCTTGTGCGACTGGCGCCAAATTTTAATAGTCATCTTTAAGATAGACAAACACGCCTACCAACTTCCGTTTACGCCGAACAACTCCTTCTTGGTGTTGCCATTTTTTTCCCTGTTAGGGTACGTTATGAGTGACGTTGGTACACTGTACAGCTACATCGTAACTCAAACAAATATTATAAACTACCTCGACCCTTCAACGTGTCCCACTGCGTATCCGCAGAGCTTTTTGTCTCATGATAATGAAGGCTAGATGGGCCAGATGCGTCTTTTAACTAGTCACTGAAGCACATGATATTCGCGCATCCCTCGGTGCCCTTAGCTACAACGCCTTTCTCGTACCAGACACTGCCATGGCTACACGGCGCGTGTTTCCAAACTTGTGGAAGCATAATGCGTAAGAGAAGCGATAACTGTACTAAGGTCCACGGCGTTTATCGCTCTAATTTGTAACCTGGCAAGTAAATTCATTGTTACGAGGAGCGTTTGAAAAGTCCGTGCAAAGTCTGAGAGATGGCACCACCAGCGCGTATCGAGGTCATGTTTAGTTAATAGCATCTTTGGAAAGAACGCACATCAAGTTTCAGCCATATTGGTCGATTTCTTTGTGTTTGGCATTCGTGTGAATCAAGGAAGGAGAGTGATTGTCAGAAAATGGACGAAGAATTTCGTGTGGTGATTAAATATTACTTTATGAAAGGCAAAACGCCTCAGGAGACTAAAGAGAAAATTGATAAACATTACGGCGACTCTGCACCTTCGATTAGAACAGTTTATAAGTGGTTTCAAAATTTACAGAGTGGCCATACGAGCACAAGTAATGCTGAACATTCTGGACGCACTGTGGAGGTTACGACTCCAGAAATCATTGATATGGTGATAGATGACAGAAGAGTTAAGGTGCGTGAGATTGGTAGTGCTGTGGGCATCTCGAATGAATGGGTACATAATATTTTGCATAAACATTTGGACATGAGAAAGCTATCCGCAAGATGGGTTCCGCAACTGCTCACACTTGACCAAAAATGGAATCGTGTGAAGTGTTGCAAGGATGGTTTGCAGCTGTTCAGGAAGAATCTGCAGGACTTTAAGCGACGTTTCGTCACTGTGGATGAAACATGGATACATTACTATACTCCTGAGACCAAACAACAATCTAAATAATGTGTTACCAAGGGAGAATCTGCACCAAAAAAGGTGAAGACCAGTCATTTGGCCAGAAAGGTTATGGTGATTGTCTTTTGGGATTCGCAAGGGATAATCCTCATCGACTATCTGGAAAAGGGTAACACTATTACAGGTGCATATTATTCATCGTTATTGGACCATCTGAAAACCGAGCAGCAAGAAAAACGCCGGCGACTGGACCGCAAAAAAGTCGTTTTCCATCACGACAGTGCACCAGCACACACCTCAGCAGTTGTGGTCGCAAAATTAATGGAAATACGATTCCAGCTCGTTTCACATCCCCCCGTTCTCCAGACTTGGGTCCCTCGGACCACTATCTGTTCCCCAATTTGAAGAAATGGCTGGCGGGACAAAGATTTTATCCAAACAAGGAGGTGATTGCAGCAACTAATAGCTATTTTGCAGACTTGGACAATTCCTATTTATTCGGAAGGGATCAACAAATTAGAACAGCGTTGGATGAAGTGTATAAGTCTCAAAGGAGACTATGTCGAAAAATAAAAAAGGTTTACCCCAAACATGTAAGTAGTTTTTATTTTTGCACGGGGTTTTCAAACGCCCCTCACACATGTCACTTATAAACAGAGAATGTAATAATCTCCAAAAAAACTAGATTTTTCGTTAGTCTTTCTGACAAATATGATTCGTAAGCTGTCTGCAAGAAATTTTTAATACAAAGAAATGAACATTAAACAGTTGATCCTCAAACAGAGTAGTGACCTCTTTGTATCATAAATGGTGGGGTCCAAAAGGACACCTCTTTGCTTTAGCTTCGAAAAGTAATTTATTTTACTTTAATCACATGTACTTATTCATAAATTTTGTATCTGCATATATTAGAATACAAAATGTAAGTTTAATACAAAAAACTCAAAATAAATCACAAAAGGAAACAGTAACAGTGAAGTAAAATGGAACATAAAAATTCAAACTAGTTTACTGTATTAGGAATAACATGAAACAGTAGTAGACTGCTGTAAATGAACATATAGGGTGTTAAAAATCAGCAACATGTAAACGAACTACACATATTAGTTGGTACATAGTCTTTCACATATGTTCAATATTTACGCAAGGCGTCCTCTTCACACTGTTTACGCGTCACTGAACGACACGTTTGGCAAATTTCTTATAACATATCTCTGGTAGACAACCATTGCCACGCTTCCAATGGGCTGCATGAGTCTCCCAATTTTCTTGCAGTGCCTTTCAGTGTAGGAACTTCCATAATCAAGGTGTGGGCTGGTGTTCTTACACTCCCTTGAGTTTCAATAGCGGACCACTTTCTGCCATAGACAGTAGAAGCCTCCTCTCTGTTTCATTTCTCACTTCATTATCTGGTTCACCACTCACAGCTTTGTTCTGAAGCAGTTTCGTCCTCACTGTTATAATAAGGGTCTTTTCATCTTCGAGATAATTTGCATCGCTGCCTTCATCTTCGTCTAATGTTTTCTCACAATGTCTAGAAAATCTGGATCAACAGCAGACAGAAGTGACTCAATACTCGAAGACATAGTAACACTGAGGATAAATAAAAACCTAATTAAGACAGACGGACAATAAATGGCAAAAAATTATCTATATTACTATATAAAGACAGTCATTGTTTAATGCTGTTACCAAAAATCTACAAAAGTACACTACTGGCCATTAAAAATGCTACACCACAGAGATGACGTGCTACAGACACGAAATTTAACCGACAGGAAGAAGCTGCTGTGATGTGCAAATGATTAGCTTTTCAGAGCATTCACACAATGTTGGCGCCGGTGGTTACACCTACAACGTGCTGACATGAGGTACGTTTCCAACCAATTTTTCGTACACAAACAGCAGTTGACCGGCGTTGCCTGGTGAAACGTTGTTGTGATGCCTCGTGTAAGGAGGAGAAATGCGTACCATCACGTTTCCGACTTTGATAAAGGTCGGATTGTAGCCTATGGCGATTGTGGTTTATCGTATCGCGACATTGCTGCTCGCGTTGGTCGATATTCAATTACTATTAGCAGAATATGGAATCGGTGGGTTCAGGAGGGTAATACGAAACGCCGTGCTGGATCCCAACGGCCTCGTATCACTAGCAGTCGAGATGACAGACATCTTATCCGCATGGCTGTAACGGATCGTACAGCCACGTCTCGATCCCTGAGTCAACAGATGGGGACGTTTGCAAGACAACAACCATCTGCACAAACAGGTCGACGACGTTTGCAGCAGCATGGAGCATTAGCTCGGAGACCATGGCTGCGGTTACCCTTGACGCTGCATTACAGACAGGAGCGCCTGCGATGGTGTACTCAACGACGAACCTGGGTGCACGAATGGCAAAACGTCATTTTTTCGAATGAATCCAGGTTCTGTTTACAGCATCATGATGATCGCATCCGTGTTTGGCGACATCGCGGTGAACGCACATTGGAAGAGTGTATTCGTCGTCACCATATTGGCGTATTACCTGGCGTGATGGCATGGGGTGCCATTGGTTACACATCTCGGTCACCTCTTGTTCGCATTGACGATACTAAGAACAGTGGACGTTACATTTCATATGTGTTACGACCTGTGACTCTACCCTTCATTCGATCCCTGCGAAACCCTACATTTCAGCAGGATAATGTACGACCGCATGTTGCAGGTCCTGTACAGGCCTTTCTGGATACAGAAAATGTTCAGCTGCTGCCCTGGCCAGCACATTCTCCAGATCTCTCACCAATTGAAAACGTCTGGTCAATGGTGTCCGAGCAACTGACTCGTCTCAATCCACGTCACTGCTCTTGATGAGCTGTGGTATAGCGTTGAAGCTGCGTGGGCAGCTGTACCTGTACACGCCATCCAAGCTCTGTTTGACAAAATGCCCAGGCGTATCAAGGCCGTTATTACGGCCGGGGGTGGTTGTTCTGGGTACTGATTTCTCAGGATCTATCCGCCCAAATTGCGTGAAAATGTAATCACATGCCAGTTCTAGTATAATATATTTGTCCAATGAATACCCGTTAATATCCGCATTTCTTCTAGGTGTAGCAATTTTAATGGCCAGAAGTGTACTACTTTTCGACCTCATGCTTGAGAAACTGGAGCATATAAATGAAATGTGAAACTATTTCCTAACATGGTAGTACGCCTAATAGGCATTTGATATTGGTATTTCGTAAACTATGTTCTGACGTGTTATTTATGTAAATGAGATACATAAAAATGACCATCTGTACCAAACAGTTTGGCTATGGCGTGTGTTACAAGTGCTGCAATACTAGCAAGGCCTGCTTCATTTTATCTAACAGACAGTGACAAAATAGACGTAATCAAATCGAGAAATCACACCAGTCTTGAGTACTATTCGTATCAACAGCTTCAGTTTCATTCGGCTGGATGAAAAAATAGTGTTTACAAAAGAACTGGGAGACAGTAGCAGCGAACTGAATTACCTTGATCTTACATTACGAGTACACGACGACAAAATAGACTTCAGTATTTTCCGTAAGGAAACTTTGTCTGATAATATCGTTCTGACTCAGCACACACCCAAGCCCATAAACTGCCCTTCTTACATTCTAGTATCCACCGAGCATTGATAACTCCGTTAAAACCTGAGAGTTTGCGAGATGAGATTATATTAATTAAAACTATAGCAACCAATAACGGCTATAATCCCTCAGTAGTTGACAGCATTTAGGGTGAGGAATCCTCGATAAAATGTTCCACATTAGGTGATAGTAAACGGGAAGGTGTAGATGGGAGAAGATGTTTCACTTACATACCGTTTCTAGCTAATATTTCGTATAAAATTAGAGTTCCTTCTAAGAAATGCAGTTGCAATGTGTATTTTCAAACTGATAACAACTTGAGAGGAAAGTGAATACACTACTTAGAACGTAAAGAAGATACATTTTCAAAATGGTTTTTATGTAGATCAGACGGGGAGCCCAATTAAACCTAAGTACAAGGAACATTTACTGCTAAATGCAGTATTAATATTTATGGCTCCACAAATGCTGAACATCTCGTTCAAAGCGGACATTCCCCTAGTAATTTGAAAATGGAAATGGAAATGAAGTCCCGTGCTTCTTGACAGAGCGTAGAGGAACGATGCGGGAGACCCGCACCCTCTACTGTTATTTTGCGTAGAGAGGAGAAGGGATATAGGTTGGATATTTTGCAAGAACTTAGTATTATTAAACTTAATTTCAACAGTAACGATTTAATTTTGAATTACCAACGGCAACTGAAAAATAAATTTTTTTTAGATGGTTTACGTCTTGTGTTCGAATTAACATAATCATCACATTGGGCTACTACATTGTTTTCTGAATGCCAAACTCATCATAAACGTTCCCAATAAAATGTTGTAACTATGTGTATAATCACGTCATTTCTCATGTAATTTTTGTAAACCTAGTGGCCTTATTGTAACAATTGTTGATGCTTTCTGTCTCTCACTGTCTTCAGAATTTCTGTTGTAAAAATATTTTGGTTTCGGCATGTGGTACAGTTACATCAGCTGTTTGCTGTGGCTACAGACCACAGGGTGTATCAGCGCCATCTAGGCGCAGTTTTCCCAATTTCTGTTCACCCATGAATGTTATTAAGTCAGTTGTATGTTTATCCGTTACTGGTCACACACGCCAAGTCTAATATGTGTATTATTTTAAGTATGACAAAACCAGACGGCTGTTTTTACGATTGTCAATTTTATTTATGACTAAGCCTACTGGCGGCACATCATGATCAGCATGTATAACGTAAGTTGTGGCTTCTTTTAATAATTAATAACTTTTGGCCTTTTTGAAATGTATCAGTGTCCATGTTAGGCATTTGGCCAGTCGGCCACTCCGCTGTGTTTTGCACGTGGCCATTCAGCTTGCAGCACAAGTGGACGTATTTTTATTGCATATTGTAATAACCTCCACTTTGTATATGTTGTGTTTTCATAAAATCGTAATTTTCTGAACTTTGCGTTTATCTGTACATACTTATCTCTAGGTAATAAGAATTCTGCATAAGGCCCATTTATATAAGTTAAAACCTGTTCAAGAGCTTTTGACTACTATCTTCCTCAACTGCTAGCTGTTTGTATTCCATCTTCTTCTTCTTTGTCTGAGCCTTGTCCCACAGTTAAGTAGGGCCGGCCATGGTTAATCAGATGTGGCATGGTAAGTTTAAGGGGTGGCCGGATGCCCTTCCTGCCGCCACCCCGTACCCCCCGGGAAGGAATTAGTGTACCCCAGCTGTCTGTGTCTAATGTAATCCATGGAATAGTACAAATGTGTTGCAAATGTCTGCGAGTCGTGTAACTGAGGCGGAACGTGGGGACCAGCCTGGTATTCACCTAGGGGGATGTGGAAAACCGCCTAAAACCCACATCCAGGCTGGCCATCACACCGGCCCGTAGGTTAATCCGCCGGGCAGATTCGATCCGGGGCCGGCACGCCTACCCGAGTCCAGGAAGCAGTGCTTTAGTGCTGTCGGCTACCCTGGCGGGTAGCTTTCTTATTCCATACACGAGACGTATTCGGAAAGTAAGGTCCGATTAGGCGTGAAATGGAAACTACTGCGAAAATCAGATGGAACTTTCTACAGATGTGTTGGGCACTTTCTTCAGAGTGCCTGTCGAACGCTTCACGTCGCTCTTTTCAGTTCAGAGCGCAAAGTGATCATGTACAGATGCCTAAAACAACAGTGTCTACCGCCAAGTATGTGCATCCGGTGAGAGATTTCGCCTGAACCTATGCAGCCCCCATAACATAAATTTCATGCGCTTCTTTCTTCAAGACAATTTTCAGCCGCATTCTGCAAGGGCAATGAAGATGCTCTTGTGGGAAGTGTTTGATCACCCACAATACAGCCCTTAATTGGCCCCCTCCGTTGTTCATCTCTGCTCAGATGAACATCTGACAACGAAGACAACATGTTGGCACAAACAACGTAAGGCAGACCAGCGCAGAGAAAGGACAGGCGGCTGTTTTCTGTGACGAGGGTGCTGGAAAGTTTGTGCAACGCCACGACAGATGTCTTAAGTCGGAATGGCGACTATTTAGAGAGGTAGCTGGAAGGTTAACTGTTGCGAATAAAAAAATTTTTATTTTCACTGTGGTTTTCATTTCGCGACCGATCGGACCTTACTTTCCGAACAGCCTTTGTATACCTCCGGAAACCTACCAAAGATTACTGGAATCCATGGCACGTAGAATCGCTGCTGTGCTGCCCAGGTGGTCGTGAAATTTTGGCTCTTAAGTGTATGTCTATGTTTGCAAAAATGCCGCTAACTGCTAATAGCGCAGCCCCCTCTGATATAACTGAAAGAGACCAGTTAGCTCTCCCACGCAGCTGCAGACGAAAACACGGTGTGCTTGCAATTCAGGCGCAGTTCTGCGATCTTGCCATGAACACAGCTAACTGGCCGCTGCGAAGGTCGCATTCCAGAAGCTTTGGAGAGAGTGATTCCCCGGGACCTGCCAACAAACTTCGATGTCAAGGTTACCCGCCTCTGTATCAGACGCCGCGCATGTAGCTTGCTTGTGCGGTGGAGCTGGCACGCTGGTAGCCAATTCCGATCTACATCTCCCGAAGCCATCATAAGGTGCGTGGCGTAAGGTACCTTCTACCATTACGAGTCACTTCCTTTGCTGTTCCACTCGCAAACAGAACGAGGGAAAAGCGACTATCTATATACTTCCGTACGAGCGCTAATTTCGCGAAATGATCGTTGACCCAGTAGAACCGTTCTGCAGTCAGCCTCAAATATCGGTTCCCTAAATCTTATCGATCGCGGTCCTAGAAAAGAACGTCATCTGCCCTCTTTTGATTCCCATTTGAGTTCTTGAAGCATCTCCATAACACTTGCGTGTTGTTCTAACCTACACGTAACAAATCAAGCAGCCTGCGCCTGAACTGATTCGATGTTTTCCTTTAATCCGACCCGGTGATGATCCCAGTCACTCGAACAGCACTCAACAATGGGTCGCACTAGTGTCCTTATACTGTCTCCTTTACAGATGAACCACACTTTCCTAAAAGTAACCCAACAAACCAAAGTCGACCATTCGCCTTCCATGCTACAATCCTTACATGCTCATTTCCTTTCATATTGCACTGCAGAGTTATGCCAGGATATTTAATCGATGTGCCTGTGTAAAGCAGCACAGTACTAATGCCGTACTGGGTTTGTTTTCCCTATTCAGCTGCATCAAGTAACATTTTTATACGTGTAGAGAGCTAGCTGCCATTCATCACACCAACTAAGAATTTTGTGTGAGACATCTTGTATCCTCGTACAGGCACTCAATGACGACACCTTCCCCCATATCACAGCAATATCAGTAAACAGCCACAGACTGCTGCTTATCCTGTCCGCCAGATCATTTATGTACACAGAAAATAACAGCGCTCCTATCACACTTCCATGGGACACTCCGGACAATACCCTTCTCTCTGATGAACACTCGCCGTCAAGGGCAACAACTGGATTTTGTTGCTTAGAAAGTCTTCGAGATACTCGCATATCTGGGAACCTATTCCGTATGCTCGTAGCTTCTTTAACATTCGGCGGTGCGGCATGGTGTCAAATGCTTTACGGAGATCTAGGAATGTGGAATCTGCTTGTTGCCTTCACCCATAATTCTCCGGATATCATGTGACAAAAGAGTAAGCTGAGTTTCGTAAGAGCGATACTTTCTAAAATCGTGCTGATTTCTGGACAGAAGCTCTTTCCTCTCAAGGAAGTTCATTAAATTCGAACAAAGAATACGTTCAAGTACTCTGTACCAAACCGTTGCTAAGGTTATTGATCTGTAATTTTGTGGGTCCGTTCTGTTACTCTTCTTCAATACAGGAGTCACCTGCGCTTTCTCCCAGTCGTTTGGGACTTTTCTCCGGGCAAGAGATTCACGACAAATGCAAGCTAGGTAAGGGGCCAATATTGTAGAGTACTCTTTAAAAACCAAACTGGGATTCCGTCAGGACCTGGCGACTCATTTGCTTTCTGCTGTTTCTCTGCACCAGAGATGCTTTTTACTATGTCCTCTAGACGGGAGTCCGTGCAGTGGTCAATCGACGGTATGTTTTTACGATTCTCCTGTGTGAACGATTTCCTAGATGTGAAATTTAAAACATCGGCTTTCGTTTTGCTACCATCAACTGTCACACCAGATTGGTCTACGAGCGACTGGATGAAGCCTTAGCAATTTTACACAGGACCAGAATTTCCTCGCGTTCTCGGCAAGATGATGGCGGTAGTTGTTGTCTTTTTACAGATGCACGAATTTCTATTAACTTTTGACTGTCGTCATTTGTGCATCCACTCTGGAACCAAGAGTGCAACAGCCTTTGTTTCCTCAGCGTTTTTTAATTTGGTTATTAAACCACGGTGGGTCTTTTCCGTCCTTAATCCACTTACTCAGCCCATACTTCTCCAGAATTTGATGTACAATCCGCTTAAACTTTGCCCATAATTCCTCTACGTCCATCGTACTGGCACTAAATGACGTTAATTCACTGTCGAAGTCTAATGCTACAAACCGTCTATCTGCTCTTTCTAGCATAAATACTCTCCTAGCCTTCTTGATTGTTTTATTAACTTTAGTAACCAAAGTCGCTATGATGAAATCATTGTCACCAATCCCTGTCTCTGTATTGACGCCATCGTTTATATCAGGCCTGTTTGTAGTTACAAGGTCTAAAACATTTCCATTGCGTGTGGGCTGTCGGACTAGCTGCTCAAGACAGTTTTCAGAAAACGTGTTCAAAAGAACTTCGGAAGACTGTCCGTCTATAGCCCCTGCAATGAATCCACTTATGGTCCAGTCTATACTCGGCAGGTTAAAGTCGCCTCCAACTAATATTACATGATCCGGGTATTTCTGCGCTACTGACCGTAGATTTTCTTTCAATGATTCTAAAACAGTCATAGCGGAATCGGCTGACCAGTAAAAACATCCAACAATTAATTTGATTTCAGCTACACCTGTTATACGTGAGCAGATAACTTCACTGTCACACTCAAATTAGACCTCAGTAGAAACAATATTTTCGTCAGCTGCAATGAACACATGCCCTCCTATGATGTCTAATCTGTCTTTTAGACATACGTTCCATGAATCGCAATATATCTCAGAGCTTTCTACTTACAGTTTCAGCCAGCTCTCGTTCCAGAGAATAATCTGAATGCGAGAAGTTTCGTGGAGGGCAACAAATTCGGGAATTTCGTTACGAATACTTCGACTATTTACTGATAAAATATTGACAGCCGAAAAGTCTTTACTCTGAACATGATCTTACGTCGCAGTCTGCTAGTCGTCTGGCGAGTGTTCATCAGAGAACCTTAACCTACCTCCTAGCCTTAAAAAAAACCGTGTGCTCTCCATAAGTACTCTGCTACTCGAGTAGCTGATTCTTTTGTGTAGTGCAACTCACACCTGTCATGGAGAGTCTTACAGTTTCCCACCCGATAACGCAGATCCAGAAATCTGTAGTCGTCAGAGTCGACGAACCCTTTGCTTGAGACCCTGCAAACCAAAGGATCCCGACCGACTCTGAGAACAATGTTGCAAATTGCAAGCTTTGCTTGTATTCCGCACTCAAGTCGAGTAGCCTTCACAACCTCCGCCAGCCTCCTGTATGAAATGGGGACAGCCTCAGAACCCAAGCGACAGACGTCGTTGGTACCGACGTGAGCCACAACATGCAGACGGCTGCACCCTGCACACTCGATAGCTGCAGGCGGGACCCCCCCCCCCCCCCCCCCCCCGCAGACATACTGAAAATACACTCTTGGAAATGGAAAAAAGAACACATTGACACCGGTGTGTCAGACCCACCATACTTGCTCCGGACACTGCGAGAGGGCTGTACAAGCAATGATCACACGCACGGCACAGCGGACACACCAGGAACCGCGGTGTTGGCCGTCGAATGGCGCTAGCTGCGCAGCATTTGTGCACCGCCGCCGTCAGTGTCAGCCAGTTTGCCGTGGCATACGGAGCTCCATCGCAGTCTTTAACACTGGTAGCATGCCGCGACAGCGTGGACGTGAACCGTATGTGCAGTTGACGGACTTTGAGCGAGGGCGTATAGTGGGCATGCGGGAGGCCGGGTGGACGAACCGCCGAATTGCTCAACACGTGGGGCGTGAGGTTTCCACAGTACATCGATGTTGTCGCCAGTGGTCGGCGGAAGGTGCACGTGCCCGTCGACCTGGGACCGGACCGCAGCGACGCACGGATGCACGCCAAGACCGTAGGATCCTACGCAGTGCCGTAGGGGACCGCACCGCCACTTCCCAGCAAATTAGGGACACTGTTGCTCCTGGGGTATCGGCGAGGACCATTCGCAACCGTCTCCATGAAGCTGGGCTACGGTCCCGCACACCGTTAGGCCGTCTTCCGCTCACGCTCCAACATCGTGCAGCCCGCCTCCAGTGGTGTCGCGACAGGCGTGAATGGAGAGACGAATGGAGACGTGTCGTCTTCAGCGATGAGAGTCGCTTCTGCCGTGGTGCCAATGATGGTCGTATGCGTGTTTGGCGCCGTGCAGGCGAGCGCCACAATCAGGACTGCATACGACCGAGGCACACAGGGCCAACACCCGGCATCATGGTGTGGGGAGCGATCTCCTACACTGGCCGTACACCACTGGTGATCGTCGAGGGGACACTGAACAGTGCACGGTACATCCAAACCGTCATCGAACCCATCGTTCTACCATTCCTAGACCGGCAAGGGAACTTGCTGTTCCAACAGGACAATGCACGTCCGCATGTATCCCGTGCCACCCAACGTGCTCTAGAAGGTGTAAGTCAACAACCCTGGCCAGCAAGATCTCCGGATCTGTCCCCCATTGAGCATGTTTGGGACTGGATGAAGCATCGTCTCACGCGGTCTGCACGTCCAGCACGAACGCTGGTCCAACTGAGGCGCCAGGTGGAAATGGCATGGCAAGCCGTTCCACAGGACTACATCCAGCATCTCTACGATCGTCTCCATGGGAGAATAGCAGCCTGCATTGCTGCGAAAGGTGGATATACACTGTACTAGTGCCGACATTGTGCATGCTCTGTTGCCTGTGTCTATGTGCCTGTGGTTCTGTCAGTGTGATCATGTGATGTATCTGACCCCAGGAATGTGTCCATAAAGTTTCCCCTTCCTGGGACAATGAATTCACGGTGATCTTATTTCAATTTCCAGGAGTGTACATTGACTTTCTCTCCAGCCCTGAACACTATCTGCCCAAGGGGCTCCATGATGCGTGTAATGTTGGAGCTCCCAAAAACTCCTCTCCCCCCATGTGCCTGTTCGGACTCTGCTTAAGGAGCGGTCGCTTGACCACTGACAGGGAGAATGGGAGGCTAGACCTCCAGGTACTGTAAGAAATTTTCACCACCAGAATTTGGCCAGCAGAGGGAGGACGTGTACAGTTCCTGATTATCAGAATTTGGTCTAATGTTCTGAGTTCAATACAAAATCTCTCACAGTGTCTCATGGAATGAATACGTGTGGCGCCATTGATGGCTATCCATCCCTCATATCAGGACCAATTCAACGTTACACAGGACCGTTATATCACAGATGAACTGTCACACCCGGCTTTAGCAGTATATAGTCATACACATCCGTTTTAAACATGTTGCTTCATTCTCATACAGGGCGAATTGGACGCAGGCTATCCGGACTCTAGCCCAACCACCTGCACCACAAAAATATGAAATAAAAAAATTAACCCTGGAATTCAATGTTGGGGTACTGTATTCTCCACTCATGTTTTGGGTTCCGAACCTGGCTGACTGTGAAGACACCGTTTTCTCGGGAATGGGTGGACGTAACAAGTTGCAATTTATGTCACATACTAAGGTCTATGGTGAATGGTCTCTTGACGCTAAGAAAACTAAAGCTTCAAAGGCAATGCAATAAAAAGATATGCCATTTATGTCACATATTTCGATATTAGAAACTCATTCATCAAGAACTATAGGGTACATCCTGATGACCTAGAATCATAAAATTTGACAAGAAGCGAGGTTTATTAGTACAAGTAAAGGAATAACCCAAAAACTGAAGCTTCGTGGCAGATTAAAACTGTGTGCCGGACCGAGACTCGAATTTAGGAGCTTTGCCTTTCGCGGGCAAGTGCTCTACCATCTGAGCTACCCAAGCACGACTCACGCCCTGTCCTCACAGCTTTACTTCCGCCAGTACTTTCCAAACTTCACAGAAGCTCTCCTGCGAACCTAGCAGAACTAGCACTCCTGGAAGAAAGGATATTGGGGAGACATGGCTTAGCCGCAGCCTGAGGGATGTTTCCAGAATGAAGTTTGGAAAGTAGTAGTTGGCAAAGGGGGTCACGCATTGTTACAAATGGCCGTGACCTTAAACGTGATTTTCAATGTGATTTGGGGTGCTAAATTTTGTATTTTGCCGTATCCAAGCCTCTATTCCGAGTTAATCCCTATTAAAATCAAAATATATTTGCTTATTTGACCTTCATTGAACCTTGCCAAGACCTTCAACAATGTATCATTTTTCAATATTAAATCAAATATTAGGGTTCCCATTTTTAAAAAATCACTTTAACCTCCAAAGCACCTTGAAAAATCACATTCGTGGTCACGGCCATTAGTAGCACCTACTTATTTTATCTAAAACATTTTGCTGTATCTCATCTCAATACCGAGTTCTTCCCCATTATGGTTTTAATTGTGTCACCTTATATATATATTAAAAAGATATCGCCTATGTCTGTCCGAACGTTCATTAGAGTATCACGTAAAAATTTGCAGTAAATCAGTTAAGAACTTTCCGATATTTTTGCTAACAACATTTCCTCTTTATATATTATGCACACTCGTATATGAATATATTGTATCTATTAAAATATATAGTCTGCGTCCGGCTGAATGCTCTTTAGAGTATCATGCAAAAATTTTAAGTAAACTGGTTAACTACTAGGTCTACAACTTTGCTTCCATCGTTTTTTCCCGAAGTTTGGGGCTTTATTGTGATAAACTTACAAAAAACATGATTCATAATACTGCCCATCGCTTGCCACTACATTCTTTTAACTTTCGGATAGCATACGAATCCCGTGGCCTAAGAACTGGGCGTCTTTTGTGGGGATCCATGAATCGATTCTGTTTTGCACTTTTTCATATGATCGGAAGTGCTGGTCAGCCGGACTATATGCCACTGGTCGAAAAAGGTGGTACTCAGACAGAGTAACGTATGGAGAATACGGCGGGATAGGACTTCTCATTTCAACGTTTCCATGTATATTTTGACGGGTTTTGCGACATTGGGTCGAGCACTGACATACTGCAAAATTACCTTTACGTGTCTATCGCTGTATTGTGACCGACTGTGTTTCAGTGCTGGGCTCGAACGTATCAGTTGCTTTCGATAATGATGTCCTGTGACTGTCTTCGTCTGTTTCAGTAGCTAGGAAAACGTTCTGCCTTCGCCCGCCATGCCGGTCTTCGACATCAAAATCACCGTTCTTAAGGCGTTGAAAACATTCTCTGCACGTTCTTCCACTAATAGTTCTCTCACTATTGGTCCTACCCAGAATTTTAAGAGCCACAGCGGCAGATTTCTTCTTGTTAAAGCAGAAAATTAAAACTTCCCGCAAATGGCGAGAAATGGGTACGTAAGTTGATGTACTTAATCGAGAATAACCTTGTGATGCAATCACAAATCGACTAATATTTTTATGGCATTACTTTTACAGATGCCTAAGCTTATTGTAATACACCTATGACCAACCACCCGAACCCCACTTGCCGCTACTGCCGTCTATTGCAAAACGGCGGAAGCGAAGTTGTAGACCTAATACACTACAGGCCATTAAAATTGCTACACCAAAAAGAAATGCAGATGGTAAACGGCTATTCATTGGACAAATATATTATACTAGAACTGACATGTGATTACATTTTCAAGCAATTTGGGTGCATAGATCCTGAGAAATCAGTACCCAGAACAACCACCTCTGGCCGTAATAACGGCCTTGATACGCCTGGGCATTTTGTCAAACAGAGCTTGGATGGCGTGTACAGGTACAGCTGCCCATGCAGCTTCAACACGACACCACAGTTCATCAAGAGCAGTGACTGGCGTATTGTGACGAGCCAGTTGCTAGGACACCATTGACCAGACGTTTTCAATTGGTGAGAGATCTGGAGAATGTGCAGGTCAGGGCAGCAGTCGAACATTTTCTGTATCCAGAAAGGCTTGTACAGGACCTGCAACATGCGGTCGTGCATTATCCTGCTGAAATGTAGGGTTTCGCAGAGATCGAATGAAGGGTAGAGCCACGGGTCGTAACACATCTGAAATGTAACGTCCACTGTTCAAAGTGTCGTCAATGCGAACAAGACGTGACCGAGACGTGTAACCAGTGGCACCCCATACCATCACGCCGGGTGATACGCCATTATGGCGATGACGAATACACGCTTCCAACGTGCGTTCACCGCGATGTCGACAAACACGGATGCGACCATCATCATGCTGTAAACAGAACCTGAATTCATCCGAAAAAATGACGTTTTGCCATTCGTGCACCCAGGTTCGTCGTTGAGTACACCATCGCAGGCGCTCCTGTCTGTGATGCAGCGTCAAGGGTATCCGAAGCAATGGTCTCCGAGCTGATAGTCCATGCTGCTGCAAACGTCGTCGAACTGTTCGCGCCGGCCGGAGTGACAGAGCAGTTCTAGGCGCTACAGTCTGGAACCGCGCGACCGCTACGGTCGCAGGTTCGAATTCTGCCTAGGGTATGGATGTCAGTGCTGTCCTTAGGTTAGTTAGGTTTAAATAGTTCTAAAGTCTAGGGGACTGATGACCTTAGAAGTTAAGTCCCATAGTGCTCAGAGCCATTTGAACCATTTTTTGAACTGTTCGTGCAGATGGTTGTTGTCTTGCAAAAACGTCCCCATCTGTTGACTCAGGGATCGAGACGTGGCTGCACGATCCGTTACAGCCATGCGGATAAGATGTCTGTCATCTCGACTGCTAGTGATACAAGGCCGTTGGGATCCAGCACGGCTTTCCGTATTACCCTCCTGAACCCACTGATTCCATATTCTGCTAACAGTCATTGGACCTCGACCAACGCGAGCAGCAATGTCGCGATACGATAAACCGCAATCGCGATAGGCTACAATCCGACCTTTATCAAAGTCGGAAACGTGATGGTACGCATTTCTCCTCCTTACACGAGGCATCACAACAACGTTTCACCAGGCAACGCCGGTCAACTGCTGTTTGTGTACGAGAAATCGGTTGGAAACGTTCCTCATGTCAGCACGTTGTAGGTGTCGCCAACGGCGCCAACATTGTGTGAATGCTCTGAAAAGCTAATCATTTGCACACACAGCATCTTCTTCCTGTCGGTTAAATTTCGCGTCTGTAGCGCGTCATCTTCGTGGTGTACCAATTTTAATGGCCAGTAGTGTTGTTTTAAATAACGACAGTGTTTGTAATAAATGTAGTCTTGGATAAGGGTAGCTTTGGGAACGAAAACATCTTTAAAAATTAACTGAACGATGTGAAATAGTAATCATAAATCGATGATACATCCTTGTATATATATTTCTATGCGTATAATTTTGAACAAAATTCTTTACAGAGCATGATAATACCTCAGTGTAAGCGTCATTTGACTTATGACTATAATCTCCATGTATTATTTGTTTTTCATTTTCTTTAAGGGATACAAAAAAGTTAGTTGATTAGTTACCCTTGAAAAGGCTACATTTTATTGTCCATGAGGACGGACGGGATTTTGTAAATATAATCCTGGTCTTTGATGTGTTTGTCCCTGCGTCTTTTTTATAGTGATCACAGATGCAATCTTGCAATGTCTTCCTGGCAATTGAAAATGCGTGCTTCGATCGGACGGTGTTAAGTTTATGCGTGGTATTATAACAGTTTTCCCGGTGTCAATGAGCTGAGCATTAATTGTAAACAAGAGACCCTTGAGAAACTTCCGCGCTTTTATACACTGCCGGAAAAAATTAGTACACCCTTCTAGAGGTTTCCAGTTTACTCAAGATTTATTCTCGCAACAGTGCATATGGAGTGCATGAAGTAATTACATTTAGAGATCAGTAGCACATGCGGTTTTGAGGTTCCAGGTATCGCCTCATGCTGAAATACCTACATTATTTTTTTTATACGAGCATGTGGTAATGTCTGCACGGACGGCAATGTAGGCGCTGACTGGCATCTAGTCGATCGTACAGATGGCGAATGCTGTCCTGGGATACGTTATTTCACGCCTTCTCGACGTTTTCATGTAGTTCTGTAAGAGTTGTTGGTTGACGAATCGCATTAGTCCTTTCTCGCCCTATCGTATCCCGCACGTGCTCGATTGGAGAAAGGCGTCACAAAATTTGTTGTTTCCACTGCTAACGGTACAACAGAACGCGCGCGCTCACCAATGAACCGTCTCCGTTACCAGCACTGGCAGCAGCGATAAGATAATACCTTCTATTAAGTTGTAAACATATTGTCGTTTATCTTTCTCCGCTATCTGCAACAGTTTTTCTTGGATTGAACATTGTTAAGATGTTGTTGTTGTGGTCTTCAGTCCTGAGACTGGTTTGATGCAGCTCTCCATGCCACTCTATCCTGTGCAAGCTTCTTCATCTCCCAGTACATACTGCAGCCTACATCCTTCTGAATCTGCTTAGTGTATTCATCTATTGGTCTCCCTCTACGATTTTTACCCTCCACGCTGCCCTCCAGTACTAAATTGGTGATCCCTTGATGCCTCAGAACATGTCCTACCAACCGATCCCTTCTTATGTTCAAGTTGTGCCACAAACTCCTATTGTTAAGATAACCTGTCATAATAAGGGTCTCCTACAGGCTGTATAAATATTCAATAAGCAATCTCTTTCATTGAACATATTTTAGCTACCAAATGCCACTACCTACATAACTGACTGTCTGTGGAGCGCACATGTGCGTTTTGGCGACTCCCCATCGAACCTAGATAACTACAGCTGTAGGAGCTCCCAAAGTACTAGTGTTAAGACCCCAAGATGGCAACCACAGATGAAAAGAATTGCCAGAGCATTCACAAAAATCATAGAGTCTGAAGCAGTCATGAAAAAAGTGGATTCTTGGCGTAATTCTAAGTGTATATTGAAAGGAGCGACTAATGGAACATTTGAGGAGACTTTAATCATCCACCAATTGATTGGAAAAATTAGTTTTGTAAGTGGTGTGTGCTACAAACATCCTGCTAAACATCACCAAATGCCTTCTGTGAAATCTGCTTAGAAGAGATAGGTCATAAGCTCACTCACTATAGAAATATATTAGATCTAATCGCGATAAATAGACCTGACATCTTCGATGATGTCCATATCGAAACTGACATCAGTCATCAGCGGTAACTAGACACTAAATTACAGAGGTCAGCTGAAAAAAACAGGAAAATTTAGAGGTTCAAACAACTAGATAAAGGAACTCAAAGATTTACCTCTGGGAAGGATTGTACGGAAGAACTGTGGCTCAGTTTTAAAACGAAAGTTGACTATGCCTTGGATCCATATGTATCTAGTGGGACAATTCATGATAGCAGGGATCTCCATGATATACAGTCACTCTAAAGGAACAGTCATTAATGAATAACAGCTCTAACATAAAGTATAGGGCTATAGACAGAGATGCTGAATGAAAGGCTTTTGGTTGTCATGAGGGCAAATCTTAAATGACTACCGTAGCAGAATCTTTTCGCAAGAACTCTCACAGATTCCAAATATATTTTTGTCATGCCTAAAGGCTATCAGAATGTGTACAACAAGAAGTCAGTATCAATTAACGCAAAAATAAGGCACTACAACACTGTGATTAAGCCAGAGTGTCTGTATGCATCTGAATGTTTAGCAATGAACACTAACAAGGAAATGGAAGCTATAGCAAAAAAGGAGCGAAAAATCATTAGAAGAGTACTTGGGCCGAGGTTTGAGAATGGGACTTGGAAGCTTAGAAGTAATAGAGAAGTGTATGACAAAATTGAGAAAGTGGGAGATACTATGAGGAAGAGAAGAGTAAGCTTTTACGCCCATTTGAAAAGAATGAATGATGAAAGGCTGACAAAGAAAATATTCAGGTTTTTTGACAAGAACCCCAGAACCCAAATTACCTGGTTCAAAGAAGTCAAAGCAGACTTAGAGGAGATGGGTATAGGAGAAGATGATATAACCAACAGAGACTTAATGAGAGACAAAATTCAACATTTTGAAGGATTTGAAGTGAAGAAGAGAAGAACTGGAGGAACAGTGTGGACAGAAGACCGAAGGGAGCAGCACAGAGAGAGGATGAAGACATATTGGCAGAAGAGAAAAGAGGAGGAGCGCAATAGGAGAAATGTACATTGAAAAATAGTTGTTTAACGGGGTCCCTAGACGGCCAAAATCGGAAAAAAAGGCTATCAGAGGCACCAGAGTTAGTATCCAGAAACTCATGGATGACACAGGAACTGAAATTGAGGGTAGTAAAGTAAAAGCAGAAATATTGAATTACTACGTAATATACAGAAGTTTTGCCTCAGTTTACTTCTTACACCACTACAAGGAAGGGTGATATAGATGTCGGAATCTGTGGCGTTGAGAAACAGCTAAAATCGCTAAAATTACACGGGACTCCAGGCGCCGGAAGAAACCTATCAGATACTACACATCTGAGGAGACGCTCATTTTAGCCTTAATGTAGGGTGTAACTAAACTCGCTTTACAGGGTTTGACGACATGTTCCTTATACCAAAACAAGAAAAAAAGTCCAGTAAATATGGGATTTAAAATACATACCTTGAGAGGTATGAGCACTTTTTTATTTTCGAGACTGAGAAACATCTCTTGTACAACAAGCTCTTTGCTTTCCATGATTTGGTAAGGGGACGGTATGGGCCAAAACAAGATAAATAGTCTAGTAATCATGGGTTCTAAAACGCGTACTGTCAGAGCTATGAGCACTTGCTCATCTTCTCTACTATGAAACACATCTCTTCTATTGAACAAGTGCTCGTTGCGCTTAAGGTATTAATTTTAGAGCCCATGTTTACCGGAATTTTTTTCTTATTTTGGTCCATACTACCTCCTCCCAAAATATGGAAAGCAAAGAGCTTGCAGTAGACGACATGTGTTTCGCAGCAGTATTGAAGATGAACAAGTGCTCGTAGCTCTTAGGGTATACATGTTAGAGGCCATGTTTACTAGATAAGTTTTTCTTGTTTTATGTAAGAACCTGTTCCAACAGCTTGTAAAGGAAATTTAGTTACATACTGTAAAGCGTAGGTCCCTTGAACAAAAATCTGTTCCCAGGCATTAGAAGAAAGCACGGTCACAGCAGCCTACAACAGAGGCAGCATAAGTGTTCCACAAAACTCTCATCCTATGTCACGACGTCCATCTTTTGAAGAATCCTAGAGCATATCTGAACTCAAAAATAATAAACAAAAAGACCTCCACGATGCCAGCCATCATGGGTACCGAAAACATCGGTAATGAGAAAGGTGCCTTTGATTCGCATTAGAAAGCCACTGATGAAGACAATCACGTAGATGGAGTATTTTTGGACTTCCAAAAAGCATTTGATTCGGTAGCACGCCAATAATTGTTAATAAAAGTCGGATTGTATGGGATACCAAACAAAATTTATGTTTGCACGAGGATTTCTTGGTAGGTAGGAGATTGGCTACGTGCTTTAAATGTTTAAAATTGTACGCTTCATAAAACTCAGGAAAGTAGTATCCAACGAACAGCACATCAATAATCACTATAGCAATCAGCGACTCATTCCTATACCTAGGTGTAACAATATTTGGGGATACGATGTGGGATGATCACATAGGCTCAATTATAGGTAAGACATGTGGCATACTTCGTTCATTGACATGATGCTGGAAAAATGCAGTCATTCTACAAAGGAGGCTGCTAACAAATCACTTGCGTATTCTACAAAGGAGTCTGTTAACAAATCACTTGCGTACTTCATCTTCGACTATTCCTCAAGTTTGTGGGACACATATCAAATATGACTAACAGCGGATATTGAAAGTGTACAAAAAGTGCAGCAAGAATGGTCACGAAGATGCTCAAAAACGTGAACAGGTGGAATCTGAGGGCAGGCGCCAAATGTCCTGCGGAAGCTTACTTACCAGCATTGAGCGAGGTATATAAGAATATAGTGCTAACCTTCTAGCCACCGTTCCCACTGTGCTAGGTGGCGCAGTGGTTATCACACTGGATTCGCATTCGGGAGGACGCCGGTTCAAATCCCCGTCCGCTCATCCAGAGTAAGGTTTCTCGAGATTTCCCTACATCGCACCAGGCAAATGCCAGGACGGTTCCTTTGAAAAGGGCACTGCAAATTTTCTTCACCATCCTTTCGTAATCCAAGGATGTGTTCCGTCTCTAATAGCGTAGCTGTCGAGGGGATGGTAAACTCTTAATTTACCTTCCTTCCTTCCTTGCTTCTAGCGATGTTGTGAAGATCACAAAGAGAAGATTACACCGATTGTGTACGATCGAAGTGGCATTTATGTTAACATTCTTCTCGCACCCCATACGCGAATGGAACTGGTAGAAACCTTAACGTATGGTGCAATGGGAAGTATCGTTCACGATGGTTTGCAGAGTATTTGTATAGATGTAGAATAAGGCTCCCCCGCCGAATAAATAATCCCGACACGAACTCGCTCCTCTCCTTTGACAGCAGTGGTCGAAAGAGGATTTTTGTAAGCGATCTCCTTTCTTAGCATTCCTTGAATTTTTTGTGCGTAGATCTAATTTCCTAAAAGCAAATTTTTATGGAACAAATAATTTCAAACACAAAGTCTAAGGAACAGCACGGATTGATCATCAACAAATGATCTTAAAGCATTCCAAATTGTTTTTGAAAGTACTTAGTGACCAATTTCGATTATGAAACCATTCTCAGACCAAAACATGTACAGCAAGGTGACGGCGTTGGCAGCAGCGATGGGGTAACGCCTTCTATTAGATAATATCATAACAGTAAATTATATAAAGGAAACATTTTGTTGTTTAATTTCATTATTATCTGTGACACGTAGTAAGGGCTTCCTAGAGGTCACACAAATATTTAGTAAACAATCTCTTTCATTGACCGAATGTACACCCCAATTTTTTTAAATCCAGAATGTAACCTACGTGATGGCTTTGCTTCATGTCACGACACCGGGATTCTCCAACCAACCTACACTGAGCCGGCCGTGGAGGCCGAGCGGTTCTAGGCGCTACAGTCTGGAACCGCGCGACCGCTACGGTCGAAGGTTCGAACCCTCCTCGGGCATGGATGTGTGTGATGTCCTTAGGTTAGTTACGTTTAAGTAGTTCTAAGTTCTAGAGGACTGATGACCTTAGAAGTTAAGTCCCGTAGTGCTCAGAGCCATTTGAACAATTTTTTTTATTTACACTGAGGTGACAAAAGTCATTTTGCGATATGCACCTATACAGATCGCGGTAGTATCACGTACACAAGGTATAAAAGGACAGTGCGTTGGCGGAGCTGTTATTTGCACTCGGGTGATTTACTTGAAAAGGTTTCCGACGTGGTTGGGCCGCAGGACGGGAAGTAACAGACTCTGAACGCGCAGTGGTGGTTGGAGCTAGGCTCAAAGGACTTCCCATTTCGTAAATTGTTTGGGAATTCAATATTTAGATATCCACAGCGTCAAGAGTGTGCCGAGAATACCAAATTTCAGGCGTTACCTCTCACCACGCACAACACAGTGGCCGACAGCCTTCAGTTAATGACCGAGAGCATTGGTGATTGCGTAGAGTTGTCAGTGCTGACAGACAAGCAGCACTGCGTGAAATAACCGCAGAAGTCAATGTGGGACGTACGACGAACGTATCCGTTAGGTCAGTGCTGCGAAATGTGGCGATGAAGGGCGATGACAGCAGACGCCACGGGTGCCGTTGCTAACAGCACGACGTCGTTTCCAGTGTCTCCTGGGCTCGTGACAATTTCCGTTGGACTCGAAACGACTGGAAAATCTTGGCCTGGACTGAAGTTGTCAGCAAAGCTCTGTGCAAGCTGGCGGAGGCTTCGTGATGGTATGGCCTGTGTTTACATGGAATGGACTGGGTCCTCTGGACCAATTTACCGATCCTTGACTGGAAATGGTTAGTCATGTATTTCGTGTTCTCATTCGAGATTGATTTCAGGAACATTCTGGACAGTCTGAGCGAATGATTTGGCTACCCAGATCGTCCGACATAAATCCCATCGAACATTTATGGGACATAATCGAGAGATCAGTTCGTGCACAAAGCCCTGCACCTGCAACTCTTTCGCAGTTATGGTCGGCTGTAGAGGCAAGCAATATGACTCAATATTTCGGCAGGGGACTTCCAATGACCTGAGTCCATGCTACGTCCAGCTGCTTCACTACGAGGAATCCCAGAACAGTATATGTTTAGCTTCTAGTTGCGAGCAACTGTGAAACTGCTTGTTACACACACACACACACACACACACACACACACACACACACACACAAGCGCACACACACATGTACGTACACCACTGGCCATTAAAATTGCTACACCACAAAGATGTGCTACAGACGCGAAATTTAACCGACAGGAAGAAGATGCTGTGATATGCAAATTATTAGCTTTTCAGGCCATTCACACAAGGTTGGCGCCGTTGGTGACACCTACAACGTACTGACATGAGGAAAGTTTCCAACCGATTTCTCATACACAAACAGCAGTTGACCGGCGATGCTTGGTGAAACGTTGTGATTCCTCGTGTAAGGAGGTGAAATGCGTACCATCACGTTTCCGACATTGATAAAGGTCGGACTGTAGCCTATCGCGATTGCGGTTTATCGTATCGCGACATTGCTGCTCGCGTTGTTCGAGATCCAACGACTGTTAGCAGAATATGGAATCGATGGGTTCAGAAGGGTAATACGGAACGCCGTGCTGGATCCCAACGGCCACGTATCACTTGCAGTCGAGATGACAGGCATCTTATCCGCACGGCTGTAACGGATCGTGCAGGCACGTCTCGGTCCCTGAGTCAACAGATGGGGACGTTTGCAAGACAACAACCATCTGCTGGAACAGTTCGATGACGTTTGCAGCAGCACGGAACATTAGCTCGGAGACCATGGCTGCGGTTACCCTTGACGCTGCATCACAGGCAGGAGCGCCTGCGATGGTGTACTCAACGACGAACCTGGGTGCACGAATGGCAAAACGTCATTTTTTCGGGTGAATCCAGGTTCTGTTTGCAGCATCATGATGGTCGCATCCGTGTTGGCGACATCGCGGTGAACGCACATTGGAAGCGTGTATTCGTCATCGCCATACTGGCGTATCACCCGGCATGATGGTATGGGGTGCCATTGGTTACACGTCTCGGTCACCTCTCGTTCGCACTGACAGCACTTTGAACAGTGGACGTTACATTTAAGATGTTTTACGACCCGTGGCTCTACCCTTCAGCCGATCCCTGCGAAACCCTACATTTCAGCAGGATAATGTACGACCGCATGTTGCAGGTCCTGTACGGGCCTTTCTGGATACAGAACATGTTCGGCTGCTGCCCTGGCCAGCACATTCTCCAGATCTCTCACGAACTGAAAACGTCTGGTCAATGGTGGCCGAGCAACTGGCTCGTCACAATACGCCAGTCACTACTCTTGATGAACTGTGGTATCGTGTTGAAGCTGCATGGGCAGCTGTACCTGTACACGCCATCCAAGCTCTGTTTGACAAAATGCCTGGGCGTATCAAGGCCGTTATTACCGCCAGAGGTGGTTGTTCTGGGTACTGATTTCTCAGGATCTATGCACCCACATTGCGTGAAAATGTAATCACATGTCAGTTCTAGTATAATATATTTGTCCAATGAATACCCGTTTATTATCTGCATTTCTTCTTGGTGTAGCAATTTAAATGGCTAGTAGTGTACATAACGTGAAGCTGCAGTAAACCAGTCGTGGGAACGAAGGCCACAACAAAATACGAACTGCATGTAAGCAATCTTCACACTTCTTCCTACCTTTCACCTTGGTTTTTCTGTCACACATTACCAGCAGCACAAGAATTTAAAAAAATATATATATATTTTACTTGCATAATGTCTTCGCTATGTCAGTTTGTACAGATATTTTCGTAATTGACTAAAAGGAGTTCTCTTACAGTCTTCTGAACCTAATTTGTTTAAGAAAAATGTCATCTTCCACATAATTGTCTAACTGATAATTTTCACTCCAAATGTTGTTTGTGCCGCTGCGCCACTTAACATAAATAATGAAGTCGGCGTGGTTCTAGTGAGGTCGCACTTTGTGGTCGTTGTTACATCTATCCTTTCAGAGCCGGTTTCGTAACCACCACCACAAAGAGGCGACCTTTTTTTTCTATCTGGAACGAAGAAAGCTTGCTGTAACAGCTACATAGTAGCTTCCAGGAATAAGCACAACTCCACGCGCAGACTGCAAATGCATATATAGAAGCTCCCTGGCGTCTGAACGCCAGTTCAGCTGGATATGGCAATACTAGCAAGTGCCTCAGGCGCGACTGCTTTCCGAGAGAGCACTCACACCACCTAATCGGAAGTACGCAGTTGGCGCACACCACGCCAGCATGGCGGAAATGACCACGCAACACAACATGTATGCATTCAAACAGTTTTATTACTATTTATGAACCTATTCCTCTTGTTGTTATCATTGTCTTCTGTCTGGAAGCTGATTTGCTGCACGTCGCCACCGCAGACTAATCTGTGCAAGCCTGTTCATATCTTCCTAACTGCTAAAACGCACATCCATCTGGTTGGTTGGTTGGTTGGTTTGGGGAAGGAGACCAGACAGCGTGGTCATCGGTCTCATCGGATTAGGGAAGGATGGTGAAGGAAGTCGGCCGCGCCCTTTTAGAGGAACCATCCCGGCATTTGCCTGGAGTGATTTAGGGAAATCACGGAAAACCTAAATCTGGATGGCCGGACGCGGGATTGAACCGTCGTCCTCCCGAATGCGAGTCCACATCCATCTGAATCTGCCTACTGTACACAAAACTTTGTTATTCTTTACAATTTTTACTCCCTCGTCCCAAATACGTTCCTCCATTATGGTTGTCGCTTGATGACTCTGAATTTGTCCTATCAATCGAACCCATATTTTAGCAAAATAGTGGCCCTAAGCTCTTTTCTTCCTAATTCGATTCAGCACCTTTTCACTAGTTGTCTAATCAACCCGTTTAATCACCAGCATTCTTTTGTAACACCACATTTGAAAAGCTTATATTTTCGTCCTGTCTGTATTGTATGTCATTCACGTTTCTCTACCATACCAGGCTACACTCCAGATAAATTATTTCAGAAAAGACTCCTCATCACTTAAATTTATATTAGGTGTTAATGTATTTCCCTTTTTCAGAATTCCTTTTCTTGTCATCGTCAGTCTGCATTTTATATCATTTCTACTTAAACCATCGTCTGTTATTTGGTTGCCCAAACAGCAAAACTGATCTATTACTTTCAGTGTCTTATTCCCTAATCTAGTTCCTCAGCGTCACCAGGTCTGATTCAACTACATACTATAGCTCTGTTTGCTTTCTTTAATGCTCATCTTGCAGCCTATTTTCAAAACACTAACCATTCCTCATATTTTCGCGGCGTATTCACTGATGTATTAAATTTCGGGCGTGCAGACGCATAAACCTTATTTCTTGTCATGATATTTCCGCAGTAAGTTACACTTTTTGTGCATCTGCTGAGTGAGAGGACAAACTGAAACTACGAGGACACGAGCGTCAGTACCGGCAACTTTTAACTTCCACTTTAAGATGAAGTTTTAGCCCTTTGTGTTTTACCTTCATTCTTCTTGCATGGTTTTCGTCCATTCCTTACGTATAGCTGTCACTGCTTGAAACAGACTTGATGGAACCTACTGTTGCTATCTAAGTAACAGTATTTTATATTTTTTTTATTTATGATTGTCGCACCACATTACTTTCGAAGATGGTGTTGCGATCGTAGAGTGAGACGGTACACACCTTTGTTGTCAAGGTTTCTGAAATGTATATTTGCAAAGCTAGCAGTCTGTTGATAGAACTTCCTTGCAGTTTCCCGATACCGTTCTTTCAATTGCGGTGCATCAGCCAGTAGTCCCGAGGCAGATGTAAAGCTAGCCACAGAGTTCTGTTTGAATTCGTTGCAGCCGTCGGGTGTGAGTGTCGGCAGCATTCTACCAAGCAACTGCTGCAACTCTCATATTTTTCTAGGCGTCTGTATCACTGGTAAAAGTAGTTCATTGGCATCTTCGTCTCAGTGAAGTTAAAATTATTAAGATTTATTAAGTCTAAAAGCTAAATCTAGATTATTACCATATGTGAGGTCATGTCTGTGTACATCTTGTCTTTGTGATAATGATTCATCTAACTTTAGTTTGCTTTTGGAATAAGGTATTTTTTTAGCGTACATCGGTAATGTAATTAATGTTGTAAATCACTAAGAACGGTGGCCTATATGATCCAGTCAACTTTTCAATGTCCCTTTGATATCTCTGGTTGTTTTCTTTTGCCGCAGGAATACTGTTAGTGTACAGTACAAATTCCACAGATACTAATACAAAGAAGGAAGTGTATCACCTATTATAAGCGACTGTCTTTCACTGACAGTTGTTCCTAATTTGTGAAGTGTGGAACCACTTTTAATAGGCTGTTGTGTACCTGCTGAGTGTGTGCCTACAACGCCAGTTTGAGATCCCGCTTTACGGCTAACCGTCTAATTGTGCATACCTATTAACTCCGTCACTGCGCTTGTAATGGAAAATGTAAACAGCATCAGCTTCAATGTTATTTAGAACATATATGTCATCTGAAAAAAACAATTAAGAGTACCTATTACGCCTACTTTCTGCCTCACCTTAAATACGGGGTCATATTCTGGGGTAATTTGACAGTAGCTAAGCGAGTTTTCAGATTGCAAAAATATGTCGTTAAAATCATAAAGGATATGAAACCTTGGAACTCCTGCAAATCCCTTTTTAAAAGTTTAGATATGCCACCTCACCGTATATTTTCACGTATATGAAGATGGTGTCTGTTCTTTCGGACATGTCCGAAAAACAGATACCATTTTCATATACATATGTAGTTAAGGCTCGCCGGCCATTTGACCATCTTCTTCTCTGCGGATGCACAAGCAGTGCCCGAACTCTTACGGGAATCGGCAATAAGCCGCGAGTAATGAGTATAATGGGCAGGGGCACTATGAATATGGTGCGAGACAATAAGTTGAGAATATGGGTCTCACGGGAGGCGTGCCAGAGATAAGTCCTTGCAGTCGCACTGTTCTCTGTGACCTCGGTGGCCCAGATGAATAGAGCGTCTGCCTTTTAAGCAGGAGATCCCGGGTTCGAGTCCCGGTCGGGGCACACATTTTCAACTGTCCCCGTTGACTTATATCAACGCCTGTATGCAGCTAGAGGTATTCATTTCTTTGTATATTTACATTGCGGAGACACAACGTGTTCTAAAACTAAGGAAATGGGCATTGATTAGCAGACTATGTAAAGAGTAACAATCATCACCATAATAGTGTTGCTGTCGTTGTCTTGAGTCAGAAGACTGGTTTGTTGCAGATCTCCACGTTACACATTTCTGTGCAAGCCTCATCTACGAATAATGACTGTAACCTACAATCATTTTGAACCTCCTTGTTTTATTCATCTCTTTAATGGCATAAACTGTACAAAAAATAAGTAAATTTCATCAGCAAGTATAAAACAACAAACAAAAAATGAAAAAGAAAGCAAGCGAAATGAGAATAAGCAAGCGACGTGGGAGTAGTCAAGCGCAGCACACTTTAGCCAGGTGTTCTCTGAAGCCGGGTGAGTATGATCACGTCATGTCGATTTCCGGTCCGAAACTGCGCACGAGGCCAAACGAATGTCAGCTATTCAAAAGTTCGTTTGGCGAAGAATTTAATTAACAGAGACAGTGGTCCCAGCCTGGACGTGCACTGGAATCCGGCGCTTGCTTTAATAAACTTTGCACCGACATACCGTGCAGCTCCTAATGACACATTGATGTCCCAACTCCGACCGAATTGGCCACGCGGTTCTAGGTGCTAAAGTCTGGCACCGCGCGACCGCTACGGAAGCAGGTTCGAATTCTGCCTCGGGCATGGATGTGTGTGATGTCCTTAGGTTAGTTAGGTTTAACTAGTTCTAAGTTCTAGGGGACTGATGACCTCAGATCTTAAGTCCCAATGTGCTCACAGCCATTTTTGATGTCCCAACATAGATCGGCCGCGAAGCCAAAGTTTCAATTTATGCACGGTTTTTGGCCGCCGAACAACGTCTCTGGGATTCGTGTAGCTGTGGCCGTATGCGCGTGCTTTTAGTACAGAGCGAGCACTGCAGCTCCTGGGGAGAGGCCACTTTCACCCCGTTCTTACCGGGAAGTTACGGTCAACATGGCGTGGCATATTTGTCCACTAATGTCAAGCTCTAATTTCACTCCCAGCAATTTCAGCTCTACTGTTACGATTCTGCCTGCCCCCACGCTTGAAAATCGCGACGTATTCGGAAATAAAGAGCCAAATATTTGTAACAGGCATGAATATAAATGTAACTGCTACTCGTTTCACTCGCAGCAATTTAAAAAATGGTTCAAATGGCTCTGAGCACTATGGGACTTAACTTCTGAGGTCATCAGTCCCCTAGAACTCAGAACTACTTAAACGTAACAAACTAAAGGACATCACACACATCCATGCCCGAGGCAGGATTCGAACCTGCGACTGTAGTGGTCGTGCGGTTCCAGACTGTAGCGCCTAGAACCGCTCGGCCACCGCGGCCGGCGCAGCAATTTAACCTTTCGTTTTTTATTCAGAGTGAAGTCCCAAAAGCGAACAAATTCACTCTTGAGAGAGAGTGCTCCTATGTGCAAATAATATCGAATATTGCAGAACATACATCTATTACATTAACAAGAAAGTCGCAGAATCCTTTACAAACGCGAAGATGTATAGAACAGTATTGAACAAGGCAGGGCCCGAGCCTTCTTCTTTCAGGTCCGTAACTCCACGTTTCTAACAACTAAACTACAGTGAACACATACAACTTTCAACAACAGTCTATTTCATTTTAGGCTCTCCTGAAGGCTTTTACCGTCGATTTGTAATTACATGATATTTTTATAACAAATCGTACCAAGAACGTGTTTGTGAAAAATATTCAGTGCGCCGTTTCCATGAAACAGTGTTTAATCATAACACACTTTTCTTTACCCGTGACCTCCCCACTGAGAGTGTACATCACATGCCTGCTCTCTGCCAACCTCGGCGATCAAAAGTTATGTGAGCAATAACATTCTATAACCACTGTTTGCCAGCCACTGGTGGCCGAGCGGTTCTGGGAGCTTCAGTCTGGAACCGCGCGACCGCTACGGTCGTAGTTTCGAATCCTGCCTCGGGCATGGATGTGTGAGATGTCCTTAGGTTAGTTAGGTTTAAGTAGTTCTAAGTTCTAGGGGACTGATGACCTGAGATGTTAAGTCCCACAGTGCTCAGAGCCATTTGAACCATTTGAACCACTGTTTGATTGATGTTTTGGTACTGTTTTCGTGTTGTTTGTCCTACAATAAGTGATGAAACTGTTAGAGTGATGAAGCAGTTCATCACGACAGCTATCCAGGAGTCCTCTTCGTATAACAAAGATCATTGTCCCTGGTGAGATAGTTATAATGTGGAACGTGTCAAGTGCACAAGAAATACACATATGAAACAAGAATATATATATATATATATATATATATATATATATATATATATATATATATATATATATATTATTTACTCAATTCCCTAAAGAGGCACAAAATGCATATAGTATATTTATAGATTTATTTATTCCTATTCAAGAATTCATCTATGGTATAGAAGGAGTTGTTCAAATGGCTCTGAGCACTATGGGACTTAACTTCTAAGGTCATCAGTCCTCTAGAACTTAGAACTACTTAAAACCTAACTAACCTAAGGACATCACACACATCCATGCCCGAGGCAGGATTCGAACCTGCGACCGTAGCGGTCGCACGGTTCCAGACTGTAGCGCCTAGAACCGCTCGGCCACACTGGCCGGCGAGGAGTTGTCATGGAGATATGAGTTAAATTTATTTTTGAAGCTATTACTGCTGTCTGTCAGACATTTTATTTCATCTGGTAACTTGTAGAAAATTTTTATAGCACCATATTTTACCCCTTTCTGTGCCAAAGATAGGTTGAGTAAAGGATAGTGTAAGTCCTTTTTTTCTGGTATTATAATTATGAATGTCACTGTTGTTTTAAAACAGGGCCATGTTGTTGAGAACAAATTTCATTAGTGAGTAAATGTACTAAGAGGCTGTTGTAAGAATTCCCAATCTTTTAAAAAGATACCTACAAGATGTGCGACTATTAACCCCACACATTATTCTAACCACTTTTTTTTGAGCAGTGAATACTTTTTGTCTAAATGTTGAGTTACCCCAAAATATTATTCCTTATGACATCAGAGAGTGAAAGTATGCAAAGTATGTTAGCTTACTAATTTCTATAACCTCAAAATTGGCAATTATTCTGACTGCAAAAGTTGCTGAACCTAGACGCTTTAGAAGATCCAAAATATGACTTTTCCAATTAAGATTCTCATCTATATGTACACCCAAAAACAGACTGAAGATGCAACACAAAGAGTAAAGATAATGGCAGCAGTGCGCCTGATTACGGCTTCCTTCCTCTTTTCCCACCCATTGCTAAACAGCAGTCCTGTTCTGAGAAGAAATTGCGTCCTCCCCGTTTATGGCGTTGGCTGTCCCAGCCTAAAAGCGGTACAAAGAAGTTTACAGAACGTACATCTCTTCGTCATTTTAGTGTACAAGTGCTCCCATCTGTGAATCAAATAACGAACATTTCCTTCAGTGAGTACAATAAATTGTTCAGTGTAACTTAAAAATTAAAGACAATTAAATTTACAGAAAAATCGAATTTAACATTCATCAATGACTGCTGCAATTTCTCATCTGCTTTATGTTAGTAGCATTACCTCTAATTTTCCTTGTCAGCTCGTTATTTCTTCATCACAATTTCATAACGGCGAAGATGAACTATTCAGACACAATCATGCTCCAGTAACAGTGACAGATTCTTTGAGTGATTATGTTTGTTTTACTAAATTTTGAATTTCACGCGCTGTCCCAGTAGGACTGGGACGCAAACTCACGGCTGCTCATCCTGACATAGGTTTCCAGTAACTTACCTAAACCACTGCAGATGTATTCCCAGCTGATTTTTACTTTCTTCATGCTTCTCCATCTGAGCTAGTACTTCATCTCTGATGATGTCTCCGCCGTGTGCATATATATATATATATATATATATATATATATATATATATATATATATATATATATATATATAAATTATTAATCGAATTAATTACAGTATTGATATATTTGATTTTTATGAATTTTGCAGCTAATGAATTTTCTTTCACTTTTAATTCACAAATCTCGTAAATTGTAAGTCACTGGTGTAGTGTATTCTCTATGCTGTTGAGATTTACGCAATTTGGTTATATTCTTCTTCTTCCGCCATAATGACTTCTCATTTTTGACCGTGAATACAATGCTGATTTTTATCGGATTTCCTCTTCAGGTGCAGGCAGCTACAGTGACATGACATTAGCATAATGCGCGGAACAAAAGAAAACTTTCGTGGATTTGCACTAAAAAGAACTCTCACATTTCATACTTTCATAAAAAATTATTATTCAGGTAACACAATGTCTACTACACATTTCTCACAAGAATACGTCTTCTCCCTACGAGAACTAAAGACAGAGTCCTCTAAATAATTGACAAAAAACTTGAATGGAGTTTCCATCATTTGTCATTCGCATTCGGGCGTAGCAAAATACGTCTTTTCTGGCGCTTACAGCGGTCGCGCTAGTGATGATTATCATTGGTTTTAAATTTTTGCCGCAGCTTGTTGGGGCTTTTCCTTATGTACCCATACAGTCAACGACTCATTAAACATGAACTTTGAAAGGTGGTTGACGGAACATGTAGCCAAGCGAATGATTGGTACTAATAGGTGCATCAAGGATTCCAAGAGATAAAAAAGACCGAAATGACAACTTGAAATACCAAGCAAGTAGAAGCGGACTCCTTGAACGGTTTATTGTGTATATTCTTTGTTTTATTATAGTGTTTTCATAACATCCTGAACGAATGTTCGGTCGACTTCGGTTCAAGAGTGTTTGCATCTAGCCGCAGCCAACATTGGTGGTCTAACAATAAGTACTTGTGTATACCGTAATGCCTACGAAGTGACTGTCGTGTCAAACCGGTAAGTACACGTGTAGTTCTAGAACTGTATAAGGAAAGCACAGTTTGTTCCTCCCACATCTCCACTCTCCCTATGGCTGTCTATGTGTTGGACTTCAGTAGGTGTAGTTCGCTTCCTCCATTCCTCATACCACCTGAAAATTTGGCCAGTGCGTCGTGAAGAAACTATAAGTTAGTAGGTAAATTTATGTGGTTTTACAAAAGTGATATCTGTTAGGTTGTTGTTGTTGTGGTCTTCAGTCCTGAGACTGGTTTGATGCAGCTCTCCATGCTACTCTATCCTGTGCAAGCTTTTTCATCTCCCAGTACCTACTGCAACCTACATCCTTCTGAATCTGCTTAGTGTATTCATCTCTTGGTCTCCCTCTACGATTTTTACCCTCCACGCTGCCCTCCAATACTAAATTGGTGATCCCTTGATGCCTCAGGACATGTCCTACCAACCGATCCCTTCTTCTGGTCAAGTTGTGCCACAAACTTCTCTTCTCCCCAATCCTATTCAATACTTCCTCATTAGTTATGTGATCTACCCATCTAATCTTCAGCATTCTTCTGTAGCACCACATTTCGAAAGCTTCTATTCTCTTCTTGTCCAAACTATTTATCGTCCATGTTTCACTTCCATACGTGGCTACACTCCATACGAATACTTTCAGAAATGACTTCCTGACACTTAAATCAATACTGGATGTTAACAAATTTCTCTTCTTCAGAAACGCTTTCCTTGCCATTGCCAGCCTACATTTTATATCCTCTCTACTTCGACCATCATCAGTTATTTTGCTCCCCAAATAGCAAAACTCCTTTACTACTTTAAGTGTCTCATTTCCTAATCTAATTCCCTCAGCATCACCCGACTTAATTAGACTACATTCCATTATCCTTGTTTTGCTTTTGTTGATGTTCATCTTATATCCTCCTTTCAAGACACTGTCCATTCCATTCAACTGCTCTTCCAAGTCCTTTGCTGTCTCTGACAGAATTACAATGTCATCGGCGAACCTCAAAGTTTTTATTTCTTCTCCATGAATTTTAATACCTACACCGAATTTTTCTTTTGTTTCCCTTACTGCTTGCTCAATATACAGATTGAACAACATCGGGGAGAGGCTACAACCCTGTCTTACTCCCTTCCCAACAACTGCGTCCCTTTCATGTCCCTCGACTCTTATAACTGCCATCTGGTTTCTGTACAAATTGTAAATAGCCTTTCGCTCCCTGTATTTTACCCCTGCCACCTTTAGAATTTGAAAGAGAGTATTCCAGTCAGCATTGTCAAAAGCTTTCTCTAAGTCTACAAATGCTAGAAACGTAGGTTTGCCTTTCCTTAATCTTTCTTCTAAGATAAGTCGTAAAGTCAGTATTGCCTCACGTGTTCCAGTGTTTCTACGGAATCCAAACTGATCTTCCCCGAGGTTGGCTTCTACTAGTTTTTCCAATCGTCTGTAAAGAATTCGTGTTAGGTTTTTGCAGCTGTGGCTTATTAAACTGATAGTTCGGTAATTTTCACATCTGTCAACACCTGCTTTCTTTGGGATTGGAATTATTATATTCTTCTTGAAGTCTGAGGGTATTTCGCCTGTTTCATACATCTTGCTCACCAGATGGTAGAGTTTTGTCAGGACTGGCTCTCCCACGGCCGTCAGTAGTTCCAATGGAATATTGTCTACTCCGGGGGCCTTGTTTCGACTCAGGTCTTTCAGTGCTCTGTCAAACTCTTCACGCAGTATCGTATCTCCCATTTCATCTTCATCTACATCCTCTTCCATTTCCATAATATTGTCCTCAAGTACATCGCCCTTGTATAGACCCTCTATATACTCCTTCCATCTTTCTGCTTTCCCTTCTTTGCTTAGAACTGGGTTTCCATCTGAGCTCTTGATATTCATACAAGTCGTTCTCTTATCTCCAAAGGTCTCTTTAATTTTCCTGTAGGCGGTATCTATCTTACCCCTAGTGAGATAGGCCTCTACATCCTTACATTTGTCCTCTAGCCATCCCTGCTTAGCCATTTTGCACTTCCTGTCGATCTCATTTTTGAGACGTTTGTATTCCTTTTTGCCTGTTTCACTTACTGCATTTTTATATTTTCTCCTTTCATCAGTTAAATTCAGTATTTCTTCTGTTACCCAAAGATTTCTACTAGCCCTCGTCTTTTTACCTACTTGATCCTCTGCTGCCTTCACTACTTCATCCCTCAAAGCTACCCATTCTTCTTCTACTGTATTTATTTCCCCCATTCCTGTCAATTGCTCCCTTATGTTCTCCCTGAATCTCTATACAACCTCTGGTTCTTTTAGTTTATCCAGGTCCCATCTCCTTAAATTCCCACCTTTTTGCAGTTTGTTCAGTTTTAATCTACAGGTCATAACCAATAAATTGTGGTCAGAGTCCACATCTGCCCCTGGAAATATCTTACAATTTAAAACCTGGTTCCTAAATCTCTGTCTTACCATTATATAATCTATCTGATACCTTTTAGTATCTCCAGGATTCTTCCATGTATACAACCTTCTTTCATGATTCTTAAACCAAGTGTTAGTTATGATTATGTTGTGCTCTGTGCAAAATTCTACAAGGCGGCTTCCTCTTTCATTTCTGTCCCCTAATCCATATTCACCTACTATGTTTCCTTCTCTCCCTTTTCCTACACTCGAATTCCAGTCACCCATGACTATTAAATTTTCGTCTCCCTTCACAATCTGAATAATTTCTTTTATTTCATCATACATTTCTTCAATTTCTTCGTCATCTGCAGAGCTAGTTGGCTTATAAACTTGTACTACTGTAGTAGGTGTGGGCTTCGTATCTATCTTGGCCACAATAATGCGTTCACTATGCTGTTTGTAGTAGCTTACCCGCATTCCTATTTTCCTATTCATTATTAAACCTACTCCTGCATTACCCCTGTTTGATTTTGTGTTAAAACCCTGTAGTCACCTGACCAGAAGTCTTGTTCCTCCTGCCACCGAACTTCACTAATTCCCACTATATCTAACTTCAACCTATCCATTTCCCTTTTTAAATTTTCTAACTTACCTGCCCGATTAAGGGATCTGACATTCCACGCTCCGATCCGTAGAACGCCAGTTTTCTTTCTCCTGATAACGACATCCTCTTGAGTAGTCCCCGCCCGGAGATCCGAATGGGGGACTATTTTACCTCCGGAATATTTTACCCAAGAGGACGCCATCATCATGTAATCATACAGTAAAGCTGCATGCCCTCGGGAAAAATTACGGCTGTAGTTTCCCCTTGCTTTCAGCCGTTCGCAGTACCAGCACAGCAAGGCCGTTTTGGTTATTGTTACAAGGCCAGATCAGTCAATCATCCAGACTGTTGCCCTTGCAACTACTGAAAAGGCTGCTGCCCCTCTTCAGGAACCACACGTTTGTCTGGCCTCTCAACAGATACCCCTCCGTTGTGGTTGCACCTACGGTACGGCTATCTGTATCGCTGAGGCACGCAAGCCTCCCCACCAACGGCAAGGTCCATGGTTCATGGGGGGATCTGTTAGGTAATTAACATTAACGGTTTCTGGAAATTGTAAGATATAGTCATCGCGTAGAACGATATTACTTGGCTTTTTCGAAGAACCAATCTTTGCTATAAACTATTGATATGTATTTCCATTGCTCTCCTCGTTGTAAATGAAAGATTTAACATTATGCCCTTACACATGAAGAGCCCTCTGACAATGCTACCGCTAAGGTAGCGTTTACAATGAGTTTAAAAACCTGTTTCTGTGTGCAGTATTGTTTCACCAAAAGCCTACAATATGATGCAACAATGTTCATTGTTCTTGACCCCGTATACGCTAGCGACTAGAGATGGGTCGAACTCGTTCATTCCCGTGAACTACTTCATTCATTTCACTCTGTGCCGTGAAGCGTTCAAATGATGTAGTTCTTTCATGAAGTACGGAAGCCTGGCGAAGTTGCTCAGTTCGCCGCTCAGCCGCGGCTACGCTGGCATCGCCTCGCTCTTACAATAAAGCTTCGTAATACTTCATAAGTTTACCAACAGATGGCCGAACTATGCAGTAACGTGCACGCAACGTTTTACACATTTACAGCGTCTGAGTTAACTTGAACAGAGCATGGTCGAAGGGGACAAAGGAAAGATAAACAGAGAAGCCTGTCACATATAAAGAAGGTATTACGTTTAATGAAGCTCGACATTTTCTCACGAAGCGCCCAAAAAAGTCTTTATCTGCCAAGTGAAACCTTATTTGTGGTATTCATGGACTGAAAACTACAAAATAGAATGAGTATGTTTACCCCTGTCACAAAGTCTGTATACCTACGTGAAGTAATTATTCAGGAGTTTTCTTGTATATTTTATTTTTGTTGAGAGTAATAACCCTCAAAATTCAAAACGTAAACTGTTACCTGTAGTCATTGGTACCATTCCAGCTAAAATCCCTCTTTATTTTATTCGGAAAGCAGTTTTTGTGTTTATTCACGCTTATACAATGGCTAGCAACTCGCGATCGTGTAAAAGTAGTGAAATTTGGGGTTTCTTCGCCGATTTAGGTGATGGGAAAGCAAAGTGCAACTGTTGTTCTAAGAGTATTTCGCCGCGCGATTCGTCGACAGGCAGTAGAGGGAGGACTGAAGTGAAGGGAGAATGAGTGACGTAGCGCCGATGTAGTGGAGAGGGAGAGGGGAAGAGAGTGAGTGAATTAGAAAAAAGTGTGGAGTGTGCTATCTGTGAAGAGTTTGAAGTACCAGTTCATTGAAATTGAGTGGTTAGTTCACACTTCACTGGAGTGAAGCGTTTATTTGAACGACTCATTCACGAGCTCCCCATCACTTAGCGACAAACATTTCAACTTATGTATTCGTATCATACGTTACGCTGAATTGGCAGCAAATATTTCACATTGTACATTCGCATCGACAGCAATACTAAGTCAAGTGAAGAAGATGAATTCATGACGAGTTGCTGCATTAGTAACACTCGATGCAGTAAGTAGAGGAAGGAAAAGACTTAGCCGTCTTTGATGCACAAAGACATACCATAGACGATGTGGTGGAAATGACATGATGTGCGAGCTGAATTTGGAAGTCGGTTCTGGTTTTCATAACTGCACTAGGATGCCGGTGTCCGATTTTGAAATTCTAATGGATATGATGGAGCCAATTGTTTTAAAGAAAGGCCAAATACCAGAAACGCGTTTCCTGCGAAGCAAAGACTTGCTATTACTCTTAGGTTTTTGGCAACAGGAGATTCCTACCAAAGCCTTGAATACTTATTCCACATTTCAAAGCCAGCCGTATCTTAAATATTGTGAAGCTTTGGTTAAAGGGTTTAATGATTATGTAAAACTAGACTGACTGAGCACGACAGGCGATGGACTGAAAATGAAAGATTCCAGCTTTGCTGAACATGCTCTGAATGAATGTCAGTCATATGATGTGAAATTTCATATTGTCCACAAAGGAATGAAAAGCAGAAAACTAACGTTACTCGAAATTCTGACCTTTAGTAAACACCACTCAAAGAATCCTGACCTGGTTCTAAATGACCAAACAGTTCCATTACTCACCATCACTAAAGTATCAGCAGCCAGTAGATAATAAGCTGTTTCACACTCACATTTCTTAGACTACTTTGTCCCCCCCCCCCCCCTCCACACACTTTTTCGTCCTGTTCATCACATTCACCAGTTTGTCTATATGATATAGTAGCATGAGCCATTACTCACTTGTACAACATATTTGGCTCATACATTCATATGGTTTTAATATTTCAATATACCGTAATATAAGATTTATTTGTTCAGAGCATCTTTGGCTATTACGTTATGCTTGCGTTTTGTATCGATATAGTCATAGATTAGATTAGATTAGATTTACTTTCATTCCAATTGATCCTTAGTGAGGAGGTCCTCCAGGATGCAGTACATGTCATAAAAACAATAATACATGACAAATATTTACAACTGAAACAAATGTGTTAATGTACTTCCACGGGTCCCAAGTGGAATGTTCGTCATTTTTTTAATGCACACTATATGAAAGAATCATGTTACAAACACTCATTTACTAAGATCTGATTAATGCACTGAATTTAAAATTTAAAAAAAATATTTTATTTATTTATGAGGTAATAAACATATAATAGAACCACTACAATACTTATTTACAATGAACACATTACTGCACTGAAATGGTGCAGAAGTTAAAAAATGGTTCAAAAGGCTCTAGGCACTATGGGACTTAACATGTGAGGTCATCAGTCCCCTAGAACTTAGAACTACATAAACCTAACTAACCTAAAGAGATCACACACATCCATGCCCGAGACAGGATTCGAACCTGCGACCGTAGCAGCAGCGCAGTTCCGGAATAAAGCGCCTAGAACCGCTCGGTCACAGCAGGCGGTGGTGCAGAAGTTAGATTATATATCCCACACACAAATCAGTTGGTTCTACTGAGAAATTCATCAATGGAGTAGAAGGATTTGGCCACCAATAAATCCTTAAGGCTTCTCTTAAACTGAATTTCATTGGTTGTTAAGCTTCTTATGGCTGCTGGCAAGTTATTGAAAATGTGTGTTCCTGAATAATGCACACATTTTTGTACAAGAGTAAGTGACTTTAAGCCCCTGTGAAGATTCTTATTTCTAGTATTGATTCCATGAATTGGGCTGTTGATTTCAAAAAGTGATATATTTTTAATAACAATTTTCATTAAGGAATAAATATATTGGGAAGCAGTAGTTAGTATCCTTACTTCCCTAAACAGGCTTCTGCAGGATGTTCTTGAGTTCACTCCACATATAACTCTTATTACACGTTTTTGTACCCGGAAAACTTTAGCTTGTCTTGATGAATTATCCCCAAAAATAATCCCATATGATATTATGGAATGAAAGTAAGCATAGTATGCCAACTTTTTCATTTTCATATTCCCTATGTCTGACACAATTCGCATTGCAAATAGAGATTTGTTAAGACGTTTCAACAGTTCTGTGATGTGCTCCTCCCAGTTGAATTTATTATCAACCTGTAATCCTAATAATTTAACACTGCCTACTTCTTCTATCTACGTGTCCTTATATGTTAGGCATATAGTCTTGGGACACCCCTTACAAGTGCTGAACTGCATGTATTGTGCTTTTTCAAAGTTTAGTGACAAAGAATTGGCTAGGAACCAGCGATTAATGTCCACAAATATTTTTAGCCGATCTTTCTAAGACTGTATTTGATTTGCTATTTATTGCAATATTTGTATCATCAGCTAACAAAACAAACCTGGCATCTGGTAATGTTACTGATGAAAGGTCATTGATATACACAAGAAAAAGTAAGGGCCCTAAGATAGAACCTTGGACCCCACATGTAATTAGTTCCCAGTTGGATGATGCCTGATAGCTTGATACATGTCTCTTTCCTTATAACACCCTTTGCTTCCTGCCAGAGATATAAGATTTGAACCATTTTGCAGCATTTCCTCTTACACCATAATATTCTAATTTACTTAATAGGATATTTTGATTTACACAGTCAAATGTCTTTGACAGACCACAAAATATACCAGTTGCCTATAATTTTTGTCTAATAAATTAAGTACATTTTCACTGTAAGTGTAGATAGCCTTCTCAAAATCAGATACTCTTTAGAAATCCGAACTGCGACATTGACTGTATGTTATTTGTGATAAGATGGTTACAAAGCTGATTGTACATTACCTTTTCTAAAATTTTTGAGAATGATGGCTAAAGTGAAATTGGACGGAAATTTGATGCTATTTCTTTATCTCCCTTCTTAAACAGTGACTTAACTTCAGCGTATTTCAACCATTCAGGAAATATTCCACTGATAAATGACTGGCTACACAGATAGCTTAATATGTTACACTACTCGCCATTAAAATTTCTACACCACGAAGATGACGTGTTACAGACGCGAAGTTTAACCGACAGGAAGAAGATGCTGTGATACGCAAATAATTACCTTTTCAGAGCATTCACACAAGGTTGGCGCCGGTGGCGACACCTACAACGTGCTGACATGAGGAAAGTTTCCGACCGATTTCTCATACACAAACAGCAGTTGACCGGCGTTGCCCGGTGAAACGTTGTTGTGATACCTCGTGTAAGGAGGGGAAATACGTACCATCACGTTTCCGACTTTGATAAAGGTCGGATTGTAGCCTATCACGATTACGGTTCATCGTATCGCGACATTGCTGCTCGCGTTGGTCGAGATCCAATGACTGGTAGCAGAATATGGAATCGCTGGGTTCAGAAGGGTAATACGGAACGCCGTGCTGGATCCCAACGGCCTCGTACCACTAGCAATCGAGATGACAGGCATCTTATCCGCATGGCTGTAACGGATCGTGCAGCCACGTCTCGATCCCTGAGTCAACAGATGGGGACGTTTGCAAGACAACAACCATCTGCACGAACAGTTCGACGACGTTTGCAGCAGCATGGAGCATTAGCTCGGAGACCATGGCTGCGGTTACCCTTGTCGCTGCATCACAGACAGGAGCGCCTGCGATGGTGTACTCAACGACGAACCTGGGTGCACGAATGGCAAAACGTCATTTTTTCGGTTGAATCCAGGTTCTGTTCACAGCATCACGATTGTCGCATCCGTGTTTGGCGACATCGCGGTGAACGCACATTGGAAGCGTGTATTCGTCATCTCCAAACTGGCGTATCATCCGGCGTGATGGTGTGGGGTGCCATTGGTTACACGTCTCGGTCGCCTCTTGTTCGCACTGACGGCACTTTTTTGACAGCACATTCAACAGTGAACGTTACATTTCAGATGTGTTACGACCCGTGGCTCTACCCTTCATTCGATCCCTGCAAAACCCTACATTTTAGCACGATAATGCACGACCGCATGTTGCAGGTCCTGTATGGGCCTTTCTGGATACAGAAAATGTTCCACTGCTGCCCTGGCCAGCACATTCTCCAGATCTCTCACCAGTTGAAAACGTCTGGTCAACGGTGGCCTAGCAACTGGCTCGTCACAATACGCCAGTCACTACTCTTGATGATCTGTGGTATCGTGTTGAAGCCGCATGGGCAGGTGTACCTGTACACGCCATCCAAGCTCTGTTTGACTCAGGCGTATCAAGGCCGTTATCACGGCCAGAGGTGGTTGTTGTGGGTACTGATTTCTCAGGATCTATGTACCCAAATTGCGTGAAAATGTAATCACATGTCAGTTCTAGTATAATATATTTGTCCAATGCATACCCGTGTATCATCTGCATTTCTTCTTGGTGTAGCAATTTTAATGCCCAGCAGTGTACTTAACTCAGAATCACATTCTTTAATTAACTTTGTTGATATATCATCATACCCACCAGATGTTTTTGATTTTAAAGATTTTATGATGGACATTACTTCTGTTTGAGTACTGAGGGTCAAATTCATATTATGGAAGTTACTTGAAATGTCTGGTCTGAGGTATTCCATAGCAGCATCTACAGAACGTCACCTGTCTTTGTACAACAATGTTTGAACAGCTATGAACTCTTGCTGAATCTTTATATGCCATCTGGTACTATTAAGTTATCTGATGATGGTCTAAGATACAGAAAGCCTGTTCATAACAAACTACTAAATAAATATTGTTGCGGAACATCAGTACTGTGTATTTAAGTTTTTAATATGTGTGTGTTCCTCCAAGACCCGACGGAATATTCCGCAAAACGGTAATTTATTTACTGTTAATAACACTAAAACATGTATTTTATTGCTCATAGATTTGTATGCAGATTAAAATTACACCAAATCATCGTCATTTTCAACATATAGAGCCGTGCGGTCTAGGGCGGCTTGTCACGGTTCGCGTGGCTCCGCCCGTCGGAGGTTCGAGCATGTGTGTATGTGTTGTCCTTAGCGTAAGTTAGTTTAAGTTAGATTAAGTAGTGTGTAGGACTAGGGACCGATGACCTCAACAGTTTGGTCCCATAGAAGCTTACCCCAAAGATCCAATTTTTTCAACAAATATAACTTCTTACACTTCAGGGACACTGGCTGTTCCAACGAATGTGACAGTGGAATTTGCAGTTGAAGATCCCCTGCCACATTCACATTCTGTTGACACCTCTCTCTACACAAATTGATCTCTGCCTCAAACAAAATGACATATCCGTTTTTGTTGTAACTTCCTTGCCTCGAAGAAAATGAAATATCTGTTTTTGTTGTAACTTCCCGTAGGCACCGATTGAATTGTGTTCTCGTTGTTTTTGTTGCTGCTGCAGGAAATTCTGCCACATTACTATTCCGTCGTTTAATAGGTTTTCTTCTTCACACCCACTCTTCGCCCATTATTTTGGAGGAGGCGTTTTCGATGATTCATCGGGATCCGAAACATCCGTATCCTCAGCTGGCATCTCTTGTGGAACCTTAAGTCAGATCTAACAGAATTTTCAGCTACTGGTTGTCTAGGGCAAGTATGGTTGTAGAAAATCCATTCAGTGTTATGGTCGAAGTCTTTCATGTTTCCCGAAAACAAATGTTGCAGCCTGAGAAGGTGTGAACTATCACTATGACAGCAGCGTGCCTACTGATGTCTTGAGAAGAATTTCCGAGTCAAGGACCTATTACGGCTCACAAGGAAGCTTCGATTCTTACTGACTACAGACATGTGAAGTGATCCCAGTGGGATGAGGACGAGTTGCTGCTGCATCATTTATCGTTGCATTCCCAAATATACCTGTCACGGAGAAATTTAACACAAAGTAATTTGTGAGAACATATAAGTTACTTTGTACACCCAATTGTAGTTGCACCATGGCAAATATTGCTGAATATTGTTCTACAGTACGGGACAGAAATAAACATAACCATGCGTAACCTTCTTTAGGGTACGACTTTTTCGATTGTCTCTCTTGTATCGTTTGGGTCTTGAATATCACCCAAGAACCGTAAATTATCGAAACCGAATCACTGGGTTATGCGGGGTCCTGCAAAATGAATAGCAGGTTATGAAGAGGACAGAACTTCGTAACATATTGCCAAATTTATTGAAACACACATTGAAAACAAATAAAATATATGCTGATACATATAATATATGCCCTTTATTTGGTTTTCAATACAACACCATACAGCCGCGCGGGGTAGCTACCCGCGAGTTTTAGGGCGCCTTGCCACGGTTCGCGCGGCTTCCCCCTCCTCTGTCGGAGGTTAAGTCCTCCCTCGGGCATGGGTGTGTGTGTTGCCCTTAGCGTTAGTTAGTTTAAGTAAGATTAAGTAGTGTACAAGCCCAAGGACTGATGACCTGAGCAGTTTGGTCCCCTAGGAACTTACCACCTACCCCTACCAACACATACAGTATGTTGTTTAGCATCTGCGGGTGAGCTGCTAAATGTTTCAGTATGCACAAGGCGAAGGTTAGGTGGGCAATTTTATATTGTTCGTTTAGTTTCTGTAGGATTTGCAAGTTTGTTGGGGGGAAAGTGCATGTTATCACGGATGATTCGTCGCAGGGAATCATCTGACGTTGTCAGTACCAAGGCATATGTGGCAGCAAAACGGTGAGCACTTCGGATGAATGCTTGGGGCGCTCTCACCATTCGCTCCTCAGTCCGCTGTGTCCTTCGTCGCGCTGCACATCTCTTCCTTGGACAAGATGCAGTAAGCCTGCATCTACCGTCCAATCGCCCGACGATTCCAGATTATATCGTGTCGCCTGAATTGTGATGAGACACTCGTTTTTTAAATACCTCTCAACGGCGAATGCTCGATGCACAGAACTCCAATACAGCATAATTACAAAAGGCAGTCTTTTTCCAATGCAGAGCGCGCAAACTTCGCGCAGGCGCAACAGTGACGGCGTGCTATGTGACTCAAATCCTGCTTACCATTCTGCAGGGCTCTGTAAAAAAAAATTTCAAAACCACTACCATAAACCTTGCTGTCTCGATTTTTCATTTCTCGCGTCTAAATTGAGCTACGAGAGACCTAACGTTCTTAAACACGTCATTGCTGCTGGTACTAAGCAGCGCGGCAATTTTCTGTAACATCCTACTTTATTTTACTGTTGTTTGTAATTGGCGGTGCGTACGTTCCAGCAGCACTCCTCTGCCTCATGGTGTGTGACAAGTTCGAATATCCAGTTTCTCGTCCATTCCATTCTAGAGAAACGCAACACAACATGCAACAAGGCAGCATTATATTAGCAGGGCAGAACATAAACGAACACTGATACTGTATAGAGGCATTCATTAATAGCAGACCAGAAACAATGTTCCCTTTGATCTATTCCGAAACAGCCACAGAACAGTTTCTGTGTTTGCAACATTTTGCAGGCAGTAGTAGCAGCAAACATTGTTGCAGAAGATGTTTCAAACTCAATGAAAACGCGGCTTTATACAGTACGAAATAATTGGTATGTGTTTATCTATCCCTCCGATCAGTGTAATACAATGTATAAGATAATATTGCACTTGGCTTAAATCTAGTGTTTGTCAAAGAAATAAGCAATGCTATTTTCCGTAAACTGTAGGTATTCCAAAAGTTACTGGTTTCATTGGAAGAAACCTAAACAACAAAATCCCAAGAAAACGCTTCACTTAAACTTCTGCCTTCAGATGTTATCATCATAATAATCGATATATACTTAGAACCTAGAAGTGACAGATATGTACCAACTTTTGTGTGATGATTTCCCGCATTGTATTAAATGCGAAGAGATAAAATGCCTCATCTGGGTATTTTTTTAAGTACTAGGACCGCTTTTAAGCTGATAGATATAATTTTTTGTCAATATATTTCTTTCACAGGCTGAGAGTCTCATAGCAGGCAAAGAAAGGAAAGGCTCCCTCGCATATTTCTTTAAACAGAGAATAGATGCTGAAATGTCAGAAACAAGTATGTTGATAATTATTTAAAGAAAATCAGCTAACCACGGATAGTTGTGAATCTATGCGAGCATAGTTGATTCGCAAATAAATGAAATGCTTTGGAGAAACCAAAGCTTATAAAATTACATGCTGGCCGCAAAATTAAATCTTCGCCGACAAGCAGACGACGTTCACAACATTCTGTTTGGCAACAAAATTACTCAATAAATAAATTTTTCTCCATCCCATTTTCGACAAAATATGCAAATGAGCGTACGTAAAGGAGGCTGCTCTACCAAACTTACTTTCTACCACTTGAAGAAACAGATGTTTGTCTACGTGTGCACGATAGCCGGCAGCAAAATCAGTTTTCCTTCTTCAAAGCAATGGAAAGTTAATGAAACATAAACTGCACATGGTAGAGTACCTATGAACTTGTTAGGTATTAATTTTTATATTTCCTGTTTTTTCTCCGCTTGTAGCAGTACAATAACAATTCCAGACCTTTATTATAACCTCACACGAATTCACCGCGCAGCGAAACTTTGGTGAAGAAATAAACTGTATGGGTTTGTTGGTGCGAAGGAATATGTTGAGCAAATACAATTTGGTGCATTGTTATTTACATAGTATTACTTAAAATGTTATGTTTCTGAACTGGTGAAGCATAGCAAGGAATCCTGCCAGTAGTAATGTGCATACGACCACAATGAAAACAGTCAGTTTTAAAATATAACTATAATGAAAGAACAGATTTTCTGGCATGATAACTCACAAGAGTAACAGGTAACATTTAGTTCATTATGTATGATGTCAGTGCGGTATGGCGAATAAACATTTTTGATGAATAACAGTCTATAGCTTGGTATTTCATTGTTTTAAATGTAGCAATTGAACTTCGCTACAGTTAGTAAGGATAATTCGCTGGTGCTACTCTTGGTCAATTTATTGCCCACCAGGACGGCTACAATCTTGCATTAATAGAGTGCTAATATCCATTTTGTTAAGTCATTCAATTGCTGTTATGCTTTAAATACGATAAATCCTCCCCGAAATTAGCATGAAGTATTGTAGCGGGTGTCGTTTTTGCTATTAGCTGCTATTGTATTGTTAGTATTATATGTGTCACTATTTTGTTTGCCTCAAACACAAACACTCATTACAAGATACTGGGATGTTTAACAGATAAACATTTCGGAAAGAAGCAAAGAACGTAATGTTTGTTTATAATGCCTTTCTGCATGATCGTATGATATGGAGCTCAATGTATAGTGGAACTGAGCTGAATATAAATTGGGAGTCGACAATTTCTTACAATGGGAATTGTAATGTTTATTAAGACATTTAAATCGTTAGCATTTAGCCATTGGGGTTTGAGACAGCGCCCTGTTCCGTAATCAATCTGACCAACATTATCATTGCTTTAGGTCTCACTTTTCATTCCACTTCTATTCATTTTTTACTCATAATAACAAAATCACTTAACTAGGATGCATATTATGGAACCTATGCTTGGAAGAAAGGATAGTGTAGTGTAGGTTATTCCATCTTCCCAACTGCATTGTTTATGAACAAATGGTATTACTCCATTGCTCAGAAACTAAAAAACCAATAGGCAATACATGAAGCCAAGACAAGCCACAAGCACATAACAGATAGCATTTTTAAATTAATATAGGAGTGCCTGAAAAAGTCTGTTTGTGACTTTGACTACCAAAGGTTTTTTTAGAATGAGTTAAATATACAAGAGATGACAGCACAAACATTGAGGCTTTTCTCCAAATCACAGAGAATAATGTAACGCACTATCCATTCGCTTACCCCATGAAAAGCACTCAGTGGCTATAAAAGCAGCTGGAGCTACCTCATATAATCTACATAATTTACCAGGAGTACCGGTATATCTGTTTTGTGATTGTTTCACAAATGGTTACTGCCTTCTGTTACGTAAAGAATTATTATTTTCAAAATGAAATGTATTGCATGTAGTTTTTTATGTAACTTACCTGTTCTTCATTTTGTTGTTGCAGCCCAGAAATGTTTCACACAAAAATACTTATATTAGGTGCAAAAGCGCAAGGAATTGCAGTAGCATCTCACTTTTTGGAACACAACATGGAGGACTTCATTGTAATTAAGTTAGGAGACCAAACTCTTGAATCCTCTTGTGCTTCAAGTTCAAGTAAGTTTAGAAATATATTTTCTGCCTAAATAAAATTAAATCTAGTTTATCAGAATAATCGACACAATGTTCTGGACTAAATAAATGGTTCCCAATTTCATTTTTTACTTTGACTCATGAAAACATTTATTCTTCAATGTAACTTTGTTGTTAATGCATTATTGTATCATATAACTTGAGCAAGCAAAGTGTGTGCCTAGCTTACAGAAATATGATCTGTGAAACATCAATCAATAAATTAAGAACATCTTTTTTACTACATCACTGGATGCAACCATTATTTGACATTCAGGTTGCTATGTTCCTTTTTGTTCCAGATATATGCAGACCTGATGGAGACAACAAATGCTTTCAGAATGGGGATGAAAGTTTCAACCCAGAAAAGAATAGAACAAGCATATTAAACAGAAATGCTATTGTGAAGGATCTAGGATTAATATTCTTTAATTCTTCTGGTCACATTATTGCTCAAGAAGATGTGGCAGAAGCAGCTAACTTAGCAGCACAAATGAAGGAGAATGTTATGTATGATAAAGGGAATTTGTCATCGCTGTTGGCAGATTTACGTTTGGAACAGTAAGTAATCCACTTTGAATGATCCTGTTATAATAGTTTGCATACTCTTCGTTTTATTGTTGTTCTCAATGTTGTTATTATTGTTGTTCTTCTTTAGTTGTTTTTCCCTTAGTGTGTGTATTTTCATAATTGTATCTCCATTCCTGGCACAATTTTTAAAATGTAAGTAAATGAGCTTAATTGTCTTGTTTAATTTGTTTTACTGTTTACTTCACTGTGCCTGATTATCCTGTGCATCATCTGTCACCATCAGTATGTAAATTAAATGACAGAAAATCCAGGATGGATTAACAATATAAATCAGTATTGATTACAATTCACTACATAGTTGAGGCATTGCGTGGCAAACAGGCACATTTAACAGTACATTGTTGTTGGACAAAGTCCTACATCATATTTAGAAAAACACATGTATTCATACAAGCACAACTTTCACGCACATGGTCGTTGTGCCTGTGAGACTTGATTTCAGTGAGCATCGGTCTTGGCTGGGGTGGGTAGTTGTACTACAGAAGAGGCATGGGTGAGAGAGGGGAAGGGTGGTAGGTTACGGGTGGGCAAGATGCTGTAACGCTGTCTGCAGGAGTGTGCAGGAACTTGACTGGGACAGGTGATGGACTGCTAGATGCAGCATTGGAAGGCTGTGTTGGGGGGGGGGGGGGGAGGGGGGATTGGGGAGGAAAGAAACAGAGAAAGAGAAAGGACTAAGCAGATGGACAGAGTGAAGAGAGGCATTTATAAGGGTGAAGCTGGAGCATGGGAGGGCATAGAGGACAGGGCGTGGAAGACACAGACGAACGAAGTTTGCAGTCAGGGGAGTTACACAAGCTATGGTTATTCTACAAGGAGAGTTGCCACCTGCGCAGTTCAGAAAAGATAGTGTTAGTTTGAAGAAACCAGGTGTAATGGGCAATGAAACAGTGTTTGAAGTCAAGCACACTGTGTTGCATGGCATGCTGGGCAAGTGAGTGGTCCAGCTGTCTCTTGGCCACAGCTTGTCAGTTGCTGCTAATGCAGACAGACAGCTTGTTAGTGGTCATACCCATGGAAAATGCCACACAGAGGCTGCAGCTGAGTTAGTAGACCACATGATTGTTTTTACAGATGGTCCTGCCTTTGACAGGCAGGAGAGACCTGTGACAGGACTGGAGTTGGTAATGCTGGCAGGACATGCAGGACAGGTCCTACATCTATGTATTTTAAAGGTATATGAGCAATTGGGCAACAGGTTGGCAGAAATGATGGGATAAGAAAGAACAGAGCATATTACACAGGTTGGCTGGGTGGCAGAATACCACTACGGGAGTGGTGGTCAGGATTTTTCTTATTTCAAGGCACAATGAGAGGTAGTCAAAACCATTGTGGAAAATATGATTCAGTTGCTCCAGTCCTAGGTGATACTGAGTCGGGAAGATGATGGTCCATTGTGGCCATTCATTGGATATGCGAGGGATGGTGGGTGACTGTGGAGACAAGGCATGGGAGATCTGTTACTATACAATGTGTGGAAGATTATTTTGATCTGTGAAGGCCTCAGCAAAACCCTCAGCATATTTGGAGAGGGACTGCTCATCACTGCAAATGAGACTGACAAGAATGGATGGATAGGCTGTGTGAAGAGGCACTAAACTGTTATTTCTTCGTGAATGGTCACTGTCAAACTACAGCCAATAGACAGCTGGACCAATCATTTGCCAAGAATACTGTGCAGTATATTGTGCTTGACTTCAACAACTGCTTCACAGCCCATGCCTTCTGGAATCTTCCCACCAATAAAACATTTTCTGATTTGTGCCTGTGGGAACTATCCCTGCAACATACCCTTCTCTCCCATAAACACTGGCCTCAATCTTTTGTAGTCCATGTCCTGCACCTGCCTCTATCTCCTGTGCTTCCATTCGATCCTCACACATACCATCTTACCCTGCACCCCTCCATCCACAGCACACCTACCTTGTCATTTTCTCTTCTCTGATTGTATTCTCTTCCCCCCCCCCCCTCCCTCCCGACCACTCCACACCCCACCCCACCCCTCTCCTCCCTACTACACATCCCCACAGACAGCACTACATCATCTTCTTCCAACCCAACCTTACTAACCCTCCCCACCCCCACCACATGCCTGCTCTATACTCTGCTACCCACCCTAGCCAAGATCGCTAATCACTACAGTCAAACGTCGACAGTTCCCAGAGACAATAGCAGCCATGTGTGTGTGTGTTTTGCATGTATGAATGATTTGTGTGTGTGTGTGTTTTCTAAGACTAATAAAAACTTTGAGCAATATCATAATTCATATTGTCAGTGTAATTATAAAAGCACTGTGTGGTAATGTAATCAGCTGTACTAATACACTGAATATAAACATCTTCTGTGTCACCAATTCTGTGCTCTACTGAGCAGGGCGCGATTTTGTATGACCCTCTTCCATACGGTTCTGTCCACCTGCAGGTATTGTTCATATATTTCATACCATTTGGCATCTCTCAGCTGTCATGAGGTCATCCTCTTGTTTATTCAGAAGAAGTTTTTGGTTTATGTATTCCTGAGCAGTTGTGTGAATAGCCATTATCCTCATATGATGAGGATACTATAATTGTTTTACTTCAAGAAGCTCCTGTAGGATTTTTTGGAATGGACAGTGTCTTGAAAGGAGGATATAAGATGAACGTCAACAAAAGCAAAACGAGGATAATGGAATGTAGTGGAATTAAGTCGGGTGATGCTGAGGGAATTAGATTAGGAAATGAGACACTTAAAGTAGTGAAGGGGTTTTGCTATTTGGGGAGCAAAATAACTGATGATGGTTGAACTAGAGAGGATATAAAATGTAGACTGTCAATGACAAGGAAAGTGTTTCTGAAGAAGAGAAATTTGTTAACATCGAGTATAGTTTTAAATGTCAGGAAGTCGTTTCTGAAAGTATTTGTATGGAGTGTAGCCATGTATGGAAGTGAAACATGGACGACAAATAGTTTGGACAAGAAGAGAATAGAAGCTTTCGAAATGTGGTGCTACAGATGAATGCTGAAGATTAGATGGGTAGATCACATAACTAATGAGGAGGTATTGAATAGAATTGGGGAGAAGAGGAGTTTGTGGCACAACTTGACCATAAGAAGGGATCGGTTGTTAGGACATGTTCTGAGGCATCAAGGGATCACCAGTTTAGTACTGGAGGGCAGCGTGGAGGGTAAAAATCGTAGAGGGAGACCAAAAGATGAATACACCAAGCAGATTCAGAAGGATGTATGTTGCAGTAAGTACTGGGAGATGAAGAAGCTTGCACAGGATAGAGTAGCATGGAGAGCTGCATCAAACCAGTCTCAGGACTGAAGACCACAACAACAACAGGATAGAATGTTGCAAGATATTTTTTAAAGGATTTGCTCTGGAACTCAGAATGTGCAAATTGTGGAGTGGGTCATGGAGAGACATACAGGTGATTGGCTTGATTGAACTATTTTATTACTCACATATCACATATTCAAATTTGGTTCTAGCTCAGGCTCATCCAGTCCTGCCTACTTCACACTTAGAAGTCTCCCTCATTGTCTTGATCTGCAAACAGGATTGCTAGCATACTTTCACTTCACACTGTCGTGTGGCATAATCTTCTTTGGTAATGCAGCTAACGGCAAATAAATATTTATTCTGCTGAAGAGTATTGTGTAAAGATGAGAACTGACATCTAGCAGAAGTCTCTTCAAAGACATAGGGGTTCTTACAGTTCCTTACAAACATGTCTACTTCCTAAAGGTGCTTGTGGTTGAAAACAAGAGTGAATTTAGAATGTACTGTGCAATTCACAACCATAGTATGAGAAGTAAAAATAATTTCCATGTAGTCAATGTGCCTTTATCTAGTATTCATGGCTGGTTGGTGATGTTGCATATTAAACTGAACATAATTAGATGTTGCAGTTAGAACAGAGCTGGGAGCTTATAGGGATGCCACATCATAACACTCAAGGCATTTAGTTTACAATGCTCAGTAGCATTTGGTTACTGAGTGGGAAATTATTGTGCTAAATTCACTGGAGCATTTCCATTGTTTCTTATAAGGTATGTGCCACTGCCTTTGCTACCCATAAATATATATGAGTAAAGGAGACCACTCACTACTACACACACCTCTGTGCATTGTGTTGGCACTGGCACAATGTAATCTCTCTCTCTCTCTCTCTCTCTCTCTCTCTCTCTCTCTCTCTCTCTGTGTGTGTGTGTGTGTGTGTGTGTGTGTGTGTGTGTGTGTGTGTGGGAGTGCATGCTCATCTGTTCGCTCTAGCTCATCAAAGGATTTTTTCCAAAAGCTAGCAGAGTTCATTTGTATGTGCCTCACAGTGATTTAAAGCCTCTGCTTTTTTTTTGCATTTACACTCTACCAGGACTTTCTGACGTTTCCATATGGCTTCTAATACCTAATACTCCTTGTCTATAATACATACCTTCTTCAAGTCACAATCTGGTCAGACGTCACTTTCAGAGACAAGATAAAACCACAGTGTTATAAATTAAGGAATCCGTCTACAAATGTGGGATTTCTGGATAAGCCTAGAATGTATAACAGTTTCTCAGTTCTTCACCCACTGTCTGTTCATTTCCAGGTATTAATCTTGACTTGTATTTATTTGTTTTATAATGACTATCTGCACACTCCTAACACTGATATGTGTTCTGTTGTTTTGTCATACACATACCTCTTCCCTGCAGTCAAATAAATTCACCATACTTAACTGATTTACAGTTTACCTGATGTATTTCCAGCTCTGCTACAACTATCAGTGATATCTTACGTACTTCCAACTCTCTTACAACGGTCAGTGATACCTTTTTTGCTGTCTCTGTGCCACCTTTCATGTGTAATATCTTTTCAAGTTATTCTCCAATACTCTTGTCTAGTATTTTTTTTATTTTGTTGTGATTGTCAATTTATTTATATTGTTATACAAGCTATTCTGTTGTTTTACCACATGCATATCTCTCCTTCTATTGAGTGTAATTCTTTATACTTACATATATAAACCTGACATTTATATAGACCTTATACTGTTTACAAATTTACATTGAAGTGTACTACAATTTCATTTTGCTCATATTGTCCTCCACCTCTTCCATGCAGACACACACTGTTTTACCAATATTCAGATTTAATGTTTTCTGGTATGTTCACTTCACATTAATTTACAGTTCAGTTTAAATATTTTCAATGATGTTACAGTCACACTGTCAAAGATGAGATTTACTCTGCTTTCGCATGTCACTCTCCATGTGTAATATCTTTTCAAAGTTGTCTACTAGTGCAGAATAAATAATGATGTTAAACAGTGAAAAGCCCAGGGTGGAATAACAACTCCCATTTCCATCTACTCCAGATCTGTCACTGGCATCTCTTACCCCATCAAATGCAGGGCTACCTGTGAAAGTAGCCATGTGACCTACCAACTTAGCTGCAGCCACTGTGACACATTCTGTGTGTGTGTGTGTGACAATTAACAAGCTGTTTGCATGAATGACCACTGTCAAACTGTGACCAAGAGACATTTGGACCACTGAGATGCTGAATATGCCACCTGTCACAATGTGCTTCACATTAATGACCGCTCACAGCTTGTGCTATTAGATTCTTCCCACCAACACCAGATTTTCTGAACTGCACAGTTGAGGTTTCTCCCTATAACACATTCTTCATTCCCACAACCCCCTCTGGCTCCAACCTTCACTAGTCCCTGCGTATCCCCTTCTCTGCTCCCATTCTGGTACTGGACACAGCTTCTAGCCCACCATTGCACCTACGCAGCCCTTTCCTTTTCTCTGTCCACTTCTCTTGTCTTCCTGCCCCCCCCCCCCCACCCTGCCACCACCTACCCCACTGCCCCCTCACTGGTGTGCTGCACCTAGCAGCCATATCCTGTCCCCACCATGTTGCAGCATGCTTCCATAGGTAGCACGAGCATATTCCTCCACCTCTGTCCTGCTGTCTCTCCCCCTCCCTACCCCAGCCCTCTTCCTTACCCCTCACTTCCCATCCAAGCTACATGGATTGTTGCTTATGTTGGACACTGCCACAGTTGGGCATTTGCACCTGGGGACAGTGATCATGTGTTTGTTAGAGTTGCTCTTGTGTGAATGTGTATATCTGCCTCTGAAAAAGTCTGTGTCAAAAAGACTAAATATTTCAACATTAATTTTCTTTGCACCTGTCTGCAACTCAACACCCCCTCTCTTTGATGAGATTATTCATTCATAACCTGATGATTGTCTTGTAGGGCAAAAACTGCTTAATTAAATAAATTAATAGTGTAGAACATCCACATTGTTGTGATTTTTATTTGTAAAACCATATTTGTGTAATAATTCATAATAGAGAACCATTTTTTGACCGAAAACTGAACTGTTTTCAGCTAGGAGTATAAAATGATTGCATGAATTATTTGGATTTAACACAGAGTTATGAAAACTTTTGCCAAAACTACACTGGCATACAGTTGTCAATGTAATTAACATATGATCGTAAGCAGATTAAAACCCTTAAAACAATTGGACCATGAAATGTGCTTTTTGTGGGCAAAACTGGACAATCGAGCCACAAGACCATGCGTCAAGGAATGACTAATAACATTAGTCAGTATCCCTTCCCTACGTCTCCATACTTCACATAGACTTTCCTGAGACAGCCTGTGATGTGTGCTTATGCGACTGGGATGTTAGCATATGAAATCAGAAAATGAGGGTTATGAGTCCTTGTCTGATGCAAAGCTTTAACATATCTGGTGTGCTCATTTCAGTATGCACTTCTTCGAAGAATGGAAGTACCATTCCAAAACGCACACCAGAGCTGTGAGTAAGCCATCATAATCTTGTCCTTTTCCCAAATAACTGAACCCAATCTGGGTATGGAGCAGCTTCTGTAGTGTTTAGAAAACTAGGCTGAGTTACTGATAATTTGTGGTTTTTAATTAGGAAATGAGGCACAATTCGGAATTTCAGATGATTGCTCATGAAAGACCAAAATCTGACTGTGGCTTGTGGGTCAACACCCTTTCATTTTGATACACTTGAGCATGAAGAGTGAAAATTTTATTTTATAATACAATTATAATTTTATTAAGTAATACATGTCATTGATACAGTTGACCTGGAACATAAAATTAAATATGGTTATGACTTTGCTGTATTAGTGATATTCAGTATTATTATAATCTCTGAGTCACACATAATTTTCTCACAGCTAATTTTTACTTTTCTTTTACAATTCAGTGCCTAGCAGTGAACAGGAAACATTACTGAAGCTACCACGTCTTGCTGTCCATAAAATGAAGTATCAATGGTTTGACACGTGGAGTACCAGAATTGCATCCAGATCAGGAATAGAATAAAACAGTTCAATAACTTTGACATAAGTTTCAGATTGAGGCATAGGGTTACACGTTTGTTATTACTTTGCTACGAAAAATGTCTTCATATTTGTTTCAATGAAGATATGTGCTTTGAAAAGCTTCTTATAGAGATTCAAAAGTTTTGAGCGATAAAGCTTATGAGTATAGCATGTAAAACCATAAAATGCAACCAGTTTCATTTAACCATGACTTTCCTACCTTTCTGTACTTTAATTTTTTTCTCATAAATTGTATGAGATGTTTATGTTCTGTTCTGTTTTCTGTTCAATTAATTTACTCTGTCCATTACAGATTACAGAGAGGAGTGAATGAAGATACATTCCTGGGGAGAGATCCTGACACTGTCGAATTACTGTTAGAATGGAAACAGAAAATGGAAGATTTATTGTATGGTTCTTCTTCCAATACATGTAAATGTTATTGCAGCGATGATGAGTCCATCTACGTAAAGCACAAAGAAGAAAGTTATCAAACAGTACTGAATGTTTTATCAGTGAGTACTTGCATAATCTTTCTGCATTTTTGAAATATTTTGGAAAGTATGTACAAATGGGGTCACTAAAGTATGTATTTAAATGTTTACAGAAAAAGTTGTTTGCAAGGAAAAGAAATAATTCAGTTTTATTAATGCTATGCTGGTCAGATCTTGTAGCAAATGCATTTAAGATCTTAAAGGACACCTTTCAGAATATGGGCTTAAATTTTTCATTTCTGGTGATGTCTGAGGGGATTGTGTGCCAATCTGTTCTGCTCCAATATCTTTGCGTATCCCGATAGACTAATTTCTTCTTTTGAATTGTTATGTCTGTGTTTTTAATCTTCTCATGTAGTGCTCTATAGCACCTTAAGTGAAGTACAAATCCTTCCACAAAGTTATTAAGATCTTTCAGGGAAAATATCTTTCCTTTTCCCCAATTCAGGCATTTTTTAGTTTGACCATTCCCTTCAAGGCATAGAAAAGAAAAGAACCACACTTACAGCTGTTTAGTCTTTCACTTGTTCAAAGTATTCCCTTCAACTCATTCCTCTACAAACACTTATGTCAGAAGTGCTTCCACTTAGCCATGAATCCCTTGGTATTTTCTTTTGGATTGTCTTATAGTGCCCCTGATGATTTCTTTGTATGTCATTAATAGTATTGAAACACTGCCCTTTAGAACTAATTTTAATTTTTAAAATGAAAATTTTCTGCAACATCTTTTGCAGAAAATTCTCATGTAACTATTTCAAAGTGCTTGTATCAAAGTCATGACTGACTGTTTGTTCTTGAGGGAAGAAATTCATGATTTTATTTTGAATTTGAGCACCACCAGTTAAACGAAAAGACTGTTACACATTATAGCTTTTGGCCAAAGTCTTCTTCAACAAAGAGTTGGAGCTGCTTGTGGTAGCGATCATGTGTGTGTGTGTGTGTGTGTGTGTGTGTGTGTGTGAGTGCGCGCGCATTTTCTTCAATGAAGAAGGCTTTGTCCAAAAGCTATGATACAGAACAGTCTTTTTGGTGTGCCTGTCTGCAACTTAATAGGTCATCTTTACAGTGAGTAGCAATTTATTCTTTCACCTAATATTGTTACATTTATTTCCTAATTTCAAGCAAAATTTCACTTTGCATTGTTCCTAGCACAAAACAGACACTACAAAACATACATCAAACACATTTCAGTCAAATGACAATAGCTTTAGAAACTAAAGAGGATATCAATGATGTGAAACAATGTGATATTTGGAAATATTGTGAAGGATATGTTGCTGCAAACCAGTTTTTACCATAACTCTTTGTTGCCCCATGAAAAAAAATATTGTTCTTTTCCTGAATACATCTATTGTAATTTGTGCAACAGTATCTCATTATTGCTGAAATGAGATACATTATCTATTAGGGAATATCACATAAGAAGAAGAAAATGTGGTTAATGTTCATTCGTATCTTGACAAAAATCAAGTTGATGTACAGATTGCATCTAATTTTTAACAGAGATAAATACAAGGCTGTGCTGCCCATGAAACTTAAAAGTGTGGTATCTTTTGGTTAATGATTAATGAATCACAACTGGAGTCAGTCTTGTAAGCAAATACCTAGGAGAAACACTCTCTCGAATCATTAAGTGGTTCAACTATAAACTCAGTAGTAGTTGAAACAAATGAGAGGTTTCAGTGTATTTGTAGGATGATGGAAAACTGTAGTTTGTTTATGGAGAGGGTTGCTCTCAAAACACTTGGACATCTTATACTGGAATATCAGTATTTAAATTTTTGGATCCATATTGAACTGGTCAAACAGGAGACACTCACCAATATAAAGATAGTCAGTTACCCTGTACAGTTGGTCACTAGATTCTTTGCTTCAGCAGACGGCGGAGAGGGAGGGAGGGGGGGGGGGGGAGTGGCAGAAATTCTTAAAAATAACACCTACTTGGCAGTGAAAGAATGAATATATGAGGAGTAGTCATAAATTTTTCATTATAATGAGAAAAAGTCAAGCTATGACCCTGAAACTAGTTGATGGTGGAAGTCTTTTGCAGCTACACAAAATGACACAGTGGCTTGGTAATGTGGGAATTACTTATGATTAATTTCTGCATTGGAGTGACCCCTGACACAGATCCAACCATATACACTACTGAAATCTGTACACAGTGAACTCTGAACACTTATTAATGTTATCTTGCCCTATTAGTGAATACGAATTATGCAACTTAAAATAAAAGAATGACTCACATGAAATATCACCCTCTCCCTCCCTCACCCCCCCCCCCTCCCCCCCCAAAAAGGGAAAAAGAAAATAGCTAAATAAACAAGGGCTACTGAAATAAGAAAGGCTATTCATTGACACTGTTGATTTATTGCAATAGAAGCCTGCATGGAATATGATGTGCAATGTAAATAATATAGGAAAACAGATCCAACAAAACACTAAGCACAATTATGTCAAAGGTAATGGTCGGTCAGCAAAGTTGCATGAAGGTATAGAATTCTCTGTGTAACAGCTTCCTGTTTGTGTATCAACAGTAACACTATCTGACTGACTCTATCTTATCTGACAGTGAATGTGAACTACTAAACTGAAGGGTTGTGCAACATGCACTAATTGAACAGCTGCTTCTGCAAGTTGAAAGGACATGCCACTGAGGGTGTCTAGCAATGTGGAAAATTCTATACATGCTGGAGCTGCAAATACACTCACTATAGACAGCTGCCCATCTTGGGTAAACACTATGCTTGGTGCTGCCAAAAATCTGCACAATCTCAACCAGGCTGCCCATGCTTATGCTTGAACATTGGACTTCGCCTCGCTTGCCACCCATGGGCAAACTCTCCTGCTAAGCTTCCCTGAATTTATTTCCTTGCCCCAGCTCAGCTCTATGATGCATACACCACACTGTCCCCAACAAAACTCCAAATATTCTTCCAGGCCCCTCTTCATCCCCCCCCCCCCTCCAAAAAAAAAAAAAAAAAAAAAAAAAAAAAAAAAAAAAAAAAAAAAAAAAAAAAAACTCCACATGGAGCACCTACAAATAGCACACGATGAAATACCCCATGCCAACTCAATAATCAAAAATTGGTGCATAGCCTCTGTCCAGGAGATTGGCAAAAGTCACTCTTCAATAGAATGACTTGCTGCCAAAAGTCACTAACATCTCTGATGTCACAGTCTGCTTCCCAATCATGCTGCTTATTTTTAGCATGTGCAGGAAATCACTTTCCAAAAAAATACACCTGCTGTATTGACAACAAATGCTGAGGCATCCATCAGGGTGAGACTATCTCAGATTCAGAGGAGAAACGTTTTACAGTGCCAGGAGATACAGTTCTCTGACAAAAGGGTATTTGGCCATATTCTGAATGTCACGAAAGACATTGAAAAAGTGATCTATGATTGATTTTCTCTTTTTTCCACTGTCACTTTGATTTGCTAGTCTTTGAGCCCCAGCACCTGTACAATGCTTGTGTTTCCTACTTCTTCACAAAGAGATGGTATGTGACTTTGACCTTTGTTATTCAGGCTTTTTTGACCAAACTGGAAGTGTCTGTGTCACCTGGTCACTGTGTTAAATGATGGTGCATTGTTACACCATGTTCACATGGACTGTTGCATTATTATTCCCTTTCAAATGCAAAAACAAGTTACTGCACAATACTTTATCACTGGGTTGCACTGTTATTATTATTTTGTTCTTCTAGAGGACTGCTGTGGTATTGTGGAAAGGGGATTTCACTGTCAACCAGGATTGCAGACATGTGTTTGCAGACAAGCAAAATATTAATCTCATAACTTCATTTTTTTAAAGTGATAATTAAAACTTTATGACTACCCTCATAATATTTAAGTTAAATCAAGGACCAGTTTCTAATGCAAAATCTGTGCATATTGTTCAGTTGCCTTTGTATCACTGCCCAAATACCATCAAAATGAAAATAGCCCAATAACAACCCAAACACATGCATATAATCATTCATGCAATGCTCCATCTTCAAATGAATTTGTTAACATGTTACAATGAACATATACACACAAAGTTACTTTGTCCTGGCTGAGACAGTGTAGCTGTTTACATCTGTGTGAGTTGGCTCTGCAGGAGGACATCTTTCAAAAGCTCAGCAATATTTTCAGTCTTGTTTATATGCCTGTTGACCACGCAATGCCTCAGCTATAAAGGTAGTCATTCTCTTTATTCCATGATGCACTATATATATTGATTCTATCTTTTTGACACTTTCCTCTAGAAAATCCTGTCCCCTTAAGCTATTCTACTGATTGAACACTTGTTTTGTATCTAGGTTAATAAATACAAATATTGCATATATTTTAGCAGTATGGGCTGCTGAATAATTCATCTGTGAGACTGTTGGTATTGCTCAAGAGCACTTCTGCAACAAGTCTGCAACATTGTAAGTGTGAGTGGGGAACAATTTTCTTATTTCAAAATTACTGCTGTCCTAAGCACAGCAGCTTTATTGTGGTATTGGCAAGTGAATTTTTTTTAAATATTTACATAAAACTGTCTTGCTTATTGTTAATTTTTATTTTTTAGGATTTTGTGAAGGTGATGTTACATCACAAATATTTTACATTGTTCTGACCATTGTTGTATTTTTGTGGTTAGATTACATTTACTGTGGTTTGATTCTGATAATTTTTGCCTTTACCAGTGTTTGTAACAGGCACATTGTCAACACAATCAAGAGTAATGGCTTTTTTTATATTCCTAGGACAACACTTTTAATGAGACTCAAACCTTTCTGTGGACTGGGAAACTTCACTTGCATAACAGAGTGACGAAGATTAATTGGGAATCTCAAATAGAAGATGGAGATGGAAAAGTAGAAGTAGTGTGTGATGATGGCTCAGTGTACATTGCTGATTTACTTATAATTACTGTCCCATTAGCCACGATGAATTCCCAAGGAGATTCCACTTTTGTTCCTGCACTGCCGTGCCATACACCTGATACTATTAATGTAAGTCACACCTGTTATAACTAGCTTTTCAATTAGTTGTTTTATGGCAGTAATTATAAATAGAAATGTTTCATTTGTGGGTCAGAGTTGAAGTGTGATACACTGCTCATTTTTTTCAGTAATGCAGGGAAAATGATGTTTTTGTTTGCTTAAATAAATTTATATATGCTTTAATAATAAAAAAAGTGATCCATGTTCATATCCAGGCAACTAACTTCAAATCATTAGTTGTCTTAAAGGTAAATACTTGAAAACCTGAAACCTTTTGACTGTTTACAACCATATACCAGACTATAGATAGAATATTGACTTCTGTCGTTCATGGGCATTTTTACCAACTGGGTAATTCAGCTACCCCTTACAACCTAACTCAGAATATCGAGCTTTCACCAGTGCTTTCCAATTCCTTAAATTTCACAGATGTTTCCATGTCCTATCTATCTGACTTACACTTCTGCAAAAACAGATAGGGTAGAGAATAGCTTTGACATAATCTATAGATTTTTTACAGAATTAGTTTCTGAGTTTGCAGTAAAGTGAATACTTTTAATGTAACTTCAGTACAGAATGAAAGAGCATGACAGACCAGGAATCAGACTTGGATCTTGGCCTTTAGCAGATAACATTATTATCTATTGAGCAACATAAACATGATTCACAAACTGACACAAAACTGAACTGCCCTCAGCCTGCTGGAATGTGATTTTGAGGTCAATGTAGTATGAAAATAAATAATAGCCTGCAGTTTTTAATTTTACTGCTTCTTACGGTGTCATGGCATGATAAACTATTGCTTGAAATTCGTCTATTGGTGGTAATATCAATATCAGAAGTGTTGTCATAGCTTTTAAACAAAAGATATGCTACAGACCTGCAGCAGGCTTCTCCTTCACCTTTCCTTTCTGTTCGATTATCAGTTATCACAATAAGACACAGTGAAATCGTTATTTGTAACGAGACAAGTTTCATATCAGCACACACTCTGCTACAGAGTAAAAAATTCATTCTGGAGTTATTTGTATCTCGTAATCATATACTTTGGGACTGATGGCACTTGTAATGAAACAGCCTATATACACCCATAATAATTTCTTGTGGCTCAAAGATATGGTTCAAATCTTTCAAGTGGACACCATTCTCTGACTTGCATCTCCCTACCCTACTCCAGTAATCCTGCTGGGTAAGAGGGACCTACAGTTTTATATGGAATCCGAATCACGATTGGTTCCTGGCAGATCTTCACATCATTGAGAAGTGAAGGCCAGGTTAAAGGCAAAATTTCCTTGGTTTGGCTGGGATTTGATCCCAGAACCTCTGTTTCCAGCTAAGCACTTTACCACTAGACCACCAGGCCTGACCTATATACACCCATGACCAACTGAATTAAAGACCGCTGCATCGAAAGGAGATTGCTCCTGTCGTTATTGTGAATGGAATATAAAAAGATAGTAGTGCATTTAATCTTTAATGTTTTAGTCAAGTGAAATATAGTCTTAGCAATATTTTCACTTATATGTCAATAGCTGAAAGAGCTATTCACCCCTTTGTTGAAAAAATTAATTACTTCTGACACAGAATAAAATCACAAAATTGATATAATATCTAATACAGTTTGGTAAGACAAGATGGAAATGAAAAGATAATTTGGAAGATATACATTTTCTGTTGATAGTTTTACTAAACAAGATGACCATTTCTGACTTGTAGGACATAAGTAATTTTGTTGTATTGTTTTATAGCTTAGAAAAAGAACCAGCTTTTGGGGCAATCGCAAGTACTGTTAGGAACATCAGTAAATCTGTGCTTACTCCATGGTAATTGACTACAACTGAAATACCTTTAATTGGTAACTTCACTTCTTGTACAGCAGTAGTATTGATATTTGTACTTTAAATCAAATTCTTACTGCATGAACTATGCTGGGAACAGAGGAGAAATGCCATTAGAAAAATTTATCTGTAACTTAAGCACTTCATTTTTAACATCTTTGTCAAAGACAGTAGATATAAATAGAAATTGTATTGCTCCATAAGTGAGTGTAGCTTCTTCAATTCCTTGAAACCACATATTTAGTTGTGGTGGTGGCAATCTGTTCGTAAAAAGTTGTGACTGGTTCTCTCAGCCTCTCATCCTCACAAAGCTTATCAAAGTGCTGTTTTACTTGTTTTTATGGAATTTTTGCTTGATGCTCCATGATTAACAGTTGCAGAAAGCTTTATCAAGCAGTTTACTTGAACTATCCTAAGGTGCTATCTCTTTCTGACAGCACTGTTCCTAAGAGGTTACATGAAGCTGCAACATCTATATTCTGAGATTGGGATAACAGATGTCTAGGGTTCAATTTTCTTATTAACACCTATTGCTGGACTTCATTCTTTCATTTCTTACTTTTAATAACTATGTTAGGCAGAGTCTTGAGAATGTCAATGATTGTTTCTTTATTGCAGTCCATTGTATTCAGTGGCTTTAGCATTACCTTGAAGGTGCTCATTGTTCAAGTTTTTAAATCCTACCATAGTGACCAAAAAGTTTGTAGATGTTTTGGAAAGAAGAGCTTTCTCTCAGTTAGTCTTTACACCATCTTTAAGGACTAAATTGAAGTTGTTATTTGCAGAAAGGACAAAGTAGGAAGGACATGCTAATTTCTTGATGATTTTTTGTATGTCATGATCTGGGATTTAAGTATTATTAAGTCTACGTCTATGTTTTTTGGGTAATAATGGTGGCCACTACATGGTTGGTGTAAGTAAAATGTGAACTGTTGCAGTGTTAAAGAATGTAAGTAACATACCTAAAGTAGAAAAATTCAGTCATAATGTTTGTGAAATGGGTAAAGAAACAACACGTCACACAGAAGGAACCACCAACAGGAGTAGTGCTCACAAAACAGAAAACAGGTATCCAGTCCCAAATCCCCCCCCCCCCCCCCCCCCCAAAAAAAAAGACATGTTCACATTCACTTCAAACAAAAAAATTCTTTACAAAGGAATCAAGAAATAGAAAAAATAGGGACTTCAGATAGGATATTATGCAGACAACATGGTGACACAGAAAAAACTTAAAATGCATGCATGTCAGCCAAAGACAACTTTATTAGCTAACTAGCAATCTGTCCAGCTTTGCACAGGTCATACTAAGTATCTACAGCCAGAGGACTTGTCTAGTGCAGCAGTCATAAATCATATACGGAAACATAGACCATGAAATATGTATGCATTAGTGAAAACTGTAACAAAATCCCTACATTAGTTCTTAGAATTAGGTTTCAGATAAAGATAGAAAAATGTGATGGGAAACTTTAATTCAGCATAGTTGAGCCAGTCTGCACTTAATACAATGCAATTAATATGTTTACAACCAATGTAAATATTCTGTGTGAATCAAGAGCGTACATGTGTGTATGTGTAATTATATATATCTTTTAATTTGTAGCATATCATGTATCGGAGGCTGCCTGAGTGATCATGTCCGAAAAACACAAACAAAAAATGAAAAAGAAATAGACATGCCTGATCTAGATGTGTAGCCCATGACAGCATTCCTCTTGTAAACTTTAGTATACAGCGATTTATTGTGGAGACTCATTGCTTCAATTAGATCTTAGTGGCAGACATTTTTGTCCTAGATGCAAAGACTTGTTCCCAAATGTTGGTTTGAATGAAGGAAAGCAGCAGACTGGATGCTGAGTTGTCTGCAGTGCTGCTGAAAAAGGAAAACTGTATATAAATGAATGAAATTGCATCCCATGCTGAAGTAGTTTTTTAGAAAACATTTTAGTCTTTGTGTACACAATCAAAAAGCACAGATTTTGACTCTGAATGTTTTTTCACAATGCAGTTGTTCTCAGAGAATTGCTTAGAATACATCAATGTTAAGTAAGTTTATGCCTATTGTTCGAGGAATATACAGTGGATTATGAGTGCAAATTGTGATTGATAATCTGAGTAAAGCAAGAATTGAAATTCTGAAATAGACATCCTTTTTTGAAATACAGCCCCTAACCATTTGTAGAAATCTTTGAAAATCTTCTGTAGTCATCCTCAAGGAATTTCTGAATCTCATTCTATCCTGTACAGTTAAGATGTCAAGAAGATAGTGCCCATATCAAGAAGCTCACAAATCCACCAACATTTATGAACACATGAAAGTCAAGATTCTTCAAGATTCTTTTACCACTCTTATGTAATATTTCAAAATGTCCAAATCATTATTATGTGAATATGTTAAGTTGTTTCCACACTGACCATGCTAATCTGAACAAGTGCTGCATAATTTATCTACACCTACAACTACATCTATTCTCTGCAAACCACCATGAGGTGCATGGTAAAGGGTACATCTCATAGTACCAGTTATTAAGGATTCTTCTTGTTCCATTCACATATAGAGCCTGAGAAGAATGATTGTTTGAATGCCTCGGTGTGCACACTAATTATTCTAATGTTATTCTCATGATCCCTATGTGAGTGAAATGTAGGGGAGTGTAGTAGATTCCTAGAGTCACCATTTAAAGCAGGTTCTTGGAACTTTGTTAATAGACTTTCTCAGTATCTTCAAGAGTCCAGCTCAATTTCTTCTGTATCTCTGGGACACTCCCCTATGGATTAAAAACACCTTGGCAATTTGTGCTGCCCTTCTCTGTATACATTCAATATCCCCCTTTAGTCCTAATATCTCCAGTTAATCCTATTTGGTAAGGGTTCCAGACACTTCAACAATATTCTAGGATGGACCACATGAGTGATTTGTAAGCAGTCCACTTTGTAGACTGTAGAATGTTACACCCCGGTATTTGTATGAATTGGCCAGTTCCAACAGTGACTCTTTGGACACTTTGTAATCATACATAAGACTGGTAAAAGACTCCTTACTTCCATGTGCTCATAAATGTCAGAGGATGTTATGTTTTTTCATTTTGTGAAGTGCACAATTTTACATTTCTGAACATTTAAAGCAAGATGCCAATCTTTGCAGCACCTTGAAATCTTATGAAGATTTGACTGAATATTTATGCAGGTTCTTTCAGACAGTACTTCATTATAGATAACTGCATCATCTGCAAAAAGTCAGGTGGTACTATTAATATCATCTCCAAGGCATTAATGTACAACATGAATAGCAAGAGTCCCAACACACTTCCCTGGGGTACACTGAAAGTTACTTCTACATCTGACAATGATTCTCCATCCAAGAGAGCCTGCTGCATTCTCCCTACCAAAAAAGTCCTCAATCCAGTCACAAATTTCACTTGGTGCTCCATATGATCAAACTTCTGACAATAAGCATAGATGTGGTACCAAGCCAAATGCTTTTTGGAAGCCAAGCAATACTGCATCTACCTGATTGCCTTGATCCAAAGTTTTCAGTATGTCATGTGAGAAAAGTGCAAGTTGGGTTTCACATGATCAATGTTTTCAGAACCCATGCTGGTTGGCATTCAGAAGGTCATTGTGGTCAAGATACCTCATTATATTTGAGCTCAGAATAAGTTCTAAGATTGTACAACAAATTAATGTCAAGGGTAGGGGATGGTAATTTTATGGATCACTTCTACTACCCTTCTTGTAGAGGGGTGTGACGTACTTGTTTCCAAGAACCTGGCACAGCGTTTTGTTCATGGGAACTATAATAGATTATAGTTAGAAGAGGGGCTAACTTAGCCACAAATTCAGTACAGAATCTGACAGGTATTACATCGGACCCTGGAGATTATTTTATTCATCTTTTCAGTGGTATGTGGATTAAATTGGGGAAATCTTTCTTGCTTTTCCTTTGTAAAGGAACATATGAAAACGGAAGCATTTCAGGTTTTGCTTTGCTACCTTCAGCTTGCGTTCATGTCTGGACATTAATTTTGGTACCAATAACAGTTTTTACATATGATCAGAATTTCTTCGGTTTCTTTGAAAGATCATTTGACAGTATTCTGCTATGGTACTCAAATGGTTCAAATGGCTCTGAGCACTATGGGACTTAACATCTGTGGTCATCAGTCCCCTAGAACTCAGAATTATTTAAACCTAACTAACCAAAGGACATCACACACATCCATGCCCGAGGCAGGATTCGAACCTGCGACCATAGCAGTCGCGCGGTTCCGGACTGAGCGCCTAGAACCGCTAGACCACCGCGGCCGGCGCTATGGTAGTCATTGAAGGCATTACACATTGTTCTCTTGACCGCCAAACACATTTCGTTCAGCGTCTCTCTATCTATAGCCCTATGCCATCCTCAAAAAGGTCAGGTGTATTTGTTGCAATTAGATCCATTAGGATTTTAATACCCTGATCTGTGGGGGCATTTCTTTCAAGCTTACACTGATACTTTCAAGTTCCCTACAGACATTGTTATCTGGATTGGATGGAGAGTCACTTAATCTAAAAAACCGTCATGTGTGCCCCACACACAGCCAGCTGCCTGAGTAGCAGCCTCTGATGTGTAGTGCACACTCGACCCACTTAGGGGGCCCCTACAGTTCTCAATGCTATGGCACAAGTCCAGAAAGCCATAGCCTAGCTTGTCACAGAGCCTTCAACTCAGAACCAAAGGGTCAAGTTCAGTTCTGGGGACAATGTTGCAAATTGTGAGCTTCATTGAAACTCCATGCTGAAGGCTGGTCTTCTCTTCCTTCTCTACCAGTAGCTGGAATGATCCAAGTATGAACTCGGAGCGTAGATGACAGGCATCATTTGTTCCAACGTATGCCACAACGTGCAGACAATTGCACCTATTTGCCCCAGTGACTGCTGGAATAGCCTCTTCAACATGTTGAATGAGGCCGCTCGGCACACACAGTGAGTACACTTGGTGTCCTTGCCTGTCCTTTGCTGCCATTTTTCTAAGGGTTACCATCATTCACAATGTGTTTGAACTGCCAATGATTCATAGACCTCTACCCTTTTGTGCTTGTCTCCTCTTAACACTGGACAAAACAGGATTCCATAAAACAGTTGAAGTTAATCCCACTGGCTCTGTTTGAGTTTCAGTGAGAGGGAGCACCTCAAACTTGTTGGTTAGAGGGATCAGTACAACACCCTGAGTCCTCCATGGTCTCTGTCCACCCTGTACAGGCCATCTAGATTTACGATGGACATGCCACTTGCAGTCAAGTGGACAAGTAATGACAGATCCTGTACTTTCTGCAGAGTAGGCAGGATCCACAGATAGGATAATACTGGAGGTGCCTCTGGTACCAGTATGACAGCTACACGACTCTTGTAAGCTCTTCCAACACACTGATTTACAGCAGCTGCCAATCATTTGATGGTAGTCAGAGCAATTTCCAGCTGCTTATGAACATCAACTGATTCACCCTGCGTTCGAGAACAGCATTCAAAATGGAGCTGCATATTGGCAGTGAAAAAATAACTTTAAGTTAAGCCCGCTGATTATCTTTTAATCTGTTCAGCTAAATAGTTGCTGATTCCCCACAAGAATAGAAGCAAATACACAAAATGAGATGTCTATTAAGGCAACACAAAAACCTGTGGTAAAAATTACTAGTTTTGTGAAACATTTTGAGGTTAATTGTAGTTGTTTGTAAACTCGAAAACAGTGTTATTTATTATGGATGCAGACAATATATATGGCTACTCCTCTTTAAGGGAAAACTGGATGTAACACAATATTTTATTTAGAATGTCTGCTACAGTAACTAAATCACAAGTGCTGATTTACTACAGTTTGCTCATAGATTATGCAAAGCACAATGGTAACTTCTGAAAATACGCAAAACACACATTTATGTGCATTGATATACATTGAAATTCAGGAGTGATGTATCCTTGGCAGTACTGTGAAGCAGGAATAATGATTTGCTATGAAATAAATTACATATCCAAAACACTCATTCCAGTAACTTATGAAAGTATAGTTTTGTAAGTGTCTGAAAATTGTCAAAGATAACCTATTTCTCACATAATTGTACAGTGAAATTAGAGAACAATTGTTTTGAATGAGGATAGGCCTACTGTCCCCTAAAATTTCAAGTGAGCACAATGAAGTTTAAGTGTGAAATTGATGATAACAGTACAAGTTTTGCAGCACTCATGAACGTTCGAAATTTCACAGTATACGACAAAACAAATTGGTACTGATTCAGTCAATGAAGGATTATGCATAAGCAACATGAGCAGTAAAATAAGTGAATCTAGAGTTTTAAATCAGCACACAGTCCTTGTACATTTGGTCTCACACATGGGAAAATTCCAAAGTCAGCTTTCGTATATAAATAAATGTTTGTATTGTGAGGATTTCTCACTTAGCTGATTCTGTGCACACTTCTACAGCAGAGTGATGAAGAAAAACACTGCAGCATGAGTTTATTTCGGTGACAGTTGCTATGTCAAAACAAGCGGAGCATTCGCATGCAATTAGTTTGGCCTTGGCTGCATCACACCGTGCAGAGCTTGCTTGTAAGTTCTGCCATTCACCACTAGATGGCATTGTTTTCACAGTGGTGGTGGGCTTTATTCATTGTAGTTCAGTCAGTTCCCACAAAATATTTATAAATTATACACATGGATCTTCCTTGTGAGTCAGTTCATCTATTACTGAAAACTGGATCAAAATTCTTACTGTAGTTCCTGAGATTAGCCTGAATATACAGACAGAAGCAAGGAGGCAACTTCAGTTTATATAGGAGGAGAGAATATCTGAAACTGTTGTTGATTCGTGTAGATCAGACTTTTTGGAACTTTAAAACAAGATATTCTGAGCTTCAGAGCTCTAAAAGCAACAGTTTACATTTCAAACATGCTAATCACTTAATGGTTCACAACAATTAACTAACAAACATAGATACTAAGTTCCAGGGGCTCTTAGGACTGCAACTAGAAGGTGTTGACTTCTTGGGAAAGTGAGGTGGGTGGGGAAAGAGGTGGGAGAAAAAACACACACACACACACACACACAGATACTTGCACACAAAAAAGAATGTGTGTTTGTGTGCATGTGTGTGCGCGCGTACACACACCCACAAATGCAAATGCTAAGCTACTACCCAATGAAAACAAAATAATGTGTCATGAGTCATATAAACTGCTAATTAAGGTAAAAAATATCACAGTACAAATAACAAAAAAGCTTAAATGTAGTTTTTCATCCTCATTTTTATTTCTCAAATATTTATAAATATTTCAGTTTGTACTGATATGGTGAAACATGTCTGGGTGCAGGAATTGAGAAAAATGTATTTGTGAAAAGAGACTCATTGTGAATTGATTATTTACTAACGAAGTATCCAAATATTTGTCTAAACCATAAGATAAACAAAATGTCAGAATATCTGGAGATCACACTGGACCAACAGCTGGCACATTTTAATGGAATTAGTATAAACAGTATATGAACAAACTCCACTTACAATACAATTTCAACAGATTATGATAGTAAATTTTTCATTGTTGAATTAATTTCCATTCCTGAATTGATTCTCTGTTTATGCAATTCTAGTATACTTGTAACAACCTGTAGGGACTGGAAATGAAACTCCTAGTTTGAAAATTGAGTCAACATTAACACACACACACACACACACACACACACACACACACACACTATGAAATGCATATCAGCATATCATATGAATTACAAGGTATGTAAAGCTATAAGCTCAAACAAGGAGTACCAAAAGGAACTCACAGGCAACTTTCATTTTTATCTCAGATTAGTTTAACCCATTAAAATAAAAACCTTGGTAATTAAGGTAGGCCATTGTTATTTTCTTCTCTGTTTGATGTTACCAACATCCATAGTTTGTAGTTGCATAATGTTAAAAATAATCCTTACTTGTGGATGTAATAATGTCCATCTTTGAGTCTTCCTGTTTGTTGACTGGGCCATGTTTATAATGAGTAATAACTTTTCTTTTTATTTCTTTGCATTTTTGCACCATTTCAGTATGCTCTTTTCATATTTTAAAATTTTATGCAGTTAAAATGATGAGCTGTAATACAAGTCAGTAGTTTATCTTGCATTCAAAGTACTAGGTGTGGAAAACAGTTGTTGACCACCAACACAGTATGAACATTTACCAGCATATATTAATGCTTAATGCAGGTTATATTTCCTATTTTTCCATATTTTCTTTCCATTTTATTTTTTCCTTATTTTTTTCTCCTTTCTTTCATTTGGTGGCCAGACCATTGACTGGTTATTTCAGCCTACAGCTTAGTTGCATTCCTAGTGTACTGGTATTAAGAGAAAGTTGCAGTCATATGAACAGGAAATGTTGAAATTATTGCTATTTATGTGTCTGTTTTGCTATTATATTGTAGCAGAACTTCCAAGTAGCATCTTCATGATAAAAAAGTGCAATACTTTTTTAATGTGTTGTCTCTATGGGAATATTATGTTCTCAACACTAAGATATCAATTTTATTGCACTTTAAGTTTCTTTTTAATAAGACAGCCATCAATGAACATCAACTGATTTCATTATGAAGTTGATTTTACTGAGTGATAAGTTCTCACGTTTGACCTTTGATGTCTGTTTAAGGTTTCATGGGAAGCCCAAGAACAGTAATTGAAAAGAATGAATGACTGCCATATATTTTAGGGCTTTAGAATACTGTGTGTGTGTGTGTGTGTGTGTGTGTGTGTGTGTGTGTGTGTGTGCGCGCGTGTGCACGCGTGTGCGTCTGTATGCATGCGTGGAGGGGAGGGGGGGGGGGGGGGGAGAAGGGGGGGCATGCATACATCAAATATTAGAAACATTAAATATTATATGACTGTTTGAAGTTGGTGTCAACTGATGCTACTGTTGTGTGATTATATTTAGTGTTTTAATTGACTCAGATTCATCTTAACCCATTTTCTTTTTTTATTATTATGTTGTTTATTTTACCATATGTAATGCAAGGTATTACACAGATCGTAATGTGCTAATATTGTTACAGGTAAAATCAAATCATCATTATCTCCCGATGTTAGCAGGTACATTGAATTAGTATGTGTTTTTTTATGTTAACTGTAACCTATAGTTGATGTCACTGTTTGTTATGCATACAGTGCAATGTGAAATCATTTGCTTCAAATGTGATACATGTGTTTTAAATAGCCCTACCATATGTAAGGAAAGGTTCATCATAACTGAAGGAATACACAAGTTAATGCTTAATCTCAAGCTTCTGGAACAAAAAATGTCTTTCTCTTTTAAAAAAAAATGAAGAATTAATACTAGAATAGATATAATTCACTCAATTCAAAACAGACACAAATACATAACTGATAACCTATAAATAAATGATTATGTTGCCCAATGGTTAAAATAAAAGGCAGCATTTTTGTCAGCGAGCAGTCATTGTTAACAGAAATGTTGGAGCTTGAAAGTGAATACTGATTTAAATGGGAGTTTCTTAATAAATAATAACAGAAAGCATGAAAAATTTCAGTTGAGAACAACACAAGGAAAATCATTGAAAAAGATTGTCAGACTGTCATGAAGATCACACTGCTTTATGAGTGATATAGCTAGAGCTAAACGAAAGACCCATTTCTCAAAAATAGCATATAATAAAGAGAGAATGAGAGCTAAGGGTGAGAAAGAACAATCCTGGTAGTAGTATAATGATGAGTGCAAAAGTGGGGAAGACTGAGAAAGAGAAATATGGAATAAAGACTTAACTGGCTGGCAGGAGTAATGGTATTGTTGAATAGCAGTTTATTTGCTGCAGAATTCTGAATTTGTAAGGTTTAAGAGAAGATATGGGTGACTGGAAAGTGAAAGAAGCACATAATGTCCTGTGATTTTGTTGTAGAATATCCTTGTATTAGAATATAGTGTGCTATTATACAAGGTACCCATGTGTAAATCACTAAGTGCTACTAGAGAATTTTGTGTCAAATTTCCAAGTTCACCCTGCACTTATCACTGCATGATACAGAATAGAACTAAGCATATTTGTATACATAATATGTATACATATTCAAAATTGTCACTTTATTATTTATATAGAACTTGTTGTGTTATCATTCATAATGCACAAAATAAAACTACATTCAAACAGATATAAGAAAAAAGTCCACTTACCAATAGGCTGCTGATTAACAAACAGAATTGAAAACTAAAGCTCCACTAACTTCCAGACCTGGGCAGTGTTTCCATCACTCAGATCTGTTTTTGAAATCCACTCCAGGTGTGTAAGTTTAACTAGGAGTTCATCTGTTTGAGGTGTAGGATGTGAATGTATGAGGATTTGATTATTAATTTTATCTTGAAATTACCAAATTCCAACTGATTTCCTTACTGTAACTCTTGATGTACTGAAAGTGATAAGAAGATGGTTTAATTATGTCTTGCACATCCCGGTAATTCAGTGTGGACATTATCTATTAGTTATGTTTCTTTCTGTGAGTACACATTTTGATAAATGTCTATGCTTATCTTGTGTCATTGCTTGTAATTTGTGCAACAGTTATGCCTGCACTTTTATGGTAACAGAAGGCCTAACATAAATGGGTCAGCATGTAGCACTCTCCTTTGAAAGCAGATATGTGCACATCTTTAGCAATGAAAATTGTACAGTGAAGAAAATATTGTGATTTATCATAATTGCATGGTACCTAGTTATAAAATCGTATAAAATGTGAGACAGGAAACACATTTTTGTGAATTTTGTTCAGTTAAATTTTGTGTATGGGGACTTGTTTTATGTCAGCTTGTGAATACCTGAAAAATTATTTCATTTGTTATTTAAATTTTCTTTTGACATTACAGGGAATGATATACAGTCCTTTAGATATAATTTCTCTGAAGTTTGATCAGCGATGGTGGCCAGAAGAATGTCATGGTATCGGTCTCTTATGGAAAAGCCTTCCTAATTGTGAAAGCAAAGTCAATGAAAAAAAGGTAAGGGTGGTTTCTCTCTGCTAATAATAATTCTAAATTTGGAAAAAAACAATCACATGCATCTGTGATTCGGGTGAGAAAAGATTATGCACAGATGGGTATATGCCTTGGAATCCTAGACCGCCCCCCCCCCCCCCCTAAAAAAAAAAAAAAAAAAAAACAGCTGACACCTCTGAGAAAATGAAACTTTAGAATGTAATAGACGAGTGCTGAATTGCTAAGAATCTAATATAATGCTGATGCAGAGAGAGCTGTTGAGAATTCAGAAACAAGGAAAACAGTAGAAGGTAGGAGGGTATCACATTGGATGTGAACATACCAAATAATAGGAGAAAATTAGGGAACACCAGAGGAGAAAAGAAAGTGTAATGAAAAGAAATTAAATAATAAAGGTGAAAGTCTATAGGAAGAGGATGGTAAGTCTCCACTGGTGGACACTTCAAGAAATATATAAATATATTGTAAAATTCAACTTCAGCAGTACCACGAACTGATTCTGAGGAAAAAAGTCTATTGATATTCTCCACCTCTCCATGTATTGGTTTATGAATAGATTGTGAACATAAAATTAGAGTAAATGTGCACAAAAAAAAGCATAAACACTTGTACTCCATCTGTGAATTAAACTGGAGGACACTAGTAACAGATCGTATCAGAAAAATTACAATCTCCCATACACTTTTTTATGAATTCACAAAGTTTGAATATAGCTATAGGTGTACTCAATACTTCCTTACTTATTTATACAGTTGTAGTGGAACAGGTGAAGGAAGATCCATGACAGTTGCTATGGACTTGGCATGGCTGCTGTGCATATCTGCACCAACCAGTCACATAATGCAATTTTGTGTATGTCTCTATGACAACACGTCAGTGTTGTTGTAGCTCTGTAGTTGAATATTGTTTTCGCTACAGCGATTTGCACTTCACAGATAAAAGCTGGCAACTGTGCCACCAGCTTTCAGGAATTCTTTTTTACTGATGCTCCTATAGATTTTCCATTTTTGTCCAACTAGATTGTAAGTATATTACATTGTTATTTGACATTGTCAAATCAGGAGACAGGTGATGTGTTATGTTAAAATGTGTGGATAAAAATCCTATGTCAAGACTACAATAATTCCTTTGTTGATTACTAGTTTCAGCTCATTGAGAGCCATCTTTAGATCTAAAATACAGGAAATTGCATGAATGAGGTGAACAATAGCAAAATACATTTGATATTTAAACTTTCTTCTATGATATACACCAATAAAAATTATTACTTAATTCTATCAATATAATAGAAGGAAACATTCCACGTGGGAAAAATTATATATAAAAACAAAGATGAGGTGACTTACCGAACGAAAGCACTGGCAGGTCGATAGACACACAAACAAACACAAACATACACACAAAATTCAAGCTTTCGCAACAAACTGTTGCCTCATCAGGAAAGAGGGAAGGAGAGGGGAAGACGAAAGGAAGTGGGTTTTAAGGGAGAGGGTAAGGAGTCATTCCAATCCCGGGAGCGGAAAGACTTACCGTGGGAGGAAAAAAGGACAGGTATACACTCGCACACACGCACATATCCATCCACACATACAGACACAAGCAGACATATTTAAAGACTGCCAGCGCTTTCGTTCGGTAAGTCACCTCATCTTTGTTTTTATATATAATTATTACTTAATTCAGTATATATCAGCCACAATGCCTTACACATGATCATAATCTGTTGAGCTGAATTGCTCTAGTTGTCATGTAAACATTGAAAAAGTTTATAGATTGTGAAAAAAATAGAGAGATACGAAAGTGCATTTGATGAGCGGTTTAAAGCTGTAAATCTTACCTAAAGTAGGTTGTCATGGTTACATAATTTACAATATTAGCCTTATATAACTCCAGTGCTCACTTTGCCACTCTAGCATTTAAAAGCAAGATGACTGACAGAAGTAGCTATCTTATAGTCCATGTGTGGGTGTAAATACGACATATCACTTGCAACAGTAACTACAGGAACAAGGCAGTAGCTCTCTGACAGTTCTCTGACAGCCGTAACGCAGATACCTTGCATTTAAACACAAGTGTGACAGTATGAGCACTGGATACACGTTGTAAATTGTGTAACCCTGGCAGCCTATTTTAGGTAAGATTATAGCTTTACATCATTATCAAAATGTACTTTTGTATGTCTTTGCTTTCAAAATTTTTAAGTGGCTACATAACAAGAGCAATTCAGCTCAACAGATTATTATGATGTGTAATGCCTGGTGGCTGATACGCACTGAATTAAGTAATAACTTTTATTGGCGTGTATTATAGAATGGAAGTTTAAATATCAAATGTATTTTGCTATTCTTCATCTCCTTTATGCAATTATCTATATTTTAGATGTGAAGATGGCTTGTCAGTGAGCTGAAACTAGTAATCAATAAAGGAATTTTAGCAACCTTGACCTAGGATTTTTATCCACACATTATAAGTAGATTGATTTTGTGAGTCATCAGGTTGTGTTATTTATGAGTCAACAAAATATGACATGTAGCACCCCATACATTGCTGGATGCTTATGAGAAAGCAGAATTTTATTATGTTATAGCTTTGATTAGATAAGCTGTACTTTTCATTACAGTAGATCCATAGTGAGGAGATCCTCCAGAGCATAGAACATGTCTGAAAAAGAGAATAAACAATAAATATTTACAAATATCTTCCACACGGACCAAGTTAAGTGGTTCTCATGGATGTGGAATAACTAAAGAAAATGTGCATATGATGACCACCAATAAATCGTTGAAATTTATTAGTAAACTTTTTATGACTGCTGGCAAGTTATTGAAAATGTATGTTCTTGGATAATGGACAACTTTCTGGACCAAATTAAGTGACTTTAAATCATTGTGAAAGTTATCCTTATTTCAGGTACTGATTTCATGAATTGCCTGGCTCATTTGAAAAAGAGATATATTTTTAATGATGAAAATTCATTTAGGAATAAAGACATTGGGAAGCAGCGGTTAGTATCCTTAGTTCCCGCTGAGCAAGCCTCTGCAGGATGTTCTTGACTCCATATCACAAATAATCCATATTACATATTTTTGGACAGAGAAAAGATTTATCTTGGTTTGATGAATTACCCTAAAAAGTAATCCCATATGGCATTATGGAATGGAAGAAAGCGAAGTATAGTAACTTTTTTCATTGTACATAATCTACACCTGACAACATTTGCAATGCAAATAGAGATTTGTTTAGGCGCTTCAGCAGTTCTATGGTATGCATCTCCCAGTTGGATTTATTATCAAGCTTTTGGGAAGGCAAGGTATCGGCCATTCAAACAAGCTAATTTTGCATGTTGCAATGTTCAGCCAGGCTGGCACATGAAATATAATTTTATGTAACACACCACAGAAGGAAAGTATCTTGTTAGGAAAAGCAGCTTAAGAGAAGGTTTACATGTAGTTAGATCCATCCCTTTAGGAGAATAATGTGTAACTGTGTACTCTATTGACATCCAGGAAGGTTACACTTTAAAGTGCTGAAACACAGTGCCTCTGGTGGCTGGTGTGAAAATACTTTGAAAGCCATGATAAAGATACTCATAAACACACAACACAAACACAGTGGACAGCAATCTTGATTGCTACATCAGGTCCCTCAGGGGGAGCAAAGCATGGTCTAAAACACATTCAGGGAAGTGTTCACATCATCTGGATCTTGTTGTGTGTTCTGGAAGTGGATATGTGTGGGTGGTGGTGGTGCTTGCAGATGAGAGTGGTTCCATGGTGCATCAGTTGATAGTAAATCTTGGAACATGTATGCTGGTTTGATGTGGTTGATGAAAAAATGTAGTGAGTTTGCCACTTAGTGTTATGTCCAGTGTTTGTGGTCCTCTTCATAAGACATGGAGCAGACCTGTGTAATAAGGCTGCAGCTAGGATTTAACACTATCAACACAAAGCATTATATGCATGAATGTTTCACAGTTGTAATGCATGTTGCTGGGTGTTGTACCATGCCTTGAATCTTTGCAAGATTGAATACTTGTTATGAGGTCCCTCAACTGATGAATGAAGTCTAGCTGGTCTTGGTCAGAAGGCTGCAGGTGATTCACACCAATAAATGTCAATAAACTGTCCAGGATGCCATAGCACTTCACTGTAGACTAGTTCTGCAGATGAGGAACCTAAGTCTAGCTCGTACGTATTACAGAGGCCAAGTAGGACCATCGGTAGTTTCATGACATGTCAGTGCTGCTTTTAGGGAGCGATGCCAGTGTTCGATCATGCCATTGCTGATTGGGTGATAACTTGCAGTTTTGTAGTGAACAGTACCTCAGAATTTTGTTAAGTTGGGGAAAAACATCAAATTGAAATTGGCAGCTGCAGTCCACTGTGATGTGTAGTGGTTAACCAAAACAAGATATCCTACTTGATACAGAGATGTAGGCTAGAGTTACTGAAATTTGTCAGGTGGTGCTGCTTGTGACCAGTGAGTGAAGCGATCAGTCATTGATAAAAGGTAGCATTGACCATTCAACAGAGGTATTGGGCCTACAGTGTCGATATGTACATGTGCAAACCATGGAGTTGTGTCAAGGTAGTCTTCCACTTGTGCATGAATGCCCTGGGATACCTTGCTGTGTTGGTACTGATACATGCACGAATCCATTTGTGACAGTCTTTTTGTATTCTAGGTGGAACAAATTGTGTCAAGACCAGGCTAGATGATGGTCTGACACCAGAATGGCACAAGTTGTTCAAGTTATCAAAGGGAACTCTGTGGAAAGTAATTGGTAAAAAGGGATTAGGCCTTCAATGAGAGATATCACAGTATAGCTTAACATCTGTACCAGGAATGTCGACTAGCTGCACCTCAAAGGTTGATGATGCATTATTGAGGAGATTTTGGAGCTCTTAGTCTGTATGTTGTGCCTTGACTAGTTGTGTGAAATCAATGGTGCTTGACACACTGTCGATGCAAGAAAGACAATCAGCTACCATATTGTTAATGCCCAAAATATGCTTGATATCAGTACTGAACTGGGTGATAAATTCCACAGTGTTGTATTGATGTGGTGAGCAATTGTTATTGTTTTGTCAAAAGGCATGGGTGAGGGGCATATGATCTGTGAAGATGGTGAACTCTCTGACTCATAATCATGGACAACAGTACTTGATTGCCTTATAGACTGCGAGAAGTTCTTGATCATACACACTCCACATTTATTGCAATAGTGGCAGCTTATACAAATAGTAAGCGAGTGGCTGCCATGCACCATTATTTAATTGTTGCAACACTGACTGACAGCAGTCTGGCTCATGTCTGCAAGCATTGCATCCAGCGTGGGGTGTGCCAGTAGCAGGACATTCATTAGATCGTGTTTTTCCACTTCAAAGGCAGAGCTCATCATCTCTGTCTGCTGAGACTTTCCTTAGATTTTTGTACCAGCAAGTGATGCAGTCAGTGGTTCCTGTAATTCAGCTGAATGTTGCAGTTGGCAACAGTAAAAAATTCAACACGCCCAAGAAGTAGTGTAATTCTGTAACAGTGTTTGGTCCCTGCAAATCTTCAGAATGGCTACTACTTTTCATGGCAATGTTAGTGAGCCTGAAGAGTAAATCTGGTGGCCTAGAAAGTTAATTTGCAACTGGCCCAATGCTCACTTAACAGTATTCAAAACCACTCCATGCTGTTCTCAGCATTTAAAGGCTTTGATTAGGTGTCATTGGTTCTGTTGCACAGTGACCAAAAAGACAAGGATGTCATCCAGTTAGGTGAAAGAGAGTGTTGACTATGCAGTACTGAGTCAATAAGCCTTTGCCATGACTGTGTCATACTACATAGGTCAGTTGTCATAAATAAACCAAATACAATGATCATGGCTATTTAGGGATGCCCTCTTCGACCACCAGAATTTGAGTGAAGGCTGTAGCACATACAAGCTCACTGAACACAGTTGCACCATGTAAAGCATAACTGTAATCCCACAATGGGACTACTGGATACTGGTCTGTCATGTCCAAGCATTAAGTGTGCAACAGTTGCTGCAAGGGTGCCGCACACCACACTTGTTAGGCACAAGATGGAGAGGAGATCACTGTAAACAACTTGACGAATGAATAATGCCTTCCTTAAGTGGGGAATCAAATTCTGCCAGACTATCAGAAGTAAACATCTGGGTCTACATGAGATAGGTGGGTCATTGTTAGTCTTAATATGGTGAACAGTGCAATGACATACCATTTTAGGAGCTTCAGGAGGTCACATCAAGGTTGGAAACTGTTGCAGTAGATCTGCATAGTCACTACTTGGAAAAGCTTGGCACTCTGCACTGCACCAGCCATTCAGACCATTCTGTGTGAAAGAGCTGAGGAAATATGGAGTGAAACTGCCAGGATACTGCATAGAACAAAACCACCAGGTTGCAATCTGAAGAAAGAAGAGTTACAAACTATCAAGCATCTTAATGCTGAGAAGAATGTGTTGGGACTGCCTGCCGATAAGCGTACTGTGACCATTGTAATGAAGACCAAATATTATGAGCAGAAGATCCAGGATCTATAAGATCCAATGCCATACCAAAAACTAAGTGCAGATCCAATGCAGCAGGTCATATGGAGTACGAATTGGTTAATCAAGTTGTCTTCTGTCTGGATGGACATAGAGGGCTGTGCAACATGGAATCCCTACCTCCTTGATTACCAGATATTCACAAGAATTATGTTCCATTAAGACCAACTGTTATTGCTTCTGGCTCATGAATGTATAAACTGGTGAAACACTTGGCCTCTCTGCTCCAGCCACATGTGAGAAAGACTTACACATGCATAAAGGACTCAGAATGTTTCACTGAGAAGATGAAGAAAGTAAAACTTGAACCAAATGACATCCTTCTCAGCTTTGATGTTGTTTCTGTGTTCACCAAAGTGCCACTCAGTTATTCTCTTGAGTGTATTGGTTCCATTTTCCTGTAAGACATCAGCAAGCTGTGTTATACATGTCTCACCATGAGGTATTTCATGTGGAATGGCAACTTCTACAAACAACTGGAAGACGTCACCATGGGTAGCCCACTTAGTCCAGTGGTGGCCACCTTCTTCTGGGACATTTCAAAGGACTGGTACTTTGTAAACCTAAGGTGTTGTACAGATACATCGGCAGTATCTTGGTTGTGTGGAACCATGCTGAGGAACAGCTTGGTGACTTCCGAAGACACCTGAACAGCCTCCATGCAAACATAAAATTTACCATGAAGGTAGAAAAGGACCATCAGTTACCCTTTCTAAGTGTGCTGACATTGAGGGACAGTGAAAATCTGGGACACAGTGTGTATTGAAAACTGACACACATTGACTGATTCCAGTACAAACTGTCAAATCACTGTCTGAACCAGAAAAAGAGGCATGATTAATACTCCTGTAACATGAGCAAAATGAATGTGTGAGCCACAGCACCTCAGATGTGAGATGCAACACCTATAAAAGGTTTCTGAGGAGCAATGGACACTTTACCAGTTACATAAGAAGTGTCACAGAGTCAAACACTCAGTGAAGTAACACACTGGAAAAAGAAATGTTGAGTATGGCCATTCTGCCACCTGTTCCCAGAGTGATGGACAGAATTGGCTGTGTATTGTGCAAACAGAGTGTAAAGACTATTTATTAACTGACACAGAAGATGAAAGAGTGCCTCAGATCATCAAAGAAGAAAAGGTATCCACTTGCAATGCTGAGAATATACCACATACCATATACATGTGGAAATACTGGATCACTGAACATAAGCAGCATTGCAGGTTGGAGCTGGTGGAGAAGCTGACCACAGTGGAGCACACCCCCTGTGAGACTGACCACATAATAAAATTTGCTGACATGGAAGTTCTTGCTCTACAGAAGATCTATCACATCCACTTGTTCAGGGAAGCTTTAGAAAAATACAAGGATGATAATAGTTTCAACAAGAAAGAAGAAAGTCTGAAGGCGAATGGATCCTGGATTCCCATGCTAGAGTAAACGACTGTTACAGGTATCAAGGGGAGAACCAAAGTGGTAATGCCCACAGAAAAGCTCTTGGATGTTGACATGCCAAGTACATATTACCTGTGACTGTGAGTTTGACTCCAGTCCAATACCAGCAATGGAGAGTGAAGCTTTGACAATGCTAGCAAGTGAAATGTCAAAAAGTGATCAAACATATGTCAGCTGAAGAATACAAGACAGAAGCCAATAGGCCATTTGTCAGAGAGTTTGCAGTAGTGACTCATGTTTTTGCTAAAGTTACTAAAAGACAACAATTTGCTGATATGTTTTGTTTACACCTCAACCTTGGCTACAAGAGAATCACATGTGTAACCACTGATGCTGATATGCAGTTACATGGCACTGTCAGTGCGTTGATATTAGTGACTGTCATGGCACCTTGTATTTTGTCAGCCAGGTCTGTGACTGTATTTAAGGGCATCTCAGTCAGTACAATAGCTTTGATTTGCCGCGGGAGGTGGCTCTTCCACAAGGTATGTGGCTGGTTGTCTGATCCTGTGCTGGTATTGTACTGCAGTGTACCGTGAGCAGATTATTTTAGCTAGATTGTGTATTGGGCACTGTCTTTTTAGCCATCACCATTTGTTAAGTGGTGCTCCCCCACCACTTAGTGCTCATTGCCCTCAACCTTTGATGCTGTGCCATTTCTGGACAGAATGCCCTTTTTTAACCACTTATGTTCCAATTTATGCTTACCATCTGAGATATAGCCATTCAAGCGAATGGTGCACTGGCTGTCAACTGCATTTTACTTTTTATCCACCATAGAAATATGGCAAAGTACATTTAATCTCTAGTTCACGACCTCTGTTTCTCTGTGGCATATTTTATGGACCTTCCTCTAAGTGCCTGTTTTTAGCTGTCTTTCCTTCTGTCGATTGTGCCAAACCTGTAGTCACTTTTAACTCCTTTTTAATTAGCTGCAGATGGTACCATTATCATGTCCTCAGCTTCTGCAGCAAAATGGTGGTCCAGTTGGCTGACCATTAAGGTGAACTTCAGCCTATCTGTAGGTATTCCAGGGTAATGAAAGCTTGCCTCAACTTGTGCAAACCATAGTACGAGTTAGTACAGTCAGAAAGGTGGAAATCATGTGGCAAGCCTGGGCACTGAAAGTACTGTGCAGCTTGTGCATATGTCATTTTGAGAAATTGGCCGTATGGAAGTTATTGCGTTTTCTGTGCTCTTTACACTTGCTGATCAAATCAGAGTCACCAATTTTTGGAAGGCTGGGTACAGGCTGCCCAAACAACTTGATTTGCATGTTGTAGTATTCAGGCAGGCTGGTATCCAAAATACAAACAACATGTGCTATGGAAAAGTATTTTTATTTAACACAACACACAAGGAAAATATCTTGTTAGGAAAATCAGCTTAAGTGAAGCTTTACGTGTGAGTAGAACCATCTCTATGAAAGAATAATATGTACCTATGTTCTCTATTGACATCTAAGAAAAACAAACAGATAACACAAATGCAGTGGATGGCAAACTTGAACTGTAGAAAGCTATAATCCCAAGAAGGGGTAATGCTGTCAACTTCTTCTATGTGCTTGTCATCATATTTTGGGCATATACTGTTGGGAAACCTGTTACAAGTTCTGAACTGCTTATACTTTGTTTTTTTAATGGCTGGGTACTATTTATTAGTGGCCATAAAAATTTCATTAACTGATCTTTCCAAGACTATACTTGTTTTGCTATTTATTGCAATGTTTATATCATTGCAAAAAACAAACTTGGCATCAGGCAGTGTTACTGATGAAAGGTCATTGACATACACAGGAAAAAGCAGAGCCCTAATATTGAACCTTGATGGACACCATCTGTAGTTAATTCCCAGTTGGATGATGCACGATAGCTTAATACACATCCCTTTCCTGCTGATGTTCTTTATTTCTAGTCAGAGGTAGGATTTGAACTGTTATGCAGCACTCATTGTTAAATCATAATATTCTGTTTCACTTGTAAAGACATTGTGAGTTACACACTTAAATGCCTTTGACAGATCACAAAATATGCCAGTAGCCTGTAACTTATTCTCTATTAAATTAACTACATTTTTGCTGTATGTGTAGACAGCCTTTTCAATATCAGCACCTTTTAGAAATACAGACTGGGACTTTGACAGTATATTATTTGTTGTTAGATGGTTAAGAAGCCAATTGTGTATTCCCTGATCTAGAATTTTTGAGAATGCTGGCAAAGGTGAAATTGGATGGAATTTCTTTATCCCCTTTCTCAAACAGATGCTTAACTTCGGAAAATTTTACCCATTGAGTAAATGTTCTGCTGATAAATGACTGGTTACACAAATAACTTAATATGTCATTAAACTCAGAAGCATCTCTTTAATAAACTTTATTGATATTTTATTGTAACCATTAGATTTTGTGATTTTAGTGATCTTATGGTGGACATAACTTTTACTGGTCAAGTGAGGATCATATACATACTACTGAAATTATTTGTAATGATGAACCTGAGATATTCCATGGCAGCATATACTCAATCTGAGAACCTTGTTTTCCAGCAACAGTTATGAAATGCTTGTTCAAAAGTTTTGCAACACTACACTATCTATTATAATGTATCATTTACTTTTCATGCTACCTGCTCCTTATCACCTATGGTTCTACCATGTTTCTGCTTTTCTATATCGTATATTGGCTTTTTTTGTTGTCTTTTGTGATGTAATGTGATGTTTTTCTCATAATGTATTTGCTTTGATGTCATGTAACTATCTCTCATATTTTTTTTGCATTATGTCTTCTAATGAACTGTGGCGCCAAGATCAGCACTGTTTCTGACTGACAGATATAGTTTCTTTTTGTCTTACAAGATACCTTTATTGCTTGAGTAAGCCATAGCTTCTTTGTGGATTTCATATAATGAGATAAGGACATTACTAGTAGAAGGGCTGTATTTTTCATTCCTACCATTACCACTGTCTTACATTACTCCATTTCACATCTTTGAGGAGTTTCTTAAAGTAATCAATTTTTAGCTTGCTGACTATCCTCTTGAACGCAGATTTAGTAGATTTTATATCCTGTCTGGTATTACAATTTAACAAAAGGAACTGTATGTCATGTTCTGAGAGGCTGTTTAATATTGATTTTGTAATATCATTTGTTTCATTCAACCTTTCTATAAAAATATTATCTGTGGCTGTGTGTGAGCAATTAGGTGACCTAGTTGGGATGTTTTCAGTAGGAATTATGTTGAATGGTAGAATTACTGACTGTAATAAATTCTTATTGGAAGAGTTTTCAAGAAAATCTATGTTAAAATCACCTATAACTGATTTTTACGGAAGAATCCTGCTAATCCGAACCCCAGTAATCCAGTTAATCTGAACATGAAAAATGTTGGTCTAAGTATGGAAAACTGTGCAGTAAACTGCTGTACATACACACTATTTTAATTTACACAGTACAGTAAACATCTATTAGAAAAATTGGCAAGAAAACATTAGGTTTAAGCAATGCATAACAATGAAAGAAAAGCTGTCAAACTTACTAAAATACAGCAGACATTTTATCCCTACTTTTTAGATGACAAAAACTCAGTCATTGTTTTTTGGCATAATAAAGACAGTCTGTTAAATGACGCATAGTTCCACCATCATATTGTAAACATCAAATCAGCAAGTGTAGCTGTGGGCTGTTGCTCCAAATAACGTAGCACGAGGTCAAGGGCTTCTGCTGTGTCACTGTGTGGCACCAACTCTCCTTTGTTGCTTTCAGGCTCATTGTCACTTCCATCACAGCAGTCCACTTCTTCCTGGTCTTGAGTCACAGCAGCAACCAAATCAGCATCAGTAAGGTTCTCCACACATGCCCCATCCGCTGCCATCCGCTCATCTACGTCTCCTTCACTAGCTTCTTCACATACAGAGATTGTCTGTATCATTTGTAATAGATTTTCCTCTTCATTTTCAACTAGGTTGTCCTGAAATTCAAGAGATGTCCACAGTTTTCTCCATGATTTTCTCAGAGTATTTTCTGAAATATTCTGCTATGCCTCAGTGGCCCAATAAACAACATCCTTCACATTGGTCTTTTTCATTTTGTCCACTAAGGGAATGCTATCATCTTGGATCACCATTCTTAAAAATTGTTTTCTGTAAAGCAGTTTTAATGTTTGCAGTACGCCCAGGTCCATCAGTTGTAGAAGGGGTGTAACATTTGGTGGCAAAAACTTCACCATAATTTCTCCATCACATAATTACTCAATGCTGGGGGTGAGATGCTGCATTATCAATCAATAGGATTGCATGGGGAGACAAATGATTTTCCTTAGAAAACCACCAAACAAAGGGAACAAACTGGCCGTGAAACCATTCTTTGAACAGTTTACCATCCATCCATGCTTTTCTCTGGTTGCGATAATATACGGACAGGGACTTCATGTTGCAGTTTTTAAAAGCTCTGGACCTATCAAATTTGCCAGTCAGCATTAAAGGCAGCTTATGATTACCAGCAGCATTGCTGCACACTAATAAAGTCACATGATCTTTGCACATTTTAAAACTGGGAGCATGGTCTTCTGCTTTTGATGCCAGGTTTTTTGTTGGCAATGCCCTAAAATTAAGGCCAGTCTTGTCAGCATTATAAATTTATTGGGGTGAATACTTTCTCCCTTTTATCATTTTTTCAAACTCACCCAAGTATTCCTTCGCTGCATCATGGCCCGAAGAAAGCTTCTCTCCAGTACTTGTTAGCTGACAGTTTCCATGATGTTTTTTGAATCTGTCCAACCAACCTGTACTTGCACTAAAGGACTCATCTCCATTCATTAACTTGTTCAGGTAAATAGCCTTCTCCTGAACCATTGCTTCACTCAAAGGAATAACCCTTCCTCTTCCCTGCATTAACCAAAGAAAAAGAGCTTCATCAACTTTATCGTACTGGGACTGTTTCAAAGTCTGCCAAATTTCGAGTGTTTTTCCTGAAGAAGTTGCACAGTACTGTTCAAGCTTCACTCGGTTCTTCTTCCAATCACAAATGGTTGCTTTACTACACCCAATTCTGATGCCAGTTTAGATACATTCTCACCATTGTCTATCCACTATGAAGCATTCAGTTTTTCTATGAGAGTTAACGGTGTATGTTTCCATTTACTCATGACGAAAATATTTACATTGCTACACCTGAACAAATACAATACAACTATTACGTGTGCCAGCGATCGTTAACTAACATAACCAAGCGCTTTGCATGCCAACTGGCAGTGCATTGATCTCGGACACTACAAAGGTCTCAACAGTGCACAGCAACAAGGGCAGAGAGTGAGATTGAGCCATTGTTCCCATACTTGTTCCGACTTGTTACCATGGTGTACCTACTTATCTGCTTGGTATACTTCATTCTAGAAACTCGTCACCGTAATTCCGGCTAATCCGAACAAATTGATAATCCAAATAAGGTCCGGTCCCAATTAGTTTGGATTAACGGGACTCTGCTGTAATTTGTTTTTCTTTTTCTTTTCTTTTCTTTTCTTCTTCTTCTTCTTTTTTTTTTTTTTTTTTTTTTTTTTTTTTTTTTTTTTTTTTTTTTTAAGGCCAATAGAGCTAGAGCTTCAAGGTGATTTATGAACAGATTAAAATTATGTGCAAGTGCTTAGTATATATGCACTATTATGAAGGATTTATTATGAAATTCTACTTTTGTCGCATGTGCTTCCATGTGCTGCTCCAGTCAAAATTTATGAATGTGTCTGTTCTTAAATCCATGACAATTCCTGATGAATGTAGCAACTCCTCCTTTCTCTATTTTTGCTGTATGAAAGTGACATGCTAACCAAAATCCTGTGACAATTATCACATCTATACCAGTGGTCACATGATGTTCCAAGAGGTAGGTTATGTCAGCTGGGTTTGATGACTCTAATTCACCAGTGTAGATGAGTAGTTTATTAATTTTACTTCCTAGTCCTCAAATATTTTCATGCAGTAAAGACAGCTGCCATTTGACACAGAGATAAAACTGTGTGGAAATAAAATTTCTGCTGATTGCTGAACACTTTTTAATCAGCAGCTCTTTGTGTTGGTGCAATACACGAGAATTATGTTGTTTGGTTTCTTTCTCAAACTAAAGGTTTGTTTCAATCCTAACCTTTTTTAAAACTTTATTTCATTCTGCCCTTTCTGCTCTAAAAAAAAGGTGCTGAGCTGACACCTGTAACCATTGGTATTTTACCACCCATTACAGTGCCTCCCCACTCCCCTTTAAGTTTTCTCCTGTTAGTCCCTTGATATCAATAGCAGATGGATAGATAGATGTTGAATACTTGTCAAATTGCCATCAAAGAGAAGGTCTCAAATAAATCTAAACATTTGAGCAGTGGTAAGAAATAATTGCAAAGAATACCATAAGTGACCTTCTTTGCATATGGTCTTAATTTCCCAAGAGCTTTCATTCCCATTTATGCAATTTAATGGAAAAGATAACTGTGGAAGTACTGAGTTTAGGTGAGATGCAATGGTAAAAAAGCAGTAAGGTGTTGCTTAGTGAGAAGGCCATGAAAGATGATGACAAAGATTATACAATGAAGTAATCATTTACCTAAAATTTGTGACAGAGAAAATATGTATCACATGATTGTCTGATTTCATATGTGGGGTGTGAAAATGCAATTTTAAAAATATTCCAGACAGTACTGGGCAGCAGAATTGATGCTTTTAAGTGAATTAATTGCTATTGTGTCATGATCCTACTATGTATTATCATTTATGGCAAAATTTCTCAAAAAGGAGCACTATAAAGGAAATAAAATCTACTGATGTTTTCACGAATGCGACACTGCCCTGAATAATTATGAACTGAAAGACAGAACTGTACTTTATTGTTTCAGAATGAAGAATGGCTTCAAGAAATACGCTGTTTTTTTGAGGCACAAGATAATCCCAATTGTCTTTGCTGCCTAATATCTGAGAAATTGGCAGAGAAAATACAACAACTGTCTGATGATGAAATTCATAGAAACATTATGAACTTGCTGAATTTGTTTACGGGCAAAACTTTTGATGTACCACACAATGTTGCTGTCAAAAGGTAAATTACAAAAGCAATTAATGACTTTTGCTATTACAGTCATTACTAAAAGCTGTGTCCTACATTTTCAGTAAGAAGAAAAGATTTGTGACAAATACAGGAACAGCATAATTCACAACAACATCTACAGAAAATGTTTTTAGATCATGTTATTTATGTTGCTGATTAACTCAAAGATAAAATGTTATGCTAGCATAAAAAATACAGCCACTGATATGCCATAATTCTCATTCAGCTCCAGTCATAATGCAAATGGAACAGCAAATGGAACAATTTCTATTTTATTTATTTTTAATTTGTGGACTTTGCTTTTTTTTAAACTCTGGCAAAAAAAAAAAAAAAAAAAAAAAAAAAGGGCATTTCACTGAGGGATAGAATGTTCCATCATGACACACCACACCCTCACAATAGCTGTACATTTATAAATTATGCACCAATTATTCTGTTTAATTGATCGAAGACAAAAGAATCTGTGGACATAATTCCTCTCAAATTATTTGATATGTAACAGAGCAAATAATTGACTTTGGTTGCATCCCAGTTACAGAAAAGTGATGTTGACGTTGACCTTTGATGTATGTTACATATGGGTTATCTTACTATGAATGAATATGGCTTCATCAGTGATTAATACTGACAAGAGTGATAGGTGATGACAAAAAGTTCATTGACAGGATTCCAGTAATATCAGTTTCATAGTGACGTTAGTTTTACCACCGATGAAACTGCTGCGAGGCATGCCAATTTGTCAGCTGCTGGATTTATTATCTGAGAGATAAATTCAGATTAGGAAATGGTCACTGGAGAGTTACAGATCATTTCCTGCTTAGCAGTGGCTTAGGGTCAAGAGCATATCATGAGGGCAGCAGTGATGAAGTGCATGCTTTTCCCCCATCTTCTTCAAAAAACCTATAGCTCCTGATTACGAGGGACACTCTACAACTCTACCCTTCAGACAAGAAGGTATAGAGATTCATAATACATTGCATGAATTGAAGTTTCCAAAAGAGAGTACCAAGTTGAGAGTACTGACCTGTAGACAAAATAAAAACATTGCAACTACCGGTAAAGACAAAAAAATTTATGGGTGTATTGATCATATTGCCTTAGACATGGCAGTGCTTTTTCTTCAAAACACCAATGCATTACAGGGCCTGGCTCCCCACCAATATCTAGTGATTGCTAAAAGGGTCTTTTGGAACTTCAGTTTCACCAATAATAAAGTTCACTGCTGCCCTTTCTCCATTCAGGATCTGAATCTGGCATTGTCTGTGTACATGAGATGGCAAAAATTTGTTGTAGCATGCTGCAATGCCTTACTAAGAATGCAATGAAAATCTTTCTTGAATTTTTTAATGTAATATAAAATATGGACAATTTACCAGTCCACTGAGGGAAGCTGTATTAATTTCTCTTCTAAACTTGGGAAGCACTGAACATGCATGAGTAGCCACTGCAGTGATGCCCTAATAGTGTAGGAAAGGTGTCAGTGTGAATGGTTTCCTGCTGCACAGTTCAGAAACGATAGAGTTGGTGGGAAGGATCCAGATGGCACAGACTGTGAACCAGTCATTGAAAAGAAGGTGCTTGCTCAGCAACAGGGTGATCCAGTGTTCCTTGGCCACAGTTTGTCTGTGGCCATTCATGTGGACAGATAGCTTGTTGGTTGTCATGCCCATATGGAACGCAACACAATGGTTGCAGCTTACTTTGTAGATCACATGACTGGTTCCGCAGGCAGCCCTGCCTTTGGTGGGATAGGTGATGTTTGTGACAGGACTGGAATAGGTGGTGGTGGGAAGATGTATGGGACAGGTCTTGCATCTAGGTCTATTACAGGGATAAGAGCCATGAGGCAAGGGGCTGGGAGTAAGGGCATCCTTCATTTCAGTGATAGCTTCACAGCCTGTACCATCTACATGCTTCCCACCAACACCATCTTTTCTGACTTGCACAGGTGATAACTCTCCCTGCAATATATCCTACATTCCTGTAACCTTCCTGGCTTCCACTTCGTTAGTCATTGTCCTTACCCATCTAGCCCCTTCCATGTTTCCATTCCAACACTATACAAACCTCTATTCCACCAATGCAGCCACTCTTTTTAAATCTATCCTTTTCTGCACCCCCACCCCCATTCCTCTCTTCCCAGCCCTCCATCTAACCTCCTGACTGCACCTAGTTGCCCCACTCTCCATCTTGTCTTTGCATGCTCCCAACGGCATTTTACCATCATTGACCGCCTCCCTGCCATCCCACCTCCTTCCCACCCCAGCCTCGTTCTTACCCTCACAAGGTTGCCTCTGCCATAATGCACTGCTGCTCGCAGTCTGGCTCTAGCTGTCAGAAACTGAGGTCATGTGTGTGTGAGTTGTGTTTGCATTGAGTGTATGCACATGTTATGTTGTCTACATTTGACAAAGGCCTTGTTGGCTGAAAGCTAACTTTTGGACAGTCTTTTTATTGTATTTTTCTGGGTCTCAGCATCTCCTCTATATGGTGAGTAGCAACTATCCTTTTCATAACATTCTTACATTACATCCTAGATTTTCTAATTTTTGATTTTGCCTGATGGCTTTTCTTCTATCCTAACCCAGTATCTTTTCCTTTATTACTATTTCCTGATACATTACTATACTTAGAGTCTTTCCATCTTTCTCTTATTTCCTGTGATTCTCTTGTTGCCTAACAAACTGCATGACATTCTCTACTTACGAGCCGTGTTGTATCAACTGTCTTGGCCACACACAATTGACAGCTATAAGACCACACTGCTTGTTGGTGCAGTATCTTATGTCTCACATAATACCCGCTGATATCATTAATCGTATCTCTTCATGTTGATCATTCTCCCTGTGTCAACCTCATGTACTTTTGCGTGTTATTTCCCGTGCCTTCCTGTCCCACCCCACATGCTGTCCCCTTTCTATTCCAGTTTGCACCTATTAATTCCTCCTAATCTAGTCACTTCTGACATCCCCCTCCTGACACATATCCTCCCACAGACCTGCAACCCACTTTACAGGTATTTTTTTTTCATATTATCTCATGGTGACTTCACACCAATTTCAGTTGGATTCAGTTTTCTGCCCCTCACCATCTGCCCACTCGCTCATATTTCATCTTGTTTCCCCTTATTTCATCTGTTTCTTCCTTTTTGTAAATTTTTGCATGTGTTTGAATGTATTTTTGTAAATTTTTTTGGACATAATTCTATGTTATTTACATATTTTTACATGTTTTTTTCCACTGCCATAGATCCTTGCTCCTTCTGTCTGTGTCAATACAGAAAAGTTTCCTCATCCCTAGCCAGAACCCAGTCCCACATACTCTTCCTGCATTGCTGCTTGGCTAATGGAATCCCCCCAAATGTCCTTACCATCAAATTACCCATCTCTGGCTGCCAGCCTTCCAGCCAATCCTTATTCCTCACCAACATAGTTCTACAAAACCATCTTGCAATACCTTCTCTGCATCTGCAAACTTCTCCTGTTATGCAATCCCAAATTCCTGGATCCTATAACACGCCCTGCCCTCCAGGAACTAGAACAACATGCACACCACCTCAAAAAACTCTCCGAGCTGTTCACTTCCTACCCCCGCCTTCGACTACCACTGTCCACCACCTCTACAACGACCTCTAAACCTCCCCCACATCTGCTCATAGCTGACAAACCCTGTCTTTCAGACCAACTACACTTATCCCACCCTCCAAAACTCCCTCCCACCACCACACAGAATCCAGAACCTAAACAGACCTGAAACACAGTCATGTACCTTTCTTCCAAAAGCCTTAGCGCTGCAGAAATATCAGTCCTTTCCAAAGGCCTCTCCTTTTGCCTCACCCCTAAATTCAATCATGCAAGATTTGTTAAAGACCTTCTCTCCTTCTTCCATTCCCTACACACGTTTTCACCACCAACCCTACCAATCGGCTCAACCAAAAGACCAATGTTGAATCTCGCCTGACTCATTTCATTCCTCTATCCAAACGTGATCCATCCTTGCTGCCCCCAACCCGCTCTCTGTTAACTTTTCAGAATTTCTTATCCTCGAACCTTGCCTCATCATCATTCCCAAAATCACTCAACATAGAAACTAACCTTACATTTGCAGAAAGATACACAATCCACCATCTAAAAACTGACCCTCACCTTGCAATCCTACCTGCTGACAAAGGGTCCACCACTGTTTATTGAACCACAAGGATTACGTGGCAGAAGATATCCACCAGCTGTCAGATTCATCCATCTACGAGTCCTGCCACAGTGACCCCATTCCAGAAATCCAGCAGGATCATCAGTGTCTCCTCAGATCTTTAGTGCCATCCCAGAATCTCTCCCGTGAGTCCATCTCTCCCTTCGGCCCTACCATTTACTGTACTCTTACCTTCTCCATGCTTCCTAAAATCCATGAACCCAACCACCCAGGACGTCCCATTGTGGCTGTTAGTGCACCCCCATTGAGAGAATCTCTCCTCTCGTAGACCAACACCTTCAGCCCATTACCTGTAACCTATCCTCCTACATAAAAGATACCAACCATTCTCTCCACCAACCCTTGACAGTTCCTGCCCTTTACCACATGGTGCTCTGCTTGTCACTATTGATGCCACCTCCCTTTATGCTAACATTCCTAATGCCCACTATTAAATATTACCTTTCCCAACACCTTATGGATTCCAAATCAGTCACCTCCTTCCTAGTCACCATGAACAACTATATCGTCACCCACAGTTACTTCTCCTTTGAAAGCATTATCTATGAACAAATCCAGAGTATGGCAATGGACATCCGCATGGCACCATTCTATGCCAACCCATTCATGGGCCATATAGAGGAATCATTCCTAAACACCCAGGACCCCAAACCCTCACCTGGTTCAGATTGATTGATGACATCTTCATAATCTGGATCGAGGGTGAGGACACCCTATCCACATTCCTCCAGAACTTCAACACTATCTCTTCCATTCACTTCACCTGGTCCTAATCAACCCATCAAGACACCTTTCTCTATGTTGACATCCACCTCAAAAATGGCTATATCAATACCTCCATCCATATCAAACCTACCAACCATAAGCAATACCTCCACTTTGACAGCTGTCACCCATTCCATACCAAGAAGTCCATTCAGCTTAGCCGCCCATGGCCATGACATCTGTTGTGACAATCGGTCCTCTTGAAACATACTGAGGGTCTCACTGAGGCCTTTACAGAACATGATTACCCTCCCAACCTTTTACAAAACAGATCTCCCATGCCTTATCTCTCCAGCCCCACCATCCAGCCACAGAGGGGAATTCCCCTCATGACTCATCACCACCCAGGACTGTAGTAACCAGGGTTTCAACTACCTCTTGTCGTGCCCTGAGATGAGAAATGTCTTACCCACTACCCTTCCCGCTCCTCCCAACAGTGATATTCTGCCAACCACTGGACCTACACAATATCCTCGATCATCCCTACATAACCCCTGCTCCCAGCCCCTTGCCTCATGGCTCATAACCCTGTAATAGGCCTAGATGCAAGACCTGTTCCATACATCCTTTCACCACCGCCTACCCCACTCCTTTCACAAGCATCACCTATCCCATCAAAGGCAGAGCTTTCTGTGAAACCAGCCATTTGATGTACAAGGTAAGCTGGAACCGAAATGCTGCATTCTACGTGGGCATGACAAACAACAAGCTGCCTGTCTGCGTGAATGGCCACAGACAAACTGTGGCAAAGAAACAACTGGTTCACCCTGTTTTTGAGCACACCGCCCAACGCAACATCCTGCATTTCAATCACTGGTTCAGGGAGCAGCCTGTGTCATCTGAATCCTTCACACCAACGCCAGGTTTTCTGAATTGCACAAATTTGAACTCTCCCTGCAATATATCTTATGTTCTCGTAACCATCCTGGCCTCAATCTTCATTAGTCATTGTCCTTACCCATCTAGCCCCTTACCTGTTCCAATCCCAACACTACACAGCCCTGTATTCCGCCAAAGCAAGTCTTTTTACTTCTCTCCTTTTCTGCAACCACTGCCGTTCCTTTCACCTCCATAATCTGTCTGACCTTCCAACTGCACCTAGCTCCTCACCTCATCGCTACATGCACCCAGCAATACTTTACCGTCTCCGACCCCTACCCTGCTATCTCTCCCCTACCCTGCCTCCTCTTTACCCCGATCCAGCTGCCTCTCCCATAATGGCCTGCTGCTCTCAATCTATCTCTAGCTTCCAGACTGTGGCCATGTGTGTGTGAGATGTGTTTGCATTGAGTGTGTGTGTTTGTATGTGTGTATGTTGTCTGCTTTTGACAAAGGCCTTGTTGGCCAAAAGCTAGCTTTCTGACAGTTTTTTTGTTATGCCTTTCTGCAACTTAGCATCTCCACTATATGGTGAGTAGCAACTATCCTTTTCATTATATTGTTACAGTCCTTTTTGGATTTTCCATTCTTTGAAAGGGGGGAACCCATATAAAATGTAGAATTGAAACAATGTATGAAATGGCATGATGTGAGATTACAGGCAAGTGACTGTAGATGACCATATGTACATATGTAAGTGCAGATCTCCATCAGAGGGTACACCCTTTGTATCCTCTGGTTGTGCCGTATGTGTGGAGCTAATGTGAACTGTGTCTACATGCAGATCATAGTGCCTCAGATTCCATATCGATACTGTGGCTTGGTTAGAAATCTGAATCACTCTCATGTACAACAGTTAGTGCTTTAAAGTACATTGCATGTAGGACATGGGAAGCTCAACAGCAGTCTTAGCTTGAGTAACAGTCTGACCGTCAGGGACCCAGTGAAGGTTTTGAATCTTGATTTGCTTAGTTGAGCTTTTTTTGCTCTTGGTCAAGTTAAGCCCTTCCAGCGTGTGAATTGGCAGTTTTCAGTGGTATTCAAAGAGTAGTATTCAATTTCCATGGGCTCCTTTTTGTTCAGTTGTGAGAATTTTCTGCACAAACACTTTTCTCATGTTAAACTGTTACGTAAAATTTTCATTACATATTCTTTGTCAGTTCCTACAGTTTTGGCAATCAATTGAATACTCAACTGAAGGTCAGATTGAATCAAATTACCTACTTTTTTTATATTTTCATCCGTTTTTATTTTTTTATTTTAAAAGATGTCTCGGGCATGAGTAATCTTCAATATCTTCTGAGCAATTTTTGAAATGCTTGAACTACTGGAAAACTCATGTACATAAGTAAGGGTCCTTACCATAATCTTCTGTTAGTAGAAGATCAGATTCAGTAGTAGTTCTTCCAAGTTTCATGTTAAACTTCATGGCAGTTTGTTGCTCTGTTATTCCACTTATCATTTTTCCTGCAAAACAAAGTAACAGCTCTTACGCAATCAAAGGCCATAGCCACACTGATTTGTCTACAGACACCAGAGATGCTGTATTAAATGGAGAAGGTGTCACGCTTCACAGCTATTGGTCATTCATCTTTGGCACGTGCATACTTACTGTGTGACAGCATCAGTCCCATTATTTTGTAGCCACACCTTTAATGTGAAAGTATTGGCTGGAATCTACATGAGAGAATGTGAAAGTATTGGCTGGAATCTACATGAGAGAACGTCTGGCCACAGAAATGTTTAGGACCAGCTCCATTCCCAGCCTCTGCACCAAGACTGTGGACTCATCACTTTATATCAGGCAGAAAATCATCGCAGAGCAACAACCATGTGAAATATACATTGCACCCCAAGCATTTGTATATAGTATTAATGGTGAATATTAATGTCACATCTTTGCTTCTTAAGAGGCCCAGGATTCTTCACACTTCATGAATTTTAGAGGCAGAAGCACTCTATGTGTGATTTTTTTATGTTTGTTTTTAATTTGTACTACAACCTCAACATCATGTCTATAGATGGCTTCAATATAGAGCAACTCACTTGACTGCTCTGTGGGTTGCCCTGGTGGTGTCTTTACGGTTCACCTGTCACAAAGCTTCTCAGTGTGCTGTGTTATATGTGATCTTAAAGGAACTGGAGCATATGAACTATTGCTCAAGGTAGAAGCTTTTCATCTGATTCTCTTAGCACTCTTCAGGCCCTTCAATAAACGAACCCAGCAGACAAGTTGGTTTAGAACATTATACACTCCCTATTCTTCTAAAACATCAGTGGAAGAAGACTACATTCTTTAGGATATTGATGCACATGGGAATGAGGAGAATTGAGCAGAATGATACAGCAGAAAAAGAGGCCTGTAGGGATGATGATAAAGTGAAGAATGTACTGTACTTCTGTGAGTGTTGAGTCAGAAGACCATGCACCAATGGAGGAAATTGTTTAGAAAGTTAATAGAGCATAAGCTATAGATAGTGACATCAGCTATGTGACCACCTTTCTCCTTCTGCTCACAACATGGGCTGAAGTCATATTCATCCATCCCCATACAAGATACACTCCTGGAAATTGAAATAAGAACACCGTGAATTCATTGTCCCAGGAAGGGGAAACTTTATTGACACATTCCTGGGGTCAGATACATCACATGATCACACTGACAGAACCACAGGCACATAGACACAGGCAACAGAGCATGCACAATGTCGGCACAAGTACAGTGTATATCCACCTTTCGCAGCAATGCAGGCTGCTATTCTCCCATGGAGACGATCGTAGAGATGCTGGATGTAGTCCTGTGGAACGGCTTGCCATGCCATTTCCACCTGGCGCCTCAGTTGGACCAGCGTTCGTGCTGGACGTGCAGACCGCGTGAGACGACGCTTCATCCAGTCCCAAACATGCTCAATGGGGGACAGATCCGGAGATCTTGCTGGCCAGGGTAGTTGACTTACACCTTCTAGAGCACGTTGGGTGGCACGGGATACATGCGAACGTGCATTATCCTGTTGGAACAGCAAGTTCCCTTGCCGGTCTAGGAATGGTAGAACGATGGGTTCGATGACGGTTTGGATGTACCGTGCACTATTCAGTGTCCCCTCGACGATCACCAGTGGTGTACCGCCAGTGTAGGAGATCTCTCCCCAAACCATGATGCCTGGTGTTGGCCCTGTGTGCCTCGGTCGTATGCAGTCCTGATTGTGGCGCTCACCTGCACGGCGCCAAACACGCATACGACCATCATTGGCACCAAGGCAGAAGCGACTCTCATCGCTGAAGACGACACGTCTCCATTCGTCCCTCCATTCACGTCTGTCGCGACACCACTGGAGGCGGGCTGCACGATGTTGGGGCGTGAGCGGAAGACGGCCTAACGGTGTGCGGGACCGTAACCCAGCTTCATGGAGACGGTTGCGAATGGTCCTCGCCGATACCCCAGGAGCAACAGTGTCCCTAATTTGCTGGGAAGTGGCGGTGCGGTCCCCTACGGCACTGCGTAGGATCCTACGGTCTTGGCGTGCATCCGTGCGTCGCTGCGGTCCGGTCCCAGGTCGACGGGCACGTGCACCTTCCGCAGACCACTGGCGACAACATCGATGTACTGTGGAGACCTCACGCCCCACGTGTTGAGCAATTCGGCGGTACGTCCACCCGGCCTCCCGCATGCCCACTATACGCCCTCGCTCAAAGTCCGTCAACTGCACATACGGTTCACCTCCACGCTGTCGCGGCATGCTACCAGTGTTAAAGACTGCGATGGAGCTCCGTATGCCACGGCAAACTGGCTGACACTGACGGCGGCGGTGCACAAATGCTGCGCAGCTAGCGCCATTCGACGGCCAACACCGCGGTTCCTGGTGTGTCCGCTGTGCTGTGCGTGTGATCATTGCTTGTACAGCCCTCTCGCAGTGTCCGGAGCAAGTATGGTGGGTCTGACACACCGGTGTCAATGTGTTCTTTTTTCCATTTCCAGGAGTGTATTTTCTGCTTGGTGCAGTCATGCCATTTAAATATCTGTGCGTAATGTTGCAAAGCAATATAAGATATAACGAGTGTCTGAGAACTGTGGTAGGGAAGGTGAATGATCATTGTCGGTTTATTGGGACAATTTTAGGAAAGAGTGGTTTATCTGTAAAGGAGACTGCATATAGGACACTGGTGAAACCTGCTCGAGTATTTGGGATCCATACCATGTCGGATTGGTGGAGGACATCGAAGCAATTCAGAGGCGGGCTGCCAGATTTGTTACCAATAGGTTAGAACAACACTTAAATGTTACAGAGATGCTTGGGAACTCGAATGGGAATCCCTCAAGGGCATGTGACATTCTTTTTGAGAAACACTATTGAGAAAATTTAGGGAAACAGCATTTGAAGCTGATTGCTGAACGATTCTACAGCTGCCAACATACATTGCACATAAGGACTGCGAAGATAAAATACAAAAAATTAGGGCTCTTGCAGAGGCATAGAGACAATTGTTTTTCCCTTGCTCTATTTGCAAGCGGAACAGAAAAGGAAATGATTAGTAATGGTACATGGTACTCTCCACCATGCACTGTATGGTGGCTTGCAAAGTATGTATGTAGATGTAGATGTAGAAACAGAATGGAAAATGTTGTGCTGAAGAATTCAGACAATGTTGAAAAGCTTTAAATTGGAGTAATCACAAAGGGAGTCACACAGGGTTCAATTTTGGATCTACTCCTATTCCTGTGGCAGAAAGACATTCGCAGCAATAGATTAAAAGCAATAGGAGGTTGGGCTAGAATAAAATGTCAAAGAGATTGGGCGAGTGAAACACGTATATACATGCCACTAGCCCAAAAACAAATTTACATTGACAGTGTTCTATAGGGCATGTGTATATATGAAGTTTTTTACTTCAGATGAGTGTTACTGTAATATCCCTGAATGGTGATTATTCCTTCTGAGACATTCTGGAGAGCCTGCCAAGAGATGACAAAATTACTTAGGTACCATAGTGATAAGTTTAGGACATCAAATGTCGGGCATCAAATTGTATCAAAGTTAGGTACCATTTTGTAACATACCCTCAATAAATGTTAGCTCTTATTTCTTATTGTGTTGCCACATATTTGTTATAGTGCCACCCAATCAGACAAGTGTTTGATAATCGTAGGGTGCAATGATCACCATTAAGGAACTGCAGCAAGGAAACATTTTTCTGCTTGTGTTAGTGTTTGGGCTGAATTAAGAGTAGCATTCAGTTACTACATCCACAAAAATATAAACATTAACCTCAGATTACATTGTCATGAACTAGGATCATCTTTGACTGGCAAAGTTTCATTAATCAAGTGAAATTCTGTTGCAGGATGTAGTCTATCAATTGTGTTATTATGTAAATATGTGAAGGTACCTTTTCACAAAAAATTACACTAATGTTTAAGTCATCTTATTATCCATAGTTTTATATGAGTGAAATTTTGTAAACCATTGTTTGACGTGTCTCCGGTACTCTAATCAAGTGATTAGCTTATGTATGTTATGAGACAAATCACAATTAAAAATTCACTTCACTATATAGTGACACTACAAAGGAACAGATTTTGCTTAGCATAAATGCAAATAGAAAAGATTTAAATAATAAATAAGTTATTGTAAACACTCCAACACTGCTGAAGCTCAAAACAATTTTTTTGGTCTGTAAGGTTAGAATGAGGAGAATGCTGGCAACAAAAGTAATGAGCACAGATAATAATTGCTCCCTTAGAAATTATTGAAGACAACTTGTTATTATGTGAAGAAGTTTATAGGTATTTCCTTGGCACTTAGCAGCAAAGTAAGAAAGGGAAATTTGTGCTATATGCAGTGAATAGTCAAGTATAGGGTGATTGACAGCAGCCAATAATGTCTGAATGTCTCTTACAAAAACTGTCTCTAAGTTTGAATAGAAGTAACTACACAATTCATTTTAAATTTTTCACTACCAACCATGTGCTTAAACTACAATGACAACTACACAACCATTGATAAACAGAAATAATAAGCACATTTAAGTCAATTAGCAAAGTCAGGCTTCTTGGCTGATAACCAATTTAAGATGTGCCTTGATAGCTCAGTGGTAGCATGCTAGTCAATAAATGTCAGAGTTGTGGGGTTTGACTCTAGGTCAGACCTAAGCCTTTTTTTTTACCTTTGGCAATATTTTTTATGTGCAAAATGCTGACTTGCATAGTGTTTTTGAGTTCACATTAAATTGTAAGTCCCTATATATCTGGGCGGGTAAATTTTTTCAAAGATCTGAGGAAGCCGAACGTATACCACCTTTAATAGGCACCTGCCCAGTCAGTCCTATGATGATCAAACCAATTTACAGGTTGATTAATCCATAAATAAGCACACAATGGAAGTGTATACCTATGCTATTTCCCTGTCAGATTTTTCTTTAGCATTGAATAACAGTGGCTTTCAAACCTACTAAGTATTGAAACTTTCATCCACAGAGAAATTACCTAACCACATGGTTAATGGTCACAATATGTATGCTCAGCGAACTTCTGATAGCCTAACACAACACCACAGTCATCTACAGTTTGTCTTCACAGTCAAATTGTCCGCACCATCAAATAGTAATGTCAGGTGGCTATGAATTATCAGCTGCTAAATAATGTGTTCTGTATGTCTACAATACTGTTTATAAAGAAGTTATGTCAACTCTATGTTTTGAAGCCACACCACGTGAATACCCTACTTGCTGTTTCCTAGTGATGTGAGCCATTGTGTTGGGCAGCATTCTGTATTCAAGAGCCGTACTCAGATGATTATATTGTTTCATTTTTTTACCATATTGATACCTAACTATTTCAATGTTTTTTGCCTGTGGAATAGTTTTTTGAAGAAATGTAGGAAGTTTGATCCTCTTATTTTCCTCCATCTTAAATAATAAACAATGTTTGTGTAAGGTATACTGTTAATATCAGCAGTCAAAGCGCAACAGTTGTTGATAGCTGATTTAGCTGTCTTGCCATGTATGTATGGGGTTAAATGAGATTAATGCTGAATCTTATTCATTTGAGCAAAGTTTAATGTATGAACTGGATTAATTTTTGCTGTTTTTCTGTAAAGACCTCAATGTTGACACCCTAAAATCTAACATCATTATCTGATTAAAAAGTTTTTTATTAAGTTGCAAAAGTTCACTAATAAGTTAGTGGAGTTATGGTCTCTCCCGATGTCATGCAGAGAATAGAAAAAGCTTTTACAATTTGTGAAATAATCATAAAATAGTATCCAGTGATGCAGGAAAATGTTTACTTTATTATAATTCCTGTCGTGGACCACAATGTTTATTTGTAGCTAGCATTTGTAACCAGGTACAAATAAACATTGTGATCCAAAATGAATTACAATAAAACAAACAATAAAACAAAAATCCTTTATTATTATTGAAATGGAAAAAGCATATTACTGAGCCTCTCAAACAATTAAATTCAGCTACTTTTGCTCTTTGTATAATTGCTAATCAGGAAAACAAATGAGTTAATCTCTCGACAAATTTTACATATACTCAGTAATCTCTTATGGGGGTAACCCTCCACTTACAAAGAAAGTATTGATTGCACAATAGCAAGCAGTAAGAGACCAGTGTGCTAGCCACTGTGCCACCTCGCTCAGTTCTCTTCCATGAAACAACTCCACTGTTATAATATAATGACAAGGCTGAGCATACCACATTCCAGTTCTCTCAAGAAAGAAAACTCCATGGTAGAACCATGATTTGAACCTAGCTCCTTAGCATTGCAGTCAGACATGCTGATCACTCACCTATGGAGGCAGAGAGATAGAGTCACAATAATGGAATTGGTACTATTTGGCACCACAAATTTTGATAAGGATATTACAACTTAGTGAAGAGACATTTACTAATACATAGTTTAGATAATGGTGTAATGTGGCATACATGGTATCATTTTTTTTCTGAACTTTTGGTGTTATTTCAAGGAAATTCACTGTGCCTCTTGAATGTGGATTAGCAAAAGCCAGTTTGGGAAGAACAGGTGAGACTGACCCTTCTGAGTGTGTGTATTTCTATTTGAAGGTATTTATTCAGATGCATACATACTTCAGAAAGAACAATCTGCATATAGCTGGAATATTCTCTTCTTATGCCTGAGGTGTATTTCCCCAAATCTGTGGAATAGCACTAAGACATACTTACACCTGGAAATGTAGTAGGTTTTGCTTCAAAGGACACACTGTATTATGACACAAACATAAATAATCATTGGCATTTTGTACTCCTTACTTTAGTACCACTTGGTAATAAATTTTGTTATATCTCTTTTGAATTAATTTACCTCAGCATATAAATATAACAGCTTTTATTATAGCAATGTAAAACACCCATTTTGTGTTCTTTTTAGGTCACCATACACCACAAAACAGCTCCCGATGGCTGGTACCAGAAGCTTTCTGCATCCAGTGACAAATACGAAGGGAAAGGAGGTGAGTTAAACCAAGCTAACTCAACTGAGTGTTATTTTATTTGGGAAAAAAAAAAGAATGCGAGGTATTGAGAGGTTATGTGACCCTTTACAATGGTTACAAAATTATGCCAAGTAGACCATTGAGTTGACTGTACAAGCTACTGTTGATTCCATGTCATAAGGATATTACATTTCCTTGGGCTTGAATACATGTGCCAATGAGCTGTTGAAGGGAATATCTTCTGCTTCTGAAATAAGCTCTTGCAAATGATGCTAATTGCTTTCAGATTGCCAATAAATGTCTGTTGAATTCGTAGGTGATCTCACTCTTTTTTTTTCCCTTCGTGAGTCAGAGTACCAAAGTAGGTACTGAATAAAGTTGCACAGTAGTAAGACAATTGACTCGTATTCAGGAGGACACTGATTAAAATCCCACTCAGCCATTCAGATTTAGATCCCCCAATCATTTAAGGTGAATGCCAAGATGGTTTGTCAGATTTCACCCATTGCCTACTTTAAAAGGAAATACAATACTGCTTTAACATGTTCCATGTTACAATTTGTCGTATACTTGTACCTCTTAAAGGAAGTATTCCATATGTTGTCCTTACATTTGGATACAGTACTTCACTCATCCATACAGTGAGTTACAAAATCTTCAAACAACCATGGATCACCTCCTAAATCTTGACAAGACTGTATGATTTGCTGTCCCAATTCTTCAACCACAGCAACAGGAATGCCACATATTTTCTTTTGAGTTGACCCCAGACAGATAGTCCAGAGGATTCTCTCTCTCTGTTTTTCCTTTAACTTATTCCATGACTACTCACTTCTCTTCCATAGTTAATTGTTGGTCTTTTTATGAGAACTTGTAGTTTGGTGCCCCAGTGGTAGAGGTTTAAAAACTAGAGCTACAGTTGTGTTTTCTGCCTTCTGCTATCACTTCACTATATCTTCCAGTGTATGAAATTTGATGAGATAATCATTACAGAGTAGATGTAGATGTAGTTATCCAGTTTCTGGAATCATTTATTACATTGAATTATTCCTGTTCTATTTTCCTCCATTCCTGTGTGAGAGAGCTCATGAAAAATTATTTATTATTAAAAATGCACATGAGACATTTTATGTACCACTTTCTTCCTCTTAATTATGTATGTTAACACTCAGTTATGTATAGTAACACTCATAGGTACTTTGAATGATTATATTTTACATGCAGTTATTTTCTTCTCAGGTCTTACATTTCTCTCTCCAAGCTGCTTTATTTTCTTTTCAGGTCTTACTTTTCTCTCACCAACTTGCCAATTTATGTGATCATTCTATTATAAATACTGCCATAGAAACAGGTTGGAAAATAGCAGACTATATCCTTAAATCACGCAGGTAATGTTTCTTTCAATTTCTCCATTAAATTGTTTATTCATTTATGTATATTATTATTAGTATTCTCTTTCACATAGCTCTTAAATTTTCTGCTTGTGGTTATGAGGCATGTGTATTTCTTCCCTCATATGTTCTTGAACAAGTGTGTATGAGTGGGTTGTTATTCTTGTGCATGCATTTTGGATCTATGCTACATATTTTTTAAAATATTGTATATGCTTAAATAACTGAATGTGTGTCACCACAAAACTCATCCACAGAAATGGAAATGGTGATGCAATGTCTCATCCTATTTGATTTATGTCTCGAAACATTTTGATATGGGTTTCCAATGCAGAAATGCAGCAAAGAAATTTAAAATTCCCAATGCAATGTACCCTGCAGAGGTAGGCTGGACATTGGTTGTTAAATACATTTGTAGCCATAAACAGTAAAACAATGAAACTTCCTGGCAGATTAAAACTGTGTGCCGGACCAAGGCTTGAACTCAGGACCTTTGACTTTCGCGGGTAAGTGTTCTACCATCTGAGCTACCCAAGCACGACTCGCGCCCCATCCTCACAGCTTTACTTCTGCCAGTACCTTATCTCCTACCTTCCAAACTTCACAGAAGCTGTTCTGCGAGCCTTGCAGAACTAGCACTCATGGAAGACAAGATAATTCGGAGACATGGCTTAGCCACAGCCTGGGGGATGTTTCCAGGATGAGATTTTCACTCTGCAGCAGAGTGTGCACTGATATGAAACTTCCTGGCAGATTAAAACTGTGTGCTGGACCAAGACTTGAACCAGGAACCTTTGCCTTTCACAAAGGTCCATTGGATATGGTTTCAGGTCATCGCTTGTAGTGATTGAGGGAATTCTGACAGCACAATGGTATGTCAAGGAAATCTAGCATCCTCACGTGTTACCTCCCATGTGACAGCATTGTGGAGCCATTTTTCAACACACTGCACATGTCTCTCTGAATTTTCTGTGTGATATTGAAGTACTCTTGTGGCGAGCAAGATCTCCAGATCTGTGCACAATATAACATGTGTGAGACCAGCTTGTTCGTCGATTCTGTCCCAGTGCCAGGATATAGGATATCAAGGACTAGGTACAACAGTAGACAGTTGATGGTCAACTTGCCTTGGGAGAGGATACAACAGTTTTAAGACACCCTTTCCAATCAAATCAGTATATGCATCAAGACCAAATTGGGTGCAACACCATATTAAGTGGGCTCATACTGCCAACCTATGAAGCTTCATATCATTTTCTCCTAGTCTTCTGCATCTTGGAGTAGCTGGCCCAATGTTTGGTTTGTCTGCACTGCAGGCTAATTCAGAATGCTCTTTCTTGGAAGCAAAACATTGAGCTTGCTTCCCATTGCCTTCTCCTGTATTCTGGAAAAATAAAGAAAGATATAAAGGACTAAGTACATGTGGTTGTGATCGGCAGTAAGGTCTTGGTTTCTCCTTCGTAAGCAGATAGGACAAACCAAGAGCTGAAGTAGGCAGGGTTGTTAAATATAGGCAGAGTTGCTAAATACCTGAAATATGACTATCCTTCAGTGGTTTTCTGAAAGAGTTTCTATCTGCTACCTTACTTTTTTTGTCAGGCAGTATATATCTTGGGAGAAGACCATGAAGGTAAAATTAAACAAATTTGAGCTCAAAAACTGTTGATCCTGCACAACACTCATGACAGGAACAGGAAAGCAAGGAAGTGACAGTAGTGAATAAAATGTTCTCACTTTCCCAACCGCGTCAATTCGAATAAAATCCTCGAGCTTTCGATGGCCATCTCCGCCATCGTCGTCAGTTCACTGACTGACAGTAGTATATGAAGTACTCTAGATGTAAATGTACTAACTCACACCCAAGTGCTCTGTAGGCACTGCCCTTATGAAATGACAAGTTTACATACCACTAATGAACTGCCTTCACAGTTTTCACTCTACTAGTAACACATATCATATTTGAAGTTTTTATGACTCTTCATGTATTGTGCCGGGTATTTCAGTTGGGTAGAACATTTCCACAAGGGACAAGGGTCCAGATTCAAATCCTGATCCTGCACACATTTTTAATCTCTAGGAATTTTCACAATATTGTTGCAGTGATGTGGTGTCATTCGAGAATTAATGTGGTATATGATAGAATCATATTTGTATTAAAGCTTTTATGCATGTATCACTGGTCCATAAAAACTGTAAGTTGAGTGGATAAATGAAAACTCGACTTTTTGAGAGGCAGTCTATCATAATTGTGTCATTACATGTATGACTGAAAGCCATGAATAATATGGTTTACACATTTGATTTACTTTTGTTGTGTGGTTTGGCACATTCAGGGAAACTGAAATGATTAGGAAGTTCATTTACAGCCAAGGTTTTTTAGGATGTATAGTCTGATAACACTGATAGTGTATTTTCAAAGAATTTTGATGCATAAGGATTGTTTTAAAAGTAATTATTTCCATTACTTCTTGATTTATAAGTCATTTTGAGCACTTGAAATTGTATGTTCTCCCTAGTGTGGACTGAGTGTCAGATCATTTCGACTGAAGACAGAGGTATAGCTGTCTGCAATAGTGGCATCATTTACAAGGCTCTGTTACAACTGGCAACCTTTAATTAAAATTTTGGGCAATGAAAATGAAATTCTGATACCATTCATTTACATCCACATGTAATGGATGGAAATCTTGATCTGATAAGTTAATTGTTGGGTATTTTACATAAAATTCATGTTGAAGAAAACAATTGTTGAACTACTGTAAATGAGTGGGTGATGAGATATTGATGATGAGTTTGTACTTTTGTACAACATTGTCATAAAATCACGTAGGCCAAAAAGCTTGTAACATAAAATCAGCATACATGTGAAACATTCTTTTACATTACATCACAGTTTCTATGACTGCTTTCAAACTGGGTAAAATGAATAGTGTTTAGTATGGGTACTCAGTGTTAAGTAACATCTTCCCATAACAGCCTAAACTTATGAATAAACTTGGATAGATAAACTTACATAATAATAGAATTTCTATTCATATAATTTCATCCCATCAGAAGAAAAGAAATAAACTGATCTGGCAGTTCCTGATGATGGTGATAAAAACTGCTGGCTTTAGTAATAAGAAAAAAACAATTTTATAAATAAATATGTTGTGATAGAGGGAAGACTTACCATACAGTGTAACCTTTTAAACTTATTGTCCTAAGACTGGCTTGATGCAACTTTCCATGCCATTGTACCATGTGAAAGTCTCTTCTTCTCTTCATAACTACCTCAGTCTGCATGCAGTTGAATCTGCTTAAAGCCTTGGTCTCCTCTACACGTTTTACACCCCACACTTCCTTCCATTATCATATTGACAGTTCCTTGACGCCCCAGGATGTGTCCTATCAACCAATCCCTTCTTTTAGTAAAGTTGTGACATAAATTTCATTTTTCCTCAGTTCAATTCAGAATGTCCTCATTTGTTATTCAGTCATTCATCTAATCTTCAGCATTCTTCTGTAGCACCACATTTTAAAAGCTTACATTCTGTTTTTATCTGAACTATATATTCTCCTCTTTTTCAGAAATATTTTGCTTGCTATTACCAGGCTGATTTTTATGTCCTTTCTATGTCAGCTGTCATTTGTTATTTTGCTCCACATATAGCAAAACTCATCTACTAGTTTTAGTGCCATATTCCAAAATCTAATTTTCTCAGTGTAGCCTAATTTAATTGTACTACCATTACCCCTGTTTTACTTTTGTTGATGTTCATTTTATAATCTCTTTTCAAGGTATTGCCCATTCTTCAAAGTCCTTTCCCATCTCTGACAGAATTACAATGTCATTGGCAAACCTCAAAGTTTTTATTTCTTTTCCCAGAACTTCAATTCCCTTTCCAAAATTCTCATTGGTTTCCTTCATAGCTTGCTCAGTGTACAGATTGATTAACATTTGGGATAGCTTACAACCTTGCCACACTCAGTTCTCAGGTGCAGCTTCCCTGTCATGTCCTTCAACTTTATGATTGCTGTTTGTTTTCTGTGCAAGTTGTAATTAATCATTTGCTTCCTCTATTTTACCCATGCTACCTTCAAAACTTCAAAGAGTGTAGTCCAGTCATCATCATCATAATCATAATCATTATCATTATCATCCCATCATTGTTCTATCTTATTCACTGGGTGAGGTGGTGCAGTGGTGCAGTGGTTAGCACACTGGACTCACATTCGGGAGGATGGTGGTTCAAACCCACGTACAGCCATCCAGATTTAGGTTTTTTATGATTTCCCTAAATTGTTCCAGGCAAATTCTGGGATGGTCCCCTTGAAAGGTCACAGCTGATTTTCTTTCCCATCCTTGACACAAACTGAGCTTGTGCTCCAACTATGGTGACCTCAATGTTGATGGGACATTAAACCCAATCTTCCTTCCTTCCTTCTTTCCTTCCATCTTATTCAACAGGATAGCAAATGAGGCTTCTCCATTAATTATTGTCCTTAAACTTCTCTCCCACATCAGTAGTGTGCCAGGCATGTCCTTTCTGCTCAGTGTCAGGTTTCTCCATATCTTTTTACTGAGTTTTGATCTTCCTCTTGGTTTTTTATCTCTGAATTTCAGATTGTACAATGATCTTGGTAGCCTGTTAGCATCTATGTGCTGCGGCGAGTTTATTTTGTCTTACAACTTGAGCCTGTTTTTGTTTTCCCTCAGTTTGAATTCTCTCTCTATGTCCATCTGACCAAGGTACAAACAAACCTCATCTCAGCTGTGTAAATTCTTCTTATGGTCCACGTTTACAACCATATGTCATAATTGGCATGTAATAAGTAAAATTTGGTACTTTCTTGTTCTGTATTAGGTGTTTAACTATTTCATAGAAGTTACTACCTGCTGGAAATCTGTGAGCAATTTCTTTGTCTATGGAGCCAGTATTAGAGACAACATTGCCCAGATATATGCAATGATGGATCGTCCGTAGCTGTTTCCCCTCCATTTTGACATGTCTGATTGGTTGCACTTTTCTTTTCATGACCATTACCTCATTTTTCTCCTGGGTGGAGAAGAGATCATATACTTTAGCAGCTTTTGCCCTGGTGTTTATTTGATCTTGAAGTTCTTCCTTGTAATTGCACCACAAACATATGCCATCAGCAAAAAAACATGGATTTTGCTTTTTCACCTCTGATGGATTGGTGTACTTTTACCTGGATCTCATTCATTTCAGCAATGAAAAGGAGAGGAGACAGAACTCCACCTTTCCTTTATCCATATTTCATGCAAAAGGTTTCAGCCATTCCTATGGGTGTTTTAATTGTATTGAAGCTATCTTCATACAAATCCTTGACCCTATGTAACTTGTCATCCTGTATTCCAGTTTTCTTCGGAGTTTCCCACACCTTTTCCCTGTCTATGGCATCAAACACTGTCTTTGTATGCAGAAAGGTTAATACAAATATTATGTTCATTTCATAAGGTAGCCAAACTGGAGAATTACTGACTGTTATGTCCTACATATTTGTAGTGGTTACTGATGAAATTAGCATATATTCTCTGGGTATCTGCCTGTTTTTATTCAACAGACTCTTGGAATAAGTATGAAGAATACCTGCTTCATTAAAGGTTTCATATTTTCAATTTAGTCCTTGAGGAGTTATTGTGTTAAATATTACATCATAATTCTCAAACCAATTAAGTTGTACAATTAAGGTTGAAATAAAGCTTCCATTAAAAGCATACACTGCAATTTTTTATTATTATTATTATTATTATTATTATTTTACTCCCATGGTATCCAGTGGGAGGAGGGGAGGATGAGAGGGATGGGGACAAGGGTAAGTAACCAGTGGTTACCCAGGCAGGTGTTTAGGATTGTTTCAGTACAGCGGTATATATTTTTATCTACTGGGACTTGAATATACTGTTGCTGTTCCTATCATATATTTCCTAAGAAACCTGTAGCACAAGTGTTTCCAGAATTTAATTGTATATATTAAACTGAAATGCTTGCAATCTGTTTTCTTACGAGACTGCATGTTAATGCTTTCGTACTGATAGTACATCCCTCTTTTCATTAGTCTGACCAGTACGGTAACGTGCATTTACTTAAGCTTCACTGATGTTGAGGCATTCAGGGTTTATTAAAATCACAGCACAAGACTTCATCCATATTTGGTCTCTGGTGCATGATACCAATAGTAACTGCAGTTTGCATGACACTATATGCATGCTTAACATACTGTTGTTTGCAAGTTAATGTTTGTTCTTTCTCTGGCTTTTGAATTCCCAGAGTTTTGAATTCCCAGAGTTGTCTGTGAATGGATCTTAAATATGCTCTCAATAAGGAGGATATAAGATGAACATCAATAAAAGCAAAACAAGGATAATGGAAAGTAGTCTAATTAAGTCGGGTGATGCTGAGGGAATTAGATTAGGAAATGAGGCACTTAAAGTAGTAAAGGAGTTTTGCTATTTGGGGAGCAAAATAACTGATGATGGTCGAAGTAGAGAGGATATAAAATGTAGGCTGACAATGGCAAGGAAAGCGTTTCTGAAGAAGAGAAATTTGTTAACATCCAGTATTGATTTAAGTGTCAGGAAGTCATTTCTGAAAGTATTCGTATGGAGTGTAGCCATGTATGGAAGTGAAACATGGACGATAAATAGTTTGGACAAGAAGAGAATAGAAGCTTTCGAAATGTGGTGCTACAGAAGAATGCTGAAGATTAGATGGGTAGATCACATAACTAATGAGGAAGTATTGAATAGGATTGGGGAGAAGAGAAGTTTGTGGCACAACTTGACCAGAAGAAGGGATCGGTTGGTAGGACATGTTCTGAGGCATCAAGGGATCACCAATTTAGTATTGGAGGGCAGCGTGGAGGGTAAAAATCGTAGGGGGAGACCAAGAGATGAATACACTAAGCAGATTCAGAAGGATGTAGGTTTCAGTAGGTACTGGGAGATGAAAAAGCTTGCACAGGATAGAGTAGCATGGAGAGCTGCATCAAACCAGTCTCAGGACTGAAGACCACAACAACAACAACATTTTGTTACCTCATATTGTGCAAACAATAACCTATGACTTTTTATGACATTTACTTTTTATGAGGCAGCTGCTTACTAAACCAGTGGCAGAATTAATTTACTGCTGGATTATGTTTTCTAAACTGCAATGCACAAAATTATTTCTCCTTATTTGTTGCTAAAAGTTCAGCATGAGGGTGTAATGAAAAGTAATGCCTCTGAATTTTTAATGTCAAAACACTTAAAGCTTTTTATATAGAACAAACATTGTTCACATTCTACAACTTTATTCTTCGTGTCGACATATTTATTTCCCAACATAGTCACCCTAGCGACGAACATGTTTCTCCCAACAAAAAACCAGTTTGTTGATACCATTACTGTTGAATGTTCAACCTTGTTGTCAGAGCCACAACCTCAACGCTTGCTTGCACTACTTCATCACTATCAAAGTGAAGTTGTCAAATGTATTCTTTAAGCATTAGGAACAGATGAAACTGGGAGGATGTTGAGCCTGTGAGGAGAATGATTGATTACAGTGAACCCGAGGTATTGAACAGTTGGAAATGTTGTGACACTTGTGTGTGGTCTGGCATTTTCATGCTGAAGGAGAGCGTGCTCCATGTGTGAGTGAACTCACCCTAGTGACAAACACATTTCTCCCAATGGTAAATCATTTTGTTGATACCATCATTGTAGAATTTTTGACTTTGTTGGCAGAGCTGCAACCTCACCTCTGCTTGCACCACTTCATCAGTATCAATGTCAAGTTGTCAAATATATTCTTTAGGTTTTGGAAACAGATGAAAATGGGATGAGGCCAAGTTGAGACTGTGAGAAGAATGATCGATCACAGTGAACCCGAGGTGTTGAATGGTTGCAGATGTCACAACACTTGTGTGTGGTCTGGCGCTGTCATGCTGAAGGAGAAGATGCTGCTTGCATGGGTGAACTCTGTGAATTAGAAACTCAGTTACAGCGTGCTGTTTCTCATGCACTGACATGATTACTGCCATGTTACACACTACAATTCAGAACCCTCTAATGACAAAGGACTGCAAATATGTAGACATGAAGAATAAAGATGTAGAATGATGATAACATTTGTTTTATTTTAAAAAAAACTTTAAGAATTTTTACATAAAAAATTCAGAGGAATTACTTTTCACCACATCCCCATATATTAATCATTTTCAAGATGAAAAAAAATGCAGATAAGAATTGGAAATAATAGACAGGGCTGCTATACCAACTTGATAATAGTGGATTATAGTAGTCAGTAGGTCAAAGAAATGAACAAACAGTTGGAAAGAAATTGACATAGAAATGAAGGATAGAGAAAGGCAGAAAATTACTAGAAGAATGAGAGGCTAAGGAAATAGGAAAACTAAACCATAGAAAATAAATAAATGTAGATAAAAAATTAAGAAAATGTGAAAATGTTAAGAGGAGATTACACATATATAGAAAAAGAGGAAAACAGCATGTGAAGGAAGCTGTTGGAGAGATCTTACATGGTAAAAAGACAGAAGAAAATACTATAAGTAGAGACTGTGTGAAGTATGAGATTCATACTTGTAGCAGAAAGTCGGCTTCGTTTTCCAAGACTTAGGATTATTGATGGTGAAGGAGGGAGGTAAATGATACTAATGGAGAAACCAGGTACCTATTGCTATGTACCACAGCATTTTCAAGAGCAAGGTATTCATATTAAAAGAAAACATATTTTGTCTCTTTGCCAGTTTATTGTAGCTGAGAGATGTTTGGTATAGTCATAAAATTTTAGTATACTAAACAAGAATTGCCATAGACAATGTGAGTACTATTTAGTTTGTACTGCTGGTATTGGATGGTGATTCTGCAACAGGTTGTCTCTGAGACAGTGATTTAGTTCTGACATCAAATGTGTCAAATTGTGACAATCCACTTAAATGATTGCCAGTTCTCATGATTGAGAACTTTTCCTTAAGTATTAATTTTTACGGGGGTCATACCATAAAATATGTATGCTGTTGCAACAGTGACCACTGTTTCTGCTTGTAATTGCATTACGCTTTCACTGTTTCATGTACCTGTTCTAACTGTACACCAATAACCCATAGCCACTGCAATTCAGGGAGAGATCCCTTTGTGTCTCAATTAATTCCATTCAGCTGAATGAATGAGTAAATAATACACACACAGCAGATATACCTATATAAAATTAAAATGCAAATTCTAAAATAAAATAGTAACAAAATATTATGTTCCACATACTTATCACATATCAGCATGGCCAAAGGGTAACTGCTCCTTAACCAGTGTATCTAGGGAATCACTCTCACCCTCCCTAAACTGTCCTTCTCATTTAATACACAAAATGCATATATTTTTTGCATTCTTTTGGGTTTTTAAACTTGGATTTAAAATCCCGGTCATGGCTCAAGTGCTTTATAAATTCTGTGAGTAAATTTTTGACTACCACTCATTTATCAGTAAAACGTAATAAATGTAGCTAAGCTGCCTATGTCCAGTCAGTGAGTATTTTCTGGAATGTGACAGCAGAAACCTGCATTCTCCATCTAACACTAGTACTCCCATATTCTAGGGACAGGAACTGGCTTTGGAACATGTATTTGTCTCTTACCATCCATGTGGGTTTTGCTTAATAGAATTTCTTTCCCCTTTCTTCTTAAGCACTCTCTTTCACATCTTTCCTTTCCCTACCATTTCTTTGTTTTGGTTCATGCTTTCTTTCTCTATCTTTATGATCTATTCTCTTTCTTTTCTTAATGATTTTGATGTATTGTATTTGTTTCCTTTTCATTTTCTTATGTATTTCTTTGTTTGCTTTTTCTTTTCTTTTACATTTCTTGGTATAGTATTTTCTGTTACCTTAATGTATCATTCTTTACCTTACAGAAATACTTTAAATTGATTTTCTTAAAAGCACCAAAAGCTTGAGAAATGATGCCCATTTTCCCCAGTTACCTTCCTGTGCATGTCTTCTTTTCCACATTAAGTAGAAATGATGTGCTTAAATATTTTGGAATGTGTGTGTCAGAAAAGTCTCATTACATAAAGATTGCACTGTTAATAATAATGATTAAATTAGTCATCATTCATCCTTCCCCATTCACTGCTATTCGTGCATGATCTTATAATTGTATGATATTTGCTCATAAATATTACTTAACCATTTATCTGAGAGTGTGACTTGGATTCAGGATGATGTGATGTCATCCTGCACCTGTGTGGAATCAACATGAGACGAGTTGATTTGCAGCCTGGGCTTTAAACAACAGCTGCCCCAACCTAATTGTGTCACAGCTTGTGTGATGTCACAAGTGTGAGTCAACATATTATATACTTATAACATAGAATTGTAGATGTATGGTGGCTTCCCAGCAGCTTATTTCTAACAGTGTGTTGAATACTAATATTTTGCTACATTAAAAAATTCAGGATGGAATGTAACAATATTATGAAAAGGATTGTTGCTACTCACCATATAGCAGAGATGCTGAGTCACAGATAGGCACAACAAAAACACTGTCAGGAAGTCAGCTTTCAGCCAACAACCTACACACACACACACACACACACACACACACACACACCCATTCATGCAAACACAACTCACACACACATGACCTCAGTCTGTGGCAGCTGAAGCCAACCTTGTTGTGCTGAAAGCTCACTTTCTGACAGGCTTTTTGTTGTTCCTATCTGTGACTCACCATCTCTGCTATCCTTTTGCTATGTTAAAAAAATATAGAAGTACATTGTTGAGAGAATAATGTAATATATATATATATATATATATCTGTGTGTGTGTGTGTGTGTGTGTGTGTGTGTGTGTGTGTGTGTGCATGTTTCAGTTCAGTACAGACATCGTGTAAAGGTCTTGGGTAGTAATACTGAAATATAATGAGAAGTAGTAATATCTTAATGTGTCCAGAGCTGTGTCAGTTGTAATTTGATATTTGATAAAACAATGGAAATGTCATATTGGCTGTTTTTGATATGTTGACTTGAATCATCAACATTTATGTATCACATGATAGTTTGGACAGCCAAGAGAAACATCATATTGTTGAAATTGTGATCTTCAGTACTCCTTGTTTGATGATAACATATTTTATTGTCATATGATGGTTTTTCTCGTTATGAAAGCAACCATCATTTTACCGAAGTCAGTGGACATGTAGTAAGTAATCATGACCAACAATATCTGACTTTCAACTGTAGAGAGAAGTTGTAATTGCTCAAATGAAATACTAGTTTTGTGTTAACGATTTTCATTGGGTTTTGTGGAGTAAACTGACAATACCATGTTTGTCTTTGTCATGCTAGTGTAGAATGTGTCATAAAACCAGCTAAGCGCAAAATCCATGTGTTTCACTTGTTTATTCACAAATATAAGACCTTATATTGTCTTTCATACAATTATTCCCCTACTCTTTGCATATGTACACGTGATTTAAGGCACAGTTTTGAGAATGAGAATTTTTAGAAACTTGTAAGTGTTGTGTTTAAGATACAAGGGGTAGTCAAATGAAAACCAAACACCCACAACAATGGGACCATAGAATTGTTCCATTCAAAAGTAATCACCACATGCATTAAGAAATTTATTCCACTGGGAAATGAGATGATAAGTTCCTGTTTCGTAGAATGTGGTTGGCTGCTGATGGACCCACAACTGCATCCACTCTTGCACTTCTTCATATGACAAAAACTGTCATCCAGACATGTCTTTCTGCAGGTTGGCGAAGATGTGAAAATCACATGGTGACAGATCCAGGTTGTACAGAGGCTGTTGCAGTATTTCTCAACCAAATCACTAAAGCTTAGCCTTTGCCTGGTTGGCAGAATGGGGATGGGCATTATCACACAACAGGATGATTCTGTTCAACGACCAGACTGATTCTGTCTGGCAGCATTCCAACAACCTGAGGGCAAATGGAAAAGCCAACAGTGAAAACATCCCACATGTCTCCTGCCAAACAAATCCAAAGCTACTCACACAAGTTCCGGGTAGGTCACGATGACCTTCTTCTTCAACTGCAGGGGCCCTCTGCTAGTCAAGTTTCTCAAGTGTGGAACCACAATCACTGTGCAGTGCTATAAAGACACTTTTTCAGAAATTGTGACATAGCATAAAAACAAAACACCCAGGAATGCTGTTGGACGGTCTTCATGTTGTACAACAGTACCCATCCTCACACTACCAGTGGTACAAAGGCTATGCTTAAGTGATTTGGTTGGGAAATGTTGTAACATTCTCCATACAACCCAAATCTTTTACCATGTGATTTTTATGTCTTTAGTGACCTGTCAGTTTCAGTCAGACAAGGAAATGCAAGAGTGGATGTGGCTGTGGATCTGTCAGTGGCCAACTGCATTGTACAAAACAGCAGTTGATCATCTCATCTCCCACTGGGATAAATGTCTTAATGTGTTTGGTGATTAGTTTCCAGTGAAACCATTCCATGGTCTCATTGTGGTGGGTGTTGTTTTCATTTGACTGCCCCTTATATTTTGTAATACATTTTATATCTTACCACTCTGTCAAAGGCTTTAATATAATCTATGAATGATTTCTTAGTTAATTGCTAGTGTCTATACTGTAGTAGTTGAGCTTTCCCAAGACAGCAATACCATATCGGATTGCAGATTTGGAGTAACCATCATAAGACTACTTGCCATATGGTCAGGTCAGGTGCAGTTGGTAGTATATGCACTGCAAATGCAAAGCTGGTTCATTAGGTTTCTATGTTCTCACTATGTTTGTGCTAGTTCAAATCTTCATCTAAATTAGCCTAAGTATCTGACTAAGTCAGTTTCTTCTACATGTTAATGTAGACAATTTTTAATTTTTTGTTTCTGAACTGCATCATGTAGACTTTAGAAATGCTCAAATTCCGCCCATAAGCTGAGTTTCTAAGCTACTGAGAATACTGATTGATTATCAGCTCAGGAATATTTTCTGCATTCTGATTTTCAACTAACCCAGAAATATCATCTTCAAACAAAGCTGATGGGGGCCTGATATTTACTGATAAATCATTCTCATGGGAAAGAAACATGACTAGGCCTAATATAGAGCCTTGTGGAATACCCTGTTATATTATTTTCCAGTCAAGGATTCTTGCATTATTCTCCTAAGTATGAACATTGTATCAGTTCTAGATAATTCACGTAAGAAGAGATTAAAATATTTTACTTTTTAATGACTGGTGTTTAATTAACTCTACATCAGCTATAATTTATGGATTTTATGTTTAACATCCAGTTCAACACCTTGTTTTGTATCTTCATAGCCTGTATTAAAGACTCCTCAGCAAACTCCCATCTTACTTGCGTGACGTCTTTCAATGGCAAATTTGTAGTATTAGCTGTAATCTGTAGGAGCTTTTCAGTGTTTATATAACATCATTTAGCAGAAATTTTCATCTTCCTCAGTTATCCTATTTCTGTTTACTGATATTTTACGTTCCATAATTATATTTAAGTGCAATGACTGAAATACATAATAGAGTTGTTTCTTCAAAATGCATATATTTGCAACTTTCAGATCTGAAGACACTGAAAATCAGCACCTGACACAATTTCCTACAAATGAGTCACACTTTCACAAAGTAGCTATTGTTGGTGCAGGAATTTCTGGTCTTGCAGCTGCAAAAAGTCTGATTGAAGGTGGGATTCAAGATATTGTGATATTGGAGGGTAAGTACCTATGTGTAGCCTCTTAGTCAAAACAAATACCATAGTTTGAAATGAGAAAGAAATAGAACAATGGACTTATCTTGGATAGATGTGGTCAGCACACTTCATACAAGAAAAAACTGCTAGCTGGTAGAATGGATGACCTGTGTTTATCTTTAGGAAATGGAATTCTTAGTACTGACAATGGACACATGTAAAACCTGAAACAAACATTCCAGTTTTCAGAATAGATAGCTCCTTCCTTGGGTAGGAAAGAGGGATAAGTTTAGGAAGATTATAAAGCAAGTAGTGAAATTGTTAGTGCTGCCGATAGACACATATAAAAGTAGAAGCAATTATTCCAGCTTTCGCAACTGATAGTTCCTCACCCAGGGAGGAAGATTTGAAAAGAGGGGCAGATCACCCACACATCAGGTTGAGAGAAACACTTATGTTGTGAGGAGAAAGGGGTGACGAAAGTGAAGGAGGACATCAGAGAGAGTGGAATTTCGAAGATAATGCTATGGTAAGCATTATGCCAGCCTCATTCCAGACATGATGAAAGACAGAGTGGGAGGTAAAAAAGAGTGAGAGGAAGAGAAATCAGAACTTGGGAGTATAATGGAATTAAGAACTTGAAGGAAGGCAAAAAAGGAACTGGAGAAAACCAAAAGTTGTGTGTGTGTGTGTGTGTGTGTGAGAGAGAGAGAGAGAGAGAGAGAGAGAGAGAGAGAGAGAGAGAGAGAGAGAGGTGGGAGGAGGGAGGGTGGGGAAGCAGTGATTGGGGGCCATGAAGGGAAAAAAATAAAAAATAACAAAGTAAAATAAATTTCTGAATAAATAAACCTTCAAGACAGTTATTATGTGGCCATTCATGTGCTCAGCCTGTTTAAAAAAAACTGCTGTGCAGTGACCACATGCCAATTGATAAACAAAATGTGTGATTTCAGATGTTGCCCTGCCTTTCATGTCATGGGATTTGCTAATGATGAGGCTAGAGTAAGTGGTAGTGAATGGGTTCATGGGCCAGGTTTTGCAACAGGATTGACTGCAGAACTAAGAACCTTAAAGTAGGGATTAAGGTCTGGGAGTATAGTTATACAAAAATGTTCTGAAGGTTAGGATGACAATGAAAGCCAACAATGGATGGTGTGTGAAGGTTATCAGAAAGAGTTGATCTCATTTCAGGACATGACCCGAGAAAGTCATGGCCTTAACTGAGTAATGTACTTAGGCATATGAGGGCAGGATCACACTGTGTGACAAGGGTGTTGCTAATAAGTGTTTTGGAAGTGGGAGCTGTATTTGTTGGAGGGTGAAGGAGAAACTACCTGGCAGTTTTTTTGACAGGGTATGTGAGGTAGTTGCAGGATAGGAAAGCCTGGAAGAGCTTGTCAGTATAGGTGTAGAGGATTTGTTGGTGGAACAGATAAGTTTGCCACAGGTGGCTAAGCTATAAGGAGCATTTGATGCGGAATGCATGACAGCTGTCAAAATTGAGTTACTGTTGTTTATGGTTTTGTTTTAAACAGACTGAAGTGTGGATGTGAGTAGTACTGAGATGAAGATCAATGCCAAGGAAGTTGGCTTTGGGTTTTAAATGGAGGAGGGTAATTTGAGTTGGGAGAAGGAATTAAGCTTTTACAGAAGTTGAAGTTCATACCACAAAAATGCCATTGATAAATTTGTGCTAAGTCAGAGGGTCCAGCTCATGGGTCTTGAGAATGCTTCTTTGATGTGGCCCATGAAAGGTTGGCTTAGGATGGGGCCATACTGTTTCGCTTAGTGGTTAATGTACTTCCTGGTTTGTTTGTGGCTTGGCTTCAAATGTAAAGCAGTAACAAAAAGGGATGAAGTTGGCTAGGGTAAATGAGGTTTTAGGTTGTCTTTCAGGTGGCAGAGGTAATGTTCTAAGACTGAGAGGGCATATGTATATGTCATGCTGGTGTAGAACGAGGTCACATCAACAGTGAAAAGGAGGGTTGCAGGTGTGATGAGGGTAGTAATGGATTTGAGTTGTTCCAGGAAGTGATTGGTGTCTTTTATGTAGCATGTGAAGCCACTGCCTGATGCATTGGAAGTGCTGGTCTACCGGATATGGTGGTGTGGTGTCGATATAATCACAAGTTCTTTGGACAAAAAGTATGTGATGATTCAGTCTGTTTATGTGACTTGTTGTATATACACATGTAGATGCTTGTACTTAAATATACATCTGTATCAAAATATAAAGTGGAAGTGTTTGATTTCGGGATGGTAACCAATCACATTCCCACGGTGGCTACGGTAGTTCTTTACTGTATTTTGGGATATCGGCTGTAACTGCTCTAGGCAGGGTTTGATGCTCACTCTTTTAGCATGGTTTGGAATTAGTTGGTGAAGAGGTACTTTCATTTGAGGTCATGGGTATAGGAGGTTTAGTATCGGCACTGACAAAGATACTAAAAGAGGCAAGATCTTTGGCAATGACAATGTGGTTGAATTTTGGTGTTGAAGTGAAGGTTAGGCCTTTGGAAGGAGACAGTGTGATTGATATTTGGTGTTGAAGTGAAGGTTAGGCTTTTGGAAAGAATGGTTGAGAGGTGTAGGAAAGGAGGTATTTGAGTTGATTATGGCTATGTCTGAGCTAGGGTGGGGGATGTTTTGTGACTGGGAGGTTAAATTTGGAGGCCTGGCTAGGCTTGTTGATTAGGAAAGAGAACGGAAGGGGTGTCGCGGGTGACATAGTAGATGATAAATGCAGGAGAGGAAAAGAGGAACACAATGTTACCACTTAAGAGATATTTGCTTAACAGCGTAGATAGCTTGCAGTGGTGGTTTGGGTATTTTGTTCCAGTTTGCAGCTGTCTTCAAGAAGAGTTACACAAAGTGTGCTAGAAGGTCAAAGGACTGAAAGGTGGATGATTTTTAATAGAGCCAGCAGCTGTTGAAATTGGTAGTTGGTGAAGGCAGCTTATAGGTCAAAGACAAGGTGGGCAAGGGTCAAGGGTTGGTCAGTTTGGAGTTTAAAGATGGTTATGTGGACAGGTGAGTTGTAGTGAGGGAAAGGAACTTTTAAAGTGATGCCTGTAGGTGCAATATTTCATACTAGTGCAAAGATCTGTGCAACTTTTACTAATGAAAACTCTATATTTAATTTCCTGTGAGTCAAAATGAAGGAAGTCAGATTTGAAGATGCTTGTATTATTTTTTTTTTGTTCAGTATAAGGCATAATATTTACAAATTTATGAGATCCTTTACAAACAATTCATGCAACTCCAGCAAATTATCTTTCATTCATGGTTGTCAGAGTTTATCACACTCTAGTACATGTAGGTTAACAACAAAGAAATACTTCAACAATTGTTATGTTTTCCCTTCAGCTTCACAAATTAAATTACAACATATGTAATCCTCAAGTTAATACTTCTATGAACTGAAATGAGCACTAACTCATCACTGAATTTCACATATTTTCCAGAAAATTTTCATGGTTATTCTAAACAGATCCTTGCAAGTGTCTTTTACCCTATAGCAGTTGTAGGGGAGTTTTGAAGCTAACTTGACTATTGCCAGCAGAAGCTGTTCAGACAGGTGTGTTGATTTGCACCCTACAGCTCACCAGTCATGCCGCACTCAGTCCAGAGTGGAAACCTTGTCCATAAAAATTGAAACACAGCATTAATAATCAGAATACATGAAATATCAGTCATAAGGAATGATATATTTGCTAGCTTATATCACCCTACTTATGGTAATGGTACATAATAGAGAACACCATTTTCAGCCTTGAAACATTGCTGTTACTTTGCACTAGTGCTCTCACAAACCCATTGAAAGGATAAGAGTAATCTTTGATATCATTTGTGATTCTTATAATACAATGGTGTTTTTTCTGAGTCTGGCTCCTAAAAATGATATCTGAACAGCATATACTATATTTTAATTCTCCAATGAAGGTCCATGAATGTTAAATAATAAAACATTGTGGTAAGTACTCAGAGAAGAATATTCTACCTATCTAGCCACAGTGATAGAAGCACAGGTTGTAAAAAATAGAAAAATTTGTTTTTGCAGGTAAAGGTGTCTTTAACTGACAAAAGAGAGGGCTGGAAAAATAAGACTAATGAGGGGTTACTCCAAAAGTAACACCAGATCAAGTAGACATGTTAGGATGAGCAGTTTATGTACATCCTTTCTGATGGGATAATTCTGTTGAAAAATACAGTTAAAACTGAAAAATAAGGTGAAATGGTGTTAAGAAACTAATGGTCAAATTTCATATATATAAGTATTCACAAAACCTAGTCCTTATTCTGATATGTCAGTATGTATACTCTTTAATGCTGTTTGTGACAAGCAATAAAAATAAATCTTCAGAGATTTACAAAGCCATACATCCTTAACTTAATTTTACAGATAATGAATCATGTCTCCAGGTGTAACTAAGAGGTAATTTATGTGTGAAAATAACTGTTGGGAGAAAGTAACTAGAATAAAAGTAGGAAATACTGCAACCCTATAAGTAAACAGTGAATGGCAGCAATTAACCAAGTATGATTCATTAAATTAATTGATAACTTTAGTCTCCTAGTATGTACAAAAATAAAGAATAACTGTAATTATATAATTATGAACTGTTAAATTCATCATTGTATCAATTACAGATCATTCACTATTCTCTGTTCTAGACCATTGCTTCATTTTGTAATTGGATTGTTGTTGTTGCATCTTTATGACACTCAACATTGTGGTCATCAGCTCTCATTGTACTTGGAGACCCCATGGTTTTCCTCCCTTTGGTTGATACACAAGAGCAAACTTTGGCAAGTCATGATTTTCCATTTGTAAAGTGTGTTGACACCGTCATTATCTATAGTTTTGTTTTATCATTCATGGTGAAGATCTTCAGTTTTCATCAAATTGTCTTGCTTTTCATGCAGTGTAGAATTTTAGCACTGTTAACTTCTTTTAAAAATGTTATTTCAGGTTCCCTGACTATGGGATTTGTCTTCATTTTTTGTATTCATTTTTTGCTACCATATAAATAGCCACAATGTTATAAACTTTGTTATTTTTTATAGAGTGTGAATCCAGAGTTCTTCTAATTATTGCCTACTTTCAACAAAAAGTTGGTTAGTTTCTTCTTGATATCCTTTCTGCAATCATATGTCATTTTGCTTATGAGGATATACAGTGTGCTCCTCCTTCTACTGTTTCTCATCCTTGCCATACAACACAAATCCTTTTTCTTCCTCTGTCATTGTAGTGTACAGTCATTGTTCCAAGTGGGTAACCAGATCTCTGTAGCTCAGTTTTGGAGGATGCTTGTAATGATCATCAGCAAGGAAAAGAATGTTGACTAACGTGTGAGCCTAGCTTCGATGCATAGACTTCAGAATCAAGAATGAATTTCCCTGGTGTATGGCTCTTTCCATACAATGTTCAATTGATAACTACCAAATTAATGTTGGTTTAGGTCACTGATATTACAACAGCTGGCCGCGTAAGTCACAATTAACCAGAAACATACAGTCCAGAGAAAAGAATATGGAAAGTGTAGTAGCCACCAGAAAGATCACGGGAGGCGCACATTGGCACGGCGCGTCATGGACGGTAGTTGCCGCAAGTAGAGTCCCGTCCACCAGAGGGCACGCGAGAATTCGGACGCGACCTCTGCCGGCATGACAACAACAACAACAACAACTCCGGCTGCACGGGCCATGTCCAGTCAGTTAACATCGGGCATGCCTAGGACACAGTCCCGGTCTACGCTAAGTGAAGTGCGACGTAAACGTGAACAGTGTCACTACACAATTGGTGACGAGTAGGGTCGTACTTTCGCGTGTTGCATTGTTGTTCCAGTTTCGCAGCTTCTCCACGGCATGGAGGATTTGGTGCGAGTTTTGGTTGCGCAGCAGACGGAACTCATGGCCACCATGAAACAAGTGCTTCCGGCGTTGCTCTCCATGCCGTCTGCTCCGGTGCCGTTCCCTCCTCTCTTTCCCCCGTATAACAAGACGGCGGAGAATTGGGACGCATATGAACATCGCCTTCGGCAGCATTTCCAGGCATTTCATGTTGCCGATGCTGAGGTATGTTGTGCTCTCTTCTTGTCTTGGATATCTCCCTCACTGTATCAAGTTTTGCGGCAGCTAGCGCCATTGCAGGAACCCTCGTCCTTGTCTTTTGACGCATTGGGTTCATTGCTGTCTTCATATTATCGCCGCCGCACGCATGTTGTGGCGGCTAGGGTCGAGTTCTATCAATGCAAGAAACAGCCCCATCAGTCTTACCGGGCGTGGGCTGCTACCCTGCACGGTCTTAGTCGCAAGTGTCATTTTGTCACGGAGCAGTCGCGAGAGTCGTACGCCCATGTTATGGTACGCGACGTCATTGTTCGTTCGGCCCCTGATAGGGAGGTCTGGCAACGGGCCCTGCAGTTAGAAAACCCTTCCCTCGAGGAAGTCCTGTCCATTGCTCAATCGTATGAAGTCTCTCACGCAGCAGGTCAACAGCTGGAAGCGTGGTGTGACGTCGCGGAGGTTCAGGGCGGCGCGGCCGCGTCCACTGTGTCAGGGGTGGACGACGTGCGAGCGGTACAATCCGGCCATTACGGCCGCTCCCACACGGCGCGTAAACAGAATTCCGGTTGCCGGCCCCTGTTGCCGTCCTGTGCGTCGTGCTATATACATCATGATCAGTCAGAGTGCCCCCAGCGTTGGGCCATTTGTCGCAAATGTAATAGAAAAGGTCACATTGCTAAAGTTGGGCGCTCAGCCTCAAAAGAATCGAAGGAAGCAGGTACAGAGGACATGGACGTTGACATTCAGGAAGTTTCATCGGGCCAGGCTCCCGACGCATCGGCATGCAAACTCTTTATCGAGGTGTCGGTTAGGTCGTGCCGGTTACAACTGCAAGTCGATACGGGCGCGGCAGTTTCGTTGTTGAATGCACAAACTTATTCCGACCTTGGATCGCCCCCGTTGGCGCCAGTTTGCTGGCGTCTACGCGGTTATGGTAAACAGTTCATTCCCCTAATGGGTCAATTCACTACCGACGTGACTTACAATCAGTCACTCGGCCTATTACTTTTATTGTTGTCAGTGATGCGAGCTCAGCTAACCTTTTTGGCCTGGATGCCTTTCAAGCTTTCGGTTTTTCTATCGCTGACACCATACAGTTGGTCTCCGAAGACGTTCCCTATCAATCATTGGAATCTTTGATCCCCGACTTTCCAGATATTTTTGAGGAGGGCCTGGGGCGTGTTTCAGATTTTGAAGCTCACTTAACGTTGAAGGCGTCGGCTCGCTCGCATTTTCTACGCGCGAGGCAGATCCCCTTGGCTCTCCGCCCTCAGGTAAAGGAAGAGCTAGACCAACTGACAGCCCTAGGGGTCATTCTTCCCATTTCTTCCAGTGAGTGGGCTTCGCCCCTCGTTATTGTAAGGAAGCCCTCGGGAAAATTACGTCTTTGTGGCGATTTCAAGGCCACCATTAATTCCCAATTGGTGGTGGACACCTATCCTTTGCCTCGTGCTGATGAATTGTTCTCCTCCGTGGTGGGAGGCCAATATTTTTCGAAAATCGATCTGTCGGAGGCTTATCATCAGATACCACTTGATGAGAACTCCAAACGGTTGGCGGTCGTCAACACCCCGTTTGGCCTTTACCAATACCAGCGGTTGGCCTTTGGAATATCCAGTGCCCCAGCGATATTCCAGCGTTATCTTGAGCTTGTCACGTCGACAATTCCTCATTGTATTAATTACCTGGATGACATAATTGTCACAGGCCACAGCACGAAGGAACACTTGCACAACCTTCGCACCCTCTATCTCAAATTCAGGTCTGTGGGCTTGCGTTGCAACCTGCATAAGTCAACCTTCTTTCAACCATCCATTGAGTATGTGGCCTACACCATCTCTCGGCACGGTATCCAGCCACTAGGAAGTTTGGTCCAAGGTATCGTCAACCTTCCTCGGCCCGCTTCGCTGAAAGAATTACAAGCTTTTTTAGGCAAGATAGCCTATTACCAGCGGTTCATTCCCAGGCCTTCCACTATAGCCCCCTGTACTGCCTTCTGCACAAGGGTGTTCCTTTTGATTGGTCGCCTGCATGCGAGCGAGCGTTCACCTCGTTGAAGGGCCTCCTCACGTCAGCCCCTTGTTTGGCTACTTTTGATCCCCATAAGCCATTGGTCCTGGCTACAGATGCTTCGCAGTATGGGGTGGGGGCGGTCCTGGCCCATCGCAACGCAGATGGTTCCGAGCAACCACTGGCGTTTGCGCTTAAAACGCTTAGTCCCGCGCAGGCCCATTACTCCCAGGTGGAAAAAGAGGGTTTGGCCATTGTCTACGCTGTTACCAAGTTTCATCCTTTCTTGTATGGCACGAAGTTTCAGTTAATCACTGACCATAAGCCGTTAATATCGTTAACAGTGTTACTACAGAAAGGAAAAACTGGGTTTCAGTTTCAGCTTCTGTATGAAATCAAGCTGTATATTCTACTAAAAAAATTAAATTTTCCTGTTACATGTAAAATGTGTTTTATACATTTCTGTTTGGGAACTGTTCTTTACAGCACAAGAGTATGCTGGTGGCAGAATCTGTTCTGTGCCAGTTGGTGACAGTTACCTAGAAGCTGGAGCACAGTGGATCCACGGGGAGAACAATCCAATATATGAGCTTGCTAAAAGTTTCAATTTACTGTCTGATGTTGTTTCTGCAGAAGGTTTAGGTATGATGCAAAATATAGTTCTTGCCTTTAAATCTATGTTTAACTATTTATTGATAACACAAGATTTGATAAAGAAGTTCCAGAAGGCCGTAAACACCATTAGATTACAGTAAAGCAATAATGTTTTCTGCTAATGAAATGTACAGGTAGATTGCTAAAATTTGATCTCACTAGACAGGGAATCCTTTCCTGCTCCCACCCTATTGAGATATCTGTGTGATCAGTCAGTGACTCAAGGCATATTTCCTGATTCCTGGAAAAGCTGTTATGTGCTATAATAAGTACCTTTTTTATCATTGACGCACATTCATTGCTGACACTAGAAAGACCATGTAATTCTTGACGATTTCTTGAAATTAGCTGAAATATTGTTTTAGAAGCTGTTATTTAAAATATCATAGCCATAAAATGTAAATTTTTGAGCATTTCCAGTTGTAAAACTGTTATCATTTTCACACTAAGAATTTACTATTATTTGGTGTGGCTCCAACTTAAGTAGTTAGCATAAAACATTTTAATTTATACACTCAGATACAGTTCACATTTTTAACGAGATCTTATCAGTGTGTCTAATCCATCACTTGAAGATCATGCAGCTTTCTTCCATATGGAACACTGGCTGAAAGTCACTCTTTTACACGTAGAGTAATTTTCTACTGTGTCCTCATCTTTAGGTACTGGAATTAACTTGCAAGTGACAAATGACCTACATTTATTGTGAGATTGAGCCATAAACATATAATGATGTTACAAATATTATATCAGTATTTTTCATTTTCGCAATATTAACAAGGAATAAATGTTGATGTTTATAAATTTTATATTTAGTATGTATGTATTATGTCTGATCTATAAGTTGCACTTATCTATGAGAAGTGAGTTATCCACTGATCAATTGGTGATCCAGTGCTTTGTCTTGTAAACCACTGGAAACTGCGACAAGAGCTTGGTGTCCTACAGTGCAAGAATTCAGAGCTGTGCTCCAGACAGTGTTGAGCTCAGTAATAGTTCGGAGAATTTGATCCTCTATTATCTCTTTTTGGATAACTTCCAGTTCATAATTTTGAAAGAGAATGTTTTATAGTTGAATACCATTGGTGCAATTAAAACAAAAAAAATTCAAACCAGGTTTTGACGTGATAGATAATGCCTCTGCCTTGTAAGTGTTTGCCTCACTGGGTACTATAAGCAAAATTTACAGTCACCTTCATAATCTCAATGGGTATTCTTTTGTGGTAGCCTGCTTGACATGCAATGCTTATGTGGATCCCATTATAACAATTTTCATTCTACAGCTGTTCTGGCCTCTCAGATCTCTGACACTTATACTGATATTGAAAATACAATTCAAGATCTACAGATGTACGTAATACCACCGGTGTGGTATTATTTTTCTCCATGTAGTCAGCGTAAAATAGGAGTAATGCTCAATAAAGAAAGAGATAGTTTTGTGGAAACTTGCAGAGTAAATATGACGTGCATCTTGTGGTGAAGCCATTCAGTGATCATATTTGGTGTAAGCATAATCAAAATTATTCATTTTATCATCAACTTGCTAACTGCAGCAAGGGAACAAGTATCCTGGCTAATGGTAAGTAATGTGTGTTATACATTAAATATTGTGGATTAACTTAGAAAAAACCATGCACATTATAATTTGTTTGTTAGAGTCAAAGGTAGATATTACAAAGGCAAGACAATTCAGGGATCCATCAGGAATGAAATATTTATTTACAGTCCTCAACAATGTGTGTTCTACAGGTCAGTACATAAGGGATGATGGAGTTATACTAGATACAGCTGTGGTGTTTGAAGTTGATCGAGTTGTGTCAGAGATTCTCGAAGAATGTGAAACCTTTGTGTCCAAGTCCGGGAATGTACCAGTGTCAATTGGACATTATTTGCAGCAAAAGTTCTCTGACTACCTGAAGAGATGTCCATCAGACACAGATGAAATACGGCGTATGAAAGAGGAACTTTTTGACTGGCATATCAGGTACTTGTAATGTTTTCATTTATTTAGTAATGGGTTTGTAGGAAGAAAGCCCGTACTTTTATGGCATGTTAAAACTACGCAGTTTTGCGCCTGGATATTAATACGTGGACTAAATCTATTCTATCTCGTTCACAGTTTTTCCTTGTATTCCGTTCATCAGATTTTCCAGGCTTTTTTTGGGAGAAAAATCAAATACCAATATTGATATGTCTACATTGTTTATTTCAACTGTATTTCTGAACCTTGTCATTTTGTGAGATTTTACTTGATAACAGTCTGTGACACTAGTGAAAATAAAGTTTAATTAACACTGAGGTACGTAACTGCAGTATTAGATATAAAGATTTTTCCATGCTGCCTCTAAATTGATATCAAGAATATGAAATAGATTTCTCTATAGGAATAATACTTAAAGTAAGGGAAAGACAAACTTACTTCTAGCTGACTGATGTGTGCCACATAGAAACACTCATCAGGATACAGTAGTTCCACTAGCTTTCAAGCTCTTCGTTTTCTCTCGCAGAAGTACACACATTCACATTCACATGCAACCACACAGGTACCCAAATGACCACACACGTGGCTGCTGGTGAAAGAGCGATATCTCGAAAGCTAGTGTAAACACTGTATTCTTTTGAGTGTATCTGTGTGCCCTCTTCAATCAACTGTAGTGGAGTGTAAATACATCTAATGTGGAAATAAAATTTAAAAATTGTAGGGAAGCTCTCATAGAACGTAAATACTTTTGGATTAGAGGAGACCACTCACTGAAAAGCAGAGCATTGAGAGACACACACACACACACACACACACACACACACACACACACACACAGTTACACTCCTACATTGTTCCAGCTGAACTAACAGTACCAATGCTATATTTCAGCAGGTGGACTGGTTGTGGTGGGACGGGAGGTGGGACATGGATTGGGCGGGTGGGAGGCTAGTGGCTTGTAGGGAGGTGACCAGTTTGCTAGCTGGGAATGCGGGAGGTGGGAGCATGGCTGGTATGTGGGTTGGCAAGATTGTAGGAGCTGGTGGGAAGCAGCACATGCTGAAGGCAACGTGGGGATGTGAAATGGGAGATCTTGACAGGACTGAGGAAGGGAAAACTGTTGGTTGGAGGGTGTAGGGACAGTGTGTTACTTGTGATTGGGGCCACATAACACTACCTCCATCACATCCAGTCCAAATTTTTCTGGTCCCTAATCATTTAATCATTAGGCATTACGATACAACATTTGTGTGTCTTGCTGAATGAGGGTTCTGGTTAACTGCCAGATCATTAGGATGAAACAAATCTCTGAAAAAGAAACTCCCACCACAAGGTGTCCTGTGCACCAATAGAGTGTACTCATATGTCAGTTGAGGTTAAACAGTTATGAGAGGACAACCTCTGGGACATCTGCTGTATGCCAGCTATATAACACCTAAACAGAAAAGGCAAGGATCTTAAAAAGAGTTGATAATAATAATGAAATCAAGATTTTTTCAACTATAACCTCTACTAACAAAGAGAGAAAAAGCTACAGTATCAGACTTTGTAAAAGATAAATAAATGCTAATCAGAACTGATGATGTTTTGTGAAAGAAAGTGAAACACATCTGTTGTAACACACTGTGAAACTACATTAAGCTTAAGACAGAAAAAACAACAAAAACACAAATCCTCATTCATCATCATATCATCAGGGACATTTTCTAGCCATTGGCACAAAGCTTCTTCATTTCTTCCCACCACCTCTTATGTATCTTCCTTAGCATTCTATTGAATGTCATCCTCTGTATCTCTTAAACCTTGCTGATTACTGAGCGAGGTGGTGCAGTGGTTAGCACACTGGACTCGCATTCGGGAGAACGACAGTTCAATCCCATGTCCAGATATCCTGATTTAGGTTTTTCTGTGATTTCCCGAAATTGCTTCAGGCAATTCCTTTGAAAGGGAATGGCGGACTTCCTTCCCCATCCTTCCCTAATCCGATGAGACCGATGACCTTGCTGTTTGGTCTCTTCTGCCAAATCAACCCAGCCCCAGCCCTGATTCCATCTGTTCCTGTAATGGTATTCCCTTTACCATCTTCCTATTCTTTTCATTCAGAAAAAAATTGTATAAAACAGCTGCTGCAGAAGATGACCATCCAAACAAAAATATCAATTGTTATTGCATTTATTCGCAGCTTAATAATATTGCTGACCTTCAGTCTTCCAAGCAGACTGTTGAAATTGTATCTTGCTTCTATTTTGTTTACAGGTTTCAGGTGATTGACAATAGCTGCTTGACTTTGGATACATTATCAGCAAAATTTTGGGGAAAATTCATCTTCTGCGGTGGAGAAGACTACTTAAACTTTAAACAAGGCTATAGCTCATTAATCCAGTGTTTAACACAAGAACTACCAGATGGAATCTTGAAGTTGAAAAGACCAGTTGTAAAAGTAAAATGGAAAGGAGAAACCATAAAGACTTCACTGATATGTTCAAAAGGACATGTCAGTAACATGGGGAGTGAAGGTTCCCAGAGACTGTTACTGGTGAACAATGACTCAGAATTGCCAGATGCAAATGAAATGAAAAAGGAAGAAATTAAAAGACATTTAAATAATCCACATAAATTGGAGGAGACAGATGCAAACAATTGTGAAGATTATGTGAAAATCACTTGTGAAAATGGGTGTGTTTATTGGGCTGAACATGTAATAATAACTAGTTCATTGGGTTATTTAAAGAGGAACTACAAAACATTGTTTGAACCATCATTACCATCAAGAAAAATACAGGTAATTTTCTTCAGATACTGTAATGCATCAAAAAATGTAGTTTTAATTGTAATTCCATGAGTAGAACAAACAAATAATGTGTTCTTTGATATTAACACTAACATGTACTGATATACATATCCTATAACCTCACTCATTCCAGATCATTTTGATAACAGAATCATTTAAATGATCTGTGGAACATGCAACTAACTAACTAACTTTCTACATCTGCATGTACATCTATATGATTACTCTGCAATTCATGCATAGGTATATGGCAGAGAGTTCTTTGAACCACCTTCAGACTATTGCTCTACCATTCCACTCCCTATTAGCACGTGGGAAAAGTAAACACTTAATCCTTTTTATGAGCTCTGATTTTTTGTATTTTATCATGACAAACATTTCTTCCTTTGAAGGTTGGAAAAAATAAAATATGTCCACATTCAGAGGAGAAAGATGGTGATTGAAATTTCATGTAAAGATCATCCCACAGTGAAAAACATCTTTGTTTTAGTGATTGCCACCCATACTTGCTTATCATGTTTGTAACACTTTCTTCCTTATTTCATGATAAAACAAAATTAACTATTTGGACATTTTCAGTCACACTTGGTAAGGACCCCACACCGCATAGCAATACTCTAGCAGAGGACAGACAAACATAATGTAAGCTGTCACTTTAGTAGATGTGCTGCATCTTCTAAGCATTCTGCCAATAAATCGCAGTCTTTGGTTTGGTTCCCCACAACATTATCTGCATGAGTGTTGAAGTTTATGTTGTTCATAAATTTAATTCCTAGGTATTTTGGTGAACTGACAGGCTTTAAATTTGTGTGATTTATCATGTAATCAAAATTTAACAGATCTTTTCATACTCATATCGGTGACCTTGCACTTTTCCTTAGGAAATGCCATATGCCACTTTCATTTTGCTCAATGATTTTCCTTCAGTTACTATGTACTGTGACCTTTCTGACAGGAAATCATGAATCCAGTCACACAGCTGACATGAAACTCCATAGCTATGCAATTTGATTAGAAGTCTCCTGTGAGGAACAAAGTGAAAAGTCTTTTGTATATCTACAAATATGGAATCAGGCTGATTATCCTGTTGATGACATTAATTACTTTGTGTGAATAAAAAGCTAGTTGTGTTTCACAGGAATGATGTTTTTTGAACCTGTGATAATTATGATTACATGCTGAACACAGTATATGTTCCATAATCCTACTGCAAATCAATGTCAGTGATATGGGTCTGTAATTCATCAGATAACTCTTGCATCCTCTCTTGGGTTTTAGTGTTATCTGTGCAACTTTCCTGTGTTTTGGTACAGATATTTCATCGAGCAAGTGATTGTGTATAATCGCTAAGTGTGGGGCTGTTGTATCAGTATACTATGGAAGGAGCCAGTTTGGTATACTATCTGGAACTTGCCTTTTATTAAGTGATTTAAGCTGCTTTGCTACTCATTTTGCAGCTGCTCTTGATCTAAATTCTGGGATATTTATGTCATCTTCTTTGGTGAAAGAATTTTTGAAAACTAAGTTTAACAAGTTTACATATGAGCGGAATCTCTTTGGATTTACTGTCAGATTTTGAGACAGGGTTCTGTTGTGGAAGCTGTTAAAAGCATTTCACATTGAAGTTGGCACGAAATTTTGAGTTTCAGTAAAATATCACTAATCTTGGAGATTTTGTGTTCTTTTAAATTTTGTTGCTTGTCCAACAGTGCTCTGACCTATTTTGTATACCATGCGGCATCAGTACAATCTTTTATTAATTTATTCAATATAAATCTCTCAACTATCATAGCTACTATTTCCTTGAATTTAAGCCACTTCTGGTGTACACTTACATGGTAGACAGTCTCATAGGAAGGCTTCAGGTGAATTTTTATCTGCTTGTGTAGTACCCATCATGATATGCCCTGTTTGCTCAGGATTATTTGTTGCTTAGAGGTCAAGTATATTTTCACAACCATGTACACTTTGAGTGGTATTCTGAATTAATTGCTCAAAATAATTTTTAGAGAGAGCATTTAATACATTTTCTGACAATTTTTTGTACCAACCACCACTGAACATGCATATTGAGGGTCAATTGAAATCACCTCCAACTATAATTGTAAGAGTGGAGCACTTTTTTGAGACAATACTCAATTTTTCTGTGGACTGTTCAGCAACTGAATCATCTGAGTTGAGTGATTGGTAAAAATGAACCAAGTATCAATTTATTCCAGTTGTCAAGCGTAACCTCTAACCATGCTGACAGGGACTATCTACTTCAATTTTGCTTCTAGATAAACTACATCTAACAGTAGCAATCATGCCACCACTACCTGTATTTAACCTATCCTTTCTGTACATCATTATGTCCTTTGAAAAAATTTCAGATGAACTTATCTCCAGCTTTAGCGAGCTTTCGGTACCTATAACAATTTGAGCTTCAGTGCTTTCTATTAGCACTTGGAGCTCTGGTTCTTTCCCAACACAGCTGTGACAATTTACAACTACAGTACTCATTGCTGCTATGTCTACCATGAACCTGTATTAGTTCTAGACCCTTTGAGACTGAAGCTCTTTCTGTACTTTCCCAAGACCCTCTAACATAAAAAATACTGTCCAGTCCATTCCACATGACACTCACTATCCATGTAGCTATGTGGCTGTCTCCTGCGTATATTGTACCCCAACCTATTAAGCGGAACCTGAAACTCAACCATCCTATGGCATAAGTTGAGAAATATGAAACCTACATGGTCACAGAATCATCCAAACCTCTGATTCAGACCATCCACTCGCCTCTGTGCCAAAGGTCTGCAATCAGTTGTATCAACAGTGCTATATACGATGAGTTCTACCTTCATCTTGCAAGCAAAACTGGCAGTCTTTACCACTTCAGGTAGCTGCCTGAAACCAGAGAGAATCTCTTCTCATCCAACACGACACACATTGTTAGTACTGACACATGCCATCAAATGCAGTTGGCTGTACCACGTGCTCTTCATGGCTTACAGAAATTCTCATTTCACATCTGGGATGACTGCTCTCAGTATGCACACAGAGTGCACGCTGGATTTCTTCTTCTCCTTGGCAGCCATATCCCTAAGTATCTTCATTATATGCCTGACATTGGAGCTCCCAATTATCAGTTATTCCACTTTCTATGAATGCCTGGATCTTGTGGGCTGATAGGCTTCCTCTGGAGCAGGGTAAATGATTGCATCTGCCTTAGGGACTTTATCATCTCCAGGTAACACCTGGAACCTGAGCATCAGATGAATTGCAGAAGCCATTCAGTCAGCCCCCAGAAAGTCTTTCACTGACTGTCACACCTTGAAACGACCTCCCACCTGACCACTTGTGAGGGTTTATCCTCAATGTCACAGGTCACAGTAGGGGACCAATTGGGGGTACGAGGAATGGTTTGGATGTACACTGCATTCCCACATCCTGCCCCCAACATCGATGCCCATTAGCAACAGTGTCAAGCTGTGTGACTGAAGCTAGCACTACTCGGAGCTGTGAGCAAAGGGTCACCAACTCAGCTCACCTCTGATGACAGTAATCACATTCCCTATCCATACTAAAGACAGTGGAAGTATACACTACACATTTATAAAACCACGGAATTTTGGCTGCTAGATACAAATACGCAAGAAATGTAAGAATTCAGACTAAGATGCACATAGTAAATAAAAAATAAGTTGCTTCTTGTTATTAAAAGCTCATTACAACTCAGTAACAAAAAGCCATGCTTTGATGTTCTGTTGATGACAGGGGAGCTATTTCCCAACTAACGAGGTCTGAAACTGAAAATGGCTGCTCATACCATAATAAACACCTGTTGCCATACAAAATATACACTATACAGTTATAAAAATGCAGAACTGTGGCTACTAGATGTAAAAATATGGAAGAAATTTAAGAATTCAGATTAAAATGCACACAGTAAATAAAAAAATAAGTCACTTATTTTTATCAAAAGCTCATTACAACTCACAAACAAACAGCTGTGCTCTGATGAGGTGCTGACAACACAGGAACTGCTGCCCGACTTTATTGTATGTCTGCAAGTTACAAAAATAACAGTAAAATATTATGAGCCAAACTGTGTGATATTATAGCTTCTGTTAAAGAATAAATCATTAACAAACAATAGGGTGTTAAATGCAATCTCTAAGCTTCCAGTCAGAGCTCCATTGGGCCATCTGGTAAAGCAATCATATGTAAAACATTTGAATTAAAAACAGTCTTGGTTGCAATTTGTTCTTTTATTAACAGTGCATTTTGCCTTCATGGAGTATCTTCAGATTATGTTAAACTTTTCCTTTTACATCATTTTAAACACAATAAATTGACTCTGTGCTAGACTGAAGCACGCATTGAATCAGATAAATCTGCAAGACCCTAACCCTTTTACAACATTTTAAAAACCATAAAATGGCTCTGTGCTAGAACGAAGCATGCACTGAATCAGATCAAGCTGCAGACCACAGAGACCTTCAATCTTATGATTTTTAAAATGTTGTAAAAGGAAAATTTTAAGATAATCTGATGTGTCCCATGAAGGCAGAACGAGTTGTTAAGTGAAAGAATACATTGCAACTGGGGCTGTTTTCAGTTCAATGTGTAATATATGTGTGAGGGGTAGTATAAAGCTTTAGTTGTCACCTCAAAAAATAAAGTATTTAAATTTTTGTTTGCCTGCAATTCTGAGACACAGAGAAATCCTTGCATCACAGCATGTTGGTGGAGAATCCGAAACAGAATGGTGCAACCTGTTGATAAAATGGAGATGAGCTGCATCATTTTGTTCTGGCATCTGTGCTGCTGTACTGAATCATGAAGATTTCAGTGTGTACCATGATTGCTGTCATCAAAGAAATAAAATATTAATTATGTAATGTAGTTATAAATAAGTCAGCCTCAGGATGCATGGATGGATTTTAATTTTTTTATTGCTTGGTCAGTTTTCAGGACCGAGCGAGGTGGCGCAGTGGTTCGACACTGGACTCGCATTCGGGAGGACGACGGTTCAATCCCGCGTCCGGCCATCCTGATTTAGGTTTTCCGTGATTTCCCTAAATCACCCCAGGCAAATGCCGGGATGGTTCCTCTGAAAGGGCACGGCCGACTTCCTTCCCCATCCTTCCCTAATCCGATGAGACCGATGACCACGCTGTCTGGTCTCCTTCCCCAAAACCAACCAACCAACCAACCAGTTTTCAGGAGACTCATCTTCAGATACACCTTGTAATTTACATGTAATTTATGTCAGGTATTATATTTTCAGGATCATAGCTGGCTGTCATCACTGATCAACAATACTTGCAAGACCAGCATCCACAATGCCTTGTAGAGTATTTCACCTCAGCAGTTGGCAGCATGTATTGGTGATGTTGCAAATGCAGGCCTTGCACATATTGCTGGTTGGTGATGACAGCTACTTGCGTTACCAAAAAGCAATTAGGTAATATTGATTAGATGTGTATTATAAGTTGCAAATGAAGATGGGGCTGGTAATTCTGAAATCAATTATGCAATAAAGAAATTAGAAACCATCCTTGCAACTGGAGACTAATTTATTTATAGAAGGTTCATTCAATAAATAACCAGAAGAGTTGTATAAAAAATACCAAACTTCAACAAAGTGTGTGCTTCTTAGCTATTTTTTCGTGGTGTGCAAGATCTAACGTCAGATGGGGTCGGGATGAATGTCTCACGAATGGGATGCTGGGGATCAGTGAAACAAGGTGGCAGCACCCTCGAAATTTTGCACCATTGTGGAGCAGCAGAGTGTCATTAGATTTCTGTTAGCTCAAGGATTGAAATCAAGTGAAATTTGCTGTCACATGGCACTCCAATATGGTGAAAGTTGTCTGAGTTGAACATAAATGTGGGCAGATAATTTCAAACGGAGTGTTGAAGATTCGTGAAGCCTAGGATGATCTGTCTGTACAGTCATGAAGAAACACATAGCAAGAGTTGATGAGTTATTGGAAAACAGGTGTATTACAGTGAATGATATTTCAGCAGCAATGAAAGAAACACATAGCGAGAGTTGATGAGTTATTGGAAAACAGGTGTATTACAATGAATGATATTTCAGCAGCAATGAACATTAGTGATCAGCCCACCACATTGTTAATGACATACTGACTATCTTGAAAGTTTGTGTGAAGTAGGTTTCAAAACATTTGACATCAGGAATGAAAGAAAGGCACATAGATGTGCACAGGGAGCTTTTGAAACACTACAAGGCTAAAGAAAAGGCATTTATTCACTGTATTATAATGGGAGATGAAAGTGGGGTGCATTTTTACAAGCTTGAATGAAAGCGGACTTCAGTGGAGTGACGACATTCTTCATCTCCAAAACTCAAAAAGGTGTGAACTGAAAGAATTGCTGGTAAGGTCATGTTGACTCTGTTTTGGGACCATAAGGGAGCAAGTCTTGAACGTTACATGCCATGAGGTCAAAAAGTGAACAGTGTGACATATGTAAAACTTATGTGTAAAAATTTAAGACCAGGAATTGTGAGGAAGCATAGTGGACTTGTGTCCAGTAGTCTCCTGTTATTGCATGACAATGCAAGACCACACACTGCTAGAGTCACATGAGAGACCATCAAGACCTGACGTTCATCTTCTTGCTGCATCCCTCATATTCCTCAGATCTGGTACCTTCACATTATCAGATTTTTAACTCCTGGAAAGAAGGTCTTAGTGGATCAAGGTTAACTGATGATGAGGAAGTCCAGTCAGCCATGCATAACTGGTTACATCAAGCTCCCAAGAATTCTCTGCATTTGGAACTGACAAGCTTGTCCAATGCTGGCATAAGTGCATAGAACTTAAGGGGATTATACTGAAAAACTAATGTGTTGTATCCATTCTTGTAAAAGAGTCTGTAAAAAAAATCAATTTTTATTGAACAACCCTTGTAATTATGAATCATCACATGGCTGCATTGTTACTACCCTCTGTAATGGAAAGTCAGAATCAATTATGTAATCTTATTTTTTGAGGTGATAATTAAATCTTTATGACCAACTCTTGTACAGTTATCCAAGCCCTACATGTCCCAACGTCTGTGAATGATGAAAAGGATTTAATTGTTCTGACATTTTGGGCAGTGTTCCCTGTAATATGTGTGAATTCAGCTTACTCTTACTATATGCACAGGGGAAATATTTCCTGCATTACTTTCCTGGCAATAAAAAATTATACCACATTTGTGTAAAAAATAAAATCACTTTTTCAGATTCAAAATCTTACTTTAATAATGCATAAAAATTACTTTACTTACAGGCCATAGAAGAAATGGGCTTTGCTGCAATTAACAAAATTTTTCTGATGTATGATGAACCTTGGTGGTCAGCTGATACAAGGGGATTCCAGCTGATTTGGTCTAAAACAAATGAAATGAAGCCATCAAAAGAACAGGTAGATGAAGTGTTTACTTGTAAACAACAAGGTGTTACAAAATAAAACTCCTTTGTTAAATTACAGAAAAATATTGAAAGTTGTCCAGCTTTTAATACTTGAAGCTTGAGGTGTAAATACAAAAATACAACAGGTTACAGAGATAATCCATTAATGTGCACAATATTACTCTTTGGTTTAATGCCACATGTTGTGTTTATTTAATTCATCTTGCACAAGGCTCTTTAAGGATCTCAGGATTCTCTCACTCATGTACCAGTACATTTTTTCCTCAATGGTATAATAAGAGTGAATACAGGATGAACTTTGAAATTCACAACCACAATAAAGAAGTAAAAATAGTTTTCATGCAAATTTTGTATCCTTCTCTATTGTCCAGAATGAAGTGTTATATTCAGCGAAAAAGTCCTTAAAATGTTACTGGCAGATACCAAGCAAGAAATTGGAAATCCCAAGCTGTGCAGACTGTATAATGTTCATCTTCAGTGCTAAATGAATGTTTAATGTTGATGGAAGGGAAATGCTCCATGTGTATAAATCAGAGTGACATGAAGTTCCCACAAGGTATTTCAGTGTGAATAAGATTCTTCAAAATTGATGTTTTTTGCACCATACTCTACATGTAAGATTATGGGCTGTTCTTATTTGCTGAAATGTGACTGGCATGGCTTACCCTGGTATACTTAACTATGGCTCCATTCTCAACTCTGAAATAAACTAGTTAACTTTGTTTGGCAGCAAGATAGTGCATCGCCTCACTAGCATAACTTTGTATAGGATTAATTAAATGAAATGATCTCTGCTGGATTAGAGTCAGTGGACCATACCCTACATATCTACCTTCTCAAACACTATGCAGTTGATTATCTTGGGTTTATAAAGATCTGTATTTATTTTCCTCCTGTGTTAGCTGGCCTACTTGAATTGAGAAATAAGACTGAAGATTTTCTATCCTGCTCTACATAGGTAAACATAGTTTATGATCACTTGCACTGCAGTAACGCAGAGACCAGTGGAACAAACAGGCAGTTCCTGAAGTCGATGACAACGAAGTTCACACGTGAACAGCTAACCAAAAACAGGTCCAGAGTGTAGCAAAGTTGTCTCAAGCATGTACAACAGTCCAGGGAGTAATCTGAATCAAAAACATAATACAAGCGAGGTAAAAACCCCAATGATCTGTGGCATGTACTTAAGGCCTCAATGAACTAGTAAGAGACCAACTGCCAAGTCAGGGCTGCAGTATTTGCCAGCCCACTCATGTCAGTGGATGGGCCCATATGATATTTCTGTGACTGGTAGTGCCACTCGCAGGAGCAAGCTGTGACCAGAGAATGAAGCCCAAGCATCTCTGACCAATGTTCCGTATTGATACTCAGGCTAGGCAAGGAATCTGAATCACTGTCAGATACTAAATGCCCCCCCCCCCCCCTTTAATTTGCATGCAGGCCCACAAATAACCTGGTCTCTGCTGATTTCATCAGGGAAGGGCAGGGAAGGGAAGAGAGAGGTGATGGAACATCTGTCAAATGCTTGCACAGTAGTTCCCTGGCATGGTCAACTGCCAGCCATGTCTGTGGGGGTCCCGGGTGATCAATGGGTTCTGGAGCCCAGCTTGATCCTGCCATCGGGGGAAAGGGTGCTGGCTGTGGTGGAGATTGGGACAATGGTTTGGCCTCCATGGACACTGCAGTCTGAAAATTCTCACACTCCGTTGATTGTGTGGTGAGCAGATTGCAGATATTAATGGGAGCTGATTGTGGCTTAGGCATTGGATGTGTTTCACTCTTCATTGGCATGTAACAAGAGGACAGAAGTTGTTAACAATAGCAGGAAGGCTTGTCCCAGGTGTCACTGCATAGATCAGTGGCTACAGGAAAGGGGAAGTAGTACATCTCATTGGGGTTGCAGCTAATTGTGATGTGTGACTTGATGCTCCTGGCTGCCCACAATGTCAAACATTTGCCACCTCTACTGCTGACAATGACATCTATGGTGTACCTGGGTCCAGTACGAAAGTGCAAGCCCAAACATGAGAGCCCACACAGTAATACAACTGCGGAGATGGGTGATGGGTCCACTGAATCAGCACAGCAGTTTGAAGAGGGTACCGGGTCTGTGTCTGTACCAAATTTTGGCCAGACTATGTCTGCATGTAGCTGTAGACTGGTAGGTTGCAGAAATGCTAGTGAGTGCTTCCCCAAAGTCAATTGATGTCATTATCTTGTGCACCTGCATTTTTAAGTTCCTGACCATCCACTTGGCTTCTGAACTGGACATAAGACAGAGAGGGACAGTGGTCAGGTGCTCAGTGCTGTTGTGCATACAAAAATCCTGAGATTCTAATGTCATGAACTGAGAGCCATTTTCAGAAACTGGAGTGGGAGGTACGCCTTTATTGTATATACTATGGACAGGGCATGGATATTAACTGCTGTGGTAGTGGCATCAACAACTAAGAAGTCTTTGGATAAAAAGTTCTTGGTAAACTCATTGCATCAAATTAAAATAAAGCATTAACCATAAACAAGGAACCTCTGGGTCCAGCAGTGTTCACTGCAGTGTCATCAACTTGCCCACAAGGAACTTGATCAAGTCACCTCTTTGATGCTGAGTAAAAGTCTGAATTTTGCTCTACCTTCACGGATTCAGAGATTATCAGTGGAGTGGAGCAAGCAGTCCGGCATCTTCCTGAGAAAACAGCAGATGGGATTAGGCTGTCTACTAGCCAGATTTTAGCAGCAGCCAAGCCACCAAAATCTGGTATTAGCAGGGAGGAGGGATAAGAACTTAAACTGTTGGTGAAAAATGAATTAGTTGTCTTACCAGCTGACAAGGGTGTCCTATAATTATCTTCACTTCAATGCAACAGATTATCATAACAAAGTGTGTATATTATTGGAGGATTGCATTTCCTGGATTCTTAAATGAGATCTCAGGTAGGCTCTGAGCAGGACAACAGGGAAGCCATTAAAGAACTGTGGCTTTTCAAACTTCAAGAATCTGAAGCCAAGAGCACCTAGGCCACCCGTGTAATACACAGTCAAAAAAAGTTTTGCATCAGCTCGGTTCTGAGAGTTCCAGAACCTGTACAGAAAATTGGAATAGAGATCAACATAAACATAATTTATGACCTTTTTATTGCTCATGAAAACCACACATTGCATGTTGTACCACCATACAGTGAGACCTTCAGAGGTGGTGGTCCAGATTGCTATACACACCATTACCTCTAATACCCAGTAGCACGTCCTCTTGCATTGATGGATGCCTGTATTTGTCATGTCATACTATCCTCAAGTTCACCAAGGCACTCTTGGTCCAGATTGTCCCACTCCTCAAAGACAATTTGGTGTAGATCTCTCAAACTGGTTGGTGGGTCACGTCATCCATAAACAGCCCTTTTCAATCTATCCCAGGTTTGCTCAACAGGGTTCATGTCTGAAGAACATGCTGGCCACTCTAGTTGAGCGGTGTCATTATGCTGAAGAAAGTCATTCACAAGATGCGCATGATGGGGGTGTGAATTGTCATCCATGAAGACAAATGCCTCACCAATATGCTGCCGATATGGTTGCACTATTGGGCAGAGGATGGCATTCACGTATAGTACAGCTGTTATGGTGCCTTCCATGACCACCATCAACATACATCAGCCCCACATAATGCCACCCCAAACAAGCAGGGGACCTCCACCTTGCTGTACTCCCTGGACAGTGTGGATAAGGCGTTCAGCCTCACTAGGTTGCCTCCAAACACGCCTCTGATGATTGGTTGAAGGCATATGTGACACTCATCAGTGAAGAGAACGTGATGCCAATCCTGAGTGGTCCATTCGGCATGTTGTTGGGCCCATGTGTACTGCACTGCAGGGTGTCATGGTTACAAAGATGGACCTTGCTGTGGAGGCATGTCATTGACAGTTCCTATCTCTCTGTATCTCCTCCACGTCCGAACAACATCACTTTGGTTCACTCCGAGATGCCTGGACACTTCCCTTGTTGAGAGCCCTTCCTGGCACAAAGTAACAATGCAGATGCGATTGAGCTATGGTATTGACTGTCTAAGCATGGTTGAAATACAGACAAAATGAGCTGTGCACCTCGTTCCTGGTGGAATGACTGGAACTGATCGGCTGTCGGACCCCCTCCATCTAATAGACACTGCTCATGCATGGTTGTTTATTTCTTTGAGTGGGTTTAGTGACATCTCTGAACAATCAAAGGGACTGTGTCTGTGATATAATATCCACAGTCAACATCTATCTTCAGGAGTTCTGGGAACCGGGGTGATGCAAAACTTTTTTTGATGTATGTATAATCTGCCTGAAATGCACCAAGATGCATACCACTTAGACTGATCACGAATGCTACATATAAGGTGATGAAGTATTGATCTAAATTACCACCTATTTTATCTAAATTATTGGCACTTATATTCAGCCATTGCAGACTGCAATTAAAAATTCTCAAATGAAATCTTGGTCAGCCTCAATGTAGTCTTCCTGTTTATGAAAGAACCAGGAGAAGAAACAGTAAGACTATTGGTCACTCATTTCTCTCCTGAACTCTTAACATTGATCTGACATACCCTTATGACCATGTGTTTTTTGTACAGTGAAATTATAATTGAATGACTGATGACACAACCATGGTTTGTCACTGTCACTGGCCATAGCTAATTTTTTCATGGTGGGTTTCAGAAAATGAGCTCCCCTCCATCCATCCTGCTTCTTCAAATATGTTTAATTTGGGTGCATGGTGGTGAGGTTCTGCAGTAGTTCATTGACCATATGAACAGTATGCATCCAAACATAAGATTGATGGCAGAGATGGAGATGGGTGGAAAGTTGCCTTTTTTAGACGTGTTGTTGAAATGAAAAGCAGATGGATGACTCTGTCACTCTGCGAATTGATAGCCAATGCATACAGACCTGTATCTCAAGGGGTGAAGCTTTCACCATCCAGCTCAGAAGAGAGTTTATGCTGAACATTTTAATTCGTAGTACCAGGATTGTTTCACTCAAGGAGCACATACAAGAAGCAAGGAGCTCTGAGATGAATCATCTGATGATGGAGTTCAGGAGGCTTGGGTATTTAGTCCATGATATTAAGTCAGTGCTGTTGAGAAAACCAAGATGAGATGCCATTTATCAAAGCCAGGAGGACCAACACCCTCCTATTCTGCAGTGCAATAACTGAAAGATAGGTAGAATCGTAAACAGGCAAGGAATCAAACTTGTGTTTTGGCCGCCAAGGAAAATTAAGGAAATGTTGTGACACGTAAAAGATAATCTCAACCTGAGAGTGCTGGAAATTTATAATATTCCTTGCAAATATGGCTGTAGTTACATCTTCAGTTTATATGGACTGTTGCTGATTGCTATGTTGAACATCAGTGTCACCTGAAGTACAGGAATTTTGAAAAATCGGTGGTGGCTGAGCTTAGCCTGTTAAATACACACAAATGATGTATGAACATATGAGAATTATGCCCCACACTTTGAATTATTGGGTCTTTGTGGCTAGAGAAGCAATTGAAATTAAACTCTGTGATAAAAACTTCAGTGTAGACAGTGGTTATGTACACTACTGGCCATTGAAATTGCTACACCAAGAAGAAATGCAGATGATAAATGGGTATTCATTGGACAAATATATTATACTGGAACTGACATGTGATTACATTTTCTTGCAATTTGGGTGCATAGATCCCAAGAAATCAGTACCCAGAACAACCGCCTCTGGTCGTAATAACAGCCTTGATATGCCTGGGCACTGAGTCAAACAGAGCTTGGATGGAGTGTACAGTTACAGCTGCCCATGCAGCTTCAACACGATACCACAGTTCATCAAGAGTAGTGACTGGTGTATTGTGACGAGCCAGTTGCTCGGCCACCATTGACCAGACGTTTTCCATTGGTGAGAGATCTGGAGAATGTGCTGGCCAGGGCAACAGTTGAACATTTTCTGTATCCAGAAAGGCCCAACAGGACCTTCAACATGCGGTCGTGCATTATCCTGCTGAAATGTAGGGTTTCGCAGAGATCGAATGAAGGGTAGATCCATGGGTCGTAACTCATCTGAAATGTAACATCCACTGTTCAAAGTGCCGTCAATGCAAACAAGAGGTGACCGAGACATGTAACCAATGGCACCCCATACCATCACGCCGGGTGATACGCCAGTATGGCGATGACGAATACACGCTTCCAATGTGCGTTCACTGCGATGTTGCCAAACACAGATGTGACCATCATGATGCTGTAAACAGAACCTGGATTCATCCGAAAAAATGACGTTTTGCCATTCGTGCACCCAGGTTTGTCGTCGAGTACACCATCGCAGGTGCTCCTGTTTGTGATGCAGTGTCAAGGGTTCGTAGCCGTGGTCTCTTAGCTGATAGTCCATGCTGCTGCAAACATCGTCGAACTGTTCATGCAGATGGTTGTTGTCCTGCAAACGTCCCCATCTGTTGATTCAGGAATCGAGACATGGCTGCATGATCCGTTACAACCATGTGGATAAGATGCGTGTCATCTCAACTGCTAGTGATACGAGGCCATTGGGATCCAGCACGGCATTCCGTATTATCCTCCTGAACCCACCAATTCCATATTCTGCTAACAGTCATTGGATCTCGACCAACGCGAGCAGCAATGTCATGATACGATAAACCCCAATCGCGATAGGCTACAATCCAATCTTTATAAAAGTCAGAAACGTGATGGTACGCATTTATCCTCCTTACACGAGGCATCACAACAACGTTTCACCAGGCAACGCTGGTCAACTGCTGTTTGTGTATGAGTAATCGGTTGGAAACTTTCCTCATGTCAGCACGTTGTAGGTGTCACCACCGGCGCCAACCTTGTGTGAATCCTCTGAAAAGCTAATCATTTGCATACTTCACGTCTGTAGCACGTCATCTTCATGGCGTAGCAATTTTAATGGCCAGTAGTGTACTTAGCAATGCATGAAAGCCAGCAGTTGATAAAGAAACAGCACAAAGGAAGACTTTTCTTAGCTTACCGCCTGATGCAAGTGATGGCACTGGAAGTTCGTGCTGGATGGAGTATGCAAAGAGCTTCAATATGCGGATGCATGGGAGGAACTACCAGTGTGCATGGACATATTGGACACCATGTCAGTACCATTTCTGTGATGTCACCATGATGATATCCAGCCAGTTAGATGCTATCCTATGGGCTTAAAAGTGGGGAACCTCTTCAATTTCCCAGCAGTCAGATGAAGCCCATGATGGTGATGGTGGAGGTAGTCATCGGAAGCTTGGGATTTTGTCCAAATTTGACACAGCAAATTTACTGAGAACTTTTTACCCAATAATCACATTGCTCCATGGAAAGCTCCAGTGAAATCAACTTGCCCTATTTGCCAGGTGTGGTCAGGGTATGGTCAGAGGCTGAAATGCTATGCTGGAGGTGATTGATTCTGGGTGCAGGCCTACCAGTTCTGGATGGTGTGCTGTATGGCAGTGTCAACACCAGCCCATTAAAGATGGTACTGTGCTGTTGCCTTTATTCTACACATACCCCAGTCTGCAATGTGGAGAAGCTTCAGTGTGCAGATGCAGAGCATGGAAGGAACAACCACCCTGCTTTCAGAATCATCCCTAGGTAACAAAAAGACACACAGTGACATTAAGCCTGTGCTGTAATGAAAAATACGTGCACCATTCCAGATTGATGTCCTTAGGCAGATGCTCTGGGCAACTTTGCCATACAGCAGATAACACCCTGCAGAGCATTGGATCATGGCCCATTCCTGCTGTTGCTTCATGTGCCATAGTCAGGAGTTTGTTGAGAGTGTGTTGCTGACTTGTGTCCGAGGCAAAACACAACACTTCATGCCTATTAAATTCTGCATCTGGACCACAAGGCAAGCAAGAAAGTGCATCAGCATTTGAGTGCCTTGTGGTGGTCTGCTAATCAATCTTGTAGGTATAATTACTCAGGAAAAATGTCCACCATTACAGCCGCTGCATTTTTCTATCATGAAATTTAGAATGGGGATGGAATAGCAAACCAAGGGGCTGGTGGCCAGTGATCAAGTGGAACTTAGAACCACAGAGATATATGTAAGACTTCCTGACACTTTATTATAATGAATGGCTTTTTCTCTGTTTGTGAACAATTCCACTGTACCACATTTAATGTTGTAGGTGCAAATACAATGGGATGTTCCATGGCATCAACGTATCTGTGGTACACCACGGCACCAATGACACAGTCTGATGCATCAATGGCAAGCATTAAGGGTTTGCCAGCATGGAACATTGCAAAACAACAGACTGACCTAAGGCACTTTCTAAGTTGCAAGGAAGGGTTCTGGTACACCTCTGACTATATTAATTTAACAACATTTTTATGAAATTGATTAACCATCTAAGGGCACCGGGAAGATAGCATGCAGTACACTGATGGCCATTGTTGTTATCACATGTTGGCTGAAGCAGACACTTGCCAGCTGCCCTGGTTTGTGGCAGGCAAAACAGATGATGTCACAGAAAGGGCAGTGACACCATTGATGCAATGGTGAACAACTGGACATGATTTGACAGCACTACCTTTTCTGGGCCACCTTCGAAATGGCGAGGAGGAAGCATTTGATGAGCCTCTGCTTGCAACAGCGAGGGTAAAGGATCAGTGGCAAGGCCAGGGGATCAGTAATTTCTGCATTAACTACTGAATCCCATGTTACTGCTCTACCAGATGAAATAGTACTTTGTAAATTGTGATCATAGAGCACAACTGTGATTACTATTACTACTAACAATGTTGACACCAGAAGTATCATGAACATAGTTTGTGGAGATGCAGTTTATCTGGGAGCTTTAGTAATTTTAAGCTCATAGCTCAGGATTGGATCAGGCAGTTCTAAAGTCTTCACAATAACTTCTCTACCAGAAGAAAGATGTATAATGTCATGGAGTATTGAGTCCACATACAATGCACCACACTGTTTACAGGAGAAATCACACTTACGTGCTAAGTCTCACAAGTCAGCAGCCCATGCTATGTATGTTTGCTTATTGTGCACAACACATTGGTTAAATTTGAGCCTAGGGACAGCTATGTGGGGTTGTGGATGGTAATAGTCTCTCAGCAAACCACAAACAACAGAAAATTTCAAACCAATAGGTTCTGAGAGTAGGTGTAGTTGTTGCACCACTTCATTCAATTTATTACTAGACACAGTAAAAGCGCACTCTGACATTCTGCGTCATTTATCTGACTTGCCTTGAAGTGGAGAACAAAATGACATAAAACAGATATCTCAACTCTCATTTACCTCACCAAAGTAAGCTTACAGCAGAGGGGTAAGCAAGGAAACAGCAGCTGCTGACTGTTACTGGTTTTGCAGTAGTTTTAACAGCAATTTCTGCTGTTGCTGTCGTAATTACCACTGCTGTTTCTGCTGCTACTGTTGCTTCTGCTGGAATTCCCGCTGTTTATCTTGCTGTTGCAGTAGTGTTTGCTGCTGGAATCCCTATTACTTCTTGTGCTGTTGCTGTTGTTGCTGTAACTGCTGCAGCCTAACTTTTGATACAGTGAATCCATGCTGCATGAGAATGACAACATGGTGAGAAAGTTATCATTGCTACTTTTCTGTTCTCCTTGGTGTAGGTAGAACACAGTTTATGATTGCTCACACTGATGGTAATGCAGAGACCAGAGAAACAAACAGGCTGTTCCTGAGGTCAAGGATGGTGGAGTTCACAAAATGAACATCTAACCAGAAAGAAGTCTGAAGCCTATATAATAGTTCAGGGAGCAATGCATATCAAGAAATGTAATACAGGCAAGCTCAAAACTCTACTTATCAATGGCGAGTATGTGAGGCATTAATGAACTAGTGAGAGACTGACTAGTGAGTTGAGGCCATGGTATTTACCAGCACACTTGCATCAGTGGATGAGCCCAGGTGATATGTCAGCTGATGCGGTGGTGCCTCTCGTAGGAGCAAGTTGTGGCTAGAAAGCCCGAGTATCTCTAACTTGTCCTCCATATCGGTACTCAGGCTGGTCATCGCATCTAAATCATAGTTGAATACTAAAGAAGCAATTGCTGCTTTACTTACTTCGGACATACCAGTTATGGTGTCACTTGACAAATTTTGCTGTCACAGGACACTTATAGTTCAGACTGTTTTTTTTTTTTTTTTTTTTTTTTTTTTTAGCAAATCAAAGTTAACAAATACTACAAAGCTTTCAAACCCTGATAGTCTTTCTGAAACAACCAATACAATAAATGCAACTTTATTTTAGTGTAAATATCAAAGGGACAAAATGATTGTATCTGGTCAAAATGTAAAGTGGTGTGATGAAACTAAACCACATTGTAGACTTGTATAAAGTGTGTGAATCAGAACATAACAATAATCATTTTTTTGTAATTTTTTTAGGAATTCTCTTGGACCCGAGATGTAACAGGATTTGATGTTGTTCTTACACAAAGAGCAGTTCTACTTGGATGGGTAGGAGGTAATGGTGCCATACTTGTCGAAGATTTACCAGAGAAATTGGTGGGACAACACTGCACACAACTGTTACAGAAGTTCACCAAAAGGAATGATATTCCATTGCCCCAAGCTATTTACAGGTATTTGAAATAATTAAGTTTCATTTTCTAGCCCTGGAAATAGTTGTATTTACTAGAAAATTGTGGCTTTATTCACTAAAAATATAAACGAAAAGTACAGATGACCATTGCCAAAAATGAAAAATTTTAAGCTTTCAAAATTTTCCATCTAATCATCAACTACAACTAAATATGTACTTTGCAAGCCACCATAGGGTGCATGGCAGAGGGTCCCTTGTTCTACAACATAATGCAGTGGTTTTCTTCAACACTCATGACAGACAGCCCAATGCTGGGGACACTCCCCCAGCATGTTGGGCGTAACAAGACCCACAGAACAGCAACAGGGAGCGGTGGCTACAATGCTGTTTAAGCACTATTCAGAAGGCACCAAACTGATCAGCTTGCACTACCACTATGTCGCCCTTCCTGAATGCAGTAGATACAGCAGGGACACCCTGTTATCGCCACTACGTCACACCAGGCTTCCGGCTGCTGAGCTCATACGAATGGGCACTTGACAAAACCACTTTGAGGGAGGGGTTTGTAATTGGAGGGCCCATTGCTGGAATTCCTTATCTGGGACAGAGCAGATGATAACACCATGAACCTGCCATCTCCACACAATTCTTTTGACATGGCTGTGACAAAATGGCACTTGTGACTAAGGCCGTGGAGGGTCACAGCCTAGACACAATAAGACTGATGGGGCTGCTTCTTGCATTGATAGGATTCAACCATAGCTGCCACAAAATGCATGTGGTAGTGATAGTAGGAAGACAACAATGAACATACATTGTCAAACAACAACAGGGAAGGTTCCTGCAATGGGGCCAACTGCCACAACACCTGATATGAAACAGGAGAAATCTATGACAGAAACATTGCACAACATACCTCTGCATCCATAGCACAGAAAGTATGGAAATTTTGCTGTAGGCAGTGTTTGTATGCTTCCCAATCTTCTGCTGCATCATCAAATTGTGGGAATGGAAGAGGAAAAAGTCAGAGATGAAGGATTAGAGTGCCATGCAGGCAAAGCCTGTTGCATGACCATGATGAGATCCTTCTCCTGCTGCACCAGTGTTTGAAGCAGAGACTCCATGTCACAACCAGATGCAAAAAGCACAACAAAAAGCACACAAAGATATGACTGTGGTGTCACTGCCAGACACCACACTTGCTAGGTGGTAGCCTTTAAATCTGCCGCAGTCCGTTAGTATACGTCGGACCCGCGTGTCGCCACTAGCAATGATTGCAGACCGAGTGCCACCACACAGCAGGCCTACTCTAGAGAGACTCCCTAGCACTCGGCCCAGTTGTACAGCCGACTTTGCTAGCGATGGTTCATTGTCTACATACGCTCTCATTTGCCAAGACGACAGTTTAGCATAGCCTTCAGCTATGTCATTTGCTATGACCTAGCAAGGCGCCATATTCAGTTACTATTTTGAACAGATAATATTGTGAATCATGTACCGTCAAGAGCGACATTCATCATTAATGGATTAAAGTTAAGTATCAAACTAATTACGTCCGCTTTCTGAATTCTCATTCCTTGTCATGTTCCAAACCTCACGTCAGTATAGTCCTTCCCTCCTCACGCCAGCCTGCGTGAGCTAAAACACGTGCATTTCAGCCTCCTCTCGTAACATGGTGTTGGCTCTTCAGCCAACACAGCAATGACCTTACGCATTGCCAATATAAATGGTGTCCCACTCAAATTTCCCTGATTTCAAGGACCCAGGAGAGAAAAACCACAGTAGATACAACAATGAAAAATGCACCACATTGTAGAGCATCTCAAAGAATTTATATTCCCATGTCAGAAGTGCCAAGTATTGTCACCAGAGTGCAGCATGGTTGCACAAAGTGAAAATGACGATTACACAGCAGCACATGCAAGCAGTAGTGTGGTTTGCAGAAACAAAATCACCGATTACTGTGCAAAGAAATTATCGTCGTATTTATGAATGTGATCCACCTGACGTGAAAACAATTAAGGAATTGTATAGGAAGTTTCTGGCCATAGGAAGTGTTCTGAAACATTCTGGCAGTGCACATTACGGAGTTTTAGAAGAGACAGTGAAGGACATCAGACAAACATTTCTCAGAAGCCCATGTCAATTCATCAAACAGCTAGGCCAATTGATGTACGTCAAGCAATATTGCATCATGTGATTCACCAGCGTCTTTGTATGTGTGCTTACAAAGTGCAAATTCTGCAACATCTGATGCTGAACGACAAACTACGCCGACAACAATTTGCTGCGGATATGCTGCAGTATATTCATGTGGATGACGCCTTCCCAGAAAGATGTTTATTCTCAGATGAGGCAACCTTTCATCTATCAGGAAAAGTTAATAGGCATAATGTGTGGATTTGGGGTTCGCAAAATCCATACATTGTCATTGCACATGTTCACGATAGCCCTAAATTGAAAGTCTGGTGCGGGCTAATGCACAACTGGACCGTTCTTCTGTGCTGAACAAACAGTGAATGAGTCAGTGTATCTGGAAATGTTGGAGGAGTTTGTGTACCCTCAAATACGAGACTTGCAACCCAACATCATTTCTCAACAAGATAGAGCTCCGCCACATTGGTCAACAGCTGTTCACAAGTTCCTGGATAGGAAATTTCCCAATTATTGGATCAGATGTGGAGGACCCATTGCCTGCCACCACGTTCATCCAGCATTACGCTGCTTCATTTCTTCATGTAGGTATTTGTGAAGGACCATGTGTATGCGACTAAAGTGGATGATATTCCTACACTGTGACATCACGTCACTAACGCGATTGCAATAGTAACAGAGGAAATGTTACAAAGAGCTTGGCAAGAAATTGAATATATACTCGATACTCTTTGTGCTACAAGTGGTTCACATGTAGAGGTGTATTGATGATAAATAAATAAATTCTTTGAGATGCTCTATAATGTGGTACATTTTTCTTTGTCATATCTACTGTTTTTTTTCCTGGGTCTTTGATATCAGGGAGGTTTGAGTGGGACACCCTGTATTCTAATCACAAGAACATACAGACAATGATGGATACAACACATTATTATATGTAGAAATAACTTTTACAAGAAGACACTTGCCATGGTTATAAGCTGTTGGCCTGCCGGTAAAGTGCATGGAGGAGAGCCTGCACATGCATACATGAGTGGCAGCCTCTGACATTTCTAGCACCTGCCAACTTCTGTGGCATGCCTTAAAACAGCATGCCTGGATCCCAGGTGTGTAATTTATGCGGGTCTCTACAGTATGTTCTCATATGATTTTTTTTCCCTTTTCTTCTTCTTCTTCTTTCTTTTTTTTTAAAAAAAAAAAAAAGCTGTAGAATTTCCAATGTTAAGTTAAGTCTTATTCATGTAATACAGCTAAATAAATTCTATGTATAACATTAATAATGATGTGAGGGAAGTTATTTACACTGAGCAATGGATAGGCACTTTGATATGGGATTGGTAACTGTAATGCAGCTTCCACAATTTGATACTTTGACTGAGCACACATGCTGAGTAAACACACAGACACACACAACAGAGAGAGAAAAAGACTCCTGTTTGTTGTCATTTGTTGTTGCAGCCTACATGTGTAATGTTATCTCATATTTGTTTTGCCTTAAAATAAATGTATATTTTTTTCTTAAATTTGCACCTCACATCCTTAATAATCTAGTGAGTTATTGTCTGCTGTTTATCTGAAAAAATATTGCTTTTGGATAGTTGCTATTAGTTTACAATACTGGTAGAATAATTTGTTGTTGAAGTGATGTTGATGGTCCCTTTTTGTTGTTGCAGGACACGATGGCATAACAACAAATATATTTGTGGTGGATACAGCAATACAACCAGTGCCTGTGACAAGTCCTCTTCTGGGCCTGCTCTTTTGTCAGAACCTGTTTATACTACTGCAGAAAACTGTCATAATTCAAATGTGAAGGTAAGACAGCAATGAAAACAAGCAAGAATTATTTCATTGCACAATTCCTCACCTTCATAATTCAGATAATCTCATGGCCCTACGCAGAGAACAGAATTATCTTTCTAATGTGAGCCCTGCCTTAAAAAGAAATGTCCAAATATGTCACACACAGCAAGCAGTTTATTAACACCACTAGAACATTACCATTTAAACATTACAGGACACAAACAACATGAAATACATGACAGTGTAATACAGAATAATAGTGTAAAGTTCACACTGATAAACGAGAACAAGTACATAAACACAATTAGTAAATATAAGTGCAAGTTCCAATATGATAGCAGAGACCATAGTGTATCTCCATAAGTCCATTTAAATATTTTCTTAATTATTTTTACTGGTGGCCATGCAATTACATGGCTTGTTCCATTGTTACATATAGGAGGATAACCACTACACCTTTCTGTTTCATAGGAAACTCCAGGTAGGAATACTGACAATGTAGGAAGAGACATATCGCTACTTACTGTAAAGAGGACATGTCAAGTTGTAGACAGGCATAATTAAAAGATACTTACATAAAGCTTTCAGCCATAGTCTTCATCAGTAAAAGAGAGACACACACCATTCACACACACAAGGTAGAACAACACACAGACACACACACACACACACACACACACACACACACACACACACACACACACAAACGACCACCAACTCCATTCTAGCCCAAGATGCTGGAGTTGGCAGTCAGAAATTTTATTATTTGTACCACCAGTTTCATCACATGCTCCATACATGTAAGTTTAGCTCAGAGTGCTGCTTGATGTAGACAAGAATGAATCTCATTTGGCAATATTTGTAATTTTTTGCTCTTTCGTAGTCAACTAAATCTTTAAATTCTTTGTGCACATCACTTCATAGCAAATTTGCAGCACCCAACACTTATGCAGCTGCATGATATGTACTGAGAACTCTCATCCCTCTCTTTGTCATTCCCATTCATTTTTAAAGGCTTGTTGCAATGGATCACTAGACTGCCTTCTTTTGTGCAAACAGCCACTGGATCTGTGAATGTCGTTCATACCACGAACAAATAGCAAAGGGTAAACAGCACTGATACCATGGTTCTGCTGAACTCAAGATATTTGGGCCAATGAAAATATGCCACACCACAATACTCAATGAAATGTTGCGCAGTTCCGGGTACTTCTGAGAAATACCAAGCAAAGCTGAGATAGGCGGGGTCTTGGCCCACACGTCTGCACACTCTGCACGCGTGAAGTGTGGCATGCCATGGCCTGCCTTGCAGTGTACTGGTCAGTGTGTTCATTTCCTATTACTGTTGCTGGTCAGCATGAATACAACAGGAAGAAACACGTGTATGTGTTATATCAATATTACTGAATTAGCTAAATGTTAGATTACTAAATATTTTTCAACAAAAGATGAGATGGAACTGACAGATAATGAGCTGTGTCTAGTAGAGCCCACTATGCGGCCATGGCGTACCTGCTTTCAGCCACGAAGGCAGGATGAGGTCCTCCTTACTCATCTTCACATAGGCCACAGTCATCTGATGCATGGCTCTTGCTCCAGTGCAACGACCCTCCAACATGTTGTGCTAATGGCATACAGATCACTGTGCTCCACATTTTACTGGACTGTGTTTTATTTTTGGACCAGAGGGCTGTGGCAGATAAGTAACATTCATATGAATGTGGTGAGACTTTTATGATTTTGTGATTTGTCCAACATGTTGCCAAAAATTTCAGGGCGGTGTTCTTTAGCTCCTCTGTCATTTTCCTTCTGTTTTCTTTCCATGTGTAGTACCTTTCACTATTTCTCCTTTGCTTTATGGCATGTGATATGGAGAGACTGTGTGGATCAGTGTGAGTGAGATAGGAGTGATTGAGTGAGCCAATGTTTTGAGGCCTTTTAACCATATTTATTTCTTCTAACATTTGTGAGGACAATGATAACCTCACTGTTGAACACCCCTACACCTCAAAAACAACAACAAACAAACAAACAAACAGAAAGACGATGTTTCCTTTATGCAATTTAATTGCCATAACAGCAGATTCTTACCATGTTAAGATAAATCCTGCTTCAATCCATCTTACTATTTTAGCTGCAGGCATATTAGATGAAACAACCTGACAGTTTGCATTGTTGAGGGGCATAGGCCACTAAACTCCAAGCATGGTTGTTCTGGTCCCCTTAGAACAACGTTTAATCTCGTTTTCTACAAAGTGAGAGTGATCAGAACTGCAACCACTTCATAAGGGCGGCTTTGGAGCCTGGTGCTCTGTCTCTCCTTCAGGCAATTGCAAATTCCATATTTCGGTATGTCAATGCCCAGCAGTAAGTAATGGGAAATACTCACTATTGAGCCCCTTGTCTCCATGATGCCTCAGGTGTCATCCATTGAACATGTCTGGGGTGACATTGGTCAACAACTTGTTCACCATAGTGCTCCAGCATCTGTTGATGTTGATGCATCATGAAGTTGCATACTGATTGCATGAAGTGAGATTTTTCAGGAACACATGCAAGCCCTCACTGATACCTTGCCACAGCACATTGAGCCTCTGGTTGTAGTGTGTGTAGCTTTGCAGAGCTTTGCACCATACTGAATTCTTGAAGTCTGGTGTCGTGTGTTGCTCTGTAAACTTAATTGTGTGAATTATGTTATGTAAGTAATCCAGTTACAGCTCTCCTCTTGGTGGTGCAATGTTCACAAGCATGCGTGTGTAGCTGGATTATGTCTACATATATCCAGACAAGAAATGTCTTTTTATTTTATTCCATTAGGAGTGTGAAATTTGTGTGGTAGTAACTCTTTTTTGTAACATCATGAAAAACTAAAGTTTTCCCACTAGTTTTTCATATGACCCCAAACCAATTTTTCCCACTGTTTAGTGGAAGTACAGATGAAGTGCCAAGTCCATAACAGCATATCAGCAGTAATAAGTTATGACAACTAATTATGAATTATTCATGAAATTTGTTTTTACACATGTAAATAAATTTATTATTTCCATTTTTAGCATCCAGCTCTGCTATTTGCTGGAGAAGCAACCCATGAGTGTTACTTCTCTACTACACATGGTGCTTTTGAAACAGGAAAACGTCAAGCAGAATTTCTACTGGAATACCGTAGTAAATCAAAGCTGTGAAGCCTTAAATCAGAAAGTGCAATATTTAAGGTAACTTATATATCGCATAACTTGTTGCTGCACAATTAGCAAATCTACTTACTGATACAGAAGACTGCATGTACTACTTAGAAGAATGATAGTATCAATCACTTCTTAAAAGAACTGACACGTGGAGAATATGTTATACAGAAAAGAAACGCTAACTGCACCTTTACAAACATGTTAGCTTTACTCATACAATGAAGGAAATTCTCCAGTGCTGTAAATGACATTTGAGAGGAGTATTGGCATATTCTAAAAATATATATGTTAGTTATGTATTATTCCCTGACATGTCAGTGCTGGGATTTTTTTTCCCCCCCAGTTATAGCACAGAGACCTGTTCTGACAATGTTTCATAGTTTTCGCTGTAGCTTGCGATCAGAAAAGAAAGTACAAGAACATTTATTTACAAGTTTATATCCGTGTTTTTCCAAAATAAAGTGTGAAAAGACAAAATAACTGAGACTAAAATTTGTGAAATGTAACGCAACTGGTTGAAAGTGAATTCTTCCATTTTTGAATTCACTGTGCAATGGAGAACCAGATGTTTGATTGTGAAAATCACAGTTTTTGATAGCTTTAACATTCTGAATGGTAACTATATAAATCAACTTTGTTGAGTAATATCTTAAAGTAATTTCATAGGTCGCCACCTCTATAGACATATGACATTTTAAAATTATTTTGAAGCTATAGCTTCAGCTACATAAAGGCAAGTGGTTGTTTAAGGCTACCAACTACCATAGGAATTGTGTATGTTTCAATGACCACAACAGTGCTGGTGGGGTCTGGCTGATCAATAATTACTATCAAGTAAAACTGTCATTTCTTACATTTTGAACATTTATCTATGCATTAAAACAAGTTCTTACCCTTGGTAAACAGAATAATCTGATCCCCAAGACAATCTTTTCACAGGACAGAAATAAATGTGGGCATTATGGTGCCATATTTTGTACACATTCCATATGGTTACTTCCATTAAATTTACAAGCAAGACTTTTTTTGTAAAATTTTCTACGTAAAAGACATTTGAATTATCACTGCAGCAACAACATTATTGTTTTTAATCATTGTACAATTTTTGAGAAATGTTACATGGATAGTGCCATTGTATATTTTTACTGTGAATGTATTTTATTGTATGGGATTGTTTCATTCCATAGTGATTATTGTTGTTAAATGTTACTTTATGTTTCCTTCAAAGTGCTCTTCTAGCAATTCCATGTAGGATTGTTCCGTATTGTACTTTCCACTAAAAACTGATGTATATTGAATGGAATTCAGGAATGCTAAACAAAAAAATATGAAAAGTTAATAGTTTATGACGGCTTGGCTCTGTCTTCCATAAACTAGACTAGTTCATCTTTAAGTGCCATTGTTTTGTACAGAACTGATAGACAGATTAGGTTTATGTGATTTCAGAGGTTTGTGCCATACTGTATTTCCAGTATTTTTATACACAGAGCTTGTTGTCATTGTGGTCATGAGTTTATGTATTGAATAAGAATTATTTATTGGTCAATGAGCCTTTTTATTGTTGTTTTACCCAAGTGGTTGTTCTGCTTTTAGTATAGATTGTTTAAAGTAATGTAACTATGTTGTTCATAGGGTTGTTGTGTTATTGACAGTGTTGCCACTGTTCTGGATTGAGCAAAACAAGAAGCTTTTGTGATAAGAGTAACTGCCACACACATGCAATTACTGGAGTGTTATAGAACTGTTGCATGTATCATTTATCAGGGTAGTTAGTGTGTTCATACCAAAGATGAAATTTTGTACTGAAAAACTACAACTTTAATTATTGTTCCTTCATAAATTTTTATATTATGACTTAGAAAATAGTCTCTGTGTAACATTAAACATAACTGATCATTTTATTTAAGCTTTTGCAGTCATCAAAGAAAGTCTCATTTGATATATAGTTTTGAGATTTTCAAGCAGACATGCATACTTCAGACTGTGTAACATTTTGTGGGTATCAGTAACCAACTTTTTATCAAAGTTGAACTACCATAACCATTGGCTTTCACAGCATCTGTATATTAACAGAATCAAACAGTTAACATACAAACACTCTCTAGATTTTGTGAATCGTGGGCACACTTTTCAGTGAGTTGTTAGGACATCTAAAATACATATATCAACTTCAAAATCCATAAAATTATCCCATGGATAACAGTTTATTGTGGAAACTGCATACCATCACAAAACTAGATATCTCACATGTCAGACTGTTTTACTTCTGATGCGAACAAGAACAATGTAATACATTATTTTCTAATAAGTTTTTTGCCTTTATGCAGTTATATGTGGAAAGATGTCATGCCACATATTCTAATTATATTAATACAAAATTAATTACATGCATAAAATGAGTTATTAAGCATAGTAGATATTTACAAGTTTCTCAGATTTAATAACGGTAGTATTACAGGGATATGGCTACATTTGTTTCACTGACAATATAGAAAAGACATGTGGCAAAGCTCATTTACTTTGCTGCTGAATTTTCATTGTAGACAACAAGTTAACTTGTATATTAAAATACATGCTTCATACAACACATCTGTCAATTCAGATTTATCTTTTATCTTCCAGAATCTACATTTGTTATTACTTTCCTGGTATGAATAATTGTGAGAGATATTGTCTGTTTGTTACACAGTTCCTTGTCTTCATTTCCTTTTCTGATGCTTCTATGTAATCTATGTAAATAAAGACATAAGCTGTTCATGTTCAATCCTACCATTTTTCTTTGTTCTATGCTTACCTATTCAAAGTGTTTCAAATTTCCTTATTGGCATTAGAAGTATCAATAAAAGGAAATTAGAGAATACATAAAAGAAGTAATCTTTACAATGCTTTAGCAAAATATTTGAGATGTGTAGTTAACATTCACATATGAAGACAGCATATTTGTAGTAGTGGAGATAAGTGAATCTGGAGTCATCATCAATAGACAATCTTTACATAGCAGTAATTTTCAAATGATTTCAAAATGAAGACCTTAATTTACCATAATAAAGTCCATTACCAGGTGTAACGTGTAAAGTTCCTTTCTGCTCAGTGACAGATCAGGTGTTCCTCCTTTTGCACAAATGTAATGAAATCATTCTCATGCGATTTATTTACAAATGAGTCAAGAATATTTAATACCAGGTTTTTAAGGGGATGAAAATCAGCCTTATGTGCATTTGTCATGTTAACATAAAATAAATTAGGAGCTACTAAAACACAATTGTGTTGCAAACATTTGAAAGCTGATGTTATCAGCATTTCCATGCCACACAACATTATTCTGTTTTGTGATGGGACATTCTCAAGACTTGAATGTGGCAATTCCATAATAGGAAATGAAACAAACAATTAATTACAACTGTGACAACCATCACCAAGATTTATTAAAGACGGTCTTTCCACATACTTCCTGAAATGCTTCCTCATTTCATTTCACAATAGTTACTGTCTTCACTGAACACTCATGTGTATAGAGTTTTATTTGAAACATTTTTGCAGATAGTGGTGCAGGTTGCAATGAATTTTAGCTCCTCAGAACTGAAATGTTCATTTTGTATACATTTTGGCCTGACTGAAGTTAATTTTCATACATAAATTATATATTCCACATATAATTTTATTTTTCATATTGAGCCATTTAACAACATCGATCTTGAACCATAGATTTTAGTAATCACAATTGTTATCTTAAATGAGTCAAAAACCACTTTATTATGCTTTAGTTTTCATGTAAACAAAATTCTGGTTTTCATTTTCAATTTTTCTACTTTTATTATTGATAATTCAATTGACAATTGTACAAAGACAGGTAGCTGATACTTTTTGTACTGTCAAAATTTGCAACTTGCATTATTGTTAGGTGCATAAATCTTTATATAAATAATTTTTCCCCAGATAACTTTACCTGAATTATATCTGAAAAGCAATTTCAATTAAGACAGTCATAATAAAAATTTTTTGAACTACATCTTGTTCTAGAAGGATGTGGAAACTGTGTACATAACAACTACAGAAATTTTAGTCGGCAAATGCACTATAATTGTTTCAGTTGTTGTTGAGATTGGTCATTGTAACTATCAAGTTCTTTGTGTTGTGTTTAAATGTTGTACAATGCATTTACTAACATGTGATGTCATAGAAAGTGTCAAGAATTTATGAAGCAATACTGATGATGTCAAAAACCAACAATGTTCCAGCAACTTTTACTGAAACAAAAATCTTGGACCTTTTAACTAGAAAGCATAACAGGAAACAATGCCCTAGACAATGAGGTAGCCATAGCAATGTAAGTAACATTGAAGAATCTCAACATTGATGCACTAATATAATGTGTCTGCCCTTTTGAAATTGTATAAATGTTGACAAATAGTTACTTCACCTTGATATCAAGGTATATGTAACATTGTAAGGTGCTTCACTTACAATAAGCATTGAAGTAAAATGTTTCTGGTAGGAACTGATTTTATCAAATAAAACACTTTCATGCTTTAGCTATGTCTGAAACTTTGAACTCTCTCAAGTGATAACAATAATTGTTTTCAATAAATTATCTGACAAACTATGCAGCACCACATTTAGTCCAAGAATGAAAACAATAGTCTCTGCCACAGGTTGCTTTAAACCATCTTTTTTGGCTGCAAACAGATGTGTTATGGATGACAAAGGGACGCGTCAGTGCCATGCCACCTCTTTGCACATAATTCCATTTGTTAAAACAGGGATGATTCTAAACCGATACATCCCCACCATAACTCCGCCTCATGCCAGCCACTTCTTTGTGCCTTGGGAAGTGGACCAAAGCATGTGAACACACCACCATTTGACAGTGACATTGTCTGCAATTCCATCAGTGTCTAGTGCGAATTTATTATTATTATTATTATTATTGTTATTATTATTACTATCCACTTCAAGCTTACACGAGCTCTGCTTAGTACATGAGGTCTTACAAAAGAACAGTAACTGAAAAATCATTGTATTAAAATTATGTTTTATGAATGTTATTGTTGTATCTCAGACTTGCAGTTCCTGTCTCTAACACTATTATTTGAGAACCTCCATCTGACCATTCAACAGCGACTAGCAGCCCGGGTCCACAGTCATCATCCAAACTTGGCAGGTGAGTGCCTCCAGATCCGCACTGCCATCCCATGACTTGGAGGAAAATCAGACTCACAATATAACAGAATTAATATCACTAACAACTTAACATGGGTTTGGGGAAGAACACATGTTGACTCAGATCTTTTCTTTGACACAAGAAAGACACTAAGGGTTTGTACCTTTACAAGATCCTGACATTGACAGTATTTGGATGTAGACAATTCATAGTGGTCTGTGTAAAGTTATGTATGTAATTTGTTTAAAGGATTGAATCAAAACAGAGTGGAGCAGTGTAGGAGGAGTAGAGGCTCTATTTTTTTTCTTTTCAAAACAGCTGTTTTTCATCTAACAGACATGTATTAAATAATACCAAAGAAATTACCACAATTATCAGTTTGAGTAAATAAGCACTAGTCATAATTTGTCATTCATTTACTTTACAGCAGTAGCCAGCAGTGGCTGCTTGTGCCTGTTAATGTGTAACTTGATCCACATCTCTGACAGTTTGAGATTGCCTGTGGATTAATGGAAACATGTCATGTTGTTGGATGAATTACATTTCTTGTTACTCTAGGTTGATGTTTGTATCCTGATACAGCATTATCCAGGCAAATGGCTACTTCAAACATACACATGTCACAGATACAGGCCAGTGGAGACAGTATTATTTTATGCTGTGGAAGAGATTAACCTTGCATGAGGCTTGTGATAATAATCAAACACACCATGACACCTGCGAATTCCTCCATGCTGTGCATCTTCCTCAATGGTGAAGACATCTTCCCTAGGATAACTGCCTATGTTACAAGGCCCAAATCTTGCTCAAGTGGTTTGAGGAGCATGATGGTGAACTCATATTGATGTCTTGACCACCAAAATTCATCTGATATAAACCTGATGGAACATGTCTGGCATGCTATCAAGTGTCAGCTCAAGATGCACAAACCACTGGCCTATAATTTACAGGAACTGGGTGATGTGATTAGGTCTGAAGCCACATACCTAAGGAAACCAAGACATGCTAAATCCTTGCCACACAGAACTACTGTTATATTGCATTCCAGAACTGAACCAACATGCTACCAAGCAGGTAGCTCACCAATGGATGAAAAGAATTTTGTTTTGCTCTGTGTACATGGGTAACTTATCTCATAACTTAAAAGCTAGTATTTAATAGTGAACAAATGTTGTCAAGTACTTGGGAAAGGAAGTGTCACACTAATTTTAGTTAAGGGCTAATCAACCTTCTTTATTGTTGTTTCCTCTATGGTCCATCAAGTAGTTTGTCAAATGATCCTTTCTGAGTGCACTGTTCCTAAATCATCATATGCAGCTGCTATGCCTATACTTTCAGATTTCAAGGTGTTGATTCTTTCTGGTACTTTACACTGAATAAAAGATCTATAGGATTCAGTTATTCTTTTAAGGGCTATTGCTACACTTTGTTAATTGTAAGAATAATGTCAATGAATATCTGTTTAAGTACATAGATGGCACTGTATCTTTCAGCCTGACGCATCACGTTTAGAGTCGTGTTGCCATGATGGAAGTACTCATGGAATAATTTTTTAAATCCTACCACTGTACTGAAGACAAAAACATTTGCAAGTGTTGCCATTTGCTTTGAAATACAAAACTATTTCTTGATTAACATCTACACTGCTTTTAAGAACTAAATTTAAATTGTGACTTGATTCTTGGTTGCATGCTATAGTGTATGGTCCTCATGATGGACAACTTGTTGTAGCTTTGGCTGAAACGTATTCACATTTCCTACAGATTTAGTTATTGTCAGTTAGGGTACTTGTGTACAATTTTTTCCATTGTTTGAAAATATTGTACACAAAATAAAACACACATCACAACAAACACTGTTACACTTTACATCTACAGCTACTGAGTGCTTGAGAAAGTGAAATACTAATTATGTCCTATTAGAGTGAAATTTCAGTTTCAGTACCGGTATGAAGACCACTGTCATTCAAGTTAAGTTTAGCCCATAAAAAAGTATTTTTCCTATACTGAATGCTCTGGAATGCTTTAGATTGTACCAAAAGGAAATCAGGTGTTAATAAGGAGTAAAAACAGACTGTATTAATTGCATTGTAGGTTTACTGTAAAATTGAGACATTTGCAAGGACTTGATATTGTTCAATTTAAATCATTATTGGCAGAAAATCTCATCACAACCACTGCAATTCAATAATAACAGCAAGCTAAGAACTTGTAGGAACATGAAAAGACAGTTGAACTACAAACTAGAAATCACAGAGGTAATTTTCAGAGGTGTAACACCAGCGAAATGAACAAAAGTACTGGCAGTAAGTGATGCAAAGATACCCTGAATGGTAAATAGTTATCCTGATTGACTGTAACTGATGTTCAGGTCCTGATGCAGATTAATCTTGGACCTGAGTGAAAGAGGTAAACAATTTTCGTATCTTTACCTCTGAAGAATTTCTGGAACCATCTTTGATTGAATGAGCATAGCTGAAGACTTCACTTAACTAATCTGTTTTACTAATTTTTCCACTTGTCATTACCATTTTAGTTTTTCCTTTCTTTTCTTTATTTGTTTTGTCCTCTGGGGTCCCAGGACATTGCCCCAGGTTTCCCAGCCTAGTAATATCCTCCTATTGTGGCTGGAGAGTATCCTTAACTGTGCGGTGATTATTCTCTGAAGGTCAAGGTCATCTTAAGAGTAAACAACAAACTGTAATGTGATGCAATTCTCATCAATAGAAGAGTTCCCACAACAGTCCACACCATTGTTTGGCAACAATTTGAGACTTCCTTTAAATAACCTTGGTTTGACGAGATGAATGATGACTAACATATATATCCCTGTCAAGTGAAGTCCACTGCTCTTAAATGGGTGCCTGTTAGACTGTGCATCAAATATATGGAAGAATAAGTGCCTCTTCTAGAAACAATTTTCATAAGTCTCTTGAGCAAAGTACTGTGTCATGTGATTGGAAAATGTGCAATTTTTTTTTTTTTTTTTTTTGTTATTTATTAATTTATTAGCACATAGACAGTTTCTCTCCCCCATGGACCATGGACCTTGCCATTGGTGGAGTGGTTTGCGTACTTCAGATAGACATACTGTGGGTGCAACCACCAGGCAAATGTGTGGTTCCTTAAGAAGAACAGCAGCCTTATCAATAATTGCAAGGGCAACAATCTGGATGATTGACTGATCTGGCCTTGTAACACCAACCAAAACTGCCTTACTGTGCTGGTACTGCCAATGGATGAAAGCAAGGGGAAACTACAGCTATAAATTTTCCCTGGGGTATGCATCTCTATGTATGACTTAATGATGATGGCATCTTCTTGGGTAAAATATCCTGGAGGTAACTAGTCCCCCATTTGGATCTCAGGAGGAACAAAACTGGTATTCTGTGGATCGGGGCATGGAGTGTTAGATCTCTTAATCAGGAAGGTACACTAGAACATTTAAAAAGGGAAATGGGTAGGTTGAAGATAGATATGGTGGAAATTAGTGAAATTTGATGGCAGGAAGAACAGGACTTCTGGTCAGGTGAATACAGGGTTATAAATATAAAATCAAATAGAGTAATACAGGAGTAGATTTAATAATGAATAAGAAATAGGAACACAGGTAAGCTACTATGAACAGCATAGCAAATGCATTGTCATATCCAAGATGGACACTGAGCCCACACCCACCACAGTAGTACAAGTTTGTAAGTCAACTACCTCCACAGACGGAAAGATTGAAGTAATGTGTGATGAAATAAATGATTCAGACACTTAAGGGAGACCAAAATTTAATTGTGATGAGGAAATGGATTTTCATTTTAGAAACTGGAAGAGAAGGAATAATAGAAGGTTATTATGGATTGGGGGAAAGAAATGAGAGAGGAAGCTGCCTGGCAGAATTTTGCAGGAATCATGATTTAATCATCCCTAACACTTGGTTTAAGAATCATGAAAGACTATTTTATACGTGGAAGAAACCTGCAGACACTGGAAAGTTTCAGACTGATGACAGAGATTACGGAACCACATATTAATAAATTATAAGACATTTCCAGGGGCAGATATGGACTCTGACCACAATTTATTGGTTATAAACCATAGATTACAACTGAATAAAGTGCAAAAAGGTAGGAATTAAGAAGATGGGATCTGAATACATTGAAAGAATGAGAGGTTGTTGGGAATTTTCAGAGGGAGCATTAGGTGATGATTGACTAGAATAGGAGCAAGAAATACACTAGCATACAAATGGTTAGCTTTCAGAGATGAAATAGTTAAGGCAGCTGAGGATCAAACAGGTGAAAAGGCAAGGCCTAGTAGAAATCCTTGGCCATCACAGGAGATATTTAACTGATGAAAGAAGAAAATATAAAAATGCAGCAAATTAAGCAGGCAAAAGGGAATACAAATGTCTAAAAAATGAGATTGACAGGACATGCAAAATGGCTAAGCAGGAGTGGCTAGGGGACACGTAAAGATTTAGAAGCACATTTCACTAGGTGAAAGACAGATTCTGTCTACTGGAAAAGTAAAGAGGCCTTTGGAGGAAAGAGAATCAGTTATATGAATATCAAGAACTCAGATGGATAACTAGAGCTAACCAAACAAAGTGGAAAGATGCCTGGTGTGTATATAGAGTCTATACAAGGGAGATGAACTTTAAGGTAATGTTATAGAAAGGTAACAGGAAGTAAATGAAGATGAGAAAGGAAATATTATACACCAAGAAGCATTTGACACAGCGCTGAAAGAGCCAAGTCGAAGCAAGGCCTCTGTAGTAGGCAACATTCTGTCAGAACTACTGATAGCCCTAGGAGAGCCAGCCATGACCAAAATATTCCATCTAGTGTGCAAGATGTACAAGACAGGTGAAATATGCCTGGACTTCAAGAAGAATGTAATGATTCAAATTCCAAACAAAGCAGGTGCTGACAGGTGTGAATATTTCCGAACTATCAGTTTAATAAGTCATGGTTGTGAAATAATAATATGAATTCATTACAGAAGAATGGAAAATCTGATAGAAACGACCTCAGGGAAGATCAGTTTGGATTTGAGAAATGCAGATATATGTGAGGTAATACTGACCCTACAACTTTTCTCAAAAGACCGGTTAATGAAAGGCAAACCTATGTTTATAGCATCTGCATACTTAGAGAAGGCTTTTGACAATGTTGAGTGGAATACTCTCTTTGGAACTCTGAAGATAATAGGGGTAAAATACAGGGATGGAAAGGCTATTTAGGCCGGCCGAAGTGGCTGTGCGGTTAAAGGCGCTGCAGTCTGGAACCGCCAGACCGCTACGGTCGCAGATTCGAATCCTGCCTCAGGCATGGATGTTTGTGATGTCCTTAGGTTAGTTAGGTTTAACTAGTTCTAAGTTCTAGGGGACTAATGACCTCAGTAGTTGAGTCCCATAGTGCTCAGAGCTATTTTGAAAGGCTATTTACAAGTTGTACCGAAATAAGACTGCAGTTATAAAGTGTCGAGTGGCATGGAAGGGAAGCAGGGGTAAGAAGGGAGTGAGACTGGGTTTGTAGCTTATCCCTGATGTTATCTGAGAGCAAGCAGTGAAGGAAACCAAAGAAAGAGTTGGAGTAAGAATTAAAGTTCAGGGGGAAGAAACAAAAACTTTGAGGTTTTATGACATTGTAATTCTTAGAGAGACAGGAAACGACTAGGAAGAGCCACCGAACAAAATGGACAGAGCCTTAAATCAGGGTTATTAGACGAACATCAACAAAAGCAAAACAAGGATAATGGAATGTAGTCAAATTAAATCAGTGGATGCTAAGGAAATTATAGTAGGAAATGAAACATTAAAGGTAGTAGATGAGTTTTGCAGCAAACCAGTCTTTGGACTGAAGACCTCAACAACAGACAGTTTCCAAGATGCAGAAGGCATCATATACAATTACATTACACAGAGAACCCAATTGGGTGTTCAACCCTGCTGTGTGTGGAACATGAAGTTCAGTCGAGGGGTGGTTCTGTTATGTTTTGGGTGTGTTTTTCATAGCATGACATTGAGCCAGATATTTTACTTCAACATTCTCAGGGACTAAATGCTGTCTCTTGCACTAAATCTTCGTGATAAGTATATTTTGGACACTTCCATCTTCCAAGATGCCAATAACCCTCTTCACAGAGCTGCCTACACACATTCATGCTTTGAGGAACAAACTGGTACCATATCAAATCTCAACTGACTCACTAAATAGTGACCTTAATCTCATGGCTTAGAAAATGTCTGAGACTATTTTTAACAGTGGATGAAACATAATAATCAACATCACCACATTTTGATAGCTCTATGGAATCTAATCATCAATGAAAGCCTTCAGCTGGATGTGCCCAACTTGAATAAACTTGTGGAGTCTCTTGGTTACAGAGTATTAACTTGGTGGCTCATAGGGGTGACCATTTATTTGTCCAGCCTGCTTAATCTCACTTTTCTGGACATTCAAAAAACCTACCAAAAATGAGCCTCGTTCTTTCAAACCAGGTGGAGATGCATAAAAAATAATATATGGAGGTCTATACGTAGGGGGACCTGGTTCGAAAAATTGAGGCTCAATTTAGAAGTAATAGTCATGTTAAATTACGATTTTTGCTGTCAATATTCTTGTAAATCTGCCATGCACAAAGCAGCAGTTCAGTTTTGTGTGGCACTATAGTTGACTGGTTTTCATTTTGTAGACATGTCTGTGAGGAATTTATAAAGTATAGGGGATCATTTGGGGCAGGGGGGCGGGGGCGGGGGGGGGGGGGGGGGGGGGGAAGGGATAAGGGTTACAGTTGACATAGGTGAGTCACATTTTGGAAAGAGAAAATACGAAAGGGGGAATGAGGTGGTTGGGCTTTGGGTTTTTGGAGTAGTAGTTTCTGGAGGGAATTGTGCTGATGTTGTATTTAGAGTCGTACCAAATTGTACAAAGGAAGTGTTGACATCTTCAATAGAAGAAAATTTGGAAGAAGGTTCCATAGTCATGTTGGAGGGGTTCGCTTCCTACAAGAGGTTGTGTGAAAGGGGTTATCATCATTTGGTCGTGAATCACAATATTCGGTTTAAAGATTACAAGATGGGGGCACATACCAATACTATCAACAGGTATTGGGGGGCTGTAAAATCTGTTGTCGGGCAGGGAAAGAGAAGGATTACAGTGTTGCAAGGCCATTTGGATGAATACTGTTGGAGGAAGAGTATTCCTAAAGATTATTGTGAATTTCTAGCGTTTATGAAAATGGTCAGCAAAATGTACAAGCCTCGTTTTGTTAGTTAGGTATTGGTGGATCTGATTTTTTTCTTGTTTTATGTTGGTTTCTTTTCTGTTACTGTGGTCTGTGGGTTGAATACCTTTTGCGATTCTCTGGTGGGAGGTTTATCTATCATTTTAATATTTTTTGAGTACAATGGTGGGGCAAGAGGTTAGGTGCTGTTTCTTGTGCCCACAGGTTTATTTGATTGATGTGTTATATCATTTTTTATATTTTAAAATTTTGCCTCTGGTTGGGAGCGGGTGGTAGAGAAGAATTGATTTTGGTATTGCCTCATTTGTGCCAGGCAGCTTTTGTTGCTTATTAATTTTTTTGATTAGTTATTCTAGTTTTTGATTATTTCGTTATAGTTTGACATCCTAACTTTATTACATTATTATTTCTTGTTCTGTCGCTATTTTGTCCTTATCGTAAAAAAAAAAAAAGGTTCAAATGGATCTGAAAACTATGGGACTGAACATCTGAGATCATCAGCCCCTAGACTTAGAACTACTTAAACTTTACTAACCTATGGACATCACACACATCCATGCCAAAGGCAGGATTTGAACCCGCGACCGTAGCAGCAGTGCGGTTCCAGACTGAAGCGCCTAGAACCGCTCGGCCACAGTGGCCGGCCTCTTCTTGTCAGTCTCGATCGTTCACTCCTTTGGAAATTCATATGTGGTAAGTTTCTTTTTATGTGGGCAATTTTATGTTTTCCTTTTCAATGTTTTTGCTATACTTCTCTTTATTTCACCTTCATCCCTGATGTATCAATTCTATTGATTGTTATTTTCGAGCTACTGTAGCTGGTGTGACTTTCATGTAGTACAGTTATCGGTTCCAAGGTTTTGTCATTTTTGGGGTTTATTTTTTTTTGAGTGCGCAATAACGTTTGTAAAGAATTTCATTTTTGGAAATTCTAGTCGTATTCGATAGTTCACTAACAAGATCATTTTTTAATCAGGTTTGTCAAATATTATAAGAATTCTGCACTTGTAATTGCTCTCTGCCGGCCGCGGTGGCTGAGTGGTTCTAGGCGCTTCAGTCCGGAACTGCACAACTGCTATGGTCGCAGGTTCGAATCCTGCCTCGGGCATGGCTGTGTATGATGTCGTTAGGTTAGTTAGGTTTAAGTAGTTCTAAGCTCTAGGGGACTGATGACCTCAGATGTTAAGTCCCATAGTGCTCAGATCCATTAGAACCATTTTTTCTAATTGTTCTCTGTACTAGGCCTACCGGGAAACAGTAATATTGAAATCGATAACTAGAAGTGACCTCCTATATAGGTTAGTTCTAGTTACCGATTCCAAGTATTGGATGATTCATTAATTAGATCGTTTTTGCATTAGGTGGGAAAAATATAATACAATATCTTCACTCGTAATTGCTCTCTGAACTTATGCCAAAAAGTTAGTAATATTGGAATCAGTAATCGTATATATATATATATATATATATATATATATATATATATATATATATATATGAGGCCAGTTCTAGTCACCAGTTCTAACTATTCGAAGATTCATTTATTGGTTCGAGTTTTGTATTGGAAGGTTCATTAACTGGATTCAGCTGGTGTCTCAACTGTAATAAGATTTTTCCGCTCCTATATAGGTAAATTCTAGTTACCGATTCCACCTATTCGATAGTTTATTATTAGATCTTTTCCAGTTCGTGTGTTAAATATACGAGGGTATTTCGGAAAGTAAAGATACACTGTACGCCAGAGGAACAGAAGAGTTTCGGCGAGCAAGTTGGCAACACTGGTGTTAAACTTGAACCGTTAGCTTTCTCCTCGCGGTCGTTCGGCAGTTGAACGTTGCTTCTGGTTGGAGCAGGTCGTGTTTAAAATGGCTGCGCCGGTTCAGAATCCCGCCAAATGTGAAGTGCGCTCCGTCATACGTTTTCTTCATGCAAAAGGTCAGCGATCAGCGGATATTCACAAAGAAATCTGTTTATGGGAACATTATGAATCGACAAAATGTAACGAAATGGTGTCGTCATTTCTCTGAAGGTAGGACCAATGTTCATGACGAACAAAGAACAGGTCTGCCATCTGTGATCTCTGATGCCCTTCTTCGGAGAACGAAGGAAGCAATTCGTGCGAATAGACGTCTCACATTGAAATAATTGCTTCAGATCATACCGGACGTGTCAATGACAACTCTTTGTGGCGTTGTGACTGTCAAGTTAGGGTACAGGAAACTGTGTGTGCGCTAGGTTTCAAAACTGTTAACGAAAGAACACAAAAAGAGAAGGATGGGCTTTGCACTCGACTTCCTCACACGCTATGCTGAAGCAGGTGATGAGTTCCTTCATCATATTGTGACAGGTGACGAGACGTGGGTTTATCACCATACACCTGAATCCAAGCAACAATCAATGCAATGGCGCCATTCGAATTCACCAAAAGCCAAGAAATGCAAAACGTCGATTTCAGTGAAGAAAATCATGGCTTCTGTTTTTTTGGACAGACAAGGCATTCTTCTGTTGGAATTTATGCCTCCTGGAACGACAATTCATGCTGCTGCATATTGCCAGACTTTGAAACGTCTTCGAAGGGCAATTCAAAACAAACGCAGGGGAATGCTGAGAAGTGGAGTCCGCTTGCTTCATGACAACGCTCGGTCTCACACAGCGCTCTAACCAAAGCACTACTCAAACAATTCAAATGGGACATATTGGACCATCTGCCAAATAGCCCGGACCTTCGCCCACCGACTTCCATGTCTTCCGTTACCTGAAGTCACATCTTGGTGGAAAATCATTCCACGACAATGAAGAGATCAGAGATGAAGTTGAAATGTGGTTCCGACAACAGGTGGTAACCTTCTATGACTGTGGGATGCAAAAGCTTGTGCACTGACTTAACAAATATTTGGGTAATGGGGGTGATTATGTCGAAAAATAACAAATAATAAGATGTAACTGAAGTTTTCTAAATAAATGTTCTATTTAAGGACTGCAAGCCACTGTATCTTTACTTTTCGAAATGCCCTCGTAATATAATTTCTGCACTCGTAAATATTCACTGAACTTTTGCAGTAAAGTTAGTAATATTGGAATCGGTAACTAGAATTGACCTCATAGGTCAGTTCTAATTATAGAGTCCAATATGTGTTAAATTTTATTGGGTTTTCGTTACTTGAGTTCCTGCATTGTTTAGGATTTACAGTGTTCGTTTCTCCTTATTTTATGTTAGTAATTCGTGTTTGTTATCATTCGCTTTATTTTTCCGTTGTTCTGCTATAATTTATTTTCTCTCCGCCAAAACCCTAACTTTCCCTGCGCTTCTGCCGTTTTAATGAATAACTAATATTAAAATTAACGTAATTTTATAATAGTACAATTTCACCATGCGCTATACTGTAATACAGTTTAATGGTTCTCTGTGCCCCGCTACTCGAACAAATTATGATAATAATACTAATTAGACACAAATTTTTTATCCTCCTATTCTTATTTATTTCGGTTATCTTTAACTCGTTTGCACGTAATTCGTGCGTAAATAATAACCGCGTTAAATGTGAGTGTAATTTTATCGCATACTATATTCGTTTGTTTACGAGTATGATCCATTTCTTTCATAGATTGCTTCTATGCAGCATCTTTGACTTAGGTATGACGTCATTGGTCAGAGCCGACGAGTGGAATCGGACACTAGAATTTATCCCATGGAACAATGAAGTAAAGAAGAGGCACTGCATCAAACTGGAGGTAAAGGAGCTGCAGGGTATAACTTAACTGTCAGAAGGAATATGTTGATATGATAAATCATGTGGCTTCAAATTATAGTTAATTTGGTAATGGAGAGAAGAGGAAAGGGGTGAGAGACTGTAGATGGAGTAAGCAGATTTATGTGGATGTAGGATAAAATAGTTAAGAGACATGCACAGGACGGACTAGAGCAGTGAGCTGCATTAAACCAGTCTTGACACTGAAGGTCACATTGGGCTTTGGCAGATGCCCTGGCCAAAAAATTAAGCTATCACAACTGCAAAACGATTTGGTAGAGACCCTTAACAAAATTAACACGCACTGAAGGGCCAAAGAAAATGGTACACGTGCCTAATATCGTGTAGGACACTCGCGCGCACGCAGAAGTGCTGCAACACGACATGCCATGGGCTCGACTAATGTCTGAAGTAGTGCTGGAGGGAACTGACATCAGGATCCTGCAGGGCTGTCCATAAATCCATAAGAGTACGACGGGGTGGAGATCTCTTCTGAACAGCACGTTGCAAGGCATCCCAGATACGCTCAACAATGTTCATGTCTGGGGAGTTTGGTGACCAGCAGAAGTGTTTAAATTCAGCCACTCTGTAGCACTCCTGGACGTGTGGGGTGTCGCCTTGTCCTGATGGAATTGCCCATGTCTGTCGGAATGCACAATGGCCACGAATGGATGCAGATGACCAGATAGGATGCTTATATGCATGGCACCTGTCAGAGTCGTATCTAGACGAATGAAGAGTCCCATATCACTCCAACTGCACACACCCCCCACCATTGCAGAGCCTCCACCAGCTTGAACAGTTCCCTGCTGACATGCAGGGTTCATGAATTCATGTGGTTGTCTCCACACCTGTACACGTCCACCCGATTGATACAATTTGAAACAAGACTTGTCCGACCAGGTAACATGATTCCAGTCATCAACAGTCAAATGTCAGTGTTGACAGGATCAGGCAAGGCGTAAGGCTTTGGGTTGTGCAGTCATCAAGGGTAATCGAGTGGGCCTTTGGTTCCAAAAGCCCATATCGATGATGTTTCATTTAAAGGTTTGCACGCTGACAGTTGTTGATGGCCCAGCATTGAAATCCGTGGCAATTTGTGGAAGGGTTGCGCTTCTGTCACGTTGAACGATTCTCCTCAGTCTTCGTTGGCCCCGTTCTTGCAGGATCTTTTTCCGGCCGCAGCGATGTCGGAGATTTGATGTTTTACCAGCTGAAACCCGTGAAATGGTTGTACGGGAAAATCCCCACTTCATCGCTATCTTGGAGATCCCATCGGTCGTGCGCTGACTATAACACCATGTTCAAACTCACTTAAATCTTGGTAACCTGCCATTGTAGCAGCAGTAACCGATCTAACAACTGCGGGAGAAACATGGCTTATATTGGCGTTGCCGACCGCAGCATCGTATTCTGCCTGTTTACATATCTCTGTATTTGAACACGCATGTCTATACCATTTTCTTTGGCGCTTCAGTGTAAGTACAAAGAAAACAAAAATCATGGCAAAATGTAGATGAAACATAAATGGAACAAAAATACGTAAATGAAATGGGGAAGACTCATATAAATCATGTAACTAAATTCTGTTAGTTGGTTAGAGCAGTAACCAGTGACAACATATGTTTACAACAAATAGCAAAATAAGTCTGAAACTGGCCAAAATGCATAAGAAATAAAATTGTCTTCCGGTAAGAAGCCAAATTAATATACACACAAGAAACCAACTTGTTAAGACATTTGTTGGAGCCTCGCGGGGTAGCCGTGCGGTCTAAGGTGCCTTGCCGCAATTCGCCTTGGGCATGGGTGTGTATGTTGTCCTTAGCGTAAGTTAGTTTAAGTTAGATTAAGTTGTGTGTAAGCCTGGGGACCGATGACCTTAGCAGTTTGGTCCCATATAACTTTCCACAAATTTATTACATTTGCTGGGAACTTTTTAAACTACATGATTCAGTCCAAGGCTTTTGGAATACAGGAAAAAGGAAATTAGGAGAAATTTGAATATGAATGTGGAAAAGAATACCAAAAATTTCCTGAATAGACAAAAAAATACTGGTGAATAATTCTCCACGAAATTGATGAGTAAAATGATATTCATTGCCACGACAGAGAAGAGATAAATCGAACTAATTAGATAATTATTTCAGCATAACGGCCCCGTAAAGAATATCTTTGAATCAAACCCGTATGGGCAAAAAATGAAGAAGACAATCACTATAGGGTTTTATTTTATTTTATTTTATTCGCTTGTGGGTACACCAGTACAGCCATTTCAGGCTTATAGCGTTGCCTTCCCACAAATTGTTAACTAATTTAAAACAGATATTCATCGATATTGACGATAACAGCTACGTAAGTACTGTGACAAGTAGTCTCTGCAACTTAGCTTAAAAAGCTAGCTTCTAAATAAACACAACACACACTCACAAAATCTAACCTAAACTAATCGACTTTACTTCAATGCTAACTGTTAACAATAATTCCTCGAGCAATTAGTAAATTATCTCTTTATTATCGTTATGAGTATCAAAACGTTAGAGGGAAGTTCTCGTTTTATTTTAACCAGCTCCCTAAGTAGCCAGTATAATTCCTTTCTGCATCTAGCGCAACCAAGGTACTTTGTCAACGTCTGGGATTTCCCCACAGTCGCCGTATGGTGATGGCGTAACATGAAGCTATGGAGGAGAGATTAGATTAGGTTAGATTAGTACTTGTTCCATAGATCATTGTAACATCCACGAGATAAATTTTAGCTACAGTACGACGAGAGAAAATTATGCCTCTAACAGTTATAAACATTATCTATTCGACGTATGAAAAAAAAACAGTGAAAACGAATGAAAACGATGATAAATATTAATTATTTATATAATATTCTATGATGTAATTGGACCTATCGATGTGTATCATACAAAGACAATGATTATTTTAAATTCCTTTTATGATCTGCGTTTGTCTTCCTTTTTTTTACCTTTTGTTGGTTGGCTTTTGTAGGTTGCGGACGCATATCAAACTGAGGTCTGTTAAGAAACTGTAATTATTTGTTAGTTATTACTTGAAAATAGAGTTCATTATTATTATAAATATGAGTGAATAATTATTTGCAACTTTAATTCCTCTCTCAGTAAGCATTATCTGTGTTAATTATTTCTTTCCGCTGCAAGCAACGCAGCCGTTGATGACAGCGATTTGTATCGCGTTTATCTCTGTGTTTTCCTTAGAAACAAATCAAATATTTGCTTGATGAAGTCTAAATAGCGCACAATACGAAAGTAGATTTTATAGCGTTTAATAAGCATTTTAAATATTTACTTATTTGCTCTAACAATAAAAAGTCTCTATCAATTGTCTGCCGCCATCTTAACAATTATCTCAGCGGCAAATTCAAATTTAAATTATGCAACTCTGCAGAATAAATGCCGAAGGTAATACAAATGTGTAAAAATAAATGTGCACCGGTGGTCCCGAACTCATTTTAATGAAAATGATTCGAATCAGATTGGTTCTTTAAAAACAGTGCTCATAGCACGATCCTTATAAGAAACTTTTCTAGCTGATGTATGGAGCCGAAATTAATTACGCACGAATTGCGAAGAATATTGTTTCAGGTAACATACGTCAGTGTTGTGCGCGGCTGATATTCGGTGGTTTTAATGATCATTTTGCTGAAGATAACTGCTTCCATCTTAATCAATAGTTGTATTGAATCTGTTGTATGAACTGTGATTTAGTGACACTTATACAACTTACAGACAACACTTTAACACGACGTTAACTTGGAGTTCTTTAGCAACCTGATCAAATCTTTAGCCGGGAGAAAAATTATTTAGTAATTACTCAATGTAATAAAATATGATTATCATTTCCATTTACAAATTAGTTAAATACCAAACCACTGAATAACACAGCAAACGCCACATCATGAATAAGATACTTCGTAATGATGTGGAACGTGTCAGGAAAATGTGGAACGCTTCACGATATTGCGTGTCATCCTTGCGCAGTGGCCATGCTAATCTGCTCTGTGTCGTTTCAATTTTAGTATATGTACCGCCGAAGCGAGTACATATACATATAGGTGTTGCTTTTAGCAGCCATGGTTGAATTTCAGTCTGGAATTGGTCATTACGAACCAACCGCCTCCTTGTTCTTTTTGCAGTGGAGTGACGTTTCATATCCCACATTCCAGCTTACCGTTGTGCTTTTGGTACATGTTGGTGGATTTGTCTGTACCAGGACCCATTGAAAGGATCTTTGGTCTCCTACTCCTTGTTCCATTCGCTTCTGGTGTCGTCTCTGACTGCAATAACTTGATTTCCAGCTGGAATGCAGCCCTCTTTTATTCAATTATTTCCCCCACTCTTTGCCAGTTAGTTGAACTTCTCGTCTCCCACAGGCCCATACAAATGTATTTCTGCCATGTCAACGTTAATTAACATTATACTGAAATGTGTCTGCTGCAGTCAACTGAAAAAGTGCCAATAAAAAAAAAAAAAAAAAAATCGTTACATCAGAAAGACACAGCTTCTACAATATGATGACTCCGTTTTTATCTTGATACTGAGAGTTACACTGTTAAGAGTACCTCCGGCCAAAGTACTGCAGCTTCTGGTATGTAAAAACATCCACCGACTGTTGCCGATGAGTGATATCTGTCCCGAAGAAAGGTCTGTGTGAACTCAAAATCAAATTTTCTTCACGGATAATAAATGCTCGATTCACGGAATGTGTTTCAGTTTGCTAACGAGTTTTCCACGTTCAAAACTACGCTATTCTGTGCGCAGTAACTTTGGAGCGCGAAATCAGCATAATATCGAGCGCTATATCTCCGACAAATTATGTAAATGCGCCAAGTGCGTGCCCCGCATTGGGTAAATTGGACGTTGAACATGCAATCGTTCTCGTTAGGAAACAACTGCGGCAATTTCGAGAGTTTACCTCGGCCGGAGTTTGGGGAGAAAACAGGAGAGATTATGTCGAAACGAGACGTTATTTCGTACTGGGTAAATGAATTTGTGTCGGGGTGGCGGAGACATACGCTGGTGATACGCCAACAGTAACTTGATTGCTTCGCAGGTCGCACGAGAGCAGTGCGTGTCTGCATGCGGACTTTCCTTTCCTGCTACAGAGTTTTACATCTGCACCAGATTGGGAAAGAGCTTTGTTGAAACGAGTAAAGATTTAATCGTCCAGTTTTACGTTCAATTCCGTCGCATTTTCGTTTCGCCCATGACTGCAGCACGTTACACATGACTGCCGTTGTCCTGGCAAATCAGATAATACACCGAAGGTCGATTGCTTTATCATAAATAAATGTGTAAGTGATGCTAAATGATATTATCTTCACTTAAATAAATGTATTATCTTCTCAACAATCTTCAAATCGTGAGCTACACCCTTAATTTCTTCACTACTGGCCATTAAAATTGCTACATCACGAAGATGACGTGCTACAGATGCGAAATTTAACCGACAGGAAGAAGATGCTGTGATATGGAAATGATTAGATTTTCAGAGCATTCGCACAAGGTTGGTGCCGATGGCGACACCTACAACGTGCTGACATGAGGAAAGTTTCCAACCGATTTCTCATACACAAACAGCAGTTGACCAGCGCTGCCTGGTGAAACATTGTTGTGATGCCTCGTGTAAGGAGGAGAAAAGCGTACCATCACGTTTCCGACTTTGATAAAGGTCGGATTGTAGCCTATCGCGATTGCGGTTTATCGCATCGCGACATTGCTGCTCGCGTAGGTCGAGATCCAGTGACTGTTAGCAGAATATGGAATCGGTGGGTTCAGGAGGGTAATACGGAGCGCCGTGATGGATCCCAACGGCCTCGTATCACTAGCAGTCGAGATGACAGGCATCTTATTCGCATGGCTGTAACGGATCATGCAGCCACGTCTCGATCCCTGAGTCAACAGATGGGGACGTTTGCAAGACAGCAACCATCTCCACGAACAGTTCGACGACGTTTGCAGCAGCATGGACTATCAGCAAGGAGACCATGGCTGCGGTTACCCTTGACGCTGCATCACAGACAGGAGCGCCTGCGATGGTGTACTCAACGACGACCTGGGTGCACGAATAGCAAAACGTCATTTTTTCGGATGAATCCAGGTTCTGTTTACAGGATCATGATGATCGCATCCGTGTTTGGCGACATCGCGGTGAACGCACTTTGGAAGCGTGTATTCGTCATCGCCATACTGGCGTATCACCCGGCGTGATGGCATGGGGTGCCACTGGTTACACGTCTCGGTCACCTCTTGTTCGCATTGACGGCACTTTGAACAGTGGACGTTACATTTCAGATGTGTTGGGACCCGTGGCTCTACCCTTCATTCGATCCCTGAGAAACCCTACATTTCAGCAGGATAATGCACGACCACATGTTGCAGGTCCTGTACGGGCCTTTTTGGATACAGAAAATATTCGACTACTGCCCTGGCCAGCACATTCTCCAGATCTCTCACCAATTGAAAACGTCTGGTCAATGGTGAGCGAGCAACTGGTTCGTCACAATACGCCAGTCACAACTCTTGATGAACTGTAGTATCGTGTTGAAGCTGCATGGGCAGCTGTACCTGTACACGCCATCCAAGCTCTGTTTGACTCAATGCCCAGGTGTATCAAGGCCGTTATTACTGGTTGTTCTGGGTACTGATTTCTCAGGATCTATGCACCCAATTTGCGTTAAAATGTAATCACGTGTGAGTTCTAGTATAATATATTTGTCCAATAAATACCAGTTTATCATCTGCATTTCCTCTTGGTGTAGCAATTTTAATGGCCAGTAGTGTATATATGAAATTAGTGAATTTACTCATGACACTTTTGTTGCCTATGCCTGCAATCAACTTCGGAACTCAAATTAATAATCGAATTAATTAATTTAATAAGATTGTATCTTAAATTGCTGGTGTACCGACGTATTACCACAAAAGCAAATAAAAACGGTGAATAGTTGAGGGAGTATAAATGAGAACACTGCTGTATTTAGGTTTACAAAAATGAGTGACAAGTTTTTATTAATCCTTTTGGTCTTACCATGAATTGATAAATCTTACAAAAAATGGCAAACAAATCAGGAAAAGAGATGGTGCTTGACCAGCAAAGCATCTGTTATGGTAGAAACTATATAAATTCTCCCCTGTATTAATCCCTCTTACAGCGCAATCTGACTTTGCTTGCATGAATCCACTGTGATGGCCAATTCTATTCAAATGGAATTGACTACTACCAAGTGCACCGCAGACTATGGTTCATGGAGAATAGGGAGCTGTGAATATCATTTAACAGACCTATGCCGGTGCAGTAATATTTTACCCTTTCACCTTGATTCAGGCGGCAGCAGAAAATGACACGCTTTGATCGAGGAGCGGCGCGCTTCGGCGGATGTTGTGTTCGGACGCGACCACGACAACCTGCAAACTACGCGTACTGACGTTCGATTATTAGAACACCAGAAACTTCCCTATTAGAGCCCTTAAATCCCGGCGGATTTCAGTGTGAAGTGCATCCGTTCGCTAGTCTGGCCAAATGAATTTGACTCAAAGGCACGACGGCGCATGCCGGACTGTCAGATATCAGACAGCCGACTCAGGACGAATAACTCCACCCTCGTGATACATGATATGTCGGAGATGATATGCAGTTCCCCTGTGGGTAGAGTTGGAAACTGTCACTGGTTCTTGGTCCACCACAAGTAGTAGACCACGGGTCTCACACGCTAAGGACAGACCTGAAGTTCTCCACCAGGGAAGGAGTTGAAGACGAAAAAAAAAAAAAACCACAGTCTCTTTCCAAAAAGCCTCGGTACAGGTGCCGAATTAGCAGAAAAACCTCGCCTCCATGTTGTACAAACCAATCGAACTATCCTCACCTCATCAAATCTCCCCTCTTGGCTGTTCCGCTGGCCTGGTAGCCAATCCCCAAGGTAGTGATGTAGGCCCTTTGCTGTTCCTTATCTATATACACGATTTGGGAGACAATCTGAGCAGTCGTCTTCGGGTGCTTGCAGACGACGTTGTCGTTTATCGACTAATAAAGTCATCAGAAGATCAAAACAAACTGCAAAACGATTTAGAAAACTTATCTGAATTGTGCGAAAAGTGGCAGTTGACCCTAGATATCGAAAAGTGTGAGGTCATCCACATGAGCGCTAAAAGGAACTCGTTAAACTTCGGTTATACGATAAATTAGTCTAATCTAAAAGCCGCAAATTCGGCTAAATACCTAGGTATTACAATTACGAACAACTTAAATTGGAAGGAACACATAGAAAATGCTAACCAAAGACTGCGTTTTATTGGCAGGACACTTAGGAAATGTAACAGACCTGCCAAGGAGACTGCCTATACTACGCTTGTTCGTCCTCTTATAAAACACTGCTGCGCGGTGTGAGACCCTTACCAGATAGGACTGACGGAGTACATCGAAAAAGTTCAAAGAAACGGAGCACGTCCTGTATTATCGCGAATATGGGAGAGTGTGTCACAGAAATGATACAGGATTTGGGCTGGAAATCATTAAAAGGAATGCGTTTTTCGTTCCGACCGTATCTTCTCACGAAATTCCAATCACCAAGTTTCTTCTCAGAATGCGAAAATATTTTGTTGACACCGACCTGCATAGGGAGGAGCGATCACCACGATAAAACAAGGGAAATCAGAGCTCGTAAGAAAAGATATAGGTGTTCACTCTTTCCGCGCACTATACGAGATTGGAATAATAGAGAATTGTGAAGGTGGTTCGATGAACCCTCTGCCAGGCACTTAAATGTGATTAGCAGAGTATCCATGTAGATGTAGACGTAGATATAGATGAATCCACACACAGCACCGGAGTTCGCACACTCAGGGAGCAAGCCTCTGCTTTGCATATCCTGAGAGGAGGCAACCAGCTACTCCAAGTCTCTCTTGTTTAAAAAAAGAAGATTTTTAGCGTCGTTCTCACGCTAAGCAAGACCATGTTTTGGCAAAAAGACTACGTAGATGTGACCAGAGTCCCTCATTTACGAAGAGATATAATCTTTGTAGGCCGACCATTTCCAATTTCTGAAAGAAGGCTGTTAAGCTCCCAGACAGCCATGCATGTGAAATATGTGTTTTTGCCGCTCGCTAAAAGAAACTGGTGACTTCCTGGCACGTCCACCAGCCGCTCTGCTCCTATCGTCTCAGCTTCTAATATGGGAAAGTTTGTAGTTTTATGACTGTCCCACTTTTTGTACAAAAGCTCAGATTACAGCAGTCTCTCTCAAATGGCTTCCTCCATCCACCTTCCGCCTACTGGCTGACTTTGAAATGGTCTGTCACCTGGCCAAGGTAAAACGTTTTGCGAGCCGGCACCCTCCTGCCCCGACCCTAAGTGAGAAGAGTTGAGTGTAACTGCCTGATGTCCTTCTGCAGGTACAATTCACAGACCTCTGATTCCCTGAATCACTCACACAGCCAGGTCCTGGACACAGCATTTATGGCCACAATCCATCTTTCCCCCCTGTTCTCCGTCACCTCCACAACGGCCGCTCAAAAATGGTTCAAATGGCTCAGAGCTATGTGACTAAACATCTGAGGTCATCAGTCCCCGAGAGCTTAGAACTACTTTAACCTTACTAACCTAAGGACATCACACACATCCATGCCCGAAGCAGGATTCGAACCTGCGACCGTAGCGGTCGCTCGGTTCCAACGGCCCCTCGGGTACAATTCTCTACAGGCTACTCATGCCGTTATATGAGCGTTCTGCTCTCAATTTCCTCATTTAAAAAAGTCATAAACCACCAAACGTAATTGTTTTGCCACCTTTCAACATTCCACCCACGGTTCTCTAAAAAAATCGTTCTCCCATGTTCAAAACAGCTTGAAACATGGGACTACCGTACACATGAGTTCAACCTTTCAGTATTCGCAACCCATTTTACAATCATGATTTTCGTCGCTGCCCCTCCCTCCTTTTACTCATACAGTAATAAAATAATAATGTATTTAAAGTATTTGACGCTAAAGCTACAAATTTACAAATGTTACAAATGAACAAGAATAAGTAAATTTGTTGTTATGTAGGAATACCGAACCGCTACATTGACAAAACCAGAATCTATGGTCATCTGTTGCGCTCTCTCTTACAGGTAGCGCAGGAAAATACTCCCGAATGTCTCTCAACGCCGAAGAAGAAATCATCTTAGATTTTACGGGAAGTGACGAAATCAAAAGATAATTCAGGGCAGGGGCGGGTGATGAGCTTCCTGCACTGAAAAGAAGATCATTTCGCACACTATTAGCATTTTCACCATCCTACTTTTCCAAAAACGAATTTCCTGTGTTGGATGCTTTGAAGACAAAATGTAGAGCTCAGTTAAACATAAAGAAAGAACTGAGAGTGTCTAATTCTAATATAAAGTCCTCTTTGGAAAACTTTGCTCTGCAAGCCAGATCTATGAGAGTCACTATTAGTTACTAATCTTTCTTTTATTTTAGTATGGAAAGTTAATTATTAACTACATTGTGCAGTAATGATACGGTCCTACTTATAGGTGCATTACGTCAGTGTAAAAGTAAATTTTAATTTTTTAGTATCTCAGAATGTATATTGATTTGCTCTGCCTTCAGTAAATTAACCGATTTCTCAATTCATATTTTTTACTTTTTAATAGCTAGCACCACCCGCTCCCGCCCCCGCTCACTACTCCCCCTCCCCCCCATCTCTCTCTCTCTCTCTCTCTCTCTCTCTCTCTCTCTCTCTCTCTCACACACACACACACACACACACACACACACGCACACACGCGAAACTGGTGTATAATGCCCCATTGAGGGGCGCTCCCCAGATTGACAATCGGTAAGTTAATATGTTAAATATTTGATACTAACCATGTAAAATCTTTGTGGTCGAGGATTCAAAACCATAATTATGTTGGTTTTATTATTTTCGGATTATTCACGCATAAGCTAACAAGCCAGTTTTTCTCCTAGACTATGTGTCACACAATGATATAATGTTGTAGGTATGGTCTGTGGTATATGTGGATACTGTCTGCAAAATGGATAACAAAGAGAGTTCATAGCAAAAAGATAATAAATCAATACCTCATGTTCAATGCTGAAGTTTTACTGCATGAAAAATGAACATTTAGCAAGAAGCCCTCTGTTTTCCTGTCGTTTTGCGGAGCTACTAAGCCAGAAAAAGTTCAGATAAGATTTGAAATGATGTTTCAAGTTAGTGACTTCTAACAAAGTACTGGTGCATTTAAACCCTGTGCTGTAAGTTACGCTGCCTCAAGACATTTACACAGTCTCTAACTTTAATACTTGACTTCCTGTGTTAAAGATTTGACATAAGATAACAACTCTTTAAGAGCACATTAAATTCGGACAATAATAGGCCTACATGAAACACTTAAAATCAAATTTTTGTTCTCCCCGCAAGCTATCACACAGGCAACTTGCAATGGGGAATGTGTGGCCGGGTAACTGTTTTAGCGATTAGTACTATAGACAATACGTCACCTTAGCGCTGTTGTGCAGATGTTAACAAACGCATGCAAATACTGCGCCCTCTCCTTCCTTAGAGAATTACGAGGCCGTGCTGAAAAGTTATGCCTCCAAATTTTTTATGTGTCAACTCTTAAAGCTTTTTAAATAAAGCAAACGTTATTAACGCTCTACATCTTCGTTCTTCATGTCTACAAATTTATTTCTCAACATAGTCACCTTGGCCACTAACACACTTCTTCCAATGAGAGACAAGACATAGTCAACAAGGATTTAGAAAACAGCTCTTTACTTACACGAAGTGTTGAATGCCATCTAGAAAGCATTTCGCATTGATTTCTCATATATAGGTTTCCAGAAGACTTTTGACACCGTGCCTCATAAGCGGTTTGTAATCAAAGTGTGTGCTTAGGCGCTATCGTCTCAGTTATGCGACTGGATTAGCTATTTCCTGTCAGAGAGGTCACAGTTCGTAGTCATAGACGGAAAGTCATCGGTAAAACAGAAATGATTTCTGGCGTTACCCAAGGTAGTTTTATAGGGCCTCTGCTCTTCCTTATTTAGGAGACAATCAGAGCAGTCGTCTTAGGTTGTTTACAGATGATGCTGTCGTTTAGCCGGCCGGTGTGGCCGAGCGGTTCTAGGCGCTTCCGTCTGGAACTGCGCGACGGCTACGGTCGCAGGTTCGAATCCTGCCTCGGGCATGGATGTGTGTGATGTCCTTAGGTTAGTTAGGTTTAAGTAGTTCTAAGTTCTAGGGGACTGATGACCTCAGATGTTAAGTCCCATAGTGCTCAGAGCCATTTGAACCATTTTTGCTGTCGTTAATCGTCTAGTAAAGTCATCAAAGGTCAAAACAAGTTGCAAAAATATTTAGAAAAGATATCGGTATGGCGTGAAAATTGGCAATTGATCCTAATTATGAAAAGTGCGAGATCATCCACATGAGTGCTAAAAAGAATCCGTTAAATTTCCGCTACAGGCTAAAGCAATCAAATCTAAAGGCCGTAAATTCAAATAAATAGCCAGGAATTACAATTACGAATAACTTAAACTGGAAAGAAAATATAGAAAAGGTTGTGGGGAAGGCGAATCAAAGACTGTGTTTTACTGATAGAACACAGAAGATGCAGCAGAACTACTGACGAGACTGCCTGCACTACGCTTGTACGTCCATCTTTGGAGTACTGCTGCGCGATCTGGGATCATTACCAGATAGGATTAACGGAGTACATCAAAAAGTTCAAACAAAAGCAGCACGTTTTGTACTATCGAGAAATAAGGGACATGATTTAGGATTTGGGTGGACATCATTAAAGCAAAGGGTTTCTCGTTGCGGCGGGAACTTCTTACGAAATTTCAATCACCAGTTTTCTCCTCCGAAAGGGAAAATATTTTGTTGACGCCGACCTACATAGGGAGAAACGATCGTCATAATAAAATAAGGGAAATCAGAGCTCGCACGGAAAGATATACAGGGCTGTTACAAATGATTGAAGCGATTTCATAAATTCACTGTAGCTCCATTCATTGACATATGGTCACGACACACTACAGATACGTAGAAAAACTCATAAAGCTTTGTTCGGCTGAAGCCGCACTTCAGGTTTCTGCCGCCAGAGCGCTCGAGAGCGCAGTGAGACAAAATGGCGACAGGAGCCGAGAAAACGTATGTCGTGCTTGAAATGCACTCACATCAGTCAGTCATAACAGTGCAACGACACTTCAGGACGAAGTCCAACAAAGATCCACCAACTGCTAACTCCATTCGACGATGGTATGCGCAGTTTAAAGCTTCTGGATGCCTCTGTAAGGGGAAATCAACGGGTCGGCCTGCAGTGAGCGAAGAAACGGTTGAACGCGTGCGGGCAAGTTTCACGCGTAGCCCGCGGAAGTCGACGAATAAAGCAAGCAGGGAGCTAAACGTACCACAGCCGACGGTTTGGAAAATCTTGCGGAAAAGGCTAAAGCAGAAGCCTTACCGTTTACAATTGCTACAGGCCCTGACACCCGATGACAAAGTCAAACGCTTTGAATTTTCGGCGCGGTTGCAACAGCTCATGGAAGAGGATGCGTTCAGTGCGAAACTTGTTTTAAGTGATGAAGCAACATTTTTTCTTAATGGTGAAGTGAACAGACACAATGTGCGAATCTGGGCGGTAGAGAATCCTCACGCATTCGTGCAGCAAATTCGCAATTCACCAAAAGTTAACGTGTTTTGTGCAATCTCACAGTTTAAAGTTTACGGCCCCTTTTTCTTCTGCAAAAAAAACGTTACAGGACACGTGAATCTGGACATGCTGGAAAATTGGCTCATGCCACAACTGGAGACCAACAGCGCCGACTTCATCTTTCAACAGGATGGTGCTCCACCGCACTTCCATCATGATGTTCGGCATTTCTTAAACAGGAGATGGAAAACCGATGGATCGGTCGTGGTGGAGATCATGATCAGCAATTCATGTCATGGCCTCCACGCTCTCCCGACTTAACCCCATGCGATTTCTTTCTGTGGGGTTATGTGAAAGATTCAGTGTTTAAACCTCCTCTACCAAGAAACGCGCCAGAACTGCGAGCTCGCATCAACGATGCTTACGAACTCATTGATGGGGACATGCTGCGCCAAGTGTGGGAGGAACTTGATTATCGGCTTGATGTCTGCCGAATCACTAAAGGGGCACATATCAAACATTTGTGAATGCCTAAACAAACTTTTTGAGTTTTTGTATGTGTGTGCAAAGCATTGTGAAAATATCTCAAATAATAAAGTTATTGTAGAGCTGTGAAATCGCTTCAATCATTTGTAATAACCCTGTATGTGTTCGTTTTTTCCGGATGCTGTTCGAGAGTGCAATAATAAGAGTATTACTGTGAAGGCGGTTCCATGAACCATGTGATAGGCACTTAAGTGTGATTTGCAGAGTATCCATGTAGTTGTATATGTAGAATTCAATTGATTTGGATTAGGAATTAAAGTTCAGAGGGAATAAATATTTGATCTTCACTGATGCCGCTGTAACTTTGTCATAGACAGGAAAGTACTAGAAAGAGCGGTTGAATGGAATGGACAGCGTCTTGAAACAGCGTTGTAAGATGAACATCAACAAAAGCAAACCAAGGATAACGGAATGAAATCAAATCAGTTGATGCTAGGGGAATTATGTTAGGAACTGGGACACTAAAAGTAGTAGTTGAGGTTCACCATTTGGGCAGCAAAATAACATGATGGCTGATGTAGAGAAAGTATAAACTGTAGACTGGCAACGACAAGAAGTGAAACACGGTCGATAAACAGTTTAGACAAGGAGACAACAGAAACTTTTTAAACGTTGTACTACAGAATAATACTGAAGATTAGGAGGGTAGATCAGGGGTTGATTGATAGGACGCGTTCTGACACATCAAGGGATCACCAATTTACTACTGGAGGAAGTTTGAGGGGGGAGGGGGGAATATAAATCGTGAAGGGAGACCAAGATATGAATATAGTAAGCAGATCCAGAAAGATGTAGAGTGCTGTCGTTATTCGCGGATAAAGAGGCTTACACAAAACAGAGTAGTATGGAAAGCTGCACCAAACCAGTCCTCGGACGGAAGACAGTAACAACAACATTGAATAAATGATGAAAATCTTAACGCCCATATTAAAAACTGATGTGTCTGTCGCTGGCGGGTACCGATACACAGCCCAGGTATTGGGAACAAACAAAAGTTTATTGAACACAGTACCACAAAAATATTCTTTACAACGAAACAAAAGAAAGGATCGCTCTTCAATAAGTGAAACAAAATGGATGCTACTTCTTCAGTAAGTGAAACAAAATAAATGATTGTTTGTAAATAACGGATCCCCTGAGGCTTCCTGAATCACAAATTAAATATACACTCCTGGAAATTGAAATAAGAACACCGTGAATTCATTGTCCCAGGAAGGGGAAACTTTATTGACACATTCCTGGGGTCAGATACATCACATGATCACACTGACAGAACCACAGGCACATAGACACAGGCAACAGAGCATGCACAATGTCGGCACTAGTACAGTGTATATCCACCTTTCGCAGCAATGCAGGCTGCTATTCTCCCATGGAGACGATCGTAGAGATGATGGATGTAGTCCTGTGGAACGGCTTGCCATGCCATTTCCACCTGGCGCCTCAGTTGGACCAGCGTTCGTGCTGGACGTGCAGACCGCGTGAGACGACGCTTCATCCAGTCCCAAACATGCTCAATGGGGGACAGATCCGGAGATCTTGCTGGCCAGAGTAGTTGACTTACACCTTCTAGAGCACGTTGGGTGGCACGGGATACATGCGGACGTGCATTGTCCTGTTGGAACAGCAAGTTCCCTTGCCGGTCTAGGAATGGTAGAACGATGGGTTCGATGACGGTTTGGATGTACCGTGCACTATTCAGTGTCCCCTCGACGATCACCAGTGGTGTACGGCCAGTGTAGGAGATCGCTCCCCACACCATGATGCCGGGTGTTGGCCCTGTGTGCCTCGGTCGTATGCAGTCCTGATTGTGGCGCTCACCTGCACGGCGCCAAACACGCATACGACCATCATTGGCACCAAGGCAGAAGCGACTCTCATCGCTGAAGACGACACGTCTCCATTCGTCCCTCCATTCACGCCTGTCGCGACACCACTGGAGGCGGGCTGCACGATGTTGAGGCGTGAGCGGAAGACGGCCTAACGGTGTGCGGGACCGTAGCCCAGCTTCATGGAGACGGTTGCGAATGGTCCTCGCCGATACCCCAGGAGCAACAGTGTCCCTAATCTGCTGGGAAATGGCGGTGCGGTCCCCTACGGCACTGCGTAGGATCCTACGGTCTTGGCGTGCATCCGTGCGTCGCTGCGGTCCGGTCCCAGGTCGACGGGCACGTGCACCTTCCGCCGACCACTGGCGACAACATCGATGTACTGTGGAGACCTCACGCCCCACGTGTTGAGCAATTCGGCGGTACGTCCACCCGGCCTCCCGCATGCCCACTATACGCCCTCGCTCAAAGTCCGTCAACTGCACATACGGTTCACGTCCACGCTGTCGCGGCATGCTACCAGTGTTAAAGACTGCGAAGGAGCTCCGTATGCCACGGCAAACTGACTGACACTGACGGCGGCGGTGCACAAATGCTGCGCAGCTAGCGCCATTCGACGGCCAACACCGCGGTTCCTGGTGTGTCCGCTGTGCCGTGCGTGTAATCATTGCTTGTACAGCCCTCTCGCAGTGTCCGGAGCAAGTATGGTGGGTCTGACACACCGGTGTCAATGTGTTCTTTTTTCCATTTCCAGGAGTGTATAAATTCCTTGATACTTGAAAGAGTTACACACGCTTCAGTGAACACCGTCCTAAACTCGTAGGAGCTCTACGTTAAAAACAGTGAATTAAGTTTCTGTACTCGCACGCTCTTTAATGAGCAGCGTCTTGAAGTCCGTATAACTTGAGATTAAAACGTAAAAATAAATTTCCCACTTTAGGTATAAAACCAACGACCAAATGCAAGCTTAACAACTCTTCTGGTGAAATACTGAGAGCGAACAGTAATGAAATATCTAAGTTCGACAGAGATAGAAACTTCCAGTATACCTCTATCCAGCTAAAAGAACAGCAGTACAATTATACCAAGTCTCAATGAGCAAGGCCCTGACCACTTACGAGTCCTTGGCGCTACTTAGTGGAGATCTTCAGGCTGCTGGCTGCGACGGAACTGCTCTCCGGATTTTTTTTTTTCTTTGTTGCTATTTCAGCTTCCCACAACTTGGGCGAGCTGGCAGGGAATAAAAATCGCTCTTCAGCCAAAGGTTACATAAACTGTCTTTAAAAATGGTTAAAATACATTAAAGGTGGCAAATACAGACGATTTTCTAAAAAAAAACGTACAGGTGAACGATAATGACGATTTTTACATAAAAACAAGTGACAATGAACGACGATTTGTAAAATACACCTAGATAGAAAATATTCGTAACTTTTAGAACTCCTTTGACGATTTTATTTTATAATTAAAATATAAACACTGATGAAAGTGAATAATGCCATGGTGCAACGGCAATGGTGGGTCACACATGAAAAAATTGTCATGATGAAGGTGCGATGGTGTGCACGACTATGAAACCCTGTAGAAGCGCAGGTAGCGACAGCTAGGTGGGTTAAGAAGGAAGGAGAAAATGGAAGATTTTGTGAGGTGAAGTGTTGTTACTAAGGTGGGAAAGAGCGGTACTCGTACATCTCGGGACGGATTTCATCATTGGGTAGTGGAGTTGGTGAAAATTGTGGCGGGAGAGGATGGATAATGCATGGAGGTGCATGGGAGGTGAAATATGGATGTAGTGGCATGGCAGGGTACTTGCATTGGTCATTAGTGGTTCGGAAACTGAATGCTGCGACTGGGTTTTGAGATTAATGTATCGGATCTGAATGTGCTCTAGGAAGAAAAGGTGTGGGAAGTGGACGATTTGGTACAGGATCTGAGTTGGGGAATGTAGGTGGATGCAGAAGGTGAGGCAGAGGGCGTGTCGTTCCAGGATTACAACGGACTTATAGAATTTAAGCGAGGCAAAGATCCAGGCAACATTGCTGTAGCTTAGGATGGGGTGGATGAGTGATTTATAGGTAAGGATATGGTAGAAGGGTGTAGACCCCAGGTGCAACCTGTTGGTAGTTTTAGTGCCCCAGGGCAGCGTAATAGATCAGCTGCTTTTTACGATTTACATAAACTATCTGGCTGATGGCACTGACTGTTTGCCGATGTTGCACGAAAGTTGTGAACAAATCAATGAGGACTTGCAGAAAATAAATGCAGTTATCTCTCAATATTAATAAGTGTAACCTTCTGCGTATAACAAAGCGAAAATCTCCATTAATGTACGAGTACAAAATAAATGCCCAGTCTTTGGAAGAGGTAACATCCATCAAGTTTCTGGATCTGACTATTCGAAATGATCTCAAATGGAACGATCAGATTACGCAAGTAAAGGGTAAGGCCAACTCGGAGATTGTGATTTATTGGTAGAATCCTGAAGCGATGATGTCCTTCAACAAAGGAAATTGCTTACAATACTTTCGTTCGACCAGTCTTAGAGTATTGCTCGTCTGTATAGGACCCTTAACAGTTGGAGCGGCAAGATTCGTGACTGGTACATTTAGCCATCGCGAGAGCGTTGCAAATCTCATAGAAAGTTTGAAGTGGGACACACTTGCAGATAGATGACGCGCTAAACGGAAGGGGTTGCCCACTAAATGCCAAAATCCAATCTTCGTCGAGGGTGTAGTGCATATATCATTACCACCAACTTTCAAATCGTGCAATGATCACCATTCAAAGATAAGGTTCAAATGGCTCTGAGCACTATGAGACTTAACTGCTGAGGTCATCAGTCCCACAGACCTACTTAAACCTAACTAACCTAAGGACATCACACACATCCATGCCCGAGGCAGGATTCGAACCTGCGACCGTAGCAGTCGCGCGGTTCCAGACTGTAGCGCCTAGAACCGCTCGGGCACCCCGGCCGGCAAAGATAAGGGAAATTAGAGCTCGTACTGAGGCGGTCAGACAGTGGTTTTTCCCTCGCGGGATCGGCGAGTGCAACAGAGGTGGAGAAATATGGCGCGAATAGTGCCCTCCGCCACACACCACTTGGTGGCTAGCGGAGTATATACGTAGATATGTAGATGTAGATATGTAGAAGGAATTGTGCGACATAAACGAAAGTTGCTAGGCGTGTTTCTACATCTGAAAGATGATGTTTATTAAAATTTCGAGCCAACCGCACAAGAGTGGCGCTAGTTGCGCCACTTTAAGGATGCAAATCAGGTTTGCTTTAACTAGATAGTGTTACGGTCGTGAGCGTTAGTTACCTTTGTGATTGGACATGGTGAGTTGATATCCGTCATGGATGCCTTAAAGCGAGAAAGACGCCATTATCAACACCTCACTTTCAGACCGGAACCGCGCTGCTGCTACAGTCACAGGTTCGAATCCTGCCTCGGGCTTGGATGTGTGTGATGTCCTTAGTTTAGTTAATTTTAAGTAGTTCTAAGTCTAGGGGACTGATGACCTCAGCAGTTAAGTCCCATAATGCTCAGAGCCATTTGAACAAAAAAAAAACTGTCTAGGGAACTGATGACCTCAGATATTAAGTCCCATAGTGCTTAGAGACATCTTTGAACAACTTGAAAGGGTACAGTATCGCCCGACATTGAAAATAGGTAATAACAACTCAATTTCACTTAACACCCCGAAGCCGGATACCAGTGTAGAAAAGAAGGACAATTTATTTATTTAATTGATCACATGTGCACTCCCACAAAATAAATCCCTATATCCAATTTGGTGAGATCTGCAAAATGAATGAATGTATGGTCGTCTTCTAACCGCAGATAGTGTATGGGCAATATATGATCATCTTTGAGACGATCCTTTGGTCACCTTTGGTGGAACCAAAGAGATGAAATTTATCTGAGCTTTGAGCGCCTGAAATATGGCTGACCAATACGATAACATGGTGCGCCCCCACCTCGACGGAGGTGCGAGCTGACCTGAAGAACGGCCATGTTTCAGCACTCTGGCGCTGGATCTTTCGTTGGTAAGACCTGTCTTAGGTGTGCTCCGTGAAGACAAAAGAGTGGAGACATGGTATGCTTGTGAAATACTTAAAGAGTAGTTTGGAATAATTATTTCTTTGTTTCAGGAGCTTTTGGGGGGGAGAATTAAATGACAGGCAGGTAATATTCGGAAGTGACCAACGGTCACAATGAAACCACGTGTAGAAATAAGTTGAAATAGTTCCGAGCGCTGAAGTTAAGCTGAATTACTGACGTGTGTACTATAAGTTGGAAATATTTAAGAAACGGCGTGTGCAGGACTTGAAATTAGAGACGAGTATTTCCACGTGCTGAGTACTGCGTATGAGACAAAGGTTAAAGAGAAGTACTCGTCCATGGTATCAGTTGAGGACTCGCGTGTGTGACGAATATGTTCTTAACATTACTTTGCGTGTTATGTTTCCGTCTGACGCTTGATTCAAACTATAATACTCTGAGAGTGAAGCAAGGTAAGTCAGCCGTCTATCCAGCAACGCCACTTGGCTTGCACTGCACAGGAAGACGTGCATATATCCTCCAGAGTTCATAGTAGGAAAGAAAAGTTACGAAGTGGGGCAGTGTCGTGTGAAACTGGGATGAATAGTAATTGAAGTGGGAAAGCTGAAAGTGATGTGATTATAACGATGTGACTATTCCTTGTGCTGTATTCCATGTTGCCAGTGCGGTGTATTTCATGTAATTTAAGTACGTGTGGTTTGCATGGGAGAGTAGCAAGATAGGTTCAGAGGCAGTGGGTTATGCATGTTCCTTTTTGTACCGCTCGGTCTGGATGAAATTTTCGTGATGATGGGTGTGAGAGTCGAAGTGTGAGATATAGCAAAAGATCCACCATCGTATCCAGAAAGTGCACTGTAGTGTTAGACAATTATGAGACCACAGGATAGAGAATCACCAATGTAAAGCCATGCCCACTGGGCGGAGTTTCTCATGAGTAATTGTTGTAGAAAATGTAATGGTGTGTTTAGGTTATAGAATTTATCGGAATAAAAAAAATAGTGAAAAGAAAAAGATTGGTGGCCTTTTCCTTCGAATAGTATGTTGTCATGATCCAGAATTTATGATGTGTGCGCCATTCATATTCAGTGTGATGGCCACGTGTTGATCAAAGTCGTTGAGTAAGAAAGAAAATGTGGTATTGCCAGTGAGTAGTGAACAGTCAGAGTTGTGTAAATTACTAATAGTCAGATGTGCGTTATCCGTTTCCGTTGCCTAATATTCAAACAGGAGAATAATTTGTAACTTAATTGTGAGTACTAGAGCTCATGTTACTTGACAAATAAGAATGAATCCACTCGCTCGGCAGACTACTCATCTTGCAGGCCTGACTGCTTGATGCCACAGTATGACCAAGGCATGTGGGTGCCTCTCAAACTCACTGAGTATGAACGAGGTTGTATAACAGGGCTACGAGAAGCTGGACATCCTTCTGCGATACTGCAGGAAGACTTGGTAGGAATGTAGCCATTGTACATGACTCTGGCAACAGTAGTCACTGGAATGTACTGTCGCAAGATGACCGGACTCCGGACGGCCACGTGGCACTACCGGGAGGGAAGAGCACCGTGTTGCGCGTATGGTTCTGGGTCATCACACTGCATCTGCAACACCAGTTGGTAACACAGCGAACTCTTAAAAATCGGTTATTTCAAGGACAGCTTCGATCCAGACGCCCTGTAGCGTGCATTCCGTCGACCCCAAGCGACCGCCATTTGCGTCTTCAGTGGTGGAAATCAAATGAACGTACGGCATTGTGGGTTGGGAGTCCCCCATTCGGGGAAGTTCGGCCGCCGAAGGCAAGTACTTATTGCATTCGACGCCATATTGGGCGACTTGCGAGTCGGAGATGGGGATGAAATGATGATGAGGACAACGCAACACCCAGTCCCTGAGCGGAGAAAATCTCCTGACCCAGCCGGGATTCGAACCAAGGCTTCTAGGCGTGGCATTCCGCCGCGCTGACCACTCAGCCAACGGGGACGGACGTCTTCAGTGGTGACAAGGGAGAGCTCATTGGAGGGCAAGTTGGAGGTCTGTTGTGTTTTCTGATGAAAGCTGGTCCTGACTCTGTTCCAGTGATGGGCGTTTGTTCGTTAGGAGGCCAGTTGAAAGCCTGCACGCTACGTCGCAGGTTCGAATCCTGCCTCGGGCATGGCTGTGTGTGATGTCCTTAGGTTAGTTAGGTTTAAGTGCTTCTAACAAGGGAACCTCCCCATCGCACCCCCCTCAGATTTAGTTATAAGTTGACACAGTGGATAGGCCTAGTGAAACTAAACACAGATCAATCGAGAAAACAGGAAGAAGTTGTGTGGAAATATGAAAAAATATGCAAAATATACAAACTGAGTAGTCCATGCGCAAGATATGCAACAACAAGGAAAGAGCAAGCCCAAGAGTGCTGTGGTCCTGTGGTTAGCGTCAGCAGCTGCGGACAGAGAGGTCCTAGGTTCAAGCCTTCCCTTGGGTGAAAAATTTAACTTTTTTTGAGTTTATGTGGCAAACGCTTATGTTTTCATCTCTTTTTTGGGAGTGATTATCATATCCACAAGAAAACCTAAAGCGGGCAAGGTAGAAGAATCTTTTTACCCATTCGCCAAGTGTACAAGTTAGGTGGGTTGACAACATATTCCTGTCATGTGACGCACATGCCGTCGCCAGTGTTGTATAGAATATATCAGACGTGTTTTCCTGTGGAGGAATCGGTTGACCTATGGCCTTGCGATCAAATGTTTTCGGTTCCCATTGGAGAGGCACGTCCTTTCGTCTACTAATCGCACAGTTTTGCGGTGCGGTCGCAAAACACAGACACTAAACTTATTACAGTGAACAGAGACGTCAATGAACGAACGGACAGATCATAACTTTGCAAAAATAAAGAAGATAAACTTTTCACCCGAGAGCAGAACTGAACCAAAGACCTCTCATTCCGCAGCTGCTCACGCTAACCACGGGACCACGGCGCTCCTGAGTTCAGATTTTCCTTGATGTTGTATATCTTGCACATGGACTACTCAGTTTGTATATTTTGCTTATTTTTTCATAGTTACAAACAACTTCTTCCTGTTTTCTCGATTGATCTGTGTTTAGTTTCTCAAGTGCCATCCACTGTGCCAACTTATAACTAAATCTGAGGGGGGTGCGATGGGGAGGTTCCCTTGTAAGTTCTAGGGGACTGATGACCTAAGATGTTAAGTCCCATAGTGCTCAGAGCCATTTGAACCATTTTTTTGAAAGCCTGCAACCAAGCTGTCTAAGTGCTAGACACACTGGACCTAACCTGGAGTCATGGTCTAGGGTGCGATTTCGTATGACAGCAAGAGCACGACCGTGGTTATCCAACCGTCCCTGACTGGGAACTTATACTTCAATCTGGTAATTCGACCTGTTCTGCTGCCATTCATGAACGGCATTCCAGTGGGTGTTTTCCAACGGGCGTAACGCTCGCCATGCTCTACAGAGTGTCGACATGTTGCTTTGGCCTGCACAATCACCAGATCTGTCTCCAATCCAGCACATGTGGGACATCATCGGACGAAAACTTCAGCGTCTTCCACAAACAATATTAACCGTCCCTGTATTGACCGACCAAGTGCAACAGGCACAGAATTCCACCCCACAAACTGGCATCTAAGCACCTGTACAATAAAATGCATTCGCATTTGCTTGCCTGTATTCAACATTCTGGTTGTTACATCGGTTATTAATGTACCAGGATTTCATATTTGCATTGGCTTATCTCACGCTTACGTTAACCTGTGATCTTGGAATGTTAATCACTCAAATATACCGCGTGGTCAAAAAGTCAGTATAAATTTGAAAACTGAATAAATCACGGAATAATGTAGATAGAGAGGTACAAATTGGTACACATGGAATGACATGGGGTTTTATTAGAACCAAAAAATAAAAACGTTCAAAAAATGTCCGACAGGTGGCGCTTCATCTGATCAGAATAGCAATAATTAGCATAACAAAGTAAGACAAAGCAAAGATGTTGTTCTTTACAGGAAATGCTCAATATGTCCACCATCATTCCTCAACAATAGCTGTAGTCGAGGAATAATGTTGTGAAAAGCACTGTAAAGCATGTCCGGAGTTATGATGAGGCATTGGCGTCAGATGTTGTCTTTCAGCATCCGTAGAGATGTCGGTCGATCACGATACACTTGCGACTTCAGGTAACCCTAAAGCCAATAATCGCACGGACTGAGGTCTGGGGACCTGGTAGGCCAAGCATGACGAAAGTGGCGGCTGAGCACACGATCATCACCAAACGACGAGCGCAAGAGATCTTTCACGCGTATAGCAATATGGGGTGATTTTTTTTTTCTAATAAAACCCCATGTCATTCCAAGCATGTGTGTCAATTTTTGCCTCTCAATCTACATTATTCCGCGGTTTATTAAGTTTCGAGATTTATACTGACTTTTTGATCACCCGGTATTACCAAAACAAATGTATTCCTTAAATCTCATTACTCTACATTAAATATTTTTTGGTGCTGCGACTTTTTTCCACGTGTGCAGTCTTCCGTCTACCCTGAATCAAGTGGCGGAAGTCCAATTATAACCACCCTGTATTTTGTTGACTCCCATCTAAACATGGTAACATGATCATGTTGTTTTCCCCCAAATGCTATTCGAGAGCAGAATGATACAGAAATTGTGTGGAAGTGGATCTATGGATTCTCTGCAGACACATGAATTAGAGATCAGTCATGTAGATATACACTCCTGGAAATGGAAAAAAGAACACATTGACACCGGTGTGTCAGACCCACCATACTTGCTCCGGACACTGCGAGAGGGCTGTACAAGCAATGATCACACGCACGGCACAGCGGACACACCAGGAACCGCGGTGTTGGCCGTCGACTGGCGCTAGCTGCGCAGCATTTGTGCACCGCCGCCGTCAGTGTCAGCCAGTTTGCCGTGGCATACGGAGCTCCATCGCAGTCTTTAACACTGGTAGCATGCCACGACAGCGTGGACGTGAACCGTATGTGCAGTTGACAGACTTTGAGCGAGGGCGTATAGTGGGCATGCGGGATGCCGAGTGGACGTACCGCCGAATTGCTCAACACGTGGGGCGTGAGGTCTCCACAGTACATCGATGTTGTCGCCAGTGGTCGGCGGAAGGTGCACGTGCCCGTCGAACTGGGACCGGACCGCAGCGACGCACGGATGCACGCCAAGACCGTAGGATCCTACGCAGTGCCGTAGGGGACCGCACCGCCACTTCCCAGCAAATTAGGGACACTGTTGCTCCTGGGGTATCGGCGAGGACCATTCGCAACCGTCTCCATGAAGCTGGGCTACGGTCCCGCACACCGTTAGGCCGTCTTCCGCTCACGCCCCAACATCGTGCAGCCCGCCTCCAGTGGTGTCGCGACAGGCGTGAATGGAGGGACGAATGGAGACGTGTCGTCTTCAGCGATGAGAGTCGCTTCTGCCTTGGTGCCAATGATGGTCGTATGCGTGTTTGGCGCCGTGCAGGTGAGCGCCACAATCAGGACTGCATACGACCGAGGCACACAGGGCCAACACCCGGCATCATGGTGTGGGGAGCGATCTCCTACACTGGCCGTACACCACTGGTGATCGTCGAGGGGACACTGAATAGTGCACGGTACATCCAAACCGTCATCGAACCCATCGTTCTACCATTCCTAGACCGGCAAGGGAACTTGCTGTTCCAACAGGACAATGCACGTCCGCATGTATCCCGTGCCACCCAACGTGCTCTAGAAGGTGTAAGTCAACTACCCTGGCCAGCAAGATCTCCGGATCTGTCCCCCATTGAGCATGTTTGGGACTGGATGAAGCGTCGTCTCACGCGGTCTGCACGTCCAGCACGAACGCTGGTCCAACTGAGGCGCCAGGTGGAAATGGCATGGCAAGCCGTTCCACAGGACTACATCCAGCATCTCTACGATCGTCTCCATGGGAGAATAGCAGCCTGCATTGCTGCGAAAGGTGGATATACACTGTACTAGTGCCGACATTGTGCATGCTCTGTTGCCTGTGTCTATGTGCCTGTGGTTCTGTCAGTGTGATCATGTGATGTATCTGACCCCAGGAATGTGTCAATAAAGTTTCCCCTTCCTGGGACAATGAATTCACGGTGTTCTTATTTCAATTTCCAGGAGTGTATATGGTTTCTATTGACCTAGCAGGCAAGTGACAGCAGAAGTATTCTATTCATCATAGAAACAGAAGCACTCTATATGAAAAATATGTTTTGCTCTGCATCATCTGATGCTGGGTTTCCGATAAGTTCGCAGAGCTCACACATTCAGTATAGCCGGAAGGCATTTCTCTGCCCTTCCTTCATGGCGACGATGATGATGACTACAGACAGTATTTTCAATTTCACCATTACTGAAGAAATTCCTGTTTTCCGATAACCGTGCCATTTATGATACATAACTGGTTAAGCTGAAATGCTATTTAACTGGGACAGCAAGCTATGGAAGCATCGGAGCAGGAAGAGATGTTGGCACACAGCCAAGACACAGATAATGTGCTGTTATCAAAATTGTTAGCACGTATATAGGGCACCTAGGGGTATAACTGCAGATATTTCTATTGGTGACTGAGGATGGTGTACTGAACAACGCGTGTAATTCATTTGAGACTAATAATTGTAGCGATTTGGAGTAGTGTGTTTTTAAGTCGATTAGCACCTCCAAGTGCACGTGGCACGACCAGCCCATTAATGCCCATTTTCCTCTCGGCAGCTGGTCAGGCGTCGAAGACGCGTGGACGCAAAACGCTAAGCCTATACAAGCAGGTGTAGTCCACTTAGTGGTGTAGTTATGACCGAGCAGAAAACATCAGGTGGTAAATTACATGACATGTTTGTGGGAAGATAGTTCGACACAGAAAAAAACTACCATACACTGATGTGTGTACATATTAAGGGCCGCGCGGGATTAGCCGCACGGTCTAGGACGCTGCAGTCATGGACTGTGAGGCTGGTCCCGGCGGACGTTCGAGTCCTCCCTCGGGCATGGGTGTGTGTGTTTGTCCTTAGGATAATTTAGGTTAAGTAGTGCGTAAGCTTAGGGACTGATGACCTTAGCAGTTAAGTCCCTTAAGATTTCACACACATTTGAACATTTTAGCCGCGAGGGATTAGCCAAGAGGTCTCAGGCGCTGCAGTCATGGGCTGTGCGGCTGGTCCCGGCGGAGGTTCGAGTCCTCCCTCGGGCATGAGTGTGTGTGTTTGTCCGTAGGATAATTTAGGTTAAGTAGTGAGTAAGCTTAGGGACTGATGACCTTAGCAGTTAAGTCCCTTAAGATTTCACACACATTTGAACATTTTAGCCGCGCGGGATTAGCCAAGAGGTCTCAGGCGCTGCAGTCATGGACTGTGCCGCTGGTCCCGGCGGAGGTTCGAGTCCTCCCTCGGGCATGAGTGTGTGTGTTTGTCCGTAGGATAATTTAGGTTAAGTAGTGAGTAAGCTTAGGGACTGATGACCTTAGCAGTTAGGTCCCATAAGATTTCATACACACATAAAAACATCTGCATTTACACCCATTACATCCTGTGTATTAGGATCATGTCGTGAGATAAATGAAAATAAACATATGTTCGTCATATGTAATTTATTTTACGATAATACTGTAGAAAACAATTGTAAGGTTTTTAGAAAGAACGTAGTATCCATATATACATGTCACAGTACAAAATATTCAGTACTTCAACAATAATATAGCTAACAAGAAAACAGAATGTGAAACATGCGATAGTATGATCTGCTGTGCGTTTAATTTTTTTTTTTTTTTTTTGCTTGAACTGGAAAGTAATTATCAAAAAAGAAAGTGCTACTGTCTGTGTAGGAAATTATAATACATGTTGCTTTAATCTGTTGTTTGTATACCCACACTTGCAGATACAGTTAAGAACTGGCGTCTTATGGATCATCTACATAAAAGTCACATCTAAGAACGTCAGACGTATATTACTTATGATGTAGAAGGAAGTCTATAACGTCCATAAATATCCACCATGTCCAATGATGTTATTTGAGTGGATGTAAGCGTATACTTCATAAAAATAGCACAAGTAAATATTCAATATGCTAACTATTATGTATAATAAAGAATTTACCTAAATGTAAAACAGATAAAATAGCGAATAAAATACGATTTGAAACTTAATCTTTTCACTAGCGCAGAACTAGCCCTGATCACTCGACTGCCATCTTGCCAAGTTTATGATAGATAATAAATATAACTCCTGGCATTTAACGGTGAATGTATGGCATGTGCCAACAGATACATCCATTTTATTTCCATATTTCTGTAGCACACTCATACTGTATTCCATCACAGAATCACTATTACGCGTTACTGAAAACACTGGAATACCAGACCAAAAATCTATATCTGTCTCGACCATCATGCTATCATAACTTGCAACTCTTAACAGTGTAAAATATCGTTTTTTAGTGTGAAGTTCTAATGCATCGTAAATTGTGCTAAGAGGTTACGAAATCATTCAAATTGTGGGCGTGGCAAGATAAATGAAACACCAGATCTCTTCTCAATTGCCAGCGAGCTTTGTTCCAAAGAGCAGTTCTGTTTTTACATCAAGACAAGAGAGCTTATAGTATGCTCGAGCGTATAATGAACTGACAAAGTGTAACTTGTAATCTCGTCAAAAATGCTACTACAGAGTCCAAAGACTAGATGTGTGTGTCGCAATCACAGATAAAAGAGAGGCAACGACAAAAATTATTCGTAGGAATGAGGATTGTCAGTAATAACGCTGTTCTTGGCAATGTTCGGCTGTCAGTTGTGCGCCGTACGCTAAACGCCAGACACTTTCGGGACTTACAGCCGCAAGGCGAACAAGGACAACACCGGGGTCACAGATTGCAGGTACTGTAGTGATCCACTGCTTTCCGCTGCAGTGCGGGTAGAGGGCAACGAGCAGCCAGACGCGAGGTAGATTTCGCTGCGCTGCCCGTCAAATGTTCCCTCGGCGTCAAAGCCGTGACGATGTGCAGGAGCTGCCGCTTGCGCAGGGACGGACGAGCGCGGCTCAGGATTCCGGGAGCGCTCGCTGCTGCAGCAACAGGTGTCGCAAACTGTGCGCCTCTTCCCGCAGGGTCACCAACTGCGCACGAAGCACCGCGTTCTCGTGTTCCAGCATCGCCGCCCTCAGAGCTATCTGCAACCAAACACAATCTCCACTACAATCAGCTATAACACTGCATGTACAGGGTGTTACAAAGTCTTTGCACCAAACGTCTACGATGGTAGATCACATCATAGGAACAACTTCTCTTAGAGACAAAACATTTGCTGACGCTTACCAATATATAGAGGGTCTATACAAGGGCGATGTACTTGAGGACAATATTGTGGAAATGGAAGACGATGTAGATGAAGATGAAATGGGAGATATGATACTGCGTGATGAGTTTGACGGAGCACTGAAAGATCTGAGTCGAAACAAGGCCCAGGGAGTAGACAACATTCCATTAGAACTACTGACGGCCTTGGGAGAGCCAGTCCTGACAAAACTCTACCATCTGGTGAGCAAGATGTATGAGACAGGCGAAATACCCTCAGACTTCAAGAACAATATAATAATTCCAATCCCAAAGAAAGCACGTGTTGACAGATGTGAAAATTACCGAACAATGCGTTTAATAAGCCACAGCTGCAAAATACTAACGGGAATTCTTTACAGACGAATGGAAAAACTAGTAGAAGCCGACCTCGGGGAAGATCAGTTTGGATTCCGTAGAAATATTGGAATACGAGATGCAATACTGACCCAACGACTTATCTTAGAAGCTATATTAAGGAAAGGCAAACCTACGTTTCTAGCATTTGTAGACTTAGAGAAAGCTTTTGACAATGTTGACTGGAATACTCTCTTTCAAATTCTAAAGGTGGCAGGGGTAAAATACAGGGAGCGAAAGGCTATTTACAATTTGTACAGATACAAGATGGCAGTTATAAGAGTCGAGGGACATGAAAGGGAAGCAGTGGCTGGGAAGGGAGTGAGACAGGGTTGTAGCCCTTCCCCGATGTTATTCAATCTTTATATTGAGCAAGCAGTGAAGGAAACAAAAGAAAAATTCGGAGTAGGTATTAAAATCCATGGAGAAGAAATAAAAACTTTGAGGTTTGCTGAAAGCAGTAAAGGAGTTTTGCTATTTGGGGAGCAAAATAACTGATGATAGTCGAAGTAGAGAGGATATAAAATGTAGACTGGCAATGGCAAGGAAAGCGTTTCTGAAGAAGAAAAATTTGTTAACATCGAATATAGATTTAAGTGTCAGGAAGTCATTTCTGAAAGTATTGTATGGAGTGTAGCCATGTATGGAAGTGAAATATGGACGATAAATAGTTTGGACAAGAAGAGAATAGAAGGTTTCGAAATGTGGTGCTACAGAAGAATGCTGAAGATTAGATGGGTAGATGACATAACTAATGAAGAGGTATTGAACAGGATTGAGGAGAGGTTTGTGGCACAACTTGACTAGAAGAAGGGATCAGTTGGTAGGGCATGTTCTGAGGCATCAAGGGATCACCAATTTAGTACTGGAGGGCAGCGTGGAGGGTAACAGTCGTAGAGGGAGACCAAGAGATGAATACACTAAGCAGATTCAAAAGGATGTAGGTTGCAGTAGGTACTGGGAGATGAAGAAGCTTGCACAGGATAGAGTAGCATGGAGAGCTGCATGAAACCAGTCTCAGGAGTGAGGACCACAACAACAACAACCAATGACACTACTTTCTTGTGCTTTCTTCTTTTGCTACTGCCTATATCCCGCATTGTGTGCAGGGTCGGCATGGTTAAGTACGGGTTTGGCACGGTTAATTTTTTGGGGTGGCTGGATGCCCTTCCTGCCGCCACCTCCCCCACCTGGGACCGAATGAGTGGACCCCAGCTGTCGGCGTCTAGTGGTCTAGTGTAAATCGTGAAATAGTTTGAATGTGCTTCAAATGTCTGCGAGTCGTGTAACTGAGGCGGGACGTGGAGACCAGTCCGGTATTCACCTAGTAGAATGTGGAAAACCGCCTAAAAATCACATCCAGGCTGACCGCCACACCGGCCGTCGTCGTTAATCCGCCAGGCGGATTCGATCCGAGGCCAGCGCGCCTACCCGAGTCCAGGAAGCAGCGCGTTGGCGCTCTCGGCTACCCTGTCGGGTTTACCAACGACACTACGAATCCTTACGTATTCGCAGGCCGTGGGACGACGATATTTCACTACACTAATACGCTCTATTAACTAGGTGTACTGCGTACTACCCACCGCAGTAAACTGATGGAGTGATTTTCAGCAAGAAAATCATAAGAATGAGTATCTCTAAGTGGAAAAAGATACACTGCTCAAAAGTATTAGAGAACTTGACTTTGGGCGTCTGCTGTACTCCACTTAGCAATAATTGAGGACTGGGTATGTTATCAAATTATACCTTTACCCGTTGTTGTTGTTGTGGTCCAGTCCAGAGACTGGTTTGATGCAGTTCTCCATGCTACTCTACCTCCTCATTAGTTATGTGATCTACCCATCTAATATTCAGCATTCTTCTGTAGCACCACATTTCGAAACCTTCTATTCTCTTCTTGTCCAAACTATTTATCGTCCATATTTCACTTCCATACATGGCTACACTCCATACAAATACTTCAGAAACGACTTCCTGACACTTAAATCTACACTCGATGTTAACAAATTTCTCGTCTTCAGAAACGCCTTCCTTGCCATTGCCAGCTTACATTTTGCTCCCCAAATAGCAAAACTCATTTACTACTTTAAGCGTCTCATTTCCCCATCTAATACCCTCAGCATCACCCGATTTCATTCGAATACATTCCATTACCCTCGTTTTGCTTTTGTTGATGTTCATCTTATATCCTCCTTTCAAGACACTGTTCTTTCCGTTCAGCTGTTCTTCCACGTCCTTTGGTGTTTGTGACAGAATTACACTGTCATCGGCGAACCTCAAAGTTTTTATTTCTTCTCCATGGATTTTAATTCCTACTCCAAACTTTTCTTTTGTTTTCTTTATTGCTTGCTCAATATACAGATTGAATAACATCGGGGAGAGGCTACAGCCCTGTCTCACTCCCTCTCAATATACAGATTGAATAACATCGGGGAGAGGCTACAGCCCTGTCTCACTCCCTTCCCAGCCACTGCTTCCCTTTGGTGCCCCTCGACTCTTATAACTGCCATCTGGTTTCTGTACAAATTGTAAATAGCCTTTCGCTCCCTGTATTTTACCCCTACCACCTTCAGAATTTGAAAGAGAGTATTCCAGTCAACATTGTCGAAAGCTTTCTCTACGTCTACAAATGCTATAAACGTGGGTGTGCCTTTCCTTAATCTATTTTCTAAGATAAGTCGTAGCGTCAGTATTGCTTTACGTGTTCCAACATTTCTACGGAATCCAAACTGATCTTCCCCGAGGTCGGCATCTACCAGTTTTTCCATTCGTCTATAAAGAACCTTTACCTATGACAAATTAATTACAGAAAAAATCGTTACATCCTCTTATTGTTCAGATAAAAACCTGAAATGTAGGAAAGGCGTCGAAAACAAAGTTGGGTGCTTTTCATTGCACTGTGAGAGCTTCAATAACGTGTATACCCTCCGTGAGCGTTTATCACTGCTATGTGGCGTGCTCCTTATAAGTCTATGGACTGAGGTATCTGTTCCCATTCTTCAATGAGAGTCCATGAGAGTTCTTGGACAGTATGTAGTGGAAGACAATGACCACGAAAACGACTTTTAAGCATGTCTCACATACGCACGATGGGATTTAGGTTGAAACTCAGCGCCAGCCATTCCAGTACTTCAACCTCCAGGGTTCGCCAGACATCCCTGCTGACGTCACCACATAGGACCTGGCATTAGAACGAATTCACAGCTACCACTGTATGCAAGAGCCACCATATAGTCCAACAGGATCTGTTCGCTGTACTGCCTGGGTGTAAGGCGACTACGGACAACGGCAAGCTCTGTATGGCTGTCAAAACTGAAGCCTCCCCACAGCGTCATATGAACCTTGGAAATCTGTCGATTTCCTGGACAACATTTGACGGCTAGCGCTCACCACGAGTCTCCACAACTGAACACGGGCATCACCCTCCTTTAGAGGATATGTGGACTCGTCTGTGAAAAATCCTTCTTTCCAGTGACGAAGTTGCCAGGTGACTTGGGAATGGCAGAACTGAAGGCGAACTGCAAGATGTGTCAAGTGGGGTATTCTAATGGGACATCTGGGTCGCACAGTCCTTTCTCGTAGCCTGTTCATTACACAGGGTACAGCGGCCCCAATGCCACTTCTGAGGTCGCCCTGCAGTGCTCTGGTGGTCATGATGATGATGATGATGATGTTTGGTTTGTGGGGCGCTTAACTGCGTGGTTATCAGCGCCCTTACAAATTCTCAACCTTTGGTCAGTCCAAACTCGCCACTTTCATGAATGATGATGAAATGATGAGGGCAACATAAACACCTACTCATCTCGAGGCAGGTGAAAATCCCTGATCCCGCCGGGAATCGAACCCGGGATACCGTGCTCGGGAAGCGAGAACGCAACTGCGAGACCACGACCTGCGGACTGCTCTCGTGGTATCACTACGATGCCTCAACCCAGAGATGGTCAGATTTCGGCCTTTACCTGGCGTGGGGTGGCAATGCGCCGGCAACCTTGTTCAACTCGCCTTATGTACCGACCTATCTCCCTGTAGCGTGTCCACAACCTGTGGATCACACATGGAGAGGGATTGGCATCTGCAGCACCACGACCAAAAGTCCATCTTTTTTGGATCAAGCAGACCGTTCTTGCAAACTGCACTGCATTAACGCGATGGATTAGCCGAGCGGTCTAGGGCGCTGCAGTCATGGACTGTGCGGTTGATCCCGGCGGAGGTTCGAGTCCTCCCTGGGGCATGCGTGTGAGTGTTTGTCCTTAAGATAATTTAGGTTAAGTAGTGTGTAAGCTTAGGAACTGATGACCTTTCACACACATTTGAACATTTTTGAACACTGCATTAAGATGTCGCATTACATGTGCTTGGTTGAATACAATGTCCACAAAAGACAACTGACATCTATGTACGTCACTAGAAAATTCTGGGACCCCAGTACTTCCTTCCTTCTCAGGGATCAGCTGACTCGGTAATGCATAACACACTTAATAAATGGTGTTGCCTACACTGAAAGCGAAGACCCCGAGAGATAATATAAGGCCACAGGTAACGACTGTCTCATAACAGATTTGACGTACCACAGGTTAGTAAACGTGTTTCGCTAATTCTTTTGTACGATGTATTTTAGTACGTAGTCAAGAACTCTAATTTTTGCTGGACCTATCCCCTTTCACAAGGAGCAGATGGCTGGATTATAGGCAACACACAACGATGCAAAGTGCCTATGCCATGCCACTTCTCAGGGGCCAGATATCGCCTATCGCCACAGAGAAGAGTCACTGAACATTTTGTCCCTGACAAAAGTTTTTTCCCGTGCTATGATCTATCACCCAGAGACATTTGATGCAAAGACTTTGAAACGCTATGTATATAAGGGTGAGTCAAATGAAAACGTGAAATATTTCTAACAAAAATACATTAATTATAAAATTAATTGTAGAGCACAGGTGGCTAAAAGACGTAAAACTTCTCGACATTTCATTCTCCAGTATAACTCAGGAACAGACAGATTGTTGATACACAGGTCACTAATGGTGTTGATGTTCACACGTCACATGCGAGCGATTTACACCGAATGGCCAAAGAAACTGGTATAGGGATGTGTATTCCAATACAGAGATATGTAAACACCCACAATACGGCACTGCGGTCGGCAACGCCTATACAAGGCTGCAAGTGTCTGGTGCAGTTGTTAGATCGGTTACTGCTGCTACAATGGCATGTTACCAAGATTTAAGTGAGTTTGAACGAGGTGTTATAGCAGGTGCACGAGCTATGGGACACAGCATCTCCGATGAAGTGGAGATTTTCCCGTACGACCATTTCACGAGTGTATCGTGAATACCAGGAATCCGGTAAAACAAATCTCCGACATCGCTGCGGCCAGAAAAAGATCCTGCAAGAATGGGACCAACGACGACTGAAGAGAATCGTTCAACATGACAGAAGTGCAATCCTTCCACAAACTGCTGCAGATTTCAATGCTAAGCCATCAACAAGTGTCAGCGTGCAAACCATTCAAAGAAACATAATCGATATGGGCTTTCGGAGCCGAAGGCCCATTCGTGTACCCTTGATGACAGCACGACACAAAGCTTTACACGTCGCCTGGGCCCGTCAACACCAACACGACTGTTGATGGCTGTAAACATGTTGCCAGGTCGGACAAGTCTCGTTTCAAATTGTATTGAGAGGATGGACTTCTACGGGTATGGAGACAATCTCATGAATCCATGGACGGTGCATTTCAGCAGGGGACTATTCAAGCTGGTGGAGGCTCAGTAAAGGTGAGGGGCGTGTGCAGTTGGAGTGACATAGGACCACTGATACGTCTAGATATGACTCTGACAGGTGCCAAGCACTTAAGCACTCTGATCACCCGCATCCATTCATTGTGCATTCCGACGGACTTGGGCAATTCCAGCAGGATAACGCGACACCCAAGACGTCCAGAATTGCTATAGAGTGTCTCCAGGAACACTGTTCTGAGTTTAAACACTTCCACTGGCCACTAAACGCCCCAGACATGAACATTGTTGGGCATATCTGCGACGCCTTGCAATGTGCTGTTTAGTAGAGACCTCCACCCCCTCGTACTCGTACGGATTTATGGACACCCGTGCAGTATTCATGGTATAAACTCCCTCTAGCATTACTTCAGACGTTAGCCGAGTCCATGCCACGTCGTGTTGCGGTACTTCTACGTGCTCGTGGGGGCCCTTACACGATATTGGGCAGATGTACCAGTTTCTTTGGATCTTCAGTGTATATGAGTGTGACTGTAACTTACAATGCTGGCCATTACAACGGAAATACTAGAAAGGATAACAAATAACGGAAATGTACACTCCTGGAAATGGAAAAAAGAACACATTGACACCGGTGTGTCAGACCCACCATACTTGCTCCGGACACTGCGAGAGGGCTGTACAAGCAATGATCACACGCACGGCACAACGGACACACCAGGAACCGCGGTGTTGGCCGTCGACTGGCGCTAGCTGCGCAGCATTTGTGCACCGCCGCCGTCAGTGTCAGCCAGTTTGCCGTGGCATACGGAGCTCCATCGCAGTCTTTAACACTGGTAGCATGCCACGACAGCGTGGACGTGAACCGTATGTGCAGTTGACAGACTTTGAGCGAGGGCGTATAGTGGGCATGCGGGATGCCGAGTGGACGTACCGCCGAATTGCTCAACACGTGGGGCGTGAGGTCTCCACAGTACATCGATGTTGTCGCCAGTGGTCGGCGGAAGGTGCACGTGCCCGTCGAACTGGGACCGGACCGCAGCGACGCACGGATGCACGCCAAGACCGTAGGATCCTACGCAGTGCCGTAGGGGACCGCACCGCCACTTCCCAGCAAATTAGGGACACTGTTGCTCCTGGGGTATCGGCGAGGACCATTCGCAACCGTCTCCATGAAGCTGGGCTACGGTCCCGCACACCGTTAGGCCGTCTTCCGCTCACGCCCCAACATCGTGCAGCCCGCCTCCAGTGGTGTCGCGACAGGCGTGAATGGAGGGACGAATGGAGACGTGTCGTCTTCAGCGATGAGAGTCGCTTCTGCCTTGGTGCCAATGATGGTCGTATGCGTGTTTGGCGCCGTGCAGGTGAGCGCCACAATCAGGACTGCATACGACCGAGGCACACAGGGCCAACACCCGGCATCATGGTGTGGGGAGCGATCTCCTACACTGGCCGTACACCACTGGTGATCGTCGAGGGGACACTGAATAGTGCACGGTACATCCAAACCGTCATCGAACCCATCGTTCTACCATTCCTAGACCGGCAAGGGAACTTGCTGTTCCAACAGGACAATGCACGTCCGCATGTATCCCGTGCCACCCAACGTGCTCTAGAAGGTGTAAGTCAACTACCCTGGCCAGCAAGATCTCCGGATCTGTCCCCCATTGAGCATGTTTGGGACTGGATGAAGCGTCGTCTCACGCGGTCTGCACGTCCAGCACGAACGCTGGTCCAACTGAGGCGCCAGGTGGAAATGGCATGGCAAGCCGTTCCACAGGGCTACATTCAGCATCTCTAAGATCGTCTCCATGGGAGAATAGCAGCCTGCATTGCTGCGAAAGGTGGATATACACTGTACTAGTGCCGACATTGTGCATGCTCTGTTGCCTGTGTCTATGTTCCTGTGGTTCTGTCAGTGTGATCATGTGATGTATCTGACCCCAGGAATGTGTCAATAAAGTTTCCCCTTCCTGGGACAATGAATTCACGGTGTTCTTATTTCAATTTCCAGGAGTGTATTTATTGTGGGTATAGTCCCATATGAACAACGGACCTTGCAGAGATAGGGAGTATTGCGTGGCTCAACGATAAAAAAGGCCGTACTGTAGGTACAACCAGAATGGAAGACTTCTTGGTTCCTGGAGAGGGGCAGCAGCCTTTTCATAGTTGCAGGGGCAGCACTCCGGATGATCGACGCACCTAGCCTTGAAAAATCAGCTAGCATGGCCTTGCTACGCTGGTACTGCGAACAGCTGAAAGCAAGGGGAAGCTACAGACGTTCCTACGGCCGTGCAGCTCTATCTTCAGCAGGAGGAACAAAACTGGCGTTCTATGGGTCAAGGCGTAGAAAGTTAGATCTCTTAACCGGGCAGGTAGATCAGAAAATTTAAAGAGGGAAATGGGTAGGTTGAAGATAGCTATGGTGGGAGTAAGTGAAATTCGGTGCCAGGAGGAAAAAAATGGTTCAAATGGCTCTGAGCACTATGGGACTTAACATCTATGGTCATCAGTCCCCTAGAACTTAGAACTACTTAAACCTAACTAACCTAAGGACATCACACACATCCATGCCCGAGGCAGGATTCGAACCTGCGACCGTAGCAGTCGCGTGGCTCCGGACTGAGCGCCTAAAACCGCTAGACCACTGCGGCCGGCGGTGCCAGGAGGAACAGGACTTTCAGTAAGATCAGTACAAGGTTATCAACACAAAATAAAATAGGGGTAACGCAGGTCTAGACCTAATAAGAATATAGGAATGCGGGTAAGTTAATAGGAACAGCATAGTTAACATATTACTGTAGAAAAGGTAGACGCGAAGCCAACATCTGCCACATTAGTACAAGTTTACATGTAAACTAGCTCGACAGAGGATGAAGAGATTGACAGAATGTGTGGTGAAATAAAGGAAATTATTCAGATTGTTAAGGAAAATGTAAATTCAATTGGGTGAGTGGAATTCGATAGTAGGAATAGGAAGAGAAGGAAAAGGAGTAGAACATGGACTGGGTAAAAGCAGTGGAAGAGGAAGCACAAATTATGGTTTAATCGTCGCTAACACTCGGTTTAAGAATGATGAAAGAAGGTTGTGTACGTGGAAGGGACCTGGCAACGCTGGAAAGTTTCAGACTGATCATATAATGGTCAGGCAGCGAGTTCGAAATCAGATTTTAAAATGTAAGACATTTCCAGGAACAGAGGTGGACTCTGACCATAACTTACTGGATTTAAATGCAGATTATCACTGAAGAAATTGCGGAAAGGCGGAAAATTAAGGAGATAATATCTGGTTAAACTGAAGGCACCAGAGGTTATGGATACAAAGGGAATCAAACAGCCAAGCAGTTGCACGTGAGAAGTTTATTCAAATCCTTATCTAAATTTCGACAGATATAAATCTGTCTTCCTCAGTAAAAGAGATAACACCTACGAATACACAGTACAACGAGTACGTGGAAGTCATATATTACTCGGTATCCATATAACTACAGTTGCTGACTGCTGCCATGTTCAAGATTTTGATCTAGAGGTTGAGATAGAGCAACTTATGTTGGACCGAAATGAGAAGAAGATGAGTGGATTGCTTTGAGACATGAAAGAGTGAAGGAAGCAGAGGATCAAATGGGTAAAAAGACAAGGCCTAAAAGAAATCCTTGGATAGCACGAGAGATATTTAATTTAACTGATGAAAGGAGAAAATATAAAAATCCAGTAAATGAAGCAGGCGGAAGGGAATCTAAAAACTCAGACTGACAGGAAGTGCAAAATGTCTAAGCAGAAATGGCTAGGGGACAAATGTAAAGATATAGAAGCATATTTCCTTAGGGAATGATAGATACCGCTTTCAGGAAAATTAAAGAGGTCTTTGGAGAAAAGAGAAACAGATGTATGAATATGAGGAGCTCAGATGAAAAACCAGTACTAAGAAAGAAGGGAGATCTGAAGGTCTATACAATGGAGATGAGCTTAAAGGTAATATTATTGAAACTGAAAAGGGCGTAGATAAGGATCAGATGGGAGATGTGATGCTGCGAGAAGAATTTGGCAGTGCACTGGAATACATAAGCCGAAACATATCCCCCTGAGTAAACGACATCCCGTCTGAACTACTGATAACATTGGGAGAGCCAGCCACGACAAAACTCTTCCATCTGGTGTGCGAGATGTACAAGACTTGAAGAACGAAATAATTCCAATTCCAAAGAAAGCAGGTGCTGAGAGGTGCGAATATTTTCGAACTATCAGTGTAATAAGTCATGGTTTACGAAATACTAACACAAATTATTTACAAAAGACTGAAAAAAATGGTAGGAGACGGCCTCGGGGAAGATCAGTTTGGGTTCCGGAGAAATGTAGAAACACACGAGGCAATACTAACCCCATATTTTTTCTTAGAAGATAGGTTAAAGAAAGGCAAACCTACATTTACGGTGTTTGTGGACCTAGAGAAAGCTTATGAAAATGTTGAGTGGACGACGCTCTCCGATATTTTGAAGATAAAGGGACGAAATACAAGGAGCGCAATGTTACTTACAACTTGTAGAGAAAGGAGACTGCAGTTGCAGGCGGTGTGGGACACGACAAGGAAGCAGTGATTGAGAAGAGAGTGAGACGGAGCTGTAGCCTATCCCCGACGTTATTCAATGAGTAAGTACTTTGAGCAAGCAGTAATGGAAACCTAGGAAATATTTTGAAATGAAATTTAAGTTCAGGAAGAAAAAAAAAGGAGTTGCAGGTTGTTATGACGTCGTAATTCTGTGAGAGAAAGGAAACAACTTGGAAGAGCAACTGAACGGAATGGATAGAGAGACCAACTGAACGGAATGAATAGAGAGATGATAGTTAAAAAAATGTTTGAAATGAAACTATGAAATCCTTCAAATTCTATATTATCTAATAAATTTTGCATAACCAATGCATAGCCAAATGGGGAATGTAATAAATGGGATACGTGTACAACTGGACCTTATTTTTCAACACAGTAATAAGAATCTGATCCCTTGGATGCTGCTAGTCCCCCCCGAACGTTCCTCGAACAGAAAATAAGAGATTTCCTTTTTAGAAGTTTTTCAAACATACTAGACAATAGACGGTAAATTCTGCTTCCATCTGCTGTTTAACGATATAAATTATGAGGACTGGAACTCAGTGCCCAATCCATCACACATATTAATTATTAAATGAATATGCTGAATATTCTGATAAAAGTATGTTTATGTGAGAAAGATAGCCCGCATCTCGTGGTCGTGCGGTAGCGTTCTCGCTTCCCACGCCCGGGTTCCCGGGTTCCCGGGTTCGATTCCCGGCGGGGTCAGGGATTTTCTCTGCCTCGTGATGGCTGGGTGTTGTGTGCTGTCCTTAGTTTAGTTAGGTTTAAGTAGTTCTAAGTTCTAGGGGACTTATGACCACAGCAGTTGAGTCCCATAGTGCTCAGAGCCATTTGAACCATTTGAGAAAGATAGAAAGATGTAAACGCCTCATGTTGTCTGCATTTTTGATTCACAGCCTAAGTTGGTGATGGTCTGACTAACAGTGGACTCTGTTTATATACTTGTGTGGTATTCAGTAATATAAATGCTTATATACTGGGTGTAAATTATAAGCTCAGAAATCAGAATAACTCGAAAAATAAGCTTCACACGGAAAAATGTATAGAATCCAAAGTTGATTATTTTCGATGGGGACATCTGCTGGTGCTAAAATTAGCCCGCCATCCCACCCCCTAGGCAACTTTAAAATTTCAAATTGGAACCCCCATTTTTCATTTCAGAATCAGATTATACGTAAAATACTACGTACATTTTGTCTTAAACATTTGTTTTGATTCTTGGTAGTTGGCTGTTTTGTAAATCAAGAAAATCCATGTTCTCATTTTTGCGTGGAAAATGGTTACGGATAAACAAAAAACTCTACTTCCACCCTATGGGGAGAGAGAGAAAGAGAGAGAGTTCTAGTTTTAGCGAATCAAAATTTACGAAGTAAAGAAGTATTTCTTATTTATCTGTAACCAAATTTTAAAGTTGCCTCCCGCCCCACCTCCAGGCTGGGCTGGGGTGCCGGCTAATTTTAGCACGAGCAGATGTCCCCCTCGAAAATAATCAACTTTGAATCCTACAAATTTTTTAGTGTGAAGCTTATTTTTCGAGTTATTCTGGTTTCAAAAATGGTTCAAATGGCTCTGAGCACTATGGGACTTAACTGCTGAGGTCATCAGTCCCCTAGAACTTAGAACTACTGAAACCTAACTAACCTAAGGACATCACACACATCCATGCCCGAGGCAAGATTAGAACCTGCGACCGTAGCGGTCGCGCGGTTCCGGACTGTAGTGCCTAGAACCACTCGGCCACCCCAGCCGGCTATTCTGGTTCGTCAACTTAAAAAATTTACACCCTGTATACTGATAGAAGAAATCGTAACAAAAGTATTATTAATATAGAGTAATGAAATTTCGGTTATACATTTGTCTGCGTAACACATTTAAGTGGTTAACACTGAAAGACCACACGTTAACGTAAGCGCGAGATAAGGCATTGTGAATTGCCGGCACCTTAATAACCGATGTTAACTGCCAGGTTGATGAATGCAAGCATATAAAGTGCGTGCAATATGTTATACGAGTGCCAGATGTCAGTTTGCGTGAGTGAGTACTTGGACGGTCAAGACAGGGACGTTAATGCTGATTGTGGATGAAGCTAGAGTTGTTGTCCAATGATGTCCCATATTTGCTCGATTGCAGACAGATCTGGTGATCGAGTAGGCCAAAGCAACACGCTGACACACTGTGCAGCACGTTTGGTTGCAACAGCGTTATATGGACAAGCGTTATTCTGTTGGAAAACACCCCATGGAATGCTGTTCATAAATAGCAGCTCAACAGGCCGAATCACAGATCGACGTATAAATTTGCAGTCAATCGAATAACCACGAGAGTGCTCATGCTGTTATAGGAAATCGCACCCCAGACCATAACTCCACGTGTCCAGATCAGTTGCAGGCTCTCACCTGGGATCCTAACCAACATAAGGCCATCACTGGCACCGTGGCAGAACAAGCTTTCATCAGAAAACACAACAGACGTCCACCCTGTCCTCCCATGAGATAAGTGGCAAGTGGCGGTAGTTTGGGGTCAGTGGAATGCACGCTACAGAGCGTCTGGCTAAAATTGCTGCAGCAGATGCAGTACGATGCGCCAGAGCCACACGCCAAACACGGTGGTTTTCCCTGTTGGTAGTGCCACGTGGCCGTCCGCACATTCCTCTGAACACCGCTGCCAGCAATTGTGTACCGTGGCTACATTCCTGCCAAGTCTTCCTGCAGTATCGCGTAAGGAACATGCAGCTTCTCGTAGCCTCGTTCAAACTCAGTGAGGTACTGACAATGGCGTCTTCGTCGCCTTAAAGGTATTGTTGACTAGCATCAACTCACCACGTCCGGTCTCAAAGGTAACTGACGCTTACGGCATTACAGCGTGTATGTAAAGCAAACCTGACCTGCACCCTCATAGTGCGCTACTAAAGTGCGCGTCATATATCTTGGCGGCCGAGTTTAGGTTCGATCTGCGCATCTGACGTCACAAAACACAGTCGGCCAATGAACAGAGAACGACGTAGCCAAATCTCGACTGCAGTGCAGAGCACAGACGAGTGTCTTCAGTTTTAGAAACGTTCAGTCATAAATAAAGTAATAGAACAAAAGCAATGTCTTGATAGCAGACTTTCTTTTATAGAAAGTTTGGAAAAAGCATTCTTTATACCAATTGCTTCATATTCTATTAATTAATTAAACCAAACAAGCAATAAGACTCCTAATTCAGGCGATAGCAAGGAAAGGCGTTTGTTTCAATCTCACGAACCGCTTTTTCGCAATACAGAACAGCGGTAATTGTTTATTTCCTACTGTACTTCGACGAGGCTTGAGTAATTCATAGTCATACCAACAGTGTTTATAAGTAGTTGCGTGAGTGTTAGAGTCGTTATGGAGCTACACTGTTCGATGAGCTGAGGTAGCGGAACGGTTAAGGTGTTGGGCTGCCAAGTGAGAGATTAAGAGTTCATAAACCTTGTATGGTGCTTAATATTTTCTTTATTTAAAAACATTGTTGGAGTGCCTTACTTCACGAATTTTATTCGTTTGAATGAAATTTCTAGTGCTTTGCCTCTTCATTAACTTTTTCGCTGCTGCAGACACGTGCTCGCCGCATTCCGCGCTGTGCGCGATTTTGTCATCACTGCACTTGTAGCCTGTGCAGACACATGGTGTTCCCACTGCTTTGACACACTTATCATTCGATTTCACAAAAACTATTTGGCCAAAAAATTTGATTTTTACACGTCTTCTTGACTGATACCTTCCCCCCACAAATGACTTAATTTTGTTTTGATGTGCAGCATTAAATGTAGTAAACCAGTGCACGAAATTTTGAAGAGTTTGCAGAGGTAAAAGTCCATAGCGTATACTTTCCGTATGGTCGATTTTAGTTGCCACAATGTTGAGAATGAAATGTGGACAAGATACCTAAATTTCATATAATATTTACTGTATAACAATATCTCATTTAATTTAAGTACCACATAGGTGTCGTATGTAATATTGAGAAATATTCCGTCTTTCGCGACTGTAATAAAAGTTTTATTTACACAGGGCGCGTTTGGCTTTATTTTAAAGCACTTCCATCGGTGAAAGGTATGGCACATACACAATGGTATTCATGTTCTATTTCTTGTTTTTGTTCCACAGTCGCAGTTTTACCAATGGTATTGAAATATATCCCTCTTCTGCAACTGTAATAAGCGACTTATTTAGACCAGACGCGTTTCTCTCTTTTGAAGCATCATAAGAGGACTGTATTTTGTGTCCTCCATTGCCAAGTCACCTTTCGTAGTTTTGTGCTGCGGTAGCACAATATTCAACATTTGTGTTGGCTCATCAGTGTTTTAGCAAATAAATGCTGTTTGTGTGTGCCACAAACAAAATTATATTTGACATAGCTCTGAGCACTTCACTGACAGGCGGTATATTCAAGTCTTAATGTTTTTGTAAGTCCACAGTTTTGTTAATGTATTTTGTCTACTTCCATTTGATTGATTGAAGTGCTTTAAAATAAAGCCAAACGTGCCCAGTGTAAGTAAAACTTTTGTTACAGTCGCGAAAGGTGGAATATTTCTCAATATTACATACGACACTTATGTGGTACTTAAATTAAATTAAATATATAGGTATATTGTCCACATTATATTCTCGACATTGTGGCAACTAAAATCGACCATCCGGAAAGTATATATATTCTATGGACTTTACCTCTGCAAACTCTTCAAAATTTCGTGCAATGGTTTACTATATTTAAGCTGCATAATAACTGCGTTGAACATCGAAACAAAATTAAGTCATTTATGGGGGGAAGGTATCAGTCAAGAAGATCGGTAAAAATCTAATTTTTGAGCCAAATAGTTTTTGTGGAATCGAATGATAAAGAGTGTCAAAGCAGTCGGAACACAATGTGTCTGCACAGGCAAGCAGTGCAGTGACAAAATCGCCCACAGCGCGGAATGCAGGGAGCACGTCTTTGTAGCAGCGAAAGGGTTAATGCGGCCGTGGTGGCTTTACTTCATGAACTGCGCGCTCCCCCCCTAAACGTAAGTTTGCGAACTATGCTATACTATGGCGCTGCTTCTCTTGGCGCGTGCGTCGTGTGCAACTGGCAACGCAGCAATCTCCCGCGTCTAGGCGGGCATGCGCGAGCCGCCAAGATAAAAGAATTGAACTATAGCATCACTTTATGCGACTGGCGTGAAATCTAAATAGACATCATCTTTCAGATGTAGAAACACGCCGACCAACTTTCGTCTATGTCGCACAGCTCCTTCTCGGTGTTGCAATTTTTTTCCGTCAGTGCACAACGACCAGTAGTGTGTTTTTGTTGTGATATTTTGTAAGTAGCTCTGTAATCGTTTACGTTACACGACTAGAGTAACACATTATGGTAACAAGTGATATCTAATTAGCAGTGAAACGAAGCGTAAGAAAGATAACTAGCTATGGAGGGTGTAAACCTAATAATAGTGACACGGAGACAATTGTTTTAATTTGCCTTTTATATTATTTGTAGTCGTAAATTCAGTATGACCGAAATATGGATAAACATGTATTTAATACAGGTGAACAGCAGTGGAAAGTTAAGCTAGAAAGGAATTCGTTTCGGACACTGCGCAATCGCTCGTACGCAGTGTGTCGCAAGTTTTCATCAGAACGAAATTCCTTTTCGACCACTTATGAGTAGTCCGTTCAACAGAAATCGCCAGGGGAAAGGATGGTACGATGACAACTTTTATGCCACCTACGTTACACACGGCGAGGCATCGCCCGTCATTAAAGCATCACATCCATAAATTCCCACATTATCATCTTTGGTTGCAGTTATATCAGATTGCCTTGAATCATTGGTTTCAAGTATTTTATTGCAACATGACACACGATCTGCGCAACAGTTGCAACATCTCTGTCGCTGCCTGTGTTTGGAACACTTTTGATCTGTCTGATAAGGAATGCCGCTGTTCTTCACTCGCTGTATTCGTTAATGGTTTGCGGGAATGGAACTAAGTTGGTGACTGGATTGAGAATTTCTCGTAAGGAGGACGCAGCATGTTATCTTGGATGGAGAGTCGTCGACAGAGATAGAAATAATTTTAGATGTGCTCCACGGAAATCTGTTGAGACCCTTGCTGTTCATGATGCGTCACTAATGACCTGAAAAACAATATTAATAACGGCTTCAGACTTTTCGCAGACGGCGCAGTTATCTATAATGAAGTGCTGTCTGAAAAATCTGTGCAAATATTCAGTCAGATTTTAATAAGATTTCAAACTGATGCAGAGATCGGCAACATGCTTTAAATGTTCAGAAATACAAAATTTTGCGCTTCGCAAATGATGTAATCTTATACACTGTATGTTCTTACGTAAATTCACATCTAGATACTTTAATTAACTATTTTCTAGAAGTTTTTAATATTGCAGGAATAATGAAATTCGAACAAAAAGTGTTTTGAAAGATACGTTTTTTGGGTTAAATGTAACCTAGGATTCGACAAGATGAATGAGGGAAATCACCCAAACTGAACCTGAAATTGCCAGGTAGAATCGACTTTCAGTAACTTATCTTTGAATCAAAGTTATCCTCGTCTGCCCAGTTTCATACATTATCATGCAGCCATGTCATCTGAACTGCAGGATTCGTAGCTCCATGACCGCATGTTGCATCTCTGTTTTAAAAGTTGTGAACTGAAGTTGGTGAGGAAATGTGAGTTTTACACAGCTTAAATTTCGTTTAGGATCTCGTTTTTCCAGTTTTGGCCACGGCTGAATATTTGCATTTCTTCCGAGACATCCATTTTTAACTCTTCTCTAAAGTGTGCAGTGCTTTAAAATGATTATCTATTGCGTCAGGGTGTCTTGTCTATGTGATTCGCTGTAGCTGATCTCTGCTGGCTTTATCTAGTCTGAAACAGGCAATGTAATCCTTAAAACGGGATTTTCAAATTTCTGCCCATTTGGCCACTGTAGTAGTTGTTACAACGACAGCATGTCTCTTTGTTAATTGTTGACTTATTGCTCGGTTTCTCGTCTGGTTGTGAGATGAGATGCACCAGTTTCGTTCTTTTCGTTAGTGGCGGCAAAATTGAGTCTGATATTGGTGTTTTTCAACAGCTTGGCTGTTTTGTCTAAATGACCCATAAATAAGGTGTTGTTACACAATAAGGATTTGTATGTTGCTGTGCGCGCTGGCCAGGTCAGTTTGTTTGCTTTTTTTCCTAAGTGTTGTGAAAGTGCATCTGACTCATATTCATGGTAGTCATTCTTACGTGTCTGATTATGTTCATGTCTTTCTCATAGTTGCAGCACTAAGTGGGAATTTATGTGCTCTGCCCTCTGCAGAAGGAAGCTCTGAATGCAGCTTGTTTATGTGAGTTTGGGTGTGTGGAGGATCAACAATGACAATGTCTATGTAGACTGTTCAGAGTCTGGTTTATGTCAGTTATTGTTATAAGTAAAATTTTGTTTTGTTTTCTTTCTGGTGTTGTGCAGGGCGTTCAGTTTATTTGAAGGTATTGAAATATCTCGGAAACTACACATCGGATTCAAACAATTTATAATTAAAATTTGTTTGTCTCGGAGGGGGATCTCCAGTGATACCAAACACGACCCCATAGACCATCTCGTGTTTGTTTGTGTGGGGGAGGGGGACGGGGAAACTCTGAGATCTTAAATGAAGACGCCCATTTTAATTGCACATTCCAATTCTACGGAAAAAATACACAAGTTTTGTCAAATAAAAATGGGTACAAAATCGCATTTCAAAAGGCTTTCCAATGACACTTGAATTAACCCTCCCCCCCCCCCCCACCACCACCACCACCCTGCGAGGGTAGGACAGGTAATTATTTCATAAGTTTTGATGAGGAAACCCATTCTCAATGTTGTATTCCTCCGACAAAACGAAAAGGGGATTGCCCGACGCACCACTGTGACCGTGTAGCAAACTACGACTTCTCATAAAAGGCAGTGCAGTGCGATCAGAAAAAAAACTCATTGACTCGTTTAAGACTAAGTCAGAAATTACTTTCAGCGCTACTCGTGAACAACAACGTAGGCGTTTTAGTTTTCTGTTCACAATGGGTGCTTTATTAATGTGAGTCCCTTTGCCTCTCACGTATCGGAATGTTTTGTCGCAGTTATAGTAAGTGTTCAAATGTTTGACTTTCAACTTCAATACGCATGTTGATCCATTCTTCAAATACAACGTTGAGAAAAGGATTTCCCGTTAAAAGTTATCAAACAATTACCTGTCCTACCTTCGTAGCGTGGAGGTGACGTTTGGTAGCAATTTGAAACATACGATTTTCAACCCATTTTGATTTTTCGCCGGCCGCTGCGACCGAGCTGTTCTAGGCGCTTCAGTCCGGAACCGCGCTGCTGCTACGGTCGCAGGTTCGAATCCTGCCTCGGGCATGGATATCTGTGATGTCTTTAGGTTAGTTAGGTTTAAGTAGTTCTAAGTCTAGGGGACTGATGGCCTCAGATGTTAAGTCCCATAGTGCTTAGAGCCATTTGAACCATTTTTTGATTTTTCAGATTACAGCACCATCTGTCGTGAAATATATCAGACGAAATTGACGTGTTTTTCATGTAGACTCAGAATCTGCAATAAAAAATAGATGTTCCCATTGAAAATTTTAAAATTTCAAGGTTGCCCCCCCCCCCCCCCCCTCCGGCCGGCCGCGGTGGTCTAGCGGTTCCAGGCGCTCAGTCCGGAACCGCGGGACTGCTACGGTCGCAGGTTCGAATCCTGCCTCGGGCATGGATGTGTGTGATGTCCTTAGGTTAGTTAGGTTTAATTAGTTCTAAGTTCTAGGCGACTGATGACCTCAGAAGTTAAGTCGCATAGTGCTCAGAGCCATTTTCGAACCCCCCCCCCCCCCACCTCCCCAACACGCAAAGGTTGGGGGGAGGGGGGATGGAGCTCGAGTTTGGTGTTACTGTATATCCCCCTTCGAGACAAACAGATTTTAGTTATAAATTGTTTGGTACCGATGTGTTCTTTTCGAGATATTTCAATGAACACCCCAAGTGGTGAAGTGGACAGTGGCTATGTCTTTAAAGCCAAATTACACAGAGGTTGCTAAAGCCATTGTATTTACCGTCTCGCTCAGCATGCCTAAGTCTGCAGTTTAGTGGAATCCCAGGTAATCGTCGGTAGAAATGCATAGGAATTTTGTAATGCATAAACCGTGCATATTTTGTGATCCCTCATACCGCCACCATCCCCTCCCGGACACTTACGTTTGCAGAAGGAGGGGAGAGATAGATAGAGAAGAGAGAAGCAGAGAGAGGGAGGGAGAGAGAGAGAGAGAGAGAGAGAGAGAGCGAGAGAGAGAGAGGCCGTGGCGTACCTGGTCCTCGCGGACCTTGCGCGCGTCACGCGACTTCTTGGCGGCCTGGTTGTTCCTCTTGCGGCGCTCGAAGTATTTCTCGTCCTTCTGGTCGTCCGGGATGGGCCGCTTCTCGCTGCGGGGCCTGCGGGGTGTGCCGCCCACCCCCACCGCCACCCCGACGCCCACGCCGCCAACCGCGGGGCCCAGCGAGCGCGGCAGCAGCGCCGGCCACGGCTTGTCGCCTGCAACACAGCGACACGCTCCGTCAGTCCGTGCGTCGCGTGCAAGCTGGCCAGTCCCAGCAGCCACTGCTCTGCCATGCTGGGATTCGGAGAAATAGCTGTTGAGAGTATCCACATTCTCAGGTCAGACGAAAGGTGGATTTATTATTGTTATTCAAATAACTTACGGGTCTGCTGCCGGGTGACGTCGTCGAACACCTCCGATATTTCGACAGGAGCACACCCTGCCATTCTCAAGGCACAAATGCAAGGAAGAGAAAATGTGCAAGCAAATTTAATACCTCGGTTCATAGAGGAGAAACAAGGAAGACACCACACACACAACAGGTGTCAACACAACCAAAGATAACCAACATCAGGAATATCGATGGTTACTATTAATCAACACGTAAGGTAGCACTAATTCTGTCCGTCTGTTTTTTGATGAGAGACAGAGCAGGATTCCAAGCAGCATTTAAACAAAATACACCATCTCTGTTAATAAGGTTGCTTGATAGTCTGATTTCAACAGCTTCCTTAATAACACTATCCCAATAGCTTGACGTGCAAGCCAGAATCTCCGTGTTGTTGTATTCCATAGGATGACCGGTGTCAAGGCAATGTTCTGCAATAGCGGATTTGCTCGGCTGTTGTAAGCGTGTGTGGTGCTTATGTTCAATACACCGGTCTTCCACAGTCCTGATAGTCTGACGAATATATGACATGCCACAACTGCAAGAAATACGATAGACCCCAGCTTACGCAAACCAAGATCATCTTTTACGGACGCCAACAGGGCCTTAATCTTAGAAGGTGGTCGAAAAACACATTTCACATCATATTTCCGCAAAAAAAAGTAGGATTCGAGTGAGGCGCAGACCCCACGAAGGCATAGACCCCAGTTGTCAACAAGCTGGTGATAGCTCCATAATGGTGTGTACTGTGTTCACATGGAATGAACTGGGTCCTATACATGTTCGACTACTTGGAGACCATTTGCTACAATTCAAGACCTATGTAGGGCGGTGGCAACAAAATATTTTCGCATCCGGAGGAGAAAATTGGTGATTGGAATTTCGTGAGAAGATTCCGTGGCAACGAAAAACGCCTTTCTTTTAATGATGCCCACCCCAAATCCTGTATCATTCCAGTGACTCTCTTTCCCATATTTCGCAATGATACAAAACGTGCTGCCCTTCTTTGAACTTTTTCGATGTACTCCGTCAGTCCTAGATGGTAAGGATCCCACACTGCGCAGCAGTGTTCTAACAGAGGACGGACAAGCGTAGTGTAGGCAGTCTCCTTAGTAGATCTGTTACATTTTCTACGTGTCCTGCCAATAAAATGCAGTATTTGCTTAGCCTTCCCCCACAACATTTTCTATGTTTTCCTTCCAATTTAAGTTGTTCGTAACTGTAATACCTAGCTATTTAGTTGAATTTACGGCCTTTAGATTTGACTGATTTATCGTGTAACCGAAGATAACGAATTCCCTTTAAGCACTCATGTGGATGACTTCACACTTTTCGTTATTTAGTGTCAACTACCAATTTTCACACCATTCAGATAACTTTTCTAAATCGTTTTTCAATTTCATTTGATCTTCTGACCACTTTTTTCGTCGATAAACGACAGTGTCATCTGCAAACAACTTAACAGGGCTGCTCAGATTGTCTCCCAAATCGTTTACAAGGGCTATTCCGAAAGTAAGGAGCGGTAGGTCGCGAAGTGAAAACCACAGTGGCAATCAAAACTGTTTTATTTGCAACAGTTAGCTACAACTTCCAGCTACTTATCTCCATAGTCGCCGATACGACTTAGACGTTTGTGGTAGCGTTGTACCAACTTTCCAATACCCTCGTTATAGAAGGCAGCCGCCAGTGCTTTCCGCCAATTCTCTACGCTGCCCTACAGGTCGTTGTCTGTGCCAAAATCTTGTCTTCATAGCCAGTGGTTCATGTGGGCAGAGATGAAACTCAGAAGGAGACAATTACGGGCTGTATTGTGGGTAATCTGCCGCTGAGAATTATCTTTAAGAAGAAAACGCACGGCAGTTATGTAATGTTGGCTGCATAGCTTCAGGCGAAATTTCTCACCAGGCCCTCGTACTTGGTGGGAGGTAAGTTTATGTGCTCCCTAAGTCCTCAGAACTAAAAAGAACGACGTAACGCGATCGACAGGCATACTAGAGAGACTGCCCAACACACCTGTGCAAAACTTCATCGGATTTTCACTGTGGTATCCTATTTCGCGACCGATCGTTCCTTACTTTGCGAATAACTCTCGTATATAGATAAGGAACAGCAAAGGGTTTATAACACTACCTTGGGGAACGCCAGAAATCACTTCCGTTTTACTCGATGACTTTCCATCAGTTACTACGAACTATGAACTCTCTGACAGGAAATCACAAATCCAGTCCCATAACTGAGACGACATACCATAAGTACGCAATTTCTCTACAAGTCGCTTGTGTGGTAAAGTGTCAAAATCCTTCCGGAAATCCAGGAGCACGGAGTCGATCTGAAATCCCTTGTCAATAGCACTCAAAACCTCATGCAAATAGAGAGCTAGTTGTGTTTCATAAGAACGATGTTTGACTGTGTGTCATAGACAGTTTTCTTCGAGGTAGTTCATAATGTTCGAACACAATATATGTTAAATCCTGCTACATATCGACGTTAACGATATGGGCCTGTTATTAAGTGGAATACTCCTACTACCTTTCTTGAATATTGGTGTGACCTGTGCTACTTTCCAGCATACTCTGAAAGGAACCTGATTAGTATACAGTCTGGACCAGAAGACTTGCTTTTATTAAGTGATTTAAGTTGCTCCATTACTCCGAGCATATTTACTTCTATGTTACTCATGTTGGCAGCTGTTCTTTATTCAAATTCTGGAATATTTACTTCGTCCTCTTTTATGAAGGCATTTCGAAAGGCTGTGTTTAGTAACTCTGCTTTGGCAGCACTGTCTTCGATAGTATCTCCATTGCTATCGCACAGAGAAGGCATTGATTGTTTCTTTCCGCTAACATACTTCACATACGACCAGAATCTCTTTGGATTTTCTGCCTGGTTTCGAAACAAAGTTTCGCTGTGGAAACTGTTATAAGCATCTCGCATTGAAGTCCGCTCTAAATTTCGAGCCTCTGTAAACGATCGCTAATCTTGGGGATTTTGCGTCTGTTTAAATTTGGCATGTTTGTTTCGTTGTTTCTGCAACAGTGTTCTCACCCGTTTTGGGTACCAGAGAGGATCAGCTCCGTCGTTTGTTAATTTATTTGGTATAAATCTCTCAATCGCTGCCGATACTATTTCTCCGAATTCGAGCCACATCTGGTCTACACTTATATTATTAATTTGGAAGGAGTGGAGATCATCTCTCAGGAAATGTCAAGTGAATTTTCATCTGATTTTTAGAATAGGTATATTTTTCGTTTATTTTTGGAGGATTTGGGGGTTACAATATTCAATCTCGCAACGACAACCCTGTGTTCACTAATCCCTGTATCCGTTTTGATGCTCGTTATTAGCTCAGGATTATTTGTTGCTAAGAGGTCAAGTGTATTTTCACAACCATTTACTATTCGCGTGGGCTCATGAACTAACCGCTGGAAATAATTTCCAAACATCTCTTAGAAAAGAGGCTAAGCAAAGGCAAACCTACGTTTATAACGTTTGTAGACTGAAGGTAGCAGGGGTAAAATTCGGGGAATGAAAAGTTGGCTTCTACCAGATGGCAGTCGAGGGCATGAAAAGAAAGCAATGATTGAGAAAGGAGTGAGACAGGGTTGTAGCCTATCCCCAATGTTTTTTACCCTGTGCATTGAGCAAGCTGTAAGGGAAACCACAGAAAAATTTGGAGAAGGAATAAACTTTGACGTTTGCCGCTGACATTGTAATTTTGTCAGAGACAGCAAAGGACTTGGAAGGGTAGTTGAACGGAATGGACAGCGCCTTGAAAGGTTGATACAAGATGAAGAAAATCAAAACAAGGGATAGTGGAATGTAGTCGAATTAAATCAGGTGAAGCTGAGGGAATTAGTTTAGGAAAGGAGACTCTGAAAGTAGTGGATGAATTTTGCTATTTGGGAAGCAAAATAACTGATGATGGTCGAAGTAGGGAGGATATACAATGCAGACTGGTAATGGCAAGATAGGCGACTCTAAAGAAGAGATATTTTTGAGTGTCGAGTAAAGGTTGAAATGTTAGGAAGTCTTTCCTGAAAGTATTTGTACTGAGCGTAGCCATGTATGGAAGTGAAACATGGACGATAAACAGTTTAGATAAGAAAAGAACAGAAGCTTTTGAAATGTGATGCTACAGAAGAATGCTGAAGACTAGGCGGGTAGACCACATAACTAATGAGGAGGTACTTGATAGAACTGGGGAGAAAAGAAATCTGTGGCACAACCTGACTAGAAGAAGGGATCGGTTGATAAGGCACATTCTGAGACGCTAAGGGATTACCAACGTACTGTTGGACGGAAGTGTGGGGGTAAAAATCAAAGAGAGAAACCAAGAGGTGAATACAGTAAACGGGTTCAGAAGGATGTACGTTGCAATAGTTATTCGGAGATGAAGAGTCTTGCACTGGATAGAGACACACGGAGAGCTGTATCAAACAAGTCTTCGGCCTGACGAACATACGTACGTCCATTTCATATAGGATAATGCTGATAAGTCTGTCATGATATTACGATGGTTTTTTTATTGATAGGAACCATCCAATTTTTGGATAAACCTCTCTGCGATGCACAGACTCCAATACTGACGTTGTGCAACAATACCTGAATTGTTCCGTCTACGCACTACAGCTACTCTGTAAGGTTTCAGCATGAGTTTGTGCACAGTGCTATGAGCAAAAACGATACGCCACATGCCAAAGGGCGAAGAACGCGACACAGCATGTGTGTCGATCAAAACCTGCCTCCCCAGTTTTGATTTTGCTGTTCAGCGCCGAACATGCGCATACATAGGGGCAGAAATCCATTCCAGTACGATTATGCCATAGGTGGTAAATCATTGGAAGCGGTAACGACTGTAAAATACTTAGGAGTTACTATCCGGAGCGATCTGAAGTGGAATGATCACATAAAACAAATAGTGGGAAAAGCAGGCGCCAGGTTGAGATTCATAGGAAGAATTCTAAGAAAATGTGACTCATCGACGAAAGAAGTAGCTTACAAAACGCTTGTTCGTCCGATTCTTGAGTATTGCTCATCAGTATGGGACCCTTACCAGGTTGGATTAATAGAAGAGATAGACATGATCCAGCGAAAAGCAGCGCGATTCGTCATGGGGACATTTAGTCAGCGCGAGAGCGTTACGGAGATGCTGAACAAGCTCCAGTGGCGGACACTTCAAGAAAGGCGTTACGCAATACGGAGAGGTTTATTATCGAAATTACGAGAGAGCACATTCCGGGAAGAGATGGGCAACATATTACTACCGCCCACATATATCTCGCGTAATGATCACAACGAAAAGATCCGAGAAATTAGAGCAAATACGGAGACTTACAAGCAGTCGTTCTTCCCACGCACAATTCGTGAATGGAACAGGGAAGGGGGGATCAGATAGTGGTACAATAAGTACCCTCCGCCACACACCGTAAGGTGGCTCGCGGAGTATAGATGTAGATGTAGAGCACAGCTCTGTTGTCGTACGTTAAACGTCATTTGTGCATATCTCCCACATTGTAGTGCATATTTTATGGAATTTTATAACATATTTTTGTTGGTTTTAATGCATAAATGCATCCATTTTTTGAGTCGTCTTTAGTCTTCCGTACCGCCCGTCTACTTTTAGCCGCGACATAGTGGTGCTTTGGCGAGTGACGTCAGAGCTTAAACATTATTTTGGTTGTCATAGAAAGCGAAATAAACAGTAATTACAATTTCCGTGAACTCAGAATTTTATTATGAATACATCTTCCTCTCGACACTTTTTTTTTCTCAAGTAAGAGCGAATCTGCAACGCAATGAAATTAAAACGATTCAGTAAATAATAACATTAATATCACTGAAATAAGTAAAGCTGGTAGTTCGATGACTACGAAATTAATACTGATAATGGGAAGTAATGTACCGAGACGTACCAGAATTAGTTGAGTTGGGAGAGGTCAACACAGTTCAGAGTGGTACAATAAACAATATTTGCCGGCCAGTGTGGCCGAGCGGTTCTAGGTGCTGCAGTCTGGATCCGCACGACCGCTACGGTCGCAGGTTCGAATCCTACCTCGGGCATGGATGTGTGTGATGTCCTTAGGTTAGTTAGGTTTAAGTAGTTCTAAGACTAGGGGACTGATGACCTCAGATGTTAAGTCCTATAGTGCTCAGAGCCATTTTGAAACAATATTTTCGATACCGAACCGCAGTTACTGCTTGGTGCCTTTTTCGGCTTTCTGTGTTGGTATCGGCCTTTTCAATTTACTTATATCTGACGTTTTCGATATCGTGTTTTGTTAATTTCTGCGATTTTGGCTATCTATATTGATATAGCTTTTTGTAGTTCTATTGCCTTTTGGTTAGCTGTATTAGCATCGGCCTTTTCATTTGACGTAGATTGATCAAGTGCTGTTTTAGATACCAGCTGTAATTGGTACGCGCAAATTTTGTGTTTTTTTATTGCGTGATTGAAAACGACCGTTGAATCGCGTTTCTCAGGTTGTTTCGATGTATGCATTTTTTCGTGATTTTGTGTCTGTTATTTCAGATTTTTAGCTTGCCCCAGCACAAAATACCTAATTTTCCATCGTTGCCCCAGTAGCTCCAATATTTATTATTGAGAATTTACATATTCTGATGTATATGTTGAGCGCCTTGGGAACGGATGATGTCACTGGTCACCATTTTGAAATAATGTTTTTTTTTTATTTATTAATGAATTTTGACAGTACCGATACAGCCAGCCTAAGAATGATTTCCTGAGATTAAGTGTATTAAGAGGGTGAAATTGTTAAAAGGAAACATGCAATACATCTGCTATTAAAGAAAAATTATCAGTTACATCATTTAACTTGAAATTAAGTCAATGACCTAAGGAAATTGAACCACATTCATTCATATAAAGGGGGGGGGGGGGGACGATAACACAAAGCATTATTACTCATCTACTAGACTGTAATGCAAACAAAAAATAAAAGAATTAAAAAAGTAGCTTTTCCTATAAATCTAATATGACCTTCTGCTATAAAAACATATAGGAGTTTACACAGTTTTAGGTCGTCTGTCGCTAAAAGAGTCTGAATGACCGTTGGTAATGCACTGCCAGAGGACATCACAGGCTGCATTAGTATCGCGGCTCTTTGATATCTTCTGCCGCTGCTGAAGAAAATGTGATTATCTTCCCCAGCGCTGCATTCACATGAAGAAGAACAACTATGTTGAGGTGGTACAATGTTGCCGTAATCTCCAGTGATTAGATCGAAGGCATGACATTGTCACTGTACAATTTGTACGGTATTTTCAATTTTGATACCAAGAACCTGCTGGCAGATTACGCACAACTGCAGCATAGCGTCTCCCTTTAATTTCCTATGACCGGTGCACGCTTTCGTTTTAGTGTGGTCTGATTGTAGTGCTTATACACTCAAGCACCAAAGAAACTGGTATAGGGATGCGTATTCAAATACAGAAATACGTAAACAGACAGAATACGGCGGTGCGGCAGGTAACGCCTATATAAGACAAGAAATGTGTGGCACAGTTGTTAGATCCGTTACTGCTGCTACAATGGCAGCTTATCAAGATTTAAATGAATTTGAACGTGGTGTTACAGATGGCGCACGAGTGATGGGACACGGCATTTCCGAGGTAGCCGACCCGTACAACCATCTCACGAGTGTACCGCGAATATCAGGAATCCGGTAAAACATCAAATCTCCGACATTGCTCCTGCAGGCGAAAGATCCTGCAAGAACGAGACCAATGACGGCTGAAGAGAATCGTTTAACGTGGCAGAAGTGCAACCCTTCTACAAACTGCTGCAGATTTCAGTGCTGAGCCATCAATAAGTGTCAGCATGCGAACCATTCAACGAAACATCAACGATATGGGCTTTCGGAGCCGAAGCCCCGCTCGTGTACCCTTGATGACTGCACGACACAAAACTTTACGCCTCGGCTAGGCCCTTCAGCACCGACAGTGGAATGTTGATGGCAGAAAACATGTTGCCTGGTCGGACGAGTCTCGTTTCAAATTGTATCGAACGGATGGACCTGTACGGGTATGGAGACAACCTCATGAATCCGTGGACCCTGCATGTCAGCAGGAGACTGTTCAAGCTCGTGGGGGCTCTGTAATGGTGTGGGGCGTTTGCAGTTGGAGTGATATCGGACCCCTTATGCGTCTAGACATGACTATGACAGGTTACACGTATGCAAGCATCCTATCTGATCACTTGCCTCCGTTCATGTCCATTATGCATTCAGCCGGACTTGGGCAATTCCAGTAGGACAATGGGACGCCCCACACGTCCAGAATTACTACAGAGTGGTTCCAGGCACACTCTACAGAGTTTAAACTCCTCCGCTGGTCACCAAACTCCCCAGACATGAACATTAGTGAGCATATCAGAGATGTCTTGCAACGTGCTGTTCAGAAGAGATCTCCACCCAGTCGTACTCTTACTGGATTATGGACAGTCCTGAAGAATTCATGGTGTCAGTTCCCTCCAAAACTACTTAAGACTTTAGTCGAGTTGATGCCACGTCGTGTTGTGGCACTTTTGCGTTCTCAAGGGGGCCCTACACGATATTAGGCAGGCGTACAAGTTTCTTTTGGCTCTTCAGTGTAGTATTCAGGAAACGTCAAGTAGCATTTTATCTTATCTCATCTACATCTACATTGATACTCCGCAAGCCACCCAACGGTGTGTGGCGGAGGGCACTTTACGTGCCACTGTCATTACCTCCCTTTCCTGTTCCAGTAGCGTATGGTTCGCGGGAAGAACGACTGTCTGAAAGCCTCCGTGCGCGCTCTAATCTCTCTAATTTTACATTCGTGATCTCCTCGGGAGGTATAAGTAGGGGGAAGCAATATATTCGATACCTCATCCAGAAACGCACCCTCTCGAAACCTGGCGAGCAAGCTACACCGCGATGCAGAGCGCCTCTCTTGCAGAGTCTGCCACTTGAGTTTATGAAACATCTCCGTAACGCTATCACGGTTACCAAATAACCCTGTGACGAAACGCGCCGCTCTTCTTTGGATCTTCTCTATCTCCTCCGTCAGACCGATCTGCTACGGATCCCACACTGATGAGCAATACTCAAGTATAGGTCGAACGAGTGTTTTGTAAGCCACCTCCTTTGTTGATGGACTACATTTTCTAAGCACTCTCCCAATGAATCTCAACCTGGTACCCGCCTTACCAACAATTAATTTTATATGATCATATGATCTCACTAAACGAGTGTACGCTGCTTACTTACCCAACGTATCTACTTCGTTTCCCTTTACTCTGCTGCGAGCTTTCACACAGTGCATAACGTTAGCCTTATTTAGGGGAGAAAGTTTCTGAACTGGTTCTATAAAGTGATATACGAGATAATTTTTCATGTTGCATTTCGCAGATTGTAACGATGTTATTGGCTAAAGTCGACTGATGATATCGACGGTTCAGTTCATCCCAAACTTGGGTTACTTTTAGTGCATATCAATTCACCTTCTTTTTGTAACGTGAGGCATCCATGACATGGAACTGGAAAAAGAAGTTGCAGTCAAAGCTGTTCATAGCAAAGCACTGACTGATTTGTGCGACCAGTGAGAGTAGCTCTGGCCAGACAAGCTACGAGGCTACCATACGCTACGTCTAATTCGTAAGCTCCTCAGCGTGCAAGAATTCCAGCACCTGCCATCAGAGATTAAACAACTGTCGTACCATCATAATCGAAACGCAAGGTCTTACTTACGTAGTAGTCTATGGACATATTCGGAGGGCAACAGATGAAGTCAACCAGAAACAAGGAGTTACAGGTGGAATTAAAGTCCGTGATAATGAAATAGATATGTCGAGATTTGCAGATGATACCACAGTGTTAAGTGAAGATGTGGAGTAATTAGAAGCGATGCTGGCCTAGATGGAAAGCACCATCAGCTCTTCCTATAACATCAAGATCAATAAAGCTAAAACAAAAGCCTTAGTGATGAGTAGACAAAACTCTGTTGCTCCATGCTCACTTGACTATGGGCCCCGGAGACCGTCGAATCTTTCACCTACCTAGGAAGTAAAATTACGTCAGAAAGAAGATCAATGAAGGCTGTTGTAAGCCGAGTCTACCAGGCAAAAGTTAATAGTAACAAGAGAAGAAACCTTTTCACCTCCAGCTGCACAGACAAACATCTCTAGAAAAAAAGATGCATAAGGTGTTCGCTGCGTCCAGCTACTCTCAAATCGTAACACGCAGCTTGCCTAGTCGCGAGATCTTTGTGGTGTAATTTGTGGGACACGTGATTGTGGTATACACTTTTCTTTAGTCTAAAGTGTTAAACTTTCTAATCGATTATTTTAGCACGTCTAACTTGTTGTTTAAATGATTACAGAACGCCTCCCTGCGCGTGATTCATCGATAGCGTTTCCAGTTCTTTGGAACTTATTGGCAGTTATGTCACAATATGTTTGCTCTTGTTGATGCTGCCTCTTGAAATTTCCAGGTAAGAACCTATTGCGCCTCCAGATAAGAAAAATCTCGCAGTCGCACACTAACAACAGCCAGACATCCTTATTTCATAAGCATTCTTATTTGTTATCCTGAAAAAATAATAGGCTCACTTTATCACAGAAATGGATCGACGCTTTATGACCACTCTATAGTATTACGAAAAGAAGTCACAAACTGCTTCACTGCCGCAGGTGTCCGTCTCCGGAAGAAGCCACCCTGCACTCAGCCCACAATTAAATGTCCTGTTCCAAAGCTGAAGCACTTCCTTCGGATACCCTCATAAAGTTTGCTCAAAAATTAGCGTTTATGGCCAATTTTCCCTTTATCAAATTGTAAAAGCAATGCTCCCATCTTCTCCCCTGTTACGCTTCTCTATTTTGGTCTCTATGTGAGTAACTCCAATTTCTTCGATCTTCAGTAATTGTGTGTTATCACGTTGCAGTTTCTCTCCTTCTTCCTCTTCTCTCCCTCATGACCTTTGTTGCTAGCGCTAATAATTAACACTATTTCCCCGCGATTTCTGTTTATTGTTGCACATATTATGAACGAATATTAACTGTGTATGTGTGTTTTTAACTTGTACTACTGTGCTTTTTAATTTCTAAATGTAGTATAACATGCTTGTCGTAATATATGTAATGTAAAATATGTAGAATGCTCTGGTGAGATTAGGAGAGGGTTTGATGGCCCCTATGTTGCCATGTTAAATAAATCAACAAATAAAAACTAAATAACTGAATAAAACTAATGGCGTAGAGAAAAAGTATTGTAACGTGAACACGGGCGATTAGGGACAAACCTGTGGCAGGCGCGTGGTCTCGCAGCAGGGGCAGCGGGAGAGGCAGCAGAGGGAAGGCCGCCCCCAGCGGGGGTGGGAGAAGGGCGGCGGCGGCGGCTGCAGCGGCGGCGGAGGCGGTCGGGGGCAGCAGAGCGCCGGGGAAAGACGCCTGCGACGCCACGTCCCCTGCAAAGATACATCTCCTATAGGCGCTATTCCAGCTTCCGCATTCTAGGACCCGTTCATGTTGGACTTAATAGTTTATATAGACTGTGCATAACGTCTCTATCAACTGAATAGTGGCGACATCCATTAGCAGGCGACTTCCAGAATCCTGTTCAGTTTATTTTCATTGTGGTACTTTCGGTAAACTGTTCTTTATTACAATGGCGTCGCCGGAGGTTCGATTCCTTCCTCGGGCATGGGTGTGTGTATGTGTTGTTCTTAGCATAAGTTACTTTAAGTTAGTTTGAGTAGTGTGTAAGCCTAGGGACCGATGACCTCAGCAGGTTGGTCCCTTAGAAATTCACACACATTTGAACATAACAATGGCGTAATCTTGTGCAGCATTGGTTGCTTTAAAAGATACAGTATGTGAAAGCAAGTAATTTTTCGTTCCACGACGGAAAGTCATCGAGTAAAACAGAAGTAATATCCGGCTTTACCCAAGGAAGTGTTAAAGGCCTCCTATTGTTCCTGATCTATATTAACGACATAGGAGACAATCTGAGTAGCCGTCTTAGATTGTTTGCAGATGATGCTGTCATTTACCGTCTTGTAAAGTCATCAGATGACCAAAACGAATTGGAAAATGATTTAGATAAGATATCTGTATGGTACGAAAAGTGGCAGTTGACTCTGAATAAAGAAAAGTGCGAAGTTATTCACATGAGTACTAAACGAAATCCGCAAAGTTTCGATTACGCGATAAGTCACACAAATCTGAAGGCTTTAAATTCAACTAAATACTTAGGGATTACAACTGCAAATAACCTAAACTGGAACGATCACATAGATAATGTTGTGGGTAGAACAAACCAAAGACTGCGATCCATTGGCAGAACCCTTAGAGGGTGTAACAGATTTACTGAAGAGATTGCTTACACTACACTTGACAACCCCCCGCCCCCTATTCTGGAGTACTGCTTTGCGGTGTGGGATCCGCATCAGGTGGGACTGACGGATGACATCGAAAGAGTACAAAGAAGGACAGCTCGTTTTGTATTATCGCGCAATACGGGAGATAGTGCCACAGACATGATACGTGAATTGGAGTGGCAATCATTAAAACAAAGGCGTTTTTTGTTGCGGTGGGATCTTCTCATGAAATTTCAATCACCAGTTTTCTCCTCCGATTGCGAAAACATTCTGCTGGCACCCACCTACATGGGGAGAAATGACTATCACGATAAAATTAGAGAAATCAGAGCTCGCACAGAAAAAATTAAGTGTTCGTTTTTCCCGCGCGCCGTTCGAGAGTGGAACGGTAGAGAGACAGCTTGAAGGTGGTTCGTTGAATCCTCCGTCAGGCATTTTATTCTGAACAGCAGAGTAATCACGTAGATGTAGACTTGCAAAGTGGTTTCAAAATCACAAATGAAAATTGCGAACGCGTTATTCCTGATTAAGGCAAGGAATTTACAGGCAGAAGCTGAGAATTGGTATCATTACCTAGCAGCTGCAGACGGTCTTCTATTTGAGAGGATTTAGTTGTATCTAATCATTGTGATATGAATAATGAGGGTAATTATATACCCACCTCGTAAAAATACTTTGATCCTAAGATCTAAAGCTAGATAAGTGCACCTTCCTTTCACAGAACTCTTCTAAGAAATGTAATTCTTCGATTCGCCTTCTATGATATTGATTTCACATGATCGACCCATTACATATTGTTTCTTAGTACTTCCCCTAAATACTTACACTATGGGACGTGCTCAAGATGTGCACCACTAATCTTGTAATCAGACACTACACCATTCTTTCGCTGTGTTATAAGCACTAACCTACTACCGTACCCAGGTTATCGCCTGTGACGCGAGCAACCAACATTACATCAATGCTTCGAAGATGCCTAACGCGCAGGGGACAGTTTTCTGGGGAACAGACGGTCATGCTCTGATCCCCCACCAGGAGGCTAACCAAGTGTCACAAGAGATTGCGAGACAAAGTGACCTTTTTCTCTTCCGCAAGACATGTGATGGTGATCAAAAACAGCGCCGGCTGCATCCTGCCGCCAAGTGGTATTTTGAGCAGTGGATGGAACACACAAGACCAGTTCTCCCTGAGTGAGTTTTTCTGGGCCTGGCCAAAATTCCACAAGGATTCAGTCACTCAAGATTCTCACCCAAGAGCTGCCTCCATGATGCCGCTGCCGTTCACGTCTCATTTCCCGAGTCCGGAAGCTGCCAGTAATGGATTTACAGCTGACCACCTCGCCGAAGAAGACGGGAACTTGTGAGTTAACGAGCATTGCGCTCTCATTTAAATATATGGCCGAAAGAGTCAGCCTATAGGAACTGTGAAACGAACCATGTCGTCCAGGATTGCATGCCACAAGAGGTACAGATTCACCACGAGATGGGGAAACTCACAGGCGCCTATTGTCTATTGAGGCCTAAGCACTGTAGTGTGCGAGTGAGACAGACGAGAACCTACATGATAGGGAAACCAAGTAGAAGTCGTTTGTGGCCAAGGAGACGTAGCAGTGTTACATGTGGCGGACCTAAGATCGGCCATAAAGGGAAACGTTTATGAAAACTATTTAATTCCGTAGCAATTCAGGGAATGAAGCCACAGTAAATTTAATCTGCCATCCTACATAAATTTTCATGGTGATCCCAATAAAACTTGTATATTGATCATACCTATAATAGTTTAGGATTTACTGTTAAAGTGAAATTAACATGTTTTGTAACAAAGGCCTGAATGCTAAAATCTGAACGCTTTGGTCGATCTTAACGATCGACATTTCACATAGAAGCGCATCATTAAAATAACAAACGTTGTAAATATCAACTCTGTAACTTTAAGTGTTTAAAAGATATAGTAAATTTAAATTGTCAGTATTTTCAGTTAAACATCAGATCATCATTTCTTTCACACAAAACACATTGAACGATGACAGCATGACGCCTTATTGAATCATTAAGTAATAGAATACTTTTTTTAAGTTTGGTGCATAATAATTACTCTTGTTCTTTATTTATTTATCAGAAAGCACATTGGTGCAAGGCTACTGGCCGTGGCATTCAAAGCTAAGAAGGAAATTGTATTGGTTTTATGTAAAAGAATTTAACGTTTATTATGTAATGGATATTATTGTTACCTTATTTACAACTGAAAGTGGTCAAGCTTTGATTACTTAAATATGTTAAAACGTAAAATAATGTAGAATACACTGTAGCCAATCAGATGGACTGCTTCAGGAAAGGGAATTACCCTAGTCAGTTGACCGAGGATATTCGGGGCGTGGGAAACGCGGCCGGGGACAAGCAGAGGGACAGTACTGGTGCAGACGCGAAAGTGGACAGTTCAATTCTGGCCTAGACACCAAAGGGTACAGTGCTGGTGAAGACGAGAAAGCGGACGGTCGGTCCTTAGGTAGCTAAAAAGTGAAACGACTTAGAAAATTTCGCGTTGTGTGGTATCGCGGGACTTAGTCTCTGAACGGCGAGCAGTCGCGCGCCTGGTGTGAACTTTTCGCGAAGATAACGAGGCGAAGTATTGGACTAGAGTTTCGCGATGAGATTGTGAATGATCGAACTGTACCAAATGGATATGTGCTCGAGTGTAACATTAACTGTAAATACGACCACTTTCGCTATTAGTTTGCCTTCTGAATAAAAATTATTCCAATCAAATCGCAACTGTGTTGCCTACATCATTTATGTGTCGTTAATTTAGTTCCCGATATTATTATTACTGTTATTATATGTTATATTAACATTGTATTTCACAAACTTGCAATCAACCAGACAATTTAACCAAAGGCTCACAAGTGTCTAATTTAGGGCGAGTAATGCGACACGTACAGTTCTACCCCTAGACGAGTTTGAGCCAACACATTTCGACGAAGAGGAACCGCATGTGAGCCCGAACTCCTTTGGGATGTTAGCTCGCAAATTCTGCCGTCATAGTGCACTTATGAACGTGTAAATTGGATCCTTTTTAACTTTTAAATGAGTACACCCCGTACTTAGACAACTTTGCTCCCCACGAGCCTTTGAATTTTATAAAATGTGCGTTTAATGAACTTAGTGGCAATCTAACCGACCTGCAGCCACCGAAGTATTATTGTCCTGTTCCAATATGTGTCTTATATTAAGTTTTGTTTCAATCGACGTCGGAGTAGAATTGTTATTAATATTTGACAAATAAACTTCTTCAATCATTTCTACCTGGATATTTTTGGTGCCGCCATTGGCAGACAGATCACTTACATTTATCCATATTTAAGTAGAGCTGATGTTCACTACACAAAGTGTAAATATTGCCCAAGTCTTTCTGCAGTTACTTCCGATCGTCAAACGAGGATACTTTCCTGCAGAGTGGATAATCTGTGAACAATCTTACAGTGCTCCTTATCCTATATGACCAATTATTTATATACATTTAAACCATTCGATTTCCCATTACGCTTCATTGGGGCACATCTTATGTTATTTTCGTTTCTGTGGAGGATTCTCTGCTAGTATAACATATCTGGTTCTGTTAATGAAATATTTCTCTGGTTACCAAAGGGATGCGCCCAGACTTCGTTCATCAAGCATTTGAGAATAAGAGTATTTAGTAACTGCCGGCCGCGGTGGCCGAGCGGTTCTAGGTGCTTCAGTCCGGAAACGCACGACTGCTACGGTCGCAGGTTCGAATCCTGCCTGGGGCACGGATGTGTGTGATGTCCTTAGGTTAGTTAGGTTTAAGTAGTTCTAAGTTCTAGGGGACTGATGGCCTCAGATGTTAAGACCCATAGTGCTCAGAGTCATTTTAACCATTTGAACCATTTAGCAGCTTGTAGCAAACTTTACACATAATTTCAAACTTTTATGAAACTTTTTCTCGCTGACAAACCCCACAAAATGAAGAAAGGGAAAAGTTTATAGCTTGCTACATTTTCTTTGTTCATGCAGTAAAACAGCCGCATCAGCCATGGAACTTTTACTTACTGCTGACTGTATTCGGGAGAAATTTTCGCAGACGGTATCGACATACAACAATAGATGTACTACAAAAATTGTATCATTGTACGACACATACTTCAGGAGGTATGACATCATGAAAACTGAGGTGCGAGCAAAACTGCCGCATCGTCTTTCACGTTTAAAATTCTTAATTGTTGCTGCTACCTCTTTTCGCAACACATTTTATATATATACAGTAACCATACACGCTTCTGAAAGTACCTACATGTTCATATCACTGTATGATAGAGAGTTCAGGAGATATGAAATCATAAACATTGAAATGCGTGAAAGCAAAACTGCAGGGTGAAATTCGCTAAAGATATGGATGAAATATGTGTACAAATACGTATGAAATATATTAAAATATGTCAAATATATGTGAAATGTACGTATGCAGGCAACGTCGGAGCAACAACGCTCCTCCTAGACCCCTGAATCGATTTCAACCAAACTTGGTACACATGTACTTACTATCTGGAAAGAAATACTGCGAGGTTAAGAACCAGCAACCTCCTATAGTGGAGCGGGTGATAACGTAGACAGAGAAGGGGGATAAAGAGATGGGCAGACAACTAGGGGAAAAGAGGACATGGATACAGATATGATGGAGGAGGAGATGGATAGACAGAGGAGACAGTGGAGATGATCTGAGAGAGGGAGGAGGAGGAAAGAGGAGGAGTTAGACAGAAGGACGGACGAGGAGGAGAAAAAGGGAGTGAAGCAGAGGTAGAGGAGGCAGGAGGAGATGGAGGATGGTGAGTAGATGAACAGAGGGGGAAGAAACTAATGAACAGAGGGTAGAGCAGCAGATGGACAAAGAGAGTGGGGAGGAGCAATGGTTAGATGAAGGAAAGAGAAGGAGATGGATAGAGAGAGAGGGAAGAGGAGGTGGGCTAATGGTATTGGAATAAATGTATACCTGGGCAAAGCTGGGTACTCAACTTGTTGGTCTGTAATTCTGCACATCGATCTTTACACTTCTTGCGGGCAGGATTTACTTGGACTCCTTTGCAGTCATACTGGACTATTCCCTGTGCAAGAGCCGCTAGATAACTATGAGCTACGATAGGAGCGTGTTCAATATAAAATCTAACTGGAATTCCGTCAGAGGTTGTTGCTTTGTCCGCTTTAACTAGTCTTAATTATTTTTTAATCGCGAGAGTGCTAATATCGATAACGCTCATTTGTGAGTCTACGCGGAGGTCAAACATGGGGAATATAGTATTCTCTTGCGTAAGTGAGAAATTTAAAATTTCTGCTTTCTGTCTGCTGCCTTCAGTTTCCACACCAGGCTGGTCCACGAGGGACTGAATGGAAGGTTTGGATCCGTTCACTGACTTTACGCATTACCAGGACTTCTCGAGATTTTCTTATGAATCTGTCTGCTCTATTTGTTAAGCAGCTAGATTCGCCGACGATGAACACATCTTTCGCTTCATATTGTTAAAGTACTGAAGGTAATGTAGACTGCGACCAATCTCTAATCAACCACTGTATCCTTCGTTCGATCTAACGAAAAAAAAAAGACCAGCGAATCTGGGTGACTTCGTGACTACAGAAAATATCTATATTTGTTCATCCGAGAAGCTCAATCTTTACGTGTTAAAACGATTTTCCGTGTTAGGATAAAAGTGTATGATAACAAAATTTCTTTGATGTTCCAACATCTCAATGTACAATTTCATCAACTTAGGTCACAGAGTTAAAATATAGTCATCAACACAAAAACTGGACTGAATTGCAAAGTGCTTCTACAGTCACAATCTTATTGTTGTGGTGTGCCTTCGGCTTACTCTAATCTGCGAGTCGATTTGCACAGCCAGTTATTAAACAGCTTAACGTGGAATATGAACCACGATGCAAGTTTTCTTTTCTCTCTCTATTTTTTATGCAAGTTTTCTTTTCTCTCTCTCTCTCTGTAATTTTTTTTTTTTTTTTTTTTTTTTTTTTTTTTTTTTTTTTTTTTTTTTTTTTTTTTTTTGTACAAACGTCAAGCGTTACCAGATAGAGACTCCAAGCTAAATGACGGTCGCTGACTGAACCGCGAACGTGTCGTTTTGGCAGTCTCACACTTACCAGCGAAATAACTAAGGCACTCTTTCAGTTTATGTCATTCAAATGAATCAGGCACTGGAGTAACAGTTTTTCAAGACAGGTGAAACTGAAGAACAACAGAACGTGTCTCTCTTGACGGAGCGTGTGTGTGTGTGTGTCACCTTAGTAGGTCAAGGCCTGTATAATTACTGGAAGGTTGTGGAAAAGGTTGAAAATTGGTGTACGAGGTCTTTTCAAAAAATTCTGGAACATACGTAATTCCCGCCAATGGCGAGTTGGAGCGAAATACAGCTGGCATCCCTACACACACCTGTGTTTAATGTGTAACTGCCGGAAGTTTCATTGTTGTATGTCTGTTAGTTATTGTTCAGTGCTGTATTGACCAGGACGTGGTGTTGCACAGTTTGCGAATTCCGAGATGGTAGAGTCAGAAGAGCAAAGCGTCTGGCATTAAATTTTGCGTGAAACCCAAGAAAACCCTTACAGAGACACATCCAATGATGCAGAAGCCTCCGGTGATGAGTGCTTAAGTCGTACTCTGTGTTACAAATGGTTCACACGGTTTAAAAATGGTCGGACGGAAGTTATAAGATGACCCTAGTGTAGGACGCCCGTCGACGCTCGTCGCTCATGTTAGGAACGTCAACGAAGAGTGACTGTCCGAGAGATTGCAGAAGAATGTGACATTTCAGTTGGATCATGTCATGAAACCCTGACAGCATCTTGGAATGCATCGTGTTGCCTCCAAGTTCGTTCTGTAGTCCATGAGTCAAGACCAGAAAGACTTACCCCTCATAATCTGTGAAGAGCTTTTTGATCGCGCAAATGAGAACGACTTGTTACAACACAATCATATCTGAAGATGAGGCGTGGGTCTACGCTTATTATGTTGAGACCAAGGTTCAATTTTCACGATGGGTCCGGAAAGGTTCTCCAAGACCAAGAAAAAGCTCGTCAGATCAGGTCAAATGTCCAAGCCACGCTGATAGTTTTTTCGACTTACGGTAATGAAGTCGCACATTCATCCATGTTGGTGCGTGAGTATCGCACAAAAAACCAGATCACTGTGCTGCCTCGTCCCCCGTACACTCCAGACCTGACCCCTGCGAACTTTTGATTTCCAAAGTTGGAAACGTTGTTGAAAGGACGAAGATTTGCAACGACAGACGAGGTAAAAGAAAATTCGCAGACGGCGCTTCGCATAATACAGCAAGAGGCTTATCAAGACTGCTACCGGAAGTGGAAACGGCGTTGGGAGAGGTGTATCAACTGTGGACGTTCGAAGGAGATCACGCACAATAAGCAAAAGGTAAGCGGAGAAAAATTTTGTCGACGAAGTTCCGAAATTTTTTGAACAATCCTCGTATATATATTCCTGAATTTATGCTACTCTTGTAAGAAAGCTAAAATTAAGCTGTTATAATATCTTATACCCATTATGTGACGAACATTAAGACTGCAAAAATAGAAATACGGAAAAGGAATTCGTGATTTCAGTCCCCACAAAAATTCTCGAAACTGTAATTAATTTAAATGTATTTTTCCATTTTAACATTGCTGAACCCTTTCACTACTCCGTGAATGAACAATGTTTTCAGGTTATTCTCTGTCTTCACAGACGAATTTGGCTGAGTAGATACCGAAGCAAGCATTTCATGCAAGGAATCAATTTTTCTTTGCTTTCGTGATCTCACCTGGAAAAAGTAAAATAATCTTTATGTACAGAAAAGAGAACGAATATTTTGTAAAAGTTCCAAATTTTGTGTCGTGGACGGAAATAGTAACCGCAATGGAGACCCAGTTACGAACCGCATCATATTTATTATAATGGCCGCTACGTTAAAATACTTCAAGCATTAGACTTTAGCGATTACATGCCAGAAACTATGGCACATGGCGGAAATACAGCCCATTATTTGAACACAGTGCTCACACTAGGAACAGCAAGCTGTAATTTTGACTTCTGCACTACCTTAACTCAGCGCAAAAAATTAATTCAAATGGTTCAAATGGCTCTGAGCACTATGGGTCTTAACATCTGAGGTCATCGGTCCCCTAGAACTTAGAACTACTTAAACCTAACTAACCGAAGGACATCACACATATCCATGCCCGAGGCAGGATTCGAACCTGCGACCGTAGCGGTCACGCGGTTCCAGACTGAAGAGCCTAGAACCGCACAGCCACACCGGTCGGCAAAAGTAATTCCCTCGTGCACAGTAACTAAACCTGCTGCACACACAATCTCAACAAAACAATGTAAACAGGTCTCGAATGCGCGCGCGCAGCTAAACATCTGCCACACCAACTGTGAAAACCGAAAATTCCTAGGAGAACGAAATTAGGAGCAGGCAGTGACTTACAGCATCTGTCATTGCTGTGTTGAATTTTATCAAGAGATCAAAATGACTGTCAACCGGACCGATCCTTGAAACTGGACCTTTGTTTTTAGCAGGGCTGTAAAAATTAGAGATTCAGTTTCCTGTCGGTAATTTCTGTTGTATAGTATAACCTTACTTCTGCAATGAATTTTATAGTGTCGAACAATCGGTTCTGCTGCACGTGTAAAATGGCAGTGCATAATTGACATTTAAGGTACCCGTTTAAACAACAAGCCAGAAGCTTTTCGTGGGAAACTATCCTCTTGACTAGCTGACTCATAATTTATTCTACAGCACCATTCTGACTGGTATGAACTGGGAAGGATCCTGACTTGTTTGAAGTTTATTGTCTTTAGTCAAACTTGTCTGCAAGTACGAAAGGGGTACTGGATAATTGAAACTTTGAGATTGGTCATTTGGCGTGTCTGGAGAGTGAAGTTAATAAAAAAGTTACCAGCGAAAAACAATGTTCAGTGTTCAGGACGTGGTGCGGCTCACTTTTTTAGTCTTTCAGAAGTAAAGAATCTCCCTAAACATTTATGGTATATGCTTTTAAATTAATAAGACACTATTTAATTATTTCAGGTTGCTATGCGCGAGGAAAGGCAACTTCAAATAAATCAGACTGTAGCGAAGTGACTTTTCGTGGTGATTGTAAGATATCACTTACTAACTTGATCAATATACGTCGTATGTATTTGTGCCTTGCTATTGTTGAGAAATAACTGTCTGGATTTCAGTGGATAAAAATTATGTACTCTACGACTTTATAGAAAAACAGCGTCTGATAGTAATTGTACGTAACAGAGGTAGAAGCATAATTCCAAAGCAAAAAGTGCCTTAAAATGAAGATATTAACTTAAAATGTAACAGCCTACATATCATTAAAATGCTTCTGAAAGGATATGTGTGAAGTGTGGTATCGTACCGTTGTTATACTTGGACTCCGTTTAGTGAGGAAAGGAAACGACTGAATTCTTTCGAGCTGTGGCGCTGCAAGCATATTCTGGAAATCAAGTAGTCTAATAAGATCACGTAAGACGAAGTCCTTAGAAGAGTGGGGGAGAAGAGGAGTTTGTGGAACACTACTTTGTAGGGAAAAGATCGGGCTATTGTTCATTCACTGACAGTACTGACACGTGAGGGGCTCCTGATAAGACAATGGAAGGAAAACTTAAGGAAGAGCACGTTTGAAGTGCGTGGACAAAATGTCTCCATCTACATCTATATGGATACTCTGCAAATCGCACTTAAGTGCCTGGAAGAGGGTTCACTGAACTGCCTTCGCAATAATTCATTATTATTCCAATCTCCAATAGCGAGCGAAAAACACGAACACCTATATCTTTCCGTGCGAGCTCTGATTTCCCTTATTTAAATATGATGATCGTTTCTCCCTATATAGGTCGGCGTCAACAAAATATTTTCGCCTTCGAAGGAGAGAGATGGTGATTGAAAGTTCGTGAGAAGATTTCGCCGCAACGAAAAACACCTTTTTTTATTACGTCCACCCCCCAATCCTGTATCATGTCCGTGACACTCTTTCCCCGGTTTCTCGATTATACGAAACGTGCGCACCGGCCGTTGTGGCCGAGCGGTTCTAGGCGCTTCAGTCTGGGACCGCACGACCGCTACGGTCGCAGGTTCGAATCCTGCCTCGGGCATGGTTTTGTGTGATGTCCTTAGGCTGGTTAGGTTTAACTAATTCTAAGTTCTAGGGGACTGATGACCTCAGATGTTAAGTCCCATAGTGCTCAGAGCCATTTGAACCATTTTGAACGAAACGTGCTTTCCTTCCTTGAACTTTCTCGATCTACTCCGTTAACCCTACCTTGTAAGGCTGTTACACCGCGCAGCAGCACTCCAAAAGAGAACGGACAAGCGTAGTTTAGGTAGTCTCTTTAGTAGATCTGTTGCATCTTCTAAGTGTTCTGCCAATAAAACGCATTCTTTGGTTCACTACCCCACAACATTTTCTATGTGTTTCCTCTAATTCAGGTTGTTCGTAAATGTAATTCTTAGGTACACTTTGTGGTAAAAGGTATCCGGACACCCTCGAAAACATACGTTTCTCATATTAGGTTCATTTTGCTGCCACGTACTGCCAGGTACAGCTCAAAAGCGTACCGGCCGACCTCCTCTGTTGAGTGACAGGGACCGCCGACATTTGAAGAGGATCGTAATGTGTAACAGGCAGACATCTATGTTCAAATGTTCAAATGTGTGTGAAATCTTATGGGACTTAACTGCTAAGGTAATCAGTCCCTAAGCTTACACACTACTTAACCTAAATTATCCTAAGGACAAAAACACACACCCATGCCCGAGCAGAGATCTATCCAGACCATCACACAGGAATTTCAAACTGCATCAGCATCCACTGCAAATACTATGACAGTTAGACGGGAGGAGAGAAAACTTGGATTTCATGGTCAAGCGGCTGCTCATAAGCCACACATCACGCCGGTAGATGCCAAACGACGCCCCGCTTCGTGTAAGGAATGTAAACATTTTACGATTGAACGGTGGAAAAACGTTGCGTGGAGTGATGAACCACGGCACACAATGTGGCGATCCGATGGCAGGGTGTGGGTATGGCGAATGCCCGGTGAACGTCATCTGGGAGCGTGTGTAGTGCCGACAGTAAAATTCGGGGGCGATGGTGTTATGATGTGGTCGTGTTTTTCATGGAGGGGACTTGCACCCCTTATTGTTTTGCACAGGCCTACACTGATGTTTTAAGCACCTTCTCGCTTCCCACTCTTGAAGAGCAATTCGGGGATGGCGACTGCATCTTTCAAACACGATCGAGCACCTGTTCATAATGCACGGCCTGTAGCGGAGTGGTTACACGACAATAACAGCACTGTACTGAACTGGCCTGCACAGAGCCCTGACCTGAATCCTATAGAGCTCCTTTGGGATGCTTTGGAATGCCGTCTTCGTGACAGGCTTCACCGACCGACAACGATACCTCTCCTGAGTGCAGCACTCCGTGAAGAATGAGCTGCCGCTTCCCAAGAAACCTTCCAGTACCTGATTGAACGTATGCCTGCGAGAGTGGAAGCTCTCATCGAGACCAAGTGTGAGCCAGCATTACCGATGGAGGGCGCCACAAAATTGTAATTCATTTTCAGCCAGGTGTCCGGATACTTTTGACCACATAGTGCATTTCGTAGAATTTACGGCCTTTAGATTTGACTGATTTATCGTGTAACCGAAATTTAACTGATTCCTTTCAGCACTTATTTGGATGACTTCACGCTTTTCATTATTTAGCGTCAACTACCAAAGTTCGCACCATACAGATATCTTTTCTAAATAGTTTTGAAATTTGTTCGATCTTTTGATGACATTACTACACCATAAACGACAGCATCATCTGCAAACAACCTAAGATGGCTGCTTAGATTGTCTCATAAATCATTTATATAGACAAGGAACAGCAGAAGACCTATAACACTACCTGGGGGAACGCCAGAAATCATTTCTGTTTTATTCGATGTCTTTCCGTCAATTACTACGAGCTGTGACTTCTCTGACAGGAAATCAGTCGCATAACAACGCCATTTCACTACAAGCCGCTTATGTGGTACAGTGTCAGAAGCTTTCTGGGAATCTATAAAAACGGAATCACTTGAAATCCCTTGCCAAAGCAATCAACACTTCGTGTGAGTAAAGAGCTAGTTGTGTTACACAAGAACGATGTTTTTTAAATCCTTGATGACCGTGTGTCAACAGACCGTTCTCTTCGAGATGATTCATAAAGCTCGAAAGCAATATATGTTCCAAAATCCTGCTGCGAATCGACGTTAATGATATGGGCTTGTAATTTAGTGGTTTACTTCCGCTATCTTTCTTGAATGTTCAGTGTGGATACCTCGTATATTGCATTAGCATGCTCTGAAAGAACCTAACTGGACCAGAAGACTTGCATTTATTAAGTGATTTAAGTTGCTTCACTACTCTGAGTATATCTACTTCCAAGCAGCTGTTCTTGATTCGAATTCTGAAATATTTACTTCGTCTTCTTTGCTGAAGGAATTTGGGAAGGCTGTGTTTAGTAACTCTACTTTGGCAGCACTAGTATTTCCATTGCTATCGCGCAGAGAAGGCATTGATTGTGTCTTGCCACTAGCGTACTTTACAGGTTACCAGAATCTCTTTAGATACCGAAATTACGAAATTTATTCTCTGGTTGCGAATTCTTTGACATCAGCTGTTTCCGGCATAGATATACACTACTGGCCATTAAAATTGCTACACCAAGAAGAAATGCAGATGATAAACGGGTATTCATTGGACAAATATACTAGAACTGACATTTGATTACATTTTCAGGCAATTTGGGTGCATAGATCCCGAGAAATCAGTGCACAAAACAACCACCTCTGGCCGTAATAACGGCCTTGATACGCCTGGGCATTGAGTCAAACAGAGCTTGGATGGCGTGTACAGGTACAGCTGCCTATCCAGCTTCAACACGATACCACAGTTCATCAAGAGTAGTGACTGGCGTATTGTGACGAGCCAGTTGCTCGGCCACCATTGACCAGACGATTTCAGTTGGTGAGAGATCTGGAGAATGTGCTGGCCAGGGCACCAGTCGAACATTTTCTGTATCCAGAAAGACCCGTACAGGACCTACAACATGCGGTCGTGCATTATCCTGCTGAAATGTAGAGTTTCGCAGAAATCGAATGAAGGGTAGAGCCACGGGTCGTAACACATCTGAAATGTAACGTCCATTGTTCAAAGTGCCGTCAATGCGATCAAGAGGTGACGGAGACGTGTAACCAATGGCACCCCATACCATCACGCCGGGTGATACGCCAGTATGGCGATGACGAATACACGCTTCCAAAGTGCGTTCACCGCGATGTCGCCAAACACGGATGCGATCATCATGATCCTGTAAACAGAACCTGGATTCATCCGAAAAAATGATGTTTTGCTATTCGTGCACCCAGGTCGTCGTTGAGTACACCATCGCAGGCGCTCCTGTCTGTGATGCAGCGACAAGGGTAACGGCAGCTATGGTCTCCGAGCTGATAGTCCATGCTGCTGCAAACGTCGTCGTCGAACTGTTCGTGCAGATGGTTGTTGTCTTGCAAACGTGCCCATCTGTTGACTCAGTGATCGAGACGTGGCTGCACGATCCGTTACAGCCATGCGGATAACATGCCTGTCATCTCGACTGCTAGTGATACGAGGCCGTTGGGATCCAGCACGGCGTTCCGTATTACCCTTCTGAACCCACCGATTCAATATTCTTCTAACAGTAACTGGATCTCGACCAACGCGAGCAGCAATGTCGCGATACGACAAATCGCAATCGCGATAGGCTACAATCCGACCTTTATCAAAGTCGGATACGTGATGGTACGCATTTCTCGTCCTTACACGAGGCATCACAACGACGTTTCGCCAGGCAACGCCAGTCAACTGCTGTTTGTGTATGAGAAATCGGTTGGAATCTTTCTTCATGTCAGCACGTTGGTGTCGCCACCGGTGCCAACCTTGTGTGAATGCTCTGAAAAGCTAATCATTTGCATATCACAGCATCTTCTTCCCGTCTGTTAAATTACTCGTGTGTAGCAATTCATCTTCATCGTATAGCAATTTTAATGGCCAGTAGTGTATTACCTATCAGTGATACATGAAAATCTGTGCCGCACCGTGACCCGAACCCGGATTTCCTGCTTATGGCGAGCGGTTACCTTAACTACTTCGGCTACTCGTGCACGCTCTTGGGGCCAACCCAAACTTCCACATACAACACTGTATACATTCCCTACGCTCGCACGAATGAGATTACGTGTTCAACGTTATTATCGTTACTTTTCCCGTCTATGACTGTAAAATAAGAAAATAAAAAAAAAATAAAAGACACGAGCTACAACTCGCATGCAGATACGAAGAGGAAAGCAGTGAAGACCCGCAATTTGGCGGCGACCAGTCCTCAGATTCAGCGCTGAAGGAGGACGTGTACTGGCGAAAATAATTTTTATTCAAGACCAATTAACTGTTTATAACTCCGGCATGAAATTCCTCGTCATAAATTCCAAAATAAATAAATTTCACAGTACTAGAAATAAGCTTCCAACCAATTGACAAAAAAATTCTTGTTCTCAGTGGTTTGAGCACCATATTTTCGACGAACGTTTTCTTCACCTTTTTCGTTCACGTTCCCCTCCTCAATTCCTGCCCAGCTGAGCTAGTGCTTCTCTCTCAACGATCTCGATGTTCATGTGATGATGCAGCCATATGTCCTCCCCTATAGGCTCAAAAATGAAACATGTGACATGCATAATCAAATATACTGATTTCAGTAGGTGTACAGGAACAAAGATACGCGAAAAATACTATGATCACTCCACGCAATCCGAGGAATCCACGATGAAAGCAAAGATATTCACACAATTTTTTTTCTTTTGTACGTTCGATAGCTTCACTTTTATACTGGGTGGTAACAATTAAACTTTCGGTACGTGCCGGCCGCAGTGACCGAGCGGTTCTAGGCACTTCAGTCCGAAGCGCTGCTGCTACGGTCACAGGTTCGAATCCTGCCTCGGGCATGGATGTGTGTGATGTCCTTAGATTAGTTAGGTTTAAGTAGTTCTCAGTCTAGGGGACTGATGACCTCAGATGTTACGTCCCATAGTGCTTAGAGCCGTTTTTTTTCGCTACTTGAGACGGCCCCCATGAAAAACGAGTGATCACAGGGCAATGAAACTTTGAAGAAAGATTTGTAAGAACATGAGGAAGGTATAAACCATTGAAAGAAAAACATTTTAATTTTCACACGAGAGGGTAACATTTGTTAACTGCGTACCACGTTTACATTCCAGGTTACAACCGTATCTGAATGCGACGACTATCTGTATACGCGACGGCCTGGAACCGCACTATGGATTGCTCTACTGCTGCCCAAACATGTCAGGTGGGATGTGGGCTGCGTCCCTCGCTACGCTCATCTTAAACCTCCAAAGTGTGTTCGTGACCCGTGTCTCACCCTTGGCGACAGTAACTTCAACAATTTGTGGCGTAACTGGCCGTCGGTCTCTCCCAGGAGCAATTCTCAAATCGCCAGTTAATTTGAACTTCTGAATCATTTTTTCAACACCCGCGCGGAAAGTGACTTTCTCCGTATTCCTTTGATCAGTTGAGGCAAGCAAAGAGCGGCAGCGTTAATGCTGTTGTTTTGATAAAACAGTCTTACGAGCTAAGTCCTGCTCACTTTGTCCAGACCCACGTTGACTGTCTTCGATAGTAATGCACACTGGTGCTTGTATTTCAATACTTCGTCGCCGTACAAGTACCGGCTCCTAACGGCCAGTGATGACACTAACATTGCTAACAACGCAAATCCTCCAGCGCACAATCTGAACATCATTTCTATAAAATTGGCTTCCCATACCATAAATAATTTTCCGTCTACACTGGCTCAAGTAGTGAAAGTCTAGTTATAACCAATCAGTGTATGGGTAGTTCCGCTGAATAGGTCAGGAGACCATTAGACCCAGGAGGCGGCTACACGGGTAGCAGGTGCTGTGTGGCGTGGACTGGGCGGTTTTCTAGGTTAGAGGGTCTTGGGAAAACACAAAAAGGGCTTCAGTCACAAACGGTGCAGAGCGAACAGAGGAAGAACGTAGATTCAGGAACCATCGGTATAACAACTGTAAAGAGTCGTACCTGTGTTGGCTCTAATAGAAATCGTTATAGGCACTGAAAGCTGGCTAAAGCCGGAGATTTTTGTGAAGAACCTAACGGTGTTCCGAAAGGATAGGCTAAACACGGTTGGTGGTGGCGTGTTTGTTGCTGTTAGAAGTAGTTTATCTTGTCGCAAAATTGAAATAGATAGTTCCTGTGAGTTAAAATGGGCCGAGGAATAAATAATTGGATCCTTTTACCGACCTCCCAATTCAGATGATACAATTGCTGAAAGGTTCAAAGAAACTGAGTTCGATTTCAAACACGTACCAGTCTATACGGCTATAGTTGGTAGTGACTTTAATTTACCCTCTATATGTATGCATGAAATATCACCCGAAATTGTGCTAAACGCATTCTCTGAAAATTATTTCGAGCAGTTAGTTCATGACCCACCGCGAATAGTAAACGGTTGTTGACCTCTTAGCAACAAATAATCCTGAGCTAATAACGAGCATCAAAACGGATACAGGGATTAGTGCCCACAGGGTTATCGTAGCGAGACTGAATGTTGTAACCCCCAAATCCTCCAAACCTAAACGAAAACTATACCTTTTCAAAAAAGCAGATAAAAATTCACTTGACGCCTTCCTGAGAGACAATCTCCACTCCTTGCAAATTAACAATATAACTGTGCACCAGGCGTGGCTTGAATTCAAAGAAATAGTATCGGCAGCAGTTGAAAGATTTATACCATATAAATTAACAAGCGACGGAGAGTATCCTTCTTGGTACACAAAACGGGTCAGAACACTGTTGGAGAAACAACGAAACAAACATGCCTAATTTAAACAAACGCAAAATCCCCAAGATTAGTGATTTTTTACAGAAGCTCGAAATTTAGAGCGCACTTCAATGCGAGATGTTTATAACAGTTTCCACAACGAAGCTTGATCTCGAAATCTGGCAGAAAATCCAAAGAGATTCTGGTCGTACGTGAAGTATGTTAGCGGCAAGAAACAATCAATCCCTTCTCTGCGCGATAGCAATGGAGATACTATCGAAGACAGTGCTGCCAAAGCAGAGTTACTAAACACAGCCTTCCAAAGTGCCTTTACAAAAGAAGACGAAGTAAATATTATAGAATTCGAATCAGGAACAGCTGCCAACATGAGTAACGTAGAAGTAAATATCCTAGGAGTAGTGAAGCAACTTAAATCACTTAATAAAAGCAAGTCTTCTGGTCCAGACTGTATACTAATTAGGTTCCTTACCGAATATGCTGATGTATTAGCTCCATACTTAACAGTCATATACAAACGTTCGCTCGCCGAAAGATCCGTACCCAAAGACTGGAAAATTGCACAGGTCACACCATTATTCAAGAAAGGTAATAGGAGTATTCCACTTAATTACAGCCTCATATCATTAACATCTATATGCAGCAGGTTTTTAGTATATTGTGTTCCTACACTATGAATTACCTCGAAGAAAACGGTCTATTGACACACAGTCAACATGGATTATAAAATATCGTTCTTGTGAAACACAACTAGCTCTTTATTCGCATGAAGTGTTGAGTGCTATAGACAACGGCTTTCAGATCAATTCCGTATTTCTGGATTTCCGGAAGGCTTTTGACACTGTACCACACAAACGGCTTGTAGTGAAATTGCATGCTTATGGAATACCGTCTCAGTTATGTGACTGAATTTGTGATTTCCTGTCAGAAAGGTCACAGTTCGTAGTAATAGACGGAAAGTCATCGAGTAAAACAGAGGATTTCCTGGCGCACCCCAAGGTAGTGTTATAGGCCCTCTGAGCAGTCCTCTTAGGTTGTTTGCAGATGACACTGTCGTTTGTCAACTAATGAAGTCATCAGAAGATCAAAAGAAATTGCAAAACGATTTAGAAAAGCTATCTGTATGGTGAGAAAATTGGCAATTGACCCTAAATAACGAAAAGTGTGAAGTCATCCACATGAGTGCTAAAAGGAATCCGTTAAACTTCGATTACACGATAAATCATCCAAATCTAAAGGCCGTAAATACCTAGAAATAACAATTCCGAACAAGTTAAATTGGAAGGAACATACAAAAAATGTTGTGGGGAAGGCTAACCAAAGACTGTATTTTATTGGCAGGACACTGAGAAAATGTAACAGACCTACTAAGGAGACTGCCTACACTACGCCTGTCCGCCCTCTCTGCGCGGTGTGGGATCCTTACCAGCTAGGACTTACGGAGTACATCGTAAAAGTTCAAAGAAGTGCAGCACATTTTGTATCATTGCGAAATAGGGGGGGGGGGGGGAGTGTCACTAAAATGATACAGGATTAGGGGTGGACACCATTAAAACAAAGGCTTTTTTATCGTTGCGGCGGAATCTTCTCACAAAACTCCCATCAGCAACTTTCTCCTCCAAATGCGGAAATATTTTGGTTCAAATGGCTCTGAGTACTATGGGACTTGACTTCTGAGGTCATCAGTCCCCTAGAACCCAGAACTACTTAAACCTAACTAACCTAAGGACATCACACACATCCATGTCCGAGGCAGGATTCGAACCTGCGACCGTAGAGGTCGCGCGGTTCCAGACTGTAGAGCCTAGAACCGCTCGGCCACTCTAGGAAATATTTTGTTGACACCGAACTACACAGGGAGAAACAACCACCATGATAAAATAAGGGAAATCTGAGATCTTGAGGAAAGATATAGGTGTTCGTTCTTTCCCCGCGCTATACGAGTTTCTAACAATAGAGAATTGTGAAGGTGGTTCGATGAACCCTTTGCCGGGTACTTAAATGTGATTTGCAGAGTATCCATGTATATGTAGATTTTGTTGTGTCTAGTAAAAATAGCTGCGGAAATGGGTGGTCAATAAAATAGTTTATCACAATCACGGATTAAAATTTTTTCTAGATTTATATTAGTCATAAACGTGGTACGGAGCCCACTTGGATAGGTGCGTGCGTTAACACGACGCTTTCGGGATTCTGGGAGGTGCCGGCCCCGGATCCAATTCACCCGGCGGATTGACGAGGACTGCGTGTGTGCCGGCCAGACTGTATTTGGTTTAGTCGGTTTCCCACATCCGGATAGGTGAATACTGGCCTGGTATACTCGTCCCGCCTCAGTAACACTATCTGGGAACATTTCAAAATATTCTCACACTTTCACATGGCATAACACTAGACGCGGTTAGGTAAACTTCGCAAATTGCCTCCTGGGAGGGGAGGGGAATGGCTATAAGAAGGGCATTCGGCCATCCTCTACGACTGTCATTGCCAAATTCAGGTTGACAAGCCGACCACGTGGAAATGAGGTAAGGTCAGGAAAAAGAAGAAGATAAAAGGTGATACAGAGTTCATTATACACGGAGGTGAAATAAGTCATGGAATTCCTTCTAACATCGTGTTGGACCTCCTACGTCCTAGCGTTATGCAGCCACTCGACGCGGCATGGACTCAACGAGCCGTGGGAAGTCCCGTGCAGAAATATTGAGCCATGACTCCTCTACAGTCGTCCATAATTGCGAAAGTGTTGCCGGTGCAAGATTTTGCTCACGAACTGACTACTCGATTATATCCCATAAATGTTCGGTAGGATTCATGTCGGGCGATCTGGCTGGCCAAATCATTCGCTCGAATTGTCGAGAATGTTCTTCAAACCTATCGCGAACAATTGTGGCCCGGTGATGGTTCAAATGGCTCTGAGCACTATGGGACTCAACTGCTGTGGTCATAAGTCCCCTAGAACTTATAACTACTTAAACCTAACTAACCTAAGGACATCACACACATCCACGCCCGAGGCAGGATTCGAACCTGCGACCGTAGCGGTCGTGCGGTTCCAGACTGTAGCGCCTTTAACCGCTCGGCCACTCCGGCCGGCGTGGCCCGGTGACATGGCGCTTTGTCATCTATACAAGCCCATCGCTGTTTGGGAACATGATGTCCGTGAATGGCTGCAAATGGTCTCCAACTCGCCGAGCATAACCATTCTAGTCAACTATGGGTTCAGTTGGACCACAGGACCCAATTCATTTCACGTAAACGCAGCCCAAACTATTGTGGAGCAACCCCCAGTTTTCACAGTGTCTTGTTGACACCTTGGGTCCATGGCTTCGTTGGTTCTGCGCCACAATCGAAAGCTGCCATCAGCTCTCACCAGCTGAAATCTGGACTCATCCGACCGGGCCACGGTTTTCCAGTCGTCTGGAATTCGCGAGTCCAGTTGAGGCGCTGCAGTCTACTATTGACACTGTCAAATCCAGATTAACGTGGCGACCCAGTGAAGATACGGGAAAAAGAACAGGAAGAAATAGAGGATAATGCTGCTCCACTGTTAGTTATAAGGCATTTGTCAGCAAGCAGTGATCAAAAAGTTCCTACAGACGTCCCATATCGCCATTCATTGTAGGAATAGATGGCTTAAAAATCTGATGTACATTGTATAATTGTGCATGCAATAATCTAGAGTAACGTAATATGTGCAGGAGAAGTAACAGACAATTATGTTTTTTTTTTTTTCATAAACAGAAAGCATCACGGCATCAGCTCTTGCAAGTGTTCAACTCTGTGTACCGGTGAAACGTTCAGCTCTTTCTAGCCACCACATCACACAGTTTCAGATTACTGCAAGACTTTCAGCAAAAGGATCTGCATATTCGTGTCATCAAGTTCTGATTGAGAAAAAGAGGATAATTATACAGTAAGCTGCGCCGTCATCTTCCAGTTAGATAAAGGCGATATGTATCGTGGGATGTTATCATTCTGCCAAGTTTCGCTCGTTTGCGGATAAAAGAATAAAAATGCCACGAGAGAGACAGTATGTCAAAGATTAAGAGTAACGGTGAGAAGTACGCTACATGGGCCGTTATTAAGGGCAAGGAAAATTAGGGTGTTTTCGCCACACATGGCGTAGGCCGCAGTTATTCGGGCGTAATATTAGTGATCAATACTGCAGAAAGCGGCGGTCGCGGTGCTGAATAATGGAAGCGATCAAGCAGGTGACCCAACGGCGGGCCAGGTATGTACACTTCTCACGATGAATATCGCAGGCCTCATCGCCTATTCCGGAGCTTTGTCCCTGTCCGCGGCGCCGGGTTTTACGTTGTATTCCCGACGCCAGCTCATTAATTTGACACGGCTGCCCCTCCCAATTAGTGATGCTATATTCCCTAACTGGCGGCCTGTTACAACGAATTGCAGTACTGTAACAAGACATTGATTGCTTCCTAAGCTGAGGTAACGCAACACTTTTTTTCTTTTAGCTGTAAAGCCTAAACTGCATTAAAGGCCTAACACGTATTTTTCATGGCAGCTATAAATACATTCAAGATAAGACCCATGCGCTCAGCAGACATCATTTCCAGTACATAGGGCATACCAGAAATAATTTTACAAACTTTGAGGGCGAATAACTCACATGAAACAAGAAAAAATATCAGTAAGAACATACGACCGGAATTTCTTAATTTATGAAAGAACAAAGATCTCAAGTCAAGTAGTGATAACAAATGTTCAGAATATTCTCCGCTCATTTCTTAATATGTTTGCACTCGCCGAATAGTGGTGTGTCGCACACTTTCAAATACTTTTCGTTCGGTTATTGTACTTACAATTATTTTTTTCAAAACGTTCAGACACAGCGAAGATAACAAAGTTCACAAACTGCGAAAAAAATGTTCTCTCAGATATATTTACATTTAAACAAGAAACATTTTGGGGCAATGTATTCATACTATTTATTCACACAGCGCGGAGATAAGAAGAAAAAAGATAATTAAGAGAAACCACAAAGCCCATCCTAATTAAACATGCGCAAATGGCTTGTGCCACACCAAATAAACATTTTGCAAGTCAACGTTCATATTTAAGAAAACAGAAATTATGTTCCAGGGAAGTTCAATCTGATTCCTTCCTTCTACATTTACATCTACATGATTACTCCGCAATTCACATTTAAGTGCTTGGCAGAGGGTTCATGGAACCACAATCATACTATCTCCCTACCATTCCACTCCCGAACAGCGCGCGGGAAAAACGAACACCTAAACCTTTCTGTTCGAGCTCTGATTTCTCTTATTTTATTTTGATGATCATTCCTACCTATGTAGGTTGGGCTCAACAAAACATTTTCGCATTCGGAAGAGAAAGTTGGTGACTGAAATTTCGTAAATAGATCTCGCCGCGACGAAAAACGTCTTTGCTTTAATGACTTCCATCCCAACTCGCGTATCATATCTGCCACACTCTCTCCCCTATTACGCGATAACACAAAACGAGCTGCCCTTTTTTGCACCCTTTCGATGTACTCCGTCAATCCCACCTGGTAAGGATCCCACAGCACGCTATGTATCGTAATTTCCAGCTGTTCTAGTAGATCCAGATTTTTGCCTTTATCCTGTCTAAGTAAAATAACGAGATCCTGATCTATTCCCGACATGGGGCGTCCCGTTTCCCAAATATGCGTGGCTACAGCTGACTTTTCGAAATTATTAAGCCGGAAAGCATCATTTACATAGACAGGACAAAGGCAAAAAGCTGGATCTACTAGAACAGCTGGAAATAACGATACATAGCGTGGATAATCAGAACACACTGAATGAACAGCTAACTGGTGATACAAATAACTTTTTCAAACATTTCACTGGTTTCTTTTAGTAACTACATTTTTAGCAATTGGCAGGATACCATCAATTCATGAGGTCCTTGGAACATGTATACGTTATCTGTTTGTATAGACATCTCTGTGACTTCCTTGTTTACTTGCGCGTGAGCTCACTCGCGTTTCAGTGTCGTCTTTGGCTACGTGGTGTGTGGTATCAACGAAGACGCACGGGCAGTTTACGACGATAGAGGAGAGAGCCATGTGGTTAGATGTTGAACACCATAGGCGACACCATTTTAGAGTTTTTTATATTTTGACGACTATGTGGAGATGCACCTTGGAAGACACGGTTGCAACAAGGGAAGTAGCCACGATGTTTTAATTTTATTATCGATTTTATTGTGCCTGGTGCATGTTCCATTTTAGAGAGTTTTATCAGGTTCTTTTACCTTTTTATTATTCTGATGATGGAAGCTTGACTTCCGAAACGCGTCAATCTTAGTGTTTTACACTATAAACAAGTGGTTGAGCCGATATATTTTTTAACGTTGTAATAACAAATCGAAATTTCGCGCCGTTATCCTGTAAGTTGGTAAGCGTGCTACAAACAGCGTGCAGAATGGCCTGTAGGTGGCAGCATAGTGCAGATGCACACATACCGTCGCAGTATCAGTATAAAGATGGCCGCCCCACTTGCGACTTGCACCAGCGAAGAACAGCGTTGTGTTATTCGGTTTTTGTGTAGTGAAGGTGTGAAACCTATTGAAATTCATCGACGAACGAAAGTTCAGTACGGTGATGCATGTTTGTCACAGCAGCAAGTCTACGAATGGACTAGGACGTTCGCAAATGGTGTGACTTCAGTGGAAGATGCTACTCGTCCAGGTCAGGCACAACGAGTTGTGACTCCACAGAACATGCAGCAGTTGAAGCTATAGTGAAGGAAAACCGCAGAGTGACACTGAATGACATTGCAGCATGTTTACAGATTAGTCATGGGTCGCCACATCGCATTGTGCATGATGTGCTCCAGTTTCACAAAGTGTCTGCAAGATGGGTGCCACAGCAGCTGACTCCTGAAATGAGACAACGACGTGTTGATGCTTGTGAAGAACTTGTTCGGGGCCTTGAACGAGAAAGTGATGGCTTCCTTGCAAGAATTGTTACTGGGGACGAAACCTGTATTCACTGCCACCAACCGGAAGAGAAGAGATAGAGCAAGTAATGGCGCCATTCTTCATCACCAGGCCTTGCCCCAAGTGATTTCCGTATGTTTGGACCACTCAAAGACGCAATGGAAGGAAAGCAGTTCCGTTCTGATGAAGAGGTACGCCACGGGGTGCATGAGTGGTTGCGCGGACTATCAAACGATTTTTTTTCTAAAGGAATTTATGCACTTTGTAAGCGCTGGAGGACTTGCATTGAGCGTGGGGGAGATTATGTTGAAAAGTGATACAACTTTGTACCTCTTCTGCACAATAAAAAATATTTAAAAAATACTTAATGTTTTCATTTGGCTCACCCTCGTATTAGCCAGTTTCTTAATCGCATATGGTGACACAACCTTTCGAATAGAACTACGGATTACGGTATCAACTTAAGCGTACGTGAGACACAAACTTGTATCATACATTCTTACTGTTCGCATGTCACGCATCAGCTCCCATTTTGCTGCGCATCTAACGCACCAGAGAGGAAGTTCTACTTAACCACGGCCTTGGGAATATTACTCAGATGACGCACTTTTAGTTTCTAACGGAGTATACACTCTGCGAAAGTCTGTGACAAGTTAGAACTATATCCCGGGTAGAAACTCGAACCGCTGTTTTTCACGAGTTGTGAGTCGGGACATGGGAAGTAGTAGTGCAGCGCAAGCAGTAGCGCCCAGATTATGAAGGGCAGCAATCAGAGCTCGACTCCCGATCCCGCATGTATTTCCCCGTGAAAAATATTCCTTGCGGCGTTTAATCACCTAACGAATAACAATATTTATATGATAAACGTCTCCTCTAGACTTTTCCATCCATTGTCGTCTTCGGGGATACGTATCCTGCATACTGTACTTTATAATGGTAGCTTCAGGTTGTCGTCTTAACTTAGATGTTCTTTTGGAATACAAAAAAGCACTTCCTTGGTCCGCCTATCGTCCACTCACGTGGTTAATGTTCTGCCCATCTAAATTTCATTTTAATTACTCACAATTACATCTTCCACTCTAGTCTGTACCCTGAAACCATTACCGTTCTCCCAATTATTCCCAGTATGTATCTCTCCGTCACTCACTGATGTCAATCAAGTTCATTTCTCATTCCCAGAATGGAAAATTGGTAGTAATCACTAATTGTAAGCTTTTAGTTTCAAAATTTTATTGGGGAAATACTATTTAGTTTAACAAAAGTATGCCATCTCACTTTTACTCTTTCTTTCATTTCTTTTGCTGCCTAGCAAGTCTTAGAAGTGAACACCTGTCGTCATTAATAAATTCTATGTGTAAGTGTTTTACTGGTTTTGAAAATCGGTAAGTAAAAGCCTTGACAAGACAATTTTCACTGAATGAAGGGGTATTTTCAGATCTTTAAATCTCAGCCAAATAAATTTTTTTGGGATCCGTGAAGACCTTACACTATAGGCGATATTCTGTGGAATGACTTTTGTCTAGTATCCACCGTTATCAATAAAAGACGCAAGGTTAGCAATTCCAATCGCCACAACTCGCAAGTGTTAAAGTAGGTTTTAGATTACGGTGGCAATGAAAGTAAAAGTAATGAAGCGAATGAACGTGGAGGATGACTTACAAAGTGCATTGGCTCATACCAAATCGAAAATTTAAAAAAAATCAATCAGAAACAAACATGAACTGCCTCATGGACTCATTATTCCTTGCTTAATTCAAGATCCCCAAAAATAACTGAATTTTAAGTATAATTGTTTACCCCTCACCTGTTAAGAATTAGATGTGATAATATACCCCTCCCTTGTAGCTTAGTTAGGTCCTAAACTTAGCTCGATTTATTGGCTCATTTCTGATTCCGCCCAGGCTCAGGTTTGGAACCATTTAACGAACAGCTGATGAATGACTAATATTGAATGCCATATTCCGAAACTCCTTGTTAATAGAAACACAGCGTGACAAACAACTATGGATACACATTGTTGTCCTTTCCAGACAATAGCCATGTGGCTAATGGCGTGTATGAAATTTTTGTTACCGGTACAGCGTTTAATCAGTGGCGAGGTTATGTACGTGTTTCTGGTACAGTGGAGGCTGAATATATATTTTTCTTTTTGTTACTGAATCACCGTGAATAGCAGAAGCCTATTTTCTAAGGGAGTTTATCTGTCAAGCAACTGAATCTCTAGGAATTCCAAGAACGCTGTAATGGAATTCTGGTTGGCCCATTCATCAGAACACTCCTGCGAATTCGTCTGGTTTTCTAAAAACATTGTGGCAATGTTCCTTGGTTTGTGGATAAGAGCAAAGAGAAGACGCACTTAGTAACTGGTGGCACATTGTGGAAATAGCGCCATTGTCTGCTCTGCGTTCGTTAGCACCTGACTCCAAAAATCGAAGTCTGAACCCAGATTAGGGATAACGGCAACAGATCATAACTGTATTTCCACAGAATTTCATTGGTGTCACAATGTAATCAAATAAATATTGTTCATTCATTAATCACTTAGTTTACATATCCTCATCTGAGTGTAAACAAGGCTTCAAAAGTGTTGAACTAATCATCATTCTTAATGTCTGCATTATTTTATTACCATTGTTATTGTTATTATTATTCCATATTATTATTGAGTTTTATGTAATAACTAATTAACATTATTCTTAATTCCTCCACTATTTTATAATTACTAATGTTACTGTTATTATTAGTTTATTATTGTCAAATATTATTTTCATTAATAATGTAAATTGTTATTGTGATTGTTATACAACATTTTTTGGTATGTATTGTTCCTGGTCAGATGTAAGAAAGGGCCTTTAGGCTCTAATCTGGTCGCCTGCATCTCGTGGTCGTGCGGTAGCGTTCTCGCTTCCCACGCCCGGGTTCCCGGGTTCGATTCCCGGCGGGGTCGGGGATTTTCTCTGCCTCGTGATGGCTGGGTGTTGTGTGCTGTCCTTAGGTTAGTTAGGTTTAAGTAGTTCTAAGTTCTAGGGGACTGATGACCATAGCTGTTAAGTCCCATAGTGCTCAGAGCCATTTGAACCATCTAATCTGGTCATGATAAACAAACAATAAACAAATAAATAAAACATGGACTTTCACTCACCACCCTATAAATACTTCAAACCATATGTAACGTCATTTTGTTTCACATTGTTAAAAGTAGCGCATCGATAAATGTAAAGTAATTTCGTCACGCGTGGACAGCGTCCTTTTTTTTGGGGGGGGGGGGGGTAGAATGGACAGTGAATATGTTAATATGTTGCATAAGTTCTCCATCTTCTTTAAATCAGCTGCGCTGGAATTGACGACAGGATCTCTGATACTGGGCTTCACAGTCGTGTTCAGAGTCAATCAAGAATTCTTGCAACATCTAATGAAATTCTTCTTCATCAACTGAAAACACTAAGCCAAATACCACGCATTGACATCCATATTCATGTCTATGATCTGTTAAATGGAGGGTCCATTTATAACGAACTCCCTGAGGATATTAAGAAGAAGTGGGCTTGTATTAACGTTCAAAATGAAAAAGGTAAAGCCTGTTTCGCATGGTCACTCGTTGCTTGCGAAAGAAAAATTAAACAGCATCTGAGGCGCACATCTCGATACGGAATAGATCTTAACATTCGTGGATGTTATAGGAGCGTTATTCGGAAAGTAAGGAACGATCGGTCGTGAAATGGAAACCACAGTGAAAATTCGACGAAGTTTTGCACAGTTGTGTTTGGCAGTGTCTCTAGTATGCCCGTCGATCGCATTACGTCGTTCCTTTTAGTTCTGAGTACACAGAGACCACATAAAGATGCCTAGAACAACAGTGTCTCCCGCCAAGTACGAGAACCTGGTGACAAATTTCGCCTGAAGCTATGCATCCAACATTACAAACTTCGTGCGTTTTCTTCTTCAAGACAATTCTCGGCCACATCCCGCAGGGGCAATGAAGATGCTCCTGCATCGTTTTCAATTGGAAATGTTTGATTACCCACAATACAGCCCGTAATTGTCTCCCTCTGAGTTTCATATCTGCTCACATGAACCACTGGCTATGAAGACAACATTTTCGCACAGACAACGTGCTGTAGGCCAGCGTAGAGAATTGGCGGAAAGCACTGGCGGCTGCGTTCTATAACTAGGGTATAGGAAAGTTGGTACAACGCTACGACAAATGTCTAATTCGGATCGGCGACTATGGAGATAAGTAGCTGGAAGTTGTAGATAACTGTTGCAAAGGAAACAGTTTTGATTTTCACTGTGGTTTCCATTTCGCGACCTATCGTTCCTTACTTTCCGAATAGCCTTCGTAACTTTGATAGTATCGAGTTCTCCATGAAGATTCAGGACATACCAAAATTTGAGGCACAAAATCCCGGAATATCGGTTCACGTTTATGGCCTGAAGAAGAAGCAGAAAAGCAAGCCAGGTGAGTACGACAAGCATACTAGAGTTGGACCACTCAATTTCTCGAAATATGTATGCGAGCATGATCTTCATACATACGTACTGCTGTTCTCTGAAGGTGATAATCAGCATTACATATGGATCAAAGACATGTTCCGCCTCCTTTCCAGACAACTGTCGAAACATAAACATAAGAAACACATTTGATTCAGGTGTCTAAATAACTTCTCAGAAGAAAAGTATTTAAAAAGACATCTGACGGACTGTAAATCCAACGAACCAGTGCGTGTTGTTATGCCTACAGAAGAAAACAAGTTCATTAAACTCAAGTACGCTCACGACAAGGAACGATGTCCGCTTGTTGTCTATGCAGACTTCGAATGTCGCCTTGTCCCTATCACTCACTGTGAAGGGAACCCCTTGGTCTCGCATACCACCTTCATGCAAAAACATGTACCATATGCGGCAGTGTACCAAATTTCATGTTCATATGATTCAAGCCTTAACCACTATGAATCATATGCCGGAGATAATGCTGCGGTTTGGTTGCTCACTAAGCTTGAAAAACTCTCATGGGGTGCTGATAGGCTTTACAGCACCAACATCCCATGACCAATCGGAGGAGGATAAAAAATTATGCAATGATGCGCTCAACTGACATATTTGTGGGCTGCCGTTAGATAGAAAGGCTGAAATTCTGTGTAGAGATCATTGTCATCTTATGGGGAAGTTCCGTGGTGCACCTCACAAAGCATTCAATTTGAAGTATCAGTTACCACGACACATAACCGTTTTCTTCCATAATTTATGGGTGGGTATGATGCTCACTTTCTAGTTGAGCAATTGGTTAATTTCGGTTGGGAGAAAAATCAGGTCAGAGTCCTGCCTGAGAGTGTTGAGAAGTACACTCCTGGAAATGGAAAAAAGAACACATTGACACCGGTGTGTCAGACCCACCATACTTGCTCCGGACACTGCGAGAGGGCTGTACAAGCAATGATCACACGCACGGCACAGCGGACACACCAGGAACCGCGGTGTTGGCCGTCGAATGGCGCTAGCTGCGCAGCATTTGTGCACCGCCGCCGTCAGTGTCAGCCAGTTTGCCGTGGCATACGGAGCTCCATCGTAGTCTTTAACACTGGTAGCATGCCGCGACAGCGTGGACGTGAACCGTATGTGCAGTTGACGGACTTTGAGCGAGGGCGTATAGTGGGCATGCTGGAGGCCGAGTGGACGTACCGCCGAATTGCTCAACACGTGGGGCGTGAGGTCTCCACAGTACATCGATGTTGTCGCCAGTGGTCGGCGGAAGGTGCACGTGCCCGTCGACCTGGGACCGGACCGCAGCGACGCACGGATGCACGCCAAGACCGTAGGATCCTACGCAGTGCCGTAGGGGACCGCACCGCCACTTCCCAGCAAATTAGGGACACTGTTGCTCCTGGGGTATCGGCGAGGACCATTCGCAACCGTCTCCATGAAGCTGGGTTACGGTCCCGCACACCGTTAGGCCGTCTTCCGCTCACGCCCCAACATCGTGCAGCCCGCCTCCAGTGGTGTCGCGACAGGCGTGAATGGAGGGACGAATGGAGACGTGTCGTCTTCAGCGATGAGAGTCGCTTCTGCCTTGGTGCCAATGATGGTCGTATGCGTGTTTGGCGCCGTGCAGGTGAGCGCCACAATCAGGACTGCATACGACCGAGGCACACAGGGCCAACACCCGGCATCATGGTGTGGGGAGCGGTCTCCTACACTGGCCGTACACCACTGGTGATCGTCGAGGGGACACTGAATAGTGCACGGTACATCCAAACCGTCATCGAACCCATCGTTCTACCATTCCTAGACCTGCAAGGGAACTTGCTGTTCCAACAGGACAATGCACGTCCGCATGTATCCCGTGCCACCCAACGTGCTCTAGAAGGTGTAAGTCAACTACCCTGGCCAGCAAGATCTCCGGATCTGTCCCCCATTGAGCATGTTTGGGACTGGATGAAGCGTCGTCTCACGCGGTCTGCACGTCCAGCACGAACGCTGGTCCAACTGAGGCGCCGGGTGGAAATGGCATGGTTAGCCGTTCCACAGGACTACATCCAGCATCTCTACGATCGTCTCCATGGGAGAATAGCAGCCTGCATTGCTGCGAAAGGTGGATATACACTGTACGAGTGCCGACATTGTGCATGCTCTGTTGCCTGCGTCTATGTGCCTGTGGTTCTGTCAGTGTGATCATGTGATGTATCTGACCCCAGGAATGTGTCAATAAAGTTTCCTCTTCCTGGGACAATGAATTCACGGTGTTCTTATTTCAATTTCCAGGAGTGTATATTTCATTCTCCAGACGAATGACATCAAAAATTAAGCTCCGCTTCCTTGACACACTATGTTCTATGCAGGCACCACTCCAGAAACTCATTGAAACTCTACCTCGGAAGGATTTGCATGTGACCCGATCTGCTTACTCCGAGAAGGAAAAGTTTCAGCTTGCGACTAGGAAAGGAGTATTCTCTTTTGAATATAGCAAGGCGAAAGTCGACGAGATCAGGCTACCCGGCATATCTGCATTTACTAGTTCTCTCACAGGCGATGTCATAACTAGTGCATGCCATGAATCTCTGGCGGAAATTCAACATTACAAATTTGGTTGGGTACGCAAGACTATACATGGAAACTGATGTGCACTTGCTTGCGGATGTTTTTGAAAAGTTCTGGAGTGTATACAGGGTGTTACAAAAGGGTACGGCCAAACTTTTAGGAAACATTCCTCACACACAATGAAAGAAAATATGTTATGTGGACATGTGTCCGGAAACGCTTACTTTCCATGTTAGAGCTCATTTTATTACTTCTCTTCAATTCACATTAATCATGGAATGGAAACACACAGCAACAGAACGTACCAGCGTGACTTCAAACACTTTGTTACAGGAAATGTTCAAAATGTGCTCCGCTGGCGAGGATACATGCATCCACCTTCCGTCGCATGGAATCCCCGATGCGCTGATGCAACCCTGGAGAATGGTGTATTGTATCACAGCCGTCCACAATACGAGCACGAAGAGTCTCTACATTTGGTACTGGGGTTGCATAGACAAGAGCTTTCAAATGCCCCCATAAATGAAAGTCAAGAGGGTTGAGGTCAGGAGAGCGTGGAGGCCATGGAATTGGTCCGCCTCTACCAATCCATCGGTCGCCGAATCTGTTGTTGAGAAGCGTGCAGGAGCTCCATCGTGCATGAACCACATGTTGTGTCGTACTTGTAAAGGCACATGTTCTAGCAGCACAGGTAGAGTATCCCCTTTGAAATCATGATAACGTGCTCCATTGAGCGTAGGTGGAAGAACATGGGGCGCAATCAAGACATCACCAACAATGCCTGCCCAAACGTTCACAGAAAATCTGTCTTTATGACGTGATTGCACAATTGCGTGCGGATTCTCGTCAGCCCACACATGTTGATTGTGAAAATTTACAATTTGATCACGTTGGGATGAAGCCTCATTCGTAAAGAGAACATTTGCACTGAAATGAGGATTGATACATTGTTGGATGAACCATTCGCAGAAGTGTACTGCATGGGGGCTTAATTAAATATAATGCAAATAATTTTAATTTTTTGATTTAGTTATCTGTCCGATTACGAAGTCTCGTAAACGGTTGGCCCTGACTAGTTTTAGTACGCAATCTGACTGCATAGAATAACAACAAAGAATGAAAGAAAATTTCCGTTAACACAATTAATTAATTAAGTCCCCAGCAACTATAAAACGTACGAAACCAAAGCACAAGTGTAACTGTTCTGTGTGTGGAAGTGTGATTCAACGTACACATCTGGCACGGCTCTTCTTCAATAAGACGAGAAATTTTAAATACCATTTATACTGAAGTAATTTCAAAAAATAGAAATACTATAATTGCGCAAGAAAACCAGAATTACACTCTAATACACGAGCCAGATGCTTTGTTGACTGAACCTGTAATGACGCATTATTTAAGACATTGAAATAATGAAAAAGAAGGGAATTTTTTTACCTTCATATATATTGACGAAAAGCACTCTGATCATTACAATATCTCCATTCGAACAACATCTGCTGTCTAGCCCATCAAACAACTGCATAAAACATGGAACAAGCACTCCCTACTACAACATCTCAACACCGACTCACTACTACTACTCCACAAGCACTGACTACTGCCACATCTCGACAAGCACTGCCAGTGGGGGCGGCGGAATAAAACTCTTTGGCGCAATCTCTGGCGCTGTGGCTCAGTGTAGTCACCTTTCATATGCCCTTCCTCCACGGGCCACAATTTGATGGTATTTTTGCCAGCATTGGTGGTGAAAATACCACCAAATTCGTCCACAAAAATACAGACAAAAATAAAAGATAATATTAATACGTAAATATCACATAATTAGATAAAATTTTGGCTTTACACTGACCTTTCAATAACCTAATATATAAAATACAGTAAACAATACAAATTCTTTCATACATGTGACTTTACATAATAGTTTACACAATACACAAAAAATCAGTTTATACAAATGTTCACATAAAATGCTTTCAATGATTCAAAAAACAAGTAGTTGATAGTTCCAGCAGTAGCACCCAGCAATGGTCAACAGGTGCAAAGAAGTAACATCATTTCAGTAGAAACAGTTCCAACAGTGGCACCCAGCAATGTTGAGTAGGTGCAGACACCGACAAGTGACATCATTTCAATAGAAGCAGTTCCATCAGTTGCACCCAGCAATGTTGAACAGGTGCAGACACCAACAAGTGACATTATGTCAGTAGAAGCAGTTCCATTAGTGACACCCAGCAATGTTGAACAGGTGCAGACACCAACAAGTGACTTCATTTCAGTAGAAGCAGTTCCACCAGTGGCACCCAGCAATGTTGAACAGGTGCAGACACCAACAAGTGACATCTTTCAGCAGAAGCAGTTCCATTAGTGGCATCCAGCAATGTTGAACAGGTGCAGACACCAACAAGTGACATTATTTCAATAGATGCAGTCCATCAGTGGCACCCAGTAATGTTGAACAGGTGCAGACACCAACAAGTGACATCATTTCAATAGAAGCAGCTCCATCAGTTGCACCCAGCAATGTTGAACGGATGCAGACACCAACAAGTGACATTATCTTAGTAGAAGCAGTCCATCAGTGGCACCCAGCAATGTTGAGCAAGTGCAGACACCAACAGGTGACATCTTTTCAGTAGAAGCAGTCCATCAGTGGCACCCAGCAATGTTGAACAGGTCCAGACAGCAGTCCATAATATTCACTATCACTAATCACACTGTTCATCAGAGTTTATCAGCAGAAATTAAACATGTCCTAGTGGCACCAATCATGTAGAAAAAGTGCAAGTAACAGTCCATAATATTCACTATCACTAATCACACAGTTCATCAGCAGAAATTAAACATTTCTAAGTGTCACACATCAATGTTGAACAGGTGCAGGTGTGAACAACAGTTTGAATGCACACACAATTGCTTTTACAAAATTATTATCAATGCTCTTATACTAAACATACAAATTATAATAAACACACAAATGATATCAGATAATTGTCATATTAACTATTACAAATACACAAATATCAGTAAACCTATAATATTTATGGGTGTCAGTGCAAGCCACAACAAACAAGAAAAATAATATTTAGGAGATAGGTCGGTACCAATTATCTGGGATTAGGAAAGGAAAACACACAAAACACACACAAAACACACTCACTCATCTTTCATCCACATTAAGTGCTACTGTGTAATTGAATAGTGTTAACTGTGTGAATGCAATTCTGTCAAAATTTGATGTTCATCATGTGTATCAAATAGTAGTGGCAGCAATGTATAACAGTCAATAATAGTTAGTCAACGTCATAGTCATCATGTCAAGAGCAATGTTTGCCAAGCCAAATCAAATGTACTGTTGCTGAACAACTGTCAGTTTGCCATGATATGCAAATACTTCCTCTCTCCAAAAAAAAGAATATACTGCTTAGTGATTTAACAAAGTGTGTGTGCAGACAACCTTCTTTCCACTTGAGTGTTCTAGTCTGCCATCTTCATCCTCCTTGCTCCATATAAACCAACAAAAAAAAAAAATGCTCCTCACTTACTTTACCTCTTATCCACCAAAACTCCAATAATCATCAGCATCACATAAACTTAATACTTCAATAATACCTCTTACGTCGATACATATAAACCTCATCATCAATATCATTTACCTTACCTCTTGTCCACCAAAACTCCAATAATCATCAACGTCACACAATCTCAATACCTCAATAATACCTCTTCCATACGTCGATACATATAAACCTTATTACCAATATCATTTCACTTCCATAACAACTCTTTCCTCTAGTCAGTCTCCTCGAACAAGTACAGATAAAATCCTAGTGCAAACTTCAATTCATCATCCCATACAATCTGAAGACACAATGTCCACACACAACCTCTGTGTAATCCATCTGACCCAAATCTTCTACTCATTATGAATTATAAGATACATTTTGGTTACCTTGTCCATCATTAAATAAAAGAAATGCATACATGACTTCTAACAGCCTTTAGTTTGAAGAACTTTCAGTAAGTAAGTACGATTACGAAGTGTGAATTATCGTGATATTTCAGCGTGTGCACCACTTCAAGAATTATGGCAAACAGAAGCAAACATGTGGAGTATTTCTTGTGTCAACTGTCACTTGCTATTTCAATTGCTCACGAAGAATGCAGTGTAATAACTGTCAATGGTCTAAACCTAGTGTTGGTGTGTCATGTCGTTAGCTTCCTTCCTGTTAGCATAAATTTATACAGCTTCCATAAAACCTCCAGCTCATGTGACTTCAATGAAGTTTCTTGTACTAATGTCGTTCGTCGAATTATAGCAGTTCATTTTCTTATCTTAAAAATATAAGGCACTGAGCGTAAGCGAAACATGCAACAGCGAGTAAATATACCAGTAGAGAACATAATGTCAACAAGTGGATGCAGCACAATCCCTACAACGAGGCTCTGCCAAGCGAACAATAATTAATACCATAGTGTAACCTAAACTCCATGTTCGTACACCGTATATCAGCATTTCTATATACCAAATTAAAGAGTTGTTATGACAACAAAACAAAAATGTGTAAATATGCAATCCATACGCAAAGCAGCAAATATGTTATCTTACATAATAAACAGGTCATTAGCATCATATCAGCATAAGCAAATAAATGTTCATATGTAACCTTATCACAAAGTATAACTTACATATAACCATATCAGCACAATTAATCAGGTGACAATTATAATTTAAATAAATAAGCACAGCAGGCACATAATTAAAAAATATGACATCAGTAAAAAAGCAGAGCAGCCAAGCGATGCATAACATACACAAGTAACAACCCTGTTCATTAATCAATCATTGTCAAAATCAGTTAACACAAAGTATAAATCACGTAATCGCGAGCAGCAAATTAAGTCTAAAGTACGTAGCTAAGGGGAAATATGTTTCCTGAAAAATAAACTCAATTAATAGTTACCTTTTTAGTTTATTAGTTTCTTCTTGGAAATTACATTCTTCCTGAAATTTTCGCGATAGCAAGTCCTCTTAACGTCGGACACACACAGAATTTACCTGAAGTTCTTAAATATTTTATACAAACGTATCCTCAAAAATACTGAACGTTAATAACATAATTTATCAAGTCACTATAGCTTTATACTGAATTTATTCGGAGAAATTAGACTGTGCATTTGTTTATGGCTGTCAGTGCATTGCACTGAGCGCTCGATCAGCTGTAGGCACGAGACGTAGGAAGTAATTGTTTGCGGTCAACGACTGCCTTGTGCGGCGCGCAGACTTGACTGTTGCTTTGAGTATGTGCCGCCGCCGGAGCACGGCGCGGTATCCTTGCATTCTTCGTGTGTTTACGTATAACTGTTGATGTCTCAAAAGTATGTCATTCCACAAAAATTTTAACGTTTGATATATGATGTATTCCCTTAGAGCGTCGAGATTTAAGAGTTTCTACTTCGACAGTGTTATCATGAATAATTTTGCGAACTCTATATGGACCGTTATAAAGCAGAAAAAATTTGCGACACAAGCCCTTTCCTTTGTGAGACAAACGATGAGACTTAATTAACACCTTCTGACCAACTGACAAGATTTTTAAACGACCAGGACGTTTAGCTGATTTCTCTCTTCTAGCAGCCGCAGATGCAATATTTTGCAGAGCCAGGTTGACAACTTCAGAATGTCGCAGTTTCCGTGCAGGCGGGAAAGGAACTATTTCAGAAATGCGATTTGTCGGTGCTTTATTTTTTAATATCAATATAGGCGGTAAAGAAGTTGAATCATTAGGGAGTTCATTCAGAATGTTTTGAAAAATATGAAGATACTGATCCCACGTTCTGTGATTCTGATGACAATAAAGTCGACACAATTTATTGATTTCCTTCATCCCTCTCTCTGAAGCGTTAGATTGAGGGTGAAAAAGTGAAATGAAAATTGGTTTAATCTTACGACGCCGTAGAGTACGAAGTCAAATTTTAGAACAAAACTGTGATCCATTATCTGATATAACTTTATCAACATGACCCACTTCTTTAAGAAAATGTTTGATGAAAGCGTTAGATACTGAACGAGCTGTTGCTTTGCGTAAAGGTGTAAAACACACATATTTTGATGTCAATTCCACTGCTACTCAAATATACGCAAAACCATTAGTAGAACGAACCACTGGATCGAACAAATCGACTGCAGCCATCTCTTTTAATTTCGCTGGAATGATAGGAAACAACGGTGCTCTGTGAGAAACTGTTGGCGGCTTAGCCTTTTGACATAATTTGCATTGCAGATCGAATACGTTTTTCCATATTACTGAAGTGGCAATTTTCTCGTAATTTATGAAAGTATTTTCTGGGACCAAAGTGTGCATAACTGAAATGTGTGTACCAAATCAATTTATTAACCCACTCATCAGGAATACAAACTAACCAAACAGAGTTGTCGACCGATTTTCGTTTAAAAAGAATATCATTGCGAAGTAAATAATACTGTCTGATCGCTACGCTTTCCTTTCTCCTCCACTTCTCCTTAATGTCCTTCCAGATTGGATCCTTATTTTGCTCCTTAGCGATGTCCTGGAGCGAAGACGAAATAAAATTCTCAAACGCAACACCCTGAATATACATCAAACAATAATTGTTTTCCTTGCAGTCCTCTTCAACACTTTGTTTCAAACCCATAGGTGCATGTGATAAAGCATCAGCAACAATATTTGAAGATCCCTGTATGTAAACAATACTAAAATCAAATTCCTGTAGGTACAGCGCCCATCGTGACAATCTTCCATGAGTTAATTTTGTTGACATAAGAAATTCCAGAGCTCGATGATCGGTATAAACCTTAGTATTTCTGCCAAACAAAAATGTCCGAAATTTTGTGAAAGCCCAAACAACAGCCAAGGCTTCAAGTTCCGTAATCGAATAATTCTTTTCGGATTTAGAGAGAACACGACTTCCAAATGCAATAGTCTTCTGTACTACAACGCCGTTTTCTTCTATCTCTTGAAATAAATGTGCACCTAGGCCTTTGTATGATGAGTCCGTCGCCAAACAAAAATCTTTAGATAAATCCGGATGTGAAAGAAGTGGAGCAGCAACTAAAGCATCACGAAGTTGTTCAAATTCTGACTGAGCTTCCTCATCCCAACACCAATTAGAATTCTTTCCAGATAGTTCACATAAACGAGGTGTGGCCAAATCGTCCAATCTAACAAAACGTCTAAGAAAATTACAGACACCAAGGAAACTACGAACATCACGTTTTGTGGTAGGAACGGCATAATTACGAATAGCGTCTAATTTCTCTGGATCAGGAAGAATACCTTCTGTAGAAATAATGTGACCGAGAAATTTCACCTGATAACGACCAAATTCAGATTTTTCCAAGTTCACTGTAATGCCAACTCTTGCAAAGATACGTAATAATGAATCCAAAATTTTGTTGTGCTCACTCCAAGAATGTTTAGCAATAAGAATATCGTCAACATATGAAGTAATATTGTCACGAAGATAAACTGGTAAAATTTCGATTTAACTACGAATGAATGCTGCTGAAGATACAGTAAGTCCAAACGGTAATTTCCGAAACTGGTAACAGTTACCAAAGGCTAAAAAGGCAGTGTATTTTCTACAATCAGGGTGGAGTTCTATTTGCCAAAAACTTGCGCGCATATCAATCGTGGATAAAACTTTAATTCCATGGAAATGTTGAAGAAGTTCATCTAAATTTTGTGGACGGTCAGTTTCAGGAATGATGATATTATTTATCTGTCTGGAATCCAGAAACAAACGAATTGACCCATCCTTTTTAAGAACGACATGTAATGGGCTGGTATAAGGACTGGCTGCTGGCTCAATAATGCCTTGATCTAACATGTATTGAAGTTCACTCTTAACCCTGTCTCTGTAAGCCAAAGGAATAGCGTACGTTTTCCCCCAAAATGGTGTGTGTTCTTTTACTTTAAATAAATATTGTAAGCCTTGTATAGTTCCTGTGTGATGACTAAATACTGTAGCATGTGAAGTCAAAATTTGGTGCAGTTCTTCTCTAGCAATGTCATCTGGCGCTTCAGCTTTATTAACCTTTTCATTAATTAATTCTTCGCTATTAATTATATCATCCATCGCGTCTCTGTGTCTATTGTCGTTGTCATGAATGAACACATTGTCGTCATAATGCTCAACGAAAACATCAGAAGTAAGAAACCTTAAACATTTTGTATCTGATTCAGATCTTGCTAAACACTCGAAAAATTTCAAACATTTCGGCATTCCGGCAACAGTCAAATTCACACTTCCTTCTTTAAAGTTCAAAATTGCCTTATGTGTGTTAAGAAACTCCATACCTAATATAATTTGTGTACTGAGTAATGGAACAATAATAAAATTAGCAGAAAATTCGTATCCTTGACAAATGAAATTTAGGTTGGTCTATTGTTTAACTTCCACACTTTTTCCAGAAATAGCGCCTCGAATTGTAGTTTTAGAAACAGGTAACACAGGACAGGCAATAGTTCTTTCACATATACGAAAAACTGATTCACTAATGACGGTCAATGGGCTCCCAGAATCTAAAACTGCAGTGAACTTATTCTTACCCACACATACTTCGATAACAGGATGTAAAAATGCGTCTACATTATTTTCCTTTTCGTCTAGCAAAATGTCTCTCATGTCTTCCAAGCGCACGTAGTGTAAAGTCGTAGTGTCATTACTTTCTGAACCGTCTATATTGATGCCAGAAGCCGAAGCTACAAGTCATTGTCGATTGCTTGCGTCACGTCTTTGCTTATTCGCGTCATTTCGCGGATCAATTTCTACGATTTGCACTTGTCTCTCTGAAGTTCTGTCACGTGGAGGATGCCAATTAGGTCCCTCCTGTCTGTTAGATACAAATTCTTGGTTGTGTCTGTAATTAAAATTTCTCTTGTGTAATTTCGACTGTCACTTCTGAAATTACTGTTAGACCTACTACCCTGGTTATTTCTGTAGTAAGAATTTCTATTACTGAATGAATAATTTCTGTCTTGATGATACCGATTACTGTTTCCGTATGATTGATCATTCCGGTACGAACTACCGTTATTATAATTGTCTGTGTAATTTCTGTTAGAACGTCTGTTATTATCATAAGGCTGGTATCTGTTGTCCTGTCTGTTACGTCTGTCATTCTCAAAATTACCGCTATAACGCCCGTTCCGGCCACTATCCCTTTTCTCTGAAAATCTATTGTAATTACTGTTACTGAAAAAATTACAGGAAGCCCCGTCGTCGTAGTCATACTCGAGTTCTTGTAGCAAAGTCTTAAAAGTCTCAATGTCGTCTTTACATCTTCCAGCTAAAGCAATTTGTCTTATGGATTGTGGCAGCTTAGTTAAATAAATGCGAATTAATTCAGTCGGGCTATAAGGGTTGGAAAGGAACTGGTTCTTTCGAATCATGTCTTCAAAATATTCTGCTGGCGTGCGGAACTCAGACTGTTTGAAATTACGCTGCATTATAAGACTATGTTTGACTCTGTCTTGCGTGTTTTCGGACCAATATGCCGATAGAAATGCATGATAAAAATCATTTAGATTATTAAAATCTCTAATAAGTGCACGCATGCGCGTCGCCGGTTCGTTTTCTAAATATCCACACATAAATTCCAGTTTGTGACTTAGAGGCCAATTTGGTGGAAGTGCGTACATAAATTGATCTAGCCTTGAACATGGATGTATGTCATTCTTAGAATTGCGAAAGGTCTTAAATTTCCGAACAGTCAAAAAGTGTTTATAGTCAAAGTTTTCGCCTCGTGGCGACAAAGATCTACCGCGACTGTTCCAGTCCGAATGTCGATTATTGTCAAGTTCACGCGCCTGGTGCTCTCTTGTTGCATCCCGTAAATGAAACAAATTATTTTCTTCAAAGCCCTCTGCTATCTGTGATTCTAAATTTCGTCTGCTGTCTTTTCCTACGATTTCGCCTTCAATTTGTTCGACTTGCTTTCGTAATGCCTCAAATTCCCTTTTGACGCGTTCATTAAATTTTCCCTGATTTTCAACATGCTTATTTATGTTCTGGTACTCTTCGGTTTCTGCAAATGGCAATGGTGCTGTATCATCTGAATCTCTGTCCCCATTTAAACTAAGACTTGTCAATTTATCTGAAATCTCCTCAACTCTTTCCGATAAATCACCTATTTGTTCTTTCTGTTTATTTACGTCTTCCGTAAGTATCGCGACTCGGGTTTCAGTATTAACACATTTGGTAGTTAACTGTTCATATTGTTGTGTTAGGTTATTTATTCAGTCATTTGGTACGGATTCCTCGATTCTCTCAAATATTTCTTCCTTATCGTGTGCACGTTGTAAATTTAAATCTGAAAATTTCTGTACTATCACGCGATCTCTTTCCTCCTGTTCTATCCTGTTCCTTTTGTCTGATTTCTATTGAAATTAATCTATTATTGTGAGCATTCAAAATCGGTTGTACTTCTTCTCTAACTTCTTTCTTTAATTCATCTTTCATGTTTTTGAAACATGTCCCTATTCGTGAGTCTAACCGTGTTTCCATTGTTTCCATCTCTGTTTTAATTGTTCCTATTTGTGATGCCAGTGAGTCTAACCGTGTTTCCATTGTTCCCATATCAGTTTTAATTTCAGATCCCAAAGTTCCCATCTCTGTTTTAATTGTTCCTATTTGTGAGTCTAACCGTGTTGCCAAAGTTCCCATCTCTGTTTTAAATTTAGATCCCAACTGTGATCCCAGATTTAATATTGCACCCATCAACTGCTCCATGTTAACTGGTTCGAAATTCTTTTCGCTCCTAACATTTCCCGCTAAACCAGCTTCGTTCAACATAGCTGTAAAGCTATCTGTGTTCGATACTATTCCAGAATCTTCTGTCATTAATCTCGTATTCTGAAAATCTTTTGATTGTGAAAAGTTTTGAAATGGTTCCGGACTATTTTCCCGACTTATTAAATTGTTTTCAACTTCATTATTCATCATACTATTCTCATGTGTTGGCGAGTTCGCCATGTTAACAATTTCGTCATTGTCACTATCCATCATTTTTGCCTTTTTCATCGATCGTGTAATCATTTACAAAACATACAAAACTCGTCACTGTACGAAAAATAAACACAATATGACACTTTATCACCAACAATACCATTCACACGAAATGCTTCCCTCAAACACGATTAACGAACAATTGAAATCTTCATAATTGCACAAAATTGTCAAACCCATATACAAGACAACAAAAATTAAATTCTGCAAAAAAAAAAAAAATTACCATTAGAAGAATAACAATTACCAAATTTACACATGCAATATAGACTACAAGTACTAAACTACAAATTACTACAACAATACTACTGTCTATTATTTTTACAATCAGAAGAATTCCAAGGGACGATCCGAAGCAGCGGTCGCCACGTGCATGGGGGCTTAATTAAATATAATGCAAATAATTTTAATTTTTTGATTTAATTGTCTGTCCGATTACGAAGTCTCGTAAACGGTTGGCCCTGACTAGTTTTAGTACGCAATCTGACTGCATAGAATAACAACAAAGAATGAAAGAAAATTTCCGTTAACACAATTAATTAATTAAGTCCCCAGCAACTATAAAACGTACGAAACCAAAGCACAAGTGTAACTGTTCTGTGTGTGGAAGTGTGATTCAACGTACACATCTGGCACGGTTCTTCTTCAATAAGACAAGAAATTTTAAATACCATTTATACTGAAGTAATTAAAAAAAATAGAAATACTATAATTGCGCAAGAAAACCAGAATTACACTCTAATACACGAGCCAGATGCTTTGTTGACTGAACCTGTAATGACGCATTATTTAAGACATTGAAATAATGAAAAAAAAGGGAATTTTTTTACCTTCATATATATTGACGAAAAGCACTCTGATCATTACAATATCTCCATTCGAACAACATCTGCTGTCTAGCCCATCAAACAACTGCATAAAACATGGAACAAGCACTCCCTACTACAACATCTCAACACCGACTCACTACTACTACTCCACAAGCACTGACTACTGCCACATCTCGACAAGCACTGCCAGTGGGGGCGGCGGAATAAAACTCTTTGGCGCAACCTCTGGCGCTGTGGTTCAGTGTAGCCACCTTTCAGTACCCGTGGAGGCGACTCAGCTGCTGATAGTGCCTGCACACGCTGTACGTGGTACGGAAACAACTGGTTCTCCCGTAGCACTCTCCATACAGTGACGTGGTCAACGTTACCTTGTACAGCAGCAACTTCTCTGACTCTGACATTAGGGTTATCGTCAACTGCCTCGTCCATTGCAGGTGTCCTCGTCGTTCTAAGTCTTCCCCAGTCGCGAGTCATAGGCTGGAATGTTCCGTGCTCCCTAAGATGCCTATCAATTGCTTCGAACGTCGTCCTGTCGGGACACCTTCGTTCTGGAAATCTGTCTTGATACAAACGTACCGCACCACGGCTATTGTCTCGTGCTAATCCATACATCAAATTGGCATCTGCCAACTCCGCATTTGTAAACATTGCACTGACTGCAAAACCACGTTCGTGATGAACACTAACCTGTTGATGCTACATACTGATGTGCTTGATGCTAGTACTGTAGAGCAATGAGTCGCATGTCAACACAAGCACCGAAGTCAACATCACCTTCGTTCAATCGGGCCAACTGGCGGTGAGCCGGCCGCGGTGGCCGTGCGGTTCTAGGCGCTCCAGTCCGGAGCCGCGCTGTTGCTACGGTCGCAGGTTCGAATCCTGTCTCGGGTATGGGTGTATGTGATGTCCTTAGGTTAGTTAGGTTTAAGTAGTTCTAAGTTCTAGGGGACTGATAACCACAGCAGTTGAGTCCCATAGTGCTCAGAGCCATTTGAACCATTTTTTGAACTGGCGGTGAATCGAGGAAGTACAGTACATACTGACGAAACTAAAATGAGCTCTAACATGGAAATTAAGCGTTTCCGGACACATGTCCACATAACATCTTTTCTTTATTTGTGTGTGAGGAATATTTACTGAAAGTTTGGCCGTACCTTTTTGTAACACCCTGTATATGCCCACATACTCTCGGGACACTGCCTTTTATTACACAGCAACTGGGTTGTCCTGGGATGCAGTGCTCAAGAAAATGAGGTGCAGCATCGAACTGTTGACTGATGCTGATATGCTACTTTTTTTTGAGCACAGGATCTGTGGAGGACTTTGCCAGTGTGTCCATAGACACGCCGAGGAAAATAATCCATGTATGGGTGCGGGGTTTAACACATCTCTTGATTCAAGTTATATTCTATACTCAAGTTATATATTCTATATTCAAGTGATATTCTATATTTGGATGTGAATAATGGTCGCGCCAGGATGCAGCTACTGCCGGTTGGTCGGTTCCAACGGATGCCCAAAAACGAATTAGAGGGATTAGGCAGAAAAATATTGGGTCTGGCGGCTGATTCTGATGTAGGGTATGCGGTGGAGGCAGACCTCATATACCCTTTTAGTTCACATGAAATGCCAAGCAACTTGCCGTTATGTCCAGAGCAACAAGTTCCACGAGGAAGCACTACTCCTGCACTGATTATCACTGTTGGACATAAGCAGAGGTATGTAATTCATTATCGTAATCTCCAGCAGTGTCTCAGCTTAGGGATGGAGCTAGGTAGAATCACCCGGGCTATTTCCTTCTATCAGTCCCCCAGGTTGAAGGAGTATATTGAATTAAATACCGAAAAGAGGGCGGTCGCGACTAGTGATTTAGAAAAAGACTTTTATAAATTAATGAATAATTCCATTTTCGGTAAAAAAAAATTTAAGAAATGAATGCAATATTTTGATTAGGACCAAATGGGATGGGCGTTGGGGTGTAAGAAACTGCATCGGCAGACCAAATTTTAAGCGGGTCACTATTTTCAATGAGAACATAGTTGCTGCGGAGATGTCGAAGGTTTCAGTAGAGTTTCCGAACCAATCTATTTGGTATATGTGTACTGGACATCTCCAAACTCCACAGGTACCGCTTCCACTAGGCGTTTGCTTAAACACATTTTGTGGAACCAAAGTTACTTTATATGGATACAGATAGCTTCATCTACTTGGTGAAGAACAGTAATCAATATGAAGTAATTAGGTGTCACGGTAATGAACTCGACACATTGGGGTTTGCAGCCAATTATCCTTACGGTATCGTACCTCAGAACAAGAAGGCTATCGGCCTAATGAAAGATCAGGCGGATGGCTTGCCGATTGTGGAGTTTGTGGGTCTAAGATCCAAAATGTATGCATATCGTACAATAGATGGAGCCATCCAGAGGAGGGCTAAGGGTGTGCGGCGTGCGGCATCACATGTCCTCATGGTCGAAGACTACCTGCAGTGCCTGTACGGTGGAGTTTGTGGTGCTTCGACGCAACCTCCACATATGGTACACCAAATTAATATTCGATCGCGAGGTCACGAGGTTTGCATTGTGCTGCAATCTAAAGTCGGACTGTTACCCCATGATCATAAAAGAGCCATTTGCAATGATGAGATGGAAACCCTCGCGTACTCACACTATTTACTTGAAGTGTGAGAGGTGGTGGGGGACTCCGATGGTGTCAATGAGAGAGAGTGAGTGAGTGACTGGCTGAGTGAGAGCTTGTACCTAGTAGTACGGCTGTTTTATCATAGTTTACATATTTTATGTGTGATATATGGCGTGCCTGTGTGTGTGTGATTGCTTATGTGTGCCCGTGTGTATACAGGGTTATTACAAATGATTGAAGCGATTTCACAGCTCTACAATAACTTTATTATTTGAGATATTTTCACAATGCTTTGCACACACATACAAAAACTCAAAAAGTTTTTTTAGGCATTCACAAATGTTCGATATGTGCCCCTTTAGTGATTCGGCAGACATCAAGCCGATAATCAAGTTCCTCCCATACTCGGCGCAGCATGTCCCCATCAATGAGTTCGAAAGCATCGTTGATGCGAGCTCGCAGTTCTGGCACGTTTCTTGGTAGAGGAGGTTCACATAGCCCCACAGAAAGAAATCGCATGGGGTTAAGTCAGGAGAGCGTGGAGGCCATGACATGAATTGCTGATCATGATCTCCACCACGACCGATCCATCGGTTTTCCAATCTCCTGTTTAAGAAATGCCGAACATCATGATGGAAGTGCGGTGGAGCACCATCCTGTTGAAAGATGAAGTCGGCGCTGTCGTTCTCCAGTTGTGGCATGAGCCAATTTTTACAGCATGTCCAGGTTCACGTGTCCTGTAACGTTTTTTTCGCAGAACAAAAAGGGGCCGTAAACTTTAAACCGTGAGATTGCACAAAACACGTTAATTTTTGGTGAATTGCGAATTTGCTGCACGAATGCGTAAGGATTCTCTACCGCCCAGATTCGCACATTGTGTCTGTTCACTTCACCATTAAGAAAAAATGTTGCTTCATCACTGAAAACAAGTTTCGCACTGAACGCATCCTCTTCCATGAGCTGTTGCAACCGCGTCGAAAATTCAAAGCGTTTGACTTTGTTATCGGGTGTCAGGGCTTGTAGCAATTGTAAACGGTAAGGCTTCTGCTTTAGCCTTTTCCGTAAGATTTTCCAAACCGTCGGCTGTGGCACGTTTAGCTCCCTGCTTGCTTTATTCGTCGACTTCAGCGGACTACGCGTGAAACTTCCCCGCACGCGTTCAACCGTTTCTTCGCTCACTGCAGGCCGACCCGTTGATTTCCCCTTACAGAGGCATCCAGAAGCTTTAAACTGCGCATACCATCGCCGAATGGAGTTAGCAGTTGGTGGATCTTTGTTGACCTCCGTCCTGAAGTGTCGTTGCACTGTTATGACTGACTGATGTGAGTGCATTTCAAGCACGACACACGCTTTCTCGGCTCCTGTCGCCATTTTGTCTCACTGCGCTCTCGAGCGCTTTGGCAGCAGAAACCTGAAGTGTGGCTTCAGCCGAACAAAACTTTATGAGTTTTTCTACGTATCTGTAGTGTGTCGTGACCATATGTCAATGAATGGAGCTACAGTGAATTTATGAAATCGCTTCAATCATTTGTAATAGCCCTGTACTTATGAGTGCGTTTGAGTGTGGATGTCTGTGTGTAAATATGTATGACTGTGTACAAATATATTGTTTTTTTTTTCTAAGTAAACACCATAAAAAATTATGCTGAGAAAAAATTATAAATTATTATCAAAAAATTAAGAACGTGCAATGCATTTATGAAAAAGATTTAAAAAATTGAACCAAAATCATCAAAAAAGTTAAAACATTGTAAATGAAGGAAGAAATAGTGTATTGTGTTTCTCGCTTTTGCATGTGATGTTCTTGTGTCTCATTGTATGAGTGAATGTGTAAATAGATTAGTTTTTCAGTTTCACCTACCGCTAGATATTCAAGTCATACTAGTTGTAAGTGTGAGTTCCACCCAGCTCATTTTAGTGCAGCCGTTTGGGATGACCCATCCGCTTCATTGTATTATTATTTCAGCTGCTTGGGGCGGAAAATGTTTAGAGCCACCCAGTTAAAAGTACAAATTAAGTCTTCTGTTTGCGTGGAATTTCACTAGTAATAGTATCAGTGTAAGAGAAACTATACCTCTGCAATAACTGTAAACAGTACTGTACCGTAAAGCAATAAAAATTTTTTCAATCAGTACTATTATTTTTAAAAACCAAGAATTGTAAATAAAAAATTCAAACAGTAACAAGAACTGTGAATTAAAAGGCAGTATGACTTCCTGCACAGAAAAAACAACAAGATTTGTGAACGTAAAGCTGTATTACTGCTGTGCATTTATGTCTGAACAAAAAATTGCTATTCGTTACCATAAGTCTTTGTTATGGTTTCACAAATCCGTATCCTTACAAATGTATATAAAGGCTGTGCAAGATGGACAAGATATTAGTTTAAAACATTTGGGAGGTGACGATTAAGATGGAGGAAAACAAAATATATGTAATGATTGCATGGGATTTCGCCTATCGTGCTGCACATGTAGGTTTTTGGGAACAGGCGTTGCGTGATAGTGTTCGCTTACAAAGACATATAGCAAATCGTATCTCCTGTGCTTGAACAAAGCCGCAGACATGTGATCTAAGTAGGAGCTAGGAAGAAAGAAAGAAAAACACAGAATATGAAGTAAAAAACTTAATTTATTTTCATTAATCCAACTTAAAAGTAATTTTACATTTCCATAAGCAGATACAACACTATTTTCACACATCTTCTTCTTCTTAAGCTTATGGATAGCAAGACACCAGTAGAATTCCAGATCTTGAATAGATGCAAACTTGAAGAATAGCTGCATCCATGTGAGCTTCTCCTCGTCTTTGACTTAGATGGTGGTCTCAGGATGATCGAATGTTCGAAGTGGCGTCATCATTCCTTTATAAGATATAACAGGATCATCCCAGTAGAGTCCATGAAAGAAACGTGTTACCCACTTTGCACTCCTCTGTGTTTTAGCACAGTTCACATGCTTGAAAGGCCTCGGTGATACAATTCTTGCTGAGAATGTCTCTATTATACCAGCATCTTCTGTGTATGCTATGAGTGCAACATCTTTAAATGCGAATTGTCTACACTCACCATCATAGAAACCTTGAATGTCAGCAACGACGTTCACACTGCAAGTTGTCATTGTGAAATTCTCTGGGCATGACATACCACTTGTTCATTTATACAGCATGCTGCACAACAGCAGTAAGTGGGCAATAGTTAATCGCACGGTCATGTAGAACTAGAACATACGCTGCAGTGTATTCTGAGAAATTTGATGAAGATTCAAATTCGATTCGTACTTCTATTTTTCCTGATTTAATTATCTCATTCTGCTTAGAACATTCTATCACAGCGATTGGTGCCAGTTCCTTGAATTTCCGTTGACTGAGTAGGCATCCTTCCTCTTAAACACCTTCAGAGTAAGAAGCACGGAATCTTGCATACATGTCAAATGCTACACTGTATACATTCTGATTCCACTGTAGCAGTAAATTGTCATACGGATAAAATTCGGAATTCATGTAGACTCTGGCATTAGTTAAATTACAATTGTCAAATACGGTAGAATTATTTGCCCATTTGGTCTGGAATGCAAGTATGATGAATCTCGGTGTTTCCAGCTGCACTGAGGTTTTAATAGCCCACGTTTGTCTGTTCGCTGTTGATAGCACTGGGTACTCAAAAACCCCCCGTGAGCGGAAAGTTAATAGCAGCTAACTTTTAAAAGCTTCAAACGCTTCTCGTCTGCCACAGCTTTTTCCATATAATATTACTGATGATGATATGTTTCTCCTCTTGAGCTCCTTGAATGTATGAGTTACTATTGTTGCGCTCCGTACACGAATAAGCTCCTGTTTAGCATTCATAATAACTCGCTGTGTGTCCTCAAAGTACCTCATAAGCACTTTTAGAAGTCTGCATGCAGTAAATCGGTGGTACTCTTCTGCTGTTCCGCCCGCAAGCTCTTCTATGAACCATCCTGCATTTTCTAAGCCACTGAGCTCCGAGGGTGATGATGATGCTATGCCGACGTTACATGTACGATCAATCTCTACCCCATTCATAATGTATTTCCTGGAACAGGAATGCCAAAGCATTACGTGTAAGCTTTGATCCCACTGTATACGTGTAAGCTTTGATCCCACTGTACGACTACCATCATTTTTCTTAAAGGATCCATCCAAATACAGGAAACTCATGCATGAAAGAGTTAAAGCGTCTTGGTACTGGATGACAGTCTTAATTTCATCGTTCTTGTTAAATATCGTTGAAGCATAAGGTGTATGCGAGAGGTAATCCTGGCTTATGATTCGCTCATCATATTCCAATGGGTGAGATATATTGAGCGAAGACGTTATTGCGACGTTTCAAGCCTACCGATTTAAGAAACTCGTAGTTCGCACGTGTTATCACTTTGCGGTTCTGCTGCGAAGTGCTATGCTGTGTGCTGTGTGCGCTGGTTTTATACCATACGCCCATCTTGTCGTAGATGCAGTCGTACAATGATTTCCTCACCATGAAAGTCAACAAGTTGGTTATTCTGATCCGAAATACGCAGCTCCAGATAGTCCAATGTCTGAATTGTCACTGGAAAGTATATAGCGGTGGTAGGAGTCTCAACAATGCTATACCCTGTTCCAGCTGATGGAAGGAATACGTAAACTGAATGAACCAATCTATCGTTGAGATATGAGTTCGTTGCAATGTTACACTCAACACGGATTGTACTGACAGGAAGAATATCCACTGCCTGATCAGATTTGTAAAATTTATCCGAATCCATTTCAGATTTAAGGGTGCTGATGTTTGCACGGAGTACAATCCCTTTTCCAGATTGTTTTAAAACTTCGTTTAAATCGTCAATATCGTATCCACCAGGCTCAATTTCTACAATTTCTTCTTTACCACTAATTTCCAGATGCAGTTTATTGTTAGCCTCTGTGATATTTGGGATGGTGTTCTATGTCTCCAGTCCAATCAGCGCGATGCTCCATTTCCGACGCTTAAATCAAGCGGTGGGAAGTAATTCGCATGTAGTACAGACGATCGTTCTTTTAATGTCAGATGTACGACACTGCATCTAAACATCGACTGGTGACTGAGTGCTTAATACCCGGCCTCATATACCATTCGTAAAAGTCAGGAGGAACATGATGTATTAAAGTCTTGGTAGCGTCGAAAATTGTAGAACACATGTCTTCTATCAGTGAAGTATCGTTGTAATTCTTCTGGGGGTTGCAGGTCACCGAATGAGTCGAAATAGTAGACGTTACTTGTCTTTTTTTAACATATGCTACCCAGTGAGTTCCAGGTCTTCCTGCTACATCCAGATTCAAAATTTCGTATTCTCCTGATTTCCACATAGTATTCGGTAATGTATTCCGCATAAACACACCTCGTAATCTCGGAATGTGGAATTTCTAGAATGAGATTTTCACTCTGCAGCGAAGTGGAAACATCCCCCAGGCTGTGGCTAAGCCATGTCTTCGCAACATCCTTTCTTTCAGGAGTGCTAATTCTGCAATTCGCAGGAGAAAAGCTGTGAGGACGGGGCGTGAGTCGTGCTTGGGTAGCTCAATTGGTAGAGCATTTGCCCGCGAAAGGCAAAGGCCCCGAGATCGAGTCTCGGTCCGGCACACAATTTTAATCTGCCAGGAAGTTTCATATCAGCGCACACTCCGTTGCAGAGTGAAAATCTCATTCTGGAAACATCCCCCAGGCTGTGGCTAAGCCATGTCTCCGCAGTATCCTTTCTTTCACGAGTGCTAGTTCTGCAAGATTCTAAGGAAGTTTGGAAGGTAGGAGACGAGGTACTGGCAGAAGTAAAGCTGTGAGGACGGGGAGTGAGTCGTACTTGGGTAGTTCGGTTGGTAGAACACTTTCCCGCAAAAGGCAATGGTCCCGAGATCGAGTCTCGGTCCGGGACACAATTTTAATCTGCCAGGAAGTTTCATATCAGCGCACACTCCGTTGCAGAGTGAAAATCTCATTCAGCTCTACATTTGTAAGCGCCCTGTCTGGTAGGACTGCTAGAGTATAAGTTTTCCGATGGCCCCTGCCTCCATCATGAGATTATGTCTTCGTGCCTCCTGCAGTTGCTCCTGAGAGCTTTGTGCATTCTTTACTGTCCTAGCAACAGCCGCAGCATCCCCAGCCACTGAACCCGTCGCTGAGAGACCGGCTAAGGCAGGAATGAGGAAGGGAATAAGTCCACCCGTCATGGGTATTGGTAGAACCCTGGGTGGTTTAATCGATCTTTTTTTCTCTCTCTTTTCTGCTTCAGAGCGCTTTTAGCTGCAGGATGCAGTTTTTCATGCACTCTTTGGTTTTCATCTTCTCTCTTAGCCCCCTACATACAGCGCTCGTACGAGTAACTTGGCTGAACTTCTTCACATCCAAGCCCAACTTAACTTTACTACGCATAGCTTTTTCAACTGCAAATGCTGCAATGCGTTGACCTATACCAATAACCCTTCCCGCACGCATTGCCTTAGTTTTATCAGCTAAAATTCGTTCGGCGGTGTGACGATCTTTATTTCCTGCGTAAGCGATGTCGTGTTCCATACACGCTTCGTCGAGTAGATTTATCGTCTTATCACCGCGTGCCAATCTATTTTGAAGTTTTGTTCCAGGTCCACAGTAGTTATATCCAGGAATGTGTAGTTCGAGTGGCAGTTTGTAGAGAATACTGCCTCCACCTCTAATGCGTCTCCTATCAGGCATGTTATGCTACTGATGTGCTTGTGGTCTGCGCTCCCTGTTATATAACAAATTGTCAGCGTCGATCCAGCGGTTTTGTGATGCGGGAAAACCAAGCCATTTAACAAACGCTCTATTCCCACGACGCCGTATGACCCTTTCTACGAGAAACACATCTGGTTCCGAGCTCTTCTGCAACTCTTGTGTGTAAAAGCATCCTGCAATTTCACTACCGCTGATGTCCTTTAAGAGGTAGGCTCTAGTATTCTTTTTCTGCACTTTTGGAAACTGTGAATATCTCAGTTGACCAGTTTGGCATGTTTGACTTCTCAAATGCTGTCTTGTGTTTTGAAATACGTACTAAATCACTTACATTAAATTGCTGTTTGCTCGGATCTAAAATTTTAATACGATTGTATGCTGTATCTAGAAGTCTATTTTTCATCAACATCGGTAGGTCTCATTTAACTGTGCGATGTTTGGTTCGATTATACTGTGCAAAGGTTATCGATCCATCTGTGTGAGCCACGAAGATTGAATTGCATCCAAATTTGGGTTTTCACTGTCCTGTTCTGACGTTCCACGATACTCGCCTTCAGGTGGGCGGACGTCGAGTAGAGGTGTATTCCATAACGCTCCATCACAGCCTTGAAATATCTATTGTAAAACTCACCGCTGTGACCTGTTTGAAGGTTGTCTGGGCTTCGATTCGTCCCCGTCTGCAGCAGTCCATCAAACACGTGCACGACTTCCTTCCCTGTTTTCGCTTTCACAGGTCATGCCCAGTCATATTTAGAATAAACATCAATGATCATAAAAATATTTGAATCCGTTATTCACACGTGAATATTCGCTCATGTCAACAAGATCCGACTGCCACAGATCGTCAAAACCTTTAATCATAACATGTCTTCGAGGGCATGTTTTGCGTGCTGGTTTGTGCACTTCTCGAACTACTGTCTTCATACTTATTCGATGATGCCTCTCTCTCTAAGCTCAGAAATTACTGAAACAACTTCCTTCAAATCAGCTGTATTACCTGCGGCAGCTGATGCTATGAGCAGTCGTAGCCAGTCTGTTAGCTCATCGGGGTCGTCGTAATATATATACTACGGGAGTCAATTGCTCACTCTTTTATGCTGAATGTCAGTACCATCAACACTGCTATTTTTGTCACGATCCAAAATAGGTTTTATAATGGATTTGTATTTCACATTGCTTCGACTTTTTGCATTATTATGCAGATCAGTTAAAAGCAATATTTCTCGATACATTTACAGATCTTTAGGCGAATAATTTACAGTTTTTGTGGGTCTTAGGAAAATAAGATTCAGTAGACCAGGTGCTCTTTGAAATTGTTTATCGCCGATCCGTATTGTCTTTTCATTTAAAGTTATAGGCTGTGTGCCCAACATGTATGGTTTCTCACAACTGACCGAATGTTCTGTCTGTCCTAGGGTCGCTGTGACGGTCAATGAAATCGGCAATAGAGTCATCGTCGTCGTTGTGGAATTTCGCTGAGGGTTCATCGAGAGACTCAGTAACTGGTTTAAAGGCTTTAAAGGTTTCTCGCAGTGTCTGCTCCCGCTTCAAATGTCCTAACCTCAGCAACTGTAACTTCTCGCGAACAGCCTTCCGTGCCTCGATGACTTCATGCTTAGTCGACATCTCGGTGCATACTAATCGGACTTCCGTGCAGCGTGGGGTTTTATATATCCGCTATTCTTCTTCTTATGCTGTTCCCCCTTCTCGGCAACAGCTATTTTCCCTTCAGTTAAGTTGCCTATTTTCTTTTCCCGGGTGTGGGGGGGGGATGTCATCACAGTCCTGCGAAAAAGAAATTCCCGCCAAAATTCTTTTGTCAATTCTTCTCAAAACTGCTTCATTACTCAAGTGAAATGTACGCCAAAACGCTGCTATATTCAATGACTTTTTATTATGGTTTTACTTTCTGGTGCTATAAGCTTATTTCGGGTTCACGGCCATTATCAAGCTGTCTGCAAATCTACGGAGTTGTTAAGTTCATATATCTGTGTCTGCTAGTAACTAATAACAATTTTGTATATATCTGTTGTAGTACTTCCTTTCATAACACATTTTTAACTCGGTCGCTGACGATCACCTTGTATTACTACGTATCTTACATGTAAGGCAGACGAAATTGTAAACACGCAATGTCTCAGCAGTGGAATTTGTTGCTGTACAACCTACTTAATACTTTTCGTAAGCTTTACAACATCAGTTGACAAATAAGTCAACGATGTTATATGTTTACATACTTTGCTTGTTAGTCTATGGCGTTGTTTATGGTAGTAGTAAATTCTTTGCTAATGTTCAATGGTATTGTCTTTGTCTCAAATTTGTTTTAGCCGTTATCCGTTATCATATTCCATAGTTTTAAGGAAATTTTTCTAACAAATTAAGGGTTGGTCCGCCTTTTTGCGAGTTCAAAAAATTGTTAAAACACTCAAACATGTTTCACTACATTTGTGGCGTCCTCAGTTAGGTTCTTTCTTTTATTTTCCTGACATGCAAACATGCAGATTATGTTTATGTAGGTTATTGTTATTTCAATTACGTATGCTCTTTACCTTTTATTTTACACTGTGCGTGTCCTCTGGCTGCCAACCGGCACGAATCCGCCCTGCAGATTAGTGTCGAGGTCCGGTGTGCCGGCCAGTCTGTGGTTGGTTTTTAAGGAGGTTTTCCATCTGCCTCGGCGAATGCGGGCTGGTTCCCCTTATTCCATCTCAGTTACACTATGTCGGCGATTGCTGTGCAAACGTACGCGTACTCCATAACTACTCTACCACTCAAACATTGGGGTTACACTCGTCTGGTGTGAGACGTTCCAGGGGGGGGGGGGGGGGGTCCACTGGGGGCCGAACCGCACAGTAAACCTGGGTTCGATGTGGGGCGGCGGTGGGGTGAGTGGACTGCTATAGCCTGTTGTGGAGTTGTGAACCACTGAGGGCTACAGTGGGGACGAAGCCTCTCCGACCATTCTAGGTCCCCAGTTCCATACAATACAATATCTGCTAGAAGGAACTGACACCATGAATCCCGCAGCGGTGTCCATAAATCCGTAAGAGTACGAGGGGGTGGAGATCTCTTCTGAACAGCACGTTGCAAGGCATCCCAGATATGCTCAATAATGTTCATGTCTGGGAAGTTCGGTGACCAGCGGAAGTGTTTAAAATCAGAAGAGTGTTCTTGGAGCCACTCTGTAACAATTCTGGACGTGTGGGATGTTGCATTGTCCTGCTGGAATTGCCCATGTCCATCAGAATGGACATGGATGGACGCAGGTGATCAGACAGGACCCCTCACATACGTGTCACCTGTCAGAGGCGTGTCTACACGTATCAGGGGTCCCATATCACTCCAACTGCACACGCACAACACCATTACAGAGCTTCCACCAGCTTGAATAGTCCACTGCTGACATGCAGGACCCATGGAGTCATAATATTGTATCCATAGACGTACACGGCCATCCGCTCGATACAATTTGAAACGAGAGTTCGACCAGGCAACATGTTTCCAGTCATCAACAGTCCAATGTCGGTATTGATGGGCCCAGGCGAGGGTAAAACTTTGTGTCGTGCAGTTATCGATGATGTTTCGTTGAATAGTTTGGTCGGTGACACATGTTGATGCCCCAGCACTGAAATCTGCAGCAATTTTCGGAAGGGTTGCACTTTTCTCACGTTGAACGTTTCTCTTCAGTCGTCGTTGGTCCCGTTCTTGCTGGATCTCTTTCCGGCAGCAGCGATGTCGGAGATTTGATGTTTTACCGGATTCTTGATATCCTCACTTGACCGCTGCCTCGGAGATACTATGTTCCATCGCTCGTAAGCCGACTATATCACCACGTTAAAACTCACTTAAATCTTAAAACCTACCGTTGTAGTAGCAGTAACCGATCTAACAACAGCGCCAGACACTTGTTGTCCTATATAGGCGTTGCCGTCCGCAGCGCCGTATTCTGCCTGTTTACATATCCCTGTATTTGAATACGCAGGCGTGTACCAGTTTCTTTGGCGATTCAGTGAATCTAAACCCTTTCAAGACATCTATAACACTGCAGGCCCAGAAGAATTCAAAAGTTGACACTAAAATCGATTTATTTCACTATGGAACTTTCTTCAGGTTCCTTACAATTTCTTCCATTGCAAGTATTACAAGTGTTGTCAAGGAAGGCCTTTGTCTGCGTTGAGAGAAGGTTTCCCGGATATCTTTCATACATTGTCGCGTTTCTCACACTATGATTTCAAATCTTCGAAATATGAAATTAACTTATTCGCTTTGTTGAAAATTTCTTTCTACAAACGAGACGCAATCGTAGTTGTTCACTTGTTGGTGAAGGGCTAAATCTGTATTCCAAGTATGCATTCAGACATTGTCAGCAGTACTTTTTCTCAGTCATTTTGAGAAAATATACATTCAAAACACACTGGTTATATCACTTACTAGACACTACAGACTTTGTCCAGCGTGTAGCTACAACTTACCACAACATCTACGCAACTTTTAGCTCTCTCAATACTGACGCTTCGCTGCTGTTAACAGGGTCGTCAATACAGAGTGAGTTCACGGAATTTCCTTGTCAGAGATATGGCTGAGTCTGATTTCTTTCACTTTTTGTGTACTGACTCCATGACGGAATATCTGGTGACGTGATAGCAGTTTGTGGAAGTAAGAGTATCAATTTCTATCTAACTGTATTTAAAAGCTTTTTTTTACTCAGGTTTTTTAGTTGTTCTGGTCCCATTTTTAAACTTACTGGTAAGAGAAATTTTCAAATGTGTGTGAATTCCTAAGGGACGAAACTGCTGAGGTCATCGGTCCAGACCTACACACTACTTAAACTAACTTATGCTAAGAACAACACAGACACCCATGCCCGAGGGAGGACTCGAACCTCCGGCGGGAGGGACTACGCAGTCCGTGACATGGCGCCTCTAACCACGCGGCCACTCCCCACGGCTGTAAGATTAATATGATTTGAACCAGTCAAAGTAGACTGAATTGTCATATATTAGACTACCAATATTATTGGCAACAGGCAGTCATCCAGCTCAGAAATGTAACAAATCAGTTGACATGACTGTACAACAAAGTGGCAAACTGGAGAGGTTTTGTTCAGTCATATCCTCTAAAGAGTCAGCTCTACGAGTCAATGTGAGTAAAGTATTGTGTTTTCCAAATGTATCCAATCGCATGCTACGCCTGGTTAAATTATATACAAATAACCGAAAACATGCAGCTTTAAAAATACACTAGTTCAACAAAAATAAGTGCTGTCAATGTCTAAAATGGAAGACATAAAAATAAGGTGATACATTCATTAACATGATAAGATATGAAGTTCTGCAAGCGAAGAAACTACTACATATATCAAAGATAAATAAGCATTTATTTTAAAAAATCTGTATCCTCTTCCATTGACTCCAATAGTTGTAAACAAATGACGGTTTTGTGTTTTTTTATTGATATGCAACAAGATTTTCTCAACCATTCAATCTTTTTTTTTTCCTATTTCACATTTTAAATGTTAGTGGTATGTGAATAGAAATATCTTTGTTAATATTTTCTTGTTTCTTTTCTAGTTTGATCGATACACTCGATTTAATATTATGAGAGTGTAAATTAAAATAATTAACAAAAAATGACTTACATAATAATACTGATAATATAAAAGGTATGTCTTATGCACATGCTTATGACACATACTTGCAACGTCAGCGTCAAAGTAATCTGCACTCAGGATCACGTTTGGTGGATCATTGTCTTTTGAGATACAACAAATTTTCTGTACTTCCTGTCAAACTTTATTATTACAGCATGAACCACCTTCAACCTCAAGGAATCATTAATTCCAAAAATGGCAACTTCAGAATCGTTCTTCCTCTTGGGTCAATTTCTGAGTACATCCATGACTGCATTAAAGGAGTTTTCTGTTCTCAAGCCTCATGATGTAAGCTTACATCTTACCCTGGTTTACTTTCCCTAAATGTTATCAAGTACCTTGTCTTTCATACATCTCCATCCTCAGCCGATTTTCATTTTCATTTCAGCTGAATTTATTTAATTATCGTGAGAGTTAGGTTCATTAGTTATATCACACGCATAATTTTATTTCAGAAATTGTTGTTACTGGCTTCCCGTGGTCAAACAAATGAATAAAAGATATAATTGAGCACTTCTTTATCTGTTGATATATGATGTAATTACGAAAAGAGTATTTGGCAGCAATAATAATGAACCAATGTTTATAAAAGAAAAATAATAATAAAAAAGCGTGAGTTTAAAAAGATCATTCCATCTAAATTATCCATGACTAATCGTCTGTTGCATGTTTAAGGCTCAACCCGTCTAATATCAGCGATATAACGTGTTTTTAGGAGGACGTTTTGCTCCTATACTAAAAATATGATTTAGTTGGCAACCACACAGGGACGAAAAAGTGACCTTCAAATATGTAGCTCTGTATGATTTATTTGTACCAAAATAGAATATTTGCAATGGTATGTACTAATGCGTGGAATGTAATTTCTGTTTCAGGTTTAGCAATCACAAATGCACGTAATCTGACAAGTACAAGAAGAACTGTAAAAGGCTGAAAGGGAAAAGGAAGGAATTAACAAGACAAAATCAAATGTACTACACACAGCAATGCCAGCAAAAGTATAAAAGTATGAAAGTGACCATACTCATGCGTTGTAGTATAGGCCTTAACCAGGCAGTAGTTATGTAGTAGTTTATTACTAGTTTAGTTTTTTATTTATATTTGGAATAGGATGGTAACTGAAGACTGCAGTTTAAATTTCTTGTAGTTTGTGTGAATGTGTAATGGCCCGCGTCTCGTGGTCGTGCGGTAGCGTTCTCGCTTCGCACGCCCGGGTTCCCGGGTTCGATTCCCGGCGGGGTCAGGGATTTTCTCTGCCTCGTGATGGCTGGGTGTTGAGTGCTGTCCTTAGGTTAGTTAGGTTTAAGTAGTTCTAAGATCTAGGGGACTGATGACCATAGATGTTAAGTCCAATAGTGCTCAGAGCCATTTGAGCCATTTGAATGTGTAATGGTTGATCTGGTATACAAGCACTCCCATATGGATGAGCGCTGCTATATCGTTTGATATAGGATAGCATCAGATTGTCCGCGTGGTTGACTGCTTTAGGAAGGCCAACGCATATTTGTGTACCACAGATTCTACGCCAACGATTCGTTTTTCAAGGGGCAAATATTTAAATTGTTAAGTTAGTATAGTTTTTTATTATGTAATTTTTTTCTGTGTTAAGGACTGCCCAAATTGTTCTTACAATAATGGCCGCGGTGGAACAGTTTTCTGCGCTGATGGCGCAATTACAAACCCGTGCTGAGAAGTCAAAGACGCTTAGAGCTTCGCGAAAAGCAATAGTGAAGAAAATTACTGTATTAAACAAAAAGTAGACGTCCTACCGTCAACTAAGTCGAAACATTAAATTTGAAATTTTATGAGCAAGGAGATAAGCTCGGCATGGAGTTGGTGAAATGGGCAGATCTGCAAGACAAAAAAATGACGGAAATTTTGGAGGAAAAGTTCGATATCTCGGGCAAACAGTAAAACCACAGGCTTGACGAATGATACACGAGTCAACAGGAAGATCTAAAAAGACCCTCAGTGAGGCATATTTCGAACAAAACGAGGAAATTGAAACTTTTGTTGACGAAAGACTAAACGCCAAGTCACGAAACCTGTAGCTAACGGAGGTTAACAAGATCAAAGTTCTAGTTGATGCTGTATGTGAGATTGTTTGGGCAAGACTCAGTATCAGGGATGGGTATGAAATGATAACTGGATCCTATCAGCGTCCATCAGATTCATCTCTTGATGTAACCGAAAACCTCAGAGAAAACCTCAGTTCATTTGTACGTAAGTTCCCCAATCAAACTGTAATCGTCGGTGGAGACTTTAATCATCTAACAATTAACTGGTAAAAATGCAGTTTTGTTAGTGATGAGCGTGATATGACATCCTGCGAAACTTTACTAAATGCCTTCTCTGAAAACAACTTAGAAGACTTAGTTCGGAACCCCACTCATGATGGGAATATATTGGATCTAATGGCGACACATCGAAACTGGTATTAGTGAACATGACGCGGTTATGGCAAGAATGATTACCAAATTACAAAGGATAACTAAAACAAGCAGCATATATACGTTCAGTAAACTAGATGAAAAGTCTGTAATGTCATATCTTAATGACAAAATCTTAAACATGGCTGCGAAGCAGCAACTGTGTAAATCTGAAGAGGTTGAAAGAAATCAACCAACCAGTTGTCAAACACACGTTTATTAGCCCTTGACACAGATTTCGATATTTCTAAAAATATCTTCTTCAGAAGGAGTGGGACTTGTTACATCACATGATGGTACATTAGAGTAGCTGCAACCGAGCGGCTCCTTGGCTCCTTTCATATATAAAATTGACAAAACGAGAATTATCACAGTCATGGTCTTAGACAGGAGACACATTCCATTTAGCGTACTTCAGAATGAGTGCCTCTACCTGTGGGCACAGGTAGAGGCTCTTGTCAACATAAAAGTGTAACAGGAGTCACAGGACAAAATATTTGCAAAGTTAGTATACATCATGCCAGAGAGAAAGGCATTTATCTCTGGTATGATGTACACGCAACAAACGCATTTGTCTCTGGCATGATGTATACGTAACTTACGCTAGGCAACGAAAGCTCCATGAATTTAACACAAACAACAAGGCAGAGGAAAATACACTGAAGCGCCAAAGAAATGGTGTAGGCATGCGTATTCAAATACAGAGATATGTAAACAGGCAGAATACGGCACTGCGGTCGACAACGCTTACATAAGACAACAAGTGTCTGGCACAGTTGTTAGATCGATTACTGCAGCTACAATGGCAGGTTATCAAGATTTAAGTGAGTTTGAAGTGCTGTTGTAGTTGGCGCACGAGCGATGAGACACAGCATCTTCGAGGTAGCAATGAAGTGGGTATGTTCCGTACCACCATTTTACGAGTGTACCGTGAATATCAGGAAACCGGTAGAACATCAAACCTCCAACATCGCTGCTGTCGGAAAAAGATCCTGCAAGAATAGGACCAACGACGACTGAAAAGAACCGTTCAACGTGACAGAAGTGCAACCCTTCCGCAAACTGCTGCAGATTTCAAATGGCTCTGAGCACTATGGGACTTAACATCTGTGGTCATCAGTCCCCTAGAACTTAGAATTACTTAAACCTAACTAACCTAAAGACATGACACACATCCATGCCCGAGGCAGGATTCGAACCTGCGACCGTAGCAGTCGCGCGGTTGCGGACTGAGCGCCTAGAACCGCGAGACCACCGCGGCCGGCTGCAGATTTCAGTGTGGGGCCATCAACAGGTGTCAGCGTGTGAACCATTCAACGAAACATCATCGACTCGGGCATTCGGAGCCGAAGGCCCACTCGTGTACCTTTGATGACTGTGAGACACAAAACCTTACGCCCCGCCCTGGCCCATCAACACAGTGGACCGTTGATGATTGAAAACATGTCTCCTGGTCGGACGAGTATCGTTCCAAATTGTATCGAGCAGATGGAGACGTATGGGTATGGCGACAACCTTATCGATCCATGGACTCTGCTTGTCAGCAGGGGACTCTTCAAGTTGGGAGGCTCTGTTGAAACGTCCCCTTAGAAAAATTATACATGACTGTGTTTAAACTGACACACAATATTTTTTAGCGCAACGCAATCTGCCTTTCAATAATCCCTACAAAAGAATCGCTCTGACTAACAATAACCTATACCTTTCACAAATCACTTACCTCACAAAAATCTTCGTTACTCGAACTACTGCAATACAGCGAGCGCCACTACTGCCAGCTAAATAAAAGATTCAAACTACGGAAGGCACTAACTACTGATAGGCATAGTTAGCAAATGAAAGATGTTAATAGAGAACAAACAATGTATTTACCTTAATAGTGTTGAAAAATCATAATATACATAGCTGTTCATGACATCCAGTCTTACAAATTTCAAAACTCCGCCATTTCTCTCCCCACATCCACCACTGCTGGCGGCTCACATCCAACTGCGCAACGCTACGCGCTGTTAACAGCCGACAGCGCAACACTACAATAGCGAATATTACAACAATGCCACCCAGCCACAGACTGCACACAGCACAGCCAGTGATTTTCATACAGAGCGCTACGTGGCGTTACCAATATAAAAACCTAAACAGCGTACTTACACTGTAACAGTGTGGGGTGTGTGCAGTTGGAGTGATATGGGCCCCCTTCTACACCTAGATACGACTCTGACAGGTGACACGTAGGTAAGTATCCTGTCTAATCACCTGCATCCATTCATGTCCATTGTGCATTCCGACGGACATGGGCAATTTTAACAGGACAATGCGACACCCCAAACGTCGAGAATTGCTACAGAGTGGCTCCAGGAACACTCTTCTGAGTTTAAACTCTTCCGCTGGCCACCAGTCTCTCCTGGCATAAACATCCTTGCGCATATCTAAGATGCCTTTCCACGTGCTGTTAGAAGAGATCTCCATCCCCTCGTACTCTTACGGATTTATGAACAGCCCTGCAGGATTCATGGTGTCATTTCCGTCCAGCATCACTTCAGACAAGGGTCGAGTCCATGCCACGTCATGTTGCGGCAATTCTACCCGTTCGCGGGGGCCCTACACGATATTAGGCAGGTGTACCAGTTTCTTTGGCTCTTCAGTATAGCAGCTTAAACCTTCAGAACTGTTCAGAATTGATATACCTGTTGATATAATATACCGATGTGCTCAAAGAAAATCCTCGAATCATCAAAAAATTTTTTTACAAGTTGTAAGTAATCCTCATGAGCTGTTTTTTTATGCCCCTACCCCATACCACTGGCTAAACGATCAGCAATCAATAAAGAATTTAAACAAGTGCTTGACTAGGGCATCATCAAGCTGTCTTAGAGACTATATATCAGCCCTACATTTTTAGTCAGCAAACCTGGGGATGGCATAGGGTTTAATGATCATGCAATAAATACAATAATAATTTTCATGAGAACTTATCTAGGGAAACCTGAAGAACAACTGCAGACGTTTTGTGGAGCACGGTAACTTTCGAGTACAGATTTGAAAAATTCTAACAGCAAATTCCTTTGGATCTAAAGTTCTGCCTATATACAGCATTTATTTACTTGTGGTGCCGTTACCAGCTGACATTTTTACTGTTCAGGTTAAATTTGAGTACAGGAATTTTTACGACTGTCCTTGACAGAGTGTTACGATCTGATTTGGTGACAAGGACAACTCTCTTAATTACACTACGCTCTTAGGAGGAACACCTTGGACTGATAGAGAAGGTATTGCAGGTCTTTAAAAGAGCAGTGATTATGGGCATTATAAAGAAACCGAAATATGTATGAAATGAGTGCATGTTTTTTGGTAATTATTACGCCAAATGGTATCCTGTTTGACCAAAAGTAAGATCAGTGCGGTGGCATACTTTCCGGGGCCCAGGAATGAGAAGCAGTTAAAATCTTTCCTAGATTTATGCAGCTTTTATAGGCATTTCATCCCTAATCAGGTTTTTAAATGGTCCTTCGTTGAATTTGCTGCACACTCTTTGGGAGCAGAGCAGCGAGCATTTCAATGCCATCAAGCTGATGTTAGGTAAAAGGAAGATGGTTCACAATCCTGACTTGACAGACATTTGTTTAACTACAGATGCCTACAATATTGACATGGGAGAATGTCTCTTGCAGTTCGCTGGCTGCAATGGGGAACAGGCGGTTAAAACAATCAGTTTCACAAGTCATGCGATAAAGGCTTGCAGCAGATCGTATTCGACCAGTCAGTTTGTGTCGTTAGCTATAGTGTGGGCCTCTAAAAAGCTTAACCACTATTTGTCAGAGCATCACACTAAGGTCTACATAGTCCACCAAGCATTAAGCTTTCGCTCAGTTGTAAGATTGCCGGCCGGTGTGGCCGTGCGGTTCTAAGTGCTTCAGTTCGGAACCGCGTGACCGCTACGGTCGCAGGTTCGAATCCTGCCTCGGGCATGGATGTGTGTGATGTCCTTAGGTTAGTTAGGTTTAAGTAGTTCTAAGTCCTAGGGGACTGATGACCTCAGATGTTACGTCCCATAGTGCTCAGAGCCATTTGAACCATTTGAAGTTGTAAGATTATCGTACGCTCAATTAACCATGTGCTCCCTCTCCTTACAGGATTATAGCTTTGTAATCATATAAATAATGGATACTCAAAATATTGGAGTGCATGTGCTTTTGAGCTTGCCAGAAAGCTTGAGGTTGATCGTATATGAATACCAGTATAAAAACACGGTGTGCACCATAAGTACGAGGGTGACTCAAACGAAAACCTTAAATATTTTTTAAAATATTATTTATTGTGCAGAAGTGGTACAAAGCTGTATCACTTTTCAACATAATCTCCCTCACGATCAATGCAAGTCCTCCAGCGCTTAAAAAGTGTATAAATTCCTTTAGAAAGAAATTCTTTTGGTAGTCCACGCAGCCCCTCATGCACCGCATGGCGTACCTCTTCATCAGAACGGAACTTCTTTCCTCCCATTGCGTCTTTGAGTGGTCCAAACTTATGGAAATCACTTGGGGCAAGGTCTGGTGAGTATGGTGGACGAGGAAGACACTCAAAATGCAGGTCAGTGATTGTTGCAACTGTTGTACGGTCAGTGTGGGGCCTTGCATTGTCATGTCGCAAAAGGACACCTGCTGACAGCAATCCACGTCGCTTTGATTTGATTGCAGGCCATAGATGATTTTTTAGGAGATCTGTGTATGATGCACTGGTGACAGTGGTCCCTCTAGGCATCTAATGCACGAAAATGACGCCTTTTTCGACCCAAAAGAGAGTCAGCATAACCTTCCCTGCTGATGGTTCTGTTCGCAACTTATTTGGTTTTGGTGATGAGGAATGGCGCCATTCCTTGCCCGCTCTCTTCGTTTCCGGTTGGTGGAAGTGAACCCAGGTTTCGTCCCGAGTAACGATTCTTGCAAGAAAGCCATCACCTTCTCGTTCAAAGTGCCGAAGAAGTTCTTCACAAGCATCAAACGTCGTTTCTCATTTCAGGAGTCAGCTGCCGTGGCAACCATCTTGCAGACACTTTGTGAAACTGGAGCACATCATGCACAATGTGGTGTGCTAACCCATGACTAATCTGTAAACATGCTACAATGTCATTCAGTGTCACTCGGCGGTTTTCCTTCACTATGGCTTCAACTGCTGCAATGTTCTGTGGAGTCACACACTCGTTGTGCCTGACCTGGACGGGGAGCATCTCCCACTGAAGTCACACCATTTGTGAACTTCCTACTCCGTCCGTAGATTTGCTGCTGTGATAAACATGCATTACCGTACTGAACCTTCATTCTTCAATGAATGTCAATAGGTTTCACACCTTCACTACGCAAAAACCGAATAACAGAATGTTGTTCTTTCCTGGTGCAAGACGCAAGTGGAGCGGCCATCTTTACACTGATACTGCGACGGTATGTGTGCATCTGCACTATGCTGCCACCTACAGGCCATTCTGGACGCTGTTTATGGCACGCTTACGAACTTACAGGATAACGGCGCGAAATTTCGTCTTGTTATTACAAATTTAAGGTTTTCATTTGACTCACCCTGGTATGTACTTTGCTCACAATATGGGAAAATTACAGGACTACAATGGTATTTGGCGTAATATTACAGATCAGAAGGAAATCGCAATTCGCACTCTAAATACTCGCTACTGCTTAAAGGATGAACACAAAAAGATGCGCATATCCCCGGCACAATGGAAAGAAGCGCTGATCTGACACACGCCTTATGTTTGGAGGAACGCAGGATACGGTGGTCGATGGGCAGTGACCAGTTTTCGTCCAAAGAACTGCGCGAGTTCATTCCTCTGTTCAGAAGGGTGGGCCGACAAGCGTTTGCCTCCTTTCAGGCAGTCGGCGATGACAGAATCGATGCGCACGCCCTCCATCTTTCTCTAACGATGTTACAGAAACTATTCGGTAAGAAAAAACAATTTTTCGTTTACTGGTAGCTTTATATGTCAGGTTCTTTACGATGTGCCCATCATTTCGATAAACTTCATAGTTATTGTCATATTTATGTGGGAGTAAGAGACCATGTGAAATTCAAAAATAGGGGTCGCTATGATTTTGCGTCTAGTGCACATTACATAATGTGTTGCTGCGTATGAAATTTAGCTAGCATAATGAATTTTTCTTTAGACTTGTTGGAGGTCTCTATCCGTCACCAATTTTGAGAAAATTGATCTGACGCAATGCACTCATTTGTGATCGCACCGCGCCAGCGATAAAGCCAGAGTGGAATGTCCGCAACATTCCTCATATTTCATAAACGATTTGAAATATTAAAATCAGATTTTGGAAAATTGTAGCACACAAATAGGAGAGTATTTTGCCATATCATTATTATGCAAAACTTCATTATCTACCGTGTTATTCGACTAACTACAGACTTTTCCAATGAAAGAATGTAATTTTAATGGCCATCAACAGCTGGTGGAACGAGAAATGCTGTAGGTTTTGGAACAACGTAAGTGAAGTCAACACATGTTTATTTTGTACCGGATGTGCTTTTTCGTAAGATGCTGACCTCACTTTTCTTCAGCTACTGACTTGATAAACTTAATAAAGCGATGTTTCAGAATTCTCTGGCAATTGCGTCTGCACAGTGTGTTAGTGAGGTGAGACTGTGTAAACTCCGCCGAGTTTTGGCAAAAGAAGCAAATTTCAGCATGGAAGCAAGAGAAAAGTGTAGGTTTTACTCAAAATTTCCCACTCGTGTCGCCGGCCTGAGTGGCCGAGCGGGTCTCGGCGCTACAGTCTGGAACCGCGCGACCGCTACGGTCGCAGGTTCGAATCCTGCCTCGGGCATGGATGTGGGTGATGCCCTTAGGTTAGTTAGGTTTAAGTAGTTCTAAGTTCTAGGGGACTGATGACCTCAGAAGTTAAGTCCCACAGCGCTCAGAGCCATTTGAACCAGCCCACTCGTGTCTCTTTTCTGAAAGTCAGAACTGGTTAACGAACCAGGCGAAAATAAATGGCAGCATAAATGACGGAATTCTTTTTAGATGCTAACCGAAGAAGATGCGACAGATCTTTTTGAATCGTCACCACGCAAGTGTGGATGATGGAGGGGCCTCGGTTAATATTTCCAAAACATGTGAGAGTAGGCTTGAGTTTAGAAAGGCACTTCCCCTCCAGCGAGTGGTTTTCCCCTACAGTGTTCTGAGCGACCCCCACACCAATGCCACCCACCCCACGCTTCCGCAGCCGACTGTGCATCTAGCGTCCACGGCATTTTGCGCGCCCTATACTTGGGTGCGGCGAAAGATCTGCTACGGCAGTGACGATAGGTCACAAACACAAGTAAATAGGCTAATAATACCGAGAGGAAATACACTTCTGTTAGGCATAAAAAGATCACACTTTAAGGCAAAGCAGGAACGGCTCTCAACTAACTTAACTAGTGCAAAAGAGACAGACAGGTATTTACATTAGGATGATAGAGCGGTTGTGCATGTTCTGTGGACATAAGCGAGTGACGAAAGACAGAAGACTTAGATCTAATTACAGGAAAGCGGAAACTATTTTTTGCGATGACCACAAATAACGACCAGCGGGAGTGACATCAAATAGTAACGACGTAACGCAGCATGGCTTGGGAGTCGTGACGTAATAGCGGCGCGCAGCGTCGACAATGTCGCCGGCGGCGCTGCAGTAGCTTGGGGAATTTTGACGTCAAACTGTTTACAACGTGAATTAATGAACTATTTAACATTTTTGGAGACAATAAATCTTACCGATTTTGAATACGTGCTAAGAGAAGCGATCCACTATACGCGAAACATGTGTAATCTGGATGAGGACGTGAGGGTTCTGGTAAGTGTCCTTGTGGACACACTGCGCAGTGCATTACATTACCGATTAAGTGTAAGGATGAGTTAGGTATAGTTTAAATTGTTATTTTTTGTGTACCTCTTTCCTTCCGAGAGCTATTTGCAATGTTTTTTTTATTTTTCTTAAATGTATGGGAAGCGACTCTACTGGCGTATTTCTTTCAGGCGGAGCACGTAATTAATTTATGCGGAACGGTAATATCACGTTCGGGGAGGACTCCGTGTCGGAAAATCGTGGGCCAGGAAATCAAGATCCTAAATCATCACTGTCAAAACATTTCCTGCCCCGCAGCTATTTTTCTGAACGCGTTTACCTGTCACTGTCAACCGACTGCAGGGTGAACACCACCATCGCAGTCAAAAAACTCACCAGAAAAGAAATTAATGCAAAGAAAAAAATTGTAATGGAAAACGAAACAAATGTTAGCTGATAAAACAGCTTTTTCTCCTGTTTTCATTTGTCAGAATAATTTATTTAAATGCAAGCTTGTTTTCAATTGTATGGTATCTGGAGTGTGTGCTCTATGTAGGAAATGTTATAAACTGTGACAAAATTATACGAGTACAACCATGTTAGGTCTAACTCAAAAAAAGAGCTAGAAAAGTAAGACAGACTCAGAAAAAATGATGAAACTGTTTTATTTAATCTTGTTTTTAAAGTTTACAGAAAAAAAGTAGTTCAATCGTCATCGAAAAGCAAAATATAAAGTGGTGGAAGAGAGGAGTAAAACAGAAGACAGCGCCAGCAATGATATGAGTATCAAACCGATATATTGCTGCCTCTGTCGGGGTCCTGTAACATCTCTGCATCTCACCCCTCAAACGCAGTAATCGATTGGTTATTATTTTATTAATTATTATTTCAATTGAATTTAAATAACTATCGTGAGAGTTAGGTTAATTGACGGCGTCATCTGCATTATTTTATTCCAGTGATATTTTTATTGCTGGTTTCCTCTGGTAAACAAGTAAAAAAAGTTATGACTGAGTACTTCTTTCACGGGGCTGAAATTGTGGAGGTAAAAAGCAAAAGGATATGGCACTATAAACCATGGAGATAAGAAAAGAAGGGAAGTGGCACTGCAGACTTAGGCCGGTTGCACACACGGCGGATTTTTCCGCAGCGGTCAGTTGACCGTCGCCGCCGTTCTCGCAGTGGTGCATAGGAGTAAGTCAGAGCTTGAACATTAAGCGGAAGAAAAAACGAGCGGTAAATCTGTCGTCGGCGGTAGCTGTGTGACCGCCGGCTGCCACTGGCGCCGACGACAATTCTACCGGCACGGCCAAAGTAGTGGCGCACTTGACCAAATGCACGCTTACATATGGAGCGGTTTTTCTACAGTCGACAGCTGTTTTGTTCAGTGTAACACTTGGTTCAAGAATCATGAAAGAAGGTTGTATACATGGAAGAACCCTGGAGATACTAAAAGGTATCAGACAGATTATATAATGGTAAGACAGAGATTTAGGAACCAGGTTTTAAATTGTAAGACATTTCCAGGGGCAGATGTGGACTCTGACCACATCTATTGGTTATGAACTGTAGATTAAAACTGACGAAACTGCAAAAAGGTGGGAATTTAAGGAGATGGGACCTGGATAAACTGAAAGAACCAGAGGTTGTGCAGAGTTTCAGGGAGAGCATAAGGGAACAATTGACAGGAATGGGGGAAAGAAGTACAGTAGAAGAAGAATGGGTAGCTTTGTGAGATGAAGTAGAGAAGGCAGCAGAGGATCAAGTTAATAAAAATACTAGGGCTAGTAGAAACCCTTGGGTAACAGAAGAAATATTGAATTTAATTGATGAAAGGAGAAAATATAAAAACCACTTCCATGAATACCAAGAGGGAAAGCAGAAAGGTCGAAGGAGTATATAGAGGGTCTATACAGCGGCGATGTTCTTGAGGACTATATTATGGAAATGGAAGGGGAGGTAGATGAATATGAAATGGGAGATATCATACTGCATGAAGAGTTTGACAAAGCACTGAAAGACCTAAGTCGAAACAAGGCCCCGGGAGTAGACAACATTCCATTAGAGCTACTGACAGCCTTGGGAGAGCCAGTCCTGACAAAACTCTACCATCTGGTGGGCAAGATGTACGAGACAGGCGAAATACCCTCAGACTTCAAGAAGAATATAATAATTCCAATCCCAAAGAAAGCAGGCGTTGACAGATGTGATAATTACCAAACTATCAGTTTAATAAGTCACAGCTGCAAAATACTAACGCAAATTCTTTACAGACGAATGGAAAAACTGGTAGAAGCCGACCTCGGGGAAGATCAATTTGGATTCCGTAGAAATGTTGGAACACATGAGGCAATACTGACCCTACGGCTTATCTTAGAAGAAAGCTTTTGACAATGTTGACTGGAATACTCTCTTTCAAATTCTGAAGGTGGCAGGGGTAAAATACAGGGAGCGAAAGGCTATTTACAATTTGTACAAAACCCAGATGGCAGTTATAAGAGTTGAGGGACATGAAAGGGAAGCAGTGGTTGGGAAGGGAGTGAGACAGGGTTGTAGCCCCTCCCCGATGCTATTCAATCTGTATATTGAGAAAGCAGTAAAGGAAACAAAAGAAAAATTCGGAGTAGGTATTAAAATCCATGGAGAAGGAATAAAAACTTTGAGGTTCGCCGATGGCATTGTAATTCTGTCAGAGTCAGCAAAGGACTTGGAAGAGCAGTTGAACGGAATGGACAGTGTCTTGAAAGGAGGGTATAAGATGAACATCAACAAAAGCAAAACGAGGATAATGGAATGTAGTCGAATTAAGTCGGGTGATGCTGACGGAATTAGATTAGGAAATGAGACACTCAAAGTAGTAAAGGAGTTTTGCTATTTGGGGAGCAAAATATCTGATGATGGTCGAAGTAGGGAGGATATGAAATGCAGACTGGGAACGGCAAGGAAAGCGTTTCTGAAGAAGAAAAATTTGTTAACATCGAGTATTGATCTAAGTGTCAGTAAGTCGTTTCTGAAAGTATTTGTATGGAGTGTAGCCATGTATGGAAGTGAAACATGGACGATAAATAGTTTGGACAAGAAGGGAATAGAAGCTTTCGAAATGTGGTGCTACAGAAGAATGCTGAAGATTAGATGGGTAGATCACATAACTAATGATGAGGTATTGAATAGAATTGGGGGGAAGAGGAGCTTGTGTCACAACTTGATTAGAAGAAGGGATCGGTTGGTAGGACATTTTGCGAGGCACCAAGGGATCATCAATTTAGTACTGGAGGGCAGCGTGGAGGGTAAAAATCATAGAGGGAGACCAAGAGATGAATACACTAAGCAGATTCAGAAGGATGTAGGTCGCAGTAGGTACTGGGAGATGAAGAATCTTGCACAGGATAGAGTAGCATGGAGAGCTGCATCAAACCAGTCTCAGAACTGAAGACCACAACAACAACAACAACAACGAATAGAGTCGAATAGTGGTGTTCACAGTTGTCAACTGGTTTAATCTTTCAGACATGGGTAATCTAGACACAGATGATGAAATTTTAATTTCATTAATTCAAGAAAGGCCTGTTCTGTGGGACAAAACCCTTGACATATACAACGACCGAGATGCTACCAGAAAAGCTTGGCATGAAGTTTGCAAGGGAATTCGTAGCGACTTTGATGTGTTGGACGAAAAGGAGAGGAATGATTTTGGTAAGTACATGCTTTTTCACGTATATACTAGAAGAAACTTGATTTATAGATTCTAGAAGTGATGGCGCTCACTCATAGGATCTTCACATTGCAGGCGTTTCCTGACTTAATTATTTATTTATTTTTATTATCGTGATAACCATGGTGGGCTATTATTAACAAATGTTTTATTTTATAAAAACGAACATTATTGAAAAACAGTAACAATGTCACATTTTTAAACAGTATTATTATTTTTGCAACTTACTTCTAGTAATACAATAACGAAAAATAAGTCGTGTGCTGGAATACTTGTGGTCAATGTGAAGGCGGTCTATTCCAAAGTTATCTGTTCTCGACATCATGCCGTTCGGAATGCCCTTGTATCATGGACTTCTGCCAGTAAACGCTTCCTACACTTGAAACAAAATATTTACACAGAATGTCTCTCACACTGTTTGGTTTCAGGCCTCCTCTTACAGTATTTTCTGCCTGAATATTTCCAGCCCTATAACTGACGTTGTATCCTCAACAATGTATCCATCTCTATCCCTAACATAACTATAAAGAATAATGCAGGCTTTAACAATGTCATCGGCAAAATGTGGTTGGACATTTAATGGTCGATGGAGTATTCTCCATTTGTTAGTAAGAATGCCGAAAGCACATTCTATGTACCTCCTTGCTCGGCGCAATCGGTAGTTGAAGATTCGTTTGTCGATTGTTAAATGTGTTTCAGAATAAGGCCTTAGCAGATGTTTATGTAGCCCAAATGCTGCATAACCAACAAAAAAATGTGGCACTTCCGCACTTTCTGCGCCCGGTAGGCACTTCTCATCAGGTAGATTTTTTGAACTGCTTTCAACAGATTTCCACAGCTGAGCCTGGTTAAAAATCTATGAGTGACAATCTTTTCCATAGCTACCAATATGCAGATAAACAAATCGGTACTTCGTATCTGCAATGCCCATTAACACAACTGAGTAGTAGTCTTTATAATTAAAATACATAAATCCACTTTCTATTGGACTCACAATGCGGACATGTTTTCCGTCTACTGCCCCAATGCAATGAGGAAAGTTTGCTGCATGCTCAAATCCATTTGCTACTGACTGCCACATTTCATTTGTAAGGGGAGGTATGCACTCGCTTTGCATAACATTCCACAGTGCTCGATAAAAATCTCTATCAATCACTCTTGCGGTTGAGATTCCTACTCTGAAGGAATAATGAAGGTCGGAAGTACATCCACTTGGTAGATATCTGAAAAAAATTATTTAAAATATGAAGAGTTAACGAATTATTATTCACATTTTTTTGTAATGTAAAATAACTAATGTATATTTTATTGTAGCTAATGTAGGCGTTAATTATTTTCATTTTTAGGTAAGGAAGTGATAAAACGATGGGAACATTTACGTGACGCCTTCGCCAAGGCTGAAAAAAGGGCAAAAGAAAGCAAAACTAGTGGCTCACAAGCTACAAAAAAAAGAAAATACATATTTCATAACGAACTCCAGTTTTTTAAAAAAAGTATACGAAACAACGGAGACTACAGAAAGTTTCAGCGTAGAAGAAGAGAACAAGGATGAAACTGATGCCGCTTCGCAACCTCGTCAGAACACAGAGCATGAAGTAAACGTAACAACTGGAATAAAGGAAAAACCTCTGTCCGCCACTCAACCTCGAAAGAAGTATAAGAAAATGGACGAAATAGATCTGAGGCTTTTAAAGGCATTGGAAAAAATAGAACCTGAGAAACCAAACTCCCAAATATCCTTCTACCTCAGTCTGCTACCACATACTGAGAAGTTTGATAATAAGGAATGGCTACAGTTTTAAATGGAAGTTCTTAGAGTGATTTCCAATATTAACAATCAGAAGGTTGCGCCTCATCACTCTCAAAGTGACACCACACAATCCATTTCCCACATCCAGCAACAGAGCCAATCAACCCCATACCAACTCCAACAACAGACCAATCCATTGCCACTTCAACAACATTTCACTGATATCACTTCACAGTACTCACAACCACCACATGTCTAACATTATGCCCCACCAACGATTCCCTCAGTTTCAACTCAAAATGCACTATGTACTCCAGTATCCCAGCCAGGGCGAACGCATTCTGCATTCAGAACTTTGCCTTTGTATCAAAATATGGTTCAAATGGATCTGAGCACTATGCGACTTAACTTCTGAGGTCATCAGTCGCCTAGCACTTAGAACTAATTATACATAACTAACCTAAGGACATCACACACATCCATGCCGAGGAAGGATTCAAACCTGCGACCGTAGCGGTCGCCCGGCTCCAGACTGGAGCGCCTAGAACCGCACGGCCACTCCCGCCGGCGCCTTTGTATCCCTCACAAGTTCTACATCTCCCAAATTACGACCCACCATCGATTCCCTCGGTTTCTACCGTAGATGAACTACCTACTCCACCTTCCCAACCCACAAAGGAAAAAAAATCTGCAGCTGAACATTATGAAAATTTTCCTGTGAGTGTTGAAGGAGATTTTGAAAGTAGTTATTCAGTAAATTCGAATTCGTCCACTACAATGGACATCAATTTCTAATACTATATTGTGTACTAATGTGTGTTTGTTTATTTAAAGTTTTGGTAACGTAGGTATTTTGTATCTTTCTTCGGAATTTTATCTATAAATACTGTTACTTTAAAACTAGTTTGTAAATGATTATCCCAAACTTACCTCAGTGTTATTGCCAGCATTTCTACAGGCTGAATACAATTTGTCATTTTGGTATTTTTCCGCTGAATAGTATCTTTCAACCGCCCATGGAGCCTGTCAAAGGCAGACACCGACATTCTGAAATAATTGAAGAGTTTCGTGTCATCCTGCCTCAACTCTTCAAACAATGTGTAGAAAGCTCCAGCCTCCCTTCTTCTTTCATTAATTGGATGAGCCCAAATTAATCGATTATTTCATCTCCTTTTCATTCGTCGACGTAATAACAATAAACTTATTATTCGCATTTTGTTCATTTCAGACGACACCGTGTGCTTACAAGCAACAAATACTTCAAATAAAGTAGTAAACTTGTGTGAACTGGTTTGATCATGAACGAGCACTGCCAGTAAAAAACTGCCTGACTCGTTTAGCTGCCCAAGCGCACCGCAAAGCGAATAGCCTGCAACACAGTAAGCTGCTGATGACGGAGATTTTACCGCCGTGTGAGTAAACGCTAGAGTTCTGCGAGCGGCGACGGTCAACTGACCGCGGCGGAAAAAATTCGCAGTGTGTGCAACCGGCCTTACGTTGCAGGCTGTTTTGAAGCCAAGAGTTGGCGAGGCCTGTCGGCATTTTAAGTAGCCCAAATCATTAGCAGACTACTGTTCGCGATTGCTTCTTGCTCATTATTTCTGTTGCGTGAATGCAACAGCTGTTTTAAATACTAACAATTACAGTACTTGCATGAATAACATAGTAGCAGGGAGGAAATTTCAAATTTGCTGTAGTGATGCGACACATTTGGTCTCGTTGATGTAATTTGTTTATGTTAATGCATTTCGAATAACGAAGAAGAGACGGATGTGATGTGAAAAGGATGCTTTCGTAATGAATTTTATTCCACTTGTACTATATTTGTATCGATAGCAAATGAAGCTGAAACTCCGAAACTAATGCCTGTTTGCTTACTGGTACTTCTTATTGTTAGTGATATTTTCAGTTTTCAACTCATATGCACAACATTTTTAATGTTCATGTTTGCAAAAACTCTACCTATGTGTTCTTTGTTAGCCTATAAACGTGCGCAGTGTGCAAAGAAGGAAAGCGGCATCGTACCTTGAGCATCTCAACAAAGTGAACGATTATTGAAATGTCAAAGAAACACAACTGCTTACGGGTGTACCTACATGCAGAATAGAGTTCTTGTTTTATTAGGTTGTCAGTGGATTAGTTTCACTGTAGTTTACACATCTTCTCACTTTGTAATCTTACCTATGATGCGTCATTAGTGTGTGTGGCCAATAACAGCAAAGCAATATGATTATTAAACATCTTCCAACATTGAGGAATGCTATAAATGTCATTAAGGGAATGGTCTCAAACACTAAAGACCCCATAAAATGGATACTTTGCGTTAACATGTATGTAAGTAATTTTTTCAATAAAGATTTCCTAACCTGTGTGTAGTGTCACCGCCAGACACCACACTTGCTAGGTGGTAGCCCTGAAATCGGCCGCGGTCCGCTAGTATTAGTCGGACCCGCGTGTCGCCACTGTCAGTGATTGCAGACCGAGCGCCGCCACACGGCAGGTCTAGAGAGGCGTCATAGCACTCGCCCCAGTTGTACAGCCGACGTTGCTAGGAATGGTTCACTGACAAATACGCTCTCATTTGCCGAGACGATAGTTAGCATAGCCTTCAGCTACGTCATTTGCTACGACCTAGCAAGGCGCCATTACCAGTTAATATTGAGATTGTAAAATATGTACCGTCAAGAGCGATGTACACCAATTATGGATCAAAGTTAAGTATTCCAGAAGCTATGTACTATTTTTGGCTACTATAATTACTTTGCCTTATTCCAGACCTCACGCCAGTCTGCGTGAGCTTAAACGCGTGCATTTCGGCCTCCTCTAGCAACACGGTGTTGGCTCTTCTGCCAACACATCACTGTGTAAGGTATAGGCCTGCCTGTCCAACAGTAGCCTATTTGCTTGTTTTCTCGGAATATTTCTCGACAGTAACTCTGTCATATTTTCAGGAATAACCAGAAATAACACAATTGGAATGTACATCTACTTTGATCATCTGCTTGATTTTACTTTTGATTTTCATTTTGAGGTTTTCCAAGTATAAAGGGTGATTTTTCCCACCGTGTACAAACTCTAGGGTTTTACCGATGCGAGGATACGGAACAAGAAAGGTTTAATGAACTTATATCCGGAATCGCATGGTTTCCGTGCCAGAGACCATTCATTCAGTCATACTTTGTCACAGAGACTGCGGTCTAATACGCGCTGTACCTTGCAGCCACAGCATGCATAGTTTCCTCCTAGAGGGTGATACTGTTCCTCTTACGTCATGCCATAATGTCCTCTACTGCCGTAGTAATTGGTAATGTTGTGTCCGATTTACTTCTCTTGCTGACTCCCTTTTGTAGTGGATGTGATACAGCGTTGCGCACAATGGTTCCATATTCAAATCCCAGGTATCTGTATCCGTTGGCCGATTCCATCACTGACTCACTGATCTTATAGTCATTGGAAACTTCGTGTTTTCGCTTTGTGAAATGCAAAATTTTATATTTCTGAAGATTTAGAGCAAGTTGCAAACTCTGCACCACTTTGAAATTTTTGTGGCGGCGTTCGTAGGGACAAACAATTCGCTGTAGAAACGGCCTACGAAGTCACCGCCACACTTTTAATAGCGGGCCGACCGGTCCGCTGGAACAGTGAACAGAAAGATGAAAACCCAAACACTCTGATTAAATAAAAGTCGGTACTTATCTTTATTAACGAAGATACAGAAACACAGTAGTGATCTCCGTGTCTACAGAGATCTGTCTAGTTCGAGTCGGAGCGGCTAGGTCAGCGTCGGCTGACGACAAACAACAACTCTGTTGCGATGAACACACAACTGACTAGCAAGTACACAATTCGGTGGCGAGTATACAACTGAGCGGCGAATACAGAACTGTCCTAGCGCTCGCGACTCCAGCGCTAAAGAAGCCAGAAACCAGCGGTGGCGCGCGCAGACTTGCGGCGATTTCCTGTATCGCTGGCGCTGCTTATGCGGACGGCGTCCGGACTTTGATGCTGCCAACCTTTTGGCAGCGGGCCCGGTTGGCATTACTGGCTAGGATATAACAGAAATCTTATCAAGATCTGACTGAATATTTAAGCAGCTTCTTTCAGATAGATACTTCATTATAGATAACTGCATCATCTGCAAAAAGCCTGATTTTACTATTAATATTGTCTGCAAGGTCATTAATATACAACATGAACAGCTAAGGTCCCAGCCCACTTTCCTGGGGCACATCCGAAATTACTTCTACATCTGATGATGACTCTCCATCCATCCATAACAGTAAAAGACGCAGTATCTGATTATGACGACTACATCGGTCGTCGAAATATTGTGCATAAAATGGAAACAACTGTATTAATTAGTCACACCAAGAAAACTAGAAGATAAAAAAAAACTGATGAGATAATACGAAAGAATATAGATACAAGCTTAACAAAAGGCTTTAAAAGCCTGCTGTTGACCAACATGTATGTAAGATATTTTACGATATGTTTCCTAATTTAATGGAAAAGATGGAAGAACAAAATAATGTCATTAACGATTAACAATGGTGTTGTGGCACAAATATAAATTAAGATGTAAGTAAACGTCAGTGAAAAGGTGTTTGACATGCTGTACACGGCAGTTTAACAGAGCTAAATGTTCTGGTGCCACAAATTTAAGAAATTAAACGAAAAAAAAACAGGAACAATGGAAATATTCACGTTTAGCGTCTAAACTGAAATAACTATAAATATAATAACTAAATAAAAACTTTTTTAATATAACACATTTTTCAAACGGACTAAAAGTATAAAATAATTTCTCACAGCACCATACAGATTCCTAACCCATAAAGATAGTCCTGAAAGTGTGAATCTGTGGGTTTTTTAACAGCTATTGAAATACTTGTTAAATTAAAAACATAAAACGTGGTGCACATGCAATAGATAATAGTAACAACGTGAACTATTCATGCAAAAGATGTATTGCATTTGCCTCACGAGTTTCGTTTTAAATTCTACAAATATTTCCATAGCTATTCAAAATTCACAAGCACAGATTTGCAGGACTGTCTGTAAGAATCGGCATGGGACTAAGAGAAATTATTTTATACTTTTTAGTCCGTTTTAAAAAAGTTTTTTCTTTAAATATTTGAATTTGCGTTTTAGTCTCGTCTGCAGCAATTTTTTCAATCGATTTCAAACATTTTGATGAGTTTAGAACATAGACATGTGGTAAATTTCAGGATTATTTCAGTTTCTCTTCATCTGAGTCAACCATTATATTGATTTTTCCTACGATTATCTCACCTCGAAGGTGAAGGTTGGAGAGAATCGAGCTCACGCAGGGACTAACCAGCAAAGCAGAGGTAAACTAAGTACCCTCTGCCAGACACCAGACAAGAAAGCGAGTTAATGTTGCGTTGTCATCCTGTTCTGAGCTATGCTGGAAGTTTCAAGTCTTTAGCTCATCGGAAAGTTAGTTTAAAATCCACCTATTAGAAATGTATTAAAATACATATTAACATATACATAAAATACATATTAACATAGTTCTCAGTGCTGCTTTTTTGCTTCAACGATATCCGTACAGTTTGTAAATGTTTAAAAAGCTTTTTAGTGTGTGTGGGATTACGCACAGTAAGTAGAATGGTGGCACTCGTAGGAAACTACATTCATGAAGAGTTTAGTACAAATCTGTCACATTTGCAGACGACGTAATAGTTGCAAAAACGATTGGCTGTGCGTCTCCCATTTTGAACACGCCCAGATGTGCCATTCTGCAGTAGTGCACTTACAGAACGGAGTGGTGAAGGTGCGTCGGAAAACAACTTTGTTGAATCTCTTACGGCAGAGAGTGGATATCAGCCAGCTAGGTAAGCGAACATCGCGAAACCAACGTCTGCGTGGAATAACAGGCTCAACACAGGCATAATATCTTCCCATAGAGAGATGAGACATTCGAATTCTCTTGTCATTGTTAAACGGCATTCTGTGGGGCCAAACGGTACAATCCAGACGGCGGAAGTTTGAGATCGACGGAAGTTCCGAATTTAGTGGCTTCTGGAGCAACAATATCGACTGCTTCATTATGAATTATTTCGCAGTGATATTTAGCCCACAAGAGTTCTATTGTGCGCTTGCCAGTTAGTCTCGCTAGTTTATGGAAGCCTTGAGTACACACCGTAGATTAGTAGAGTGTTCGACATTGCCTGTGCTACGTTTTTTATTCAGATTGTTCCCTGGACTGTTTGTGTATACTTAGGACGACATTTGCTACCCTCTGGACTGTTTTTGGCTAGCCGCTCACGTTGTGAACACCGCCGTCGTCGACCTCAGGAATCACCTGTTTGTTTCATCGGTCTCTACCTTACCACAAGTGCGAGTGATCATAAACTATGTTCTACCTACCTTACATCAAAATACGAGTACTCAGATAATACCCCTGAACAAACTCCGACATTTGGTCGGTCGAGTTTAGGCTTGACCTTCATGTCCAGAGCTTCTTTCATTTAGGAACGCAGATATCTTATTGCTGCCACTGTGCACTCGGTATAAAAAACATTCGTACAAACTAAATAGGATGTCGATTTGTTATAAGTTACGTTACGCAAGGCACTCGTGTAGAATTCGTACAAACAGTATGTATGGGGTTGTAGACCTTATTTTGTACGCTTTATTCGTAGCTGTATGATGTACAACCTTTCGGCAATAAAATTCTGACACTATCTCTTCCTTCTTGAATCTTCCCTTAAAAAAAAAAAAAAAAAAAAAAAAAAAAAAAAAAAAAAAAAAAAAAAAAAAATCAAGTTTACGGGTAATAGGAATTATCTGCTGAATTTGTTTACGGAAAAGTTTTGTGAGTAGATGAAACGTGTGACGTGTGGTTTACTTTCAGCCTGAAACGGCACTTTATCTTGAATAATGGTGTGAAGCAAAAACACTGCGCCAAGAAAGGGAACGAGATTCATCTACGAGGAAAAGTTCTCGTTAGCAAATTTCGGTGATTGGGGGCGAGGAGGGAGCGAGTAATGTTTATAGTTTTCCTTTCTCCAATGAACAAAACTATGCTGTGAGTAATAGGAAGCGTTATATAATTATCTATCTACATAAATAAGAATGCAAATGTTCATTTGTTCAAAATCGCAAATGTCCGAAAAATGTTGAACGGCTGCTTTGCATTCGAATACGCGTGTTTTTATATACCAATTTTTTAATAAATATAATATGTAGATAAATATTTAATATGTAAAGGGTGAACGCTATTACCAAAGATGTCGAATAGGTCCTGACCGATTTACTTCCAATTTTTATGCAATACTCTGATGAAAAATGGTTATATATATATATATAATTTTCTTCTGGCTATATATATATATATATATATATATATATATATATATATATATATATATATAGCCAGAAGAAAATTAGTACCCTCTTTCAGAGATTTCCAATTCACTCAGGATTAGTTGTTCAAATTCAGATAGTGCATATGGGGTACATGAAATGAATTCACCTGAAGATGATGGAGACGCATTCCATCGAAACGTTGTTACGAAACGACGACGCTATTCGGCTGACAACCCGTGAAGACATCATATATGAAATTCGCCGAGAAAGCGTGCACTCTCATTGCGCAACATTGCACGCTTTCGATTTAACGACAGTTAAAACAGAGTACCGCCTGGTGGAAAAATAGCTTTAAGCATCGGTCAGATGTTTATCAAACCTTGTGGATATGTTCAAAACAGAATGGGTATTATATAATTAAATTTTCATGCCCATTGTCCCCATGGGCACGAATAAACTCTTATATACGTTGTGCCATGGAAGAAAACAGCCTCTGAATGTCATCCTGAGGAATTTCTTGCGAGGTCTGAATAACTTGCCGTGTCAGTTCATGATGATTACTGAGTGGAAGCTGGTGTGATTACATACGTCTTCCCATCACATCCCAAACAATCTCTATGGGTGGCAAATAAGGGGATCGGGCAGGTCAGTCAAGGACCCACATAGTCCACCAGGCATCTGTGGTGTGAACTGCTGTGTGGGGTTTCTATTAGACTGCTAAAATATGTCATTTGGTGCCCCCGTCACGAATGGTTGTCATATCCAATAGCTCTCCACGCCAAGATTTCAGAATTTGGAGATGTATGGTTCTCGAGAACACCGGCTTTCTTGTCACCTATCACCGTCGCGCACGAACAAACTGGCGCCGATATAACCGCCATAAACAGTAGCGAGGCTCATAGCTGAAAACCGCAGAATACCACTCAGTGTCACAGTTGACTCTGTAGGCTACGCAAGTTACGGTTCGCTGTGGTAATAATGTCTGTGGTAAACGGCGCATGACAAGGCGAGATCACAACCCTGGTTTTAATAATCTTTTTCCCCGAGAGGTTGTGGACCCATACTGACAAGGGAACCTCCCCATCGCATCCACCTCAGATTTAGTTATAAGTTAGCACAGTGGACAGGCCTTGTGAAACTGAACACAGATCAATCGAGAAAACAGGAAGAAGTTGTGTGGAACTATGAAAAAAATAAGCAAAATATACAAACTGAGTAGTCCATGCGCAAGATAGGCAACATCAAGGAGACTGTGGGCTCCGGAGCGCCGTGGTCCCGTGGTTAGCGTGAGCAGCTGCAAAACGGGAGGTCCTTGATTCAAATCTTCCCTCGAGTGAAAAGTTTAATTTTTTATTTTCAGCCAATTATCAAAGTTCAGGCACTCACACATAATCAACTTCGCTTTCCAAAATTCCAAGAGATGCTCAGATTTGCTTGGACATATGCAGGATTTGACGGTCTACACACGGAAAATTTTGAAAACGTTAAAAGGGAAAACTGTGCGGCTGTGAAACTATTGCATTCATTTGTTGCAGTTTATGTGACAAACTCTTGTGTTTTCATCACTTTGTTCGGAGTGATTATCACATCCACAAGAAAACCTAAATCGGGGAAGGTAGAAGAATCTTTTTTCCCATTCGCCAAGTGTACAAGTTAGGTGGGTCGACAACATATTCCTGTCATGTGACGCACATGCCGTCACCAGTGTCGTATAGAATATATCATACGTGTTTTCCTGTGGAGGAATCGGTTGACCTATGACCTTGCGATCAAATGTTTTCGGTTCCCATTGTAGAGGCACGTCCTTTCGCCTACTAATCGCACGGTTTTGCGGTGCGGTCGCAAAACACAGACACTAAACTTATTACAGTGAACAGAGACGTCAATGAACGAACGGACAGATCATAACTTTCCGAAAATAAAGATTTCATTCGAGGGAAGACTTGAACCGAGGACTTCTCGTTCCCCAGCTGCCCACGCTAACCACGGGATCACGGCGCTCCTGAGCTCACATTATCCTTGATGTTGCATATATTGCGCATGGACTACTCAGTTTGTATATTTTGCTTATTTTTTTCATGGTCCCACACAACGTCTTCCTGTTTTCTCGATTGATCCGTGTTCAGTTTTTCAAGGCCTATCCACTGTGCCAACTTATAAATAAATCTGAGGGGGGTGCGATGTGGAGGTTCCCTTGTGAGTGTAACTCCTGCCTGGTTATCAACTTTTATCAGCCATCTATTCGTCAGGGCAAGGCGGAGAATTCTACGATTTTAACGCCATTGTGTTACATATAAAGTAGGACTTGAATGCGGCATTAGCATATTTAATAAAAAATGAATAGGAGTGCCAGCAGGCAGAATTTACGAAGATTAATCATAAATATTGTCCGCCCCGATAGCTGAATGGTGCTCGTACGGTAGCTCAGCGTGTTCGGTCAGAGGGTTTAGCTAACCTCTGTAATAAAAAAACTGAGTGAACGGATCAACGAACAACCTGAACTAATGTCATCGGACGTCCGCCACGAACAAAGTCAACTAACAATATAGAACAAAATGAGATTTTAAAAAAGGGGCCGGGTTCGATTCCCGGCTGGGTCGGGGATTTTCTCTGCTCAGGGACTGGGTGCTGTGTTCCTTTCATCATCATTTCATCCCCATCCGGCTCGCAGGTCGCCCAATGTGGCGTCGAATGTAATAACACCTGCACCAAGGCGGCCGGACCTGCTCCGTAAGGGGCCTCCCGGCCAATGACGCCAAACGCTCATTTCCAATTTTTTTCATAAATATTAATTTTTTAGAAGTAAAATACCTTTGGACCGCGGCTATTCCAATCAATTTACGAACTGCAATATTCCTAATAAAAGGAAATGCACTGAGATGACAGAAGTCATGGGACAGCGACGTGCGCATATGGAGATGTCAGTAGTATCGCTTAGACAAGGTATGAAAGGGCACTGCATTGGCGGAGTTGTCATTTGTACTCAAGTGATTCACGTTAAAAGGGTTTCTACGTGATTGTGGCCGCACCACGGGAATTTACAGAATTTACATGCGGAATAGCAGTTGGAGCTAGACACATAGGACATTCCATTTCGGAATCCCGTTGGGGAATTCAATATTCCGAAATCCACAGTGTCTTACAGTGTGCCGAGAATAACAAATTTTAGGAATTATCTCTCACCACGAATAACACAGTGGCGGACAGCCTTCACTTAACGACCGAGAGCAGCGTCGTTTGCGTAGGTTCGTCAGTGCCAACAGACGAGCAACAATACGTGAAATAACTGCAGAAATCAGTGTGTCATGTACAACGAGCATTTACGTTGTGAGAGTGCGGCAAAACTTCGCGTTAATGGCAGCAGGAGGCCGACACGAGAGCCGTTGCTGACAGGATGACATCGCCTGCAGCACCTTTCCTGGTCTCGTGACCATATCGGTTGGAGCATAGAAGACTGGAAAACAATGGCCTGGTCACATGAGTCCCGGTTTCAGTTGGTAAGAACTGACGGTAGTGTTAGAGTTTGGTGCAGACTCCACGAAGCCATGGACTTAGGTTCTCAGCAAGCACTCTGCAAGCTGGTGTGGGCTATGTTTAGATACAGTGGACTGGGTCCTCTGATCCAATGTAAGCGATGATTGGCTGGAAATGGTTATGTTCGGCTACTTGGAGACGATTTGTAGTTATTCATGGACTGCACGTTCCCAAAAAAGACGGAATTTTTATCGATGACAGTGTAACATGTCACCGGGCCACAATTGTTCGGGATTGTTTTGAAGAACATTCTATACAATTTAAGCGTGTGATTTGGCTCAACATGAGTTACATCGAACATTTATGGGACGTAATCGAGAGGTCAGTTCGTGAGCAATTCTGCACCGGCAACACTTCCGCAATTATGAACGGCTATAGCGGCAGCATGGCTGAATATTTCTGCAGGGGACTTCCAACGATTTATTGAGTACATGCTACGTCGAGATGGCGCACTACGCCGAGAAAAAGGAGGCCCGACACGATATTAGGAGGTAACCCCTGACTCTGGTCACCTCGGTATGTATAAAATTGCACTTCAGTGCCGGCCGGGGTGGCCGAGCGGTTCTAGGCGCTACAGTCTGGAACCGCGCGACTGCTTCGGTCGCAGTTTCGAATCCTGCCTCGGGCATGGATGTGTGTGACGTCCTTAGGTTAGTTAGGTTTAAGTAGTTCTAAGTTCTAGGGGACTGATGACCTCAGAAGTTGAGTCCTATAGTGCTCAGAGCCATTTGAACCATTTTTTGCACCTCAGTTCAGCATTACTGTATATTATAAAAATGATTAGAGCCCCCAGCAGGAAGAATTTAAGGAGGTTAGTCACAAATATTTATTTTTAGAAGCGAAATAACCTTGGTCTTGTTCGGGATTGTTTTGAACAACATTCTATACAATTTGAGCGTGTGATTTGGCTCAACATGAGTTACATCGAACATTTATGGGACGTAATCGAGAGGTCAGTTTATCCAAATAGATTTACGAACTACATTTATTCGTAAGTAAACTACAAAATTCTCAGGGTCGTTATCAGACTGTTTAAGTCGTGGTTGCTATGAGACAAACAAAATTGGCGGGTTGCTGTAGATGCGAGCTGTAGTGATTTTTACTGGCTGGTCATTAGCGCGGAGGAGGGAGTGCAAGCGGCTGGCGCCGTCTCAGTAGCGGCACGTAGTCGGCGGCCGAAGCTGGGTGTCCCGCATTGGCGTCTCAGCAGACGGCGCTCGGCATCCAAAAGTCATAGCTCGCATCTCCGCAAGAGGTCTCCCGTGCATACGGCAAGTGTCTTCTCTCCCGTCTCGATCACCAGTGTTTCTCCAAGGCGATCTCTTTGCGTCCTACAGAGCTACTTTATGTCCCTGAGAGTAACCACACATTCCATTGGCTGGTTCATATTCTTCTTCTACCCAAGCACATTATCGTTCACTATCATTGTTAAACATTTTTGCACCGCCCACAATTTGTAAATTCTCACGTTAGGAAGGGAGGACCACACACAGTCTTTATAGTGGCTAGAATATCCTGTGCCCGTTCATTTGTTCTCCATCTCCTCTTCCACCTTCTTCCTGAAATGTTCCTGCTTATGCGTTCACAGAGCCTCTTCCAAGCTTCTGTTTGTTCCACAGTCTATCATTTAACATCTCATTGCAGACCTCTTCGACTCTATCATTCTTTACTTGGTTTCTGCATTTTGTGCGTGATCTTCCAATTTGTCTTCGTCCAGATTCTGTCCATTCTAGGTCTCTTCTGGAGATCTTTCCGGTCCCACTCTTTTAATGTGGCCGAACCATTTAAGCCCATTACTCCCCATAGTTTTAGGGGCTTGGTCTGCAGGATGTTTCATATTATTTCATTCCTTATCCTATCCCTTCTCGTCTTACCGAGGACCCCTCACAGAACGTGCATAAATGTTGCTTGTATCCTGCTCAGATCTTTCTCTGTCCAAGCCCAACACTCTGATTCAGAGAACAAAATTGGCAGATAATATGACTTGTATATCATGACATTTGCTCTTGCACGTATATTCAAATTTATGATTATATCCGATACACAACAATAAAATTTCGTACAATTTTCTATTCTCTCCAAAACTCCATCCTTGATGTTTCCATTTTTGGTTAATTTACTTCCTAGGAACTTGAAAATATCAACGTTTTCCATAATTTTTTCCATTACAAGTTACAGTCTTCATTTTTTCGTTTTAGCTGTTCTTCCAGTTTTTGCTCATTTTCTTCCCAAATCATCACGTCATCTGCAAATACTATGATTTCCATATCATCTGCTGTTGACCCTTGTGGAACTTTCCTTATAATGTTTTTGATGACTATATATTAAATCTCCTTCCACTTCACTGCGTTTTTCCTGCGCTCCACTGAGCAACAGAGTACACGCAGACGCTAAAAGGCATTTGCAGTAAGCATTCTTTCCCTTAGCAAAGTGCATATCGTCATAGTTTTACATTACCGTGCCACGTTCTGCAGATGAATTCAGTAGTCCCTCGTCTGGCACACTGCAAAAGTCTTATTTCCAGTTTTAAAAGATGTTTACGACCCTTCCAGTCTCTTCAAGAGCACAGAAAAATAGTGTGTCGGAAGATATCTGCTCGGTTCGTCGGTGCCTGCCTGCCTCCCACACGGTGGGTAGTCATTCCGGAACGATCCACTGTTGTGCCTAGTCCACCTCGTCTCCACTCGTTCTGCAGCCCGTGCACTAAAGCCAACTGCTTGGGCGATATATTGGTATAATGGTTCAAAGTCCCTAATACCACTTGTTTACCTTTATCGAAGTCCGAAAGATGGAAATAAATTGCACGTGCACCACATCTGGACATGCTGTGTTGAGATCTCCACCAGAAGACTTGCAATAACGTCAGAGGCACCCGATAGCAATCATATACTCACGCCATTCTTTATCGCATGACTGTGATATTTACACATCTACATCTAACAATATAATAATTCCAGTTCCAAAGAAAGCAAGTGCTGAGAGATATGAATATTATGGAACGGCCAGCTTAATACGTCACAGTTGCAAAATACTAACACAAATTCTGTACGGAAGAATGGAAGAACTGGTAGAAGCTGGCGTCAGTTTGGGTCCCAGAGAAACGTAAGAACTCACAAGGCAATACTGACACTACGACTTCTCATAGAAGATACGTTAAGGAAAGGCAAACCACATTTATAGCATTTGTAGACTTAGAGAAAGCTTTAGACAGTGTTGGCTGGAATGCCCTCTTTCAAATCCTAAAGATGGCAGAGATAAAATACGGGGAGCGAAAGGCTATTTACAATTTGTGCAGAAACCAGATGGCAGTTATAAGAGTAGAGGGGTACATGAAAGGGAAGCAGTGGTTGAGAAGGGAGTGAGACAGGGTTGAAGCCAATCCCCGATGTTATTCAATCTGTATGTCGAACTAACAGTAAAGGAAACAAAAGAAAAAAATTGGAGTAAGAAACAATATCTAGGGAGAGGAAATAAAAACTTGGCGATTTGCCGATGACATTGTAATTCTGTCAGAGACAGCAGAGGGCGGAATGGACAGTGTCTTGAAAGGAGGATAGAAGATGAACATCAACAAAAGAAAAACAAGGATAATGGACTGTAGTTGAATTAAACCAGGTGAGCTTAAGGAAATTAGATTAGGAAATAAGACACTTAAAGAAGTAGATGAGTTTTTCTATTCGGCCAGCAAAATAACTGATGATGGTCGAAGTAGAAAGACTGGAAGTGTCAAGAAAAGCGTTTCTGAAAAACAGAAGTTTGTTAACTTCGGGTATAGATTTAAGTGCCAGGAAGTCTTTTCTGGAAGTATTTGTATGGAATGTAGCCGTGTATGGAAGCGAAAAATGGACGACAAGCAATTTTAGAATAGAAGCTTTTGAAATGTGGTGCTACAGAAGAATGCTGAACCAGTCTTCGGACTGAAGACCACAACAACACCACATCTAAAACACACTCCGCAAGCCACCTAATGGTGCGCTGCGGAGGGTACTTCTGGTACCATTAACTGATGCCCCTTACCTTGTTCCATTCATGAATGTCACGTGAAAAGAACGACTGTCGGTAAGCCTCTGTATTGGCTGTAGTTCCTCGAATTCTCTCGTCGTTTCTTTGCGCAAGATGTGTACGGGAGGAAGTACCATGTTGTCGGCTCTTCCTGGAATGTGCTCTTTCGAAGTTTCATTAGTAAACTTCTCCATGATGCGCAACGCCTCTCTTGTAACGAGTGACAATGGAATTTATTGAGAATCTCTGCAACGCTCTCATGGCGACTAAGTGCTAACGTGACGCAACGTGCCGTTCTTCAGTGGATCTTCTTAGTCTTTTCTATTAGTCCTACCTGGTGAAAATCCCACATTGTCGAACAATACTCAAGAACCGGTCGACCAAGCACATTGTAAGCCGCTTCCTTCGTGGATGAGTTCCATTTCCTACGAATCTGCCCGGCATCTGCCTTTCCTCTTATTTGTTTTTTGTGGTCATTCTGGATAGTTGCTCCTAGATATTTTATGATAGGTACTGTTTCTAGCAATTTTCCAGCAATAGTGTACTTGTACAATTACGGGTTTCTTTTCCCATGTGTGCGCAGTATGTTACATTTATTTACGCTCAGGATCAACTGCCAGAGCCTGCACCATTCGCCGATCCTCTGCAGGTCATTCTGCAAATCTGTACTCTCTTCTGGCGTTGCTACTTTGCTATAGACAACCGCATCATCTGCGAACAGTCTCAAAGGGCATCCGACGATTTCTACTAGATCATTTATATAAATTGTAATCGAGATATCCTGCAGAGATGAGAATAATGGATTGTCGGCTTGGCAGCGTTCGGTTAAGGTTTTCATCGCCTAATACTTTCTGGTTCTCTCAGAGTGTAACAGATTCTTTTTTAGGTTTCCTTACTTTCCATCGGTAAAAACGGAACCATTGTAGGATCACTTTATTGTCTGTCTGTCTGTTCTACTGTTAAGACTCCTTCAAGTACGGGTATAGGTATCAAGTTGAAATTAACGCCACATACCAAGGTCTACGTGTCCTGGGCTGCGTAAAGAGTGTAAGCTTTTAAGTCAATGCAATCAACAGCTACAACCATTTATGTCATAGGCCGATGTTTCGATATTCGCAAATTCACTCATCAAAACCTACGTGGTACTTCCAGTTGAACTAAAAATTTGACAAGAATTAAGGTTTCACAGCAGAGGAAAAGGAAAAAAAAGTCCCAAAAATTATTAATTTGTAATTCTATCACATAAAAATATTTTGCAGTGAACACATGATGTCTCGTGAGGCGATCACTCTGCTTTTAAAATAATTGAAAAGCCACGATCGCTTCAATATTGTTTACTAGATGACCGGTTTCAGCACTCTGAAGGTGCCATCATCGGATCTGTGAAGGTATAACATAACAGGTTTGAGGGAGGGCTTACATGAGTTAACTATATACATTATGTGGTTCTGAAATAATTGTAATTTATATAGTTAACTCATGTAAGCCCTCCCTCAAACCTGTTATGTTATACCTTCACAGATCAGATGATGGCACCTTCAGAGTGCTGAAACCGGTCATCTAGTAAACAATATTGTAGCGATCGTGGCTTTTCAATTATTTAACAAAAATATTTGTTTGCCATTTGTTGTCCGTGTGTGTTTCTGTCTACCTGTCTGTTGAGACCCCTTTTTCTCGCGAACATGTGAAGATATCAAGTTGAAATTTATGTCAAATACGGTCCCTTGGCCGCATAAATAATTAATGCTTGCAACTCAATGCAATCACAAGATGCGGCCATGTATGTTACGTATTTTCGTACTCACAAATTCAATCATAAAAACTTTAGGATGAAGTGTTTGTATATGTGCCAGGTCTGGTGGTCAATATGCCGGCACGGTGTTCGGTCAGAGGGTTAGTTACCCTCTCTAACAAAAAACTGAGAGAACAGATCAACGGAGAACCTAAATGGGTGTCATCGGACGTCCACCCTGAACAAATTCAACGAACAATATAGAACAAAATGGAGTCGCCAAAACTGAGTAGGTCACCTTTACCTGTTTACATAAGTGGGGTAGGTTAGAGACACTCAAGTCGCCGAAGTGGCGTGCAAGGAAAGACTTCCACCAGCAAATTTAGCCACAAATAATAATAATAATAAACATTAATATTATTACTTCTTTCCTTCCTCAGACGTTATGTCTGGTTAAAAATGGAAAGTGACGCGGACCTTCATCAAGCGTGACTTTCTTTTAACTGTACGGTATATGTTACATTGCATTTAGGAACTTTCGGGTAATTGAACATATATCAATAATTACAGATTTCTGTAGTTGTATATATACGTTTGGATGTAGCTGTATTGCGTTGATATACTGGTGGATATTGTGTGGTATGACTCCTGTAGTTGATAGTACAATTGGTATAATGTCAACTTTATCCTGATGCCGCATGTCCTTGACTTCCTCAGCCAGTTGGATGTATTTTTCAATTTTTTTCTCCTGTTTTCTTCTGTGTATTTGTTGTATTGGGTATGGATATTTCGATTAGTTGTGTTAATTTCTTCTTTTTATTGGTGAGTATGATGTCAGGTTTGTTACGTGGTGTTGTTTTATCTGTTATAATGGTTCTGTTCCAGTATAATTTGTATTCATCATTCTCCAGTACATTTTGTGGTTCATACTTGTATGTGGGAACGTGTTGTTTTATTACTTTATGTTGTATGGCAAGTTGTTGATGTATTATTTTTGTTACATTGTCGTGTCTTCTGGGGTATTCCGTATTTGCTAGTATTGTACATCCGCTTGCGATGTGATCTACTGTTTCTATTTGTTGTTTGCAAAGTCTGCATTTATCTGTTGTGGTATTGGGATCTTTAATAATATGCTTGCTGTAATATCTGGTCTTTATTGTTTGATCCTGTATTGCAATCATGAATCCTTCCGTCTCACTGTATATATTTCCTTTTCTTAGCCATGTGTTGGATGCGTCTTGATCGATGTGTGGCTGTGTTAGATGATACGGGTGCTTGCCATGTAGTGTTTTCTTCTTCCAATTTACTTTCTTCGTATCTGTTGATGTTATGTGATCTAAAGGGTTGTAGAACTGGTTATGAAATTGCAGTGGTGTAGCAGATGTATTTATATGAGTGAATGCTTTGTGTATTTTGCTAGTTTCTGCTCGTTCTATAAAGAATTTTCTTAAATTGTCTACCTGTCCATAATGTAGGTTTTTTATGTCGATAAATCCCCTTCCTCCTTCCTTTCTGCTTAATGTGAATCTTTCTGTTGCTGAATGTATGTGATGTATTCTATATTTGTGGAATTGTGATCGTGTAAGTGTATCGAGTGCTTCTAGGTCTGTGGTACTCCATTTCACTACTCCAAATGAGTAGGTCAATATTGGTATAGCATAAGTATTTATAGCTTTTGTCTTGTTTCTTGCTGTCAATTCTGTTTTCAGTATTTTTGTTAGTCTTTGTCTATATTTTATTATTATTACTATTATTATTATTATTATCTATACACTGTACTTAAGTAAGTCCGTGTGGAACCTTCGGAGCGCGAGTGCCGTTCTCACTTGTCCGCTATTTTTTCTTTTTTTCGACAATACTTCCTCTATAAAGGTGGACACTTCAGAGAATGTTCTGCTTACCCTTTACACACAGAGTATCATCCAGCGGCAATATTGTGAGTTTTAGAAACGTGCTGAGTCGGAAAGCAGAATCTACATCTACATCTACATCCATACTCCGCAAGCCACCTGACGGTGTGTGGCGGAGGGTACCCTGAGTACCTCTATCGGTTCTCCCTTCTATTCCAGTCTCGTATTGTTCGTGGAAAGAAGGATTGTCGGTATGCTTCTGTGTGGGCTCTAATCTCTCTGATTTTATCCTCATGGTCTCTTCGCGAGATATACGTAGGAGGGAGCAATATACCGCTTGACTCTTCGGTGAAGGTATGTTCTCGAAACTTTAACAAAAGCCCGTACCGAGCTACTGAGCGTCTCTCCTGCAGAGTCTTCCACTGGAGTTTATCTATCATCTCCGTAACGCTTTCGCGATTACTAAATGATCCTGTAACGAAGCGCGCTGTTCTCCGTTGGATCTTCTCTATCTCTTCTATCAACCCTATCTGGTACGGATCCCACACTGCTGAGCAGTATTCAAGCAGTGGGCGAACAAGCGTACTGTAACCTACTTCCTTTGTTTTCGTATTGCATTTCCTTAGGATTCTTCCAATGAATCTGTCTGGCATCTGCTTTACCGACGATCAACTTTATATGATCATTCCATTTTAAATCACTCCTAATGCGTACTCCCAGATAATTTATGCAATTAACTGCTTCCAGTTGCTGACCTGCTATTTTGTAGCTAAACGATAAGGGATCTATCTTTCTATGTATTCGCAGCACATTACACTTGTCTACATTGAGATTCAATTGCCATTCCCTGCACCATGCGTCAATTCGCTGCAGATCCTTCTGCATTTCAGTACAATTTTCCATTGTTACAACCTCTCGATATACCACAGCATCATCCGCAAAAAGCCTCAGTGAACTTCCGATGTCATCCACCAGGTCATTTATGTATATTGTGAATAGCAACGGTCCTATGACACTCCCCTGCGGCACACCTGAAATCACTCTTACTTCGGAAGACTTCTCTCCATTGAGAATGACATGCTGCGTTCTGTTATCTAGGAACTCCTCATTCCAATCACACAATTGGTCTGATAGTCCATATGCTCTTACTTTGTTTATTAAACGACTGTGGGGAACTGTATCGAACGCCTTGCGGAAGTCAAGAAACACGGCATCTACCTTGAACGCGTGTCTATGGCCCTTTGAGTCTCGTGGACGAATAGCGCGAGCTGGGTTTCACACGACCGTCTTTTTCGAAACCCTTGCTGATTCCTACAGAGTAGATTTCTAGTCTCCAGAAAAGTCATTATACTCGAACATAAATGGGTGTGTGTGATGTCATAAATTCTACAACTGATCGACGTTAGAGACATAGGTCTATAGTTCAGCACATCTGTTCGACGTCCCTTCTTGAAAACGGGGATGACCTGTGCCCTTTTCCAATCCTTTGGAACGCTACGCTCTTCTAGAGACCTACGGTACACCGCTGCAAGAAGAGGGGCAAGTTCCTTCGCGTACTCTGTGTAAAATCGAACTGGTATCCCATCAGGTCCAGCGGCCTTTCCTCTTTTGAGCGATTTTGTTTCTCTATCCCTCTGTCGTCTATTTAGGTATCTACCATTTTGTCATCTGTGCGAATAGTGCAAACAGTGGTGTACGGGAAGAACTCGAAATCCACAGACAAAATTTCGAAAGCTATCCAGGGCTATTTTCAAAGTATTTTAGTTTAAGGGACCTGTTGACTGCGTCATCGTATGAGAGTAATACATTAATTACAATTTCCTCTGTTTCTCTGGTCTAGCGGTTCTGGCGCTGCAGTCCAGAACCGCGGGACTGCTTCGGTCGCAGGTTCGAATCCTGCCACGGGCATGGGTGTGTGTGATGTCCTTAGGTTAGTTAGGTTTAAGTAGTTCTACGTTCTAGGGGACTTATGACCTAAGATGTTGAGTCCCATAGTGCTCAGAGCCATTTTTGAACCTCTGTTTCTGTGATGATACCTTCAAAACAGCTACAAAGCTTGTAATAGGCAAACACGAAGAACTACCCATACTGCTGTGTATCATCATTAATATAAAACTCCCGCAGTAACAAATCCGAGGCAGAAGGTAACGGTACTGAATGCAAGTTAAAAGGCAAAGATTAAAGTGAGCATTATTTTTGACACCAGCAAGCACCGTGAGTGAACTGAACAAATTTCTTTCCAAAGGACACACACAGCTCGTACGTCGACATTTGCACCGTTGTGAGGGTATTTTCAGAGCAGAACAGAGACAAATATGTTTGGGAGAATAAATAACGAAATGTTGTTATTCTGTAAGAAGGCACCGGAGACCACAGGTCTCTTAAAACAGGACTAAGAAAATATCCCTGAACAACTCAGAAATTTTATTGGTGGAGTTTGAGTTCGTCACGTATTTTTATGGTAGCGTACTGCTTGCAGTGAATGTAATGTTTCCAGTAAGCCACGCACCTCGAGACTTTGTTTGCTCCATTTGCTATGAACTCGCGTTGTAGCTCCAGGTTTGTAGGGATAATTGTCTGGTTTTTCAAAAGATTAATGGAATGAGACGATTCGTCGTAGGTGAAGAGAGCGGACAGGAAGTCCAAGTGGCTTTCGACTCAGGAAACAGCTGCAAAGCGCAGGGGTGCTGTTAAGAACGTCGAAGCAGCGTTTTTGTGAAATATCTTCAAGACAGGCAGAAATCAGCATTTTTCGGAATAAGGGAACTTTTTAAGTATGCATTTCTACAAATATTTGCTTCAAAAGGGAAACATGCGCACGCCGACGTTTCAACAAGTTTCAGCAACAACGAGCGTCTTTGGCAATAGCAGTCCCGTTTCCGGTGGATTTCGTTTAGCTGCTGGACGTAATGTTTTATGGGTAGCCGCAGTAATTTTCTCGCTTCATAACTCTTAGATCGTTCTGATCGTGACGTCTGACCGAGGAGCTTTAAGAGACGATGCCCCATTCATTTGCTCTTCTTATTATTACATAAGGTCAAGGAATGAAACGAAGCGTCAGAAAACGGGGAATAGCCTATTTGTTAGCTACTTTGTCGCCGTACACCAAATTGAAGATAAAAGTGTCTACTAAAGAGCATTTATTCGTCGAATAGCTCATTAAAATGCGTTCATCTCGTCCCTTTGGTGAATAAACCAGAAACTTCACCTCCATAACACGGGGAGGGGTCGGACTCGTTTAAAATTCTCTTTATTTAATGTCTTCCAACTGCCCCCAGCTGTTGTGCACCTCAAAAACCGACAGAGTAACTCCGCTGCGGAAAGCATTCAATATTTTACTCGGCCCGAAAATTTCCCGAAACTGTAATTAAAAGAGGTTAAGAGGAGAGAAAGACCTGATCTGAAAGCCGTGCCACTTGGACGACAATGAGACCCTAACGAGCGGAACAATTACTCGTTAAAACCTAATGTTCGCGTGCTCTCCATACAGACCTACGTCCTAAGCGAGCACCAAAAAGAGTCCTGTGCTTCCATTGTGCGAGGGTTACTAAGACTGATGTATGCTGTGCGCATAAGTTGTTCCCCAAATACTAAGAGGTCATAATTTATGACGATTTGCGGAAGTACACGAGTTTTTTTTATAATTTTTTAACGTCCTACGTATAAGAACAATTGAGGGACGTAATTCTACTGTGCTGGGAAATGGTACCACGGACTGACGTGCACGACATATTCTAACGTCTGTATAAACCCTTCCGCGTGGAAGTAGTCGCATATGGAACCCCATTTACAACGCATTAGATTTAAAGAGAAACATCTTTTTCAGCGCCATAGTCGAATTAAACAAGCCAACAGCAACAGCCTAAGCTGTTCTGCTGAAGAAAGCAGGCGCATAGCATCCTGTCTGTTAGTAAGCAAATTTTTCCTCGTCTTTCTTGTATGTACTGAGAATAGCCAAACACTCAGACGGAAAGGACTGTCTGATAATCAGAAGTGGGTACGGGGGTCTTGCTCAACTGCTAACTAGACATACGCCGAAGTCAGTAGCAGCAGAGAAGCAGCAGCCAAAAGCCATAGGCAAAGGGAGCCTACAGATCGGACTTGCAACGTTCCATTTTGCGGACGTGATCAACTAGCTTCGCTACAAAATAATATTGTGTAATGTGAACATACGGTACAGGGTGATTCGAAAAGAAAGAACAATTGTTTGTTACGCACGAACTATATAAGCTAGATACGCACTGCGCATGTCACTGGATAGAGGAGGATTCAAAGTTTTATATCCGCGCAGACACTATACCGTACACTCAACACGACCACATGTATTGCTCGAGAAATACAGATATGGTAATCCATTTCATTCCACACACGAATCAATAGGGCCTTGTTGACTGAATCAACAGCTTCAACAATTCGATTTCTCACCTCTTGAAGGGAAGTTGCCATATGTGGCACAAAGACTGTTTTTTATGTACCTCCACAGAAAAAAATCTCAAAGTGCGAGGAATGCACGTTGCACCTGAACAATGGATTGACTTTGCGCAAATTCCAACACACAAAATGATTTCTCTTGTTGTATAGTGGCCATGTTGCTACAAACACAAAAGCACAGCTGCGTCAAAACTTCGAACCTCCCTCTATCCAGCGACAAGCGCAATGTGTTTCTATCTTTTAAAGTCTGTAATAAACAACTGAAATCTGTTCTTTCTTATTGAATCACCCGGTACTTAACTGTCGTTTTTCTGCTCAATAGGAATGTGAATATTTTGTAGAAATAATTATTGTTTTACAGCTTCAGCCACTTGACTTTTGCAGTAAGACTTGCTCGTTTTGTAACGATTGATACAAACAAACCTAAGACAACGACGGTCTGCGGAAGCGTGAGCGCGTATGTATGACAGCAAATGGACCAAGGAAGTTTTATGATCGACGTGTAATCTGGCAGGCTCCGAGTAAACGCGAATCTGGTAGCAGTAGCGGCTTGGAGAATGGAATGCATCCCACTAACATAAACCAGAACTGGCTGCTGCAATACAACTACATTATATACAGAAACAGGCAACAAGCAAAGATGAAACTGAATCAGTTATTACACCACTAAAGAGTAAAGATCACCATAGGTATGATGAAATTTGAGGCATAATTAAGGAGATAAGTGCAACATATTCTAGTTTTGTACTCAGTCACCTGCACAACGTTCCTTTCCGGTGTCGTCATCTTCCTGACAGATTTAAATAGTCGTTAGTGAAGTTATCTTACAGAAACGGCGAAAGGGCTAATGTAGGCAATTGCAGGCCAATGTATTTGTTACCAGTGTTTCAACAGATTTAAGAAGAGATTGTAAGTTATAGGAGAATAGTGGCACAGCTTGTTGCGCATAATTTGCTGTCAGACTCTCAGTTCGGCTTCAGGGAAGGAGTATCCACGGAAAATGCAATTTATTCTTTCGCGTGTGAGATACCAACAGGGCTAAAACCTAGGCTGAGCGGCAGTAGTTAGTTGTCTGAGTCAATGAAAGTATTTGACATCGCGGGTCATGCAATACTTTTGCTAAGTTGCGACATTATGGGGAAGGGAAAAAGCTAAACGATGATCCACTTCGTATCTGAAAAGTAGGTAGCAGAAGGCTGTCCTACTGTGTCAAGAAAAAGGAGAGTTGAATCTGACTGGTATGATACGAAGGGCCCAGGGTGGGGGATAGAGAAGATGTCGGTGCCACAGGGTTCCATTCTGGATCTGTTGCTTATCTTGATACATCCTCCTTAGTCACTATGTAGGTTATACGCTATATGCATCACCTCATCAACTAAATTTGCTGTGGCTATTTGTAGCGCATATTTGTAGCGTATACTTTGCACAATGTGCTTCCAGTGCAGCACTTGCTTTTCATTCTGCACGTTCTCGGTAGGTTCGGAAATATACCCTACAAAATCGAATAAGTGATTGTTAATTTCATCATAACAGGCGATACATTTTTATCCTCGTAACACTGGGTCTATATCCGGCAACGACCTATACTTTCATATATGCATGAGAAGTAAGAGTGTGGAGAAGAAAAGGACGAATATGATTATGAAGATGATGCACTAGTAATGAGGAAGCGCCCCAGAACATCAAAGTCTGTCTCATCGCCAACAGCAAAGAAGTAATTTGCTATGCATCTATCTGAGACGATTAATAAAAGACAAAACATTTGTTTCAGATGAGGGTTGTCCAAATGTAGCGTTTCACATATTTACAGTGCACCAAACGCAAAGTATATCTCTGTTTCACTGAAAAAAGGAAGTAAATTCTGTAAAAAATAGCAGTACTGTAAAATAATCTTATTCTATTTTCATATATAAAATGAAATAAAAATTTGTCGTACTTATGTAAACATCCTTATGAATTCAGTTGTCAATTTGTACATAAAATCCATAAAAGTATTTTATTAGGTACACTGATTTGACAAAAGTCAAGGAATAGCAACGAGCCGGCGGCTGTGACCGAGCGGTTCTAGGCGCTTCAGTCTGGAACCACATGGCTGCTACGTCGCAGGTTCGAATCCTGCCTCGGGCATGGATGTGTGTGATGTCCTTAGGATGGTTAGGTTTAAGTAGTTCTAAGTCTAGGGGACTGATGACCTCATATGTTAAGTCCCATAGTGCTTAGAGCCATTTTTTGAATAGCCACGTAAACATATACGGATGGCGGTAGTATCGCATACACCAGGTATAAAAGAGCAGTGCATTGGTGGAGCTGTCATTTGTACTCAAATGGTCCTAAGAGACCAAACTGCTTAGGTCACCGGTCCCTAGACTAACACACTACTTAAAGTAACATATGCTAAGACCAACAAACACACCCATGCCCGAGGGAGGACTCGAACCTCCGGCGGGAGGGCCCGCGCAGTCCGTGACATGGCGCCTCAAACTGCGCGACCACTCCGCGGGACATTTGTACGTGAAAAGGTTTCCGAAGTGTCATGGTCGCATGACGGCAATTAACAGACTGTGAACTTGGAATGATAGTTGTAGCTAGAGGCGTGGGACATTCCATTTCGGAAATCGTTAGGCAATTCAATATTCAGAGATCTACAGCGTCAGGTGTGTGCGGATAATACCAAATCTCAGGCATTACCACTCACTACAGACAACACAGTGGGCGACGGCCTTCACGTAACGATCGAGAGCAGCGACGTTTGCGCATAGTTGTCAATGCTAACAGGCAAGCAATACTGGGTGAAGTAACCGCAGAAAGCAATGTACGACGTACGACGAACGTATCCTTTAGGACACAGAGGAGAAATTTGGCGTTTTTGGGCTATGGCAGCAGACTACCGGTGCGCCTTTGCTGACAGCATATCGCATCTCCTGGGCTCAGGACCATATCGGTTGGATGTTAGACGACCGGAAAACCACGGCCTATCCTGATGAGTCTCGATCTCAGTAGGTAAGAGCTGATGCTAGGGTTCGAGAGTGTCGCTGATCCCACGAAGCCATGGACCTAGGTTGTCAACAAGGTACTGTTGGTGGTGGCTCCATAATGTTGTGGGCTATGTTTACATCGAATGGACTGGGTCCGCTGCTCCAGCTGAACCGATCATTGACTGGAAATGGTTAAGTTCGGCTACCTGGAGACCATTTGCAGCCATTCATGGGCTTCATATTTCCAAACAATCATGTGATGTCAACGGGCAACATTTGTTAGCGATTGGTTTGAAGAACATTCTGGACAGTTCGAGCGAATGATTGGGCCACCCAGACCGCCCGAGTGAATCCCATCAAACACTGATTGGGCAAAATCGAGAAATCAGTTCATGCACAACACTTTCCCAATTATGGACGGCCATAGAAGCAGCATGGCTCGACCATGTCAGGTCGAGCTGGTGCACAACGCCGGACAAAAAGAGGTCCAACACGATGTTAGGAGGCATGCGATGACTTTTGTCACCTCAGTGTACACCCTACATTATCAAGTAAGTGATTATTAATTTGATGAGAATATGAGATACATTTTTTTTTCTATGTAGCACTGGATCTACATTCAGCAACGACTTCCACTTTCGCACGTGCAAGAGGAGTAACAGAGTGAAGAAGAAGAGAAGGAATGTGGTGACGAAGATGTCGCGCTTCCAATGAAGAGGCGTCCCAGAACACCAAAGCATTTTTTGTATTTTATCCATATTTTTCTGCTTCAAACGTGACTGTACGGAATACACTCGAGGTATGAATTAAAAAACGCCTTCAGTCACAATTTTTCGTGTTTTATTCAGTACACGATGCATGTCGGACCCTGTGGGTCCATCTTCAGGTGTAATTCGTCTTAATACATGCTTTATTTGTTCTCTTGAATGACATGAAATGCATATTCCTGTCACGAAAAGATTTGATATTAGGTTACGAATTTCGTTAAGTCAGACGCGGAAAATATGTGTGAAACAGCGGAAAAGGTGAAAAGGGTAAACTTACCAAATAATCCAAGAAAATCGTTTTTGACATTTCAGTTACAGCATAAGTTTTTTCCTCCAAAGTTTGTCTCATTGCCAACATCAAAGAAGTGCTATGCCACGCACCTACCTGAGATGGTGAATAAAACCTAGAGTGCATTAAATGCACACGATACTATGTTTCACAGAAAAAAAGAAGTGTGTTACTGATATAAACATGTGTTTCAGTGGTCAGTTTACAAATAAAATCCATCAAAGAGTTTTATTAAATTTATTATATTTTATTACTCTGACAAAAGACGTGTTTGAGGTCTGTTGTAGCGTATATGCTATATGCCCTTGTGATTCACGCCAATGTTTCGATGTTTCAGTCTTATGCTGTACCAGAACAACTCACTGATCACCAACATAAACTTTATATCCTTAACGCCTAAGCTCATGACAGAGAAAGATATCTATTATACGCCTCTAAACGCGAGAGATGACAAAAAATTTTTTATTTGCAATCCCTGTCGGGCCATTCAGATATGGGTTTTCCGCGACTTCCCTAAATTGCTTGACGAGGGGGCGGGGTGTACGTAAAATCTGCAAAATTATATATATATATATATATATATATATATATATATATATATATATAGCGCCATACAGTTCTGGACCATGTTAGATATATAGTCTTCAATTTTCAGAGTTTAATCCATGGTACAAATGATGTAAGAACCATCTTGCTTCCAACAATCCACAATGCCACGCCCACTTTTCCGTAACCTTTTGCACTTGTTTGCAATAATTTACTATTTTCTGCCGTCAGAGAAGATATCTGTAGAGCACTGAAGGTTAGAGCCGATTTACGATGCAATTAATTACGATTTATTAAAGAAACGCATACATGGCGGAAAACGAAACCCATACGAAAGCTTCAATAATCCTATTTAGACAGACATTTTGCTCATCTAGTATTGTTAACATTTCGGGTCAATTCTAGTGTCCGATTCCACACGTCGGCTTAGAGCAATGAATGACGTCTTACCTAAGGCAGAGACGCTACGTAGAGACAATGTCTGAAAGGAACTGATCATATTCGCACACAAACAAATGGAACATACGATAAAATTACATTCACAGTTCAAGTGATTAATTACAAATACAGCAACACAAATTATATCGAAAAGAACTGAAGGTAACGAAAATAAATAAGAACAGAAAAAAAAGTATACGCGCAAAAAATAAATTATCGTAATTTATGCGAGTAAGGAAAGCACAGTGAACATATAAATCCATTACAGTATAGCGCATGATGAAGTCATAATATTGTGAAATAGCGCTAATTTTTAATAACAGTTATTGAATCTAGTGGGACTAGTAAAAGAGTAAGTAAATTCACACAAAGTTGTGTCTAACTAATATTGGTATTGATAACTAGAGCTATCGATTCTAGCCATTCCATGGTACGTTATTTAGTTCGTTTTTCCACAAGGTATGTGCACTGAAGTATGATAAGTTTTCTGCATTTGTAATTGCTCTCTGACTAATACTGTAATCGGTAACTAGAACTGACCTATACAGATTAATTCCAATTACCGATTCCAACCATTCCACGGTTCGTTATTTAGGCCATTTTAACAAAAGGTGTGAGCACTAAAGTGTTACAGGATTTCTACATTTGGTATTACTCTCTACACTCCTATGAAAAAGAGAAAAAATTTAGGATCCTTATCTACAATATTTGTCACTTTTCCTTAGTAGTTCTGAGATCAATAAGAAATCTAAAAATCCTACAAAAACATAGTCCACAGATTTACTGCCGAAAATTTCCAAGATTATAAACCATCGAAAAGTTGGAATAGGCAACTAGAACTGATTCCTATATAGGTCAACTCTAGTTACCGACTCCAACCATTCGATGATTCATTAATTAGATCGTTTTTTCAGCTGGTATGTGTACTAAAATGTAGGCTAATAGATTTTCTGCACTTGTAATTGCTCTCTAAACTACTGCGAAAAAGTTGTTAATATTGGAATCATTAACTAGAATTGACTTACATAGAAGGTCAGTACTAGTTACTACAACATACCCTTACGAACGATGATTAATAAACAATAACGTAAACCTTTTTCTAACAAACATTCAGAAAACGCTAAGAATCATTGTGTGTTGTATACGTCACATGAATTTTATTTTTCAAAATTTTGTAGTTAATGTAAATGTCAAAGAATAACTATATGTTAAATATGATGTATTTTAGAGTTACATTATAATAAAATCCGAGGTCATGCTGTTTTTTCATTCTTAAGAAAAACGCTCCATTACAGACTTCTGTCTCTTTTCTGTTTGCCTTCAATGTTAATTGTTGAACTGTATCGGTTTAAGTAATCAGGTGTGTGTGTGTGTGTGTGTGTGTGTGTGTGTGTGTGTGTGTGTGTGTGTGTAAATTGTTAAATATTTTAATATATGATTATAGAGCATTTGTTGGAATTAATTAAGTACTGCAAATACCCTTCCATATTAAATTCATTAAGATTTTTCAGCATTTAGCATTTGTAGCTGTTGAACTTAAATTAATCGTCCAAAGGTGCAGGACCTGAAATGGTTTAATTTAAGTTGTTACATTTTCAGAACAGCAGAGAAGATTCTAAACACTTTCTTACAGAATTTTGAGCTAAAGCCCAACTAGAAACTTGGCATCGACTAACGTAGCCATTTATAATATTTTTGTGAGCAGTAAATAGTTTGGCTATATAAACTAAATGAAAGCATTAACTAATATAACAGTAAAGTATTTCTCTCACAGTCAGTATTACTATAGATGTTAAACAAGTTCTACGCAGGCAGAGGTATTTTATTACGCGATTTAAAAACAATTTGCAACAACAATTAACAGTTTTCAAATCTCACATTATAGAAAACGGCATATTTCCGATTCCAATGTTTGTTATTTCACCGCAGTAGCCGTAGAGAGTAATTACAAGTGTAGAAATGCTACTATATTTCAGCGGATGCAGCGCCTGCAAAAATTATTTGCATATGGAACGGCTGGAATCGGTAACTGGAATTTACCTACACACGTTAATTCTACCTATCGATTCCAATATTCGTTCTTTTTGTAGATTTTCGTTAGTAGTGATCTGGCTTTTCTTTTAGAATTTAGTGTGTCCGTTTCTCCACATTTCCTGCTATTGTTTCACATTTGTTGTCATTCATTTCATTTCCCCATTTTTCTGTTATAGTTTTGTTTCTCCCCATCCAAAACCACAACGTTCCTGCGCTTCTCCCATTAGATTGAGTAATTGATAGGAAAATTAACACTATTTTTTACAATAGTATGAATTCACCATGCGCTTTACTGTAACGCAATTTAAATTACGAAGATAATTCTTATCAGAAATGAAAATTTATTTTTTATTCTTGTTCTTATTTACTTTTGTTATCTTCAGTTTGTTTCGATGTAATTCATGACTAAGTAAATAGCTGCGTGAAATGTGATTGTAATTTTATCGCACACTACATTCGTTTGTTTACGAGTATGATCCGTTGCTTTCTTGGATCAAGTATACGTAGTGTCTTTGCCTTAGATATGACGTCATTGCTCAAACCAGTCAAGTGGAATCGGACACTAGAATTTATCCTAAATTTTCGCATATGATGCTTCTCTCGTGTTCAATGGTGGTAACACAGAAGAATCAGGACCCTATGAGACTAGGATTTTATGTACGTTGCTTCATTGAAAACCCACTGAAGAAGGTTGATGACGTACATACTGCTAGTTCTGAAATATCAGTGAAGAACATTGCCAAAAGGGCACGCCTGAAGGATCAGACTGGAAGAAAAGAGCTGCATGAAGACCAAACAGACTAAAAAATTGTTAAGGTCAACATTAAGGTACTTGTTTCTGGCATAAGTGATAGTAAAATCTTTTTTCTGTTTTTTTTCTTCAGTGTATAAAGAACCATTGCAGATAAAAAGGTGAAGCTTGCTACAGACTTTGTACCTACTATAACACAACTTCCTGTGTCACAAACTTTTTCAGAGTACATTACTGTTATTTTATTTAAATTTTTGTGAAATAAAAGTTGCTATAGATGACACGTAATTTTAAGAAATTTCTGCGAAAGTCCTAAGACGATTATTAAAAAAGCAGGTAGCACACAGATTTCTTTATCTAATTTCAGAAAATAACCTGCCACATTATGAAAGTGATAAGCAAAATAATTTTTAAGAAAATGTTCGCCATGTGATAATATGGTTCCAAAAGCATCCACCAACATATTCATAAAAAAATTTCACAAATTTTTTATAAAAAATTAGGTTGTAAACAATAACATAATGACAACATGTGCACAATTTGTTTCAGTCAGCTCTCTAACAGTAAAAGTAATTCCCTCATACGTTCCCGCTTAAGGTACATGCCGGGATTATCGCTTTGAAAGGTCGGCCGATTTCCTACTCGATCCATCCCAAATCCGTGCCTGTACTGTGTCTCTAATGACAAGTTGTCGAGGGAACGTTAAACAGTAATGCTCGTTCCTTCTTTCATTCCTTCGTGTAACCTTTGTAGCTGACACAAACAAGGGCTATTATGGAAGACTTGGAGCGCAATACACGTAAGGGATTTGGCTAAATAACATCAGCACGTGGCTGACTTTCAGACAACAGGTCAAAGTTTAACTGCAACAAAACCCTAAACGTAGAGTTTCTGACACGGAGCTCTTGTAAATGCTAAAAATTATTGCCCCAAGATGGTTAGACAGTCAGTGAAGTTGACCATTTTAAATTCTTAGGACTGAGGGTAAATGGAAGGCTCCGTCGAAAGTATTACGTGCAGATCTTGTGCAGGAGCACATTTTTTTCGTCTTTTATCAATTCTTTGTTTTGTTTATAAATTTTCTAATAATTTTTTTATAAAGAATGTACTGACTCGTTCCAAGGCGAATTACCTTTGGCTCGCATGAGCCTGCGAAACACAATAAATAAAATAAACACTTAAATAAATTACTTCTTAAAATAATTCGTTTTTGAAACGGACTACAAAGTGTAAAATTATTTCTCCTAGCCCCACACAGAATTCCAACGCCATACAGATAGTCCTGATTATTTTCTTTATCGCAGTCCGTTTTAACTACAATAGCAGAGCATTTAAACCATTAGTCAACCTATCTCTCCGATGTATATTGTTTCTCCGTATGTACAGCTTTAAACAAAAGTTGTATACACAACAATATGCTGTTTTGTTTTCTTCCTCGCAATTGCTTTTAATAGAAAAGCTGATTATCTGCATAAATTAATAATGTTGTATTTATGGCTTATCGGCTTATGATGAAAATACTACTGCGCTTTCTGAATCGTCTGAAGCTTTGCAACGCTGCCGATTCATATGAGAAATAATGACATTTAAGCTACTATCCTCACAGATCTAGCAGCTGGAGAGGCCTCTCTCATCCTCAGTACAACATTATTCTAACCACCCGTTCAATTTAAGCGAGTCCAGGTTTCGTTTGCAGTAACAATGGAGAAGGCTCAAGGTCGGGCATTCAAATCGATTAGAACTGATTTATGATCGGAGAGTTCTTCGCGTGGTCAATTGCCCTTTCACCAACTGGTGGTTCACAAAACGAATTCATCCTCTTACCACACGATATCTAAAAAGAGACGAAAAGTATACTGTAACCCTACAATGTACAAAAATTAAAAAAGAACCTTCAAAACGATAAAAACAAAAAAGTAAAGAAAGGAGTCTTTTTTATTCTTACTCCATATGATTCATTATAATTTCGAGTTCTACATCTTCAAAGTATACTAAGTCGCAACGAGGAGCTGAAAGTTGCATTCTGACACAATTCCTAGGGAAACGTCAGACTAGGACATACTGTATATCAATTTCTGATACATATTTGGCAATTGCGAAACATTTCCAGGTTCGCTAGTATAATATATTTAAACAGCTATCGGTACTGTGTTATTCAGAGTATATAGATTCAGAGAACGCAGAGAAGTTTCAGGTTATTCTCTAGTTAGATATTTAATACACTTTTTCAACATAAAAGAAAGATTTCTTCTCCACCAATGTAACCATTTTGCACAAAACAACTACAGGGTGGCGCACGAAATATGTTACCATTTTGTTATTGAATATAAACTTTATTGTCAATACAATCTGAAAGGAACATATACTACAATGAAGAGCCGTCCATGGAGATTTGTTCTAACTCAGCACATGCTCAATATGTCCACCATTTCGTTTCCGAACTTCCTTCAAACGAACACTGAAGTTAGTGATTACCCTACGGCATATGTCTTCCGTAATTTCACTGCAAGCTTGAAGAATAAGTCTTCTGAGCTCCATTAAATCACGTGGACGTTTCGGGAAATTTTTTTCCTTTAGGTACCCCCCAAGAAAAAAGGCACTTGGATTGAGGTCTGGACTATTGGGGGGCCAATTTTGTCCGTCATTGAAGCGACCTGGAGACCTGAGTGAAATGATCCGCATGTCGAAATCCTCGTGTAAAAACTCCAACGCAATGTTTGCAGTATGTGACCTTGCTCCATCTTGCATGAACCACTGCGTGTTGAGGGGCAAGGCAGTGGCAATAAGCTGTGGAATGAAGCTAAGGCGAAGCATGTTCAAGTAACGCTCGCTGTTCACAGTTTCTTCAAAGAAAAAGGGTCCAATAAGTCCGTGACTGGAAATTGCTGCCCACGCTGTAATCCTCGGAGCATAATGTTGTCGTTCATGAACCACTTGTGGGTTTTCAGTTTGTTAACCACACCATCTAAATGAAAATGCGCCTCGTCTGAAAACCAAACGTTGTTGAGAGTTTCTTGCCTATCCTCCGCCCACTGAGCAAACAGTAGTCTCCGCTGCTTGAGTTTTTCAGTGCGCTTCTGTGCACAGGTCATCTTGTATGGGTACATATGGAGGTCACTTTTAAGAATGCGTTGAACGGAGCGTCTGGATATTCCCAGTTGCACTGCTGCCTTTCTACACGATTTCCCAGGACGTCTCTGTACAGCAACTCGTTGTTGTTGTTGTTGTGGTCTTCAGTCCTGAGACTGGTTTGATGCAGCTCTCCATGCTACTCTATCCTGTGCAAGCTTCTTCATCTCCCAGTACCTACTGCAACCTACATCCTTCTGAATCTGCTTAGTGTATTCATCTCTTGGTCTCCCTCTACGATTTTTACCCTCCATGCTGCCCTCCAATGCTAAATTTGTGATCCCTTGATGCCTCAAAACATGCCCTACCAATCGATCCCTTCTTCTCGTCAAGTTGTGCCACAAACTTCTCTTCTCCCCAATCCTATTCAATAGCTCTTCATTAGTTACGTGATCTACCCACCTTATCTTCAGCATTCTTCTGTAGCACCACATTTCGAAAGCTTCTATTCTCTTCTTGTCCAAACTAGTTATCGTCCATGTTTCACTTCCATACATGGCTACACTCCATACAAATACTTTCAGAAACGACTTCCTGACACTTAAATCTATACTCGATGTTAACAAATTTCTCTTCTTCAGAAACGATTTCCTGTCCATTGCCAGTCTACATTTTATATCCTCTCTACTTCGACCATCATCAGTTATTTTATCCCCTAAATAGCAAAACTCCTTTACTACTTTAAGTGTCTCATTTCCTAATCTAATTCCCTCAGCATCACCCGATTTAATTTGACTACATTCCATTATCCTCGTTTTACTTTTGTTGATGTTCATCTTATATCCTCCTTTCAAGACACTGTCCATTCCGTTCAACTGCTCTTCCAAGTCCTTTGCTGTCTCTGACAGAATTACAATGTCATCGGCGAACCTCAAAGTTTTTACTTCTTCTCCATGAATTCTAATACCTACTCCGAATTTTTCTTTTGTTTCCTTTACTGCTTGCTTATATACAGATTGAATAACATCGGGGACAGGCTACAACCCTGTCTCACTCCTTTCCCAACCACTGCTTCCCTTTCATGCCCCTCGACTCTTATAACTGCCATCTAATTTCTGTACAAATTGTAAATAGCCTTTCGCTCCCTGTATTTTATACCTGCTACCTTCAGAATTTGAAAGAGAGTATTCCAGTTAACATTGTCAAAAGCTTTCTCTAAAGATAATGTTCCAACATTTCTACGGGATCCAAACTGATCTTCCCCGAGGTCCGCTTCTACCAGTTTTTCCATTCGTCTGTAAAGAATTCGCGTTAGTATCTTGCAGCTGTGACTTATTAAACTGATATTTCGGTAATTTTCACATCTTTCAACACCTGCTTTCTTTGGGATTGGAATTATTATATTCTTCTTGAAGTCTGAGGGTATTTCGCCTGTCTCACACATCTTGCTCACCAGATGGTAGAGTTTTGTCAGGACTGGCTCTCCCAAGGCCATCAGTAGTTCTAATGGAATGTTGTCTACTCCCGGGGCCTTGTTGCGACTCAGGTCTTTCAGTGCTCTGTCAAACTCTTCACGCAGTATCTTATCTCCCATTTCGTCTTCATCTACATCCTCTTCCATTTCCATAATATTGACCTCAAGTACATCGCCCTTGTATAAACCCTCTATATACTCCTTCCACCTTTCTCTTTCTGCCTTCCCTTCTTTGCTTAGAACTGGGTTGCCATCTGAGCTCTTGATATTCATACAAGTGGTTCTCTTCTCTCCAAAGGTCTCTTTAATTTTCCTGTAGGCAGTATCTATCTTACCCCTAGTGAGACAAGCCTCTACATCCTTACATTTGTCCTCCAGCCATCCCTGCTTAGCCATTTTGCACTTCCTGTCGATATCATTTTTGAGATGTTTGTATTCCTTTTTGCCTGCTTTATTTGCTGTATTTTTATATTTTCTCCTTTCATCAATTAAATTCAATATTTCTTCTGTTACCCAAGGATTTCTACTAGCCCTCGTCTTTTTACCTACTTGATCCTCTGCTGCCTTTACTACTTCATCCCTCAAAGGTACCCATTCTTCTTCTACTGTATTTCTTTCCCCCATTCCTGTCAATTGTTCCCTTATGCTCTCCCTGAAACTCTCTATAACCTCTGGTTCTTTCAGTTTATCCAGGTCCCATCTGCTTAGATTCCCACCTTTTTGCAGTTTCTTCAGTTTCAATCTGCAGTTCATAACCAACAGATTGTGGTCAGAATCCACATCTGCACCTGGAAATATCTTACAGATTAAAACCTGGTTCCTAAATCTCTGTCTTACCATTATATAATCTGTCCGATACCTTTTAGTATCGCCAGGATTCTTCCAGGTATACAACCTTCTTTTATGATTCTTGAACCAAGTGTTAGCTATGATTAAGTTATGCTCTGTGCAAAATTCTACAAGGCGGCTTCCTCTTGCATATCTTCCCCCCCAATCCATATTCACCTACTATGTTTCCTTCTCTCCCTTTTCCTACTGACGAGTTCCAGTCACCCATGACTATAAAATTTTCGTCTCCCTTCACTACCTGAATAATTTCTTTTTTCTTGTCATACATTTCATCTATTTCTTCATCATCTGCAGAGCTAGTTCGCATATAAACTTGTACTACTGTAGTAGGCATGGACTTTGTGTCTATCTTGGCCACAATAATGCGTTCACTATGCTGTTTGTAGTAGCTAACCCGCACTCCTATTTTTTTATTCATTATTAAACCTACTCCTGCATTACCCCTATTTGATTTTGTGTTTATAACCCTGTAATCACCTGATCAAAAGTCTTGTTCCTCCTGCCACCGAACTTCACTAATTCCCACTATATCTAACTTTAACTTATCCATTTCCCTTTTTAAATTTTCTAACCTACCTGCCCGATAAAGGGATCTGACATTCCACGCTCCGATCCGTAGAACGCCAGTTTTCTTTCTCCTGATAACGACGTCCTCTTGAGTAGTCACCGCCCGGAGATCCGAATGGGGGACTATTTTACCTCCGGAATATTTTACCCAAGAGGACGCCATCATCATTTAATCATACAGTAAAGCTGCATGTCCTCGGGAAAAATTACGGCTGTAGTTTCCCCTTGCTTTCAGCCGTTCGCAGTACCAGCACAGCAAGGCCGTTTTGGTTAATGTTACAAGGCCAGATCAGTCAAGCATCCAGACTGTTGCCCCTGCAACTACTGAAAAGGCTGCTGCCCCTCTTCAGGAACCACATGTTTGTCTGGCCTCTCAACAGATACCCCTCCGTTGTGGTTGCACCTACGGTACGGCCATCTGTATCGCTGAGGCACGCAAGACTCGCCACCAACGGCAAGGTCCATGGTTCATGGGGGGAGGCAGCAACTCGTACCGCTTCAATATCCTCCGCCGAACAAACAGACTAAGGCCGAGGTCGCTTCGCTTCCAATACCGTTCCTTCCTGTGCAAATTTATCGTACAACCTGTGGATGGTCTTCTTGCAAGGGTCCCATCGTGTGTTAAACTGTTGTCGAAAACGCCTCTGAGTCGCATCAAGGCTTTTCGTGTCATGAAAAAGTAACACAATTGCCGATCGTTGCTGTATCGTCAGTCTTCCATTGTCAATCATTGCTGCTTACTAGTCTCCTAGCGCCAGTATCGTGAATTACACGTCATTTCGTAACTCATTTGTTTTTCCAAGCTCTGCTGGTACTGCTGTAGAGATCCCAGCGGGATATCTAATGTGCGTCGTAAATTGTGAAAGAAAGAATTGGTAACACATTTCGTGCGCCACCCTGTAGATCTTCAAGAGATGAACTTTTTGAAACTTTATTTCTTTAGTTAGCAGTAGGTGTTCCAAAATATTTCAATTTTCCTCAAATTACTAATTAAGTTTTTTTAATACAGTTTACTTTCAAGAAATTATAACATTTTGTAAAACTAAACCTCACGCTGGTCAATTTGACATCGCAATTATCCGTTTTCCACTCTTCGTTCGACTACGAAAATTCGAAAAAAAATTCTCTTTAATCACTAATTAAATTTTTCTTAATTACACTGAATACTTTCCAGCAATTAAACCTTGTTTTGAGAAACCTGGTCTCACTCTGGTCAGTTTAATATCTCATTTGTCCAACTCTTTGTTTGACTACGAAAATTCGGACAAAAAACCACTGTGTAGTTTCTAGAGAGCCTTGTTGTCGGTCCGCTACAACATTCAACCAAAAATAATATTAGAACAAGGAACCAAACTTCAAAAGTGTGATTTCTGTCTGTAACTTTTGTTTCACTACTGGATTAGGTGGTGAATGTAACGACTGCACTGAACTACAGTTGGAGCATCGAACAGGTATTACAGTAAGTAGCTTTGGCTGCTCAGTAGCGCATTTATTAAACTACAGTACAGCCTAGCATTACGCAACTTAAAGTAATAAACGACGTTTATTAACAGAACTGTTAACGGATATACAGTATATGGGGCATTACAGGCTCTACCACGGTTATTTCTACTTAATTTTATCATTATTGTATTAGTCTATGGAGAGAGCAAAAAAATAAAAGAAAGGTGCAGGCAATTATATTATCAGCGATGAATCAGTATTATAGCTGCCGGATAAAATTGGCAAAAGATAATGGCGGTTCCCTTTCTTAAAAATGAGCTTTCCATTTATTAAAAGTCAATATCCTTAGATCCAGTTCAGTAATAATTCTGTTCGGATGAACCGCCCTAATAACGGGCCTTAAATAAAAATTCCCAGGAATATCTAAGTTACCGGTGTAACAATCACAACTGGTGTCCTAAAATCCGCATCCGATTACACTCAATAATCTCTCCCTCATGGTGCCGTTAACAAAAAGTGTCAGAGAGTAAATATTTGTCAAAGCTTCACCCAACCCGCAACTGCACAGTGCAATAAACTATTGGGGAAAAATGAGAATCCTTCCATTTCAGTTCCTTAAACCATAGTTTGTTGAATTAAAAGCATAAAACATATTTTTTTAATAGTGTTACAGACACTCAGCAGTAGCTTGACACTCATTTCCCTACCATTGTACCTGAAATTAGTATTTTAGTGGGCAATAAAGAAAACATACATAACTGGCGCGTTATAAGATTTACAATATTTATATATACACTGGTCAGCCAAAACATTATGGTCACTGCACGCTGCAAGGTTTGATGCCTCCTGGTGACGTTGCAGGCCGTAATGCAGTAAGAAAACTATGTAAGCCGAACAGAGCCGAATGGGGGATTACACTAAGGAAGATGTGCTGCAGATGGAGAAATCCGCCGAGATAAGTGACTTTGCCAAAGTGCAGATTATTATTAGGCAGAGACTGTGAACGAGTATCTCGAAAACGACGAAGCTGGTCGAATGTTCACGTGCTACTGTCGTAAGCATCTATGGAAAGTGGCAGAAGGGCAGTGAAACTACCACAAGGCGCTAAGTGGTTGGACATGGCTCTGAGCACTATGGGACTTAACTTCTGAGGTCATCAGTCCCCTAGAACTTAGAACTACTTAAACATAACTAATCTAAGGACATCACACACATCCATGCCCGAGGCAGGATTCGAATCTGCGACCGTAGCGGTCGCGCGGTTCCAGACTATAGCGCCTAGAGCCGCTCGGCCACTCCGGCCGGCAGTGGTTGGACATCCACGACTCTTCACAGAACATGTGGTTTGGAGGCTTGTCTGCTCTGTAAAGTAGGACAGATGGCGATTTGTGGCACCTTTGGCGAAAGAACACAATACCAGAGGACGCACATGTGTTTTCGAAGCACACCATTCAGCGCACATTGTTGAACAAGGGGCCCCGCAGCAGACTATCCGTGTGTGTTCACATGTTGGCCCAATGACATCGTCAATTACGATTGTAGTGGGGTCGGGATAATCGAGATTGGACCGTGTATCACTGGAAACGTATCAGCTGGTCGAATGAATCACGTTTTTGTTACACCAGCACCAGCTACAGCAGTATTATGTTATGATACACATTCTCCTTACGCTTGCGTGGGACCTGTGGTCGTAATCGAAGACACTATGTCAGCTACGGACCACCTGCAACCCTTGATACTTGATGTCTTCCCTGACGACGGTGTCGTCTTTCAGTCTCGAACCCAGGATCCAGAATCGTGCTACAGTGGTTCTAGGAACATAATAGCGAAATCACGTTAACGTCTTGGGCATTAAATTCGCCTAATGTGATGTAAATCCGATTGGTCCCATATGGGTCGCTACCGCGCGCCATCACCGCGTACATAAATCAGCGGCCAGTTAGTTACGGGAATTACATGACTTGAGCGTTGACACCTGGTGCCACATAATTCACAAAAATACCGACGAACTGTAGAATCGGTTATATGCTGAATCGGTGATTTATTGCGTTACAAAGATGGTCCAATAAACTATCAAGCAGGCTATCATAATGTTTTGGAAATTGGAAATTTGTTGTAAGGTTTTACGGGACCAAACTGCTGAGGTCATAGGTCCCTAAGCTTACACATTCATTAATCTAATTTAAACAAACTTACGCTAAGGACGACATACACGCCCGTGCCCAAGGGAGGACTCGAACCTCCGACGGGGGATCCGTGCGGATTGTGGCAAGACGCCCGAGACCGCTCAGCTACCCCGCGTCGCTATAATGTTTTGGCTCCTCAGTGTATACGTTAGGGAAAAATACTTTTCGCTGTAATGAAAAGAACAATAACCTTCCCTACGTCCAATAATAGTGACTGGTCAAATTGTGGAAAAACCTAAGGAATAAACTTAGCGAATATAGCCTGCAAAGTATACATAACAATTATTTTTGTTTTTTCTCTCTTAAGTATACTGCAACCTAAAGTGGCCCCTAGACTGTCAATAATATTGACACTATTCCCAGATGTGCAATAATGTGAGACCGAGAGTTTTCTGCAATAATTTGAGAACATCGAAAACTTAGATAATATATTGAGCTGCCTGGAAATAATGACCCTCTCTGGGCAATCTTGACAATATCCTTGACATATACAGACCAATAACGTTAGTTTTGCTGCTGTTATGTAGTAAATGAATTAAACAAGATGAAAGAGCATTATTACTACAGTGCATCGAAATCTATAAATAATTGCTGGCGCTGTGAGATATTAGGGCAGATGAGAACAAAACCAGAAGTGTTGAAATTTTAAATAATATGGTTTGTTGCTCAGAAAATAAAGGGAGGGCGATGAAAAAATGTTTTTATTTCGTTAATGCAGATGGAAGTATATATAGATATATATCTCTGTGTATACGTTACTTACTCCAGTACAATCCTTTAGTGCACACACTATTGGAGGACATTTTTCCATAACTATGTCTCAAACACTGTAAAGTGAAACGGCACTTGCAAATTTCAAGTCTTCGCAAAAATTGCCAGTAGCAAAATTCAGAGAACAATAAATAAACACTGACTCAATGGACCTATGGGGGGGGGGGGGGGGGGGGGGAAAGGGGCGCTCCTTGAACCTTTTCTCATCCACCAACAAAGTAGAGCAATTATCACAGCAGCAGCACCTTAATCGTCCAACAATTCAAACCACACTATTACTGCACAAAATTATTTAACAGTCAAAGGAGAGCGTCAATAATACTGCATAGCATCATTCACCGTCCACAACAAACGCGTTTTGCTTTTAAGCGTAGATTTGCTTTTAAACATAGCATACATATTACGTTTCCATATGTTGATCGTTATATATCTGGAAATATTTTGCTAATGAAATTTACTTATGGTGTTTATTATTCCCTCATGTTTCGAGCTTGACAGGGCTTTCCATCGTTGCTAGTAAAGGCAGTAGTCAAAGAAACGTTGTTGCAGTTCACCTTTCGCAATTTTCGCATTTCCGGAACCCGCTTTTTCTTTTGACGCATTTGCGTTCTGTGTACTTTTGTAAACTTAAGACAAATTGCCTTCACAAATGTTTTATTGTGATCTCATCTGTTCTCCATTCAGCATTGTTTTTCTGTGTTCATTTGTGTGTGTTGTGAATACTGACAACATCTCAAATAAAATATTTTTAAGCACACTTTCATGTTCGTGTGTGTGTGTGTGTGTGTGTGTGTGTGTGTGTGTGTGTGTGTGTGAGTGTGAGTGTGTGTGAGAAAGAGAGAGAGAGTATGAAAGTGTGCTTAAAAATACACGTTTCCGATTTTGGCAGAAGTGGAGGTCAGAGTGGGCTGGCCCAGTTTATTCCTTGATTTTTTTATTTATGTATTGAAATATATCAAAGTTAATACACAAAGTTTAATACAAATTCCTACAGTGTTGTGACAAAAATGCAAACACCAATTTTGTTATTGTTGTTACAATAACATTTTGATAGAAAAAGTACGTCCAAAATTTTCATCAATCTTCGTCTGAATGCTCGACAGAATCATTGCAGTGCAAATATTAAAAAAAGTCCTTTCACGTCATTTTTAACACATGGCACATGAGCCCACCGCTTACAACTCGTGCACTGAATCCTCTCATCACCTGGATTGCTGTGAGAAGTTTAAGATGCAGGGCATCCTCGTCTGTTTCATCTTGAAGAATCTTCTTAGGAATACCTACTCCCTTCCTGCGCTTTATTTGAGGAATTTTATCGCGTGATTTGGCTTGATCATTGCCCCTATGTTTTATAAAAGAGATTATTATGCATAGTATCAATATTTCTCTGTAAAGTGTTTCCTTTTCTGTATGTAGAGGCTTGTTGTTTGCGTTGTAACAAGTCTTCCACTGGAGTGTGTGTCAGCATAGGTGAAATTCTTTTTGGTTCGTTTGGTGTCTTTTTTTCTTGGGCGAGATTTCTTAAACGGCCTGACTACTTCAGGCGCTGGGAAGCACTACTGGTCGGATGATGTGACTTTAAGTTGACAAACGTTCTTACTGACAGCATAGGCCTAACAGCATAGGCCTACTATTGTGTTCTTGAGCAGTTGAAGGGCCAGCTTCAGCAACTAAGCCACAGCCAGGAACATTGGGATCATGTCCATCTGTTACATATTAAAGCAGAATGTCGCTATCGGTGAACATGTCTTTGATTAAGGTGGAGATGCCTGTCACTCTGAATCTGGGCGTAATTTCGTTTGGTAGTGCGGCTTCCACAGTGCCTGAGAGGTCGCATATTGTCATTGATCGTTAGTTTTCTGTCATCCATGCATCGCACGCTGAGTTTACTTACCTTGAAGAGGCTGTAAACACTTCTGTCTAAAGGCTGTAGTTTGTGGCTACAGTGAGGTGGAAAAGGCAAATATGTGACAATATTTTCCTTGAAAAACTGGGAACTATGGTTGTCAATTAGTACCAAGCAAAGATGTCTTTGGAACACCAATTATGCGATACAAAGTGTTGCATGCATTCCAAGAAGTTAGTTTCTGTTATTCACCCTGAGGAATGGGCACTATCCTTGCTCCAGACAGGACTGTCTCTGATAAGATGGACCTTGAAATTAACCGTAGGAATATGAAAATTGAGGCATGGTATTTCCAATTGAACCAATAAGTAAAGCCGTAGCGATAAGTGGTCTGCTCTAGCAGATGTTCCCCGCCGTAGCTGGCGTAATCCTCTTTGAACGACTATTATGTCAAATCTTCAGGTTCTAGTTTCATTTCCATTGCGGGTGTAACCAGGGGTCAGTTTCACTCTTGTCAAAACGTTGTTCAGACTGTGTTGTACTTATTGGAGCTACTACATCGTGCCATTCCCCAGGAATTACCATGGAGTGTGTCGGGTGCCGTTCCAGAAATCCTGGAAATCAGTCAGATCCCGGCATTCCAAAGTCGGTTTAGTAGGGTGCAGCGTGTTATCCTGGGTGGAGAGCCACCCACGGATGTAAAAGTAACTACAGGTGTGCCGCAGGCAAGTGTAAGATTCACCAATCTATTAGCCCCTTATTGGTTTGCCCAAAGCGTGTTTCTGCAGAAGCAGATCGGACGCGCCGTATCCGAGAAAAATTGCCTAACGGTAAGTGTGGAGCATTCTGTATATTCTTTAATACACTAATAAAGGTTGAATCAAAGTTTTGTTTCTCCAGGTCTATTACTACAGATTTTGAACTGCTTGATAAGCTTCCCCTAAATATAAGAATGCCACACAAAATGATATATTCACTGCTCTGCTCTATAACCGTTCACGATTTGCAAATGATGTCTTGTGCTGAATCAACTTAAGAAATAGCTAGCTTGTTCCTTTACCTGACTGAAATGCAATATCTTTCCTACATTTGAAACCATCAGAACTAGCAGTTTTGACTGAACTACAGCTACGTCTACAACTAAACGCGACATTTCTAGTTAATTTCACGACATATTCTTACAACAGGCACCACATACATAAAGCAACGATGGCCAATGATCCATTCAGCGTAGATGCATACCAGGCTCGAGGCTCTGAGTACCATGGGACTTAACATCTGAGGTCATCAGTCCCCTAGAACTTAGAACTACTGAACCTAACTAACACACATCCACGCCCGAGGCAGGATTCGAACCTGCGACCGCAGCGGTCACGCGGTTCTAGACTGAAGCGCCTAGAACCGCTTGGCCACACCGGCCGGCACCAAGCTCGAACTTTTACAGGAATCGACGAGATGTGGCGAGTAATGAGGCTAATGAGCAGGGGCACTACGCCAATAATGTCTACTATAAGTTGAAAATTTGGGTCTGGCAGGAGGCGTGCGAGGATAGTCCGTGCGGTTGTGGTGTGTCCGGATGGCGTACTGATCAGCGCAACTGCCCAGCAAGTAGGAGACACAGGCTCGAACCCAGTCTGGCACTAATTTTCAGCTTCCCCCATTGACATAAATCAATACCCACTGGCAGCTAATGTCTTTAATTGCTTCGTGTCTTGCATATGACTCAACAAAAGTATCATCGTAGGGGGGCATGTAATGTACGCTGTAAATGGATTGAGAATTTCTTGTTAGGGAGGATCCAGCATGTTATCTCGGATGGAGAGTCATCGACAAATGTAGAAGTAACTTCAGGCGTGCCTCAGAATTTGTTGGGACCCTTTCTGTTCATGTTGTATGTTAATGACGTGGCAGATGAAATGCACCCAGCTCCCGCAATAGTATTATTGCGAACAGTTAGCTAATGAAGGAATTTTGGAGCGGACAGCGCCTATTTTGCACTGCGAATTAGCTTGCACTGGAGTACATTCAGTAAATATTTGCAATTACTTAACTTCGGCAGCGTTGTCTCGATGATGATTTCAGCTGTTGCTCTCGTGTTAACAATGGTCCCGGTTTTTATCAGTTACTTGAATTAAACGCAAGCTTCTTTGGTTGTTTATTCAATCACGGAAAAAAATCTCTGGCACACCTCTGACATAGATGATACATTCCATTTTCATCATAATAACAGTGAATTCAAATTTCCTTCTGTACATTCCAAATAACCATGCTGTCCACAGCTGATAATTAACTGGCCTCGAGCTACAAGCACACAAGAACAGTTCCTTCCTTTCAGTTCGTTACATACATGCTGACTCGAACAAGCTTCTAAAGCGAAAGATACATCTGTGCCAAAGATAGACTTCCAAGAAGGTAAATTGAGATGAAAATCATAAACTGTGACATGTGTTTTTGTACATCAAAAGGTAGAAATGTATGCGTTATTGCAAAATACAAATTGTGTTAATATATCGAATTGCCGTTTTCATGTGAAACGATTTTAAATCAGATGTAATGTAACTGGATGACTATTCACCTTGCAGCTAAAGCATTAACGTTTTCGGAACAAATAAGAAAAAACACACACAAACTCAAAATAAGAAACGAGCTTGCAAATGACCGAAAGTTGAGCACAAATAATGGCCTCCGCTGCCAAAACCTAAAGGCGTGTACGTTCACAAGAAACGGTACCAGAATCTTCGCTATAGGAATCAGGCATCGACAGGTTCAATGCTACTCACAGAGCATCTGCCCTACGATTGTTACACAGACCTTTGGCAGTCGATCCAATTATCTATGGTGACGCAGAATCTGAAACAAAGCTGCACCGTCAGACAGTCATAAGATTTCAAAGAACTCAAGGATTGGCAACTTGCTTCATATTTTCAGAAACGTTAATGGAGGGTAACTGTAGAATTATGAAACTTAATTTAAACCTATATTATAGATGTGATATGGCATAGGTCATCCTTCGATCCATTGTAGAACTTGGAAAGCCATTCAGGGAATATTCGTTCACATTTTTGTTGAATGCAGTTGGTTTTTATCATCCTGTATTAAAATATTTCCTTTTATCAATAGTGCAATTTATAAACAATGTTTTGTGAGTAGAATAAAATTTCCAATGGTAAACTTAACTGCTTTTTCGACGTTATTTTACTAGCTAACTAAAAATAAGAAAGCCTTGAACCCCTTCCACTAAATCTAGTTAGTATTAAGATTCTTTTACAGGAAGTGCAGTGGAGCTGACGCTGAAATCATTAAGTATTTGATTATATCATCACTAGTCTCACTGAACTCTTCTAAACTCTACATGTCATGTGTGGTCTGGCGTCTCCTTACCAGCAAAAGGTCCCAGGTTCAAACAAGTCAATTCCCTAAAAAACACGCTCAGAGCGTCGTTGCGCGAAAGTGGTAGGGAGACACGACTTAGAACAAACAGACACCACGCAGAATGTTAGATCTCTTCCTTCATACGGTGAGCGTTTCAACTCAGCTAATGAATGTGTTTCCTACAACAGATCAGTCCTGGCATAAAACATACGCCCCCACAAATCGCACAATGACTGGAGGAGGGCGGGGTTGTAATTTTTTTTTATATTTTTTGGCTTTCGGAACTTGCCCCTACAGTCATCCCAACACTGGAAATGTTGTCCTATACTGAGGTGACAAAAGTCATGGGATACTTCCAAAAAACTGTCGTGCAGCAGCAAATCGACGTGGCATCGACTCAGCAAGTTTTTGGAAGCCCCCTGCAGGAATATTGAACCATGTTGCCTCTATAGCCGTCCATAATTGCGAAAATGTTGGCGGTGCAGCATTTCACAGCAGACTCTTCTCTCGATTACGTCCTATAAATATTCGATGGGATTCATCTCGGGCGATCTGGGTGGCCAAATAATTTGCTCGAATTGTCCAAAATGTTCATCGTACCAGTGGCGAACAGTTGTTGCTTGATGACAAGGTGCATTATCACCCATTTGTTGTTTGGGTACATGATTGGCTACCAATGGTCTCCAAGTAGCGGAAAATAACCATTTCAGGTCAGTTATCGATTCAGTTGGACTAGAGGAGCCAGTCTATTCCACGTGAAGACAGCCCACACCATTATGGAGCCACCGCCAGCTTGCACAGTGCCTCGATGACAATTGGGCCCATAGCTTTCCGTCCCTCGCCACACTCGAACCCAACCATCAGCTATTATTTTCTGAAATTGGGACTCGCCTGCGATTCCACGGTTTTCCAGTATTCCAGGATCCAACCGACTTGCTCATCAACCCAGGAGACGCGCTACAGTCGATGTTGTGCTGCTAGCAAAGGCACTCGCGTCGGTCGTCTGCTGCCAAAGCCCATCGTCGCCAAATTTCGCCGCACTGTCTTAGCGGATACGTTCGTCGTACGCCATACAATGATGTCTGCAGTTATTCCACGCAGTGTTGCTTGTCAGTTACCACTGACAACTCTACGCAAACGCCGCTGCTCTCGGTCGTTAAGTGGAGGCCGTCGGTCACTACATTGAGAGGTAATGCCAGAAATTTGTTATTCTCTTTACACTCTTGACACTGTGGATCTCGGAATACTGAATTCCCTAACCATTTCCGGTATGGAATGTCCCATGCATCGAGCTCCAACTACCGTTCCGCGTTCGATCTGTTATTCCCGTCGTGCCGCCGCGTCGGAAACATTTTCACATGAATCACCGTGTAAAAATGACACCCTCGCCAATGCACTGTCCTTTTATACCTTGTGTACGGGATATGACCGCAGTCTGTATATGTGGATAGCGCTATCCCATGACTTTTGTCACTTCAGTGTGCTGTTTGTTTTCATAATTCAGTCTATACATTAGTTTAAGTTGTCCCATGTTAGGAAGTTACACAGGCTTAACAAAGGCCAGGTACCGACACAAAACATCCCTGGTATACTGAAACGAATGTGGAAGACGAAAATGTAATATGGGGTACACAGAGGTAGTATACAACAAAAATCATGCTGGTAAGACAATAAGAAACGATAAATCACCGTAGGTACACATCTGTGCTATTCCCGAAGCAATCCGTAATAATGGCTATGCATCTAAATTAATAATAAATTGTACTTTTGTACGACTTGTTAGAATTGTTTCAGAGGCTGCGGATAGGGAATTGAATATTTGTGAAGGTCAGTATCATCTATACCAAACGTAACAACACTGTACAATGACCAGCTTTGCTTTTTACAGCCGTGCTTACTGTTACATCAGTATTCAGATGCATACATAGAGGAGGTACATAATGACATACATTTAAAAGGTGAGCGTTCCACATCCTGCTAAGTACCATGTGGAAATGTGGGGTGTTCAGAAAGTCTCTCCGCAGTGCTGTACGATTGTTAGCCGCGAGTGCCGTATTCCGCAGTGAATATATACCCAAATGAAACCCAGTGCAATACAAGTTATTAATTTATTGAATATTCATTTTTACTTACAAATTTTCACATGAAATGTTGAAAGTGTCTCCCCTGTTGTTGAATACACAATTCAACTCGTCTAATCATGTTTCCAAACACAAGCTGTAACATTTCTTCTGTAACAGAAGCAGTGAAAGTGGATAATGCATTTTTAAATTCATCGATCGATTTTGGACGATTTTTATAGACAGTTGCTTTCGCAGAAGAAAAAGTCAGGTGGTGTTAGGTCAGGCGATCGTGGAGGCCAAAGTCCCTGTGAAATTGTGCGATCACCAAAAACATCAGCAAGCAGTGACATTGAAACGCAAGCTGTATCTATGGTTGCACCATCTTGTTGAAAATAACCGTTCAGTATTTCACTTAACACAAGTTCTCCTGGGAACGGGTACAGAATATCACTACAGTATCGTTGTGCGTTTATTGTTTCGTTGAAAAACCCAGGCAGGCGATCAATCATATGGCAAGCGCGGCTAAGAATCATACGGCGCTGCGGAGAGATTTTTTGAACACCCTGTATAATCAATTAATCGAGTTTTTTTTCTTGCCCTGGCTTCTAATTAAAACGAGCAGTATATTAGCAGCGCAGGGAGGTACTGTATATGTGTTGAGGAACTCGTCGAGTATACATTGCTATGTCGTTGGATGACAACAAGGTCGGAAGATGCTGATGATCAAGCATCCGAAGATTACTTATAAGGACGCTGATATGGTACGTGATCTGACGACATTATAGGAACATGTGGTTTGGGTAGTCTTCTTCTCCACAAACATATAGAGGCGCTTTGTTTGACCCGATACAGGTGTATGTTGAACTTCCAACTGTCAAACTTCAGCCGTGCTGTAATTTTCATGAAGCTCCTCAATGTTTTTGTGTTATTATATCATGGTACTCTTGGAATCGAGGGATGAGTTAGTGCGTAATGATTGCCTTTGACTTTAGATGTCGTCGACTATTCTTCTTGCCAGACCAATGGCTCTCTGGCCCTGGCTCTGAGCACTATGGCACTTAACATCTGAGGTCATCAGTCCCCTAGAACTTAGAACTACTTAAACCTAACTAACCTAAGGACAGCACACACCGTAGCGGTCGCGCGGTTCCAGACTGTAGCGCCTAGAACCGCTCGCCACCCCGGCCGGCCCAGACCAATGGCAAACGCTTGCTGAGAATGGCTATCATATCCGTTAATCATATTTAATAGCCCCGTGTACAGACGCTTTCTTTGCTAGGACGTCTACTTGTTCATTCCCAGGTATCCAAGAATAACATATCATCCATACCATAACGATGTTGAAAAACTAGCTGGGTACTCGAAACTAAAAATCGATAATTGCTGCAGCTTTGAGGTTGGTGCAACTATTATGATGGTCTCTAATCAAGCTGTAGGGCTGACATACTGTAAGAAATTATGGTTATTGTGTCTGCCGTGGTCGTGGGGTTGGAACTAACACAATTTTCTTGCTTGTCGCTTGGCGTCTTCGTGTCTGCGGCGCTCTCCTTCAAACAAGCCGACAGCGGTGGATGTAGTGCCCCCTTACAGTAAGCTATCAACAGCAAATTCTTCCAAAATTTGTGTATTTGTACTAGTCGTCTTCATGATAAGTTTCAACTGGTCCTTGAAGCGATCAAGAGGGCTCCATGAGGTCTACTGCCATAGCAGAGTTCGCCATAAAGGATTTGCCGGAGAAGACTAGTATCATTCACGAGGTGAGCACGACCCAACCATCTCAATTAATGAGCGATGATGCTTATTCCCTTAGTGCTGTGTAGATGCGCTTTCTCGAGAACCGCAGTATTGGCAACATTGCCCTCCTACTTAATGTGCAACATGTATCTCATTTTTTGTTGGTGGAAGCGCTCAAGCTTTTTCATGGCACGGCATGGGCATACAGGATCGTGGAAACGACTACAGGTCTGCGAGCGATACGTCTAGATGTCTAGGAGTATACTAGCCCCCCCCCCCACTCCTATTCCCCCCCCCCCTCCCTGTACCTTTGGTTTCCGTGGGGACCCCTATTATATGAAGAAACTAGATTGATTATAGCGCGCACAAGGACATTTAAGTAACTACTTTCCCATTCTCCATACCCGTCTCGAACGGAAGGAAAATTTAATATGTGGTACAATGGGATGTACCCTCTGCCGTGCACTTCAGAGCTGTTTGTAGAGTATTGGTGTAGATGTACTAGATGAGTCAGTGTATCGCCGTCAGCAGACACGTCAAGAAGGGCATGAATTCCAAACAGTGGCCTTGTATAATTCCTGCCCGTGCATAATTCCTAATTATCGACTAGCCGAAACCAGCACGTTTGCTTTCGAATTAACACTGAGAAGAGACCAAGTCTAAACCTTAAGATACGATGTAAAGCGTACGAGCTGTCAGTCTGCAATTACCTCCTTCGTGTTTCATCGTTAGCATTCGTCACTTAGGAAGGAAATACGGATTGCACAAAAGCGAAATTCATCATAAAGAATCGATTGCAATGTGTAAATAATAATTATTATAAAGTCACAAAAACCTTTGATCCTTTATCTAATAACTACAATTACTGACTGGTAACAAAGCAAATTTTAAATGTAACCTGATAATATTTCTTCTGGACAACTTCTATTCCACAGACGAATGTTTAATTCAACAATGGTAGTACGTGTAACGGAGTAGAAAAATTAGTTTACTTAGCTTAATTGCGTGTTGTAACATGAGTAATGACAAAGAGTAGTACGTTCGATTTTCATTACATTTAGGCCACTGTATAATTCAGAAATCTGTAATTACCGGCATGCAACCCTTGACTGCCTCTCAGGGACGAAATAGTTAAGTCGTGTTAATTCCGTGGAATCCTATAGTCCATATGGAAAGAGAGTATCCCTCATAGTTACAGTGGTCTTCGCGCGACTACTCCGAACGACCAGTCACTTACAGCAAATTTGCTTACGTTTCTACGGCAACGTCTCAGTGTTGCCGCAGTGGTAGGAAGCTTTTGCTATCAGAGGGTTTTGCGACAGCCTTTCGCACTTCGCCGGTGAAAACTGGCAACAGCGCATTCTAGCTGCCAGCGATCTTTCGCCATTGAGGGCATGACCTAACCGCATCAATTTGAATCCTAGTTTTGGAAGAAACATTCCATCTTTGGAGTCAGGCCGCGAAATAAAAAAGTAGCCACAGGGTACAACGAACTCATTACCAGATTATGGGCAGTGCTGATGGCGATGCAGATACAGGCTCAATGGTGGTATTCTATGGGTGTAAACTAGATGCCATCATCAGTCCTTTCCCTTTAGTTAATATACTCGTCTGCTAGAACCTAACAGCAGCTGTATAAGATTTTAAAGGAGTCTCTCATAAGCTTCAGTTAAAAATATGAAAGCTCGAACATATCAGAGTAAGGGCGCTGGGAACCATGTACGAGGTATGTTCAAAATATTCGGGAACATTCGGAATTTCGCACCAATGCAGTGTTCGAGGAAAATGCGGTTGGCATCCCTACACACACCTGTTGTTAAGGCGTCGCTGCCGGAAGTTATTGTTCAGTACTGTATTGAGTAGAACGTCGTGTCGCACAGTTTGTGAATTTCGGGACGGCAGAGTTAGACGAGCAACGCGTCTGCATTAAATTTTGCGTGTAACTCAAGAAAACCTTCTCAGAGACACACCAAATGATGCAGGAAGCCCGCGGTGATGAGTGCTTAAACAGCACTCGGTGTTACGAATGGTCCACACGGTTTAAAAATGACCGGACGGAAGCTAAAGATGACCCTCGTTTAGCACGCCCTTCGACGTCTGCCGACGACGCTCAAGTCAGGGTCGTGAATGAAATTGTGCATGCAGGTCGAAGACTGACTGTCCTAGAGATTGCAGAAGAATGCAGCATTTCAGTTGGATCATCGTCACGAAATCCTCACGCAGCATCTTGGAATGCATCGTGTTGCCGTCAGGTTCGTCCCACGGCTGATGGGTCAAGATCAGAAAGACCTTCGGCACGCTGTCTGTGAAGAGCTTTTGGATCGCGCAAATGAGATATTCCTCAAGAGAATCATAACGGGTGATGCGACGTGGGTCTATGGTTATGATGGTTGAGACCTTCACAATGAATAGATAAACGTCCTCGAGAGAGAGAGCGTTTATCGATCCATTGTCTCTCTCTCTCTCCCTTTTCTTATTATTATTTTTTTAGGGCTTCGTGCCACAGGGAGAAACTGTTAATCGAAGGTACTATCGGGACGATATGTCGCGACATCTGCGAGAAAATGTGAGAGGGAAACGGCCTGAAACGCGGCGAGACAATTAATGGCTCTTGCATCATGATAACGCTCCCGCGCATTCATCAATATTGGTGCGTGACTATTGCACAAAACTTCGAAATCCTCTGTACTCTCCACCCCCGACCCCCTGCGGGCATATTTTTTATTTCCGAAGTTTAAAGGACGCAGATTTGCAATGATAGACGAGATAAAAGAAAATTCGCAGGCGGAGTTTGGCGCGACTCAGTAAGATGCTTACCAAGACTGCTTCTGGAAGTGAAAACGGCGTTGACAGCGGTGTATCAAGTGTGGAGGAGACTATTTCGAATGAGACCATGCACAATAAGTAAAACGTAAGCGTAGAAAAATTCTGTGGGCTAAGTTTCGGAATTTTTTGAACAAACCACGTATACAAGAATAATGACGTTAGCAACGGGAAGGATCAAGATGACCTGAGAGTAAGACGTTGGGAAATATGTGCACTAGAATAATGACATTGCCAAGGTGGGGATTACCTCTTTCTCACAACCTTCAACCCGTTAATGCACTGGTTCACTATAACCCGCTCTGAAAAGCATCAAATCAAATTAAGGAAATATTTTGTGGTCCGTGAGATTAAAGTGCGCCAGAGGCAAAGTGAGAGGAAAGGAAACTTCGAAATTGCCACAGTGTCATCAAATACCCTTGTACCATAACAATAAAAACGTGTGGCACTGCCAATCCGCATTTTCAATGAAGAGACCAACAAAACAGATAACGGCCCCTTACAATTTGCTTTAAGTTATGAACAATACTGCTTCTCGTATTAGTACGAAGGAAGACCATCGGCGCCATTTTAACATCCTTGGCAAGTGTGGAAAAGGAAGAAGACAGTAGCCGTTTGGATGGAACCATCCCAGTGTTCGCCTCTAGTTCTACCAGTAAACAAACACAATACATCGATCTGAATAGAAAGACATGGTCAGAAGCAAAGAATCATCTGGTGTACCTGACGAAATTATGCTAATACCTCTACTACTCGTGATACACAAATAAACAAGGCGGACATGGTTTTTAACACACTGATGCAGTACGTAAGTGACACAGATGTATACCGGAATATAACAAACTAATTACGAATGCAATAATCAGCGTTTGATGCAAAAAGAGACAACTTAATCCACGATATAATATAGTGCAGTGTAATGTGCGTAATTAAAGGAAAAGTCGGCTTTCAATCGCTGTCACAATCGTATATCCCTGAGTGCCTTGTGCGAAAACATTAAGGCAGATGCCAAATTGTGATTTCCTGATTATTGGGCCAGCAGTAAAAATATGTCTTGAAATGGCACTGAAAGCAATGTTCCAGTATCACTGCTTAAAACATTTATTGATTATTACGACAGCTGTTTCGAAGCATTTTCATTTCCAAGTACGTCAACGTTCTCTTGACGTACCTATAATATATGGTGTGACTGCACAGAATCTATGTGAAACAGATTTTAGAATTTCACGTGAGATATAACGAGAACAGTTACCAGATACAGTCACACGAGATGTTATACAGGGTGTCCCACTCAAATCTCCCTGATTTCAAGGACCCAGGAGCGAAACACCACAGTAGATACGACAATGAAAAATGCACCACATTGTTGAGCATCTCAAAGAATTTATATTTCCGCGTCAGAAATTCCAAGTATCGTCGCCAGAGTGTAGCATGGTCGCATGAAGTGAATATGACAACTCCACAGCAGCGCGCTCAAGCAGTAATGTGGTTTGCAGAAACAAGATCACCGATTACAGTGCAAAGAAATTATCGCTGTGTGTATGAAAGATCCACCTGATGTAAAAACAATTAAGGAATGGTATTGGAAGTTTCTGGCAACAGGAAGTGTTCTGAAACATTCTGGCACTTTCATCTATCTGGAAGGGTTAATAGGTTTAATGTTCGGATTTGGGGTACGCAAAATCCGCACGTTGTCATTTAACATGTTCGTGATAGTCCCAAACTAAACGCCTGGTGCGGGCTAATGCACGACAGGATTGTTGGACCGTTCTTCTTTGCGGTAACAAACAGTGAATGAGTAAGTGTATCTGGACATGTTGGAGCAGTCTGTGTACCCTCAGATACAAGACTTGCAACCCGACATCATTTTTCAACAAGATGGAGCTCCACCGTTTTGGTCAACGGCTGTTCGCAAGTTCCTGGATAGGAAATTTCCCAGTCGTTTGATTGGACGCGGAGGACCCATTGTCTGGCCACCACGTTCACCCGACGTTACGCCGCTTGATTTCTGAATGTGTGGATTCGTGAAGGACCGCGTGTATGCGACCAAAGTGGACGACATTCCTACCCTGCGACATCGTATCACTAATGCGATTGCAACAATAACAGAGGAAATGTTACAAAGAACTCGGCAAGAAATTGAATGTAGACTCGATATTCTTGGTGCTACAAATGGTTCACTTGTAGAGGTGTATTGATGATAAATAAGTAAATTCTTTGAGATGCTCTACAATGTGGTGCATTTTTCATTGTCGTATCTATTGTGTTTTTTTCCTGGGTCTTTGAAATTGGGGGGGGGTTTGAGTTCCCCGTATATACGTCAGGGGAACGAAGACGTACTTGAAAATGGAAATTCTCCGAAACAGTTGTCGTGATACTCAATAAATGCTTTAAGCAGTGATACTGGAACCTTAATTACAAATTCTGATTTATGTGAATAATCCACTCACCCCAAGGAACACAATTACACGACCCTCTTTCGGCCAGTCCTGAGCATTGTTAGTCGGTGTTTGACCGTTAAAAAGTTGTGCTGAAGGGGCAGAGAATATTGAGAGAAGTACAGCACGTTTCGTTACCGATTTACTTAGCGCGAGAGGGTGTATTGTGTGTGAACTTTCCCGTCACGTGTTCTTTCTGAACAGTACCACTTTCCGTTGAGCATGAGCGTGCTCCAAGAGGGAGTAACATTCTAAACTTCCCTTCTTTGGCATAACTGACTCGGTGGGTCTGAAAAGTAGTCGTGCTACAAGAAGTAAATTGACAGGATTTACCACTCCTTTACCATTTCAATAATTAATTTCATGGCTTTGTCGAATTTGTGATAAGTAAGTTTCGTGAAGATGGTTGTAACTGTTACGGAAAATATCAGTATTTCAGTATAGTTTTCGAATGATAGTGTCTTTCCATAATTCAGTAGAAGCAATATTCTCCACGTGAAAATTTGGATTTTTTAGTGTGTGTCGCCGCACTGCACTCTGTGTAACATTGTTGCTAAAGGTTAGAATAGTCATATGTCCTCGCACTGCACCGCGCAAGGCTTTCCCCCATTTTAGCTGGTTTGCTGCTGCGCTGCATTTTTCCTTTCATCACTTCGAGCGGAACCAAGTTTTCGTCGCCACAGGTAAGCCACGAAAACTAGTTAGGACCAGCAAAACATAGTAAGCTCATTGCATTCAGTTAAGCATCGCATTTCAGCATTATTATCAGGTTCAGTTTAAGTAAAGGCCAATGCAGATTTCATTTACTTTGACAGTGTTACATTTGCATGTGTATCAGTCAGTGTCTGGAATTTTGTTTAATCAAGAAACGTAGAATCGCAGGACATTTTTTACTTAAGCATTTTGTTTATTTATTCTTTCAAAATTCGCTTTGAAATTTTATGTAGTATTTTTTATTCTGCAAGTTTTGTGTGTTGGAATTGCAAGTCACGTATTGTGACACTACACTCTGTAGCACTGCACGATACAGAATTCCACAGGATAGTGTCTTTAATTACACTTTAGGTTTTCTAAATAATTTGTCTGAAGCTAATGGCAACAGCTGTACAGTTTGAGATAGCTTTGGCGACTCATTCTTATCAAATAGAGTTTTTCATAATTGCCTCACATGCATTGTTCAGGATTACAACAGCCACGCACAAAATTAAAGGCAAGAAACCAGTTCAGTTCAGTACATTTACAGATCACAATATACAATTTATTAATTATTTTTATTCAGAAAAGTTGGAACTTTTAATGCAGATTGTTTTGATACGTAAATGGGAAGCATATTTCAACAGTTTATGAAAAGTCCATCTTATAATATTATTAATAAGAATATGAAGGGCGCATTGTTGATTCAGCGATAAGCAAGTACATCCTTATACGACTTAAGTCCAGGGTTTTCAAGGAGCTGTGAAATATAGCTACATGTTCACAAAAATTATTCATATTCCAAAAACTTTAGGTTGTCGCTGAAAATTAAAAATATGAATCATAAAAAAGAATGATTGAGAAAACCCTGGTGGATAACAACAAAAATAACCACATTAACTCTCCTCCAAGCGGAGGAACGAAATAAACTTTAAAAAGCGCTTATTCAGTTTGGTGATAGCCTATTTTACGCAATCGAAGTTCTTTTATAGAAGCTAAGACCCCGCTCTAACATTTTTTTATAAACTGTGTCATAAAACTACCTCGTACATTATCAAATATTTTATAAAATGCCTCTAATAAAGCATCTTTGCCGTAGTTATTTTACGATCTCTTACATTTCTAATACTGTTGCTTAAAAAATTTCATATTCGATTCCGTTAATGGATTTGTTTGATTACTTCCATGCTTCCTATTTTCAAAGTTAACTGGCTAACTTAAGCTGACCAAAATGTATTTTGAAAGCTACATGTTTTTGATTGGTTGAGTAAAGCATAACCTAGCCCAGTATACGACGAGATGGGTGTGCCAAGTCTCCCAAAACCACCCCCACACACTGGTCAGCAGAATCGATTTTGAAAAGCCTAGGACTGATCCAAGGCAGTCCTCCTCTCTTCAGTTTGTAAGCTCATTGTGCAGCCTTGACAACTGGACTGTAGACTCCGTGTCTCTATGACTGTATGTGGGGCTGTGTTGCACCCCACTGGTTTTGAGGAGGTCCGTCGTAGAGAGGATATTTTTTTTACCCTTAAGCTTCACACTTTCCTCTGTTCTAGGTTAGAAAACTTTTATTTTGTTTTTTCGACTGATGTTTTACAGAATAGCGAAACAGTGCTATTCAGAGTTCACCACAAAAGCGCTGCCGTGTAAAACAGTATCAGGAAGCCATCATGTGTCATCTTCATCCACAAGTACACGGGTCGACAATGCTGGACGTGCTCTCATATCGCTGGAATTGGGAACATGCAGTGCATCGGAGAATATGGTCGAGTTTGATCTTTTTGGTGGACCAGGTATCAAGATGTGGGGAGACATAGTGTTGCATGGGCGTACTGATCACCAAATCTTCGAATACGATATACTCACCGGTCAATGTTATTGTGACACTGTACTCCTTCCCCACATGCGTGTTTTAAGGGGTGTATTCGATCCTGACGTCAATTTTAGGTTTCCGTACCTCAGTCGGTAAAAACGGAAACCTTCTTTTTCTTATCCGTCTGCCTGTCAGTCTATATGTCTGTCTGTCTGTCTGACTGTTCAAAACCCTTTTCCTTAGGAACGGGTTGACGTATCGAGTTGAAATTTGTCACATATTAAGGTCTACCATCGTTTGGCGATATAAAACAGTGAAGCATCTAAGTCGATGCAGTAAAAAGATATGGTCATTTATCTCACATATTTCGATACTCGCAAACTCACTAATCAAAACCTGTAGTTTAGTTCCCATTGGCCTAGAAACATGAAATTTAGAAAGAAGCAAGATTACACTGTACAAGTAAAAGAAAAAATCCTAAGAGTGTGAATCTTTAATTATATCGCACGACAGTAATTTTTCTTTTGCCATCTGTTATCCGACTTCAGAATTGAAATTAAAACATTCTCGAAAGCCCCGGAATCCGTCAGATCGATATCTTGTCAGCATCAATGTCGATAATAGGGAAAAATCGTCGAGATTCTCGATTCCTGGATGGATGAACTGTCTATATATATATGTATATAATTAAGTTGTTCGAAACCCAGAGTGTGCGAATCCTATCGCACCTGGTGCATCGAACAGCGCAGGTTCAGGAGAGAATATTCGGCGAATGGACTTCAGTCGCATCGAACACGTATGGAATGCGTTGGGGAGACGCGTTGCAGAACAAATGGTTCAAATGGCACTAAGCACTATGGGACTTAACATCTGAGGTCATCAGCCCCCTAGAACTTAGAACTACTTATACCTAACTAACCTAAGGACATCACACACATCCATATCCGAGGCAGGATCCGAACCTGCGACCGTAGCAATAGCATGGTTCCGGACTGAAGCGTCTAGAACCGTTCGGCCACAGCGGCCGGCATCATTGCAGCACATTCACGTGCACTACCAACCAGCCGTTGACAACCGCGGTGGTGGAGGTTTAAAACGCCCAACCACAAAGAACTTCTTACGAACCTTGTGACGAGAACTGGAACACGTTGTAGAGCGTGCGCTACCGTTTGTGGTGATCACACGACCTGTTACGTACGTATGGTGCAAGTTTCATCGAGCTATGTTACTTGGTAGTGGCACATCATGTGAAAGTTACTTTCGTCCTTGAGTTCTGCACACCAGTGTACAATGTTGCCATGTTTATGATGTGCTGCGAACTGTCGGGATTTACGCGCCAGGATATTGCACCGCTCCTTTCTTGCTGACTCGATAATGACTCTTTGATCAGGTTACTATTTCGAAACGGTTCGCATCCATCCTGACTGCAAAACAGTCATTGCGTAAAGGAATAGAAACAGTTTCCCGTGACAGGAAACCGAAGATATGTCAAGAAGTCAAAATAGTCCCATAGTCAGGGAAAAAAGCTTAGGGGAGGAGATGCCGGAATCCTGCACCGCATCCTGGACAAGGTCCTCACGGAGCTGGTTTGCCATTGTTTCCCGCCGACCTGTGTCAAGTTTGTGTCTGTGCCGTGTGAATGACTGTGATGCGTGGTTGTACAGTGTGATGATGTGTTTTTGTTGTTATAGACGACAGGAAGGGAGAGGGTGAAACCCGTTGCCGACACTTTGCCAACTTCTCTCGAGCATGACTTGCCGAGCGTAGCGGCCTCATCCGGAAGACGGATCACTATCAACAGTGTCCAACACTGGGAGTCTGTTTGGAATTTAATCTGAGACAATGGCACGAAAACTGGTAATCGGAAAGTATACGCTACCATATCTCCTCCACTTGCTGGCTAAATAATGGCAGTGCAAATTTTCCACTATCAGTTTTCGAAACCACATATCTATGAATCGAGTGCCACCTCTCAAGTGTCCGTTAGCGGACTCTGGTACAGAGGCGGGTCCAAAATGTATAGTGGCCGCTAAAATCATTCTATTTCCCGTCGGCCTCAGCAATTTTAAACCGGCACTGTAGTAGAGTGACAGGCAATAATTGCTAGTAATATGTGAAAACTCTCTAATGAATTAAAATCTTCTATTCAGTAGATTTGTTTTTGGAGAGGGCCCGCCTTTACCAAACATAAGTTTATCATTCCTTTTATTTCCCAGACACATTTTGCTGGAGTTTCAATATCGTCAGTGGGCTTTTAAGCTCTTTCTGTTAAACAGGAAAAATGCTCCATACTACTCGCATACATAGGAATGGAAATGAAGTCCCATGCTTCTTGACAGAGCGTAAGGGAACGATGCGGGAGACCCGCACCGCCGTACTAGGCAAGGTCCTAATGGAGGTGGTTTGCCGTTGCCTTCCTCCGACCGTAATGGGGATGAATGATCATGATGATGAAGACGACACAACAACACACCTGATCCCGCCGGGAATCGAACCTGGGACCCCGTGCTCCGGAAGCGAGAACGCTACTGCGAGACCATGAGTTACGGACATATGTATACTGGTACATATAAATTTCAGTTTTTTAAGACAGTATTTACAAGTTTAAAAACTCTAACTTATTTGCGTACAAGTAATGAAGAGCATTTTTCCTGTATAATACAAAGATAACAATAGCCCATTGATGATGCTGGAACTTCAGCAAAACATGTCTGGGAAATGAAACATAAAAATTGTGTCTTGCTTAAGGCAGTCCCTCTCTAAAAACAAATAGATTTGTTAGCAAACGCAGTCAGAAGAGCTTCAACCGCAAGATGATTATTCTTTCATCCGAGTTTCAGGAGGTGGAAATTGGCCCTTCTTGGCCTCCTACTCCTCTCCAACCTCCTTGTACTTCTTTTTGTTCTCTCCTTACCTCGTACAGTACAGTATCCAACACAACTTTGCCTTCAAAGGCCGAGAGAGATACTGCTAAACTCTCTTAGACCTTCTCACTGCTACAGTCTGAAAGATCTGCCGCTCGTTCGTTGGGTCGTGGAATTTCAGGGATATTATCAGATGCACAATATTGCCCAAAATAAAACACACAAAGGCACTTAAGCAGATCAAAACGATATACTAGGTACAGAAAACATAGGTACAGAAACGGGACTACGAAACAGCCTTTATTTAGTTTAATATAACGGGATTCCGTGTCCACTTAGCAAAATATAATCGAGTATTCGCTGGTACTGGAAACCTTTTTGAATTGTTGCGCATCCATCTCCAGCCTCAAACTGAAAACTATGCCATTCAGTGCTCTGTTAATAGCTCCCTCCCTACTCTACGATGCTTTAGTATCTTCCACACATCCACACTCGTCTACATTGGATGAAAAGAGTCAGTATTTTACCTTTGCGGTCGTGGGATGGTTGCTCGATGCCCAATACTGCACTCTATCACCACTACAATAGCGCCTCTGTTCCGCAAGTACATCACTTCTCCCCAATTCACATCCAAGTGCTTGGCAGAGGATTCACAGAACTACTTTCGGACCATTTCTCGACCATTCCACTCTCGAACAACTCGCGGGGAAAGCTAAATCTTAGCATGCGAGCTCTGACTTATTTCATTTCGATGGTCGTTGCTCCCTTTGTACTTGGGAGTTAGAAAAATATTTTCGAATTGGGAGCAGAAAGTTGGACATTGAAATTTTGTGAAAAGATTTCGCTGCAACGAAAAACGCATTTGTTTTAGTGACTGCTACACTCCCTCCCACATTTAGCGATAATACAAAGCGAGTTGCTCTTGTTTTCCCTTTTTTGATCTCCTCTTTCAATCCTACCTTGTAACTATTCCATGACGTTCAACAATAGCAAAGACGGAGAAGTGAAGTGTAGGCAAGTCTTTAGTAAATTTGTTGAATTTTCTAAGTGTTCTGCCAATAAAACGCCTTCTCTGGTTCAAAACGCCTTCTCTGGTTCACCTTCCCCACAGCCTTTCATATGCGAAGGTTCCAATTTAAGTTGTTTGCAATTCTGATATACAGGTATTCAGTTCAATCGACAGTCATTAAATTTTTATTCTTTATCATGGAAGATTGTGGTTTTAATGCTGCAGGTGTTGTACACAGTCTTCCTCCACGTGGGCACTGCGCACAGAACTTTGTAGAACAATATGAAACTGTCACGAAAGACCTTCTTTGGGATGTTGTTCAACGCGCGAGTCACATTCGCACAATCTTTGGTCTCGGTGAACCGTCAGAGACGTACTCTGCACTTTGTCGTTTTGTGATAGTTTCATATTGATAACACCAAACCTCGGCATCGGTGATGACTTTTTCAAGAAGAGAATTGAGTACATTTTTCATTTTGATCAAACCGCGGCAAGTGTCCACGCGACGTCGTTTTATGTTCGGGAGTCAAGCTGAGGTGCAGTCACGGCCTGTGCGGCTGGTTCCGGCGTAGGTTCGAGTCCTCCCTCGGGCATGGGTGTGTGTGTTTGTCCTTAGGATAATTTAAGTTAAGTAGTGTGTTAGCTTAGGGACTGATGACCTTAGCAGTTAAGTCCCATAAGATTTCACACACACACATCAAGCTGAAGGTGACAGACTTCGTACACACTTTCACATTCTTCAAAACAAAATGGTTCAAATGGCTCTGAGCACTATGGGACTTAACTTCTGAGGTCATCAGTCCCCTAGAACTACTTAAGCCAAACTAACCTAAGGACACCACAAACATCCATGCCCGAGGCAGGATTCGAACCTGCGACCGTAGGGTCATTCGAAGCAAAAAGTCTAGTAAACATAGGCTCTACAACTGATATCTTAAGTTGAAACTAGAAGTAAAATCTTCAAATAGCCAAGATCGCTATACTACAGTACAGCATCCTGGCTGTTGAAAGTTTTCACTTCTAATTTCATATTAATCTAAATCGCCCCCAAAGTAGAAGAATGTCAAGCATAGACGATACCTTAAGAGCTATGAGTACTTCTTCATTTTCTACTGAACAAGTGCTCATAGCTCTTAACGTGCGTACTTTGAGGCCCATGTTTACTAGAAAATTTTCTCTTGTCTTGGTCCATACTACCTCCTCCCATAATATGGAAGCTTACAGTAGAGGAGATTTGTTTCACAGTATCGAAGATGAAGAAGTCCTCACACATCTTCAAGGCACGCGTTTTAGAGCCAGTAACTTTCACTTCAAATGATTGTTCCTGTACCGCGCGAGGTGGTGCAGTGGTCGGGATGACGACGGTTCAATCCCGTGTCCCGCCATCCTGATTAAAGTTTTCCGTGATTTTCCTAAATCACCACAGGCAGATACCGGGATCGTTCCTTTCATAGGGCATGGCTGATTTCTTTCACAATCCTTCACTAATTCGATGGGACAGATTACCTTGCTGTTTGGTCCCCTCTCCAAAATCAACCACCCAATCGTTTCTGTCATATCCCTGAGTATTGACTATTTCTCCTGGGAGACCCTGTATAATGAAACATATGATGTGTTTCTCAAATAATGTACTGTCATCACCGAGCGAGGTGGCGCAGTGGTTAGCACACTGGACTCGCATTCGGGAGGACGACGGTTCAAACCTGCGTCCGTCCATCCGGGTTTAGGTTTTCTGTGATTTCTCTAAATCGCTTCAAGCAAATACCGGGATGGTTCCTTTGAAAGGGTACTGCCGATTTCCTTCCCCATCCTTCCCTAATACAATGGGACCGATGACCTCGCTGTTTAGTCCCTTACCCCAAACCAACCAACCAACTAACCTACTGTCATTATGAATGCCCAGAGAGAGGTGTTGTCAACATTCCTTTCATGACCTAATACGAGTCATATATATGACATGTTGGGTATTGAGAAACAGCGTAAACCACAGCCTTCAATACCATCCATTGATTTTGCCAAAATATAAACATCAAATACAGAATCGTAGAAATTCTTTATGATAAATATTGAAGCTATCCGGACAACCGCGAGGAACTGGTGGTTTTTGACTAGATCAAAGTATAATCTAAAATAACAACCGCCAAATCACAATAATAGCAAAATATCCAGAGAAACACGACGCAATGGGTGATTCCAAAGACAACAAAAAACACAAAATCAGTGTGAATCATGTATAACATCACTTAATCGATATAGCTCAATATACAACAGCGACACCAATAGAATGAGCCGAAAACCGACAGCAGTACAATAAGCATAAAGATGATAGCAATACATATAGACAAATATCACGAGAACAAACGAAACATGCTATCGAAAACATCACTTGACCTCAGTAGCTCAACCTAAAACACCGATACCAATCCTAAAAGCCAAAAAACCGATATTAATACACATAGCAAAAAAAAAAAAAAAATTACCAACACGTGCATCCAAAAATCAAAAGCCAAGAACCAACAACATTATAAAACGCCAAAAAGCAGTACCAACATACGTAGTCAAAAACAGAGGCAATAATCAAAATAGAGTATGGAAATATAATTTGAACGAAACAATTAAATAAAAGTAATAATCAAACTCTTTTGATTTAGATTTAAAACCAGATACAACGCTTGAAGTGTCAACTATCAAGTAATTTTAATCGGTTTATAGTTCTGAAATATCGTGTCTGTAACCCCTATAGGACAATAATGCAGTATGTGATGAAAAGTATGTGAACACCTGGCTGAAAATAATTTACAAGTTCGTGGCGCCCTCCATCGGTAATGCTGGAATTCAATATGGTGTTGGCCCACCCTTAGCCTTGATGACAGCTTCCACTTTCGCAAGCATATGTTCAGTCAGGTGCTCGAACGTTTATTTGGGAATGACAGCCCATTCTTCACAGAGTGCTGCAATAAGGAGAGGTATCGATGTCGATCAGTGAGGCCTGGAGAAGTCGGTGTTCCAAAACATCACAAAGGTGTTCCATAGGATTCAGGTCAGGACTCGGTGCAGCCCAGTCCATTATAGGGATGTTATTGTCGTTAACCACTCCGCCACAGGCCATGCATTATGAACAGGTGCTCGATCGTGTTGAAAGGTGCAATCGCCATCCCCGAATTGCTCTTCAGTAGTGGGAAGCAAGAAGGCGCTTAAAACATCAATGTGCCGGCCGGTGTGTCCGAGCGGTTCTAGGCTACGGTCGCAGGTTCGAATCGTGCCTCGGGCATGGATGTGTGTGATGTCCTTAGGTTAGTGAGGTAAGTAATTATAAGTTCTAGGGGACTGATGACCTCAGATGTTAAGTCCCATAGTGCTCAGAGCCATTTAACCAAAACACCAATGTAGGCCTGTGCTGTGATAGTGCCACCCAAAACAACAAGGTGTGCAAGCCCCCTCCATGAAAACCACGACCAAGCCATAACATGACCGCCTCCGAATTTTGCTGTTGGCACTACACACGCTGGCAGATAACGTTCACCGGGTATTCGCCGTACCCACACCCTGCCATCAGATCGACACATTGTGTACTACGATTCGACACTCCACACAACGTTTCTCCACTGTTCAATCGTCCAATCTCTTCCTGTACCTACAAAATAGGCAACGCAGCGAGCAATTGGCGCTCGAGAAATAGCTACGATTGGCTAACGGCTGGACCCTACCATTCGACAATACGTCGTAGGGCGACAGAGGAGCTTTGCCAACTGGTAGCATTATTTATCGAAGTGCGTTGCAACTAAGAATTTCAATCGCTGCTGACGTAGTATTAGGATAATGGCTAAAAAAGTTACCGGGTTTTAATCAACTTGTGAAAAACTTTGGCAATGTGAAGATTACATAGGAAATAGAGGTAATTGAGAATTACATCGAAACAAACGAAATAAATCATATTAAAATAATCGCGACTGTGACAATAAATTACAGTGGAAAGACCGGATGTCACTAGATCGCAGGACGAACGAAACGCCAAGAACAGAACTGAATTGTCATTGCGATCTTTTATTTATTTACTGGCTCCTGTTTTTACATGTACCCTGAAAGGAAAGTGACGCCAGTCAAAACACAGCAGTTTCTAGGTCTTGTCTCTGAAATATACGTGTGAAGGGTCAAAATGTGCACGAAAAACGTCACATTTCTATCTCGCAATTTATCCAATTCAGGATAATTGTGTCAGTTTTGTTGCAGGATACTTCATGATACGCTACGGCAAGAACAGTGCCACTTCAGCGTTGCTACTGGCAGGTGTGCATGGATCGTTCAAGAAGAGCGACAAATTCTAAGTTGCGAAATTTTCGTGTATAAGGTAAGTTGAATGTAGTTTTTAACAGTATTGATTATAACGACGTCCGTGGTTATACAGTATCTGCATCTTACATTGCAATGTCCTTCAGCTATACATGCAGGTCTGAAGGAACACTGTTTTGACGATTACAGCTGTTGTAAATATTACGAGATTTCAAGCGTTGCAGCGGACAAGAGAAAAATGGAAATTTCTGCTGCAAAGTAAGTTCGTGTTGAATCGTTTTTATCGAGGAAAAGTATTCCTACATTACATATGCCCGCTTATCATATTGTGTTTTCCTAAATTCTTTTCCTTAAATTGCACCTAATAGTATTTCGTTATTACATTGTGTTAATGTTTATAAATTACAATTTTACATTTGTATTTTTCTAAATAACCGATTTCGAATTTTTTCATTTTTTAGCTTAAGTGCTAATTTGGCTAAAGGAGGTTCGAATATCATATTACATTACAGTAAATAAGAAAGGAATATATTATTTATGGTGGAAAAGTGGAAAAAGTATTATATGAGGGGGCATAACAAGAACAAAACAGTATTTATAAAATCAAGAAAAGTGACACAACTCAAAGAATTAATTAATAATTACCCAATAACACCAAACATTCGGCGAGTACAGAACTACAAGTGCATTTTATTGTTGTGTAGATTATAATTTACTGCCGACATTACTTACCTCAAATTTTAAAAAACAGTAATTTCCAAGAATAATTGCCAATCGATCTCGTGAATTACCTACGATATACGTATATCGAACGTGCGACTCTATGTCGACCAGACGACTCTGGTTTCGTGAGTCATGGATACTGTTTACAGTGTTCACTAGAGCTACGACAAAAGACGACCGTCTACTAAGCTAAAGTTAATTATAAATGAAAGTAGTAACATTACTTATTTTATTAGTGTAGCACAAGCCGCCGGCAGCAATCCTTTTTTCCGGTAACTTGGATACTCCTGCTATGATGTTCAGAAATATCGGGAGAGCATCATTTATTTATTTATTTATTTATTTATTGTTCCGTGGGACCACATTTAGGAGAAGTCTCCATGGTCATGGAACGAGTCAATACATGAAATTATAACACGATTGTAGAAACACATAAAATGAAACAAGTCGTTAGTTTAAATAAAGAAAATCAAGAATGTAACACTGGAATTTGCTTAATTTTTTATCTCTTCCAGGAGCTCCTCGACAGAATAGAAGGAGTGAGCCATGAGGAAACTCTTCAGTTTAGACTTAAAAGTGTTTGGGCTACTGCTAAGATTTTTGAGTTCTTGTGGTAGCTTATTGAAAATGGATGCAGCAGAATACTGCACTCCTTTCTGCACAAGAGTCAAGGAAGTGCATTCCACATGCAGATTTGATTTCTGCCTAGTATTAACTGAGTGAAAGCTGCTAACTCTTGGGAATAAGCTAATATTGCTAACAACAAACGACATTAAAGAAAATACATACTGTGAGGGCAATGTCAAAATTCCCAGACTATTGAATAGGGGCCGACAAGAGGTTTTCGAACTTACACCATACATAGCTCGAACAGCCCGTTTTTGAGCCAAAAATACCCTTTTTGAATCAGAAGAATTACCCCAAAAAATAATACCATATGACATAAGCGTATGAAAATATGCGAAGTATACTACTTTTCGTGTTGAAATGTCACTTATTTCAGATACTGTTCTAATGGTAAATAAAGCGGCATTTAGTTTCTGAACAAGATCCTGAACATGGGCTTTCCACAACAGCTTACTATCTATCCGTACGCCTAGGAACTTGAACTGTTCCGTCTCGCTTATAACATGCCCATTCTGTCTGATTAAAATGTCAGTTCTTGTTGAATTGTGGGTTAGAAACTGTAAAAACTGAGTCTTACTGTGATTTAGCATCAAATTATTTTCCACAAGCCACGAACTTACTTCATGAACTACATTATTTGATAATGTTTCAATATTACACACAAGATCCTTCACTACCAAGGTGGTGTCATCAGCAAACAGAAATATTTTTGAATCACCTGTAATACTAGAAGGCATATCATTTACATAAATAAGGAACAGCAGTGGCCCCAGCACCGACCCTTGGGGAACGCCCCATTTAACAGTGCCCCATTGGGACTGAACATCATTACCACTCTCAATATTGCGGAGGATTACCTTCTGCTTTCTGTTCTTAAAGTAGGAGGCGAACCAATTGTAAGCTACTCCCCTTACTCCATAATGTTCCAACTTCTGCAGTAATATTTTGTGGTCAACACAGTCAAAAGCCTTCGTTAAATCAAAGAAAACACCTAACGTTCTCAACCTTTTATTTAATCCGTCCAAAACCTCACAGAGAAAAGAGAATATAGCATTTTCAGTTGTTAAGCCATTTCTAAAACCAAACTGTACTCTTTTTCTCGACGATTTCAGAGATTTCCACAAACGTTTGATGTTCAGTGTGTGGTCACATAGATCATCCGATGACGCAAATTCAACAGAATGATTTACAGATTCATGTTGAAACCCTTCTTACTGTACGAAACACGAACTATAAAGCACTTGTGGGAATGTCTTTCAATTCCGCTAGATACTCAAATACGGTCAATCTCTCTGGTCCTCTCAGGTATTTCCTAGTAGCTGTGCGCGATTCGCTTAATTCGAAAACCTTGTTTTTTCCACCGATTTGGAACAATTCTGTTCGTATGACCTAACTGACTTCTCGGCACAAACTGCAGTAGAGTCGCACACTGTTTGTGGACAACTGTGTTTCAGAAGCTGTCCCTTTTAACGAATAGTCTCTTACCCAACAAGAAACTAAAATGATACTCTTCTCGATGGATAACTTGGAACCGTCAAACCATGTGCTCTTTCTTAAAGATGTTCCCTTGTGACACTGGACGCAGTACTATTGCATCTTTCTCGCGAATTTTCACGGGGATGAGGCCATGACTATCTATAGAATTCCTGCTATCCTCATTTGGAAGCAATCCTAAATTACAAAATTTCACAATATTTTCTACACTATATAACTGAGGATATAGACTTCGTCGTGTGAGGGTATCAGCACTCGAAAATGCAACGCTTTCACTTTTTGCTATTCACAATCGAGAAAGATAATCTATGCTTCCCCGGCAACGCACTAAGTATTTACCTCAATTCGCGCCACCATAGTCGTGTAGTCGACATGGAGTCGCACGTTCGATATACGTCGTTAGGGATTCGCGCGCACAATAGGCGATCATTCTTATAAATTACCAAAACGCTTATACCATTTCAAAATAAGTTTTACAATATTCTTTAAGTCGATTTTTCTCAAGTATTGTGTTTCTGAGTAGTGTCACAGTTCTTGCCCGGGGTGCGTTATCATCTGCTTCCTGAAAGAGATTACAGTAATTTCCAAGAATGATTGCCGCTCGAAGTCGCCGGGTCCAAGCGATACATATCGAATGTGCGATCCTAAATCGATCACGCGACTCTGGTGGCGGACGTTATGAGTATGTTTACAGTGGTCACTAGAGCAACGACAAAAGAAGAGCGTTACAAAAATACTTGTCATTACAAAGGAGACAACTTACCTCTCTCGTCGACGGTGTTGTCGTCATGTAAAAGTCCATGTGATGTGTATGCTACGGGAACAATTCCTTTTTTGGCGAAGAGTTCTCGGGCTTCCAGCCGGGTGGCGGTGTCTTCAAACTGCGACGTTTCGACGAGTGACATACTCATCATCTTCTGGCGAAGATGTCACTCGTCGAAACGTCGCAGTTTGAAGACACCGCCACCCGGCTGGAAGCCCGAGAACTCTTCGCCAGCTGTATACGCCGGGAAAGCATACATTCACAATTCCCTTTTTGCCGTTAATTCGCGGAGATGTATAACTTAGAGCAACTAAGAGAACGACGGAAAACAGACAAAAGTGACGATCACAAGTAATTGATCATAACGCTCGCCACCAGAGTCGCGTGATCGATTTAGGATCTCACTTTCGATATGTATCGTTTGGACCCCGCGACTTCGAGAGGCAATCATTCTTGGAAATTACCGAGATTACAGCCCGCGTTTCACCGTATTACTGAAGTTTGTAGTACATTAATAAGGCTAACTGACGTCTTACAGACAGTAGCAACAGAAGCCGCTAGATCGCGGGCGCTCGAAAGATCGAGTAGAACCAGAGATTTCTAGAGTCGTGACGTCAACTGCTCAAACAGTTCGAGTCATCCTCAAGCGCAGCACTAGAAAATACAAGGAAACGGATAGGACGTCTCTTACCATTAGAATGTTATGACCGAAAGTAGGGGACAAGTACCAATAGACTGTCCTCTGCTTCACACTGCGCTAATCCCGGTGACAGTATGGGGTAAACTGCATGTTGTAAAAGTTTGTATTTATTTAAGCGTTATGTTTATATACATACTCTCCGTGAATGAGTGTGGACAATGACTGTATCAACTTTCGAACAGAAAAGATTGACTATGCCCTATCCTCCGAGGATACTGCAAGCCACCGAGGAGACAGTGGACTTGGTACACAGCAGTGCCAAAGGCCTGTCCTGGGGAGGAGGGTATGTTGGACGCGTCACCGGCAGAGTTGTATTCTGTGGGCTGCATACCAGTATCAGACCGGGGGAGGATGGAGGTGCCGGAAGTACGGGCCCTCCATATACGACCGGAATGAGTGCAGTAGCGCACAGAACAGCAGAGAAGCAGAGGAGAGGCAGAGGACGATGCACTGCCATCGCGCCTTTCGTACGGGGCTGATCTGATCTCCAGCGGACCGGTACTCCAGAGACCGTTCCAGCCGTCGCTCCAGTAAGCGTCGCAGCGCGTGGCAGTGGCTCCGCAGCCCGGTGGTGGCGCAGTGCGTCGCTTCCAGCAGCGCTTCCAGCAGCTTCTCCAAGCCGTGCACCGCCTCCAGCAACCCTTCATTCTGTGCCCGCAACATACATACGTTCTTCTCGCTCTGTTCCAGCAGCATCCGTAGCACGTGGTTCTGCCGCTCCAGTAGTCGCTTCTGCCTCAGCTGCACGCTCAGCCTCGTGAACGCGGCGTCTATATACTCCCGCGTCCGTTTCTGCTCCGCATCTGGACATAGCCCTTTGTCGTTCTCGCTTTCAGGCTCGCTATCTGTTCCGCCGTCCGGCTGAAGTCTGCTTGCGAGCGGATCCAGTCGTTCTCCCTGTTCAGTTGCTGTAGCGCTTTCAACCCACTTCGGGGCTTCAGCTTTCAGAAACATTTGCTTACAACGTCGCTTTCAAGAATCACAGATGTTAAATGCAGCTGTGCGGAGGAATACACAACACAAAATATCACATTAACGTACAAGCCGCCGTGTCGTTGCCGCAGAACCAAAGAGTAATACACACGTTGCACTACTCCGTGTCGTCCAGGAACAGCATCTCGAATTCCTTGTCACGCTTGGCGCAAGGGTAACTCTCATTTCACAAGACTTTCTACACAAGTGACATCATTTTGACGTCACGCGTAATATCGACAACGGCAGGAACTCTTATCGACTTTCGTTAGTGTTCGAGAGAGTCGTCGGGTCTAGTGAAGCAGGGGACACATCCCGTCGGCTTTGACCAATGACGTCATACATTACTCATAGATAATAATGTCTTCACTTTCAGCCATAGATAGTAAAACAGTTCTGTGTTCCGGAAAAGCGCTATCATTGTACATTAAAATAATTGCTCAAAATATTCTTCATGTGCATTTATTTAAATAATTGGTTGTTTGCAATTCATTCAGTACTTAATTTCATTCTTAGTGATATTGAGGTAATTTGGACAATTAGTTTCTTATTTTAGGACAATTTTTAGTATCTCATTTTCGTTTGTAGGTATGGATTTATCTGTTCCGATGAACCTGGATTATTTGAGAGAGGCTATGGGCGTAGACATGTTGGCCACGATTTGTTTTTTTACAAATGTGTGGTCTCGTTCCGAGTATGTTCGATGTCGTGAGTGCGGCGAACATATGCTCCTCACAAGTGTGTCTCGTCGCCGTACTCACGACTTATTCGTATGGCACTGCAGCAGAGATCGGTAGTGGCGGTCCATTGGACGAGGGACGTAGTTCGAAAAATCTAAGCTCGCCTTGAGAGACATTATGATCATGTACTGTTGGTGTTTGAGACATCCTGTGTGGCTGTGTGTCCATGAATGACGTGTGAGTAAGCGTACAGTTGTGTAATGGGCTCTTTCTGTAGGAGAATACATGAAATATGGGGGCCGCTGGGGGGAGGGGGGGGGGGGCGGGTGTTTATGGTCGGAATTGGCGATTCGCATTCTGGCAAGAGGAAGTACAACAGGAGGGAACCTCCGGTGGGATTATGGGTTTGGGGGGCTGTAGTTTTAGATCAAGCTTAATGAAAGATCACGTTGCAGAGGATTCCATTGTAACTTCAGATGGGTTTTCTTCATATAGGGATTTAGAGGAAAGAGGTTATCAGCATCTTGTAGTTAATCACAATATTGAGTTCCGATCATTATCGACAGAGGCTTGCACAAATAGCATAGAGGGTTATTGGTCAGCATTGAAGTCTCTTGTAGGGTAGGGAAACGCCGGATTTCCACACTTCAAAGTCACTTGGACGAATATTCATGGAGACGTAGTATTCCTCAAACATACTGCCTGTTTAAATGTTTTGTTAAACGTGTTGTGCAAATGTACCGTCCGAAATATGTTAGTTAATTTCACATTAGGATGGGGGGTGGGGGTGGGTTAAAGTGTGCGTGTGCGTGCGTGCGTGTGTGTGTGTGTGTGTGTGTGTGTGTGTGTGTGTGTGTGTGTGTGTGTGTGTTTTCGTAATGTTTTGTATGTTGTGTATGTGGATATGTGATTTTTGTTGATGTCTTTCTAGGCGAGCTTCGAATCTTTTCAGAAGTTTCTATGTGGTAAGTTCAGTTTCCCATTTTTTTCTTTTACTCCGTTTGACTATTTTGACATATTTCATTGTTGTATTACATTATTACGTATGTTTTTATACTCCACTACGTAATAGGAAACTTGCAGCTGTTGTTCTTTCGTTTCCCAGCACTAGTATCAGTACGATTTTGTTGAATCTGCACTAGCAATATTAAAGGCGAAATGCCCGACACAAGTAAAATTTCTGTCCCGTCCTTCACTTTCCCTTTACACTAACACTACCTATTCGAAAAGAACGACATATGTAACATTGATGAGATTTACCTATATATGTCAACTATAGAGCAGGATACAAATGTTGTGTATAGCTATATAGCTCAACTAAAGAATGGGATACTATTGTCAGTGATGTGATCAAAACTATAACTTTCAGTCGATACTATTAGCACCGAAGACAAAAAAAAAAAAAAGAACTGTACCCCATAGTGAAGTACGAATTACAAATTGTTTATGTGTCGTCTTATTCCCTCTTCGCGTAGTTCAAATGATGTACAGTTTGCAAATGTAACGTACGTCCATTTCCACGTTTTCGTTAGCAGTGTACACATATATAGTTGAAAGGATGTATGGTATACAACTATTATGTACGTAGCTCCTTCTGCCATCGGTAGTACTACTGTCTACGTAAGAACAGACTATTAGTGGTAGCGGAGGCGAATGAAAGAACACATGCAAAATTTGTATCCCGTGCTTCAGTTGACAGATGTGGTTCAACTGAACAACAGGATATTAATGCTAACGAAAACGAAGAAATCGACGTACGCTAAACTTGTATCCCGTACTGCAGTTAACCAATACGGTTCGAATGAGGTTTGAGATACAGTCCATATATATGTAACGTGAGGTATTCTATGCTACCAATTATTTCCATCAATTTTTCCCCTTCATTTTCCACAGAAATAACACGATACAAACATGCGATATCCTTAACGTGAAAATACTACTTGCTTTGATATATGTCAACTACATTTTTCGTCTCTCGTATTCCGTTGTTTCTGAACAGTTTTGTCAGTTGCTCTCTGGCCAATTCTTACGTCACTGGTAAAAGCCGATGGGTTGTATCCCCTGCTTCACTAGACCCGAGTCGTCTCATAGGACTTCGTGCACGCATCTCGGAGATTTATAAAAATACATCGTCTTGATACGATGTATTTGATAATTTCGAAGAATGATTGCCTATCGAACGCGGGGGCGCCTAACGACATACATCGAACGTGTGACTCGATGTCGACCATACGATTCTAGTGGCGCGAATTATGGTAAACGTGTAGTGCGTTGCCAGGGGGACATATTTTATCATATCCGGTGTGAATAGCAATAAGCGAAAGGGTTGCAGCTTTGAGTGCCGAGAGCCTCACATGACGAAGTCAAATTCCTCGTTTATATAGCGTGGAAAGTTATATCTCTTCCGATATCTATATTTCTACAACTTGAGGTTGACTGGAAAAATTGGCTGTACTGATACTCTCCTGCTATCTCTGACTGACATAGCAAGAGTGCACCCAGGTTATTGGCAAAAGAATTGCTGCTGGGAGCTTACACAACACGAGCAATAAGTAAAGTTACTACTTGTACTTTCATTTGTTATTAACTATAACTTAATAAACGTTCGTCCTTTGTTGTTGCTCTAGTCAATATCCATAACTCGCGCCACCTGAGTCGTGTGGTCGACATCGTCGGACGTTCGATATATATATCGTTAGGGGCCCACGCGTTCGATAGGCAATCATTCTTGGAAATTACCCGATTTATTATAAGCATTGTTATAATTAAACGTCACATAATGATTTATCGACGGTTAATGTTTTCACATAAGAGTGTACTCTCAGGTGTGAACTGTTATCGTCAATAACTTACAAATTAAACATGCAATACGCTAGTATTATAATTTGCAACATGCCGATCCAAGCTAACGGCGCTTTCAAAATTTATTCCAAACCTGGGTCCATTATCGTTACTTGTCAGTTAATAATGCATCAACGATATAAGCCTTCAAGAAATACTATGATAACCAAGACATGAGACTACTGCCACATGCCGTCGTGCTAACATAATAGATAAAGTACTGGTTTATGGAGTCGGAAGACTTAAGTTCGCGTTTTTTTTTCTTCATCTTAGCGTTGTTAATACATTCTGGGACTTCCTTAAGAATGTAATACAGCTATTTTCTGGATTTTTAGAGTGTATGGTTAGGCATGAACCTAAGAGTAAGAAAACAGTTTCAGTCGCTGCGAGTGTAAGGAGAAGCAATAACGTTCGTATTCTTTCTTGTCACAAAGTCGATACCCATAGTCGATATTGCGTGTGCGTCAACATTACAACTCGTTTGCTGAAAGTCTTATGATACGAGAGTTAACCTTGGCGCAAAATACGGTACTTACTACACTGTCAAAGATAGTTGACAAATCGGTTATAAAAGTTAAGACCGCGAAGCAACTTTCATAAAAGATGTCGTATTCCTATCCGAGCACGGCGTTAAAAGGATTTTATAAAACGTTAGAACGGCCACCTTCTGCAGTAGCAGTTAAATATCAGTAATTATTCCTCCTAAAATGTAGTGCAATTGGAGTTTTTACACCAGACACGTTTCTTTTTTACTTCTAAAGCAGTGTCAGTTGTCGTTCTGCAAGTGTAATATACATAACACGTTTCTACATTTTGCTATTTATAGATTAGAAACAGTTTCTTTTTATTTATTTGAAGAACGATTTACTTACGGCGTTTATTTGTCTTTTTTACATGTTCTTAAGTCGGCAGGATTTCCATCATCGTTAACGGAAATTGATGTCGAAAAATATTGTTTGCACTTTCACCTTCGCAATTATTCGGCATTTAGGTATTCGGTTTTTATCATGCTGCGTTTATGTTTCTTGTACTTTTATAAAACTTCATAAATGTTGTCTTTGTAGTCATAAACGTGTTCTCGTGTGTTTCACTAGTTTTTCATGTAGGTGAGCACTGCCAACCTTGTGAATGCATTGTCGTAAGTCAAGTTTCGTATTCGTGTGCTCGCGCCCTCGTGCGTGTGCGTGCGCTCGCACGCGCGTTTGTGTGTGTGTGTGTGTGTGTGTGTGTGTGTGTGTGTGTGTGTAAACTAGACACAATAGAGATTTGTTAGTTGTTCAGCAGAAATGTGAGTAGAGGGTCAAAGAAAGAGGTGGGGCGTGAGAGGGGCTACAGGTTGGGGCGCAGAGGTTTATATCGGAAGCAGCTAGTTGAAAGTGATGTGAGTGGGGAATAGGAAGTGAATGTTTTGTTTCTGGGAACAGGTAGAGGGCACTGAGTGGGTGACATAGGTAGAGGTGAGCTCGTATATCTATATTTCAAAAACTGTTTGGGTTGCAGGCTTGGTCTGATCATTTATGAGCTCTTTCTGATACAGTTTTATGAAGGTGATACTCTTCTTGTAGGGTGAGAACGTGCTTCATGTTGATGTTAAATGTTCAGCAAAACGATTTGTTCTGTACATCCGTGCTGTTTGTGATTGGTGTTAAATGTTATCCTGATTTCTACTATGCACTGAGGTGACAAAAGTCATGAGATACCTCCCGATATCACGTCAGACCTCCTTTTGCTCTCCATACTCGACGTGGCATGAACTCAACAAGTCCCCTGCGGAAATGTTGCATCTATAGCCGTCCATAATTGCCTAAGTACTGTCGGTGCAGGAGTTTGTCCACGAACTGATCTCTCTATTATGTCTCATAAATGTTCGATGGAATTCATGTCGGACGATCAACGTGGACAGATCATCCCCTCGGATTGTCCAGAATGTTCTTCAAATCAACCGTAAGCAGTTGTGGCTCGGCGACATGGCGCATAAGCACTCCGTCTTCTGGCCGCAAGTGGCTCATCGGGACCATCCGACCGCCGTGTCATCCTCAGTGGAGGATGCGGATAGGAGGGGCGTGTGGTCAGCACACCGCTCTCCCGGTCGTTATGATGGTTTTCTTTGACGGGAGCCGCTACTATTCGGTTGAGTAGCTCCTCAATGGGCATCACGAGGCTGAGTGCAGCCCGAAAAGTGGCAACACATGGCGGCCCGGGTGGTCACTCATCCAAATGCCGGCCACGCCCGACTGCGCTTAACTTCGGTGACCTGACGGGAATCGGTGCATCCACTGCGGCAAGGCCGTTGCCGACATGGCGCATAGTCATCCAAAAAATTTCCATCGTTGCTTGGGATCATGAAATCCATGAATGGCTGCAAATGATCTCCATGTAGCCGAACATAGCTATTTCGAGTCGATGATCGATTCAGTTGAAACAGAGGACCCAGTCCATTCAATGTAGACACAGCCCACACCATTATGAAGCCACCAACACCTTGCACAGAACCTTCTTGACAACATGAGTCCATGGCTTGCACCAGTCTCGAATCCTGCCTTCAGCTTTTACCTTTCGAAATCGGGACTGACCTGATGAGCCCATGGTTTTCCAGTTTCCCAGTATCCAACCAATATGGTCACGAGCCCAGGTGAGGTGCTGCGGGCAATGTTGTGCGTTAGCAAAGGCACTCGCGTCGGTCGTCTGCTACCATAACCCATCAACGACAAATTTCGCCACACTGACCTAACGGATACGTTCGTCGTACGTCCCACATTGATGTCTGCGGTTATTTCACGCAGTGTTGCTTGTCAGTAAGCACTGACAACTCTGCTGCGTTGTCTTTGGTGAGAGATAATGCCTGAAATTTGGTATGCTCGGCCCGCTCTCGACACTATGGATCTTGGTATATTGAATTCCCTGACGATTTCCGAAATAGAATGTCCCATGCGTCTAGCTCCAACTACCATTCCGCGTTCAACTTCTGTTCATTCCCGTCGGGCGGCCAGAATCACGTCTGAAACCTTTTCACATGAATACAGTTGGCAGACAGGTTAACATTACACGAACCGCGTGGTACCTACGCCATCATAATACAAAACCCTGCTATTCATGATACCGTAGTCACGAAATGTACGGACTGCAAAAGCCTTTGGTGAATGAAATATAAGCTTGCTAAATTTGACTACAATCAAATACCGCATGTAAACAGAAGGTAAATTGCCCCTCATTAATTGTAGCCATGAATACCACTCCGCTATTAATTCTGCTGCAGAAACTAAAGAGTATTAATTGTCCAGTATTGCTCACGAATTTCATGTGTATAGAAAACATTACCTCGTCTTCCAGAGTAGACACATGGAGAAATGTTGTGTACAGTTGTCTTGATCGCAATAACTCAGTACTTTAGCCCACTCTCGCCACAAAGATTCTAATGGTTCAAATGGCTCTAAGCACTATGGGACTCAACAACTGAGGTCATCAGTCCCCTAGACTTTCAACTACTTAAACCAAACTAACCTTCGGACATCATACACATCCATGCCCGAGGCAGGATTCGAACCTGCGACCGTAACAGCCGCGTGGTTCCAGACTGAAGCGCTTAGAACCGCTCGTCCACAGAGGCCGGCTCGCCACAAAGATCCTAACCAAAACAAACCAGTGTAGATTTTTGGACAACACGGTTGTGGAGATGAAACAGCGATTAGTATGATTAATCAATTATTCAAAAGCAGTCTTAATCGCATTTATTATTATTATACCGCCAACCGGTTTCAACCCGACGTGGGGGTCATCTTCTGGGGGTTTACACTGTGAAATTATAGATATCCGTCAGATTGCTTTCTGGGCGTTTACACTGTGAAATTGTAGATATCCGTCAGATTGCTTTCTGACGGATATCTATAATTTCACAGTGTAAACGCCCAGAAGATGAGCCCCACGTCGGGTTGAAACCGGTTGGCGGTATAATAATAATAAATGCGATTAAGACTGTTTTTGAATAATTGACAAACCAGTGTAGCTGAAGCGGCAGTGAGCACACGGAAAAACGATGAGTGCGCGTAGATATCACACAAAGATTGCTCGCGAGTAGTAGATAGATAAAACGTAACTTATGGAAGTTGAAAAATTATAACAATCAACTTAAAAACTCTTTTTAATGTATGAGCAGCAAAATTAAGAAACGTGTTGTGTATACTATATTTACAGTATGACCACTGATGATCCTATTTAAATAAAATCGTAACGTGACTAGTGAAAACCTTTCTTTAATCGCAGTACGCTTAAGACGCAAAAAATAACAACTGATTTTTACTAAAGATATTTGAACCATAGGGTAGGAATATCGAACATTTAGATAAGTGGGACAGAATTTTCGTCGTTAAAAATCATAGCCACCGAAGTCATGTGGCTATGGCACGACATAGGTTTATTGCTCTGCAAATTGAGAATGTCATTAGGTCGCTATGCAGGCAGATCCATTTCTAAAGGAAATGGAATCTTAATAATTTGCTTTAGATATCTGTAATGAACTTGGATTAATGCTTTGAAACTATAAACACGAAGGAATGCCGATTTTTGTGACAAGTGCCACAAATCTGACGTCGCTATTTTTTGTTTCATAGTAAGAACGGATTTACCGCTGTTTTCCGTTTTGTGCTGCACACTGCCGTTTTGATGAGTCTATGTTTCGATGAATTATGGTTTGACGGCATTTCGAAATGGTTTCCTAGTATGCGAAAGTGAAAGTGTCTCGACAAACATCGAATTTGGATCTATGGCACGCAGTAGCTTAGCCATTTATCGCAGTCTGAATAATTCTTACAAAGGGAATGTATTACTTTCATGTATCCTATATTTAATCTGCTTTACTTCTTAGACGAAATGAAATATTATTTGTACATATACATTCACCACATCGTAGATACTAATACGATAATATGCTATTTTTACTACTTTAAAATTTACGCTGTTGTATGAAGATCCACATAATCCGGAGGTGATGGCTCAGTCTGTCATGTAAAAATCTTATGTGTAGACGAAAACTGTTCGAAATATGTGTACATTCAGCGGATTGAATGACAGCCTACTCGAATAGTGCCAGGATTTATCTAGGACCTGACTCGTAAATACATGGTCGTACTTCGCATAAAGTAGCCCAAACATTTTATGCCTTTATTACAATATCTTAATATTAATCAACGCGCGGGATTAGCCGAGCGGTCTAAGGCGCTGCAGTCATGGAGTGTGCGGCTGGTCCCAGCGGAGGTTCGAGTCCTCCTTCGGGCAAGGGTGTGTGTGTTTGTCCTTAGGATGATTTAGGTTAAGTAGTGTGTAAGCTTAGGGACTGATGACCCTAGCAGTTAAGTCCCATAAGATTTCACACACATTTGAATATTATATTTATCAACGCATAAAACACCTCTTATTAGTATGAGAACTACCATATAATTAGACGTTGTCGTACCATTGACGATTTTCGATTTCCGTTCAGAGTAGCAACAATTCAGCATGATTGCTGTTACTGATAAAGATGTGTGAAAACAGGGCAGATATGGGTAAAAGTGAAGTCACGTCATGTTAGTATGTCGGTTTGATGTTGGCGACATGCGCTAAGGTATAAACCGGGGGACTGATTAGGAAGATTTACGCCATCGAAGGCGGATATGACATTACAATTTTAATGTCCGTGCCGCACACATAAAGATACAAATTCTTATTCCTGCACCGAGCGAGGTGGCGCAGTGGTTAGCACACTGGACTCGCATTCGGGAGGACGACGGTTCAATCCCGTCTCCGGCCATCCTGATTTAGGTTTTCCGTGATTTCCCTAAATCTTTTCAGGCGAATGCCGAGATGGTTCCTTTGAAAGGGCACGGCCGATTTCCTTCCCCATCCTTCCCTAACCCGAGCTTGCGCTCCGTCTCTAATGACCTCGTTGTCGACGGGACGTTAAACACTAACCACCACCACCACCATCTTATTCCTGTTGGGAGTATAATGCAGCGAAGAAGTAGCCGTGACCTGTAAGGAAGCATCCCGGCGTTGATTTAAGCGATTTACGGAAACAACAGTATCACCCTGCACGAGAATACTCTAAAACTTTCTTGAACGTGCTGCACATGTCAGCCGTCCCCGAGTGTGTAGCCAGATAACGTCACCGAAAGCGTGCTTTATTTTGGGACGTAGTGGACTGGCGTCCCAGTTAGCACTGGGAATGAAATACTGCGTTCACGTTAATGGGCCATTGGCGTGACAGTCAGGTGCTCGAGGGTAAGTCGTGTGATGTAACTGGATTACATATAATTTGTTCCGTACATCCAGCGGGAGAAGATCTTCAAGGATGTACAATATGTCATAAAACAAGAATACATAACACATATTTATAAAAGAAAGAGATATGCTAATATATCTTCCAGAGAACCTAAGAGAAATTGTTATCATGGATGTGGAACAAGTCAAAAAATCTGAACCATATTTTCATTTAAGATGTAATAACAAACTTGTCGCAAACATATAACTTCAGCTATCGTGGCCACGCATCATAGAACAAAAAGCAATTTACAACAGTTAATTAAATTGATCGCAATACTGCACTGAAGATGTGCAGACGTCAGATTTCATGTAACGCTCACGTTGTTTGATATTAATAATAGTACAGCAACTGCCTCTACAAGCAAGGTCATGGACACAGTAAAATAAGTTGTCCACCAGTAGGGCCTTTGTTCCCTTCTTCAACTACAGGTTTTCGTCTTCCGTTTTGGTCAGCTGGGGACCAAGTGGCAATTTGAATTCCCTGTCATTTTTTTCTTTCCTCAAACATTCTTTTATCTTTGCATCAAGTGTATTTTTTTTTCTTTCTTGAGATCACGCCTATTTTTTCTTACTGTGTCTGCCTTGGAGTCCATCAAACTTTAACACCATCCTACTCAAACTATCTTTCTGCTGGTTCTCTTTGTCTGACACTAAATATTTCTCAGTATTTCCTAACTTCTCGGATTCACCCTATGTTAATTTCATTTTCCAGAGAGTCTCTGACATCCATTTTGTCAGTCTACTGTGTTTTATGCCGCAAAAATGTCTTCTTCACATTCTCTTGCATTCTGGTTTCACTACTGTGTTGTTATGCATTATTTTTGTGTTTCTCGATATCCACTTTTTATTGTAAATATTTTTTCATATGCCGTTCACATTTAATGTCCAGTGTCGTATCAAAAGCACCCGGACACCTATTAGTGGACATGAATAAGGGGTGTGTCACCTCTTTGCCCCATTCCATTTCAGGAATGCTGTTGGGCACAAACCATTGCCTCACAGATGCCGCTTTATGACTGGGAGCACTGCCATGCTGATAAAACGCTCATCACTTCCGAACTGCTCCTCGACTGGTCGCAGTATACAGTACTGTAAAATTTGTTCATATTGTTCCGCATTTAACGTTTTCTTAAGCGAAATAAGAGTGCTAAATGTACTGCTGGTAGTAAATTGGAACGCATGAGTGATTCCTTTCGCTGATTTTATGTGACTTCTTACAACCGCCATACGCAATGTTCGACGGTCCTTTCATGTTATTACATGAGGTCTCCCTGGTCTTCTTCACCAACCGTCGACTTGGGCAGCTTTAGAAAGATTGCAATGTCCCTGATGGATTTCTTGCTCAGGTGGCATCCAATGACTAGTCCACGATCGAAGACACTAGCTCACCTGACCGACCCAGTCGGCTGTCACCGCTTCTCTACTAGCGACACAACACTCCCCCCTCCTTTTATACTGCCCGGCCTGCCTTTTGTGACATCTAGTGGTCGATTCCGCATTACATAGAAATGTCCGCATACTTTATATCAGACAGTGTATCTTTCTCTACAACTACATCTACATCTACATCATACTCTGCAAGCCACATAATGGTGTGTGGCGGAGGGTACCTTCGGCAACACTACCTGATCCCTCCAACGCCGTTCCACTTGCGAAAGGGAGTGGGAAGAATGACTGTCGGTAAGCCTCTGTATTGGCTCTAACTTCTCGAATTTTCTCCTCGTTGTCAATACACGAGATGTATGTGGGGGGAAATAATATGTTGTCCGACTCCTCCTGACAGGTACTGTCCCGAAATTTCAACAGTAAATCTCTCTGTGATGCACAACTCCTCTCTTGTAATGTCTGCCAGTGTAGTCTGTTTAGTATCTCAGAAACGCTCTCTCGCCACCTAAACGATCCCGTGACGAAACGCGTCGCTCTCCGTTGGATCTTCTCTATGTCCTGTATCAGCCCTACCTGACAGGGATCCCAGATAGATGAACAATAAGAATCGGGCGAAAATGCGCCTTATAAGCCACTTCTTTTGTGGATGAGTTACATTTCCTAAAGATTCTTTCTATAAATCTGAGTCTGGTATCTACTTTTCCCACTTTCTGTTTTATATGGTCATTCCACTTAGGTCGCTCTGGATAGTTAACGCCTAGATATTTTACGGCAGACGCTGTCTCCAGCTGTTTGTCATCAATAGTGTAGCTGTACAGTAGTGGATTTCTTTTCCTTTGTGTGTGCAATATGTTACATTTATTTACGTTCAGGGTCAACTGCCAGAGCATCCACCAGTCATCAATTCTCTGGAGCTTGTTCTGCAAATTCTTGGTATATTCTGGCGTAAGAGGCTGGCTGCATCATCTGCGAATAGCCTTAAAGAACATCCGACGCTTTCTACTGGATCTTTTATATATATTGTAAACAGAAACGGTCCTATCACACTTGCCTGTGGTACTCCGGATATTAACTTTGCATCTGTCTGTTTAGTTCCGTTAAGAGCGACACGTTGAGTTCTATCTGCAAGCAGGTCCTGAATCCAATCGCCTCCGAGGTAACGATGAAGTGGGTATTTCCCCGTACGACCATTTCATGAGTGTACAGTGAATATCAGGAATCCGGTATAACATCAAATCTCCGAAAATCGCGGTGACTGGAAAAAAATACTGCAAGAGCGGGACCAACAACGGCTGAAGAGAGTCGTCCAGAGCGACAGAAGTGCAACCCTTCTGCATATTTCAGTGCTGGACCATCAACAAGAGTCAGCGTAAGAACTATTCAACGAAACATAATCGATATGGGCTTTCGGAGCCGAGGGCGCAATTGTGTTCCTTGATGACTGCACGACACAAAGCTTTACGCCTCGCCTGGGAACATCAACACAGACATTGGACTGTTGATAGCTGGAAAAATGTTGCCTGGTCGGACGAGTCTTGTTTCATATTGTATCGAGCGGATGGACGTTTACGGGTCTGGAGACAACCTCATGAATCCTGCATGTCAGCAGGGGACTATTGAAGCTAGTGGATACTCTGTAATAGTATGCGGAGTGTGCAGTTGGAGTGATATGGGACGCCTGATACGTCTAGATACGACTCTGACAGGTGACACGTACGTAAGCATCCTGTCTGATCAGCTGCATCCATTCATGTCCATTGTGCATTCCGACGGACTTGGACAATTCGAGCAGGACAATGCGTTACCTCACACGTCCAGAATTGATACAGAGTGGCTCCAGGAACACTCTTCTGAGTTTAAACACTTCCGCTGGCCACCAAACTGTCCAGATATGAACATTATTGACCGTATATGGGATGCCTTGCAATGTGCTGTTCAGAAGAAATCTCCATTCCTTCGTACTGTTACGGATTTATGAATATCCCTGCAGGATTCATGATGTCAGTTCCCTCCAGCACTACTTTAGACATTAGTCGAGTTCATACCACGTCATTTTGCGTCTGTTATGCACACTCGCGGGGTCCTGCACGATATTAGACAGGTGTACCAGTTTCTTTGGGTCGTCAGTATGTTATTAGTTACTCTTCTTACACCCATTTGCAAATCACTGAGAGTGTGTGTTACTACATGATGGACTCCTTTCTGGACCAAAGTACATGATTTCAATTCTTTATGCACATTATCCTTATTTCTAGCATTAATTTAATGGATTGAGATGTTGGTTTGGAAACGAGATGCAAATTTGATTAAGGAGCAAATATAGGGTGTCAGGGGTATAAGTGCAGATATTTCTATTGATGACAGAGAATATTGTAGTGTGCGTCGTCTGAGGCGCCTTGCCACGGTTCGCGCTTGGCGTAAGTTAGTTTAAATTAGATTACTTAATGTGTAAGCCTAGGGACCGATGACCTCAGCAGTTTGGTCCCATAGGGACGTATCAAAAATGGCTCTGAGCACTATGAGACTTCTTAACTGCTGAGGTCATCAGTCCCCTGTAACTTAGAACTACTTAAACCTAACTAACCTAAGGACGTCACACACACCCAGCCCGAGGCAGGATTCGAACCTGCAACCGTAGCGGTCGCGGTTCCAGACTGTACCGCCTAGAACCGCTCGGCCACCCCGGCCTGCTGCAACGTATCACTAGATGTTGTACTGAACAACAATACATCAGTAGTTACTTCAGTTCAGACTAATAATTACAACTATCACGTGTAATATGTTTTTAGGTTAATTAGTACCTCCAAAGTACGCGTGGTACAAGCAAGACATTAATGTTTGTTTTCCCCCATGTAGCAGATCAGGTATGAAGTGCGGACGCGTGGACGCAAAACGGATAGTCTATATCAACAGGTGTGGTCCACTTCATGGCGCAGTTACGACCGGGCAGAAAACATCAAGTACTGTATTTTAAGATGTGTTTGTTCAAATGACTCTGAGCACTATGGGACTTAACTTCTGAGGTCATCAGTCCCCTAGAACTTAGAAGTACTTAAGCCTAACTAACCTGAGGACAGCACAGACATCCATGCCCGAGGCAGGATTCGAACCTGCGACCGAAGCGGCAGCGTGGTTTCAGACTGTAGCGCCTAGAACCGCTCGTCCACCCCGGCAGGCAATGTGTTTGTGGGAAGACTGTTAGACACAGAGACAAAACCATTCACATACGGAAGTGAGTTCATAGAAAAGGTACCAATTACCATAATACCTGTACCTATGCTTGAAACACCCTGTATATTTGGAAGTGGTAGTTGTGTCCCCACTTCCTTTAACAGGTCTCCGCAGGAGTTTGTACCACAAATAATTCGTACTACACGCTTTTCGACTCGGAAAATTTTAGCTTGGCTGGAAGATTTACCCCCCACCCTCCTTTATAAAAAATTAAATGACCCCTTGTGACACTATGGAATGAAAGTAAGCAAAGCAGACTAGTTTTCTTAACTTTTATAACATCTATGTCTAATAACATTCACATTGCAAACAGATTTGTAATACAATCCTTTCCCAACTTAAGCAATATTTATTTTCCAGTATTTATTGCCAGAACGTCTTTCGCCAGCGTGCTGCCATCAGCCACCTGTTACTTACACATCAACCGTTTATTCCAAGTTCGTGTGGATTTCAAAAAAATTTTTTGTTGGCTGTGCCGGTGAGGTTATGCTTCGAGATATTGTTGCTCCAGTGGAAAAGGATTAATTTAATTTAGTGGGCACAATTCTGTCTGTTGTATATTTAAATAGTCTCAAGGATATTTTTGCTTATATATTGAGGAAACATAAACTTAACTGGCACACAAAGGACAAGAACACACAAAAACACACACACACACACACACACACACACACACACACACACACACACACACACACACACAAACGCACTACACGCAAATGAATTCTTTTGCCTGGTTTTGTAATCATTTAAAACCCCTGGATGAACGAAATGTGATTCTATAATTATAAATTGGTATTACATCGTTCATTCCTGAGCAAGTTCATGTCACACCAATTTCCATAGCACTTTTCATTTATTATGAAAATGCTCGCACAATAACTGTAAGACATAGAGGTACTTTCATAACCTCATACTACTACAAATAAATGAAGGTTCGAAGAATAGAGTTCAATATTTTGTATTTGTTCTCCTGGAAAATACTTTCACCTGTGGGCTTCAAATATGATTGCCAAGAAATGAAAATTGAAATTTTCCTCATTTAAGAGATAGTTAATGACAGTCAGGGGGCACAGTTCTTTTAAACGAGGAATGTCAATTGTTTGAAATGTCATAGACCTTGTATGGCATTTAAATTATCTCAGAAGTGACGTCTCTTTCGAAAGCGGAACAAATTTGTTGAAGAAAATGCAATACAAATACAGTAAAAATAAAACAGATATCAGATATTGCTCATAACCACAGAAAAGACCGTACGAAACATACTTTGTGCATAAAATGGCTTGAAATTTTATGAAATGTTACAGACACCAACTGCACAATTTGGATTTGAGATTGGAAAGGATAAACAAGATAAGAAACAGTAAGAGACGAATTTATCCGCTACCAATGACAAAATCAACACTATCAAATGAAATATAGACCACTTACCAAGTGTAAGATCATCGAATATGAAACCTAACGAAACCTCATGAAACAGAGAAATGAGCAAACATTGTAGAAGCAGGAAACGAGTCGGATAGGGATTATAAATCGTCAAAAATCCGGTTCTTGATCTGAAACGGAGAAGATAATGGTTGGTCCGCTTCATCAACGATGCTACCCTTGCTTATGTTCCAAACGTTTCCATTGCTCACGGGGATGATGAAATAAAAATTGATCGTACTATACACCACATATTGTTCACCCTCCCAAATCGCAGAATAGGAATAGGAATCGTTGTGCAAAATTTGTATCCTCATTCAAGCAGAAGATATAGTCTTCTAAAATCGAATGAACATGTATAAAATCCTGTATTTCTCGGTACGTTATCTCATAGATAAAGTATTTAACTGAAACAGAGCTGTCCGATTTCTAATTCCACTCGAAGTAATGACACATTAAATGATTGAGAAGTACACTACTTTAAGTATTGGGGATGAATTTTCGTATTTGCCCTTCATCCATTGTCGATGGAGCTCGAAAGCAGGGTTGCCAAGTTAGCAAAATTTCCTTTAAATTTGACGGATTTTACACACTGCCAGTGGGTTAAATGTTGCATTTAGCAGTCAACGGATTTTTGCGGATTTGTGCATTCTTGTATGCAACAATATTTTTCTCTTTAATTCATTGTTTACATTATACAATCAGAAACTGTATTTAGTGTGAAAAATTCTTATCTGGCAACGACATGGCTTCAGCTAAATCTTAAGATGAAATTATAACGAGACTGCAGTTCAACCTCCTCTCCATTTCGACGAAACGTACACATCACACAGTACCAACGAAACATGACGTCATCTGTACATGCCAACTTGCTCTTCGAGGACATGTTTATACGCATGATTATTGTAATACGATTCGACCAAAGGTATAACTGTAGTGTTGGCAGAAGAGCCAACACTATTTCTCTAGAGGAGGCCGAAATGCACGCGTTTAATTACACGCTGACTGCCGTGAAGTCTGGAACAATGACGGGAATTATAGTAGCCAAAAATAGTACATAGCTTCTGGAATACTTAACTTTGATTCATAATTGTAGAACATCGCTCTTGATGATACAGAAGTATAATAGCAATAATAACTGGTAATGGCGCCTTACTAGGTCGTAGCAAATGACGTAGCTGAAGGCTATGCTAACTATCGTCTCGGCAAATGAGAGCGTATTTGTCAGTGAACCTTTCCTTGCAAAGTCGGCTGTACAACTGGGGCGAGTGCCAGGACGTCTCTCTAGACCTGCCGTGTGGTGGCGCTCGGTCTGCAATTACTGACAGTGGCGACACGCGGGTCCGGCGTATACTAATGGACCGCGGCCGATTTAAAGGCTACCACCTAGCAAGTGTGGTGTCTGGCGGTGACACCACAATAACGCTACCGAAAAATAGCATGCTTGCGCCTTTCTCTCAAGTTTGAATCATGAGAGCCCGTAAGGCCACAAAATAACAAATGTATCAGAATACTTTTCAATGCTTTGATTGCAGTCTCTGATAAGCTCTTAAAAGTAAGGTATGAGAACACAAGGCAGCATCCCTTTACTTCCTATAATTGATCTATTTATTGCGTATGTGTGAAGTTTAATAACCAGATTTCGATGTAGTGTATCCGCCTGCCTCAACACAAAAGAACAATCGTTCCCAATCCTCCTGCCTCAACACAAGAGAACAATCGTTCCCAATCTTAGTTCTTCGTTTTTAGCTTTGCGTTACTCTGGACTGATGTTAAGCTGTCGTGTCGGTACAGTGCACAGTGTTAAACAGTTAATCTCTATGGTGCAGTTGATCGTGTTGTAATCAGCGATTTTCTTTACTAAAGTTGCGTCATCAAAATGTGGAAACAAAAGAACAAAAAATACGCCCACAAGTTAAGAGAGGGGTGGCTTAGCAACAAACAATTGACAGACTGGCTTGTTGAGATCCCGGCGATCCTTCTAGTGCGCGTTGACGATTTCGAGACAGCAATTTTAAGTTTGTTTCTGTCGGGTTTATTGAATCATTCAGAGAGCAAAAAGCACGTAAAGGCTGAAGCAACCTGTTCTGCACAGGGGCAGTTGGAAACTAGAGCCACATGTAATTAGTCATTCCAATGAAATTTCTGTTGCACAAGCCGCATTAAGTTTATTTTTGGCTCACCATAGCGCTATAAGATCTGTGGATTACATCTGCAACGTTTCAAAAATGTCTTTTAAAAGTACTGAAGACGTCCCTCAGATGCGTTTGCATAGAAGCAAGTATAGTGATGTGGTTAAAAACATTCTTTACCCACATTTCATAGTCAGTCTGAAAAAGGCCATAGGAGACGGATATTTCAATGTAATATTAGACGAATCTACGGTCATTAATGGCAGTGAATTTTTAGCTCCGAGTGTGGTACTCTTTTCTGAGACCCAAGGTCGCATTGTTTCCACATTCTTATGGATGATAGAGTTAGAAGAAGTCAAGGCAGTGGCAAAAACCAATGGTCTCATATCTTTGCTTAATGAGTACGGCTTGAACATTCATTTAACGCGAGGTTTGGATACTGAAAATGCAGCAGTTATGGTAGGCATCAATAATGGTGTGTATTAGAATTTGGAAAGAAAAGTATCTCATCTTGCCTTAATTCCTTGTGTCTACCATTCCGTACATCTGGCGGTATCTTCTGCCGCAAGAAAAACTTTGCCTCGGGATTTGGAGTTTTGTTGCCAAAAACGTGTTCCTGGTTTTTCAGTTCTTCATCTCGTCAAGTTGCTTGCAGAAAGTTAATCATTGTAGTAACTGATGGAGCTAATCCACTGAAAATAGTTCAGAAAGCTTTTATAAGTTGGATGTCTATTTTAGAAACTGTTTTTTGTGTTTTGTCTCAGTGGCTTGAACTCACAGCGTTTGATGAGTGAAGTGGTGCACTGCCCAAAACTCCTCCACAACATGTACAGCGGTGATGTAACCAGAATTTACCTTACTTTTCGAAAACATGATTTGGAAGAATGTCAGCTGGTAAATAAGGCTTTTCGGCCAAATTCTGCAGATCAATGACGACACCTAAACGGTTATTTTACTAATCAGTTCGTTTGTAAGGAGAATTATTATACCAGGGTATATAAGAGCTAATAACGGATATTCGCAGATGTGTATAGAAGTGACCTTTTAATAGCGGATGTTCGCATGTATAAGTCGCCGACAGTATACTTAAGTCATTAAGTGGAAGTCTTACTTCAGGGCGTGAATGCTTCCAACAAAATTTCACCTGAGGTTGAGAATCACAGGAGGAAAAGTTGTGAACATATTCTTGTTTCGCCGGCCGCGGTGGTCTAGCGGTTCTAGGCGCTCAGTCCGGAACCGCACGACTGTTACGGTCGCAGGCTCGAATCCTGCCTCGGGCATGGATGTGTGTGATGTCCTTAGGTTAGTTAGGTTTAAGTAGTTCTAAGTTCTAGGGCCCCCCATGAACCATGGACCTTGCCGTTGGTGGGGAGGCTTGCGTGCCTCAGCGATACAGATAGCCGTACCGTAGGTGCAACCACAACGGAGGGGTATCTGTTGAGAGGCCAGACAAACGTGTGGTTCCTGAAGAGGGGCAGCAGCCTTTTCAGTAGTTGCAAGGGCAACAGTCTGGATGATCGACTGATCTGGCCTTGTAACAATAACCAAAACGGCCTTGCTGTGCTGGTACTGCGAACGGCTGAAAGCAAGGGGAAACTACAGCCGTAATTTTTCCCGAGGGCATGCAGCTTTACTGTATGATTACATGATGATGGCGTCCTCTTGGGTAAAATATTCCGGAGGTAAAATAGTCCCCCATTCGGATCTCCGGGCGGGGACTACTCAAGAGGACGTCGTTATCAGGAGAAAGAAAACTGGCGCTCTACGGATCGGAGCGTGGAATGTCAGATCCCTTAATCGGGCAGGTAGGTTAGAAAATTTAAAAAGGGAAATGGATAGGTTGAAGTTAGATATAGTGGGAATTAGTGAAGTTCGGTGGCAGGAGGAACAAGACTTCTGGTCAGGTGACTACAGGGTTATAAACACAAAATCAAATAGGGGTAATGCAGGAGTAGGTTTAATAATGAATAGGAAAATAGGAATGCGGGTAAGCTACTACAAACAGCATAGTGAACGCATTATTGTGGCCAAGATAGATACGAAGCCCACACCTACTACAGTAGTACAAGTTTATATGCCAACTAGCTCTGCAGATGACGAAGAAATTGAAGAAATGTATGATGAAATAAAAGAAATTATTCAGATTGTGAAGGGAGACGAAAATTTAATAGTCATGGGTGACTGGAATTCGAGTGTAGGAAAAGGGAGGGAAGGAAACATAGTAGGTGAATATGGATTGGGGGACAGAAATGAAAGAGGAAGCCGCCTGGTAGAATTTTGCACAGAGCACAACATAATCATAGCTAACACTTGGTTTAAGAATCATGAAAGAAGGTTGTATACATGGAAGAACCCTGGAGATACTAAAAGGTATCAGATAGATTATATAATGGTAAGACAGAGATTTAGGAACCAGGTTTTAAATTGTAAGACATTTCCAGGGGCAGATGTGGACTCTGACCACAATCTATTGGTTATGACCTGTAGATTAAAACTGAAGAAACTGCAAAAAGGTGGGAATTTAAGGAGATGGGACCTGGATAAACTAAAAGAACCAGAGGTTGTACAGAGATTCAGGGAGAGCATAAGGGAGCAATTGACAGGAATGGGGGAAATAAATACAGTAGAAGAAGAATGGGTAGCTTTGAGGGATGAAGTAGTGACAGCAGCAGAGGATCAAGTAGGTAAAAAGACGAGGGCTAGTAGAAATCCTTGGGTAACAGAAGAAATATTGAATTTAATTGATGAAAGGAGAAAATATAAAAATGCAGTAAGTGAAACAGGCAAAAAGGAATACAAACGTCTCAAAAATGAGATCGACAGGAAGTGCAAAATGGCTAAGCAGGGATGGCTAGAGGACAAATGTAAGGATGTAGAGGCCTATCTCACTAGGGGTAAGATAGATACCGCCTACAGGAAAATTAAAGAGACCTTTGGAGATAAGAGAACGACTTGTATGAATATCAAGAGCTCAGATGGAAACCCAGTTCTAAGCAAAGAAGGGAAAGCAGAAAGGTGGAAGGAGTATATAGAGGGGCTATACAAGGGCGATGTACTTGAGGACAATATTATGGAAATGGAAGAGGATGTAGATGAAGATGAAATGGGAGATATGATACTGCGTGAAGAGTTTGACAGAGCACTGAAAGACCTGAGTCGAAACAAGGCCCCTGGAGTAGACAATATTCCATTGGAACTACTGACGGCCGTGGGAGAGCCAGTCCTGACAAAACTCTACCATCTGGTGAGCAAGATGTATGAAACAGGCGAAATACCCTCAGACTTCAAGAAGAATATAATAATTCCAATCCCAAAGAAAGCAGGTGTTGACAGATGTGAAAATTACCGAACTATCAGCTTAATAAGTCACAGCTGCAAAATACTAACACGAATTCTTTACAGACGAATGGAAAAACTAGTAGAAGCCAACCTCGGGGAAGATCAGTTTGGATTCCGTAGAAACACTGGAACACGTGAGGCAATACTGACCTTACGACTTATCTTAGAAGAAAGATTAAGGAAAGGCAAACCTACGTTTCTAGCATTTGTAGACTTAGAGAAAGCTTTTGACAATGTTGACTGGAATACTCTCTTTCAAATTCTAAAGGTGGCAGGGGTAAAATACAGGGAGCGAAAGGCTATTTACAATTTGTACAGAAACCAGATGGCAGTTATAAGAGTCGAGGGGCATGAAAGGGAAGCAGTGGTTGGGAAGGGAGTAAGACAGGGTTGTAGCCTCTCCCCGATGTTGTTCAATCTGTATATTGAGCAAGCAGTAAAGGAAACAAAAGAAAAATTCGGAGTAGGTATTAAAATTCATGGAGAAGAAATAAAAACTTTGAGGTTCGCTGATGACATTGTAATTCTGTCAGAGACAGCAAAGGACTTGGAAGAGCAGTTGAATGGAATGGACAGTGTCTTGAAAGGAGGATATAAGATGAACATCAACAAAAGCAAAACAAGGATAATGGAATGTAGTCTAATTAAGTCGGGTGATGCTGAGGGAATTAGATTAGGAAATGAGGCACTTAAAGTAGTAAAGGAGTTTTGCTATTTGGGGAGCAAAATAACTGATGATGGTCAAAGTAGAGAGGATATAAAATGTAGGCTGGCAATGGCAAGGAAAGCGTTTCTGAAGAAGAGAAATTTGTTAACATCCAGTATTGATTTAAGTGTCAGGAAGTCATTTCTGAAAGTATTCGTATGGAGTGTAGCCATGTATGGAAGTGAAACATGGACGATAAATAGTTTGGACAAGAAGAGAATAGAAGCTTTCGAAATGTGGTGCTACAGAAGAATGCTAAAGATTAGATGGGTAGATCACATAACTAATGAGGAAGTATTGAATAGGATTGGGGAGAAGAGAAGTTTGTGGCACAACTTGACCAGAAGAAGGGATCGGTTGGTAGGACATGTTCTGAGGCATCAAGGGATCACCAATTTAGTATTGGAGGGCAGCGTGGAGGGTAAAAATCGTAGAGGGAGACCAAGAGATGAATACACTAAGCAGATTCAGAAGGATGTAGGTTGCAGTAGGTACTGGGAGATGAAAAAGCTTGCACAGGATAGAGTAGCATGGAGAGCTGCATCAAACCAGTCTCAGGACTGAAGACCACAACAACAACAACAAGTTCTAGGGGACTGATGCCCACAAATGTTAAGTCCCAAAGTGCTCAGAGCCATTTGAACCATTTTTTATTCTTGTTTCTCTTAGTTCTGAGCTGCAACGCCGCTTGCCCCAGAATGTAAATGTGTTGCAAAACGGTTTCCTTAATTGTTCCAAGAGAATGCTTGCGAAATAAAAGAACCAGTAGTATCGCTGGCTAAAGAAATGGGCTTGTGAGACAATACAGTGGTCGAAGCTTACTGCTGTCCAGTGGAAAGAAATAAACAAAACTGTGGCGCTCTGGAATGTAATTAGATCCTACAGAGGTGCCAGCGGCTTACTTTCGAAGAACATTCAGATCTGCAGAGGTGGAAAGGGCCTTTAGACAAATGAATTTCATAAAAACGTCTCTCCGAAATAAACTACTGTAATACTGAATGCCATTATTACAATAAGTGCTGGTCTTAACCGTGTTGGTAAGTGCTGTCACGATTACGAGCTGTCGGAGAATGATCTCCGAGAAATCGGCACCCAGAGATCGTTCGTCACAGATATTTCTTCACCAAGTCTCAGTACTTCAGCACTGGAGGCGCAAGACGCCCTACTGCAGAATGAGGAAGAAAAAGAAACACTGTGGCTGACCCATATTGTAAGTAGGCTGTTCAGGTTTTTTATGTTGGTAACGCCACGTAGCGCTCTGTATGAAAATCACTGACTGTCTGTGTGCAGTCTGTGACTGGTTGGACTCACTGTTGGAATATTCGCTTATGTAGTGTTGGGCAGTTGGATGTGAACAGTGCGTAGCGTTGCGCAGTTGGAGGTGAGCCGCCAGCAGTGGTGGATGTGGAGAGAGAAATGCCAGAGTTTTGAGAGGTCACTATAAGCGGACGATCTGGATGTGTGTCCGCCAGAGAAAGGAAATTTGTAAAGATGGATATCATGAATTGTTTTGAACATTATTATGGTAAATACATTGTTTGTTCTCTATCAAAATCTTTCATTTGCTATCTATGCCTATTAGTAGTTAGTGCTTTCAGTAGTTAGAATCTTTTATTTAGCTGGCAGTACTGGCGCTCGCTGTATTGCAGTAGTTCGAGTAACGAAGATTTTTGTGAGGTAAGTGATTTGTGAAAGGTGTAGGTTATTGTTAGTAAGGGCTATTCTTTTGTAGCGATTATTGAAAGTCAGATTGCGTTACGCTAAAAATATTGTGTGACAGTTTATTGATGATCAGAATAAGTAAAGAGAGAACTGTCAGAGTACGTTCAGTTTTGCTCAGCTGTTTGAAAATCAAATAACGCAGAAGTTTACCAACACAGTAATTTTTCTAATGGGACGTTTCAACGTTAGTAAATTCAACAATATCATTTCTGGAAAAGTGCTGAATACTGATGTATGTGTAAGAGGTTCTCAGCTTATATAAAAACAAATTCATAAAAACAAATTTCTGCAACATGTAACGCTTACAGCTTATGCCATATAGTTGACATTTTGCCTGTGAGTTGGGTTGAGATAGCCTATATACGGCAGGTATAATAAATTAACCAGATAACTCATCACGAAACACAGAAGAGAGTTTCTCACGCTACCTGGAACCGATTCATTGCGGAAGAGCGATCGTTTATCTCTTCCGATGCGTGCGGTTTTTATCTTATGAATTTCCGTTTGCACGAAAGCTAGATCCAATGGATAGCTCGATGAAATTACATGCGTGCCTCTCATCCACAAGGCTTACCATCAATATAAAGCAGGCCTTATCGAGTGCACAGATTGCTTTTATCTTCATCTTCAGTTCGCTGGTTTAATGGCTGACGCGTGACTGTGGAAATTCTATAACGTTTCATCTTCTGGCGTTCCCGAGAAGACGCATTAATCGCAAAGAGGTCCGCCCTGATATATCCATGTCGGCGTTCAGCACAATAGTCGATACAAATCTTTTTAGTTTGTAGGAATGCAAAGCTCACAAGAGCGGATTGTTAAATCTGTTAAATATCCATTACATAGCAGTAAATTTTGTTAAACGGCATATCTGTTGGTAAGTCTGATCCAAACAATGAAATGCACAGCACAAATCTATTTTACTTCATCGCTGACGGTATGACTCATTGCTGAAACATTTTACGTACTGCATTCCAGACACAAACTCAGTTGAAAGAAGTTCACGTAATCTCAGAACTCAAGACTGCGACTAATGCAGATTTAGCATAACTGTGAAGCTCTATAGATATTTATTCTAACGATATGCTCCATAAAATTCATTGTATCGTGAAAGAAGGCCCGTTAGCCTACGTTTCATAAGACTGTTGACATGGTAAGTGTTGTATCTAAGAACTTTAACAGTTTTATTAAGAAAAATACAAAGAAAAAATACAGAATTGGTAAATGAAATTCTAGAACTACAATCAAGAACAGATGCCAATACGAGTAGTTCGGAAGCAGATACCCTTGGTGTAGCGAAGGAACTTCAAGCATTCAACAAAGAAAGTCTTCTGGTCTAGACTGTGTACTTATCAGGTTCCTTTAGGAGTGTGCCAATGAAATAGCACCGTTTTTGGCAATCATATACAACAGCTCACTAGACGAAAAGTCACACCAATACACGAGAATGGAAATATATGTAATCCGCAGAATTATGGACCGATATCACTAACACTGATTTCTAGTAGTGTTTTGGAACATGTACTGTATCCGGAATTATGAAAGACCTCCAAGAAAACGATCTATTGAAGTATAACTGGCAAAGATTCACAAAATATCGTTCGTGTGAAACAAAACTCTTTTTATTTACACGAAGTAATGAGTGCTATCGACGGGGATGTCGAGTCGATACCGTGTCTTTAGATGTCCAGAAAGCTTTTGTCATCGTTTCAGACAAGCGGCTTGTTCGTGAAACTGCGTGCGTATGGAGTACCGTCTTCTGTCCAACTGGATACGTGATTATCTGTCAGATAGGTCACAGTTCGTAGTAACTGACGAGGGAGTGATCTAGCGCAACAGAAATAAAATCTGATGTTCGTCGAGGAAATGTTGTAGATCCCCTGCTATTCTTAATCTATGTAAACGATTTAGTAGACACTCTGAACAGCCCTCTGAGATTCTTTGTACATGACAGTGTCGTTTACCGTCTAGTAAACTTAACATAAGATCAGAATGAATCGTAAAGCGCCTGAGACAAGATATATGCATGGTGTGAAAAATGGCAGTTGATCCTTACCATTTTAAAAAATGTGACGTCCTCCATATTAGTACTAAAACATTCCATTGAATTTCGGTTACTCGATTGTCAAGGCAAGTTTAAAGATTGTAGATTCCACCAAATACCTATGGACTACAATTACAAACAAATTAGAACAATGACAAAGAAACTGAAATGGAGAAGGAGGAGCAAAGATTGCGTTTTATGGGCAGATCACTTAGAAGAGGCAAAATATCTGGGCCTACTGAAGAGATTGTCTACACTAAGCTTTTCCATCCTGTTCTAGAGTATCGCTACGTTGTATGGGATACTTAGCGAATAGGATTGACGGAAGACACCGAAATAGCTTAAAGAAGGGCAGCTCGTTTTTTAATATCGCGAAATAAAGGAGGGAGTGTTAAGTATCTGATACGCTAATTGGGACTGCAATAATTAAAACAAAAGCGTCTTTTGTTGCGGCAAGATGTTTGACCACATTTCAATCAACACCTTTCTCCTCCGAATGTGGAAAGGTTTTGTTGACTCCGCCCCCCAAGGGAGAAACGATCATCGTAATAAAATAAGAGAAATCAGAGCTTACACGAAAAGATTTAAGTGGTCATTTCCCCCACTTGCTATTCCAGAGCGGAACGATAGAGAAATAGTCTACAAGTTGTTTTATGCACCCTCTGCCAAACAGTGAAGTGTGAATTGGAGATGTACCAGATTCTCGTGAATGATCCAGCTGGGTCGGAAACCTCAAAGAGGTCCCAGGAGCAGGACAATTGTTTAACTAACAGACCTGGCAGACACAGTAGAGATGGCATTGATGAGTCAAACATGCGTCTCGCCAGAGACTGGCTGTGTGTTACTTATTGGCTAAAGGCCCCTGTAAACGAGAAAACTTGTTCGTCAAAGGTGCCTATGTTTAGCTGCAGATTTGTCAGACAAGCCGTACACGTGCCAAGAAAGCTTGTCGATTTTAACCTTGCTTTTGAAGCAGACTTTTTCGCGTGTAATTCTTTCTTTTGCACCAGTGGTAATGGCTATAAATACAAGTGACGCATTTCTAAAATTGAGGCTGGCACTGTGTTTAAATTAGAACAAGAAGGAAAAAAAAACCAAGACATTTGGCCAGGGAATTGTTTAAAAGAGAGACAAATATACGCATCAAAACCTGTTGATGGAAAAGTTACACTCATGAATTGATGATTACGTCAACTTTCCGCTGATGGACAATGAAACGTTTAATATCTTGTTTAGGGTTACTTCGCTCTCATATTGGAAAAGAAGACGCAACTATGTCAAAATCTGTTTTCATTTTTTGTCTCTAATGAAAGTTCCTTAAAATAACTACAACACCAGACATATAACCCACATATCCTCCGTATAAGAACCGGAGAACTTAGATTTCTTTTATTTCAGTGCACTCCCGCTTACATGTCATGCGTAAAATATTGAATTTGTTCGTAACTTCTCTCTGCGCAATATATGGCTGACAAATACAGGGTGTTACAAAAAGGTACGGCCAAACTTTCAGCAAACATTCCTCACACACAAAGAAAGAAAATATGTTAACTGGACATGTGTCCGGAAACGCTTACTTTCCATGTTAGAGCTCATTTTATTACTTCTCTTCAAATCACATTAATCATGGAATGGAAACACACAGAAACAGAACGTACCAGCGTAACTTCAAACACTTTGTTACACGAAATGTTCAAAATGTCCTCCGTTAGCGAGGATACATGCGTCCATCCTCCGTCGCATGGAATCCCTGATGTGCTGATGCAGCCCTGGAGAATGGTGTATTGTATCACAGCCGTCCACAATACGAGCACGAAGAGTCTCTAAATTTGGTAACGGGGTTGCGTAGACAAGAACTTTCAAATGCCCCCATAAATGAAAGTCAAGAGGGTTGAGGTCAGGAGAGCGTGGAGGCCATGGAATTGGTCCGCCTCTACCAATCCATCGGTCACCGAATCTGCTGTTGAGAAGCGTACGAACATTTCGACTGAAATGTGCAGGAGCTCCATTGTGCATGAACCACATGTTGTGTCGTACTTGTAAAGGCACATGTTCTAGCAGCACAGGTAGAGTATCCCGTATGAAATCATGATAACGTGCTCCATTGAGCGTAGGTGAAAGAACAAACTAAAATGAGCTCTAACATGGAAATTAAGCGTTTCCGGACACATGTCCACATAACATCTTTTCTTTATTTGTGTGTGAGGAATGTATCCTGAAAGTTTGGCCGTACCTTTTTGTAACACCCTGTATGTGATACCCTTACCATTTCGGTAACTGTCAGTACTTTTTTGTTTTTTGTAGAAACACACCAAGAGTGAGATAAATTGTAATAAAATAATTTTTCATTATACAGATATGGCGAAGCATCGGCACAAACAACGTCCGCCATCTTTTCAAGCCACCCGTCGATCAAAATTTCTCGCCATGATGATCTATGCTTGACAAACACGTCAAGCAGCACCGTAAACGGTCAAATCTTTGACAAGCATAGTTAAGTTTGACAAAATTTTTGATCGTTTACGGGGTCTTATAGTTCTGCTTGAGGAGACGGAGTTGGGAGCGTGCCTTGGCTTGGATTGTCCGGAAATGGGGGGTCCAGAAGAGGCGACGGTCGAGGGTGACGCCAAGGTACTTAAGGGTGGGGGTGAGGGCGATAGGACGGCCATAGATGGTTAGATAGAAATCGAGAAGGTGGAAGGAAAGGGTGGTTTTGCCTACAATGGTCGCCTGGGTTTTGGAGGGATTGACCTTGAGCAACCACTGGTTGCACCAAGCGGTGAACCGGTCAAGATGGGATTGGAGAAGGTGTTGGGAACGCTGCAGGGTGGGGGCAAGGGCAAGGAAGGTGGTGTCATCGGCAAGCTGGAGAAGGTGGACGGGGGGTGACGGCGGCGGCATGTCCGCCGTATACAAAAGGTACAGAAGGGGGGAGAGGACGGAGCCTTGGGGCACACCAGCAGAGGGAAAAAAGGTGTAGGAATCCGTGTTATGGATGGTGACTTAGGAAGGACGGTGGGAGAGGAAGGAGCCGATCAGACAGACGTAGTTAATGGGAAGGGCGAAGGTTTGGAGCCTGAAGAGGAGACCGGAATGCCATATACGGCCATAAGCACGTTCGAGGTTCAGGGAGAGGAAGATTGTGGAGTGACGGGAATTAAGCTGTTTGGAAAGAAGATGAGTGAGGTGGACGAGAAGGTCATCGGAAGAGCAGGATGGCCGAAAGCCACACTGGGTAACGAGAAGGAGGCGGTGCTGGAGGAGATGCTGGTGGATGCGTCGGATGAGGATGGATTCCAGGACCTTGCTGAAGACCGAGGTAAGGCTGACGGGACAGTAGGAGGAGACGGCGGACTGCGGTTTACCGGGTTTAAGGAACATCAGGATACGGGAGGTTTTCCACAGATCAGGGTAGTAGCCAGTGGACAGGACTACATTGTAGAGCCTGGCCAGGGTGGAACCCAGATAATAGTTCTCCATATATCACACATAATATTGCAGACTGACTTCTAAATCCTTTTATATACAAAGCTATCATATGTCCTTTCATCGCTTTGTGATGGTTTTGAATTAATTAATTAATGCTATTTAGAGCCTTCTCTGTTTTGTTATACGAAGGGGGTTCAATAAGTAAACAACACTTTTTTTTCACAGCCAATTTCCGTTGAAAAATGTGGATTTTGCTGTGGGACATTTTGGAGTATTCCCACTCTGGGCCTTATGGTTTCATGAGGTTGCAGTAGATAGCGGCGCTATACGTAGGCCTTAAAAATGGCATCTGTAAAGGAGTTGTTTCCAAGCAGAGACTTATCACTGAGTTTCTTTTGGCGGAAAACCAGAGCATCGCATATATTCATAGGCGATTGTAGAATGTCTACAGAGATCTGGCAGTGAGCGAAAGTACGGCGAGTTGTTGGGAGGGCATCTGTCATAATCGTAACAAGGTCGCGCAAACCTGTCCGATCTCCCGAGTGCCCGCCGGCCGCACACAGTTGTGACTGCTGTAGTGTTGGAACGTGCGGACACTCTCCCTCGAAATGACTGACGTTTCACATCCATCACATTCAAACACCTCGCAGCTCAGCTGGACGTTTTTGTTGGTAGTGTTAACATACTCGTCCACAAATTGGGTCCTTCCTCATGATCCAACGATCAACTTGGTAGTGTCCTGTGATACCCACAGAAATTTCAAGAGCCGACATTAGCGTGTTCGTCGCCACAGAAAGGGAAACGAACTTCTCCTTCTTCATGACAACGCAAGTGCTCACACAACTCTGCACACTTGAGAGGAGCTCACAAAACTTAATTGGCCTGTTCTTCCTCATCCACCCTACAGCCTGAATCCCGTACCTTCCGACTTCCATTTGTCTGCCCAATTAAGAATGCACTTCGCTGGAAGCAGTGCGTGGACGTTGGGGAGGTTACTGATGCAGCATGACGCTGGCTCGACGTCGATCAGTAGAGTGGTACCATGTGTTCATACTCCCTCTATCGGTAAGGTGGCGTAAGGCCATTGCACTGAAAGGGAATTATGTTGAAAAATAGTGTTTTGCAGCCAAAAGAGCGAGGAATAACATGATGTATTGGGATCCTGAACAACACTATTGCGCTTTACGAAAAAAGAATTGTTACGTTATTTATTGCCTGCCCCTTGTATTTAACCTAATTCAAAAATCCTACTTTAAAAGATCTGCTGCAGCCACTTGGTATTGTTTCATTTACTTGGGCAACATTATGCCTACAAATATGCCCTGAAATCGCAGCAGCAAACATGGGACCATGTTGCGATGGAAATTACGAAAAAAATTGGAAATTTGTGGTACGGTCTTATGGGACCAAACTGCTGAGGTCATCGGTCCCTAAGCTTACGCACTACTTAATCTAACTTAATCTAAGTGTGGTGTCACCGCCAGACACCACACTTGCTAGGTGGTAGCTTTTAAATCGGCCGCGGTCCGCTAGTATACGACGGACCCGCGTGTCGCCACTGTCAGTAATTGCAGACCGAGCGCCGCCACACGGCAGGTCTAGAGAGACTTACTAACACTCGCCCCAGTTGTACAGCCGACTTTGCAAGGAACGGTTCACTGAGAATTACGCTCTCATTTGCCGAGACGATAGTTAGCATAGCCTTCAGCTAAGTCAATTGCTACGACCTAGCAAGGCGCCATTTATCCTTTGCTATGTATCTAATGAAGCATGTACAGTAACAAGACCAATGTTCACCAATTGTGGATTAAAGTTAAGTATTCCAGAAGCTAAGTACTTTACTTTATAGCATTCATTAAGTATCCTGTTTCAGACCTCACGCCATCCTGCGTGAGCTTATAGCGTGCATTTCGGCTTCCTCAAACAACACGGTGTTGGCACTTCTGCCGACACTTCACTAAGGACAACACACACACCCATGCCCGAGGGAGGACGCGAACCTCCGACGGGGGGAGCTGCCCGGGCCGTGACAAGACGCCTCAGACCGCGCAGCTACCCCGCGCGGAGGAAATTACTATTGAGGAGGTAATATATGTCTCCTTCTGCAGCAAGAAAGTGATTTCAGTGTTCTTCGTAAAACGCCGAAAAGAGCAGTTCTAGCAAAAAATCAAGATGCAGTAGGTGCTAAAAAAATAATGGGAAGCTTGTGCAGTGTATTCAGTAAAGAACAGGAACAAGAAATCCTTGATTATATTTTTGAAATGTAAAAGCGATTTTATGGATTTACAGTGTACGATCCATGTAGATTACCATTCAAGCTGGCAAGAGCGGAACAAAATGCCGCATCGTTTGAGCAAAAAGTTGGAGATGGGAGGCGAAGACAGCACCTTAATACTCGTATTATTCAGTGGAAGCCTACCTCAGATGACAGGCGCTTAACAAGGTCACATGTAAGAAAATACACTAGTACTTATAAACTAATGTAACTTTTACTGTTTGAGAGATAACTGAACCAAATTGTGCACATGTTATAATTATGTTATTGGCTATAACTTTGGTTGTTTTTTTCAATTTTTTGAGAAAAATTTGATCAGGGCGTTGCTGGATACTTTGAGGACACATATCACCACATGCGAAACATTTTCTCAGAGGTTACTTTACTTATCACTTTCAAAATGTGCTAGATTATTGCCAGTAATTAGATAAACAAATTTTTGGATCAGTTATTTTAATATTAGCCGTAGAGCTCTCGGAACATTTTTTAAAAATATATGAGTATAATACACAGTAATTTTGGTTTCATAAAAATTTAAATAAATTTGACAGTAATACACTGTCAAAAATTTTGTAACACAGGAAGTTGTTTTATAGTATATACAAAGTTTGTAGCAAAATTTCACCATTTTATCTCCAGTGTCTCATCAGAAAATGTGCCTTATATTCTGAAAAATGGAAGTTACAGGAAATGCAGAAAAATGATTTTATTAGCATTTATGTCAGAAAGAAGTATCTTATTGCTGGTCATAACCTAGCTCTTTTTGGTCTTCATGTAATTTTTTTCTACTAGTCTGAACTTCATGGCGTGCCCTTTTGACAGTACCCTACACTGACATTTCAGAACTAGCAATATGCTCATCATCAGCCTTTCCCAATATGCTGTCAGTGAAGCAACCTGCGTCAAATCCTAATTTCATAAGGGTCCTGATGCTTTCAGTTTTACCAGCACTGAACATCATACAAGAATCACATGAGGAAATTTTAAAATTTTAAAAGCAGTAGATGACCAAATGTTGTCTTTGGCGTCTCTTTTAAATGAGGTTATTTTAGCTTACGTTCGAGTTTCGTGTTTCACCAAGTGTGCATTTCTTTGATAGATCATAAGTAATGGAATCGTAAGTGGGCTCACAGCATTCTATACGAAAGTGCATGTGACACTGCGCATCGGTTGAAATAAGATGACTTTTACATCATTTGTATCTGCAACAATACAAATGATGTAAAAGTCATCTTATTTCAACCGATGCGCAGTGTCACATGCTCTCTCGTATAGAATGCTGTGAGCCCACTTACGATTCCATTACTTATGATCTATGCAGATACAGGGGAATGGAGGATACAACCAAGAGCTTGAGGAACTATACCAGCAGCCCAACACAGCACGAACTGTCAAAGCCAAACGAATGCAGTGGGCCGGCCATGTGGCCCGGATGGAGGATCACAGATGGCCTCGGAAGCTCCTAGATTTCACACCTACAGTAAAGAGACCGCCAGGCAGACCCAAGAAGCGTTGGAGGGATGGACTCCATGAAGATTTAAACCAAGTGTCAATTGATGTGGACGGATGGCAGATAGCAGCAATGGACAGAATACAGTGGAGGAGGAAACGTGTAGATGCGTGCGGTCCACTGGGCCTGATCACGTAGTAGTAGTAGTAGTAGTAGTAGTACAGGGCTATTACAAATGATTGAAGCGATTTCATAAATTCACTGTAGCTCCATTCATTGACATATGGTCACGACACACTACAGATACGTAGAAAAACTCATAAAGTTTTGTTCGGCTGAAGCCGCACTTCAGGTTTCTGCCGCCAGAGCGCTCGAGAGCGCAGTGAGAAAAAATGGCGACAGGAGCCGAGAAAGCGTATGTCGTGCTTGAAATGCACTCACATCAGTCAGTCATAACAGTGCAACGACACTTCAGGACGAAGTTCAACAAAGATCCACCAACTGCTAACTCCATTCGGCGATGGTATGCGCAGTTTAAAGCTTCTGGATGCCTCTGTAAGGGGAAATCAATGGGTCGGCCTGCAGTGAGCGAAGAAACGGTTGAACGCGTGCGGGCAAGTTTCACGCGTAGTCCGCGGAAGTCGACGAATAAAGCAAGCAGGGAGCTAAACGTGCCACAGCCGACGGTTTGGAAAATCTTACGGAAAATGCTAAAGCAGAAGCCTTAGCGTTTACAATTGCTACAAGCCCTGACACCCGATGACAAAGTCAAACGCTTTGAATTTTCGGCGCGGTTGCAACAGCTCATGGAAGAGGATGCGTTCAGTGCGAAACTTGTTTTCAGTGATGAAGCAACATTTTTTCTTAATGGTGAAGTGAACAAACACAATGTGCGAATCTGGGCGGTAGAGAATCCTCACGCATTCGTGCAGCAAATTCGCAATTCACCAAAAGTTAACGTGTTTTGTGCAATCTCACGGTTTAAAGTTTACGGCCCCTTTTTCTTACGCGAAAAAAACGTTACAGGACACGTGTATCTGGACATGATGGAAAATTGGCTCATGCCACAACTGGAGACCGACAGCGCCGACTTCATCTTTCAACAGGATGGTGCTCCACCACACTTCCATCATGATGTTCGGCGTTTCTTATATGGAAAACCGATCGATCGGTCGTGGTGGAGATCATGATCAGCAATTCATGTCATGGTCTCCACGCTCTCCCGACTTAACCCCATGCGATTTCTTTCTGTGGGGTTATGTGAAAGATTCAGTGTTTAAACCTCCTCTACCAAGAAACGTGTCAGAACTGCGAGCTCGCATCAACGATGCTTTCGAACTCATAGATGGGGACACGCTGCGCCGAGTGTGGGAGGAACTTGATTATCGGCTTGATGTCTGCCGAATCACTAAAGGGGCACATATCGAACATTTGTGAATGACTAAAAAAACTTTTTGAGTTTTGTATGTGTGTGCAAAGCATTGTGAAAATATCTCAAATAATAAAGTTATTGTAGAGCTGTGAAATCGTTTCAATCATTTGTAATAACCCTGTAGTTTACATCATTTGTAGCACTAATTAAACTCTGAAAACTAGACACAATTTTTCTAACATGCTAAAGAATTATCTGGTGGCAAAAAATTTCAACATTTTTGATCAACTTTACGTACATCCCCCTCCCACCATGAAAACAGTGCCAGAGAAACAATTTCATCCTCCTCATCAATTTTTAGTGTGGATCAAAACCATAACGGTTCAGTCCATGAACAGCAAAGTGTTTGTACTTAAAGGAAGACGCCAAGCCCGTGGCGTTACCCGAGACGAAAGTGGGTTGTTGTCCACTTTGGGAGTGTGTATGTCCGCACTGACCACTTTACCTGGGTAGGTTGGGAAAAGTAGCCAATGTGTACTGCTTCAGAAACAAAATGCAATAGATCCTACTCGTTGTATATTTTTTTATTTGTAAATATTTAATGTGATACTTAATAATATGCAGATATAGAATATGAAAGCAAGAAGTTTCTATCAATATCCATGGTTTGGTAAACATTCAGTTTCCTCTAAAGTTGTCACTTCATCCCTTATTCCCTTACTGTAGACAGCTGACGGTGTTCCCTGAAATCAGTTAAGTTATTTTAATGTTTAGCATGTACTGCGATAGAGAAAAGACGGGATCGGTTGTTAGGACACATCCTTAAGCTTCAAGGAATTGTGGGTCTGGTAATGGAAGGTAGTTTGGGGGATACAGTAAGCAGGTTCAAGTAGATGTAGGTAACAGTAGTTATTCAGAGTTGGTCTTGCGTGGAGAGCTGAATCAAACTGGACTTCGGAATGATTACAACAAACAACCACAACAGCCCAAGTCTAATGTCTAGCAATCCAATATTTTCATTCAGTGCGAGCAACATCACCTAAGTTTTCTTTCTGTTAATGGAACTATATGAGCAAAACTAAATGATAATGGAGGCAGTTCCTCACATAATTCATAAGGAGCACTGATGTTTAACACGGATGTTCCCTGCCAGATGTGTCTATTGACCGGTGTAAGACAAGAGCAGCATCAGGGGTAAACTATGTCTACAGAATGGCCCTTACGAATGACCGTATTTACTATCCTGTACCAGCCTCCTATACAAATATGGAGTTTCTGCTTACGTCTTTTAGAGATATTCATTACTCACGTTTCACTCGTATATCTCGAGAAGAAAATTTTAGTTTTTAAATAGCCTTTCGGGGATCTTTCTATTGGAACAAAGAATGAACGGCAATAACAGACACAGAAAATTCTAAACCTTCACACAAAAAGTTAAGTGCCGAGATCTCCCACGCACGGTTCATCAAAACTTCATGAGAAATGCTCGTGCATCCATCGCTTGCAGATGGGATACTTGGCGGCAAATTGCTGACAGATGTCTCGCTCCCATAAAACAAGATTTATTTGAAGTCCTCCTGAAAATTTTATCAGCGGAATTGCCGTGGTGCAGCCCTTATATTAGCAGGGGTAATGTGTTCCGTTAGCCGGATAACGAATTGCGTTCTCTTATTCGCTGGAATGTCAGTCAGCGGTTGGTTCAGATCCTGTGACAAACGGATTCTCCTATACGTCTTTCGAATCTAGCCTTTACCGAATTGCAGCAGTTCAGACAATGATTTATTCATACCAGCCTGTGTTCTGTTATTACCATATCCCCTTCATTGTGAGCCATGTAATTCTTAGTAATTTTCGTAGGTCGTATTCGTCTGTTCTTAGTGTCTCACGGCAACAGACAAGTGGGTACTAAGCCACTTCTTTGGTTCCTCGTTCATTTTTATGTCTGCGGATAGTATTCGGGTATAATAATTGTCGCATGACGAACTGTTTTTGAATCTATTCTTGTAGTAAATGATCTTGGCGTTCACATAAGCGGTACAATTGAATGTTTTGGCATACGTAAAAGATACCTGATCGATCACGTCGCTCGTAATTTGGAGACCTGTACTTTTGTGAAAATGTCATGTGCAGTGTGTGTGTGGATGCACAAAGGTCTTATATTTCATTTCCCAATAGTTGGTGCAGCTCAAAAATTTCATCGCCTATGAAATTTTTTAAATTTTTATTCCTTGCTTTGTTTATATATTCCAACGCTTATTTTCTATTATACTTTCTTATTATTGTTTCTGTTTTGATCTCTAGAGACATAAATAACGCCACTGCGTTTATATTCGTGTTTTCTGATTCTTGCATTAGAACAGTATTTCGTTATTTTATTTTTTTATTTCTGCTTTCCACCCTCGTTACTCGTTCATTTTTACTTCTTCATGTAGGAAATACTTGAAATATATACAAGGGGCGTTCAATACGTAACGTAACACATTTTTTCTCGGCAAATTTCGGTTGAAAAAATACAGAGTTTGTTGTGGAACATCGTGGCATATTCCCGTTGCAGACCGTATAGTTTCATGAAGGTCCGATAGGTGGTAGCGCTATACGTAGCCTTCAAAGTGGTGTCTGTAACGGAGTTGGCTTCCAAGCAAAGAGCTGTCATTGAGTTTCCTTTGGCGGAAAACGAGAGTATCGCAGATATTGATAGGTGCTCGTAGAATGTCTACGGAGATATGTGAACAAAAGCTCGGTTGGTCGACGTTCTACCTCATGGTGCAACGATCAGCTCCGGATTGAACTGTGCTGCTTTCAAGAAATTGAAGAAAAGACTTCAGCGTGTTCATAAAAAATGGTTCAAATGGCTCTGAGCACTATGCGACGTAACTTCTGAGGTCATCAGTCACCTAGAACTTAGAACTAATTAAACCTAGCTAACCTAAGGACATTACACACATCCATGCCCGAGGCAGGATTCGAACCTGCGACCGGAGCGGTCGCTCGGCTCCAGTCTGTACCGCCTAGAACCGCAAGGCCAGAGTGTTCGCGCCACAAAAGTGCAAAAGAACTTATGGCAACGCAAGCCCTCGCATAAGTCTGCACACCCGAGAGGAGCTGGACTGGTCTTCCTCGTCCACCCTACAGTCCAGATCTTGTGCCTTCAGACTTCCATCTATTTAGTCCAATGAAGGTTGCACTTCGCAAAAAAGCAGAACATGGATGATGGGAAGGTTTCTGATGCCACAAGACGTTGGCTGCAACGTCTATCAGTAGAGTGGTATCATGCGGTCATAAAGGCCCTCCCAGTAAAGTGGCGTAAGGCCGTCGCACTGAACGGAGAGTGTGCTGAAAAATGATGTTCTGTAGCCAAAAATGTGGGGAATAGTACGCTGTATTGGAATCTTGAATAGCACCAACCTGCTTTCAGAAAAAAAAACGTTGCATTGCTCATTGGACGTTCCACGTTTGCTTCTGAAATTAACTTCTGTCAAGTCTTTCCTTATTTCATGCTTCCTCTATTTTTTCTTCCGCTGTTATATAACGCCTGAAAATAAATGTCTTCATTTTTCTGTGTGCCTCTCTATTGCGAATGCCCCCAAGATTTTGTTAAGGTATTTTTCCCTTTTTTATTTTCCAATTCTTACATTTTGTCGTTGATAATATTCTGTTTCATTACTGTATTGATGAGTCTGATTTTCGGTTGACTGAACCATTCTTTCTACTGTAAGTATTTTCGGTCAATTTATTTACAAATTTACTTTAGCCACTCTCATTTCATTACTTTTTCTGTTCTTCACTGATGTTTCTAGAGTTACTTAACTATGCATTGTTCTCTACTTTGTTATAACGATTTCTTTATAGGTCATAAATAAGATTTTGTTACAAGTCCAACTTTTCGGCAACTTCTTTCAGAAGATGTACTTCAAGAGACGTACGAAAAATACAGAAGTGCCATCAGCAATGACAATACAATTTACGAGGTTTAGTCAAAAAATAGTGTCTCCTTTAACAAAATTTGAATTTCGTGCTATTCCGCAACGCTTCTTTTCCAATCCTCTGCGGTAATGACTTTCTGCGTCAACAAGTGTCTGTACTGCCGTCTCCAGCAAAATCGTATTAGCCAGCGTTCTGTGAGAGAATTCTTGAATGCAGAAGGCGAAACGCCCAATAGCATTAATTAAAGACTGAAAATATGTAGGGTGATGCCGCAGCGGATATCATCACTATTAGACGAAGCTGAACAGCCAACACCGTTGGCCGACGAATCGTGGGGCGTCAGGTCGGTGACTGCGGTGACTCCGCGCAAATTCAGCGTATCGAGGACATCGTTAGTGGTGGCTGTCGGGTGACTGCAGATGGTCTGTGTCGCGTTTCCTCCCGCAGAAAAGACAGTGTGATCACGATTATTCAGCAACTGAGATAGGCCTCGCCGGCTGGAGTGGCCGAGCGGTTCTAGGCGCTACAGTCTGGAACGCGTGACCGCTGCGGTCGCAGGTTCGAATCCTGTCTCGGGCATGGATGTGTGTGATGTCCTTAGGTTAGTTAGGTTTAAGTAGTTCTAAGTTCTAGGGAACTGATGTCCTCAGAAGATAAGTCCCACAGTGCTCAGAGCCATTTGAACCATTTTTGAAATAAGCCTCAAAGGTTTGCGCAACTTGGGTACCAAGATTATTAACCAACAAAAATAAAGAGATAGAACAATTGCTCCAAACTTCTGTAGCGCTTCCGTTTGGAGGGAGAGGTGTTTCTGGCACTATCAGATTTCTATCTGTTTGGGTCGCTAAGAGAAGCTCATTATGGGATTCAGTCTGAACCTGAGGAGGCCGTGGAAACATCGATGCATCATCGGTTTCGGAAGCAGGACCGTGCCTTTCACCATTATAGAAAATATGCCTCATTAAAAGATGGATCAAACCTGTGGCAATGGATGGAGATTATACTGGAAAGTCATAATTTAATACTAAATGTTCTGGTTTTCAATGTATGTTGTTGCATTTAAAATTTGTGACAAATAAAAAAAATAGGAAGCGTTGCTTTTTGACTGACCCTCGTACATCAAACTTTTGAATTTTTGATGTTCACGTCATTAAGGAGTTCCTTTTTTCCAAGTTTCTCTTTCCACACTAGTATTAGTTTATACATAATTCAGGGGTAATTGTGCAATTCTGCTCATTAGCTATTACATCTAATACGACACTTACCATGATTAGCAAGTTATTGCCGCACAGCAGTAGAGCAGGTAATTCTTTTCTTCAGGCAGTCCTTCGATGTCTGCAAGCTGTCCCAGGGGAAATGGTCAGTATTTATGGATGTGACAGAAGCGATCATTCAAAGCAGGAAAGTCCAGTAAACTTGGTCTCTAAACTGCATTTTCACCTTCTACTGAGCAAGTGGTCATAGCGCCTCAGGTATTATGGCCCATGTCTACTAGACATTTTTTCTCAGGATGATAGTTGCTACAACTCCCTGAATATTGACCATTCCTCCTTGGATACCTTGTATAAGCCGCAAGCCACTCTATGGTGAATAGTGGAGGGTACGTCCGATACTACAATTTCCCTCTTTCCTATTCCCTTGCCAATAGTGCATGGGACATACAGTTCGTGGATAGCTTCCCCATGAATTATAATTTCTCTGATTTTGCAATGGCGGTTAGGCCAGTAGATATATGTGTGGTGAGGTAGGAATATGTTGCCTGCCGCTTCTTGGAATGTGCTCCATAGGAATCCGCAAGGGGATGACGGGAGGGGGGGGGGGGATAAGAAGACAAGGCACTAGACCCCTCTCCCCGAAATGATGTCCTCACTCAATCTTATCTCTGTCACTCCCTCATACAACCCTTATCGACGTGCAGATTACTTGGCGCGCAGATTCCAACGCCAGTTTCCAGAACTCATAAACATAACAGCAGAATACGTGACCGTCATCCGTCCCCCAGTTACCATAAGGACGTACGCTAATTTTCCTGCACAATAGAATCACGACAGTAGTCTACTGTCTGCTTGGGAGAAAGATGGTTTGTTGAATATACATTTAGTTTTACATGGTAGGCTGAATCAAAGGCTCAGGCGGTTCTGTGACCGTGTAGGCTGCAGATTCCTTGACTTGCTCCATCGGGTGGCGGGTTTCCGGGTTCCGCTTAATAGGTCAGGAGTCCATTACATACAGGAAGCGGCTACCCGGGTAGCGGGCTCTGTGTGGAAGGGACTGGGCGGTTTTTTAGGTTAGAGGGTCTCAGGAAGCCACAGAAAGGGTTTCCGTCTATAGGGGGCAGGTAGTTGTAGAAACGATCGGTGTTGTCGTTGTAAATTGTCTTAGCTGTGTTGGGAAAGAACCAGAGCTCCAAGCCCTAATAGAAAGCACTGAAGCTCAAATAGTTATAGGTGCGGAAAGCCGGCTAAAGCCGGAAATAAGTTCAGCTGAAATTTTTTCATACGACCTAACAGTGTTCAGAAAGGATAGATTAAATACAGTTGATGGTGGAGTAGTTTTTGCTGTCAGAAGTAGTTTACCTTATAGTGAAATTGAAATTAGATAGTTCCTGCGAAATAGTATGGGTAGAGGTTATACCTGACAATCGGACTAAACTATTAATTGGATCGTTTTACCGACCCCCCGACCCAGAAGATATAGTTGCTGAGCATTTCAAAAAAATCTTGTGTCTCATTGCAAATAAGTCCCGCGCTCATACAGTTATAGTCGATGGAGACTTCAACATATACTGGAAAAATTATACGTTTAAAGCCAGCGGCAGGCATAAAACGTCATCCGAAATTGTACTGAATGCTTTTTCAAAAGATTATTTTGAACAATTAGTTCATGAGCTCACTCGAAGCGTAAATGGTTGCGAAAGCATACTCGATTTCATAGCAAAAAATAATCCTGGACAATTAGGGAGTCTCATGACGAACACAGGGATTAGCGACCACAAGGCAGTTGGTGCTAGGCTGAATACCGTAACACCCACAACCATCAAAAAGGAACGCAAAGAGCATCTACTTAAAAAAACTGATAAAAGTGCTCTTAACTCCTTTTTAAGAGACAGCCTCCACTCTTTCCGATCTGTTCGCGTAAGCGTAGAAAAGATGTGGAATGACTTCAAAGAGATACTGTCGACGGCAATTGAGAGATATATATACCACATAAATTAATAAGTGATGATACTGGTCCCCCATGGTACACAAAACGGATCAGATCGCTGCTGCAGAAGCAACGAAAAAAGCATGCCAAATTTAAAAGAAAGCAAAATCCCCAAGATTGGCAAAGTTTTGCAGAAGTTCCAAATATAGCGCCTGCCGCAATGCGAGATGCTTTTAATAATTTCCAAAACGAAACTCTGTCTCGGAATCTGGCAGAAAACCCAAAGAGATTCTGGTCATACATAAAGCACACGAGTGGCAAGACGCAATCAATACCTTCATTGCGCGTTAACAACGATGAAGTCACTGATGACAGTGCCACTAAAGCAGATTTGTTAAACACGGTTTGCCGAAACTCCTTCACCAAAGAAGACAAAGTAAAAATTCCTGAATTCTAATGTAGAACAACTGCGAAGATGAGAAATATAGAAATAGATACCCTCGGTGTGGCAAAGCAGATTTAATCACTTAAAGGCAAGGCTTCCGGTCCAGAATGTATATCAGTCAGGTTCCTTTCAGAGTATGCTGATGCAATAGCTCCATATTTAGCGATTATATACAACCGCTCGCTCACAGAAAGTTCCGTACCAAAAGACTGGAAAATTTCTCAAGTCACACCTATGCCCAAAAAGGGAAATAGGAATCACAGGCCCATATCACTAACGTCGATTTGCAGTAGGGTTTTGGAACATAATGAATTACCTGGAAGAAAACGATTTATTGAGACATAGTCAGCACGGATTCACTCATGAGGTAATGAGCGCTATCGACAGGGGATGTGAAATGGATTCCATATTTTTAGATTTCCAGAAGACTTTCGACACCGTCCCTCACAAGTGACTTCTAACCAAACTGCGTGCCTAAGGAATATCGCCTCAGTTGTGCGACTGGATTCGTGATTTTCTGTCATAAAGGTCACAGTTCGTAGTAATAGACGGAAAGTCATCGAGTAAAACAGAAGTAATAACCGGCGTTCCCCAAGGAAGTGTTATAGACCCTCTAACGTTCCTGATGTATATTAACGACATAGGAGACAATCTGAGTAGCCCTCTTAGATTATTTACAGATGATGCTGTCATTTACCTTCTTGTAAAGTCATTAGATGACCGAAACGAATTGCAAAATGATTTAGATAAGATATCTGTATGGTGCGAAAAGTGGGAATTGACACTGAATATAGGAAAGTGTGAAGTTATTCACATGAGTACTAAAAGAAATCCGCTAAATTTCGATTACGCGGTACGTTACACAAATCTGAAGGCTGTAAATTCAACTAAATACTTAGGTATTACAATTACAAATAACCTAAATTGGAACGATCACATAGATAATGTTGTGGGTGGAGCAAATCAAAGACTGCGATTCATTGGCAGGATACTTAGAAGGTGCAAGAGATCTCCTAAACAGACTGCTTACACTACACTTATTCGCCCTATTCTGGAGTATTGTTGTGCGGTGTGGGATCCGCATCATGTGGGATGATGGATGACATCGGAAAAAGTTCAAAGAAGGTTCAAATGGCTCTGAGCACTATGGGACTTAATATCTCAGGTCATCAGTCCCCTAGAACTTAGAACAACTTAAACCTAACTAACCTAAGGACATCACACACATCCATGCCCGAGGCAGGATTCGAACCTGCGACCGTAGCGGTCGCGCGGTTCCAGACTGAAGCACCTAGAACCGCTCGGCCACCAGCGGCCGGCTTCAAAGAAGGGCGGTTCGTTTTGGATTCTCGCGAAATGGGGGAGATAGCGCCACAGACATGATACGTGAACTGCAGTGGCAACCATTAAAACAAAGGCGTTTTTTGTTGCGACGGGATCTTCTCACGAAATTTAAATCACCAGTCTTCTCCTCCGATTGCAAAAACATTCTGTTGGCACCCACCTACATAGGGTGAAATGATCATCACGATAGAGTAAGAGTAATGAGGGCTCGCACGGAAAAATTTAAGTGCTCGTTTCTCCCGCGCGTCGTTCGAGAGTGGAACAGTAGAGAGACAGCTTGAAGGTGGTTCATTGAACCCTCTGCCAGGCACTTAATTGTGAATAGTAGAGTAATCACGTAGATAGAGCTACGACAGCGCTCTCTGCAATACACGACCATACTATACTGTATGTTCGTACATCTCTACTCAATCTTGGCAGCTAAATACGTCTGTCGAAAAAAGATAATATCATTTTCTGAGACAGGTGAAATGAAGAAACAGTGAAATTTCGTGGTCGAAAAGACGTCTTCTCCACGAATTGAGACCTTCTCAAACTCGGTGCAACATAGCGCCATATGCAGTCATAGGGATATGAGATCTGCAGTCCGGTTAGTCTAACTGCACAATAACTGGACAAAGCGAAGCGATGAGAACTGCCTTGGTTCAGTCCTCGGCTTTTAAAAGTCGATTGAGAGTGGTTTTGGGAGGTTTACCACACTCATCCAGTCGATTGATACGCCTGGGTTACGCTTTATTCCAACCAACCCAAAGAATGTAGTTTTTAAAACATATTTTATTCATGTTTGGTTAAGCGAGTCAATAATAAACACAGAAAGCTTTGAAGTAATGCAATAAATCCATAAACGTGATCAGATGTGAAGTTTCGTAAGCACTGTGTTATACATGTCATAAAAGTTAAATAAGTTTTTTAAGTTTATTTCTTTTTTCTTCAGTTTGTGGGACGCTAATGTGGCATATTCTGTCGCTTTTTTCTGTTATTATTGAACAAGATTTTCTAAGTCGTACAGAATTTTTATATTTGATTTTTAATTTCACTATCAGCCTAACATTACTGGAATACAATCATTTTTTTAATATCTCAACCTATATTCCATAACTCAGTAGTTTGTTGAATAAAAAGTAGTATCCATATTTAGCTTAATATCTACTGAAATATGCAGACCGTCTAAGTATCATGCGGGATTTCACATAAAGAAAATGATCGTGTGATGTGGGTGTGGTGGCCCTCAACTACGTACCCTCACACTCAGAGTTGAATTATTAAAAGTTTTGACTGGTTTCGTTGTCTATGGGCTGGGATACGTAGCTGCCGCATTACGAGCCAAATACTACTGAGTCTACAGTAAACAATATGAATAGACACATGAATCAAATGATCAATATCACTCGGCAATTGCGAAAATAACGTAGAAATTTATAAATGAAAGATTGGAATTAAATAAAATCTGCAGGTACGTTTTTAACGACTTTAAACGATGAGTACGATAGTAGATTTACTTTTGAGAGTGCGGAATATTTCCGCAAAACACTAATTGGTGTCGATCGGCCAGCAATTAAATAAAATATAAGTTGAATAACAGCGAAACAATAGAGCCTCCTGCACGTAATTAGTTATGAACGGCAACATAGGTCGCGAGATATTCACTTCTAAACGCATACTACGTCTTCACTGTAGAAACCACGGAAATCCCACAAGTTCAGAAGTCGGCACTCCGAAGTATTTCTATCTCTCGCGGCCACGCGCAAACCGCTCCACTCCAAGTCTTTCCCGCGACTGTGCGTCTGTCGCGTCGTCACGTCCAGCACTCCTTGTGTCCCGTTCGGTACCCCTAGAACCATTCTCCGGCTTCCATCCAGTCTCCCCATTCACGAGCGCTGTGATTGGTTAGAGCGCTCGCGCCATGTCTTCAAGACAACGCACCCACACAAACATAACGAAACAGCCGGCCGGGGGGGCCGAGCGGTTCTAGACGCTACAGTCTGGAACCGCGCGACTGCTACGGTCGCAGGTTCGAATCCTGCCTCGGGCATGGATGTTTGTGATGTCCTTAGGCTAGTTAGGTTTAACTAGTTCTAAGTTCTAGGGGACTGATGACCTCAGAAGTTAAGTCCCATAGTGCTCAGAGCCATTTGAACCATTTGAACCATAACGAAACATATTCGAAATACCGGATTTACATTTAAATAACTTGAAATGAAATAAATATTGCTACGGCTGGACTATAAACACGCTCTAACACATATTATTAAATGCATAAGCATATTAAATGAACATATATCAAAGGAATAGCAACAAAAGGTATGCCAGTAGCCTAGTGTCTCTGTGCTTTCTTAAACACAGTAAATATTCAACCAATTTCTTCATGAATAGTGTATATCGGATATAAACAAAGACATAAATGAATAAATATATTTATAAGCATGCTGTTACCGTTTTTTCGTGTAACTGTGGAGTGCTTATGGCCTGACGCTATCGATAGTAATCCGCCACTTTGACCTCCAGTAACTCATGTACTATTCAAGTTACATGCCTGTAATTTATACCAATTTAGGTTTACACTAATAGCTTTCTAAAGACACGTCGATCAACGAAATCGGGTGAAGCGTTTAGATTTTGGAAATTCGCTGCTAGGTGTTACTTGTACACTATGGCCATTAAAATTGCTACATAAAGAAGAAATGCAGATGATAAACGGGTATTCATTGGGCAAATATATTATACTAGAACTGACGTGTGATTACATTTTCAAGCAATTTCGGTGCATAGATCCTGAGAAATCAGTACTCAGAACAACCACCTCTGGCCGTAATAACGGCCTTGATACGCCTGAGCCCAGCTAAACAGAGCTTGGATGACGTGTACAGCTACAGCTGCCCATGCAGCTTCAACACGATACCACACCACTGGCGTATTGTGACGAGCCAGTTGCTCGGTCACCATTCACCAGACGTTTTCAATTGGTTAGAGATCTGAAGAATGTGTTGGCCAGGGCAGCAGTCGAACATTTTCTGTATCCAGAAAGGCCCGTACAAGACCTGCAGCATGCGGTCGTGCATTATCCTGCTGAAATGTAGAGTTTCGAAGGGATCGAATGAAGGGTAGAGCCATGGGTAGTAACACATCTGAAATGTAACGTCCACTGTTCAAAGTGCCGTCAATGCGAACAAGAGGTGACCGAGACGTGTAACTAATGGTACCCCATACCATCACGCCGGGTGATACGCCAGTATGGCGATGACGAATACACGCTTCCAATGTGCATTCACCGCGATGTCGCCAAACACGAATGTGACCATCATGATGCTGTACACAGAACCTGGATTCATCCGAAAAAAAATGACGTTTTGCCATTCGTGCAACCAGGTTCGTCGTTGAGTACACCATCACAGGCGCTCCTGTCTGTGATGCAGCGTCGAGGGTAACCGCATCCATGGTCTCCGAGCTGGTAGTCATTGCTGCTGCAAACGTCGTCGAACTGTTCGTGCAGATGGTTGTTGTCTCGCAAACGTCCCCATCTGTTGACTCGGGGATCGAGACGTGGCTGCACGATCCGTTACAGACATGCGGATAAGATGGCTGCCATCACGACTGCTAGTGATACGAGGACGTCGGGGTCCAGCACGGCGTTCCGTATTAACCTCCTGAACCCACCGATTCCATATTCTGCTAAGAGTCATTGGATCTCGACCAACGCGAGCAGCAATGTCGCGATGCCATAAACCGCAGTCGCTATAGGCTACAATCCGACCTTTATCAAAGTGGGAAACGTGATGGTACGCTTTGCTTCTCCTTACACGAGGCATCACAAAAGCGTTTCACCAGGCAACGCCGGTCAACTGCTGTTTGTGTATGAGAAATCGGTTGGAAACTTTCCTCCTGTCGGCACATTGTAGGTGTCGCCACCGGTGGCAACCTTGTGTGAATGCTTTGAAAAGCTAATGATTTGCATATCACAGCATCTTCTTCCTGTCGGTTAAATTTCGCGTCTGTAGCCAGTCATCTTCGTGGTGTAGCAATTTTAATGTTCAATACTGTTGAAAGGGTCCTGTAGCCACCTTTCATTGCCAACTCTCGTAGTGGTCAAGTCGGCAAAGAGGTTCCCACTACTTGTGAGAAATCCACCTGCGTTAGGTTGGTGGCGGAAATGGCATCCTGGGGTTTTCCGGTCCACGCGGAGCGTGGAAGAGGCTGGAGAAGCGGGAGGCAGTCTGCCGCCGGTACGGGAAGCGTACACAGCTGTGCTCCAGTCGAAGAAGGGTGAGTTGGACTGACCGCGTGGCGCGTTGTCACATAGAGAGGGGAGCTTTTAGCTTTTGGGTCTCGAATTTCGTCTTATAAAGATTTACTTGCTGGGTTGCAGCAGGGAATGCAAGGCTTTTGTAGACTTTCAGTTTGATTCCCAATGCAGTCTTGACTTTGATCCGTGAGAGGAACGCAGCACAAAGGAGTTGCATATGTTGAAGTGCCCTCGGTTCAGTGTGAATGTTTATGTGCCTACAACTGTGTGTGTATGCTTCTAATCTTTTCCGGATCTTGGTAATTTTTGTGTATTTGTGAATTTTCTTTGTCTCATGTGATTAAAATTTGGCCACGGTCCATAGAAATTGTCTCCGCGGACCGAGTGGGCACGCGAGTCTGTTATGAAACGTATAGTATTTCACAAGCAATTGTACATAGTTAGCATGCAACAGCAGTCTATAGATGCACTACATCAATGTTTTAAGGAATAAATAATTTTGCCTTCAATCTCATCTTGTGTACCGATGTTACGTCGCTGTTACCTTCGCCATTTACCTTGTAGTTTTCCTTGTTGGCCTACCTATAGCGCTTCCATGTGCACAGGTGTAGTGATTAGTGTCCCTTTTTTTATCTGAAACAAATGCTCTGGAATAGATCGTGTTTTCACGAATCTTGCTGCAGGCTGCACTTACGCATGGTGTTCACGCCCTCTTTACTTTACTAAATATTTGATTCACGGGAAGAATGCCTGGATCATATTAATAACTACATCCCATTCTTTATCAATGACTTTACAATGAATGTTCTTTTGTGAGTTTTTCTTATTAATAAATTAAGTAATTTTCCGACTCAGTGCTACCTCTTCTTTGTCGTGTGGCTAGAGTTGGTGGCGACCCTATCTTTTATATTGATTTCAGTGTCAAGTAGCATTTTCTTATTCAAAGGGCGCGTGGCTCTTTCAGCTATCAGGATACATTCAAAGGGCGCTTCATGCTTCTTGCACATAGCGTCCTTTTATTGACGCTACTTACACTGTAGAAAGAGAAAAAGGTAAGGATTCACTCTATGAATCGTTCACACTGCAGATGGTTTCATCAGTTCTAACAGCACCTAAAAATCTATCCAGAGCAATTTTTCAGACAATTACGAATGCAGCAAATTTTCCAGTTCATTATAAATATTATTGAACGGTAAAAGTTACATGTATGAAGATTCGATGCATAATTGTATTGCATTGTATGAAACTTGGGATCTAGAAACGACAGAGAGATTTTCACGGTTTTTTTGCGTTATCCTGTAGTGTATTTCGGCACTTGTCTCACGCAATGTCAACTACTCTACAGGAGACGCCGCCTTAAAGTAGTACTGTCGCACACTCACATGACACTATATCGATGGTAGCACGGTCACTGGCAGCGTCTCCCAAGCCGGGCAGGCAGATCTTTGTCGATGAACCAGACGAAATGTCTCTCACAATGCCTATCTTCCCACTTCCTGTCCCTCATCCTTTCACATTTTAAAAAAAATTGGAGATGAATCTCGACAGCCGCACAGAAATCATTTCATCTAGGGGAAGGTGACCCCAAAACCAAAAAACCTGGTTCTACAGCTTGGAGGTGGGGTTACTGCCGTATAACAGAAAACTTATTAACTATCAACGGTAAACAGACTACAAGGAAAATATTACTAGTATAAGTCACTCTGAGGGTAATCTGCAGCGTGTGGTAACTGAAGAAAACTTCACAAGCCAGGATCGCTAAAAGAGCATTTTATTGGATGGTCGGTGTCGGCAGAACTATGCCGTCATCAAGGGTGTTCAAAAGTATAAAATCCGATGACGACGCATAGCTCTGTCGAAACCATACCATAAAATGCTTTTTTACTAATCTTCGCTTGTGAAGTTTTCTTCAGTTGGACTACAAGAAAGCCTCGGAATTTGATAATACAAAATAGACGAAAAATGCGAGAACGAGGCATACGATATTGAGACGAGCGACTTTGACGAAGGGCAGATTATTGGAATATTCGTGCTTTATATAACACAGGTGCCTCAACCAGTCTAGTCAAGAAGATCAAAAGACATAAGATGGATTTAGTTGCTTTTTAGGACATTCGCTGGAAGGATAGCAGTATCCTTGATGTCGAAACCTATACACTCTTTTACGGAAGTTGTGAGACACAAATTGAGTGTGGGATTTAGTGTGAGTAAGACTCTAACTGCTGCGCTTTTGTTAGAGACCCCTAGAATAGCTGATTAACAGTGGCCATGGAGATATATAAAACGTCGTTTGTGAATTGCCAGGCACCCACAGAATGCAGCACATCCCAAGTGAAGGATGAATTCATGCGTAATTGGATGCTATCTCCAATAGCAGTTGTGAAGTCCTGCTGGGTGAAATTAATGCTAAAGTGCGAAGAGAAGACGTATTCCATTCAACCACTGGAAGACACAGTTTACATGAACGCGGCAACGACAATGATTTCAGGCTCACAACCTCTGCAACACCGAAAAGGATGTTCATCAACAGCATAAATTTCCAACGCAAGGATATACATAAAGGAATTTTGGTGTCACTAGATGGTAAGACAGTTTATCAGATAGATCACACTGCAAATGACAACAAAGCAAACAAGTGGGTGATGTATGTAAGGATGGGGTGCAGAGTGCGGGAGCGACTACTCCCTAATAAAAAGCTGGGTACTAGTACAGACTACATCCAGAGTTAGAAACAATTTTTAGAAAGTAGTGCGCCTCCATGTAGATGCACTCAAAGATAATACAAAGAATGACGATTTTCAACTCAAGCTCAGCAACCGCTTTGAAATTCTGCAGGAAGAGGATTCACAAAAGAACCCAGAAGAAGTGTGGAAAGAAGTCAAGGATGCAGTAAATGCGGTTGCAAGTGCAGTCATCAAGAAGCGAATCAGGGGCAAGAATATTTGGCTTGGGGATGAATGCGTCAAGGCATTAACCAAGAGCTGGATACGAGATATAGAATTTGAAAAGTTCAAAGAAGCACAGAGAACTACCAAGCAACCACGAGAAGAACAAAGAGTGTGTACGACAAAGAAATGATAGAGAAGACTCAACAAGATTTCTTGAAAAAGAGGTGTAAAAGATGTACAGTAAAGTTAACTTCTTCAAGAACGGGTATCAGAGCCGCCAAAAATTCGTCAAGGTCAATAATGGGACTACCTCGAATTTCAGTCTCCTGCCATTGTAGATTCACATTGAGCACCCAGAAGTTCCGCAACACGACGTGGCATGGGCTCTACTGAAGTAGTGCTGGAGGGACTTGACACAATGGATCCTGCAGGGCTGTCCATAAATCCGTAGGAGTACAAGGGGATGATCTCTGCATGTTGCAAGGTATCCCACATATACTCAATAATGTTAGTGTCTGAGGAGCTTTGTGGCCATCGGAAGAGTTTACACTCAGAACAGCGTTCCTGGAGCCACTCTGTAGTAATTCTAGACGTGTGGGTGTCGCATTGTCCTGTTGGAATTACCCAAGTTCGTCGGAATGCACAATGGACACGAATGGGTGCAGATGTTCAGACAGGATGCTTACGTACGTGTTACCTGTCGGAACCGTATACAGACGAATCAGGAGCCCCAATTTACTACAACTGCACACGCCCCACACCATTACGAGCCTCCACCATCTTGAATAGTCCGCTGCTGAAATGTAGCATCCAGGGATTCATGAGGTTGTCTCCATACCCGTACACGTCCATCAGCGCGATACAATTTGAAACGAGACTCGTCCGACCAGGCGACATCTTTCCAGTCACCAGGAATCCAATCTCGGTGTTGACGGACCCAGGCGGGGCGTAAAGCTTTGTGTCGTGCAGTCATCAAGAGTACACGAGTGGGCCTTCGGTTCCGAAAGCCCATATCGACGATGTTTCGTTGAATGGTTTGCATGCTGTCACTTGTTGATGACCCAGCATTGAAATCTGGAGCAAATTGCGGAAGGGTTGCGCTTCTGTCACGTTGAACGATTCTCTTCAGTCGTCGTTGTTCCCGACCTGCTGGGTCTTTTTCCCGCCACAGCGATGTCGGAGATTTGATGTTTTACCGGACTGCTGATACTCACGGTACATTCGTGAAAAGATCGTACGGGAAAATCCGCACGTCATCGCTACCTCGGAGATGCTGTGTCTCATCGCTCGTGCGCCGATAATAACACCACGTTCAAACTCATTTAAATCTTGATAACCGTCAATTGAAGTAGCAGTAACCGATCTAACAACTGCGCCAGACACTTGTTGTCTTATATAGACGTTGCCGACCGCAGCGTCGTATTCTGCCTGTTTACATGTCTCAATATTTGAATTCGCATGCCTATACCAGTTTCTTTGGCGCTCTAGTGTAGCTTACGCACCACCTGCACTGGAGGATATCATGAATCAGATAATGAAGCTGAAGAAGCGCGAAAGTCCAGGAGAAGGTGGAATCCAGAAAGAAGTCATTCAGTTTGGAGGAGAGAGATTATAACTAATGAAGAGGATCTGAATTTTGGAGGAGATGGTAGAAGACTGGAAGATAGCGGACATCTGGGCTATACAAGAGAAAGGTGATAAAATGGACTGCACAAACTACAGAGGAATCGCTCTCCTGAACGTCTGCTAAAAGATCTTATTCAACTGTATACTAGATAGAACCCAGCCATTTGCAGAAAAAGTGATCGGTGAATGTAAGGGATTTTTAGAAAGGGCCGTTCGACTGTCAGCAACGTTCGTGTGACAGCCCATTGGGAAGATGTGGGATGGCTAGCACTTACATGTGCTCTTCATAGATTTTAAGAAGGCTTACGACAGCACTCACCGGGAGAGCCTGATAAATTGCCTAAACTAGTCAACCTTATTCTAAAGTGTCTCACTGATTCAAAAGGCAAAGTGAACTCGGGAACCAAGTCACTGAGAGCTTCTACATTAACACAGCGGTGAGACAAGTAAATGGTGTGTCGCCGATATTGTTCAACCTAGCGCTTGAAAAGATAATGGAGGATCGTTCCATAATAACGTCGAGGAGAAAGAGGTAGAAGGTGAGAAAACCGCACACGTCGCATTTGCCGACGATGTGGCTCTTTTGTCCTTATCTAAGAAAAAACTGATGCGGATGAGCGACAGCTTGGAGGCGGCGGCGAGCAGAAGCGGTCTCCTTGTGAATCAATCGAAGACCGAGTATCTGGTGATGGGCAGGAATCATGCCTATTCGAGAGACCCACTACAGTCTCTGGTAGATGAAACCCGATCATACAAAAGGGTTCATACAATAATTTTAAATATCTGGGGATAATCTTTACAGGCGATGCATCATGTGAGGCAGGCATAAAGCGAGGATTCAGGCCGCAAATCAGTCTGAGTCAGCTTTCTAAATCTCACAGTCTCTCAAGGAATTTGATTTCTGCTGTACGAGCACTGAGCCAACTTGTATGAGTGCGACACTTGGAGACTTAAATAATCTCATTTTCTGGTGGGAAGTCTTATGGAAGATCTGTTGTCCGATACAAGATGAGATCACTAGAGAATGCAGGATCCAGCAAAATTGTAGGTTGGATGAAATCTACAACAGACCAAACATTGTAGGCCTGGAGAGAAGCATGCGGCTTGCATGGGCAGGACATGTCACCCGGATGGATAAGCATTGATGACTTTTGAAATCCGTTGATTTTACTCTCTGCGGAAGAAGACCACTACGAGGACCAAAGAAAAGATGGAGAGATGGAATCCGTGAGGACTTGCTGCAGATCGGTATGAAGGTCAGAAGGCACGAAACAGAATCAAGTGGACGAGGGGCCTTGTGGCAGTGCACGGTTCTCTAGAACTGATCCCGGGAAACGGAGAAAATTAATGTTAACCACGACTGACTGAAAAATTCCGTAGCCTTCATCATGGTAGTCGAACGTTGGCAGCAGTACAATGGGCTAAACTTTACTATGGGCCGCTGTTGTAGTTCGCTGTATATTGCAGATGTTGGCAACTTCTGTGCCTGTGTGTGGTTGGCGGTAGAGTCAACGACGAACCGCTAGCCAGAAAACACGAATTACTCGCTTATTTCTCTCTATATAGTGGTCTGGCTGGATACTGACGTTTATGATATAAATAATGATACCTTCTTGGCGTTACTGTAGTTAATGTGTACCACTTAAATAATTTTATATTAGAACAGATATTAATGAATAGGTCTCAATTACGAAATATCTGTAGTGGTAACAGGCTAAAACAATTTAATTTGCAGAAAATACATAATTTTACTTGTAATGAAGAACGCACACTAATTATTCGCGTTGTCTAAACAGTCCTTTCTTCAGTTTTTGCTACTGCAGCATATCGGCGATTCTGTTATTGATATATCTAGCAATTTGTATAGTTAAATATTACTAATGATTTATTCTGAAACGTGTGGAGTTTTGTGTTGGCGATGGTCTGCTATGAATTATTCGCAATTTATGGATGGTCCTTCATTAATCTTCTACTTTTGCGGCATCTTCGGGTTTATATTATCGATTTGTATGGTGGTTTGGCGCTTTTCATGTTGAGGCAGTTATTACGTAATCAGTCTAAATCAACGAAATCCTCGTTTTGTGACAGTTTGATAAGGAAGTAGTTTGTATACGATATTGAATTTTTTCCGATGACAGACCAAATACATGCATTACTATTTTTAGTATACGATATTGTTTTCCAGCAAAAATTTTGACAGGTAGTCACACTTTGCCCTGCTAATGCCTTTGTCATAATTGGAACCCAAAATATCTTGGTGTCATCCTGGATCGTACACTATGCTTCAAACAACACCTTCTTAACTTAGCTCAAAAGTTGAGGACTTGAAACAACATCCACCATAAGCTATGCGGAACTACCTGGGGATCTTCAACAACCACCCTGAGATCTTCAGCTCTGGGCTTGGTGTACTCAAGTGCTGAGTATTGTGCACCTGTTTGGACGAACAGTCATCAAACAAGGCTTGTTGACACCCAGCTGAATACGACCATGTGCATAATATCTGGCGCAATCAGATCCACTTCAGTTTATTGGCTTCCACTGTTAACCGGTATAATGCCTCCTGATTTACGCAGATGTACTGCCCTTATGAGAGAATTCCACAAGATCTCCAGGAATTCTAACCTACCCGTGCATAGCGACTTGCCGCTTTTAAGAGACTGAAATCACGCCCTCCAACTTTGTGCGATGCTGCTGACATGGTTGCTAAGGATTTCAAACCTCTTGAAGAATGGAAAGGTCGGTGGGAAGCAGTGACAGATGTGCACATGCATAACATCTTCTCAGGTGCTAAACTTCCAAGTGGATTCGACCTACCACGCAAGACTTGGACTACTCTCAACAGAATCCGTACCGGCCATGGCCAATGCTCAATTTAACTGGAAGAAGCTGCCTGATCAGCCTGTGAGTGCGGGGCTCCATACCAGACTGTTCACCACATTGTCAGTGAATGCAGGATTCGAGCCTATCACGGCGCCAAAGAAGACTTCCTGCTAGCAACTCCAGATGCAGTGCGCTGGATTGAAGGACTGGATATTCAGTTGTAAAGACAAACTTAAGTTTCTTGTGTGTCAATATATACATATGAATATGTAATTTAATTTCATGATATGTCTCTATTAGCCATATGCTAAATAAAATATATATATATATATATATATATAGTAATTTCTGTGGTGAAATATTATTAATGATTTATTCTGAAATGTGGAATGTTGTGTTGATGACAGACTGATATCATGATATCAATTATTTTACGTTTTATGGTCGGTCCTCTATTAATTTTCTAATTTTGATGAATATTTATGTTTCTGTTATCGATGTACATGACAGTTTGACGTTTTTTTATGTTGGAGCTGTCATGGAATCGGTCTACATTAACAGTCTTTTGTTTTGTGACAGCCTGATCGAAGCAATTTCTATACTATAGTGAACTTTTATTACGGAAACAGGCGAATCACATGCGTTGTGTATACAGACTTCCATCAGTTTCTGCATATTGTCTTATCCATCGCTGATACATATAACACTTTATGCGGTGAGATATTATTAATGATTTATTTTGAACAGTGGACAGTTCTGTTCGTGACATACTGCTACGAACTGTTCGCGTTTTATGAACGTCGTTTATTTATGTCCTCGTTTTGCTACATCTTGCTGTTTCTGTACTCTAGATACACCGATGATCCAAATCGTCATGACCACCTGTTTAATAGCTTGTTTGTCCATCTTTGGAACGAAATACGTAACTGATTCTGCGTTTCAGGGATCTGATAGTATGTTGGTAGGTTTTTGTACGTAGCAGCGATGGTGAGGCATGATAAAATCTTTGACCAGAGAGCCTTTTATCGTGGTTAGTCTGCGCTTGACCGCGCGAGTGTTGAGAGTAGTACGCTAGTAGTAGTCGTGCAGAGCAGTATGTCCGTAGTAGCAGCCGAGTGCAGTTGTGTGTGAGGAGTCGGCGAGCGTCGACATGGCATTCTGGTCAAGATGCTGAATGAGGTATATTGTTAATTAAGGTAATCATCAGATAATGTAAAGTTTATTTATTGTAATTAATTTCCAACAAGTCCACCAATAATAATTTTGATTTCAAAGCAATTTTTACAAAAAAAGAATTTATTTAATTGAACTAACGATTTCGTTCCACTTCCCTTAAAGAAAAGTTTCAGTTAAATTTCAAAAAAAAAAAAAAATATATTATTTGCAATGCAGCTCCTCCAAGCCGTGCGCAACAATAAGAGCAGAAATTTGACAAGCAGTTTCACTGAGGTAAGAAATTAATTCTGATTTTTTGCACAGGGCCAAAGACCGATATTTCGGTTTAATTGAATTTTCATTATCGCTGAGATTTTCTTATCACTGAATTGACTTTAATTTTTTTGTGACGACTTATACTTGGGTCAGATTGCGATTCTCACTTTTATTGTCATTAAATTTAATTGCTAGGGAGGTTACGTTTGGCTCCCATTCATTTATTATTTCTGTTTTTTAAAATTTCAGTGGAGAGGTTACACTTAGCGCAATGTCCATTAGCATTCATAAATAATATTGTCACATTCTTTTAAAATTTTTGTGGGGAGGTTACAAGTGGTATTAAATGTCTACGCGTAGGTCATGTAATTCGCATAAACAACTGAGTCGTGTATCGACTCGTGCTACACCTTGTGTTTAGATTGCATTGGTTTTCCTTTTCTTCCCCTGACATGTTTGTTTGATATGTTGTCTGTCATTAAGTGGCTGCTTGGCTGTCTTTTCCCTCTGCTATGGATATCTGCGTTTTTGCTTCCGGGAAACTGCTATGGAGCAAGTGAGATCTTTGACCGGTTGTAACCTCGTGTGGCGGCGCGGAAGTAGGGGCGTTGCCCACAGAGAGTGTGGTGGACACGGGAGGGCAGTGTGGCTCTCCAGCGCGAAGCAGGCGTGGTCGGTTGTACCGAGTCGCCATGTGATGTATGTCGGTTGTGTTTAACGAGAGGGTCGAGTTGACGGAAGAGCTCCCCGCGTGTTGGTTGTATACTGAATCGCCCCACGCGTAGTTGCTGTTCATTTCGCCTTGGTGGGACGTTAACAAGCTTCTTTAAATCCTCCGTTTCAACACTGGAGTGTAAAAGGAGACACCTAATGTGGTGTCACCGCCAGACACCACACTTGCTAGGTGGTAGCCTTTTAAATCGGCCGCGGTCCGCTAGTATACGACGGACCCGCGTGTCGCCACTGTCAGTAATTGCAGACCGAGCGCCGCCACACGGCAGGTCTAGAGAGACTTACTAGCACTCGCCCCAGTTGTACAGCCGACTTTGCAAGGAAAGGTTCACTGACAACTACGCTCTCATTTGCCGAGACGATAGTTAGCATAGCCTTCAGCTACATTTGCTACGACCTAGCAAGGCGCCGTATTCAATTGATATTTATTATATGAAGCATGTATCATCAAGAGCGATGTTATACAATTATGGATTAAAGTTAAGTATTCCAGAAGCTACGTACTTTTCTTTATAGCATTCATTACGTATCCTGTTTCAGACCTCACGCCAGCCTGCGTGAGTTTAAGCGCGTGCCTTTTGGCTTCCTCTCATTGTGTCTAGGCTGTCTTGTCTAGACACAACACCTAACATGAAGGAGCGCTTACTACCCGTCAACGTTGCAGAGAAGACGTGAACTCCGATGACAGGGCGTGTTGTCGCGTGACCGTGGCATGTTGCGTACGCTGGCGACGCGTGCGCGGTCGGATGTGTGGATCCTTGCCATCGGAGGTCGTGTACTGTATGTTCGAGCATAATTGCAAGTTAAGTTCGTGGAAGGTTTAATCATTAAGTAATAATTTTTGTAACCAGCGTCTCTTCTGCCTTGTGGCCTCCGGCGACCGGATTTCCTGTCCCTGGCACCGGGGTAATTGAAGACAGTGATCTTTCCTCCTCTTCTCATTACTGTCCGATGGTAGGTATAGCTTTGGCAGTTTGTTTCGCTATTCTGTCGTGGGTTATGAGTAAATTCAAGCTTCTTGTTGGTTGATCATGTGGTCGCTCATTCAGGACTGTGTGGTGTAATGTTTCCTTGCACGAGGTTAGCTCTAATTCTGTCAGCAAGTTAAGCCATCTTATAACAAGTTTTCGCTGGCTAAACGTCGGTGCAGTGACCAGCCTGAGAGTGGCATTTGTGTTTACGGGCGTATTTAAATTGGTCAGTATTGTGTCTAGCCTGAGGATCCCTGAGTGGGTGATTTGTGGCCGTCTTACACGGGTCCGTCATATCATGTTCTAATGATATTCCAGGACTCTTTTGTTTCAAATTTTTTTAAGTTCCTCCAAGTTTGTAAATTCCTTTTATTGCCATTAATCGTGTGTTTGCTGAGACCTGTTTAATTTTTTTAATGGCGGTGTTGGTAGCTTCACTATCTCACCGTACCTTATTAACAAAGTTCTGTATTTACTTTAGTAGCTTGTTTACTAATGTTCTTTAAATTTTTTTAAATTGTTATATTGCTATAAATTACTTTGATTGGCGTTAGCGGCGTGTTTTAAAAGGTTGTTTATTGCCGTACTGCTAGCTTCTGTGTTTTTTTAATTTTTTTAAATTGTTGTATTGCTATAAATTACTTGATTGCCGTTAGCGGCGTGTTTAAAAGGCTGTTTATTGCCGCACTGCTAGTTTCTGTAAGATACGAATAAAACGTTTGTGAAAATCTCAACTCGACAGTAAACTACTAGAAATTTGGCCCCGTTTCCCAACTTGTGGTGTGACTTGTAGTAACCGTAACCACTGTGTCAATAACGGGCCACTGATTTGCGTACCCAGATGGATTGTATAGGATTTATATCATGCAAATTTGGTGCCGAGGCAACAACGTGAGTTCTCTATAATGCTCCTCAAAGAACTGTGGTACGATTGTGGCTCAGAGACACGGACAACTATATTGCTGAAAGATGACATCGCTGACGGGGAAGATAAAAAGCATGAAAGGATGCAGGTGGTTAGCAGTTGTCAGTGTGTCTTTGATTACTGCCACATGTCCCATGAAAGCGCAGGAGAATGTCTCCCATAGAATAATATTGTTCCAACCAATCTGTGTCCGTGGTGTACTGCACGTTTCGAGCCGCCGTTGACCTCAATGACGGCGTTAGTGGAAACGACCACCGCCCTAGTGCAGCAAAAATGCGATTCATCTGAAGAGCCGACACGTTTCCATGACGGTCGAATCCCGTCGGTCCCGTGTCCACTGCAGCCGTAACTAACGATGTCTTTTGGTCAACATCTGAACACGTAGCGGATGGTGGTCTGCTGCGGAGCTCCATGTTCAACAATGTACGCTGAGCGTGCGCTCCGGCTGCATTTAGTGCACTTGTCGTCATGAAAGAAGACTGCCGCTTGGGTTGTGAGGCCATCATCGGCTGCTTTCGGCGGCTGGCTGATATGGTGAAGGCAACTAGAAACGCACGCGGGGTGCAGGCTAAACTGTCTATTTGTATAGCATCGTACCCAGGGTTGATCGCGGTCCTTTGGTTTGGAGCAGAGTGGAAGGTCTGAACCAGAGGCTCAGACGACTCTGCGATGGTATCGGATGCGAATTTCTCGACCTCCGCTGTCGAGTGTAGAGTAGTAGGGTTCCCCTTAATAGGTCAGGCGTGCACTACACGCAGGAAGCGGTCACTAGGGTACCGGAGTACGTGCGGCGTGCACACGGGGATTTTTTAGGCTAGAGAGCCCCTCCCTTGGAATCAAAGACAATTTGCTTGTTAAATCAGCTACGGTGACCTCAGAGAATCTTGGTCCTCGCAGATCAGAGATAGAAAAGATTAATATGATTTTAGTAAACTGCAGGAGCATCCAAGGAAAGGTCCCAGAATTAGTAACACTTACTGAAGGTTGTAATGCACAGATAGCATTGGGAATAATGTACAGATAGCATTGGGAACAGAAAGCTGGGTGAAACCAGACGTCAATGACAACGAAATCCTAAGTTCATTGGAATAGTTTAATCGCAATGGTGGTGGCGTGTTTATTGCAGTCAAAAATTCAATAAAATCTAGAGAGGTTATCAGGGATTGCGAATGTGAATTAATCTGGGTAAAATTGAGTATCAAAGAACGGTTAAAAATGATGATCGGATTCTTTTACAGACTATCTGGGTCTATGTAAGTCTGCAGGCTTTCGTGGCCTTTGTCACTGAAGTTAAAATCTTCTGGGTTATTAGGCCGCGTCATGTTTCTTCTGAAATGATCGACGTTTCGACCCCTCTGCTGGGATCTTCCTCAGGATCTTCTGGTGTCCACTACTGCTAGAACAGCAGTAGCAGTAGTGGACACCAGAATATCCTGAGGAAGATTCCAGCAGAGGGGTCGAAATGTCGATCATTTCAGAAGAAACATGACGCGGCCTAATAACCCAGAAGATTTTAACTTTATCTGGGTCTAGATCCATAGGTGTAGAGCGCTTCAGACAGAACTTGCAGAATATCATTAGTAATTTTCATGATCATGCCATTGTAACAGCAGATGACTTCAACTTGGCAGCTATAAATTGGGAGTGTTATGCGATCAAAACTGGTGCCATAGACAGGGATTCGTGTGGCATTGTTCTGGATGTCGTGTCCGAAAATTATCTTGAGCTGATAGAGAACCAACTAGTAAGGGTAACGTCTTAGGCCTCCTGGCAACAAACAGACTTGAACTTATCGACTCAGTTAACGTAGAGGAAGGTATCAGTGATCATAAGGCTGTGACGGCATCTATGGTTCAAATGGCTCTGAGCACTATGGGACTTAACTTCTAAGGTCATCAGTCCCCTTGAACTTAGAACAACCTAACTGACCTATCACACACAGCCATGCCCGAGGCAGGATTCGAACCTGCGACCGTAGCGGTCGCGCGGTTCCAGACTGTAGCGCCTAGAACCGCTCTGCCCCCCCGGCCGGCCGGCATCTACGACGACTGGTCCTACAAGGAATGTTAAGAAAGGTATGAAGATATATTTGCTCAGCAAGGGTGACAGGATACAAATTTCAGAATATCTCAGCAGTGAGCGTAAAATATTCGCTGATGAGGACGAAGATGTGGAGAACAAATGAAAAAATTCAAAGGTAGGGTTTTAAGGGATGCGAAAGATCCACCATGGTTTAACAGCCGTGTTAGAAAAGCGCTACGTGAACAAAGAGCACTTCATCTCAGTTCAAGAGAAGTAAAAACCTAGCTGACAAACAAAAGCTGAACAAAGAGAAAATGAGCTTAAGGAGAGCAATGAGAGAAGCGTTCAATGATTTTGAAAGTAAGACGTTGTCAACCCACCTGATTAAAAACTCTAAGAGATTTTGGTCGTATGTAAAATCAGGAAGTGGATCAAAATCATCTGTTCATTCTCTCAGCGACCACACTGGCACCAAAACGGAAGACAACAGAGAGAAGGCCGAAATACTGAATTCGATCTTCTGAAAGTGTTTCACCGCCGAAAATCGCAACACTGTCCCTCCGTTCAACCGTTGTACGAACCTCGAAATGGCAGATATTGAGATAACCGATAGCGGATTTGAAAAGCAGCTACAATCCCTTAGTAGTGGAAAGGCTTCGGGACCGGATGAGATACCTATAAGATTCTATTAAGATTATTCGAAAGAACTTGCTCCCCTCCTAGCAGTAATTTATCGTAGATCACTTAAGCAACGAAAGGTACGTAAGGACTGGAAAAAAGGGCAGGTCATTTCCGTTTATAAGAAAGGCCGTAAGACAGATCCACACAGTTAAAGACATATCGTTGACTTCAATCTGTTTTAGAACTATGGAACATGTTTTATGCTCAAGAATTATGACGTTTTTGGAAAATGAACATTTCCTCCATAAAAACCAATATGGATTCCACAAACAGAGATCCTGCGAAACTTAGCCCGCTCCGTTCCTCCATGAGATCCACAGCTCAGTAGACAACGGCGCTCAGGTAGATGCCGTGTTCCTTGATTACAGTAAGGCATTTGGCAGTCCCGCACTGCCGTTTTATGCAAAAAATGAGAGCTAACGGAGTGTCGGAGCAGACTTGCGATTGGATTCAAGACGATCTTGCAGATGAAACTCAACACGTCGCCCTTAACGGAACAAAATCGACAGATATAAAGTTAATATGCGGAGTACCACAAGGAAGTGTGATAGAACCGTTTCTGTTTACAATATATATAAATGATCTAGTAGAAAGCGTCGGACGCTCCTTAAGGCTCTTCGCAGATGATGCTGTTGTCTGTACCAAAGTAGCAACGCCAGAAGATAGTAAGACTTTGCAGAACGACCTGCATGTAACATATTGCGCGCACATAGGAAAAGATATCCACTACTGTACAACTACATTATTGATGGCAAACAGCTGGAGACAGCATCTGCCGTAAAATATCTAGGCGTAACTAGCCAGAGCCACCTTAAGGGGTTTAAGTAGTTCTAAGTTCTAGGGGACTGATGACAATAGATGTTAAGTCCCACAGTGCTCAGAGCCATTTGAACCACCTTAAGTGGAATGACCACACAAAACAGATAATGGGAAAAGCAGATACCAGACTCAGATTCATCGGAAGAATCTTAAGAACAGTAACTCACCCACGATAGAAGTGGCTTGTAAGGCTCTTGTTCGTCCGGTGCTTGAGTATTGCTCATCTATCTGGGATCCCTATCAGGTAGGACTGACAGTGGAGAAGATCGTCACGGGATCGTTTAGCTGGCGAGAGAGCGTTACGGAGATGCTAAACAAACTCCACTGGCAGACGTTACAAGAGAGACGTTGTGCACCACGGTAAGATTTACTACTGAAATTTCGGGGCAGCACTTTTCAGGAGGAGTCAGGCAACATATTACTTCCCCCCCACATACATCTCGCGTATTGACCACAAGGAGAAAATTCGAGAAGTTAGAGCCAATACAGAGGCTTACCGACAATCATTCTCACCAACGCAGTATTAGCGAGTGGAACATGGTTGGAGGGATCAGATAGTGGTATCGAAGGTACCCTCCGCCACTCACTATTAGATGGCTTCGACCACCTTCGTCGTTTTCGAGATGTCCGTTGACAGACTCTGAGTAATAACAGTCTGCTCTTTGTCAAAGTCGCTTATCTCAATGGATTCTCCCATTTGAAGCCCATATGTTCGGTAGGGTGATCCCCTGTCCGTGTCTGCTCCGCATATTTTTGTTACCGCGTCACGTGCCCACAACGCCAACGGGCGGCATCCAGCGTCGCGGTGGGCACTGGTCATAATGTTTTGGCTGATCAATATATATGTCTGCTTGGCCCTTTATGTGTTGAAGAAGCTATTACGAGATCTGTCTAAATTACAGAAATTTTTGTTTTGTGACAGTCTGGTCTGAAGTAATTTTGTATAAAATTCACAGTTTTGGTATTGATGACAGGCTCTCATGAATGATTCGCATTGAGTGGATAGCCATTTGTTTACTTTCTGCTTCTGCAGATCCTGGCGTTTCTGTTACTACCTTCAGCGTAGCCCGACGTCTAGGTTAGATTGGAAGGCGATAATCTGGCTGAGACTTGGCAAATCCCAGGCATGTTAAAGCAAAAAAGCTGGTTTTGGTTACACTAATCTGTAGTGTAGCTCGAGATCAATGTTAGATTGTAAGGCAACAGTCTAATTGTGAGTTGGCGAAGCCTACGATTGTGCAATCAAAAGAACCTATTGCAGTGACACGCTGATCTGGAGGATAACCCTAAGATAGTTTAAATTGGAAGCGGGAATACTCAATGATGTCTCTCAACAATTTCCGCATTTTTGTCGACTGAGTAGGAGAGAGAAAAAACTCTGTTGCATTACATATTGGTTCAAAAATGGTTCAAATGGCTCTGAGCACTATGGGACTTAACATCTATGGTCATCAGTCCGCTAGAACTTAGAACTACTTAAACCTAACTAACCTAAGGACAGCACACAACACCCAGCCATCACGAGGCAGAGAAAATCCCTGACCCCGCCGGGAATCGAACCCGAGAACCCGGGCGTGGGAAGCGAGAACGCAACCGCACGACCACGAGATGCGGGCTATTACATATTGAACGGCCCTCGTAACAGCATTACAATACACCCTGTAATACCTTAAAAGAGTATGTTACGCATTTGTTTTGTGGAAAATAACATTACTGAAAAAGACAGGCCAGACTGTAGTCCCGACCTGAACGCAATGGAATACCTTTTGGCTGAAAGAACGTCGATGTCACTGGAGACCCTATCGTACAACATCGCTGCCTTCTCTGGTTTCGATTCTAAGGTACAATGAGCTGCCATTCCTCCAAAGCCAATGAGACATCTCATTGAAAGTGTGCTCAGCAGAGTTCAAGTCGACATAAAGGCGAAGGGTGGACATACCTCACATTAATGTCCACTAACAGGTGCCAGACTATTTTTATTCAGATAGTAGTTTCGGGGCAATACGGTATCTGCCGTAGTGCACATTTTACACTGAAGTGCCAAAGAAACAGGTATAGGTATGCATAGTCAAATAAAGAGATACGTAAACAGGAGAATGCGGCGCTGCGGTCGGTAACGCCTATACAGGGTGTTACAAAAAGTTACGGCCAAACTTTCAGGAAACATTCCTCACACACAAAGAAAGAAAATATGTTATGTGGACATGTGTCCGGGAAAGCTTACTTTCCATGTTAGAGCTCATTTTATTACTTCTCTTCAAATCACATTAATCATGGAATGGAAACACACAGCAACAGAACTACCAGCGTGACTTCAAACACTTTGTTACAGGAAATGTTAAAAATGTCCTCCGTTAGCGAGGATACATGCATCCACCCTCCGTCGCATGGAATCCCTGATGCGCTGATGCAGCCCTGGAGAATGGCGCATTGTATCACAGCCGTCCACAATACGAGCACGAAGAGTCTCTACATTTGGTACCGGGGTTGCGTAGACAAGAGCTTTCCAACGCCCCCATAAATGAAAGTTGAGAGGGTTGAGGACAGGAGAGCGTGGAGGCCATGGAATTGGTCTGCCTCTACCAATCCATCGGTCACCGAATCTGTTGTTGAGAAGCATACGAACACTTCGACTGAAACGTGCAGGAGCTCCATCGTGCATGAACCACATGTTGTGTCGTACTTGTAAAGGCACATGTTCTAGCAGCACAGGTACAGTATCCCGTATGAATTCATGAAAACGTGCTCCATTGAGCGTAGGTGGAAGAAACTAAAATGAGCTCTAACATGGAAATTAAGCGTTTCCGGACATATGTCCACATAACATCTTTTCTTTATTTGTGTGTGAGGAATGTATCCTGAAAGTTTGGCCGTACCTTTTTGTAACACCCTGTATCAGACAACAAGCGTTTGGCGGAGTTGTCAGGTCGGTTACTGCTGCTACAATTACTACAGTGGCAGTTTGAACGTGATAAGTAGGCTCATGAGCGATGGCGCACAGCATCTCCGAGGCAGTGATGAAGTGGGGATTTTCCCGTACGACCATTTCACGAGTGTGCCGTGAATATCAGGAATTCGGTAAAACATCCAATCGCCGACATCGCAGAGGTCGGAAAAAGACCTGCAAGAACGGGACCAACGACAACTAAAATGAATCGTTCAACGTGACAGAAGTGCAATCCTCCCTCAAACCGTTGCAGATTTCAATGCTGAGCCATCAACAAATGTCAGCGTGCGAACCATTCACCGAAACATCCTCGATATTGGCTTTCGGAGCCGAGGACCGACTCGTGTACCCTTGATGACTGCACGACACAAAGCTCTACGCCGCGCGTAAGCCCGTCAACACCGACGTTGAACTGTCGATGACTGGAAAAATGTTGCCTGGTCGGAGTAGTCTCGTTTGGTACACAAAACAGGTCCGAAAGCTGTTGCAGAGGCAACGGGAAGAGCATGTGAAGTTCAGAAGAACGCGAAATTCCGAAGATTGGCTAAAATTTACAGACGCGCGAAATTTGGGACGGACTTCAATGCGAGATGCCCTTAATAGGTTCCACAACGAAACATTGTCTCGAAATTTGGTAGAAAATCCGAAGAAATTCTGGTCGTATGTAAAGTACACAAGCGGCAAGACGCAGTCAATACCTTCGCTGCGCAGTGCCGATGGTACTGTTACCGACGACTGTGCCGCTAAAGCGGAGTTATTGAACGCAGTTTTCCGAAATTCCTTCACCAGGGCAGACGAATGGAATATTCCAGAATTTGAAACACGAACAGCTGCTAGCATGAGTTTCTTAGAAGTAGATACCTTAGGGGTTGCGAAGCAACTCAAATCGCTTGATACGGGCAAGTCTGCAGGTCCAGATTGCATACCGATTAGGTTCCTTTCAGATTACGCTGATACAATAGCTCCCTACTTAGCAGTCATATACAACCGCTCGCTCACCGATAGATCTGTACCTACAGATTGGAAAATTGCGCAAGTCGCACCAGTGTATAAGAAGGGTAGTAGGAGTAATCCATCGAACTACAGACCTGTATCATTGACGTCGGTTTGCAGTAGGGTTTTGGAGCATATACTGTATTCAAACATTATGAATCACCACGAAGGGAACGATCTATTGATACGTAATCAGCATGGTTTCAGAAAACATCGCTCTTGTGCAACGCAGCTAGCTCTTTATTCGCACGAACTAATGGCCACTATCGACAGGGGATCTCAGGTTGATTCCGTATTTCTGGATTTCCGGAAAGCTTTTGACACCGTTCCTCACAAGCGACTTCTAATCAAGCTGCGGGCCTATGGGGTATCGTCTCAGTTGTGCGACTGGATTCGTGATTTCCTGTGAGGAAGGTCGCAGTTCATAGTAATAGACGGCAAATCATCGAGTAAAACTGAAGTGATATCAGGTGTTCCCCAGGGAAGCGTCCTGGGACCTCTGCTGTTCCTGATCTATGGTAAATGACCTGGGTGACAATCTGAGCAGTTCTCTTAGGTTGTTTGCAGATGATGCTGTAATTTACCGTCTAGTAAGGTCATCCAAAGACCAATATCAGTTGTAAAGCGATTTAGAAAAGATTGCTGTATGGTGTGGCAGGTGGCAGTTGACGCTAAATAACGAAAAGTGTGAGGTGATCCACATGAGTTCCAAAAGAAATCCGTTGGAATTCGATTACTCGGTAAATAGTACAATTCTCAAGGCTGCCAATTCAAGTAAGTACCTGGGTGTTAAAATTACGAACAACTTCAGTTGGAAAGACCACATAGATAATATTGTGGGAAAGGCGAGCCAAAGGTTGCGTTTCATTGGCAGGACACTTAGAAGATGCAACAAGTCCACTAAAGAGACAGCTTACACTAGTTCGTCCTCTGTTAGAATATTGCTGCGCGGTGTGGGATCCTTACCAGGTGGGATTGACGGAGGACATCGAAAGGGTGCAAAAAAGGGGATAGCTCCTTTTGTATTATCACGTAATTGGGGAGAGAGTGTGGCAGATATGATACGCGAGTTGGGATGGAAGTCATTAAAGCAAAGACGTTTTTCGTCGCGGCGAGATCTATTTACGAAATTTCAGTCACAAACTTTCCCTTCCGAATGCGAAAATATTTTGTTGAGCCCAACCTACATAGGTAGGAATGATTATCAAAATAAAATAAGAGAAATCAAAGCTCGAACAGAAAGGTTTTAGGTGTTCGTGTTTCCCGCGCGCTGTTCGGGAGTGGAATGGTAGAGAGATAGTATGATTGTGGTTCGATGAACCCTCTGCCAAGCACTTAAATGCGAATTGTAGAGTAGTGATGTAGATGTAGATGTATCGAGCAGATGGACGTTTACGGATATGGACACAATCTCGTGAATCCATGGCCCTGAATGTCAGCAGGGAACTGTTCAAGCTGGTGAAGGGTCTGTAATGACGTGGACGTGTGCAATTGGAGTGATATGGGACCCCTGTTACATCTAGATACGACTCTGACAGGTGACGCGTACGTAAGCATCCTGACTGTTCATCTGCATCCATTCATGTCCAGGAACACTCTTCTGAGTTTAAGCATTTCCCAGATATGAACATTATTGACGACATCTGGGATGCTTTGCAACATGCTATTCAGGAGAGAGATCTCCATCCCCTTACGGATGCATGGCCAGCCATTCGGTATTCATGGTGTCAATTCCCTCTAGCAGTACTTCAGACATTAGTCGAGTCCACGCGACGTCGTGATGCGGCACTTCTGCGTGCTCGCAGGAGCCCTACACGATATTAGGAAGGTGTACCAGTTTCCTTGGATCTTCATTGTATTACCTATACAGCTGTTGTCCCAGTATTAACGGAACGTTACGATTGGGGGGGGGGGGGGGGGGGGGGGGGGAAGCGCGTCGTCCTCGGGGTCGGAACGCGGCTTGCAGATCACGTGTCGGTGGGCGGTGGGCGTGGCTTACCTGTTGGCTGCCAGGGGCTCTCAGCGGACGTGCGTGCTCAGCCGGCGCGCCGCCCAGCCCGTATTTTTGCGTGACAGGCCGACCGCTGCCGGGATAACACGCTAGCGCCGTACTCTATCATCCAGTTCCGTTCCAGAGTGGCTTCATTTCTGTAGAGAGCTTTTTTTTGTTGAAGATCTACATCTATTTTCTCTGAATTGTTACAGTACGTTATATGAAAGCCTTTTTTACACCATTAAAAGGTGTTTCAGAAAGATTCACCCGATTTAAGAAGACTATATCTTCTAAATCAGTGTAATTACTCCGTGAGCCGTGGAAACTAAACGGTTCGATTGTGTTTCGGTCTCGAAACTAAATTATGTTTAAAAAATTGTTACTACTACGTACCACTATTCCGTAAAACTGTCATACTGATTCCATAGGCTACCAATAATTACAATGGCGTGCAGAAACGTAATGCCTCCTAACTTTTATGTGAAAACTCTTACAGCTTTTTAAATAAAACAATCATTATTAGCATTCTGCACTATTATTCTTCATGTCTACATATTTCTTTCTTAACATAGTCAACCTGGTGACGAACGCATTTCTCCCGACGAGAGACTAGTTTGTTGATACCGTCACTGTAGAATGTTTGACATTGTTGACGGAGCCACAACTTCACCTCGTTTCCGTCGCTTAATACCAGCAAAGTGAAGCCAACTTCAAATTTTGCACTCTTTAAATTATGGAGACAGAAGAAACTTGGATGGGGCTAAGTCGGGACTTTGTGGGGGATGATCGACGTCAGCGAACCCAAGGCGTCGGATTGTTGCAGATTTCGCAGCGCTCATGTGTGGTGTGGCATTGACATGGTGAAGGAGAAGGTGCTCCATATGTGGACTAACTGTTCGAATTCGAAACTCTATTACAGCGCGGTATTTTCGCTCACCGACGCAGTTACGTTACACACAGCCACCTTACTACCGACATTTCGAAGCCCTGTAGCAGCAGAGGGATCCAAATACGTAGATAAGGTGAATAAAGCTGTAGAATATTAATTAAGATTACTTTATGTGAAAAGCTTTATAAGAGCTTTCACATAAGAAATTCGGAGGCATTAAGTTTCAGCACGGCTTCGTGCACTCTTTTTCAGATATGAGCATTAACGTGTGCCATATTGTGGTTGAGGTTACATCTTGTGAAAGGCATGTATCAACATCCTCCTCACATTCTCCACCCTTCTAAAACGTACTTCGGACTTTGTACCATGTATATACGCCAGTAAAATTGAGAAATACACGTCATGTATACTTAACTATCTCATCAGAATGAACTTTTCACTTTGCACTGGAGTGTGCGCTGTTATGGAACTTACTGGCAGATTAAAACTCTGTGCCGGACTGTGTCTGCAAACATCCCCCTGGCTACAGCTAAGACATAACTAAGCAATATCATTTCTTCCAAGAGTGCTAGTTCCACAAAGTTCGGAGGGGAACTTCTGTGAAGTGCTTGAAATTTTTCTGGCGAATCGAATATTCCATAATTTTTCGAGAGTGAATCCAGGATATTATTAACTCTTGTACCGATATTTCGGCTGATAGCTTTTCAGCCATTCTCAAGGTGAGTCTCTCGCAAGATTTTAAAGCACCTTGTCCTGGTTAAACAGGTTGTCTGCAATGTCTATTTTCACAGCTTTTACGAAAGGCGGACATATATGAAATTACTTATGAGTGTGGTAAATGGTACATAGGGCAAATATCGCACGATAAAATAACATTGCATTCAACAGCAGCGATACAACAGCCCAACAAATCTGCAGTGACTGAACATCGTATTTCCACTGGCCATTCCATAGATTACGCAGTTAACATACCGGCCACAGCCTCATCCTACTGGGATTCATTGGTCAAGGAAGCTTTGGATGTACAAGCAGCAGACAACTTATTCAACCGAAACGGTGGTTTCCGGCTCGACAGATCATGAAAATCCTCCATTTCATGTCTGCGCTCTGAAAGGAAATATTGTTCTAGGCCTTCACTGCCCGGCATTCCAATATATACCATCCATAACAATTAACCAAACACTTCGTAAGCACTCTGCATTCGCTGTCTCTGCACTTACTTTGTTTTATTCATAGAGGCCTAAAGTTTTATCTGTGACATTACCAACAGTGTAATCTTTGGCGCATGCGCTTTTCCTCCACAGAGTAAAGTGCTTTAAACGTGCAAATAGTTTGTCAGCCTAAATATCGGTAGTCTGCAAGAATTAATAATACTCTCGATGCACTCCCGAAAAATGATGGAATAAATTTCTGTGAAGTTTTTAAGGTGGGCGATGAGGTACTGGCGGAAGTAAAGCTGGGACAACTGGTCGTGAGTCGTGCTCGAGAAGCTCAGTCGGTTCGGGCAGAAGACGACCCCCATAGTGGACCTCGACACGAGGCGAAATGCTTATCGACTTGGTACCAATGAACACTGTCCACAGATGGGGAGTGAGCATTGAATGGCGAATGTTTCTGTCATTATTTTCATTTCCTTTGAGCACGTTTTCGTTGTTTAAGCAATACAACTATAAGAATTTCCGTTCTCTTATTTGTTATTAGATGTTTTTAGTTTCTTCGTATGTTGGGAGGTGGAAGCACGCAGTAGATGAAAAATTATTTTATGTCAAAAAAAGTGGTAATCGTCGCGCAATGTAGCCACGAAGTCATGAGAAAAGAAAAAAGAAAAAAAGAGGTACAGAAAAAAACGGCGCATAGTTTTAATCTGCCACACGAATATGCCTTCTTGAGGTTCTAGTTAGTTCCCGTAATGTACCGGAAAGTGCTTCATTATTAATTGCTTCATTATTCACTTCGCAACAGATAAAGGAACTAATTGACAGTACAAGATATATAATGCCTACTACGTTGCTATAAGACCTACATAGTTTTTATTATTATTATTTATCTGTTATTATTGAGAATGAGCCCATTAGGACTACGTAGAGTACTTATAGGTGGGCATTTGCCATCGCTTGTGCCCATATTACCTCCAATCCTTACCTGTGGGCTTGCTTTCTCTCTTCAGACCCTGTTTTCCCAGTTTTCTTCATTGTTTTTTCGTCGCCATTTGTGAATTTTGGATAAGAATATACCGCGGTTTTTGACATATTCTGACGTAATTCCTGCCAATTTGAGATTCCGCCAATCCATTTTACTGTGTCCGTTTTGCCTTTATTCCTGTATTCGACTATTTATTTCGTAACTCTGCCTGTTCTTTTTTTAATGGGCCCATAGGACTTTAAAATGCGTTTTTTGATGTCACTACGGATATTTGTGTTTTGTTTGATTTGCTCATTGCCTCTGAGTCGGTATTTTTCGTCCAAAAGTTTCGGGCTTAGAATTTTTCTTAATGACATTATTATTTGATTTTATTATTAGTGTTATTATTAGAAGAAGAAGAAAAAGAAGAAATTGGCCAAAACCAAACCCCCACTTTATTTTTATTTTTTAAAAAATAGTAAAACATTAAGTTTTATAAGCATGTAATATTTGCTTTGTAATATTACGCACAATTTACATTTTACTCTTAGAAAATACACTGGTGTACAAAACCTAAGGACAAAAGTAACTTTCGTATAATGTGTCACTGCCAAGTAATGCAGCTCGTTGGAACTTGGACCACATTGAAACAACTGCTACAGTATAGGACAGAAGGTAACTAAAAGAAAACATGCAGACGGACAGCAATGACACTTCCATTCGAAGGCAATAGTTACAGTGAAGTCAGCGCAATTTATAACGGGTCCCTGGACATTACAAAAGGCAGCATCCGGTTCTTAATAGGGTGTGTGGCCAGCATAGATGCAATGGATGCTCGGCAACGTACTCACATGTTGACCATAAGGTTGCTAAGAAGTTCTTGTTGTAGAGCGATCCATTCCTCTACCAGCGCAGTTGACTGCTGCTGGATGGTCTTTGGTGCACGTGGATGTGCTGCAATATGTCTCCCCAAAGCGTCATACACACACTCTATTGGATGGTTAGGTTAGGTTAGGTTAAGTTAGGTGTAGGGGAAATGGGTAGGCCATTCAATTCGCTGAAGATCCTCTCGTAGCAAGCTCCTCCAGCCTCACTGTCTGATGCCCTCGCACACTGGCATCCATGAAAATGAATTCAGGGCCAAATGCGCCCATAAAAAGGCGCCCATGGATTAGGAGTATAGTGTTACGAGAAAGTTGATTGATGACTGTACCGTGTTCAAAGGTTTGAAGCTCAGTCGGATGCGACATTATGCCTCCCCACACCGTAACACCTGGACCACCAAAACTACTATTTTCATCAGTATTTCTGTGTGCATTAGATGTTCCTGCCTCTTGGCATACGAAAGCAAGTATTGCGCACAGTCAGATAGTCGAATATGATTGTTTTCGTGGTCCATGTGTTATTGTGTGGAGAGGCATGAAGTTCCATGGTCGTACTGACAGTAGGGGGACAAGGGGAGCATCAGTCCATTTTGTTAGTGCGAGTTGCCTACATCAGAGGCAGGTATGTATTCAGGGGCATACCCTCACTAACAAAATGGACTGATGCTCCCCTTGTCGCCGTACTACTGACCTCTAAAAGTTTGAATATGGTATACTCAATGGTCTGTTATTGTGACACTGTATTCATCTAGCATGTGCGTCTTTTCAAGGGTGTCTTCCGCCCTGATTTCTTTCTTATGAACGACAATGCGCCACTGCATCGAATTGTGTAAGGGGAGAAGCTTGAAGAGCCATAAGTCTAACCTGGCCAAAGGGGCCACGACAGTACATGGTACCAAAAGGTGAAAATGCGATTTTTCAGGGGGTTATGTCTCGAGTTCGATTGATCACAGAGATAAGGGGTCAACTACACAGCTGGAAAAAAATTCGTACACCCTTTAAAAGGTTACCAATTCACTCAAGAGTTATTATTGTAATAGTTCATATTGAGTACATGAAATGATTACATTTACAGAACAGTTGCAAAAGTGGTTCTGCGGTAGCAGGTATCGATCCATGCTGAAACACGCATATTGGTATGTGATATAGTCTCCACGGCCTAAATTTTGATAAATAATCAGCATTGGCGGCTGAAGACTTCCAGCATAAGAAGTCAGCCTAATTCTGCCAACAGCCTTGTCAAAGAGGGCGGAGGAGCGGATAGAGGTTCAGGGCACTCTCTTGTCCTAGGGGTGGGAAATTGCCCCTAAAGGCGGAAGAATCAGCAATGATCAACGACATGAGGACGCAGAAGGCAGTGGAAACCACTGCATTAAAGACACGTAACGTGTATCCACAGCACATGTGGCCTGTAATTGAAGAAGTGTCATGATGATCTCTCCAATGGCAAAAGATTCCGGAATAGTCCCCCATTCGGATTTCCGGGAGGGGACTGCCAAGGGGGAGGTTACAATGAGAAAAAGATTGAATAATCAACGAAAGGATAACGTTCTACGAGTCGGGGCGTGGAATGTCAGAAGCTTGAACGTGGTAGGGAAACCAGAAAATCTGAAAAGGGAAATGCAAAGGCTCAATCTAGATATAGTAGGGATCAATGAAGTGAAGTGGAAGGAAGACAAGGATTTCTGGTCAGATGGGTATCGGGTAATATCAACAGCAGCAGCAAATGGTATAAGAGGTGTAGGATTCGTTATGAATAGGAAGGTAGGGCAGAGGGTGTGTTACTGTGAACAGTTCAGTGACCGGGTTGTTCTAATCAGAATCGACAGCAGACCAACACCGACAACGATAGTTCAGGTATACATGCCGACGTCGCAAGCTGAAGATGAACAGATAGAGAAAGTGTATGAGGATATTGAAAGGGTAATGGAGTATGTAAAGGGGGACGAAAATCTAATAGTCATGGGCGACTGGAATGCAGTTGTAGGGGAAGGAGTAGAAGAAAAGGTTACAGCAGAATATGGGCTGGGGACAAGGAATGAAAGAGGAGAAAGGCTAATTGAGTTCGGTAACAAGTTTCAGCTAGTAATAGCGAATACACTGTTCAAGAATCACAAGAGGAGGAGGTATACTTGGAAAAGGCCGGGAGATACGGGAAGATTTCAATTAGATTACATCATGGTCAGACAGAGATTCCGAAATCAGATACTGGATTGTAAGGCGTACCCAGGAGCAGATATAGACTCAAATCACAATATAGTAGTGATGAAGAGTAGGCTGAAGTTCAAGACATTAGTCAGGAAGAATCAATACGCAAAGAAGTGGGATACGGAAGTACTAAGGAATGCCGAGATACGTTTGAAGTTCTCTAACGCTATAGATACAGCAATAAGGAATAGCGCAGTGGGCAGTACAGTTGAAGAGGAATGGATATCTCTAAAAAGGATGAAGTACAAACATGTTCTGGGAAAATTAGGAATACAGAAATACAAGTCGCTGAGGAATGAAATAAATAGGAAGTGCAGGGAAACTAAGACGAAATGGCTGCAGGAAAAATGTGAAGACATCGAAAAGATATGATTGTCGGAAGGACAGACTCAGCATACAGGAAAGTCAAAACAACCTTTGGTGACATTAAGAGCAACGGTGGTAACATTAAGAGTGCAACGGGAATTCCACTGTTAAATGCAGAGGAGAGAGCACATAGGTGGAAAGAATACATTAAAGCCTCTATGAGGGTGAAGATTTGTCTGATGTGATAGAAGAAGAAACATGAGTCGATTTAGAAGAGATAGGGGTCCAGTATTAGACTCGGAATTTAAAAGAGCTTTGGAGGACTTACGGTCAAGTAAGGCAGAAGGGATAGATAACATTCCATCAGAATTTCTAAAATCATTGGGGGAAGTGGCAACAAAACGACTATTCACGTTGGTGTGTAGAATATATGAGTCTGGCGATATACCATCTGACTTTCGGAAAAGCATCATCCACACAATTCCGAAGACGGCAAGAGCTGACAAGTGCGAGAATTATCGCACAATCAGCTTAACAGCTCATGCATCGAAGCTGCTTACAAGAATAATATACAGAAGAATGGAAAAGAAAATTGAGAATGCGCTAGGTGACGATCAGTTTGGCTTTAGGAAAAGTAAAGGGACGAGAGAGGTAATTCTGACGTTACGGCTAATAATGGAAGCAAGGCTAAAGAAAAATCAAGACACTTTCATAGGATTTGTCGACCTGGAAAAAGCGTTCGACAATATAAAATGGTGCAAGCTGTTTGAGATTCTGAAAAAAGTAGGGGTAAGCTATAGGGAGAGATGGGTCATATACAATAAGTACAACAACCAAGAGGGAATAATAAGAGTGGACGATCAAGAACGAAGTGCTCGTATTAAGAAGGGTGTAAGACAAGGCTGTAGCCTTTCGCCCCTACTCTTCAATTTGTACATCGAGGAAGCAATGATGGAAATAAAAGAAAGGTTCAGGAGTGAAATTAAAATACAAGCTGAAACGATATATATGCTACGATTCCCTGATGACATTGCTATCCTGAGTGAAAGTGAAGAAGAATTAAATGATCTGCTGAACGGAATGAACAGTCTAATGAGTACACAGTATGGTTTGAGAGTAAATCGGAGAAAGACGAAGGTAATGAGAAGTAGTAGAAATAAGAACAGCGAGAAACTTAACATCATGATTGATGGTCACGAAGTCAATGAAGTTAAGGAATTCTGCTACCTAGGCAGTAAAATACGAGGTAACCAATGACGGACGGAGCAAGGAGGACATCAAAAGCAGACTCGCTATGGCAAAAAAGACATTTCTGGCCAAGAGAAGTCTACTGATATCAAATACCGGCCTTAATTTGAGGAAGAAATTTCTGAGGATGTACGTCTGGAGTACAGCATTGTATGGTAGTGAAACATGGACTGTGGGAAAACCGGAACAGAAGAGAATCGAAGCATTTGAGATGTGGTGCTATAAACGAATGTTGAAAATTAGGTGGACTGATAAGGTAAGGAATGAGGAGGTTCTACGCAGAATCGGAGAGGAAAGGAATATGTGGAAAACACTGATAAGGATAAGGGACAGGATGATAGGACATCTGCTAAAACATGAGGGAATGACTTCCATGGTACTAGAGGGAGCTGTAGAGGACAAAAACTGTAGAGGAAGACAGAGATTGGAATTCGTCAAGCAAATAATTGAGGACGTAGGTTCCAAGTGCTACTCTGAGATGAAGAGGTTAGCACAGGAAAGGAATTCGTGGCGGGCCGCATCAGACCAGTCAGTAGACTGATGACAAAAAAAAAAAAAAAATAATATATATATATATATATATATATATATATATATATATATATATATATATATATAGTCTCCACGAGTGGCAATTCAGGTGATGACCTTGGCATTCAGTTGAATACTGGCATAGGATATGTTATGTCGCACCTGTTTGACCTTTTCACATAAGAGTTCCAGGTACAAGTCGCATATTCCACATGTGCTCCATTGGAGGCAAGTCCATGCTGGCGAGGGAAGCTGTCGCACGTTTTGCATAGCACGTTGAGGTTCACGGCCTATGTGTGGACGAGTATTCACCTGTTGTAGCAATACGTCACCTTCCTGTTATAACAACGGCAAAGAAAACGGGTCTAACAGCATTCTACACATACAGAGCGCTGGTTAGCATCCCCTCCAGAATCACCAAAGTTGAACGAGAGTTGTAGCTTATCGCGCTCCAGACCATAAGGCCTGGGGTGAAGCCAGTGTGTATTGGACGAATGCACTCTACGAGACAGCACTCACCAGCTCTACGTCGTATGCGCAAAAGACCATCACTTGCGTGCAGGCAGAATGTTCCTTCATTGTTTGAAGACCACGTCGCACCATTCCATCTTCCAAGTTATCCTCTGATGTCTCCACGTTGATGCTCTGATGTGAGTGGAAGACAGGCAAGAGGGGTGCATAGCTGTAGTCCCACTGCTAATAAGCGGTTCCCATCAGTACGTGTTTTGAAGTCTGGGCTCACAAACCCTCTTATCCAAGCTGCGTTATTTGTATGATCTACCATTCCTGCCCTTGCAATACGACAATCCTGGCGAGCACTTGTACTGTGTGGATGTCCAGAATTTCGTCTACGGGTGTGAGGATGTTCACGTTACCACTGATACCAGCATTATTGCACAACAAGCACAAGATGTCCAACCGGCATGGCAATTCTTCGAAAGGAGCATCAAGCCACTCGGAAGGCCACAATCTGACTCCTTTGAAACTCGCTCTGTTGGCTGTAGGAAGCACGAGTGTGTCTCTTTGCCATGGTTGCCTGCTTGCCTCAGACGTTTGCACCACATTGAGCCTTACGGCTGTCAGCATTCCCTATTAAAGGGTAGACACACATGGCACTCGTACCTATGCCACTAAGCTATCTGTTGTCGGACGACGTTGGAACCATTATCTGTAAGTCTACTATTCCCTAGATGGCGTATGCAGTCATCGAATCAAAATCGAAGCCGTATTTCCAGATGTACTTATTATTTTTCCGGCAGTGTATTTTGGATACCGGTTGGCCTAGCGACCATTTATATCCCCATTGAAAGACAGGAATGCTGTAGCTGTCCTGCCCTTAACCTATCATACAGACCAGGAAAATTGAGCAAAGCCATTGGTTCTTTTGCATTAGGCGTGGTGTTGGGTGGACCTTAGGCGGTTTATAAAAGTATCATTTGTTCATGGGTGATTCCTGAGAAAAAACCCCAAAACTATGATTTTTGGGTGCGAAAAGTACCAGTTGAGGGGATGGTCACTTTCTATAATTTATATTCATGGTAAATCGTCGAAATTTTAAGCATATGTTCTTCACATGATGTTCTCAGGGGACGTCGAAACTTTCTTTGATGTCATTATCATTGCCGAGCTCCAGAGGTTCACAGTCACTGTACTTATACATGTAATATGAAGGGCTTATTTCAATAGTGGTACAAGTCCATTACCCCCATTTTTCTGAATATAATGCTTCTGAAATTAATGATCCAAACAAACAGAAAGAAAGGTTCAGCTCTAGCAAGAAGCCATATGCTTGAATATTTCTGGTATCTCAACTGCAGATTTTTCAGCGCTCATTTAACTTCAGGTCTCTGTATCTCAAAATGAACAAAAATGGACTTGTACCACTATTGAAACAAGCCCTTCAAATATGCACGTATATCCGGTGTGTGACGTAAATGTAGTTTTAGCTGACGTAGTGGACACATGGAAAGGATTTTAGGGTCACGAAGGGTTTTGAGGTAACCAAACTACGTTTTTAATCAGTATTTTTCATCGGTAAAACTGTATAAACTGTATAATGCAATGTAGCCAACATGGAACTGGAGTGACAAAAATGGGCTAAAAAGGGCTTTAACATGCCTGGAAAAAAATTAAAATGTCTGCCAAAAATAATGTAAAACTGGAAAGACTGCCAATTCAGTAAAATATTCCCAATAAACTTTTCAGTCTTTATGATAAATCATAAGCCAGACATTTTCGATGAACTGCGATAGATGAGGAAAGTATCCAGAAAAAATGTAAAGTAAACTGAAGGGCCAAAGAAACTGCTATAGGCAGGGGTATTCAAATACAGAGATATGTAAACAGGGAGAACACGGCGCTCCTGTCGGCAATGCCTACATAAGACTAGTGTCTGGCGCAGTTGTCAGATCGGTTACTGCTACTACAATGGTAGGTTATCAAGATTTAAGTGAGTTCGAACGTGGTGTTATAATCGGCGCACGAGCGATGCGACACAGCATCTCAGAGGTAGCGATGAAGTGGGTATATTGCCGTACGACCATTTCACGATTGTATCGTGAATATCAGGAATCCGGTAAAACATCAAAACTCCGACATCGCTGCGGCCGGAAAAGGATACTGCAAGAACGGGACCAACGACGACTGAAGAGAATCGCTCAACGTGACAGAAGTGCAACCCTTCCGAAATTGCTGCAGATTTCAATGCTGAGCCATCAACTAGTGTCAGCGTAAGAACCATTCAACGAAACATCATCATCGATATGGGCTTTCGGAGCCGAAAACCCACTCGTCTATCTTTACTGACTGCACGACACAAAGCTTTACGTCTCACCTTGGCCCTTCAACACCGACATTTGATTTTTGTTGATTGGAAACACGTTGCCTGATCGGACGAGTCTCGTTTCAAATTGTAACGAGCGGCTGGACGTGTACGGGTATGGAGACAATTTCATGAGTCCATGAACCCTGCGTTATAGCAAGAGACTGTTCGAGCTGGTGGAGGCTCTGTAATGGTGTGGCACGTGTGCAGTTGGAGCGATATGGGACCCCTGATACGTCTAGATACGACTCTGACAGGTGACACGTACGTAAGCATCGTGTCTGATCACTTGCATCCATTTATGTCCATTGTGCATTAATTGCTGCTTCCCGCGCCCGGGTTCCCGGGTTCGATTCCCGGCGGGGTCAGGGATTTTCTCTGCCTCGTGATGACTGGGTGTTGTGTGATGTCCTTAGGTTAGTTAGGTTTAAGTAGTTCTAAGTTCTAGGGGACTGATGACCTCAGAAGTTAAGTCCCATAGTGCTCAGAGCCATTTGAACCATTAATTGCTGCAAAGTGGCTCCAGGAACACTTTTCTGAGTTTAAACATTTTCTCCGGGCTCCATACTCTCCATACACGAACATTATTGAGCGTATCTTGGATCTTACAACGTGGTGTTCAGAAGAAATGTCCACCCCCTCGTACTCCTACGGATTTGTGGACAAGCCTACAGGATTCATGGTGTCAGCTCCCTCCAGCGCTACTCCAGACATTAGTCGAGTTCATACCACGACGTGTTGCTGCTCTTCTACGTGCTCGTGGGGGCCCTACACGAAATTAGGCAGTTGTACCAGTTTCTTTGGCACTTCAGTGTATTATGCGTACCTATTTGTTGTTCATCTGTAGCGAAGTATTTAAATTCGTCGAAGTATATAAAAGTGTGAAAACTTTACTAGCCTATAGAATTCGGTTTATGTAAGCAGCACACCCTGTTGTAGCAGGGAAAAGAATGGAACCAGCGGGAAAATGTTCCTGTCGCAGTACAAAAAGGCGAATATGTTCCTCTTTAACAGAGTCTGGCAGAAAAGAGGAGAACCTGTTGCCTCAATCCTCATTTCGCCTTCCTCACCAAAAATTTTGGCATGTGAACATATTCGCGCTTTATCGTGCTGACAGAGAGTAGAAGAGAGACAATGACAGTGGAAGAGAGAGAGAGGAGACAGTGGCAATGGGAGACAAAGAGACGGGAGACAGTGACAATAGGAGAGAGAAACAGGCAGTGAAAGAAAAACAAGACCCAAAGAGAGCGGAGATGTTGATGGTCCGTGAGAGACAGTGGCAGTAACAGAGAAAGGGATCGAGATAGAAGTAGTGGGAGCAAAAGAGCGAGAAGACAGTGAAAAATGAGCGGAGACCGTAGATATGCTTGGGGTCTGGACCCTCCTAGACCGGCGAATTTCGACATGTAGGTATAGAGGGTGACGCATATTGGACAAACATTTTAAACACGTTGGTATAGCGGAAAAACTGAGTTGGACCCACGCCCCCAAAATTTCTGAGCTGCAGAGTTATAGTGGAGACAGTGCTAGTGGGAAAGAAAACAAAAGGAAACAGTGTAAGAGAAGAGAAAGTGGCAGTGGGATATACTGTAAATCAATAGCAGAAAAATGAGGCAGTGGAAGAGAGACATTTTTAGACAGTGACAGTGGGAGGGAGATGCTGAGTATGAAGGCTTAACTACAAAGAGATGCAGGACTTAGAATGTTCTGGATTAAAAGAGCGCGAGGGACATATTGGCCTTTTTTGTTCTCCGACAGGAGCATTTTTTCCTCTGGTTCACAGATACTGCAATAACGATAATCTTTCATAATAGTGGGTTTTTAAAATAGTTTAATGATTTCGAACTTACGTCGAAGCTGTGAGCACACATATAAAGAAATTAATGACTGTAGTGTTTACATTACTAGCAATTTGTAGCCATTGTGAACGCGAGTAATTTCCGAAACTGGTAATGTGAACATTGTAGTTATTAAGCGATCTTGACTTAATAAATTATTACATAAACTCAAGGTCTCATACTTACGTTTGGCATAATGTCAGATCTCAAAAAAATTGGCACAACAATATTACTTACAAAATCTCCTGCGCATGATTACTAAGTTGCTATAGAATACTGTCAATAGGGATTACTAGCACTACATTGTTAACAACGTCCCACGAAAATTGGTTTACAGATCTCCAGCATGCCGGAGGTGAATTAGGGTCGCATCTTCATCTTTAATGAAATAAATGGTTGGGGTAGTTGCATTAGGAAGTCTGCTTTATTTATTGATAGTAACTAGTTTCGCGCTTGAGTCCATTTTCAAATCATACATCTTCGTGAGTACAGTTATGTATGCATGCGTTTGGTGTGGTTGTTCGACACATGCATACATAACTACATTCCATCTCTTACGAAGACAGATGGTTTGTAAACGCACCCAAGTCCGGAACTAGTATCAATCAGAAAACAAAGTATACGTCCTAATGCAACTTACGATGCTACTGGAACAATTTATTTTATTAAAAATCATCTGTTGCAGTAGCTACGCACTGAACGACGCAGGATGCTAAGAGAAACAATTGAACAACCAGATTACTCTCTTCGATAGTCACTCGTTTTTAATCAAAGTTACTAATGATCTGATTTAGTGCTATTTCTGCGATCGTGTTTTACGTTCATTTCAAAAATTTTAAGTTAAGCCCTATTTTTGTCTACCATGTTTGCGTAAAGCTGTTACTTACGCTGTAACGTTTAACCCACTCATGTACGATACTGTGCGCCTTTTCTCTCGCCGAAAGTGGCAGTGATAGATTTCCAGCTTCCTCCGATAAGCACGCTGTAGATCAAACTTTACCAACTGATATGTGGCGACGTTGTGCTGTTTGGGATAGTCCTGCGGCGTGCGGGGCAGAACTGTGTTTTATCTAAAGATCTAAAATTTATAACCTTAGTATATGATACACTTCAAAAAGTAGAGTGAGCTGTAACAATTTATAATCAATTTGGAGACAGTCCCTATACTCCAGTGCTTGCAGCAGCGGGTACTGGTAATTCAAGTGATGATAAAAGCCGGTTATTGTATTTTTCAGGTAATGGTTCACATTATAGTGCCTAGCATCTTTAAGTACTTAAATTAGAGAAACGAAATTTTGTTCAGTGTTAGCTTCGTATGTTGTTGTTGAGGTCTTCAGTCCAGAGGCTGGTTTGATGCAGCTCTCCACGCTACCCTATCCTGTGCAAGCTTCTTCATCTCCCAGTACTTACTGCAACCTACATCCTTCTCAATCTGCTTAGTGTATTCATCTCTTGGTCTCTCTCTACGATTTTTACCCTCCACGCTGCCCTCCAATACTAAATTGGTGTTCCCTTGACGCCTCAGAACATGTCCTACCCACCGGTCCCTTCTTCTAGTCAAGTTGTGCCACAAACTCCTCTTCTCCCCATTCTATTCAATACATGCTCATTTGTTATGTGATCTACCCATCTAATCTTCAGCATTCTTCTGTAGCACCACATTTCGAAAGCTTCTATTCTCTTCCTGTCCAAACTATTTATCGTCCATGTTTCACTTCCATACATGGCTACACTCCATACAAATACTTTCAGAAACGACTTTCTGACACTTAAATCTATACTCGATGTTAACAAATTTCTTTTCCTCAGAAACGTTTTCCTTGCTATTGCCAGTCTACATTTTATATCCTCTCTACTTCGACTATCATCAGTTATTTTGTTCCCCAAATAGCAAAACTCCTTTACTGCTTTAAGTGTCTCATTTCCTAATCTAATTCCCTCAGCATCACCCGACTTCATTCGACTACATTCCATTATCCTCGTTTTGCTTTTGTTGATGTTCATCTTATATCCTCCTTTCAAGACACTGTCCATACCGTTCAACTGCTCTTCCAAGTCCTTTGCTGTCTCTGACAGAATTACAATGTCATCGGCGAACCTCAAAGTATTTATTACTTCTCCATGGATTTTAATACCTGCTCCGAATTTTTCTTTTGTTTCCTTTACTGCTTGCTCAATATACAGATTGAATAACATCAGGGCGAGGCTACAACCCTGTCTCACTCCCTTCCCTTTCATGTCTCTCGACTCTTATAACTGCCATCTGGTTTCTGAACAAATTGTAAATAGCCTTTCGCTCCCTGCATTTTACCCCTGCCACCTTCAGGATTTGGAACAGAGTATTCCAGTCAACATTGCCAAAAGCTTTCTCTAAGTCTAGAAATGCTAGAAACGTAAGTTTGCCTTTCCTTAATCTATCTTCTAAGGTAAGTCGTAGGGTCAGTATTGCCTTACGTGTTCCAATATTTCTACGGAATCCAAACTGATCTTCCCCGAGGTCGGCTTCTACCAGTTTTTCCATTCGTCTGTAAAGAATTCGCGTTAGTATTTTGCAGCCGTGACTTATTAAACTGATAGTTCGGTAATTTTCACATCTGTCAGCACCTGCTTTCTTTAGGATTGGAATTATTATATTCTTCTTGAAGTCTGAGCGTATTTCGCCTGTCTCATACATCTTGCTCACGAGATGGTAGAGTTTTGTCAGGACTGGCTCTCCCAAGGCTGTCAGTAGTTCTAATGGAATGTTGTCTACTCTAGGGGCCTTGTTTCGACTCAGGTCTTTCAGTGCTCTGTCAAACTCTTCTCTCAGTATCATATGTCCCATTTCATCTTCATCTACATGCTCTTCCATTTCCAAAATATTGTCCTCAAGTACGTCACCCTTGTATAGACCCTCTATATACTCCTTCCACCTTTCTGCTTTCCCTTCTTTGCTTATAACTAGGTCGTATGTTATGTGGAAGTAAAGTAACACGTTCAAAAGTGTAATCACATTGATGCGACGAGCACCTCAATGTATATTAATATTTAATAACAAGTGTGAACAACAAATTATACGGGGTTTTTATATTAGTGTTAGTAATTATCTTAGTAATGAGAGTACGATGTTTGTGCATATGCTAACATCTACACATCAAGAGCGCGAAGCTGGCGTACTCTGTACAGCACTAACCGCTACATCGGTCACTCGATCGCGTTCATCAGTTGCAGGTTGCTTATCAAGCAGCTACCAGGGAAAACAAAAATTTGATTTTCAGTATTTAATCTGATTACTGACCGAATTTAAAATTTTGAAATGCTATCATAATCTACTCATTACGAGGTATAATTTACATCAAAGCTTTAAGGCAATAAGTATTAAAGTTAGAAAGTGTGCATATGTACTGAGGCAGTAAGTCACGGCGCGCAGATTGGCAGACTTTATTCATCCAGTATTTGAGAATGAGGCCACTTACCGACTTACAACAAACACATAATTTCAAACCTCTTTTAATCCATGATTAATACTGTAGATGAACAACCGGTTTTATGCAATAGTTTGAGAGTATGGAATATCTCTATTTCTCATCCGTCAAGTGTTGATTCCAAGTAGGTGACGTCTAATCTATTTCAAAATATTAGTGCGATGCTCCGTAGCGAGTCCAGTTCATAGCCAGGTGTTATGGTGCAGGTAAATTGTTTTCGCGGTTTGACAAAATTTTTGGATATACGTTTCCAAAAACATGCGATAATTATTGAAAATGTACAGCAGCGATTAAAACTTCGCAATATATTAGATAAAAGAGTAGTATATCATTATGTATTGCTCAATTTTTCGCTATATATATAGTTGGTTCTGTTGTTAAGTTGTGAAATCCAAGATAGCATTTCGGGCAATATGGAATACTTGGTGTTCCATGAAACATATCTTGGTTGTGCAGGGGCTAAGAATGAAGATTAGATTTCTTCTACAAAAACAAACAATTATTTAAAAACTTTGTTTTGGAGTAAATAAACTTAACACATTTGTCGTCAAACCAACTAATTTATTCTGTTACTGATAAGTCTTTACTTTAAGTGATAAATTAACAGCAATCTCAGAACTGTCTATTGAGTACATGAACTATGTCTTTTCCCAAATTCACATAATTATCTGCTTTTTGCAACCATATTCCGTATTTCTCGATTTTTTCATATTATCCTTCAAATGTAATTTTTTAAAACTAATTTTCAGTGGTAAATTATTTAAATTTTATTGAGAGAAACACAGATACTTATTGACAAATAGTTGGAGTTTATGAGAAAGATTGCTGGAGACGTAAAAGTTAATTCAATTAAGAGATACGAATACAAACGTAAATGATATTCGATAATACCCGAATTTCATCTACTACGCATATGAACTCGTATTGTTAAAATGCATTTCAGTAATTTATCTTTCATAAATTACTTTTGCTACCATCAGTCCTAAAATAAAGAGTGTGACACTATGCAATGTTTCCGAAAAACGTCTTACATGAGCATATAAAAGGCTCATTTGTCAATTTCTTGATTTACCAGTTTTAGTTTTTACTTTTCTTTAGTCTGAGGGCGAGTATAGCGAGACTAATAAAACCAAAGTAATTAGTACATTAAATGTATTCGTAATTGCGAATATGAACAACCATCAGTTGCAGAATGGAATGACGACAATGAAAATTTGTGTCTGAAAGGAACTCGAACCCGGATTTCTTGCTTATTGTGAGCGGTCGCCTGTCAGTGGACGACTCACGGCCATGCGCAAACTTCCATATGTAGTCGCCGCAGTGTCTGTTCCCATGCATGCATGTCCAAAGGAACTTTGCATCGTAACTCAGAATAATACAGGCACTGAAATATCGTCAATATAATCAGGATTTTGCCTCTTCATCCTTAAGGTTTTACATGCTTAATGTCTAATTTTTGACACATTAGCTAATTTGTAAAGTAATCACACGCTTGAAGGTGTTTAATACGTTGGAGAGCGATTCTTTAAAGAATCGGTGATGGGGAAGTACCTCGTTGTTTATGTTAGACGCCACATCCGGGGACCAACCGTGCAATACTACTAGAGTGAGCTGGGGTATAACGTTTCGTGGCTGCCAGGAGAACAAAAATATCTGCCGTTTTAGTTTTTATATTTTGTGTTAAAGCACTCTAGTGCGCTGAAAATAATACAGGAATTATATAATAATGACGTTACTGAACCAATTAGCAACTTTTCCAGAAATTTTCAGACTGGGAAGCGTAGTGTTTATGGGCAAGCACATACCCAGAGAGCGGTAGAGGGGGCCAATACCCCCCTTCCCCCTCCCCCAACCAGCAAAAAGCCTGGCGTCTTAAGGTAGGCAACCCTCCTAACATTACCCGCACCAACTGATGTACGTTCGTTCGCTTATTATAAGGTGCATGAAATACACTGCCAAGGGAAAGAAAAAAAGAAGAAGACCCGCAAGGATTTCTTCAGCAGTGCAAGGGTGCAATATGCGCATATTGAGGAGTTGTAGCGTTACTGGTTCGTCTATCAAGGTCTTCGTCCATCCGTCGATCAGACGGCGCTCAAGAGGTCTGCCTGTGCAACCTCTGTCTTGAGTCTGCAGGCAGTAACTTGCAAGAACTCTCCACTCGTTCTGTACCTCTAGAAATGTCTCAGTTTAGCCGGTGAGTCCGTAGATGGTGGTATCAGGGGCGTACGGTATAACTGTCCACGCTTCCCCACCAGAGTTTTGCGATAATTAAGCCAGTCCGTCGTTGAGCTGTATTAGGGAGCCGCCGAGTAGGAATTCTTCCTACCTGTTATGTGGAGACCTCTCGTAGTTTTATGCCCCCTTACAGAGCCGCAGCAGCAACGCCGGATTCTGAAGTTTTACGCACTGAAGTGCGAAGAAGTTCTCTTTGTGCCAATAATTTTTACACGGGATGCCAGTATGGTGCGTTTATTTATGAAACACGATAAAATGAACTTATTCACACTGATTGTAAGCTGACTATTAACGATACGAGAGCGTGACTAGATCGAAAGATATCCTATCGACGACTCACGACTATGGCGCACAGTCTGTAACTTGAGCATACAGTCAAAGGAAACATTACCAAATATAAATAAACGATCTGATGAAACTTGGCGGGTGTGTAGAGAGCACAAAATAAAGCAGTATGTATTTTTTGGTTGTGGCCAATTTTCTTTTAAGGGTAAAATGTAGTGTCCTGTGGTCGGCAGGAAAGAAGTAACGATCAGGTTCGTTAACTACAACGCCTTCTTGGCGTGCACAGATTTCCAAATGCAAGAACAATAAGAAAACAACAATTCTCGTGATGGCAAAAGCCAGATAAGAGTACAAGACAATGAAAACAAATAATAAGCAAAATACTACACTAAACAATTACAACTTTCTACTGAAGGCTATGGCGAGTGTCTATTAGGCTAGAGCCAGCATAGGTATGAGCTGCCACAGCTGTCGGTACACACTGCCGGTCTGACTCTGCTGGCGTGCTTATAACACCGATTAGGCAGAGTGCTACATGTAGTCACATTAATTCCAATTGGTGGATCTCTGTCCCACGCCTTTTCACGAAGTAGTGCCGTTTTTATGCGGAAAATTTTTTGATGTTTACACCCACTGGCGATGTTTTGCTCTGAGCTCTTCAAGGGAGCTCCGCAGCCCACCTTGCTTGTCTGTTGTGCGGGCCCTCTAACTGATAAGGGGCCGCTACGACATAATACACGAATATGTAGGGGACCACCCGCGACAATTTGAAATCCTGTTGAAGTTTGTTGCACATTGTGTCCTTCGTCGTGTATATAATGTGAAGAAATTTTGTTCATTTTATGTGCATGTCGTAAAAAGGGTTATGTTTTAGTAAATCTCTATATGTTATCATTATTGTAATCATTTTGTATCTCAATAATGAGCTACTTATTATTTTCAGTTAACAAAATAGACATTTGTGAAACAATAAAGTAAAGAACAAAAAATAAAACATAAATATAAATATAAAATAATTTGAAACATAAAACGATTATTGAGTAAAATAAATAATTAGAATAATAATGAATGTTCACAAATTTTAATCAGGTATGTTGAAAATACTCAGACAGCACATTATTTACAGTGTATTTTCCAAAAATGGTATTTCTGAAGCTGGTTTCGTTACACATCGATGTTTGTAGTTTGAAATCTTCTTTAATTTATGTTCTAATAAACTTTCTCATTTTTCAAAATTAGTTAATGGTGCGGGGTATGTTACAAAATTTCAAATTATTACTAACGTTGTTATACAGTTTTCACAAAGGTTAATTACACATCAACTTTTATATGAACTATATTTTTATATATAGTCGTTTCGGAGGTATTCCCTCTAAACCTAGTATGCCAAATTACTTTTCTGAATGTGTTTTACCGCTTAAAAGTGAAATTGGACATAAACAAAAAAATATTTCTTGCATTACTTTGCCCCTTTTACATACCTGCCTAGTTTCATAAATGTCGTTTATTTACACTTGCGAATGTTCCCTTGTCAGCGAGCAGTTAGTTCCAGGAACATTGGGAGCAGATTTCAGATTTTTCTATGGGCGCAAATTCCATGTTCCCATCCTCTCTAGCAGTCCAATGCAGCATGCAGGTATCTGCGTGTATTCTGATGACGTGTGTTTCTTGTGATAGATGTATTAGTTCACAATTTCTGTATTCCGTATACTGTTAACATATTTATTGGAAAATAGCCACCCCAAACAGAATTTGAACACTGCTTTACCACTCGTTTTAAAGGCGCGCTGCTTAAGGCCCGGTATAGCATTGGGAAGCAGCCTAGAGAAGCTCCTTGCGACATAGTAGGAAAGAGGGTGTGGGTAAGCCTGCTCGTTCTTCTTCTTACCGACAGAAAATAAACCCTTGTCAAATTATATCTGTATGTCAATCCTTGTATTTATGAATTATATTTTTGTTTGTTCTTGAACTGTAATGCCATGACATTCAAGTCTCCTTGTGGTTCTCAATCGGAAGACTGTTTTTGACCACAAAAACAGTATTCGGACTGAGAACCACAGTAACAACAAACATTTCCCAACAACTTTTTGAAGAATTATACAAGACTGTGCTTTAACTGACACACAATATTTTTTAGCGCAACGCAATCTGACTTTCAATAATCCCTACAAAAGAATGGCCCTGTCTAATATTAACCTATACGTTTCACAAATCACTAACCTCACAAAAATCTTCGTTATTCGAACTACTGCAATACAGCGAGCGCCACTACTGCCAGCTAAATAAAAGATTCAAACAAAAGGAAGGCACTAACTACTGATAGGCATAGTTAGCAAATGAAAGATTTTAACAGAGAACAAACACTGTATTTACCTTAATAGTCATATTATATATAGCAGTTCATGACAGTCTTACAAATTTCAAAACTCCGCCATCTCTCTCCCCACATCCATCACTGCTGGCGGCTCACCTCCAACTGCGCAACGCTACGCGCTGTTAACATCCAGCTGCCGCTGCCCAACACTACAATGGCAGACAACAATGCAAACTAGCCACAGACTGCACACAGCACAGCCAGTGATTTTCATACAGAGCGCTACGTAACGTTGCCAATGAGAAAACATAAACAGCCTACTTACAAAATGTCATATATAAAATATATGAAATGTCGTTCAGAAAATTCAGGGAACTAGTTCATATTTATGAAAAGACAGCAATGTGTTTTAAAATGTGGAACTTTTCGCTGATTCTTTTGGGTTGGATATATTTGATACGAGAATGGCTGGAAATTTGGCACTATGGCTCTATAGGTCGCCGTAAACTTCAGTATAAGCATTTTCAGAAAACAGAACAGTGTTGCGAAGCGTGGTTAACAGAAGGGGGAGACAGACAGACAGAAAAAGAAAGAAAGAAAGAAAGAGAGAGAGAGAGAGAGAGAGAGAGAGAGAGAGAGAGACTTGCTTCACAGACAATTAATTTCTTCCCAGGGATAATGAGGTACGTTTTGTTACTTATTATTAGCCAAAGGCGTATGTCGGCGTCAAAATTCCTCTTCATATCAAATGTCATATGGATGATGAGACTCGTTTAACATATGGCTATCAGACTTTAATGCTAATTTCAGGAGAGAATTTAGATGAGCGGCTGCAGTAAGTTATACGAGTATATTATTGCACGGGCGGAAGTGATAATTCATTGTAGGAGCGCTAAATGCAGAGTTGTATTGTAGTATATAACTGTTCTTCCGTATGTGTTTTGTCTAAGCAGTATGAGTTTTGGTTAAATCTACAAGTGAATGTATGACAAATCTATTTGTGTTCTAATATACACTCCTGGAAATGGAAAAAAGAACACATTGACACCGGTGTGTCAGACCCACCATACTTGCTCCGGACACTGCGAGAGGGCTGTACAAGCAATGATCACACGCACGGCACAGCGGACACACCAGGAACCGCGGTGTTGGCCGTCGAATGGCGCTAGCTACGCAGCATTTGTGCACCGCCGCCGTCAGTGTCAGCCAGTTTGCCGTGGCATACGGAGCTCCATCGCAGTCTTTAACACTGGTAGCATGCCGCGACAGCGTGGACGTGAACCGTATGTGCAGTTGACGGACTTTGAGCGAGGGCGTATAGTGGGCATGCGGGAGGCCGGGTGGACGTACCGCCGAATTGCTCAACACGTGGGGCGTGAGGTCTCCACAGTACATCGATGTTGTCGCCAGTGGTCGGCGGAAGGTGCACGTGCCCGTCGACCTGGGACCGGACCGCAGCGACGCACGGATGCACGCCAAGACCGTAGGATCCTACGCAGTGCCGTAGGGGACCGCACCGCCACTTCCCAGCAAATTAGGGACACTGTTGCTCCTGGGGTATCGGCGAGGACCATTCGCAACCGTCTCCATGAAGCTGGGCTACGGTCCCGCACACCGTTAGGCCGTCTTCCGCTCACGCCCCAACATCGTGCAGCCCGCCTCCAGTGGTGTCGCGACAGGCGTGAATGGAGGGACGAATGGAGACGTGTCGTCTTCAGCGATGAGAGTCGCTTCTGCCTTGGTGCCAATGATGGTCGTATGCGTGTTTGGCGCCGTGCAGGTGAGCGCCACAATCAGGACTGCATACGACCGAGGCACACAGGGCCAACACCCGGCATCATGGTGTGGGGAGCGATCTCCTACACTTGCCGTACACCACTGGTGATCGTCGAGGGGACACTGAATAGTGCACGGTACATCCAAACCGTCATCGAACCCATCGTTCTACCATTCCTAGACCGGCAAGGGAACTTGCTGTTCCAACAGGACAATGCACGTCCGCATGTATCCCGTGCCACCCAACGTGCTCTAGAAGGTGTAAGTCAACTACCCTGGCCAGCAAGATCTCCGGATCTGTCCCCCATTGAGCATGTTTGGGACTGGATGAAGCGTCGTCTCACGCGGTCTGCACGTCCAGCACGAACGCTGGTCCAACTGAGGCGCCAGGTGGAAATGGCATGGCAAGCCGTTCCACAGGACTACATCCAGCATCTCTACGATCGTCTCCATGGGAGAATAGCAGCCTGCATTGCTGCGAAAGGTGGATATACACTGTACTAGTGCCGACATTGTGCATGCTCTGTTGCCTGTGTCTATGTGCCTGTGGTTCTGTCAGTGTGATCGTGTGATGTATCTGACCCCAGGAATGTGTCAATAAAGTTTCCCCTTCCTGGTACAATGAATTCACGGTGTTCTTATTTCAATTTCCAGGAGTGTAGATATCCTTTTCAGTAATTTTGATTTCATGCAATGTATGTCTTTACAGTAAGTTTACCTACCATGTTCCATCGTAATTGTGTAAAGTCTTTAGGTATACCCTGGTGTCTAACCCATTTAGGAACGTCAGTGTGGTCATTCTCTCTCGACGAGTGTCGCGCTGATAGGTTCAAAAATGGCTCTGAGCACTATGGGACTCAACTGCTGTGGTCATAAGTCCCCTAGAACTTAGAACTACTTAAACCTAACTAACCTAAGGACATCACACACATCCATGCCCGAGGCAGGATTCGAACCTGCGACCGTAGCGGTCGTGCGGTTCCAGACTGTAGCGCCTTTAACCGCTCGGCCACTCCGGCCGGCCGCTGATAGGTTCCAGCTTCCACTCTTAAGGACAGAGTATGACAGACCTTTGCAGCTGGTGTGTCACGATATTTTACTGTTTGGCACGTCACGAGATTTTGTTCTATCTAGAGACCTGAACTTAACAATACAATATTGCAGTGGCTATGTTGTTCAGAAGGACGATGTAAAATTCCTTCGGACGTGCATGCATACATTCCCGAAGGAATAGGCACTGCGGCTACTAAAGCCGTAATGAAATACGTGAAATGTATGCATGCATGTCCGAATGAAATGTATTCACATTTGCAAATATGGAGAACCATCAGCTGTATAATGGAATGACGACATTGAAAATTTGTGCTGGATTCCTCCCTTATCGCGAACGCTCGCCTTACCGTTAGGCTGTCTGACCACGCTCCACAACCGGAACCAAACTTCAATATGTCGTCAACCATTTGTCTATGACCTGCACTCGCACATTCTTTATGTATATTCCTGTACAGGGGAGAGATTTTAATTTAAAGTCGCTTACCCGGTGTCGGCGGATAAATACGATATTGTAGTGCCTGTGTTGTTCAGGAAGACGAAGCAAAGTTCCTTTGGACATGCCGTGAGTCGTGGTCGGAAAACTTAATAGTAAGGCGACCGCCCGGGATAACCGAGAAATCCGGGTTCGAGTACCGATCCAGCACAAATTTTTATTCTCGTCATTCCACTATACAAAAAAATGGCTCTGAGCACTATGGGACTCAACTGCTGTGGTCATAAGTCCCCTAGAACTTAGAACTACTTAAACCTAACTAACCTAAGGACAGCACACAACACCCAGCCATCACGAGGCAGAGAAAATCCCTGACCCCGCCGGGAATCGAACCCGGAAACCCGGGCGTGGGAAGCGAGAACGCTACCGCACGACCACGAGATGCGGGCTCCACTATACAGTTGATGGTTGCTCAAATTAATTTGATGTGAACTTTATAAATATTTATCATACGGTACATTTTAACGTGAGCTATAATGATTTATAATCAATTTCCTGACACTCTGTAGTAGTCAGTGCTTTCACAGTAGTGGTCAAATGTCAGATCTGCTTGTTGGTATTTCCAGTGATGGTGAAAGCCTACAACAGTGATCACCTCTTTTTATATAGGTCAGATAATAGTTCAAAGAATAAAGTAAAATATTTATAAGATTTGACGTGGTAAAATGTGTGGATTACGCGATCTTAAGTTTTAGTTATAAAATTTGTCTTGATCGCACGTTTATAAAATGATGGCCACTTTTGATCGGTCAAGCAGTCATCTTCAGATCTAAAATGGAGAGAGAAAAAAAACATTGTTCTACCTACTTGCCGGCCGGAGTGGCCGAGCGGTTCTAGGCGCTTCACTCTGGAACCGCGCGACCGCTACGCTCGCAGGTTCGACTCCTGCCTCGGGCATGGGTGTGTGTGGTGTCCTTAGGTTAGTGAGGTTTAAGTAATTCTAAGTTCTAAGGGACTGATGACCTCAGATGTTAAGTCCCATAGTGCTCAGAGCCGTTTGAACCATTTGAATCTACCTACTTACAGTATGTACTGTGTAAAAATATAAGAAAGTGACAAGACATACTTAAAATTTCGTTAAATAAGCAACTTGTCACATGTAATACAAAGACGTGTGTTACCAAAGCTACTGCGTGTTCTATGATGCTGCAGTTTAAAATAGGAACAAACGCACATCTTCTAGAGGGCACAACAGTGTGTATAGTTACGTGGCTGAACTTACCGTATAACAGCATAAGTAAACAAAGTACAAAGGAAAAGAATGTCATCAGTTTAAAATGAGAGTAGGAAAAGAATTCCACAACAGATAGTTATAAAATAGTTAAGCAAATAAAATGCAAGATACGAGAGGGCAGCGAGGGAACGTTGTACGGGCGATGAGTTCATTGCAACCAGCAGCGGGCACTTTCTCCGGGCGGGCTGCAAATTCTTGTTGTCCACAGTGGCTGATGTGTTGTGGACGAGCGCAGATGGATCTTCTGGAAGAGGTCTCGCTGTCACCGGGGCTTCACACGGGGAATCATGGGTCACAATCACACACTACGATAAAATACCAGATCACCTAATCAATTCCATTCTGGTTAAACACGCGCTGTTGTTTTAAAATCTGTTCTGGGGAGCACTTTCCGTTGCTGAAGATTTCAATTTCCTTTAGTACATCGAGCAGTCTTAAGTTGGTTGCTGTATGTAGCACTTCCACGTTCTGTCTTATGCTTGTTACAGAATGGTTATTTTCGGAAATGTGTGTACCAAAGACGATTTTATTTTGGGAATATGTATCCTCTTTAAAAAGCATCTTAAATGAACGTCCTATTCGACCTAAATAATACTGATTACAATCTCTGCAGTTCACCTCATACACGCCTGAGCTCAGGAACTTGTAAAGTTTAGGTCCAATTTTATGATTATAACGTAATTCAAAGTATTGTTTGTCTGAAAACCTACCGTGACGTATAACTTTTTGAAACAATGCTCAATTCTTCCGTAGTTTTTGCCCTTACATGTCACAGCAATACACAGTTTTTATTTCCTGGTCCCTATTCTTGATTGACTTTGATTGTGATTCATTTCGTTTCTTGATTTTTCTCCAACATCCTTAACGATTTGCTACAGAACTTTGCTTCTATAAATACATTTGTTCCTTTATTTCGCTTATAACAAAGCGAAATAAAGGAACAACTTACTGGACGGTGACTCGTGAACTTGAAACATACCCTTTAAAGCGTTGAGGATAACGTAAATTGGTGTCTATTATCATATCGGGGCAGGTTGATTTTCTGTAAATTCCGAAAACATGTTTACCTTGTTTTCTAGTTACAGATAAGTCCAGGAAATTAATGCAGTTATCTTGCTCTAATATTCAAGAATGAAGCTGATTGCATGGTACATGGACTGATACGTTGTGTAACGTTATCTACGCTGCGTTACTGTCTTTGAAGTAGAGAATCATGTCATCTACGTTACGTTTGTAATAGACGGTTTTCTGTTTTTAAGTTATCGTATTTCTCAAAAGGCGTATTCTCCAGATCGTTGATGACTATTTCTGCCAATGTCCCGTCTAAGCTGTTGCCCATAGCTAGGCCCTCTTTCTAGTGACAGATTTTACCGCTAAGAGTGAAATAATTGAAAGATAAGACCAGTTCTACAAACTCTACTAGCTCAATTATTTCTGTGATAAACGGTTATCTGTTTTAAGCTATCGTATGTCACAAAAGACGTTTTCTCCAGATCGCTGAGGACTATTTCTGCCAATGTGGCGGCTAAGCTGCTGCCCATAGTGAGATCGTCTTTCTGGTGATAGATTTTTACCACCAAAACTGGAGCAATTGAAAGATAAAACCAGTTCTATAAACTCTACTGAAGTATTCATCTGTTTACGTTTTATCAAACTTCTCTTCATACCCTGAGTGACTAACTTCCACTGCCGCATTAGTGGAAAAATTAGTGGTGTCTAGAGACGTTAACACTACATCGTCTGGAATTTTTATATTTTCCACTGCTTTAGCAAATTCGTAGTTGTCGTTTATGCTAAAAGATTGCTTTTTTTAGCTTGTTATTCAAAAGACAAATAAATTTTATATTCGAAGTAAAATGGCATTTTATTAGACGTTATCTTCACATATTATATCATAATAAATAATACATTAAAAAATATAAGCATATATCCCTGGCTAGAGGCTGCAAGTGACCTTAGGCTGGTCCTGCTTCTACTCTAAACGATCTGCATAACAAAACCTTCGAATGTTGCTGTAATGTGTATTTATTCATAAACAGCCACCTTCAAGTCAAATTAACGATACCGAGATGTCAAGTTAACCCTTTACGTACCAGAAATACAAAAAAAAAGAATTAATTTTAAAATTTTTCACGAAAGTGACCTTTATGATCATAGTACACAACGAATACAAGAAGAAATTAGCAGAAAGTAAACAATCGATTATTTTAAGGAGGTGATTTCACTTTGGAATATAAGTTCAAAAGTTTTTACAAAATTAACCTTTATTATCCTCGTACTCTACCAATACAAGAAGAACCTGGCAAAAAGTAAATTATCAATTGTTTTAAATTTATGGTTTCACTTCGGAACTACTACCACAACACCCATCATTTCATGAGATAGATTTGAAAGCAATTTCTCGCTTTTCCTAGACACAATTCTACATCTAGAAACTTCCTTAAACTCATAATATCTGAAACAAATTTTAGTCCCAAGTAACAAGCAAAAATTGGGCTAGAACTGTTTGAAAAGCACATACTGCTACAGTGGTTTCATTTCGATACCACTCGTGACAGCAGTAGTGCAAACTCAAAATTACGCTACAACATCTTTAGATATACTTTCCTTCACTGACAATGATCTTCTTGGTATAATCACTATAAAAGCCGCACGCATCTCTTACAATCAAGAAGCACGATCTTTGCGCCAATTGTTTGTTTGAACCCTCTAAGTGACTGCAGTGCACTATATTCTTAGAAATTCCTCAGAGAACCACTAGATTTTTCTCTTGTAATAGCATCGGCGGTTTCATGGGAAAGGCACTACTACTTAAAATAATAATAAAATGGTAGATCCATGCAGAAGCCTCTGGTCTCAAGGGGTTAAAAAAATGGTTCAAATGGCTCTGAGCACTATGGGACTCAACTGCTGAGGTCATTAGTCCCCTAGAACTTAGAACTAGTTACACCTAACTAACCTAAGGACATCACAAACATCCATGCCCGAGGCAGGATTCGAACCTGCGACCGTAGCGGTCTTGCGGTTCCAGACTGGAGCGCCTTTAACCGCACGGCCACTCCGGCCGGCAAGGGGTTAAAAGAAAGTCCTTTGGCGTCAAATGATATTAAGTTAGCCCGTGGCTTCGAGATGCTTGGTTGGATGGAAATTAACTGTACGTGAATAAATACACATTACAACAACATTTGGCGGTTCCGAGATGCTGCCATTTAGCCCTTCAGCTAACAATTTTTTATGAAGTGAAAGACACTACTACACATTTCTAGTTAATGTCATAGTCAGAAGTAGCAATATGAAAATAAATCTCCCTACCGTTTCTTTTTCAAGGTGGGGAGTACTTTGACACAGGATTATTCGTATAACTTCCGGAATTTCAGTAGATGGCTGTGCAAAAGCTACAAGGCATACAGAAAACAAGCACACAACAGTGGATAGAACATCTCTCCAGGTTTTTAAGTAACATTACAAGTGTTCGATACGGGCACCGGTTGTGAAGGCAACTAACGTCGGTACAATTTAGTGACACGAATTGTCCGGAAAGGCGCGGCGGCAGCCCGCTAGGCGTATCTGTTCATTGGGTTGCGTATATCCAGGCGCGAACTAATTCTATTTAAAAATACGAAATGGAAAGAAGCAGTGGGTTAACAATGAAACTTGAAGACAGTACAGTCTACAGGCGGAAGCTCAAATTGTACGAATTCTGTAAATCACTAGCAGTTTTCTCATACCAGTTGGACACTGACACACAGCAACACCATACAGAAAATTCCCACTGGTTAGCGGGTAACCTATCGCGACGTACATACGTCCCAATCGTAGTGAAAGAGTTAGCCAAATTTCAGGTAGGTGCGTTAGCGTTCTTGTTTTGCATGCCAGTATTCCGGTTGCTATAAGTTTATTTGTCGACTGTCATTTCTTATTTGTATTTCACTGTTGCTATTTGAGTTTACATATTGCCATTTTGTCATTTGGAGATAATGAGTGGAGCTCTGGACGCTAGAAAATGGAATGACAAGTGGAGAAATAGGAACATTTCCGAAATATTCTTCTGTTTGAGTTCAGTAGAGGGGTGAAAGCGGAGGAGGCAGCCAGAAACATTTGCGATAATGCCACCGGACGCAGCAAGGCAAGAAAATGGTTTTCTCGTTTTAAGGAGCGGTTTGAAGTTGTGAGTCTCCACGTTCGAGAAGACCATCAGGGTTTGATGAAGATCGGTTATCTGCATTAATCGACATTGAATTCGGGAACTGGCAAATGTGATGAACTGTGATCATTTCACCATCGTGCGACGTTAGAATACAATGGGGAAGGTTCAAAAATCGGTTGCATGGGCTCCGCATACTCCAGGTCAAAATCACAAAAATCTGCGCGTGGCCGTGCATCTCTGATTGTCATCAATTGGCTTGTGAGCAACGCCGACCATCCTAACCCGTATCTCTATTGGTGGCGCGAAATGGGTGTCTTTACGGTAAATTAAGGAAAAGAAAAGAGTAGTTGTGCCCAAACAAAGCAGCAATTCCCCGCACGAAGACCTGAGCGCGTCCACAAAAGAGAATGTAATGCATCTGGTAGAACGGCGACGTTGTGGTGTACTGCGAATTGCTTCCCCGAGGTGTAACCATCGGTGCTGACATTTATTGTCAACCACTGAGTCCAAAACAACGACCAGGAAGACTGGGTGAAGTGATGCTACTCTACAATAACGCCCGCCCGCATTCTCCTAGACTGGCAAAAAATGCTATACAGGAGTAGGGTTGGGAAATCACTCCGCACCCACCTTATTCACCTGATCTTGCACCCCCAGCGACGTCAGACTATTATATGTAGTGAAGGGGAATATATTATTGATGGGTAAAGTCTCTGTTATGGGTATCTGTTGTGTTTATCAAACTTACGGGAAAACGCTACGAACTTATACATCAGCCAAACATTGAAGTTCTCAGCCCTGTTCACACAAAATATTTCTTGTCTTCAGGGTATACTGGAAGTAAGGGGAGTTTGGGTACCTGTGAGGTGCGCGGCCTGCAGCGTGTTGTACCTCCTGAGCAGGGCGATGGCGGACAGTTGCCGCTCGTCGCCGGTCGCCAGTTGCGGCGCCGCGTCGCAGCCCGAGCAGCAGCTGCACATGTTCCTGCCGTGGTGCAACACCCACTGCGCGCTCCCATCTGCGCCGCGCCGCCCCGCGCACAGGCCACGCCCACCGGCTGCGCGCGCACCCAACCGGCTTCCCATTGGTCGACGCACCGGCCCGCCAGGGGCGTTACGCGTAAACGTGGACACCACGCCGAGCTTCCTAAGCTGCTTCAATTATTCAACAGCTGAGTGCGACCGGGGGCTCGATAACTGTCTGTTATCTGCCAGGCTTCCGAAATTGCGCATTCGTGTTATCGCTGCGGGTCCGGCTTTTACAGCATTAATATTACAGCGGCGTCGTGACCCGCGCTGGATGTTACTGCGATTATTTTCCGCACAGAATGCATCGGCCGACCTGTTTGTGGCAAAATTACTAAAATATTCACGGGTGAGTTTGGACACGAGCCAGAAGCGTCGTTTCGACACACACACAATATCTTTAGGTTTCGGGCAACACAATAATTTTTTATTGCCTTCGCGTCGTCTTTCATATACACATTTGTGGCTTTGCCTCGTGTTCGAATAAAATGGGTTGCTGCGGAAAATAGTTTTAGAGAGGAGTTCTGCAGAGAAGCCTCAACGAATTTTTTTCGTGTGGAGCACGTCATAAGCGGCGATCAAAAAGTTTCCATTCGAAGAGCGTATAATCCAGAATCGGTATGTCAATCAGGCAAAATCGCCTTGAGACTGAGGAAAATTTCGGACCGACGCACCAGCCTGAAGATATCCATTTGGTAAAACACTGTGTCCTGCAGCGTGAAGAAGTCCGTAACGGTTTGCTGCACATCCTAGGGATGCGAAAAACCGACTGGTGAAAGCTGATACCGGTATTTTAGTTCTGAATGACAGGTATTTTTCGGTATTTGTTTGGTCTACGTTATGAACATCAATTAGCCATAGCAGCAGTACTAAAATTTTTCGTTTTTAAATAAACCTTTCCTTAAAAAGAAAAGAGTAATTTTTATTCATAAAATTTGCATTGGCTCGAAACTTTTCGTTATTACAATTATGGCAAAAACGATCAATGCTATTTTAATACACCGTGTCATAGCAGTGAATTGCAATACTTCACTTGCTTTAAAAGATTGAAAGTTTGTCTGCCACTTTTATGAAATAATAAAAGAGGAAGGAAATTATGGTAACAGTAACAAACTGAAAACTTAACAACAAATCATTCATAGTATAAAAATTGAAAATAGCTTATTTGATGCTTGAGTCTACATAAAATGCCTTTATCTGCTGTAAGGTGCCAGGACATGGGCACCTACTCACTAGCTTACCAACATTAGTATTAATAATAAAGGGACTGGCAAGGGTATCAGATCATGACTCTATTGAATTATGATAAATATGAGGCACACTCGAGCAGTATTCCTTGCATGTCTGCATGACTAAGTCAAAAACTTAAAGCGTTGGTGAAAAGTGTCGGAAGTTGAGAATTGTGGAACATAAAGTTTGCAGCTGACCGTAGCTCGCCGGGCCGCCGTGGGTGGCAGGTAGCGGTCACCGGAAACGCGGGACAATACGGCGCTTGTGGGGATAGCCCGGCATCCGGAGTCACCTGTGCTGGGCAACACGTGGCGAAGACGGGAATTTCGTTTGCCTAGGGGCGTTATGACCTACTCGATCATTGGGTAGATCTCAGAAATGCCGTTGGAGGGATTTCGGTGATGATAGGGCGTTCGACATTGGCCGAAACTGAGTATTCTTCCGCCGCGTTTTCGTACGCGTGGGAGACGGGAGGTTTGCGAACTTCGCTTTCAGCCATCGAGCGGTACGGACTTGGAGACGGCGTCTTGGCCATCGTCTTCGAAGGGAGATATACGGTCTGTATCGCAGCACTGCACCAACGCGTGTTCCGTGCAGAGTTCTGCGGTTAGAGCTCTTTGTGTGCTCAGGAGCGAGATTTTTCACTAACGCTCAAACACTTGCAACAACTTACCTAATATTCTTGATCTGGTAGTTATCCTTGCGAGATGCCGAGTATTTATCAACGTAGCTGCCGGTAATAGGGGCGACTAATTGCAAATTGTTAATGTGCCATTCTCAGGAGTGTGTGGGTGGACAAAGAGAGTCACTTTTTTTTTGTAAATTTTGTCAGTTGGGAATATCAAATTAAAAAGCCAATATTACAATCGAATTATCGACTTCATTGTAGCTAGCATTTACCCTGTCCCAGTAAGCTTTACATGTACTCTAGTCACTGCACAGCTTGCCCAGACGGGAAGGAAACAAGGTTTGCAGTCTTCTATGTCAGCGACGGACAAATAAGTTTACACTGCTTGTAGCCCTAGAAAACGGACAAATTAACACGAGAAATAAATATCTTCAACCTCAGTTTTCCCTCTTTAGCACTGACTACTCCTAACGCCCAAATATTTACATGATTCCCGATTACAACACGAGCCTTGAGCAAAATCTCAAAAAATTAGAATCAATAGGAGAATACTGCTGATTTTTTTTGTAGTATTCAACTAGTTATCACTTTTCGAGAAAAGCAGCGAACGTTGGATGGACAAAGTTTTCCTTTATTTTCAAACAATCCAGGATGGAATGTAACAATACCAGAGAAGGAAAGTTGCCACTCACCAAATAGCGGAGATGCTGAGTCGCCATAGGCACAATAAAAAGATTCACACAATTGTAGCTTTCGGCCATTAAGGCCTTTGTCAGCAGTAGGCACACATACACACACGCACACACACACACTCACGCAAACGCAGTGTGGTTTCAGCTCTCTGAGACTGCAGACATGTGTGAAAGTTGCGTTTGCGTGAGGGTGTGTTGTAAGTAGGCTGTTTAGGTTTTTTTGTTGGTAACGCCACGTAGCGCTCTATATGAAAATCACTGACTGCCATGTGCAGTCTGTGGCTGGTTTGCATTGTTGCAATTTGCTATTGTAGTGTTGGGCAGTTGGCCGTTAACAGTGCGTAGCGTTGCGCAGTTGGAGGTGAGCTGCCAGCAGTGGTGGATGTGGGGAGTGAGATGGCGGAGTTTTGAGAACGGATGATCTGGACGTGTGTCCACCAGAAAGTGTTAATTTGTAAGACTGGATGCCATGAACTGTCATATATATATATATATATATATATATATATATATATATATATATATATATATATATATATATATAATGACTTTTGAACACTATTAAGGTAAATACATTGTTCTCTATCAAAATCTTTCATTTGCTAACTATGCCTATCAGTAGTTAGTGCCTTCAGTAGTTAGAATCCTATATTTAGCTGGAAGTATTGGCGCTCGCTGTATTGCAGTAGTTCGAGTAGCGAAGATTTTTGTGAAGTAAGTGATTCATGAAAGTTATAGGTTATTTTTAGTCAGGGCCATTCTTTTGTAGAGATTATTGAAAGTCAGATTGCATTGCGCTAAAAAAAGTGTTGTGTGTCAGTTTAGTGATGATCAGAATAAGTAAAGAGAGAGCTGTTTGAAAATCAAATAACATAAGGGGTTTATCAGTACAGTAATTCACTAATTTTTCTAAGGGGACGTTTCAGTGTGTGCGTCCGTGTATGTCAGTCTACTGCTGACAAAGGCCTTAATGGCCGAAAGCCATAATTGTGTGAATCTTTTTATTTTCCTTTATTTTCGCATTTAATTTAATATTTTAATTATATATGTCATGAAACTGAATGAGTAAAAATGCTTCAGTTTTTGTTTCATTTCTACGTTTATTAGAGAAAATAGTAGGATTAAAAAACCTAAAATCGGTTATTTGAGAGAACGGTTATTCTGAGTGCTTTAACAATCAGATTAAACTGGTATGGAAAAACGGATACAACCGAAAACCGGTTGTTTCGGCGATAACCGTCGTCCCTAGCACATCATCGTCCGACAGAAATCGTCAACCGAAAGCGTGACAGTCGCACGGGGAGGGATCAAGAGAATACGGTGTGTGCCCGAGTGTCTCTCACTTAAGTTGGCGTGATTGATGAGGCTGGCCTCGCAGATCGACCGGCGTCTTGTGACGAATCGCGACTTGCACGAAACATAACGCACCATTCCACAACGGTAGTCTTCGAAAGGCATGCTGCCTCATATTCATTCTTCACTCTCCGATAGATGTCTACCGGCGTTTGGCTTTCGGCGGTCAAGGAAAGAATAACAGCGCGTTTGTCGTGTTTGGTGACATTAGGTAAAAATATTAACGTTTCTTCTTTTACCCCAAACTCGTCGGAAAGATACAGATGTCACACTGATGCACAGCCTACATGTCGGCACTTAGACTGGGTGTCTCTCCTAACAGTCGTCAGGCGGACTTTCTCTTGTGTTTCGCCAGGTATTTGCAATTTCATTTTCGCATTATGTAGCTGGAGTCAGCCCAAACAATTATTGCTTGCCATTTCTTTCATGTGACGCCCAGTGTCAACAGAAGAAAATTATTTTTAAATCAGAATTTTACGTATCCATTCGATAGAGCGCTTCCCAGTTAATATAGTCCGATATTCGTTTTACCGATAGTTATTAATAGAGACAGTGAAACCCGAAGGATAAACAGCCATCCAGCAGCGACTGAGCAGCGCTGCATGCTTGGGCCAGGGCAGTGCTGTTAGTACTAGTTATTTTTCGAATTTTGCTGTCCGGGTTAATTCATATCGATAAAACAAATATCGCACGAGATTAATCTATGACAGCTCTATCGATTGGGCGGGTAAATCTGCGCTTTAAAGATCACTTTATTTGTAACGGGAAACAAACCGATGCCTTCTGTTGACACTGGGCGATGTATGAACGGTCCGCAGCTCGTGGTCTCGCGGTCGCGTTCTCGCCTCCCGAGCATAACCCTACTCTGTCCAGATGAATCCTACTTTCCCGCTGCAAAATATCACGCGCTTACATGGTTCAAAGGAATTACCGTCGCCTATATCTTTAGCGACGGAGAGAAAGAGCTACTTGTTTACTGGTGGTTCCTACAAAATGTTCACAATGCCCTCGAACGCACACCAAGATACCGTACGCTCTTCGCAAATTATTTATGCACCGTTTTCGTTAACCCCCCACTCAACTGGGGAGTGAGAAGCTGCGGTAACGTTCTGTGCCGCATCACACTTACGGCTGAACGCCCTGCCTTGTCAGCGATGAGAAGGAAGAGACAGGCTACTGCAAGGATTGCTGTTTTGCTTGAGGCACTAGCGAAGCAGCATGCCTCCGTTGCAGATATCCTTCAAAGGCGCCGTTGGAGATGTCAGATAACGATGGCGAAGTACCAAGTGGAACCAGTTACGTTTATTGAAGAACCTTTTAGCTGTTATTGCATCAGTGATTTACATTTTTATTATTATTTTTTTTTGTTTACTCTTTGGATGCCACCTTTGTTGTTGTAATACTCAGTTACTCGAATTCTCATTTGTAGACGTTTTCTAAATGTAATCATGTAAATAAATAAATGGATATATAAAAAAATAAAAATAAAAAAAAGTGGTGGAATAGTTAGGGGCAACGCCTCAACACGATTAGTTCATTTATTTTTTTATGGGAGAGTTAAAGTGGCGTTGCCAAGTAGGAGTTGATTTAATTTAGTTTGTTTTATTTTTGGAGACTAAACTTGTAAAAAAAAAGTGGTTAGGACACTGAAAAAAAAAGAAAGGGTATGATTCCTGCTATAAAAATAATCCCACTAACATTTTCGATCTATATTTTTTCATCACATTTTTAATTTATATGACATCTGAAAGGTAATATAATAAAAAAACACGTATATTTCCATGAAGTTTTAGTGAATTTCATATGTTATTTGACTATATTATTTTTAATTAAATTTTCAAGAACGAGGGACAGGTTTGGAAAGCCCAAGTCAAATCTCGATACATAATGATGCGGATGACGTTATTCACAAGCAGTATTGTAGCAAGTCATTGTGTGCCAGACCGCAAGAGTAATGGACAATTACTCATCGGATGTGCATTGTAAAAAATGAAATAAACAAAAAAAGCACGGGGTCCCGTGTTCGATTCCCGGCGGGGTCAGGGATTTTCACCTTCCTCCATATAACTAGGTGTTCGTGTTGTTCTCATCATTTCATCATCATTCATGAAAGTGGCGAGTTTGGACTGAGCAATGGTTGGAAATGTGTACGGGCGCTGATAACCGCGCAATTGAGCGCCCCACAAACCAAACATCATCATCATCATCATCATATGAACGACTATTTGTTTGGGCTGTCTCTAGCTACGCATTGCAAAAACGAAATTGCACATATCTGCTGAAACACTGGAGAAAATGTGCCTGACGACTCTTGAAGGAGAGACCTGTGTGTGTAGCCGGCCGCAGTGGCCGTGCGGTGAAAGGCGCTGCAGTCTGGAACCGCAAGACCGCTACGGTCGCAGGTTCGAATCCTGCCTCGGGCATGGATGTTTGTGATGTCCTTAGGTTAGTTAGGTTTAACTAGTTCTAAGTTCTAGGGGACTAATGACCTCAGCAGTTGAGTCCCATAGTGCTCAGAGCCATTTGGACCATTTGAACCTGTGTGTGTATACCCGCATCGGAATAGCGCTTAGTGGCATAAACGCTGCAGCAACGCCTTCAAACAAGGAAGTTTTGATTGGTGGGGCAAATAAAAATGGCCTGGACGAATGGATACGACTGGGCGTGAATGTATGCATCAAAAGAGGAAGAAAAGATTTGCAGTTACTTCTAACAAGATGGAAGAACAGTCCACATAGCCGGCCGAACCTCGGAGCACATTTACACAATCTTCTCGCGTGACAGAGCTGTTATCGGAGGAGGTAGTGGCCCTAGCTGGCCATCCAGGTCACCTGATCCGTCAGTGTGCGATTACTTGCGTAGGGAACCCTGAAGTCGCAACAACCCTCATAGTCTTCAAGAACTGCAGCAGAACATTTCGCCTGATACTGCAGCAGTTCCAACAGTCCAGCTTCGATCTGCCTTCAGTACCTTGCTGATCAGGACCCAGATGTGCCAAGAGATGGATGGAGGTCACTTTCAACATCTGGTGTAGTCATGTATTTCCTTTCCTGTGCTGTGTTTCTTTGTACCTTGGAAGTCTGTTCTCCAGGCTACTTTTATTCGCCCAACCCTGTATTACTCTCTGATGTAGTCGCCATCTGGTTATGCTCTTACGATGTTTCGACGTTTCTTCTTAACTTCACAGTACCGAGATTCGAGTGCTAGGCTTATTCACTGAGAGAAAAGTCTCTGGAAATTTAATCGTCGATCATCTAACCATTACCTTAGCCTACCTTTCAATCTATGTGCGAAATCAACATTTCAGACTTCACTTTTTCATTGATATTTAGCCAATTTTATAACGACGAATAGGCCTAAGAAATAGTTCAACAACTCTTGCGGACGACTACTGCAACTCACTTACTGTCGTTTAGACTTCACGAGAAGCTCGACACACTAATTTCTGAGGACTCATTGTGGATGCGTCTTTTGCAACTCGCACAACTAGAATTTTCTTGTCATCTTTTCGGATACAAAGAACTTCTGGCAACGAATTTATGACATCGACAGGAAGTGCCTCGTTGGCATATTTCCAGCTGCAGATTTTTTGGTTGCATCTAAAGCACTTGCATTTTATTCTAGTACTATATCCAGCATATCTAAAGTCGTCACGCTTGGAGTCGAATCCAGCTATCGGTAAATTTTTCCTAAATCGCTTAAGGCATACGCAGGAAAGAATGGTTGTTTGAAGGCCTCTGTGTGCATCGCAAATAGTCTCATCTTGAAGAAACGATCCCTACGGGAGCGTTAGGTAGCAAGTTGTATCCTAGATTCCTCACTTAACGCTGGTTCTTGAAACTTCATAAGTAGGCCATCGCCGGAGAAATGGTGTCTTCAGCCGTCTGGCAGTGTCTCCCTGACGATCGGGATTGGAACAATTGTGGGCTGTGGCACATCTGCGGAGTCTGGGCTCTTGCTGGGACAAGCGGCTTTTTCTCAAGTATTCCAACCTCTCCATGAAGGAGATGACGAGGCCTTCCTTGATCGTCTGGATTTGGAATTCATTAATCTTTTTGTCGCAGTACCCGTGGAATCTGACAAGATTATTTTATCATACCTTTCGGGGAAAGTTACCTACATAGTACTGGTACCTAATTTTTACCTAAATTAAACTAAACTTCTCCCGCACAGGCCTGAAGGCCCAAAGGTACCGACTGGCCGCCGTGTCATCCTCAGATCATAGGCGTCACTGGATGCGGAAATGGAGGGGCATGTGGTCAGCACACCGCTCTCCCGGCCGTATGTCAGTTTCCGAGACCGGAGCCGCTACTTCTCAATCAAGTAGCTCCTCAGTTTGCCTCACAAAGGCTGAGTGCACCCCGCTTACGAACAGCGGTCGGCAGACCGGATGGTCACCCATCCAAGTGCTAGCCCAGTCCGACAGCGCTTAACTTCGGTGATCTGATGGGAACCGGTACCTAATTTTACAACTGCTGTGAAATTCGTACCTCTCTTGTACTAATCGACATTAAGTTAGGTCAACGTTAACTAAGCGCATCTTGGACCCGTATTGTCAGCTATGAGCTCTGTTCGTTAAGGAACAGACAGCCTGAAGACGGCGTTGATATGGTTGTAGTTTTCATCTAAATTTTTGCGTATGCGGCGAAGAAAATTATTGTTATAAAGTAAGTGGCAACCTAATGTTTAATTTATGAGTGAATATACATAAAATAATCGTAGTTTTCAGATAGCCATGAATCTGTATTCGTCATGGTTCGTTTTTAAGAAAATACGAGGTGCATTCAAGTTCTAAGGCCTCCGATTTTTTTCTAATTAATTACTCACCCGAAATCGATGAAACTGGCGTTACTTCTCGACGTAATCGCCCTGCAGACGTACACATTTTTCACAACGCTGACGCCATGATACCATGGCAGCGGCGAAGGCTTCTTTAGGGGTCTGTTTTGACCACTGGAAAATCGCTGAGGCAGTAGCAGCACGGCTGGTGAATGTGCGGCCACGGAGAGTGTCTTTCATTGTTGGAAAAAGCCAAAAGTCACTAGGAGCCAGGTCAGGTGAGTAGGGAGCATGAGGAATCATTTCAAAGTTGTTATCACGAAGAAACTGTTGCGTAACGTTAGCTCGATGTGCGGGTGCGTTGTCTTGGTGAAACAGCACACTCGCAGCGCTTCCCGGACGTTTTTGTTGCAGTGCAGGAAGGAATTTGTTCTTCAAAACATTTTCTTAGGATGCACCTGTTACCGTAGTGCCCTTTGGAACGCAATGGGTAAGGATTACGCCCTCGCTGTCCCAGAACATGGACACCATCATTTTTTCAGCACTGGCGGTTAACCGAAATTTTTTTGGTGGCGGTGAATCTGTGAGCTTCCATTGAGCTGACTGGCGCTTTGTTTCTGGATTGAAAAATGGCATCCACATCTCATCCATTGTCACAACCGACGAAAAGAAAGTCCCATTCATGCTGTCGTTGCGCGTCAACATGCCACACCGGCAGCCATGTGGTCGTCCGTCAGCATTTGTGGCACCCACCTGGATGACATTTTTCGCATTTTCAGGTTGTCATGCAGGATTGTGTGCACAGAACCCACAGAAATGCCAACTCTGGAGGCGATCTGTTCAACAGTCATTCGGCGATCCCCCAAAACAATTCTCTCCACTTTCTCGATCATGTCGTCAGACCGGCTTGTGCGAGCCAGAGGTTGTTTCGGTTTGTTGTCACACGATGTTCTGCCTTCATTAAACTGTCGCATCCACGAACGCACTTTCGACACATCCATAACTCCATCACCACGTGTCTCCTTCAACTGTCGATGAATTTCAATTGGTTTCACACCACGCAAATTCAGAAAACGAATGATTGCACGCCGTGCAAGTAAGGAAAACGTCGCCATTTTAAGTATTTAAAACTGTTCTCATTCTCGCCGCTGGTGGTAAAATTCCATCTGCCGTACGGTGCTGCCATCTCTGGGACGTATTGACAATGAACGCGACCTCATTTTAAAACAATGTGCATGTTTCTATCTCTTTCCAGTCCGGAGAAAAAAAAATCGGAGGCCTCAGAACTTGAATGCACCTCGTAACTAAGAGAAACTGGCGATGTTTCCCATAGTGTACCGCTATAAATTTCCGATATATTGAAACTTGTTTAAAAAAACATGTTTAGAATTATTGGTGAAACATAATGCTTAGAAATGATGTGGTGCATTTTCTAAAATGTTCTTTATCCTAATTTATTAATTAAATGATTATTTTGCGTTAGAGTATGACAATTAAAAGGCTTTTATGGTATAACATGAAATGTATTTGCAATTGCGAATATGGACAACCGTCAGCTGTGTAATGGAATGACGACAATGACATTTGTGCTGGACCGGGAGTGTAACCCGGATTTGCTGCTTCCACGCACGTCTGAAGATACAGTACATCGTACTGAAGACCACAGGCTCGGCAGTATCGTATTTATCTGCTGACACCGAACAAGGGACTTTCAAGTGCAATGTCTCTCCTGTACAGGAATACTCATAATGGATGGCCGAGTACAGGTTGCCGAGCGCGTATGACCCGAGCTGTTTTTGAGCCGCCGGCCGAAGTGGCCGTGCGGTTAAAGGCGCTGCAGTCTGGAACCGCAAGACCGCTACGGTCGCAGGTTCGAATCCTGCCTCGGGCATGGATGTTTGTGATGTCCTTAGGTTAGTTAGGTTTAAGTAGTTCTAAGTTCTAGGGGACTAATGACCTCAGAAGTTGAGTCCCATAGTGCTCAGAGCCATTTGAACCATTTTTTTGTTTTTGAGCCGTAAAACAAAACAGACAGGTTGCCGCGACATGGTTGATGACAAGTTTAGATCTTGTCATGAGTCGTGCTCGGGTAGACTGATGATAAGGAGACCACTCGAATAAGCGGGAAATACGGGTTTGAGTCGCTGCCCGACACAAATTTTGGTTGTCCTCATTCCATTATACAGCTGATGGTTGTCCAATATTCGCAAATGTGAATACATTTAGCGTATTTCATAACGGCTGTAGTCGCCGCAGAAAACTGTATCGTAATTCGGAATAACACAAAAAAATGTGTGCGAAATCTTATGGGACTTAACTGCTAAGGTCATCAGTCCCTAAGCTTACACACTACTTAACCTAAATTATCCTAAGGACAATGCGACATCCCACAAGTCCAGAATTGCTACAGAGTCGTTCCAGGAACACTCTTCTGAGTTTAAAGGCTTCCGCTGGCCGCCAAACTCCACAAACATGAACATTATTTAGCATATCTGGGATGCCGAGGGAGGACTCGAACCTACCCCAGGACCAGCCGCACAGTCCATGACTGCAGTGCCTGAGACCGCTCGGCTAATCCTGCGCGGCGAATAACACAGACAACAACATCGTAGAAGAGCACAAATGAGTCGCATTTAGCTGCAGCAGCATCTCGACACGGGTACCGTGGATTAAATGAATGTGCACATTGAAAGTTGTTAGTTTTGATTAACTTCAATATTTTGCTATTATTATTTATTCTGGTGAAAGACGTACGGAAATGTGTGACGTTCTATCTTTGACAACATTAGTAATCAGATTGAGAACAAAAAAAAAAAAGAAAAAAAAACCAACACAGAAATTACTTTTACAAATCAAAAGGAAATCAGTTCTCTAGTATCTGACTGCGAGTTTTAAAATATTATCTAACTGTTGTGGGTTAGCAGGAGAGCCAACACCGGTTTTGAGAGGAAGCCGAAAGGCACGCGTTTTAGCTCATGCAGGCTGGTGTGAGGTCTGGAACAGGACAAGGAAATTAGACTTCAGCAAAAAACGTACGTAGCTGCTGGAATACTTAACTTTAATCCATAAATGGTGAACATCGCTCTTGAGGGTAAATTATTCATAATCTCAATAGTAACTGGTAATGGCGCCTTGCTAGGTCGTAGCAAATGACGTAGCTGAAGGCTATGCTAACTATCGTCTAGGCAAATGAGAGCGCATTTTGTCAGTGAACCATCGCTAGCAAAGTCGGTTGTACCACTGGGGTGAGTGCTAGGAAGTCTCTCTAGACCTGCCGTGTGGCGGCGCTCGGTCTGCAATCACTGATAGTGGCGACACGCGGGTCCGACGTATACTAACGGACCGCGGCCGATTTAAAGGCTACCACCTAGCAAGTGTGGTGTCTGGCTGTGACACCACACTAATATCTCGTAAGAACTATACTGCTATGCCGGAGTGGCCGTGCGGTTCTAGGCGCTACAGTTTGGAACCGAGCGACTGCTACGGTCGCAGGTTCGAATCCTGCCTCGGGCATGGATGTGTGTGATGTCCTTAGGTTAGTTAGGTTTAATTAGTTCTAAGTTCTAGGGGACTGATGACCTCAGAAGTCGCATAGTGCTCAGAGCCATATACTGCTATGCTCCTTTACGCAACAGACAACTTACATCGCCTTGCCGCTGCAACTGCGGGATCAGCAACGTGCTAAAAATAATTCAAAACAAATACTGCGATCCACGCAGAGTGCATTGCATGGTCACCACTACTGAAACAACTAGTGCTATTTTTTTATATATATAAATTGAATTATCAAGAGGGGTTTGGTCAAATAGCCTTAAGCGGCCCAAAAATGCAAGAAATCAATAAAAAATTTTAATTTACTACATTCGGAAAATTAATGATTTAAACAGTGCCAAACTTTATACTCTGGTACCGAGCGCCACGGGTTTCGAATCCGCGCCAGACGGCATGGACCTCGATTACCACTACAGGTATCTGCAGCCGTCGCGCCGTAAGCCGTGACTGCGCGCGCTCCTGGCCCGTGTATAACGTCAGGGCGCCACGGTGGAGCAGGTGGATTCCAGCGGCCAATAGCGACGTACCCCATCATGTATTTAAGCGCCTGCATCTCACTCTGCGAGCCTGCCACGTCTTCACCGTTGTGTCCCCCCCTACCCTCCATCTCTACACCCTACATCTCCTTCCCCAAGGTGGCTTCCATCAACCCCCCCTCCCGGATGATGCCCTCTCTCCTTCCATTTATCCTTCCTATCAACTCTGATCCTCACCCCCCTCCTTTCCTCCGTCCTTTCTCTGGGCTCCCTCTTCCTCCCCCCCTTCCATCCTGTGTTTTCTCCCCGCCTACCCTCTCCCTATCTCCTTTCTCCCCCCCCCCCCCAAGTCCTTTTGTACTCCCCTCCTCTGCCTTCCCCACTCCCTGGCACGTCTGCTCAGCACCCCCCCCCTCTTATGTATCCTCATCTTCCATTGGCTCCTTTCCCCCCTCCCCCTTCACTTTTCCTCTCCTTCTCCCCCCCCCCCTTTTTCCCGTCATCTGACCAGTTTCCCCCCACCTGCTCTCGGGTGTGGTATGGCAGATTTGTGCCAATTTTTTAGTGCAGTGTTTAAGTGAGTGTTCAGTGTTGTGCGTCTTTCCACAGTGTTGCGAACAGAAATCATGCTGTCGCTGGGTGTGCTTTTTATATCTCTTGCGAACAGAACCCAGACTGTCGCCGTGTTTTTTAATTGTCTGTCTATTATTTTTCTGCTTCCTGTGTATTTTATTAGCATCATCCACCCTGTGTTTTATGTTTTAAGCTCCAGAATTTTCTGCCACTTTACCTGTAGGTCACCGATTTTATCGCCAACTGTTATTATTTTTTTATTATCTTCATCTTTTTAAAACAAATTCTGTAGGCTGAAGAGCGGCGGAATAAGCTGCTGCCAGCCCGCCCCCTTTAGGGGGAATCGAAACTCAATAAAGGAAAAAAAAAAAAACTCTGCGAGGTAGTCTGATATTAGCATGAGTCTCTCGATGTCTCTCCTAGAGACAGCGTGTTTACTTTGCTTACTTCCGTGTACGAGTGGACATTGTTGATTTCGAGGTTTTCGCTTGTGACCCCGTTGCTTGTTGTGTTTTGTTGTTCTTAGTATCTTGCTCGGTTGACATTCGTTGTTCGTGTCTATCCTTTCCCGTTCGTTCGTTTTGTTTGTTCGCTGGCCGCTCCCGCTCGGTCCCGCCGGCATTCTGGTCATGGTTGCAACATACGAAAACCTTTCCTTTTGTTCCATTGTATGATTAGCAACAACTTTAATTATTTCACAATGTCTATAATCAATAATCACGTATCTGGCCACAGCAAAGATACGAATATTACTCTCAATGTATGCATACACAAATCTGACAAAATAGCCTGAGTGCGCAAGCAATTAACCACTATGTGCAGCAGAAAAGGCAAATTACCAAAAAATCCTCAATTAATTCCAAAATCTCCTCCGGCGCTACTCGCACGACCGCGGCAGGCTGCGGCCTATCATGTCGCGCGGCTTCCCTCCACCGCACGCTGCGTCCGACCACTTCGATTCTCGACAGCTGTTCGCGATAATATCTCAGAGTTTGTGTATGCACACTAGAGTCGAATCAGTGGCCAACTTTCCAACGAAATGTTAATCTTCAACTGTCAACCCTTACACGGTGTTCCCAAGCTACTCGTTCAAATTAATAGCGCAGGTAAAAGACGTCAGAACGAATATACCGAAGAGCCAAAGAAACTGGTACACCTGCCTAATATCGTGTAAGGCGCCCGTGAGCACGCAGAAGTGCCGCAACACGACGTGGCATGGACTCGACTAATGCCTGAAGTAGTGCTGGAGGGAACTGGCACCATGATTCCTGCAGGGCTGTCCATAAATCCGTAAGAGAACGAGGGGCTGGAGATCTCTTCTTGCAAGGCATCCCAGATATGTTAAATAATGTTCATGTTTGTGGAGTTTGGTGGCCAGCGGAAGCCTTTAAACTCAGAACAGTGTTCCTGGAGCGACTCTGTAGCAATTATGGACTTGTGGGGTGTCGCATTGTCCTGCTGGAATTGCCCACGTCCGTCGGAATGCACAATGGAAATGAATGGATGCAGGTGATCAGACAGGATGCTTACGTACGTGTCACCCATCAGAGTTGTATCTAGACGTGTCAGGGGTCCCATATCGCTCCAACTGCGCACGCCCCACATCTTTACAGAGCCTCCAAAGGTTGTCAGCTCAAATTAATACGTTGGGATCACGATTGTATACAAATGAAACTGGAACTATCACACAGAAAATGTTGTAGAAAGCAACCCAAAGACTGAGTTTTACTGGGAGAACACGTGGAAGATGCAGCAGATCAACGTACTAAAGAGACTGTATACACTACGATTGTTCGTACCTTTCTGGATTACTTCTGCGTGGTATGGGGTCCTTCACAGTTAGGGTTGGCGGAGGACATCAATAAAAATTCAAAAACTATCGCGAAATAGCGGAGAGAGTGCCACGGATATATTAATCGAGTTAAGATGGCAGTCGTTAAAACAAAGGAGTTTTCCGTTGTGGCGAGATCTTTTCACGAAATTTCAATTACCAATTTTCTCCTCTGAATCCAAAAATTTTTTGACGACGTCTTCCTACACAGGGAGAGATGATCATCGTTAATGAAACGGGAAAATCGGAGTTCTCACGGAAAGTTGTGTTTGTTTTTCCTGGGCGCTTTTAGGGAGTGGAACGGTACAAAAATAGTCTGAAAGTGGTTCGATGATCGTCTGCCAGGCACTTAAGTGTGAATTGCAAAGTAGTCATGTAAATGTAGATACGGTCGTGGGGGCGAAAATTTCACTGGGCGCAGTTTAGATGGTGCCGTGGGCTCCCCGACCGTAGAATTTGCTACCAGTGACGTCAAAGTGGTATCTGCGACCACAGATATTTTACCCGTTGCTTTTACGACTGTCAAAGTAAGCCGCAACAGTGTGGGAGGATCTGATAGAAAATACCGCAGTCACGCCCCTTTTCCTCAACATCTACGTCGGATCAATGTTTACGCTTCGCCAGCATGTCATTGCGATCCTGAGTCGGAAACTGATGTCAACCACATCTTGTTTATGTGTTCCAAATTTGACTGGACTTTCTGAAGACTGCTGATTATGGGATATCACCTTCCGCAATCTATTTCTCTTTTATTTACCAAAGACGTTCGACTTTATAAGGTGTTTGTTAAGTTCCTTAAGAGTACTGGACACAATCTGTAGGTTTTAATGGTGCAATAATTCTGTTTTTCTGTCTTGTTTCTGAAGATATTTCAGAACTGTAACTGAAGACAATTTTAACTACTTTTTCCTCTAATTGTTGCAACAATATAGTTGACACAGCGGTCTCTACTTGCAAATACGCATTTCTGTATACTTCTTTTCAATTCTATGTACATTGTAACTATATGTTAATGATGGCTAAATTGTGTTGCTACTCGAAATGCCAAATAAATAAAAATAAAAAACTTGGTTGCTGTTAGCCGTTTCTTTTTTGGCCGTTTTTTAATGTGAACATCCCTTCATAATAACGAAAGACGTCTTTTGTATTCTTGCTTATCACAAACTTAACATGTCACTGTTTCCGACGGTGTGCTAATGCAGGAACCTAGGGTGGGAAACACAACGGTCAGAAAGTCCACGGAGCCGTTTACAGGTCACCATCGTGGGGGCGCGGGACAAGTATCTAAAGTACGGTACCGTCCCTGTTCTTCACGCCGGCCGCTACCGTCCTTCCCAACTTTCCTCACGCCCTTTTCTTTTTTTACAGTTTTGTTCATTTGTTAGGGGGAAATACACTCGATGCCGTATATTTCAGAGACGTCTAAAGCTTCGTCAAGCAGTGTGTCAAACGATGCTTTGAGGCTAGGTATTTCTAGAGGAGCTGTACCTTTGAGGTCGTATCAACTGCAACGTCTTTAGTTTCAGAGTGGAAGACCTCTGACGCTCCACTGATTTTTTTCTAGTACTTTGCACAGAATTAGTAATAGGATAAGAAAGCTATAGGATTCAATTTTCTTTAAACAGCTATTTCTTGACTTCGTTCGTCACATTTCTTATTTGTTAAGTTTTGAGAACGCCAACGAACTTTATCTGAATACGCGCCAGCAGTTAGGTTTAGTGGTTTGAGCGCTATTTTGAAAGAACAAGTACGCAAGAAATAAGTTTTTGAATCCTGCCATCGTAGCATGCCGTGGTCAAAGGAGTTTTACATAAATTTCCTTTACTTTACGTCAACGGTCACAAACTTTTTTTTTCATTAGAGATTAGATTTAGATTAGATCAGATTCAGTTTTCGTTCCATAGACCCAAAAAATGAGATGATTCTCTTGGGTGTGGAACATGTCAGAAGATATAACATAAAAACAGAAAACATTTGAATATAATACTTACTACCCAGATCATTTGTCAGGAGTTAGTCGAAATAGGTTAATACAATGCAGGAAACTAGAACAGCTAATATTTACAGAATTAACACACTTTCAGAACGAAACACTGTTATGCACTATTAATAAGTTTATCATATACAAAATACCTAATCTTGACTGTTGTGACCAAGTGTTGTCAAAACTGAAATCTAACAGATATTTTTACTTAAGCTGGCTTAACAGTCTCTGTTAAGATATTAATCTTTGGAATAGAAGGAGTTGCCTATCAAGAAGTCTTTAAAGCTCTATTTAAATCGTGCTTTATCTGAAACCTAGTTTTTAATGGTTGCTGGCAATTTATTGAAAATGTGTGTTCCTGAATATTGGACCCTTTTTTGGACCAAGGTAAGTGATTTTAGGTCTTTATGTAGATTGTTTTTATTTCTAGTATTGTAACTATGTATTGAGCTATTGGTTGGAAATAGATATGTCTTACGCGCAACAAATTTCATTAAGGAATAAATATACTGAGAAGCGGTGTTTAGAAGACAAGTTTCTACAAGACGTTCTTGAATTTACGCCACAAATGATTGTCACACACTTTTGCACCCTAAAAAATTTTGCTCGGTTTGATGAGTTGCTCCAGAACATGATCCCATATGACATAACAGAATGAAAGTAAGCAAAGTATGCGAGTTTTTTTTAATATTTATATCTCTTACATCATTCTCACGGCAAATACAGACTTGTTGAGGTGCTTAGGCAATTCTGTGATATGCCCTTCCCAACTGAATTTATTATCAATTTGTAATCTCAGACTACCGGTTTCGATCTATAATGACCTTTTTCACATCTACAGCAAAATAATGGAGTTGTACATGTCACCAGAATTAGTGCACTTCTTCTGCACAACCAGAAATCACACTTTCTTCTTTATAATTGAAATAATTTGCTCGTGCAGTAACCTGTGTCCACTGTCAGTACAATCGACTGTAACATCCCCTTGTGCCTGTCAGTGTCTGAGTCTTATCAAACTCCATGCTATGCTTTTTTGCTATAATGGGAGTCCCGTTACAACTGATTTACCTGTTTCCTCCCTCGACAGTTGATTCTCTACTCCTCTGTTCCTTTTTTCCCCGTTCTCCTTGCAGTTTTTACCAGGCATGGTATCGGAAGGCCGAAGGTTAGTAGACAACACTTACGGACAGTTAGGTGAAGCATAAGTACACTTTTGGGCAGGTGTACATGGATGCTATGAAAATAACGATAGAAAAACGAATTTTAATTTTTCCTCATTTTTGTTTTCATTTCTTTCTTTTGGATGCCGTGGAGCTCGTTGTTCTCAGATGTCCGGGGGTATTGATCCGGTTGCCCCAGACTAGTTATG